>NC_133237.1:19411748-22282260 GCF_040436345.1 Pagrus major
CCCAAATGTGCTCCTATATTGGCTGAACGAGACACAGCAGTCCCCATCGGATTCCGGTGAAATTTGTATTTTTGGTGAATATTTTAGAGAAAAAAGTGGCCCATTTTTTTCAATAGCTTCCAGGTCTTTGGACCGATTGACTCGAAATCACTCCCAAATGTGCTCCTATACTGGCTGAACGAGACACAGCAGTCCCCATCGGATTCCGGTGAAATTTGTATTTTTGGTGAATATTTTAGTGAAAAGAGACAATGTTTCATGAGACTTGCCTTAAGGCTGGCATTAGGGGTTAGGGTTAGGGTTAGGGTTATGGAGCTAGGGTTAGGGTTACGGTCGTCTTTTGACCGATGTGACTTCGAAATTCGTCACGAATGTGGTCCTCTACTCGCTAAATGAGACACAGCAGTCCCCATCGGATTCCGGTGAAATTTGTATTTTTGGTGAATATTTTAAAGAAAAAAGTGGCCCATTTTTTCAATAGCTTCCAGGTCTTTGGACCGATTGACTCGAAATCGCTCCCAAATGTGCTCCTATACTGGCTGAACGAGACACAGCAGTCCCCATCGGATTCTGGTGAAATTTGTATTTTTGGTGAATATTTTAGAGAAAAAAGTGGCCCATTTTTTCAATAGCTTCCAGGTCTTTGGACCGATTGACTCGAAATCCGCTCCCAAATTGTGCTCCTATACTGGCTGAACGAGACACAGCAGTCCCCATCGGATTCCGGTGAAATTTGTATTTTTTGGTGAATATTTTAAAAGAAAAAAGTGGCCCATTTTTTCAATAGCTTCCAGGTCTTTGGACCGATTGACTCGAAATCACTCCCAAATGTGCTCCTATACTGGCTGAACGAGACACAGCAGTCCCCATCGGATTCCGGTGAAATTTGTATTTTTGGTGAATATTTTAGTGAAAAGAGACAATGTTTCATGAGACTGCCTTAAGGCTGGCATTAGGGTTAGGGTTAGGGTGTTAGGGTTATGGAGCTAGGGGTTAGGGTTACGGTCGTCTTTTGACCGATTGACTCGAAATTCGTCACGAATGTGGTCCTCTACTCGCTAAATGAGACCACAGCAGTCCCCATCGGATTCCGGTGAAATTTGTATTTTTGGTGAATATTTTAAAGAAAAAAGTGGCCCATTTTTTTCAATAGCTTCCAGGTCTTTGGACCGATTGACTCGAAATCGCTCCCAAATGTGCTCCTATACTGGCTGAACGAGACACAGCAGTCCCCATCGGATTCTGGTGAAATTTGTATTTTTGGTGAATATTTTAGAGAAAAAAGTGGCCCATTTTTTTCAATAGCTTCCAGGTCTTTGGACCGATTGACTCGAAATCGCTCCCAAATGTGCTCCTATACTGGCTGAACGAGACACAGCAGTCCCCATCGGATTCCGGTGAAATTTGTATTTTTGGTGAATATTTTAAAGAAAAAAGTGGCCCATTTTTTCAATAGCTTCCAGGTCTTTGGACCGATTGACTCGAAATCACTCCCAAATGTGCTCCTATACTGGCTGAACGAGACACAGCAGTCCCCATCGGATTCCGGTGAAATTTGTATTTTTGGTGAATATTTTAGTGAAAAGAGACAATGTTTCATGAGACTGCCTTAAGGCTGGCATTAGGGTTAGGGTTAGGGTTAGGGTTATGGAGCTAGGGTTAGGGTTAGGGTTAGGGTTATGGAGCTAGGGTTAGGGTTACGGTCGTCTTTTGACCGATTGACTCGAAATTCGTCACGAATGTGGTCCTCTACTCGCTAAATGAGACACAGCAGTCCCCATCGGATTCCGGTGAAATTTGTATTTTTGGTGAATATTTTAAAGAAAAAAGTGGCCCATTTTTTCAATAGCTTCCAGGTCTTTGGACCGATTGACTCGAAATCGCTCCCAAATGTGCTCCTATACTGGCTGAACGAGACACAGCAGTCCCCATCGGATTCCAGTGAAATTTGTATTTTTGGTGAATATTTTAGTGAAAAGAGACAATGTTTCATGAGACTGCCTTAAGGCTGGCATTAGGGTTAGGGTTAGGGTTAGGGTTATGGAGCTAGGGTTAGGGTTAGGGTTAGGGTTATGGAGCTAGGGTTAGGGTTACGGTCGTCTTTTGACCGATTGACTCGAAATTCGTCACGAATGTGGTCCTCTACTCGCTAAATGAGACACAGCAGTCCCCATCGGATTCTGGTGAAATTTGTATTTTTGGTGAATATTTTAAAGAAAAAAGTGGCCCATTTTTTCAATAGCTTCCAGGTCTTTGGACCGATTGACTTGAAATCGCTCCCAAATGTGCTCCTATACTGGCTGAACGAGACACAGCAGTCCCCATCGGATTCCGGTGAAATTTGTATTTTTGGTGAATATTTTAGAGAAAAAAGTGGCCCATTTTTTCAATAGCTTCCAGGTCTTTGGACCGATTGACTCGAAATCACTCCCAAATGTGCTCCTATACTGGCTGAACGAGACACAGCAGTCCCCATCGGATTCCGGTGAAATTTGTATTTTTGGTGAATATTTTAGTGAAAAGAGACAATGTTTCATGAGACTGCCTTAAGGCTGGCATTAGGGTTAGGGTTAGGGTTAGGGTTATGGAGCTAGGGTTAGGGCTACGGTCGTCTTTTGACCGATTGACTCGAAATTCGTCACGAATGTGGTCCTCTACTCGCTAAATGAGACACAGCAGTCCCCATCGGATTCCGGTGAAATTTGTATTTTTGGTGAATATTTTAAAGAAAAAAGTGGCCCATTTTTTCAATAGCTTCCAGGTCTTTGGACCGATTGACTCGAAATCGCTCCCAAATGTGCTCCTATATTGGCTGAACGAGACACAGCAGTCCCCATCGGATTCCGGTGAAATTTGTATTTTTGGTGAATATTTTAAAGAAAAAAGTGGCCCATTTTTTCAATACCTTCCAGGTCTTTGGACCGATTGACTCGAAATCGCTCCCAAACGTGCTCCTATACTCGCTGAACGAGACACAGCAGTCCCCATCGGATTCCAGTGAAATTTGTATTTTTGGTGAATATTTTAGTGAAAAGAGACAATGTTTCATGAGACTGCCTTAAGGCTGGCATTAGGGTTAGGGTTAGGGTTAGGGTTATGGAGCTAGGGTTAGGGTTAGGGTTAGGGTTATGGAGCTAGGGTTAGGGTTACGGTCGTCTTTTGACCGATTGACTCGAAATTCGTCACGAATGTGGTCCTCTACTCGCTAAATGAGACACAGCAGTCCCCATCGGATTCCGGTGAAATTTGTATTTTTGGTGAATATTTTAAAGAAAAAAGTGGCCCATTTTTTCAATAGCTTCCAGGTCTTTGGACCGATTGACTCGAAATCGCTCCCAAATGTGCTCCTATATTGGCTGAACGAGACACAGCAGTCCCCATCGGATTCCGGTGAAATTTGTATTTTTGGTGAATATTTTAGAGAAAAAAGTGGCCCATTTTTTCAATAGCTTCCAGGTCTTTGGACCGATTGACTCGAAATCACTCCCAAATGTGCTCCTATACTGGCTGAACGAGACACAGCAGTCCCCATCGGATTCCGGTGAAATTTGTATTTTTGGTGAATATTTTAGTGAAAAGAGACAATGTTTCATGAGACTGCCTTAAGGCTGGCATTAGGGTTAGGGTTAGGGTTAGGGTTATGGAGCTAGGGTTAGGGTTACGGTCGTCTTTTGACCGATTGACTCGAAATTCGTCACGAATGTGGTCCTCTACTCGCTAAATGAGACACAGCAGTCCCCATCGGATTCCGGTGAAATTTGTATTTTTGGTGAATATTTTAAAGAAAAAAGTGGCCCATTTTTTCAATAGCTTCCAGGTCTTTGGACCGATTGACTCGAAATCGCTCCCAAATGTGCTCCTATACTGGCTGAACGAGACACAGCAGTCCCCATCGGATTCTGGTGAAATTTGTATTTTTGGTGAATATTTTAGAGAAAAAAGTGGCCCATTTTTTCAATAGCTTCCAGGTCTTTGGACCGATTGACTCGAAATCGCTCCCAAATGTGCTCCTATACTGGCTGAACGAGACACAGCAGTCCCCATCGGATTCCGGTGAAATTTGTATTTTTGGTGAATATTTTAAAGAAAAAAGTGGCCCATTTTTTCAATAGCTTCCAGGTCTTTGGACCGATTGACTCGAAATCACTCCCAAATGTGCTCCTATACTGGCTGAACGAGACACAGCAGTCCCCATCGGATTCCGGTGAAATTTGTATTTTTGGTGAATATTTTAGTGAAAAGAGACAATGTTTCATGAGACTGCCTTAAGGCTGGCATTAGGGTTAGGGTTAGGGTTAGGGTTATGGAGCTAGGGTTAGGGTTACGGTCGTCTTTTGACCGATTGACTCGAAATTCGTCACGAATGTGGTCCTCTACTCGCTAAATGAGACACAGCAGTCCCCATCGGATTCCGGTGAAATTTGTATTTTTGGTGAATATTTTAAAGAAAAAAGTGGCCCATTTTTTCAATAGCTTCCAGGTCTTTGGACCGATTGACTCGAAATCGCTCCCAAATGTGCTCCTATACTGGCTGAACGAGACACAGCAGTCCCCATCGGATTCTGGTGAAATTTGTATTTTTGGTGAATATTTTAGAGAAAAAAGTGGCCCATTTTTTCAATAGCTTCCAGGTCTTTGGACCGATTGACTCGAAATCGCTCCCAAATGTGCTCCTATACTGGCTGAACGAGACACAGCAGTCCCCATCGGATTCCGGTGAAATTTGTATTTTTGGTGAATATTTTAAAGAAAAAAGTGGCCCATTTTTTCAATAGCTTCCAGGTCTTTGGACCGATTGACTCGAAATCACTCCCAAATGTGCTCCTATACTGGCTGAACGAGACACAGCAGTCCCCATCGGATTCCGGTGAAATTTGTATTTTTGGTGAATATTTTAGTGAAAAGAGACAATGTTTCATGAGACTGCCTTAAGGCTGGCATTAGGGTTAGGGTTAGGGTTAGGGTTATGGAGCTAGGGTTAGGGTTAGGGTTAGGGTTATGGAGCTAGGGTTAGGGTTACGGTCGTCTTTTGACCGATTGACTCGAAATTCGTCACGAATGTGGTCCTCTACTCGCTAAATGAGACACAGCAGTCCCCATCGGATTCCGGTGAAATTTGTATTTTTGGTGAATATTTTAAAGAAAAAAGTGGCCCATTTTTTCAATAGCTTCCAGGTCTTTGGACCGATTGACTCGAAATCGCTCCCAAATGTGCTCCTATACTGGCTGAACGAGACACAGCAGTCCCCATCGGATTCCAGTGAAATTTGTATTTTTGGTGAATATTTTAGTGAAAAGAGACAATGTTTCATGAGACTGCCTTAAGGCTGGCATTAGGGTTAGGGTTAGGGTTAGGGTTATGGAGCTAGGGTTAGGGTTAGGGTTAGGGTTATGGAGCTAGGGTTAGGGTTACGGTCGTCTTTTGACCGATTGACTCGAAATTCGTCACGAATGTGGTCCTCTACTCGCTAAATGAGACACAGCAGTCCCCATCGGATTCTGGTGAAATTTGTATTTTTGGTGAATATTTTAAAGAAAAAAGTGGCCCATTTTTTCAATAGCTTCCAGGTCTTTGGACCGATTGACTTGAAATCGCTCCCAAATGTGCTCCTATACTGGCTGAACGAGACACAGCAGTCCCCATCGGATTCCGGTGAAATTTGTATTTTTGGTGAATATTTTAGAGAAAAAAGTGGCCCATTTTTTCAATAGCTTCCAGGTCTTTGGACCGATTGACTCGAAATCACTCCCAAATGTGCTCCTATACTGGCTGAACGAGACACAGCAGTCCCCATCGGATTCCGGTGAAATTTGTATTTTTGGTGAATATTTTAGTGAAAAGAGACAATGTTTCATGAGACTGCCTTAAGGCTGGCATTAGGGTTAGGGTTAGGGTTAGGGTTATGGAGCTAGGGTTAGGGCTACGGTCGTCTTTTGACCGATTGACTCGAAATTCGTCACGAATGTGGTCCTCTACTCGCTAAATGAGACACAGCAGTCCCCATCGGATTCCGGTGAAATTTGTATTTTTGGTGAATATTTTAAAGAAAAAAGTGGCCCATTTTTTCAATAGCTTCCAGGTCTTTGGACCGATTGACTCGAAATCGCTCCCAAATGTGCTCCTATATTGGCTGAACGAGACACAGCAGTCCCCATCGGATTCCGGTGAAATTTGTATTTTTGGTGAATATTTTAAAGAAAAAAGTGGCCCATTTTTTCAATACCTTCCAGGTCTTTGGACCGATTGACTCGAAATCGCTCCCAAACGTGCTCCTATACTCGCTGAACGAGACACAGCAGTCCCCATCGGATTCCAGTGAAATTTGTATTTTTGGTGAATATTTTAGTGAAAAGAGACAATGTTTCATGAGACTGCCTTAAGGCTGGCATTAGGGTTAGGGTTAGGGTTAGGGTTATGGAGCTAGGGTTAGGGTTAGGGTTAGGGTTATGGAGCTAGGGTTAGGGTTACGGTCGTCTTTTGACCGATTGACTCGAAATTCGTCACGAATGTGGTCCTCTACTCGCTAAATGAGACACAGCAGTCCCCATCGGATTCCTGGTGAAATTTGTATTTTTGGTGAATATTTTAAAGAAAAAAGTGGCCCATTTTTTCAATAGCTTCCAGGTCTTTGGACCGATTGACTCGAAATCGCTCCCAAATGTGCTCCTATATTGGCTGAACGAGACACAGCAGTCCCCTTCGGATTCCGGTGAAATTTGTATTTTTGGTGAATATTTTAGAGAAAAAAGTGGCCCATTTTTTCAATAGCTTCCAGGTCTTTGGACCGATTGACTCGAAATCACTCCCAAATGTGCTCCTATACTGGCTGAACGAGACACAGCAGTCCCCATCGGATTCCGGTGAAATTTGTATTTTTGGTGAATATTTTAGTGAAAAGAGACAATGTTTCATGAGACTGCCTTAAGGCTGGCATTAGGGTTAGGGTTAGGGTTAGGGTTATGGAGCTAGGGTTAGGGTTACGGTCGTCTTTTGACCGATTGACTCGAAATTCGTCACGAACGTGGTCCTCTACTCGCTGAATGAGACACAGCAGTCCCCATCAAATTCCGGTGAAATTTGTATTTTTGGTGAATATTTTAAAGAAAAAAGTGGCCCATTTTTTCAATAGCTTCCAGGTCTTTGGACCGATTGACTCGAAATCGCTCCCAAATGCTCTCCTATACTGGCTGAACGAGACACAGCAGTCCCCATCGGATTCTGGTGAAATTTGTATTTTTGGTGAATATTTTAGAGAAAAAAGTGGCCCATTTTTTCAATAGCTTCCAGGTCTTTGGACCGATTGACTCGAAATCGCTCCCAAATGTGCTCCTATACTGGCTGAACGAGACACAGCAGTCCCCATCGGATTCCGGTGAAATTTGTATTTTTGGTGAATATTTTAAAGAAAAAAGTGGCCCATTTTTTCAATAGCTTCCAGGTCTTTGGACCGATTGACTCGAAATTTGTCACGAATGTGCTCCTATACTCGCTAAATGAGACACAGCAGTCCCCATCGGATTCCGGTGAAATTTGTATTTTTGGTGAATATTTTAAAGAAAAAAGTGGCCCATTTTTTCAATAGCTTCCAGGTCTTTGGACCGATTGACTCGAAATCGCTCCCAAATGTGCTCCTATACTGGCTGAACGAGACACAGCAGTCCCCATCGGATTCTGGTGAAATTTGTATTTTTGGTGAATATTTTAGAGAAAAAAGTGGCCCATTTTTTCAATAGCTTCCAGGTCTTTGGACCGATTGACTCGAAATCGCTCCCAAATGTGCTCCTATACTGGCTGAACGAGACACAGCAGTCCCCATCGGATTCCGGTGAAATTTGTATTTTTGGTGAATATTTTAAAGAAAAAAGTGGCCCATTTTTTCAATAGCTTCCAGGTCTTTGGACCGATTGACTCGAAATCGCTCCCAAATGTGCTCCTATACTGGCTGAACGAGACACAGCAGTCCCCATCGGATTCCGGTGAAATTTTTATTTTTGGTGAATATTTTAGTGAAAAGAGACAATGTTTCATGAGACTGCCTTAAGGCTGGCATTAGGGTTAGGGTTAGGGTTAGGGTTATGGAGCTAGGGTTAGGGTTACGGTCGTCTTTTGACCGATTGACTCGAAATTCGTCACGAACGTGGTCCTCTACTCGCTGAATGAGACACAGCAGTCCCCATCGGATTCCGGTGAAATTTGTATTTTTGGTGAATATTTTAAAGAAAAAAGTGGCCCATTTTTTCAATAGCTTCCAGGTCTTTGGACCGATTGACTCGAAATCGCTCCCAAATGTGCTCCTATACTGGCTGAACGAGACACAGCAGTCCCCATCGGATTCCGGTGAAATTTGTATTTTTGGTGAATATTTTAAAGAAAAAAGTGGCCCATTTTTTCAATAGCTTCCAGGTCTTTGGACCGATTGACTCGAAATCGCTCCCAAATGTGCTCCTATACTGGCTGAACGAGACACAGCAGTCCCCATCGGATTCCGGTGAAATTTGTATTTTTGGTGAATATTTTAGTGAAAAGAGACAATGTTTCATGAGACTGCCTTGAGGCTGGCATTAGGGTTAGGGTTAGGGTTAGGGTTATGGAGCTAGGGTTAGGGTTACGGTCGTCTTTTGACCGATTGACTCGAAATTCGTCACGAATGTGGTCCTCTACTCGCTAAATGAGACACAGCAGTCCCCATCGGATTCCGGTGAAATTTGTATTTTTGGTGAATATTTTAAAGAAAAAAGTGGCCCATTTTTTCAATAGCTTCCAGGTCTTTGGACCGATTGACTCGAAATCGCTCCCAAATGTGCTCCTATACTGGCTGAACGAGACACAGCAGTCCCCATCGGATTCCGGTGAAATTTGTATTTTTGGTGAATATTTTAGTGAAAAGAGACAATGTTTCATGAGACTGCCTTAAGGCTGGCATTAGGGTTAGGGTTAGGGTTAGGGTTATGGAGCTAGGGTTAGGGTTACGGTCGTCTTTTGACCGATTGACTCGAAATTCGTCACGAACGTGGTCCTCTACTCGCTGAATGAGACACAGCAGTCCACATCGGATTCCGGTGAAATTTGTATTTTTGGTGAATATTTTAAAGAAAAAAGTGGCCCATTTTTTCAATAGCTTCCAGGTCTTTGGACCGATTGACTCGAAATCGCTCCCAAATGTGCTCCTATACTGGCTGAACGAGACACAGCAGTCCCCATCGGATTCCGGTGAAATTTGTATTTTTGGTGAATATTTTAGTGAAAAGAGACAATGTTTCATGAGACTGCCTTGAGGCTGGCATTAGGGTTAGGGTTAGGGTTAGGGTTATGGAGCTAGGGTTAGGGTTACGGTCGTCTTTTGACCGATTGACTCGAAATTCGTCACGAATGTGGTCCTCTACTCGCTAAATGAGACACAGCAGTCCCCATCGGATTCCGGTGAAATTTGTATTTTTGGTGAATATTTTAAAGAAAAAAGTGGCCCATTTTTTCAATAGCTTCCAGGTCTTTGGACCGATTGACTCGAAATCGCTTCCAAATGTGCTCCTATACTGGCTGAACGAGACACAGCAGTCCCCATCGGATTCCGGTGAAATTTGTATTTTTGGTGAATATTTTAGAGAAAAAAGTGGCCCATTTTTTCAATAGCTTCCAGGTCTTTGGACCGATTGACTCGAAATCGCTCCCAAATGTGCTCCTATACTGGCTGAACGAGACACAGCAGTCCCCATCGGATTCCGGTGAAATTTGTATTTTTGGTGAATATTTTAGTGAAAAGAGACAATGTTTCATGAGACTGCCTTAAGGCTGGCATTAGGGTTAGGGTTAGGGTTAGGGTTATGGAGCTAGGGTTAGGGTTACGGTCGTCTTTTGACCGATTGACTCGAAATTCGTCACGAACGTGGTCCTCTACTCGCTGAATGAGACACAGCAGTCCCCATCGGATTCCGGTGAAATTTGTATTTTTGGTGAATATTTTAAAGAAAAAAGTGGCCCATTTTTTCAATAGCTTCCAGGTCTTTGGACCGATTGACTCGAAATCGCTCCCAAATGTGCTCCTATATTGGCTGAACGAGACACAGCAGTCCCCATCGGATTCCGGTGAAATTTGTATTTTTGGTGAATATTTTAAAGAAAAAAGTGGCCCATTTTTTCAATAGCTTCCAGGTCTTTGGACCGATTGACTCGAAATCGCTCCCAAATGTGCTCCTATACTGGCTGAACGAGACACAGCAGTCCCCATCGGATTCTGGTGAAATTTGTATTTTTGGTGAATATTTTAAAGAAAAAAGTGGCCCATTTTTTCAATAGCTTCCAGGTCTTTGGACCGATTGACTCGAAATCGCTCCCAAATGTGCTCCTATACTGGCTGAACGAGACACAGCAGTCCCCATCGGATTCCGGTGAAATTTGTATTTTTGGTGAATATTTTAGTGAAAAGAGACAATGTTTCATGAGACTGCCTTAAGGCTGGCATTAGGGTTAGGGTTAGGGTTAGGGTTATGGAGCTAGGGTTAGGGTTACGGTCGTCTTTTGACCGATTGACTCGAAATTCGTCACGAACGTGGTCCTCTACTCGCTGAATGAGACACAGCAGTCCCCATCGGATTCCGGTGAAATTTGTATTTTTGGTGAATATTTTAAAGAAAAAAGTGGCCCATTTTTTCAATAGCTTCCAGGTCTTTGGACCGATTGACTCGAAATCGCTTCCAAATGTGCTCCTATACTGGCTGAACGAGACACAGCAGTCCCCATCGGATTCCGGTGAAATTTGTATTTTTGGTGAATATTTTAGTGAAAAGAGACAATGTTTCATGAGACTGCCTTAAGGCTGGCATTAGGGTTAGGGTTAGGGTTAGGGTTATGGAGCTAGGGTTAGGGTTACGGGCGTCTTTTGACCGATTGACTCGAAATTCGTCACGAACGTGGTCCTCTACTCGCTGAATGAGACACAGCAGTCCACATCGGATTCCGGTGAAATTTGTATTTTTGGTGAATATTTTAAAGAAAAAAGTGGCCCATTTTTTCAATAGCTTCCAGGTCTTTGGACCGATTGACTCGAAATCGCTCCCAAATGTGCTCCTATACTGGCTGAACGAGACACAGCAGTCCCCATCGGATTCCGGTGAAATTTGTATTTTTGGTGAATATTTTAGTGAAAAGAGACAATGTTTCATGAGACTGCCTTGAGGCTGGCATTAGGGTTAGGGTTAGGGTTAGGGTTATGGAGCTAGGGTTAGGGTTACGGTCGTCTTTTGACCGATTGACTCGAAATTCGTCACGAATGTGGTCCTCTACTCGCTAAATGAGACACAGCAGTCCCCATCGGATTCCGGTGAAATTTGTATTTTTGGTGAATATTTTAAAGAAAAAAGTGGCCCATTTTTTCAATAGCTTCCAGGTCTTTGGACCGATTGACTCGAAATCGCTTCCAAATGTGCTCCTATACTGGCTGAACGAGACACAGCAGTCCCCATCGGATTCCGGTGAAATTTGTATTTTTGGTGAATATTTTAGAGAAAAAAGTGGCCCATTTTTTCAATAGCTTCCAGGTCTTTGGACCGATTGACTCGAAATCGCTCCCAAATGTGCTCCTATACTGGCTGAACGAGACACAGCAGTCCCCATCGGATTCCGGTGAAATTTGTATTTTTGGTGAATATTTTAGTGAAAAGAGACAATGTTTCATGAGACTGCCTTAAGGCTGGCATTAGGGTTAGGGTTAGGGTTAGGGTTATGGAGCTAGGGTTAGGGTTACGGTCGTCTTTTGACCGATTGACTCGAAATTCGTCACGAACGTGGTCCTCTACTCGCTGAATGAGACACAGCAGTCCCCATCGGATTCCGGTGAAATTTGTATTTTTGGTCAATATTTTAAAGAAAAAAGTGGCCCATTTTTTCAATAGCTTCCAGGTCTTTGGACCGATTGACTCGAAATCGCTCCCAAATGTGCTCCTATATTGGCTGAACGAGACACAGCAGTCCCCATCGGATTCCGGTGAAATTTGTATTTTTGGTGAATATTTTAAAGAAAAAAGTGGCCCATTTTTTCAATAGCTTCCAGGTCTTTGGACCGATTGACTCGAAATCGCTCCCAAATGTGCTCCTATACTGGCTGAACGAGACACAGCAGTCCCCATCGGATTCTGGTGAAATTTGTATTTTTGGTGAATATTTTAAAGAAAAAAGTGGCCCATTTTTTCAATAGCTTCCAGGTCTTTGGACCGATTGACTCGAAATCGCTCCCAAATGTGCTCCTATACTGGCTGAACGAGACACAGCAGTCCCCATCGGATTCCGGTGAAATTTGTATTTTTGGTGAATATTTTAGTGAAAAGAGACAATGTTTCATGAGACTGCCTTAAGGCTGGCATTAGGGTTAGGGTTAGGGTTAGGGTTATGGAGCTAGGGTTAGGGTTACGGTCGTCTTTTGACCGATTGACTCGAAATTCGTCACGAACGTGGTCCTCTACTCGCTGAATGAGACACAGCAGTCCCCATCGGATTCCGGTGAAATTTGTATTTTTGGTGAATATTTTAAAGAAAAAAGTGGCCCATTTTTTCAATAGCTTCCAGGTCTTTGGACCGATTGACTCGAAATCGCTTCCAAATGTGCTCCTATACTGGCTGAACGAGACACAGCAGTCCCCATCGGATTCCGGTGAAATTTGTATTTTTGGTGAATATTTTAGTGAAAAGAGACAATGTTTCATGAGACTGCCTTAAGGCTGGCATTAGGGTTAGGGTTAGGGTTAGGGTTATGGAGCTAGGGTTAGGGTTACGGGCGTCTTTTGACCGATTGACTCGAAATTCGTCACGAACGTGGTCCTCTACTCGCTGAATGAGACACAGCAGTCCCCATCGGATTCCGGTGAAATTTGTATTTTTGGTGAATATTTTAAAGAAAAAAGTGGCCCATTTTTTCAATAGCTTCCAGGTCTTTGGACCGATTGACTCGAAATCGCTCCCAAATGTGCTCCTATACTGGCTGAACGAGACACAGCAGTCCCCATCGGATTCCGGTGAAATTTGTATTTTTGGTGAATATTTTAAAGAAAAAAGTGGCCCATTTTTTCAATAGCTTCCAGGTCTTTGGACCGATTGACTCGAAATCGTTCCCAAATGTGCTCCTATACTGGCTGAACGAGACACAGCAGTCCCCATCGGATTCCGGTGAAATTTGTATTTTTGGTGAATATTTTAGTGAAAAGAGACAATGTTTCATGAGACTGCCTTGAGGCTGGCATTAGGGTTAGGGTTAGGGTTAGGGTTATGGAGCTAGGGTTAGGGTTACGGTCGTCTTTTGACCGATTGACTCGAAATTCGTCACGAATGTGGTCCTCTACTCGCTAAATGAGACACAGCAGTCCCCATCGGATTCCGGTGAAATTTGTATTTTTGGTGAATATTTTAAAGAAAAAAGTGGCCCATTTTTTCAATAGCTTCCAGGTCTTTGGACCGATTGACTCGAAATCGCTTCCAAATGTGCTCCTATACTGGCTGAACGAGACACAGCAGTCCCCATCGGATTCCGGTGAAATTTGTATTTTTGGTGAATATTTTAGAGAAAAAAGTGGCCCATTTTTTCAATAGCTTCCAGGTCTTCGGACCGATTGACTCGAAATCGCTCCCAAATGTGCTCCTATACGGGCTGAACGAGACACAGCAGTCCCCATCGGATTCCGGTGAAATTTGTATTTTTGGTGAATATTTTAGTGAAAAGAGACAATGTTTCATGAGACTGCCTTAAGGCTGGCATTAGGGTTAGGGTTAGGGTTAGGGTTATGGAGCTAGGGTTAGGGTTACGGTCGTCTTTTGACCGATTGACTCGAAATTCGTCACGAACGTGGTCCTCTACTCGCTGAATGAGACACAGCAGTCCCCATCGGATTCCGGTGAAATTTGTATTTTTGGTGAATATTTTAAAGAAAAAAGTGGCCCATTTTTTCAATAGCTTCCAGGTCTTTGGACCGATTGACTCGAAATCGCTCCCAAATGTGCTCCTATATTGGCTGAACGAGACACAGCAGTCCCCATCGGATTCCGGTGAAATTTGTATTTTTGGTGAATATTTTAAAGAAAAAAGTGGCCCATTTTTTCAATAGCTTCCAGGTCTTTGGACCGATTGACTCGAAATCGCTCCCAAATGTGCTCCTATACTGGCTGAACGAGACACAGCAGTCCCCATCGGATTCTGGTGAAATTTGTATTTTTGGTGAATATTTTAAAGAAAAAAGTGGCCCATTTTTTCAATAGCTTCCAGGTCTTTGGACCGATTGACTCGAAATCGCTCCCAAATGTGCTCCTATACTGGCTGAACGAGACACAGCAGTCCCCATCGGATTCCGGTGAAATTTGTATTTTTGGTGAATATTTTAGTGAAAAGAGACAATGTTTCATGAGACTGCCTTAAGGCTGGCATTAGGGTTAGGGTTAGGGTTAGGGTTATGGAGCTAGGGTTAGGGTTACGGTCGTCTTTTGACCGATTGACTCGAAATTCGTCACGAACGTGGTCCTCTACTCGCTGAATGAGACACAGCAGTCCCCATCGGATTCCGGTGAAATTTGTATTTTTGGTGAATATTTTAAAGAAAAAAGTGGCCCATTTTTTCAATAGCTTCCAGGTCTTTGGACCGATTGACTCGAAATCGCTTCCAAATGTGCTCCTATACTGGCTGAACGAGACACAGCAGTCCCCATCGGATTCCGGTGAAATTTGTATTTTTGGTGAATATTTTAGTGAAAAGAGACAATGTTTCATGAGACTGCCTTAAGGCTGGCATTAGGGTTAGGGTTAGGGTTAGGGTTATGGAGCTAGGGTTAGGGTTACGGTCGTCTTTTGACCGATTGACTCGAAATTCGTCACGAACGTGGTCCTCTACTCGCTGAATGAGACACAGCAGTCCCCATCGGATTCCGGTGAAATTTGTATTTTTGGTGAATATTTTAAAGAAAAAAGTGGCCCATTTTTTCAATAGCTTCCAGGTCTTTGGACCGATTGACTCGAAATCGCTCCCAAATGTGCTCCTATACTGGCTGAACGAGACACAGCAGTCCCCATCGGATTCCGGTGAAATTTGTATTTTTGGTGAATATTTTAAAGAAAAAAGTGGCCCATTTTTTCAATAGCTTCCAGGTCTTTGGACCGATTGACTCGAAATCGTTCCCAAATGTGCTCCTATACTGGCTGAACGAGACACAGCAGTCCCCATCGGATTCCGGTGAAATTTGTATTTTTGGTGAATATTTTAGTGAAAAGAGACAATGTTTCATGAGACTGCCTTAAGGCTGGCATTAGGGTTAGGGTTAGGGTTAGGGTTATGGAGCTAGGGTTAGGGTTACGGTCGTCTTTTGACCGATTGACTCGAAATTCGTCACGAACGTGGTCCTCTACTCGCTGAATGAGACACAGCAGTCCCCATCGGATTCCGGTGAAATTTGTATTTTTGGTGAATATTTTAAAGAAAAAAGTGGCCCATTTTTTCAATAGCTTCCAGGTCTTTGGACCGATTGACTCGTAATCGCTCCCAAATGTGCTCCTATATTGGCTGAACGAGACACAGCAGTCCCCATCGGATTCCGGTGAAATTTGTATTTTTGGTGAATATTTTAAAGAAAAAAGTGGCCCATTTTTTCAATAGCTTCCAGGTCTTTGGACCGATTGACTCGAAATCGCTCCCAAATGTGCTCCTATACTGGCTGAACGAGACACAGCAGTCCCCATCGGATTCCGGTGAAATTTGTATTTTTGGTGAATATTTTAGTGAAAAGAGACAATGTTTCATGAGACTGCCTTAAGGCTGGCATTAGGGTTAGGGTTAGGGTTAGGGTTATGGAGCTAGGGTTAGGGTTACGGTCGTCTTTTGACCGATTGACTCGAAATTCGTCACGAATGTGGGCCTCTACTCGCTAAATGAGACACAGCAGTCCCCATCGGATTCCGGTGAAATTTGTATTTTTGGTGAATATTTTAAAGAAAAAAGTGGCCCATTTTTTCAATAGCTTCCAGGTCTTTGGACCGATTGACTCGTAATCGCTCCCAAATGTGCTCCTATATTGGCTGAACGAGACACAGCAGTCCCCATCGGATTCCGGTGAAATTTGTATTTTTGGTGAATATTTTAAAGAAAAAAGTGGCCCATTTTTTCAATAGCTTCCAGGTCTTTGGACCGATTGACTCGAAATCGCTCCCAAATGTGCTCCTATACTGGCTGAACGAGACACAGCAGTCCCCATCGGATTCCGGTGAAATTTGTATTTTTGGTGAATATTTTAGTGAAAAGAGACAATGTTTCATGAGACTGCCTTAAGGCTGGCATTAGGGTTAGGGTTAGGGTTAGGGTTATGGAGCTAGGGTTAGGGTTACGGTCGTCTTTTGACCGATTGACTCGAAATTCGTCACGAATGTGGGCCTCTACTCGCTAAATGAGACACAGCAGTCCCCATCGGATTCCGGTGAAATTTGTATTTTTGGTGAATATTTTAAAGAAAAAAGTGGCCCATTTTTTCAATAGCTTCCAGGTCTTTGGACCGATTGACTCGAAATCGCTTCCAAATGTGCTCCTATACTGGCTGAACGAGACACAGCAGTCCCCATCGGATTCCGGTGAAATTTGTATTTTTGGTGAATATTTTAAAGAAAAAAGTGGCCCATTTTTTCAATAGCTTCCAGGTCTTTGGACCGATTGACTCGAAATCGCTCCCAAATGTGCTCCTATATTGGCTGAACGAGACACAGCAGTCCCCATCGGATTCCGGTGAAATTTGTATTTTTGGTGAATATTTTAAAGAAAAAAGTGGCCCATTTTTTCAATAGCTTCCAGGTCTTTGGACCGATTGACTCGAAATCGCTCCCAAATGTGCTCCTATACTGGCTGAACGAGACACAGCAGTCCCCATCGGATTCCGGTGAAATTTGTATTTTTGGTGAATATTTTAGTGAAAAGAGACAATGTTTCATGAGACTGCCTTAAGGCTGGCATTAGGGTTAGGGTTAGGGTTAGGGTTATGGAGCTAGGGTTAGGGTTACGGTCGTCTTTTGACCGATTGACTCGAAATTCGTCACGAACGTGGTCCTCTACTCGCTGAATGAGAACCACAGCAGTCCCCATCGGATTCCGGTGAAATTTGTATTTTTGGTGAATATTTTAAAGAAAAAAGTGGCCCATTTTTTCAATAGCTTCCAGGTCTTTGGACCGATTGACTCGAAATCGCTTCCAAATGTGCTCCTATACTGGCTGAACGAGACACAGCAGTCCCCATCGGATTCCGGTGAAATTTGTATTTTTGGTGAATATTTTAGTGAAAAGAGACAATGTTTCATGAGACTGCCTTAAGGCTGGCATTAGGGTTAGGGTTAGGGTTAGGGTTATGGAGCTAGGGTTAGGGTGACGGTCGTCTTTTGACCGATTGACTCGAAATTCGTCACGAACGTGGTCCTCTACTCGCTGAATGAGACACAGCAGTCCCCATCGGATTCCGGTGAAATTTGTATTTTTGGTGAATATTTTAAAGAAAAAAGTGGCCCATTTTTTCAATAGCTTCCAGGTCTTTGGACCGATTGACTCGAAATCGCTTCCAAATGTGCTCCTATACTGGCTGAACGAGACACAGCAGTCCCCATCGGATTCCGGTGAAATTTGTATTTTTGGTGAATATTTTAGTGAAAAGAGACAATGTTTCATGAGACTGCCTTAAGGCTGGCATTAGGATTAGGGTTAGGGTTAGGGTTATGGAGCTAGGGTTAGGGTTACGGTCGTCTTTTGACCGATTGACTCGAAATTCGTCACGAACGTGGTCCTCTACTCGCTGAATGAGACACAGCAGTCCCCATCGGATTCCGGTGAAATTTGTATTTTTGGTGAATATTTTAAAGAAAAAAGTGGCCCATTTTTTCAATAGCTTCCAGGTCTTTGGACCGATTGACTCGAAATCGCTCCCAAATGTGCTCCTATACTGGCTGAACGAGACACAGCAGTCCCCATCGGATTCCGGTGAAATTTGTATTTTTGGTGAATATTTTAAAGAAAAAAGTGGCCCATTTTTTCAATAGCTTCCAGGTCTTTGGACCGATTGACTCGAAATCGTTCCCAAATGTGCTCCTATACTGGCTGAACGAGACACAGCAGTCCCCATCGGATTCCGGTGAAATTTGTATTTTTGGTGAATATTTTAGTGAAAAGAGACAATGTTTCATGAGACTGCCTTAAGGCTGGCATTAGGGTTAGGGTTAGGGTTAGGGTTATGGAGCTAGGGTTAGGGTTACGGTCGTCTTTTGACCGATTGACTCGAAATTCGTCACGAACGTGGTCCTCTACTCGCTGAATGAGACACAGCAGTCCCCATCGGATTCCGGTGAAATTTGTATTTTTGGTGAATATTTTAAAGAAAAAAGTGGCCCATTTTTTCAATAGCTTCCAGGTCTTTGGACCGATTGACTCGTAATCGCTCCCAAATGTGCTCCTATATTGGCTGAACGAGACACAGCAGTCCCCATCGGATTCCGGTGAAATTTGTATTTTTGGTGAATATTTTAAAGAAAAAAGTGGCCCATTTTTTCAATAGCTTCCAGGTCTTTGGACCGATTGACTCGAAATTCGTCACGAATGTGGTCCTCTACTCGCTAAATGAGACACAGCAGTCCCCATCGGATTCCGGTGAAATTTGTATTTTTGGTGAATATTTTAAAGAAAAAAGTGGCCCATTTTTTCAATAGCTTCCAGGTCTTTGGACCGATTGACTCGAAATCGCTCCCAAATGTGCTCCTATACTGGCTGAACGAGACACAGCAGTCCCCATCGGATTCCGGTGAAATTTGTATTTTTGGTGAATATTTTAGTGAAAAGAGACAATGTTTCATGAGACTGCCTTAAGGCTGGCATTAGGGTTAGGGTTAGGGTTAGGGTTATGGAGCTAGGGTTAGGGTTACGGTCGTCTTTTGACCGATTGACTCGAAATTCGTCACGAACGTGGTCCTCTACTCGCTGAATGAGACACAGCAGTCCCCATCGGATTCCGGTGAAATTTGTATTTTTGGTGAATATTTTAAAGAAAAAAGTGGCCCATTTTTTCAATAGCTTCCAGGTCTTTGGACCGATTGACTCGTAATCGCTCCCAAATGTGCTCCTATATTGGCTGAACGAGACACAGCAGTCCCCATCGGATTCCGGTGAAATTTGTATTTTTGGTGAATATTTTAAAGAAAAAAGTGGCCCATTTTTTCAATAGCTTCCAGGTCTTTGGACCGATTGACTCGAAATTCGTCACGAATGTGGTCCTCTACTCGCTAAATGAGACACAGCAGTCCCCATCGGATTCCGGTGAAATTTGTATTTTTGGTGAATATTTTAAAGAAAAAAGTGGCCCATTTTTTCAATAGCTTCCAGGTCTTTGGACCGATTGACTCGAAATCGCTCCCAAATGTGCTCCTATACTGGCTGAACGAGACACAGCAGTCCCCATCGGATTCCGGTGAAATTTGTATTTTTGGTGAATATTTTAGTGAAAAGAGACAATGTTTCATGAGACTGCCTTAAGGCTGGCATTAGGGTTAGGGTTAGGGTTAGGGTTATGGAGCTAGGGTTAGGGTTACGGTCGTCTTTTGACCGATTGACTCGAAATTCGTCACGAACGTGGTCCTCTACTCGCTGAACGAGACACAGCAGTCCCCATCGACTTCCGGTGAAATTTGTATTTTTGGTGAATATTTTAAAGAAAAAAGTGGCCCATTTTTTCAATAGCTTCCAGGTCTTTGGACCGATTGACTCGAAATCGCTCCCAAATGTGCTCCTATACTGGCTGAACGAGACACAGCAGTCCCCATCGGATTCCGGTGAAATTTGTATTTTTGGTGAATATTTTAGAGAAAAAAGTGGCCCATTTTTTCAATAGCTTCCAGGTCTTTGGACCGATTGACTCGAAATCGCTCCCAAATGTGCTCCTATACTGGCTGAACGAGACACAGCAGTCCCCATCGGATTCCGGTGAAATTTGTATTTTTGGTGAATATTTTAGTGAAAAGAGACAATGTTTCATGAGACTGCCTTAAGGCTGGCATTAGGGTTAGGGTTAGGGTTAGGGTTATGGAGCTAGGGTTAGGGTTACGGTCGTCTTTTGACCGATTGACTCGAAATTCGTCACGAATGTGGTCCTCTACTCGCTAAATGAGACACAGCAGTCCCCATCGGATTCCGGTGAAATTTGTATTTTTGGTGAATATTTTAAAGAAAAAAGTGGCCCATTTTTTCAATAGCTTCCAGGTCTTTGGACCGATTGACTCGTAATCGCTCCCAAATGTGCTCCTATATTGGCTGAACGAGACACAGCAGTCCCCATCGGATTCCGGTGAAATTTGTATTTTTGGTGAATATTTTAAAGAAAAAAGTGGCCCATTTTTTCAATAGCTTCCAGGTCTTTGGACCGATTGACTCGAAATTCGTCACGAATGTGGTCCTCTACTCGCTAAATGAGACACAGCAGTCCCCATCGGATTCCGGTGAAATTTGTATTTTTGGTGAATATTTTAAAGAAAAAAGTGGCCCATTTTTTCAATAGCTTCCAGGTCTTTGGACCGATTGACTCGAAATCGCTCCCAAATGTGCTCCTATACTGGCTGAACGAGACACAGCAGTCCCCATCGGATTCCGGTGAAATTTGTATTTTTGGTGAATATTTTAGTGAAAAGAGACAATGTTTCATGAGACTGCCTTAAGGCTGGCATTAGGGTTAGGGTTAGGGTTAGGGTTATGGAGCTAGGGTTAGGGTTACGGTCGTCTTTTGACCGATTGACTCGAAATTCGTCACGAACGTGGTCCTCTACTCGCTGAACGAGACACAGCAGTCCCCATCGACTTCCGGTGAAATTTGTATTTTTGGTGAATATTTTAAAGAAAAAAGTGGCCCATTTTTTCAATAGCTTCCAGGTCTTTGGACCGATTGACTCGAAATCGCTCCCAAATGTGCTCCTATACTGGCTGAACGAGACACAGCAGTCCCCATCGGATTCCGGTGAAATTTGTATTTTTGGTGAATATTTTAGAGAAAAAAGTGGCCCATTTTTTCAATAGCTTCCAGGTCTTTGGACCGATTGACTCGAAATCGCTCCCAAATGTGCTCCTATACTGGCTGAACGAGACACAGCAGTCCCCATCGGATTCCGGTGAAATTTGTATTTTTGGTGAATATTTTAGTGAAAAGAGACAATGTTTCATGAGACTGCCTTAAGGCTGGCATTAGGGTTAGGGTTAGGGTTAGGGTTATGGAGCTAGGGTTAGGGTTACGGTCGTCTTTTGACCGATTGACTCGAAATTCGTCACGAATGTGGTCCTCTACTCGCTAAATGAGACACAGCAGTCCCCATCGGATTCCGGTGAAATTTGTATTTTTGGTGAATATTTTAAAGAAAAAAGTGGCCCATTTTTTCAATAGCTTCCAGGTCTTTGGACCGATTGACTCGAAATCGCTTCCAAATGTGCTCCTATACTGGCTGAACGAGACACAGCAGTCCCCATCGGATTCCGGTGAAATTTGTATTTTTGGTGAATATTTTAGAGAAAAAAGTGGCCCATTTTTTCAATAGCTTCCAGGTCTTTGGACCGATTGACTCGAAATCGCTTCCAAATGTGCTCCTATACTGGCTGAACGAGACACAGCAGTCCCCATCGGATTCCGGTGAAATTTGTATTTTTGGTGAATATTTTAGAGAAAAAAGTGGCCCATTTTTTCAATAGCTTCCAGGTCTTTGGACCGATTGACTCGAAATCGCTCCCAAATGTGCTCCTATACTGGCTGAACGAGACACAGCAGTCCCCATCGGATTCCGGTGAAATTTGTATTTTTGGTGAATATTTTAGTGAAAAGAGACAATGTTTCATGAGACTGCCTTAAGGCTGGCATTAGGGTTAGGGTTAGGGTTAGGGTTATGGAGCTAGGGTTAGGGTTACGGTCGTCTTTTGACCGATTGACTCAAAATTCGTCACGAACGTGGTCCTCTACTCGCTGAATGAGACACAGCAGTCCCCATCGGATTCCGGTGAAATTTGTATTTTTGGTGAATATTTTAAAGAAAAAAGTGGCCCATTTTTTCAATAGCTTCCAGGTCTTTGGACCGATTGACTCGAAATCGCTCCCAAATGTGCTCCTATATTGGCTGAACGAGACACAGCAGTCCCCATCGGATTCCGGTGAAATTTGTATTTTTGGTGAATATTTTAAAGAAAAAAGTGGCCCATTTTTTCAATAGCTTCCAGGTCTTTGGACCGATTGACTCGAAATCGCTCCCAAATGTGCTCCTATACTGGCTGAACGAGACACAGCAGTCCCCATCGGATTCCGGTGAAATTTGTATTTTTGGTGAATATTTTAGTGAAAAGAGACAATGTTTCATGAGACTGCCTTAAGGCTGGCATTAGGGTTAGGGTTAGGGTTAGGGTTATGGAGCTAGGGTTAGGGTTAGGGTTAGGGTTATGGAGCTAGGGTTAGGGTTACGGTCGTCTTTTGACCGATTGACTCGAAATTCGTCACGAATGTGGTCCTCTACTCGCTAAATGAGACACAGCAGTCCCCATCGGATTCTGGTGAAATTTGTATTTTTGGTGAATATTTTAGTGAAAAGAGACAATGTTTCATGAGACTGCCTTAAGGCTGGCATTAGGGTTAGGGTTAGGGTTAGAGTTATGGAGCTAGGGTTAGGGTTACGGTCGTCTTTTGACCGATTGACTCGAAATTCGTCACGAATGTGGTCCTCTACTCGCTAAATGAGACACAGCAGTCCCCATCGGATTCCGGTGAAATTTGTATTTTTGGTGAATATTTTAAAGAAAAAAGTGGCCCATTTTTTCAATAGCTTCCAGGTCTTTGGACCGATTGACTCGAAATCGCTCCCAAATGTGCTCCTATACTGGCTGAACGAGACACAGCAGTCCCCATCGGATTCCGGTGAAATTTGTATTTTTGGTGAATATTTTAGAGAAAAAAGTGGACCATTTTTTCAATAGCTTCCAGGTCTTTGGACCGATTGACTCGAAATCGCTCCCAAATGTGCTCCTATACTGGCTGAACGAGACACAGCAGTCCCCATCGGATTCCGGTGAAATTTGTATTTTTGGTGAATATTTTAGTGAAAAGAGACAATGTTTCATGAGACTGCCTTAAGGCTGGCATTAGGGTTAGGGTTAGGGTTAGGGTTATGGAGCTAGGGTTAGGGTTACGGTCGTCTTTTGACCGATTGACTCGAAATTCGTCATGAATGTGGTCCTCTACTCGCTAAATGAGACACAGCAGTCCCCATCGGATTCCGGTGAAATTTGTATTTTTGGTGAATATTTTAAAGAAAAAAGTGGCCCATTTTTTCAATAGCTTCCAGGTCTTTGGACCGATTGACTCGAAATCGCTCCCAAATGTGCTCCTATATTGGCTGAACGAGACACAGCAGTCCCCATCGGATTCCGGTGAAATTTGTATTTTTGGTGAATATTTTAAAGAAAAAAGTGGCCCATTTTTTCAATAGCTTCCAGGTCTTTGGACCGATTGACTCGAAATCGCTTCCAAATGTGCTCCTATACTGGCTGAACGAGACACAGCAGTCCCCATCGGATTCCGGTGAAATTTGTATTTTTGGTGAATATTTTAGTGAAAAGAGACAATGTTTCATGAGACTGCCTTAAGGCTGGCATTAGGGTTAGGGTTAGGGTTAGGGTTATGGAGCTAGGGTTAGGGTTATGGAGCTAGGGTTAGGGTTACGGTCGTCTTTTGACCGATTGACTCGAAATTCGTCACGAATGTGGTCCTCTACTCGCTAAATGAGACACAGCAGTCCCCATCGGATTCAGGTGAAATTTGTATTTTTGGTGAATATTTTAAAGAAAAAAGTGGCCCATTTTTTCAATAGCTTCCAGGTCTTTGGACCGATTGACTCGAAATCGCTTCCAAATGTGCTCCTATACTGGCTGAACGAGACACAGCAGTCCCCATCGGATTCCGGTGAAATTTGTATTTTTGGTGAATATTTTAGAGAAAAAAGTGGCCCATTTTTTCAATAGCTTCCAGGTCTTTGGACCGATTGACTCGAAATCGCTCCCAAATGTGTTCCTATACTGGCTGAACGAGACACAGCAGTCCCCATCGGATTCCGGTGAAATTTGTATTTTTGGTGAATATTTTAAAGAAAAAAGTGGCCCATTTTTTCAATAGCTTCCAGGTCTTTGGACCGATTGACTCGAAATGGCTCCCAAATGTGCTCCTATACTGGCTGAACGAGACACAGCAGTCCCCATCGGATTCCGGTGAAATTTGTATTTTTGGTGAATATTTTAGTGAAAAGAGACAATGTTTCATGAGACTGCCTTAAGGCTGGCATTAGGGTTAGGGTTAGGGTTAGGGTTATGGAGCTAGGGTTAGGGTTAGGGTTAGGGTTATGGAGCTAGGGTTAGGGTTACGGTCGTCTTTTGACCGATTGACTCGAAATTCGTCACGAATGTGGTCCTCTACTCGCTAAATGAGACACAGCAGTCCCCATCGGATTCTGGTGAAATTTATATTTTTGGTGAATATTTTAAAGAAAAAAGTGGCCCATTTTTTCAATAGCTTCCAGGTCTTTGGACCGATTGACTTGAAATCGCTCCCAAATGTGCTCCTATACTGGCTGAACGAGACACAGCAGTCCCCATCGGATTCCGGTGAAATTTGTATTTTTGGTGAATATTTTAGAGAAAAAAGTGGCCCATTTTTTCAATAGCTTCCAGGTCTTTGGACCGATTGACTCGAAATCGCTCCCAAATGTGCTCCTATACTGGCTGAACGAGACACAGCAGTCCCCATCGGATTCCGGTGAAATATGTATTTTTGGTGAATATTTTAGTGAAAAGAGACAATGTTTCATGAGACTGCCTTAAGGCTGGCATTAGGGTTAGGGTTAGGGTTAGGGTTATGGAGCTAGGGTTAGGGTTACGGTCGTCTTTTGACCGATTGACTCGAAATTCGTCACGAACGTGGTCCTCTACTCGCTGAATGAGACACAGCAGTCCCCATCGGATTCCGGTGAAATTTGTATTTTTGGTGAATATTTTAAAGAAAAAAGTGGCCCATTTTTTCAATAGCTTCCAGGTCTTTGGACCGATTGACTCGAAATCGCTCCCAAATGTGCTCCTATATTGGCTGAACGAGACACAGCAGTCCCCATCGGATTCCGGTGAAATTTGTATTTTTGGTGAATATTTTAAAGAAAAAAGTGGCCCATTTTTTCAATAGCTTCCAGGTCTTTGGACCGATTGACTCGAAATCGCTTCCAAATGTGCTCCTATACTGGCTGAACGAGACACAGCAGTCCCCATCGGATTCCGGTGAAATTTGTATTTTTGGTGAATATTTTAGTGAAAAGAGACAATGTTTCATGAGACTGCCTTAAGGCTGGCATTAGGGTTAGGGTTAGGGTTAGGGTTATGGAGCTAGGGTTAGGGTTATGGAGCTAGGGTTAGGGTTACGGTCGTCTTTTGACCGATTGACTCGAAATTCGTCACGAATGTGGTCCTCTACTCGCTAAATGAGACACAGCAGTCCCCATCGGATTCAGGTGAAATTTGTATTTTTGGTGAATATTTTAAAGAAAAAAGTGGCCCATTTTTTCAATAGCTTCCAGGTCTTTGGACCGATTGACTCGAAATCGCTTCCAAATGTGCTCCTATACTGGCTGAACGAGACACAGCAGTCCCCATCGGATTCCGGTGAAATTTGTATTTTTGGTGAATATTTTAGAGAAAAAAGTGGCCCATTTTTTCAATAGCTTCCAGGTCTTTGGACCGATTGACTCGAAATCGCTCCCAAATGTGTTCCTATACTGGCTGAACGAGACACAGCAGTCCCCATCGGATTCCGGTGAAATTTGTATTTTTGGTGAATATTTTAAAGAAAAAAGTGGCCCATTTTTTCAATAGCTTCCAGGTCTTTGGACCGATTGACTCGAAATGGCTCCCAAATGTGCTCCTATACTGGCTGAACGAGACACAGCAGTCCCCATCGGATTCCGGTGAAATTTGTATTTTTGGTGAATATTTTAGTGAAAAGAGACAATGTTTCATGAGACTGCCTTAAGGCTGGCATTAGGGTTAGGGTTAGGGTTAGGGTTATGGAGCTAGGGTTAGGGTTAGGGTTAGGGTTATGGAGCTAGGGTTAGGGTTACGGTCGTCTTTTGACCGATTGACTCGAAATTCGTCACGAATGTGGTCCTCTACTCGCTAAATGAGACACAGCAGTCCCCATCGGATTCTGGTGAAATTTATATTTTTGGTGAATATTTTAAAGAAAAAAGTGGCCCATTTTTTCAATAGCTTCCAGGTCTTTGGACCGATTGACTCGAAATGGCTCCCAAATGTGCTCCTATACTGGCTGAACGAGACACAGCAGTCCCCATCGGATTCCGGTGAAATTTGTATTTTTGGTGAATATTTTAGTGAAAAGAGACAATGTTTCATGAGACTGCCTTAAGGCTGGCATTAGGGTTAGGGTTAGGGTTAGGGTTATGGAGCTAGGGTTAGGGTTAGGGTTAGGGTTATGGAGCTAGGGTTAGGGTTACGGTCGTCTTTTGACCGATTGACTCGAAATTCGTCACGAATGTGGTCCTCTACTCGCTAAATGAGACACAGCAGTCCCCATCGGATTCTGGTGAAATTTATATTTTTGGTGAATATTTTAAAGAAAAAAGTGGCCCATTTTTTCAATAGCTTCCAGGTCTTTGGACCGATTGACTTGAAATCGCTCCCAAATGTGCTCCTATACTGGCTGAACGAGACACAGCAGTCCCCATCGGATTCCGGTGAAATTTGTATTTTTGGTGAATATTTTAGAGAAAAAAGTGGCCCATTTTTTCAATAGCTTCCAGGTCTTTGGACCGATTGACTCGAAATCGCTCCCAAATGTGCTCCTATACTGGCTGAACGAGACACAGCAGTCCCCATCGGATTCCGGTGAAATATGTATTTTTGGTGAATATTTTAGTGAAAAGAGACAATGTTTCATGAGACTGCCTTAAGGCTGGCATTAGGGTTAGGGTTAGGGTTAGGGTTATGGAGCTAGGGTTAGGGTTACGGTCGTCTTTTGACCGATTGACTCGAAATTCGTCACGAACGTGGTCCTCTACTCGCTGAATGAGACACAGCAGTCCCCATCGGATTCCGGTGAAATTTGTATTTTTGGTGAATATTTTAAAGAAAAAAGTGGCCCATTTTTTCAATAGCTTCCAGGTCTTTGGACCGATTGACTCGAAATCGCTCCCAAATGTGCTCCTATACTGGCTGAACGAGACACAGCAGTCCCCATCGGATTCCGGTGAAATTTGTATTTTTGGTGAATATTTTAAAGAAAAAAGTGGCCCATTTTTTCAATAGCTTCCAGGTCTTTGGACCGATTGACTCGAAATCGCTCCCAAATGTGCTCCTATACTGGCTGAACGAGACACAGCAGTCCCCATCGGATTCCGGTGAAATTTGTATTTTTGGTGAATATTTTAGTGAAAAGAGACAATGTTTCATGAGACTGCCTTAAGGCTGGCATTAGGGTTAGGGTTAGGGTTAGGGTTATGGAGCTAGGGTTAGGGTTAGGGTTAGGGTTATGGAGCTAGGGTTAGGGTTACGGTCGTCTTTTGACCGATTGACTCGAAATTCGTCACGAACGTGGTCCTCTACTCGCTAAATGAGACACAGCAGTCCCCATCGGATTCTGGTGAAATTTGTATTTTTGGTGAATATTTTAAAGAAAAAAGTGGCCCATTTTTTCAATAGCTTCCAGGTCTTTGGACCGATTGACTCGAAATCGCTCCCAAATGTGCTCCTATACTGGCTGAACGAGACACAGCAGTCCCCATCGGATTCCGGTGAAATTTGTATTTTTGGTGAATATTTTAGAGAAAAAAGTGGCCCATTTTTTCAATAGCTTCCAGGTCTTTGGACCGATTGACTCGAAATCACTCCCAAATGTGCTCCTATACTGGCTGAACGAGACACAGCAGTCCCCATCGGATTCCGGTGAAATTTGTATTTTTGGTGAATATTTTAGTGAAAAGAGACAATGTTTCATGAGACTGCCTTAAGGCTGGCATTAGGGTTAGGGTTAGGGTTAGGGTTATGGAGCTAGGGTTAGGGTTACGGTCGTCTTTTGACCGATTGACTCGAAATTCGTCACGAACGTGGTCCTCTACTCGCTGAATGAGACACAGCAGTCCCCATCGAATTCCGGTGAAATTTGTATTTTTGGTGAATATTTTAAAGAAAAAAGTGGCCCATTTTTTCAATAGCTTCCAGGTCTTTGGACCGATTGACTCGAAATCGCTCCCAAATGCTCTCCTATACTGGCTGAACGAGACACAGCAGTCCCCATCGGATTCCAGTGAAATTTGTATTTTTGGTGAATATTTTAGAGAAAAAAGTGGCCCATTTTTTCAATAGCTTCCAGGTCTTTGGACCGATTGACTCGAAATCGCTCCCAAATGTGCTCCTATACTGGCTGAACGAGACACAGCAGTCCCCATCGGATTCCGGTGAAATTTGTATTTTTGGTGAATATTTTAGTGAAAAGAGACAATGTTTCATGAGACTGCCTTAAGGCTGGCATTAGGGTTAGGGTTAGGGTTAGGGTTATGGAGCTAGGGTTAGGGTTACGGTCGTCTTTTGACCGATTGACTCGAAATTCGTCACGAACGTGGTCCTCTACTCGCTGAACGAGACACAGCAGTCCCCATCGAATTCCGGTGAAATTTGTATTTTTGGTGAATATTTTAAAGAAAAAAGTGGCCCATTTTTTCAATAGCTTCCAGGTCTTTGGACCGATTTACTCGAAATCGCTCCCAAATGTGCTCCTATACTGGCTGAACGAGACACAGCAGTCCCCATCGGATTCCGGTGAAATTTGTATTTTTGGTGAATATTTTAGAGAAAAAAGTGGCCCATTTTTTCAATAGCTTCCAGGTCTTTGGACCGATTGACTCGAAATCGCTCCCAAATGTGCTCCTATACTGGCTGAACGAGACACAGCAGTCCCCATCGGATTCCGGTGAAATTTGTATTTTTGGTGAATATTTTAGTGAAAAGAGACAATGTTTCATGAGATTGCCTTAAGGCTGGCCTTAGGGTTAGGGTTAGGGTTAGGGTTATGGAGCTAGGGTTAGGGTTAGGGTTAGGGTTATGGAGCTAGGGTTAGGGTTACGGTCGTCTTTTGACCGATTGACTCGAAATTCGTCACGAATGTGGTCCTCTACTCGCTAAATGAGACACAGCAGTCCCCATCGGATTCTGGTGAAATTTGTATTTTTGGTGAATATTTTAGGGTTAGGGTTAGGGTTATGGAGCTAGGGTTAGGGTTACGGTCGTCTTTTGACCGATTGACTCGAAATTCGTCACGAATGTGGTCCTCTACTCGCTAAATGAGACACAGCAGTCCCCATCGGATTCCGGTGAAATTTGTATTTTTGGTGAATATTTTAAAGAAAAAAGTGGCCCATTTTTTCAATAGCTTCCAGGTCTTTGGACCGATTGACTCGAAATCGCTCCCAAATGTGCTCCTATACTGGCTGAACGAGACACAGCAGTCCCCATCGGATTCCAGTGAAATTTGTATTTTTGGTGAATATTTTAGTGAAAAGAGACAATGTTTCATGAGACTGCCTTAAGGCTGGCATTAGGGTTAGGGTTAGGGTTAGGGTTATGGAGCTAGGGTTAGGGTTACGGTCGTCTTTTGACCGATTGACTCGAAATTCGTCACGAACGTGGTCCTCTACTCGCTGAATGAGACACAGCAGTCCCCATCGGATTCCGGTGAAATTTGTATTTTTGGTGAATATTTTAAAGAAAAAAGTGGCCCATTTTTTCAATAGCTTCCAGGTCTTTGGACCGATTGACTCGAAATCGCTCCCAAATGTGCTCCTATACTGGCTGAACGAGACACAGCAGTCCCCATCGGATTCCGGTGAAATTTGTATTTTTGGTGAATATTTTAGTGAAAAGAGACAATGTTTCATGAGACTGCCTTAAGGCTGGCATTAGGGTTAGGGTTAGGGTTAGGGTTATGGAGCTAGGGTTAGGGTTACGGTCGTCTTTTGACCGATTGACTCGAAATTCGTCACGAATGTGGTCCTCTACTCGCTAAATGAGACACAGCAGTCCCCATCGGATTCCGGTGAAATTTGTATTTTTGGTGAATATTTTAAAGAAAAAAGTGGCCCATTTTTTCAATAGCTTCCAGGTCTTTGGACCGATTGACTCGAAATCGCTCCCAAATGTGCTCCTATACTGGCTGAACGAGACACAGCAGTCCCCATCGGATTCCAGTGAAATTTGTATTTTTGGTGAATATTTTAGTGAAAAGAGACAATGTTTCATGAGACTGCCTTAAGGCTGGCATTAGGGTTAGGGTTAGGGTTAGGGTTATGGAGCTAGGGTTAGGGTTAGGGTTAGGGTTATGGAGCTAGGGTTAGGGTTACGGTCGTCTTTTGACCGATTGACTCGAAATTCGTCACGAATGTGGTCCTCTACTCGCTAAATGAGACACAGCAGTCCCCATCGGATTCTGGTGAAATTTATATTTTTGGTGAATATTTTAAAGAAAAAAGTGGCCCATTTTTTCAATAGCTTCCAGGTCTTTGGACCGATTGACTTGAAATCGCTCCCAAATGTGCTCCTATACTGGCTGAACGAGACACAGCAGTCCCCATCGGATTCCGGTGAAATTTGTATTTTTGGTGAATATTTTAGAGAAAAAAGTGGCCCATTTTTTCAATAGCTTCCAGGTCTTTGGACCGATTGACTCGAAATCGCTCCCAAATGTGCTCCTATACTGGCTGAACGAGACACAGCAGTCCCCATCGGATTCCGGTGAAATATGTATTTTTGGTGAATATTTTAGTGAAAAGAGACAATGTTTCATGAGACTGCCTTAAGGCTGGCATTAGGGTTAGGGTTAGGGTTAGGGTTATGGAGCTAGGGTTAGGGTTACGGTCGTCTTTTGACCGATTGACTCGAAATTCGTCACGAACGTGGTCCTCTACTCGCTGAATGAGACACAGCAGTCCCCATCGGATTCCGGTGAAATTTGTATTTTTGGTGAATATTTTAAAGAAAAAAGTGGCCCATTTTTTCAATAGCTTCCAGGTCTTTGGACCGATTGACTCGAAATCGCTCCCAAATGTGCTCCTATACTGGCTGAACGAGACACAGCAGTCCCCATCGGATTCCGGTGAAATTTGTATTTTTGGTGAATATTTTAGAGAAAAAAGTGGCCCATTTTTTCAATAGCTTCCAGGTCTTTGGACCGATTGACTCGAAATCACTCCCAAATGTGCTCCTATACTGGCTGAACGAGACACAGCAGTCCCCATCGGATTCCGGTGAAATTTGTATTTTTGGTGAATATTTTAGTGAAAAGAGACAATGTTTCATGAGACTGCCTTAAGGCTGGCATTAGGGTTAGGGTTAGGGTTAGGGTTATGGAGCTAGGGTTAGGGTTACGGTCGTCTTTTGACCGATTGACTCGAAATTCGTCACGAACGTGGTCCTCTACTCGCTGAATGAGACACAGCAGTCCCCATCGAATTCCGGTGAAATTTGTATTTTTGGTGAATATTTTAAAGAAAAAAGTGGCCCATTTTTTCAATAGCTTCCAGGTCTTTGGACCGATTGACTCGAAATCGCTCCCAAATGCTCTCCTATACTGGCTGAACGAGACACAGCAGTCCCCATCGGATTCCAGTGAAATTTGTATTTTTGGTGAATATTTTAGAGAAAAAAGTGGCCCATTTTTTCAATAGCTTCCAGGTCTTTGGACCGATTGACTCGAAATCGCTCCCAAATGTGCTCCTATACTGGCTGAACGAGACACAGCAGTCCCCATCGGATTCCGGTGAAATTTGTATTTTTGGTGAATATTTTAGTGAAAAGAGACAATGTTTCATGAGACTGCCTTAAGGCTGGCATTAGGGTTAGGGTTAGGGTTAGGGTTATGGAGCTAGGGTTAGGGTTACGGTCGTCTTTTGACCGATTGACTCGAAATTCGTCACGAACGTGGTCCTCTACTCGCTGAACGAGACACAGCAGTCCCCATCGAATTCCGGTGAAATTTGTATTTTTGGTGAATATTTTAAAGAAAAAAGTGGCCCATTTTTTCAATAGCTTCCAGGTCTTTGGACCGATTTACTCGAAATCGCTCCCAAATGTGCTCCTATACTGGCTGAACGAGACACAGCAGTCCCCATCGGATTCCGGTGAAATTTGTATTTTTGGTGAATATTTTAGAGAAAAAAGTGGCCCATTTTTTCAATAGCTTCCAGGTCTTTGGACCGATTGACTTGAAATCGCTCCCAAATGTGCTCCTATACTGGCTGAACGAGACACAGCAGTCCCCATCGGATTCCGGTGAAATTTGTATTTTTGGTGAATATTTTAGAGAAAAAAGTGGCCCATTTTTTCAATAGCTTCCAGGTCTTTGGACCGATTGACTCGAAATCGCTCCCAAATGTGCTCCTATACTGGCTGAACGAGACACAGCAGTCCCCATCGGATTCCGGTGAAATATGTATTTTTGGTGAATATTTTAGTGAAAAGAGACAATGTTTCATGAGACTGCCTTAAGGCTGGCATTAGGGTTAGGGTTAGGGTTAGGGTTATGGAGCTAGGGTTAGGGTTACGGTCGTCTTTTGACCGATTGACTCGAAATTCGTCACGAACGTGGTCCTCTACTCGCTGAATGAGACACAGCAGTCCCCATCGGATTCCGGTGAAATTTGTATTTTTGGTGAATATTTTAAAGAAAAAAGTGGCCCATTTTTTCAATAGCTTCCAGGTCTTTGGACCGATTGACTCGAAATCGCTCCCAAATGTGCTCCTATACTGGCTGAACGAGACACAGCAGTCCCCATCGGATTCCGGTGAAATTTGTATTTTTGGTGAATATTTTAGAGAAAAAAGTGGCCCATTTTTTCAATAGCTTCCAGGTCTTTGGACCGATTGACTCGAAATCACTCCCAAATGTGCTCCTATACTGGCTGAACGAGACACAGCAGTCCCCATCGGATTCCGGTGAAATTTGTATTTTTGGTGAATATTTTAGTGAAAAGAGACAATGTTTCATGAGACTGCCTTAAGGCTGGCATTAGGGTTAGGGTTAGGGTTAGGGTTATGGAGCTAGGGTTAGGGTTACGGTCGTCTTTTGACCGATTGACTCGAAATTCGTCACGAACGTGGTCCTCTACTCGCTGAATGAGACACAGCAGTCCCCATCGAATTCCGGTGAAATTTGTATTTTTGGTGAATATTTTAAAGAAAAAAGTGGCCCATTTTTTCAATAGCTTCCAGGTCTTTGGACCGATTGACTCGAAATCGCTCCCAAATGCTCTCCTATACTGGCTGAACGAGACACAGCAGTCCCCATCGGATTCCAGTGAAATTTGTATTTTTGGTGAATATTTTAGAGAAAAAAGTGGCCCATTTTTTCAATAGCTTCCAGGTCTTTGGACCGATTGACTCGAAATCGCTCCCAAATGTGCTCCTATACTGGCTGAACGAGACACAGCAGTCCCCATCGGATTCCGGTGAAATTTGTATTTTTGGTGAATATTTTAGTGAAAAGAGACAATGTTTCATGAGACTGCCTTAAGGCTGGCATTAGGGTTAGGGTTAGGGTTAGGGTTATGGAGCTAGGGTTAGGGTTACGGTCGTCTTTTGACCGATTGACTCGAAATTCGTCACGAACGTGGTCCTCTACTCGCTGAACGAGACACAGCAGTCCCCATCGAATTCCGGTGAAATTTGTATTTTTGGTGAATATTTTAAAGAAAAAAGTGGCCCATTTTTTCAATAGCTTCCAGGTCTTTGGACCGATTTACTCGAAATCGCTCCCAAATGTGCTCCTATACTGGCTGAACGAGACACAGCAGTCCCCATCGGATTCCGGTGAAATTTGTATTTTTGGTGAATATTTTAGAGAAAAAAGTGGCCCATTTTTTCAATAGCTTCCAGGTCTTTGGACCGATTGACTCGAAATCGCTCCCAAATGTGCTCCTATACTGGCTGAACGAGACACAGCAGTCCCCATCGGATTCCGGTGAAATTTGTATTTTTGGTGAATATTTTAGTGAAAAGAGACAATGTTTCATGAGATTGCCTTAAGGCTGGCCTTAGGGTTAGGGTTAGGGTTAGGGTTATGGAGCTAGGGTTAGGGTTAGGGTTAGGGTTATGGAGCTAGGGTTAGGGTTACGGTCGTCTTTTGACCGATTGACTCGAAATTCGTCACGAATGTGGTCCTCTACTCGCTAAATGAGACACAGCAGTCCCCATCGGATTCTGGTGAAATTTGTATTTTTGGTGAATATTTTAGGGTTAGGGTTAGGGTTATGGAGCTAGGGTTAGGGTTACGGTCGTCTTTTGACCGATTGACTCGAAATTCGTCACGAATGTGGTCCTCTACTCGCTAAATGAGACACAGCAGTCCCCATCGGATTCCGGTGAAATTTGTATTTTTGGTGAATATTTTAAAGAAAAAAGTGGCCCATTTTTTCAATAGCTTCCAGGTCTTTGGACCGATTGACTCGAAATCGCTCCCAAATGTGCTCCTATACTGGCTGAACGAGACACAGCAGTCCCCATCGGATTCCAGTGAAATTTGTATTTTTGGTGAATATTTTAGTGAAAAGAGACAATGTTTCATGAGACTGCCTTAAGGCTGGCATTAGGGTTAGGGTTAGGGTTAGGGTTATGGAGCTAGGGTTAGGGTTAGGGTTAGGGTTATGGAGCTAGGGTTAGGGTTACGGTCGTCTTTTGACCGATTGACTCGAAATTCGTCACGAATGTGGTCCTCTACTCGCTAAATGAGACACAGCAGTCCCCATCGGATTCTGGTGAAATTTATTTTTTTTTTGAAAAAATCAATAGCTTCCAGGTCTTTGGACCGATTGACTCGAAATCGCTCCCAAATGCTCTCCTATACTGGCTGAACGAGACACAGCAGTCCCCATCGGATTCCAGTGAAATTTGTATTTTTGGTGAATATTTTAGAGAAAAAAGTGGCCCATTTTTTCAATAGCTTCCAGGTCTTTGGACCGATTGACTCGAAATCGCTCCCAAATGTGCTCCTATACTGGCTGAACGAGACACAGCAGTCCCCATCGGATTCCGGTGAAATTTGTATTTTTGGTGAATATTTTAGAGAAAAAAGTGGCCCATTTTTTCAATAGCTTCCAGGTCTTTGGACCGATTGACTCGAAATCACTCCCAAATGTGCTCCTATACTGGCTGAACGAGACACAGCAGTCCCCATCGGATTCCGGTGAAATTTGTATTTTTGGTGAATATTTTAGTGAAAAGAGACAATGTTTCATGAGACTGCCTTAAGGCTGGCATTAGGGTTAGGGTTAGGGTTAGGGTTATGGAGCTAGGGTTAGGGTTACGGTCGTCTTTTGACCGATTGACTCGAAATTCGTCACGAACGTGGTCCTCTACTCGCTGAATGAGACACAGCAGTCCCCATCGAATTCCTGTGAAATTTGTATTTTTGGTGAATATTTTAAAGAAAAAAGTGGCCCATTTTTTCAATAGCTTCCAGGTCTTTGGACCGATTGACTCGAAATCGCTCCCAAATGCTCTCCTATACTGGCTGAACGAGACACAGCAGTCCCCATCGGATTCAGGTGAAATTTGTATTTTTGGTGAATATTTTAAAGAAAAAAGTGGCCCATTTTTTCAATAGCTTCCAGGTCTTTGGACCGATTGACTCGAAATCGCTTCCAAATGTGCTCCTATACTGGCTGAACGAGACACAGCAGTCCCCATCGGATTCCGGTGAAATTTGTATTTTTGGTGAATATTTTAGAGAAAAAAGTGGCCCATTTTTTCAATAGCTTCCAGGTCTTTGGACCGATTGACTCGAAATCGCTCCCAAATGTGTTCCTATACTGGCTGAACGAGACACAGCAGTCCCCATCGGATTCCGGTGAAATTTGTATTTTTGGTGAATATTTTAAAGAAAAAAGTGGCCCATTTTTTCAATAGCTTCCAGGTCTTTGGACCGATTGACTCGAAATGGCTCCCAAATGTGCTCCTATACTGGCTGAACGAGACACAGCAGTCCCCATCGGATTCCGGTGAAATTTGTATTTTTGGTGAATATTTTAGTGAAAAGAGACAATGTTTCATGAGACTGCCTTAAGGCTGGCATTAGGGTTAGGGTTAGGGTTAGGGTTATGGAGCTAGGGTTAGGGTTAGGGTTAGGGTTATGGAGCTAGGGTTAGGGTTACGGTCGTCTTTTGACCGATTGACTCGAAATTCGTCACGAATGTGGTCCTCTACTCGCTAAATGAGACACAGCAGTCCCCATCGGATTCTGGTGAAATTTATATTTTTGGTGAATATTTTAAAGAAAAAAGTGGCCCATTTTTTCAATAGCTTCCAGGTCTTTGGACCGATTGACTCGAAATGGCTCCCAAATGTGCTCCTATACTGGCTGAACGAGACACAGCAGTCCCCATCGGATTCCGGTGAAATTTGTATTTTTGGTGAATATTTTAGTGAAAAGAGACAATGTTTCATGAGACTGCCTTAAGGCTGGCATTAGGGTTAGGGTTAGGGTTAGGGTTATGGAGCTAGGGTTAGGGTTAGGGTTAGGGTTATGGAGCTAGGGTTAGGGTTACGGTCGTCTTTTGACCGATTGACTCGAAATTCGTCACGAATGTGGTCCTCTACTCGCTAAATGAGACACAGCAGTCCCCATCGGATTCTGGTGAAATTTATATTTTTGGTGAATATTTTAAAGAAAAAAGTGGCCCATTTTTTCAATAGCTTCCAGGTCTTTGGACCGATTGACTTGAAATCGCTCCCAAATGTGCTCCTATACTGGCTGAACGAGACACAGCAGTCCCCATCGGATTCCGGTGAAATTTGTATTTTTGGTGAATATTTTAGAGAAAAAAGTGGCCCATTTTTTCAATAGCTTCCAGGTCTTTGGACCGATTGACTCGAAATCGCTCCCAAATGTGCTCCTATACTGGCTGAACGAGACACAGCAGTCCCCATCGGATTCCGGTGAAATATGTATTTTTGGTGAATATTTTAGTGAAAAGAGACAATGTTTCATGAGACTGCCTTAAGGCTGGCATTAGGGTTAGGGTTAGGGTTAGGGTTATGGAGCTAGGGTTAGGGTTACGGTCGTCTTTTGACCGATTGACTCGAAATTCGTCACGAACGTGGTCCTCTACTCGCTGAATGAGACACAGCAGTCCCCATCGGATTCCGGTGAAATTTGTATTTTTGGTGAATATTTTAAAGAAAAAAGTGGCCCATTTTTTCAATAGCTTCCAGGTCTTTGGACCGATTGACTCGAAATCGCTCCCAAATGTGCTCCTATACTGGCTGAACGAGACACAGCAGTCCCCATCGGATTCCGGTGAAATTTGTATTTTTGGTGAATATTTTAAAGAAAAAAGTGGCCCATTTTTTCAATAGCTTCCAGGTCTTTGGACCGATTGACTCGAAATCGCTCCCAAATGTGCTCCTATACTGGCTGAACGAGACACAGCAGTCCCCATCGGATTCCGGTGAAATTTGTATTTTTGGTGAATATTTTAGTGAAAAGAGACAATGTTTCATGAGACTGCCTTAAGGCTGGCATTAGGGTTAGGGTTAGGGTTAGGGTTATGGAGCTAGGGTTAGGGTTAGGGTTAGGGTTATGGAGCTAGGGTTAGGGTTACGGTCGTCTTTTGACCGATTGACTCGAAATTCGTCACGAACGTGGTCCTCTACTCGCTAAATGAGACACAGCAGTCCCCATCGGATTCTGGTGAAATTTGTATTTTTGGTGAATATTTTAAAGAAAAAAGTGGCCCATTTTTTCAATAGCTTCCAGGTCTTTGGACCGATTGACTCGAAATCGCTCCCAAATGTGCTCCTATACTGGCTGAACGAGACACAGCAGTCCCCATCGGATTCCGGTGAAATTTGTATTTTTGGTGAATATTTTAGAGAAAAAAGTGGCCCATTTTTTCAATAGCTTCCAGGTCTTTGGACCGATTGACTCGAAATCACTCCCAAATGTGCTCCTATACTGGCTGAACGAGACACAGCAGTCCCCATCGGATTCCGGTGAAATTTGTATTTTTGGTGAATATTTTAGTGAAAAGAGACAATGTTTCATGAGACTGCCTTAAGGCTGGCATTAGGGTTAGGGTTAGGGTTAGGGTTATGGAGCTAGGGTTAGGGTTACGGTCGTCTTTTGACCGATTGACTCGAAATTCGTCACGAACGTGGTCCTCTACTCGCTGAATGAGACACAGCAGTCCCCATCGAATTCCGGTGAAATTTGTATTTTTGGTGAATATTTTAAAGAAAAAAGTGGCCCATTTTTTCAATAGCTTCCAGGTCTTTGGACCGATTGACTCGAAATCGCTCCCAAATGCTCTCCTATACTGGCTGAACGAGACACAGCAGTCCCCATCGGATTCCAGTGAAATTTGTATTTTTGGTGAATATTTTAGAGAAAAAAGTGGCCCATTTTTTCAATAGCTTCCAGGTCTTTGGACCGATTGACTCGAAATCGCTCCCAAATGTGCTCCTATACTGGCTGAACGAGACACAGCAGTCCCCATCGGATTCCGGTGAAATTTGTATTTTTGGTGAATATTTTAGTGAAAAGAGACAATGTTTCATGAGACTGCCTTAAGGCTGGCATTAGGGTTAGGGTTAGGGTTAGGGTTATGGAGCTAGGGTTAGGGTTACGGTCGTCTTTTGACCGATTGACTCGAAATTCGTCACGAACGTGGTCCTCTACTCGCTGAACGAGACACAGCAGTCCCCATCGAATTCCGGTGAAATTTGTATTTTTGGTGAATATTTTAAAGAAAAAAGTGGCCCATTTTTTCAATAGCTTCCAGGTCTTTGGACCGATTTACTCGAAATCGCTCCCAAATGTGCTCCTATACTGGCTGAACGAGACACAGCAGTCCCCATCGGATTCCGGTGAAATTTGTATTTTTGGTGAATATTTTAGAGAAAAAAGTGGCCCATTTTTTCAATAGCTTCCAGGTCTTTGGACCGATTGACTCGAAATCGCTCCCAAATGTGCTCCTATACTGGCTGAACGAGACACAGCAGTCCCCATCGGATTCCGGTGAAATTTGTATTTTTGGTGAATATTTTAGTGAAAAGAGACAATGTTTCATGAGATTGCCTTAAGGCTGGCCTTAGGGTTAGGGTTAGGGTTAGGGTTATGGAGCTAGGGTTAGGGTTAGGGTTAGGGTTATGGAGCTAGGGTTAGGGTTACGGTCGTCTTTTGACCGATTGACTCGAAATTCGTCACGAATGTGGTCCTCTACTCGCTAAATGAGACACAGCAGTCCCCATCGGATTCTGGTGAAATTTGTATTTTTGGTGAATATTTTAGGGTTAGGGTTAGGGTTATGGAGCTAGGGTTAGGGTTACGGTCGTCTTTTGACCGATTGACTCGAAATTCGTCACGAATGTGGTCCTCTACTCGCTAAATGAGACACAGCAGTCCCCATCGGATTCCGGTGAAATTTGTATTTTTGGTGAATATTTTAAAGAAAAAAGTGGCCCATTTTTTCAATAGCTTCCAGGTCTTTGGACCGATTGACTCGAAATCGCTCCCAAATGTGCTCCTATACTGGCTGAACGAGACACAGCAGTCCCCATCGGATTCCAGTGAAATTTGTATTTTTGGTGAATATTTTAGTGAAAAGAGACAATGTTTCATGAGACTGCCTTAAGGCTGGCATTAGGGTTAGGGTTAGGGTTAGGGTTATGGAGCTAGGGTTAGGGTTACGGTCGTCTTTTGACCGATTGACTCGAAATTCGTCACGAACGTGGTCCTCTACTCGCTGAATGAGACACAGCAGTCCCCATCGGATTCCGGTGAAATTTGTATTTTTGGTGAATATTTTAAAGAAAAAAGTGGCCCATTTTTTCAATAGCTTCCAGGTCTTTGGACCGATTGACTCGAAATCGCTCCCAAATGTGCTCCTATACTGGCTGAACGAGACACAGCAGTCCCCATCGGATTCCGGTGAAATTTGTATTTTTGGTGAATATTTTAGTGAAAAGAGACAATGTTTCATGAGACTGCCTTAAGGCTGGCATTAGGGTTAGGGTTAGGGTTAGGGTTATGGAGCTAGGGTTAGGGTTACGGTCGTCTTTTGACCGATTGACTCGAAATTCGTCACGAATGTGGTCCTCTACTCGCTAAATGAGACACAGCAGTCCCCATCGGATTCCGGTGAAATTTGTATTTTTGGTGAATATTTTAAAGAAAAAAGTGGCCCATTTTTTCAATAGCTTCCAGGTCTTTGGACCGATTGACTCGAAATCGCTCCCAAATGTGCTCCTATACTGGCTGAACGAGACACAGCAGTCCCCATCGGATTCCAGTGAAATTTGTATTTTTGGTGAATATTTTAGTGAAAAGAGACAATGTTTCATGAGACTGCCTTAAGGCTGGCATTAGGGTTAGGGTTAGGGTTAGGGTTATGGAGCTAGGGTTAGGGTTAGGGTTAGGGTTATGGAGCTAGGGTTAGGGTTACGGTCGTCTTTTGACCGATTGACTCGAAATTCGTCACGAATGTGGTCCTCTACTCGCTAAATGAGACACAGCAGTCCCCATCGGATTCTGGTGAAATTTATATTTTTGGTGAATATTTTAAAGAAAAAAGTGGCCCATTTTTTCAATAGCTTCCAGGTCTTTGGACCGATTGACTTGAAATCGCTCCCAAATGTGCTCCTATACTGGCTGAACGAGACACAGCAGTCCCCATCGGATTCCGGTGAAATTTGTATTTTTGGTGAATATTTTAGAGAAAAAAGTGGCCCATTTTTTCAATAGCTTCCAGGTCTTTGGACCGATTGACTCGAAATCGCTCCCAAATGTGCTCCTATACTGGCTGAACGAGACACAGCAGTCCCCATCGGATTCCGGTGAAATATGTATTTTTGGTGAATATTTTAGTGAAAAGAGACAATGTTTCATGAGACTGCCTTAAGGCTGGCATTAGGGTTAGGGTTAGGGTTAGGGTTATGGAGCTAGGGTTAGGGTTACGGTCGTCTTTTGACCGATTGACTCGAAATTCGTCACGAACGTGGTCCTCTACTCGCTGAATGAGACACAGCAGTCCCCATCGGATTCCGGTGAAATTTGTATTTTTGGTGAATATTTTAAAGAAAAAAGTGGCCCATTTTTTCAATAGCTTCCAGGTCTTTGGACCGATTGACTCGAAATCGCTCCCAAATGTGCTCCTATACTGGCTGAACGAGACACAGCAGTCCCCATCGGATTCCGGTGAAATTTGTATTTTTGGTGAATATTTTAGAGAAAAAAGTGGCCCATTTTTTCAATAGCTTCCAGGTCTTTGGACCGATTGACTCGAAATCACTCCCAAATGTGCTCCTATACTGGCTGAACGAGACACAGCAGTCCCCATCGGATTCCGGTGAAATTTGTATTTTTGGTGAATATTTTAGTGAAAAGAGACAATGTTTCATGAGACTGCCTTAAGGCTGGCATTAGGGTTAGGGTTAGGGTTAGGGTTATGGAGCTAGGGTTAGGGTTACGGTCGTCTTTTGACCGATTGACTCGAAATTCGTCACGAACGTGGTCCTCTACTCGCTGAATGAGACACAGCAGTCCCCATCGAATTCCGGTGAAATTTGTATTTTTGGTGAATATTTTAAAGAAAAAAGTGGCCCATTTTTTCAATAGCTTCCAGGTCTTTGGACCGATTGACTCGAAATCGCTCCCAAATGCTCTCCTATACTGGCTGAACGAGACACAGCAGTCCCCATCGGATTCCAGTGAAATTTGTATTTTTGGTGAATATTTTAGAGAAAAAAGTGGCCCATTTTTTCAATAGCTTCCAGGTCTTTGGACCGATTGACTCGAAATCGCTCCCAAATGTGCTCCTATACTGGCTGAACGAGACACAGCAGTCCCCATCGGATTCCGGTGAAATTTGTATTTTTGGTGAATATTTTAGTGAAAAGAGACAATGTTTCATGAGACTGCCTTAAGGCTGGCATTAGGGTTAGGGTTAGGGTTAGGGTTATGGAGCTAGGGTTAGGGTTACGGTCGTCTTTTGACCGATTGACTCGAAATTCGTCACGAACGTGGTCCTCTACTCGCTGAACGAGACACAGCAGTCCCCATCGAATTCCGGTGAAATTTGTATTTTTGGTGAATATTTTAAAGAAAAAAGTGGCCCATTTTTTCAATAGCTTCCAGGTCTTTGGACCGATTTACTCGAAATCGCTCCCAAATGTGCTCCTATACTGGCTGAACGAGACACAGCAGTCCCCATCGGATTCCGGTGAAATTTGTATTTTTGGTGAATATTTTAGAGAAAAAAGTGGCCCATTTTTTCAATAGCTTCCAGGTCTTTGGACCGATTGACTTGAAATCGCTCCCAAATGTGCTCCTATACTGGCTGAACGAGACACAGCAGTCCCCATCGGATTCCGGTGAAATTTGTATTTTTGGTGAATATTTTAGAGAAAAAAGTGGCCCATTTTTTCAATAGCTTCCAGGTCTTTGGACCGATTGACTCGAAATCGCTCCCAAATGTGCTCCTATACTGGCTGAACGAGACACAGCAGTCCCCATCGGATTCCGGTGAAATATGTATTTTTGGTGAATATTTTAGTGAAAAGAGACAATGTTTCATGAGACTGCCTTAAGGCTGGCATTAGGGTTAGGGTTAGGGTTAGGGTTATGGAGCTAGGGTTAGGGTTACGGTCGTCTTTTGACCGATTGACTCGAAATTCGTCACGAACGTGGTCCTCTACTCGCTGAATGAGACACAGCAGTCCCCATCGGATTCCGGTGAAATTTGTATTTTTGGTGAATATTTTAAAGAAAAAAGTGGCCCATTTTTTCAATAGCTTCCAGGTCTTTGGACCGATTGACTCGAAATCGCTCCCAAATGTGCTCCTATACTGGCTGAACGAGACACAGCAGTCCCCATCGGATTCCGGTGAAATTTGTATTTTTGGTGAATATTTTAGAGAAAAAAGTGGCCCATTTTTTCAATAGCTTCCAGGTCTTTGGACCGATTGACTCGAAATCACTCCCAAATGTGCTCCTATACTGGCTGAACGAGACACAGCAGTCCCCATCGGATTCCGGTGAAATTTGTATTTTTGGTGAATATTTTAGTGAAAAGAGACAATGTTTCATGAGACTGCCTTAAGGCTGGCATTAGGGTTAGGGTTAGGGTTAGGGTTATGGAGCTAGGGTTAGGGTTACGGTCGTCTTTTGACCGATTGACTCGAAATTCGTCACGAACGTGGTCCTCTACTCGCTGAATGAGACACAGCAGTCCCCATCGAATTCCGGTGAAATTTGTATTTTTGGTGAATATTTTAAAGAAAAAAGTGGCCCATTTTTTCAATAGCTTCCAGGTCTTTGGACCGATTGACTCGAAATCGCTCCCAAATGCTCTCCTATACTGGCTGAACGAGACACAGCAGTCCCCATCGGATTCCAGTGAAATTTGTATTTTTGGTGAATATTTTAGAGAAAAAAGTGGCCCATTTTTTCAATAGCTTCCAGGTCTTTGGACCGATTGACTCGAAATCGCTCCCAAATGTGCTCCTATACTGGCTGAACGAGACACAGCAGTCCCCATCGGATTCCGGTGAAATTTGTATTTTTGGTGAATATTTTAGTGAAAAGAGACAATGTTTCATGAGACTGCCTTAAGGCTGGCATTAGGGTTAGGGTTAGGGTTAGGGTTATGGAGCTAGGGTTAGGGTTACGGTCGTCTTTTGACCGATTGACTCGAAATTCGTCACGAACGTGGTCCTCTACTCGCTGAACGAGACACAGCAGTCCCCATCGAATTCCGGTGAAATTTGTATTTTTGGTGAATATTTTAAAGAAAAAAGTGGCCCATTTTTTCAATAGCTTCCAGGTCTTTGGACCGATTTACTCGAAATCGCTCCCAAATGTGCTCCTATACTGGCTGAACGAGACACAGCAGTCCCCATCGGATTCCGGTGAAATTTGTATTTTTGGTGAATATTTTAGAGAAAAAAGTGGCCCATTTTTTCAATAGCTTCCAGGTCTTTGGACCGATTGACTCGAAATCGCTCCCAAATGTGCTCCTATACTGGCTGAACGAGACACAGCAGTCCCCATCGGATTCCGGTGAAATTTGTATTTTTGGTGAATATTTTAGTGAAAAGAGACAATGTTTCATGAGATTGCCTTAAGGCTGGCCTTAGGGTTAGGGTTAGGGTTAGGGTTATGGAGCTAGGGTTAGGGTTAGGGTTAGGGTTATGGAGCTAGGGTTAGGGTTACGGTCGTCTTTTGACCGATTGACTCGAAATTCGTCACGAATGTGGTCCTCTACTCGCTAAATGAGACACAGCAGTCCCCATCGGATTCTGGTGAAATTTGTATTTTTGGTGAATATTTTAGGGTTAGGGTTAGGGTTATGGAGCTAGGGTTAGGGTTACGGTCGTCTTTTGACCGATTGACTCGAAATTCGTCACGAATGTGGTCCTCTACTCGCTAAATGAGACACAGCAGTCCCCATCGGATTCCGGTGAAATTTGTATTTTTGGTGAATATTTTAAAGAAAAAAGTGGCCCATTTTTTCAATAGCTTCCAGGTCTTTGGACCGATTGACTCGAAATCGCTCCCAAATGTGCTCCTATACTGGCTGAACGAGACACAGCAGTCCCCATCGGATTCCGGTGAAATTTGTATTTTTGGTGAATATTTTAGTGAAAAGAGACAATGTTTCATGAGACTGCCTTAAGGCTGGCATTAGGGTTAGGGTTAGGGTTAGGGTTATGGAGCTAGGGTTAGGGTTAGGGTTAGGGTTATGGAGCTAGGGTTAGGGTTACGGTCGTCTTTTGACCGATTGACTCGAAATTCGTCACGAATGTGGTCCTCTACTCGCTAAATGAGACACAGCAGTCCCCATCGGATTCTGGTGAAATTTATTTTTTTTTTGAAAAAATCAATAGCTTCCAGGTCTTTGGACCGATTGACTCGAAATCGCTCCCAAATGCTCTCCTATACTGGCTGAACGAGACACAGCAGTCCCCATCGGATTCCAGTGAAATTTGTATTTTTGGTGAATATTTTAGAGAAAAAAGTGGCCCATTTTTTCAATAGCTTCCAGGTCTTTGGACCGATTGACTCGAAATCGCTCCCAAATGTGCTCCTATACTGGCTGAACGAGACACAGCAGTCCCCATCGGATTCCGGTGAAATTTGTATTTTTGGTGAATATTTTAGAGAAAAAAGTGGCCCATTTTTTCAATAGCTTCCAGGTCTTTGGACCGATTGACTCGAAATCACTCCCAAATGTGCTCCTATACTGGCTGAACGAGACACAGCAGTCCCCATCGGATTCCGGTGAAATTTGTATTTTTGGTGAATATTTTAGTGAAAAGAGACAATGTTTCATGAGACTGCCTTAAGGCTGGCATTAGGGTTAGGGTTAGGGTTAGGGTTATGGAGCTAGGGTTAGGGTTACGGTCGTCTTTTGACCGATTGACTCGAAATTCGTCACGAACGTGGTCCTCTACTCGCTGAATGAGACACAGCAGTCCCCATCGAATTCCTGTGAAATTTGTATTTTTGGTGAATATTTTAAAGAAAAAAGTGGCCCATTTTTTCAATAGCTTCCAGGTCTTTGGACCGATTGACTCGAAATCGCTCCCAAATGCTCTCCTATACTGGCTGAACGAGACACAGCAGTCCCCATCGGATTCCAGTGAAATTTGTATTTTTGGTGAATATTTTAGAGAAAAAAGTGGCCCATTTTTTCAATAGCTTCCAGGTCTTTGGACCGATTGACTCGAAATCGCTCCCAAATGTGCTCCTATACTGGCTGAACGAGACACAGCAGTCCCCATCGGATTCCGGTGAAATTTGTATTTTTGGTGAATATTTTAGTGAAAAGAGACAATGTTTCATGAGACTGCCTTAAGGCTGGCATTAGGGTTAGGGTTAGGGTTAGGGTTATGGAGCTAGGGTTAGGGTTACGGTCGTCTTTTGACCGATTGACTCGAAATTCGTCACGAACGTGGTCCTCTACTCGCTGAACGAGACACAGCAGTCCCCATCGAATTCCGGTGAAATTTGTATTTTTGGTGAATATTTTAAAGAAAAAAGTGGCCCATTTTTTCAATAGCTTCCAGGTCTTTGGACCGATTGACTCGAAATCGCTCCCAAATGTGCTCCTATACTGGCTGAACGAGACACAGCAGTCCCCATCGGATTCCGGTGAAATTTGTATTTTTGGTGAATATTTTAGAGAAAAAAGTGGCCCATTTTTTCAATAGCTTCCAGGTCTTTGGACCGATTGACTCGAAATCGCTCCCAAATGTGCTCCTATACTGGCTGAACGAGACACAGCAGTCCCCATCGGATTCCGGTGAAATTTGTATTTTTGGTGAATATTTTAGTGAAAAGAGACAATGTTTCATGAGATTGCCTTAAGGCTGGCCTTAGGGTTAGGGTTAGGGTTAGGGTTATGGAGCTAGGGTTAGGGTTAGGGTTAGGGTTATGGAGCTAGGGTTAGGGTTACGGTCGTCTTTTGACCGATTGACTCGAAATTCGTCACGAATGTGGTCCTCTACTCGCTAAATGAGACACAGCAGTCCCCATCGGATTCTGGTGAAATTTGTATTTTTGGTGAATATTTTAAAGAAAAAAGTGGCCCATTTTTTCAATAGCTTCCAGGTCTTTGGACCGATTGACTCGAAATCGCTCCCAAATGTGCTCCTATACTGGCTGAACGAGACACAGCAGTCCCCATCGGATTCCGGTGAAATTTGTATTTTTGGTGAATATTTTAGGGTTAGGGTTAGGGTTATGGAGCTAGGGTTAGGGTTACGGTCGTCTTTTGACCGATTGACTCGAAATTCGTCACGAACGTGGTCCTCTACTCGCTGAATGAGACACAGCAGTCCCCATCGGATTCCGGTGAAATTTGTATTTTTGGTGAATATTTTAAAGAAAAAAGTGGCCCATTTTTTCAATAGCTTCCAGGTCTTTGGACCGATTGACTCGAAATCGCTCCCAAATGTGCTCCTATACTGGCTGAACGAGACACAGCAGTCCCCATCGGATTCCGGTGAAATTTGTATTTTTGGTGAATATTTTAAAGAAAAAAGTGGCCCTTTTTTTCAATAGCTTCCAGGTCTTTGGACCGATTGACTCGAAATGGCTCCCAAATGTGCTCCTATACTGGCTGAACGAGACACAGCAGTCCCCATCGGATTCCGGTGAAATTTGTATTTTTGGTGAATATTTTAGTGAAAAGAGACAATGTTTCATGAGACTGCCTTAAGGCTGGCATTAGGGTTAGGGTTAGGGTTAGGGTTATGGAGCTAGGGTTAGGGTTACGGTCGTCTTTTGACCGATTGACTCGAAATTCGTCACGAATGTGGTCCTCTACTCGCTAAATGAGACACAGCAGTCCCCATCGGATTCCGGTGAAATTTGTATTTTTGGTGAATATTTTAAAGAAAAAAGTGGCCCATTTTTTCAATAGCTTCCAGGTCTTTGGACCGATTGACTCGAAATCGCTCCCAAATGTGCTCCTATACTGGCTGAACGAGACACAGCAGTCCCCATCGGATTCCAGTGAAATTTGTATTTTTGGTGAATATTTTAGTGAAAAGAGACAATGTTTCATGAGACTGCCTTAAGGCTGGCATTAGGGTTAGGGTTAGGGTTAGGGTTATGGAGCTAGGGTTAGGGTTAGGGTTAGGGTTATGGAGCTAGGGTTAGGGTTACGGTCGTCTTTTGACCGATTGACTCGAAATTCGTCACGAATGTGGTCCTCTACTCACTAAATGAGACACAGCAGTCCCCATCGGATTCTGTTGAAATTTATATTTTTGGTGAATATTTTAAAGAAAAAAGTGTCCCATTTTTTCAATAGCTTCCAGGTCTTTGGACCGATTGACTCGAAATCGCTCCCAAATGTGCTCCTATACTGGCTGAACGAGACACAGCAGTCCCCATCGGATTCCGGTGAAATTTGTATTTTTGGTGAATATTTTAGAGAAAAAAGTGGCCCATTTTTTCAATAGCTTCCAGGTCTTTGGACCGATTGACTCGAAATCGCTCCCAAATGTGCTCCTATACTGGCTGAACGAGACACAGCAGTCCCCATCGGATTCCGGTGAAATTTGTATTTTTGGTGAATATTTTAGTGAAAAGAGACAATGTTTCATGAGACTGCCTTAAGGCTGGCATTAGGGTTAGGGTTAGGGTTAGGGTTATGGAGCTAGGGTTAGGGTTACGGTCGTCTTTTGACCGATTGACTCGAAATTCTTCACGAATGTGGTCCTCTACTCGCTAAATGAGACACAGCAGTCCCCATCGGATTCCGGTGAAATTTGTATTTTTGGTGAATATTTTAAAGAAAAAAGTGGCCCATTTTTTCAATAGCTTCCAGGTCTTTGGACCGATTGACTCGAAATCGCTCCCAAATGTGCTCCTATACTGGCTGAACGAGACACAGCAGTCCCCATCGGATTCCGGTGAAATTTGTATTTTTGGTGAATATTTTAGTGAAAAGAGACAATGTTTCATGAGATTGCCTTAAGGCTGGCCTTAGGGTTAGGGTTAGGGTTAGGGTTATGGAGCTAGGGTTAGGGTTAGGGTTAGGGTTATGGAGCTAGGGTTAGGGTTACGGTCGTCTTTTGACCGATTGACTCGAAATTCGTCACGAATGTGGTCCTCTACTCGCTAAATGAGACACAGCAGTCCCCATCGGATTCTGGTGAAATTTGTATTTTTGGTGAATATTTTAAAGAAAAAAGTGGCCCATTTTTTCAATAGCTTCCAGGTCTTTGGACCGATTGACTCGAAATCGCTCCCAAATGTGCTCCTATACTGGCTGAACGAGACACAGCAGTCCCCATCGGATTCCGGTGAAATTTGTATTTTTGGTGAATATTTTAGGGTTAGGGTTAGGGTTATGGAGCTAGGGTTAGGGTTACGGTCGTCTTTTGACCGATTGACTCGAAATTCGTCACGAACGTGGTCCTCTACTCGCTGAATGAGACACAGCAGTCCCCATCGGATTCCGGTGAAATTTGTATTTTTGGTGAATATTTTAAAGAAAAAAGTGGCCCATTTTTTCAATAGCTTCCAGGTCTTTGGACCGATTGACTCGAAATCGCTCCCAAATGTGCTCCTATACTGGCTGAACGAGACACAGCAGTCCCCATCGGATTCCGGTGAAATTTGTATTTTTGGTGAATATTTTAAAGAAAAAAGTGGCCCTTTTTTTCAATAGCTTCCAGGTCTTTGGACCGATTGACTCGAAATGGCTCCCAAATGTGCTCCTATACTGGCTGAACGAGACACAGCAGTCCCCATCGGATTCCGGTGAAATTTGTATTTTTGGTGAATATTTTAGTGAAAAGAGACAATGTTTCATGAGACTGCCTTAAGGCTGGCATTAGGGTTAGGGTTAGGGTTAGGGTTATGGAGCTAGGGTTAGGGTTACGGTCGTCTTTTGACCGATTGACTCGAAATTCGTCACGAATGTGGTCCTCTACTCGCTAAATGAGACACAGCAGTCCCCATCGGATTCCGGTGAAATTTGTATTTTTGGTGAATATTTTAAAGAAAAAAGTGGCCCATTTTTTCAATAGCTTCCAGGTCTTTGGACCGATTGACTCGAAATCGCTCCCAAATGTGCTCCTATACTGGCTGAACGAGACACAGCAGTCCCCATCGGATTCCAGTGAAATTTGTATTTTTGGTGAATATTTTAGTGAAAAGAGACAATGTTTCATGAGACTGCCTTAAGGCTGGCATTAGGGTTAGGGTTAGGGTTAGGGTTATGGAGCTAGGGTTAGGGTTAGGGTTAGGGTTATGGAGCTAGGGTTAGGGTTACGGTCGTCTTTTGACCGATTGACTCGAAATTCGTCACGAATGTGGTCCTCTACTCACTAAATGAGACACAGCAGTCCCCATCGGATTCTGTTGAAATTTATATTTTTGGTGAATATTTTAAAGAAAAAAGTGGCCCATTTTTTCAATAGCTTCCAGGTCTTTGGACCGATTGACTCGAAATCGCTCCCAAATGTGCTCCTATACTGGCTGAACGAGACACAGCAGTCCCCATCGGATTCCGGTGAAATTTGTATTTTTGGTGAATATTTTAGAGAAAAAAGTGGCCCATTTTTTCAATAGCTTCCAGGTCTTTGGACCGATTGACTCGAAATCGCTCCCAAATGTGCTCCTATACTGGCTGAACGAGACACAGCAGTCCCCATCGGATTCCGGTGAAATTTGTATTTTTGGTGAATATTTTAGTGAAAAGAGACAATGTTTCATGAGACTGCCTTAAGGCTGGCATTAGGGTTAGGGTTAGGGTTAGGGTTATGGAGCTAGGGTTAGGGTTACGGTCGTCTTTTGACCGATTGACTCGAAATTCTTCACGAATGTGGTCCTCTACTCGCTAAATGAGACACAGCAGTCCCCATCGGATTCCGGTGAAATTTGTATTTTTGGTGAATATTTTAAAGAAAAAAGTGGCCCATTTTTTCAATAGCTTCCAGGTCTTTGGACCGATTGACTCGAAATCGCTCCCAAATGTGCTCCTATATTGGCTGAACGAGACACAGCAGTCCCCATCGGATTCCGGTGAAATTTGTATTTTTGGTGAATATTTTAAAGAAAAAAGTGGCCCATTTTTTCAATAGCTTCCAGGTCTTTGGACCGATTGACTCGAAATCGCTCCCAAATGTGCTCCTATACTGGCTGAACGAGACACAGCAGTCCCCATCGGATTCCGGTGAAATTTGTATTTTTGGTGAATATTTTAGTGAAAAGAGACAATGTTTCATGAGACTGCCTTAAGGCTGGCATTAGGGTTAGGGTTAGGGTTAGGGTTATGGAGCTAGGGTTAGGGTTACGGTCGTCTTTTGACCGATTGACTCGAAATTCGTCACGAATGTGGTCCTCTACTCGCTAAATGAGACACAGCAGTCCCCATCGGATTCCGGTGAAATTTGTATTTTTGGTGAATATTTTAAAGAAAAAAGTGGCCCATTTTTTCAATAGCTTCCAGGTCTTTGGACCGATTGACTCGAAATCGCTTCCAAATGTGCTCCTATACTGGCTGAACGAGACACAGCAGTCCCCATCGGATTCCGGTGAAATTTGTATTTTTGGTGAATATTTTAGAGAAAAAAGTGGCCCATTTTTTCAATAGCTTCCAGGTCTTTGGACCGATTGACTCGAAATCGCTCCCAAATGTGCTCCTATACTGGCTGAACGAGACACAGCAGTCCCCATCGGATTCCGGTGAAATTTGTATTTTTGGTGAATATTTTAGTGAAAAGAGACAATGTTTCATGAGACTGCCTTAAGGCTGGCATTAGGGTTAGGGTTAGGGTTAGGGTTATGGAGCTAGGGTTAGGGTTACGGTCGTCTTTTGACCGATTGACTCGAAATTCGTCACGAATGTGGTCCTCTACTCGCTGAACGAGACACAGCAGTCCCCATCGGATTCCGGTGAAATTTGTATTTTTGGTGAATATTTTAAAGAAAAAAGTGGCCCATTTTTTCAATAGCTTCCAGGTCTTTGGACCGATTGACTCGAAATCGCTCCCAAATGTGCTCCTATACTGGCTGAACGAGACACAGCAGTCCCCATCGGATTCCGGTGAAATTTGTATTTTTGGTGAATATTTTAAAGAAAAAAGTGGCCCATTTTTTCAATAGCTTCCAGGTCTTTGGACCGATTGACTCGAAATGGCTCCCAAATGTGCTCCTATACTGGCTGAACGAGACACAGCAGTCCCCATCGGATTCCGGTGAAATTTGTATTTTTGGTGAATATTTTAGTGAAAAGAGACAATGTTTCATGAGACTGCCTTAAGGCTGGCATTAGGGTTAGGGTTAGGGTTAGGGTTATGGAGCTAGGGTTAGGGTTACGGTCGTCTTTTGACCGATTGACTCGAAATTCGTCACGAATGTGGTCCTCTACTCGCTAAATGAGACACAGCAGTCCCCATCGGATTCCGGTGAAATTTGTATTTTTGGTGAATATTTTAAAGAAAAAAGTGGCCCATTTTTTCAATAGCTTCCAGGTCTTTGGACCGATTGACTCGAAATCGCTCCCAAATGTGCTCCTATACTGGCTGAACGAGACACAGCAGTCCCCATCGGATTCCAGTGAAATTTGTATTTTTGGTGAATATTTTAGTGAAAAGAGACAATGTTTCATGAGACTGCCTTAAGGCTGGCATTAGGGTTAGGGTTAGGGTTAGGGTTATGGAGCTAGGGTTAGGGTTAGGGTTAGGGTTATGGAGCTAGGGTTAGGGTTACGGTCGTCTTTTGACCGATTGACTCGAAATTCGTCACGAATGTGGTCCTCTACTCGCTAAATGAGACACAGCAGTCCCCATCGGATTCCGGTGAAATTTGTATTTTTGGTGAATATTTTAAAGAAAAAAGTGGCCCATTTTTTCAATAGCTTCCAGGTCTTTGGACCGATTGACTCGAAATCGCTTCCAAATGTGCTCCTATACTGGCTGAACGAGACACAGCAGTCCCCATCGGATTCCGGTGAAATTTGTATTTTTGGTGAATATTTTAGAGAAAAAAGTGGCCCATTTTTTCAATAGCTTCCAGGTCTTTGGACCGATTGACTCGAAATCGCTCCCAAATGTGCTCCTATACTGGCTGAACGAGACACAGCAGTCCCCATCGGATTCCGGTGAAATTTGTATTTTTGGTGAATATTTTAGTGAAAAGAGACAATGTTTCATGAGACTGCCTTAAGGCTGGCATTAGGGTTAGGGTTAGGGTTAGGGTTATGGAGCTAGGGTTAGGGTTACGGTCGTCTTTTGACCGATTGACTCGAAATTCGTCACGAATGTGGTCCTCTACTCGCTAAATGAGACACAGCAGTCCCCATCGGATTCTGGTGAAATTTGTATTTTTGGTGAATATTTTAAAGAAAAAAGTGGCCCATTTTTTCAATAGCTTCCAGGTCTTTGGACCGATTGACTTGAAATCGCTCCCAAATGTGCTCCTATACTGGCTGAACGAGACACAGCAGTCCCCATCGGATTCCGGTGAAATTTGTATTTTTGGTGAATATTTTAGAGAAAAAAGTGGCCCATTTTTTCAATAGCTTCCAGGTCTTTGGACCGATTGACTCGAAATCGCTCCCAAATGTGCTCCTATACTGGCTGAACGAGACACAGCAGTCCCCATCGGATTCCGGTGAAATTTGTATTTTTGGTGAATATTTTAGTGAAAAGAGACAATGTTTCATGAGACTGCCTTAAGGCTGGCATTAGGGTTAGGGTTAGGGTTAGGGTTATGGAGCTAGGGTTAGGGTTACGGTCGTCTTTTGACCGATTGACTCGAAATTCGTCACGAACGTGGTCCTCTACTCGCTGAATGAGACACAGCAGTCCCCATCGGATTCCGGTAAAATTTGTATTTTTGGTGAATATTTTAAAGAAAAAAGTGGCCCATTTTTTCAATAGCTTCCAGGTCTTTGGACCGATTGACTCGAAATCGCTCCCAAATGTGCTCCTATACTGGCTGAACGAGACACAGCAGTCCCCATCGGATTCCGGTGAAATTTGTATTTTTGGTGAATATTTTAAAGAAAAAAGTGGCCCATTTTTTCAATAGCTTCCAGGTCTTTGGACCGATTGACTCGAAATGGCTCCCAAATGTGCTCCTATACTGGCTGAACGAGACACAGCAGTCCCCATCGGATTCCGGTGAAATTTGTATTTTTGGTGAATATTTTAGTGAAAAGAGACAATGTTTCATGAGACTGCCTTAAGGCTGGCATTAGGGTTAGGGTTAGGGTTAGGGTTATGGAGCTAGGGTTAGGGTTAGGGTTAGGGTTATGGAGCTAGGGTTAGGGTTACGGTCGTCTTTTGACCGATTGACTCGAAATTCGTCACGAATGTGGTCCTCTACTCGCTAAATGAGACACAGCAGTCCCCATCGGATTCTGGTGAAATTTATATTTTTGGTGAATATTTTAAAGAAAAAAGTGGCCCATTTTTTCAATAGCTTCCAGGTCTTTGGACCGATTGACTTGAAATCGCTCCCAAATGTGCTCCTATACTGGCTGAAGGAGACACAGCAGTCCCCATCGGATTCCGGTGAAATTTGTATTTTTGGTGAATATTTTAGAGAAAAAAGTGGCCCATTTTTTCAATAGCTTCCAGGTCTTTGGACCGATTGACTCGAAATCGCTCCCAAATGTGCTCCTATACTGGCTGAACGAGACACAGCAGTCCCCATCGGATTCCGGTGAAATTTGTATTTTTGGTGAATATTTTAGTGAAAAGAGACAATGTTTCATGAGACTGCCTTAAGGCTGGCATTAGGGTTAGGGTTAGGGTTAGGGTTATGGAGCTAGGGTTAGGGTTACGGTCGTCTTTTGACCGATTGACTCGAAATTCGTCACGAATGTGGTCCTCTACTCGCTAAATGAGACACAGCAGTCCCCATCGGATTCTGGTGAAATTTGTATTTTTGGTGAATATTTTAAAGAAAAAAGTGGCCCATTTTTTCAATAGCTTCCAGGTCTTTGGACCGATTGACTTGAAATCGCTCCCAAATGTGCTCCTATACTGGCTGAACGAGACACAGCAGTCCCCATCGGATTCCGGTGAAATTTGTATTTTTGGTGAATATTTTAGAGAAAAAAGTGGCCCATTTTTTCAATAGCTTCCAGGTCTTTGGACCGATTGACTCGAAATCGCTCCCAAATGTGCTCCTATACTGGCTGAACGAGACACAGCAGTCCCCATCGGATTCCGGTGAAATTTGTATTTTTGGTGAATATTTTAGTGAAAAGAGACAATGTTTCATGAGACTGCCTTAAGGCTGGCATTAGGGTTAGGGTTAGGGTTAGGGTTATGGAGCTAGGGTTAGGGTTACGGTCGTCTTTTGACCGATTGACTCGAAATTCGTCACGAACGTGGTCCTCTACTCGCTGAATGAGACACAGCAGTCCCCATCGGATTCCGGTAAAATTTGTATTTTTGGTGAATATTTTAAAGAAAAAAGTGGCCCATTTTTTCAATAGCTTCCAGGTCTTTGGACCGATTGACTCGAAATCGCTCCCAAATGTGCTCCTATACTGGCTGAACGAGACACAGCAGTCCCCATCGGATTCCGGTGAAATTTGTATTTTTGGTGAATATTTTAAAGAAAAAAGTGGCCCATTTTTTCAATAGCTTCCAGGTCTTTGGACCGATTGACTCGAAATGGCTCCCAAATGTGCTCCTATACTGGCTGAACGAGACACAGCAGTCCCCATCGGATTCCGGTGAAATTTGTATTTTTGGTGAATATTTTAGTGAAAAGAGACAATGTTTCATGAGACTGCCTTAAGGCTGGCATTAGGGTTAGGGTTAGGGTTAGGGTTATGGAGCTAGGGTTAGGGTTAGGGTTAGGGTTATGGAGCTAGGGTTAGGGTTACGGTCGTCTTTTGACCGATTGACTCGAAATTCGTCACGAATGTGGTCCTCTACTCGCTAAATGAGACACAGCAGTCCCCATCGGATTCTGGTGAAATTTATATTTTTGGTGAATATTTTAAAGAAAAAAGTGGCCCATTTTTTCAATAGCTTCCAGGTCTTTGGACCGATTGACTTGAAATCGCTCCCAAATGTGCTCCTATACTGGCTGAACGAGACACAGCAGTCCCCATCGGATTCCGGTGAAATTTGTATTTTTGGTGAATATTTTAGAGAAAAAAGTGGCCCATTTTTTCAATAGCTTCCAGGTCTTTGGACCGATTGACTCGAAATCGCTCCCAAATGTGCTCCTATACTGGCTGAACGAGACACAGCAGTCCCCATCGGATTCCGGTGAAATATGTATTTTTGGTGAATATTTTAGTGAAAAGAGACAATGTTTCATGAGACTGCCTTAAGGCTGGCATTAGGGTTAGGGTTAGGGTTAGGGTTATGGAGCTAGGGTTAGGGTTAGGGTTATGGAGCTAGGGTTAGGGTTACGGTCGTCTTTTGACCGATTGACTCGAAATTCGTCACGAACGTGGTCCTCTACTCGCTGAATGAGACACAGCAGTCCCCATCGGATTCCGGTGAAATTTGTATTTTTGGTGAATATTTTAAAGAAAAAAGTGGCCCATTTTTTCAATAGCTTCCAGGTCTTTGGACCGATTGACTCGAAATCGCTCCCAAATGTGCTCCTATACTGGCTGAACGAGACACAGCAGTCCCCATCGGATTCCGGTGAAATTTGTATTTTTGGTGAATATTTTAGTGAAAAGAGACAATGTTTCATGAGACTGCCTTAAGGCTGGCATTAGGGTTAGGGTTAGGGTTAGGGTTATGGAGCTAGGGTTAGGGTTAGGGTTAGGGTTATGGAGCTAGGGTTAGGGTTACGGTCGTCTTTTGACCGATTGACTCGAAATTCGTCACGAATGTGGTCCTCTACTCGCTAAATGAGACACAGCAGTCCCCATCGGATTCTGGTGAAATTTGTATTTTTGGTGAATATTTTAAAGAAAAAAGTGGCCCATTTTTTCAATAGCTTCCAGGTCTTTGGACCGATTGACTCGAAATCGCTCCCAAATGTGCTCCTATACTGGCTGAACGAGACACAGCAGTCCCCATCGGATTCCGGTGAAATTTGTATTTTTGGTGAATATTTTAGAGAAAAAAGTGGCCCATTTTTTCAATAGCTTCCAGGTCTTTGGACCGATTGACTCGAAATCACTCCCAAATGTGCTCCTATACTGGCTGAACGAGACACAGCAGTCCCCATCGGATTCCGGTGAAATTTGTATTTTTGGTGAATATTTTAGTGAAAAGAGACAATGTTTCATGAGACTGCCTTAAGGCTGGCATTAGGGTTAGGGTTAGGGTTAGGGTTATGGAGCTAGGGTTAGGGTTACGGTCGTCTTTTGACCGATTGACTCGAAATTCGTCACGAACGTGGTCCTCTACTCGCTGAATGAGACACAGCAGTCCCCATCGAATTCCGGTGAAATTTGTATTTTTGGTGAATATTTTAAAGAAAAAAGTGGCCCATTTTTTCAATAGCTTCCAGGTCTTTGGACCGATTGACTCGAAATCGCTCCCAAATGCTCTCCTATACTGGCTGAACGAGACACAGCAGTCCCCATCGGATTCCAGTGAAATTTGTATTTTTGGTGAATATTTTAGAGAAAAAAGTGGCCCATTTTTTCAATAGCTTCCAGGTCTTTGGACCGATTGACTCGAAATCGCTCCCAAATGTGCTCCTATACTGGCTGAACGAGACACAGCAGTCCCCATCGGATTCCGGTGAAATTTGTATTTTTGGTGAATATTTTAGTGAAAAGAGACAATGTTTCATGAGACTGCCTTAAGGCTGGCATTAGGGTTAGGGTTAGGGTTAGGGTTATGGAGCTAGGGTTAGGGTTACGGTCGTCTTTTGACCGATTGACTCGAAATTCGTCACGAACGTGGTCCTCTACTCGCTGAACGAGACACAGCAGTCCCCATCGAATTCCGGTGAAATTTGTATTTTTGGTGAATATTTTAAAGAAAAAAGTGGCCCATTTTTTCAATAGCTTCCAGGTCTTTGGACCGATTTACTCGAAATCGCTCCCAAATGTGCTCCTATACTGGCTGAACGAGACACAGCAGTCCCCATCGGATTCCGGTGAAATTTGTATTTTTGGTGAATATTTTAGAGAAAAAAGTGGCCCATTTTTTCAATAGCTTCCAGGTCTTTGGACCGATTGACTTGAAATCGCTCCCAAATGTGCTCCTATACTGGCTGAACGAGACACAGCAGTCCCCATCGGATTCCGGTGAAATTTGTATTTTTGGTGAATATTTTAGAGAAAAAAGTGGCCCATTTTTTCAATAGCTTCCAGGTCTTTGGACCGATTGACTCGAAATCGCTCCCAAATGTGCTCCTATACTGGCTGAACGAGACACAGCAGTCCCCATCGGATTCCGGTGAAATATGTATTTTTGGTGAATATTTTAGTGAAAAGAGACAATGTTTCATGAGACTGCCTTAAGGCTGGCATTAGGGTTAGGGTTAGGGTTAGGGTTATGGAGCTAGGGTTAGGGTTACGGTCGTCTTTTGACCGATTGACTCGAAATTCGTCACGAACGTGGTCCTCTACTCGCTGAATGAGACACAGCAGTCCCCATCGGATTCCGGTGAAATTTGTATTTTTGGTGAATATTTTAAAGAAAAAAGTGGCCCATTTTTTCAATAGCTTCCAGGTCTTTGGACCGATTGACTCGAAATCGCTCCCAAATGTGCTCCTATACTGGCTGAACGAGACACAGCAGTCCCCATCGGATTCCGGTGAAATTTGTATTTTTGGTGAATATTTTAGAGAAAAAAGTGGCCCATTTTTTCAATAGCTTCCAGGTCTTTGGACCGATTGACTCGAAATCACTCCCAAATGTGCTCCTATACTGGCTGAACGAGACACAGCAGTCCCCATCGGATTCCGGTGAAATTTGTATTTTTGGTGAATATTTTAGTGAAAAGAGACAATGTTTCATGAGACTGCCTTAAGGCTGGCATTAGGGTTAGGGTTAGGGTTAGGGTTATGGAGCTAGGGTTAGGGTTACGGTCGTCTTTTGACCGATTGACTCGAAATTCGTCACGAACGTGGTCCTCTACTCGCTGAATGAGACACAGCAGTCCCCATCGAATTCCGGTGAAATTTGTATTTTTGGTGAATATTTTAAAGAAAAAAGTGGCCCATTTTTTCAATAGCTTCCAGGTCTTTGGACCGATTGACTCGAAATCGCTCCCAAATGCTCTCCTATACTGGCTGAACGAGACACAGCAGTCCCCATCGGATTCCAGTGAAATTTGTATTTTTGGTGAATATTTTAGAGAAAAAAGTGGCCCATTTTTTCAATAGCTTCCAGGTCTTTGGACCGATTGACTCGAAATCGCTCCCAAATGTGCTCCTATACTGGCTGAACGAGACACAGCAGTCCCCATCGGATTCCGGTGAAATTTGTATTTTTGGTGAATATTTTAGTGAAAAGAGACAATGTTTCATGAGACTGCCTTAAGGCTGGCATTAGGGTTAGGGTTAGGGTTAGGGTTATGGAGCTAGGGTTAGGGTTACGGTCGTCTTTTGACCGATTGACTCGAAATTCGTCACGAACGTGGTCCTCTACTCGCTGAACGAGACACAGCAGTCCCCATCGAATTCCGGTGAAATTTGTATTTTTGGTGAATATTTTAAAGAAAAAAGTGGCCCATTTTTTCAATAGCTTCCAGGTCTTTGGACCGATTTACTCGAAATCGCTCCCAAATGTGCTCCTATACTGGCTGAACGAGACACAGCAGTCCCCATCGGATTCCGGTGAAATTTGTATTTTTGGTGAATATTTTAGAGAAAAAAGTGGCCCATTTTTTCAATAGCTTCCAGGTCTTTGGACCGATTGACTCGAAATCGCTCCCAAATGTGCTCCTATACTGGCTGAACGAGACACAGCAGTCCCCATCGGATTCCGGTGAAATTTGTATTTTTGGTGAATATTTTAGTGAAAAGAGACAATGTTTCATGAGATTGCCTTAAGGCTGGCCTTAGGGTTAGGGTTAGGGTTAGGGTTATGGAGCTAGGGTTAGGGTTAGGGTTAGGGTTATGGAGCTAGGGTTAGGGTTACGGTCGTCTTTTGACCGATTGACTCGAAATTCGTCACGAATGTGGTCCTCTACTCGCTAAATGAGACACAGCAGTCCCCATCGGATTCTGGTGAAATTTATATTTTTGGTGAATATTTTAAAGAAAAAAGTGGCCCATTTTTTCAATAGCTTCCAGGTCTTTGGACCAATTGACTTGAAATCGCTCCCAAATGTGCTCCTATACTGGCTGAACGAGACACAGCAGTCCCCATCGGATTCCGGTGAAATTTGTATTTTTGGTGAATATTTTAGAGAAAAAAGTGGCCCATTTTTTCAATAGCTTCCAGGTCTTTGGACCGATTGACTCGAAATCGCTCCCAAATGTGCTCCTATACTGGCTGAACGAGACACAGCAGTCCCCATCGGATTCCGGTGAAATATGTATTTTTGGTGAATATTTTAGTGAAAAGAGACAATGTTTCATGAGACTGCCTTAAGGCTGGCATTAGGGTTAGGGTTAGGGTTAGGGTTATGGAGCTAGGGTTAGGGTTACGGTCGTCTTTTGACCGATTGACTCGAAATTCGTCACGAACGTGGTTCTCTACTCGCTGAATGAGACACAGCAGTCCCCATCGGATTCCGGTGAAATTTGTATTTTTGGTGAATATTTTAAAGAAAAAAGTGGCCCATTTTTTCAATAGCTTCCAGGTCTTTGGACCGATTGACTCGAAATCGCTCCCAAATGTGCTCCTATACTGGCTGAACGAGACACAGCAGTCCCCATCGGATTCCGGTGAAATTTGTATTTTTGGTGAATATTTTAGTGAAAAGAGACAATGTTTCATGAGACTGCCTTAAGGCTGGCATTAGGGTTAGGGTTAGGGTTAGGGTTATGGAGCTAGGTTTAGGGTTAGGGTTAGGGTTATGGAGCTAGGGTTAGGGTTACGGTCGTCTTTTGACCGATTGACTCGAAATTCGTCACGAATGTGGTCCTCTACTCGCTAAATGAGACACAGCAGTCCCCATCGGATTCTGGTGAAATTTGTATTTTTGGTGAATATTTTAAAGAAAAAAGTGGCCCATTTTTTCAATAGCTTCCAGGTCTTTGGACCGATTGACTCGAAATCGCTCCCAAATGTGCTCCTATACTGGCTGAACGAGACACAGCAGTCCCCATCGGATTCCGGTGAAATTTGTATTTTTGGTGAATATTTTAGAGAAAAAAGTGGCCCATTTTTTCAATACCTTCCAGGTCTTTGGACCGATTGACTCGAAATCACTCCCAAATGTGCTCCTATACTGGCTGAACGAGACACAGCAGTCCCCATCGGATTCCGGTGAAATTTGTATTTTTGGTGAATATTTTAGTGAAAAGAGACAATGTTTCATGAGACTGCCTTAAGGCTGGCATTAGGGTTAGGGTTAGGGTTAGGGTTATGGAGCTAGGGTTAGGGTTACGGTCGTCTTTTGACCGATTGACTCGAAATTCGTCACGAACGTGGTCCTCTACTCGCTGAATGAGACACAGCAGTCCCCATCGAATTCCGGTGAAATTTGTATTTTTGGTGAATATTTTAAAGAAAAAAGTGGCCCATTTTTTCAATAGCTTCCAGGTCTTTGGACCGATTGACTCGAAATCGCTCCCAAATGCTCTCCTATACTGGCTGAACGAGACACAGCAGTCCCCATCGGATTCCAGTGAAATTTGTATTTTTGGTGAATATTTTAGAGAAAAAAGTGGCCCATTTTTTCAATAGCTTCCAGGTCTTTGGACCGATTGACTCGAAATCGCTCCCAAATGTGCTCCTATACTGGCTGAACGAGACACAGCAGTCCCCATCGGATTCCGGTGAAATTTGTATTTTTGGTGAATATTTTAGAGAAAAAAGTGGCCCATTTTTTCAATAGCTTCCAGGTCTTTGGACCGATTGACTCGAAATCACTCCCAAATGTGCTCCTATACTGGCTGAACGAGACACAGCAGTCCCCATCGGATTCCGGTGAAATTTGTATTTTTGGTGAATATTTTAGTGAAAAGAGACAATGTTTCATGAGACTGCCTTAAGGCTGGCATTAGGGTTAGGGTTAGGGTTAGGGTTATGGAGCTAGGGTTAGGGTTACGGTCGTCTTTTGACCGATTGACTCGAAATTCGTCACGAACGTGGTCCTCTACTCGCTGAATGAGACACAGCAGTCCCCATCGAATTCCTGTGAAATTTGTATTTTTGGTGAATATTTTAAAGAAAAAAGTGGCCCATTTTTTCAATAGCTTCCAGGTCTTTGGACCGATTGACTCGAAATCGCTCCCAAATGCTCTCCTATACTGGCTGAACGAGACACAGCAGTCCCCATCGGATTCCAGTGAAATTTGTATTTTTGGTGAATATTTTAGAGAAAAAAGTGGCCCATTTTTTCAATAGCTTCCAGGTCTTTGGACCGATTGACTCGAAATCGCTCCCAAATGTGCTCCTATACTGGCTGAACGAGACACAGCAGTCCCCATCGGATTCCGGTGAAATTTGTATTTTTGGTGAATATTTTAGTGAAAAGAGACAATGTTTCATGAGACTGCCTTAAGGCTGGCATTAGGGTTAGGGTTAGGGTTAGGGTTATGGAGCTAGGGTTAGGGTTACGGTCGTCTTTTGACCGATTGACTCGAAATTCGTCACGAACGTGGTCCTCTACTCGCTGAACGAGACACAGCAGTCCCCATCGAATTCCGGTGAAATTTGTATTTTTGGTGAATATTTTAAAGAAAAAAGTGGCCCATTTTTTCAATAGCTTCCAGGTCTTTGGACCGATTGACTCGAAATCGCTCCCAAATGTGCTCCTATACTGGCTGAACGAGACACAGCAGTCCCCATCGGATTCCGGTGAAATTTGTATTTTTGGTGAATATTTTAGAGAAAAAAGTGGCCCATTTTTTCAATAGCTTCCAGGTCTTTGGACCGATTGACTCGAAATCGCTCCCAAATGTGCTCCTATACTGGCTGAACGAGACACAGCAGTCCCCATCGGATTCCGGTGAAATTTGTATTTTTGGTGAATATTTTAGTGAAAAGAGACAATGTTTCATGAGATTGCCTTAAGGCTGGCCTTAGGGTTAGGGTTAGGGTTAGGGTTATGGAGCTAGGGTTAGGGTTAGGGTTAGGGTTATGGAGCTAGGGTTAGGGTTACGGTCGTCTTTTGACCGATTGACTCGAAATTCGTCACGAATGTGGTCCTCTACTCGCTAAATGAGACACAGCAGTCCCCATCGGATTCTGGTGAAATTTGTATTTTTGGTGAATATTTTAAAGAAAAAAGTGGCCCATTTTTTCAATAGCTTCCAGGTCTTTGGACCGATTGACTCGAAATCGCTCCCAAATGTGCTCCTATACTGGCTGAACGAGACACAGCAGTCCCCATCGGATTCCGGTGAAATTTGTATTTTTGGTGAATATTTTAGGGTTAGGGTTAGGGTTATGGAGCTAGGGTTAGGGTTACGGTCGTCTTTTGACCGATTGACTCGAAATTCGTCACGAACGTGGTCCTCTACTCGCTGAATGAGACACAGCAGTCCCCATCGGATTCCGGTGAAATTTGTATTTTTGGTGAATATTTTAAAGAAAAAAGTGGCCCATTTTTTCAATAGCTTCCAGGTCTTTGGACCGATTGACTCGAAATCGCTCCCAAATGTGCTCCTATACTGGCTGAACGAGACACAGCAGTCCCCATCGGATTCCGGTGAAATTTGTATTTTTGGTGAATATTTTAAAGAAAAAAGTGGCCCTTTTTTTCAATAGCTTCCAGGTCTTTGGACCGATTGACTCGAAATGGCTCCCAAATGTGCTCCTATACTGGCTGAACGAGACACAGCAGTCCCCATCGGATTCCGGTGAAATTTGTATTTTTGGTGAATATTTTAGTGAAAAGAGACAATGTTTCATGAGACTGCCTTAAGGCTGGCATTAGGGTTAGGGTTAGGGTTAGGGTTATGGAGCTAGGGTTAGGGTTACGGTCGTCTTTTGACCGATTGACTCGAAATTCGTCACGAATGTGGTCCTCTACTCGCTAAATGAGACACAGCAGTCCCCATCGGATTCCGGTGAAATTTGTATTTTTGGTGAATATTTTAAAGAAAAAAGTGGCCCATTTTTTCAATAGCTTCCAGGTCTTTGGACCGATTGACTCGAAATCGCTCCCAAATGTGCTCCTATACTGGCTGAACGAGACACAGCAGTCCCCATCGGATTCCAGTGAAATTTGTATTTTTGGTGAATATTTTAGTGAAAAGAGACAATGTTTCATGAGACTGCCTTAAGGCTGGCATTAGGGTTAGGGTTAGGGTTAGGGTTATGGAGCTAGGGTTAGGGTTAGGGTTAGGGTTATGGAGCTAGGGTTAGGGTTACGGTCGTCTTTTGACCGATTGACTCGAAATTCGTCACGAATGTGGTCCTCTACTCACTAAATGAGACACAGCAGTCCCCATCGGATTCTGTTGAAATTTATATTTTTGGTGAATATTTTAAAGAAAAAAGTGTCCCATTTTTTCAATAGCTTCCAGGTCTTTGGACCGATTGACTCGAAATCGCTCCCAAATGTGCTCCTATACTGGCTGAACGAGACACAGCAGTCCCCATCGGATTCCGGTGAAATTTGTATTTTTGGTGAATATTTTAGAGAAAAAAGTGGCCCATTTTTTCAATAGCTTCCAGGTCTTTGGACCGATTGACTCGAAATCGCTCCCAAATGTGCTCCTATACTGGCTGAACGAGACACAGCAGTCCCCATCGGATTCCGGTGAAATTTGTATTTTTGGTGAATATTTTAGTGAAAAGAGACAATGTTTCATGAGACTGCCTTAAGGCTGGCATTAGGGTTAGGGTTAGGGTTAGGGTTATGGAGCTAGGGTTAGGGTTACGGTCGTCTTTTGACCGATTGACTCGAAATTCTTCACGAATGTGGTCCTCTACTCGCTAAATGAGACACAGCAGTCCCCATCGGATTCCGGTGAAATTTGTATTTTTGGTGAATATTTTAAAGAAAAAAGTGGCCCATTTTTTCAATAGCTTCCAGGTCTTTGGACCGATTGACTCGAAATCGCTCCCAAATGTGCTCCTATACTGGCTGAACGAGACACAGCAGTCCCCATCGGATTCCGGTGAAATTTGTATTTTTGGTGAATATTTTAGTGAAAAGAGACAATGTTTCATGAGATTGCCTTAAGGCTGGCCTTAGGGTTAGGGTTAGGGTTAGGGTTATGGAGCTAGGGTTAGGGTTAGGGTTAGGGTTATGGAGCTAGGGTTAGGGTTACGGTCGTCTTTTGACCGATTGACTCGAAATTCGTCACGAATGTGGTCCTCTACTCGCTAAATGAGACACAGCAGTCCCCATCGGATTCTGGTGAAATTTGTATTTTTGGTGAATATTTTAAAGAAAAAAGTGGCCCATTTTTTCAATAGCTTCCAGGTCTTTGGACCGATTGACTCGAAATCGCTCCCAAATGTGCTCCTATACTGGCTGAACGAGACACAGCAGTCCCCATCGGATTCCGGTGAAATTTGTATTTTTGGTGAATATTTTAGGGTTAGGGTTAGGGTTATGGAGCTAGGGTTAGGGTTACGGTCGTCTTTTGACCGATTGACTCGAAATTCGTCACGAACGTGGTCCTCTACTCGCTGAATGAGACACAGCAGTCCCCATCGGATTCCGGTGAAATTTGTATTTTTGGTGAATATTTTAAAGAAAAAAGTGGCCCATTTTTTCAATAGCTTCCAGGTCTTTGGACCGATTGACTCGAAATCGCTCCCAAATGTGCTCCTATACTGGCTGAACGAGACACAGCAGTCCCCATCGGATTCCGGTGAAATTTGTATTTTTGGTGAATATTTTAAAGAAAAAAGTGGCCCTTTTTTTCAATAGCTTCCAGGTCTTTGGACCGATTGACTCGAAATGGCTCCCAAATGTGCTCCTATACTGGCTGAACGAGACACAGCAGTCCCCATCGGATTCCGGTGAAATTTGTATTTTTGGTGAATATTTTAGTGAAAAGAGACAATGTTTCATGAGACTGCCTTAAGGCTGGCATTAGGGTTAGGGTTAGGGTTAGGGTTATGGAGCTAGGGTTAGGGTTACGGTCGTCTTTTGACCGATTGACTCGAAATTCGTCACGAATGTGGTCCTCTACTCGCTAAATGAGACACAGCAGTCCCCATCGGATTCCGGTGAAATTTGTATTTTTGGTGAATATTTTAAAGAAAAAAGTGGCCCATTTTTTCAATAGCTTCCAGGTCTTTGGACCGATTGACTCGAAATCGCTCCCAAATGTGCTCCTATACTGGCTGAACGAGACACAGCAGTCCCCATCGGATTCCAGTGAAATTTGTATTTTTGGTGAATATTTTAGTGAAAAGAGACAATGTTTCATGAGACTGCCTTAAGGCTGGCATTAGGGTTAGGGTTAGGGTTAGGGTTATGGAGCTAGGGTTAGGGTTAGGGTTAGGGTTATGGAGCTAGGGTTAGGGTTACGGTCGTCTTTTGACCGATTGACTCGAAATTCGTCACGAATGTGGTCCTCTACTCACTAAATGAGACACAGCAGTCCCCATCGGATTCTGTTGAAATTTATATTTTTGGTGAATATTTTAAAGAAAAAAGTGGCCCATTTTTTCAATAGCTTCCAGGTCTTTGGACCGATTGACTCGAAATCGCTCCCAAATGTGCTCCTATACTGGCTGAACGAGACACAGCAGTCCCCATCGGATTCCGGTGAAATTTGTATTTTTGGTGAATATTTTAGAGAAAAAAGTGGCCCATTTTTTCAATAGCTTCCAGGTCTTTGGACCGATTGACTCGAAATCGCTCCCAAATGTGCTCCTATACTGGCTGAACGAGACACAGCAGTCCCCATCGGATTCCGGTGAAATTTGTATTTTTGGTGAATATTTTAGTGAAAAGAGACAATGTTTCATGAGACTGCCTTAAGGCTGGCATTAGGGTTAGGGTTAGGGTTAGGGTTATGGAGCTAGGGTTAGGGTTACGGTCGTCTTTTGACCGATTGACTCGAAATTCTTCACGAATGTGGTCCTCTACTCGCTAAATGAGACACAGCAGTCCCCATCGGATTCCGGTGAAATTTGTATTTTTGGTGAATATTTTAAAGAAAAAAGTGGCCCATTTTTTCAATAGCTTCCAGGTCTTTGGACCGATTGACTCGAAATCGCTCCCAAATGTGCTCCTATATTGGCTGAACGAGACACAGCAGTCCCCATCGGATTCCGGTGAAATTTGTATTTTTGGTGAATATTTTAAAGAAAAAAGTGGCCCATTTTTTCAATAGCTTCCAGGTCTTTGGACCGATTGACTCGAAATCGCTCCCAAATGTGCTCCTATACTGGCTGAACGAGACACAGCAGTCCCCATCGGATTCCGGTGAAATTTGTATTTTTGGTGAATATTTTAGTGAAAAGAGACAATGTTTCATGAGACTGCCTTAAGGCTGGCATTAGGGTTAGGGTTAGGGTTAGGGTTATGGAGCTAGGGTTAGGGTTACGGTCGTCTTTTGACCGATTGACTCGAAATTCGTCACGAATGTGGTCCTCTACTCGCTAAATGAGACACAGCAGTCCCCATCGGATTCCGGTGAAATTTGTATTTTTGGTGAATATTTTAAAGAAAAAAGTGGCCCATTTTTTCAATAGCTTCCAGGTCTTTGGACCGATTGACTCGAAATCGCTTCCAAATGTGCTCCTATACTGGCTGAACGAGACACAGCAGTCCCCATCGGATTCCGGTGAAATTTGTATTTTTGGTGAATATTTTAGAGAAAAAAGTGGCCCATTTTTTCAATAGCTTCCAGGTCTTTGGACCGATTGACTCGAAATCGCTCCCAAATGTGCTCCTATACTGGCTGAACGAGACACAGCAGTCCCCATCGGATTCCGGTGAAATTTGTATTTTTGGTGAATATTTTAGTGAAAAGAGACAATGTTTCATGAGACTGCCTTAAGGCTGGCATTAGGGTTAGGGTTAGGGTTAGGGTTATGGAGCTAGGGTTAGGGTTACGGTCGTCTTTTGACCGATTGACTCGAAATTCGTCACGAATGTGGTCCTCTACTCGCTGAACGAGACACAGCAGTCCCCATCGGATTCCGGTGAAATTTGTATTTTTGGTGAATATTTTAAAGAAAAAAGTGGCCCATTTTTTCAATAGCTTCCAGGTCTTTGGACCGATTGACTCGAAATCGCTCCCAAATGTGCTCCTATACTGGCTGAACGAGACACAGCAGTCCCCATCGGATTCCGGTGAAATTTGTATTTTTGGTGAATATTTTAAAGAAAAAAGTGGCCCATTTTTTCAATAGCTTCCAGGTCTTTGGACCGATTGACTCGAAATGGCTCCCAAATGTGCTCCTATACTGGCTGAACGAGACACAGCAGTCCCCATCGGATTCCGGTGAAATTTGTATTTTTGGTGAATATTTTAGTGAAAAGAGACAATGTTTCATGAGACTGCCTTAAGGCTGGCATTAGGGTTAGGGTTAGGGTTAGGGTTATGGAGCTAGGGTTAGGGTTACGGTCGTCTTTTGACCGATTGACTCGAAATTCGTCACGAATGTGGTCCTCTACTCGCTAAATGAGACACAGCAGTCCCCATCGGATTCCGGTGAAATTTGTATTTTTGGTGAATATTTTAAAGAAAAAAGTGGCCCATTTTTTCAATAGCTTCCAGGTCTTTGGACCGATTGACTCGAAATCGCTCCCAAATGTGCTCCTATACTGGCTGAACGAGACACAGCAGTCCCCATCGGATTCCAGTGAAATTTGTATTTTTGGTGAATATTTTAGTGAAAAGAGACAATGTTTCATGAGACTGCCTTAAGGCTGGCATTAGGGTTAGGGTTAGGGTTAGGGTTATGGAGCTAGGGTTAGGGTTAGGGTTAGGGTTATGGAGCTAGGGTTAGGGTTACGGTCGTCTTTTGACCGATTGACTCGAAATTCGTCACGAATGTGGTCCTCTACTCGCTAAATGAGACACAGCAGTCCCCATCGGATTCCGGTGAAATTTGTATTTTTGGTGAATATTTTAAAGAAAAAAGTGGCCCATTTTTTCAATAGCTTCCAGGTCTTTGGACCGATTGACTCGAAATCGCTTCCAAATGTGCTCCTATACTGGCTGAACGAGACACAGCAGTCCCCATCGGATTCCGGTGAAATTTGTATTTTTGGTGAATATTTTAGAGAAAAAAGTGGCCCATTTTTTCAATAGCTTCCAGGTCTTTGGACCGATTGACTCGAAATCGCTCCCAAATGTGCTCCTATACTGGCTGAACGAGACACAGCAGTCCCCATCGGATTCCGGTGAAATTTGTATTTTTGGTGAATATTTTAGTGAAAAGAGACAATGTTTCATGAGACTGCCTTAAGGCTGGCATTAGGGTTAGGGTTAGGGTTAGGGTTATGGAGCTAGGGTTAGGGTTACGGTCGTCTTTTGACCGATTGACTCGAAATTCGTCACGAATGTGGTCCTCTACTCGCTAAATGAGACACAGCAGTCCCCATCGGATTCTGGTGAAATTTGTATTTTTGGTGAATATTTTAAAGAAAAAAGTGGCCCATTTTTTCAATAGCTTCCAGGTCTTTGGACCGATTGACTTGAAATCGCTCCCAAATGTGCTCCTATACTGGCTGAACGAGACACAGCAGTCCCCATCGGATTCCGGTGAAATTTGTATTTTTGGTGAATATTTTAGAGAAAAAAGTGGCCCATTTTTTCAATAGCTTCCAGGTCTTTGGACCGATTGACTCGAAATCGCTCCCAAATGTGCTCCTATACTGGCTGAACGAGACACAGCAGTCCCCATCGGATTCCGGTGAAATTTGTATTTTTGGTGAATATTTTAGTGAAAAGAGACAATGTTTCATGAGACTGCCTTAAGGCTGGCATTAGGGTTAGGGTTAGGGTTAGGGTTATGGAGCTAGGGTTAGGGTTACGGTCGTCTTTTGACCGATTGACTCGAAATTCGTCACGAACGTGGTCCTCTACTCGCTGAATGAGACACAGCAGTCCCCATCGGATTCCGGTAAAATTTGTATTTTTGGTGAATATTTTAAAGAAAAAAGTGGCCCATTTTTTCAATAGCTTCCAGGTCTTTGGACCGATTGACTCGAAATCGCTCCCAAATGTGCTCCTATACTGGCTGAACGAGACACAGCAGTCCCCATCGGATTCCGGTGAAATTTGTATTTTTGGTGAATATTTTAAAGAAAAAAGTGGCCCATTTTTTCAATAGCTTCCAGGTCTTTGGACCGATTGACTCGAAATGGCTCCCAAATGTGCTCCTATACTGGCTGAACGAGACACAGCAGTCCCCATCGGATTCCGGTGAAATTTGTATTTTTGGTGAATATTTTAGTGAAAAGAGACAATGTTTCATGAGACTGCCTTAAGGCTGGCATTAGGGTTAGGGTTAGGGTTAGGGTTATGGAGCTAGGGTTAGGGTTAGGGTTAGGGTTATGGAGCTAGGGTTAGGGTTACGGTCGTCTTTTGACCGATTGACTCGAAATTCGTCACGAATGTGGTCCTCTACTCGCTAAATGAGACACAGCAGTCCCCATCGGATTCTGGTGAAATTTATATTTTTGGTGAATATTTTAAAGAAAAAAGTGGCCCATTTTTTCAATAGCTTCCAGGTCTTTGGACCGATTGACTTGAAATCGCTCCCAAATGTGCTCCTATACTGGCTGAAGGAGACACAGCAGTCCCCATCGGATTCCGGTGAAATTTGTATTTTTGGTGAATATTTTAGAGAAAAAAGTGGCCCATTTTTTCAATAGCTTCCAGGTCTTTGGACCGATTGACTCGAAATCGCTCCCAAATGTGCTCCTATACTGGCTGAACGAGACACAGCAGTCCCCATCGGATTCCGGTGAAATTTGTATTTTTGGTGAATATTTTAGTGAAAAGAGACAATGTTTCATGAGACTGCCTTAAGGCTGGCATTAGGGTTAGGGTTAGGGTTAGGGTTATGGAGCTAGGGTTAGGGTTACGGTCGTCTTTTGACCGATTGACTCGAAATTCGTCACGAATGTGGTCCTCTACTCGCTAAATGAGACACAGCAGTCCCCATCGGATTCTGGTGAAATTTGTATTTTTGGTGAATATTTTAAAGAAAAAAGTGGCCCATTTTTTCAATAGCTTCCAGGTCTTTGGACCGATTGACTTGAAATCGCTCCCAAATGTGCTCCTATACTGGCTGAACGAGACACAGCAGTCCCCATCGGATTCCGGTGAAATTTGTATTTTTGGTGAATATTTTAGAGAAAAAAGTGGCCCATTTTTTCAATAGCTTCCAGGTCTTTGGACCGATTGACTCGAAATCGCTCCCAAATGTGCTCCTATACTGGCTGAACGAGACACAGCAGTCCCCATCGGATTCCGGTGAAATTTGTATTTTTGGTGAATATTTTAGTGAAAAGAGACAATGTTTCATGAGACTGCCTTAAGGCTGGCATTAGGGTTAGGGTTAGGGTTAGGGTTATGGAGCTAGGGTTAGGGTTACGGTCGTCTTTTGACCGATTGACTCGAAATTCGTCACGAACGTGGTCCTCTACTCGCTGAATGAGACACAGCAGTCCCCATCGGATTCCGGTAAAATTTGTATTTTTGGTGAATATTTTAAAGAAAAAAGTGGCCCATTTTTTCAATAGCTTCCAGGTCTTTGGACCGATTGACTCGAAATCGCTCCCAAATGTGCTCCTATACTGGCTGAACGAGACACAGCAGTCCCCATCGGATTCCGGTGAAATTTGTATTTTTGGTGAATATTTTAAAGAAAAAAGTGGCCCATTTTTTCAATAGCTTCCAGGTCTTTGGACCGATTGACTCGAAATGGCTCCCAAATGTGCTCCTATACTGGCTGAACGAGACACAGCAGTCCCCATCGGATTCCGGTGAAATTTGTATTTTTGGTGAATATTTTAGTGAAAAGAGACAATGTTTCATGAGACTGCCTTAAGGCTGGCATTAGGGTTAGGGTTAGGGTTAGGGTTATGGAGCTAGGGTTAGGGTTAGGGTTAGGGTTATGGAGCTAGGGTTAGGGTTACGGTCGTCTTTTGACCGATTGACTCGAAATTCGTCACGAATGTGGTCCTCTACTCGCTAAATGAGACACAGCAGTCCCCATCGGATTCTGGTGAAATTTATATTTTTGGTGAATATTTTAAAGAAAAAAGTGGCCCATTTTTTCAATAGCTTCCAGGTCTTTGGACCGATTGACTTGAAATCGCTCCCAAATGTGCTCCTATACTGGCTGAACGAGACACAGCAGTCCCCATCGGATTCCGGTGAAATTTGTATTTTTGGTGAATATTTTAGAGAAAAAAGTGGCCCATTTTTTCAATAGCTTCCAGGTCTTTGGACCGATTGACTCGAAATCGCTCCCAAATGTGCTCCTATACTGGCTGAACGAGACACAGCAGTCCCCATCGGATTCCGGTGAAATATGTATTTTTGGTGAATATTTTAGTGAAAAGAGACAATGTTTCATGAGACTGCCTTAAGGCTGGCATTAGGGTTAGGGTTAGGGTTAGGGTTATGGAGCTAGGGTTAGGGTTAGGGTTATGGAGCTAGGGTTAGGGTTACGGTCGTCTTTTGACCGATTGACTCGAAATTCGTCACGAACGTGGTCCTCTACTCGCTGAATGAGACACAGCAGTCCCCATCGGATTCCGGTGAAATTTGTATTTTTGGTGAATATTTTAAAGAAAAAAGTGGCCCATTTTTTCAATAGCTTCCAGGTCTTTGGACCGATTGACTCGAAATCGCTCCCAAATGTGCTCCTATACTGGCTGAACGAGACACAGCAGTCCCCATCGGATTCCGGTGAAATTTGTATTTTTGGTGAATATTTTAAAGAAAAAAGTGGCCCTTTTTTTCAATAGCTTCCAGGTCTTTGGACCGATTGACTCGAAATGGCTCCCAAATGTGCTCCTATACTGGCTGAACGAGACACAGCAGTCCCCATCGGATTCCGGTGAAATTTGTATTTTTGGTGAATATTTTAGTGAAAAGAGACAATGTTTCATGAGACTGCCTTAAGGCTGGCATTAGGGTTAGGGTTAGGGTTAGGGTTATGGAGCTAGGGTTAGGGTTACGGTCGTCTTTTGACCGATTGACTCGAAATTCGTCACGAATGTGGTCCTCTACTCGCTAAATGAGACACAGCAGTCCCCATCGGATTCCGGTGAAATTTGTATTTTTGGTGAATATTTTAAAGAAAAAAGTGGCCCATTTTTTCAATAGCTTCCAGGTCTTTGGACCGATTGACTCGAAATCGCTCCCAAATGTGCTCCTATACTGGCTGAACGAGACACAGCAGTCCCCATCGGATTCCAGTGAAATTTGTATTTTTGGTGAATATTTTAGTGAAAAGAGACAATGTTTCATGAGACTGCCTTAAGGCTGGCATTAGGGTTAGGGTTAGGGTTAGGGTTATGGAGCTAGGGTTAGGGTTAGGGTTAGGGTTATGGAGCTAGGGTTAGGGTTACGGTCGTCTTTTGACCGATTGACTCGAAATTCGTCACGAATGTGGTCCTCTACTCACTAAATGAGACACAGCAGTCCCCATCGGATTCTGTTGAAATTTATATTTTTGGTGAATATTTTAAAGAAAAAAGTGGCCCATTTTTTCAATAGCTTCCAGGTCTTTGGACCGATTGACTCGAAATCGCTCCCAAATGTGCTCCTATACTGGCTGAACGAGACACAGCAGTCCCCATCGGATTCCGGTGAAATTTGTATTTTTGGTGAATATTTTAGAGAAAAAAGTGGCCCATTTTTTCAATAGCTTCCAGGTCTTTGGACCGATTGACTCGAAATCGCTCCCAAATGTGCTCCTATACTGGCTGAACGAGACACAGCAGTCCCCATCGGATTCCGGTGAAATTTGTATTTTTGGTGAATATTTTAGTGAAAAGAGACAATGTTTCATGAGACTGCCTTAAGGCTGGCATTAGGGTTAGGGTTAGGGTTAGGGTTATGGAGCTAGGGTTAGGGTTACGGTCGTCTTTTGACCGATTGACTCGAAATTCTTCACGAATGTGGTCCTCTACTCGCTAAATGAGACACAGCAGTCCCCATCGGATTCCGGTGAAATTTGTATTTTTGGTGAATATTTTAAAGAAAAAAGTGGCCCATTTTTTCAATAGCTTCCAGGTCTTTGGACCGATTGACTCGAAATCGCTCCCAAATGTGCTCCTATATTGGCTGAACGAGACACAGCAGTCCCCATCGGATTCCGGTGAAATTTGTATTTTTGGTGAATATTTTAAAGAAAAAAGTGGCCCATTTTTTCAATAGCTTCCAGGTCTTTGGACCGATTGACTCGAAATCGCTCCCAAATGTGCTCCTATACTGGCTGAACGAGACACAGCAGTCCCCATCGGATTCCGGTGAAATTTGTATTTTTGGTGAATATTTTAGTGAAAAGAGACAATGTTTCATGAGACTGCCTTAAGGCTGGCATTAGGGTTAGGGTTAGGGTTAGGGTTATGGAGCTAGGGTTAGGGTTACGGTCGTCTTTTGACCGATTGACTCGAAATTCGTCACGAATGTGGTCCTCTACTCGCTAAATGAGACACAGCAGTCCCCATCGGATTCCGGTGAAATTTGTATTTTTGGTGAATATTTTAAAGAAAAAAGTGGCCCATTTTTTCAATAGCTTCCAGGTCTTTGGACCGATTGACTCGAAATCGCTTCCAAATGTGCTCCTATACTGGCTGAACGAGACACAGCAGTCCCCATCGGATTCCGGTGAAATTTGTATTTTTGGTGAATATTTTAGAGAAAAAAGTGGCCCATTTTTTCAATAGCTTCCAGGTCTTTGGACCGATTGACTCGAAATCGCTCCCAAATGTGCTCCTATACTGGCTGAACGAGACACAGCAGTCCCCATCGGATTCCGGTGAAATTTGTATTTTTGGTGAATATTTTAGTGAAAAGAGACAATGTTTCATGAGACTGCCTTAAGGCTGGCATTAGGGTTAGGGTTAGGGTTAGGGTTATGGAGCTAGGGTTAGGGTTACGGTCGTCTTTTGACCGATTGACTCGAAATTCGTCACGAATGTGGTCCTCTACTCGCTGAACGAGACACAGCAGTCCCCATCGGATTCCGGTGAAATTTGTATTTTTGGTGAATATTTTAAAGAAAAAAGTGGCCCATTTTTTCAATAGCTTCCAGGTCTTTGGACCGATTGACTCGAAATCGCTCCCAAATGTGCTCCTATACTGGCTGAACGAGACACAGCAGTCCCCATCGGATTCCGGTGAAATTTGTATTTTTGGTGAATATTTTAAAGAAAAAAGTGGCCCATTTTTTCAATAGCTTCCAGGTCTTTGGACCGATTGACTCGAAATGGCTCCCAAATGTGCTCCTATACTGGCTGAACGAGACACAGCAGTCCCCATCGGATTCCGGTGAAATTTGTATTTTTGGTGAATATTTTAGTGAAAAGAGACAATGTTTCATGAGACTGCCTTAAGGCTGGCATTAGGGTTAGGGTTAGGGTTAGGGTTATGGAGCTAGGGTTAGGGTTACGGTCGTCTTTTGACCGATTGACTCGAAATTCGTCACGAATGTGGTCCTCTACTCGCTAAATGAGACACAGCAGTCCCCATCGGATTCCGGTGAAATTTGTATTTTTGGTGAATATTTTAAAGAAAAAAGTGGCCCATTTTTTCAATAGCTTCCAGGTCTTTGGACCGATTGACTCGAAATCGCTCCCAAATGTGCTCCTATACTGGCTGAACGAGACACAGCAGTCCCCATCGGATTCCAGTGAAATTTGTATTTTTGGTGAATATTTTAGTGAAAAGAGACAATGTTTCATGAGACTGCCTTAAGGCTGGCATTAGGGTTAGGGTTAGGGTTAGGGTTATGGAGCTAGGGTTAGGGTTAGGGTTAGGGTTATGGAGCTAGGGTTAGGGTTACGGTCGTCTTTTGACCGATTGACTCGAAATTCGTCACGAATGTGGTCCTCTACTCGCTAAATGAGACACAGCAGTCCCCATCGGATTCCGGTGAAATTTGTATTTTTGGTGAATATTTTAAAGAAAAAAGTGGCCCATTTTTTCAATAGCTTCCAGGTCTTTGGACCGATTGACTCGAAATCGCTTCCAAATGTGCTCCTATACTGGCTGAACGAGACACAGCAGTCCCCATCGGATTCCGGTGAAATTTGTATTTTTGGTGAATATTTTAGAGAAAAAAGTGGCCCATTTTTTCAATAGCTTCCAGGTCTTTGGACCGATTGACTCGAAATCGCTCCCAAATGTGCTCCTATACTGGCTGAACGAGACACAGCAGTCCCCATCGGATTCCGGTGAAATTTGTATTTTTGGTGAATATTTTAGTGAAAAGAGACAATGTTTCATGAGACTGCCTTAAGGCTGGCATTAGGGTTAGGGTTAGGGTTAGGGTTATGGAGCTAGGGTTAGGGTTACGGTCGTCTTTTGACCGATTGACTCGAAATTCGTCACGAATGTGGTCCTCTACTCGCTAAATGAGACACAGCAGTCCCCATCGGATTCTGGTGAAATTTGTATTTTTGGTGAATATTTTAAAGAAAAAAGTGGCCCATTTTTTCAATAGCTTCCAGGTCTTTGGACCGATTGACTTGAAATCGCTCCCAAATGTGCTCCTATACTGGCTGAACGAGACACAGCAGTCCCCATCGGATTCCGGTGAAATTTGTATTTTTGGTGAATATTTTAGAGAAAAAAGTGGCCCATTTTTTCAATAGCTTCCAGGTCTTTGGACCGATTGACTCGAAATCGCTCCCAAATGTGCTCCTATACTGGCTGAACGAGACACAGCAGTCCCCATCGGATTCCGGTGAAATTTGTATTTTTGGTGAATATTTTAGTGAAAAGAGACAATGTTTCATGAGACTGCCTTAAGGCTGGCATTAGGGTTAGGGTTAGGGTTAGGGTTATGGAGCTAGGGTTAGGGTTACGGTCGTCTTTTGACCGATTGACTCGAAATTCGTCACGAACGTGGTCCTCTACTCGCTGAATGAGACACAGCAGTCCCCATCGGATTCCGGTAAAATTTGTATTTTTGGTGAATATTTTAAAGAAAAAAGTGGCCCATTTTTTCAATAGCTTCCAGGTCTTTGGACCGATTGACTCGAAATCGCTCCCAAATGTGCTCCTATACTGGCTGAACGAGACACAGCAGTCCCCATCGGATTCCGGTGAAATTTGTATTTTTGGTGAATATTTTAAAGAAAAAAGTGGCCCATTTTTTCAATAGCTTCCAGGTCTTTGGACCGATTGACTCGAAATGGCTCCCAAATGTGCTCCTATACTGGCTGAACGAGACACAGCAGTCCCCATCGGATTCCGGTGAAATTTGTATTTTTGGTGAATATTTTAGTGAAAAGAGACAATGTTTCATGAGACTGCCTTAAGGCTGGCATTAGGGTTAGGGTTAGGGTTAGGGTTATGGAGCTAGGGTTAGGGTTAGGGTTAGGGTTATGGAGCTAGGGTTAGGGTTACGGTCGTCTTTTGACCGATTGACTCGAAATTCGTCACGAATGTGGTCCTCTACTCGCTAAATGAGACACAGCAGTCCCCATCGGATTCTGGTGAAATTTATATTTTTGGTGAATATTTTAAAGAAAAAAGTGGCCCATTTTTTCAATAGCTTCCAGGTCTTTGGACCGATTGACTTGAAATCGCTCCCAAATGTGCTCCTATACTGGCTGAAGGAGACACAGCAGTCCCCATCGGATTCCGGTGAAATTTGTATTTTTGGTGAATATTTTAGAGAAAAAAGTGGCCCATTTTTTCAATAGCTTCCAGGTCTTTGGACCGATTGACTCGAAATCGCTCCCAAATGTGCTCCTATACTGGCTGAACGAGACACAGCAGTCCCCATCGGATTCCGGTGAAATTTGTATTTTTGGTGAATATTTTAGTGAAAAGAGACAATGTTTCATGAGACTGCCTTAAGGCTGGCATTAGGGTTAGGGTTAGGGTTAGGGTTATGGAGCTAGGGTTAGGGTTACGGTCGTCTTTTGACCGATTGACTCGAAATTCGTCACGAATGTGGTCCTCTACTCGCTAAATGAGACACAGCAGTCCCCATCGGATTCTGGTGAAATTTGTATTTTTGGTGAATATTTTAAAGAAAAAAGTGGCCCATTTTTTCAATAGCTTCCAGGTCTTTGGACCGATTGACTTGAAATCGCTCCCAAATGTGCTCCTATACTGGCTGAACGAGACACAGCAGTCCCCATCGGATTCCGGTGAAATTTGTATTTTTGGTGAATATTTTAGAGAAAAAAGTGGCCCATTTTTTCAATAGCTTCCAGGTCTTTGGACCGATTGACTCGAAATCGCTCCCAAATGTGCTCCTATACTGGCTGAACGAGACACAGCAGTCCCCATCGGATTCCGGTGAAATTTGTATTTTTGGTGAATATTTTAGTGAAAAGAGACAATGTTTCATGAGACTGCCTTAAGGCTGGCATTAGGGTTAGGGTTAGGGTTAGGGTTATGGAGCTAGGGTTAGGGTTACGGTCGTCTTTTGACCGATTGACTCGAAATTCGTCACGAACGTGGTCCTCTACTCGCTGAATGAGACACAGCAGTCCCCATCGGATTCCGGTAAAATTTGTATTTTTGGTGAATATTTTAAAGAAAAAAGTGGCCCATTTTTTCAATAGCTTCCAGGTCTTTGGACCGATTGACTCGAAATCGCTCCCAAATGTGCTCCTATACTGGCTGAACGAGACACAGCAGTCCCCATCGGATTCCGGTGAAATTTGTATTTTTGGTGAATATTTTAAAGAAAAAAGTGGCCCATTTTTTCAATAGCTTCCAGGTCTTTGGACCGATTGACTCGAAATGGCTCCCAAATGTGCTCCTATACTGGCTGAACGAGACACAGCAGTCCCCATCGGATTCCGGTGAAATTTGTATTTTTGGTGAATATTTTAGTGAAAAGAGACAATGTTTCATGAGACTGCCTTAAGGCTGGCATTAGGGTTAGGGTTAGGGTTAGGGTTATGGAGCTAGGGTTAGGGTTAGGGTTAGGGTTATGGAGCTAGGGTTAGGGTTACGGTCGTCTTTTGACCGATTGACTCGAAATTCGTCACGAATGTGGTCCTCTACTCGCTAAATGAGACACAGCAGTCCCCATCGGATTCTGGTGAAATTTATATTTTTGGTGAATATTTTAAAGAAAAAAGTGGCCCATTTTTTCAATAGCTTCCAGGTCTTTGGACCGATTGACTTGAAATCGCTCCCAAATGTGCTCCTATACTGGCTGAACGAGACACAGCAGTCCCCATCGGATTCCGGTGAAATTTGTATTTTTGGTGAATATTTTAGAGAAAAAAGTGGCCCATTTTTTCAATAGCTTCCAGGTCTTTGGACCGATTGACTCGAAATCGCTCCCAAATGTGCTCCTATACTGGCTGAACGAGACACAGCAGTCCCCATCGGATTCCGGTGAAATATGTATTTTTGGTGAATATTTTAGTGAAAAGAGACAATGTTTCATGAGACTGCCTTAAGGCTGGCATTAGGGTTAGGGTTAGGGTTAGGGTTATGGAGCTAGGGTTAGGGTTAGGGTTATGGAGCTAGGGTTAGGGTTACGGTCGTCTTTTGACCGATTGACTCGAAATTCGTCACGAACGTGGTCCTCTACTCGCTGAATGAGACACAGCAGTCCCCATCGGATTCCGGTGAAATTTGTATTTTTGGTGAATATTTTAAAGAAAAAAGTGGCCCATTTTTTCAATAGCTTCCAGGTCTTTGGACCGATTGACTCGAAATCGCTCCCAAATGTGCTCCTATACTGGCTGAACGAGACACAGCAGTCCCCATCGGATTCCGGTGAAATTTGTATTTTTGGTGAATATTTTAGTGAAAAGAGACAATGTTTCATGAGACTGCCTTAAGGCTGGCATTAGGGTTAGGGTTAGGGTTAGGGTTATGGAGCTAGGGTTAGGGTTAGGGTTAGGGTTATGGAGCTAGGGTTAGGGTTACGGTCGTCTTTTGACCGATTGACTCGAAATTCGTCACGAATGTGGTCCTCTACTCGCTAAATGAGACACAGCAGTCCCCATCGGATTCTGGTGAAATTTGTATTTTTGGTGAATATTTTAAAGAAAAAAGTGGCCCATTTTTTCAATAGCTTCCAGGTCTTTGGACCGATTGACTCGAAATCGCTCCCAAATGTGCTCCTATACTGGCTGAACGAGACACAGCAGTCCCCATCGGATTCCGGTGAAATTTGTATTTTTGGTGAATATTTTAGAGAAAAAAGTGGCCCATTTTTTCAATAGCTTCCAGGTCTTTGGACCGATTGACTCGAAATCACTCCCAAATGTGCTCCTATACTGGCTGAACGAGACACAGCAGTCCCCATCGGATTCCGGTGAAATTTGTATTTTTGGTGAATATTTTAGTGAAAAGAGACAATGTTTCATGAGACTGCCTTAAGGCTGGCATTAGGGTTAGGGTTAGGGTTAGGGTTATGGAGCTAGGGTTAGGGTTACGGTCGTCTTTTGACCGATTGACTCGAAATTCGTCACGAACGTGGTCCTCTACTCGCTGAATGAGACACAGCAGTCCCCATCGAATTCCGGTGAAATTTGTATTTTTGGTGAATATTTTAAAGAAAAAAGTGGCCCATTTTTTCAATAGCTTCCAGGTCTTTGGACCGATTGACTCGAAATCGCTCCCAAATGCTCTCCTATACTGGCTGAACGAGACACAGCAGTCCCCATCGGATTCCAGTGAAATTTGTATTTTTGGTGAATATTTTAGAGAAAAAAGTGGCCCATTTTTTCAATAGCTTCCAGGTCTTTGGACCGATTGACTCGAAATCGCTCCCAAATGTGCTCCTATACTGGCTGAACGAGACACAGCAGTCCCCATCGGATTCCGGTGAAATTTGTATTTTTGGTGAATATTTTAGTGAAAAGAGACAATGTTTCATGAGACTGCCTTAAGGCTGGCATTAGGGTTAGGGTTAGGGTTACGGTTATGGAGCTAGGGTTAGGGTTAGGGTTAGGGTTATGGAGCTAGGGTTAGGGTTACGGTCGTCTTTTGACCGATTGACTCGAAATTCGTCACGAATGTGGTCCTCTACTCGCTAAATGAGACACAGCAGTCCCCATCGGATTCTGGTGAAATTTGTATTTTTGGTGAATATTTTAAAGAAAAAAGTGGCCCATTTTTTCAATAGCTTCCAGGTCTTTGGACCGATTGACTCGAAATCGCTCCCAAATGTGCTCCTATACTGGCTGAACGAGACACAGCAGTCCCCATCGGATTCCGGTGAAATTTGTATTTTTGGTGAATATTTTAGTGAAAAGAGACAATGTTTCATGAGACTGCCTTAAGGCTGGCATTAGGGTTAGGGTTAGGGTTAGGGTTATGGAGCTAGGGTTAGGGTTACGGTCGTCTTTTGACCGATTGACTCGAAATTCGTCACGAACGTGGTCCTCTACTCGCTGAATGAGACACAGCAGTCCCCATCGGATTCCGGTGAAATTTGTATTTTTGGTGAATATTTTAAAGAAAAAAGTGGCCCATTTTTTCAATAGCTTCCAGGTCTTTGGACCGATTGACTCGAAATCGCTCCCAAATGTGCTCCTATACTGGCTGAACGAGACACAGCAGTCCCCATCGGATTCCGGTGAAATTTGTATTTTTGGTGAATATTTTAAAGAAAAAAGTGGCCCATTTTTCAATAGCTTCCAGGTCTTTGGACTGATTGACTCGAAATCGCTCCCAAATGTGCTCCTATACTGGCTGAACGAGACACAGCAGTCCCCATCGGATTCCGGTGAAATTTGTATTTTTGGTGAATATTTTAGTGAAAAGAGACAATGTTTCATGAGACTGCCTTAAGGCTGGCATTAGGGTTAGGGTTAGGGTTACGGTTATGGAGCTAGGGTTAGGGTTAGGGTTAGGGTTATGGAGCTAGGGTTAGGGTTACGGTCGTCTTTTGACCGATTGACTCGAAATTCGTCACGAATGTGGTCCTCTACTCGCTAAATGAGACACAGCAGTCCCCATCGGATTCTGGTGAAATTTGTATTTTTGGTGAATATTTTAAAGAAAAAAGTGGCCCATTTTTTCAATAGCTTCCAGGTCTTTGGACCGATTGACTCGAAATCGCTCCCAAATGTGCTCCTATACTGGCTGAACGTGACACAGCAGTCCCCATCGGATTCCGGTGAAATTTGTATTTTTGGTGAATATTTTAGTGAAAAGAGACAATGTTTCATGAGACTGCCTTAAGGCTGGCATTAGGGTTAGGGTTAGGGTTACGGTTATGGAGCTAGGGTTAGGGTTAGGGTTAGGGTTATGGAGCTAGGGTTAGGGTTACGGTCGTCTTTTGACCGATTGACTCGAAATTCGTCACGAATGTGGTCCTCTACTCGCTAAATGAGACACAGCAGTCCCCATCGGATTCTGGTGAAATTTGTATTTTTGGTGAATATTTTAAAGAAAAAAGTGGCCCATTTTTTCAATAGCTTCCAGGTCTTTGGACCGATTGACTCGAAATCGCTCCCAAATGTGCTCCTATACTGGCTGAACGAGACACAGCAGTCCCCATCGGATTCCGGTGAAATTTGTATTTTTGGTGAATATTTTAGAGAAAAAAGTGGCCCATTTTTTCAATAGCTTCCAGGTCTTTGGACCGATTGACTCGAAATCGCTCCCAAATGTGCTCCTATACTGGCTGAACGAGACACAGCAGTCCCCATCGGATTCCGGTGAAATTTGTATTTTTGGTGAATATTTTAGAGAAAAAAGTGGCCCATTTTTTCAATAGCTTCCAGGTCTTTGGACCGATTGACTCGAAATCACTCCCAAATGTGCTCCTATACTGGCTGAACGAGACACAGCAGTCCCCATCGGATTCCGGTGAAATTTGTATTTTTGGTGAATATTTTAGTGAAAAGAGACAATGTTTCATGAGACTGCCTTAAGGCTGGCATTAGGGTTAGGGTTAGGGTTAGGGTTATGGAGCTAGGGTTAGGGTTACGGTCGTCTTTTGACCGATTGACTCGAAATTCGTCACGAACGTGGTCCTCTACTCGCTGAATGAGACACAGCAGTCCCCATCGAATTCCGGTGAAATTTGTATTTTTGGTGAATATTTTAAAGAAAAAAGTGGCCCATTTTTTCAATAGCTTCCAGGTCTTTGGACCGATTGACTCGAAATCGCTCCCAAATGCTCTCCTATACTGGCTGAACGAGACACAGCAGTCCCCATCGGATTCCGGTGAAATTTGTATTTTTGGTGAATATTTTAGTGAAAAGAGACAATGTTTCATGAGACTGCCTTAAGGCTGGCATTAGGGTTAGGGTTAGGGTTACGGTTATGGAGCTAGGGTTAGGGTTAGGGTTAGGGTTATGGAGCTAGGGTTAGGGTTACGGTCGTCTTTTGACCGATTGACTCGAAATTCGTCACGAATGTGGTCCTCTACTCGCTAAATGAGACACAGCAGTCCCCATCGAATTCCGGTGAAATTTGTATTTTTGGTGAATATTTTAAAGAAAAAAGTGGCCCATTTTTTCAATAGCTTCCAGGTCTTTGGACCGATTGACTCGAAATCGCTCCCAAATGCTCTCCTATACTGGCTGAACGAGACACAGCAGTCCCCATCGGATTCCGGTGAAATTTGTATTTTTGGTGAATATTTTAAAGAAAAAAGTGGCCCATTTTTTCAATCGCTTCCAGGTCTTTGGACCGATTGACTCGAAATCGCTCCCAAATGTGCTCCTATATTGGCTGAACGAGACACAGCAGTCCCCATCGGATTCCGGTGAAATTTGTATTTTTGGTGAATATTTTAGAGAAAAAAGTGGCCCATTTTTTCAATAGCTTCCAGGTCTTTGGACCGATTGACTCGAAATCGCTCCCAAATGTGCTCCTATACTGGCTGAACGAGACACAGCAGTCCCCATCGGATTCCGGTGAAATTTGTATTTTTGGTGAATATTTTAGTGAAAAGAGACAATGTTTCATGAGACTGCCTTAAGGCTGGCATTAGGGTTAGGGTTAGGGTTAGGGTTATGGAGCTAGGGTTAGGGTTACGGTCGTCTTTTGACCGATTGACTCGAAATTCGTCACGAACGTGGTCCTCTACTCGCTGAATGAGACACAGCAGTCCCCATCGGATTCCGGTGAAATGTGTATTTTTGGTGAATATTTTAAAGAAAAAAGTGGCCCATTTTTTCAATAGCTTCCAGGTCTTTGGACCGATTGACTCGAAATCGCTCCCAAATGTGCTCCTATACTGGCTGAACGAGACACAGCAGTCCCCATCGGATTCCGGTGAAATTTGTATTTTTGGTGAATATTTTAAAGAAAAAAGTGGCCCATTTTTTCAATAGCTTCCAGGTCTTTGGACCGATTGACTCGAAATCGCTCCCAAATGTGCTCCTATACTGGCTGAACGAGACACAGCAGTCCCCATCGGATTCCGGTGAAATTTGTATTTTTGGTGAATATTTTAGTGAAAAGAGACAATGTTTCATGAGACTGCCTTAAGGCTGGCATTAGGGTTAGGGTTAGGGTTACGGTTATGGAGCTAGGGTTAGGGTTAGGGTTAGGGTTATGGAGCTAGGGTTAGGGTTACGGTCGTCTTTTGACCGATTGACTCGAAATTCGTCACGAATGTGGTCCTCTACTCGCTAAATGAGACACAGCAGTCCCCATCGGATTCTGGTGAAATTTGTATTTTTGGTGAATATTTTAAAGAAAAAAGTGGCCCATTTTTTCAATAGCTTCCAGGTCTTTGGACCGATTGACTCGAAATCGCTCCCAAATGTGCTCCTATACTGGCTGAACGAGACACAGCAGTCCCCATCGGATTCCGGTGAAATTTGTATTTTTGGTGAATATTTTAGAGAAAAAAGTGGCCCATTTTTTCAATAGCTTCCAGGTCTTTGGACCGATTGACTCGAAATCGCTCCCAAATGTGCTCCTATACTGGCTGAACGAGACACAGCAGTCCCCATCGGATTCCGGTGAAATTTGTATTTTTGGTGAATATTTTAGAGAAAAAAGTGGCCCATTTTTTCAATAGCTTCCAGGTCTTTGGACCGATTGACTCGAAATCACTCCCAAATGTGCTCCTATACTGGCTGAACGAGACACAGCAGTCCCCATCGGATTCCGGTGAAATTTGTATTTTTGGTGAATATTTTAGTGAAAAGAGACAATGTTTCATGAGACTGCCTTAAGGCTGGCATTAGGGTTAGGGTTAGGGTTAGGGTTATGGAGCTAGGGTTAGGGTTACGGTCGTCTTTTGACCGATTGACTCGAAATTCGTCACGAACGTGGTCCTCTACTCGCTGAATGAGACACAGCAGTCCCCATCGGATTCCGGTGAAATTTGTATTTTTGGTGAATATTTTAAAGAAAAAAGTGGCCCATTTTTTCAATAGCTTCCAGGTCTTTGGACCGATTGACTCGAAATCGCTCCCAAATGTGCTCCTATACTGGCTGAACGAGACACAGCAGTCCCCATCGGATTCCGGTGAAATTTGTATTTTTGGTGAATATTTTAGAGAAAAAAGTGGCCCATTTTTTCAATAGCTTCCAGGTCTTTGGACCGATTGACTCGAAATCGCTCCCAAATGTGCTCCTATACTGGCTGAACGAGACACAGCAGTCCCCATCGGATTCCGGTGAAATTTGTATTTTTGGTGAATATTTTAGAGAAAAAAGTGGCCCATTTTTTCAATAGCTTCCAGGTCTTTGGACCGATTGACTCGAAATCACTCCCAAATGTGCTCCTATACTGGCTGAACGAGACACAGCAGTCCCCATCGGATTCCGGTGAAATTTGTATTTTTGGTGAATATTTTAGTGAAAAGAGACAATGTTTCATGAGACTGCCTTAAGGCTGGCATTAGGGTTAGGGTTAGGGTTAGGGTTATGGAGCTAGGGTTAGGGTTACGGTCGTCTTTTGACCGATTGACTCGAAATTCGTCACGAATGTGGTCCTCTACTCGCTAAATGAGACACAGCAGTCCCCATCGGATTCCGGTGAAATTTGTATTTTTGGTGAATATTTTAAAGAAAAAAGTGGCCCATTTTTTCAATAGCTTCCAGGTCTTTGGACCGATTGACTCGAAATCGCTCCCAAATGTGCTCCTATACTGGCTGAACGAGACACAGCAGTCCCCATCGGATTCCGGTGAAATTTGTATTTTTGGTGAATATTTTAGAGAAAAAAGTGGCCCATTTTTTCAATAGCTTCCAGGTCTTTGGACCGATTGACTCGAAATCGCTCCCAAATGTGCTCCTATACTGGCTGAACGAGACACAGCAGTCCCCATCGGATTCCGGTGAAATTTGTATTTTTGGTGAATATTTTAGTGAAAAGAGACAATGTTTCATGAGACTGCCTTAAGGCTGGCATTAGGGTTAGGGTTAGGGTTAGGGTTATGGAGCTAGGGTTAGGGTTACGGTCGTCTTTTGACCGATTGACTCGAAATTCGTCACGAATGTGGTCCTCTACTCGCTGAATGAGACACAGCAGTCCCCATCGGATTCCGGTGAAATTTGTATTTTTGGTGAATATTTTAAAGAAAAAAGTGGCCCATTTTTTCAATAGCTTCCAGGTCTTTGGACCGATTGACTCGAAATCGCTCCCAAATGTGCTCCTATACTGGCTGAACGAGACACAGCAGTCCCCATCGGATTCCGGTGAAATTTGTATTTTTGGTGAATATTTTAAAGAAAAAAGTGGCCCATTTTTCAATAGCTTCCAGGTCTTTGGACTGATTGACTCGAAATCGCTCCCAAATGTGCTCCTATACTGGCTGAACGAGACACAGCAGTCCCCATCGGATTCCGGTGAAATTTGTATTTTTGGTGAATATTTTAGTGAAAAGAGACAATGTTTCATGAGACTGCCTTAAGGCTGGCATTAGGGTTAGGGTTAGGGTTACGGTTATGGAGCTAGGGTTAGGGTTAGGGTTAGGGTTATGGAGCTAGGGTTAGGGTTACGGTCGTCTTTTGACCGATTGACTCGAAATTCGTCACGAATGTGGTCCTCTACTCGCTAAATGAGACACAGCAGTCCCCATCGGATTCTGGTGAAATTTGTATTTTTGGTGAATATTTTAAAGAAAAAAGTGGCCCATTTTTTCAATAGCTTCCAGGTCTTTGGACCGATTGACTCGAAATCGCTCCCAAATGTGCTCCTATACTGGCTGAACGAGACACAGCAGTCCCCATCGGATTCCGGTGAAATTTGTATTTTTGGTGAATATTTTAAAGAAAAAAGTGGCCCATTTTTCAATAGCTTCCAGGTCTTTGGACTGATTGACTCGAAATCGCTCCCAAATGTGCTCCTATACTGGCTGAACGAGACACAGCAGTCCCCATCGGATTCCGGTGAAATTTGTATTTTTGGTGAATATTTTAGTGAAAAGAGACAATGTTTCATGAGACTGCCTTAAGGCTGGCATTAGGGTTAGGGTTAGGGTTAGGGTTATGGAGCTAGGGTTAGGGTTACGGTCGTCTTTTGACCGATTGACTCGAAATTCGTCACGAATGTGGTCCTCTACTCGCTAAATGAGACACAGCAGTCCCCATCGGATTCCGGTGAAATTTGTATTTTTGGTGAATATTTTAAAGAAAAAAGTGGCCCATTTTTTCAATAGCTTCCAGGTCTTTGGACCGATTGACTCGAAATCGCTCCCAAATGTGCTCCTATACTGGCTGAACGAGACACAGCAGTCCCCATCGGATTCCGGTGAAATTTGTATTTTTGGTGAATATTTTAGAGAAAAAAGTGGCCCATTTTTTCAATAGCTTCCAGGTCTTTGGACCGATTGACTCGAAATCGCTCCCAAATGTGCTCCTATACTGGCTGAACGAGACACAGCAGTCCCCATCGGATTCCGGTGAAATTTGTATTTTTGGTGAATATTTTAGTGAAAAGAGACAATGTTTCATGAGACTGCCTTAAGGCTGGCATTAGGGTTAGGGTTAGGGTTAGGGTTATGGAGCTAGGGTTAGGGTTACGGTCGTCTTTTGACCGATTGACTCGAAATTCGTCACGAACGTGGTCCTCTACTCGCTGAATGAGACACAGCAGTCCCCATCGGATTCCGGTGAAATTTGTATTTTTGGTGAATATTTTAAAGAAAAAAGTGGCCCATTTTTTCAATAGCTTCCAGGTCTTTGGACCGATTGACTCGAAATCGCTCCCAAATGTGCTCCTATACTGGCTGAACGAGACACAGCAGTCCCCATCGGATTCCGGTGAAATTTGTATTTTTGGTGAATATTTTAAAGAAAAAAGTGGCCCATTTTTCAATAGCTTCCAGGTCTTTGGACTGATTGACTCGAAATCGCTCCCAAATGTGCTCCTATACTGGCTGAACGAGACACAGCAGTCCCCATCGGATTCCGGTGAAATTTGTATTTTTGGTGAATATTTTAGTGAAAAGAGACAATGTTTCATGAGACTGCCTTAAGGCTGGCATTAGGGTTAGGGTTAGGGTTAGGGTTATGGAGCTAGGGTTAGGGTTACGGTCGTCTTTTGACCGATTGACTCGAAATTCGTCACGAATGTGGTCCTCTACTCGCTAAATGAGACACAGCAGTCCCCATCGGATTCCGGTGAAATTTGTATTTTTGGTGAATATTTTAAAGAAAAAAGTGGCCCATTTTTTCAATAGCTTCCAGGTCTTTGGACCGATTGACTCGAAATCGCTCCCAAATGTGCTCCTATACTGGCTGAACGAGACACAGCAGTCCCCATCGGATTCCGGTGAAATTTGTATTTTTGGTGAATATTTTAGAGAAAAAAGTGGCCCATTTTTTCAATAGCTTCCAGGTCTTTGGACCGATTGACTCGAAATCGCTCCCAAATGTGCTCCTATACTGGCTGAACGAGACACAGCAGTCCCCATCGGATTCCGGTGAAATTTGTATTTTTGGTGAATATTTTAGTGAAAAGAGACAATGTTTCATGAGACTGCCTTAAGGCTGGCATTAGGGTTAGGGTTAGGGTTAGGGTTATGGAGCTAGGGTTAGGGTTACGGTCGTCTTTTGACCGATTGACTCGAAATTCGTCACGAACGTGGTCCTCTACTCGCTGAATGAGACACAGCAGTCCCCATCGGATTCCGGTGAAATGTGTATTTTTGGTGAATATTTTAAAGAAAAAAGTGGCCCATTTTTTCAATAGCTTCCAGGTCTTTGGACCGATTGACTCGAAATCGCTCCCAAATGTGCTCCTATACTGGCTGAACGAGACACAGCAGTCCCCATCGGATTCCGGTGAAATTTGTATTTTTGGTGAATATTTTAAAGAAAAAAGTGGCCCATTTTTTCAATAGCTTCCAGGTCTTTGGACCGATTGACTCGAAATCGCTCCCAAATGTGCTCCTATACTGGCTGAACGAGACACAGCAGTCCCCATCGGATTCCGGTGAAATTTGTATTTTTGGTGAATATTTTAGTGAAAAGAGACAATGTTTCATGAGACTGCCTTAAGGCTGGCATTAGGGTTAGGGTTAGGGTTACGGTTATGGAGCTAGGGTTAGGGTTAGGGTTAGGGTTATGGAGCTAGGGTTAGGGTTACGGTCGTCTTTTGACCGATTGACTCGAAATTCGTCACGAATGTGGTCCTCTACTCGCTAAATGAGACACAGCAGTCCCCATCGGATTCTGGTGAAATTTGTATTTTTGGTGAATATTTTAAAGAAAAAAGTGGCCCATTTTTTCAATAGCTTCCAGGTCTTTGGACCGATTGACTCGAAATCGCTCCCAAATGTGCTCCTATACTGGCTGAACGAGACACAGCAGTCCCCATCGGATTCCGGTGAAATTTGTATTTTTGGTGAATATTTTAGAGAAAAAAGTGGCCCATTTTTTCAATAGCTTCCAGGTCTTTGGACCGATTGACTCGAAATCGCTCCCAAATGTGCTCCTATACTGGCTGAACGAGACACAGCAGTCCCCATCGGATTCCGGTGAAATTTGTATTTTTGGTGAATATTTTAGAGAAAAAAGTGGCCCATTTTTTCAATAGCTTCCAGGTCTTTGGACCGATTGACTCGAAATCACTCCCAAATGTGCTCCTATACTGGCTGAACGAGACACAGCAGTCCCCATCGGATTCCGGTGAAATTTGTATTTTTGGTGAATATTTTAGTGAAAAGAGACAATGTTTCATGAGACTGCCTTAAGGCTGGCATTAGGGTTAGGGTTAGGGTTAGGGTTATGGAGCTAGGGTTAGGGTTACGGTCGTCTTTTGACCGATTGACTCGAAATTCGTCACGAACGTGGTCCTCTACTCGCTGAATGAGACACAGCAGTCCCCATCGGATTCCGGTGAAATTTGTATTTTTGGTGAATATTTTAAAGAAAAAAGTGGCCCATTTTTTCAATAGCTTCCAGGTCTTTGGACCGATTGACTCGAAATCGCTCCCAAATGTGCTCCTATACTGGCTGAACGAGACACAGCAGTCCCCATCGGATTCCGGTGAAATTTGTATTTTTGGTGAATATTTTAGAGAAAAAAGTGGCCCATTTTTTCAATAGCTTCCAGGTCTTTGGACCGATTGACTCGAAATCGCTCCCAAATGTGCTCCTATACTGGCTGAACGAGACACAGCAGTCCCCATCGGATTCCGGTGAAATTTGTATTTTTGGTGAATATTTTAGAGAAAAAAGTGGCCCATTTTTTCAATAGCTTCCAGGTCTTTGGACCGATTGACTCGAAATCACTCCCAAATGTGCTCCTATACTGGCTGAACGAGACACAGCAGTCCCCATCGGATTCCGGTGAAATTTGTATTTTTGGTGAATATTTTAGTGAAAAGAGACAATGTTTCATGAGACTGCCTTAAGGCTGGCATTAGGGTTAGGGTTAGGGTTAGGGTTATGGAGCTAGGGTTAGGGTTACGGTCGTCTTTTGACCGATTGACTCGAAATTCGTCACGAATGTGGTCCTCTACTCGCTAAATGAGACACAGCAGTCCCCATCGGATTCCGGTGAAATTTGTATTTTTGGTGAATATTTTAAAGAAAAAAGTGGCCCATTTTTTCAATAGCTTCCAGGTCTTTGGACCGATTGACTCGAAATCGCTCCCAAATGTGCTCCTATACTGGCTGAACGAGACACAGCAGTCCCCATCGGATTCCGGTGAAATTTGTATTTTTGGTGAATATTTTAGAGAAAAAAGTGGCCCATTTTTTCAATAGCTTCCAGGTCTTTGGACCGATTGACTCGAAATCGCTCCCAAATGTGCTCCTATACTGGCTGAACGAGACACAGCAGTCCCCATCGGATTCCGGTGAAATTTGTATTTTTGGTGAATATTTTAGTGAAAAGAGACAATGTTTCATGAGACTGCCTTAAGGCTGGCATTAGGGTTAGGGTTAGGGTTAGGGTTATGGAGCTAGGGTTAGGGTTACGGTCGTCTTTTGACCGATTGACTCGAAATTCGTCACGAATGTGGTCCTCTACTCGCTGAATGAGACACAGCAGTCCCCATCGGATTCCGGTGAAATTTGTATTTTTGGTGAATATTTTAAAGAAAAAAGTGGCCCATTTTTTCAATAGCTTCCAGGTCTTTGGACCGATTGACTCGAAATCGCTCCCAAATGTGCTCCTATACTGGCTGAACGAGACACAGCAGTCCCCATCGGATTCCGGTGAAATTTGTATTTTTGGTGAATATTTTAAAGAAAAAAGTGGCCCATTTTTCAATAGCTTCCAGGTCTTTGGACTGATTGACTCGAAATCGCTCCCAAATGTGCTCCTATACTGGCTGAACGAGACACAGCAGTCCCCATCGGATTCCGGTGAAATTTGTATTTTTGGTGAATATTTTAGTGAAAAGAGACAATGTTTCATGAGACTGCCTTAAGGCTGGCATTAGGGTTAGGGTTAGGGTTACGGTTATGGAGCTAGGGTTAGGGTTAGGGTTAGGGTTATGGAGCTAGGGTTAGGGTTACGGTCGTCTTTTGACCGATTGACTCGAAATTCGTCACGAATGTGGTCCTCTACTCGCTAAATGAGACACAGCAGTCCCCATCGGATTCTGGTGAAATTTGTATTTTTGGTGAATATTTTAAAGAAAAAAGTGGCCCATTTTTTCAATAGCTTCCAGGTCTTTGGACCGATTGACTCGAAATCGCTCCCAAATGTGCTCCTATACTGGCTGAACGAGACACAGCAGTCCCCATCGGATTCCGGTGAAATTTGTATTTTTGGTGAATATTTTAAAGAAAAAAGTGGCCCATTTTTCAATAGCTTCCAGGTCTTTGGACTGATTGACTCGAAATCGCTCCCAAATGTGCTCCTATACTGGCTGAACGAGACACAGCAGTCCCCATCGGATTCCGGTGAAATTTGTATTTTTGGTGAATATTTTAGTGAAAAGAGACAATGTTTCATGAGACTGCCTTAAGGCTGGCATTAGGGTTAGGGTTAGGGTTAGGGTTATGGAGCTAGGGTTAGGGTTACGGTCGTCTTTTGACCGATTGACTCGAAATTCGTCACGAATGTGGTCCTCTACTCGCTAAATGAGACACAGCAGTCCCCATCGGATTCCGGTGAAATTTGTATTTTTGGTGAATATTTTAAAGAAAAAAGTGGCCCATTTTTTCAATAGCTTCCAGGTCTTTGGACCGATTGACTCGAAATCGCTCCCAAATGTGCTCCTATACTGGCTGAACGAGACACAGCAGTCCCCATCGGATTCCGGTGAAATTTGTATTTTTGGTGAATATTTTAGAGAAAAAAGTGGCCCATTTTTTCAATAGCTTCCAGGTCTTTGGACCGATTGACTCGAAATCGCTCCCAAATGTGCTCCTATACTGGCTGAACGAGACACAGCAGTCCCCATCGGATTCCGGTGAAATTTGTATTTTTGGTGAATATTTTAGTGAAAAGAGACAATGTTTCATGAGACTGCCTTAAGGCTGGCATTAGGGTTAGGGTTAGGGTTAGGGTTATGGAGCTAGGGTTAGGGTTACGGTCGTCTTTTGACCGATTGACTCGAAATTCGTCACGAACGTGGTCCTCTACTCGCTGAATGAGACACAGCAGTCCCCATCGGATTCCGGTGAAATTTGTATTTTTGGTGAATATTTTAAAGAAAAAAGTGGCCCATTTTTTCAATAGCTTCCAGGTCTTTGGACCGATTGACTCGAAATCGCTCCCAAATGTGCTCCTATACTGGCTGAACGAGACACAGCAGTCCCCATCGGATTCCGGTGAAATTTGTATTTTTGGTGAATATTTTAAAGAAAAAAGTGGCCCATTTTTCAATAGCTTCCAGGTCTTTGGACTGATTGACTCGAAATCGCTCCCAAATGTGCTCCTATACTGGCTGAACGAGACACAGCAGTCCCCATCGGATTCCGGTGAAATTTGTATTTTTGGTGAATATTTTAGTGAAAAGAGACAATGTTTCATGAGACTGCCTTAAGGCTGGCATTAGGGTTAGGGTTAGGGTTAGGGTTATGGAGCTAGGGTTAGGGTTACGGTCGTCTTTTGACCGATTGACTCGAAATTCGTCACGAATGTGGTCCTCTACTCGCTAAATGAGACACAGCAGTCCCCATCGGATTCCGGTGAAATTTGTATTTTTGGTGAATATTTTAAAGAAAAAAGTGGCCCATTTTTTCAATAGCTTCCAGGTCTTTGGACCGATTGACTCGAAATCGCTCCCAAATGTGCTCCTATACTGGCTGAACGAGACACAGCAGTCCCCATCGGATTCCGGTGAAATTTGTATTTTTGGTGAATATTTTAGAGAAAAAAGTGGCCCATTTTTTCAATAGCTTCCAGGTCTTTGGACCGATTGACTCGAAATCGCTCCCAAATGTGCTCCTATACTGGCTGAACGAGACACAGCAGTCCCCATCGGATTCCGGTGAAATTTGTATTTTTGGTGAATATTTTAGAGAAAAAAGTGGCCCATTTTTTCAATAGCTTCCAGGTCTTTGGACCGATTGACTCGAAATCACTCCCAAATGTGCTCCTATACTGGCTGAACGAGACACAGCAGTCCCCATCGGATTCCGGTGAAATTTGTATTTTTGGTGAATATTTTAGTGAAAAGAGACAATGTTTCATGAGACTGCCTTAAGGCTGGCATTAGGGTTAGGGTTAGGGTTAGGGTTATGGAGCTAGGGTTAGGGTTACGGTCGTCTTTTGACCGATTGACTCGAAATTCGTCACGAATGTGGTCCTCTACTCGCTAAACGAGACACAGCAGTCCCCATCGGATTCCGGTGAAATTTGTATTTTTGGTGAATATTTTAAAGAAAAAAGTGGCCCATTTTTTCAATAGCTTCCAGGTCTTTGGACCGATTGACTCGAAATCGCTCCCAAATGTGCTCCTATACTGGCTGAACGAGACACAGCAGTCCCCATCGGATTCCGGTGAAATTTGTATTTTTGGTGAATATTTTAGAGAAAAAAGTGGCCCATTTTTTCAATAGCTTCCAGGTCTTTGGACCGATTGACTCGAAATCGCTCCCAAATGTGCTCCTATACTGGCTGAACGAGACACAGCAGTCCCCATCGGATTCCGGTGAAATTTGTATTTTTGGTGAATATTTTAGTGAAAAGAGACAATGTTTCATGAGACTGCCTTAAGGCTGGCATTAGGGTTAGGGTTAGGGTTAGGGTTATGGAGCTAGGGTTAGGGTTACGGTCGTCTTTTGACCGATTGACTCGAAATTCGTCACGAATGTGGTCCTCTACTCGCTGAATGAGACACAGCAGTCCCCATCGGATTCCGGTGAAATTTGTATTTTTGGTGAATATTTTAAAGAAAAAAGTGGCCCATTTTTTCAATAGCTTCCAGGTCTTTGGACCGATTGACTCGAAATCGCTCCCAAATGTGCTCCTATACTGGCTGAACGAGACACAGCAGTCCCCATCGGATTCCGGTGAAATTTGTATTTTTGGTGAATATTTTAAAGAAAAAAGTGGCCCATTTTTCAATAGCTTCCAGGTCTTTGGACTGATTGACTCGAAATCGCTCCCAAATGTGCTCCTATACTGGCTGAACGAGACACAGCAGTCCCCATCGGATTCCGGTGAAATTTGTATTTTTGGTGAATATTTTAGTGAAAAGAGACAATGTTTCATGAGACTGCCTTAAGGCTGGCATTAGGGTTAGGGTTAGGGTTACGGTTATGGAGCTAGGGTTAGGGTTAGGGTTAGGGTTATGGAGCTAGGGTTAGGGTTACGGTCGTCTTTTGACCGATTGACTCGAAATTCGTCACGAATGTGGTCCTCTACTCGCTAAATGAGACACAGCAGTCCCCATCGGATTCTGGTGAAATTTGTATTTTTGGTGAATATTTTAAAGAAAAAAGTGGCCCATTTTTTCAATAGCTTCCAGGTCTTTGGACCGATTGACTCGAAATCGCTCCCAAATGTGCTCCTATACTGGCTGAACGAGACACAGCAGTCCCCATCGGATTCCGGTGAAATTTGTATTTTTGGTGAATATTTTAAAGAAAAAAGTGGCCCATTTTTCAATAGCTTCCAGGTCTTTGGACTGATTGACTCGAAATCGCTCCCAAATGTGCTCCTATACTGGCTGAACGAGACACAGCAGTCCCCATCGGATTCCGGTGAAATTTGTATTTTTGGTGAATATTTTAGTGAAAAGAGACAATGTTTCATGAGACTGCCTTAAGGCTGGCATTAGGGTTAGGGTTAGGGTTAGGGTTATGGAGCTAGGGTTAGGGTTACGGTCGTCTTTTGACCGATTGACTCGAAATTCGTCACGAATGTGGTCCTCTACTCGCTAAATGAGACACAGCAGTCCCCATCGGATTCCGGTGAAATTTGTATTTTTGGTGAATATTTTAAAGAAAAAAGTGGCCCATTTTTTCAATAGCTTCCAGGTCTTTGGACCGATTGACTCGAAATCGCTCCCAAATGTGCTCCTATACTGGCTGAACGAGACACAGCAGTCCCCATCGGATTCCGGTGAAATTTGTATTTTTGGTGAATATTTTAGAGAAAAAAGTGGCCCATTTTTTCAATAGCTTCCAGGTCTTTGGACCGATTGACTCGAAATCGCTCCCAAATGTGCTCCTATACTGGCTGAACGAGACACAGCAGTCCCCATCGGATTCCGGTGAAATTTGTATTTTTGGTGAATATTTTAGAGAAAAAAGTGGCCCATTTTTTCAATAGCTTCCAGGTCTTTGGACCGATTGACTCGAAATCACTCCCAAATGTGCTCCTATACTGGCTGAACGAGACACAGCAGTCCCCATCGGATTCCGGTGAAATTTGTATTTTTGGTGAATATTTTAGTGAAAAGAGACAATGTTTCATGAGACTGCCTTAAGGCTGGCATTAGGGTTAGGGTTAGGGTTAGGGTTATGGAGCTAGGGTTAGGGTTACGGTCGTCTTTTGACCGATTGACTCGAAATTCGTCACGAATGTGGTCCTCTACTCGCTAAATGAGACACAGCAGTCCCCATCGGATTCCGGTGAAATTTGTATTTTTGGTGAATATTTTAGAGAAAAAAGTGGCCCATTTTTTCAATAGCTTCCAGGTCTTTGGACCGATTGACTCGAAATCGCTCCCAAATGTGCTCCTATACTGGCTGAACGAGACACAGCAGTCCCCATCGGATTCCGGTGAAATTTGTATTTTTGGTGAATATTTTAGAGAAAAAAGTGGCCCATTTTTTCAATAGCTTCCAGGTCTTTGGACCGATTGACTCGAAATCGCTCCCAAATGTGCTCCTATACTGGCTGAACGAGACACAGCAGTCCCCATCGGATTCCGGTGAAATTTGTATTTTTGGTGAATATTTTAGTGAAAAGAGACAATGTTTCATGAGACTGCCTTAAGGCTGGCATTTGGGTTAGGGTTAGGGTTAGGGTTATGGAGCTAGGGTTAGGGTTACGGTCGTCTTTTGACCGATTGACTCGAAATTCGTCACGAACGTGGTCCTCTACTCGCTGAATGAGACACAGCAGTCCCCATCGGATTCCGGTGAAATTTGTATTTTTGGTGAATATTTTAAAGAAAAAAGTGGCCCATTTTTTCAATAGCTTCCAGGTCTTTGGACCGATTGACTCGAAATCGCTCCCAAATGTGCTCCTATACTGGCTGAACGAGACACAGCAGTCCCCATTGGATTCCGGTGAAATTTGTATTTTTGGTGAATATTTTAGAGAAAAAAGTGGCCCATTTTTTCAATAGCTTCCAGGTCTTTGGACCGATTGACTCGAAATCACTCCCAAATGTGCTCCTATACTGGCTGAACGAGACACAGCAGTCCCCATCGGATTCCGGTGAAATTTGTATTTTTGGTGAATATTTTAGTGAAAAGAGACAATGTTTCATGAGACTGCCTTAAGGCTGGCATTAGGGTTAGGGTTAGGGTTAGGGTTATGGAGCTAGGGTTAGGGTTACGGTCGTCTTTTGACCGATTGACTCGAAATTCGTCACGAATGTGGTCCTCTACTCGCTAAATGAGACACAGCAGTCCCCATCGGATTCCGGTGAAATTTGTATTTTTGGTGAATATTTTAAAGAAAAAAGTGGCCCATTTTTTCAATAGCTTCCAGGTCTTTGGACCGATTGACTCGAAATCGCTCCCAAATGTGCTCCTATACTGGCTGAACGAGACACAGCAGTCCCCATCGGATTCCGGTGAAATTTGTATTTTTGGTGAATATTTTAGAGAAAAAAGTGGCCCATTTTTTCAATAGCTTCCAGGTCTTTGGACCGATTGACTCGAAATCGCTCCCAAATGTGCTCCTATACTGGCTGAACGAGACACAGCAGTCCCCATCGGATTCCGGTGAAATTTGTATTTTTGGTGAATATTTTAGAGAAAAAAGTGGCCCATTTTTTCAATAGCTTCCAGGTCTTTGGACCGATTGACTCGAAATCGCTCCCAAATGTGCTCCTATACTGGCTGAACGAGACACAGCAGTCCCCATCGGATTCCGGTGAAATTTGTATTTTTGGTGAATATTTTAGTGAAAAGAGACAATGTTTCATGAGACTGCCTTAAGGCTGGCATTAGGGTTAGGGTTAGGGTTAGGGTTATGGAGCTAGGGTTAGGGTTACGGTCGTCTTTTGACCGATTGACTCGAAATTCGTCACGAACGTGGTCCTCTACTCGCTGAATGAGACACAGCAGTCCCCATCGGATTCCGGTGAAATTTGTATTTTTGGTGAATATTTTAAAGAAAAAAGTGGCCCATTTTTTCAATAGCTTCCAGGTCTTTGGACCGATTGACTCGAAATCGCTCCCAAATGTGCTCCTATACTGGCTGAACGAGACACAGCAGTCCCCATCGGATTCCGGTGAAATTTGTATTTTTGGTGAATATTTTAAAGAAAAAAGTGGCCCATTTTTTTCAATAGCTTCCAGGTCTTTGGACCGATTGACTCGAAATCGCTCCCAAATGTGCTCCTATACTGGCTGAACGAGACACAGCAGTCCCCATCGGATTCCGGTGAAATTTGTATTTTTGGTGAATATTTTAAAGAAAAAAGTGGCCCATTTTTCAATAGCTTCCAGGTCTTTGGACTGATTGACTCGAAATCGCTCCCAAATGTGCTCCTATACTGGCTGAACGAGACACAGCAGTCCCCATCGGATTCCGGTGAAATTTGTATTTTTGGTGAATATTTTAGTGAAAAGAGACAATGTTTCATGAGACTGCCTTAAGGCTGGCATTAGGGTTAGGGTTAGGGTTAGGGTTATGGAGCTAGGGTTAGGGTTACGGTCGTCTTTTGACCGATTGTCTCGAAATTCGTCACGAATGTGGTCCTCTACTCGCTAAATGAGACACAGCAGTCCCCATCGGATTCCGGTGAAATTTGTATTTTTGGTGAATATTTTAGAGAAAATAGTGGCCCATTTTTTCAATAGCTTCCAGGTCTTTGGACCGATTGACTCGAAATCGCTCCCAAATGTGCTCCTATACTGGCTGAACGAGACACAGCAGTCCCCATCGGATTCCGGTGAAATTTGTATTTTTGGTGAATATTTTAAAGAAAAAAGTGGCCCATTTTTTCAATAGCTTCCAGATCTTTGGACCGATTGATTCGAAATCGCTCCCAAATGTGCTCCTATACTGGCTGAACGAGACACAGCAGTCCCCATCGGATTCCGGTGAAATTTGTATTTTTGGTGAATATTTTAGTGAAAAGAGACAATGTTTCATGAGACTGCCTTAAGGCTGGCATTAGGGTTAGGGTTAGGGTTAGGGTTATGGAGCTAGGGTTAGGGTTACGGTCGTCTTTTGACTGATTGACTCGAAATTTGTCACGAACATGGCCCTCTACTCGCTGAATGAGACACAGCAGTCCCCATCGGATTCCGGTGAAATTGGTATTTTTGGTGAATATTTTAAAGAAAAAAGTGGCCCATTTTTTCAATAGCTTCCATGTCTTTGGACCGATTGACTCGAAATCGCTCCCAAATGTGCTCCTATACTGGCTGAACGAGACACAGCAGTCCCCATCGGATTCCGGTGAAATTTGTATTTTTGGTGAATATTTTAAAGAAAAAAGTGGCCCATTTTTTCAATAGCTTCCAGATCTTTGGACCGATTGATTCGAAATCGCTCCCAAATGTGCTCCTATACTGGCTGAACGAGACACAGCAGTCCCCATCGGATTCCGGTGAAATTTGTATTTTTGGTGAATATTTTAGTGAAAAGAGACAATGTTTCATGAGACTGCCTTAAGGCTGGCATTAGGGTTAGGGTTAGGGTTAGGGTTATGGAGCTAGGGTTAGGGTTACGGTCGTCTTTTGACTGATTGACTCGAAATTTGTCACGAACATGGTCCTCTACTCGCTGAATGAGACACAGCAGTCCCCATCGGATTCCGGTGAAATTGGTATTTTTGGTGAATATTTTAAAGAAAAAAGTGGCCCATTTTTTCAATAGCTTCCATGTCTTTGGACCGATTGACTCGAAATCGCTCCCAAATGTGCTCCTATACTGGCTGAACGAGACACAGCTGTCCACATCGGATTCTGGTGAAATTTGTATTTTTGGTGAATATTTTAAAGAAAAAAGTGGCCCATTTTTTCAATAGCTTCCAGGTCTTTGGACCGATTGACTCGAAATCGCTCCCAAATGTGCTCCTATACTGGCTGAACGAGACACAGCAGTTCCCACTGGATTCCGGTGGAATTTGTATTTTTGGCGAATATTTTAGTGAAAAGGGACAGTGTTTCAGGAGACTGGCTTAAGGCTGGGGTTAGGGTTAGGGTTAGGGTTATGGGGCTAGGGTTAGGGTTATGTGGCTAGGGTTAGGGTTACTGTCGTCTTTTGACCGATTGACTCCAAATTCGCCACGAATGTGCTCCTCTACTGGCTGATCGAGGCACAGCAGTTCCCATTGGATTCCGGTGGAATTTGTATTTTTGGTGAATATTTTAAAGAAAAAAGTGGCCATTTTTCATGAAAACCTCGGGCCATTTTTTCAATAGCTTCCAGGTCTTTGGACCGATTGACTCGAAATCGCTCCCAAATGTGGTCCTATACCGGCTGAACGAGACACAGCAGTCCCCACTGGATTCCGGTGGAATTTGTATTTTTGGCGAATATTTTAGTGAAAAGAGACAGTGTTTCAGGAGACTGGCTTAAGGCTGGGGTTAGGGTTAGGGTTAGGGTTATGGGGCTAGGGTTAGGGTTAGGGTGGTTCCGCTAGACCGATTGACTCCAAATTGACCACAAATGTCGGCGGTGCTGGCGGAAAGACAAAAAAACAGTTTTTATTGGATTCCGGTGGAATTTGTATTTTTGGTGAATATTTTAAAGAAAAAAGTGGCCATTTTTCATGAAAACCTTGGGCCATTTTTTCAATAGCTTCCAGGTCTTTGGACCGATTGACTCGAAATCGCTCCCAAATGTGGTCCTATACCGGCTGAACGAGACACAGCAGTTCCCATTGGATTCGGGTGGAATTTGTATTTTTGGCGAATATTTTAGTGAAAAGGGACAATGTTTCAGGAGACTGGCTCAAGGCTGGGGTTAGGGTTAGGGTTAGGGTTAGGGTTATGGGGCTAGGGTTAGGGTTATGTGGCTAGGGTTAGGGTTACTATCGTCTTTTGACCGATTGACTCCAAATTCGCCACGAATGTGGTCCTATACCGGCTGAATGAGACACAGCAGTTCCCATTGGATTCGGGTGGAATTTGTATTTTTGGCGAATATTTTAGTGAAAAGGGACAATGTTTCAGGAGACTGGCTTAAGGCTGGGGTTAGGGTTATGGTCAGGGGGTGGACCGATTGATTCGAAATCGCTCACACATGTCGTCCTGTGGTGGCGGAATGAGAGACAGCAGCTATTGAAGAAATCGGCCGATTTTTTTATGAAAAATGGTGACTTTTAAAAAAAATATTCATGAAAAATAGAAATTCCACTAAAATCCAATAAAAACTGGTGACTCTCATTCCACCAGCATAGGACATGTGTGATCGATTTCGAGTCAATCGCTCAAACGACCTGGAAGCTATTGAAAAAATCAGCTGACGATTTCATGAAAAATTGTGACTTTTCTTTAAAATATTCACCAAAAATACAAATTCCACCAAAATCCAATAAAAAAAACTGCTGTGTCTTGTTCAGCCAGTATAGGACCACACTTGGGAGCGATTTCGAGTCAATCGATCAAAAGATCTGGAAGCTATTGAAAAAATCAGCCAATGCTTTCATGTTTTCATGAAAAATAGTGAGTTTTATTTAAAACATTTTGTAAACATAGACGCCCATTAGCTCAGTTGTTAGGGTGTGTGTCCCATGTACAGAGGTTTTGTCCTTGCTGCAGTGGCCACTGGTTCAAATCCAACCTGAGGCTCTTTGCTGTATTCTGAACTCAACCAATTGCTTATTTTGCACTGGATCTGGTTTTAACTTCTCCTGAACATCCAAGAGACCCTGGAAAAAAATGGCAACAGTCATTCTCTTAAGAAGTTGTTGCTGAATGGTTACAGTTATCAAATTAATTACAGAAAGTCCAGAACGAATAATGCCATTCCATCTGGTTTGTGTTAGTGGTACCATCATTTGTTTTTCCAGCCAACAAGTGCTCAGCAACTCTGGGAACTCCCTGAAGACTGTTGGAAAACCATTCCAGGTGTCTACCTCATGAAGCTGATTGAGAGAATGCCAGAAGTGTGCAAATCTGTCATCAAAGCAAAAAGCTACTTTGAATAATATAAAATATAAATCATATTCTGTTAACACTTTTTTGTTTACTGCATAATTCCATGTGTTCCTTCGTAGTTTGGATGTCTTCAGTATTGATCTACAATGTAGAAAATAAAAGAAATAACGAAAAACCATCGAATGAGAAGGAAGTGTCCAGACTTTTGACTGGTTGTGTATATCAAATTTTCAAATATGTTATATTACTCTATCGTTTATAATTTTTCTAAATTAGCAAATTTTCCACACTTTACACCGGCTGTAACATCACATTCAGTGGTTTTATTTAATCAGTAGATATTTGTACAGTGTGGAGCTAAAGGTTTTCTATCTGTCTGATACCTGTTGAGCCTGATTTTCATTGGGTTCTGGAAATTTGAAAGTTAGGGTGGTGCTAACTTTCAGGTTTACCCATCAACATACATCATCCTGTAACAACAACACAAGATGAAGCACAAACAACAGTCTGAGAAAAAAATGACATTTTATTGAATCTGCAGAATCATAAGTACAATTTGAAGTGCTGTAACAGGGCAACAGGAGATGATATCAGGTCCTTAAATCTGAGCATGTATCCAGAATGAGTTTTAAATACACGTGTATGTCAATATGCATATGGTATCTTTATTTTATTTTTTTGCATTTAAAAAATAACAAAATTATATCAAAAACAAAAACAACTTAAGATGAAATGCACAAAACCGGTCTGAATGCTAAACCCGATTGTGGATTACATGAGTTCACTCTGCAAAGTCTACAGTATATAACCAGTATCATAGAAGCAGGGGGTGATTCATCTGAAGCGCAGGAGCCTACAATGAAGGCTGAAGGAATAGAGGGATCTGAGCAGACTGGTGGACAGGATACGAGACAGAAACTGAATGGAAACAGGGTTATGATATGATGTTATGGTTCAGTAGATGAGTGATGCCAGAGCAGAAGAGCGGCATTTGGCGCAAAGAGGTTAACTCCTGACTAATATCCAGGTCAGACAAACAACTTGCCCTGCCTCGAAGCGGGGGAGATTTAGAGCATCAGATCGCTGCCCTCTGTCGCCCCAGCGGCCTCGCACACTTACATCATCACACGCTCAAATTTGACTTTGCCCTCGACAAATCCATCCTAAGCCACACTCGTTACACAACGCTGGCTGTCTTTGGCCACTTTTTCTGGCAAAATCGACGCCCTCGAGACAAAAGATGGAAATGGAGGCGCGAGTGAGAACCACCAGTGTGAGTAGCTTTGTTATTAAATTAAATTTGAGCGAACATCATCAGAAGCCAGGAACAACACTCACTTCACTTCAAGCCAAACCCTCAAGAGAAACACAACCGTGAGCTCTAAAAACAGCCTTCCGATCCAGCATCTGTTTTGCAAATGTCCTGTTGTCAAACAGAGGTTAATGCAAAATACAGGCGTACATACAGTGTGTTCATTCACTCAGTTCGAGGTGGATTTTTTCTGATTCACTGACAGTTTTCCTCACATTAGAAAGTTGCAAAATGTTATGAATGTTCAACACCGACTTGCACCAAACAGGATTCTTCCAGGAGTCCACTTTTTAAATCATAACACTTCTCCCTCAGCCACATTTCACAAAAAATATGAACCACTTTTAATCTGCAGGCAAGCCACTTCCCAGAGCACCATGACCTGTAAAAACATTTTCCCTAACTTACCTTTTATGATACATATACAATTGTACAATGTCATCTAGCTACATAGTGAGAGCCTTGTTTCTTTTTAATAAAGCTGAACATTTTTGCTCCCCCCAGCCCCGCCTTAAACACACCGCCCCGATCCCTCATGTCTGTGACAGTCACAGTGCATCACAGGAGAATGAAACAGCAAGAAAAGGGGAGGGGGGGGGATGTATGGTCAGGGGCCAATTGGATTATTTACACCACTGAGAAACGGTCAAATATCACGTTTAAAATCAAATAAAGGTCCTCACAGAAATACAGTATGCTGAGTGGAGGAATGATACAGCATTTCTGTGTAACAGCCAGCAACTTAAATGCTTGATTTTATGAACCAAACTTCCAACCACCAAACAAATGCAGGTACATTTTGGCAGATTTGCAAATATCAAAAATAGTTGATAATTTTTGGATTCACCTGCCAGAAAAAAAATCAGAGCTTTGGAAGTGATAAACAGGTGACCAAAGCGCAAGAATAAAACGTTTCTTTCATGATTTATTTTAAATGCCATTCTGTCACATTACTCTCTTAGTAGCCCCAGAATATTAAAGGGGCGCCATGTAGTCTTGGAGAAGAAATTCAACGTCAGAATTTTAATATTTGCAACTTTAATGAGGTAATAACACACTGTTTGAAGCCAGAAAGGTGGCAGGGTCCAGCAAATACAAACAAGTAAAACAAAGGTCAGTTTGTTTATTTAGTTTGTTTAGAAATCAATGAAGATCTTTCTCCTCTGATTAAAAATTCTTTCTCAAAACTACATAGTGAACCTTTAAACAACAACATAAAAAGGCCTGGCCAGAAACTATAGGCTTTGGATTAATCCCACAGCTGATCTAATACTGCAACTGCACAAGTCTTCCTTCTCGGTTCATAAATTGATATGCTGGTTTATTTATTTTAATACACTTTAATCCTTTTTTTTGTTGTGTTTTTGAAAATAAGCATCTTACAATAACAAGAAAGGCAAAAGAGGAACAGCATGAGAAAAAACGACAACAACATTTACCACAGCCAAGGATTCAACGTCTCTCACATTAAATGGAAGAAGAAAAAAAAAGGCTGGAATGTTTCCTCACAAAAACAGTGGAATAAATTCAAAATAAAAAAAAAAAGATTTGCAATATAGAGTTGTGCTTGGCCTTCTCTTTTCTCAATGTTTTTCTTTCATAGAGATTTTGTAGCATCTCATCTCTTTTCTCCAATCCTTGATCACCGTAACTTTGTGATTCTCTCAGGACTGAAGGCATTCAGGCTACAAAAACACAGGAATAAGGGTGTAAATACAGCACATCCACACCGACTGAGGTGATGTATTCAGTGTGGCGGCCAGAGATGGACTGATAATGTCCCCTAACTTGTCCCTGATCCCTCCTGTATCCGACACGCCATGGGAAAGGCAACGACAGGAGGTGCTCTTCAGTTAGGCTACAATTTCCAGTTTTCACGATACCCGCAATGCAGTGCTGAACGAGAGGGTGCCTTCTTGAGTGGCGAGATGTGTGTCTTCATCTATAAATCTATTAAAAACCTCTCTGGAAAGACTGAGAACTGGCTGATTGGTGCAACAGGGTTAGAGGTTAAAGGAATGTACACAAGTCAAACACATTCAAGCTTATAGTTCTGATAAGACTGAGATTTCTACACTGTGTTTCCAGTCTGGCCAAGATCACGCTGCAAAATTAAAGAAAGAAAACCCACACTTCAAACTTCACCAAAGAAAACATTGCAGCTGTGTTGAAAAAGGGCTTTTTTAAAAACATAATTTCGTCTTCGTTTCTGCATGATGTTGTGTCAGGATTGCTTAGCGCTGTAGCTAGGATGGAGCTGTGTGACACGGCGTGACCCCCGACATACTGCGATGAACCATTATCTTTTAAGACTTTTCATTTCCACTTGTGACAGCACGAGAGCAGAGACGGGACTGGGGAAAAGATAAAGAGGATGAAGGACATCCAAACAGAGACAGCACGGACAAACTGACAGAGAGGCAGGCAGGCAGACAGACGGAGAAGGACAGACAGACAGACAGATAGGCTGAGGGTGTCTGTGGTGGAGCTGAACAGTGAGAGCAGAGCAGGGATGCAGAAGGGGGAGGGTGGGGTTTCAGGGTCTCACAGGACAGGTTAGGGAACAAGAGTAAAATCAAGAGAAAGCTGCGTTAAGATGAGATGGCACTGGGCTTTTCCTTTCCTTCTTTCCCTCCCTTTCTCTACCTCCTCCTCCTCCTTTTTCTCTCCCTCTTTTTCTTTCCCTCTCACTCAGATGGCCTCCACATAGTTGGCGGGCAGCATGCCCCGCTGGCCAGTGCGCTCCACGCAGCCGTACATCCAGCCCTCGTCGATCTGCTGCACGTCTACAATCACGTCCCCGTCCACGAAGGACACCTCGTCCTCATCGGCGGCAGAGTAGTCATACACTGCCCTGTATCGCTTCTGTGGATGACAGGGATCGCTTCGGTTAGTTCCTGACAACAGCTGATGACAAGAGTAATCACATTCTGCCAAGGAGGTTATGTTTTCACCTGTGTCAGTGTGTTTGTTTGTTTGTCAGCAGGATTACACCCAAACTACTGAACAGGTTTACACAAAACTTGGATGGAGGCCCAGAATCAACCCCACTTACTTTTGATCCAGATAAAAGGGACGGATCCAGAATTCTTTTTTGACTTTCTTTAAAATTGTGGGATGAGGCGTTTTTTTGACACTTTGGATCTTGATGAAAAAAAAGAATCTGACGTTTTTAAGTGGCTGGTATCTATGAGTGAGAATTAAATGAGTAATACAATTTGATACCAGTCGTAGATCTGCTGAGCTTAAATTATTGTTAAGCAGTTATGGGTGGTTTAACATTCAGAGTGATAGGATTAGGCTTGATCGCATTAAAGGGGCCTGTTGGGCCTTAGTGGAGGAGTGCAATGCTGGTTTATTATGATGATTATTAAAACATAATAACAAAACATAGTTTGTAGGCTTAGGCGGGACATTATCTGATATAAAATTTTGGATATCGCCAAAGCCTTGTAGTTTTAAGTCCCTTCATGCTTCTACTAAAGACAGAAATCATATGAATGGATAAATAACTAATGACTCATCAATAAATAAATAAATAAATAAATGAATAATACTAGCAAGGAGCTACAACAGAACTCATCTCTGTAAGTTTGTGAATTATACAGAGATAATGTGTCTGGATGGCTCTCTTAGCGGTACCTGCCGAGTAAACAGCCTTATAAAAAAGTCTGTGACTAATGCAAATGAAAGGCCAAAAATAAAAAAATATTCAGTTTAATAGCAGAGAAAGTTAATAAAAACAGAAGAAGCTGAAGAAAAGCTGCTCAGAAAAAGTTTAAATGATCTCAAAAGGTGCATGTCGATGTTTCAGTTCTACTCATAAATAGCAAAAATCATGAGGTGTAAACATGCTTTTATGTACATTTTTTACAAAATTGTGGAAGGACTATAGAGGCCTTACCCCAGCAGAGGGAGGAGGGGCGGCGACCTCCTGGCGCACTGGTTCAGGAGTTGGCTCACAGTGGTAGTTCTGAGAGGCTGCAGGCGGCTGGTAGGCTGCTGGTAAAACAGAAAGAGGAGCACATGAATGAGCTGTCTGTCTGTCTCAGATACCACACTCACTGGTAGACATAGAGAATTAAGATTTCAGTGCATAATACATGTTAATGCTGGGCCTAATCACTGATTGTATGTCTGCATGAAAAGAACGAGGAACTCAAAAACATGGCAAGCCAAGACGTGCATCCAATGGCTGATTGATTTCCCTGTTACACAACCTGCTGAACAATGCCTTTCTGTTTTTAAGTGCAAATCAGGTGTGTGAAATACAAACAGCGCGTATGCTGGTCATTCAAATCCTGTAGCTGTGACTGTTTCACTGACCTCTGAAAGCTTCAAGTCACTTTCAGACGAAACGTTCATCATGTTTGAATGAGATCGAGTTCAGAAAACAATCTCTTGGCTTGAGTGATGAATTAATGGTTATGCATGTAATCATTTACTGTAAGATTATTAAGATTACTTTTAAGATTTTGAAGTTCTTCAGCAATGCAATTCTGTATGGCTGAAACAAGGAGCAGGGCAGTGAACATGTTACAACCAAGTTCCTTGAGTGGTGCGATGTGGCAACACCCAGCCCGGTGAGCTCATACAGCCTGTGGCAGCAATAGAGCCAAGTACAGACACGGCAAGAAGCTTAAAGAAAAATGTAAAGACAATGCTCTTCTCTCAGAGAAACAAATATACCTGATGTGATTGTCAGGCAGTGAAGGGTTGAAAGCAAATCTTCCCACTTCCCTAAGTTGTATCGAGCCATACAGATCCTTCAGAGGCTGCTTTCTGTAAACGAGCCTCACTTTCCACCTACTATTTTTTCTTACTTTCAGTCCTAAACATAAAGTCCCTGGTGCTCTTTTTAATGTAACTCTTATCTTGTTTGGTGTAAATTTGTTTTAATGCGTTCTGTTTTGAATGTCATTTGTTGTGTTCTCAAGCAAAGACACATTTCTGCTCTTTTGCCCACAAAAGGTAGACAATAATCAAGTTAACTGTCATCTGACTGATCAATAAAAATATTAAAAGACTTAGTAAGTTACATACACATAGCCAAGTGTGTATGTGTGTTAGAGGAATACCTTGGCTGGGGTTGCTTGGCTGATGATGTGGGGCCTCTCCTCCCATCTTCTTCTTCTCAAAGTCCTCATGGTACCTAATCTGCAAAAGACAAGCACAAACAGTGTAAGATGAGAGATGAGCATGGAGACGGCATACACCTAGAACATAAAGAAGTACTTCATCGCTGGAAAGAGAACTGGGCTGTCTATGCAGTAGAAAGACACAAATATTTGGTGCTATTTTGGCTCATACGGTAGAAAACCTACAATGCGAGAAACAGACAATGAATGTGGGTATTTTATGCCAGCAAACGGGTGGGGGGTTCTGGTTGCAGGCAAAATGGAGAGAAATTTAACCTTGTTCATTTGCATATGTACCAACACGCTGAAAATCGGCAACGTTTCCATTTCAAAGCTTCAAATCTACAGGTGCAGTCTTCTTTCCAGGAAGCTGTCAAGGTGCAGTTCACTTTCCAACCACCAGGTGTCTCCCACTCCCTCTACAGCTCCCCCCGTGTTTGTGGCTATAGGTGGGGCGCCGCTACGTGCAGCAGAGCCTCGGGAAGTAGCTTGACGCTGAGAGGAAATGACATCTCGGCGGCCGGAAGTAGTGTGAGCTCAGAGTTGCATAGCAACCCTCGCTGACACATCAGGAAGACCAGGTGAAGTGAAATAGGGGAACTAAGAAGAAGCTCAACTGCTCTAGAGTCAAGAGGAGGAGGAGGTCATATGACTAAGCACAGCAAGACGCAACTTTAATCATTCATAATACTCTTCTCTCAAGTGTAACTGAGCATTCTGAACATTTTCCTCAGAGCTAAAAGAAGCACCTGCACTCCAATTTCAGGTACAAAGATTTCACTCTCCAGCGAGTGTGACAAAGGCAGCATTCAACGTTACAACATGAAACAGGGCCATGCTGATGAAACTGAAACTGAGTGACTGCTCTATGACTAAATAACCCCCCCCATCACCAGGCTGATAACAGACTGACTCACAGTGCCTCGGTCAAGATTTACAACCCCGATTCTGTCCGCGCTCAAAGAGCCCACTGTGCCGGCAGCGTGAGCGAGGAGTGTATTCACAGAGGAGGAGTGTATTCACAGACTGGATGGGATGACGGAGTGTTTGTGGAAGGACAGTGAGAGAACACAGCGACTGTTCTCGAGCGCAATATGCTAAGTGAGAGTGTGTAAAGGAGATTATTTTGGCTTGTTTTAAAGGAGCAGGTCGAACAGATGGTATGTGTGTATTTACAGGAAGTGGCCCGGGGCTGCTGCGGCTGCTGCTCCTAAACCTCCTAAATACCTCTTTGTGTTTGTTGCTTGACAAGAAGAAGGTGTCTGGAAAGTGGAGAAAGTCGACCACGAGTGAAAATCAGGACACAAGTCTAAATGAGTAGAAGTTAATTAAGGCTTCACATTGCTGACATTCTGGAGATCGCTCTGAGTAAACTGGTTTGTTTTTTAGTGAAAAAAGAGGGAAAGCTGCAGGATTCCTCTGGGGTGGTTCCCTTATGATTGCAAACAGATGTCTTGTTTATCAAATCTGACTCAAAACACTTCACGATGCGCCAAAATACACCACTTGTTACCTTGATGTGGCTTGTGTGAGCGCTGTCATAAATACATTTAATATAAGAAGATCTTCCTCTGTCTTCCACGTTTCCTTGATCTCAGACACGCAAGATCTTTCACCACATGAAAGCAGTAATTACCCATCACCCTCCACACTAATTATGCCATTAGCGAGGCCAGCGCAGAGCTAGTTATGTGTATAATGACGTATGTTTTCTGTGCCCGTGTGTTTCACATGGAAACAAAAAGGCCTTTACAGCTGACTTAAGCAGTCGGGGGGACACAATGTAAATGCTGGGTGCATTTCTCCATCGCTGCTCTGTGTTTACAGAGAAATGGCAAATCAATAGCTGGAGCTGAGGGAGAGCGGAGGAGAATAGTATGTGGGGGGCGATTTGAGGAGAATTCCATTACAATAAAAGAAGGAGAGCGGAGAGCATTAACTGATGTCTGAGACGACGGGTGTCACGATTTCGATTCTAAGTAGGATCGCAAATTCTCCCAGTATTTTCTTCTCTCTCTCTAACCCTGCCTTCAAGTAGGATCCTTTCCAGTTTACCTCATATGGACCAATTATCCTCCTCTAAACAAATCCTCAGTCAGTATTGAGAGATTATAATCATATCGAGATAATTAGATACACATTCAGAGCTCTTTGTTATGATGTAGAGAGCTGAATAAACAGGTGGAATGAGGGGTGATCATCTCGGTCACTGGGCTGCTGACACTTACATTGCTGATTTGTTCCTGTGTTTTCTTCATTCTCTGGAACTCTGGCGTGTCTGCGACCACGCTGTAACCTTTCCCTTTACTCTTCTCAAAATCCTCCTTGTAACGAACCTGCGGAACAAAAACACAATCATGTCAGGGACAAAAAGAAAGTTCAAGCATGCAAGGCAAATATTTTGTGCCACATTATGGCCCGAGATCAACTACACAGCCAGATGAGCAGTTTCAATGTGTTTTTGTGTGAGTCAACAAGGAAAATCCAACAAACGCTGCCGAAATGATTATTTATAGATGTTCTGACCTACATTCTTTTTAACATTTAGAGATTAAAGAAAAAAGAAAATCACCAAAGAAAAACGATGTCTTGATATTTTTCTGCTTGTTTGAAAAGCATTTCAATTTTCTTAAAAGAAATTATGTAACGCTCTTCACCTTTAAAGTATCTGTGGTATTATTAGATGTGTTTACAAGGACCCTAATATTCCACAAATAATCAGAATCATGGACCAATCAGAATAAAAATGCTTCACGTAACCACTTCTATCGGAAGAGACCGGACTGATCTGGCCAGATCTGAATGAATTTTCAATCAGGGGTGTTGTGCTGTTGTTCAACAGGAAATGTTAGGACACGATGTCTGTCCATCTTAAAAATTATATCCACCTTAATCCTAGCACGCAAGATACCGTGCGCAAATTATGGGCACTACTACAACGCATCCCGCATCAAGTTATCGGAACTGGACGCGAATCCTCTTTCTTAGAGCAATTTATCCGGTAACCTACCCAGGAATCTCATGGATTAACAGGCAGTGCAAATCAATATTTCTGGCAGATCAGATGCTTCACGGCTGGTGGGCTCACTCTACGTATGTGTGAAAAAAGTTAGATTTTGATTAAATGCTTTGTAAGCACACATCTTACTAGAGGGTAAATGTTGCAGGTTTGTAGAAATACTGTCCATGCAACCACAGTTATTGTCCACCTTAAAAGTATTTCACAAATGGATCAGTCCTAAGCTTTACTTCAGCCTAATAGAGGATTTTATTTGGCCTAATGAAATATTTTTACAGCGGGAAGGAAATGGTTTTACTGCTCACTTTATTAAAGCTGGACATGGTTTGGATCAACTCACATTAAAATGCTGAATTGTAACCTCTGAAGTACTTTCTTTACTGAGCCATAAAAGTTTAGCCTATATTTGAATGAAACTATACTTGTGCTGCTATAAAAATGTGATCACCTTTTCATTGTATTGGGTCAGTCAAGAGACCTACCTACCTAATAATCAAACTGTTTCATGCCTAAACTATGAGGGAAGTACCGTCAGCATCAGCGGTGTGTGAGTGTGTGCAAAGAGTGCAAGCTGGCGCTACGTAAAATTGCTTAGTCTTTTGTGGTGACGTCCTCTTCCTGTTTGCTGGGTAGGGGAAGGCCTTACATTCAGGACGCGGTAGCAACCATACATGGTCATAATGAGAGGTAGTGTGTGACAAACCGAGTCTGTGTCTATGTGTGTGTGTGTTTTTCCTGCCTGCCCACCCTATCCTGACCCCGAGGCCACAGGAGGAAATGTCCAGCCCATGCAGCGTCAGATGAGTATCAGAAATTACAATGCATGGTGCTCTCTCTCTCTCTCTCTCTCTCTCTCTCTCTCCCTCCCTCGAGTAATCAAACCCACAACCGCCTCCACCGCTTAACAAACCTGAAACAGGAAGTCGGGTACATGTTTTACTTTCAAACTAAAACAGCTACATCAGATCTCTTCGGCACATCCTCTGACATTTCTAATTCCACCCTCACTGCTGCCTCTGTGGTGACTGCACCCATTTCCTACCAAGAAACAAACCTCCATCTCCATCCCTCCACGCAGTGTCTGACACTGCTGAGCAGACTGCTGACCAATCCTCCTCTCATCTACCAACGCCTCGTGATGACGTGACGTGGTTATGATTCACAGATAACGTGTGCCTGTGTGATGCAGTGTGATATCTGCTGTCACCCTTTGGGCGTGATGTCCACTGAGAAATTGGGGGTAAACTATAGCTGATTCTCATTCCACGGGAAATTATACACGGCTCTCAAGCCTGCGCACAAAGATAAGTCATGGAGAAGATTAATGTGGCCTCGACCCATCTTTGTCCTTCATCGGCCATCAGTCTACGTATGATCCTCCCCCTACTTTTACTCCTCAGTCCATCTCCTTTGTCTTTTTAGGTCCGTGCAACAGCTTCCTCTCCTCCAATCATGCCCCTGCTTTCTATCCACACCCCCACCCACACTCCCTTCTCTCTGTGCTCCTTTTTCATTCATTCATATTTTACTGCCTCAACAGCGGCAGACAGAGTCGCCCCATAGAGCTGGAGCTCTTCCTCATTATAATATTTCTCCCTGCTTCTATTTGCATTCCTCTTGCTTTGCTTCCTCTGGGGATTTTACTTTTATCTCTTCCTCTTTCACCCTGCACTCCTCCCTCCCTCTATTTCTCTGTGTCGGTGCCTTCCTGTCTCTTCTCTTTTTTTCCCCTCGCTCATGTGCGCCTCATTGCTCTCCCTCTCCTCCTCCCCAATTCGCTCTCTCCAGTCTCTTTATTTCTCGCTCTCTCTCTCAGTCTTGCGTCTTTCAGTTTCCCCCCGCAAATTCTTGTAATGAGGTGTGACAAACCTCTACCCTGCTACCATAGCAATAGGTTTCCCGTGGCAACGCAGCGGCGATGGTGGTGAGGGGTTAGATGGCCACGGCTCTCCACAAACACCTTCAACTTCCCGACACAAACAAACTCGCAAAGACTACAGGAGAATAATACAGTAGCACTCAAGCATCATAGTGCGAGAAGTTTTTTCCCTGCTATCTTAACACAGATGTTAGTTGTATGCAATATTGTCAGGTTTTTATTATTTATTGGAATTTATTTGAGAAGTAAAAAAAAAGCTTCTTTAACCTTTATAGGCCTAGGGCCCTCTGTACAGAGGGCGGGGTGTCTATTACACAACACACCATACAAGGGCATGCTAATTATGTAGCAACACAGTCATGCAGCATACCCACACAGGAAGAAGCTAAGCTAAAAGCACATCATAACCACTTTTACTTAAACAAAACACAATTCCAACACTACGTAACTAACACAAAAAGCAAAATAAACGGTGCATGCCCACAAAGCGGGCGCTAGCTATCGTAGTATTTCATGCTCACAATACAAACGATATGCCATATAAAAGCTGAGACTCAACAGATTCAAAGCCAAAACAGTTGTATTTAAATGGAATGAATACCTAACGTGAAATGTAAGAAAGATTTGATACGTTTTACTGGCTTTAACATGAGGAATCTAAAATGGCACATCTGGAGAAGCCGCCTAAAAATCTCCCTAACTTCACTCTGCTACACTTCATTAGCATCAATCCAGACAGAAGGAACGTTCAGATATTTTACTGTGGTTTTCTGGAGGTTCCAACATCTTGCAAGTGTTACCTTTACTTTGGTAGCAAGATTTTATATAAAGACCTTGTATTTGCAGAGATATACTCTATTTATTTTGGGCAAGTCTTTTTCCAAGAATCTAATCCAGTTCTAAACAGGTTTAAAATGACCTTTTGTTTTTAAAGGGAGTCTGGTTGACTTGCAGCACAATCAGCAGTTTTTTTTTATCCCCCTTTCTGTAACCAAAAGCATATTTTGAGCTGTCTTTGCCAGGAGAGGACTGAAACTTCAAACTGTGCCCCCGTTTTGAATTAAATGATTTTAGAACAATCTACTTTCATTGAAAGCTGTGGGTATTTTTTAGTGAAATCATAGTTTCCTCTCCTGTGCCCTTCCCTGTGAGAGAAAAGGTCTTTATTCACGATCACGCAAATCCTTCAGCATCACACGCAAAAATCTTTTGCATAAATAATAATAATTATTAGTGTGGTGACCATCATAAACAGACTGCCTATTACTGTATGATAGGTTGTTTGTGAGGGGGTGTTGGGATGTACAATCCATGTAGAAAAACACCATCTGTCCCTCGATCCCTCACATATCCCCCTACTACCACAACCCCCATTCCAAAACCCCTTCTCACACACACACACCCCAGTTTTATCCGTAGTGTTTGACACTGACACTCGGATAAGGCCGGACACTCTTTGATAAGCCCTGCCCTGCTTCCTCTCTGGTTTTTCTCTTGAATTGTGCTAAAACTTCCATTTTTGCATAATATTGCATTAAAATGCGTCACATCCATTCCAATGAGTTTTTCTTCGGTGATCACAGTGAAAGACAACTTCCTAGAATACTGAAGACACATGCCGCAAACGCCAGGCCTGAATAGGAGAAGTGAAACCTGACGTGACAGCTTTCAAGGTTGCCTGTCTGCCACCATAAGTAATAAAATGTTATCGTCAATTTATCTCTGATTTGTTATGCTTTCTTTATCTACACAGAGCCAATTATGGCAAAACATTGTTGAAAGTCTGTTGGCGAGCATAAATCTCTCTAACTCTATCAGAGCCATCTTTATTAAGGCAATAACACATGACCTAGTTCAGATGGATATTTTGGTCTGATGAGGGTTTTTTTTTATCCTGGAATATATTTGGGTCTTTGTTATTTTAGCTTCTGCAGGAAGAGCCATAGTAGAGTATTCTGTGGACACGAATCAAACTGGATCTATGGTCACACAGCGCATCATTGCTGGGTCACAGTAAACATAGTGTGGTATAAGAAGTACAATATTTATTAGGCTATAATCCAGTTTGCAGCCATCGTAAAAAAAGCATACAAATGACAGCCAGCTACATTAACGCTCATGACAGCAGCGGTGTAAAACAAGAGGCCTGTTCCAAGAGGTAAGAGCATGAGAAAATATTTGGTTTATTTCTGGAATGTGAGTTTGAAGAAACAGTGTGTCACCATAGAAAATATCCTATTTTTCCAGACTAGCCTGGTTCTTATTAAGCAAATTTTTAAGTCTACTTGGTTTTGGACACAGGAATCAATACTCAGCTGAAAGGCAGTGGTTTCTCAAGACATCTGCCAACTGAAGAAGCAAACAGGCTTATAACAAGCGTTAAATGACATTTATGCTGCAATTCTGTCTTACGTAACCAGCATTTTTTTTTCAAACTGGCAATAAAAGGAAATGGAAAGTGTTGCAAAACAGATTTAGGCAAGGTCAGATTCGATACTTCCAAACTGCATTACTGTATAATATAATTTAAGAGGTGCTTGTATTCCAGTCTACTGATATTCAAAAGACTGAACTGAGAAGACCCAAAGCCTCAGTGACTGAACCAACATTCAGTGATTAAACAATTTTTGAATTAAAGCTGCTGTCAGTGATATTTTTTTCTTAAAAAGAGTGTTAAATAGCTCTGTATTCCAGTAATCGCTGTAATTACCCCATGTCTTTCTTCCCCCTTCTTGTGCAGTAAAAGAGAAATGAAATTTTCTGGTCTCCCTGCCCACTTTATCCAATCAGGACAGAGAACTTGATTAAGAGGCGGTTCTGTCAGCTCCTAAACGTGTAGAGAGCAGGATCCTCTCGTTTGTTGCTATGTCTGGTAATTAAGGCTTTTTCATGTGAGGGTGTAGAAATGGGGGAGGGGATTGCTAACTGCAAAATGGACAGGAAGTTAGTTAAAACGACGACTTACAACAGCTTTAATCGCAAACTGTTTTGATAATCAATTAATCAGTTCGAGTGATTTTATATACGGAAAAAGGTTTGCAGATTCCAGCTTCTTTAAAGTAAATATTTTCTGGTATCTTTACACTTCTATGACAGTAAATTCAATATCTTCTGGCCAAGACATCTGAGGAGGTGATTTAGGGCTTTTTGAGACATTAATCAACATTTTCTGACACTTAATAGGCCAAACAACTGAGCATTAAGTGAGAAATTAATTAGCAGATTGACTGACGATGAAAATAATCATTTGTCGCAGCTCATCTCCGAGGCTGCGTACCACTAACAGCCATTTTTCTTCCCTTGGCAATAACTTTTGCCTCTTTTTGTCTCCATATTAACATTCTATGTGTCATACTTTTACATTTCCAAGGACCTCCGGGCTCTCTCTTCAAGTCTCTTACTTGTCCATTGTGAGTCAATTTCATGCTTGACTTCTCAGGTCTGTCTTAAAGCTGTGAGCACGCACTTATCTTGGAAGTTCCAACTAGGTCTGAATTAGACTGATTACGTTATCTGAAAGTTGGCTTTGTGAAAGCATTTACTCCCGGATCAATTTTTAGGGCTAACTCAAGTCAAGCTTTTCAAATTAAACACGTCTTTTTATTGCCTTCCTACGGGAACGATGCCAAAATGTGAACAAACTGTGTGCGTTTCACAGCTGGAGTTTGGTTTGAGCAGCTACGAGCACAAACAGTTACCTGGCTCTGCATCATGCTCTGCTGTTTGAGTCGGAGGTTCTCTGGAGTGTCAGCCACGGCGGTGAACTGTGTCTTGGGGTAGTGTCTGTAAAATAAACACACAAAACAGCAAAGAACGTCAGCACACGGTAAACAAACACAGGCAGATGCCAGCTTTACTCCCACTGTGACGCTCAAGCCGATACTCTAAGAGAGAAAAACAGCATAACTCAAGCAGTGTGCAGTCTGTGGCCCCACAGTGGGGGCATTTGTTATTCAAGGTGGTCCTGAGGTTGAGTTAGGAGACCCTGTAGACAAAAAGCATGTCAGTGTACAAACAATGCTCTGTCAGTGGGAGCCAAGGTAGTCTGAAAAAGAGGAAGTGCAGACGGGGGGCTGTGTGTGTGTGTGTGTGTGTGTGGGGGGGGGGGGGGGGCAGAGCCTCAAGGTTGCAGAGTTTTGGAGGCGAGCCATAGCAGGTGTGGAAAAAGCTTTCCAAGCTTACAAAACACAGGCACACTCTTATGCACACACATACATACACACAGGCCCTGCCCTATGGGGGATAACAGGAAGAGGAACGGCACACAACAGCAGACACAGCAGCAGGGTCAAAGAGACAGTGGGTGAGTGTGAATGATGTCATGGGTAGCCCCCCTTTAGCAGAGCGTGACGGCGAGTCTTTTCTGAATGATTCTGGGAATTTTCTTGACAACCACCCGACCTCCTACTGCTCAGGAGAAAACTCTCTCCCTGAAAGAAATATAACAAACATAAACATACACAAGTAAGAATGACCACGCAGTTTCCACGCAGACATGCACGCATGCATCGAGCAAAAGCTATTCATTGCACGCTCACTTATTGATTGTCTAAACGGCTGTCAACGGTTTGTGCGTGCCACGCATAAGTCAGTGTTTTTATACACTGGAGGCTTCTGTGCACAAGTCGCCTTCAGGTCCACAATTAATGGTGCCTGCCAGTTCAGTGTGGTCCTTAAGGCAGCAAAAACACATGGCTTAACTCCAGCAGGAGAGGAAAAGCCCTCACAGCTTATCTAACTGCTCATATGGACTGCAGTTCCCAGCCTGCCTCAGGGCGCAGGGTGACCTCAAAAATCTTCAACCGCTATCTGAGCCTCTGGGTAACCGATTTAGGCAATATGTTTACCGTTTCCAAGACAACATGGTAAACAAACTGAATTAGCGTGCGTCCTGGTTTGATTATAGGATGTAAAAAAAAAAACTTTAACAAAGAGGACTGTGGTTGGTGTATTTTACAGAAAGTGCTGTTAAAAAAGATATATGAGCCACTTTAAAGAAACCCCAAAAGTTGGAAGCAGAACATGAGTGACGCCAAACAAAAGGCAGAAGTTGACTGAAGTTGGCATCTAAAGCTCTGTGATTGTAACACGCACTTGATCCCTGCTTGCATCCATAAACACATGCAGGTCTGTGCATGCTCACACTTTTTATTCTAACTGAAACTACTAGCAACATTCAGACATAGTGGCTTTCTTCGTTAGCAGCAGAGGCTAATCCAGCTAATCAAACAATGACAAAGAAGCTACTATTTTAAAAGGGGCTCTATGTAACAATTTGTAGCAAAATAGTATAACTTTAATTAAATGAAATATAACACATTAATTAGTAAGCGTCAGAGGTGCTGTCAGCATATTTTGTAACCAGAGCCACGCGAGCGGTTTCCCTCATTTTCCAGTTTTTGTGCAAAGCTAAGCTAAACAGCTGCTGGCTGTAACCTCATATTTACTAGACAGACATGACAGTGACACTAGTCTTCTCATCTATACGTGTTCTTGAGTTTCTCAGTGCTTCTGTGCACTCTGCTAATGGAGAACAACAGTAGCTAACGTTAATTCAGAAATGGAGTCTGCTAACATAAACACAAACGACCGGCTACCAGCACAACATAGAAGCTCAACAGAGCTCCTTTAAACTATTTTAAATTAGGACAGAGCTCTGTCCTAATGCTCTCAGTTTCCTTTCATCAATATTGTAATTTCAAGAATAGAACAGCATCTCAAATGTATTTTGGGGTATTGGGATTTTGTTTGATGTTGTTACTGTCTTGTCATGTCCTTGATGCTGCTATTTTGACCCCAGTTTAGCAGAGTCTCCCTTGAGGTTTTAACCCCGATGTGACTTCCTAGTTAAGTATGGGTTATGTATATGTAAGTGCACATCTGTATGGGAAATGTAAATGGGTTCAAGATTTTGCTAAATTTACTAACTGTTTGCCATAAATTTGGCACTTTAAATGATTACTTTTAGGGCATTTCACCAGCAGTGTTTCTCTTTGTTTTTTGGGGGGGGAATTTCCCTCGATCAAAGCAGGAAAACTAATAATATATGTTCATCTTTCTCTGGACTGGGGTGTGTCTAGTTTGTGGTGGATCACACACTTCCTTTCATAGAGCATCACTGTGCCTCAAAACCCGTGCTTGTCTGAAGCCGAGGGTGTTTGCTGCCCGAGCCACAGACCCTCACAACCAGCGTCTGTGTTGACAGCGTTCCTGTCATCTTCAATGTCTCTTAAGAACTGTCCTTGCACTTAAGGGTCAGTAAATTGCTATACAAACACACAACAGGGTTGCAGATATAAGCTGAGTGACTCAGTGGTATCTTGTAATGTGTGTGCGACGTGCGTGTGTGTGTGTGTGTGTGTGTGCAACCATGCTCGTCTTTTCGTGCTTGTTTGAGGCTATGAGTGAGTCACAACAACACTCATGTATCTGTCAGGTTGTATAACAAGGTAATAAGTCGCAGACAGGAGTGGGTGACACATGCACAAACTCAGTTAGCCCTGTGAAGGCTAAAGAGGGAGTGATCAAAATGGAGGGGATGTACTGTTGCTGGGGTGGGGGAGTGACAGGGGCCACGCATGTGTAATCACACACACACACACACGCACACACACACACACATAGACACACTGCCTACTGTGCAGGAGGGGAGGCCTGTTTGCATAGTTGAACCAGGAGATGTTGTGGCCGGCTTGACCCTGTGAGACCTGAAAAGGTTGTAATGCATCATTCAGCAGGAACATTTCTTCCACATGTACAGTATACAACATCCATCTCAACATGTTCAGTGACGGAAACACATCAAAACACACACATCACAGTTACAGCTGCCATGATCAGTTAATTAATTGATTAGTTCATCCGGCTTCTTAAATGTGAGGATTTGCGGCTTCTCTTTGTCATTTGTGATAGTAAATGAAGAGTCTTTGTGTTTTAGTTTCCCAGACTGAAGGTCCTTATGCACAACCTGTTCAAGGTGGGACTGCGCCGTTATTCTGCCTCGCCATTCTGTATAAAACGTACAAAGACGGTAACAAGGGTCTCTGTTGTTTTGCCTTTGAGCCAGCAGCGGAGGTAGTAACAGCTCTGAATCGCCATCTGTGTGAAAGAGTGAGCCAGCAGGACAGGACAGGGGTGTAAAACGCTGATAATGGGTTATGTGACCAACACAGCACTGGGAGGTTTAAAAATCAACTGGCAGTAGTTGGAAGCCCCTACCAGGAGCTTTTGAGGGTATGTGTCCACAGCACCCATCATTTCCACAATCCCCATTCAATGTCTATGTAAGTAGCCTTGCATTGCAATCTGGTTATACTGGGAAACAGCGCAAAAAGTGCTGCCCTAAGTGTGTGTTTAACGTCACACTAGCTACTGTTTTGTTACACGTCACGCCCGTCATGCTATCTAAAATCAGTCACTGGGGCGGCATAATGCTGCCGTCGTTTGGCTTGATGTGCGAAACCAAAAAAAAAAATCACGCCAGAGCAAAGAATTGTCTTGGCTGTGGTGGTATTGCACAATCTCTCTGTAACAAATCATAAACCAGGAAGCAACCAGCACTGCCATGCCACATCATGACTGTGATTTTAATCTCTTCTTATTTATTAACAACAATCAACACTGACATCACATTTTGATGGGAGAGAAACTGGCACTGAACATGATAACACTACATCAAGATATCTGTGACAAGTTTTAATAACACAACACTGATGTTCAAATACATGTCTGACAATCAGTCATTAAAGCAGTGACCCACCAGTGGCTCCAGCAGTCTCCAGGGGAAATGAAGAATTCTTCTGTCCACTTATCTGCCCTCCTATATCTCTAACAACCCCCCCACCCCCCGTGACTCTAATCAGGGATGGGATTCTCAGGGAAGAGGTGGGTGGGAATAAAGGGAAAACAAACAACGCCTATATCAATTACCAAGGACAAATATAGAGGGGTAATGAAAAAGTAGTTATCCCACAGAATAATAACAGAGCGCGTAGCCTGCATTCCTCTCTTCAAGCGGGAGGCTCTTCCACTGATGATGTTTACTCGAACAAGGCTTGTTTTAAACAAACGGAAAGAGGCATAATAAACAAGTTCTGAAGGGCCTTGCTCCTGCTGGTTCAAGGAGCGGAGGGGAACATCGGAAGCAGGAAAGGGAAAAGAAGAAGCCACTTTAGTCTGTGGAAACAGGTGATAGGAGGACGACACCTGCTGAAGGAGATGTGAGAGACTGGACGTAGGGACAAATTACTGTATTTTATCATCTGATGTAAGCTTATAATAATTAGGCCTTGGCACAGGTGTTTGCACACCTGGGTGGAGGTTTGGTGGAGCTGCGCTGAGAATTTGCTGTAGTCACCACACCCCGCGCACAAATGAATCATAAAGGTGTTGTCGTGACTGCACATGGGTGCTAAATGCCAACATGGGAGGGAGGTCAGGGAGATCTCAGTTAAGCACAGCAAAAACTTTGTACCATGGATGAGGTGCTTCAATCGTTAAGTTTATGGCCGATATTACTCCTAATAAGCAAAATCAAAATCAAAATAGGAGCATCAATAGGCCTTTTTTCATTCCATGTTAAAAGAAGAAAAGCACAGGTGTAAATAATAAAAGCAATGATGATTTGGCTCACTGTCGCTATGACTCAAGGGAAATTTTGAATAAAACACAGCCATTGTTAATGTTATTAGTATGTGCTTTTCTACCATGACAACCAACAACATCCAACTGCAAGCACATATGCATTAGCTCACCTGGGAACTGCAGCGCAAAGCATTTGGTTAAAACTGGAAATTATTTGCATGTATGTGGCGTTTTTCCCTATCAAATCTACAGACTGATAATGTTTTTTGTTTGTTTTACTTTCTCAGGTTAACCTGACCTCTAATGGAGCTGGAAACATTTCAGCTACAGAGAAAGATGTCCATTTCATGAATATACATGTTCTGATTCCAGATTCTTAAGTCCTCTGTGACAGTAAACTGAATATCACTGGGTTGCGGACTCAAAAAAAAAAATTTGAGGATGTCATCTTTGTCTTTGGGAAAAACTGATCAAAATTTGGCACTATTTTCAGACATTTTGTTCAGCAAACAACTAATCAATTGATCGAGAAAATAATTGACAGATTTATCTACAATGAAAATAATCATTAGTTACAGACCTGGAATATATAGAGGCAGGAAAAACGTATGTCATTCGAGGAAAACCACTGGAGTTCCTGTAAGTTTTTAAATCAGTCACACCCTGTTGTTAGCTGGATTTAATCATCTGTACTTCCCAATGAGGGAGATTTTTTAATGACTGATCGTGGCTAATAAAACAAAAAGAGGACGACATTAGCAAGGCAAAAAGGAGCCTTGCACCTTAATGCTCCATCAGACACATGGACACAAAAAGAAAATGTTCCTTTCTTAAAAAACAGACAGAACAAAGTGCCGTGTTATCTAGACTTGGTGAAAAAGACTTGCCCCGGGCATTAATCATAGAGGAAGCCAAATTCTATAGAAAACAGCTGACCACAAGGTAGCATACTGCTATATATTTTCCACCGTGGTTGAGAATTACAACGCTAGCATGACGTGTTGATTTATTTGTTTGGCAACAAAAGGGCACTTGAGGAAAAATGCAAAAGAGCTTGTCAGAACATGAAGCTACGCCTTCTCTCTCTCTCACACAAACAGAGGAGAGGAGGAGAAAGTCATTATAAGTAACGGCAGAGGGGGATTCCACGGATTCCTGATCAGCCTTTAGTGTGTGAGTATGTGCTGAAGCGTGAGTGGACATGCTAGTTTTCAGAGAGTCCGCCTCTGTCACTGTAGAGGAACTTCAGGAATTTCCTTTGTTGATACCCCCCCTTTCCCCACTAAAGAGGAGGGAGGCACTTTCCCACACCACATATAGGCCTTTTCTCTAAGGGGGGAGCTGGAATAGTCACTGACAAACAGCAGAGGAGGAAGAGAGGGGGCCTTAGCTGGGTTGCAACATGAACACACACACACACATTTAGAGAGTCCAATTTCCATGTGTGGACAGATTAAACACTGCTGTCAGTGTCCGTGGGATGCAGGCTGAGTATAAAAACATGACACACGCTAGCTGACACACACAAAATGATGATTTAGGGACAACTTACGCATTGCAGTATGGTCTCTTCTCGAAGCCTTTGTAATTCTTCATGTTTAGAGTCATTTTGCAGACCTCGCAGCTGAAGCATCTTTTATGCCAGTACTGTCAGAAAACAAAAGAGACAGAATAAACGATGAGGAGGGTGATATTTGAGATATTTGTTTCACCTTTATTGGGATCCAACAGGAGAGCCAAGCACACACAAACAGCCTACTAGTGCAGGAAAGCTAATTGAATGAGTAAGGCCAGAACTACTTTTTATTCCCTTGAGGTTCCACAGAGACAAGAGCTGGATTAAAGACAGAAAGAGTAGTGACTGTTAGGACTGTGAGGGGAAACAAAAAGTGAAGCAGTTAGTGTATGCATGCCGTTACAAACAGTTACAAAGAAACCAACATCCCCTTTTCACAGTAAATTGTATGGTTGCTATTTATAAGTATATAGAGCTAGACCTGCTGGTGTGAGCGATGAGGAAGAGCTGCGAGTGATGTGATTGACAAGTGTGCATCTGCGTTTTCGCTTTCTAATCTGATGCAATCAATTTTCACGCCTTTGTTACAACCAAATGTTCTGTTTCTATTTTCTACATATGCAACAACAGTGGTCATTTTCACAGCTTGGTCTCAAAGTGTTTGACTCTGTTTCTGTCTGTTTATCTCTGCAGGCCTGGATGTCTCTGCTGCTCCTCCATCCAGCTTCACAAGAGGTCGTGGATTCATCTTCGTCACCACCACCACCCTGCTTTCTTCCTTCCGCTCCCACCCACCCACCGCCCTCTTGCCTCCTTTCCTTTTTCTCTCCTGGCACTGAGCTGATCTGCGGCCTGAGGGTTCAAAGGGGGAATCATGGGGAGGGAGGATCGGAGCAAACTGGAAGGAGGGAGGAAACATGAAAGGAAGGAGCTGGAGAGCAAGAGGAAGGGCGCAAGCAGGGGAGGGGTGGGCAAGAGAGAGAAAACGCCAGAGAGTGAAGCAATGATCTGGCTCCTCGTGCTATCGTCAGGGGAAGGGAGGGAGGAGTGCAAAGACATGGAGAGAGCAAGAATGGGAGGGAATGAAAGAGGGAGTCCTTATTAACATGGCCTCAGGGCGCTCTGTCATCCCTCTCGTTCTTTCACCCACTCTTTATCACTTTCTACACCAATTGCCCACACACAAAACGCTAATCTTCCCAACAAACAACGCAGAAAAGATGATTCAAAACAGAGGATGAAGCTGCAGAAACACATCAAAGCACAACATCATGTTTCTCAGTGTTTTTCACACATGCATAATGCAAGTATGATTCCATGTGGCCTTCTCGGGATGAGAAGCGTGCATTAATGACAGAAAAATCCATCACTTCCCTGCGTGCAGTGATACAGCTTGATAATAAAGCATGTGTTACGGTGCTGATAATCAGCTGGCGATAAATCACCAGGATGTTGAGGTTTGCTGTCTGTGAAAGCTGCAGATGGACGCTAGACACAATCATGGCAGCGGCGGCGCTGTGAATGAAAGCACGACCAAACACACAGCACAATTCACTTCCTTTATCGAACAGGAATATGGCTTCAGGCTGGATTTAAAGACAGTCTCGCCTCTTCTGTCTGGATGTAACAGACCACCCAGGGTGGTATGCGATGACAACAAGGAAGGAAGTGTATGTGTGTGTCAGACATGTGTGTTTGTAGCTGTGGGCGAGCAATATTGTACTGAGGCATAGAAAAGAGGAGGCGCACAGTGGAGTCTGGGCTCTGTTCAGTGGAGCTGTGATCCAAAGCCAAACACACTGGGCCAAGCCTTCGAAAGGCAAACTCCTTATCCCACAACAACCCAGTCGGGGCTTGAGGGAGCTGCAGATGGACACATCGTGTTACTCTTTCCATTGCTCGCCATTGTTCTGGCTAGTACTGCGATGGTAAATCCCTCTACAAACAACAGCATAGTGCGGGCAGATTCCATTTCCTCTAGCTTCAGCTGATTTGCAGCTGTGGTGGCTGCCATCTTTACATGCACACAGTCTGGTTCATCTACGCGTCGTGCAGCAGCCCAGTGTGACACTCTCCACTGACTACTGTCATTTCCCCAATTGTGTCATAACGGTAAACCAGACAAACTAACAAAGTGTGATCCTAAATGAGAAGTGTGAATGTAAATGCTGTTTGGGTAAAGGTGAAACTATCAACTGAGCATGGACTTTGAATCTTGTGTTGTTTCCCAGAATAAATATTGACCTTGAATCCATTCCAGAGAACAAGGTTGCTGAACTCAACTGTTTAGCAAACTATGGCTGAGCCTCGCCCAACCTGCTAACCCACATTTCGCAAGGACAACCCTCTTCACCCTCCCGCCCTTATACTGATAACGTGACCCTCACAGGGGAACACAGGCCCTACTCAAACTGCTCAAACTAGTGCAGGGTAATAAATCAGTATTATATTGTTATCTATTCCTGATTTTCTCTACTTGCCAGACTGTTAGACTAATTCTTATGCTTGCATTTACCCACTTAGTCATCATATCCACATTACTGATTATTTATCAAAACTCTGTACAATCAATAATGCCAAAAAAGCCCTAATGTGCGATAATCTAATGATTTTGGGGCACTTATATGAGTAGTTGGTTTTAGTCTGTGCTGTGCGGTTGTAATTTACTTCCTGACATGATCAGGATGGCAAAATATGGATCCTACATCTCAAGTGACCTCTTTTAAGTCGATCACTCTTGGTGTAGGCTCTGATGGTGACCATGATTTGTGAGGATGGCTTTCATTCTCTCCCCTGCCCTTTTCTTTTAAAAAGGTATGCTGTGTTCAAGTCGAGTTTAAGTTAGTAATGCTAGGCTTTTACAAAAATTGTCAGACTGAAAGCCTTAAAAGAGCGATGTGTGTAGCTTTGTAGGCGTATAACAAAACAAAGAAAATCATATAAATGCGTGTTCTGTAATATTTCACATTTACTACCATTTATTCTTTTGGTTATCGCTCACGTAGGATCATTTTACCCAAAATACGATCATTTTAAGTCTCTGGTGTGATAGTTAAGCATTTCCCATCGGGCAGCGCTGAGTCATACTACAGAGATAGAGGTTGTGCATTGCAATATAACCTAAAAATATCACAACATTATTTAAGGCAATATCAACTAGCCCTTCAAGCATCTTCTTTAGTTGAATGGCTGAACGCACATTTTTATTTCATTGTGCTCAGCAGTGGTTGCAGTTTCCCACAGATAAAATCAACTTTGTGCAGGGAGGTGAAATACAATCACAAGTGGTCACTTGAGACACATTTGAGACGCACTCTAATGACAGGCATGAACCGCCACCCATCTCATCTAAAGCATATGCAGTATCTGGTTAGAATATTTTAGGTTTTAGGATTATATATTAGGTCCAGGATTAAGACAAACAGATGCCAAAAGGGGGAGGAAGGGGAAAAACAGATGTGGGGGTGAGAAACATCCCAAATGTGTGTTAGAGAGGCCATGCAGCAGTTAGCCCTGTCCAGCTCGAGGAAAACCTGGCTCTCTGGTGCCAAGGCAGGATCTGGCAGTCAGCTGGAAAATGAGGACACTGCAGAGATGAAGCCCTAGAAATAAAACACCCAAAGAAAAAAAAAAGCACTGTCTCCCTGCATCAATGCAGCTCAGGGGCACATGTGCGTCTCTACGTGTGTGTACATGATGTGTGTAGTACTGTATGTAGGTTATATGTCTCAGTGCATGATGCCTGTGTGTCAGCAGGGATCCAACGCTCCAGTCAAGAGATAAAATGCTCAGTCAGCCTCAAGTTGGCCTGGACAAAAACCCTGGAGCTATCTGGGAGGACAACACAACTGCGGACACAGAGAGGGGTTAGTGAGAGTCTGACCAGGACAGTTAAGTGGCCGGCTAAAGGCATTAAAATGCTGTTGTGTCAACCACTTCCTGTCAGTATTAGCGTGTAATCGAAACGAGGCTGATTTCTCACTTCACTCTCCACAGCACTGGTAGGAAACATTGGTTGAGTACTGAACAAGTGACTATATAATTTTATTTTTAGATGAAATTAAAAAAAGTCTACTCGATCTATAGACCGCGTTTAATGGATTTTCACAGTTCAGTCTACTGGTAGCTGCCAAATTAAGCATCAGAGTAATTTAACGCCTTGTAACACTGAAGGACATCCCTCGGGATTCTGATGAATTGTTTCATAACTCTTGGTCAAATCAGTAGCAATTAACTTCAGTCTCAAACCACTTTGGTTTATGCCTTTATTGGCTGATTAGGCCAACAGTTTGAAAGATGCTGTGATGACTCAGATATTTATTAAACCAGCTGTGGCTAAATAAATCAAAAACACCACCATACACACACATACAGGCTTTTCATACCGCACTTAATTCCAAAGTGGGCTAACCCAAACTTTAGCCTAGGGCTTGCTGGTCCTGCTCTGGTGGGGTTATCACCAGAGAATCAAATAAACACAGGGCTAGAGTAGTATTTAACCCTCCGTTAACAATTTGTGTGCGAAAAGGACTCCATTTACCTCAGAAGTCAGAAATCGCCTGAGTTGATCACAATTCAGTACAAGTCGGCGAAACTGTTCTAGTCAGGACAGTCACCAACTGGTATTGCTAACCTTTGTTAGCAATACTAGTTGATAACAAAGCACTACACGGTATTTTGCGCATACAAACATCGAAGCGACATGTCCTCAGATAGAAGTTGGACAGAACTGTGTGCAAAACCGATTTCATGAGACACAAATAAGACAGAAGTGCCAATAAACTGTATATTCTATAACTTTCATAGGTGTTGATGTGCGTAACAGCCATCTTGGATTTTGAGGTCTGGATTGGTCGGTTTCCTGGATGGAAATCCGACTTCAGGGGACGTTCATAAGTTAAGTGAGCGATGAGGAACAGCTGCGAAGTATGTGATTGACAAATGTGCATCCGCGTTTTCGCTCTCTAATCCGATGCAATCAATTTTCTCGCCTTCGTTACAACTAAATGTTTCATTTCTATCTTCCAAGTTATCCCAGGGTCAACACGTAGCCCAGGGCTAAGAACAGCTCTGGAGTAAGAATATGTGAAGAAAAGGCACCACACAAAACCCCAATAGTAGGCTCTTTACAGCAGCTTACTTGGTGCACGTGAGTGTGCAAGATTATCCATGCATAAGATAGTACACGCCTAAAGACAAAGTGCCCACATCTGGCTGGTGCTAATAGAGGAAACTGTAACTCATTAAAACACACTAGTTAATTATAAGCCTACCTGATGCTATTCATTTTTACCCAAGCTGAAGGCTTTGTTGCTGGCCAGCAGGCAGGCAGACAGTGATTTGAACAGACATACTATGCTAGAGTAGAGAGAGCACTTAACACACTTTCCAAACCACTCCAGACTATGATGTGCACTTAGAAACATGCACACACACTGCGGCCCCAGCAATGAGACATTCACAACAACGATCCCAGCAGAAAATCAGCGAGACGAGAACAGTAAAAACACTGCTGCCTCGACATAAATCATCTATATTAATTCCCTTAACAAAACGTCCAATAATGCTGTTTTGTCGTGTTCGCGGGGCTTCTATTGGATAAAAAAATGTCTCTTTGCATTCCTTTGTATGAATTCCTTGCAACTAATACATCTGTCACAGATTGGGAAAGCAAAAGAACTAGTTGCACTTGTTCCTGTATCTGACAGATGTCCAAAAGGGGAAGAACCTGTCCACTCACCCCGGAGTCAACACCTCAGGTGATTTTGACTGAAATGCGTGTTTGTGACTGTGAGTCAGCAAAGGGAGGTGAACTGGCGGTGGCTGGACAGATTCCTCTCCTCCTGTGGCTTTCGGACAACATGAATCAGCTCTCAGAATAATCTGTCTAAATATAGGCGAGGCGGTAGACAAATTCCCCTTAAAACTGTGGTTTAAAGAAAACGTGTTCACACTGGTCCATCAGAGAGCAAATGCAGACAAAACCTCACAGTTTGAATCAGAACTCCAGTCCAAAAACAATATATGAACTATACTGAAAGAATAAAGGGTAAAGATTTTAGTGATTACATGTAGTGCAGAATAAAAAAAGCTTTAGTGATTTCTACTAAGGCCAATTTTTAGATTTGATTGCACATGACAAAGCACAGGCTTCATGATATAAGCTCCTCCCTGCAGTAAAGAATGAGAGCTGCTTGAATACTGTACTCTTCTGACCTTTAACCCCGTCATTCCAGCAATTTCCTGAGATTGAGAAGCAGCAGCACAACTGATGCTCACATCTTAACAAGAAACCCCAAGCTGAAGCCAAATAACTAACGCAGCATCCAATCTGTTAGTTTGTATAGAATTTGTGAATATGTGGTTCAATTCTTTCCAGTCATTGATTAATCTGAGCGTAACATCAGGGGACAAAAACAAGATAGCTTAGTCCTTGAAACACAATAATATCTCTTGTCAGTTCAGACATGCAGAGGGAAATCACTTCCCTCCATGTGTATTTCGTTTTTTAAATGGATTGCTTTGTTTTGGGCCAGGCTGAGACTCATTTATGAAATTTAGTACCATGTGAGGGGTCATTTGTAGCATTAAAGCTGTGTCTGAAACAAGCAAATATGTCTTTCCTCAAGAGCTGCATCGACAAATCAATTACCAACTATTTTGATCATCATTCAAGCTAAAATATCAAACATTTACCATCTCAATCTTCTTAAATGTTAGTATTTGCTGCTTTTTTTTTTGCAATTTATGACAATAAATGAAGACTCTTTGGGTTTTGGACTGTTGGTTTGACAAATGATGCAATTTCAAGATGTCACTTTGAGCATTTCTCAAATCTTTTTGATGTTTTGTCGACCAAAAGATTAATCTATAACTCATGAAAATTCGAGTCCAACCCATACAAGATCTTTGAGGCCGATAGCGATGTTAGGGAGTAAAATATTCTGATATCGATATATCGTACAATATTCACTCCTATCTTATGACAGAGATATGTAACGGATGAAGGATATCTGACACTTGATAAACTTTTCTTATCTAAAACAACATCAATGCACTGAAACAGTAAGCCTCACAGGGAAATAAGTAATTATAAATTACCTTGAGTATATTTTCCTGCATTATTATGTGTTATGATAGGTCGTTATCAGCCAATCAATATGTCACTCAGGTTCTCGTAAAAATAATCAGATTAATGGATTACGACATCAATCGTAAACTGCAGTCATACTTGCCTCACAAAAAATCTTGCTAATGTTGTGTATAAACAGGAATCAAACTGTTTTGAAACTGCGAACATATTCAACAGCCAGTTGTGTTGTCTTGCACGCCACTTACCTATTAAATGATGCGCTGTCAGAGCCCACATGACAGTCAGCTTCTCACATTATTTTTAGACAGTGAAATACTACATTCACTGAAATAACTGCTGATTTACTACCGGGTTTACTGTTAACACCACTCCATAATCTACAGCACATGGGCTCGCATGTTGGAGTTAAATATTAATAAATCTCATGATGAGACGTAGGAGGACTGTATCTCCTCACCTGCAGGTAGGAGCAGACTCAGACATACAACATGCAGACAGCACGTAGAGACGGTGAGTATAAAGACACTCCAGCAGAGAAGGAGGAATGTTTCAGTGAGAGATGAGCTTAAAACGCTCAACATGGATCTCCCAATTAATCTTAAAATACACACTTCCTGAGTGTTGAAATGGCCATTAATCTTAAAGCGACACGCATACAAATCACTCCACTCCTCCAGACATTGCACATTAACTTAAATGTGACTTGTTTTACCGGCATTGTCTGCATATTGCAGGCATTGGTTAAAAAAAAGAAAAAAAGAAAGATAACTGAAACATCTACTTTTTTTAATGCATGTGTGTGCTAGCATTTATGCTTTTTCACTGGAAATGCATTTTTGGTGGGATTTGATTCCCTGCTCCACAAAAAAAAAAGAGATAAAGCAAGTGCTGTGTGTTGCCTTCGACTCATCTTACTTCATTTTTCAAAAACTATATTGGCTGCAGTTCAACAGCCGCCCTGAACTCAGTCTACAAAAGCTACTTTGATAGATATGAGCCCGATACTTGGGCCAAACATGCAGCTCTTAACCCCTTGATAACAAGCATTTTATGCATTGAAAGGAGGCCAAACAAGGCAAAACCCCCACCGACAAGAGCCTCAACCAAAATACACTTCCTGTCTTTACATGTGCTCGGCTGCCCGCTCCCTCTGCTGGGCCCAGCCCTGATATACTGGAATGCAGCTGACAGACAAACAAGCCTCTGTGGCTCACAGAGGAAGGAGACTGTCAGGTAAAGGTATTCATCGATGGCTGAGAATACCGATGCAGCTTTCACCTGAGCTAGCCTAGCACATGGAAAAAATCCTTGTGGCTTTAAGCAAACAAGAAAGGCAGGGTGTGTGTGTGTGCCATCGAGAAGGAAAAGGGGAGGCTGGTCTGGCATGTCTGAAGGGGTGAGCACTGATGCGGAATGGCAGCAAAGACAGACGGCAGGCTACTCTCCTGTGCTCGGTTCAGACTCAGAGCAGGGAGACGACACAGCAGGCCTCTGACAGAGCACGTTTTATGGGAGTGTCTGTCTGCTGGAATGCACTCTGCTTCGGGCCAGATTCCACAGCACATTCAGGCTGTACTTGTGGCAATTTTTTACCTCCTCTCATCAATACCGACTCTTCTAACATGACAACATGACTCGTATTTTTAGGGCCGCTTGTGCATGAAGACGCTGAATCAATTCCAGTCCGGAGCACTTTGGGAAAACATTAGTCATGGTGCATTCAAGCAGTAATGCGTCCAATGTAGAGCTGATGTTACTTTAGATAATGTGCTTTGTGTGCTCTTTCTCCACCTTGTCCTTCTGTCAACCCCTAACAGATAAGCACGTCTGGACAGGGATTGATTTTCAATAGCAATTCAGACGTCCATTAGACAAATTATCTACTTGCCCCCAGCCCTGCTTTGGCATAAACATACAAACAAAGCTATTAACATGCCATACATTGCAGACCCCACCCACATAGGAAGTTAAAAGTGTTTGGCCATCTTTATCTCCTTAAAACTAAAGATGGTGATGAAGAAGGCACCTTTACAGTGTCACTATGGGTGAAATTGATGAGATTAGCACCTTGGCTGAGATTAGGCTAAAAACTAAATCGAGGTGGCTCGACCAATCATCCCTGGCTTGGATTAGCCACTGAATTGGACACAGACATGTCCAAATCAGTCCACGCTGTTCTGAGCACTGGTGGACACGAAAGGCTTCACTGTGGGACTGTGTTTCCTCTCTCAGGAGTCCCGTGTCTTCATGTATTTGTGAAGGTTAGTCCCTCACGTTAGCTAACGTTTTCTGTCAGTTTTTCTTCAAAGCAGGCCCAAACCAGACTCGCCTGTCGGGAGCTCTGTGAGGCGCTGGTTTACTGTGAATCGATATCACAGCCTTAAGTCACCGTCTGGGTGAAAAACACACATTTTGGCTCCTCACTTCAGAGCATTATCTACGCGACAAAAGGTGTGATTTCGCTTCCTGCCCGCGCTGTTGAGCCACCCCCTTCCAGACGTTGAGCTAGCTGTTAGCTTGCCTTTGCTAGCGACATACCTGTCCTGCTGGGGCGTTCAATTCATTCACAAAAATATGTGAAAGGTGTCATTTTAGGAGGGTAGAAACGAGCGAAGCGAGGGAGCGAAAGGAAGGAAGGTGCGCTGAGGTTATTTTCCTAAAGAAAGAAAGGGAAGTGAGGCGGTTTTCTCATCCTTACCTTGTCCAGACAATTCACTTTTTCCGTGGGGTAAACGACTAGATTACATCTGCCACACAACGGATTCATGTTGGAGGAATGCTCTTCTAGCTAGTTAGCACGGAAACCGCCGATGATTCTGGTTGTAGCTGAGCGCTGCACTCGAGTACTCGCTCCCAAAAGAAAAAACTAGCTATAGTGTACGATTACGATCAGTAGCAGACCGACACTAATCTTGTTGTATGAGGCAAATCCAAGAGGTTGTTGTTGTCGTTGTAGCCGCACAGCTGGCTGTCAGTCCACTAACCAGACACGGAAAGCGCGCTCCCGCTTCCCCCCTCCTTCGACTGCGCGCGTCCGAGCAGAAGGGGAAGAGGCAGTGTGGGAGGTTCAGTGTCTTTACTGGGAAGTAAGATTAATGAATTCACAGGAACTATAGCATCTGTGCGTTGTAGGAGATATTAAGCAAAACGAGGTGACAGTCTCGTGTGTGTGTGACTGCAGAAGATCCAGGTCGATCCTTGTTCATGTCCTCGTCCCATCTGTACTCGCATAGCAAACTCATGCGATCATCTTCCTGCTGTTGCAGGTTTTTTTGGGTTTTTTTTTTTTTTTACCAATCCAATGATCTCAAATCACATTTTTACACATCTGCCACGTTCACTGCATGTCCGACTTGGTGTCCACGTGATGCATTTGGTGAGGATGACACCTGCTGACAGAAGAGTCGTACTGCACTACTGACACCTCATTGTAAAGCACATTTCATGGTGAGTCGGTGGTAATTACCAGGTGAAATATCCCACCAGAAATGCCCCCAAATAACCACAATGATTACCTTAAAATGTATTGAAAACTACTTCAACATCACTTAATAATAATATTATGCTATTTTATGATAAGCAGTTAATAAATAGCTGGTGATTTATTAAATACATTTCTAGGAAACCGAAAAGATCAGAGAACACAGACAAGTCATTGTGTCTCAAGTCGAGTCCCGAGTCTCTAACTTCCAAGTCCAATTGGAGTCTCAAAGTCCAACTCTCAATGACTGGAGTCCACATCTCTGCTAGTTTCTTTCTAACTTCCCCTCCGCAGGCCACTAAGTGGGTTGAGGTGAGTTGCAGCAGAGTTTCCCAACTAGTTTTTGCCCAATTTCAAGGTCAGTATCAATTGAAGTACTTGTTTTTAACCATTGGCATTCTCACCAGATTCTATCATTTCAACCAGATCAGTCCAATTTTGCAACAATTTTCCTAAATGTCAATTTATTTATAGTTAGACACCATAAACTGCTAATTATATTATGATTAAATGATGTTGGGGTAATGTTCAATACATTTTAACTTGATTGTTTTGGTGATTTGGGGGCAATTTCAAAGAAATTCCAAATACATTACTTGGTAGTTACCATCTACTCACCACGACATTCTCAGACCTGTAAAAGGAAGAGTTACCAAGATCTTTCCCAATGTGGTGTCAACATTTTGTGCATTTTCACTCCATTTCTACAGCATCAAATAATGCTGGTATAAAACACCAACGAATGAGTTTGGATAAGGTACTGTGTAGTGTGTTCTTGCCAACTTCCCCATTAAAAGCAGCTGGATTGAAAGTGCAGCACACCCATAACTTTATTTGTTTTATTTAAAAAAAGCATAGTTTATGTATTTTTTCTCAGGTTTTCAAACTTTTGGCATGCATTGCACAGTTTACTACAGTCAAATCCCATAAAAAAGGAGGGGTACAACCACCAATTTTTCCAGTGGAGATATAAAATGCGAATTAAATCATTCACTATCAAATAACATTCAGATTTCACCAGTTTACATCTTTTTGCAATGGAGCAATGGAGCTCTTAATGGAAAAACAATCATAAACTGAATATAAAAGTTGAACTGGCCATGGAATTTGTGTTGTGACAAAAGTATATACTTTATGTTTGTAGAAATCATTTTAATGCAAACATCTTGTTTATCCACGTTTCCATTCGTCGTTTCAACACGGCCCAGCTTCAACAATGCTGTCTTTTTCATGGCCTCCTTCCACCTCTGTGTAACCAGGTTGTTGCTTCTGAAACTTCCAGGAGGGCCAGCAGCTCTTGCGTCGCTAAAAGAAATCCATGTGGACATAAATAATTATAGCTCAGAAAAATCCTCTCTGATGTGGATATTAATTAATTAAAACACACCTGGGCCTTTGTAAGGGCAGGTGTAGGATTCAGTGCTCACCTGGATGAGGTAAAGTGGTGATGGTGCAGTTGTATGGTAGTTGATGTAAAGAGCCAACAGTATCAGAGCCAAAAGTAAAACCAGCGCGGCTGCTATCCCGGCTATCACTCCTGTGTTAGCCAACCTGTCAGTCTTGGTTGAAGAATCTGTCTTCACATCTGTATTGACAAAGAAGCCTCATTATTATATCCCTTTATAATTTATATTACATTAAATAATCATATATTCGTAGTACCCAAAACATTTCTGGAGCTTCACAGCAAACAGCATTGTGCCATTCTCCTAAACAGCTGAAGTAGCAGGGCACTTAAACATAAAATGGCTCCATTCAGCTCGTCCAGCATATTCCGAGTCCCTACAAGCCCTGAGATCCCAAATTGATTTGAAAAGACATTATTTACACCCTTTTAAAAGCCAAAATCTTCCCAGTAGCCGCTAAGCTAAAAGTGTTAAGGCACCCTGTTTGAAGTGGGTGCACAAGCTCAACCTCAAGGGTGTGAATAACAACTTTTCATAATCATGACAGAGGATGTCGTTCACTGTACAGGTTGTAAAGCCCATTGATATCATTTTGTGAAACGATTTAAAACAAGTCCACAGTTGTTTATGAGAATGCTGCAACACTGTTTTGCTGTGAAGCTCCAGAAATGTTTAAATCTTTAGCCACAATGGATCTTACAAATATGAACTCACCATTGCCAGTATTAAATATGTGACGTTTGGTCTCGTCTGAAAGGTGACAGAAAGGAGTCATTTTCATCCTTGTTTCATGGCTGAATCGATTTTAACAGAGCAACAAAATAAAAATAGCTCAGCCTCACCGTCACTTTCACAGCCTTTCCGCAGAGGAGTCGACAAAGTCACATACTCGATCTCTGGTGTGATAGATGAGTCAGTGGAGGTGTCAGTCCTTGAATAATCCTCACAGGTCAGATCTTTGCTCTGCATCATAACATCATAACAGCACATGAGTATCAGATATGGCAAATAAGCAGATATACATCGTTGACGTCCAGCAATACCTCATCTGAACAGGCGTAGTCCAGCCATTCTTGTCTGTGTCTATCCATGCCATCTGAACACCTTAAACAGACAAGATGTATATTTATTTAGAAGAGTTAAAGCTGCACTACAGTATATCGATGTTTGGGCTAGCCTAATGCAACACTCACCTCTGGAGTACATTGCACCAGCTGCAACCAGAGGTTTGGTTGGATGAGAGGCAGAGATCACAGCTGTCATGTTGCAGGCAGGCTGAACAGAGACACAGGGACTTGTTTGAGTATTGATTCTCAGTTTAAACTAATCCTAACTAGGGCGGATAAGGACCACTCACTAGGCAGTGGAGTGAACTCAACTGCAGAGAAGCTGGTGATCTTCTTGGTGTCAATCTCAACCCGATGGTACTCATAAATCGTCTGCCGTTTGGCTTCTGTGTCGGAGATATCACAGGGTTAAATGCCTGAAGTGTTTCACAAGACTCTGAGGACTGATTGATTGCTGACCTGGTGATTGAGGAGATGGTGTCGAGACCATGAAGGCATCAGACAAACCGACCTTCACTGGATGCTCAGCTGAACTCATCACATCTAATGACAGAGGTATCTGATAAACAGACAGAAAGAGGAATCACACGCATGGAGCGATAATGAGGAAGAGAACAGGTGCACAGAGCAGAGGTGTGTCTCACATCTTGGTAGCAGAACGTGATGGCTCCTGTTTTGTAAAGCGCAGCCTGAAATGTAAAGGCTCCCTCCGACTCCCTTCTTGGGATTCTGACCCGCTCCCACTGGACGACAAACACCTCACCTGAAGAGTCAGTCAGCCAAACATGAGTCAGACAATCTGAGAACCAGGACCTGCTCAAATATCAGGCGTTACCTCACCATTATCTAGGTATTGCACAGTGGAGTCTTTGGAGTAGCTGGGGTCAAAATTAGCCATTAGAGGGGCGATGTACTGCGTTGTGGTCAGCATACGGTGAGTAATGTCCCCTGTGAAGATGAACCCTGAAAACAGGCCAGATGGAAAAATATGTAAGACTTGAGTGCGACTTGTTTCCATACAAAACACTTCTCTGCTCTCAACATGCTCAGGAAAGGTCACTTGAACATCTGTTATAAAATCGAAAAAGTACCTCCTGTTGCTATGGTAATCTGCCTCAGGTAATGTCCGTAAAAGGGAAAGTCAAACGACAGGGCAACCCTCTGCAAAGAGTAGATGCAGACAGAGATATTTTAGTCTTTTTCAAATAAAATAAATCTATAATTCACATATTGCAGCCACTTGTTTTGAGATGTTCTGTACCCTCATCAGCTCTTAAAGGTTTGTTTTGCACTGAGATAGAATACAGGGGATGCAAAATGCTTAACTGTCTGGGAAAAGCCCTGTTTTGTTTCATTTCCCTCATTGAAAGGTCATTTTTGATATAGTTATGACACCACTCTTGCTCACTTACTAACTCCAACACATCCACATTCTGGCATTACATTTCACATATAGCCGTAGACATATAATGAAAACTAATTCATTATATAACACAATATATATATATATAACATAACACAATACATATATATAACATAACACGGTAAAGTTAAGAAGAAAAAATGACCCCCACAACGCAGAGTGTGCGCACAAGAGGCTTCTGCTAAACTGGCTAGTTTTCGGTTTAGCCCCCTGTTAACTTGAATAGCAACAAAATGATTTCATGGCGCAGCTCTTCTAGACTTTCCAAATGTTATCAGATGATGATAGTGAAACGAGTCATTTCGCGGGAGTTGTGACACTCCAAAATGTATCCAGGGTTTTCTTGCTGCTTTTTTAGCTTAGCTTAGCTTATTGGAAAATCTTTTTGAGTCCCAGTGCATCATTTGATGCTGTAAATACACAGTTTGGCCATTATGTAAAATCTATATTGGCTTCAGAGCCTGCAGCTTCCTTTGGTGGTGGCAGGGTCTGCCATTCACATAGTTTCATAGGAGATGATGCAACAACTCTTTGTATTACATCATTGGTGTGAATTTCAGCATTTCCTGTTTCCTATCTAACAGTACTGTTCTGTTGTCACCCCAATAACACCGCAGTTTATATTTCAGCAGCTGAAGCTTATATTCGGTTTTGCCATAAATAAGGGGGCACTCGGATTTGAACCGGGGACCTCTTGATCTGCAGTCAAATGCTCTACCACTGAGCTATACCCCCTTCTGATTAAAACCTGATCATGAAATATTATTTATACAGGGATAGGCACTCTGGTTGCTTCTTACAATCAGCCTGTCTGTGATAAATATTTTTCTCAGCGTGCACTCTGATGTAACTGTTTCGCAATGATCTTGTTGAAAGAAAGACACAACTTGGCTTTGTGGGAGTCGGTCACTGAGTTGACTGGGTGTGAACTTCTCAAAACAGATTTTCTGCTGAATAACAGATCCGATACACAATGATTAATTCTCAGAATCATCATATCAGTTTCCAGATCAAGAGGGCACATGGGAAAACTGACCCCGCTGTAACCAATGATAAAAATGATTACCCTTGAGTTCAGGCTTTATCATAATGTCCTGAAGACACCTGTCTTTTGATTTCCCAAACTGCAAGCACATTTTTCCTCTTATCCATTTTGAATCTGAGTTTCAGTACTGTTGCTTCAACTGCTGCTTCTCCAACTATGTAACCTGGACTGGATGTTTGTACTCAATGACAAATTGGAGAATCCTGGGCTTTTCAGTGTCCAAGAGTTTCCTTTCCTGTTCCTGATCCACCACATCTGTCCATAGTAAGGCGAGCTGTATGTATTACAGAGATCCCAGGTGTTGCACAACAGAGGTCAAGACTGGGCGTGTGCTTACAGCCTTTGGCAGGCCTGTAGGTCTTGGCATCTACCAACATTTTCCAGTCCTTTAGCTTGTCTAGCAGTGCTACCCTATGTTTCAGACTGAACTTCAGACTGGCATGCTCTCACATAAAATTTTAGGACAATATTTCAGGATTTTCTCCTTTTACAAAGAGAATCAGTAGCTGGCTGTGTACTTGTACTTGCTGTAGTGTTGCACTTTTGCCCTCCATTTCACAAAGAGCATAGAAAACAGATGGCTTTCGAAGGAACATATAACATAACAGACCTACATATGGATTCTTGTCAATATAATCAGGTCAGGGGATACCCAGATTTGAACTGAGGACCTCTTAATCTGCAGTCAAATGCTCTACCACTGAGCTATACCCCAATAAACTTCAACCATCCTTTGCCCAATCATACTCTGATAGATGAACATTAAATTCACCCACACATAAAATAAGAAAGGGCATGCACTTGTATGTTTACTCTGGTGAAGGCAAAACTCCACTGGTTGAAAAGTATAAATCTGTGTTAACGTGCCACTATGTCACATTTTTATGTTTTAAGGTAGCCATTTTGTTAAGTTTGCAAAGGAGGCACCCACATTTGAACTTGCAACCTCTTGTTTTGTAGTCAAATGCTCTACGACTGAGTTACACCCCCTCACCAACTTCTCACTCCTTTTTATTCATTGCTTGATATATGACCAAATGAATAAAAAAACCTAAACAAACATCTTACAAAGTAGATAGCAGAGTGGATACGTTTATGATATCTTTCAGACTGAGTTTCATTGTGGCTTTCAGGCTTCTCTCCTTTTTAAATACTGAATTTGTAGCTGCCTGACTTGTAATTGTGGCAATGTTGCAGTTTGCACTCTATCTCATTGAGAACAAAGAAAAGATTTGTTTGTGTGCTTTGGCTTGGGAGCATAAAGATTCCTGGCTTTGTTAAAACCTTTGATAATCCACATTTGATTTGGAAACATCCCATACAAGTACGCTATACCCCTGAAAAGCTCTTAACGACCTCTCATTGACTGCCTGGTAAATTTCCATTTAAATATATAGATAATCTACAAAGACATTTATAGTGTATGTGTATCTTTACTAAATCATTAATATGTGAACTGGGCACCTATTGATCCAAATGCTGAGATATACCCTCCATAACAACTGTCACCCACTTCATATTGATGGCCTGCAATATGAATAACACAAAGAAATGAAGATGTATCTTTGTGTGTGAGACTCACCACAGCCTGTTTGTATGAATTTGACAGAATGCCATGGACTCTGACTTGGCCGTGGCGGACGTCACTCATGTCAACCCATAATTCCTGAGTGCGCTGGTCTTCTGGGCCAAAACTACGCCATGTGTAGTACTTGCCAGAGTCCTCCTTCCAGACAGAAAAACATAGAGGATGAGAGGATGTAATGGTGTGACAGAGTGTGACATCAAGGGTTCACGCTGCAAATCATATGTTGTCATTTACCAAAGAGTGAATTCTACCTTCCAAAAGAGGGCAGTGTTTAACTCCAATTAAAACAAATAGGACATGTCAAAAGCCAAACACATAATAAATGCCATAAGTCATTACAGTACACTGTGGTGCAGCACTCACCACTACGTGTGTCATGTTGTCTGGCAGGGTGTCGATGGTTAGTCCGCCACCCAGGACCGCCCTGTTTATCCGAGCGTGGCCTGAAGACGACCTCTGGGCTTGGTGAGGATGACTATCCCCTCCAGTTGACTCTTCATGCTGCTGTGAGATCACACTGTACCAGTTGTCTGTCCAAAATAATGAATATCACGTTAGCATGTTCAGCTGGTCATTATGGGATGTGATGATAGAAGCACTTGCATGCTTTTCTAAACCCACTGATCTAAAAATATATAGCTTTTCTTTACCCTGGCAAACTGTCTGGAAACATTTCAGATGCAAGTTTTATTCAGACTCAAAAATGATGTTTACAGTTTCAGCCAATCACCCAAACTTGAAATGTCAGTCTAGCATGGTCAGTTAAAGCCATTGTTGAATGAAGTAAAAAACAATACAAATGATGCTCGGAAGGAACTGTCAAAACATACAAACAGTGCAACCATACTTGGTAAGCAAACTGAGGTAGGTATGCTTTGTTTTAACGTTTGGGGTGTTTTCAATTGGGGGCTTGTCTTTCTTTCAAGCCACATATTTCCGAGTTGATGTTAGGAGTTTATTTTACTGTAGCGCCACTCTGTGATTTTCTATTGAGTGTGGAAAATGCATGTCTTGGAGTTATAGACGTCTTTCTCCTTGCACAACCTCAGTCAATAACACAGCTGTACATTTGAAGTTAGACGGGGCAAATGTTTTGACTGAGCACCCAGAGGTCATTTATGTTCATATGGTATGTTCATCTAAGAACTTAAACCTGCTGGTTTATGGGTAATTAATCGATTAAATTATTAATTGTTTTCTTGTTGTTTTGGGTGTGCTGATGCACAGATTTTTGTTTTTATATGCATAGCACTTTTTAAAAAACAAACTTGCCTTGTCCTCTTGTGTAAACATAAAATGATGAAAGAATAGTTGATCAATAAATTATTCAGGAAGACTGCGATTTCAGCAAAATTCAAAACCATATCTGGCTTCCAGAAAACCAATCTGCTACACAAGTTTGCTTTCATGGCAAGTTTTAAAAACAGTTTTCAGAGTTTACAGTTGTGTTGGAAAGTGTCCAGTCATCCTTTCTCTATTCGAACAGTGAAGGTTTCATAATAAGGCACACATGTATAATATATACATGGCAATTGTTTTACAAGGTTAACAAAAAAAAAAAAGTTTGAATAAACTGAGGTGACCTTATTTTGGAGCTATTTCAAATGTTTCAACCAATCTTGCACAACATTCAGACTCCCAAATGTCTGGCATCCTGTTTAAGTTAACATGTATTTCCAGGTTGTCACGCTATCATATCGTACACTACTCAAAATTAGTTAGGGATATTGGGATATTTTAGTGTTTCACTTGATTGTTTTCTGAGTTTATGTTTCATGAATATTTTTGGTCCCCCCGCCCCCCAACAAAAAAGCGACACATTTCATTTAGAGGGTGACTTTTGGACCCACGGTGCCACATGTCAGCTCCAGAATGTAGAAAGAACATTACGGTGCTCGGCTAGTGATTGCGGCTTTATTAGCTACTTTACGGGACGTGGGCGTGACGTCACGAGCAGCCTATATAAACCCCTGAGCGGCGCCCCATTTTCGCGGGGTGTCTCTTCTAACCCTAAATCAGGACGGCCTCCTGTCACTATCGTTTGCTGTTTTCTGCCTGGCTTTCAGTGAACGACAGGAGGTGCTTGAAGCCGCGTTTGGAGCGTTTACGAACAACTAAAAAAAAAAAAGCCACGGGAATCACTCCGCCGTGGTCAGTTTCCCGAGCAGAAACACCGCGAATCTCCTGCCGTGGTCAGCCAGGCTGCCGCGAAGAGTTCGCCTCTGCTGCTCCGGTGTCTTCGTGCCGGGACTAGTCGACAACTGAGCAGAGTAAAACTGAGCAGGGTGACTCTACCGGATCCCCCCAGTGGTCCAGGTTGAAAGCCCAGGCTCAAACACCTGTTAACCCATGCTATAACCGTGTTGACTTGCACCGTGAGGTGCGTTTAAAGTTGTTTGCTCATGCTAACGTTAGCTAAAAGAAGCAGCTAGGTAACGTTAGCAACAGCCCCCCTGCCCCCCTCCACTGTAGGAAACATCCAGCCTGCATGGGAGATGACTGTGGCCCGACTGGACCTCAAACAAACAAGAAAACAGCACTGAGTCTTGCATTTTAAAGCTAGTTTGGCTCATGAAACGTGTTTTAATCATTGTGCTGCAGTAAAAAGGACTTGCAGTCACGCTTGCTTTGGATCCACTACTGCAGCACACTTTGATTTGACACATGGTGGAAAAACATGCTTTAACATGTGACTGAGCCAAAGTCGCCAGCCTTTCACACACCTGATTCAAATGAATTAAAGGTGGCATCCGAGCTCCCATGCAGTGCATTCATGCTATGCCACTTATCTTACTGCTGAAACAACAAACCTTTTTCATTCATTATGTCACTGAATCTTACTTTTGGGCCAGATTGTATTGAAGTCAATGGGAAATGTGTCCAGAAACACTAAAACCGAACATATCTATGTCCTGTGACTTTGAATGAAGAAATGCCTCCAGAAAATTAAACACCACACTTCAGATAAGAGGTGTATGACTGATTTTATTTCTGAATGATAGACAGGGCTGATACAATGGTTTCCCTTGATGAGACTGCAAACACAAATTTGAAGAATGAACTTTGTCTATAAGAAAATCAGTGACAAACCTCTCTGAAGTGTGTACATTTATTTTCTGGAAATCAGAAGTCATACGACATAGATATGTTTGGTTTTAGTGAGTTTCTCCATGCATCTCTCATAGATTAAATACAGCTGTCACCAAAGCAAGATAATCACCCTTCCTTCTTTCTTAAGTTCCTTGGTCCATAGCAGTAAAAACACAGGTGAAATAAATTTAGCCCAGTTAATGGTGGCTCTGTTTCATCATATATCCTGTTAAGCCTTGCCAGTTGGCCAGCACTTAAATGGACTGCAGTGGCCTTGAGAGACATCAATGTTATCAATGACACCTGTGCTTTCTCTGCTATGACATCAAAATGATCTGCTGTGGAAAAGGTCTGCTGCAGGGGTGCCCAGACTTTTTCCCCTTGGAAGGCCAAAACCCAAACTTGATTTTGGGCCATGAGTCAAAAGCAGACACATATTGTATTGTAATGTAACATGCAAAATGGAAGGCTATAAGCAAACATCTGGCGGGCCAAATTAAATCTAATGGCGGGCCAACCTTGGCCTACAGATCACACTTCGGGCAGCCCAGGTTTATTGGTGTGTTGAATGCTTAATGCAAAAGAATCGAATACAAACTGAGTAAAGAAGGGTTGTGGGTATAGACGAAGTGCATTAGTGCACATTGTGTTTCAAACCTGAATCTCGAGGTTTGCTAACCCTCATGTGTTTGAAATAAGGCGAATGGGCGTAGCTCACTGAAGATAATATGACAGTTAAAGGGAACTCCACCTATAACTAAACCCACATTACAATACAAGGTGTCTTCTGTGTTGGTCTCAAAAATGGTCATTGAAAAGACATGCAGAGACAAAGCTGGCTTATTTTTCAGGTGTCTGGCCAGACTGGCCCGCTGTCTAAAGGAAATGCTTTAAATTCAGACATTTTGTTCATGTGTTCAAGCCTAAAAGATATCAGAGAACTTCCTCATATGGAGACTCCCACTCCCTCTCCTACTTTTACAAGCCTATGTTAGTGAGCACATTAACACACTACAACGTAATCCTTCTTGTTTGCAGTTTTGCAGATGTTCATTGTTAAACATCAAATAGTTAGCTCAGCTCAATTCAGTCTTAACACAAACTGGATAAACAATGAGAGCACACTTAAGAAGATGAAATCTGACATATTTAGCTTCTAACAAGTCCTTATGGGTGCCAGCACCCAGTCAGTGCTGCTCCTTGTCTACCAGTGAAATGTTAGTTACATTGGTTTGATGCCTGCATTTCTGTCTGCGTGTGGGAGGGGAACACAGGCCTGTTGGTCCCTCAGCTACGTCCTGTGCCAAACCCCCAGAGTTCAGACCGTGTGGGACTGTAGCTGGCGAGCCCTGCTTTAAACACCACTCTGCATTCCCACAATTATAACACTGATGTCTGCTACAGCCATCCCAACTACAATGCGTCATTTAATAAGTCTCTGAAGTGACAACCCAACTGTCTTGACCTCATAGGGAGCTAATTGTATTTGTTCATGAGCGTTTCTCTCCACCCTTTGATTCAATTAAGTGGTGCGTCAGTGCATTCGTGGCAGCGCGTATATTAAACCTAGATGTGTGATTGTTGAAGGCTGGATCCGCCCTCTTCTGGCATCCATGAGGTAAGAGGAGGAATAGATGGTGTGCGAGCAGTTGTTGAAGTCTGCAGTGCAGCCGATAAACGTTTTCTGGCTTAAGCTGGGAGGGGCACAGACTCATTATGAAGTTGTGGCTCATAATATTTACTCACATCATCGCTGTCATGGGCAGTAGTATTGAATTCACTGGCAGATAACCAGAACAGTGAGATGGGAATCTTATTGTCCCGGCTGTCCAGGAGAAACGGAGAAAAACTCTCTGCACTTGTTAGTTTTTATATGAATTATTTGCTGGATCGCACATTGGTACTGCTCCTACTGTTTGGCATCTCATAACAATTCATACAAAATGTTACAACAAGTAAAATCTAAATTTTGATGCCGATTTTTAAACTTATATTTTGAAATCTGAGGAGTGACTCAAATATTAACAAATCTGGTATCCTTATTGTAAGAATTGAATATTTTGAATCATTTGGGCACCTCTAATATACATATTGAAGCCTTTAAAGGTCCAGTGTGATTCTGGGGAATTTAGGGGCAGAAATGGCATATAATAGTCATAATTGAAACTATTATTTTCGTCACCTTAGAATGAGCTTTTTATTTCGATAGAGAGGGCGGGTCCTCTTCCAGAAAGTCCTCCATGTTTCCACAGTAGCCCAGAATGGACGAACCAAACACTAGCTCAAGGCCAGCCACCAAGAAATGGCCCCCTTGCTGGGACCACGGCCATCTTCAAACTCAGCCTTTATTTATTTTATTTTTTTTTAAGATTAGTTTAGAGTCTAGAAGACACGCATCGACCGAATTGCCTCGATACCATTGATTATCGAAAAATGTCTTGTCATTTGATATCTCCTCAGCGTCAGTGAGCCAATAAGCTTGCAGCATGCTTGTTGTGCCAAGATGTAACAGTGCTGGTGATTGGCTGTCTCGAGGCATGCAGGAAAAACACACGTCACGTCCAGAGTTGGGCTCACCACACTGCGGTAAACAGGTTTATATTTTTTGTGTTAGTAAATAAAACAAAAACATTTCAAGGCTGAAATATAAAACTAAGATTTTTACAGAAATGCATAATGAAATGTTTTGTTAGGACGGATATCATAAAATTGGTATTGAAAAAAGTATAGTTCAGGAACCGATACTGAAGTCAAGGTTATGGTGTTGGTACCAGTACCGTAATTTTTTTAACAATACTCAGCCCTATTCGTGACTGCATCTTGGATTGTTGTGATGCTATCGCCCTGACAGAATATATTCACAGACAAACAGACTGACAGACAAAGTGAAAACAATAACAGCTACTCTAGATTGGAGGGGAATGATTGGCATTAGGTTACAGTGATCCACAACTTAAAACAAATGTGAGCCGGGGGCATAAAGACAAAATCTATCCAAAGACAGAAAGATAAACATCTGCTCCAAACTGCCAACACTGTCGCAGCTGGTAATGATAGAAGTATATATTTCTTTTCATTTTCATTTATTTGTATTGTCTTTAGAACTGAAGCAACATTACTTTTGACTCATATGGTGATTTTGACACATAAAAATTTGAGGTTTTCAAACAAAATACATATCTAATCTTCGGGCTAACACCTCACAGCTTCTGGTCCGTGCTATGAAAATTGTTTTAATAAACACTTGTCCTATTGTTTCATAAATTCGTGTGTATATGATTAAAGACTGTTTCAAGCAAATCCAATGGGAAAGGGTTGCAACAAAATACCTAAGTGGTGAAACAATAGCAAGAAGATGGATCACGATTTGTGCATGAAAAAGAACAGAGTGCTGCCTTAGATAGAAGATAATAAATAACAATAGATAATTGACTCTCCTATTGTTTGTTTGAAGGCTAACATCAACACATACGTCTCTGTGCCAGTGTAACAATGGTGCTGGTGAGTCAGAAAGTGAGAAAAATGTTGATTGGTTGCAGCGGTCAAGAACACAAATGAGGTTTGTGCAATTTAGTATAAATTTGTTTGTCTGCACTGAGACAAAGAATGATAAACATTTTGTGAGAGACCCAGGAGGGTAGAACAGGAAGCCCTTTTTTCAAATGAGAGGGCAGATGTTTTGGACAGAGAACTGACCTCTGCCCACTCTTATAGGGGCTACCAAACCACGACGTTTAGCTGCCTTTTTCTGTGAGCGGTCAGCTCGGAGCTGTCTGAGAGTACACGCCCTTCCTGAGCAGAGGCTGGAGGAGCTGGCATGGACTCCTCAACATCACCCACAGTAAACATGCATAGTTCATTTCAAGGCATGTGGTTGAAACGCAGATGGTGCAATTCTTCAGCCTCATTCCACTGAAAAACTTTCTTCCAGATAATCAGGCCACTTAGAGGAAATACTTGGGAAGTTGATAAGATGTTAAATCTCTTAGAATGTATTCTCCATGGAATTAATGCTTTGAGAGGAGCCTCCTTTAATAAATAACCCACAGTTAAGAAATGTGACAAATTCAATTTATAACATACCTGAGGGTGCGAGAGAGTTAGATTTCACAATAAAACTATAAAGACAATCCAATCCAAGTCTTGTCAAGAGAACATGAGTCCACTGATTGCTCCACATTTCTTCTGTTATGGTGACAACAAAACTCTGCATGGAGGAGGTCTAAATTTGTTGCTAAAAGATAAGAGAAGTGAATGAAGGAAACAGAGTCCGAGCCAAAACCGTTTCCCATACAAACGCTGTTCCAAATTACAACATGAATCAAAAAAAGAAGTTGCTCAGCTGTTGGCAGATAACTGTTATTGTTCCTGCCATTTTATTTTTCCGAAAACACAAGCATGCTTCGCTATCGCAAGTCAAACTGCACATGACTTTTATAAAATAGAAGTCGATCTGCCATCCACAGACAATAACATCCTATCTATGATCCAATCTGACAAAACAACCGTACTTCTCATTCTTCCAGTCACTGCTCAGCTCCAACATGTCTGGAGCGGCTTCAGGCCGTTTTTGTTAAGCAAACTTCTCAACAGGACGGGAGACAAGAGGCCAAACACTGAGGTCATCGTCGGGCACACGATTCATTTTCAGTCCGGGACTCTGTGTTTTTACAGTCTGGTTCAGATTGCTCTCTAAGGACCAAAGTGATTTTTAAAAACCTGAGCTGTGTATAATGTTGAGTGACAAGGCAGATAAGAGCAAATTAGGCATAGGAAAGAAGGATATGGTAGGTTAATACCGACAACTGACCCCTTATGTTGCGAAAACATCTGAGCAACCCCTGCACATTCATCTGTGGTGCCGTTTCATCTGTCATGTTTCCCTATACGAACGCTGCCGAGCACATCAGGAGCGCTGGTGGATTGAATGTTTTTGATGCTGTTTTGATGATGTTTTAGGGAAAATTGCTAAGGGGATGTTGGTGGTTGTGGTGAGAATTTTTATTTTTTTTTGATGGGAAGTCGGGACATCTCCAGCCGTGTTTGTGGCGACAAAATCAGGTATTTTCAGCCAAAACATGATCTTTTCCTTACCCTAACAAAGTAATTTTCTACCTACACTTAACCAGAACACAGCGTTGTCAACAACAATTAAAAAGAAAATTTAAACTGAAGAAAGTTTCAACATATCTGTGGTTTGCAGAGCCAACATTTATTCAGACAATAGGGTTGTGGAGGCAGGGGACACGTCTGTAGGGAGTGACCAGTCAAATTCCTCAGAGCTAGGAATAAATTATTATAAATCCTCCAAACATCCTGCATATCCATTTACAACATATGGCAACTGATAAATCCACGTCGCCTCCCCTCAAAAGCCTCCACCATTTTTTTTTTCTGTCTAGCAGGGAGGCAAAGTGAAAAACAAAGTCTCAATCTAATTTTAAACCTCAGACAGGCTGTTTGTGGGCTGTTGTTTAGAATCAGTCGCATGCTTGTGGAAGAGGGTATTTTTATTGTACACTTTATTGTAAACTAGGTCACTCACTTCTGTGTGTAAAAATGAAAAGGGCATGGCATGCCCATTTGAGTCCTGCTGAAGTTTTGTGGTTTTGAAGTGAGTTAAAGTCGCACAAACAGCATAAAAAAAAACAATAAATAAGAATGTTAACAATCCGTTTAACTCAAGACACAAATAGACAGATGCTGCTTGGACTTCAAAACAGTAAAGATAAAAAAGTGAAGAAGCTGCAACATAGACTTACACCTGTGAGACTAAGCATCTGTGAGACCAGCACAGGTGTAAATATAAAAGCAGTGTTGACTCACCTGTTTGCTGTTGAGCCCAAACTCTCACCAGCTCTGTTTGGGAGAGACAGAGGAACAGCATCACCAAACTGAAACACATGTCGAACAGCAAAAGACACAAAAAATTACAAAAACAAAACACAGCGTTGTCTCAGCTCCTCTCTTCTTCTTCTTCTCTTTGCAAACACAGTTCTCTCTGAATCCCACTTCACTCTCTTCCTCTCTCTGCACACACCACCTCCACCGCCACCACCCTGTCTCTAACTACACCCTCTCTCTCCTCCTCGGAGCTGTTCGTCCGTTGCCATGGGGATTACAAAAGACACAAAGATCAGCTGATGAGGCTTTGGACCAGAGACGAGAGAGATGATCGTCTGCACACATAAAAGACCCTGACATTGAGTTATTATCGTTCTATTTTCGAGAATAACACAACAGTCGGGATTCCAGTGTAGTTCAATCATTCTGAGTGATAAAAGTATAAATCGGACCATTCAGTGTGCACTGTAAAAAAAGTTTAAAAAAATGTTAATGCTTCTTGCTCGGCATTTTCCATGATTGAAATTCATTTTTTTTTAGCTTTAATTTCACATAAGATCTTGTTTATTTTTTCAGAATCGTAGAAAAAGTGTGAGGCACACAAGAGGGTTAATAGTTAAAAAGGCTTTAATTAATCACGGCTTTCGAATTAGTAAAAACATGCCCATGCCTTTCAGCCATTAAGGTCTTCATCAGGCATGCACAAAATGGCCATCTTTGGGCTCGGGCTTACAATTTATATGTTAGCAGACAGTCACATGACAGACTATGCAGGTAGGTAAATTGTCACATGATCTGTATAAGCAGGTTGGTAGTCACATAATTGGGCATTTAAAATCAAAACACAAAGCATGTTTAGCAGACAAAAAAATCACAAACAATAAGCAAGTTAAAAGATAAATATATGTATACAAAATCTTCACGATATCTGTCAGTTCACAAAAAAATCTATGTAACTGCACAATACTTAAAATATAAACAATGATAATAATATAATACAGAACCAAATCTACTTTTGCTGCTATTGTCACTAAATGTCATTTTAATATTAAACTTATATGTAACACTTTTAATTAAAAAGTGTTTTTATATGAAAAACAGTTTCTGTAAAAGAAACTTGCAGTTTTATGGTAATTCAGTTCAGGCTTTTAATGTTATTTTACATTAGACATCTAAATACACAGTTTAAGTTTGTATTGAAAAGATATTTCCTGCGTTTAAAAAATATAAATAAACAGGAGAAATTTCATAAAAATTAAATATTTAAAAAAACATTTGTTTTTTTACAGTGTAGTCTCAGTGTGAGCAGAGTGTATGGCGCCTCCCTCTGTCCAAACCAGCTGCAGGGACATTGGGAAACCTGACATGAAAGATTAGACGTGGTCATCACCACCCTTACAATGCCAGGCCTAAAATCAGTGCTATAGGATATTACACATTCCACGTGAAGTCTGTTTATGACTCTTCAAAACATGGGGTGTCTACACTCACAACAACATCCTTCTGTGGCCCACATGGAACAGCAGACTCTCTTTGTTGCTCTTTGATTTCCAGTGGTTATGTAAAAGCCGTGTTTTTTATGGCATGTAAAACTGACAAATGCAAGCTTTACAAGCACTGTGGCTGACTCCACCACCTCTCTTAGCCACCGCTTTCATCATTTCTGTCTGGCATGAGAGCAAACATGGAACCCCTGGCAAGGGAGCGTTTATTAGATCCACAGCTGGAAAGACAATAAGTACCCCGTCCTATAATCCAGACCGTAAACACAGCGCACAGTGTGCCCAGCAACACGTGAGGGGTTGTGCTGACTGTAAACAAACAAATACACAGAGATAAATAAAATCTTAAGTTGGTGTCTTTGATCTGCTAGCAACCAGAACATGTCATTAAAATTGGGGCTTGAATGTGTCCAGGAGAATTAATCAGACGTGTTTGTGCAGTCTAGATTAGCTACAGTGTCAGACTAAAAGAAAAATACTTTCCTGGGAATTTAGCCAGCACAGGATTGATACATAAATAAGGAAACCTTAAGATAACGTACATTAATTTATCTCAAGTTCTTGGAGAGGTTACGTGAAATGATGTGAAGGAGCAAAAAAAGGGCCTCAGTGTAAACATCCAGATAGGAAATCTCCCCAGATGGATCATGTTACTTGATAAACCGGCCTGGGAGCAGGAGGAGTGACTCATCTATCATGTCATGATGCTGTATTGTATATCTCTCACACCTCATACAGTATATTCACATTTGTCTTGTACTACTGCAGTTCACATACCTTGGTAGCAACAGTTAAATTTACTTTTACCACTTCTGTAAGCCAACACAGAGTAACAATCTGACCTGTATATGAAGAGTTTCTTACTCATTATACATTTGTTTATCTTGATGCTCTTGTTTAGCTGTGTGTCTGTATTTGTTTCGCCCTTATAATACATCAATATTGGTCAATAAAGTTAATTCTAATTCTAATTCTAAAATTAAGTTATTCTAATTTCACATTTTGTCGGTGAAAGGAGACAGGTTTGGCTCTATGAATGAATCAAGGAAATTAAAAAAAATAAAGCGATCACTTCACATAAGCACAGTACATATCAACATTAAAAAACATACCACACTTGTTTCCAATTGGCTAAAATTCAGATTTTTTTAGATAATTCAATAATGATTAAATAATGTTTATCCATTTACAACTTTAGTCTTATTCATGTACATAATTTAAATTTAATCAACAAATATTCAAGTTTAGGTCTTTATTTTTTTATAATATTTATTATTATATATTTATTATGTCTATATCATAAGTTAAGTTAAATTGTACCTGCTTTTTGGATTAAAACCTGATCAACGCTGAACTCTGGAGTTATTTACTGACAGTGTTGTTGGAGAAGATTTCTATTCCACAGTACATGAGCATTTTAAGCTCAATGAAGCTTAAACCATCATGAGTAAAAGTACTTGTCCGGCTGTAAAACGTCCCCTGCGACTGATATATTATTATAGGCTCATACATTATTCAGTTGTGAATGTGTAAGTAGTACTTCACTGCTGTTGCTGGCTGGTTGAGGTGGAGCTGGTTTGTATTTTATATAAAATCTGACACTGTAAAGTAACTAACAACTACAGCCGTCGAATAAATGTAGTGGAGTAGAGGTGTAAAGTAGCAGAAAACAGAAATACTCACGTAAAGTATCCTACAAGTTGGTTAAAATCATGCTGAAGTGGCTTTCAGCTCAACGTGGCTGTGTAACCATGACAACAAAGACCCGGAAGTAGCCATTTTAGCCCAAACGATGCTCCTTCTTTTCCTCCACCAAAACAAGTCGTTTTTTTTAATTTTTTTTATTTATTTAAACCTAACCAAACTTGAACCATATCATTATCACATCATCATAAGACGAATTTAGTTTTCAAAAGTGGTTTTCTAACAGGAGGCTGCCGACAGGGGGAGACTTTTAGCAGCTTACCTACAGAAACAGCTCTTTCCGTCACACTCATTTCTCCTCTACGTGGTTAGAATAACGTAACGTGCCTGTTAAATACAAGTCTGTCGGATAAAGATAAATTGTACATGGCTGAAAACAAATACACAATGACAAGTACAACCAATCATCAGGATATCTGACTGAGGTACGTTGATAAATATACGTTACACTGCACAGACTGAACGCAAGGGGGTATAGCTCAGTGGTAGAGCATTTGACTGCAGATCAAGAGGTCTCCGGTTCAAATCCGGATGCCCCCTAGTTTTTTTAGTTTTTCCGCTTTTCCTTCAATGAAACATACCTTCCTGAGAAAGAAGCAGACATGTTAACAGCCATATAAGCACGATATTTGCCGCTTTGAGGTTATTTTTTATTTCAAACAGGACAACACTTCTACCTGGATCTAGGCTCCAACATTCAGATGACAGAGGCTGAGAGATGTTTACTAGACTACATATTTAATATATTACAGTCAGGGCTGTAGCCAGGATTTTAGAAATACTGAGGTCATACCCCCCACCTCCACCCATCCATTGAGACAATGTTTAAGACTATAGTATAAATCTTTGCATTTCTCCGCTATCTGGAAATAATATGAGTGCCAGCAAATAGATGAAAATTGGACAGAAGACAAAGAAGAAAAGTAACAAATATGGCCAATATTGACTTATTTCTTTTAAACTTATTTCTTATTCTAAAAACAACACAGCTGCTGTGAGTAAGAGTGTTGGCACTATACACTATATTTTTGACATTACTCATATTGCAGGTACAACCCCTTTCTGTGTATTGCTTGTTGGAACAAATAAAGTCACAGTTTCAGTATGGACAACACACCCAATGCATATTTGCAATAATAATATTTATTCAAAAGAAATCACACAATACATTATATACATTTTAAATATGACTCATAGTCATTAGCAGCCATCTCCTTTTCCTATTGCTGTAATATACAGTAAGTAATAGTTCAAGAGCTTAAAATAAATTACAAACAAAATATACTGTTATACATCAGGTGCAGACTTGTATCCTGAGTGAGGGAGGCCACAGGAGCCACAGTACGTGCATATCGTCCTCTCAGTTATGTGTAAAAGTCTTGCATGATAGAACTTTAATACTAGGCAATTCAAAGCTGATTGTGTAACCAGTTGGGGCACTAAAAGTGCTTGGCAGCAGGAGCAATTATGGGAAATGAAGAACGAAAGTAATCGATGGGGAGAATCCCCAATCAAAGGTCGACATGAGATCATGGTTATTACAGTCAACGAGAAGTAAAAGTTCCTATGGCAATTACCTGTAAAACATATGCTGTAGCGTTGAATTATCTTCTTTTTCTTTTAAATGTCTTATTATTCAACATGTTTGGAATGACTTGTTCAGCCCCAGTGATTAATGAATGCATGGTGCTTTAATTACCATTTCACAATTCAATGACATATGATGTTTCTGACACTAGTGACATGAAAGAACGCCAATTAGACGTTTGTGGTGTCACTGGTCAGGGAGGGTATCTTATGTAATCATGGTGCACCTCACAGAGCACTTCCAATCTGTGCCGTAAAGCAGATTATTAGAGAATAATCAAACCACCAAGCAGTCCTTGATCAACATCTGGAATCTGAAATGATCTCTATCAAGGCGTCGCCGTTGCTCATACACCCTGAGGCTCAGCCACACGGGAGGGTGGCTGCCCCTCGCAGACTCTTAACACAGCTGGGTAAGACATACTGTAGGTGTGGCGAAACAGACGCCATGTTCACAGGACTTTGCCCAAAACACTGGTAATGATCGCGACACCGCGACCTTTGCAGTGCCTTCGAGGTTGGCTCAGTTTGAAGAAGTTTGTTCCACTTGAGCGAGCTCTAGTTTGCGACAACCCGTGACTTCATCCAGTCCAGACTGGCAGGAAGACTGGAGAGGGAGAAGAGATGAGAGGTGGTTATTAAAGCAGAATCTGGAATTTGATCCATACATGTTAAAGTTCACCCCAGAATTAACACATATTCTACTCTTACTTGTAGTGCTATTTATCCATCTAGATAGTTTCAGTGTGAGTTGCTGAGTTCTGGAGATATCGGTCATAGAGTGGTCTGCTGTATCTTGGAGCTCAAAGAAAAATACATTTAAAACACTCAACAGCAATGTGTCTTGACCAAGCTCCTCAAGACAATCCACAGACCTTGTTGTGAGGAGTTTCATGTAGGAACTATTTTCTTTCGTATCACCGTGCAGGAATTTTGCATCTACTAATCTGTATCTACTCGTGTGCTCGTGACAGCGCAGGATGTAAATATTAAAGGTGCAATATGTAAGAATTTTACTTTACAACATAAAAAAATTAACAAAGAATACAAACAGAATGTGGATAAATATTAGTGTCAGTGTTGCAGTTGAGTGTTTAAATGTTTTTTCTTGTTTTGTTATTATTTATTTTGTTAAGGCAGACATCTCTACAACTCACACCAAAACAATCTCGATGAATAAACGGCACCACAGCTAAGATTTTTGGGTGAACTGTTCCTTTAAGGGTTGACTCACACGTGATAACTGCAGTCAGAAAGCAAGAGTGTGAGGTGTGTAAGTAAGACTCACCCTTCTCCTGTCAGGGCACAGCAGGCTTGAACATGCCACGAGTGTGTGGTGATGGACTCGAGTGTGAGGATCTGGGAGATCTCTGCCGCCGTCAGCGAGCCCTTCACATCTTGTTTGTTGGCCAGAATAAGGACGGCTGCATTCTGTAGGTCCTAAAAAAACAGTAGAGGGGTTATTGACAGAGCTGTGAAGTTTCCATTGGAAACCCCTAAAAATGTCCCCAAGGCAATTTAAAGAACAAGGAACAAGCAAGCTAAGCGAAACATTTAGGGCACATGACAACACGTTGAGTCACACAGTCTAAGCCGAAACTTCCTCATCATGTTGTGTCATGGGTTATTATCTATTGCGCAATTAGAGCAAGGAGTGTGTCTCAGACGTCTGAACGTGAATAGCAGAGTAACAGGGAACAAAAAGGCTTTACGTCAAGGCAGCATTCAGACTGAACCAAACCTGCTGCAATCTGATTTCATAGGAAGAAAAAACACACGTCTCTTCATTTGTACCTCATGTGAGAGCATCCGATGCAGCTCCTCTTTGGTTAGAGTGAGACGCTCGCGGTCGGTGCTGTCCACAACCAGAATGACAATCTGAAAGAGCAACAACATTCATTAAAATCAGTTATTAGCACCCAATCAGCACATATCTCACATTATCAGAGCCCACACTATCAGTGACTGGTGTAATGATATCACAGGGGACACACAGACGTATGTAATACATTATAAATTATTATGTAATAGTGATAAGTAACTTTACGAATAAGCTACAGGCAGTAGGGTATGATAATAAGAAGCCAATATGGGTTAATGTGTAGAAGCCTTTAAACCTTTAGAAAGCTTTCTGTTTTTGTTTTAACTCTTGAGTCCCAACTGTCGTTTATATATTGAATTTTGAATGATTCATGTGAAGAAAGCAAGATTTTCTGGTGTTAATCAAAACTATAAAAGTGCAGACGAGGCAGTTTGGATAGGAGTTTCATCCAAATGTCCTGTGTCTGAGGAGAGAGCCATGAGCCGTACCTCTGTGTTGCAGTAGTAGGAGTACCAGCTGGCCCGGAGGTTCTCCTGTCCGCCGATATCCCAAATCAAGAAGTGCGTGTTACGGACGGTGATCTGCTCAACGTTGCTGCCGATGGTTGGCGAGGTGTGGACGGCCTCCTTCGTCAGACTGTTTGTGTGGGAAGTGAGCAACAATTAAAACACGGCATCAGGCAGATTTTTATAATTAAAGACACTATTGTAGCTCCAGGAAGTCACTTACAACTGATAGAGGACGGTTGTTTTTCCAGCGTTGTCCAAACCCACAACAATGACTTTGTGCTCTGTAGGAAAGTTAAAAAAAGGAAGTTAGATTTGAGCTGAACGGTGCAGGTGTCCTCACTTAATCTGGAGTTGCACAATTTCTCTCTATGTATGGAGAGTGGAGTGCACACACCGATAAGATAAAGACAGGTACAGGACTGTGATGTACAGAACAGAATAACATCTCTTGTCTACTGAGAGGTTATTGCATCACTGCATAGCAGTAATACCAGTCCCACAGTTTCAGGTGTATCGTTTTCATCAGTGTTGTGTGGTCAAGATACTGTGTTCAAATATTACTTTGGTAAAGTTAAAGTCTTAAAGTATCTGATATTAAACGTACTAAAGAATCAAAAGTAAAAGTAAAAGTAGACCATACGTATGTTTGCACGCTATGTGTCGAGTGATTCTTCAGCATTTTTCTGATGATTGGAACCTTTTTTTTTAAATTTCCGGTAAAATAAATAAATTCAAAAATGTGCTACTTTGGCTCTGACGCAGGACGTAATCTGCAAAGAAACTAGTAGCTAAAGTATCAAATTAATGTAGTGGAGTAGAAGTACAATATCTGCCTTCAGCTGTACAAATATTACCTAAAGTAAAAGTCTTAAAGTATCCAATATTAAATGTACCTAAGTATCACAAGTAATTTTCTGCTGATGAATCTACTTCATATCAAAAGTAAAAGTAAATTATACATATATTTACAATGCTATGGGTCGACTGATGATTGGCCTGGCCAACAGTTTGGCAGTTTCAGCAGTTTTCTGATGCCAAAACAATAAATAAATTACAGAATGTGCTCCTTTGGCTTTGATGCAGCATTTAATCTGCAAAGTAACTAGTAACTAATGTCATCAAATAAATGTAGTGAGTGAAAAGTACAATATCTGCCTCCAAGCTGTGGTCGACTGGAAGTATAAAGTAGCAGAAAATGGAAATATTAAGTAAAGTACCTCAAAGCTGTACAGTACTTGAGTAGATATACTGTACGTATAGATATATAAGTACATTTACTCAAGTACTGTATACTGTACAGTACATACATACATGTAACTACATGTTTTTACTTGCACTTATGATGCTTAAGTACATTTAATGTCAGATACTTTAAGACTTGTACTCACTTTTTTACTATGTGTAAGGGTGACCAAAGTGATATTTTGACACGAAATGACTCAAGTATGACTTTGAACACTGTGTACTAAGTTACATTACATTACTGACTGTACATACACTACACACAGGGTTGAGCTGAAGCCTACAGTCAGTATTAAAGCACATTCATATGTAAATGTGTAATAAGATACATGAAAGCAGTCAGTGTATTACACTCTCTCACTTGTCTGGATGTGAATGTCCCTATAAGCGTTGAACAGCAGCTGATAAACAACAACATTATGTAACCTACATGTGAAAGTGTGTGAGATTCAGTTCTTCTTACCTCTGTCACCGAACACAGCCATCATCTTAGTCAGAAGAAACCCCATGATCAACAAGTGTGTGAGCTGAGAGCACAATGGAAACAGTAGAAATCCAGTGGAGGCTGCTGCTCGAGCTGAACTTGAGTCAGTATCTGTCAGACCAACTCAGCTCCTTCATCTGATATCAGTTTCTGCCTCAGCATAGCAGAAGTGGGTGGTGCTTCACACTCTGAGAGGAAAGTCCTTTTGGTATTTTTTCAGCCGAATGAGTCACGGACAAAGAGATATAGTAATGGTGCGTTCAGGTGCTGTGGGATATGTCTAAATCTGGATCATTGTTAAGGATGTAGCTTAGTGTTGTTGTTGAAATGTATTGTATTATACTGAGATGTGTTTCTGCCAACCTTAATTGATATAAATGAGGTGGACAAAATAATAGAAACAACTGTATTACGGATTATTGACCATAATCAAAATAACCAGAAAGAAATTGAACGCAACAAAAGCATTTGGCAACTTATATGTAATAATATCTCAAATTTAGCCAAAAAGATAAAATGTACAGGTTGTACATTTATGGAAAAAACAAACAAATCCCAGGCTATATCAATAATTTATTTTGGATGAAACTTTTTATTGTCTTTTCCTGTATTTGAACAACCATTACAGATAAACAACCAGTGTTCAAATCGAGAGAAACAAAACAAGTAGGCGATAAAGATCGAAGAAAAACAAGATAAACCATACAAACAACAAACATCTTCTCCCTATCATTTCCAAACAAGCAGCCCAGACCTTTGAACTATTGTTAACCCTGAGGATAATCTGTGTAAAAGAAGCTATCTTAGTCAGCTCATCTCTCTGTTCCTTAAAACTAATTTTGTCTTTCGACTCCCAGTGTCTTAGGATGACCATGCTTCCCGTTATGAGAGCTAATTTCACCCATATTTGTGGGGATAGGTCATTCTCCCAAAATACCCCAATACGTACCGATAATTTATGATAAAAGTGACAAATATGATAATTAAGCTGTTGTTTCTTTGTGACAGAAACACTTTTCTTAAAGGCATGTTTCTTAAATGTAGTTCTAAAACCTGTTTATTAATTAATTGATTAATTCATTGACCTTTTAATACACAGACTAGCACCAGTCAACCACACAAACGAAGATATTTGCACTTTTTCTGCCGGTAAGAGTTTATTTAAATCAGTAAATCAGTAAAATGGGCTTTATTTGTCAATTATAGTCAGTTGGGAAATGCTTGCTAATGCTCCTCAGTGGTCTGTTATTTGTATGCTCCAACCATGAAGATTAGGTTTTAATAGGCTATTTTAGGCCTATCTCCAAAAGTCCAGTTCTCCCTATTTCTATTAATGTATCTTATTCATCATGTCTAAACAAACAAGAACAAACTCAACTGTTTACTATAAGGCTCACTGAGTAATCACATTACATCAGACTTCTGAAAGTGTCAACAAAATCCTGCTTGAGCCCTCGCAGCTCAGAAGTCGGAGTTTAGTCAAGAACACTTGAAGGCAACATACAACAAACGCGTTGCTTCTGGCACGCCGTGGACGTGATGACGCAGCTAATGACCCAAATGTCCAGTCCATATTTGGAGAGGGAAGTAAAACTATGTTCCTTCCTCTGTTTGTGTCAGGGGAGTGTTGTTATGAACAGAGAGCAGAAAGCAAAACTACTGAAGTTTCCACTGTACAGTCCTTCTAGGTATTTTCCAAGGGGAAATAAAAATGATATTAACTTGACATAGTAAACCGACAAGTTACCTTTCCAACCAATGAGATTCAAGATGATAACAGTTGAGAGACGAACCTGTAATTCTTATTCATTTCCATTTATTCCCTGTGAATATTCAGTGGTTTGTCGACTCAGCTGTCCTGACAGGTTAAAAAAAATCCAGTTATGTTTTGCCCTGTAAATGACTCCATCATGTACTTGGGTACAACTTTGAGGTTCTTGTATTGTACATCAGTATTTCCATTTTATGCTACTTTATACTTTTACTCTACATTTCAGAGAGAATATTGGACTTTTAACCCTATACTACATTTATTAACACTCACAGCTACTGCCTATATTTATAGATTCAGGATTTTGCTGATAAAAAATATAATCAGTATTTAAATTATGATGTTTTTTTAATGGAAAACTGTCCAACAGTATATAAAATAGATAATATTAGCTCCATCTTGATGAGCTATAATAGTAGTTTGCCATAATAATAATCCAATAATGTAATATAAATGTAAGACAACACTCTGAAAGGGCTCCTTCTGCGTGACGACTTGTGACAAAGTCAATTTACACTGTGGTACTAATTCATAAACAGCCTCTGAGCTGTCAGCTGTAATTGGCTCCACAAACTCAGCTGTGGGGGAAGTTAGTTTGATATTACAGTTCTCTCATCTCGGCACATGTGGCTCTTGACATCACACCCTGTTAATCACCACACTTATGCAAGGCTTGCGTCTGACTTTCAGATGGAAACCACACCTTCTTCTTCCTCTCTTTGTGACATTTCCTCCACAGCTTGACAGCGAGATGCAGAGGTGATGAGAACTCTGGATGTGAGAGATCAAAACCACATCCTGGAGACAAAACTGCAATATAACTGAAAGATTTGGCAGGTGTGTTTGCAGTCACAAGGTACAATCTGTTTCAGTACATAGTTCTTGCAATTGCAAATGAGGAAACAATTAAGTGACGACGTTTCTAGAACATTTTGTGATGTACTAATATATGTAGTGAAGGTTTACACCCATCAAAGCACCTTGACTGGACTGGTTCAGCAGACAGGGTGACAATAGGTGTTATATTAGACACATCATTACACATTCATCTCTCGTTGTACCCTGCTCAAAATAATGATGTGAATGTAGCTGCTCAGGAAGGATATTTTATTGTTTCCCCTGAACTATAATTATCATGATATAAGACTATATATCATCATAAGGTGCAGGTGTTGTCCTTTCCTGGTTTTAAAGGCTGCATTACAGCAAAGTGATGTGAATTTCTGAACTTATCAGACTGTTCTGTTCTTTACCCACTCAGTCATTATATCCACCTTACTGATTATCATTTATAAAAAATCTCAAGTGTTAATATTTTGTGAAAGTATCAGCAGTCATCCCAACATATTGAGGTGTTTGGTAAAAAAAAATTATTGTCGCTTAGTTCTACAATTTCAAAATATCTATATTGTGTATCGGGATATAGCCTAAAAATATCATATTATTCGTAGGTGTGATCTGTGCCTCAGGACGTAGAGCGGGTCATCCACTAAACGGACGTTCAGTGGTTCGATCTACATGTCAGTGTCCTCGGGCGAGATACTGAACCCCAAATTGCTCCCGGTGGCTCTTCCATCCGTGTGTGATTGTGTGTATGAACGCCAGAATAAATGTAAGCCAAGTATGTTTCTGCACAACCACAGATAATGTTTTTCAATTTTCTATTTCTCTCTTGTCATAGCTCTCTGGTTAGGTTTAGGAAAACATCATGGTTCAGCTTAAAATACCTGTTTTGTTCGGCATGATCACAGATGGAGACGATCAGACTTCCAGTGAAAAATAGTCGGTTTTGACAACACAAAAAATGGCTGGAAATGTTGTGTCCTTAAAAATATCCAGTGGTGTGACTCAAGTTGCAGTCGACCATTTGGCAGCTGTGTTGGTTACATAATAACGCCACCTCCATCCCTCCACTTCCTGATGGGAAAGATGGCTAATAATAATAATAACTTTATTCATATGGCACCGTTAACAACAGTTACAAAGTGCTTTAAATGCAACATCACAACAAAGAGTCACAAAAAAAGCAAGTAATTGTGGTGGTAATCTCAAATCTAAATATAAACAGCAGACAATGTAACACAGGGAAATAAAATAAGTCAAATCTGGATTAATTAAACAAACCTAAAAATCATCTAAATCAGGTGTTAAAAGCAGCTTTATATGTGTTTTAAGAAGTAATACGTGTATAATGTAAACGTGTTATGCCTTGTTTGGTACATGTCAACCTTGGACGTATCTGTGGTTTGCAGAAACATCAACTACTAACATTATATCTTGGCGACTGAGCTGGTATGAACGGTTATTGCTTCTGATGAGCAGGCGCCTTGCAGGGTAGCCTCGGCCTCCAGCGTACGAGTGTGTGTGTGAGTGTGAATATGTGAATGCTGACTTGTTCTGTAAACAGGGACGGGACGATAACATATTTTATGGTGGATCATGATAAAAAAAACAACGTCTTAGCTTAAGAATGACAGGGGGATGAGGTTGCCACCATTTGTCTAATCTCTGCAGGAAGACCTTATGATTGACTTATTTAAAGGGGCAATATGTTCAAAAATTAACTAAAGCATTCAATAGAATGTGAAGAAATAACAGTTTTGACATTATGTCGATATCTTTTGTTGTTACTAGGTAGCCCCTTGCCAGTTTGTACCTCAAGAGATGATATTCTGATAGTGAACAACATCAACACTGCCCCGTTGCCACAAGTCCAGGCAGAGTCAGCGAATACAAGCACCATGGCTGCACAGGTAACTGCACTTACCAGCTGACAGCAGCTACAGTTAGCAGCTACAGTTTGCAGCTACAGTTAGCAGCAGTTAGCGGTTACCCTGTTGATATGCTGCCCCCTATTTGGAGTATGAATTCAACAGGTGGCTGTTTCTTACATATTACATAGTTTGTTTTAGTGCAATTTTGAGAGTTTTAAGAATATTTTGATAATTATCGGGATAATGTTGTGAATCACAATTACGTTGGAAAAGATAATTCCAACTTGAAATGTTCATATCATCCCATGCCTGTGTTGTAAAGCGCTTTAAATGGTTAAAAACACGACGAAAGTGCTATATAACTGCAGTCCGTTTGACATTTTGCAACACCACTAATGAACATTAATGTGTACACATACAGGTTCTGCCCATTTGAGATCTGTCTGTGATAATCCCATCTCGTCTTAACAATTAAACGACACAATGGTAATTTTTCTGATTAAATTTTTAATTAAAATACGAATTTATCCACAGATTAAAAATGAAAGGCAGAAAAAGCAAAATGTAGCTACAATCAGGCACCAATGATACATGTTATTTCATATTTTTAACAATTGCGATAACGCAACAATAACATTATTTACTGATCATTATTTAATATTTATTTATTCAACTGAAGACGGGGCGGGCCGAAGCAGCCCACCGAAGACATTCATGGATTCTCCATTATAGATTAACTGAGTAAAGACCAAAGCTGATCCTACCCCCCCTCCCCCGCCCCACCCCACTCCTCTCACTACCTCACAAGAACTGAAGATTCAAAATAAAAAAAATTGCAAAATGTCCACAGGAAAAAAAGCAACACTAATTCAGTCAGAAATCAAGAGTAAGAATAGAGTGGTATTTAATATCAGACAAGCTAGCTGTTTGAGTGGAAGTGGGTGGAGTGATTAACCACACGCACACACACACACACACACACGCACGCACACACACGAGTACTTTTTTATATAACCATTAGCCCTGAAAAACAGACGACGAAGCTGGTGCAAAGAAAACGAGATGAGCCGTGTGCTGCAGCGACAGCATTGGGCTACGGTGCAGAGTAGCCACGAGACACGAAGACACACAGATATGGTATGAAAACGAGTGTAACAAGAGTTAAGACATCCCACCGTGGCAGTGGTGGACATGGCTTGGCGAGACATTCCGGCACTTGTGATTGGAGATTTCTTGATATAAGGGTGTTTTTAAGGTGGGAGTGACTAAGGCAGGACACTTCATTCACAAAAACTACCACTGTGGTGCTGCTTTGAATCTGCACCAGAGAACAGATGAATACAGCGGGCGCCCTCAGCACCCACGAGGAAGAGGAAACACAGAAAACGGGAGGACTGGGTCAGACGTGTACGGTCGGGTACAGTGGCTGAACCAGATCAGGGAGGAAGTAAACGTCTTTGGAGTGTACTCTTTGTTGTGACATGAGTGTGGCAACATCGATAAACTGTCGTGTTAAAATATGGCAACTTCTCCACCAGCTTTTTAAGGTCTAGGTGATAAGAAAGTGGAGGTGAGAGACTCGTAACTCCTGGATCTCAGCATGACATCTAGAAAGTGAAAGCAGTGGGTGAGATTAAGGTAGGAGAAACCCTGACACTGCACATGGGGACAATGACATTAGACCCTGTTTAAGACTGCAGAGGACAGACATGACAGACAACAGCTCTACCAGAGGGGAGGTTGAGTCATACAGATCACAATCATAAGATTCACAATCATAACAATTACTGTCCTCGTGCTGTCAGTTTAGAAATCCGTGATATTCATGCAGTATTAACATAGGAAACGAAAAAACAGACCAATAGTATTTTTTTCTAAACATAAATAAATTGCAAGAAGAAGTTGATGAGAATGGCATCTGGCAGTCGATGTGTTTCTTTACATTGTACTGGGATGTAAACAGATTCTTTTGTCAGCCTGACTGGCATGGCCCCAGACCCACACACTTCAGTTCCTTCTGACCCGAACCAGAACCTTTCCCCCCTCCCTGCCCTTATCTCCCTCTGTCCTCAGTCCGTCCAGTCCCTTCCTTGCCTCTGTGGTGTGATGTTCAGCGGATGTAGACGTCTCTCCCCCAGTCGTCTTGGTTCTTGTTGCGGCTCATGTTGGCCCCCGTGTCCACAGGGTCCTGGCAGTAACGCTCCCTCAGCTTGGCACGTCCATGCGTCTGCGTCTGGCTCGGCATCGGGGGGTGGTTCAGGTTCTCCTGGTCCGGCTCGGCGCCTTCGTCTTCCCAGGAGGCCTGTCTGCCGTGATGCTGCGCCAGGTGGAGGCGGCTGCCGCCACCCCCTCGGTAGGGCTCGGGCTCTTCATAGGGGTCAGTCTCAATGTCCATGCAAGAGTCGCCTGCCTCGGTGTAGGCGGAGTCCCGGCTGCCCTGGGTCTCCGAGTCGAAGGTGTCTTGCCGTGACAGGCCCCGCCCGCTGCTTCCCCGTAGCTGGCCCCGAGAGGAGCGCATGTACGTTTGCTGCTGCTGCTGCTGCTGAGGTTTCCCTCCCAGGTCTGTCTGATAGTCATGCAGGGTGCCACTGCCACCGCACTCTGTCAGAGGCCCTTCTCGCTTCTGCTCGCCGTGCACCAGGTACGGCCCCTGCAGCCAGCCACAGCCATGCCACACAGCGACCATGCAGAGACACAAACAGCAAAACAACCAGACGGTCAGTTGTTAGTCAGCAGGGTTAGCATGAGGCAGGACAAACAAGACAGGACGTCAAAAAACCCACAGTATGACATGTTTCAGCTTAAAGACTTTGAAAGCATTAGTGTTCACGGCTGACATGCACAAACAAATACATTCATCACTCGATTAATCAAACAATCTATTTCTACTGATTGATTTCTTCTAAAAATCATGATACCTACCTGCAAACACACTCAAGCAGCTTTTTTTAACAAGCAGACTGAAAATCTACCATTACAACAGTGCCACCTTCTGGCAGATTGACCTCATGGCAGAAAAAAAAGCAGCAATATCACCTTTAAATCTAACTGAAGAGACATGATTTTACATAAATTAAGAACAGATTTGAAGTGCAGTTGGCTCTTTTGTTCTTCTTGGATTTATTTTTCTTGCCTGAATAAAAATGTTAGAAGGAGATAAATAAAAAAACACACGTTTCCAGCCATTTGGTGCAATGCTGTCGCTCAGGTGCCGTACAGTTAAAGACATTGTGCAACTCATCATCATCATCATCGATGTGCAGCCAGTACTAACTTAGCTGATTAGCACTTTGCTGTTATAAAAAGATTAAAACTGGACAGAGTGTTAGCAGCAGCCTCCACCAAACGAAGCGTCTCTGTTTGAAGAGGCGGACATGACTTGCTGTTTTCAGGGGCGGTGCCATGGCAACACGGAGGAGGACAGCAAACTGGATTCAACCTCCCAGAGAAGAAAAAAGTGCAGGAGAAAGGAGGCCACGGAGCCAAAGAGGTGAGGGTGGGGTCACCAGATATCATTTTACTCTTGGTTACAGCGAAATGGAGGAGGGGGCCACAAGGGCAGAAGTGCCTCATGGGTAATTCCTTTAGTCCAGTGTGGTTTGAGTTGCTCTCACAGTTTAAGCAGTGCAGGGAAGAAACACTGACCGGCCCAGATGCAGACTAAATTTTCTCGTGGGTGTTGTTAAACTAGCTGAGTTGGCTCCTGATTAGCTCACTTATATGTAGATTCCCTGCATAGGTGTGTGTGTGTGTGTGAACGTGCATCTGTGTTGTGTTTCTATATACAGCATGAACATGATTTTAATGCACTTTTCCTTCAGGGTAAAGAGAGCACGCTGCAGGGTTGAGGTCGAGTTGCCAGAGTTGTCCCCTCCCCCCCTCCCTCCGCTGGACTTCAGAGAGCATGTTCTTCCTCTTTCCCCTCATTCGCTACAGCACCGTCCATGTCAGGCCACAGATCCATATTTCTGCGCAGGGAGGTGAGCACCTGTACCTGCAGGTTGGAGACGGGCTCAGGGGAGGCGGCCAGGGCTGCCGTGGCCATGGTGCGGTTGAGCAGAGGGTTGGGAGGATTGCTGCTCGGGGGGTGCGTCGCCTTCCAGTACGCCTCCAGGTAGTCAGCCAGGTGCTCGCAGGCGTCCTCCAGCTGGTTCTCGTCCAGGATGATGTCGAATAATTCCTGCACATGATAAAATGACTGTTGGTTTTTCTGTGACTAAACTAATGGATTTTTTTTGTCTTGTTTGAAGAGAAATTCTAGGAGCTGAGCAGAACTCACAGGTGGGCACTGGGCCAACTTGTCTGCTGCCACCATCTGCACATTTAGGTGTTTAGCCTGGGACTTCCCTCTGGATTTGATGAGCCTCTGGAGGACCTGCAGGGAGACAACAGATGAATCATTTACTGAGACATCAATTATTCATTTGGCTGTGCTTGCCCGTTTTTTTCTCATTAATTTTTTATTTTTTTCTCCAATAAATGTTCTCATTCAACAAAATAATTTGGACAAATTTAAAGGTGCGCAGTGGAGCTTTTGACCACTTGTAGCGCTAGGGAGCAACGGTTGTATACGCCGGCTCTTGTTGCAGATTTCGCTTTTGTTTACAACATTTGGGTTCTTTTGTTTGTTTAGAAAACTCCACAGGGCACCTTTAAAGTTATAATATTCAACATTACAGTCCTTGTTGATTTGGCGATACATCTGCAAGTGTAGTTTGATATTACAGGTCCCAGAAGTCTGGAGGCAGCAACAACAACTTCTTGAGCTACTTTTTATTAAATATAACAGAATGGCAGCCTGTGTATCTGTTGACGATGCAACCAAGTTAATGCTGTAGGGAAGCGTACTGTAAATAAACAATTTGATTCCAGGGAAGGAACGGCAAACTCTGCTACTAACAACTGAAACTTCTATATAGATAGACAATAAAACCTTGTTCAGACTGCCAGGCCAAATCTGACATTTGGCATACCCTGATTGAATCTAGATTGATTTTTAGGAAGTCTGAAGAGCAAAAAAAAAGTGATTTTTGCAAATTGTGATCCAAACCACATTTGAAGATGATTTGAAGTTCGATTCAAATCGTATTTGAACAGATGCGTCTTGTCTCACTCGCAACTGAACACACAACGATGACGAAAACACAGCAAACAACAGTTCATGGACAGTTTTGCTGAAATAAATTGTTCGGAGACGATGGCTCGACATTTCTCATGCTTCGGCGTTGGTAAAGCGCTGTAGTTACCGACGCCTACATCGTTACCAAAGCAACCAGTGCCGATAGGCTGGTGATGTTTGGACACAAAAACCAGATCGTGCAAGTAATACTTATATAACAAATAATCGTGCTGACAGTTTGTCTTGATATGCCTGCAGTCTGAACATAGCCTTAGCACATCATTAAAAAATGCTACAACTCTCAGGTCATCTGTCATCTGACATACCTTAGGTGAGGCTATTTTGATATAGACAATGATGGGAGCCAGGGAGGTCTTTGCCAGCTGAGAGGGGTGGTTGATGGTGTCTGCATCCAGAGCGACCAGCTGGAGGGTGCGGGCCAGCTCAAAGATGCGCTCGATCTCACTCTGCACCTCCGCTGAAGGCCCACAAAGATAAGACACGTAAATACAGCGAGACAGCAAAACGATGATGTAAATTACATCTGTATATGAACTATGCTTCCTTTACTTTGTGCGCAAGTACATAACCGGCGTTAGTACTTAATCATGCATGTCAAAGTTTTATAAAAAACACTTCCAAGCGTATGAATTCGACTGATCACAGTTAAAGTTCCATTTAAGCGCCGCTAAATGGAGCAGTGCTGCATCCTCATTCTGTCGCAGCCTCCCAACATTCAGAATTTTCCTTTTTTTTTTCTCCTGATCTTTTTTTTCTTTTGCGGAGGTAGGAGGCACTTAAGAATGAGATGCCTGTGGCACTTGTGTTAACTAATAATAAGGGCACAGTTTCTCACCAAAACAGAACACAAAAACCAAAACAACACCTTCATCAAACAAATAAAGTGGAACGTTAGTGTCTGTTAGCGCTAATAGGAACAGCGGTGTTTGAATCTATCAGGTGAATCACTCAACTCTGTGGACTGCTTGGGTGTTTTGTTTTCATTGTTCCTCAACAACAGCCTAGAAATCTTGTTATTTAGCATCATGAGTACAGTTCCCCACATTTTTTTTTCTTTATCAGCGTGTTGACGTGTTAGGAGGGAGATTAAAACGGTGAGACCAGAATGTTCCTCGCCTGTCTGGTCAAACCTCAGCGCCTCCGAGCTGTGCGTGCTGCCATCCCAGTGGCAGAGAGAGATAACGGGGGCAATGCAATCTGCGGAGAGACGGGCCCTGCACGCGGTTTAGCAGCCTCCAGAGGACTGAAGGATAGAGCCTTAAAGCTGGAGGCAGAAAACAGAGCCTCCGCAGAGTGATAAGAAACGCGAACTTTAACTCATATAAAGAAATAACAGGAATGGTTTCTATTAACCTCCAAAAAGACTTTTGCAAATTTGGATTTGACTGCAGCGAGAAACTTGCTCTCCAGCCACGACTACACAGAGTTGACAGAGTTCGTGAGACGAGGTCCGGCTTCTATAGAGCACATTCTTGGATATGACTGCACACATGTATAGTATATGGAAAGCAGTATACACAGGTCACAAAATGGAAAGTATCGGCTTCCCTCGTCTGGTGCAGGTACCAGCCGCCCTGCTGCCCTCCCACGGATCTCTCATCCCGCTTTAGTTTAGTGATTCTTGTCTTTTTGTTCGAGACTACAGGCTGTCACACAGAAGTATGAGGAACAGAGAAACTGACAGGCAAGCAGACAGGCAGACAAACGATGTATGAGCAGATGATGAATCAAGTGAGAAGAAAAAAGGGGAGGGGAGGAAGGAGAGAGGCTTCATTGTTCGGTTGCAAGGAGAAGCATACGTACCCAGTACGTCTGAATCAAAAGAGGGAGAGGAGAGCAGGTGGGGCGAGGGAGAGGATGGACGGGTGAAGGGCAGAAAAGACAGGATGAAGAAAGAGAGAGGAGGCCAGGATCAGACTCAGGCAGTCAGAGCAGGTAAAATTAAAACTAGAAAATAAAACTTGACACTTTCAGGTCTTTGGATGATGTACAACAGCACCTACATGACCTTTCTGCCCTTGTAGTCTTGTTCGTTTGATTTAAATGTTTACCAGCAATTTAAAATGTGTAAATAAGTTTCTAAAAGGACATTAAGAAAAAGATGTGGTGATATTCTGAAGAGCCAAATATATCCTCAGCGCCATCGTGCTCCGTTGTTTTCCAGAAACTATAAAACAACACATCGGTGAGTCACAAAATGTTCCTTTGTTACAGTGAAACACTTGAGTATATTTTCAGCCGATCCCACGTAGAACATCCTGCTGCCGTGAATACTCACTAGTTGAAAATAGTCTATCTATCTATCTATCTATCTATCTATCTATCTATCTATCTATCTATCTATCTATCTATCTATCTATCTATCTATCTGTCTAAATAACAAAAACATTCAGAGATATGAAACACAGATAGTGAAAGGTATTTAAGATGGATGTTTACCAACATGATGTGATGAACACAAATGTTTGGATTGGATAAAGCCAGCTTGTTTTTTATTGAGGGAATTTTGAATATGTCTTTTTTTTTTTTTTATCACTCCATAAATCAGAAAATGCTGTCAAAATCAATTTTCAACATGTTTTGAGGAACACATTGTTCCACAAATCAGATTAGGAATGATCGATGAACAAACCCATCTGTAAAGAAATAACTTTTCGAGTATAGATAGGAAGAAAGCTGAAAAGTTTGGTGTATATATGTGCTAATGAAAGTGCTACTTTCTGACTCAGAGTATGAGAACAATAATAATTTGAGATGAAAGATATGCATTGAAATATATAATAGATATCACCATGACAATTTGATTACTTACATTAAGACTATAATAAACTAAGACATATTTTTTTTTAGTTTTCTGATATTTTGTTTTAAGAGCCATCCACACCAGGAACAATAATTATAATTATAACCATAATGACGACAGTGTGAGCATCCACACTGATAAAAAAGATAATGTTGTGTGAACAAAGGCGCCAAGCTACACGCTACACGCTCCAGCTGTGTCGGCAGATTGGGAAAATGGATACTGATGGCCTGTAACTGCTGTAGGTTACACAGAGAAACAAAACAAAACAAAAAACTCCTGAAGGATATGGTCTAATGAAGTTTTTTAAAGATGAGAGGAGTCTGGCAAGTTGTTCAACCGCCAAGGAGGGTGTGTTTGTTTGTTGGTTGGTTCGTCAGCAGGATTTCGCAAAAAACATTTAATGGATTTGCACGAAACTTGGATGGAGGATGAGTCTCGGTCCAGAATAGACTCCATTAACTTTTGATCCAGATCAGAAGAAAGGGACGGATCCAGAAATGTTTTTCTCGCTTTATTTAACATTGCGAGATAGGACGTTTTTCAACATTCTTGTTAATTTCTCAGGGAATAATAATGCATGGAAAAAAAAATCAGGCGTATTTAACAAATTGGCCTGAGTGTTATGCTAGCGGTTGAAGTTATCATTCTTGGTGTGGATGGCCCTTTAAATATGCAAATTAGGTCATTAAATTAAACATATGAACTAAAATAAACACCTAAATGTGTATTTTCAATGATTTCTTTTTTGATTAGTCTGAAAGTAGTCATGGAAGCAAAATAGTTTTTCAGTGTGGTGTTTCTGGTTGTGGCGTGTGCAGATCTGAAGCGTCTCTACGCCGTCTTACCCAGGCTGGAGCGGGTACTGGAGCGTTCAATGATGGTGTGTTTGCTTGGGTTGTTAAGGACTGAGCGTTTGGCCAGAGAGATGTCCGCTGTCACCCGTGTGATGGATATCCTGAAACAGCGATCTAGTTAGTAAGCAGAAACCACTTAAAGCAGAGCCCACCGTGGGTAACAGATGCTCTCATTCTTACCTGCCCTCAAACTTGTGTTTCAGGAAGTCAAAGAGCGCTTTCTGCATCATGTCTGTCACCTAAAGGCAAAACATCAGGCGTGAGACGGGATACTGGGGAAGTGAAATGTCAAACGAGCTAATTTCTTCTCCTTACCTCGTATCCTTTGAGTGACGGCCCGACTAGGATGATGGGTCTCATGGAGGGGACCACGTCATAGGGCGGGACATGCTCCATCTGAGCCGGGGAAAGTTCCCATCAGTTCCACAAATCTCACAACAGACGTACAGTTACATATAAATCAATATCAATTCAACACAGATGCCCTTTCTCCCCTCTGTGAGTGGTCAGATTGATGGATGGTGGGTTTCAGACGCCGGACTCCATTCGTTTTATTGACCGCCTAAGAATGTTTCGGAGGCAGGGATCAATTTCTCAGTGAAAGCAGCCGCTCCTATTTCTTAGTCTGCTGTCTCACATAATTAAAGTGTCCATAATTAAACCAGACGCCGGGGTGTCAGGAGAGCTCTCGTGATTACACTGCTGCCCTTACACAGACGTCACACTTCACACTCTTCTCTTTTTGTTAAGCATCAGCACTTGGTGCGAACTGTCGAGTTCTTGCTGCCAACAATTGTTGCAGTACAAGAAGAAATGCACTTTTTAGATTTGTCCTTCAGCTGTTACTTATTTTAAGAAACTCTTCCATCCCAAACCTATCCGTATATGTTGGAAATCTAAAAGAAATAAAATCTTTCTTAATAAATCTGTCCCAACTTCATTTAAACCTTTAGGCCTGTTTGCATGGGACTAGGGGAACTTCATGTGATTTAGAAATGATCCCTTTACATCACTGTTTCTGTCTGAATTTTACTCAAATGTATTGAAATTATCCCTGGATATGATGTCAAGGTATCGACGTAGCATCAGTGTTTCATAAGCTCTGCATCGGTTCTTCAACAGCCGCATTAATAGTACAGCTTAGAGTTGATGTGCCCACTTTCTGCATGTGTTACAAGCATAAATACACATTTGCAGCTCATTTAGATCGAGTGACAGATGCTTTGTGACTGTACTTAAACATCGCACTTAAATGTCAATATAGCGGATCTCACAGCACAGCTGTTGACTGCTGCTCAACATATTTTGAGCTGCAATTAAATCTCTTACTTATTCAGTTGTCTGACAACAGAAAAACAGATGTTTAAAAAGAAATATGTGCTGATTTGCATTGGACTAATATAATGCATGACCTCAGTATTTCGCGAAATATGGCAGGACATTACAGACATGGCAGATTCATGGATAACCTCAGGAATTATCTCAAATTACTAGAGGTGCCCAGGCGCTACTGGGTCAGTGTGAATAGGGCTATTTACGCAAACAGTAGAAAAACGATTAGGATCATTTGGTTTATTTAGAATCAAGATTTTCACCTGGATTATTCATTTCCTTCATCTAAAGCCTGATTTGCACAGGACAAATATTACCAGGGGACCTCATGTGATTTATAAATTACCACCCCACATCTGTGTTTCACACGGTGCATTTGCATGGGACAAGCAAAGTCTGTATTTTATTTGTTTTTACTGATATTATCGCCTGGATGTAATTACCTTGTAAATGCCAAAGCCAATTCTGCATGTGTTAGAAGCATAAACACACATTTGCAGCTCATTTAGATCAAGTGACTGAAATATCGCTTTTTATATAGCCGATCTCACAGCACAGCTGTTGACTGCGATCACATTTCATAGCTGTTTAGTTGTCTGACAACAGAAAACAGCTCCCAGAAATGCTGATTCTTAAAGGACTAACTGACCTCTGTGTTTTGTGAAATATGGGGGGGAATATGCGGTGGAGTTTTTACTTTACAGATTACAGACGTGGCAGATTCACACAGGATTAAGGTCAGCGGCAACCTTGGAAATGATTACAATTACTAAAGAACTCCAGGCGATACTAGTCCCCTGCGAATACGGCTGTTTATACTAAATATAGTAAAACAATTGTCTGCGTTTGGTTTATTTACAAACAGTTTCTCACCTGCATTTTTCCATTATTTTATTTATTTTCCTATTCTTTAAAACACATACATACATTAAATTACATTAGGATACTTTTCTGTCCCTTTACATAAAGCTCCCTATAGGCCTACATACTGTAGTCTGTGGCTTTCCTCAAGCCTTTTACACTTAAACCCTATGACCAACACAGTGACTTACATAGCACGCCCACACACGAGCACGATCCATATTGCGGCGCATGAACTCTAAGCTTGTTTGTACATTATGAATCATGAATGATTCATCCATGAGGACGCCAGAAGCATTTGTTATCTATAGAAACAGCCTTTTTCTCAGTGAGAATGGGGTGAAAACACTCACACGTCCTATATACTCCAACAACAGTGAAATTGGACTTTTTCTTTTTTTCTTTTTCAGATTTGTATTCTGAGCATGCCTCCTCCTCTGTGTGTGCCGTGCTGCTCTTCAGGCAGCAGATAGTGCTGGAGTGCCCTGCTCCACTACATTACATTACATAAAGCAGAGCAACGGAAGCTCATTTCACCTCATTTGTATTCAGCGAAGCTAAAAATACATATTTTAAAAGTTTCCAAATGGCTCTTGTCTCTAAAAGGGCAGAGCGGGAGCACTGAGCATAACTATAGTGCTCATTGGTTTTGAATAACATGAGCGCAGAGCACAATTTTGTGTGGTGAGTAACCGGGAGGACGGTGTTCATAATATAGATCTGGATGATAGTTCAATATTATGGGTTATTTCCCCTCTATACAATAAGATTCTTCTACAGTAGGCTACTAATATTTAGATACTGTGTCTCACAGTTGTTTAAAATAAATGGAAGATGTTTCGTTTAAAAAAATGGAGCAGAGATACTTAACATTATCGACGAGTTCCCAGGTGAGGTCACTGCAGCTACTACAGAAATGATAATGGTGGTAACTAATCATAATATCTGATGCACCGCTGGCACTTTCAAGGCTTTCCAAGCGTTAGCCATGTGAGCTAAGCAATAGTATTTGTGTGAGTAGTGAGTATTAACCGTGGATCAAACAATGGAAATCTGGATATAGCATCATTCCTATGAAAGCTGCTCAGTAGCGCATGAAGCCAGAAAAAGCTCGACTTCCCAGATCTTCCGTGTTGTGGGGACGGCTAACATCCGGTTTAGCATGCGGCTAACTTGAATGGGCATAAAATAATTAAATCGTGCGGCTCCTCTAGACTTTCCAAATGTTATCCAACCAATGTTGAAATATTAGAGCTCTTATTTGTCCTGTTTACATTACATGAAAGATTATTAATACCTGAATTAGCTTTAAAAGGCCAAAAAATGTAAGGGCTTATTGGAAAATATTGAAAAATGTGATTTGAATTTGTCTCGGTGGGATAAACATGAGTGTAGGTTGTCATGTAATTTTAAAAACTTCTAAAAACTGACTTTGATACTTGTTGTCCATATCTCCCACTTCTCTAACATGACATGTCTTGGTTCTACAGCCTTGACGCGTGAGTCAAATTGTGCTGAAAAGCATAAAAACAGCTGATCGTGGGCTACCGCCACTCAAACCATCCGTCATAAATGGAAATGAAAGCATGTCAGGATGTGTTACTCTGACTAACAGGGTCTGGGATGAATCTGCACCTGCATCTGCAGCCTGACAGCCGTGATGCAAGCGCTGGGGAAATGACACCGCGGTTGGCAAATGATCCGGTGGATATTTTTGCTTTCAGAAGTATGAAAATGCTGATTTCTTACCACCAGAGGAGGGAAAATGTCAGACAACAGAGGACGAGGAGTGAAAATGTTAGAGGTTAGTGTTGAGAACGAAACACACTCACCGACTTCTGTTTCTGTTTAGCCGGACCACCTACAGTATCATTCCACACACAAGCAAGAAGAGACAAAAAAAAAAGCACAAAAACACAAGAGCACATTTAGTTATTGACAGGTTAGGATTAGACGGGGATTGGGAGAGGAGCTGCTTATTGATTAAATCAGAGTTTACTTCATATGAAATATAGAAGAGATTAAAAAGCGGCAGCAGCCATTTCAGAGTTAGTTCAACGCCTCTCCCAGCTGACAAGCACAGAAACAAACGTCCAAACATATCTCAGCGTAACCATCATGACTGGAGCCTGAGGGGCCAAACGGTGTTAGATTCAGGAACAGCGGGGACGGTTCAGTTAGTGAGAGACGGAGGAGGGAGGAAGACATTAGACCTCTCGGAGGAGTAGGGGACAAATGCAGGAGGGAGGGAGGGAGGAGGTGAGCGAGGTGTCCTGGGCCCCTAATGTTACCTTCTTAAAGAAGGGCAGTCGGTGGGTGTTGGCCTGAGGGGATGTGACGCTGCCTGACATGCCCTTGGGGGAGCGAGGGTCACCCTGGAACTCAGGGGGCTCCTCAGCATCCAGGTCGAGGGGGTCAACGTCAAAGGACGCAGTGGAAATGTCCACGTGAGCTGATGAAGGGGGGAGGGCGGGCGGCGAGAAGAGAAGAGAAAGAGCCAGACAAGGTGAAGTAAAAGAAGAGGGAGAAGAGCAAAAGCAAAAAGGGGGAAGAGTAAATAGAAGACAGAATATGATAAAGAGGCATGGAGGAAATTGCAAAAGATGGCATACACAGAGATCAGAAAAGGTGGCACAGTATGATTTAAACTGGAAATAACATTGATAAGAGTTTAAAAAAGAACACATCAGATTATTATGGAGCAAGGCACAGATGTGAGGTGTAATAACACGAAGGAGAGAATGAATTCAGTGTGACGAGGAGCAACAAAAGTTTGAAGTGTAGATGAGGAGGAAAGTAGTTGATAGGTAGGAAAGAAGGAGTGAAGCTGTGAGGGGAGCGAGGGGGGGGGATAAGGTGTGTCAGGATTATGTTGGTGATGCAGGTGTCGTTGGTTACGGGGGGGAGGCAGGAAGTCTGGCAGGTGTTTCTTTGGTGATTTGGCGAAATATCCTTTCTCACTTTCATGAGATCTGAGATGACTGACACCACTGTCAGATAAATATACTGGAAGCAGAGGGGAAACAGCCAACCTGGCTCTGTCGAACGGCAACGACCCTCTGGCTACAAACATCACTAAAGCTCACTAATTAAAGGTCCAGTGTGTCGGGTTTAAGTCTATCTACTGGCCAGAATTGATTTTTCTATTCAGAATTATGTTTTCATGAGTGTATAACCACCTGAACTTAGAATCATTGTGCTTTTGTTACCTTAGATTGAGCCTTTCGCCTCAGACTTCCACTTTAATATGCAGATGCCGAACATATTGTTGCTACTGTTTACATTCACCCTGATGCAAATCCAAAAAAAATGTTTATGTGCAGTATATATATATATATATATATATATATATGAAGCAGGAAGGCGTTTACAAACTATCCTATCATTTTGCAAACCTGTGCTGTATAATGACAAATAAATCACCTTGAACCTTGAACGAAAACCAAGTATCGAGAAAAGATCTGGCACATAACGACCTGTAAAATTGTCGTTTTTTGCGGATGTAACGTGTTAATTAGTCAGCTTTAGCAGAGCAGGTAGGTGGATTTGTTACCTTTGGGCACAGCTGGCTGTTTCCCCTGGTTTTCACTCTTTGTGCTAAGCTACTGTGAGCTAACAGAAAGAGGTGGAGGTGAATAAGTATTTCTCAAAAGGACAAAGTTTTTCTCTCAGTCAGACAGATGTGCTATCTATTATACATCTGCTGATTTCAGTTCAGTGGCCCTATTCGACAAACACACCCCCTTAAAGTCAATCACAGTTGTTTATTTTTCCCATGGTTGCACTTTCTTCTCTTCTACTGTCTGTCTTGGATATCGAGCAGCAGTTCTGTGTCTTTCTGGCGACGCGCACACACACAAGTCAGACATACTTATCAAGTTTAATGAGTGCAGTCCATCCTCGGCTCTATTTCAGGCCGGTCTTGTCTGCTAATGACAGACCTCCAAAGACATCTCTCACTTCACAGAGCAATCCGCTGAGATTCATCCGTGATTCATCATCACGCCTGACTAACCAGCCAATTAAAATCTTCATCTAAATATCAGCCGCCTGTCTCATCTCGCTCAGTCAGGATTGCACACGCACCCACACAAACGCGAACAAATCACTATTTTGCCAGTTGACTGGGAGACCCCCTTGACCTCACCTGTGCCAGGTGGAGTGGGCCTGCGCGTTCCCGTGGCAACATCCAGACTGGAGCTTCCTCCAGATTTACTGCAACGGGAAGAACAGTTTGTTTTGAACTCAGCCAGGCAGTGTGTAATTGCTCATTATTTAAGGTGTATATGTCTGGAACGTATGTATCACCATGGATTCAATCTGTGCAGCTAATATCAGACTAATGCTGTTTTTCACACATTTTGTTGGATCGGGGATATCATAATATTAAATGACTGAAACTTCCAGTCGATCAGAGGTTAAACGTTGTGTTTTTGAAGAAGTAGCATTATGAACTCAAGAGTATGTCATTGTGTGATCTCTATACTGAATTTAAAGGAGACATATTATGCTCATTTCCAAGTTTATAATCTTATTTTTGGTTACTGCTAAAAAAGATTTATGTGCTTTAACGCTCAACAAACACATCAGTTTTCTCATTCTGTGCAGTGCAGCAGCATTGTATTCCCCCTCTGTCTGAGACGCTCTGTTTTAGCGCCTGTCTCTTTAAGGCCCCTCCTCCAGAATGCCCAGTCTGCTCTAATTGGTCAGCTCACACACGCCTGAGCCAGCACCCCTCACTGCGTCTCCAGTTGGCTCTGTCTCGTTCTCACCCTCCAGTTAGCTCCACTTCTACCGTGAATATAGGCATAAATTATGCAAATGTGAGACATGGTGAGGTAGTGTGATGTCACAAAGTCACGGAATTAAAGGCGGGACCACTGACGAGGCATTTCAGGAGCAGTGTTTTCAGTGGGAGAGAGGAGCACCCGTTGGCTTTTTAACTTTCAAGACCTTTTACATGCACAAGAACCTTCTGTATCTAACCCACTGGAGAAGAGGAGAGGTCTGGACAGCAATAAAAGACTTTGTACTGTACGTCATGACAGTTGCTTGAGGGATTAACAACATGTTTTGTTTGAGGGTAAAAACACGAAGCTTTGTTGCCAAAAAACTTGTTTAAACTAACACTGTTATTACACGCTGATAAACCAAAGATGGAAATGTAAGTTAGATGCATTTCTGAGTAATGTTCAGCCTCTGTTTGGGTAACTCGGCTTGTGCTGAGAATCTGCTCTTGTTGTTCACCATCGTAATGTGGGTTTGTTTTATGTTTGTTCCCCATACTACAATGTGTGGTGTCCAAGTTGTTTAGTAATTCATTTATGTTTTAGTTGTTCTCGTCTTTGATGTTATCTATATTCAGAAATTTTAATAATGTGAACATTGGAAATAAAAAAAAAAAGGTCTGTACATTTTTCATTTCTGTCAAACACTAAACAGTATCAAAAGCTCCTGCACCGCAAAATGTACTTTAAAATCTGATCACACTGGTTATTGCACTATTGATTCTTTTATTCAATAATCAAGATAAACAGATACATTCCTGTATTTCTTTAAAAAAAACTACATCCTTGACTACAGAGACCTATATATACACACTGTAGTTACATAGAGGAATACGGTGACTCACCGCAGTGTTTTTGTCTATTTCAGGAAGTTTTACATTGCCTGGTGGGTGAAGTGTGACTCAGGTCTGACCTGTTTTATGAAAGTGGGGTTGTCGGTTGTGATGCTGATAGTGTAAAGAGATTTTTTTTTAATGGCTACCTGGAGCTGAGTCGGTTCTGTCTCATCCTTTGCTCCTGCAGCTGACGGGTGTTCTCCAGTTTGACCGGGCTCGGGATGAAGCCCACCTCACAGCCCTCCTTCACCAGACGTCCGATCCACCAGTCGTTGTTGTACTTCTGCATATAGACCGGCATCACCATTTATCAATGTGTGTCCAATCCAGATAATAGTTTCTAATTCTATTTACAAACACTTTAGTGCTGGACTGTATCGCTGAGCCACATTTTCTCCGAAGATCATTTTCATGCCTAAAAAGTACATTAGAGTACTCCGAATGACTAAACTCAGAGAGTTTTGTTAATTTACTTTTTCCACGTTTTCTTCTATATTTGGACCACTCGAATCTGCTCTCGCTGCAGCTCATGTTAGTGCTAACTCCCACTCATGGCCTGAGTGTGGTTTAGACAGAAGGAGACAGTGTAATGAGTCGCAATAAAACATGATCTCTCTCATCGCTGCCAATTGTTTGAAGGGGCCAATCTCCCTTTTTTCTCCCTACACCATCCAGGAGCCAATAAGTCCGTTTGCTACGTGAGGTGATTTACCTTTCCTTGAGGTTTAAACTACAGAAAGAAAAATATACTTTAGTTACCTCTTTAATGTGCAAGAAGTCTTTGGCTTCGAAGGATATGGCCATGCCCTGCACAGGAACGTCATCGCTGGGGCCGGGGTTGTAGCCCACATTTGTCCGCACAGCAAACGCCACCGGTTTGGTCTGCAGCGGGCGATGTGAAAGGAAGATATTAGTACACAGGCGGCGCCTCGTCACAAACACTTAACACAGAGTTCAGTGTCCCCTTGACACTGATGAAGAGGTCTACAGAAGCTGTCAAAAGAAGCTTCCGCATCAACGATGACTATTAAACCAATATCGTGCTTAACGGACTGAGATGTAACAGCTGATCTCTGACCTTTGCTTTCTCGAGTGTGGCGAGGGCCTGTCTGTCGGCCTCCTTCCTCAGAGCCTCAGGGTCCTCCTCCAGGGACACGTCTGAGTCCGACGGCCGGCTGGTGTAGGAGTCTGCAGAGCCCTGAAATGCACAATGAGTTTATATAAAGTGAGGAGGGAAAGAAGGGACAAAAGTGCAGCACATGTCCACAGATCAACCTTTGGAGGGAGCAAAAACGTGTGTGTGTCTTCACTGAAAACCTTCATATTCGTCTTTATGTATTCCCGATGTTCTCCTGCTCCTTTATGTCTTGTCCCACATTCACTTGTCTAAGTGTGAAGGTTGTGGCTCTGCCTTTGCAACTTACTTGTGGTCAAAATGTCAAGACCGCCTTGAGAAAGCATAACCTACATGGACACAAAAGGGGCCCTGGCCTTGCATGAAAGCTGACTCTGTGTAATACGAGGTGAAGAGGATGCATAACAACAGGCCAACGTTTCAGCTGCAGCGAGGGCGAGGTGTCGAGTCTTTTCACACAGGTACAACACATTCGGCGTGTGGGCGTGTCAAGCGGAGCCAGAAAGAGGTAGAGCGATAAAAAAAATGGCCCGAGGACTGTTTATAATATTGGGGCGGGATATAAATTTCTCATGAAGTGGCTGCAGTTTCCAACACATCCAGCACTCATACACTGTAACTTGACTCTCTACAGCTGACCCTCATCCAGACACCCATACCACAATAAAAACCCGAGCCTCCTGCGAGCCCGCGGCGCCGGCCCACTGTACTGTTCAGCAGAGCGGAGCAGTGAGGGAGGCAGCCTGAACTTCTGAAATGTTTGAGTGCTCAACTTATATAACAATCCCACTTGTTCTCTTCTTGCTTGCTTGCTGTTTTTTTTCTTTTTTTTTTTTTTAGCTGACAGGCTGCCTGGCGCTTTGTAGGAGGTGCTGACAAGAATGCGGACAGCTGAATGTGCCAGGCAGAAGAAGTGAGTCACTAGGTGTGGGCTTTTAAAATAGAGGTGAGAATGCGCAAGGATGACATGCGCCATATGTAATGATGATGAAAAACTCCCTGCACATGTGTCGTCAGGGAACACAAAGAGTGCGGTCAGCGAGTACAACAGGTATCTCTAGACTGGTGTTGAGTATTGAGATTTTTTGATATTGGTGCCAACCAGAGCTACAAGGCATGATATTCTGAATATCTGACTGATTTTGACATGAAATAGATGAGTGGGACGGATCAATTTTGCCTCACAATGTTCATTTGCACTGAAATAGCAATTAAAATCATGATGATGTCACATTTTTGGGGGTCAGAACCCCTCAAAAAATGTTTTTTTTTTTACAATTGGAGAAGGCATCTCTACATCTCTGCAACACAACAGTACCTCTTTATGATGCTGTTTTGTCACATAGTTACCTTTATCAAAAAGCTACAGGTTCTGTGATTGGGATATTGCATTTGGTCATATTGAGATTTCAATAATATTGCGATTTGAGACTAAAGCAGTACAATTTTTGATTCGTTAGTTTGGGGGTAAAAAACAGGTTTGAACTTTTTTTTCTCAATTCAAATAAGGCTGCAACGGTGTTACATTTTTAACAGTACACTACAATAACCATCTCAGAATATATCATGGTTTCACGGTATTGCGATATTGCACAACAATAATCATCATTATCAGTTTCAACAACCCTTAAAGAATGAAAACAGATGTTTTCTTTTTTGGATGGACAAATGCTTTATTATAATACAAAATATTGATATAAACTTGAAATATATGTATTTGTAACAATAATACGTTATAATTAACACCATATATACACAAACGTACACAATATATTAACCATCAATTGTCAAACTCCAGCGGCTGGAGGCTACATAAGCAGCTAGCAGCATAAGGACCAGGTGGTAGGTAGGTGGACCAGTTGCATTGAGGGTAATGTAGGCGCCGGGTTTTGACATGAAGAAGAATGTGTTGCAGCAAAAAGTTATATCTATGTTGTTTTTAACTGTCCAACGTGAGACCTACAAAGAAGTTTTGATACACAGCACTACCTTATTTTTTAACGATATTTTAAAAATATTTTTGTGTGCTTCTGAAAAGAAGCCCTTGTGGTTAAGATGCACTACATCCCTGGTTTGATTGTGGCGGGTCATACCTCTCTATCTCGCCTTGTTTCCTGCCACTATCAAATAAATATTCTTCTTTCAAGCGTTTGTGGCATTCCTCAAACACAAACCTTTATCGGAGAGAACAAACAGCCGAGTGAACCCGAAGGTCTAAATATATCCAGAGAGAAAACCTGTTCATATGTGTTCGAGTGAAGCATCTGTGTGCTGTTAACATGTTTGCACGTGCATTTATGTGTGATTAACGCTCCTCCACGCCTTTGATTACCATCCATGCGCCTCTTTATGATTTGAAATGAGAGGACAAACACAAATGTTGATTCTAGCTCGGCCACCTGTCGCATCGAGGCGCTCTGTGACTTGGCAACAGCCCACCGAATGTAGACACTCCCTGTTGCCATAGCTACGCCTCGCGTCCTCGGGCGTCCACAAGCCATCCCCACTTCCTGTTTCATTTACTCGAACGCAAAAAACTCGCAGCGGTGCGCCCGCTTCCCACTCAAGTAGGAGGAATGATTCTGCGAGTGGCATGCGGCATCTAATGAGCACAATAACAACCGCCCCCACTCACCGGCTCTGAGTCATCTTCTAAACCATACAGGTGCATCCCAACATCGAGCGCCGACTAAGTGAAGGTTAACCTTGATGGGGAACCCACGGGGACGCTTTTAGACGAAAAACAAACGAAAAAAATGACGTCTGAAGCCACCTGGGACCGAGCGGCTCGATGCAACAGGTCGGTGATGCAGCAAAATGTAAAGCGAGAAAGAGTGGGAGGGATGGGTGATGACTCGTGTGTGCGTGTACTGTAAGTGTGTGTGTGGACAAATGTGTCTCTGAGTCACTCATCCAGTTGATTCACGTCACAGACAACCAGAGGAAAAAAGGAAGTCAGGGAAACGAGAACGGGACGGATTCATGAGACTGACCAATGACCTCCCTGCAGCTCAACACATTCCCGCCACCTTTTCTTCTTCAGTGTCTCTAATTTAGCTCCTTGCTTCACTTCACATACAGCCCCTGTTCAAAATAGCTCCAGGCCACCTGACAGCAGAGCTGCATTCCTATTGGTGGTGTCAGACGAGAGACCCCAGCAGTGTCATAGTAACCGTCTCTGCAGCTTATTACAGGCAGCTGCATGAGGAGGGAGACAGAAAGAAGATATGGGAATCAATAGTAAATAAAATACCCTGAGGGAGGCGGGGAAATTGCATAAAAGCTTTTCAACAGGTGATCAATGAGGTATTTTCTCACGCTGCGAGGCCATAGCCTGGTCAATTACAGGCTTGGGGATATCATAGCGATACGTTTGGGGGAAAAATTCATGTTTGTGCTGAGAAAGTGAAACTTTTCTACATCTAGGTGGTAAAAACACAACTTACACTTCCTTTTCACAGATGACAGAAGGCAAGGAGCACGAGGTGAGGCTCAGCAAATATCCAGAAAATGAACAGGCTGTGTTTCTCCCTCCCGTTCTCTGCACACTGGCTGCCACCGTGATGAATTTACACCTCCTTAGCATTGGTATTGAATAAATGGAGAGGGGAAAAAAAAGAGGGAGCCACAGAGTGGAGGGGGGGGTAATGGAATAAGGAGCGAGGGCGGACCGGGAAAAGACAAGTGCTTTGAATAATGAGGGTTGAAAAGAGTCACCCTGCAGCAGGGAAATGAGCTAACATTGTTTCTTGTGATGCAACGGCACCTTTGCAAATGGCTTCGAGAAGAAGGGGAAATTGGTAGAGCGGATTTGCTTTCGGGAGCATGAAAGTTCGACTATTTCCTTCTTTTTATAATCTTTGTAAAACACAGGAAATGATCACCCCTGTGTCAAACAACAGGGCAAAGGTAGAAGAAAACAACAGTAACATCGCAGCAGGTGTTTTCAGACTTCACACTGTATGACTAACACAAGAAAATGAAAAAGAAGTGAGAATATTAAATATCATGTTCCTATTCGCCTTATCTCCGAGTCTCCTCGGAGCCTCAGTCAACAAATCAGACAGGAAGAAGGACACAACGTTTGCAGTCGAGCCTCAGACAGGCTGTGTATTCACATCACATCCAGAGACAGATCAGCTCAGTGAAAACAGGTACGGGGGAAAGAAAAGTGGAAAGAAAGGGGAAGAAAAAGGGGAAATATGTCGAACAGAGCAGGCAGATCTAGAAACTGAGGAATCACAAAGGACAGATTTCCTGTCTGAAGCTCACGGCCGGCGGCTGTAAATGGCCATATTCTTCTTTCCTGTCACTGCAGCGTCATGGCAACCAGCTGGCCCGTCTGACAATGACTAGAAGGATGAGTCATGGACTGAACTCCACAGAAATCCCCATTTTCACAAACAAGCAACCGAGGAACTCCGATAGCGAATGCCAACAGGTGAAAAATACAATTACAGGAATTAGTGCTAAGTGATCGATATCAAATTATTTACGAGAATATTTTTCAGCATGATTACGGCTGCTGGGTATTGTTTGAAATGTTTTTATGATAATATAAACATCACACCAACAACAGCAGTATTTTCTCAGTGTCTTATTGGTGGGATATAAACATGTTTTTCACACAAAACCTTTTGTTTAATAATAAAAAATGCCAACCTTCTCAATTGAGCTGTATAGTATTAGTATCAGTAGTCACAAGTATCTGTGCAAAACCATTGCCTAAATAAAATATAACATAGTAATCATTTAGATCAAATCACGATTGTGATATTGATTATGAATAATTCTTCGTCCTCCTCGACAGTAAACTGCACCTCTTGACTCCTGGATGTTGTAACGGACACTTTTGGTGCTTTTTTATAGACTGAATGATCAAACAGATTAAATGCTTTTAAAAATAGCAGCTATAATAAGAAGTAATATAATTCATGATCAAGGCAGCAAACAGTGCTCAGTCGTTTATCATCACGTCAGACGTGAGAAACCTCGACAGCTCATTTAGGTGATTTGTGTTTAGCTGAACAGCGTGATAATATCACATCACGACTGCTGAACTAATAAGTAGATAAATCACTGGTCAATCGACAGTTTTGATAATCAATTGATTATTCAAAGCAATATATATAAAAAAAAATGTGATGATTTGCTGCTTTTCTCATTAAAAAGTGAATATTTTGGGGGTTTTCAGCTGTTAGTTGAGAAGTTGAGGACGTCACTTTGGACTCTTTGGAGCTTTAATGGACACTTTTGGTGCTATTTTTTACAGACTGAAGATTGAAATAATCAAATATAATGGACAGACTTATCGCTCTTAAAAATAGCCGTTAGTCACGGCCATAATAAGCAGTCATGAAATCGATGATCAATGCAGCAAACTGTTCAACTGTTGATCACAACAGACACAAGAAACAACAGGTTTGTTGAATGTGGATGAATAATAGCACCAGACAATCATATTATCACTCCTACTTAACTACTTAAGATTAATCAGTGAACAATCAACAGTTTTGATAATCTAGTGATTATTCGAGGCAATATATCAAACAAAAATGTACAAGATTGACTGATTCAAGCTCTTCTAATGTGAAGATTTGCTGCTTTTCTCTGTTATCTTTGGGTGATCAACACTAAGTTTAGAATTTGAAGACACCAACTTGATCATGAGGGATATTTTTTAATTCTTTATCGATTTATTAGTCAAAAGATAGAAGTCAAACTACTTCAACCTGCAGCCCGAATCATCAAGACTACAATTACACTCAGAGTAAAATAAACATGCTGAATCAACTCCAAGCTCTACATGCAATGATTGCAAAAACTGTGGAAAACTGAACAACAGTAACAACAAGCAAAAACCCAGATCCAGACCAGGCCTGTTTAGGGACAGGGGGACAGCAGTGACAGAAGCCCCCTGAAATGGCCACAGTCCTGGGACGGCCGAGCACGGTGGGACTGGAAGTCTAATTAAAAACACAGCGCCTTTCCAGCAGCTGTGGCCCGGCCCAAAATGGAATCGCGCTCAGAAAGAGGGGGAGCGAAGAAAAGACCAGACCAGATACGAGCTATATTATCCTGTCATGTCTCAGAGCAAAAGTGTCTGCTGAACTTTCAAAACTCAATCCAGAGAAACTCACACATCATCAACTGCTCCCAGATCAGTCAGACGCAGCAAAAAGCTCGATCCTTCTTACCATGACGGGCCTTTGGATCCTCTCAGTCCTCTCCATACCTCGTTTGCCACGCTCGCCACACCACGGCAAACCAAGGGGGCAACGCCGGAGTCCACAGGCAGAGTTATGTGTATATGAGTGTGTGTGTGTGTGTGTGTGTGTGTGTGAGAGAGAGAGAGAGAGAGAGAGAGAGAGAGAGATAGGGGCAACTAGTGTGAGTGTCCGCCTGCTAGTTTGACAAGTGCAGAAGTGTTCATGTGTGTGTGCGTGTGTGTGTGCGTGTGATAGGAGAGAAAGCCAGAAAGGAGTGTATCCGTATGTGTGAAACCAGGAGAGCTGCTCTCTTAACCTCCAACCCCTTCAACCACACACACACACACACACACACACACACACACACACGCCCACCTTCCCCACCTCCACCCCCCAAAAACCTCCACAACCCAGAGGAACGTGAACCCTGTATAGAGGAAGGGAGCCGGAGCTGGCCGGGGGTCGGGTTGCAGGACTTGTGCTACATTTGCAAACTGGGGAAATATATTTAGCCACGGCCGGTCAGAAACAGGGACATGAACGCACCGAGACCCAGAAGGAGGCTTGGTATGCAGCCGTCAGCCATTCAATGCCCCGGCTGACGTGGGAGAGGGCTGGGGCAGTGCCCAGGGAAACCCCCCCTCCTCTCTTTCAGTCTTTGCTCCGTTCCTCTCGGCCTCTGTCCTGATCTCATTCTCTCCCCGTCTCTTTGTCTCCCGGAAAAAGGGAATCAGACGATGGATTAATATGGATATGAGGGGAGGGAGAAAAAAGAGTCTGTGGCTCAGTGATCGGCGCAGTGACACTTTGAAGCAACTGGCGCTTGACGATTAAAGCCTTCAAAGTATCTGCTGAGTAGTTCCCACTCGCAATCCCCAACGAGGTGTCTGCTTCACAAACATACATCCTATGCGAACACGCAAAACATAAATCATGGAAATGAAGCATGTAGTCTGGAATTAAAAGGCTAAAAGAGGCAGATAGGTGTGGTTGAAGGGGTCCACAGTGTCCACTAGAGGGCGACCTCTGACACAATGACAGGGGCTTCACCATGGCTACACCTCCGAGCGCCTCTTCCACTCTTGTGTTAGCAGCTGATGACAACACAGTCAGCTGGACAAGGTGGAAAAATGGACGCAGCAGCAACTGGTTCTCTGCTGGGATTTATATGTCAGGACTGACGGGAGGAAAGCTCGTCTCTCTGCAGGAGCTAAACCCTCGAGACCTTTCACATATGGCAGCGAGAACGTTGTGCTCTTGCCTTCAGGCCCCGTGCACACGTACGTGGGCATTTCTTAAAACAAAGCTTTGTCTATGCGCTTTGGCCGTCCGTACACACATAAGCGCAGTTTAAGGTCACTTTTGGAAAACTTATTATATTAGATATTCAGAAACGCTGTTTTCAGTGTTTACATGTAGATAGGAAAAAACTGGGTTTTTCGGCTTGTCTCATTTGTTTAGCAGGCTTCTGATTGGCCAACGTGGCCCCTACATTAGAGGTTATATCAGCCTGCATTTGCGTTTTCATACCGTTCGTGTGGTTGGGAATTTTTTTGAAATCGGAGGAGGAAAAAAATACCTGTGTACTTGTGGACTAGGTCTGACAGGTATAAACAGGTTTTCCAGAGGTTGGTTGGTGCATCGCCTCTCCTTGCCACCTTTAAGAATTTATGAAGCTGTATCACAAAATGACAAAGATTTTACATTTTTACAAGGATGATAATTCTCATCGACTGGAAAAATCATGAGACAAGAATACAAATTGTTCTTGTTATTTCAGAAGAATGGAAGTTACGTTAATGTTACATGATTCAATTTGAAACATATTCTCTATTTTTCCATCAGCTTTTGGTGAAGTTTTAAAGATATACATTCACTTGTTTGTGATTAACTTGGATATTTTTATTTTAATGTTGGTTTTAGTGCAGTTTTCTGACAGGTCTTCTTCAGAAGCCTTTGTGGTCCTCATCCTTTAGAGGGATTCAGCCACTGAACTGGGACTGGGATGATTGGATCAAAGTGCTACAATGTTGTGTAAGAGCATGTGTGTTTTATAGTTGTTAATGATGAAAAAAACAGCTCAAAATTCATAATTTGAGGTAAAAAAAGATTTTTTTCTCCTGGAACAACAGCAGACATGTTCCCTGGTTTACAGAGCAGCAGCAGCAGCAGCAGCAGCAGACAGTCTCTGCCTGTCTTTGCACACCTGAGGACGGAGCGTGTTTTTGTTGAACTCGGTACACAAACCAGCACACTGCACAAACACGTAGGCTGCGCCCACACACACACACACACACACACACACTCACTCCCTCACGCACACAAACACAAACCCATCTAAACATCCTCTCCTTCGTCTCTCCATCCCACTGTGCCGGCACACGGAGGGAGATTCAGTGGCCCGGTTGCCATGGAAACCGGGCCGAGTGTACCAGCCAGCTCTACCGTTGGCTGATTGTGGCTCTCATGTATTTGTGTGTGTGCGTGTGTGTGTGTGTGTGTGTGTGGGGAGTGAGTGTGCACTTGCGTAGGTGTGCGTGAGACTGTAAAGCCTATACGGGGCTCTGCTTTGAGTTGTTGAAGGGGGAGGCAAAAATAGGCTATATGTGCAAAAGCCTATAGAGTGGCGTCGTGCTTTGTCTCCTGCGATTAAAAGCCACAATCTTGGTCTTAACGCGCAGAAACACTCATCGATACTTCACACGGTAAACGGCCGAGTTGCTAAATGAATCTTTGGGATTATGTGCAGCATTTCAGCTGTTTAAAATCCCTCCGCTGCTAGCCTTGATGAGTGAAATGCACTAGCACGAGACAGGGGAGGGCATTTATCTCAGGAAGGAAATCATCCTTACTACGGCTAATGAGTTTTTCATGCAGCATGAGCGATTATGAATCGTGCCTGACCTGCGGGCCCCGGTGCACGTGGTCCGTCAGCGAGCGGAGTCGCAGAGTTAATGAAGGACAAGGCAGTGGGAAGGGTGATGTGTGTAGGCGAGGATGCAGCTAACCTTTAGAAACCACAGGAGAGTTCAGCTCCCTGTGTTCACCAACAGCCATGTCTTTTTGTTTTTTCTTTTTTCAGAGTCAACACCAGCACTGAACAGGTAAATGTCATTCAGCACGGGGCAAATCAGTTCCTCTCACAAATCAAGAGGTCAGATGGTAGAAGGGGGGGGGACTCATTTAGCTGCCGCACAGCGTGGCTTTGAGAAATGTCATGTCCAGACAGAACCGCGAGCGCGTAATGCCTTAACCTCGCCTTCGAAACTCCCCGTGGGGAAGACGTGTTCCTGACCCGATCCTAGCTGGACGACTGACAGAACCAATCAATGCACCTACCTCTGCAGACGGGCGGAGTCGGGGTCAGAGGTGAGCAGTGTGGGGGTGAGTCTAACACCTGGGGACTAATAATCATAATCATAGCCCTGGAGGAACCTCTGCTCTGACGCCGTGACAAGAAAGCTGCGTGTAGCTGCAGACACAGGGGTGTTACTGTTGTTAGCAGCGAAGATATCAGAGCCAATTCGACGTGTGAGATACTGAACATTATGTGGGCCGTCTGTGACAAACACAGGTGAAGAGGGGACGATGTTTAAAGGTGAGAAAATAAAGGGTTTAAGTTTTTCAAGTCAATTGGAAAAGACCTGCAGCGCAGTAGATAAACTAAGGTGAAAAGTGATGTGGTAATAACAGATTGAAAGATCAATTTTACCCTCCAGAAAGTTTTTAAAGATTATTTTTAGTTATTTCAGCCACCTTCTTTCTGACTTTTGGCTTTAAACTTATAATTATAAATCATTACATTTGCTCTTGGAGGTGAGCTTAGTGATGTCACATTAATTTCACGAATAATGCAGATTATGTAGAAGAAAGACTCAAAGGCTAATGATTCCTCAAAAACCAAGAAATGTTTCGAGGCTAAGAATCCAATTAAGGTGATTTTAATCTCTTGGAATGAGAAAATATTAAAGGATTAACACACGACACAGAAAAACATGGTTTAACATGGGAAACTTGTTCAAGTAACAATATAACTGTAACCACATGTTGTTTCTCGCTCGTTAGAGTAAACTTTGCGGGCGGGACTGCAAAGAACATTTGCAACAGGAGATAAAACAATTAATCGATCAATAGATGGACAAAAAAGTTTGCAGGTTCCAGCTTCTCAGTTGTGAGGATTTAGAGATTTCTTTGAACGTATTTGGGTTTTTCGGAGCGTTTGTAAAGTAACTCCAGCTTTCAGAACAGATAAGCGTGGGCTGTGTGAAATTTTAAAAGCCATTTTTCATTACACCAACCAAAAACATTCAGGTCAAAGTGTTGATTTTAAATGACGGAGCGTGAAGAGGATACCTGTCAGGATTTAGAGACAGTCCTTGTTCTCTTGTGTTTAAAAGTGGCAAGACGTCTTCAAATATGAAATCTCAGAAATACTCTGAGTAAATCTGGAGCCATGAGTGTTTATAAAACACAACCGAGTTTTTAATTTTTTGAGTGAGGTCACATCTGGTGTTGTAATCTTCTCTCAGAGCAGAACTACAGACTGTTGGAAAAGGTGACGATCGCAGGCACTGCATCTCTCCAGGGGGGCGACTGATGGTCACTTGGTAGTACAAACTAGGCTGACTTAATCAGGTCTAGGGCTCGATATAGTAAGAAACAAAATCACAATTTGAATATTTTGAATAAATGTGATCCACGATTCCCGGGAATGATCATTTTTGCGTCGTAATTTTCATTTTCACTGAAAAAAACATGATGACGTGACATTTCTTGGGGTCTGTATTAAACAAACATGTCTTCTTGTGTCTGTTGTTTGTATATATCACACACATATTGATCATTTTATGACTCATTGTGTAGAACTAATCAGGCCACAGTCTGAATGTGGACCACACTGGCACGTAGACAATATGGATGAGTTTTTACCACTAACGCTGGGCCTGTGAGAGCTGTGTTGCTATGGATACTGTCTGGGTAATTGTCAGTTTGAGAGCGTGGCACACTGACCAAACTTCATCGAAACTTGGACAAACAAAGATTGAACATTTTGAATCCGACCAGAAGAGGACGGACACTCGTGGCACCCCAAATATAATCTGTTTATCTGTGTTTGTTGACAAATGTTTGACTGGTGAGCAACGAGCTTCATCAATCAGGAAAATGTTTGGCTGGTGATTATTTTTGTGAGTAATTCATTACTTGTTTAGTTTAATAAATAACCAAAGTCAAAGTGCCAATGTCTTCACTGCTGCTCGTTTCGCTTAATAGTCAAAAAACACATATATATTTAATTACTTTTTCGCACTGCTATAAAACTGTGAAAAGCAGCAACTGTTCATGATTACTTTCAGGCAGATCAGCTCATTGATTGATCACCTTGTTGTATATACTTGTTATAACATGCTATATGTATTTGCCTTGAGTGTTTTTTTGATATTGTGTGTTAAAAATGTTTTTGCTGCTGCACAAAACATTTAATCTCACAATTAAAGTTTGTCTGGAGAGAAAAACAAAAAGTCATCATAAAAATGATAATCGAACTATGCTGTCAGGGAGAGTCTGTCTTTAAGCTGGGAAATATCATGAGACAACGTCATATGTAACAGGAATAGGTGGTTATTGAGTTTGTTTTTGTTGATTTCAGGACGTTACAGAGAAGAGAAAGTTATGATAATAACTTAGGACTTATCTCTACTTATCTATTAGGTTTCAGCAAAGTTTTAAAGATGAATCTTGCATCCAAATGAACACTCACTCGTTGGTGATTACCTGGATAAAAAAAAAAGTAAATAATAGTAATTAAACTACACCTTCAGGGAAATAAACAGAGCGGCTACATTCCCAGCACTGAACGTTCCTCACTTTGTCTCCATTAAACTTTCAAATGATTCTTCATTAAATAAAACAGGCGGGAAGCTGAGACCCGAGTGTGGCACTTGGATTAGTCTGGAGGAAGGATTAAAGTGTGAAACGTTACCTGTCGGACAAAGCTGTTGGAGGTGGTGTCAGAGGAGGTGCTTCCATCCGAGCGCTTAAATCGGCTCTTCCTCTTGGCGTACTTTCCCTGAGAGCGGCGGGGGTCGGAGGGCAGGAGAGAGGGAGGATTTGGAAGGAAAGAGAAAAAGACACAAAAAGTTTAATTACGTTGCTCCACGATAACTTATTCTGACATGTCCTGTAGAAAACCTTGTTTCTGGGGAGCATGGCAGCCATTAACATTTGGCACAGCGTTTGTAAAAAGCTTCTGAATATGATCAGGCAGTCAGATGGAAGCGGAGATAAAAGAGTCCCAGACTGGAGAGGAAGTCATGCAGAGCGTCCACGAACAACCTTCATTACTCGTCATTTTTCATGTTCGGATGCAAACCGGGGACCTTGTAATCTGATTGGCAGACCCCTGGCAAATGGCCTATCCGGGTTGGGCAGAGGCCACACATCGCATTATGAGCCCACCCTGCCCGCATCGCCATGGTTACACAATGCTGACTAATCACATTTGTCGGCAATCAGAGGAGAGACTGTGGCTGTTGTTCCTCCAGCGTGAAAAAAAGAAGAGAACTGCAAGTTAAGAAGATCAACGCACAGCAAACTGTCCTGCATATTCAAACACCATCACACCACAGGGGGTATAGCTCAGTGGTAGAGCATTTGACTGCAGATCAAGAGGTCTCCGGTTCAAATCCGGATGCCCCCTGGCTTTTTTTTTTTTTTTTCAGTCACGTCTCATGTTCAAAGCAGCTTTAAACAGCACGGACTAAAAGACTTTGTCTTCGCTTTAGTCTGTTTACCACAGATCAACTGAACTTTTAACTTTAAGATACCGTTCCTTTGCTTCCCTCTTCCAAATAGCCACTGCTTCCTCTCCAGGAAGTATTCTCATTATCGATTCATATGTTTGCTCAGTCAATAATAATGTCAACTGATGTCTTTAAACCGCTTATTTTCCAAATAGCAGTCCAGAAACTAAAGATATTCAATTTACAGAGACATGAGACAAAAAAGAAGAGCAGAGAGGAGGAAGAGCGGCACAAAATGTTCCTTGATAAATGACTTAAATGAGTAAACAATAACTAATGTACTATCTTATTTATTCGTATTCTTTTAGGACAGTCTGCAAATCAACTGCAACATGAAACCTGCGTGACACACTGTACAGTACAGCAGCCACTCAGAAACAGTCGTACATACATAACTTAATGTTTGTCTAAACAATGTTATCGTTGTTTGGTGACTGCAGTCCACAGCTGAAGTCCACAGTGATCTGCAAAGTTGTTGGTGTTGTGTTCATGCGCCGGGTGGAAACTCAAATATCAAAAGATTTGAACCCCTTTTAATTAGAAATCACTTCGCTACTGTGTCTGCGACCTTGGTCCTCTGTTGTTGGAAGCTGCTACTCTGAGGAAACAAAAAGCGATCCAGTTTGTTTTTGTGATAGAGGCTACAACAATAGAAACGCTCAACACAAAAGGCAAAGGAAAAGTTGTCTGTTTCTGCTTCATCAGCTGAACTACTGCACATTGATAATTAGCTTATTAGGATCCCTGTTAGCTAATGCCAGGATGTTAGCTGGTCCTCCTGGGTCCTGAGACTACAACACATTAATCAGCAAGTTTTAAAACTTTGCCAAAAAGGAGCCATACAGAGGTTGAATGTAGTTGGAAACATATCTTTGGTAAATTTACAATTTATTTTAAATGAACTTCATATGATACTGAGAAGTGTATCTTTTTGAATTCTTACTTAAATGTGTCTAAAACAACGTGTCAAGTCTTGTCAACATTGCTAGTTTTGGACTACATTTTCAGCCCCAGTACTGACATGGTGTATCTGAACACCGAAAAGAACCGGGCTACAGTCGGATTTAAATGTTTTCAGTATGAAGCTCGTGACAATCCTGACACCTGCACGCACAAATACTGTAAACACTGAAAGTCACTGATCAGCTGCTTCAAAACTGCTCCAAATGTCTGTTCTGGGACCAGCAGGAGCGAGTGTTTCATCATCACTCACATCGTGTGCGACCGGGCACACCGAGGCCTTTAAACAAACACGACCTGTTACACCACCAGCGTTAACAGATAAAAGAAGATGTTTTCACATCTGTCGCACGCTACACTCCAAAACAAAATTGAAGCTCAGGAATTCATTTGAATTTTTTTTTCCAACCTCCTGTTGTGCAAAAATAATGTATCCAGCCCCCGTGTGCCCCGCTTGATTTACTGCTGCTGATGGATAGGATGAACACGCAGCGGGAAGTTCCACAGAAGTGTGACACATCCAGCAGCAGCCATTACTGTGTTACTGTGGTTACTGGCTTTTAATGTGGAAGTCAAACTGGAGGTGATGATAGATGAGAAAGAGACTGATATAATGAAAAATGGAGCATGACATCACTGCTGGCAACTCTCTCCTCCTACGCCGGAAAAGTCGTCCAAGAATCATGACTTTAGAGGAAAATGCAGCGTGCACTGATGACTATGCAGAGACTCGAAGACGCTGCTTAGTTTCTGTCACTGTAAATCATAATTCAAAAGACACAATCGGACTTTTCCCAACATTTCGTCCAGGACGTAAGATCCAGATGACGACACCTGGTCACAGGTTTTTACCTCTACAGCTGGTTCTTATCATCCTCCTTCTGTATGTACTATGATCTGATTTATGATGATTTATTCAACTGTAAGATGGATTTTCTTCTTCAGATCCGTCTGAAAACAACACTTACATGCCCACCATGTCCATTTAAAACAGTTTCTGCTCCATGCAACCATTCCTCCTCTTCATATCGCCTTTTAAGAGATCCCTTCCTAATGTGCTTTTAGTTTAAGCGACGGAGGACAATATCCACAGTCCTCACTTTAATGCACTAATGTATCAAAGGGTGAGTTCACCCAAAATTGAAATTTGAAGTCATTAATCTACTTTGTTTTGGAGAATGATTCAACGCTGTTTTTTCTGTGAAGCTCCAGAAATGTTTTGTGGACTACGAATCTTTATCCGCCTTTTCATCAGCACGGAGGGGAATAGATGACGACTGACTTTTCCTTTTTGGGGCAAACTTATCCTGAACTGTTTATCTTAGATGAGGTTTCAGCGGCCTGAGCAAAGAGATCAAGAGGGTATCTTGCAAATGTGCAGCCTTTTCTGTTGTTTTCTCTCCAGAATCACAAAGAGGGAATTTTATAGGAAAAAAGGACGACAGCTTTGAAAAGATATCTACTCCTTTTGACTAACTGAGACTGCTGAGGCCTCGTGAGCTCAATGTGTACGGAGTATTTCATCCCCCATTTTCTTAATTAATTAATTAATCAGGAAATGAATAATTATTTATTAAAAGAGCACTAGGAGGTGATCTTTTAACGGCACAAGAGGAGTGATCATAGAAAAGTTGTCTTAAAAACTGTGAACCTTTCCTTTAAGAGCGTAGAACACGCTGCACAAACTCTCACATAACTGGTGTTTGGGTCTATCCAGTTGCAGATCTCTTGGTTACACCGGGTGTAAATGAGGTCGTACTCGCTCTCTGTTAATATTTTGGGGGTGCAACGCAACATGACAGTCAAACAGGCTGTAAACAAACCCCCAGTTCAGCCACACAGTCTGGACAGACGGATCTTATCCACAGCAGTGTACAATGAGGGATGTGAGGTCAAAGTTGAACCAAGCAGCGCTGCTAAACCTGACTGTGAACAATGGGCAGCGTAAGTGATTTATTTTTTGTTTAGTTAACAGGCTCAACAGCAGCGGCTGGTGTTGTTTTTAGTTTTTGAGTCTGTGTGTGCCATTTTGGCAAAATGTGGTCCTGGAGACATCTTTGGTGGCGCGAACTACCACAGAAACAGTCCTCAGTAGTTAGCCAGGTGTTTATATGTCTGTCTGTCTGTCTGTGAACAGATTTTTGTCAGCTCGGTTGCATCAAAGCCGTGAAAGACACAGTCATGACACTGGCGGGGTGTGTAGTTGAGATCGAAACGAAGGCCGAGATCGAAGGTTGGCGTGGTCAGAGCCCTCTCACACTTCACACCCTCCCTTTTTGTTTAGTTGTTTGCCTTTTCGTGGCTTTGTTTGACAGGAAAACGGTACGACAGAGAGAGGAAATGAAATGCAGCAGAGGGCCACAGGTCAGAATTGAACGCTGGGCTGCTGCAGCCTCTGTATGCGGGGAGCATCTTCTACCGACTGAGCTACCGAGGCGGCCCAGACACATTTGTTTTGATACAGTCAGGAAAGTCTCAGGGTGATGGCCAAGCAAGGCTCCAGACTGATCTGTCACTGCTGCACCTAAGATAATAATGCCCTTTAATTTAATCTCCAAGCAAATTATGTTAATGATTGTAAACAGGAATGAAGGCGAAAATGCTGGTTTTTCTTCATTTAAAGGTGCACTACGTAGTTTTAAGGAAGACATTTTAACAAGAAGAGAATGATGTTTTTACGCCTAAACACAGTCGCACCCTGGAGCCCAAATCTGAAGATTGGTGCAGTCCGAGCCGTGAATATCTAAAAGAACCAAAGACGACTGAGTATTTATGGGTCGCAAAACGGTCTCCAGCGACTTAGATAACATGATTACACCGTGGATGTTTGCTTTGCTGGAGATGTTGCTGTGCCACCAGATATCTCCGTAATTAAGCTGGCAAATGAAACGTTATCAGAACAGATAACCAGAATACGACCTTGTGTTATAAAAAAGCTGTTTCTCTGTGCTCTGCTTTGACGTGATGTGTGTGGGTTCAGGTGTGTGCGTGTTGTGTGTGTGTTCGAGGGGTCACCACGATCGGCGCCGTGATGTGCCGAGTTCCTGTCAGCAAAGGGCAGGGAAATGCCAGAGAAGGCATGAAGGGAAGGCTTCCTGTTGGTAAACATCCTCCCAGATTATGTGTATAATTAGAGAGGGTGTTGTGTGCGAGCAGGGGGCTTTAATCTGGAGCGTGGAGGGTGGTGGGCGGCGTGGTGCACGATATCACGACTGTAGAAATGTAAACCACATCACGCTCATCCACCCCGGAAAGCTCCATACATTATTCTGCCCACAGATCGCCACACTGATCTGCAAACCGACGGCGGCCAACAGACACGATCTTTAATCTAAGCGGCCCTCGGGCGCTGAATTTGGATCAGCTCTCGGCTCATTTTCTTCATCCGCGGTGGCAGAAAAACCTTCAGGATATTAGAAATGCGTTTGGCTGCTCGTCGCTCCACAGCAGAGTTATAAATACATACACCAGCATGACCCGCTGCAGGCCTGCATGAACTTTATATCTAATTGATCACACACATAAATACACAAACAGTGTTCCCCGCTGCCTGGCACGAGGAGGGGGTCCATCTGCTTTCTCACCACAGCCGATAAAGATCTGACTTCTAAAGAAGAGCCAGGGCGAGGTGAGATGGCGAGAGCGGGATTGGAGATAGTGGGACACCGAAAGTGGCCGGGGAAAGGAACGAGGAGAGATGAGAAGGAGCTGGGAGGAGTGGGAGTACAGAGGAGAGAGCAGGACTTGGCATGGTTTGAAGCGTTGGTTGTCTGTGGTGAGGTGTTTTTTTTTCTTCTTCCTTCTCCAGAGAGACAATGACTGAGCGGAGCGTGGGTGTGTTTGTTCTAGATATTCCTCATCAATGTTTTTTTTTTTCTCCCTCTCCTTCTTATTTCTCATCCATTTAAACTGTTATGACTAAACATGCCCACGACATCATGTCACTTCCTCACAGCCGCGGCCTATTTGTAGCTGCGAGAAGAGTGACACCATTGAAAGTTGATGGCTAAAATTGTAAATGAAGGAGAGGGGGAGAAAAAAAAAAGTTGATTTTTGGAGGATGGAGGAGGAACATTTTCTCCTCATTGAAAAACAGATGTGACACCGGCCCAAACTTCAGTCTTCTCCTCTTTTGTTAATAATAATAACACCCACCTGGTTAATTACTGCTTCGTTAAAACAAAGGCGTGGTTTTCCTGAGGACCCAATGAGCAGACAGCATAAAAAACAAGCGTTACATCATATCCTTGCATATGGTTACACATGGGAGACTTAATAAAACACAATCACTGGGGGAGACGCAGGCAGAATGACACACATATGAATCAAAATCTCACGAGCATCAAACCATCATTTTCTTTTTCCTTATTTTAAAAGCAGAAATTAAACTGAAGGTGAGCTTGAATCTGTGCAGCAGCGTTTCAGACTCCCGGAGGCAAATTAGGCGACTTAATTGCGGAACAACCTGTTAATCTTCCCGAGTGAAACAGCTCAGAAAACAAAGCCTCTGTTGTGCGGATCCACGCCAGTTTTCTCAGGCTTTCCACATGTCTGTCACCACATTTCCGCTTCTCCTTACCTGTGTGTGTGGATGATGGTCGAACATGTCCATTTGGATCTCCTGGGTTGAGGTCGAAGGCGTCCTGGACATACTACTTTTCTGTACCATTGATTTAACTTTTTTCCCCCCGATCTATTTTCTAGTTTCGTGTGTTTTAAGCAGCTGTCGACGGACTCATCTTCTTCTCGTTTTTCTTCCAGAGAGGGTGAAGCCGCTGATGTATCAGAGCTGGCTGCTATTATAATGGCAACAGCTGCCTCCCTCCTCCAAGCCTACAGCGCTACAAACTGGCGCACCAGGCTTTTACACCACAGTCAAGACGACGGGATGACGCCACAGCACATCCGGTCACTGCTTTCAAAATAAAATGCTTTGAAAAGGGACACTGACAACTGGAACTGGAATTGTTCTTATAGGCTACATCTGTTTATTCGTGTATCAACAAAAGGAGAAGTTCACCCAAAAAAGTGGCCAAGATGATCAAATACAAAATCATTTATTACCTCTATCGGGCTACTGATAAGGATTATAGCAATATGAATGGCAGGATTAGTCGTCACAGTTATAATTTCAAAAGTAAAAGCAGTGATTGGATGTAACTAAGTAGCATCTGCTCAAGTACTGTTGCAACTTCGAGGGACTTTACTCGTGTATTTCCATTTTCTGCAGTTTCATATTTTCACTCCACTACATGTATTTGATTTATTGAACTTTAGGTACTGGTTATTTTGCAGATTGCCTGCTGCATCAAAACCAAAGTAATGTATTTTGATCAGCAATCAGATTAAAAAAAAAACACTGATTTCAATCATCAGAAAAATGGTGAACGTTGAATCTGATAACCGAACAGACCGATTATTGGTTATACAGTATATACACATACATGTAAACATGTGCATAATTTACATTTACTTGTGCTTTTTTATTCTTAAGTACATCTATTGACAGAAAAAAACCTTCTGATATTTAAGGACATTTAGATATTAGATACTTTAAAACTTTTACTCAACTAATATTTGTATGGGATATCATCCTGACATGAAACTGAATGAAAAGTATAATCATCACTCAGACATCATAAGTATAGTTGAGCACATAGCTGCCACGCATATATCCAATAATAATGACGTACACGGAAAGCAAACACTGTTACATGTACACTATAACGAGCTTTTATTTTGAAGTCGGATTCCTCTGACTTCCGGTGTGTTCGTGTGTTCCTCTGTGCGTCTTGACGTCGTGTGTCTCCTGGGTGCGCTCCACACACTCCAGCTGGGAGCCGAGGTCCACGCCCCGCTGAACAGACCCCACCTTCACTTATCGATTGATGGGAGAACAACAGAGGCTGGCCGCGGTGATGGAGGCTGAGTGCGGACAGGCTGTCGGGCCTGGTCCCCTCTAAGGGATCCAGTGGACCAGTGGTCCTGGAGGTGAAGAGTTCAGTTTCACAGCAGCAGCAGCAGCAGGAGGTTCAGTATCTGAAGTCTTGAGGAGAAACACTGAAACCGCCTCCAGCACCAGGGACCCTGTGCTACTGTTGACCCAGGGGTGGAGGGAGGGATTAGGTGGATGCTTTCAGGGGGCAGAGCTTCACTGGAGCCCCAAAACACGCCAGGAATTGTAGATATTTATGGTTTGATGACTTGTTGTCAGGGGCCCCATGTTTTCTAGCTCTGGCGGATCAAGACAGGGAAAAAGCACAGATGTCTCCTGGGTTTATATTAAAAATAGAACAGCATTTATACATTAAAAGTAGAGGCAGGCCGATACTGATATAGCAGCTGACAACACACATTTTTATAAACGATCCATCAAATGTGAAAATACAGGCTAACACTTGCAACAGGAGACCAATTACATCCGATTAAAAAAATCTCATAGGCTTCTTGTCGAGGGAACCAGGGCGACTCTGGGTTTGCCTACAAAAATACGTCATCACTACACTGCTCCACACTTGGTTGACCGATATATCAGTCAGGCTCTAGACGTATTCACAATACATTAGTTAGTTAGTTAGTAAATATACTCCATTACAAGTATTTTTCAAGTCCGGCATTTAAAATCCTTGAGCAGAAGCACATAGGCCTAAGTAGCCTATCATCAGTGAAATGTAGTAAAAGTATCAAAGTAAAAGTACTTGTTATGTAGTGAAATGTACCCTCTGACAGACTGTCCAGTACATTGCATATTATTGCCACAAGCCAAATAGGCTGTGAACCACTACCTTCATCTTGAACATGTATTTTATAAGCTTTTCATTGTTTTGTTTGTTTTTTTAAAGTAAAAATCTTCATTTGAAAGTAACCATCGAACATACAGTGTTTGCCTTTGAATTATAGTGTAGAAGAAGTATAAAGACACATAACGACATATAAAAGTACCTCAAAATTGTATTTATGCAGTACTTGAGTACTTAGTTTTCACTTCTGGAAGCTAGGAAGCTTTGTAAGATGTCTGTCAAAAGGATAAATCCTGAGTTCACACGTCAGAGATGATATCATATTGACTGATGAGGCTGAATAAACAAGTGTAAGACTCATCACTCTGAGAGGAAAGTGATCTCCATGACTGTCACCGTCTGCTGTCAACTTCCTCTGAACACCCACCAAGTTCAGCCTCTGTGGTCACAGCTCATACAGCCGGTGAGATGGTTACCTCAGTAGGAGGGAGCTGTGATGGTTCTCCTCCTGAAGCACGGTACACTTTAAAAACTGATGATGTCTGTGGAGAGTCCCTGTGAGCGTCCTGTAGCAGCTGCTCAACATCTTCCTCCAAGAATAACATAATGTGAGATTCAGGTTGTCCTCAGCAGGATCACTCGCTTCCTGTGCTGTTGTCCAACCTCACCGAGGAGACGGGCAGTGATTCAACTGTGGCTGTCTTCATATCTGTGGCATCCAGCTGGTGCTCTTCTTTGCAGCTTAGCGCAGTAACGGCAACAGGAGAATTCACTTTTTCGGAAAATAAAGAGTAAAGAATTAGATACATAACATTTATTATATATTATATTCATTCGCTTGTTTTTGCTCTTTTTTCATTGTTCTTTGAACGTAATTCATTTTTAATCTGAAACTATTTGTTTGCCCCCCCTTTTTTAAATTGTCATTTAAATACCTTTTTAATGTCTTTTTAATGTGTTTCTTTGAAGCACTTTGTGTTTGTGTCTGAATGCTGCTTTATAAATAAACTTGCCTTACCAAGAAATACAATCATCAACCCTGTGCAGTCAAGCAACAGTAATGATATCACAAGGAAGGAATGCATTATGAGTAAAAGTACTGTATTTAGAATTAAGATTTTAATGTGTTAGTTTTGTTTGTTAATTTAAAGCAGAATTGCAAAAGTATAAACATTAAAATATACTCAAAGACCTCAGGCCTGGTGCTGCTTTCAAGGACTTTGATACAATTTACTGTGCCAGCAGAGTAAACGTGTTCAAGGAAATACATTTTGACGTACAAAAATACACTTTATTGAAATATACTTAATCAATACACTTAGTTTAAACAGTTTTTATTCATTGTAAATAAATACGCCAAATAAATCTGTGTATGACATGAATGATCAATTGCAATAGTAAATTTAAACGAGTAATTATGTGAAATAGTTTATATGAAAGTCTTGTTAGATGGACGTTAGCACATTTCATGTATTAAAGGGTAACTCCCCCAATTTTACACATTTCATTACATTTAAACTGAATGCGCTTTACAGAAAACACAAAACACAGAGCATACTTAAGAAGTAAAATGAGAAAACTGAGTCAATAAAGCACACACTCAACATTCAATAAGGCACACAGCAATAAAAAACCCAATATATATATATACTCATTGTTATATACCAACTTCCTTCAGGGTTAACTGGTTTGGTTCCTCTCCGGAGCAGAGAGGAGAGCTGTAGGCTCTCTGTCGAAGCTGTGGGAGGTGGTGATCCGGTACTTTGGGTTACACTTCATCCGGAGATGATAGTGTTCTCGGTTGGTATTCTGGGTTACCTGAGGTGAGGAAGTCACACAAGTGCCCCTCGTGCACCCACACTTTGAGCTTGCAGCGTTGCCATGGTGACGGGCTGCTGCTGGAGAGCCAAGGATGCAACAGTGGAAAACCTCAGCGAGTAGCCAGTCAGATGGTTAGCTATTTTTACAAGTAGCCACTCACTAAAGCACTTAGTCACTTTATGTTTTTTAATAGAAGACACTCGGACGTCTAAAATTACATTTTCCTAATCTCTTTATATGTATGTATGAGTCAAAAAGGCTTTTAAAAACTGTTCTTGAAGCTGCATATTTTAGACATGAACTTTTTGGACTGGATACTGTTCATTTTACACTGTTAATTATTTTATAATGGGTGTCTTTCACACCTTCAGTAGGCTGAATTTCACAGTGCATAACTTACAGTTTAGACTGTATGAAGATACTTTAGTTTTGTACAGTATTTCGCTGACTTTTCTTCTGTCTTGCCTCTTCTTACTTGATAGATAAGTCTCATGATTATAAATTGAATGACATACAGTCATATGACAGAACCAAAAACAGACTCAGCATTACAGGAGATACAGTGGAAACATTTTCTGTCAGGCTCTGAGGCATTAAGACTCAGATTACAGTTCACACAAACAAATATTTTCATGAATAATAAGAAAATGGTGGCGAAATTTAATATGGACACTGATTTGGAAAAGCAAATTCACGGAAATGACAAAAAATAATCCTTAACTGCTGTCATTAATTGAGTTTTGTGAGTTTTTGTAAGTCCTGCTTGCACCATGGTATTTTAATTTCCCTAGAAATCTTAATCATTGTATACGAATAGTGTGAACTTCTGTGGGGAGTTGTCTGAGGGAGGCTGAATTGGTGGTTTTGAAGGTTTCATGTCAAGAATTGCACCACAAAATGATAAAAATTTAACGTTTAAACATTTAATATTATATTTTTTTAGTTGTGAAAATCGGTGTTCAAATGCAAGGTATCAAAATAATACCAATAATCTTAAAAACGTAACATATAAGTGCTTTTTGTGAGGCAATAGTCTGATGTCAACACCGCCATCATGTGTTATAACAGCAGAATGCGTCAAACCGTGACTTTACCCATAATGCAGTGCAAAACACTGGTCGGTACCATTATGTTTTCACGAGGGGGTTGAACGATTCAAACGTTTGAAGAAAACTCACATTTTCGTTTGTTTGTATACATTTACATCAGCTTGTTTTTTTGAATTAGAATATTGTTCAGCAATGCGGCAGTTTTAAGGTGTAAATAATTTTCGTTGAGATCTGGGCTAACACCGAGCAGTTTCGCCTTCAGAGATGGATTCTCCTCTATAATGGTAGCTTCCAGTCCGTCTCTCAAGCCTTCCTTTTCCTATTGAAGTAGCAGCCATGAGGTAGGACCGCTGTCGATGGCGCAATAAAAGTCATCATTTATCTGTTAAAATGCGCATTTGTTACCCTCATATCACTTCACTAAGACACATAAGTTTCTTGTTCATCGATCCATAAAGTTTAATCCACATTCCCAAATCAAAAACCCGTGTTTTTACGTGTCTGTGTGGAACACGATGTGGCAGACGGGAGAGGCCATGTTGTCAACCCGGCTGCTAGCTAGCTAGCTGTGTGGCTAACACAAACTTAGCTGATATATCAGCGAGACAAAGATTTGGGTGCTGTGTGACACGTGTCAGTTTTGTGACATTTAATCTGATACACCAGTAGAAGTAGACAATGGTAGTTCAATATGTGATAGGTGTTTTAACCAGGGTTGTATGTGTCGTGCAGCATGCTCAGGCTCCAGAAGAGGCTGGCCTCCAGCGTCCTGCGCTGCGGTAAGAAGAAGGTCTGGCTGGATCCTAACGAAACCAATGAGATCGCCAACGCCAACTCTCGTAAGTACAGAAAAAGCCCTCCTGTAGGGCGGTGTTGTCTTTAAAATCGTCCACATTTACTGATGTAACGGTGCGACTGCTTTTGGTGGTGTCGGTGTGTGAAGGCTAGTTTGCTCCACCACACTCAGCCAAACGTGCAACACCGTGTAGTAATAGTGACGGGTGTAAATCAATTAATATCTATTTAAGCTGATAGACTTAGTCAGCAAATTAAGTATTGTAATGTGACCTCCCTGGATTTTAGGGTTTTGTGGGAGACTTAGCAAATGTCCAAATTTACACTGATAGTTGGGGTCCAAAAATGCTGGAGATTACATTTTCTGTAATGCACCCTAATGGTATTTAATGCTGTATTTTGTTAAAACCTACCTTCAGTATGTCTTTAAAACTCCACATTCCTATATGTGGTAAAATTGACAGCTGACTGGTTTATTAAAAATGATCTAGGTTATAAAAAGATCACCCCACAGTATGTAGAAGAGGCAGGACCACTTTTATAGTAAATGATATGCTTTGAATTTGTTTTCAATATTTTGAGATTGTAAAAGTACTTTTCTCTCCCTGGTCTGAACCTTTTGCGTTAAATATGAATGGTGCTAATTCTGAGCTGCCTGTTCTGTAATCATGTCCACACTCATGCTGATAATTCTTCAAGGTTTTCTTGTGGATGCAGATCTTTTGGAGGATGAGTCTTTGCATTCCCGTAGCTTACTTGTGTCCTTCTGTGTGCAGGCCAGCAGATCCGTAAACTGGTGAAGGATGGTCTTATCATTCGCAAACCTGTTACGGTCCACTCCCGCGCCCGCTGCCGCAAGAACACGCTGGCACGCCGCAAGGGAAGACACATGGGAGTCGGTAAGTTGAAACTGTCGCATTTGTCTTAGTAAAGGAAAGTTATTGACCTTCTGTTTTAAGATGGACTGTATGGGTCGTATTACAGTGTTCGTGATTATGAATGAGTTGACTAAGAAACTTGATGAACAGGGAATTATTTTGAGTATTCACTAACCAGTCTCTTGGAATAATTGCATATTGTTAGACGTCTTACTACGTGGATGATGGTCAGTGTGAACAATAAAGTTGACTTATTTCTAATCCCTTTTCCCAGGTAAGAGAAAGGGTACCGCCAACGCCCGTATGCCTGAGAAGCTGTCTTGGATGCGTCGCATGAGGATCCTGCGTCGTCTGCTGCGTCGTTACAGGGAGTCCAAGAAGATCGACAGGCACATGTAGGTTCAAGACGTCTTTAGTGGTGGTTTCTGCTCATATTGATGAGCCCAACCTCTTGACATGTATTATTATGCACTCGTGTATTTTATTTAAAAAAGGGGGAGCGGGAGATTTACCTTTTTAGTACAGAAAGTTTCTAAAACAGCTTTTCATACTTAAAGATACTAAGGAACTTTATTGTTTTACTTTACCTTACTGTACCACCAGACTACAGAGCAGCAGCTTTCTTCAGGCTCGGTCCTCTCGCTGAGGCTCTGGCGTTTTTTCTGCGGGTCATTTAGAGGGACCAGTATTAAATTGAATTGCCTTTTTTACACTAACCAGACCTCCTAAGGTGGTTACTAATGTTAAATCAAACTCGGTGAAACTTGTTGAAATTGCTGGTATTACACACACACTGTAAGATCTAGTATTGTTAATGTTCTCAGGAATTATGTTAATGTTTTCCCCCTCTGCCGTCTCCCAGGTACCACAGCCTCTACCTGAGGGCCAAGGGTAACGTGTTCAAGAATAAGCGTATCCTTATGGAGCACATCCACAAGCTGAAGGCCGACAAGGCTCGCAAGAAGCTCCTGGCGTAAGTCTAGAACCAAACTTATGTTCTGTATTTATCCAGAAGAAGTGTTGGCCCGTAACATGAATGTACAATTTGGAAGAGGCAGAAGTATATCTAGTACTCACAGTACTTGAATATTAATTCTGTGAAACTCTATCAATTATGTTTTGGTGAAATGAAGCATTCTAAAGATGCACACTGTAAAGGTTTTTTTATGTGACTAAAGAGCAAAAGTCGTATTTCCATTTTCTACAGTGTAACGTGATGGAGCAGATAATAGTTGAGCTCTATTGTCAGTTTGGTCTGGGGTTGCCCCAGTACTCCAAAATAATCTAATAGCAATGATAGCATGCTTTAGGTTTAACAAGATTTTATTGGTTGATGTTTAAGTGTGTATTAAAAGTTGAAGACGAAGAACACCTGTGTCTCACCTTCTGATTTCTCTGTCCGACAGTGACCAGGCCGAGGCTCGTCGCTCCAAGACAAAGGAGGCTCGTAAGCGCAGAGAGGAGCGTCTCGCAGCCAAGAAGGAGGAGATCATCAAGACCTTGTCCAAGGAGGAGGAGACGACCAAGAAGTAATCTGGCTCCGTCAATCCTGCCCGACTCTGCCAGCTGTCGAGTGTTGACAATAAAAGTGTACATAAAAGACACTGAAGGTCTCCTGTACTTTCTTTACTCAAAGCAAATGCCCTACTGGGAAGTAATGATTAAAATCTGGAGGGCAAATTTCTCGAGTTACCACAAGATGACTAATGGCCTAATAATGCATTTAAGACACATAGTTCTCCTTCTTAACCTCATGAATATTTAAATCCCATAACCTTCTCTGTTATTTAAGAATACATAATTTACAGCTAATGGAATCTAATTAAGGGCACTGACAGTGCTGGTGTATTTTAAATGAGATTTGTAAGTATGTATTGTTAAATGATAAAAAGTTGATGAAAAACAAGTGTTGGCATCATCTGGAATCACATCTTGACCACCATGCAAACTTAAGATTTTTGCTCCTTTTATTGGTCTCTACCACATTCTGAGTATAATATCTGTCCCTTAAGCTGCTAAATGCTTCACTTTGTTCACTGGCCACTTACCAACTTTCTGTCTGCTGTTTGCTGCTGATCCGGTGGGATTTTAGAGCCTTTTCACAGAAAATAACTGGCCGTGAAGCTGAAATGACACCACATGTGTGAGCGATACAAATGAGCTGAAACAAAAAGATGCATGTACGCTTGTGATGGAAAGAACACGTATATCATGACGGTCTCTAATTCCAGTGACTTCAACTCATTTTTCTGTGATGGCACAAAGCATTCATGAAGTTTGGTTCAATCGATTTTTTATGTCTTAATTTCAGCAACTTAAACGATCAATTTGAGTGATTATAGAAAGTAGTGTGAACCAAATTTGCCTGCAGCAAAACTTCTGAGGGATTCTGATAACAGCTGGTGACTTTTCTGGGCCCATTGTAATAGGGCTTGTTTGATACACCCCCTGGACTTGGCCACAAACACTACAATGGGAAAGTCTGAAGAGCTCAGCTTTGATCTGAAAGAGCACATTATTGACTCAAACAAGTCAGGAAAGTCACTTGGAGCTATTTCAAAGCAGTTACAGGTCCCGAGATCAACTGCCAACAATTTTAAGTTTAAGTGCTTGGCACAGTTTGTGTCACTGCCACGATCAGGAAGAAGACGCACATATCACCTGCTGCTGAGAGAAAAGTGGTCAGGATATCGCAGCAGATTTGGTCACACTATCAGAAGAATGAATTCATTATTGAACCAAACTTAATTTTAATTTTTTTTAAATTGAATTCAGGACATATTTTCTTTCCCCACAATCCAATTAAAGGTTTCCTCAAATTGCTCTGACCTTTCTTGACTCATAAAGCACAAACATTTGATGAAAAGGGTAAAGACGCCTGTCAGCTGTGATTTACTGATGAAATATTCCTTGCCTGCTTAGCTTGTAAATTAGGTTTGAATGCTGTCTTTGTATCACGACCCTCTCGGGGTCACATGTTTAGTCTTGTTTGTCAGTGACAACATGGGAGTTTTCCATCAGGACGTACAAAATGATCTGCAGACATGATTTCAAGCCACTTAGAATTAATTTTATTTCCTGCTCTCTGAGGAAAGAAAGTCCCTCTGCTGACTGTGGTGACATCCAGTGACTCAAAGCTCAGTTAAACAGGTAAATCCCCTGATTATTTTCTTAATTAGAATGTTAGATCTATAAATTATGGAGACATAGTGTGTTAATACAGTTTGTAATTTTAAAGGTTTGTCGCCCTCAAGTGGTTGTAGCTGGTATTATAAATCAAAATTCAAAAAGTCAAATATCTCAGTGATAATCCCAGATTTTACTGTCATTATGCACAATGCATTTTTAGGCAAATATTGTACTTATTAATCCACTACTTTTTTGTGATAACTTTAGTTACTAGTTACTTTGCAGATTACATGCTGCATCAGAGCCAAAGTAGAAGATTTTTAAATTAATCTATTTCATCATCAATTGGATACAAAAAAAACACCAATAATTTCCAATCATCAGACAATATTGAATATCGGTCAGCCCTTGTATACAGTCAGTGATGGAATGTAACTAAGTACATTTACTCAACGTAAACATAAAGTACTAGTATTTTAAGATACTTTAAGTATTTCTAATTTCTGCTATTTATACTACAATTCTACTACATTTATTAGTGGAAAAATACTGTACTTTTTACTCCACTCCTTTTTTACTAGTTACTTTGCAGATTACATGCTGCATCAGAGTCAAGAAGAAGAAGCACATTTTAAAATAATTTTACTTTGTCTGAAAAATAATTCTGATAATAATAATAAATGTTGAATATTGGATCCTAATTAGTTGACCCATAGTACACAGTCAGTGGTGGAATGTAACTTAGTATATCTACACAAGTACTGTACTTAAGTACATATTTAAAGTACTTTACTTGAGTATTTCCATTGTCTGCTACTTTATACTTTCACTCCACTACATTTTGGAGACAAATATAGTAGGCTACTTTTTACTCCACTACTTTTTTGATAACTTTAGTTACTAGTTACTTTGCACTTTGCATTTTAAATGTAATTCATCTTATCAGCAATTGGATAAGAAACCACAATAGTCGGAAAAATGCTGAAAATCAGATATGACAATCGGCCAGCCAGGTAATCTGTCGCCCTGATAGTATAGAATATATAGGCTACATACATGTAAATATATGTGTGATTTACTTTTACTTTACTTTTGGAACTTAAGTACATTTAATATCAGATACTTACTACTTAAGACTATTACTTAAGTACTATTAGTACTTTTTTACAGCACTTTAAAACACACACAGTGCTTCCCAAACATTAAAAATGTAAACCCACAAAGCACATAAGGTAAAAACAGCACAAATAGTGTGTTATCCTCTTGTATAATACTTACAATCAACAATAATACACTTCATTCTGGCTATTAAGTCTTGATTTGTAATATGTTGGAGCGGAGGGTCTCTCGTGTCCATTACAGCCGTGGCAGGATGTGTAAATTATGCATGGACCCCTCTAAGTGACTGTATGTGTTCACGAGCTGACATCATTCGTCTGCATGTGTTTTGGTTGTGCGAGTGCTTATGAGACGCGCACGGTGGTAATAGTTCAAACAGGCAGGAGGGCACCAGGCCTCATGTTAAGCAGCAGTGGAATGCACCAAGATCAGCTGTTCCTTAAACCACATGACCCCATTACTGCCCCCCGCAGGCCCACGTCTTCCATCACACCTCCCTGTGGGCCAGTTCGCCACTCACAGCAGCCGAGGCCAGTGAGGTGGAAGGTGATGACAATTTCAGGGCCCACAGCTGGAGAGAGCCTAAACATTATTGCATCAGGTGACTCAGAGGTCCCAGAGCTCATGATTAGATCTCCTGGAACCAGGAGCTTTTCAGTCAAGCCTCATCAGACGGGCCACTGAGGGCGAACTGCTGTTAAAATGCATGAAAACTGTGACATATGATGTGTAAAGCTTTAAGGCTAAGCCACATGCACTGGTCATGAGTTGTAAGCAGTCATTTGGAGGTTTTTTTTAGAGAACTGAGGAGGTGAATGTAGGACTGCAACTAATAATTATTTGCATCTATTAAAACACAGACACGTGCCAATCATAATTACCTAAAGCCCAACAAGGTGACATGTTGTTTGCTTCTCTGGCCAGCAGATGTTTTACTTCCAATCAGAAACATTTGAGAAGCTGGAACCAGAAGACTTTGGCACCTTTCATTTATCAAAATACTTCAATCACTTCAGCTCCAGGTGAATGTTTTCATGTATTATTATTGGATTTCTGTCACCAGGTTTGACCCAGATAAGTCATAAAATTACAACCATGGTGATGATGGAGTGCCACTAATACAAAGATTTCTTTGTTTGACCGTTGTCATTTTACAGCCACAGATAGATACATGACCTCATCGTCATGCACTCTGGAAACAACTGTGTTTAAAAAATAGTACACTGCCTCTTTCTCTCACACACTTTCAAAACAAGGGCCAACCAATAACAATAACTTTATTGATATAGCACTTATTAACAAGTCACAAAGTGCTTTATGAGGACATGAAACTACATAGAAATTACATATAAATTATAAACATCAATACGATTTATACAATAATAAAACACATTACACAGACACACACACACACACACACACACACACACACACACACACACACACACACACACACACACACACACACACTCTTGACGTTACCATGGCCTGTTTTTGCTCGTTAACTGTCTCTAGGTAGATTACACTCCCCATCTGCCATGCTGGAGAGCACAGCCTTTAAAACACACACACAAGATGTGCCTCACCTCACCTGTATATGGCTGTAAAACCAACTCACTCTGCATCAGTCGTGGTCGCTTTGAAAAACTCTTAACTCTTTTTCAGATTTCCACCACACTGCTTTACTTTCACTGGTGTTATGTACCACTTCTGTTCACAGGGGCCACCAGAATCAAATGAAAGTTTCCTGTAGCTGCTTTAATTACAGGCCTGAAGAGGTGAAAGATAAAAAATAAATAGAAAGAAGAAAGTATTTTGGATACAGATTACTGTCATGTTGTTGATGTCACAGGTTATCGGTTGATATGTTATCTTAAATGCCAAATGATGTGCAGCTGGCTGCGGTGTACAAACGATTTGTGAAGAGCATGTACTGTTTATTGCTTAATAGATAAAGACAAGTTCAATTCACAGCCATGTTAATATTTTACAAGTGGGTGTCATGTATTACTTCCTGATAGTGTTGCGTTCATCCTGGAAATGACACTGTGATATATTTTGTTTGACTCTTGTTTCTGTTCTTGCGTGGTGTTACGAGGGAGGGTGGCACTTTGGAAACAGTTTGCCAAATTACAAATTCTTGACGCTTTTGAAATTTTGGGGTAAAAAAAAATTCTGGTCTTTAAGTTAACAAAGCTGCCACCTTATGAATATGTGATTATTTTTATTTTAAGCCTCGTGTCAGCTTAAAAACATCAACACTTTCGATCCTGTTGCATCATCCACACTGGTCACTTACAGACAGTCACACTCATACTGAGAGAAGATAAGCTAACGTTTCCCCAACAATTTGGGTGCTGAGTCATATCATGGTAAAACTGAAACTAGTCCAGTTGCCTACGATACAGCACCTAGATTTACCATGACCTGGATGACTTTCATCAACATATCATGTGATGGTTAAGAAAAGATTTGTCCCACTTGATTTCCATGCCATCTGCCCTCATTATTGTTGTTTCTGGTATGTCATGCAACCTGTTATATGGTTTCACAGCAAGGAACACAGCTAACAATGACAGGAAGTGTTGGTTCAGTTTGATCGGTTATTTGCAGTACAAACTAGTAGAAAAAACACTAGATACTGACACGAAGCCTGACAGGAAGCTCACTGTGGTTGCTGTTTAGAGCTGTAGCGAAGACAACAAGCCTGATTCACATCCTGTCTCTTGTAGATGATCAGGGGTGCAGCATTTGCTCCCACTGTCCTCCTCAGTCATTTCACGCCACCTTGTAGCGTGCTGCGTCCACTTCCTGTCTAGAGCAGCTGGAGGGCATCAGTTGGATATCACACACAAGCACTATTTCCTCAAATCTATGTAAATATTTTACGCAGCTCATATGCAAACACACGTATTCAAAACTGTTTTACTACATCACCAACATAGACTTTCTCTTCCAACTCTTCGTGCATGAAGAAATCAAAGGTGTAATATGACAGAATTGGCCTCCTGGTCAAATTTATAATCAAAACAAATAGAAGGGCAGCGTATCATCAGAGTAACTGCTAATTGCTGCAGTTACCTAGTTAGCCTAGTTAGCCATGCAGCTAGCGGTTCAGACTGGGAGCTCAGGGACCAGGGGAGAGTTGGTGTTGCACCGTCAGCACAGGAGCTTTGGACCCGGTTCTCTATGAGGGACTTTAAGAGTTGATTTCTCAAAAACTACACAGTAAAACTACTTCATATTACTTGTACATGTAGTCTGAGAAGTACTAAGTCCAAAAATATTTGGCTCAAACACTACTTATGGAAGAAATGTTTTTTGTCAACATCAGAATCAGTCGAAAAGAGCTATTGGTAGCTACAGTTGGCAGCAGTTAGCAGTTACGCTGATAATATGCTGCCCCCTATTTGTTTCAAGTTTTAATTCAATAGGTCGCCAATTCTTACATACTGCACCTTTAAACGAATATCAGAATTCAGCAGAAATCCTGCAGAACTTTGTGCTCCTGCCTCCCTCTGAGCTGAATAACAGATTAATAACCAAAAGTTAGCTTCTAATTACACAATCATCCATCACTGAGATAATAATTCCCACATGATCCATCCACGCTGAGTAAAAGAGGCCGAGGCCTTCCTGCAGGCACACAAGAGCTTCACTAGCTGAGAAATCTCTCATGTTACGATATTATGAATGTCATCTTGAAGAATCACTCCTTTGGCTTTAATGTGGTTAAACAGCTTATGGACTCTTTGGATGGAAATGGCATTGTCTGTAATAAGCTAATGACTGACTGTTGTGCGCAGGAGGCAGCAGGATGGCTTGTGATGAGAGGAAACCAGATGAGAGGTCTGGATGTTTGATTGAACAGACCGCCACAGAAGCAAGGTGCTTGCTGCTGTACTTCCTCTATGATACACTGCAATTACTCCGGGGCAGTGCCTCTCTCTGTTTCTTCATGCTAACAGCCCTGTTATTATCATGGAGATGCTGATTTTTTCCCACATTTCTCTCCACATTCCTGTTTGTGTCCCATGATGCATGAAAGTGTGTCTTTTTTCCCAGAGGCCGGGCTCTCGGGATGAGTTTGTTATCTTTAGTCTGACAAGGACACGTACAAGAAGAAACGCTAATCTGACAGACTGAATTTGCAATATGCAAAACCCGAGATAGTGAAGTCATTTAGGACATAAATGTGTTCAATCATTAACACATAACACACATCCCCCATGAGAGGCCTAGCTGCTCATCAGTCAGGGAGCCATTACATGAAAGTGTGTTTGAGGTAAAAAGCGGGTTAAGTGTAGCTTTTAGCTCCGTCTCTATTAGCCTGATCATATTAGTTGGACTTATTGATTATCCTCCGTCTGGTCGCAGCAGAGCAGCCTCAAGCAACCCCGACGAGATTTATGCAAACCCTGCCGTCCTGCCAAAATAAAAACTTTCCAAGGGCTCTTTTTGTTTTGGATTTGTGTGTGTGTGGGGCAGTGGGGTTGCTGTGGCACGGCTCGGCTTACTCAGCATGTAGTTACTCGGCATAATTGCCTCATTCCAAGGAGCTCAGCAGGGAGTTTTCCACTGAAAAACTCAAAGCAGGAGGGATAAATGGAGGAGAGCTGGGCGTGGTTAAATGTTTGTGGGTGTTTATTGTAAAATGAATTCCATGGGAGCAACATATTTCCCATAAACCCCATTCAGCTTCACATAGAATATATTATCTCTCTTGCATCACACAGCTGGCAACCCAGAGCTCCCAAATGAGAGCCAAACAAGAGATGAGTTATGGCTCCTCTGGGCATCAGCTCCCCACCTCTGTCTGCTTTTTGTCCCTCTCTCTGTCTGGCTTTCTGTTTCTCTCATTTTGGCCGGCGGTGCTGCCATGTTTGAAACAGGTTCCCCTCTCAGCTGAGCGGAGGCTTCCCTTCCTCTGGCCCCAACCCCCCCCAATTCCCTCCCACCTCTCAAACAGAAGAAACACACACTTTTATCGTAAGTGGATATGAGTCGATACAGCTGGCAAAATTTTACACAGGAATAAAGGAAGCTTGTGTGCGTGTAGGTTAGAGTGTGAGGGGTGTTTGGAGTCGCTGTGATTGGATGGCAAGCCTCTGCCCCTCACTTGGTTTTGTTTCCTGGCACACACACACTAGTCAAGAGGCAAACTGTGGGCTAATTCAGTACCGGGCACTCATGTTACTGCCTCCTTTTTGTGCAAAGGGGAGAGGGGCTTAAGGGGTGTGGGCGGGGGATGGCTGGGGGAGGGAGGGGAAGGCAGAGGCTGGGGCGGAGATCAGAAGGAGCTCTAGCTGTGGTGGAAAGTAGGATTGTGAGTTCGTTCGTGTGGACACATGAGAGACAGAGGGGTGGACAGAAGAGACCCGGCGAGAATCAAAGTAGGATGTGGATCAACAGAAGAGCGGGTTTCTCTCAGCTGACCTGGACACAAGCAGGAAGACAGGAAAGACAAAGAAGAGGTGCACAGAGGACAGAGGACTTGTCTAAACAAGAGACAGCAGAGAGAGAGCTTCTGACTGGGGAGGCGTGCACTCACTTACCCAAGGAGGGAGAGAAACACAGTGAAACTAGACAGACAGGAAGAGGAAAAGGGGGAGGAGGTTAAAGAAAACATAAGAAAGCAGAGAGGCAAAAGATTAACAGTTCAGAGAGAGAGAGAGAGGGAGTGAGAGTCAAAGAGGGGGGAGGAAATCTGAAAACACACAGAGAGAGAGAGAGAGGGTGACAGAAAGCAGTAACGGGTGAGGTGTTGAGCAAGGTGAGAGAGCTTCAGACAGAAGGTGAGGGGGGCTAGCGGGTGAGGTTTGCTGGAGGGGTGAGGTATGAGGGGACAGCCCTTGAAGTCACTCTTCTCTTTGGTGTTCGTTCTCCTCTTTTTGGGGAGCCTGCTGACCTCGCTTGTCTGGTACGTGTTCGACCACAGGTAAGTGTGATACCTCTGTGCACACATGCATTATCTTATCAGTCCAGTGGGAAGGGACTTTGGATGTTATATGGGGGTCCACCAGTAGGAAAAGGTAAGATAAAGAGGCAGAGGACAAGAGGAAGATGCTGATAAAGAAGTTGATGATTTTCACTTTTTTCCACGTGTCATCCTCTTTGTTGGAAGACTTATTCAGTAACCTTTTTCTTACTTACCATCAGTGAAAGTAACAACACCACATGGTCAAAATACTCGGTTAGAAGTAGAAAACATTGCTAAAGTAAACCTATGTAAGTATTATCAGCAGAGTGTACTTTATGAATGAAAAGTCACTGTTTCATTATTAAATATGATGTGTGAAAAGAAGGATTGGCTGACTTTGCCTATCCTGAAGAAAACTGTTGCCGGTGCGGGGAAACTAACCCACCATAGATGATCCGTCAGAATCAAAGTCCAGGATTTCAGGTTCAATTCACTTCTTTATTGGTGAATGAGCATGATTGAAAACGGTTAATTAGGTGTGGTTTCCTTTAAAGGAAATAAACAATAGAAATAATTACATTAACAAATTCAGGCTGGTGACCGTGCAAAGGAAATTTTCATAAATGTAAAATATACTTTCTGATTTAAACAAAGTAGTCTGTAGCATTGACATTACTCCCGTAAGCATGTAAGTACACCATGCTGAGGGACAAAGACTGGCTGTGTGGGAGAAGATCAACTATATTGGGGATAACAGGTGGTCTGATTAGGTGCACTGCAGGTGACAATGACCCATCCCCTGGAATGTACCATTTGGTTTGATTAGCTTTTGAACAATGTGTCTGGGTTAATGTTACAGCTGTATTTGCCGCATTTTTAAAGGGGCACTATGTGGTTTTGAAGAATTAATTCAAACTCAGATTTTTAATATTTACAGTATTAATGAGGTAATAATACAAACTCTGAAATATAATTTTTTCCCCCCATAACCGAATCAACAAGAAGCTAGAAAGGTGGCAGGGTCCGCCAAATATAAACAAAGTAAAAACGTATGAGATTGTGTTGTCCTTTAAAGGTTTGTAAGAAAAATTGATTTGTCACCTCGACACTTTGGGATAGCGGCCGACCCGTCCTACGATCCGTCATTGTCAAAAAGCTATTCTTAAAAGTAGCACCTTTAAGGTCAGTTTGTTTAGTCATGAAAATGAAAACGAGTCTGTTTACTTAGTTTGTTTAGGTATTAAAAAAATCAATTTCTCTTCTGATAAGAATTTCTTCCCCAAAACTACATAATGCACCTTTAAAGTCGAGCTACTACTTCACACTAAAATGTCATATGATTGTAGCGTCGCTCTCCTGCTGTGAGAACCACGTATCTTTAAAACATCAATTTCTCATGTCCTCTGTCTTCATGCATTTTCCAGCTAATCCAACAGGGTTTCTACCTTAAATAGTTTATTTAGCAGAAGAATTAGAAGTAGGAGAATTTCTCAACCCATAAAGGGAAACGTGATCATTTAGTTTATCAGACAAAAATCATATTCAAACAAAAAAAAGTATAAAAAAATTGTAATCTTAAAAAATCCTAGTAACTGAAGCTTTGTGTAGACAAAATAATACAGCAAGAAAATGACACTATTTGCCTCTGAGATGTGGTGCAGTAATAGTATAAAGTACCTTGAATCTGAAATTGAGTAAACTTGCTCTTTGTCGATAAAGTTTCTATTTGAGGAAAATCAAAAGCAGAATCTAAGAAACCCTCACAGTGAAGCCGTCGCAGTCGTTAAAACGGAAGTGTGAGAGGCTGCTCTAACACCAGCCTGAAATTAAAGGATTTCTAGCCCGATACTCTGACATTTAATCACAGTCTCTCTGAGGTTGTGGGGCTTTGTAGTCTGACAGGTGCACACATTGTGAGACTGTGTGGGAATCAGACATGATGACACATTACAGGCTCATAGCTCTTTTTGGTAACTCGAAACAGGAAGAGCAGATGGCTAACTGGAAGAACATCATACCACAGCACGTTTATTACAACACACAGACGCAAAGAGGCAGAAGCAAAGGTCTCTGCTCATGAGTTTGTACGCTGGTTGTTCATTTATTTTGTATGAAGCTGACAGATTTGCCACTGCAGTGCCCCATGTCAACGGGAAATGCATGAATACAGAACTTCGTGTGATTCCTCTTTTTGTTTTAGTGTGTTTTGAAATTTGAAATGTGTGCATACAGGCCCACATGGATGAGGAAACTGCTTTATTTAATGAATATGTGCATGGAAACACACAATGCAGCACATTTGGAGCAGGATTTTTCTCTCAGCTGATGTAAACAAAACCAAGAAAAATGAAGACTTAGAGCTTATAGATGATCTGTTTCCTCTCCTGCTTCTGTATTTTCACGTTTCTCCCTCTTCACAGCAGCAATGTGGAGCCTCACAAACCAACTCCTCAGAAGAAAAGCGCCCAAGACAAAAGTGCCCCGGAAAAAAGCGCCCCGGAAAAAAGTGCCCCTGAGAAAAATGCCTCTACGCCTAAAGAGCTCTGTAAAGGCTGCAGGTGAGAGCAACCTCACCCTCACTGCCTCTGCTCGAGTGACCTTCTTTTTGTTTATGCCTTTATCACATCAAGTCACGTCAGCACTACCAGCATTACTCACTTGTTTGTGTGTGTCTGTGTGTGTCTCAGGGAGGTCATCGACAAGGTAAACAAGCGTTACTCTCAAACCTGGAAAAAGCAGGAGGATAATTACCAAAAATTCAGGTAAGAAAACACAACATCCTCTCTATTTTTCAAACATTTCTATTCTATTTTAAGGTTTTAGAACAAGAAACCCAAAACAAATAATACACAAATATAAAAGATATGCTGTATCTGCAGGGAAATGTCCATAGGAATAAGCTGTACATCACAGGACGTACAGAAGGGCACATAAACAAAAAAAAAATGTATTAGTTGCAGCTGAGTCCATTTCCTTTCTGATATAATCAAAAGAAAGGCCCCAAATCTCATCAAATTCAAATTTTGAATCAGAGAAGAACCTAATCTTCCACCAAAGAATGATACTACACACATCATTGCGCCACTTCTTTAAAGAAGGGGGGGCAGACTTCCTCTATCTCAAAATAGCCCTTCTAGCAATGAGCATGCATTACATTAAACCCTGCTGGGTTTCATATCATATGGCAGTTTTAGGGAAGATTTCATATCATCCCAAAATAGCAAGTAAATGTGCTGTGCTTATGCTCTGGTTAGGTTTACACACAAAAAACACTTCAATCACGGTTTGGCTTAGAATACCTGCTTTGGTCTCAACAAAATCATCTGGAAATATCGCCAGGTGTCCTTAAAAACATCCAGCGCCAGCCTCGTTGGCTTTGATATATACATGTATATGTAAAGAAGCAACAAGTATAAAAACAGAATATAAATAGCAAATAAATAAAAGAAAAAATGTCCCCATTGTTCACAAATAGTTGAAACTATACTCTGAAAAGAAGAACAAGTAAAGACAGAATGAGAAGTAGAAACAGACGTGGGTTTAAACCAGAGGAACTTCTACTCACATGTGGTTTAGATATAACACATCTTGATGTCATGTGAGATATGGTGAAATAGTGAGACTTCACCTGAAAGACACAACACTGTTTTCATTCATGGAGTTAAATCCTCATATGAAAGAAGAAACTCTTTATTTTCAAGCTGAAATAAAGTGTATATTTGATTAGCTCTTCATTGTCAACACTCCTGCCCGCCCTCGTCTGATATTTAATTAATCCCTTGTGGTTTTCCAGATCTCAGCTGAGCAGCAACTGCCATGGCTCTGACAAGGCCATCATTACCCAGGCCAACACCGCTGTGGGAACAAAGCTCGTGTACGACGGGGAAAAGAAGAGGACGCTCCAGGTGACCCCAGAGATTTTCAGCACCTTTATAAAGGTATGTTGTTTTTCATTTGGGAATATTTCCACAACATCTGCTGCTGCATGTTTTCACCATAGAGATTGTTCCACTGCTTTGCTCCTGCGTGTGCTGTCATAAGTCATGTGTCTGCTCACATGTTGGCTCTTTACACACTCACAGCACGGGTTATTTTTGGTAAAGGGCTCTTAAACTTAGACCAGAGACTTGCTGAACTGGAGTCTGCCTGTACTGCCTGTACTCTGTGTCACTGTGTTATTTCTAGATTTGAAGGATTTGACATTAAAATAAAAAAAATTAAAAACACTTTTAAATAAAGGGGATACCCAGATTTGATACAATTTTGTAATAAATGACATATTTTTTTACATTTGCAAACAAAGAAACAATGTTTACCGTTATATAATTCAATGAAAATAACGAATAATGTGAATTTATGCTGTGGGTGTCACGCAGATAATTTATTAACAAAGACAAGTGAGCACAAAGCAGATGTAGATAAATATATCTATGATTGTCGGCTCACATGATTGACTTTCTTTCTCCTTTTTATGACTTGAAAATAATTCTTATCTTGTCACTGACCTTGTCTCTATCAAAATCTATATGCGATATCTTAAACCAACCCCATTTATTGACTATCAAACAGTTCAGGTCACATCTTTACCGTCACACATGAACAAATTGCTTGTGCAATAAAGCAGTAAAAAGCACTAAACACAGCTGCTCCCATGCACACAATATAATGTAACAATAAAAGCAGCCATAGGATCATTTTTGCAGGAAAGATTGAGCCTGGTGGCCAGTTAGCAAAGTTAAAGCAAGGAATATAGGAAACCAATCTGTATGTGGATGGTTGTCTACAGCCATTACACCGCGCAGTCAGTATCTACTTCAGAATGATAAGTAGAAACAAAAAGGTTGTCTGTTGCTCATTTAAGCCATCGCCGAAGGTTGACTAAATCAATCCCATTGTTGAGACATTTCTGGCCAAACCACAAATATCAACCTCATGGCTGTGCTGGAGGAAAGTCATGAGCATTCAGTGTCTCGTAACAATGAAGATCTGTACCAAATTTCACAAAAATCCTTTGAATGTTTGTGAAGACATCTGACTCACTGTCTTGTCAAAATATATACCGCACAAGTATGTGCTACTCATAACTCTTTCCACGATGTAAGGGGGGTAAGGGGGAAGTGAAGTATTATTTTGAACGTCCAGTCTGGGGAACTGGTCATCACACCTCTTTACAGGCTCATTTCAAATGAAGCAGACTGACAACAACTGTGTCATCTGCAAGTGTATAGCTGCCAAGCCTGCTGAGTCGGCAGCATAAGTATGTATAATGGCAGTTGAACTTATCTTGATTGTGGCTCTGACAAAAGTGTGAAATGGCTGAAGATCTGATTGTGCAGAAGTTACAAAGCGACCTCAGAAGTGTGACTGTCGAATCTGAACAAGAGTTTAAACTAGAAAAGTACCTGTTGTATAAAAACCAAAAGTACCGCCAGGTTATCTGTAATTTAGAGTGAATAACTTCAGAAATCCTCAGGTCACTGGAAGATAAAAAGGGCTGGATAGAAAACAGAGGATTTGCAGTTGTTTTGGTATCATCTTGTTTAAATGTGAAAGTGTAAGTATAACATGTCTGTCCTTTGTTTAAGTAATATCTGTTGTATGTAATCCATGCCGTGCGCTGTTGTTTTGCCATTATTGCATGTTCTGTTTGTGCTCCGTACCATGCGATCGTGGTCCTGAGCTTTATAAATGAATTAAATAAAATGAAAATGAGAATGTGTGAGTTTCACACTCAGATAAATATAGTACTAAAAGTATTTTAACAATAGATACACTTGAAAGCTTACAAGGGGACACCCACATTTGAACTGGGGACCTGTTGCACTATTTTGCATGAAAAAAAAAAGAAACTTAATAACTTAAAAAACTTAATTTCCCAGCAAAACACTGTCTGAACCATGGGGCTGCTAAGTATTGACTTGTGTCCTGAATGGCTGCCATAAACAGTCAGGTGAAAGATCTGTAACCTTCAGGCCACCGTGAAGTGGTGTTAAAAAACCCCTATTGACATTTTTTGTCACTGCGCAAACCATGATAGCATGGGAACATCTTTATCAAGGACCCCGTTCTACGACTGAATGATACCAATAAAGCCTTTGGAGGCTTCATTCTAGTTCCACCTAAAGGATGTGCAATGACTCTGGCTAAGTGGTTGTAAATGGTGCATTTCCAACAATAAAATACAACTTTATTTCCCAACATGGCCATGAAAAACATGTCAGCTCATCGCAAAATGACAAAACATGAATAGCTGCCTCACCAACAGTCAAATCAATTAATTTGATATTTTATATCTTTTGATTTGCAACAGAGAGGGAATGAATGAATGCACATGTTGTCATATGTGGGCAGTGCAGGGGATTTCCAAGGATATTGGCTGAAGAGGAAACATTTGCAAATGAGATCCATCCATAGACCCCCCTTTGAATGGCTCTTTGCCTTTCCCACGCTCCAGTGTATCATCATCATCAGTATAAATGTTTTGTAATGCATTTTCCGTTGGTGTTGATTGCAGGAGCATCCTTTCCCAAATAAAACATGGGACACGTGTGCTGTCGTTGGGAACAGTGGGATCCTGACCAACAGTGGCTGTGGACAGATGATCGATTCAGCTCAGTTTGTCATCAGGTCAGAAACGTGACGTGAAAAATTAGAAATTAAACTTCTCTTTTAAACTTCCTTAAAACGTTCTCTTTATCTTCTTTGTTGCTTCCTCAGGTGTAACCTTCCTCCTTTGAGAAGCGGCTATGAGAAACACGTGGGCATCAAGACTGATCTTGTGACGGCGAACCCAAGCATCTTCCTTGAAAAGTGGGCAAGAACATGATCACACTGCACTGCCACCACGAAATCTTCCTTTTGTCTTGGTGTTTCACACCTGCTGTTGTCTTTCAGGTATGGTGCTCTTAATGGGCGTCGCCGTCCATTTGTGGAGAATATGCGAACCTACGGCAACTCCCTGCTGCTCATCCCCGCCTTCTCCTACGGCCACAACACCCCTGTGTCCCTCCGAGTCGCTTACACCATTGAGGACTTCGAAAGCCCCATCCGGCCCATCTTCTTCAACCCTGAGTACCTTCAGAGTCTGGCCGTCTTCTGGCGCTCCCAAGGTGTGCGAGCAGTGCGACTCAGCACCGGAATAATCATGGTTAGCATGGCACTGGAACACTGCGCCAACGTTCATCTGTACGGGTTCTGGCCCTTCAGCAACCACCCACATGGACTCCATGCCTTAACCAACCACTACTACGATGACAGACAAACAAAAGCGAGATTCCATGCCATGCCGGTTGAGTTCGACCTCTTGTTGCGGCTGCACGGTGAGGGGGTGCTCAAGCTTCATCTGGGAGATTGTCAGCCAGGTGAAAAGTAGTTCCCAGACCCAGGGGCAGCTGACGGGACAGGAGCAAAGTGCCTTCTTTGTAGCCTCAGGAAGAAGCCGGTCAATCATGAAGTCCTTCATAAACTTTTAAATGAATGGACGGATGTTATTTGGCCGGTGACACAGATCAAGTGTGTCCAAGCACAGCGGATGCTTTGACATGCTGTGCAGCCAAGACATTTGCACTGAAATCAAAATGCAACAATCATAAGACTGCGAACAGTCTGTAAACAGTCTTATAAAAATGTATTTATTACCACAAATGCTCCAGCTGGAGTCTGGAGGGAGTTGTTTTGATTTAAATGGGAATCCTTTGTGAGGCCTTTAACTACATTGTAGTGCCTTATGCTAATCAATAACTAATGACCGACCATCCAAGCTTTTGTAAACAAACTGAATGTATTTTCAATCAAATACCTCCTTTCCATGAAGACTGTCTGGCCAAAACACTTTAACATTTACTGCAAATACAGCACACTGAATGTGAAGAATCCTTGTCACACATCGAAACCACAATTCTGGGGGCTGTTGAGGAGAAATACACATTTCTGTACTTTTATTCTACATCGCTTACGTTGCTGGATGTGATACAGACATGAGGTAAGCCTCAGATCTCAGAGTGCCTGCAGGGGTTCTGTCCAAGTAGCGTTAACTACAAAATCATGGCTGCCCCCTGTGGGCTGTGGCCATCAGAAGCTCGGAGCCAAGAAAACAGAGACGCCACTGACATAATAACACCGATAAACACAGGGGGGTCCCTCCTCACAAAGGTTGCTATGGGGAGCCCATGTTTCAATGTGCTGCCCCGCGTCACCATAGTGACCAGACAGGATGAGTGCTGCACACACAGTGGTACAACAAATACTTTTTTCCAGTTGATGTAAATGCTGAATCGATGGAGATTTAAAACTGACTCCAATGTAAGGTCATGGGATGATTGTGAATTGTGCACTTTGGGTGAAAATTGTAACATTTGGGAAAGCTTTCTTTGTAATATTTGCATCAAGACTCGGTGGGTCTTGACTTGCCGTTCATGCTGACACTTATACGGTCTTACAGCAACACGGTCTCCAGAGGTGGGGGACTCGAGTCACATGGCTTGCCAAGAGTCAGACTGGAGTCGCAGATTTGAGGACTTGAGACTTGTTCGACCAACACTAATTTAAGACTTGACTTGACTTTGACTTGGTATTCATGCACGGATAGCAGCAACAACTTGGCTGACATGTTTGTGGCTCGGATCTGGCAAATAAGAGCAGAACATTCCAAGTGGAATGTCGGTCGGATAAACAAGTCTGGTGTGGGCCAGATATTGAAACATGATTGGGACACAGAAGACCAGCACTCACTGTGAATTCAAGGTTCATATTGTCAATAAAAGTAATAAGAAAAGAACAGCAGTATGCAATGTGTGTAGCTCAAAAATCTGTGACACGACCACCCCTTCATCCATCACTCCAAAAGTCACGAGGAGAGGTATTTGAATGTGTCTTTAGCTAACTTATTGTCATTTTGTCTAACTTGTTGATCACCTTATTTGCAAATGTTAGGTCAACAGCAAGGGTCTTGTTACTGATTATCACAAAATGTAAAACATCAGTGAGATTTATAAGATGTAAGCAGGCTGCAACAGTTTTCATTAGAGTTTTCATGACCACTTTCATTTAAAGGTGCAATATGTTAGAATTTTGCTTTCAAACACTCATATTTTAACTGAAACCATCAACAGAATGGGAGGAAATGTTTTGCATTGCAGAGATGTCTACTGAAGTTAGCATGCTAAGCAGATAGACTCGCTCATCCTGTCTTGCAATACCACTCCAAGCTCCCAGTCCTTACTGCTAGCTGCACTGCTAACTGCTACAGCTAATGATCACTCTGCTGATATGATGATTAGGATTATGATTATGGAAACTGGATTAGATCCTTAGAATTTCATACGACTTTATTTGTGACTTGTTACACTTGAGCAATGACTCGAATTGACTTGCTTTTTCTTGCCACAGTAAACTGAGAGGTGAAGGTTAGGACTTTAGACTTGCTCACGACCTGTGCATGTGTGATTCACTCCCACCTCTGCCAAACTCCTGCTGCAAACCTGACGCATGAAAGTCAGCTGGTACAAATTTGAACATGTCTGTGGTTTGCAGAAATGTAAAATGGCAATATTTTATTCTGGTGACTGATCGTCGTGATCGTCATCCAGACACATGATGCACAAGCTGTAAATGACCAAACTCGAGAATACTTGGTGAGCCAATTTGAGAATCATTTGAATGTTTGTGATTTTTTCTTGGTGAGAGGGAAAATGAAGTCAAAGTGAATCAGTGAATAAAAATATTTATCAGAAAACAAGTTATGTATTTGTGATCAGTGGCTGGAGTGGAATTCACTTGTCCGAACCAGGAGGCAAAAGCTTTTTCCCAGACGTCTCAGCTTGCATGATTTAGTATCTTTGAGCCTTTAAGTGCCCGAAACCTGCCAAGATTTGTCATTAGAATGCACTATTTACTTAGAAGCAGCACATTTGGCCAGTTTTTGGGTCACAGTTTGTGCTCAAGTGTTTAGTTTCAGGGCTGGAACATCACATGATGCAGTGATTTATTTACATAGTTCTGCACAGCACTCTTCTATCGATTCTCTCCTTTTTTCTTTCGGCTTCCTATTTTTGCATATACAATACAGCTGTGATACAAGTGGCCTATACATTGCTGCACCTTCCACTTGACTTCTCCTCTGTGTCCTGCTACCGGGCATCCCATAATTACTGCCTGAATCAGACATGCAAACATCTGGATGGTGCTTTAATAGTCTGAAAAATTAGCCAGGGAGTGTTTGGAAAGAAACTGGAGCAGTTTTTGTCCTTCTCCTCTTTCCCTGTCCCCAAATTCATAGTCGTAGCATGAGCACATTGTCTCTGAAATGACATCTGTGTAGGGTTGGTACATCTGGCCAATTAGGCCATTAATGGGATGAAATGTTTGTTTCCTTTTGGAGAAAATAGCCCGCTGCCACAAGTTGCCATCCCAGACATTGCTCACGGGATTCGTCTCAGTGACCCCGTTGTACATCCAGCTGCAGCACTCTGCTCGTTCCCACTGGCTAGTCTCTCTGGGGGAATTTTTTTTATTTTAGAGGATCACAAAAACATACTTTCCATTTCCACTTTTGATGTTTATTCTCCAGGCGGTTTGGCTGTGAACTCGTTAATGACGGCAGACACAAAGAGGAAAAGAGAATGAGGCCACACTGTTTGAATATTTCTCTTGGCTCAGTCTGGATTGATTGAAGAAATGTAATCAGTTTTTAAAATCAGTGGCTCGTAATGCATTAATGTAATTTACAGCCTCACAGACTCAGATGTTCTCTTGTCACTAGCTGAAGTTTAACTGTCACCGAACGAACTGCCAAAGTGACAAACAAAATGACACGGCTGACGTGAGTTGAAGAGACGTCTCTTCGGCCTCCTGTGTTGTTCCTGCCAGTGACACAACATCAGCCCGTGTCACTGTAATTCTCCTGATAGGACCGTGGAGACCCCCCGCTCTGCACCGATCAAAATCAGACCCAGATCTCAAACTGACATCATGACCAGGACAATACTCAACGTTTCCAGAGAGGGAAACCTTTTATTTCCTCATGTTTAAAAAAAAAAATTCTGCTGTGGAGCCCAAAGAAAAGATGCAGAGACTTCATTCAATACGCATTTCTGATTTATTTTTGTAGGAAAATAGGTCTTTTCACATGCAAATCAATTGTATTCATCAAAGAATTATGAAAAAAATCTTGGCCAGGGGGATACCAGAATGGCACTCAAAGAAATGTACATTTTACAAAAAGGCATAGAAAAACACACAAACACACAAATGCATGTATGAATCAGAGTTTGTACTGGTTATATCACTGGTTTTATTGTCACGTCCCACATGGGCGACTATAAGAAACATGTAGGGAAACAAGACTACAGCCTTTCTTCTGAACACAGACGTTGTTTTACACAGACAGACGGATGCTGAGGGTGGAAATTGTGGTATCTCTGATGAAAAGACCCACAAAAGACTGATATCATCTGATACAACCGGTTTTAAGTCTCTGTCTGTTTTAATACACCACAGCATCTGTGGAAGCACGTTTCTGCCAGTAAAAGAAAGAAAACTGATGAAAACTTAGCCTTGATCATTTCTTTGTTAGAATTATGGATACATTTTGACTTTTTATCTCACAGTTCAGACGTTCTGGCATTTATATCTCACAATTTTGTCTTTTTTCTGATAATTTCGACTTCTTATCTAACATTTTAACTTTTTTACTCATAATTATGACGTTTATCTTAGAATTATGACTTTTAATCCCTGAATTTTGATTCTTATCTCATATCTATGGCCTTTTATCTCATAACAATCACCTTTTCTCTCATAATAGTGTCTTTTTACCTCCTAATGTGGACTTTCCCCCCCATAATTAGGATTTATAATGGGAATATTTTTTCATTAAACTTAATTTTCATCTAATTTTTTTTCCTTAACTGGCAGAAATGGACTTCCATACAGCACAGAGATAAATCAAGTATAAATACTAGTCTATGAGAGCATTGCTCAGAACACTGCTAACCTTATGATTGCACCCTTGTGCACTTGAAGCTACTTTCTCTTTAACTCGCAATTCCTGCAGCTTCAAGGTACAATGGAAACTCAAAAGCGTGCTCAAATGCATATTGTCGCTGTTAAATGAAACATTTCTCAAATTTAGGTGAGTTTATTTCACGTATTATCATTTCCTTTGCTGCCTTGCAAGAGAAAAAGTTGAATACTTGCACACTGTCAGTACTGCAACATGTTTTGTTGAAAACCCTTAAATAATTAAATTGGCAAAGTATTCGAACTTGGAAGAAGTTTGCCTCTTGTGGTGAGCAGCCCTCACACAGAATAAACAACTCTGAAAGTAACCAACATACTGCTAAACTTGAGGGATTAGATGCTCATTATGGGTTGAGAAAATCTTTCTACCTAATGGGCCAGCATGCTTATTTATCATTTTCTCATAGATGCATTGTCACAAAGCTTAAAAAACACACACTGACATTTATATAAGACTATCAGTACTCTTGGTCTCCTGGTTTCCTTTTTTTTAAAAGCCCTCTTGACATTTTGCAGACATGGTTTTCACAGGACAGCAACAATATGCAGAAGAGAATAAACCCTAAAAAAAAGTTTCTGTCCAGTGAGCACGCTTCTTTTCTACTTCATTCCCATTTTTTTCTCAGTCACTCAATAGACAAAAGAGAACGGGGCCACACAAATACGTAACTGTGCCACAGGGTGATTCTCCTGACCTGGATAGCTGCCCGAATTCCTTACTTTCCCCTAAAAAAAAGAAACAGACAAGTCTGAGCAACATAACCTAGAATAGTTTTGGAGATGTAAGGCCAAAGCTGCCAGTCATACAGACTCTGAGCAGATGGGGTCCTTGAGTACCCCCACGGCCCGTCCTCAAAACCCTTTAAAGTGCTCCCTCCTTTGACGGGAAGTCGCCCTCTAGTGACATCAGCTGTCTGACTGCAAAGCATCACCAGCTGCATTCAGTTTGTGGAGAAAGCAGTAAATATTTTAGTTGAGAAACTTTGCTCACTGGGGAAGAGTTTAATGAGAGCTGATTGGCCTCAGGGGGAGGAGACTGACACTGACTGGGAAACACTAAATCACCTGTGGCTTATTGGCGACAGAGTGGCGTCAGTGCAGCCAGTGTCAGTCACAGCTCTGGGGAGCGACGATTGGAGTAGTTGTGGAGATATACTGTGAGTGTCTGCTGGCTGGCTTGTTTATAAGACTTGTGGAGCCTAAACCAATCAGACTCTTTCTACTCGAGCAGCTGTATTATCAGTTGTGTTTACGTGAATGTCCAGCCTCACGACTGGGTAATGGTTTGTTCAGTTGGTTCGCTATTTTTTGGAGAATCAATAAATCAAGAACATAACGTGCCAGCTCCCCTCCCAATTTACAGTCATAAAATTGAGTAAATGCTTGTTTGGAAAAGTTTTTGCGGTGCAATGCTTGGAATGATTTGAATAATTTGGCACTTTATGTCCTCATCTAGTCCCACCAGCCAGTTTGTCTCCACACACGCAGCTGTTCAGCAGATCTCAAAAGGAGTATCACTGTTTATTAAAACACAGCCCAGAGGGTCGCTACATACATTAAATACTGATACTGTAACATACAAGGAAAAGTCTGGCTTTTTTTCTTTACGTCGTTAAGACATTGAGCCGACATTTTATAAAAATATACTATGTCATATTTCACATTTTTTACAATCGGAAGGCAATTTAAAACACAATAACCATAAATACCCATACGACTAATTCATGTTTTAAAAGAACTTGTTTTCTTTTTCTTTATTTTACAAAAAACTTCTTTGAAAAAAAAGAGTGTTTCCGTTATAAAAACACTGACTCGAACATAAAAATTGGCTTGTTTGCTATTTTTAAATCCCATTCCAAAAAAGCAATACACGTACTGTAATACAAAAAACAACTTTTACAAAAAGGGTTGGTCTCATGGAGGCATATTTTTTCCACAACTGGAGTAGCATGGCCACAGTATTCCAAAGCTACAAACAACCAGGCTTCATGGCAAGCCCAGCAGAAAATCTTGGCACTGACACTTGCATCACACAAACAGTGTTTGGTCTCACTATATTAGAGTAATGGCTTTTAACCTTTTCCATTACGACGTGGTGATAATGCAGCCTTGAAGGACTGGACAAGGCTTTGATAGAAAAGGGAAACACTACAGCTGGTAAAGGTGCTGCTGGATGCAGTAGCATTGGCAACTGGTAAAGCGAGCCCTGCAGAAGACACCACCAGGGGGCAGTCAACTACAAGGCAGATGGAAAACCAGTGGCGTGCTGAGCGGCCTTGCTAAACAGCCATGAAGAGCCAGAGAGAGAAACTGAGAAGAGTAAGGTATAAAAAATTGGATTGTTTATGCACCTTGTTAAAAAGAGCATTTTGTCTCAGGGACTGGATACAAAGCCACTTGCTGTACTCATCGGTTTGTGAGCAGCACACATAAGAAACAAACAAACACAGGAAACATACAGAAACACTGTCAAAGGTCACAGCAACATAACACTGTGATCCACACTGGAGAGAACGCAGACGGAGCATGACTGACAGGAGACAGCCGTCAGGAAGGTGATGTTCTCGCTGCATTAGAAAGTCACTGCTTTAGGCGCTGCCACTCAATTATGTTTAATTTTATTGCATTTGCGTTGTCGTGACGTTCCTTCGATAACGTCACTACAGTACGAAGTCATAGCTTTAGCTTGCCAGGGCTCTCGCTTTGCCTTTGTGTTATGATGATACCTCATTTTGATGTCTAGGATGCCAATGTACTAATGGAGACTTTGCGGAGGAGTGGCCAGAGAATGAGCTAAGCCAAATCTAGGATCAGATCAGATTTTGCAACAGAGCTAATTATCATTCTTCTAAGGTTCAAATCCCTAAGAGAGGATGAACGGGAAGACATCAGAGGTCAATAATCTGCTTCAGGACTCAAGGAGACATGTAAACGACAGACTGTAGCCTATTACAGTTTGTGTTGATGTTTCAAGTTAGACAGTGATAGCCCAGACAAAACACATTGTCAGCTGCAACATCACGTTTTTTTTCTCGTTGTTTTTTGACACATCTCTGCACACAAACACACATCTTCTCCAGCTTGCAGGATTCTTTAAGGCACAGTGGTGTTTAAATATCCAAGGAAGATTGCAACAGCTCGTCACCCAATCTCTAATATATACATGGTTTCGTTACATGTCTGTTTTCAGGGTTAAATCCATACTGAGGGCTTGCCCTCTCCTGATTTGCTGCTGCTGCTGTTGCTGCTGCTGCCTCCTCCACTGCTGCCTCCCTTCCCGTGCTTGAATCTATGCTTGCGCTCTTTCTGAGGCTGAGGCTGAGGCTGTGGCTGCGGTTGGGCCTGGATGATGTTACTCTGGGGCTTGTCGTCCTGGTTGTCCCCGAGCTGCACCTCTGCCCGGTGCTGCTGGCTGTAGGCCTGGATGGCCGCCTCCAGCTGCTCATGAGCCTGCTGGATCATGTCTTTGTTCAAAGCCACACGGGCCTCCCCTCCAGTGGGGAAGTTATCCTCATTGCTGCCAAATTGCTGCTGCTCCTCCTGGGCAATGTTTGCCCGGTTCTGCTTGCATGCCATCTTAGCGTTGCTCAGGTCCGTGTAGGGCATCTGCTCTGGCTTTACCACAATGTTGTAGCCCGGCGGAGCTGATGGGGTATTCCATGAGAAGGGGTACCCCACGTAATCAGCAGTACCATCTCCACCCACCCCTCCCTCAGAACCTGCCTCAGGGCCTGCCCCCCCCACCGAACCCTCAACACCCCCATTGGTGCCGAGCAAGCCCAACTGGTACTCATCCTCCTGAGGTGGGCAGCGCCGACGGCGAAGAATGTCACAGATAGAACCGATCCCCAAATGGAGCATTTCCCAAATGTTGAGTGTGAGGCAAAGGACAGTGACGCCGTACATGATGCGCAGGAAGATGGTCTTCTCTGTCGGCCTTGACACAAAGCAGTCAACGCTGTGGGGACAAGGCTTCCCCGAGCACACGAACACAGGCATCACACGGAACCCATACAGCAAATACTGGCCTGCGAGGAAGCCGGCTTCTAACACTGTACGAGTCACCAGCTGCAAGACGTAGACCCGCATCAGCCCCTCATCCTGGATACGCTTGCGCCCATCATGCCGGACTTTGGGTCTGGGTGTGGGTTGCAGTGGATCCCGCGGCCTTTTAGGGGGCTCAATCTCTGGCACCTCATAGATCATAGGATCGTCCTCCTGGTCCTCCTCGGTCTCCTCGATGCCCCGGTGCTGCCGAGCTCCGAAGCAGATTTTCCTGGGCTTCCTGTGCGTGTAGCCCCCTCCTCCTGTTCTGACGGCTGTAGCACCAGTTCCTCCTTTGGCTTCGTCTAATCGTGCGATCTTGTTGACAGCATAGCCCATGTACATGAGAGAAGGCATCGCCACCAAGATAATCTGGAAGACCCAGAAGCGGACGTGAGATAGAGGGGCGAAGGCGTCGTAGCAGACATTCTCGCAGCCCGGCTGGCCCGAGTTGCAGACAAACTTGCTCTGTTCGTCGTAGTAGATGGACTCTCCCCCAACGGCAGTGAGAACGATGCGGAAGACGATGAGCACGGTGAGCCACAGCTTCCCCACGAAGGTGGAGTGGTTGTGGATCTCCTCCAGCAGCCGCGTGAGGAAGCTCCAGCTCATTGTGTCGCTGGACAGTGGGGCAGACAGTGTCCCTCTCTCAGCTGTTCACAGACTCTGGAGAGGAAGACAAGAAGGAGAAAAAGGAAGATAAATGCAAATTCCCAAATGTGATCAAAGCAGATTTTTCTAGTAATACTTTTATCCTGGTGGGAGCAGCATTAGTTCTGCAAGTTCAGTGGCACGATGTGAAAAGCAGTGACATAATAATTACTTTAATTAAAATAAGTGTTCCTCTCTGAGCTCGGGCAATCAATATATCCTTAATGTGATCTGTTGCTTCTCGCAGCACAAATACACACACACTGAATTCAGAGCTTAGTGCCACAGTGAGGCTGCTGTCAAGTTCGGGCTTTTTAAGGAATTAGAGGACCGAACAGGGTGGAAAGAGGATATCGGTATTAAAAAATACCATCATGCAGCACTGAGAAGGAGGCAAAAATAATCCAAATAGGGAATTTGCTATCATCAAATGCACACACACTTTATTTAACAGCCCTATCTCTTTTTGAAGAAATAAATCCTCTTAGTGAGCCTTCTTCTGTGTGAGGTGCAGTTTTCAGGATTGTATTAACTTGACTGGTTTGTTCTGGCTGAGAGGTGAATGGCATTGAGCAGCACTGAATTTGAGCTCAGTTTAGGAAGAGGGACATGTTGCCTATGTAGGTTAGGTCTAGGCTCCAGGCACTCCATCCAAACCAGCAGAATCAGCAGGTGGCCGGGCACAAACCGTTGGAGCGGGGAGTCAGACAGCAGACCCACATTATCTCAGGCAGTGGAGCTGAACCCAAACACTGCTGTCCCTCAGGGCAGCTTTGGGGGATGAGTATGACACCTCCACAGAACTTTCCCCCTCATGAAGCCGCAACAGCGCATGGCTTATTGTCAGCTAGACTGAGAGGAAAATCCAGCCATGAATGCTAGCTTAGTTTGGGGTTTAAAGGGCTTCCAGGGCGATATCCTTACCCAGCAGGTTATGAGCTTATGGAGCTGCAGCGGGAGGGAGAATTTTTGCGAGCAGGAGCTCCCCGGCAGCCCCTCTGCTTTGTGTCTCCAGTGGGAGCAGAGAGGGCGGGAATGTTTTGAAGACGGCTCGCGAAGAAACATGTGTCATATTGATCATTCTGACCATATAAGGACACGCCTGGGACACAGGAGGTAGATGTCAGGAATCCTCTGGTCGCACATACAGTAAGAGGCCAATCCTGCAGTCAGACGAAGCGGCGGAGGAAGTCCATGTGAGAGAGCTAACTGTGAGCGTCTGTGACCGACATGTATGAGTAAGCAGCAAATGGCCGGAGTTTGCCACAAGCGCGCGGAGTCATCGCCGTGTCCTTCCATGGTCGAGCTCTGTCTGACTTTTCCTGCATTGCATCATTGCATTTTTTTTTTTTTACATAACTCTTACTGTGCTGAACTGTTATCCTTTAGTGAAAAAAATCCAGATTTAGACACAGACAAACATCCGGCTGCAAAGGTTGAACTGCTTTGATTTAATATAATGATAAACCTACTCTGCTGTTTCATGTTTTGTGGATACAAACGGATCATTATTACATTATTATTCTGTTTTTTTACATTTTTTTCTGTCTACTGTTTGTCTTTTCAGCATCGCATTTTCTATTATAATGGCAACTTTTGGGTAATTTCAGGGATTTATTGTTGTTTAGACATGCAGACATTTTTCATATCAAATTAACTGGCCCAGATGTGGACTCGAGTCTTTAATCACTGTTTTGGCTTGCACCGTGACTCAACAGAGAGTAAATGACTTGAGACTTGAGAGTTTTCAGTTTTTTATTTCATTTTGTTTTGTCTGGTTTACAGTATTTCATCGGTAGGGAATATTTGTCTTGATCTAGAAGAAATAAAGAAATAAGCTTTTATTAATTATATGTTTTTTTAGAATTATGTTTAATTCACTAAATATAGAAAAAAATATACTACAAGTCAGAGATTGTCAGTCAGAGATTTATGTTTGTGTGCACTCTCTACTCTGACGAGGCAAAATGTATATCTTATCTTAACTTCTCATCATATATAGGCAGATGGCCGCCCACAAGGAGTCTGGGTTTGCTCCGAGGTTTCTCGCTGTTGTTGCCAAGTGCCTGCTAATGGGGAGTTAGGCCTCTGTAAATTAATTGATTAAAGAGTATAGTCAAGACCTGCTCCATTTTAAAGTGTCATGAGATCATTTTTGTTGTGATTTAGGGCTAGAAATTAAAATGGACTCGACCGTAGTTTTCTGCTGTTTTGTCTTTGTGCTCCAGCCCTTGATGTTGACACTGAGTGAAATGTTAGACGGTAATTAAAGTATTTTAAACTCATATACTGTAATTTTTGCATCTAATTCACATTCAATGCAAAGTTACTCTATCATGTTGAGTGAATGTGTATAAACTAACTCATAATAACTCAGTTATTTAAATTAATTCACATTGACTCAATATGAGAGAAAAACTTTGCAATTAATGTGACACTTAACATTGAACTTACTTAATAAAATCAGAAATTTACAGGTAATTAAAATGCTTAAAGTCACTGTTTTAGGCAACTTTCTTTTTGTATTGTATGATTTTTTTATACATTTCCTCTAAATTCACAAAAACCTGGGATCTACATCAGAGTTTAGAGGCTCTGTGGGTTTGTATAATGTTCGAACTTGTAACGGCTGACCAACCGATGGGTCAGAGGTGTTTTTAATTTCTTAATGTTGTTTCAGTAAAACCTGCCAAACAGTTTTCAAAAGGATAATATTTCAGTGTTATGTAACAGGGACTCTATTTTAGGTGAAAACAGTCCTCGTACGTTTACAAGACACAAGACACAAGACACTCTTCAGTGTGTCCTTTGATGAAGGATTGTATTTACCTCGTCGAGTTCCTCGGTAGTTTGTGCACCAGGAACTGTCACACTCCCACCTGACCAGGAGAGACGCTCCAGCCCCGCTCCAGCCCCGCTCCAGCCCCTGGCTGCCCGGGCTTAATACTCCTCTGCTACCTCAGCTACATATAACCTGGCATTTTGCTTTCTCATCCAATTTATGTCTGCAGGAGCTAGTGGGGCAGTTAGGGGTAAGAAGCTGACTCCGTGCATTAAGTTACTGGGGTGAGTCAGCCTCCCGAATAGCAGCGCACAGACACAGCAGGCAGGCTCTCTGTCTGCTACTCTGATTTAAAACGATGAACAGCAAATTGGTGGAAATCATGTCGCACGTGAAAATGTCAAAAAACACACCATACTTTGGTTTTTGAGGCAGAAAAGCACACAAAACTCCCTTCAGTTTAATCTTGTTAATGAGGTTTGAAAGGGAATCACTGTCAGGATCAATGGATCTATAGAAAACAGCCCAAAAGGTCACAACTGTGTAATCATTGAACTATGAGCCTCTTTGATACGTCTGAGCCCATGACAAGGCTCCTAACACTACCAGAACAGTACAAGGTCAAAGGTCAACCAGATCAGTTCCACAGGGGTGAACTCTCCCCACGACGACCTCACGGGCCGATTCAAACAGACACACACAATTACAGTTAGCGTCACTGGAGGGATCCCCTCAGTCACTGGCTTTCATCCCTTGGCGATCCACAGAGACTCACATCCAGATGTAGTACACACACACACACACACACTCACGCACACACACACACAAACACACACACACACGTGCAACAGCCTCAAAAAAGCATCCAGAGTTGAGCCACAACAACGTCTGCACTGGGGTTAGTTGAGGTGCTCAGGAGTGACTCATCATGTGGACGCAGCGCTCCAGCTGGAGGGCTTCGAGCGCGGGAGGGACACCAGGGGAACGAGCCCACGACGGGACAAACCCCCGACACGTGCAGGGGACCACTGCAGGTGGACGAGGAGGGCTGTAATTGTGTAACTGCATGCATCATCGAGGGGAGTTCTGTGCAGCAACAGGCGAAGGTACATAACAGGTGAGCCAGGTCGAGTGGTGTATTTAAACATGCAGGTTATATATTGTTTTTAGATTTGGGATATGGTGATATGGCAGTGTGTAAAGTGTCGTCTTTAACTACAGTATCTTTAAGAGGTTTTACTTCTAATACTTGCCTCTACTCACTTAGTCATTACATCCACATTACTGATGATAACTTATCAAAAATCTCAACGTCTTAATATTTTGTAGAAAAATCAACATATATTACTTTTTGTCACACAACCCTACAATACTGCAGTATTGTTATATAGACACATCGCCCAGACGTACGTTGTAGGACATCTTTTCTTTCTTGTGCTATATAATGACCCTTATATTTGAAATTTTACACAGGAAAACATGTAAATATATATAAAAATGTTTTATGTTTAGTGGTGTCTTGTAATCTCATTTGGGATACGTCAAACGTCTGGCATGCGTTAATATAAAACAACTAGCTATTGGGAGTAAAATAAACAGTTTTATGATAATTCCTGCATTCTTTTTTATTTTTGTGTTGTGTTAATGTCACCTGTTTCATTGATGTTTCTTTCAAAATTCAAGATTGAAAGCTTTTAGATGCATCACGATTTGTGACTTTGATTCAAAAATTGAAACTCAATGATGTGCTATGTGTTTTGTTTTGTTAGATGCAAAATAATACAAGGATCCCAATTTCTCAGTGTCATTTCGGTGTGCTCAGATTATGAAAAACCATTTATAATTAGGGATCTTACATATTTAAAGAACCCTTTTCACCTCACAAACAATAAAACAGCTTAAACATGATTATTTCTTTATTTTTTTCACAACAAACATCTGGTAGGCCAAATTTAACCTTATGGTGCGCCAGGCCTTTGGGCAAACCTGCTCTCGAGGATGTGTTAAAATTGTCTATATTGGCCCACTGTGTAGGCGGGCTGAGGATTTTTATGTAAATGAAATTAAAAATATAGACATGTGAGGGCCAACTACAATTTTGCACATGCTAAGGCTAAAGGAACCGAACAGAGGTCAGAGGTCAGAGATCTCCATCCTGATCCTGAATGAATCTTTGAGTCTCTGACTGTTAATAAACTGCATTACTAATAAAGGTGAGTTGAGGATTTAAATTCTCTGTCAGCGTCTTCTCTCTCTGCCTCTAAACGATTTGTCTACATATTCTATATTCTAGCTTGTCTTCCATATATGCAGATCCATGCATAAACACACAGACAGCCACACCACCACAAAGCATCCTTCATATTAATAAACACACGCGGCCGAGGGCAGTTTGGATAATGAACATAATGTAAATGGTAGTAATGAGTGTATGTAAGGCAGCTTCACGAGCCTCTGGATGAACTTCAATCAAGCCGATGCTCCGCTTCATTAAAGTTCATCCAGAGGCAATCCACTCACATGTACACTCACGTAAAAGTAGTAACATTTCAGAGTAGTTTTATTTTGTCTCTCACGCAGAACTCATTCACAGGCAAACATCCGTACAGATGCAGCAGCCGCTCTCCATCAGTCAGCTCACAGCACAGATGTACTTTTTCCCCTGCAGAGTTTGAATGTCATGACAGGCTCGTTGTAAACAGTTCCTCAGTCTGCTTCATCATCATGCTAATTATCAGTTGGATTTCTCTCTTACTGCTTTTAGAGTGATTGTAAAAGATCTTAAGGCAGAAACTGTCAGTGCTTTTTCAGCCAAGATTGATTTACTGCCTCTCTGATCCTGCCGATCTGATGCCTCCACCTTTGACTCAACACTTTTATGTGATTATGATTGCTTCTCTGCTTCTGTGCAACTTTTAATGACTTGCAGGAAAAGCCGAAATCATGCAAGAGTAGAGTCTCTCACTTGGAAAAACATTCCCTCCATCATCATGACGGCACAGAGCATCCACTTATATGATCTCTGAATGTTATATTAAGCCCTTCAGCATTCAATAATAAAAAACAGGCAACCAGTACGTCTATCCAAATTGAGTGCAGTAGTATTAAACTTATTCTCATTCTTATTTAATTTCCAGATTCATGAATTTTAATTAGGAAGATTTCAAAACTCTGTGTGCCAATGTTTATTTTTGCAGCAATTTCGGGTGAGCAACATCATGCAACTCTGCTGCAGAGTGATATGTAGATGGATGGTGGTATGTAATGGAAACAGGAATTAGAGTGTCTGGTTTATGAATTGCTTTGCTATGATTTGTTTTGTCATACTTTGTGTCTGTCTGTTTGCCATATGCAGTTGTGCCTAGAGGCCAAGTTTTAAAAACTGTTTTGCTCCAGTGCTGCTACGAGCTTTCTCGCCATGCAAAGGAATGAATGTCGAATAAGAGACTAACTTGAGTTTATTAGTGCAACCATTTAAACTGGGGACATGTCAGGTTTGTCCCAATCACTTTTTCAAAAAAATGCTTAAAAATTAAATTAAAAATGTTCTGAAAAAAATAACTTACAACAAGACAGATTAACTCACAAATGAGAACAAATGTTTTGCTCTCCATCAGTAGTTCCAGTTGAATTAACGTAATATTAAGTATCCATATCGTAATTATTTTCTCTGACCACAATGATCTCTGTGTTACATTGCCTTAAATTTCAAATGTCGAAGATGGTTTAAAAAATGTTTTTTCATCCGAGCTTTTATGTCCGCACCACTTATAAATATTAGAAACTATTATTTATTATTATCATTATTGTTTTTCTCTGCAAAAGTGGCAAGATGTCAGATTTAATTCAGGAAAAAAATAATAATGTTGCTTCTGGATCAACCTCGCACTTGTTAACTCAAACTGTCTCTAGTCAGAGAGGTTTATATGATTTGTTAACAGAATTTTGCATTTAACAGCGAGGCAAAGTCGGGAAGAGAAGGTGGCAAGAAAAATGGGGAAAGGCTACGTGCACTTCTTGTCTGAGGATGCCACATTTTGTACATTTTACATCAACAGAAATCCTCAACAAAAACTAAAAGACTAAAGCCTGTCAGAAAACAGAGTTTGAAGCCGTCCTCACGGCGGACAATGAAGTGCGGCAGCGTGTAGAAAGATTTAAAAATAAACACCTTTATTGTGAAAATTGGACAATGCAGCCAATAATTAATTGGGATGAGATGGAGTTTCTGGCACAATGAGCTCTATAGTCAACAGCTTCTTTTAAAGCAAAGCCATCAAATAATAAAATACATTCTGTTGAATTCATAATAAAGCCAGACACATTCTTTCAACAACAATCGGAGTGAAGCATCAGAGCGCTATGAGAGGAATGACTGGGACCTCTGAGCGTGTTCTGCTGGAGCTGATGTTCCTCTGACTGTCCTTATTCGAGGGTCATTGCCACAGTGCCCTCTCCCTCTGTTCTGCCAGCAGCATCCTCAGGCTTCACTGATGCCCCTCTGAGCCTCCACCTTGTCCCACACACACTGCACAGACCAAACTAATCTGCCCACACAGTAGCCGGCCAGACATCTGTCCATGATAACCCCCTGGACCGTCAGATGTGGGTTAAACCGTGACTGCTGTGGAGTTAGCAGACCCAACATCAAACCAACAAATTCTTGTCATAAAAGGTCACCAGAATCCACCCGTGAATTCACGATATGAGCAGAGATAACTACTCAAACAGCGCTGTGTGGAAGACCGCTTAAAAAAGCAGAGGGGTTTTCTCATATTGTGGTTCTCCTCTACTCTGAAGGCGCCGGATAAGCTCCTTTGTTAGGCACTCAGAGATATTCAAGTCACCAAAAAAAATCCAGCGGAGCTAAAAATGGATTTCTCCTCGACACTTTCTGGTTGTCTTCTTTGTCTTTTTTTCTGTCTGAGCTGCAACTTTGTTCAAAAGACTCCCTGACGTGATTAAAAAACGAGCATGCCAAGAGTGACTTTGCATCAAGTTCACCCACACAGAAGGTTATCAGAGCTGTACATCAGATCCATTTCATAGACTAATCTCTACCAGATTGTATGTGCCGGGTATTTACACAGACGCACAAACACAGACATGAAACTTACTTGCAGAGTGATCAATGCATGCGGCCATGAAACACAAATAAACTATAAATTCCAAAGGGTTGAGTAGACAGTACACCCCAATTGGGCCTCTGGCTCCTAAAACGTGTAGCGAAAAGACATAAAGGAATTCAAATCAGAAAATGGACAAAAATAGAAACTCAACATTCTTTTCTTTTGCGTGGTCAAACCAAACTTAAACTTCGGCCTGTGAGAGAATCTTGAGACGGGGAAGTCTTTGCGGAGATGGATGAATGAGCTATTCTTCTTCCTTTTGCAGGGGGGAGGCGGGCTTTGAAGGAGCATTTTCTCCCACTGTATTCGTGGGAAACTAAAAATTCCCTCATTAACAGTGTCCGAAGGGAAGAAACGCAATGGCAAACCGGTACCATATGTTACAGGATGAATCTCTGAGGCAGGAGCAGCCTCTCTGTGTGCATCTGTGCCTTTTTATGCAGCTTCACAGCGAGAAACACATCATGAAAATACTGTTTTTAGAGGTCAACAAATGAAAGACTTTATCATCACTTCATCATCACTTAAAGTCACTTTCAAATCAAGAAATACAAAAAAAAAAAACAAGCGCATGAAGACAAGAAACAAGCAGCAAAGTAAAGTGATGAAGCAGCATACTCACTCTACTCCTTCTCTCCCAGATGCCAGGTACTGTGTCCTTTGTCTCTCAACCTGAGGCCCCTCATCTCTGTCTCTGCCTCCTCGTCTCACTTAGCTTCCTTTACATACCCCTTAACCTGCGCTGACATCAAACAGCCCTGACCTAAAATCAACAACGGCATCCCGACAAACAAAAAACTCAAAACAAAACGCACATCTCGGCGGCCGCTCTCTGGTGAAGAGCTTCAGTGTGTGTGCTTAACCAAGTGTGAGCTCTTCCTGAAAGGGAGAGGAATGCGGGAGGCAGAGCATCTTGCCTCTCTCCCTGTGGTACTCACAATGGTCCTCACTTACCCCCTTATCCCCCTCCAAACTGGGTCATGGTTGGGGGCTGGGATGGGTGTGTGTTTGTATGGGTGGTGCTGATGAGGATGAGGAGGAGGTGGTGGGTTTTTAATACCCCTCGGAGGGCAGTGGGGAGGGGAAGTCTGACAGTGATAGGGTGAGACGGGAAGAACATGGTTTTGGTGAAAGATACTCAACTCATTGACTTTGTGAGACCTCTGGCCACAGGAGAGGAGCACAAGACAGCGGGGCTTTTAGAAAATGGTCAGGGTAGTGGCCTTTGTGCTTTTATAACACCGTTAAAGTGCATCTTAGATGACGGATTTGAAGGTGCTACATGGAGCCCTTGAGACCAGGACAACCTAAATAAATAACCTGAAGCACTTTCTTTTCATTTCAAAGTAAGTGAGCTCGGCTTTGTTTGTAGAACAAGATTTTAGTGGAAACAAACTGCTGATAAAAGCATCGCTGAGATTAAAAAGAAGGAGTTGTTCGATCAGCACATACTAAGGTAAGGTTTCTAACATGTTTTCCCTTTGAAACCCCTTGTAGCATGAAGCAAAGGGGTTTATGGGAATAGTCTTTTTAATTCCAAGTACAGTAAATACAAGTTGTAACCAGATTGGTCTTATTACAAATGTATTTCTATGGATGGCAGGCTGGCTTTCTTGCAAGACCCACCCTACACCACCTCTGATTGGTTGCCTTCTTGCTTGCATTGCATTGTTGCATTCCTGCTCCTCTCAGGGTCACTGATCCTCCAGAACAGTTCTTTGCTGCCAGAGTGTCTCTGGGCTAGGTAGAGTGGACAGGCCGTGCCGCTGGTCCGCTAACTCGCCCAGAGACACCACAGCTACGACAACTGAAGAGGTCAGTGTGTTTACCGGGGAAACTACAGCCCACACACTGCTGTGTCGGATCTGCCGCTGGCTGTTTGTTTGACAAACCAACAGTGAGAAAAACACAGACACAACCCATTGACACCAGACACCACCGGACATATAACAGCTAATTCTTGTCTCTTTTGTGGTGTGACTACACAGTAAAATCTCTGTCAGAAACAAGGCGCCTATCAGCCAAAAAGCCACCAACAAGGGCTGGCTGTTGCCAACTGTGTGGGGCAGACTGCAGAAACTACTAGTACAGACGCTCACCAACAACCCGACATTGGCAGACTGCCAACCATCAGCCTGGTGTGGCATGTTTGCATAGTGACTCTTCTTCAATTATAAAATCCTAAGAACAAATCTCGGTCACAACTCTTAAGTATAAATTAAATCAACAGAATCAACTGTTTATGTAAAAGATTAGATAATATCTTGATACTGGCTTTTTTTTTACTTAATTTTCAGCCTTTTGCCTAAAGCCACAGTATCAGTCGGGTTATTCTTACAGTGTGGTTTGGACTGCTGGCAATGAGTTTCACTCCAAGTCCAATGTGTCAAAGTATAACAAATAATTGATGCCCAACATGCTGCCTGTTATGGATGCCAGTGGATTTGGGTCTCTAAAAGAAGGGCAATGAAAAATCTAATAACACTGGCTCATCAAGAAAGTTTTCAGCCAAGTCATTAAAAGGACAGTGTGAACTCTCCGAGATAAAAGTTGGGAAACATCCAAATAATCACTGACCCTGGCCACTGAACATTTTATGTCCACCACATATATACTGCAGTTTCTGCTCGCAGAAATATGGACACTTGGTCATAATCCTCCCCATCACTTTCAGCCTCTGCATGCCCTTCTCACTCCATCACTCTGCTCGCTCCCTAATGCCCTCGCATGTATAGAGTCATAATCATGCAACGCAGCGAACAATAAGAGATGTTCGTTTGATATTGTCCAAATCCACTCACCAGCGCTGGTTGCTCAAATTAGCACTGCACGCTATCTTAGCTTCTTTTCTTATCTGTGTCTTCTGAGCGGACCAACAGCTATCTCCAAATTTCACAGATCATGTGCTGAGAAATCAAAGGGGGCACAAATCCTCTTTAAAATTCACATCATGTCGCTCAAAGTCCGGAGCTTCTGTTAAATGTTTTTCTTTAATGTACAGCTATGGTAATTTCCCCATTTTTCCCCCTAAATGTGAAGTTGATAAGTGGGGGAATGCTTTAGTTTTTTGGGAGGGGGGGACGTGTCATCTTGGTAATAACCATGAATAATTTGACATCCTCGTCTCCTTTTGATGTGAGGGGTTTTATGGAGCACTTTCTTAAGTCGTGTTGATTTTCATAGAAAACTGCACAAGATATGATGATGATGTTTAGTCAAAACCATCACAGAGAACCTGTGGAAAACCAAAGTTGTTTTGGTCTTGCGAGCACACACACTCACAGTTAGAGGAGGACTGATGGCAGCTTTTCACAGTTAATCAGAGTATTTCCCTATGCGGCTTTGAGTGACAGCAGAGTAAAAAAGTCCCCAGTTCAGCTGTGGGTACCCCCGTGTTCAAACTCTGACTTGTGATTAATACTCACTAAATCGCTTTGTAAGTCACTTTTTTATTTGCGTGTTTATGTCGAGCTCATCTTTGCAGACTCAGCCAGCACACGGGGAGAGATGATTTATTGCTTTCTCTTCTTGCTGACGTAAAGAGGAACAACTCTCTGTTTCTGTCACTGTTTGTTACGAGCACAAGGTGGTGTAGCTCAGTCGTAGAGCATTTGACTGCAGATCAAAAGGTCCCCAATTCAATGCCAGGTACCCCCTCTGGATGAATGCTGATAGAGCAAAACTAAAGCCAAAATTGACAGTATTTTATAACACTGACTTGAAGAGTTTTCAGCAGCAGATGCTTGTTGGATTCACAGCCAAACCACCTCCCTAATGTCTCCCAAATCCATACTACAGTCTCATTCAGGGGGGTTTATAATATGTTGTTTGAAAAAGTGACAAAATGACTTAGAAAATGAGACATTATGCAAACTAAATGGATTAATTTTTGAGTGTGCTGTTAATGAATAGTATTCTCTCAAAGGGCAATGTACAAAGGAAATGGAGAGGGTTGCTCACAGCTGGAAGAAGAAGATGGTTCTCAAACAATTACAAGATTTTGGAGACAAAAATGATGAAATTGTTAAATCTTAGGAAAGAAATTTTGCTTTTGTGTTTGTGAAGTGCAACATAATTGTACAACTGCCTGCAACTTCCAGTAAAAAGCGATGTTTCCATGCCTCGAGACAGCCAATCACCAGCACTATTAGATCTTGGCACAACAAGCATGCTGCATGCTTATTGGCTCACTGACGCTGATAAGATTAACTCCTTGGGCATTGAAATTTGATATCGAATGACGAGACATTTTTCCATACTCGATAGAACTGAGGCAATTTGGTTGGTGTCATAAAATGTTTGAAGTTCAATACCCAGTCCTACTCATTTGAAGATGTAACTAAATAATGGATTAACTAATAACGTGTGATGTTACTCGTTACAGCAGAAAAGTAATCTGAGTGCTCTAACATGTTACTTTATAGTGAAAACCCCAACACTGGAGCTAACTGGTATATTATGCTCTCTGAGGATAATGTCCCATTAATAAAAAAACACAAAAAACACTTTCAGTGAGTACAAATTTAGTCTGTAAATCTGAGCTTCCATCTATAAAACTCATCGTTTATACACCCGGACTACATGAAACAAAATGAGTGCACAAAGGCATGATCCATCACTTAGATTACATAAAGAATATATATAAAAACATACTTATAAAGTGCTGTTTGACACCATCAGGGTTCATGTCATATAATGCAGCATGGAGACCTCGGCCTTTCATTTCACACACTCCTCCACAGCACAAGAACAACAGTTGAACTGCTCGACATTTGAACCCACTTATCATCACAGGCGTCTTGTAAATCTTCTGCCTGAAAAATGTGATTCAAAAGCGCATCTTAGCAGCAAATATGTCATAAAACATGCTGCTCATAGATGGATTGCGGAGATTGGGGTTGCTTAACTCCCATAATCCTTCAGCCTGTCTGCATAAACCAAACTAATTTGGCTCATTTGACAGTTTATCCTCCATGTAAACATCCAAGCGGAGGCTTGAGTGACAGATTCGTCAGACGTCTTCTTGTCATTGGTTCCACTCGAGCCATTACAGCTGTTTCTCTATTTGCGGTTGTAGCCTGACGGGATGCTATTAATGTGCATTAAGCCTGAGGCGACAGTGTCATCCGAAAATGGGGATTTCATGGAAAGGTTCGGGTACATAGCGCATCTTTAAATATGACAACACAGTATATTCGTCCTCATCAACAAGTGAAGTCAGGAATTTTCCACCAGAAAGTTTTGCTTGAGTGGCAGCTTCCTGACAGTAAACTTTCCTCAAGACTTCAACTAGTAAAACTTTATAAATACAACCAAAATACCTCAATGAGCAAAGTGATTCTTGATGTGCACCTCTAGTAGCTAACGTGGTGCAGAAGAAGTACACGGTTCTGAAAGGGGTCACACGTCCTACCGGTTTTAATGTTTAGTCAAACACTAGCCGAACCTCTTGACCCTGTCTGCATATTTCATACACAGAGTCACAGGAGCAGCTTTCTCAGAGACAGTTTGGGATAAACTGTACAAAGGAAACAAATCAGCTTTTTGTTCAAGCTAACCCCCAGAGAATGAGTGTTGAGCATCATTCAAGTTCACAAACAACCCTCTGAATTAACTAACTAAAGAGCTGTTTCAAGATATTACATTCGAGTTGTTTATGAAGTCAGACAAAGACACATATCATATCGGCCCACTGCCCAACATGGAGAGAGCGACCAGAAAGCGAGAGGCTTTTCTTGTGTTTGGTTTGGAATCCGCTGGAATGAATGTTTGGATACCATTTAGTCTCATCAACTCCACTGTTATAAGTCATTGGCCGAGTATTTGACAGCAGGTCAGGAGTTCTTCTGTTCAGCTCTGGCTGCCTCCACTGTCTCTCTTGTCTGCACAGTGATATTTGAATATGTGAATATTTTAGTTTCAGTTCATCCAAAACCAAAGCGCGAGCAGACGCAGCAGAGTCAGTGAGAGAGCACGGCAGGTCGGCAGGTTCGTTCACTGAGCGACACAAAACAACTTGATTAAAACTGAAGGGTGGATAATATGAGCTAATAATGTTCCTTCAGCTCAAGTCAGCCTATAGGTGACTTTGTATTCGTCATTTCATGCCATTTATGATCAGGGGGTGTGGAAGATTTTGCTGAAATTCTTGAAAAAACATTTGAAAGTATGGCTACTATATGTTAGTGGCGTCTCAAATAAATGCATAAAATACAGAAGGATTATTTCAGGGAAAACTTGGGATACAAATAAACTCATCAAGCAGTCAGGCAGTAGTAGGCAGGTTTGAATGCTAGGTTAACATCATTAATTTAGCAACCCTACTGTAGTGTCCCTTTTTAAGTGGAACAAATAAAAACAAAGTATCAAACAATTAGTCTTTTGTAATCATTGATACTTCAAGTTAATTGGCATTCTAAGAATAACAATAATTCTGGTAAGTAAAAAAGATTGCAGTGTTCCTTTAAGTCTCCTTTACCTGAAGCTGCTTTTAGTCACACATCATTTCAAAAGTGCTCTTAAATGTAATGAGCCTGAAGAAAATGAGTCAGTAATATTAATTCTGTGTGAAACTTTTATAGACCATTAAAGACGTTTTTCTGTCTCATTGCCGAAGTATCTGCTCAGACTGTTGCTTCGATACAAAACCACTTCAGCCGATCAATATTGATGCAAAGTGCTCACCGCGGCTTAAACATTATGTTTCCGATCATTGTATTTAGCACCCTGTAATCGCAGCCACTGACTAGAGAGGAGGAATGTATTAGTGCAGTTACCTGCAGTGTTGTGTGTGGTGTCTAGTGTTTGGTGTCTGGCTGGAGCGGAAACCTGTGGACTCTCAGGACTCACTAGTAAACTGTTTGACACCTGATGTTACATAATGTTCTGTGTTGTATGCCAGCGGTTCTCAATCTTAATGTCAGGGCTCAGATTCCTGCTGAGAATAAAACATCACTAGCATGAAATAAACTGCAAAACAAGACCAATGAACAGTTTTCACGGGGGGCATCCAGACTGCAGTCTACCACTGAGCTATGACACATTGTCTTGATCCCGTGATGTCTCGATAATATAGAGGACGATATATGACTAGACACATGGATCGCTGGTTGGATAGATAAAGAGTCTAAATATAGCATACCATAAACAGTGCACGCTATAAATAGCGTTGCCACTAATGAACAAACCGACCGACCAATCATGCGGCTTATGGATATCCCCCAGCTGAGAATCTATGAACACACAGCGGAGAGAAACACCCGACACTTTTATCTGTTGACTCAGGCCTTCGGTAATAAGTCTAATAAATCCAGCTCCCCTAGAAAATATGCTGCAGGACATTTTTACAAGCCCATCCTTGTACTCCCATCGTCACAAATAATAATTAATAAACAAATTCAGTTCATGTATTCCTATCTCATACACTCAAGTGTTTAAACACCTTGTTTTGCCCTTAAAAGTCCTTGGGGATATTAGTCCCATGCTGATTTTTGGCTGTAATTAGCATAGAGCTAATTAATTAACAGGGGGTGACTATAGCATCCACAAGGACACGTTCACTATCAAACACACTGCTGTGCTTGCGAGGGATGGTGATTCCTCCTTGACTCAGTAACTGTTTTATTTGAGTGTGTGCGTGTGTGTGAAAAACGAGAGGTAACAGATGACAAACATAATAAGAGCTCTACATGAGGGGGTATAGCTCAGTGGTAGAGCGTTTGACTGCAGATCAACAGGTCCCCAGTTCAACTCTGGGTGCCCCCTCTAATCTACCTTATGAGGCAGTTGATTGTACAAACCAACAGGCTTTAGACTGTTAGACACATTCAACCAGTCTGTGTCTGATTAGGAACAACTGTCAGCTATGACAAACGCTGGTGCATCCTCAAAGGTTTAGCTTACGTGCTCCTGTAGCGTCTGTTATCTCAGAACAGCGGAGAAATTATTGAAAAGATCATATCACTCTTCTCTCAGCTGGCTTCGGGAAGAGTTTCATTAGTCAACGAGCTCCGCTGGTATCGCAGTCTCCCGCTGTTGATCTGATGCCAAGCTTTTTTCATCCTTTTCCAAACTTTTTTCAAAGGGCGACTTTGAAAAACCAATCAGTGTCCTGCTAGCAGCTACAGTATTGGTTTAAGATTTATCGACCAGCGAGATAAGTGACTGTTTCTAGACAACAATAGCGGCTCCTCAAGACGTCAGCACAGATGCTGCTATAGCATCACTTATATCCGAACTGGAGAGTATATTCCATTGAAAAAAGAGCAAGAACAGCGCTGAATGCATTTCTCAATAGAAAAGACGTTTTCACTCTTCTTCAAACAGGCTCTTCTGGCAGCACTTGTTGACTGATTGGTTGGTCCTTGACAGATGAAGTAGACAAATGTTTCATCCATTCACCTGCCAAGTATTTTGTGTCCTTTTCCAAACTGTTTCGAAAGTACGACTTCCAAGATTGTTCTCTGTAACAAACCATCTGGAGGGTCTGTAGGTGAGATCCAGCATTCAACAGAGCTAACATGAAACGGGGGTATAGCTCAGTGGTAGAGCGTTTGACTGCAGATCAACAGGTCCCCAGTTCGACTCTGGGTGCCCCCTTTGTTTATACCCAATACAAACAGTCCTCTGAGCATATGTTACCTGGCTTTGCTGAATGCTGTAGCAAGTGAAAGGCTTACAAGCTACAATAACAGCTTCCTTAGATGCTGCTATACCATCAGTTTTATCATAACAAGAGTATTTCTCAGTTGAAAGGAGAGCGAACAACAACACTGAAGCCTCTTCTCAACTCTTCTCCCGAGTGCCTTGGGTAAGAGTTTGATTTACTAATGGGCTCCGCTGGAAGCGCTCTCATACTGTTGTTCTGATTTTTTTGTCCTTTTCCAGTTTTCAAAGGACGACTTCCCTGATGGTTCTGTGTAATGAACCTTCTGGCACGTCAGCTTACTCATTTGGGGGACTGTGGGTGAAATTCAGCATTCAACAGAGCTAAGATGACAAAAGAGTGGATCCTATGTGTGAGGGGGTGTAGCTCAGCAGGAGAGTGTATGACTGCAAATCGCCAGGTTACAAGTTCAACTCTAGGCGCCCCCTCTAATTGACATATTCTGTTACAAGCTTTATTCTGAGCATGTGTTGTAGCAAACAAAGGACAAGCTTCCACTATGTGAGAAGCTAGCAAAGTTGGAGCTTTAACTTCATAATACAGAAGCAACTGTTCATTAAAAAAAAGCAGGGGCAGCTTTCCAAGAGGTCACCTTAGATTAGCGGATAGCAGAGTCTATTTGAAAGAATAGCATTGAAGGCTTTTCTCTATTCTCCCAACTGGCTTTGCTAAGATTTTGATTGATCAACGGGCTCTGCTGGTAGCTTTCTCCAACTGTTGGTCTGATCGGTTGAAGTTAGCCCATGATAGACAGATTTTTCCTCCAAATATCTGCCAAGTATTTTTTTGTCCTTTTCTGATCAGTTTCCAAAGGATGAGTTCCCAGATGGTTCTGTGTAACAATCCATCTGGCCCGTCAAGTTACTTGTGAGGGTTTGTGGGCAAAATTCAGCATTCAACAGAGCTAAGAAGTCAGATGGGTGCGGGTATAGCTCAGTGGTATAGCATTTGACTGCAGATCAACAGGTTTCAATGCCCCCTCAATGCCCCCTCTAATGGACCTCGAGGGGCAGGTGGCTGCAGGATGTCACTCAATCTTGCCAATTTCCACCCATCAGGAATTACTAACTGCTGTGGTTTAGGTTTGTCAACCATAAGAGACATAAGTGTTTGAACAACAATGTCAAACTGGAGAATAATTTCATTGTAAGAACATCAAAAAACTTGATGATGGGTTGAAGTTACCCCATGATACACTTTTTGAAGTATTCTTTGTCCTTTTTCCAACAGTGTACAAAGAACGACTTCTCAGATGGTTTTCTGGCTTTCTTTCTCGACCGGCTTCAGTAAGAGTTTGATTTACCAGGCGCTCCAGTGGAAGCACTCTATATTTCATCCAATCACCTGAAACCTAACATGACATGTTTTCACTCTACTCCAAACTGGCCTAGGTAAGAGTGTGATTTACAGTGTCCCTCTCCCACTGTTTGATGGTTGAAGTCAGCTGAAGAAAGATGTATCAGATGTTTCATCCACCCAAAATGACAAAGATAGCAGGCTTTATAAACAAGGGGGTATAGCTCAGTGGTAGAGCGTTTAACTGCAGATCAACAGGTCCCCAGTTCGACTCTGGGTGCCCCCTTTCTTTATAGCCAACACAAACAGCACTCTGAACACATGTGACCTAGCTTTGCAGAATGTCATAGCAAACAATGGGTGATCTCAAAAGCATTTAAACTTGAAGCTTTAAACCTCGTACAGAGGCTTTATTCTATACATCCTGCATGTTGGCGCATGTTTGATCCCTGCTTCCACTTTTTCACATGACTTTTAGATTCACTTTGTTGCCCAAAGACTCACAAAGACTAAGATTATGAGAGCTTTGCATCCTGCCACCTTACCATCACCTCATATGATCTTATATCATTACTGTCATGTGTTTATAGCTCAGAGTTGGAACACTTCACTGCAGATTAAACTCTTCGTACCCCCTCTGTTGATGGTACACGTTATATACAATCATAGCTGTGACTCCATATGTGGGGGGCTCCCCTCGTTTGTATTTATCGGCTCTAACAATGTATTTCTTTGATCTGCGGACCCCAGCTCAAATCTGGGTGCCCCCTCATCACCAAGAGAGATAATATTCTCTCTTTTGCACAGAACTCATGATAATTCATAGTAAATTGTATTTCCTTGCTGAGCATTTATCTTATTTTCCTAATCTTTCTTAATACATTTTGGCAGATGACATCATCAGTTGTTTGGCCTATCTCCATCACATGTGCAGCAGCAGGACTGAGCTACACTTCCCTTCATACTTTGACTCATCAGCCTTCAGATTCTCATCTCTAATTAGCAGCGAGGAGACGAGTTAACCTGAGGTGAACCGTGCCCGGGCGTCTCCGTGAGCATGTGTATGTTTTCATCCATAATCATGCGATGCCAAGACCCACACAAGATCCACACACGTGGAGGAAGCACACAGCTATCACCTCCTCAGGCTCAGGCTCACCTGCACCACACTCGGAGAGTCGTTTGCAAAGGAAGGAGGACGAGTGGAAGGAACTGAGGGAGGAGCTGAGGGAGGAGCTGAGGGAGGGAGGGAGGGAGGGAGGAGGAGGAGGTTGAGGGTCTGTGGGTGAATGAAGGCAGTTGTTTGTGTGTGTAATGTATTGACTAAGTATGATTATGCACTATATGATGAATTAGAGATCCAGTTTGTCCCAGTAACCAAGTTAAAGGGCATTGGTGAAGGAAGAGCTCCTGAGGGAAAAAGCTGCTCTGTGTGTGTGTGTGTGTGTGTGTGTGTGTGTGTGTGTGTGTGTGTGAGTGAGTGTGAGTGTGAGTGTGAGTGTGTGTGTGTGTGTGTGTGAGTGTGTGTGTGTGTGTGTGTGTGTGTGTGTGTGAGTGTGTGTGTGTGAGTCAGGCTCAGAGTGACTCAGAATTAGATGTTTCTTGTTGTGTCTTCAGGCGGGGATGGAGCTTATTCGACGTGTGGGTGTGTGAGTGTGAGTGTGTGTGTGTGTCCACATGTGTAGGTGCATGTGCAGAGCACCTTTGCCTTCGGTGACAGGTTTAGAGGGCAGGGGGAGTGTGTGCGTGTGTGTGTTTGGGAATGTGTGTGTTTGTTTAAACCTCTGAATGTGTGCTCATAAACTACTGTACATGTGTGTTATTCTTATTCATATTATTCACATTCTCCAGGGAACTGGCCGGTCGTTCATTACAGTGTGTGTTCGCTCGTCTGACAGACCTTTTCCTGAGGCGACTGCTGCTGCTAAATATCACACACCTGGATGCACAGCGTGTGCCGCTCCCGCTCATTCCGTGTCTTCTAAGACCCTATTACCATGCTAATAATATCCAACAAATCACACAGCATTTTCACCTTGATGAGTCTTCGTCAGAGGGGCCGTACAGCACATACGGGATTAGGGATGACTTCATTTACCGCGGCGTATCTTTAATACCGCAGGAGCTGAAAAGCCGGGCAGAGGGAAGACGGATGAAGGAGAGGAAGGTTTCTATAAATAACATCCCAAATATGTATAAATACCGTAGCTGGTTCCAAAATTATCAACGTATACTTTATCTGTCTGTGCTGTGAAATGGAGAATGTGAATGGAAAAGTACGAGCTGGATTTGGTGCAAATGGGGAGTGGTAGCAGGTCTCTGTGCATTTAGTCTTGTTTAGTATCTTATAATACATCTGATTTATACATATATGATGTATGGTACATCATTACACTCGTCAGTAGTGAAAAAAGTATTCAGATTTCCTTTAACTAACCTAAAATTAGCAATACTGTAATTGCAGTTTTTAAGTTAAAGTTGAGAATTTGCACCAGTACAACGGTCCGTTTGAAAGCATTGAATTATATTATGTATGTAGTTTATTCTATTATTGGATCAATATTAGTAATTCATTTAACATTTAAGGTGTATTTTAATGTTGGTTTGGACTGTGTATATCATGAAATATGTAGAAAAAGAAAATAAGAAGTGAAAAGAAGTGAAATAAAGTAGCTGGATAATGATCATTTTTTGCCCAGAAATCAAACTCTGTGGGCCAAATAAGAAAGAATAAAGACAAAAATAATCACCAAGTACAGAAATAAATAAACATATATACAAATAAACAAACCAGCAGACTCCAGTAAGCCTTCAGAAGTTATTAAAAAGGAGCCAGAATATTTTAACAAACTAAGCAAGACGGGTTAACTCTTTGGTATTTCCGGCATTTCATCATTTCATTATTCATGGTTCTGTCTTGTTCTCACTGTCAAGGCTCACACAAACTAATAATACTCATCACCATTTAATCTTTAATCCTGAGATTTCAAAGTAAGTACGTAACAACACCAAATAAGTGGAGACAGTGACACAGTATAATTTTGTTACATTTAGCTTATGAATTCTTCTGTCATGGCCAAAAACACGTTTTGTGAGGTCACAGTGAACTTCACCTTTGACCTTTGACCACCGACATCTAAGCAATTCATCCCTGAGTCCAAGTGAGTCCAAATTTCAAGAAATTCCCTCAAGGTGTTTCTGAGATATCTTCACTATATTCACAAGAATAGGATGTATGTACAGACGGACAATCTGAAAACATAATGCCGCTGTCGCCGGGGTGGAGGCATAAAAAGGAAATCTCTGCACACGTGATATATTACCTGAGAAAAATTATCATTATCATTATTATTATCATTAGTAACACACAACCCAGTCGATGCTCTGATACCAAGGTGTTTAAAATGTTAACTCTTAATTGAAATTCTGGCAGTGAAAGTAGATCCTTGTTAATTTTTCAAATGCTAATTTGGAGTTGAAATGATTTTAGCATTGTGCAGAAAAAGATGCAGATTTCAGCAGTCTTCACATCGATGCATCTTTCTGCAGATCTTTCACATTTGTTAATGCATCAGCTAGAAAATGTGACATTAGAGCAAATGAAGTTGAACTGGCTGTATAGGCCCCGCTGCATTCACTGTCCTCGCCTATGTGTCAGTGAAAGACTTTGGTAACCCACTTATGCAGCTGGATTTGCATTGAGTGAACTGAAGCGAAAGATTTAAATGGCATCAGTCTTGCTATTAAAGCAAAGCAAAACATCAGACAAACAGGGAGGAGCAGCTCTCTCGCTTGCTCTGTGTGTCTGTATGTGTGTGTATGTGTGTGTGTGAGTGTAGGAGCAAGGGGGAGCACTGTCCCTTGCCTCCGCTCAGTGTGTGCAGCAGCTGCAGCTTTCAGCCTCGGTCTGCACTGTAGGGGCCATTCTGCTGTCTGAAAGACTGATAGATACAAAGAGTAGAATGGTGATGAGAGATGGCTCAGAGGAGAGAGCTGATGGTGCGTTTCAGACACGCTCTGCATGTTGCGTTTCAACATGTGTACAAAGTGAAGACAAAAAAAAAACAACACGCTTACGGGTCAGGGAAATACAGGTCGCACCGTTCAAAGCCATTTTCGGACGAGGCGATTCCGAGGGTAACGCGGTCATCAAAGCGTGTGTCGATTTCACAACTGACCTGAGGACGGGGAAATCTTGGCTGAATTTGGAGAGAGCAGTCGACCCCCTCCCTCCATCCCTCCATCCCTCCTTTCCCTATCCTTTGTTCGCCTCTGTCCCCGCCACAGAGGGAAAAAAAAACTCCTGATACAGATGTTGACCTACGCCTGATGCACGCATATGTTACAGAGGCAAACACCGCAAGCGAGGCAATCAATTCTCACACTCTATAGAAACAAACAGGCATGCATGCACACACCGAAACACACAAAGGCAGCTCCACATGCATGGCGCCCACAGTCTAATGAGACAAAATCAGCGAGAGTGCATGAATGGAGCGCCCTGTTTCAGCACATGGCACCGAGCGCTGAGCAGAAACAAAGCTCTCATGCAAACATCCCCATTCATAGTCTGGCACTGAGGGCAGAAAATGGAGCTAGCCAGCTCACAGTATAGAGGTATTATAATATTAGAAAAAGGTGGGGGGGGGGACTCAGCCCACTAGTATCCCATCGTTCCTCACCATCCCCCACCGTCCTCCCTGTGGGCCCTCGCTACCCGCCCCCACAAATCCCAACACACTCTCACCCTTCCGCCAACCTCCCTCTCTCTGCTCACTACTGTCCCCATCCCCCCTCTCCAAAACCTCCACTTCCTCCTGCTCATCATCCTCCATACGGACAGACACACTCTCTTTACACATCACACACACTGCATGCCACTGGATGAGAATAATGGTTCAGCTCATAAAGAGCTGGAGGTCACATATACACAGTGCAGTGCCTGTGAGCCATCTTTACACCCACAACAGTGAAAAACACTGTTTTTTAATGATATTAATGTACAGATGACCTTGATTACAACATATAATATTGGACTTCACCTGACAGTTACCTTTATTACAGATTCATCTGTGATTTATATTCTTAATAGATCATTTGGCCTGTAAAACGTAAGGAAATTGTGAAAAATGCCCAAAGTTATGTCTTCAAAACGCCTGTTTGAGTGACCTACAGTCTGAAGTCAGTGAGCAGCTAAAAAAATGACTGATTTTCTAGAAATAAGTGCCAATTAATTTTCTATCAATCGACTAATACACATCAATATCACACAGGTATATGCACACAGATCCATAGTGTATATAATATATTATTCACTTCTACTTATCTATTTATTTTATTCTGTTGTTCTCAATTATTACCTTGCACTGCTAGTCTTTGTATTGTTTGCACACTGGTTTGAATTTCTCCTGCAGGTGCATCTTATCTTATTTTATCTCATCTCATCTCATCTCATCTCATCTCATCTTATCTTAATTAATCCATTAGCTCTAATAAGCCTCCAATGGGTACAGAAATTAGGATGAAACGATCTTATTCAGACATATGCAAGGCTTAACTTGCAACTTATGCTTTATTAGTGGTTGATAATACATTTATTAGTGCTATATATCTTTTAGTAAGAGCAACATTTGGGTTGCCGTGTTGTAAAAGGTCTTTGTAAGATCTGTTTAAGCTCTTTAATTCAACAGGAAGTCCCCATCCAATAAAGATTTTAATTACTTACTTTTGGAAAAGTAAATAATTACCAAAAAAATCAATTTACCAGCAATTGTTACCATTTCTTCTGTCCTGAATCGCAGCAATTCAAATGAAAAAGCAAAGACTAAAAGAGCATCTTAAAATCAATACATTCATTTCCTGGTGACTCCTCAGATATTTCTTGTGACCACTGTAAAAAAGTCTGCAGTTGTAAATGTTATATGAATCATAAAGGTTCCTTGAATTCAGAAAAAAAGGTATGTTTTTATTAGGTCTTCCATTCATAATGTGATTTTTGGTCAAAACAGATGACAGAGACATCACAGGAGGGGGTATAGCTCAGTGGCAGAGCATTTGACTGCAGATCAAGAGGTCCCCAGTTCAACTCTGGGTGCCCCCTGCTCCATGACAGTAACACTGATGTGTCTTTTGTTTTGTGCTGGAACAAAATATCACAAAGTGTGGGTGGGCGGACTGTGTTGTAGAAAGGTGCAGCAGCTCAGACGCTCTCCTGCTCAACTCCAGATGCTTCCTAAAACTGTATACATAAAACTCAAGCACCACTTTCACCTTGTCTGTCTCACAGGCCAGAGGGTGGAGCGTTGCACTGGGAATGGTGTTTATGTACACAGCTCTGTTATGAGTGTCCATGGCAGCCATTGAGAAGCAAACAGAGAGGAGATAACGGCTGCCAAAGTGAGAGAAGTTCAAGTGTGGAAGAATGTGTGTGTATTTGTTCTGTATTGCTTCGTGGCATTGTAGTGTCCCATGTTTAAACCCTCTCTTCAGAGGTGACGACAAGAATGATCACGATAATCATAGTGATAAAGAAGTGATACACAGAGGAACAGACAAAAAAATAACCCCAGAAGGATGTGGTTTGATGAGAGAAGTTCGGAGAATCCAACCTTTCGAATCCAAAGCGAGCGTCTGAGGGTCTTCCCCGAGATACATTTAAGTTTAAGAGACTTTGTTTTCTGCATTCTGGTGACTCTTAAAGAATGAGTACACTGTAATAGCATTTTTATGTGATACTTTAAATTTGACGAGAGAAAGACAAACTTAACGAACTGATGACTGGACTTAAATCCAAACTTAACTAACGAGGGAAAGAGGTGCAGGTGGAGAGAGGCGGAGAAACACGGGTGAGGGTAATGAGTGGAAGAACACTGGGAACAGGGAAGGAGCTGACAGGCTGGGAAACACTAAGAGCAGGACAGGGCTAATTAGACAGATGTGAACAGAAAGTCAGGCTGGCGAAGAGCACAAGAACACAGGAGGAAACTGAGCAAAAGACACCACATGAAACACAAATAAAATGAAACCTTAATGACAGGATCATGACAGAGAGGGCAATGAGAAACATGAGGAGGGTTGGCATGTATGATGATCCCGGCGATCGTCAAAGAGGACATCAGTAAAGGTAAAACCGCCCTCAGAGACTCCATCAGCATCTATGGCAGTGTCTCAGGTAAAAGGACATTTTTAATGCTTTAAATAAGCATTTAATACAAGTAGAAGCGTATTTTATAAGAAATCCTGCAACTATCCTGCTAGAGAAATGTCCCCAGAATCAAGATGGATGGATTTTGATCATCAAGTCACTGATATTGTCTTGACTTCAACATCCACTTCAGTTAGAATGATTTTGTAAATGACATGTTTATAGTTATTGTTATAGTTATCATCCTTGCTGTGATCGGCCCTTGGCTCAGACAGAAGCACAGATTATAGTGGGTGATAAGCAACATTTGGATGATTATGGTCTTCTATAAAACTGAGGGGCGGCTCTAAAACAGAGTAAAGGGTTAACAAAGCCCTCGGCTCGGCACAGAAACGTAAAAGAAGAGGTAATTAAAGTCTATTGGCGTTAACTTTTTTTGCTTTAGACTTTCTTGGAGCAAACCATGGTTTTTTAATGAGGGCGAAATGATGCTGTTTAATTTAAATTTAGCTGTGAAAAGAATATGAATGTGCTACGTTTAAAAAGACCATCTTTTTTTTTTTTTTGTGGCTGTAGCCCAGTGCACACACACATGCCATCTTGCTCTTATCTAATGTAGGATCCTGTGAGCTTTCAGTGAGAAGCAGCAGCAATATGAAACAAACTGCTAACAAGCAGTGGAAGGCAGAAAATAGCCCCGACAGAGCAGAAGACCTCAGACATCAACACAAGGGTCATTTACTGCACATACACACACAGAAAAACACTCTATTTCTTCACTTATTGATGATATTGATTTCTTGTGGTCAGAGGTACTTCCCTGCCGGCTGAAGTGTACAGGAGCTGATTAGAGAGGTGATTTATGACTGACCATAAATAATGGCTCTCTGAACTCGGCGAGATTGACCCGAGAGGAGCGACGCTGGGGATGCATGGCGAAAAGACAAATGGGTTAAGAGAGGTAAAGCGGGACAGAGGGAACGAGATGAAGGGGCACATAAGAGCATTAGGCTGCTCCTGTGCACAAGCCCGGCTTTACTGTGAAGCTCATTGTCTCGGGCCAAAGCAGACCTGAGACCTGCCAACTGCATTCATCCCCCTCTGCTTTGTCAGGGCTGACTCTCTGACGGCTCACCTTCCAGATGACAGGAAAGGGACAGTTCACCCAAAATCAAAAATACATATTTTTCTTCTTCCTAGTATTGGTCCATCAAGATTGTTTCGGTGCGAGTTGCCTAGTTTTGGAGATATTGTTCATAAAGACATTTCTAGAAAAGAGACATTGCTGTCGAGTTTTGAAATGTATTTTTTTTTTTTAGCACCACAAGCCAATTGACAGCTAGTAGGGTTGGGCCGACTCAAACATTTTCAAACCGGTAAAGCCAAATTTCACTTCTAGATGAGGAGGCAGCACTACAGTCCACCAGGACAACTGTGGCATGTTGTGTTCAAGTTAACTTTTCTTCTTCTCAAAAAGGTAAATAAAATAAGACTTCAGCTGAAACTGAAGAAAAGATGACAGAAGCGACATTTAAAGTACCCCAGAAACGTGAATCTTGCAAGTCAATGAGTTTTCTACAACACGTTCCTGATAATGTTTCACAATAAAAGCATTGTTAAGAAATGAAGGGTTTCTGTCCACTGCAACGCTATAGGGCTTTTAATTTGAAATGGCTACAGGAAGTGTATCTCTGGGCTCCTGCTGACTAGCCACACGCTGCTAGTTCTCTCAAGTTGATGTTACACCTGACAAATGCCGTTTCAGTTGGTTGGCTGATATCTCCAAAACAAAGCAACTCATTCCAAAACAATCTAGATGGATAAATAGCACGACAAGTAAGAGGAAAAAATATCCATTTATTGATTTTGGGGTGAACTGTCCCTTTTAAAGAAGACATGAATAGAACGTAAATCACAAACAGGCCTCTGAGGATGTAAAACAAATACAACAACACTAATGACAGGCTGATTAACAGCTGTCCCATTAAAGTTGTCCCTTTCTAAACACCTGACATTTCACTTTTAAACAAGTTAATAGTTTAACTTCCAGCCCTCGAGCTAGCGTGAAATTGGCACTTAGAGCATCGTGAGTCGTGGACATCTATTTAGGGTGTGACAATGAGTCAATCAGTTGCGAGCACGCATGAGTTCCTTCTGAAATTAATTAGCATTGTGTAATGAAATGTGGCTTTCGCCCTGCGGCGGCGGGGCTGTGTAAGTCAGACATCTTGGAGGAGCATCCACTGACTTCAGGATCCAAACTCGGTGATGCTGCATCGGATGGCAGCAGCCCCGCACACACATGCTGCCAGGAAGGAGAGCACACAGGGGCCAAATGCCACTGCCAGCCACAGTTGCGTTTGTTTACTCCAGATAAGTAGAGACATCCTTGCCATCACAGTGACTGAACGCTGAGAAGATGATTTTGGCTGAGCTTCTGTGGAGGAGGAGGAGGAGGAGGGGGGTCTGTACGCTCAGGGCTCATGTTTGGCGTGAATGCGCGTGCATCAACACACTTACATGCACTCTTTTGACGCACAGAGCAACTCCATATTCTAATTAAAATTTTATTTGGGTTAAGCTGTTGACATCTACCCTTGATAGTCTGCAACTGAGTCTCTCTGTTGACATGAATAATTAACTCAGCAACGATATTGTCCACTTGTGGTGTCTGGTCTGCAGACTGAGCAGTCTGTTGTCAGCTGCCCCTTTTGCTCTTTAACTCTCTCTAGTTCATATAAATTGCATATTTATAACGGGGATCAATTGTAATAGATACCTCTCAAAACACTTCAGAGAGAAGTACAATAAAAACTAAACTTGCTCTTCATGAGGTTCAGACAAAGAGTAATAAAAGACATTTAATTATTTTCATGTTTTAAATATAAAGAAGAAATAATAGAAGCAGCATTTTATAGTGTTTGTTCCTCATATTTTCCTCATTTTTGTTCACAGAGGAACAGGCAACTTTAGTTTAACGCGCAATTTTGAATAGAAACAATTTAAAGAATGTCAAGAATGTAAAAACACTGAAGTCAAATTTGGGAAGAATTAATTGTATGAACCTGACACATTGATTTCTTGCTTCCCTGAAATCTACACCATGAGCATCGTCCACATCTTTGTACATTTTCTCCTCTTATAACAGCAGCCAGTTTGTTTATTGCCCCGAGGGCATAATTAACCCTGTGCTCACAGCTAGCAGAGGTTAAGCATCTCGCTCAAGGATGTTTTAGCACATCCTTCCAGTTGTGGGACACCCAATCAAAAAAAAACACACCCATGTGCTGGCAGATACCGACCCTGACCCTCTTTCTCTTGACAAATCCTCAGCGCATCATTCATATTTATATCTGGCCATGGCTGCGACATGAATGACGGGGGACAAGGATCTCCCAAGCTATTATACTTTAATATCTCGGCGATAATTCAGTGCCAGTGCAAAGCATTCATCAGTCATCATCCACTTTCATCTGACTGCACCATGGACACTATCACTCCGCTGCCACTGTACTCGCCTCTAAGGAGTAAAGCAGGCTCTCAGAGGATCCCAGCTGCATGAGAGGCCAAGGTTTATCAAACGACAACGCTAAGAGAGAGAGTTGATACAGAGTTCAGCTGGAATTCATTAAAATGGTTCACAGGGAGCCACCAGACAGCAACATACATGTCACTATAAATGACAGACTAATATGTGAGAGTCGAGAGGTAAACTGATAACAGTGCACGGCTGTTACCGCAATATTAGCCAAGCCACAGCCAGCAACATATACTAATTTCATGGTCGACTGCGATTCGAAAATTGCTGAATATCATACTTTACTCCGTGTGCATTTGCTTGTGTTAAAAAAAGTTTCATGTTTATCAGGACAGAATATTTTGTGAAATTCTAAGAAAAGCTTTGGGTCAACCAAGAGGGGGGATACTGAACACTACAGCGTGTAAACCTGTTCTAGTAGTGACCCAAAATATAATAATTATTATCCACGACAAAATATATATATATATATGTATAATATTCACATGAAGTGACTGCCCTATTTCAAGAGCAAACAATATGTGATTTATGAATCCCTTCTTTAAACTTCAAATATAAATCCAGTATACTCAGTCCATATTCTTTATTCAGAAATGTGCCCGGGCTCCTTCATTGTTATTGCTGGTTGATGTGTTTTCTCTCTGAGCTGTCTTCTTTTTCAGAGTCATGGATTGGACTGGTGTTGTGTTTACTGTTTAGAGATTAAAATGTACCAGAGACCATGAAAAAAGATGAAATGGAGGCTCAAAGAAACCGAGCAGGCTAATCAATGCAAAGCTGCCAACATTAAGAATTGATTCGCAGTCGCAGCCAAATACAGCAGATGGCGGGTGAATGCAAACGGAACTGAGCAATCAAATTTCTCACAAAACACTTAAAGGATGCAGAAAATGGGAGGAAAGAAGAGATTGAAAGGAGGGCTGAAGGAGCCGAGACGGAAAGATACCGAATGACTGGAGAACAAAAAGCGCCCGTTGCAGCAATATGTTCTCGCCTACGGTTACACTTGTTCCAATGCAACTTTAATCATGCAATCATGCCTGCCATGTCAACTGACAGGTCTGGTTGTGCAAAAATTTGATTTTGCTTACAGTGACATTGGATCTAAATCCCAGAACTGACAGAGGCCAGATTAACATTATCATCAACACAGTCCGGATGCCATGAAGAGAGAAAAAGCAACGCAAAGACAAGAAAGGGGACAGAAATTTAGAGAAAATAAAGGAGGAACAGATTTAAATTTGGAACAAGAGCTATTGTGAGGCCAAGTGTTGACATATAGCAATGCAATGCTTTAAAAATCGGATTGTTTTTTAAATATCGCATTGGAACACAACCACAGCAATGCAAAAACGCAAGAAAATGATGTGTCTGATTATGAATCGCCTAAAGAAACAAACCACATCTTCTCCAAGCTGAGAGTATAGAGTCCATAAATCAATTGTTGCCTGAGGCAAATCCTCACAGCCGAGGCGCCCAGTGTATACAGAAAGAAATCTCCTACATCACTTCAAAGACCACACACTGCTACGCTTACATTTGCCTACATCGAGATCTGGACGGAGTAAAGTCTCTTCCTGTTTAGAAGCTATGCATGGCTTCTGTTATAGTAAGAGATAAAATATACACGAGTTATTGATGCAAGATGAAAGAATCTTCTCCAAGCTCAGAGTCCAAGTGCTTTTGTGTTCAGGGGACATAAAATACTGTGTATTAAACGTCTAGTAATAATCTCTCTACATCCACCTTATTCCTCGTCCCCAAGATACCTTGCACAAACTATGAGTGTGACACGATGCTAGTCCTCTTTCTTAGAGCAATTGGTCCGGCATATCATTCATTCACGATGATCTAGGTTAGTGACTTGATCAAGTGAATATTCCCAACACTGAGTTAACACTATTATTATTTCTTAACACTTGAAAGTGCCGCCGGCGCGTCAGTTATTATGATATCGTAACCACATTAACCTCCCAGTGACCTTCCCAGGAAACTTCCTCCCCCAGAAGTGGTAGCTCAAATGTTGTACTGCCGTGTTGCAGGTTACAAGTCGTTGACTATAAATTTAAGGTATCTGCAGCTTCCTGATCAATCAGCAACTGGAAAGACAATGAATAATGAAAATTCTGAGGGATATATTTAAAGGTGAAACAACATATTTGATAACCTGTTACATTCTGACAAAGAGGCTGCTCAAGGAGTGTTTGCACACTAACAATGTGTGTCGCCACATCTGAAATCCAAAGGTTTTATAACTTTAAAGACAAAGCGAATGAGAATATGTACTGAAAGGAATAATTCATCAGGCTTAGTGTGGGAGACAGGTGTCGCTGACCTCAGGTGAAAATGTGCGCGTCTGCTCTGGGGGTTGGACAGGGAGGTGGGCTGAAGCTGAGGGGTCATGACTGCCCCTGTGTTCCCGTGCCAAACCAGCAGACATTAGCAGTGATGAGATCCAGAGACAATCGCAGTGTGCCAGCCGAGGAAGCTGCTGCTGCTGCTCTCCCCTACGGCCACCGCATACAATCACTAAGTCATTATCATTCTCAGAACAAACACTTCCTTTATGTAAGCTTTATGTAAACCGTCTGTCTCAGGGCCTCTTTAGGAGAGAGGCTCGGTTCCCCCGACTCCTAGATGCATTCAAGACGGTCTGGTGCAGCAGAGGCCCGAACCAATAATAAACACAGAAGAAAAAAAAGGAAAAGCAGAAACGGCACAGAGCTATTTAAAGTTAGGCCTTGAGCATTTCTGTCAAGTGAATCTTTTTTCCCCTCCTTTTTTTTTGTTTTAGACGTAGAGTCTCAAAGTGTTAGCCCGTAAGGCTATCAAGGCTACACTAGTAGCACGAGAGCATCTGTGCGCGCCTTTGGGCTTATTCCTACCCATCACACCATGGTGGGCCGTGGCTCAGATAATCCTGAGGCCTTGTGGCCATGGAAACCCATTCATGTATGAATGTTACTTTGTTTAAACATGACTCCAGGAGAAGAGACAGAGGGGAAAGGACAGGACAGGACAGGACTGTCCTGGGAGACACATCACGTGTTGGTGATGTAACAGGAAAGTAAAAAGCAGTAGGAGTCGCTGCTTTGGTGTTTTGTTGCCAGAAAACGTGGAGGCAGAGAAGAAGAAGAAGCTGACAGGTTGTACGTGGGGGAGATTCCTCGATTCACTGGTAGTAAAGCGTCAGCATCTTCTGTATTACAGTGTCATGAGTCATGTAGATCAATCACAATCAAATCACGCTGTCTGTATGGAGACTTTTGAACAATTGAACAATCTGTTGATTATTTCCTTCTATTTGTCTGTCGGTCTCTGAACAAAAAGATTTTCTGATTTTCTGTTTCTATTGTAAATAATTTATTTTGCAGTTTTGGGGTACGTTACGTTACGTTACGTTACGTTACGTTACGTCAACATATGTTTTTTTCGCATATGCTTGACACGTTACAGAAACAATAAATGGATAATCATTTTGCTGCTCATTAATGACTAATTAATTGGCTGATTGATTAATTGTTTAGCTCTATCGAAAAAAATAAAAGGGTTTATTAAGTCATCAGCTATCTTTTGGAAAGTACCACGTTTGTTTTGAAGTAATAAGGCCCTTATCTAAGTCCTTATTAACGTTATTATGTCTGATTGAAACATATACATGTAAATAATAAATGTAAATAATAGCATCAAAAATACATCTATTGTTAGATGAGACATTTGTTATCAGTTTATAGACAAATAGAAGCCTTAAAAGGTTTCTGTAATTGTTTATAATAGCATTGCAAACCTATATATATACTTTAACTAACTCGCCTCTTGTGACTGTTAACCTTTACTAAGTCTTTTTGTTGCCTTCTTTAGATTAATACATACTAAATTATGCAATTTATTGGCAGTTAACTTCTCAACAGTTACTACTTTTGGCAGCTACCAGATCTAAATTAAGAACAATTCCAACAAAGCTTTCCCAAACCGACTTTCTTAAAGCTGAACTGCTGAAGGACAGACAGACCTTCAGTCACCACTGAGCCATCTGAGCCACACAGGCTGTAAAACACTATTAGACATGAAATGTGTCTGAAAAATGATCCCTTATTACGGCGATAACACCTGTCATGGTTAAAAATTTCATCTAACCTTAATCCAGAATCTTCCTGCAACATATCCTCAAAACCTCCTCTTGTTATTTCCCAGTCTTCAGTAAAGCTCCGGTTTAATCTAGTCCGAAGTCTGAGGTTTCCATAAGAGACAGAGTAAACACCGAGCATGACCCCGGAGCATCTTAGTGTCTGGAGGAACATGTTGTATATGGAACAGCAGCTAAAAATAACCCTGCGCTAGCCTGTCTCTTTCTAGCTTTTTATTAGTGTCACCTCTTGTATTTACTCAATTGAGTGAAATTATACTCTAAGATGTTTAAAGAGCCAGTACTCGGCTGGTTCACATGAGAAAAAGCATTCAACACAGCAGGTACAAGAACGCTGCTATGGTTTACATGGTGAAATGACTCAATATTTGTATTATGGCTGCACAATAAATCAGAATATCACAGTGCAGTAAGTGCAATATCCAGAACACAGAGGATGCATTTTTTTATGAAGGTAAATAGCATTATATTAAAGTACTCAAACTCAAATTGTACATGATGGATGTCCTCAAAACAATATTTATTTAATAAAATAATATGCACTGAAAACACTTGTGCTAATTATAGATGCAAAACAATACAGAGGCGATGTCACGCCCCTTTGGTTGACCACCATGTGTCCTTATTTCAGAAAAAAATATTATTTATTATTTTTTATTTATTTATTTCAAACATGTTTAAAATGAAATAAAATGATAAATATATATAAATAATGAACGTCAGTAACACGTAAATTCCAGTAAATTATTCAAATAAGGCAATCCATGTTCGAGAAGGAGTGACAAGAAGTTACAAACCTTCCCCCTTTCTCTGTAGGCTTTATTGTATATGTACGATAGTGACTAACAATTTTTGATCTTGTTTGAATCGTGCCATAAGTTTCACATGATGTTTGTCAATTTAAAATCCCAGTTTCTTATAAAACGAATGAAGTAAAAGGCTGAGAGTACATAAAGAAAGACTGAGACTAGAACGTGACATCGTCTAGTTTAACGTTCACCAAAACCCAGAACCGAATCCTCCTGGAGTCGTCTCGTGTATTAGCTCGCTCATGAAACTGACTAAATCTCCTTTCACATACCTGCAGCTGTCATTATGGACAGATTTGTTGGGATTCTCACCTTTTTTAAGTAGTCATTAGTCATTAGCGTTCCTCCTGCTACACCTCTGGAGAGAATTCTTTCTGTTTATTGTCCCGTCCAACAGTGAAATGAAACATCCGCCCTTGACTGGAGAAAACCCTCACATGCTTTTATCATTAGCTAAATAATTATCTCTGTGACCTGGTAATGGAGGTCACGACTTCTTTTCATTATGGTCAGCAGCAGCAGGGAGGTGGAGGAAGAGGATGGAGGGTGGAACAGCTGACACAGCACTGATGAAATGGGAGTAATATGAATATTTGGTTATTGTTACTACACGGAGAACAAAAATAGCCACAAAATGTCTCCTTTCCAGAAGTACATTTTGGACTTAGCGTGACGCTCCCTGTGTCCTCTCAGTGTTTACTTCGCTCTGTGGTCCAGCTTTCCTCACATTTCTGCCTGTTACCATGCATCCGTAAATGTTTGTGTGTGTTCCTGCCTCCGTGCGTGGCAGAGTGTGCCAGGCAAGGCGGTGACAGGGTGCTGGCCGCGGCCTGTGAACCTGGCTGCTCTGCTCTGCTCCGCGCTGCCAGTGACAGAGAGCGAGGGGGACATCGCCCGACCGTGGCTGCCCCAGCTGGGCCAATCAGGCGTGAGCGCTCGTGCCTTCCGCCGTGTGCAGCGCTGTGTCACAGATCCCCTTATGGATTCTAATATGTTCTCCACAGTGTCAGCGGCGCTCTGCTGATCGCTCGTGTGTGTGTTTGTTCAGATAATGAAGGTGACTGTGTGTTTAATGAAATCTCTGCGCACTCCTTCACTGCACCTTTGTTGATAGAGGATTACAGTGAGTCACATGGATGAACACCGAGGGTTTGGGAAAACTTTAAACTCTTTAAACTTTGACTGCTATGGATCTCTGAAGGTTGAAACCAGTGACTGTATTTTGGGCCCGAAGCTGCTTTTCATCGTGTAACCTTTAAAAATATCCTAAATCACACACGTAATAAGTGTTTCCCTCAGGATGTTGTTCTCTGCAGGCGATTCAACGCCGTTTAAACTCCCACAAACTCTGACTAATGAAGCTTTGATGGGGTTAGACGCTCTGGCACACGCGGCAAGTGCAAACATTAAATATCTGATGTGTTGAATCAATAGCACAAGCGAAGAGGATTTTTGTAGGCCTAAACAAACTACATAAACAAACTCTACTTGTTTTCATGACTAAATAAACTGAATAAACAAACTGACCTTAAAGGACAACACAATTTCATACTGTTTTACTTTATATGTGGCGGACCCTGCCACCTTTCTAGCTTCAAACAGTGTTCTGGGGACCTTATTTTCCTGAGAACAGCTTGTTTAAAAAATAAATATTTCTGAATTTGCATTATAACCTCATTAATATTGTAAATATTAAAACTGTTAGTTTAAATTTCTTCCCCAAAACTACATAGTGCCCCTATAAGACCCATTAGAGAGGGGCGCCCCCCATTTCAGTTGGTAGAGCATGTGCCCCGTCTACAGAGGTGTGTCCTCGGGGCTCGAATCAGACCTGAGGCCCTTTGCTGCATGTCATCCTCCCCCCCTCTCTCATCCTGTTTCCTGTCACCCTTCAGCTGTCCTGTTTAATAAAGTCATGAACAGTCCATAATAATAATAATAATAAGACCCATCAGAGTAACTTCTAAACCATGGCACCTACTTTGGTGTCATTCTGCACAGTAGGTGAAGTGTTTTTTGTTTATATTGAGCAGTTTGTTGTCTAATGTCATTAAAAGTGGAGCAGACTGTAGCTGCACATTTAGATATTCTTTCCAGGGTGATGCTATTGTGCCACATCACCGTATAACGCAGCTTTAAAGGTACAATTAGTGATCAAAAGTAAAGAAAAGGGCCAACACATATGGACCAACAACAGACCCAGAGTGTCTGGAGGAGTAAACACCCAGAAACTCATCGAATACTGCTCCGATCCAGAGCTGTTTACCGACAGTCAGAGAGAGATTAGAGGACACTTTTTAACTTTTGGTATTATAAAGTGGATTTATCCTCCGTAACTATCTTGATACTTAATGATTATAGAGTCATTTTTCGAGTGAAAAAGCAGGACTAGTCTTTTTGTTATTGTTGTTGTCTTATAGATAACTAATAGAACATGTTGTTCCATAAGATGTGGGTTTTAGAGACTATTGGTCAGATAAAACAACGCTATCTGAATCCATCGCCTGGGGTTTAGGGATTCTGTGATGAGCAATTTACAATATTTTATCACAATTATATGATAATATAGATTAATCGATATATCATATCAACTAAGAAAATAAACAGCCGGTTAATAATTAAAACAATCGTCAGTCGCAGTGCAAATTTTCCAAATTCCATCACTAAGTGAAATAAACCAATTATATATGTTTGCATCTTCGTGACCTGAGCAACACTTCCAAGCTGAGATTTTAATCTCATCCATGTTAGGAATACACTTAACCTAGTGTGACAACAGGAGATGAAGCACGGATAAAAGTGAGACAACAGGTATGAGTCACATGAGCACACAGTCAGCTGTTACCTCACCACTGCTGAACACAGGAATGTGACTAAAACAGAGGGAAAGGTTGTGTCATTGGAGGCTGACGGTTGAATGAAAGGCATCTCTCTGCCTTCACCCCTGTCACGTTGTGACTCCGCCCCTCCGGTGACCCGAGGGAAGTGGCATAAGACCTGTCACCCCGCATCACCGCCTGGGCCACGACAGCCGAGCTCATATGTAAATGTGTCAGCATGCACAGATTCATGAGTCTGACATATCAGCTTGAATATGCATGTTCAACACTGACTGGAGCGTAAACATCTCTGTACGTGCAGGAGATGCATCTGTGTGCATGTATGCATGTGTGTGTGTTTCCAGGCTGACGGTGTGTGTGTGTGTGTGTGTGTGTGTGTGTGTCCGAGCTGATCCCGGTCTGTTATAGTGACATTCCCGATGGGAAGGAGCTTCACGACTGTTGTCATTTGCTAGACTGACCATATCTCTTCATGAGTAAAGGCTGGGTGGAAGTGACATCTGATTTCATCCACACTCAGTGGGGTTCTCTCTGTCCGTCTCCATCTTTCTCTCTTCATGTCCCTGCTGCTTACACCCTCTCTGAGTGAGGATTTACCGCTTTCCTCTGTTTCACATCATCGGAAATGATTTGTACTTTTCAGTTTGCGTGACTGTGAGTCAGACAAGATGGAAAAACTTACAGACATCACGTCTTTGTTGCTCCAGGGACTTGTTTATTTTGGTTGATTATCGCTCCACGATGGAAATAATTATCAGTTTTACGATTTTATTGCCAGCTCTTGAATAACTCAGACATGCTTTTTAGATATGTACCAAGCAGATCAGATACTCTCTAACTGGTGTCAGCCTTCAGCTACTGTGGGCCGGTTTGCATGTGGATCTGAGGGTCTAAACCTCTGTGGACTCTTGAAAAGAAACCTATGAAACACATCTCTTTAGGCATGATCTGATTTCACCGTGTTGGTGTTGTTCCTGGAACATCAATCACGTTTCTGTAATGTCATAGCTTTAGGCGCATGGGAGAAGTTATCCTTTGTAACACGTGTTAAATGTTGTGAAAGGGTCTATTTTAACCCGTAGCATGTTTTCCTAAACGTAATCAACACTGAATTGATAATTGTGTTGTGAAAATCTGTAAGGCTTAGGCCATGTCTAATTAATTTCAATTAATCTATCAGTTGTTTAATGTCTAACATGTCAGAAAATCTAAAAGAAAAAAGTGAAATAAATGTAATGTAGGACATAAACCAGCAAATCCTGCTAAACAAATGTTTAGCATTTTTGCTTTAATAATCAAGTACATAATAAATAAGCTCTAATAAATAGGTTAAAATGATTAATCAGTCATCAAAGTTGTTGGCAATTAAGTTAATGTAAGTTCATTTTGGTAAATAAATGCATTTGGAGTGTGTACTTTAAGTTCAACTGCATACGGCTCACTGTGTTTACTTTTGCAGGTCAAGTCAAGACAATTTATTAGTTGTCCCAATTGAGCAATTTGTGCTGCAGCAAGCATAAAAACACATACAAAAAGCATAAAGACATACAATAAAACATCATTACACCTAAGCACCGTTGAGAATTATCCCCAGTTGTTTAAGCTCCTAGTCAATAACTACCATCAGTGTGGATAGATGTGTTGCGGCACTAATCACACTCTGCAGTGCAACACAAAAGTCACAACGGCCAGGATTCCCTTTGTCAGTAAAAAATCAGACATCGCTCTTTCATTCTTTGCAAATTTAAGACTCAGATCTGCTGCGGCGTCAGGGCGACACATGCACGTCACAACCGGAAACACGTCTGTTTACGAAGGGTCAGGGCCGACTGCGGGGCTCATTTTCCTGAGGAGTCATCCTGAGTCACAGAGAGCACAACACGACCCTCCCCGCCCTCCTGCGCATCGTAATATTTGGAGTCTCCCCTTAAAATATCAGGACACAAAGCACGTCCTGCCGCACAAGACCACACGTAGCACACTCATCGATATCACGACCGACTAAATCAGGTGAACGCATGAAGTTCAGAATCTACTATCTAATTTTAATGACAGTTTAATTACAATCCAGCTTTAAATCCTCACAATTATCTAAAGAAACATAGCCTCGCCAATTATTTTCATGCCAATGTTACGGAACGAATTTGACCCCACTCATTCAATCTTATAGATGAAGCTATTCTCCCGGAAAATTACCATTCTGCTCATTCCCGAAATAGTTCCACCACATCATCCAAATCCATAAATCACATCCATACTGTACTTTCAAACGGCCCCCGTCAGTGCAGCTGAGAGTCTCTTCTTTAAATAAAGGGAACATGTTCACTCAGGGAGTAGAAGTGGGAGTATCTGGTGACCTCTAACAATTCTAATCACCTGGTAATTACACACAGAGCGAAGCACCCTCCCCCTGCTCTTACTTTAATGTCGTTTACAAGAACTGGCAACCAGAAAATGCAGAGCAGAGTACACAGTGTCAAGCAGAGTGAATCCAGACTAGTTGGCAGGCGTAAAGACGCAGTTCTCCCTCTGTGCGCCGCACTCTGAGGATTAAGCCTGGCAGCGTGCTCACATCTGCTAAACAAGATATAGACATAATACCTTGATATTTCATGTTGCACAAAGCCAGTTAGGGAAAGGCTGCGGCGGCGAAGGATCTCCCATCATCATCTCCACTCAACTCGACACCGCAGCCACCAAATCACTCACGTACACTTCTAGTAGAAAACATGTTGACTATGTTTGTGCTTGCAAAACACCTGCTCCTCACACACAAGTGTTTTTCATGTAGTGGCTAAAAGCTGAAAATTTACCTCTCACTGTATACTGGCTCCACATCACACATTCTGAAGGGAAGAATTGGGAAAAAACAGGAAGTGAATTACTCCAATTATTCAAAATAGCTGCCTACAAAGCATGTAATTGACTTAAACACATCCCGCAGACATTTCACTTGACAATTATGATAATTGTAAACGCCTGATTTAATTGCAAGTGATTAACATATAAAAAAATAAAAAAACACACATTGAAATAACAGCACAAAGGTGGAGAATATGATACATGTAATATTCTGGTGATATCTGGAGATTAAAGGATTTTTTAAAAATGCAAATGAGGCAATTAAGGAGTGAAAAGTATCATCTGTGATGGATGCTAATGAATTCTGTATGTTGCTGCATCATGTACATCTGGCTGCCTCCAGTTTTGATGTTATCTTGACTGGTGAGAAGCAAACAACACTGCATTTGTATGGCAATAAGAACACGCATCTTTATTTCCATTCGATTTTCTTTAACTTCTTGATCCTGTTTGCCTTCATTGTGTTTTTATTGTAAAGCAGTGTTCAATACATAAATGCATAAATACATAAATAATAAATGAATAAATAAATGAATGAATATCACTGTATGTAGTTAAATGTGAGATGAAACGACGCTCTACGAATTCTGCTCTTGAAAGGCTGTAAGCCAGGCTACTGTGCCTTTAATTCAATATACCATTATTGATTACAAACCCCAAGAGGATTATTCTTCCTTTTAACTGTAAATTGAAAGAAGAACAGAATAATAAATTGTATAATATATGGCACTATTGATTTTCCGTGGACTGTAAGTCATTAAGAATTCGACAGTAGCCCATGTATTTAAACCAAAGTATCATGAAGCTCTGTACTGAGGTGCATCAGACCGATGGACTGGTGGAAAAACTCATATGATTCCTTCATGATGTGAAACTATGAGGTTCGATGAAGCTTAAACACACATTTTAATGTACATGTACAACACCTGAGTGGTTCCTTTTCATGCTGCACTTCAGAGGGAATACTGTTCTTTAACCTCCGCTACAGTTATTTGGCAGCTTCGGTTACTCTGCCGATTGTTTTCACGATTGATCGATCAATCGTAAACTGCTCAGCGAAATTTCCCAGAGCCCAAAGTGACGTCTTCAAATTGCTTCTTCGGTCCAAAACCCAAAGACTCTTCATTTACTCTCATAAATGAGAGATAAAAGCAGCAGATCTTTACACTTAAGAAGCTGGAACCAGCAAGGGTTCGACGGTATAAAATCAGGGTTGGAATCACAGATAGACTAACGATACAACACGATAGGTCGCCTACGACAACAATAGTGTCACAATGCAGCAAATCTGCGATAATCAAGGGAATAATTTAATGATATATCACAATTAAGTCTTACTGAAGAATACAACATACCCCTATAAAGGCAAAGTGCAGGAATGATGTGTTTATTCATGGCATTATGGGGTCACTTATACTGAATTTGACTGCAACTCGTCCACATGCCATCAGTACGATGTAAAATAGCCATAAACTGGCAAAAAGCAGCTCAGTTAAATTTTGAATGTTAAATGTTTAAAGGAATGATACATCAATGGCTCTCTAAAATCTTCTCAATAGATGTAAATTACAGAAGTTTACACCACGAGGAGTCATGAAGCAATGATTTGGTGAGTCAAACTGTCAGGGGAATCTGTTTAGAGCGCCTGTATTTTTTATTTATTTATTTACTTTTCATCATTTATTTTGACAGGACACGGGACGAGAGAGGGGGAGGGTGACATGCAGCAATGAGGCACAGGCCGGATTCAAACCCTAGGCTGCGGCTGCGAGGACACAGCCTCCGTACATGGGGTGCATGTCCTACTAACTGAGCTACTGCATTTACCTCATTTTAGAGCAGGACTTGAAAATACTGGAGTATTGTAATGGAGTATTTTCTACAGTATGATATGCTACTATTACTGAAGTAGAATATCTGGATACTTCCTCCACCACCTTTTAAGCATCTCTTCAGCAGGGGAAATTGTTCAACGTGTGCTCGAAATTTTAAACGTTAAGACACAACTTTGCTGCAGAGTTTTGTCCCTGATGCTATTCTCCACTCAGTAAAGAGACATTTTTGGCACCTTTCCTTGGACGAGGAGCTGCAAATATTTCTGTTTGTGTATATATACTATCAGATACATGATCAGTCACCTTACGAGCCAGCTAAGAGGCTATGTAACATCTCTCAGCCTTTTCTAGGACGTCTGATCATTTCCTAAACATTCATGAGCAATTTATCACTTATATCTGCCAAGTCAGGAGTGTTGTGGTCACGGCGTCTCCGGGAGTGTAACAATACAAAAGAATGGTGTTTATTCTAAATGAAAAGAGGACAGTGGTCGTGATGCTAACTGAAGTGATGGGGGCATTTTCTTGCTGCCACATAGAATCTGCTCCTCATCTCTCTCTCTCAGCGCTGGAGTGCACAGGGGTCGACTTCCTACAAGTTCCTCCTCCGATCCGCCAGGAGTGAAATAATGGTCTTGGTGTGGGGGACGCGGGAGGGGTGTCGGGCGACAGAGATGGACTGCCTCACAGAAATAATTTCACATACAGAAAACGTTCAATACATCTACAGTAGGCAGGGCTGTGAAATGCCAAACCTGCACTAAAGAAGAAGGAACAGAGGACGGATGGAGGTAGATATGCTTCCACTGGCAGCTTCCCAAAGAATAAATACATAGCATCCATATGTTATGTAGAAAGTAAGCATCACTCATTAGCACACTGAGCGCTTTCAGTTGGCAACATCCCAATCCGTCAAACGGCTTTACGTATAGCGGGGATTTTCTGAAGCACGGGGGAGAAACTCATTAAGGGGGCTCATGTTTGAGCCACGGCCGCCGTGGCGTTGACAAATGCTCTGCACAGAAACCAACGTGGTGCATTTCAAAGGCACCCAGCAGCACAATGGAACGGCTTCTCATCGTGGTGAATAATGCCCGGGCGCTGGTCGCTCCCCAGGTTAACCGCTCTGAAATGTGGGAGTGCTTCTTTTGATATATTGACTTCAGAAATGATGAGCTAATCACTGGATCGGGGGATACATGCGTGGATGGATGGAGGGGCTGACAGAGCTGTAGTTAGCACATTGTGTTGTCAGAGAGGCAAAAGGCTTTTAGAGCTGGAGGCACCAGCACTACCATGGATGAATAAAATCCTGAGGGGGGTTTTCTATGCAAACATAAGCTCATACAGCATAAAATAGAGCCCAACAGATACTGGATATTGGGGGGCTGATGACGATACTGATATTAGGAAGTAAAAAAAGACCAATATTGTGATATCGGCTGATATACACACATTTTGTGCAACATAAGGCAGGATAGTTTTCACTTTAACAATAAAGACAATTGTCTAAGACGACATCAGTGCAATGAAACATGAAACTTATTCTGGATTTGTTGGGCAACATATACGAATATATGAGAACGATAATCGATATTTGGAACTGATATACATTTAAAGTAAAAATGATTATCTTAGTGTCAAAATTTATAACAACCAGGAGTGGAATGTAACCAGGTACAGATTACTTGAGTACTGTAATTAAGTACAATTTTGAAGAGCTTAACTTGAGTATTTCCATCTTCTGCTACTTTATGATTCCACTATTATTGTTGTGACGGATCAAGTACTCTGTCTGGTGACTACAGAAAGAGAGAGGATGCTGAATCAGAGCCAAAGTAGTGTTTTTTTAAACTATTATTTTATCGAGAACAGGACTAAAAAACACAGATACTGATAATCTGAAAAATGCTGATTATCAGCCCCAGGCTATTAATCAGTCTATCCCTAATATCCGCCAACAAATATATCACTCTGCCTCTTTCTTAGACTCATAATTTAATCGTTTATTATGAAAACTAAAATTAATGAAAATTGTTCATCACAAGTTCCTGGCGCCCGAGTTGGTATTCATTTTATTCTGTAGAGCTCAGCCAATATTTTCAAGGCTGATATAGATTTGAATATTGATATTTTGGCTGATATTCTCACATTCACAGAATTTATACTTGATCCCTTGAATGTATTTGTCAAATACTTGTGTCAAACATACAGGATTTTTCACACTTAAACAATAAAAATGTCCAAAATGACATAAGTGCACTAGAAAAGTGAACTCAATTAGGAATATAAGAATCATAAATTACCCTGAGCATCTTTTTCTGCATTATGTTATCCAAAGAAATCTCTATTTTCTCCATAAATTAGTCAACATATACGCAGTAATATCGACTGAACATATCCATCAACTGATATATCTTTCAGTCTCTATTTTCGACTCATAATTAAGTCATTTATTCTAAAAACCACAGAATATAATGAAAACTGTTCATCACAACTTCCCAGAGCCCAAGTTGGACATTCACATTAGTTGTTTTTTTACCTTGAGCCCGACAGATATTGGATTTCTGGGGTCGATGCCGATGTTAGTGAGTAAAAAGATTCCGATATCACTATGTTGGCCAACATTCTCATATTTACAGAATGTACTGATATATATACTGTATACATACAGCAAACATATGTACGTAATGGAGGCAGGATGTTTACATCTATTGTCCAAGCATCTTTTTCTGTGTTACGGGAAAAAAATACGTTTTCATATCATCATAAATCAAACATCATATGCATCAATATGATATATCTGTGACAGGCAAACGTCAGCCGATAATATTGGCAAACCGATATGGGTCTATTTTATACTCCTAGAGCCCAAATCACATTCACATTAATAGTTGTTTTCTCTAGAGCTCGACTGATATTGGATTTTTGGGGCCGATACCAACAACGATATTAATGATTAAAAAAATTCCAATATTGACAAATTGGCTGATATTCGTATATCCACATAATAGATACTTGATCCCTCAGATGTATCCATCACAAAACATATGACTGTAATGGAGGAAGAATTTGTCAACAATAAATGTTATTGTCCAAAATGAACTGAGCATCTTTTTCTGTGTTATGTGAAAAAATACATTTTCATATCGGCATCAATCGGACAACATATTTGTCGATATCGATCCATCTGTGACAGGCCAGTATCGGCCCACACTATCGGTCAACAGATATATCAGTCAGGCTCTGGTATTAAAGATAATTTAAGCTTAAATGCAGTTATTTATACCAGGAATGATGATGTTTTCTGCTCTTTTGGCGACAAATTTAGCCTAATTTACCAAGCAAACAGCCTGTTTGTTCTAACAAGCACTGCTCTGCTGCAATAAGCACTCATATTCTGAATAATTCAGCTCTATAGCTTTTGATAATGAGAGCCTGCACGCTGTACTGCTCGATTCAAAATCACTGCAAAAAGCCATAAAACTAAAAAACGGATTGTCGGCAAAGCGGCACACTCCAGTGGAATATATTCATTATTAATTAATCTCCAGAGTCTGCCAATAAAGTTAATATAAAGTCTGCATGCGCTTCCACTAATTTGAACAGCTCCTGCAGGATTTGAGCAGATCCCGAGGAGAATCCCTGCACCGCCCATCTACACCATGTTCCTGCTCAGAACAAAAGACACTGTGGCTCAGTCTCAAAAAACTTGCTCATGGAGGCTTTAGAGGGCTGAAATCGTGTCTGATTGGAGACTGATGGGGCAGGCATGTGCAGTGGTAATGAGCTGCTTGTGTCAATTAAGAAGCGCCGCTCCCAGCTTCACGTTTTTCGCACAGAGAAGTTGCTCTCTTGTTGCTCACAGCTTGGCCTGGACCAACGTGTTTTACACATGCAAAGCAACAGAGAAAAAACCCAGAGCAAATTATCACATAAATGAAGCACAAAGACGCAAACCGCTGTCTGTGCGCTATGGTGCCAAATGGTGCGTCCACGAGCCCCGACATTTACTCTCAGCAGGGGCTTCCGTTGGGTTAGAAATTAGCCACATATGTAACAAAGATGGGGATAAAAATCATCACAGTATTGATAATTAATAGTCCGGACATATTCTTACCGCTATGCGAGTCTGTGAAGATGCTTTAAGATGTAAGATGATCCTTGTTTGGGAGGGGAAGGTCGTTTTGGACTTGGTGAGGTCCAAACTTGAATCCCAGCGTTGATGATGTGCTCCACTTGTCGGGAGGAACCAGCAGGGTGTTTCACTGATGGCTTTTTTTATTTTTTTTATTTCACCTCACAGCATCACTACGAGATGTGTAAGCACTCTTTGTCCATGCCCGCCGCCACGCTATGTTCTGCCTTCGGTCGAGGAACGTCGATTAAACTATGTGGTTTGCTGCGTAAAACCGGTGCCAAAATTCCTGCGGGCCCATTCCGTTACAGCGATGCTAGACAATAGTCTGGTCATTTTGGCACGGGCTGAACCTACTCCGCTGCCAGGAACACTTGCATCTGCTAATTAAAACCAAATCTTGAGAGCTAGCTGGCTCATGTCTCAGTGAATGCTCGAGAATCTGCTAATAACGATCGCTCACATGTGCCAGTTGTCTCCGGTATTGTCTCTCGCGTCCCTCATCTTCTCCGTCTCCGCAGGAGGAGTGGACGGAGGAGTTCTGTTGATCTGTTGATCACAGGAGGTCCACCTGGATCCAGCGGTGTCTTAGTCTCGTATTTATCAGCACCGGGCGCTCCGCTTCCTGCCACACACAGCCTGACACCGGCTGTACGGGGTCTCGTTGAGTGACAGCTGGATGCTCGGCGACCCGTCTTTGCAGCGGAGCTGTAAAGCAGGATGTTGCGCGTACGCGGCTTTGACAGTGCGCGCACCCGACAGGTCACACATCTTGGGTCCACAAAACATCTGCCCTAACAGGCAGGGCAATTAAGCCTGTTTTAAACCGAACCTCCTGAGATTTAGTATTACATTCTCACAGTATCTCCACTGAATCCGGTTTTATCTGCGTTACAGTTCATGAAGGTGTCATCATAGATCCTGTTTAATGGCATTTTAACAGCTGGGGTGTTAACACATAACAAGACAAGCAAATGATAAAATAACATACAACAACAAGAAAATAATCAATAATTAACATGGAAATCACAAATAATGACATTAATAATGATGTTAATAATAATAATCATAATACTGTCACCTGTATGACGTCTCCTGCAGAAGACACAAAACCTCTGACTCATACCCGTCCTCACACTCTCCCCTTTTCTCTTTTCAAAATAAGATGATGAGATTTTTTCCATTTGTCAACTAAGGTGTAATTCGAATATCTATTTGTACTTAAAAATGCAGGTGGGTACAACTGCTTCACAGGTAGTAGTAGTAGTAGTAGTAGTATGAATATAAACAGTATAGATGGTATAAACAAAGTCTATGTCTTAAAGGGGCACTATGTAGTTTTCCAAGAAGAAATTCAAGCTCAGATTTGAATATTTACAATATTCATGAGGTAATAATACAAACTCAGAAATATTTGTTTTTCCATAAGTGAATAAACAAACTGTTCTCAGAGGTATCCAGAACACTGTTTGAAGCTAAAAAGGTGGCAGGGTCCGCCACGTATAAACAAAGTAAAACAGTATGACATTCTGTTGTCCTTTAAGGTCAGTTTGTTTATTCGTGAAAACAAAGTTTTGTAAACAAAGGTTTTGTATTGTTCTACACTATTCATGTGTAAACTTGCAATCTTAACATTTTGTGAAAACTGCTGAAATCAGAAAACTTGGTGATGAATTTGACGCTTGATAATGAACTGTTCTCTGTATTAAACAAGTTCAGACAGAAATCGACCCTGTGATGACTGTCAAGTAGAACAATGAACTTACAAACTCCTCTCCTATCATGTTTGCTCTCCGGTACAGCCAATAAAAATGCATGTATGCCCTTGTGGTCAACTTTTCTCTGATCATGATTGACTTTTGGTGTAATTTGGTCTGCAGTGGCCACCAAAGAGTCAGCACCGGGACTTTGGTTGTTCTTGCGGAGCCCACAAAGCTCGGATGAAGAGCAGATTTGCTAAGTTTAAACCACCGGATGGAAAACAGAGTGACACAATTTGACAACCCCTGACCGAAATGAAAGATTTCAGCAGCATGCCGCAAACCATATTCCAGGGAAATGACTGAAGTACACAGGATCCTTCAGTTCCTTCATGACGTCCATGGAAATGATCTGGAGGTGCTGTATTGTTTGTTACCAGCTCACTGTGTGAGGGCTCATGTCTGGTCTCAATCTGCTTTTGTGGAAGGCCCCCAAGCAAGGAAACACATATGGCACATTTGGCAAATTGAAACTAGTTGTTTAAGTTTGCAGCTCAATTGTTCCAAATGCAACTCCTCCTCCTCCAGCCCTCAGTCGTGCATGTGCAGCCTCCATCAGTCTGAGATGGATTGACCTCTGGATCCTCTGATCTCTGTGATCACAGAGTGATTCAGTATTGTTGGCCCTTCAGGTGCCCTCAGGGTGCAGGAGTCACACAGTCATGTGGTTGTTGTTGTTTTTTTTGTGAGTCTGCTCACAGCTCCGACCTTGCCGGACCTTCTATTGTCACTGAGCTGCTGGGCAGTGATGGCGCCCTCCTGTGTCTCTGTAGGATAGGCTGCGTTCGACAATACATGAGGGAAATGTCAGAACATATATGATGATCTTTGGTGATGGAAAACAAAGCGGGGATGAATTCAGGGAGTCCAGAAACTTTTAAGGGAGCAGTTTTGAAGAGAGAGGTCATTTTCGCACAATCAGTAAAAACCTCTAAAGTGCTGGTGCATCATCAATAGTTACGTTATTTAGTCAGTATAGTACATGAAAGCTAAATTTAAATACTCTAATATGAAACAATGTCATTAAAAAATAACAGCTGCTGTTTGTAACTCAGAATAGTCTATTGCCATGGAGACAGCGTATGAGACATCGGGCTCCCGGACACAGACGTGTTAAAGGCGTCCCACCCCTCTTTGAAGGAGCGAGACACCCAGACTGAAGCAGCCTCGTCCTTTGGTGGACATTTTGCTTCTTTTAGTGGCCATTTTGTGGTTGTTCAATATCTCCTCAGCCATTTCCATTGCAAGGTAGAGCAAGGACACCCAACCCAAATCCGGTTCGGACAGAAAATTAGAAATGATGTCCGGGTTCAGGTCAGGTTTGGTCAGCTGATGAGTATGTGCATCATACCAAGATATCAAACATCATATACATTTTGTATTTTATATCTATGTGCATTGCACAATGCCTTTTCAGAGTACCCTGTACACTGTACTGTACTGCCTGTAATCAGGCAAGCAGTAACCATGGTAACAACTGCATGTCAGAGTGACACTCAGGCTCAAGTCAGGTTCAGTTGCAAACAACTGAACACCTGTGCTGTGGTTTGGATTTTTTGTTTACGCATTTTATGTTTACTTTCCACTTCCTGTCTTTGCCTTTTTTCCCGCCCTTTTTCCTGCTCACCTGTTGTTCCCCCACTCTTTGTTGGTTCGTCTGTGCTTCATGTTGTTCTCGTCTGCGGTGCTGCTCGAGTCTCAAGGTTTTTTGCTCTCTTGTACTCCTGTCCCCCCCCCCCAATCATCGCTTTATTTTAATGAAGCACACTTTTTTGCGCTCAGCCTGCCTGCCTTGGTGTCTTGGGTCCTTTTTGATGAACTCTTAACAGTCTGTCGAGTTCGGACCAGGCTCGGTTATTACGCTCGCTTGGGTTTGAAGAGAAAAAGCAGGGTTTTGTGGGATGCCACTTTATGTAAAATCTGGGTTGACAGAATAAAGCCAAGTGCAGGATATCCCGTGTTGACGATGGTGAAGATTCTCTCTCCAGCCAGCGGTCTGCACTGTTTCCACATCGCCTTTTGGTATCATCTCGACCATGGTGTTCCCAGAAAAGGTCAAAACAGAAACATACTTTGCACATTAGACAGGTGCGTAAGAGAGGACGAGTAGATCAGAAGTTGCAAGCAAACTCCCGCACAGTGTTGCAAATACATTTAGTTTTGCAAGTTATCCAGGGGCCGGGGGTTTGCTTGCAACTTTTGATACCAGACAAAGGTGGTACAATAAACAGAGAACAAAAAGCGAAATGAGTCGGGTCAAGGCTGTAACATGCAAGGAAATGCAGCTTTTGTGGTCATTTTGTGTCTCTTTTCAGTTCATTTGCATATTTTTTAGTCATTTTTCGTCTCTTCTCTGGTCATTATGTCTCAGTGTGTGATCATGTGGCTTATCTTTTCAGCTGTTTTGTATGTCGAGTCATTTCACTTGCCCGTTAGTGTCAGTTAGTTCATACAGAGGCATCTCACTTTACCTCAGGTCATTCACAACCTGCACAGACTTTTTGGAGGTTGACCCAACCTTTGCTATAAACGGACAGTTCATGTGAAAATTGCCTGACTGGACTCTCCCTGCCTGTAACCTCCTACTTTAGGTCGGTTGTTCTGGAGCCAAAGGTCTGCTGGTGATGTTAGCAGGAAGAGACAAGTGTGATTGAGTCACAGACACATGACAGAGCTGGAGAGGTGTGTAGGTGCAGAGAGACAGGACAAGATGAAGGAGAGGGCTGAGCGGAGGACAGATTCATTGCAGGGAAAGGTGACTGATGAGAGCAGATGGAGGTGAAGAGGAAAAAGGAAAAAGGCCTGACTTACAGGAGGACGGTGCCCCTCGCCGGCCCTGTGCCGAGGCAGAGTCTCAGGCTCCTGTCTATATTTAGCACAGGGACCACAGATTGTGAAGAGTGCTCCGGGGCCTTGTGTTCAGACCGGCAAGAACTGCTGCCATCCGTCTCGGGGCCCAGGGCCAGGCACGATCCCAACTCACGCCATCGCAAGGGAGGAGTGAGGGGACCATGTCGTCTGAGTGCACGTTTGCTTTACACATGTGCAGAGTTGATCACATTCTGTCAGAGCAGCAGAGGCAAGAAGATGCGAACCCTGAGAGCTTCTGATGAGAGGAGTGTCATCGCCGCACTTCGCCCTTCCTCACGGTGTGTCCGTGTTTACAGCAGTTCCTCAACCTCTTCATTTCCTTCCTTCCCTTAAGCAGCTGAAAAGGCCACATATATCACCCATCACATCCACCCACGTCTGCTGAATTATAAAAAACAACCCATCTTGTCTCTCTGGACAGGATTGACATTCAGTCCAAATGTCAAAGCAGCTCAAGCCATTTTTGCAAGCCTGTTTGTTACCTTCCCGTCTCCACCACCTCCAGAACTGTTCGGGGGACTGTCAGCGGTGACTGATGAAGGCCTGAGCCGTTCAGACACCACAGTCTTCTGGAGGTGTGACGAGACTCACACATCGAGCCAGTTGAAGTGTAGTTAAACGCTGCTCTTCAGAGTGATTATCTACTCGATATATACCTCTTAAAGATCAAATACTTGACAGCGGTGGGCTTGAGAGGTTGGCAGTTACATCTCTCACGGAGCGCAGAGGCCGTGGTCAGCTGGAAATCATGTCAGCTGTGATGCACGCTGACACCTTTCACAGCAGATAGTAGCTACCTCGCTCCTGCAGCATCATCCACCTCTCACCTGATTTTGGATGAAGTAAACACTTTTTTTTTTACATTTTTCTATTAATATAACTTTGTTTTTGTAAGTAGCATCGATTGACTACAACCATCATTTCCTTGTACAGTCCTGGCTCGTATAACGATAATGAAATTGATCTGGAATCATTACATAAAGTGCAGTTGCGTGCATTTTTTCCCCAACCTTTATTGTCAATGAAAGCCAATCAGACTACAGCCTGATCAGACCAGTTCAAAGCATCTTCATCACCATCCATTGTGCTCCAAATGTTTTAATTTGAGTATAATCTATCAGCAGTGCATATAAATATATTACATATCTTCCATCTTTGAATTGTCATCACGTTACACCATTTATAGCAACATCTGAACCCTTTATCTTTTATCTTCAGTTATGTTTTTTGACTTTCCTCGCTTGCTAAGCCCTCTTCAAAAATCTCAATCGCAGCATCTGTCACAACTGCCTCTGGCTGTTAGGAAGCATCTTTGGTAGTTTGTTAGTTAATGTGACATAACTGCACTGGAGATTAGCCTCACGCTCATTTATATTTTTTTTTATTTTCCTCTGAAACAAAAATATGTGGCAATGAGCTACTCCACAATCTTGTCATGCACCTCCGAACACCTGCAGAGGATCCCTCGGAGCTGTAAATGTCCTCTTATTTGCGTTTAAAGATTTCTAAACTGATATCTGTCATCTTTGACATGCTTCATCATTCTTTTTCTTTTATTTTGGTCATGTGACCCTGACCTTTGGTTACTCTCTGCCTGCCTCCAACCATCCCAGAGCCTGTCCATCAGTCACCACCCACACAGCCTCCCAAACAGACACACCAATCACTCATACCATCAGCAAAGCACCAACTTACAGTAGCACTACTCTCAACCCACAAACAGACAGCTGAGTCCACTAATTCAAGCTTCCCAAATGACAATTACACACTCGACAGTAGCATCACTGTGAGGATGTGGTTTTTTTCATGGTTAGAGAAAATATGACGATGAAACACCTTTTTCTTCGTATCACAAAGACTTCTTTTATTCAAACTGACACAGATCAATGACATCCAATTTCTTTCTTTTTTTAAAAAAAGCTTCCGAGTTATCTTATTCTACAAAAACAATGATAATTTGTACATTTAAAAAAACAAAAATACATTTAGAAAGATGAGACAAAAGGGAAAGCGCAACAACTCTCCTGTCACAGCAACGACCGTGTATTTCATGGTTTCCATCAATCCGATGTTGCATGAATTCTGTGTTATTGTGGTCACATTTTACCCCAAACATCCCCTAAAAAAGCAGGATTTGGTGTTGATTGATGAGTAGAGGTTTTGTTGTTTGTCTGCAGTCTCACATCGGGTAGTTAAGCACCACGTCCTGTTTGGCCAGCTCCAACAACATAGGATCGTCGAAGAACTTGCTGATACTCACATCCTCGCTCAGACCCTGCAGAACAACAAACATGGGATATCAGTCATGCAAAAAGAGAAATTTACCAAAACCGATGTGATAAACAGGAAGACAAAAGGCTCACCTTGCGCCTTCGGGTCTTGATCATGAATTCTCTGGCCAGGTGGGGGGCAGGCTGAGGCTCCAGAGGCCTGATCACGATACTCTTGTCCAGAGGGTCACCAGGGACGATCTGAAAGGAAACATAAAATCTTGTTAACCCAGAGTGAAGCAGCGAATGGCAGCTATGACTGGCCAACAGAGGAAATCTCCCCATTTGTATCCAGTCAAGCACAATGTGAGAAACACTCTGACAACAGGAAACACACATCACATTTTGAGCTTTAACAAACTGAGTGGGCACTTCTAATAGTGGCTCCGACCTTTCACCAAATATCTGATTCAGCTGCCCCATTGTTACTGAGTCAGGAGTGCGTCCATCAACATGATGGAAAAAGCAACGAATCAGAGCTGTCACTTCTTCAGATTGTGACCAATGCGGCATTAATGCAGCGTTAGCAGGTTGAGTTAGAAGAAGTAAGTGTTCGCAGGCTTTTAGAATGATTCACTGAAGCCATTTTCTTAAGGAGCTTAAAGTGTGACCTTCACAAAGTGATCTCATTGTCATGGATGTATGATATATTCACCCTTAATGTAAAGAGAGAAGGAATGTTGAATCTGAGATAAGTCCGGTGGTGTGGAGTAAATTAGACCTTCCCAGCCTCGGGGGGAGATTAAAAATGGAGGAAAGGGAAAAATAATCAATGGAGTGGCTGAAGCCTAATCAACAGATGGAAGAAACTCAACACTGTGCTGTTAGCATGCCAATACTGGCAGGACATAATCATCCTAATGAGGGAGGCACAATAAGGCCCCTTGAGTTTAATAAGGACACCAGCACAGTCCAGGGACTCCTTGTTCTTCCTCATTTTTAGGTAGGGCTGCAACTAAATATTATTGTAATTGTTAAATTATTTTCTCCATGGATCCATTAGTTATTTTTTCTATAAAATGTCAGAAAATTGTGAAAAATGTACTAGTTGACAACTAACCCATCCCCTATTCCACCTTCTGGACCCTCAGATCTGCTAACCGAACCACTGATACATTCAGAACCTGCCGAAAAACCCTTATTTATTTCTATTTTATTTGTTTGTTTGTTTTCTTTTCTTGTTTGTGTTCTATCAATGTGTTTTACTTCAATACCTTTGTTTTTTTGTGGAAATACTTTTATTCAATCTCTATGTAAAACACTTTGGTTAAGGTTTGTTGTTTTTAAATGTGCTCCATAAATAATCTTGACTTCACTAATTGATTTATCGCTGCAGCTCTATTTCTAAGGCAGTTGGACAGGAATGTCTGTGTTGATCATGTCAGGTACAAATGCTGCAACGGCCCTTTAGAAACCAATTTAGGGAGAGATGGTAAAGGTGATTGGTATTGGACTCTAGAGGTGTTTTGTGGGAAAAAGGTACATTTTCTCTTTCAGGACTGGATGATATAGAAATAAATCATCGACAGCAAGTCCAAATAGAGCCGTCTATTTCAGCTGAATTTCAGCAATAATCCCAGGGGAAATCTGATTTAGAAACTGCATTGCTTACTATTTAGAGCTTGACATTTAGTTTACAAATCTGTGTCAAGATCTGAGTTTAAAGAAAATCCCACGACACAACTATAATGACAGTACATGTCTGATAAATGTCTGCACATTATAGTAAAAAATGTGGTAATACAAGCCCTAAAAATCTGTGGTTCTGCAAAAATAAAACAACAAAACAATGGTTTTCATTTATTCTGCATGTTCCCAAAGGATCGCTCTGTAGTCTGTGTACACTACATCATTTTTTTATCCAGTGTTTGGACAAGCGTGTAAATACATAATTCATGTCGAGTTTCTTGTCTAACACTTTCATTTTCACCTCAAGGGGATAACACATAAGTCAGGAGGATAGAACATATTTAATATTTGCACAGAGGAGAACCTTTTTGTCTTCCAGACGAACGACTTTGCTGTTAAGTATTAATTCTCCCTAACTGGCGCTAATTTTCACTGACACAGCTCTGCAGAGTGCAGACTCAAACACGCGTCAGACGTGGCGGGCAGAGACGGAGAACACACACTATACTTAAAACTTAATGACTCGACACTCCGCTCTACTCCACATCAAAAACTATTTAGCCAAAGTGGCAGACGTGTGCACGAGGTTGGTCGCTCTGCTGCACAAGGTGCCACAGCTTTGAGAATGTGAGAGTTGGTGCATGTGCATAAATAAACGGGCAACAGTTTTGAAGCATGTCGGTGTGGGTGACAGAAGGATGACAAACCTACAGACACAAAAATCAGATTTGGGGCAGACAGGGCTATTCATAAATTAATGTTTGTTTAGCAGTGTAATAAATCCCTGTGACACTGCTGTCTGTTGCCTCAGAAGGTACCTTTTACAGAGAGATCACAGAGTAACGCCACAACAGAAAACCTTCTTTACGTCCCTGTTTTGTTTTTCTACACTGAACAAAACAACAGCGACAATTATTTACCCGAGTGTGTGATTTTAGACAGCATACCAGCGTTCCTCAAGCTAAAGAGGTGCGTGTGTCACACTACAGTGTCTTGTGACACATTTTACATCCACGTCGGGTAGCGCTTTCTAAAGAATGGCATAACAAAGCAATGGCTCTTGGGCCTCATTGTCTCTCCAACTTGCAGACACTTTCCTTTGCTGTTCTTCTTCTTTGAATTAGCTGCTACCTGCTGCTAGCTACTTTTAAATCTCCCAGATGTGAGTCGCACACATAACACTTTTTCAACATGTCACATCCCTGTCCCGTCCAGCCGCATCACCAGCTCCCTCTTTATACACAGATGTCGATTCTGCACTGTTACTGCTGTTACTTCAGACTTTTCCTACAGAAGTGCGAGGTGGCATAAAGGCCCAACAGTCACATTCTGAAAAGTTATTCATCACTGTAATCATCCTGCTCACCAAACTGGCCATGAAGAGATCTCGTGTTAGTCTGTCTCCAATCAGGGACAAACCTCTTATTAGGTTAGTTTTGTCTTTTTGTTACAAAACTGTTTTTTTCCCTCCCCCAACAGTGTTTCATTGCTGAGCTGCACTGGAGGGAGAGTAAAACAAAGAAGGTATTTGCACTTAAAAGACAGTAGGTTTGGAAAATGCTCACTTGTTTTGTCTGACTTAGACCGCTTAAGCTTCATTTTTGCTTCAGGTGACGTTTTTGCACAGAATGAGGTCTGCAGAATTAATCCCCATTAAGAAGGGAGGGTGGCACTCAGGAATATATCTTTTAATGAGTTTACTTGATCATTTGTCTGTGAGCACACCAAACGTTTATCATTGTGCATATGCATCGAGGATAACGCAACAGTTAGTCTGAGCCCAGTGGCACCTTTACAAATTAACCTGTGGATTTAGTTCCGCGTCACTTCCATTGAAATCACATTACGACGGCATCTCTTCACAGCCAGATGAACAATTACAGCAACCGATAACTCTTCAAATGTACAAGGACCTTTCCTCTACTGCATTTAGATAATATTGTTTTTCCACAGGCAATAGTGTTTCATGTCTATTTTTAATTTGCACATAAAAACAGGAGGACGGAAATGCGGAAAGAGAATGATATCGCAAAAACTAAACTTCTCATACTCAGTTTGCAATAGTGAATGGAAATGTGCATTAATTCAGTTTGTTTTGCCAATTTTCTGTATAAGTGGTTAAGATTTGCTCTACATTTGTATGAAAACCTGGCTGTATTTAGAAGAAAAGCTGGCTCGTGTACCTGCCAGTGGTGGAACACAGACAGAGCGAAGGCCTGTCCCTGTGTGTGTGTTCGAAGGTCAGTCTCAAAGCCGAAGGAGTCGATGGCCGGGATGAAAGCCTTGATTGTGTACAGAGGAGACCCTGGAATAGGTGCATCCTGGGTGACGTGGCCCCTGATTGATGACAAACACAGGACCAACTTTTTAAAAACTCAAGTTTCTCTATGTCAAAGACGAATAGTGCATGTCAGAGCATTCAATTGGGTTGATATATGAAGATGAGTATACCAACCTTCTTCGAGCCAGCACTGTGTAGACTGCAGACACACAATCAGCCGGAGCCTGAACCTCCACAAAGTAATAGGGCTCCATCAACCTTGGAGTGGCCTGTGACACAAGAGAGCCCACATATTAAAAAGAGAACAAAAGCCTGGAGACACAGTCTGGCCGGACAATGTAAAGCTGACCTGTGGATTTATGATAAGAGCAGTGAAAGAGCCAAAGGGGATGAGGGAAGAAGCCAAAATTGTTAAGGAGGAATGTTATCGTGCTACAATTAAAAGAACGCATGTCAGCAAAATCCCAAACCGCAATCACGTTAATGGAACATTGAAGAAAGTGGGGAATGAAAGGGAAGTCTAATGGAAGACGAGGAGAAGAATAGGCTTAGTGGGGATGATCTCACCATGAGGAAAGCGGAGTACACCACTCTCCTGGCTGTGGGGATGACCTGGCCTCCTCCTCTGTGGAGAGGCTCCTGAGCAATGACTGCGTCCAGGATCTTAAACTTGACGTTCCTGATGGCTGAGGGTAGCAGAATGACTTATGGTTAGAGTTATGGTAACAAAACACTGATAGGGAAAATTACGTTAATAACACTCATGACACTAGACGTTCTAGCACAAATGTCAGTACAGAGAACAAACATCAATTTGTAAAAACATGTTTCAGGGGATAAGAAAAGGTAGAGAAAACTTACGCTCATCACACAGAGGGCCCTCCCTGGTGCCCCACTGGAAGCCCTGAACAATGCTGTCTTTGACTGAGCCGAGCAGCGCCTTGTCCACCTACAGGGGGAAAAATACATCATGAGTTAGCTACAAAAACAGTAATTCTCGGATGGGATGTGCTATTTGTAATCTTTGTCCCTTTTAAAGCTCCCATGAAATGACTAGTGGAGTGCTCGTAGAGTGTTTTTCCTGTAAAAAAAACAGCTGATTAGAGGGGCTTGTTATGGATTTAGCTCCTGGTACCCCGGTAGCTGTATGGCTAACAGAGCTAACTAGCTAAAGGCAGCTATATTTGAGCAGCAGTTTGCTGTTACTTTAGCAACAAAGCGAAAGTTGGAGGCATCTGTCCATCAGGAAACTACATAAATCAACATACTGTAATCGATACCGTAACATTCTTGGAGGCTGCCTACGGCCCCAATTTGCAGGTGCTGTTTGGGCCTGACGCTGGCATATAGATGAGATATAGAGTGAGAAATATGTGATAAGAACACTTGATGTACCACAGATGTATATCAATCTACTGTGTAAATAAATGCAGTTCTTTTACAAGTACTGACTCACACTTACTTGACTCACCTAATTTCAAAATAGATTTTTTTCTTTTTTTGCATCTCAAGACTTAATGTTTTATGATTGGTGTGCACAGGGTTTGGCAGAGAAGCAATGACCTAGTTTGGTGATATCTGGTGACAGATTCAAAGAAGTTTGGGTTGAAACGATATGAGACTTTCACGGTATGATCACCAACAGAAAAAATATCTAGTTTTCATGGTATAATGGTACTCGGCATTGCACAATTATTATTATTTATTATTGTCAGTCATAATGACCCTTAAAGTAATGAAAACAGAAGTTTTTTGGGATTGAAAAAACTCTTGTATGATGTCCTTTATTTTTTTAATAACACTAATACAGTAGAATTCATTACTGTAATGAGGCAAATGTTCATGTTTCATACTACGGTATGCCCTAACTGCCCTATACACTAAAAGACGTGTGTAGCTCTAGAGAAGAAACGTTGACTCAACCTGTCAGTCAATTAACAGAAAATTAATCAGCAACTATTTCAGTTGCAGAACATTTCTAGCTTCTCATGTGTCAGAATTTGCTGATTCTACTGTTCTGAAGTTGAACATTGGGGAGATTTTGAACATAAACCTTCAGCTGTGATTCACCTGCCTAGCTGGCACAAAACTCACCTCAGAGGGCAGTGTGTCGTCTACAAGGATGTTTGGTCCCGTGGTGTCCGGTCCGAAGGCCCAGATAGACCGAGCAGCCAGCAGATCCCAGTCGTACTTTGTCTGGAAAAACTCTCCCAGCTTCTTCCTGCAACAGAAGAGCTGCTGGTTAAAAGTAGGTCTGCACATTATGTTATTATGTCATCTGGAACATTAAGGAGATTGGTTGATTGGGGGGCAGAGGGGTTAATGGAAGAGGAGGAGTAGAGTGAAGGGTTAGTTTAATGGTCTGTGAAGTATGTCACTTCTCTGGCATTGCTACTGCATGCTGGCACCGCTGGGTCCAGATGGCCTAGCAGATGAGCTGAGTACTGACAGGAAGTCCCACACACACGCACGCTCGTCGTGACACAGGGATGGGAAAATCATGTATGCTTTTAGTGCATGATTCAATTACTGTGAGTGAGGTGATCACTATAATAGAGAGCATTTTTAATGAGCACACACTTGTCAGGAGGCTCCTTTACTTTGCTCAAATATTCAAATACAGAAATGCTCTCCTGTGCATCTATTGTACAATTTACGCATGAGGAGATAAGTAATTAACCTTGCTTTCATATTTAGTATTTCTTACACTCAGAGAGTTTATAATGGCCCTTTCAAACTGACAAGACAAAGCAAAAATCCACCGTGTGTCTGTTTGTCCGACTTGACTTTGAAACTTATTGTCACATTGCTCTGCCAGTTTTCAAAACTTTTACAAAACAAGCGAGACCTTAACGAAATCGAAATTAAAATGAATGACACACCAGACTGATTTACGGCACTGTTATTAAACTGTGGCACATGGCTGTTACGTTCATGTCCAACTTATAAATTAAAATTAATTGCAGGAACGTCAGAAAGAGCACACATCTTAGTCTGTCTATGATAACTTGTAGAAAATTGGTAAAACACCTATGCAGTTAAAAGGAATTTATATCCGATACCAGCACATTTTTAATTTCTATTTCAGCCCTGGGCATTTCTATACCTCTCTACCTTCTTTAATGACAGCATTTAATTAAAGAACCAATCATCATTCTTACATGTCTGCTCATTTATCTCTGCAAACCGAGGGAATAATGAGAATGAATGATTGGTCAGAGTGGCTCTGAAATGTGGAGAAATTAATAAGGCAACCTCCATATCAGACAGAGGGGGGGGATCTACAGATAACATGAAGAGCACATCATACGATTTCAATTAATTAAGAGATCACTTAAAGTTCTATAGTGTGACCGTCTACGTTACCTGTTCCACGTGATCTGCACCACTTCGTTCTCAATGTCCTCAGCCAGCCCCTTCTCCAAGGGCTCAGCGATCATGGTGATCTTGTTCCTGTCAATCACATCACACGGCGGTCAATCACTTATTCTGGGTCGGGGAGATACTCGGCCCGAGGGAAGAAAAACTCCGACAGTGACTCTAAACTGTGCACAAATTTAACTCCACAAAAAGATATACAACATCTAACACCCTTAAAAATGTACGGTGAGAAATGACAAACTCAGAAAATGATTGCAGGGATGCGAGTTTTGATTTCTACAGATAATCCAACAAAGAAAGTTTTCTTGTATTTATGGCTAGATAAGTTATAAATATATTGTGTTTGATACGCACTTTTTGTTGGGCGTTTCAGCAAAGCACTTGAGTGATGATGTCTCCACAACGGTTTCACAGAAAGTCACAACGGGGTCGGCAACCTGCGGATAAAGATGAGCAGAATTACACTCCTGTGTAGAGTATTCAACTTATGGCTGCTCTTTTGTCATTTTACGTACGAAGAGAATCAAGTTCTCAACTCTTACAACAACTTCATCTCATACTGTTAAATAATTGCATTGCCATGATCAAACAATATGATAAGATTGTTATATACAATTCTAAACTTGCAAAATTAGTTATTGAAGAATTCTTTCACTGTATGAAGGGAAGGCAAACGATGATGTGTAACAACAAATGAAGCAGCAGAGAGAGAAATTACTTTAATGTCAATCTCGGAGTACATCTTTCGCAGGTCGTGCATGACACAGTCCAGGTAGAGCTCTCCTGTCCCCAAGATAACATGCTCTCCTGACTCCTCCACCTGAGAGAAACAAACACACAAATGTTTATTTATACTTTAAGCAATCTAGTAGTTAAATAATAATTGTTGAGTTTCCAGTTTTTCCTTCGGGATCCAAAGTGTCATCTCTAATCGCAGCGCTTACTTATCATTACTTCAGCCTGTGTTAAAGGACTTTTGGTTTGCAGGATTGCAAACCCAATACTGGACCCACTGCTGTACCTAAGTGGTGACATACCTTTGTGGTGAGGGACGGATAGCTCTTGTTGACCTTCCTCAGTCCGTCCAACATTTTTGGTAGCTCTGATGGGTTGACGGGCTCCACTGCAATCTTTATAACTGATGCTGTGTTGAACTTCAGCGGCCTGAAAATCTGAGCCTGTCAAAGAAAATAAGAAATGTAAACTACGCTGTATTTTTTTTTTTTTTAAAGATTTCAATGGTATTTGTCCTGTGTCTCACCTCTTCGTTCCCTCTGGGCTCTGTGATTGTGGCCGTCTTGACGATTGGCTGGTCACAACCTTCGATGAGAACCCAGTTGCCAGCAGGCACTCGATTCACTTCAATTTGGTATCTAAAAATGATGGTGGATTATTAATATTAAATACAAACAATCACAGATTTCTGACTTTTTAAACTTTGGAAACTAAACCCCTGCAGCGAACCTGGCGACTGAAATCCAGAGACGGCCCACAGTGCAGACCTGGGAGTCCTCCTCATCTTCAAGGGTGTAGTTCTCTCCTAAAACCTTGACGGGCTGGCCTGCCTGAATGGTCCCACTCAAGACTCTGCCAAACGCGTGGAACTGTACCCCATCCTCTGTGCTGTACATCTTGGTAGTGTGGCACATCAAAGGACCCTGAAGGCGAGGAGAGACATGGGGTGAGCAGGAAAGAGGGATAAGAGAGCGACAGAAAGTAGGGCAGGAAAGTCTTACCACTGGAAAAACAGAAGGCTTATGTGAAAGGAAGCAAGCCTTTTAAATGGAAATTGAAAAACTGTGATCAATGTCCGGCATTGTCTTAAATTGGCTTATTTAACAGCTCAAGCCAATTAAAAACAGACTGTTGGCTTAATTCGTAAGAGCAGCTGGAATGTCACTACCGACTTCTTCGACTCGACTGGGAAGAGATTGCAGCTATTTGCTGTTCATTCGTGTATCTGCTTCTCAATGTGCTGCCTCCATTGTACTCACATCAGGGTCACACTCTGCCATAGCCTCCCCCAGATCTGAGTCCAGACCTCCAGTGTATGTGTGCTCTATCTTGTTCCTAGCACCCTCTTGTGGTGAGGGGATGTGGTGTACACACATGTCCACGAACCCTGCGGGGAAGAGATTCATGATCTACTTTACATGTTTACCAAAGCAGGACAATTTATCTTCAGACTAAAATTACTATCATGAGCATTGAGTAAAACAGTGAGATAGATTCAGTGCCTCTGAAAGTCTCTGCAGTATTGTTGTTATTACTTTATTTATATTGTACTCTTAAAAACAAAGTCCTTCATATAGAATCACGAAATCACAACTAAAACAGCAACACAAACAGAAAGAAACAGATAAAAACTACTTAAACCACACCTGTGAACTCTCCAAAGAAGCGGTTACAGACCAGCCTCAGCAGCGGTCTGATGTTCAGCTTCAGCTCCTCTTTGGTCAGGTGGATCCCCAGCTCATCCAGAACCCGGGGGAGTGATGTGTCCACATCCCCAACCACCTAGACACAAAGTGGAATTGGGTCAGGATTAAACACTGAGGTTTGCAACTCAACCAGAGCTAACGGGACCTGAAAGTACTGAACTAGCTGTGTTGCCATGTTACACATTTGAGAAAAAATATGTGTCCAACCTGTGAGAGGATTTTGTAGAGAGGCTCAAGGACAAATTCCACAAAGCTGCGCTGAGAATTACTGCTGGGAGCTTTCTTTGTGAACTTGCGGCTGAACGTTAGTAAGGAAAAAAAGAGACAGCATAAGAATGTGCGAAAAGAAAAGGATGAAACATTAGCACTCTGTTGAAATACAAATTAGCGACTCACGTTTTGGGGTTGAAATAAATGTCTCCCCAAAGCCTCTTGGCAAACTCATTATAGTTGATGTCTCCTGCAAACACAAAGTGAGAAGTCAGTCAATACCTTAATAACTGCATTACGCATGAGATGATAGACGGACATGCCAGTTTATTGTTTATGCGTGGATGTATTGAAGAGTCATCTTACCGTAGGTGTCTGAGTAGATCTTTGCAAAGGACCCCAGGGTGAAACAGATACTGTACTGAGAGCTGGCGAAGCACACATTTCCAAGGAGAGGAGACACCACGACGTTCTCATCTGTGGAGTAAGTGCTGAGAAGGAAGAGAGATGACCGACCGTTAAGTGTCGTTAAATTCTGGCACAAAGGCGAAAGGAGAATATCCTCTCATTTTAAAAATAATTTTAACATCATGGCACCAACAAATACGTAAGTTTTTCCAATCAATATGTAGCATTACATCACATAAAGTTATTCATGTTCCCCAGACACTTTAGTCATTATGGGCTTGAATTATTACCTGAGCAAACCGTTAACCTCATCCACAATGTGACGAAGTTTATAATAAGCATCCGTGGGAGGCAATTTGAGCTCGACAATGAGCCGGTCCACCTTGTTGATGCAGATGGTGATGGCCATACGCTCCTGAACTGCATGTTTGATTAGACGCTCTGTGTTCAGCATCACCTGGGTAAAGATACAAAAAGGTCTGGGTTACATGGAAGCAGAGAGTGAGAACATTATGTGCACAGACAGTGCAGGAGTGGGAGACGATAAAAAAGAAAAAATAAGTGACTCACTCCTTCTGCTGCGTCTATGAAGAGGACCACACCGTCTGAGATCCGGATGCTGGATGTGACCTCGTCAGAGAAGTTCACGTGGCCTTTGAGGGGGACACAAGGTTGTACATCACTTTCTGCTATGATTCATCAAAACACACATTCAGGACTCAAAGCATCCAGCTGACACACAGTACCTGGTGTATCCATGATGTTGAAAAGGTAGGATTTGCCTCTGGAGTCGGGCAGGACCATTGTGACAGGGGTACTCTTGATACCAACTCCTCTCTATGGAAAAAGCACGAGATAAAAAATCCACTATGCAGCAAGAGAAACATAATTCTGTCATTTTAAAACTTATTTAATTTCTGGCAACCTCACCTCTTTATTAGACAAAGTGAAGTTATCAAAATTAACCATATTCTGTTTAATATGTGGTAACCAAATGTATTTTTGAGTGCAATCAAGTGTCATTATTATGCCACAGTTCAACCAGACTACTCACCTCCTGTTCTGTAAAGAGGATGTCTGTGTATCGGAGCTGTAAAAGTCAAAAGTCATGTTAGTTTTTGCTGTCATTTACATATCAGGAAAACCACTGCAAGGATTTGTTTAATATTACAGTCAACACTCACGTCCACATCATCTCTCTTCCTGATTTCTGGATGTGTTTGTTCAATCAGGCAGTCCACAAAACAGGTCTAAATGGAATAAACAAATGCATTAGATCCCCATGAGTCACAGATGAGTCTGAAGTGCAGCCATGTTATTGGCTTATGCTCCAAAACATTCCAGGCCTCCTAGATTTTTCATCTTAGGAACACATGTCCTTGTTGGCTAAATGTCACAGAGAAGCCCTGATGACAAACATGCAGCTTAAAGAGAAACTGAGTAAAGCAGCTGTAAGGCAGGCTCTGACCTTGCCGTGGTGAAGGTGTCCACACAGAGTGACATTACGGATTAGCTCAGGACCGTCCATCAGATCTGCAAGGAATCTGCCAAAAGAGAGGAGGGATATCACAGCTGGACAAACACACAGCAGACACGGGTAGATGGCAAACATGTACGGGAAATTCACAAGACCGAATAAAGTGCTGTCACTGGACCAGTCATAATCAGGATGAATGGTTACATTTTCAACCTTTTTAGACATATCCATGCAGATAACTTACTCCATATCATAAACAGTGGCAGGTAACTCCTGCTCCATCAGGGTGAACTGCTTGTTCTTCACAGGCTTGATGATTGGCTCTGTGGAAAGAAAAAAAACTAGTGTTTACCCTACACACATCATTTTAAACATGACAAAGCATGTGGATTAAGTTTCCAAATACTTTTAATAAACATCTGAACATACGAGCTACACTCTTTGTATCTAACCTGTAAGAGGTTGTGTGTCTTCCTCTTGGACGATAGTTTCCACTTCGGGTCCATAAACCTCCTCTGCTGTAGGATAGTACTTCTTGTCCTCATGCAGGACCACCTCCATACCCGGGACATCCTCATCAGCATCAGCAGGCTCGTCATCATCATCTTCATCACCCTGCACAAAGACAGATTTGTTATCATGACATATGTGCTCATACTGCAAGTATGCACATATTACTTGGTAATAACTTTTCCCACGGATTTTAAAAAGTACCTCGTCAACATCTCTGTCCTCTGCATCCAGATCATCTTCGTCATCGTCAGAGTCCAGCTCTGGACCGATGTAGTTGCCGAACTCGTCATACAGATCAGCCTCCATCTTGTAGAGAACTGAAAGAAGGGTCATGAGTTTATGACAAGTCATATTTAGTGGGTTTCAGTTATTAGTACAGGAAATATATGAATATGAGCCAACAAGAGCACACAAAGATAAAAGTTAAGTTAATAGCGAAACAAGCCTTCACTAATGTGGAGGGATGGTACATTATCAATCATTTCAAATGGCCATTTTCCCTGTTTTCTGCTTTGGTGGTCTTTAATGACATTTGCTGACAGCTTGGTTGCCCAAACAACCAAAATATTATCAAAATGCAACCAGATCATTTGCAATTCGCAGAAGTGGATATTTCTAGATAAAGGTAAATTGTGTGACAAATCAGCAGTATAATTATGTAGTGAGGCTGTAATACCTAACCAAACAAAAAGTGTTGTTGTGTGAGTCTGTGTGCAACAATGAAACGTTTTAATGTTAGAATTAGGCTTTGGTTGTTTTACAAAAGCCGGTGATAACTAACACTAGCTAACCAGTTAACAGTATCACCATTACAGTCAATGCTAACTAGCTAGCATAACACGCACCACCAGAGTTTAGTACGCTATTTATCGAGCTTACGGACGCTTTCCACCGGCAAAAAGTCAGACTAACATTAAGCTTAAGCGAGAAGTTTTCGGGGACTTTAAACTGCGCTGTTTATTATGTAAGCGATGCTATTAGTGAGTCGAAAACTAGCATGCTAGCCGGCTACACAGTGATGAAATGAATGACTTTGAGGCGACGTTTCAGTTACGTTGATGCTTGGCGCTTTAGCTAACGATATCTTACAGTACTAAACTCTGACTTACAGGCTGCAAACTCCACTTACCTGTATTCTGTTGGTATGCAGTCAGCGAATATTACTTTCACAGCACGATAAAAGTTGGGTTTGTATTCAGAAGATAAATAATTTCCCAAATAGCGCCATGCGCATGAGATACTACTTCCGGCTTTCTTCTTCTATTGACCTGAGTGCGGTGAGAACGCGACGTTTTGCTCACTATCGCCCCCATACAAGAGGCAACAGGCGGTACTGACCTTTCATAAGAGCCTCTCACCTGTCAAAGCTCAAATCTCACTCAACACCCTGAATTACGTTACATCAGCTATCAACCAGACATTACTACATTATTATATATTATATATCCTCGAAATCTAATGTACAGATATATGTGTCTATTTCAGAAAGTGGTATTATTTTGGACTTGGCAAACCCCGAGTAAAGTTGTTGGGGTTATAATAATGCCATAAAATGAATACATTTGAATAATTAAGGAAATTAATGAGGAAATATAATGAATGTTAAATAACTGCATGGGTATAAGTCAATGTGGAAATATAAAGAAAATATGTGTAATATAGTAACATATGTCTTCAGATTGGACTGTTAATTTATTTCTGTATATAACTATTTGTATATATCAAAAAATATGTATTTATGTTTGCATATAAGTTCTTAATTTTATTCATAAATATTGATTATCATCCTTTTATTTTTGCTTTTTCTTTTCCCTAGTGCTTTTGCTATCCCTCAAAGGTCCAAGTTGTAAACCAGCGTTAATAAGTCAACCGTAAAACAACATGTTTCACAAGACAGTGTCCTACATGAAAGTCAAAAGCAACAGAGACAAGAAAAAAGCAGTATGGAAAAAAAGGACAAATGAAGCGATAAAAATCAATAGATTAAAAAAAACTTTCCTTTTTCCCCCTTTTTTTTTTATTTATTCTTCTTCCTCCACGTGGATTTTCTTTTTTTTTATTTATTCCTAATTAAAAGACTCCTGTGACTCCATAGAATTTCTTCCTGCATTCAACATAACTAAATGACAAATAAAAACTTCAAATTAGGGCAAAATATTATATTATTATAGATGTGGATAAACACATTGACTCAGCCAAGGCGCACACAACAGTATTGTTTAAAATAGACAGAGCTGTCGTTACGCACTGTGACCACTGGAGGGCGTTGGACACCCACTCATGACGATACACTCACGACGTCCATGAACTCCAGGTTTGAATAGATGTACCTGACAAATAAAGCCTGTGTGTGTGATTTTGTTTGCTTAGTGAACAAGACAGCTAATAACTAAATAAAAACTCAAGTGTCCACCCACATTAGGCCTGTATGGATCTGTATAATAGATTATAATGGACATTTAACTCACATTTAAGTGAGTTCAACCAGGCTAAGTGATCCCTATATGCTACAACTTCACATGACAAATTTAATGTTAGTTACACACAATAAATTATATAAATATATGCATAATAAAGATACTCAGGTGTTACAGTTTTGTAGGTGCAGAAACTTACATATTAGAATTGATGATAAATACTAAAAATACTAATTTAGTCTAATTTCAATGAACTGTTGAACTCCAATATGTGGAAAACTTCTGGCTTTATGACTTGTGCAGGACTGATATATAGCAGTTTTAATAATAGGTGTGCTATAAGGACTATATTTGCTTAAACATTCATAGTGATGCAGAGTGTTTGTAAAAGTAATGATGTTCAGACATACAATGTGGCCTTTTTATGGCACGTGTACATGGATATTATCAGGAGGATGGTTAATAATTATCTCACGTGCATGTTGATGAGGTTTGATGATAAAGTCAGACACTGACAGAGTTTCAGTTGATGGCTTTATTCCTGCTGGTGTTAATATTTCCTTCAGTGGGCCTGGCCCACACAGTAAAGACACAACAGACTCATACACAAGTCACACAGATAAACAACATACATTTGTAAATAAGACATATTCTCTGACAAGCATCTTGACACAGATCTGCTGGTATCAGACGGCAGTGTTACTCTGATTTTCATCTTTAGAGATTATAATTTAAATATTTCATATATTTTAAAAATGCTGTTTAGAAGAAAACACACTTATAATTGTTATACAAGAGCAACCAGTCACATTTCTTATATATTGCTTTTGAATTACTCACAGATTTCCCACAGTTCAAAGCAACACATGACCCATTAAAGGATATTTATTATGCAAATGCCCTCAAACTTTAAAGTTATATCCTCATTTTTTAAAAACAAGCACCGAATTTGTTATTGAGACAGTGGCAGATCTCCACAATCATTAACCTGGGCCTCTCTCTGAGAGTGACCTCTGGTACTGAGGCTGGACACCAGATAGACACACGTATTTATTTTTACTAACAGTACAGATGATTTATTGCCTTGAACATTAGTTTCTGGGACTATTTCACCTGAGAATATAATATAAAAAGTGTCAACTGGCCCTTTAACCGCCTGCCTCCCTGTCTACTCCACCACCAGCTTCCTCAGCCTCTGCACCACGTCCTCCGCGGTGGCCCACGGGACCGTGACCGCCTTGAATTCCCCGGGCATGGCTTCGTGGGTCTCCGTGATCAGCCGGTGCATGGGGAAGTCCCGCCGCGGGAACGCCACGTCCCGGGCTCCGAGGGAGAGCGCCGGGCAGAAGTCGTTGGCTCCGTCCCCGACGTAGAAGAGCCTCTGGTAGGGGCGGCCCCTCTCCTGCGTCCTGCGGGCCACGTACTCCCTGACCACCACCTGCTTGCACATGTTGTCCGGGCACCGCTGGCAGTCGTGGGAGTGGAAGGGCCGCATCACCAGCCGGCCGTCTCTGTTGAAGGTGGCCGGGTTGGTGAAGATCCGGTGGAAGAGCTGACGGGCCCCTGCGCGCCGGAGCCAGGACTCGATGAAGAAGGTGTTGGCGTCGGACAGCAGCACCACCTCAAAGTCCGTCTGGGGCCGGGTGCGGAGGAACTGGAAGAGGGTGACCATGCCGGGGGTGGCGGGTAGCTTCTCCATCACGTTGCGGATGTCGCTCTCGGTGACGCCCTGCTCCGCCAGGTAGGCCAGGACGCGCTGCATGTACTCGTTGTAGCGGCCCGGCTGGTAGGTGTCCTTCAGCCAGGCCGGCAGGTGCTGACCCGGGGCGGTCTGCACCACCATGTCGTCGCTGGTTTCATCCACGATGGTCTCATCGAAGTCGAAGAAGATGAGGAAGCGCTTGTCGTTGGGGATGTGAGCAGACTGGGAGGCCATGATCTCTGAGCGTCTGGACCTGGCGGGCTCCCCCTCTCCTGGGGGATTGGGTGGGACATAACAGCAGTTGAAGAATGAATCCGCCATGATTGACTATGCCACACTTCTTACTTTTGCCGAGTGGCATCAAAAATTCTCCACTTTTGCTCTCCCACTCTCCAGCATCCCACGCAAGGCAGGCCACAGTAAGGTGGAGGCTACCGAGGCTGGCTTTCTGGGAAACATCAGCGCATATAGACGAGGGATGGAGGTAAACACAGAATCAGATATAAAGCAGGATAAACATAATAATCTAATATCATATAGATTTGGAAAAGGTGCAAAAGAAAGGAGAGAGAAACAGCCAAGCCAGCAGCTCTTTCAAACCAGAAGAGGCAGCATCCACCAACGCGCTGAAGCATTTTCTACAAAATAGGCAAGTAGTGAGGAAGAGGAGGTGGAGGTCATCCTGCTGGAGCAGAAGCGAGCATCAGGCCACGTTACAGCCCGAGCTCTGCATGCAGACATCCACACCGCACCGCATCACACCGCACCAACAAGCAAGACCAGTTGCTGCCTGCATACCTTTGACTGTAGGTGATGTCAGCAGTGGATGTCTGCTGTCCTCACAGGGTTCCTGATCCCTGCGTAAAAGAAAAAAAACAATGAAAAATCTCATCCGACATGGTGCTGCAAAGTCAAGACGACCCAATAATTTAAAAATGATCACAATCAAGGTCAGCTGAGAAACCTCCAGGTAAATCCTCCAAGAAGAAAGATGCCTGACTCTGTTCCTGACTTTCACAAATGTGATTCATTTTGGGGAAAAACATCCAAACACTGAAAAAATCCAGAGAGAACTTGTCAGCCTGCCAACTTTATCTGCCGGCTCATCTAACCTACTTTCTGAGAGCCCACCCGCGTGAAATCCATTTATAAGACCCTCACATGTGGACTGAAATCTTTATAAAAGAAAAAAAACACCTTACTGTGTCGCCGGCGGTGGTTCCGACCCGGTCCGGTCTGAAGGAGATCCGCGGCAGAGTTTCGCCGGTCGGCCGGTGGGACGCGCACTTTTATGTGACAGCCAGAACCACCGGAGCCGCTGAAGACGTGACCGCGCCTACAGGTCCGCCCAGTTAATGGCAGCCTACCGAGCGCGTTCACGACAGGGGGAGAGAGGGGGCACTGTGTGGGAGGAGAGGAGAGGAAGGAAAGCAGAAGGAGCGACGAGTAAATACTCTGTTTCCTGAGTGTGTCCGCAGCGCTGTGTGCGTCCTGCAAGTGAATGTGTCAGTTTGTACTACAAGTTAATGATCTGTGTCTCCGGGCAGATTACAAACTCACACATGCTGTGGTCAATCTGCAAAAAGGTGAGAGACACTGTGGAGAATAAACACTTCTGGCTTTAACAGCCCAGAAAAGAGCAAGGTGCAACCTGGATCTGAGGGAGAGAAAACAGAACACAGGCCACTTCAGGAAGTCACAGGAAAACATCGGAATAATCCAGACTAATTCAGCTGCCCCGATTCAGAAGATTTCCTGCGGCTCCAGAGAATTAAAGGTGCTTTGGGATGGCCACAGTGGCAGTTTTTGTTGAGTTGGGAATGAGACTGAGAAATCAACTTTTCTTACAAACAGCACCTTTAAAACTGTGTATAAAAAAAGAATAGTTTCAAAGGAAAAGGTCCCCCAAACAATGAAACTTCAGTCATTATCAGCTCGCCCTCACGCTGATGGAAAGTCAGGGGAAGATTCGTAGTCCACAAAACATTTCTGGAGCTTCACAGCAAAACAGCGTCGCAGCATTCTCCTAAACAACTGAAGTAGATGGGGACTCGTTTTAAAATGTAAAAAAATACAACCCATAAAATGGCTCCGTGCAACTTATCCAATGAAATCAAAGTCCCTGGAGACCCTGAGATCCCACACTGACTTGTGCGCCCACTTCAGACAGGATGTCAGCCAAGCTTAGCAGCTACAGCGAAGATTTTGTCTTTAAAAAGGGTGAAAATAAAGTGTTTTCAAATCAAATTTGGATCTTGGGGCTTCAAGGGACTTCTTTAGACAAGTCCCATCTACTTCAGTTGTTTATGAGGACGCTGCATTGCTGTGAAGCTCCAGAAATGTTTCCAAACTACAAAACCTCCTCCGACTGGAATCAGCACGGGGTTGAGTAGCGACCGAGTCCTTCATTTTTGAGCGAACTTGCCCTTTAAGTGCTTATTACTGTCCTGACTAACTAAATTGAGGGCAAACAACGCCCCTGTTCAACACGATAAGGATTTGGGTCAGTATATTGGAAAAACACTCACTCTCGAGCTGCACTTGACCTCTGACCTCTTTTGTAAGGGAGCACAAAGCTGCGTCGAATCTGAAAGGCTGATTGGAATAAAATGAATGAAGCATAACAAAAGTGAGCCACCATTTTACATCTGAACCATGTGTTGTTTCCATTTATTGACTACAGTGACACATTAGCGTCGCAGCGAGGGAGGTTTTATCTAGACCGCAGTCCTGTGAGAGAAACAAGCAAATACACAGTGATTAATGAACGTGAACGTTCGCCTGATAAACACGACATGAAGCCCTCCTCTCCTTATCTGCCTGCTGACAGACGCCTCCCTCCTCTACGCCACAAGGCGTAATGACTAACAGCTGGGGTGGCTGACTATTTTCAAACCCAAATGGGAATGGAGATGTACAGACGGTGTGTTATTATCTCCTCTGCTCGTGAAGTGAGCCTCGCTACCTGACCACCCACTCACCATCAGTGAGTCACTCACACTTTTCTCTACCCGTCGGCCCGCTCTGCTACCTTATAGGTTTGTGTGACTCATTTGTGCGCCACTTAAAACCACCTATGGTGATGGAGGGCACACATCTGAGCTTTTTAGGAGGTATTCTAGCAAGAGTACACGTCTTAATGTGCCCTTAGAGGAGGCACGTGCTGTTAATGGATGAACAAAGCTGGTTGAGTTGGAGAAACAGATGACAGTCTTTACATAATCCAGATTTCACTTATGATATTTAATTGGTATAAGCAGGTAATGACACCTTGTCTGTAATACAACTGCTTCTCTAGGGGTTTAGATGAAAAGACTGTAGCTGTATGTTACCCAACTGGAGACTCCCTGCCTGAGGTCACTGATGGCCAAAGTCTCTGGCAAGTGAATACAATGCAACCTACTGGAAAGCTCTTTCAGCAAACACACTCTTTTTAAAAAGACTTGCTAAAAGAAATGTTTTTTTGCATGTAATGGGTCACTTGGAAAGAAAAGGAAGTGGTCACGAAGAAGAGGACCTCGTCAAATAGAAAAACAAATAAATCAGCTGCTGAATGTGCAGTGTCATGTGTAGCCAGCAGATGTTTTTTTATGCCAAGAACCCTGTGACCCCGAAATAGTAAAATAACAGTACTAAAGCTAATCGAGTCCGTGCAGTTGCAGCAGTCAGCTGGAATTTAAGCTTTTCAGCAAAGCCCTGGTGTGAAAGTTAAAGCTGAACCCACTGACCTGCTACCAGGAGCATGTTGTGCACAGTCCTTATTGTTCTAGGTTTCATGTGTATTCACCTGTCCTTGTTGAGGTTGGAACAGTAAACTCGCAGCATTTGAAGATAAAAGGAGGCTCACAAATATGTGATAATCATGGCTACTTGTTTTTACTTCTCAAAGTTAGCAGTCAGTTAAATGTACATTATCAAAAAAGGCCCAACTTTTTCACTTCTCCCCAATCTCCAGATAACATACAAAAAAAGGACAAACCAGGACATTATAAAGCTGCACATTTTGTACCAGATACAATAATAAAATACGCAATGCTACATTAAGTGGTTAAAAATACAAAGGGGAAAGTATATTGATTTTTTTTAAAACATCTTTAAAGAACATACAATGTTATTTTTCTTAACTAGCCAAGAATTTTAGTAGAAAGTGCATTCTATATAACAAAGAAAGGAGGAGGAGAATCATTCAGCAAACCGAAAGACAGAACAGGACATGACAGAGAGGAAAAACTCCATGAAGAGACAGAACAGAAGAATGTATTTCAGACATAGCTTGGAGGGGCTAGCGGAAAGTCGCCAAAGCAGGAGGGAGCATCGCTTTTCACTTTGAGAGGAGGTCCATTTTGGAGCATAAGTGTATTTCTTTGAAAAAATAGGAAATTAAATTTATGCACTAAAGAAATGTCCTGTGTTTGCTATGGTCCCTTCCACACTAACCCGCCTCCACCCGGGATTCTCCTCCTTTCCTTGCCTAAAAACATCCACTCGAAGTAATCACCTCCATCCTTTCCCATGCAGCCGTAACTGCACTCTGTTCCACAATGCATTGTCAGTCCCTCCCTTCCCTGTGCCTCACCCACGCAGCAGTAAAGTGCAGAGAATACACACAAATGAAAAGGCTTTAAAAAAAAAAAAAGACACAAGACAAAGATCCATACTGCAAAATGCTGAAGCACAGCAGTGAACCCGAAGGGGCAGGATGATAAGCAAATAATGCAGCGTTATTAAGACCCACAGAAATGTCAGGATAATGCAGGTCCCAAATAAAAAAAAATAAAAAAACAGGGCATCCTAAACTACTGAGCTTAACCACTTCAGACTAAATTCTGCTCATGTTAAATTTACTGCTATTGTCCATCTCAGGTATCCCCAAATACACATAAATTGGGGCACACTGTGTAAAAGCAGCTTTTGATGCAAGAGCACTGGGGACGAAACTAAAGCATGCTCACATACATACGCTCGCTCGCTCGCGCTCTCTCTCTCTCTCTCACACTCTCACACACACACACACACACACTCAAATCCCAAAGTTGCTCCAACACACACATCTGATAACCCTCAGACTGGGTGAAAGGTTATCGAAATTCATGCCAAACATCTTTTAAACATTCTCACCATCGGCTATTACATTAATAAATGTAATTTCTAGCGCGGACTTGCTCACATGTATGCTTATCTATACAAGAATTCATAGTATTGGAGATTGTATGACCACTGCCTTTCATCCTGACATTTCCCCCATCATGTGCTAACAGCAGTATATCTACACTGCAGAACCATTCATTAGCTTAAAACTGAGCAAATTATCAGAGAACATTATAAACAACAACATATGAATGACTCATCGGCCATCATTCTGCGTAGGCAACATTCAACAGGTTTAGACACGCGTTTGCCTGTGTTGATCAAAGTATGTCAGTATGATGGCAGTCAAAAAACAGACTTTTACATTACAAGAACGCCCCACACCAAACCGTGGAATATAGGCTGAGAGGAATATGCATAATTGCGTGTTAAGAACTGTGATGAAAAAGGTCCCAGGCGTGTATGTATACTGTGTGTGTCAAATGACCTTTAACATGGTAACCCGTATCATTTAGACAGCAGCGAAAGGAAGGTGGGGTAAATCCTGATGGGGCCATGTGTGTGACCCCTCACAGTGGCAGTATTTGACAGTCGTCTGTTATCTGAAAGCATCTGTTGACCAACAGTACTGAAAGCTGAGGTTGCACTGATCACAGTGAGTAAATCAGTGATCATATGGTCTTGTGTGCGTGTGCTTGAGTAAATGTGAGGGTGTTTGTGTGTGTGCCTACGGCATGTCCTGCATAACTTGAGTTCTTCATCGTAAAATATCTAACCAAACCTCAAAGACCTGTTCTGTATGACATAATACATTGTTATTCTGAACATCAAATGGAAAATCTAAAATAAGAAATATATTATGTACTGGAATGGACAGCACCATTTAACCATGATATGAATCTAGACTGATGTCTGGATCCATCGAAAACCAATTACAAAACCTGTTTTCCAATGTCCTTTACAAAAGTTCCTGTCTGCATTCTTACTGTTATCTATGGCACTGCATCTTAGACTACTGCTGTTGCCATTTTGACGTAAAGCCTCAGCCTTGGGACAGAGAAAGATTCAACATTCATTTTATATTTCTGTGGGGCTGAGGCTCTGCAGTACAACTATGACAGGTTGAGTATTGCTATGGGGAGGACCTGCGCAGAAAACAAAAGTCCTGACTGATGTGCAACAATGAGTCAACTTGACACAAAGAGGAAAGTTCAATGACACTGATCTTTGATGATCCATGAAGCCCAGGTAATACATATGTTGACTTCCATCAGCAGCTTTTGATGAAAATGAGATACTGAACACCCATCAATGTACAGCTAGAGAACTCACACTGATCGTTTTGTGTAGATTTCCTACGAAAATGTTCAAGAAAAAAAAATCTAGAGGTTGTAAAATCTTTGTCAGTTGACCGGGGTAATTAAGTAGGGGTCTTGATCAAATAACATGTGCACTGAAGGTGTATCAGTCTGAGTTACACACACACACACAAATGTGTGTTTGTTTAGCTTGACTGTTTGAGAGGCGCACCCTTACATCAGGGGGCCAGCAACTGAGAGACTGAGGCAGGACTATGAGAAGAAGAGGAGGAACAAGGCGCAGTTTGGTGTGGGCCTGCAGAGCTGGAGCACAGTTCAGTGGTGCTGTGGGGCCCCGGGGCCCTTTTCAGGGGGAGCCATGTGGTGCAGGTAGCTGCTGTCTTCGTGCCCACAGTGGTTTAAGGGCTCACTCTTGAAAAGGGCCGGGGGTGGGGGCAGGTGGGAGACTGGGGGCACGGCCAGGTGGTGGTGGGGGTGAGGAGGGGCGTGTTGGGGTGCGTTTGAGAGGTGTTGCTGGGTCGTCGAGGGGTGGGGATGATGGTGAGAGGGGGTCGAGTGAAGCTGTACGTGGGAGAACGTGTGTCCCACGGGGCCTCTGGGAGGCATGGGCCCTCCTGTTGGGCTGAGGCCCAGGGGTGCTGAGGTGGTGGCCGGGGTGGCAGCCGAGGGACCGGGACCAGACGATGAGGAAGAGGAAGAGAAGGTGTTGGCAAAGATTCGGACAGGCACAGGTGGGCCGCTGGTCTGCAGAACCACAGGGCTGGTGACCCGGAAACACTTCTCTTTGTGTGCTTTGAGCATGTTGGAGAAGCGGAAGCGCTGGCCGCACACCTCGCAGGGATAGGGCTTCTCCCCGGTGTGAGTGCGGCGGTGGCGCTTCATGTTGGGCCGGCTGGTGAAGCTCTTCCCACAAATCTCACAAATGAAAGGCTTCTCTCCTGCACAGATTCAGAAAAAAAAGACGGATGTGTGAAGAAGACAGAGACTGTATCAATTAAAAAGACTGCAGCTACACAGAGAAAATATGATGCATCAAAGTCAAATCCTGTGTTGTCAAAAGGGATGGTTACAAAATTGATTAAAGCTCTCTGAATGACAAAGTTAACTTTTTCCCTTTAATCATTCTCTCTTCAGAGAGCAACAGTTCTCTTTTAAAAATGCAAATAAGTTGCCATCTTGAATTGTGGGTCTTTGCTGTCAACCCACCCACTCCACAGGAAGCTATTACAATTCACACTTTGAGGAGAGGAGATGTGAAATTGAACAACAGCAGCTCCGTTGGAATGCCGCTCTCATTAACCTCCCTCCATGGAGCCACTGAATGTGCCTACCACCACCCACACAGCCATCTATTAACAGGATGCTGAAGGGCTCTGTAAATGCCTTATTCTGGCACGCTACGTGTGAAGCTCCTCCAAACCAACTGAATATCAAAAGGTGACAGCTAATGTGCCCGTTTTGTGTAACTGTTATATTACACTCACAGGAAACCATGAAGAATCTGTGCGCAGTGAACCAAACTTTGGGAGTTTGTGTTGAACATGTGTGCGGACTATTACAGGGCATGACTGGGTGTGTCTCCTCCTGCATGAGGCTAAATTGGTTGGTAGCAGCCGGGAGAAGAGAGGGTAGTGTAATTACACATTACAAATAGAACCGTGAGCGCCAACGGATAGGAGTGTGTCCACCCACGACAGGCACGGCTGGAAAGTGAGGGACGCACAGGCTGCACTGCTCAGTGGGTCATAGAAATAGCAGTGCAGCAGGGACCGAAAATCAGAGGGATGTAATACAGCATGTGTCTGGGTAGTCATTATAAGCCACAATATATGCAAGGCCTTTCTTTCATGTAAACCATCCCTCTCATTACAAAAACTGGGCGAAGTCTCTGCGCCTACGACCATAATGTTCATGTTAGAATCGTCCCATGTCTTTCCTTTTTTTAGGCAGTGTTTGTTGACTGGCTGACTGACAGAGCCCGGGAACATTGTTCTTGAGCAAAGTTTTCATCTCAAAATATTTCTACATTTTCAAGTATGTGTCTTTAGATTTGCAACAGACAGAATAAAAGCTTAAAAAAAAAAAATGGCCTTTTTTCGATAAAATGGTCTAAGGGACCTAGACTTAGACCGCTATGTACTATTTGTATTCCTATTCACGTCTAACAAAAGAACTGTGAAGATCAAGCAAACACAAACACTTTGTATGAAACCTTTTTCAGTGCAATGCCACAACCGCTGAATTATCTTGTTCTTTGTAATTTACTGGAGCAACGACTGTTTAAATACTGTAGATGCTGAAAGGAGATGAGCAGAAATGGAGGGGAAGGCTGATGCCAGAAAGGCGAGACGCCTGCTCCAAACATAGTAAGGCTCAGTTAGAGTACTGTCTGGTTATTTTTCCGTTTTAGCCAGTGCAAAGCTCAAACACTTTGAGTTGTCACTTTTCCTACACACTCACTTCCTGTTATCCTGCTACTTTTTTTAGACTGCAATGTTTTCTGCATAACGTTGAAGAAAATGGAAAAATAAAAAAATGTCTTTACTTTATGTCTCTACTGGTCACGGCCAGGACTATCTTTCTGCTTACCAGCTGAATCAGTCTTAAGACTTGACAGACCAGTTTGTGGTGTTATTTACTGGAGACTTGACCCTGATTCTTCCTGGGCCTTTGCAAGGTACAATCTCTGGAACAGGAACGTCTCACTGGGCAGGAACAATCGCCAGGGGAACTAAAATTTGAACCTAGTGTTTAGCAGCTCTTCCAGTTGCTACATCAGTTAAGGTCATAAGTTTCCTCCAAATCTTTCCATTTTCTATAACTGAAAAGCTTTAAAACTACAATTAGTTTCTTGACGTCAAAGAGCAGGTTAAGTTCTTCACTTTTATAAAGGTTTCTCAGGACGTTCCTGGGGTCATAAAGGGCCATTAGGCTATGGTAACAGAGAGCTGACCAGTGTCCAGACAATCGGCTCCCACAAATGGGCTTTCCTGTCTGTTTTGATTTTGATGCTATGATGAAGTTTCGGTCTAATGAAGCTCAGCATAGACAGACAGCCAGAACAAGCTTCTCCTCCATTTTCTCGGTTACAAGGGCGGCAGATGAGGGGTCCCGACTGATCTAATATATGATGAGGTGACAACACCAGTGCCTTTCTGAAGTCGAGAGATCATTATCAAGAAGCGCTCTGAGCTGGCGCCCAAAAAAGGCGGAAAAAAAGACGCCTTTTTTTCCTCAAGGCGGCTGCATGCTGGGGCAGACACACTCTCCTCCTGATGGGTGCATTTCGAGAAACAAAGCAAAACTTTCATCCTCTCACCTGTGTGTGTTTTCATGTGCTCATCAAAATACTGTTTCATGTTGAAGTCTTTGCCACACCATTGGCACATGAACTGCTTGTGTCCGATGTGAATGCTCATATGGGAGCGCAGCTGGTACTTGTACTGGAACCGCTCGTCACAGTTCTGCAGAGACAACAGAGGCATTCAGACAACATGCACACACCAGGTCAGCACAAAGAAACACTCGCACATATGTGCAGACACACAAAAACATTCTTCACATACATCTCTTTCTATACATGCCAACTTGTTGAAAATAGTTTTAACCTGAAATGTTTCTTTAAGCAAGGCAGGGTTACAGCTCTTTTGTGATCTTATTTGCAGATACACTTCTGTGGTGTAGCGTCTCTACATTTTTCTTTTTACATGCAAAGAGCAAACCAGGTTACTAGGACAGGTCTGATTAGGCAAGAAAGTAGGGAGTCCTCTGTTTTAGTAAGCTGTGCCAGTTTGATTATTGTGTTTATGAAGAAGCCCAGCTTAAGATAATTATATACATGGCAAGAAATACGGTTTCTCCAGATGTCTAGCTGTGTTAACAAGATTCCTTTTAATCCTATAACCTGATAAAGGAAGCAGGTTTCTCATTTATATATACATACAGACGTTAAGAAATGAGGTTACCGCATCAAGCCAACAATAATCTGATTATTTTGGTACATGTAGCCACACTTAATGTTTGCATTATGAGGCTTTCCTGGTTTGGTGTTTTTCCTTCAGTGAGATATTTATAATCTCAATGACACCACCTGGCTAAATAAATATCTACGGGAAAAAATCTAGAAGTTTCCATAAGACCACTAAGAGGAAAGGCCTATGCATCACATACACCCTTAATACGTATATAATCGCATGTTACAGTATAGGATGACTTCAAACATTTAATTAGAGCAGCTCCACCCAGACACACATGTTCCCTGTGTGCCGTGCATTCAAGTAGCTAGACATTAAAAGTCCTCGGGTGGGAGTGAAGCACCCCATCTGTCGAATTCCTCTGAATTAGTCAGAAAAATCTTGACACATGAAGTGACAAAACGCATCCATAAAAGATGTCGGTTATAACCCAGAAACCCTGAACATTGAGTTCTACATTTATCTTGGTGAATTCCAGTTAATTGGTGACACTGTGTATATGTGGTTCGCTAATATTTGACATGGTCAGACATTAGCTTCTCTGCATGACGTAACTGTCCCATGAATATTCAGAATACAGCAGGATGACGACCCTGCCCGTCTCCACACACACTATTTTAGGTTGCTCACAAACCACAAGGCACAGATGCTCCTCTGCTCAAACTAATGAGTGAAAACTACCTTGAGGCCAACTACTCTTTCAGTGCTGAATTCAGCTCAAAATAAACACATTACAAAGGACAAGCAAGAAAGATGGTGACATACAGGTGTGCGTGTGTGTTTATGACCAACAATATTTAATACACACAATCCCTTCAGTATGTCAACATCATATAGGTCCCTTGAAACATTTGTTCAAGGGTGTTTTAGGCAGGAAAGTAAATTAAACCATGACTGCCAGGAGGGACACTCATCGTTCAACTGAGGAATTCAAGCTTCTTGGAAAATGCTTAATGTCTTCTTGGGAACTGTTTTGTTGAGATTGCTCGGTCTCCCTTCTTCTATGCTATGACCTTTCACATGGCAACCCACTTTTCACCAGCAGCAGGTGAAAAGCTGACAGAAAAAAAATACGGCAGACCAGACAAACAGTATCCATACAGTTCAAACACTCCACTTAGAGATAAGACTGACTGTGACAACTGAACTCTGTCTAAGCCGTTTTTCCTGTTTTTGGAAGACTTGTTATTTACTGTCATAAATGCAGCAAGAACTAGAATTACCACATTGCGGTTAACATCCATATCTGTTAAGTCTCACAGAATAAATCGTGTAAAGACTTACAAGAAAAACAGTTTCAATGTCTGAAGTTAAGATTTGTGTCACCAATTCAGTATCCAACAAAATATGACAAATGTTCTCAATCTCTTCTGTTCTTGAGTTATTATGATGTTGAATCATGGCTGGAAAGGTGTTTTTGGACAACATTATGATGTCACAGTGAAGCTGACCTTTGAACTTCATTATTTTATCCTATCAGACATTTGTGTTACATTTTGTTAAAATTATCCAATTAATTCTTGAGTTGTGGCCTAAAATGTCAAGATAGTCGGAAATGAGGAAATTAGAAATGCCATTGCTTTCTTTTGACTGATCGTTGCTGCTCTGATCTGGATTAGAAGAATACAGGATATCATGTCCGAAGAGGGAAACAATGTGTCGATCTTACCTCACAACGGAAGGGCTTCTCTCCAGAATGCTGGAGTGAGTGAACTTTTAAAGACATGCTGCGTTTAAACGACTTCCCACATGTCTCACAGGTAAATGGCATGTCCTTAGTGTGAGCTGGGTTTGGGGGGCAAGAGAAAGATAATGAGAGAGAAGAAAACATTAATGAGACAACAGCATACACCTGACCGGGTCAACATTAAATGCAAAACTCCAGTATGTGGTAGGAACTTTAAAAAAATAAAAAATAAAGGAAAAGAAAAGGCCCCTACTTACCAACCATGTGCTTACGGACATGAGCCATAGTGTAGAACTTCTTCTCACAGATTTCACATGAGAACTTCTTTTCTGCATAGCCATGAACAATCTTAATGTGCTCATGCAGTGACCACAGCTTCTTAAAAGACTTGTTGCAGGAGACGCACTAAAGGACACATACAGGTAGAAAAACATTTAGATTAAGCTTTCTGCTGCAATATAAATATCATGATACAAAACAAAATCTGACAGCCCTGAGGTGGTTCTTATTTGCCAAAATGTGTTTCACTGTACTCCAGCTCCCTCTGCTGGGGAAAAAAAATGACTGTGGGTCTAATTTCCTGATTTCCTGCTGGAGATCTGATGATGACAGCCAACATACTAAACAGCTCAGATGCCATTAGAGAAGAAAAACAAATTTCATCAATGCTAATTTGGCTTCTTGATGTTATTACTGATTAAATCATAACTACAATGCTTGAAGTGAACACTTGAACACTGAAGTATTCAACCCCCTTAGATACTGATCACCAGACCTCCGCAAAAGGACAATACTGCATTCTTCCATGATATGCAAAGCTGCGAGGCAAAACAACCGTATATGACTGGATATATTTTCAGAATTATTAAAATAACGCCCCTGAAGCCAAAAAAGTTAAAAGTAATAGAAACAGAATTTAATAATCTGACCTCAATACAATTTAATACAGGAGGATATTGATTGTTTCAACTGATAAACTGAAGTGAGAAGAACCAGTGTCTTAACCTTTTCTAAATCAGAGTTGTATTTCAAAATAAGGTTGTACCAAGCTGAAGGCTCTTCGTCTCCGCAAAGTTCAGACATGTTTCCATAATATCTCTCATGGACATTATTGCAGAAAGTTCATATTTGGATGGGACCAACGGTGTAATTATTTGCAAGATATGTGTGTAATTAGGTTTCCATAGCCACACCTTAGTTTGAGAATTAAAGGATTGTGTCAATGTTACAGTTGTCCCAGTTCACAAGAAACCACTGTCCCCGAGTGCTCCTTGGAAAAAAGCTTTCTGTATGAACATGCGTAGGCTTCCCCATATCAAGACCGAATATCTGAAATGGTTTAAATACTGATTGCTTGCAGTATCTATGCTCCAGTACTAGCTGTGTTTCTTTTGGCTCTCCCCTCAGACAGCAAGTTGACACATGCACCACTGTATTGCCCACATAGACCTGCCTCCTCCAGAGGTAAATTAACTTAGATGCTGTGCTTAAGACACAGTACACAAGCCTTGTTATATCTATCTTTGAAGAAAAATGTGAAATTATATGGCCTCAATGTTATAAGGTTTTGAATATTGATACTTTTCAAGGTATTGTATCAAAGTGAAAAAGTCCCGTATCGTGACAACACCAACCCAGAGGACTACTGTTCCCCATGAATGTGAACTGTGATATGAAGTCATTATATTTCTACAACTGGCTGTGTTTTGTCATTACTGCCATTACAACTTTACTACCATCTACTGGATTTTAAATGTATAGCATTTATTCCGCCAAGGACAAATGCATTTTCTCACAATATTAATGAAAGTAAAAAAATTATTATTGCACCAGCATACAGTATAGGAAAACAGGGGCTCCTTGGTGGAGATTATCGCATACTGTATGTATTGAAATCCTTTCAAGTTGCTATTGAATCAAGTTTTAATTATAAATTTAAGTCTGTGTGGATCAATTGATATCAGCTTGGACGTGTAATTTTTCTTCATAAATAAGATAAAGACATAAAAACACCAAAACCAAAGAATTAATCCAATATGATGGGCAGAAAAACTTCTGGTTTTTGGCCTCATCATATCAAAAGAGACTTCTACTTTGTTTATGACTCCCACATGCCTTCTGGCAAATCTTAGCCAAGCTATCATGTGAGCTTTTTTCCCTCAACAGTGTCCTTCTCTTTTCCACTACCATAAAACTTGTGGAGCACTGGGGAAACCGTTGTGTATACATGGTCTCCCATCTCAGCCATGAACCCTGGATCCCAGTAAGAGCTGCCGTAGGCCTGTTGGCCTCACGAGTGTTTTTATCACACAGATGTCCAGTTTTTGAAGTAAAAACAGGATTTACACAGTGCAATAATTTTTTTAAACCTGTTTTTTAAATTACCTCACTGTACTCTGTGGAATATCCATTTTTTATCCGCTCTTGACTGACTGACCGGTCGTAAAACCTACCAGATACAGGTGTATTGAACCTAACAATCACTTTTCACACTGATTCAACAAAAGGTGATCTCAATTTAGCTAATAATGTAGATAGAAAAGCTGGTAAATCGCTGAAGAAACAGCTGTGTGTCTCCAATCTCAGCCATGAACCCAGGAGCTCCGTCAGAGCTGCCATAGGCCTGTTGGCAGCCTGCACCAATGACTGCTTGGGTGAGCACTTATGAAATCAGTTCTTTTGTTACAACTGCACTTAATTTAGATCAATCTGATTATCTTTTTTCTGCTGATCAGCTGCTGCTGCTTGTCACAGCCACGTTAATTCAGTGTTATTAATAAAACATGAATATGTCCAAAGAGAAGATCAATTTTATCGACACTGTATGTCGACTTCTCTCAAGAAACTTGCTTTAGATGCAAATCAAGTTCAGCAAAACAGGGCTAAATTAAGCTATTCAAAAACAGCCATATGACCCTTGGGGATTAAGACGCTGAATCACCAATTTCGGTTTTAGGGAAGTAAAACCAAATCGCACCCACTTCTGATACCATCAAAGACAGCAGACGACAATATATTCTTTTAACTTTTCTTCAGAAGGTCTGTGTGAGAAATGCTCAAGTCTGCCTTCACGTTTCAGTCTCTTAAAAAGGTTATGTTTTAGGTTTTAAATATAGTAATTCTCAACTGAAAAACAAAGAGCATCATTAATAATTTTATCAGGCAGGTTTTTTGGTGAGATCACAAATTGCTCTGCCCAGAAACAAAACTGACTTGTTAGTTTTATTTCACACTTACAACTCAATGTCATTGTTTTTGGACAAAGTATAACAGGAAGTTCAACTGCATTACTGAAATACTATTTAAAACATGTCATGACAGTTGCAATGTTGCTTGCTTGTTTTTGATGAAAGGAGTGCTGTAGTGGTGCAGAGGAAGACGTGTTTGTTTGGGGTTACGGACCCCAACAAATGTCAAATGATCGTAATTTTAATAGATTTATCAGTACAATTCCCACTAATTTTGAATTATATCAAAATCATAAGATCTATCACAATAATCACAGTATTATTTTTCCTCTAGTATCAAATGTTGACTGCACTCAGTGGGCAAAAAAAGTGAATTGTTCTGGGTTGCTTCCAAACTTATCCAAGTTTAGATGTTAGCAAATAATATGGTGAACCCTTGAAATGAACTCATTAATGTAAATGTTAATTTGCAAGAGTAATTACAGAGATATGATTGCTTTACCTGGATGTTCTTCTCGCAGTCAGTCTGCTGGTGTAAGGCCAGCTCACTCTCCAGGACAAACTTTTTGCCACACTTGTCGCAAATCTGCATCCGCCTGTGTGTGACGTTCATGTGCTTCTCCAAGTACCAGCGCGTGTTAAACACACGGGGGCACTTTTCACACGCCAGCATCTCCTTCTCCTCCACCTCTGCTTTCCCTCCTGTCGTCGTGGAACCGGCAGACGATGGAGCGGATCTGACTGACCTGCGCTTGCTCTTTGGAGGCTCCAAGCACTTCCGCCGGCCCCTGGTGGTCATTCCAGCCGTGGCAGTGCTCAGAGCTGTTCTCAGGCTTTTTCTCCGAGGCTGGCTGGGAGCTGCTGTGCTACTAGCACCCCGACGGGCCCGCTTTGACCTTGTTCGTCGACTCTCAAGCTCATCTTCCTCGTCGTCTTCCTCCTCCTCCTCCTCTTCTTCTTCTTCTTCATCGTGGCTCTCCTCCTCCTCCTCTTCTTCCTCCTCATCGTCGTCGTCTTCTTCATCATCACTGCCAGCTCTCTCAGAGTCATCAGCTGTGGTTCCAGTTTTGTTGTCCCCCTTGGATACATGAAGCGTCTGGTTGTTCAGGTTAACCTCAACGATGATCTGCTCACGCTTGAAGCCCCCCTCCTCCTGCCCATCCTCCTCCTCCTCCTCGTCCTCACCCTCTTCTTCCTCGTCATCCTCATCGTCTTCAGTGTCATCAGAGGTGCCGTCGTTGCCAGCCTGGGACCCCTGTGTCCCCACCTCCTGCCCTGCTCCTCCCTCCCGGAAATACTGCTGATGTTGCTGTGGAGTCACATGTTGAGTGGGCAGCTGACCAATGTTCTGATCTCCCATGGATGTCTTGGCTGCCATTTTATTGTCCACTAACACAGAATAAGGCTTACCACCAACCTCCCTCTTATAAAGCTTGCCTGTCAGATCCAGATCTGGGTTGGTGGAGTGAAAATAAGACTGGGACACTGGCACCCTCCGTCCTTCCTCCTGTGACATCCCGCCAAGGCTGGGGACGGAAACCTCTTCCTTGAGGCTCTTGCAGGATTTCATGAAGAGGGAGCGGGAATGGAGTTGGTGGGAGCACAAGGCAATGGAAAAGAGTAACTGCTATGGTGCCTAGGTAGACTCGCCTACTCTACAAGGAGGGGCAGGGGACGCCACACCAATCCCCCACCCTCCTTCTACTGAAGAGACAGGAAGGAGGGGACGAGGTGTCAGACAGTCAACCTGATTCAAAGAGAGCATCCATGCTGTCCGAGGTAGGAAATGGAGTTGGAAAGACATACAATCGGTTCCCAGTTTTGTTCCATATGCTTAAGAATCAAACTCAAAGGCTCAGTGTCTTTGATGGTGAACATTTGAAGCTAAATTCCTCTTGAGTTAGTATGTGGGGCGCAGGCAGCTGCCAGAGTCAGTTTCTCTGAAGGCTGCAGCCCAGCAGGATGCCAGTGTCTTCAAACTGCAGAGCAGGTAAAGACGAGCTGAACGTCAGACATGGAACTGCTGTAAGGATTTCTGTGCACTGCTTGAAGAGCCATTTACAGTGCATTACCTATGAGATCAGACAGAGAACAAACAGGGAGAAACAGATGTGAGATTAGAAAAGGTTGCTCTTCCGCTGTCTTGTTGTGTCACTAGAGAGTTGAACTGAAACTACAGCCATATTGCCAAGGTTTCAACACTGAGTGGCAGATTTGCCCGCAAATGTTTCAGTGTTGTGTGTAGGAGTCAAAACCACAGCCATCACAAATGAATGCGAGTTCAATTTCAAAAGCGGAGAATTCAAAATATGTCAAGACCACAACTGAAACACCTCCCTTTCAACAACAGAAATACAACAAGACACGATTGTTGAAGTCTAATGTATAAAAAGATGCAACGTATCTTCTTAAAGATGGTCCGATAAAACTTTTTACCCAAGTCTTAGAGCAGGAAAACATTGATCACTGATCCCTCAATATGTACTGCCATGTACTATGTTCACCTACAATCTGAATCTTCAATCTTAAACAATAAATAAATAAACAATTGCTCCAGTCAAAAACTTCTTTCCAGTGGCTATCATGCTGATGATGGCTTTGAGCTGAAACACATTCACTTTTTGCCCACAATAAATCAGAAGACTTGTCCTGTGCGAGTGCCAGAGTTTTGTCTATTTTTAATTCTTGCCACCACCGTGCGCTGGTTATATTATAAAACTTTTGGGGAAGTGAGAGCTGTTATTTTTCACAACTTTCCAGTGCAACATTTGGTCCAGTTAAGTTAATAAAAATGATTGCTGCAAAAACACCAAACTTGATGGTGTGACACTGATTAAACAAAAGATTGCGTATTTTTTTAAGCAGCACACACCAACTTGCACACACACCTCCCATTGACTGTTAGAGAGCATAGTGTAACCACAGCTCTGGAGCTTGTACTGCAAATATAACCACAGGAAACTGTATTTCAACTTTTCAATGAAGCCTAAACACTGCGCAGTTTGAAACCTACAATAAGATCATCATGCCTACGTGAGTTTAAGATGAAAAAGACAGTGCAAATTCAATTAAATCTATTTTCTACTTCCTTTTATGGGGTTTCTATGTTTTTGACTTTGCGTACATCTATGCTGGCGTGTCCCTGGCTGACAGTTGGTTGACCTCGAACAACCTTACACCCTACTCTCCAAAATGAGTGTGCACTAGGGTGGTTCGCTCACTAGAAAAACCTCCCTGAGCATGAAACAAAAAACACATTTCCTTTCTTGGAGATGCAAACATCCTCTCTTCTGTGTCTTCACAAATGTCTTAAGCTTTATTTCTTTGAACACACAACGCTCCACCATCTACAAAGCAAACATAAACAGCCCAAGAGGGACTTTCATATTCAAACATCCCCCCACCCGACCCACGAAGGCTACTTTGTTCTGGTCTTTAATTTGTCTTCATAATTAATACGAAAGGTTTGCCGGAGCACCAGAAAAAAAAGAGCCAGAGTCTACAAAGGAGGGTATCATTAGGGACGTGATGAGTGTTGAGCCCGATAATTTTGACAATTGCAATCACAACTGTTGATCACAATTTGAAAAAAGCACATTTTTTCTCCTGCTTTTTCCAGAGCAGTAATTGTCACCTAAAAAGTGTTGTTTTCATCTGTGGTGTCTTACTGTTACTACAGTCCTCATAAATACTTTGAGGGTTCAACACAACCTCTAATTCAAACTGAAAAGATGCTGCTTGAAGTTATCAGTAATAAAAGCGTTTTTTTAAAAACATAGAAGGATATTACTCGAACATTATCCAACTTTGTTCACAGATCACTTTTTTGTGTGTATTTCAACAGCACTCAATCTGAAATGAAGTTTCCAGTTCCTCCTGTTACTTCATGTCACTTTAATAAAAATCAACAGTGAAGGCTGGATGTAGTGGAGCTAAATGATGTTCTTCCAGTTTTGCAAGACCGAGTGAAAGCCATTTTAGTAGAATTTGACTATCCGCACATACTGTAAAAGACACACCTGTCTTCCTGCGCATGCTGACTCTGATCCTTTCTGAGAATTGGACAGCAGCTCTGAGAGCATTAAGACCACAGGGGGAGGGCGAGCTCTGCACTGACAGAGCAACTCAACTCACATGGCAGTCTTAGACACAAAGCCTAATAGATTATCCTCAGCTGGATGACAGAGGAATATAAATTGCATGAGAAATCACTGCATGAACCTGACTTAACATGCAATCAGCAGGTTGCATTCTTTTTTTAGCACCTGCGCTTAAACTGATGTGCTTTTAAGAAGGTTTTAAATTTTCTAGTCACAACTTAAAACTAATCAAATTCAATAAATTCACCCATTTAGTTACAAAAGCACATGTTCAAATAAACAAACACACAAGTGTGGTTATGTAACCCATATTGAGTAAAATCCTTCCACGCACTTATCATTATCAATGATGAGTCATTTCAGAGTTTCGATCACAGTGAAATAATGCAGCACTTTGATGTGGGAATCAAGTAGAGCGCAGACTTCTCAATATCACTGGTAATTAGTCTACACAATCACCTTGTCAGATCAGGGAGGGCAAACCTATTGGGGAGGATGATCATTTGTGACTGCCTTTTTATTTTAAAGTCTGGACAGCTTTCAAAGATGAACTTTGCACCCTGGCACAAAAAAAGATAAAAGTGCACACACGAATGTCTCTCTGACAGCCCATTTAAGTAATCCAAAGCCTTACTAATGCCCAGAGAATTCAGAGTTTCTTCAACAATAACTAATTTATAGCCTTCCTCAATCATGCTACTGAGAAACCAAAACGAATATCGTATAGGGTAAAGCCACAAAGCCAGTCCTATACCGGATAGATGCTACTGTGGCTTATTTGAATGACACAGGATGGGAACTGAAGTGCAAAGACACTATGAACCCACAACATTAAATGGTGCAAGCGTTCGCAAGCGCTTGCCTTGTGACAGTAAAGAGGATGAGACCTCTGGAGCAGTCAAAATGCGTCACGTTGACCTCTTATTATACAGCAGTGCTCCTCAAATCCACGCTCCCTCTCAGGTCTAGACTTTAATGAGCTTTCCCTTTCGCAGCTTGCAGAGGACCGTGTGAGGGTTCACATTCCTCACTCTGTCCAAACTCATAAGACCTTAACCAGCTCACTGTGTGGTGCACTGCGGGGGTGCTCCACGCCTCTGTAGGCATTTGGCCCTAAAGCCCATAATCGGGTCATAGAGCAGTACCTGGTGTTTTTGGTCTGGTATAAATCATCTGAGGGAGGGAGGCATCATAGAAATGTGGGGGAGTATCATCTCAGCCCCAAGTTTCTGTGAGGAGAAAGACACTGTCAATTCTGACAGCAGTCCGCTGATGCTCACTACTGGGAAATCTTTGTTTTAAGGTATATTTAACATACATGCGGGCATTTAACCTGGGTCTTTTATTGAAAAAACTGTACTGAAACATGACAGGATACAACAGAAGGACTGGGTCTTACGAGCTTACTATTTATGGCAAACGAGGTGACGACGTGCCAAACCAGTATTATGCATTATTTTGGGAAGCATCACAAGATATAGGGCAGCAGCCAGTTTCCTAATGTAATAGAGCTACTACTGTTTTCAGCTTCATGACTTGGAGTTAACATTGCAATGTGTCTAAAGCAAAGAAAGGGTTAAAACCAAAAGGCAACACAGTCCGCCGAGCAGCAGTAACACTGTGCAGGCCTGGCCAACTTAGGCTACTTAGCAAGCTAGCATTACTCCATAGGTACTAACCTACATACACATGACAAGCTAACTTGGCTACATTAGCTCAAGGTGCAGACATTAGATATTTTACTGCTGTTAGCTCTACTCAACCACAAACACAGTCACACTACCCTACACACGCTATACCATCCAAAGGCTAACATGCATTAGCTAACAACAGAGGGAGGACTTTCACTTTTTTTAATCCCAAACCGCCCAGATTGAGGCTAGTTAGCTTAAAGCTAGCACCAGCGTAAGATATTTAGCTACCAACGTTACACTTTATTTCGGTGTTGCACTTTGAAGGGGGGAGCGTGACAGTTATCGGACCCGCGTGAAGCTGGGTGAAACGCCGGCGTCACGCTCTGTTATCGGCGTCTCTTTCTTGTCCTGCACGATGAGAAGCGCCGCTCTCCTAAACAAAACCCCCGGACTGCTGCACGGACAAACCCACTCAACTCGACACTGTCACAAAGTCAGCGCTAGCTCGGGCTCACGGACGATCCCGACGGCGGCTCCGGTCACCGGCTCCCGGCGACCTGCGTGTGCCTTTCCCCCCCGGCAGCTGCCGCCGCTTGTCACGCAACGCAAGTGCACAAAATGAAGTTAAACGGCAACATTTTGCGGTGGCTTTAGCTGGCTTACCTTCTGTCGAGAGCGACCTCCCTCCTGCGTTCGTGCAATCAGAGTTGCACAGATTCGGGGTTGCACGCGCACTTCTTTCGCTCGCTCTCCCTCTACATCGGCGGATGTGCATGTGGAGAGGGCAGCGCTCAAGATCTCCGCGTGCAAGAAAACAAAACAACAAAAAAAAAAATGCGGGAGATTGTATGTTGATGTGCGGTGTTGGTGCTGCGGAGATACCTGCGCACCGGTGTCCTCAGCCCCGCTACGTGGCCCGGCCAAGCTCTCGCGCGTACCACCGCCGTCCCGCGCTCATCTCAGGCATCCAGGCCGCTGTCTGGGCAGGCGCGCGGCGGCGTGTCTGGGTCTGGATCCTCCACAGCAGACAGGGCACGGTGCGCGTGCACGACGAGCTCAGAGCCTTGATTGATGAAATAATAATGATACCCCGGGGGCCGTTTACTGCTCTCACAGGGAAAATCAGGCAGGAGTAATGAATTTATACTATTTTTACCATCGATTAGTACTCGTTAATTCTGTGGCATTTATCCTATTTAACCATTAATTATTATTCTCTAATACTGTGGAGTTTATCCTATTTTACCATCAATTATTACTCTTTAATATTATGCAATGTATCCTATTTTTACCATTAATTTAAAGGGGCACTGTGTAGTTTTTGGAGAAGAAATTCAAACTCAGAATTTTAATATGCACAATGTTCATGAGGTAGTGATACAAAACTCAGAAATATTGATCTTTTCAAAACTGAATAAACAAGCTGTTGTCAGAGGGAAATAACGTCCCCAGAACACTGTTCAAAGCTAGAAAGGTGGCAGGGTCCGCCAAATAGAAACAAAGTAAAACAGTATGAAGTTGTGTTGTCCTATAAGGTCAGTTTGTTTATTCAGTCATGAAAAGGAAGAGCTCGTTCATATAGTTTTAGGCATAAACAATTCCCAAAACTTCCCCAAAAACTACATACTGCACCTTTAAACTATGACATGATTACATCTGTAATATATCAGAAATTGTTAACTATTGCTAAATGGAAGTTTCAATTCTCCCCAAATAGCCATGCCATTTATTTTTATTTCTTTACCAATGGCGATAAACTGTTTTATCCATTTTGAACCATTATACTGAATGGAAAAACAGTTCTGCTGCTTTTCTGCAGTATTTTCTCAAAAATCAATTATGATGCTCCCTCCTGTGGTGACTGCTGATTATCACACAATAGAAAATACTGTATATTCACTTCTAAGGTCTTAAACAAGAAGCCTGACCACCAGGAGGTAGAAAGACAATTTTATTAAGTTGAGCCATTTCTGAATCATGGGGTTTTTACGTTTTCTCCACACAAGCTACACACACAGCGACGACTGTAAAGAATGAAGGCTCATCCTCTAGTATCCAACAAGCACATTCCAGTTGTTTGGGTTTGCGTTTATTATTCATGAAGAAATAATTTACTAGAAGCAGAAATATTCCAGACAATTAATCCCTCTGGCAGATGAGAACACACAGAGAAGTTAAGTCATATGAATAAATCATCTCTAGTCAGTGAATCCAAAGGAGAGGCTTTCATTACAGATTTGAATATAAGCAGTTACACAATTTGATGAGACTTTCCAGCACAACATTGACAGAGTAACAGTACTTATCATCCAAGATTTAGTATCTTTTAAAAAGGAGTCACAAATGATTTTCCTTTGACATAAAATCACTCTGTTGCTTTTCACACATGCAGTGCTCTGAATCACAATGTAGCAAAGACTAATCTTTAGAGAATTTACTGCATTGTCACTTATTTTCAAAATAAAGTACTAGATATAGGTTACCCTCCACTTCCTCACACATGGGTGGACTTAAATGTGTCCATCGCAGACCTCTCACTTTATCTCCCACCACGCTGCTATCAGCAGAGCCCAGTCCAGAGTTGGTTAGAGAAAGAGTGGGAGGAATGTGTGTGAAGTTGGGAGTCCTTTATTGAATCCTCCAACCACCCTTTCCACGGCCCATGTAATGGCTGGTGACAGCGAGAGTGGGGTAGACGTGAGGCGAGATGTTATCATCACTGGGGCAACTGGAGCAATGTGCCCTGTCCTGAGGGCAGGTAAGTGACGTTGCGGGAGCGGGAGAGCTGGAAAGCGATGTCCTCAGCTGCCTCTAGCTTACGTAGTTCTACCAGACCATCACCAGCCTCCATCAGGGAGTTGGCAATAAGCAAGGCAGCCTGGGAATCTCCCTCTGCTGAGATGATGGCTGCCTGTTTCTGTTGCTCTGCCTTAAAGGATAAAAGAAGATTTGGTGAGCTGCTTCCACCTTTGCCAAATGGAGACAACATATGTGATACAAGGATGATCTGTGTGTTAAAAATACCTTTTCTACAACGAAACGGGCCCTCTCAGCCTCCTGCTGAGCCACCTGCTTCATCTCAACAGCCTCTGTGAATTCTTTGCCAAAGGTCAAGTGTGTCTGCAAGAACACAATACAATTAAGTCTCCAAGTTTAAATCCAACTGAAAAGATAAAGTGGGCATTGCTACAAAATTTGCCAGCAGCTTCATACCAGTGAAACGTCATCCAAGATGAGGCCGAAGGTGTTGGCTCGTTCTGTAAGGTCTTCGCTAACCTGCCGAGAGACTAATTCTCTCTGGGTAATGAGCTCACCAGCATCAAAGCGAGCCTGTGGAAAAAGACACACACAGTTTTGTCTATCAGCTCACTCGTAACAAAGACTTTCATCCACTTATTTGTTATTTGAATAGTTTCAAAACTAAAATAGAGTTACTTGATAATTGATAACAGGTGCTACAGATTTGTGGCCTTTGCTGCAGAACTTTTAATCTCTGTAGCACCAGTGACGATGCAAAAAAGTTAACATACAGCCCAGCTATTTACTTAATATATTTCTTTATTTACATGTTTTGCAGGTGGATATTTGCAAACAAAGAAGAAAACCATGTGTTTACATAAAAAAAAGTTTTAATAAAAGTCCTTGTGACATCTGGCTTTGACTTAGAACTTCATAGAAAATACCAAAATATATATTGTGTTTTCATTCAGTCTGAAAATACTGAGATATGAATGTTGGTTGCCCAGCCCTAATTTGTAATAACTCTTGTAGGCTGATACTCACCACTACAGACTTTAAAACTTCTGTGGTGATGGATGGCAGCACTCTCTCATCATAGTCCTCACCAATACTGGTGAAGATGCGTGGCAGCTGGCCGGTCACCGGCCGGAAGAGGATACGCAATGTGATGTTTACATTCTGCAGATCTGTGTGACGAAATGATCAAATTGTAACTCATACTGTACGCAAAAACTTATAAACGCAATGTTAACATAGATCGCATCGTCAGAAAATAAAATGTTAACCATGCCAGCTTATGTTTCTACTTATAAAAATAGCATTTCCAAGAGGCTTGCGATCAAACCCACTCAGTTTTAAGCGAGAGAGTGTGTTTGAACAAAAGTGAGAACATCATTACAGCAGATGAGTAGATGGTTGATGTACCTTTGCTGCCTGTGATGACAGGCACGTTACGTGGACGGGAGCGGCAATCAAAGATGATAGGTTTCTGCACCCAGGGAATGAGGAAGTGAGTCCCTTCACCAACAACGTCATCTTGCACTCCTCTGAACCGGTCAAATATCACAGCCCGGTGCCCTGCATCAACTGTAGCATAGAGGATAGTTAGTCTCACCTACCAAAAGGTTTGTGTATACAGCATGCAGGTTTGTATAGTTTACATTTAGTTGTGGCCATTTTATGTCATCCAAGGCAGCTATCCATAACATAAACAAAGATAAAACCCTGATTGGTTAAAATCACATGAATTACACTGCTGAAGTGCTACAGGATCCTACACTCCTGTTATCTGGCTTATTACAGTAATGTTTATAGAAGCATGATCCTCAATTTGACAACACACATTTTAGCAGTAAGAAACACACCACATATCCAAATAATACAAGCAAACAGACACACTGCAAATCATACACAACAACTAAAACACACCACATATATAAATAATACAAGCAAACAGACACTGCAAATCATACACGACAACTAAGTTACGACACAATGGAAGTTTCCAGAGACGCAGAAAACATGCTAGATGAATGAACTATGATGAACATGCCAATAATTAGCACACAAGCTTAAATTAACATATCTGGCTCCATTGCAAACATCACTGGCAGTGAGTATTTGTCAGTTTTTCATAAGAGACTGCTGCTTCTTTGTTACTGTGTTGGAGTGTTTAAAAATTTGCAGTGCATTTTTCTATTGTGAAAATCTTTATCTGTGTTTTACTTGCAGATTTTTTTCTTAATGCTGCCTCTTTGTTGTCAAATGGTTAGAGGTCCTGCAGTGTTCAAGGACATATGGATCACTTGTCAGGAAGGTAAAAACTAGGTGATTCGTACTCGTTAAGGTAACCACCACTATCCTTTAAAGTTAAGTGTTGCTCGATATCCGACTGACCAGCACCCACCATTGAAAAGCGCAGAGTTCACAACACCTCCACCGATGGCGAGAGCCACCCCCAGCTTCCCGATAGACTCGAACAGCTTGGCCATGACAGCAATCTGTTGGCAGTGAATATAAGACAAGATGAATTAGTACACATAACCAACATTATCCATACGCAGTGTAACCCGTTTGAGTGTCAATGGAGGCACCTGAAAAAGCCAGACTAAGTCCTTCTATCCAGTAATAGCTGGCTCTGGCCTTGGCTGAGACATGCCAAGGCTGTGGGTGGTAGCTACTTAGCTCATTCGTTAGCATTAGCTTATCAGCTAACTAAGAGAGCTGGCAAGCCAAGCAGACTTAACGAGCACTGTAGCTTAAAGCTAACGACATGTAAATAACATATACATCAATACAAATACATTACAAAAGGACAATAAAGCGTGTTTCAGCCAAGTCCAACTGGCACGCCGGGTGGTAGTACGCATGTCATTTGTCGCTGATGGACATGTTCGCCTTACTCAACACTGTGAAATCATGTCATTTATCGATAACTAATGAAAAACGTGTCCAGTTTGCGGTGCAATTATTGCTACAACCACGTTTCGCTACACAAATAAGTATTTTCAATGTCATAAAACACGCTGCATGTGATAACTCACCTCAGTTTTGCTCAGATGTCTATGACCTCCACCGGACACGACGTACAACACATGAAACACCTGCACCACAGCGCATGCGCGCCGCACGTAGCAGCGTGGCCTCTGATTGGACAAAGGACGGACTTCTTCTTCCACGGCTTGTTTCGAAGTGTTCGCATTCAGTGTAATGACGCATTACTGCCACTGGTTTTAGCGCCTGACTGGACCTGACATGATTGAAGGATTAATTAATTGCTTGTTTGGATTATTATTAGATCAATACACTATAAACAATAAGGCCATTTTTTTAATCACAAAAACAGGATTCTGAAGTTTAATATTATGTTCTGTCACATGTTCACAATGTTATGATATAAAATACAATGCTGTCCGTACACGTCTGTCTAACATCTATGAGATATTGGAGTCTTCACAATTAAAAATGCAGTGGCAGCTGGTGAGGACAGGAGGGAAACCAACCCACCATGTTATGTTATTTTACACTAAATAGCTAGAAATATTATTTTATAAAAGATACTAAGGTTTGGTAATATTTTATCTCAACCAATTACTATTGTATCCCTCTTGACTCTCAAAAATAGAAGAGGAGCATCTCTTCCTCTATGGACCAGCCTTCCCAAATGTAGAAATAGAAAATTAGATAATTGTTTGATTTTATGTTGCTGAATTGGTCCTTACCATATCACACACATTCTGCATTTATCAGGTCAAGATGGGTCATATCAGCTATTCTCAATGGGTTAGCATATGGCTGGGTCAGCAGATCTTTACTTGTGAGTTGCAAAAATACTCTAATACAAGTAAAAGTCCTGCATTCAAAATTCTACTCAAGTAAAAGTACATAACTACTTTAAGTATCAGAAGTAAATGACCTCGTTCTACAGAAAAATAGGACTAATACATTATTAGATGTGACATATATGAGATTGTTAATAGTGATTGATGGAAAAGCTAAACAATGTTGTATTAAGTGCATTAAAAAAATATTATTGCATTATTTTACTTTTTAAAAGGAAGTGTATCTGTGATGGAAATGTCAAAAACTCAAAGGCATCTGATACTTAAGAAAGAGCCCAAAGAAGACACCACTGCTGTTTTAAAGGGGTCAGAGAGGCTAAATAAAAACAAAAGAAGAAATGTGGCTAAATATTTAACAAGGCATTGTATTGTTTTTATATCATGTTTATTTTATTTATGTTAAATCCTATTCTGAAAAATAGCTGTCAGCTTCTGAGTCATTTGTTGTATCTACAGTAAGTCCGCACTTTATCGCCCCCTGCCGCCGACACGACACATGACAGCAGCTCGCAACCTAGTTTCACTTTTCTTCCATGGCTTGAGAAGTGTGACGGTCGTTGTAAGATAGCGAGAAACGCCGTGAAACCTTTGTAAGGTCAGTAAACATGACGAATCTCACAGATATCCGACACATTTGGTGACAGATAGAAACAGCGCCGGGCGCAAACAGCAGATCCTTCGATGGTGCGTCAGGCTGGTTGTCAGTTTAGATTTTTTTTTCGGACTTGACTCTTTCACTTCCTTGAAACTCAGCTCTGCAATGTGGCTCTCCCTCTCGCTGCTGCATGTAATTCTTCACATCCTGTCGCAATAAACACTCAATATTTTGCGTATTCTTTGCAGGATGGCTGCAAAATTAGACCAGAAGTGTTTTTAATCTAATATGATTGATATAAAATTTAAGCCTGCAAGTATATATATTGTGTGTGCGTGTGCGTATGTGTGTAAAAAGCAACATGTAGTTAACAAAGAAATGCTGATCCCAGAGCAGTTTATCAGGCAGATTAGTTACCAACGTTAGCAGCAAACTGTGCAGTAGCTGGGAAGTAGGAAGAACAGGAAGAAGGGGCGTTAACTTCAACATCTGTCACAATCTGCACATTTTATTCACCCCTCTCACATTTATGCTTGCATTGTATGAGGGGATTTGAAATAAAAGAACCAGTTTAAGAGGAATGTTTTGAGAAGCTTTAATAAATTTGAAATTGGCAATTATTTTGTCAGAATTTCAACAAAAATAGTACCAGAAATGGAAAGTTTTTGATTCATGTTGGTGTAGTGTCCTAGTAACCCCCAATAGAGGGTGTTATATTATCAAATATGCCTCCTTTCCCTTTCACAAGGGTGGGGTCTTTGAATGGCTGCCTGATCATTTTACATCAACATCTTCATGAATAGATGTTGTCTCTTAGCTTTTTCTCATCATCCTGTCCACATTCAGGCGCGCCGTTTGTGCAGAATCATGACATTTTTGTGTTGTCGTCTCGCACTTCACACAGCTGTGATTGTGTTTCTCCCAGCAGATGGCAGAGCCGGGCCGGACTGTGAGGGTGAGCGGTCTGCCCACAGACACTGAGGATAGCAGGCTGAAAGATAAGCTATTTATTCACTTCCTGAGAGACAGGAATGGAGGAGGCGAAATAGACTCTGTCACTATTGTCAAGGCAACGCCCGTGTATGCCCTCATCACCTTTGAGGACAGTAGAGGTCAGTGGGGTCAGGATGTGTGCATGTGAAGTAGATAGATAGATAGATAGATAGATGGATAGATAGATAGATACTTTATTGATCCTTTACAGATAATTACTTTGTTACTTCAGCTACATTTGTAGTCAAGACAACCACGCAAGACGTCCAACACTGAAATATGACACATCTATAAAACAGCTATAAAATATAGGTAAACATATAATAATAATAATAATGTCCAATGTCCAAAAGTGCTGCCTGTATTATCTGAAACTGTTGAACTGAAATTATATATAAAAAATAAAGAAGTATATAGAACACATATACACATGGATACCTAAAAAGTACATGTATGCATAGCATACTACATAACATGTTACATCTATTACAGAAACATGTAGCAGTGAAAATAGTATTGATTATATTATCATATTCACTAAAACCACTAATTAAGTATTAGTTTAAAACATTTAAAAATGAACTAAAGTTATCATCAGAATGTGAAGAAATAACAGTTCTGATCTTATATCAAAGACACCTATGTAAAGTGTTAGCATGCTAACAAGCTAACCCCAGGGCCGAAAACCTCTTTCTCACAGTGCTCCAAAGCTCCTGTGCTAGCAATGTAAACACAAACACTAGCTAACTCAGCTAGCTGCACAGCTAACTTAGCTAATGAGCTAACAGTAGCTACAGTCATAGATGGATATACAATACAGTTAGCAGCAGTTACTCTGGTGATATGCTGGCCCTATTTGTTGCAAGTATGAATTCAGCAGGCGGTCACTTCTCACACACTGCACCTTTAACTACAAATGCTCCATTCATTTTTTACTCTATAGACTCCAAACATTATAAGTAAGTGTAAGTATCGGACTCTGTCGGCTGCCACCAGTGATTTACACTGAGCTGGAAGGTTGGCATGCACTTCAGCGGAGTAGCCAATGGTAAAAGAGCTTAGTCAGGATGCTTCACAGACTGAGATTGATTTCCCTCTGGTGACCCCCCTCACACAGTGGCACAGAGAGTTATTCGACAGAGACGGCACATTCTGGAAGTGGATGAGAAGAAGTGTAAAGTCACTGTAACTGAGCACAGTGAAAGCCTGGACCCAGACAAGGTACATTTATCTAGAATGTTAGGAAGTATATCAACAAATGCTGAATGTGCAGTAAAATCCATGAATGTTTCTCTTTTTCCGTCATCGTAGGTCATCCCAAGGTTATCAGCAACAGTCGACTACAGCCAGCTTCCTGGGGGAGTGATGGCATTGACAAGCCTTCATAAGAGCCACCCTGATGTCCAGATAAACTACGATGCCACTGTGGATTTGTACACATTGTATGGCGCCTATTCCAAAGTCCAAGCTGCCTTGGCTCAGCTGTTTGGTCCACAACCAGCAGAAAACAAAGACTCAGGTCAACCTGACACCAGTGGCCCAAGGTCTGTTCAGGTAGCACAGAAGCCTCATACTCAGGAGGCAGAAGATAAGAGCAGGGAGGCTAATAAGCGAGGAGAACAAAGAGAGGAAGTTCACTCTGATGAGTACAACTCAGACTCACATAGAGACCTGACACCTGGTGGTTATGGCTGGGAAGATACTGGTCAGATAGAGGCTGCAGCTCTGCAGCATCCTACAACATCAGAGGAGGAGTTCTTCATAATGGTGGACGCAGACATGTTCCAGTATGTGCAGAAACACTGTCGAAAGGATTACCAGCAAATCCTTAGTCAGCATGGTGTTGATGTGGTGGATATGACCAATCAGGGGTTGACAAGTCTGTTTCTGCAGGTCGCGACAGGAGTGGGGGACAATAGTCGATGTCAGGAGACCCTAAAGTTGGCAAAACAGGCAATGAGTAGTTTTTTCCAAGAGAACGAGATCAAAATCCGTCGAGCCCAGCTTCCTAAGATTATCCTGTCCCCAAGGGGGGGACTGCAAAGGGCGAAAGACACCTTAAGTGTCAGACTTCCCAAGCTTCTTCTGAATGAAGATGACCGAAATATTTACATTATTGGCAGCAGCAGTGATGTGTCTGAGGCCAAGCAGTTTCTCTTGCTGGACCAAAGTGAAGTGAGGGGAAAGAAAGAGGATGTAGCCAGTCTTCTTAGGTATCCTTCCTATGATTCAGGTTCATTAACTCGTGCAGATGAGCAGAGAGTCCCCCTCACCACAGCCCCCACTGTAGATCCAGTGGATGATAGGATAGATAGGCTGGTGAGGTCAGAGGAGGATGAGAGGAGAGCTGAAGGGGCCAGAAGGTATAAGCTAGCTGCTCGGTTTAAGGTTACAGGGCTGGCTGCGTTGGGCAGTCGGCCAACTGACTTCAGCGTACGAGGAGGGCTCTTGTCTCCCAGTAGGCAAGCGCGCCTTGGGCCAGTGTTAGGGCATGATGTACTGTCAGAAACAGCACAGATTAGTGGTGAGAAAGTCTCCAGAGCGGTATCCCAAAACACTGGAGGGGACATCTTGTTCAGGGGTGGAGATGATTTGTTTTCATCTCATCTGATGCATAAAAACTCCTTGAACTCACATTTAACTGATGCTCGACCCAAGAGTTTAACGTCCCCCCTTAGCACAAATCAGTCCAGTTCATCAGGAAGTAGTCCACTTCCACCTGCTGGATCTGGATCTCCCTTGAAGCGAGCCAGCAGTTTCTCAGGAACTCCTCAGCAGAGGGTGCAAGTTACGGGTCAGAAGAGTCAAGACGACTCCAGCAGGTCAACAAACAGACCAAGGGCCAGGTCCTCTAGCAACAGTATCAGGGAAACAGGGAAGGACAAGCGTGAAGTCCATAATGCAGAGATTACTGTTCCCTATGTGATGTGGCAGCACATAAAAGAGGCCTACAGCACCCGAGTGGACGACCTGACTTCTGATGTCCAGGTGAAAGAGAGACGCTCAGAGGTTAGTAGTGATCTGACTGTCACCTTACGAGGGGCAGAATCATCCAAAGTGAGTTCATGTCGACTAGGTTTACAGAGGCTGGTTGATTCGGTTTCAGCAGACTTCTCCACAATGCAACTGCACTTGTTAGAGCTCGGTATCACTGACGAAGCAGATGAAACCTTACAGGCCTGTTGTGCGGATGTACGTAGCCGCTTCAAGAAAGTTACCATCGTGATCGTAAAGGATAGTTTATTTCTTCTTGGTCCAAAACAGTTGTGTTCTCAGGTACGCGCTGCACTGCGGGAGGTATTTTCAGGAGATTTAGCCCAAATACCAGATCAGCAGGACTTCTCTTCCTCTGCTTCCTCCAGTTTGAATCCATCCACATTTTTACAAACGAATGAGGACACAAGCCCGCACAGTAATCCTCAGGGGATCCCAGCGAGCCAAACAAGCAAAGCTGATTGGACTGGTAGTAGTCAGGAAAGGGGAACACAAAGTAGAAGTGACCTCCAAGAGTCAGAGCATGTGAATGGAACTATTAGCAAGCCAGCGGTGAGGAAAGAACCGGTCATTAAGGAGAAAGTAAGAATCGTAAGCACAGTGGAGATGGATGGACAGAGGACTGAGATCAACCACTCTAAAACAGGAAATGATAACAGTGCGAGACATGTAGATGGAGTTATGGCAACAACAACCCGTACTGATAAAGACATGGCCCTTCATACGAAAGAGAAAAGGGATAGATCACAGCAAAGACAAACCGAGATCCAGGACACCCCGGAGGAATCCAGGCCAGGTCTCAGAGCCCCAGCGGCCATCTGTGTGTGTGGAGATAGTGAGAAGTTGATGACCAAAACTAAGTGTGGAGCTACCTTGTGCTCAAAGTGCCTGGACACTGTACATGACCACTGCAAAGTTTGCCATGAGACACCACGAGGCATCCAGGGCAAAATAAGCTCCTCTAGAATCCACATCAGCGTGCCGGGTCACAAGAAAGACTCTGCTATCAAGATCACTTACTGCATTCCTGATGGTATCCAAGAGGTAAGAGGCTTATTTTAAACATATTCTCTGTGATAACTGAGGACAGGAGTGCATGTTAATCTTTCATCCGGGAGGAGAAGATAAATGATATACGGAGCAACGGCCACTTAGTTGATGTCTTTTTACTGGTTACTGTACAACAGTCCTAGTCAATCATCAACATGTTGATCTTCTAATGTTTTACTTGGTATCACTTCCCAGAAAATTGTATTATTCTGTGTAAGACGTTTGTTACACATTTTTCGTGTTGTAGTTGCCTCCTACACAATGTCAGCAAGCATTTAGATGAATGTAACACCCTCCTGCACGGCAGATTATGATTTACTGCGAAGTACCAGAAAATACACAGTGACATCATAGTGTTGTGTAGGAAGGCTATGCTCTTCACAAGGTTCTTGATCTACCCCAGCAGGCTGCGCATGTTTGTTTACTGTCAGATACCATCAAAATGAAATGTGCTAAGGGATCACGTAGAGCTTTAAAGGGGCAGTTCACCCCAAAAATAAAAAACACACGGTTCCTCTTACCTGCAGTGCTATTTATCCGTCTAGATAGTTTCAGTGTCTGGCTTCTTGTGACTATAATGGGACTAGATGGCACTTTGTGGTGTTCGAAGTACCAAAAAAATACATTTGAAAAACTCACCCGCAGTATCTCTTTCCAGAAATGATGACAGTCATGGACAAGAGTCGAGCTAACTAAGCTAACTAATATTACAGTTAAGCCAAGGAGGACCCTTTAACGATGTGTCTTAAATGACTCGTTACTGAGAAAAGTAATAATATTACTGAATTACTGAATAATGCGTAACAACCCAACAGTGTCCATGAATAGATGCACACCTCCTTCAGCACGATGGTACTGTTAGTGGGTGTAGATTGGTCTGTGGATTATCTTGCGTAACCATGATGGTCATGGTCATGATTTCAACAAAGAGACATTGCTGTTTATTTGGCATTTTGAGCACCACAAGCCATCTAGTTCCATTATATTCGAGAGAAGGCAGACCTCTCTATGGCTGATATCTCCAAAACTCTGCAACTCACACCAAAACAATCTAGATGGATCACTGCAGGTAAGAGGAGAAATATGTATTTTTGTTTTCTTTGGGCAGAACAGTCCATTTAATAGCAAGATTTAGCTTTTAGCTTCCGAGACTTTGTTTACCTCGCTTTCTGTCTTCCCAGGTGGGTCACCCCTCTCCAGGAAAACCATTTCAAGGAGGAACGTTTGAATCCTACTTTCCTGACTGCGACAAGACAAGGAAGCTGCTGCCCAGGCTGGAGAAAGCCTTCAGGCAGGGACTCACCTTCACAGTGATGGAAAAAGAGACAGGGGGCAGGGTCACCTGGGACTGCATCCCACACAAGACCACCCTGCATGGAGGCAAACCGGGGTGAGTGAGGTCTAACGGAGCTGGAGAACTGAAGGCCACACCAGTTCATGTATCTGAGATGAACTGTCTTCTTTTTTTGTCCCTCTCAGGAACGGTTACCCAGACTCCACGTACCTGTCTCGCTTGTCAGATGTCTTGACCTCACACGGGATCGAGGAGCCAAAGGAAATCTGAGGAGTTCATCTGTAGTTTTATATTTTTTGTGGTCAGAGCCATTTGCACTATATTTGTATCATGATAAGTGACAGGGTGTATTGCTGTGTTTGAGCAAGTTCGTGATGTCTGGTGATGTATATATATTTCTTTCAGAGTTATAGCTGTCATTGCAGCTGGATTTTTAAATTTTATAACCTGCCTCACTGTTGCTTTGTGTAGGATAGATTCAAAGTGTGTAATCGACAAATGTGACCAACCAACATTTTCATGAATTATTTCAAAAAGCATTCCTGAACATTTTCTCATAGTTTCAGCTTTGTTTTGTAAAAAAAAAAAAAAGTGTACTATTTTGTACTGTATGTATAGTGCTGCATTGAAATACATTTTGTTTGGTCGTGTGCAGTTTAAAGGATCATCTAATTTAGGGAAAAATGGATGATATTTTTGGGGTGTTAAATTAATGACTTTATAAAAATCAGTATCAAGAAATCACAGAAATAAAAAAGCACATCTCCTGACGTTTTGTTATGCTTTTTTTTATTAGTCCTGGAAAACATGTAAGGCATATGGTAACATTACACACTGAAGCGTTACAAGCTCTAGAGGCCATGTGGATACCATGGCACCACGCAGTAAACCCAGAGTCAAGCACAGAAGCAGCATCAATTCAAAGGGTTTAAAAAACAAAGTCTAGACGAGAAGAGTGTTTGCAACCAGGAAAAGAAAACCCAAAACCAAACAACACAAGGCAGGACGAGAACTAGCTTAGAAATCAACCTGTTGGGTATGCCTTGTAGAAAATTGCCAGTGGTGGCTGAACTCTAACAGGAGGTGTGTAGTGGGATGGATGTGAAGTGAGTTTCGGAAGCATTCCCAGAGATAGGTTAAGGTGTTTCGTGAATGTACCAGCTGTGCCCGTGCTGAGGGTGAGGACAGGGAGGCAGGAGGCACTGGGGGCAGTGGATTGGCTTCAGTTGGCACGACTGGAAGGGCTTTCTCCTCTCTCACACCACGCCACTACATGACTACTAAACTACCATGGAAAGAGAAGGTGAGCTGTACATAAACACATGCCTTATTTTCTGGTCGACTACACATGCATCCTAAGTGCTGTACACGACAAGCCCAGTCAGGTTGTACTTCCGTAGCATCTCTGTAATGTTTCTGTGATGTTGCCGCATCGCAATACCGTAAAAAATAAATGCAAGGGAAAGAATAGCTGCAGGCAGATGTGGTTGTTTGGGTTCTCGGTGTGGATGAGTGAACACAGCGGCTCAGACAGAGCCTCTCCTTTAGACTCGGAATACTAAAGCTTACACCAAACATGGATGTGTGAAGGAAAGTTGGTGTGACAGTTTGTGCAGTGAACTCAGTGAAACACAGTGAATTGAATGATGTGTGTGTGTGTGTTAGTAGATGCAAAATTAAGTGGTTTCTTACATGAAGAAAACTGCTGTTTGGAATGACCTGAGAAACCATAGAAAACAGAAAGAAATTCACCTGAAAGCTAAACGGTGGGAGTCTGTGAGGGACTTCAGCTACACAAGACGAGACAGACAGAAGAGTAGCTATCGGAAATACTACACTCATTGTCTTAGTGCATTTCTCAGACCTAAAACTACGAGTGTTAATTAGTCATATCAAATCTGAAACTGCAAATGTTCAGAATTTTTTTTTTTTGTGGATTTTTACTTTGAAACACTGTTTTTCTCCCGTGCATCTCTGAGTTGCTAGGTACTCTTGCATAAGTGTCTGGAATGACTGGGAAACCACTTCAAGATGACACACACTGCAGCTTTACCATGATGGAAGTGCTCTCAGGCAGCAGGCCACCCGCCCAACTGATTGAGTTCATCTCAAAGGCATCTTAGCTCAAAAGGAGCGAGGGGAAAATGTTGAAAAGAAAGAAAAAGATCATAATCTGTTTTCCACATGCCGATGCATGCATGCAATTTCAAATTCCAGATGTCAAAGTAATGTTTTATTTGCCACGAATGTGTATGGAGAGAGTAGGGGGTGATATGGAGAGGCGTTTTTGGCTGGCTGCTGCTGCTGCTGCTGCTGGACTGCGACTGTTGCACCGGCCAAGAGGCTCTGCGGATGCAGCACAGGAAAAGAGGAACGTCTTTAATAATCCTTGAGCGAACTGAGATCAGTTGTAAAGCGGAAATGTTGTGTCTGGGGCAGGCCAGGGCTGAGCTATGATCAGCCAATAAGCTGGGGTTTTGTGCAGCTGTGTTACACTATTGGCATCCCTGCACAGCTGTGTGAAAACATCTGCTCCCTCACTTGCTATACAAGCTGTTTGGAAACAAACTGAAAGAAACAGAAAACTATACAGAGGGATACCATGGAGCTTTGGATTTTTGAAGGATTATCTGTGAATCTATGTGTCTTTTGGTGCTGTGTCCAGTTCCTTTTCACTGTGATACTCATATTATGGTTGTAAACACTTAGGAGGAATCAACCTGTGGCGGTCGACGTGATGTGAGAGCTGGTAAAACACAGTGAAAAGGATTTAAATGCAGAGGGAACCGCCTCAGATTGAGGTAAACTGTGTGCAAGGAGAGAGGCACAGTGCAGGCCTACGCTTGAGCAAGACTGCAACCAATCAAAAACTACAAATTGTGTTAAAACTTTTGTAAACCGCAGCGAAAATTCTGTCAGCACCCATGAGCGTTTTGGGATACAAATCTGTCACACGACTCTTTTGCATTTTCATTTTTCTTCAAGGTTGATGGAAATGCATCCAATACCAGAATTTTCTTCATATTTTTTATGCACTGTTAATATTCAAAGCATTGACAGAGGAATATACATACAATTTGGCACACATGGTTCGGACCAACAAAAAGACTTGTATCACATTTAAAAGGAGTGCAGGTTGGCAGGTCCCCACATAAAGAGTATGAGCTTTGAACTTTAAACCCTTGGATAACAAAAAAAAAACAAAAACAAAAACAAATGGAAATATAAAGGTAAATTAAAATAACATATTAAGTAAAACATCCTTTTTTTTTTTTACTGAAGCGTTTGTTTCTCACATGGCACTCGGAACAGAAGCACCGTCCACAGGTTCACAAAGGGAGCCCAGCAGATTAGAACAGAACACTAACCAGAGGCTGACAGGACACAGTCACTCCCCACACCAGCGTGGCGGTCGCACTCCAGCCCAGTTCACTCCGCCCTGCTCCACATTTTACTTCCCACAGTCAGGGATGGATGAATGCTTTGATTTTAGCTGCCACCCAGGAGAAGTTGGCCCGGGCAGGGACTGGCAAGCTTAAAATGAGGGGACCTTTACATGAGTGTGTGTTTCTGAGTGTGTGTGTGTGTGTGTGTGTGTGTGTGCCACCTGTGCTTTCATTGAGCCTCAGCAGATACACCAGGAGTGGATGATGGGAAACAGGCTGCAAACCTGGAGCAGAATCAAAGCCTGCGTGGGACTGGAGTGCGACTGCCATGCTTGTAAGTGCATTAAGATCAGCGAGCAGAGTGCAAAATACTAATACCAACTGTCCTCATAACACAGGCCTCTTATCAGACAGGAGGGGGAGATAGAGTAAGAAGGGAGGGGTCGGGTGGGAGCTACATAATACTGTAGCGGAGTAGTGTGAGGGTTGCAGGGGCAGGGTGGGTGCTTTTAAAACCTGACAAACGACCTGAGGACACACACGTCTTCACACACAATGGCACACCACACACAGCACATGAGGGAGGCCACTCATGCTAACACAACAACTTTTTTCATTTTTTTTTTTCAAATATTTTGTTTTTTACAAAGTCACTAGTCACCATCTGAGTCTCAACACTGAGGCCGGGCTCACAGACAGGAAGGCAGGCAGGCGGGCGGGCGGGTGGGTGGATGGGCGGATAGGTAAATGTCAGAGGTTTAAAGTTGATATCCTCCTACTTGAAAAAAGATTTGGAGTCCACCCAGTGGGATTTGTGATGAAACACTAAGGATTATACCTGATTACACCTTTGGCCATTAGGGGGAGCGGTGTGCTGTGTTAGCAAGCATACTGCTAATTGCACACATTGTCAATACTTGAATTTCAGACTGAAGTGCAACACTTAAAACCTTGAAAAAACTGCCCCACCTCCTCGTTTCAACATCTGAAACCCTTAATACATTCTACACCTGTTGAAACACCGGTCGACAGCACCGACTGTTGGCAAATCTCAAGTTAGGGAGGCAGAAAACCAAGAGAGACACAGGGAGAGGGAGTCACAGTGCCTTCTCTGACGAGCCTGACGCCTGTTGCTATGCCGACCATAGAGAGGGAAATGGAAAAGGAGGGAGAGAGAGTGAGAGGAGCAGAGAGAAGGAGGGGAGGCGAAGTATGGACGCCAGCTTGAATTGCATTCTCCTCTCTCAGGTCAGGGTGATCGACAGGCCAGCGGTCGCTGTGAAAGGAGCAGAATGCCATGGAATGCCTCGAGGAGGTTTGGGGAGGAGAGAGCCTGATCCTGAAGGCGAAAAAAAAAGGACCGGCATTCACCTTCTTAACTTGCTCATTTCAGACGCTACACTGTCTCAGCGCGACAGTGCCTCTTTCATCACATTCAGAGTGTGTATGTTTGTGTGTGTATGCGTGGCTTGTTTGAACAGAAACAAATTCTCTCTTAATTGGCACTGCGCACTTCTTGCCAACAGTTGGTCAGCTAGAAAAATCTGTAACTATGGAGAGGGGAGCTGAGCAATGATTTCTGCCTCCCTATTCAACGCTGCACAGAAAGGCTCATTATGGGGGGAAATTCATATTCAGGCAAGTTACTATATTAACTTCACGGGACGTTTTGGTGGGAATGCATGCATTACGGAGCTGTTCCCTCACCACTGATGAAGGCCCTGTAGCATTAACACCATTGTCAGAGCAGTCAAACATCATGATCAAAACCATGATGCAAATATCTCCAGGGGAGGTGGGGCGCACCAGCCAATCACAGGCATCTCTGACTCATCCTCAGTGACATAACTAAGCGTTGGACACTAAGAGAGCAACGTGTGGGTGGGTGTGGTTCTCCGCTTATCTGCCTTGTCTTTGTGCCTGTCTGCGGGTCCGGCCGGTGGATGGGGTGGAGGTGGAGGTGGGGGTGGGGGTGGTGTGGGAGGTGGTGGTAGTGGAGGTGGGGGGGGGGGGGACTCAGCACAGTGAAGAGGGAAGAGGAGGTGGCAGGTGGAAGTCAGAGCAGAACAATTTAGCACAGTGGGAGTTGAGGTGCGGAGAGGCGTGGGGGGTCGAGGGTGGGGCCGGAGTGCGAGCGGGGATTACGGTTGTCAAGGAAACGGTAATTTGCCCCCAGGCCTGGACGGTACCCACAATCCTCCACGGCTCTCTTGTCTCAATCAGTCCCAATAGGAGAAATGTTTGGAGTGGCAACACTTTTTTCTAGAGAGATAAGTGTGGAGCTAACGAGGCGTAACAAGTGATTGGAGATTATTTTTTAGAGATAAAGAGGATGGGAGGGGAGGTGGGTGGAGCCAGGCCTGATGAGGACTCATGAGGGCGAAGCGGAGTGGAGGTGGAAGAGATGACAGATCGACAGTGGTGTGATATTATAATCTACCCTCCTAACTCCTTCCCATCCTTGCTTGCCTCCCACCCCCCACCCTCCTGCCCCATCCATCTCCATCCCCCCTCCCCACCCACACCACACCCCCTGTTCCCAGGACACAAACTCCCTGCTGGTCTGCTTGACTATCCATCCCTCCCTCTCACTTCTCCTCCTTCTTGACCTCTTCCTTCTTCTCCTCCTCCTTCTTCTCCTCCTTCTTGGGCTCCTCTTTCTTCTTGTCGTCCTTCTTCTCCTCCTTCTTGGCATCGTCCTTCTTCTTGTCGTCCTTCTTCTTGTCGTCCTTCTTCTTGTCGTCTTTCTTGTCCTCCTTCTTGGGCTCCTCCTTCTTCTCCTCCTCGGGCATCGGCTCCGTGGTGAGGATCATTTTGCCGATGTTGTTCCTCTCCTGCATCTTTCTCATGGCGTCGCCCACCTGTAGGAGAGACCGAAAAGGGCAAGACGGTTATGTAAGACAAGATGAATGAACAAAGGGTGAGAGGAGGACAAGAAGATTTAAAATACACCTGTCATTGAGAAAAACACATGGAGGGTACGCAGTAGTAGCCAGCTTCTCCTCCACAAACACATATTCACAGCAATATGAGCTTTCTCATTTGTTTTGACACCATAGAAACAAATTTTACAGCCTTGTGCTTCAGAAATATGACTTTAATATGCAGTATATGAGAAAGACGATGAGACTTTAATAATATTCGAGGGGAAATGAAATTGTTACAGCATCAAAACGCAAAGGAGGAAGAAAGGATAACAGAAGAAAAACAAAATAAATGAGGGGAATAACATAAGGCAAAGAGATGCTCTCAGTATTAGAATTTATTAAGGATACGTTTAATGACTGTTAATGATTGTAAGTAGGCAATAAATACAGACACGAAGCACAAAGTAAGAGCTTGTTTACCTCTTTTTGCATCGTTTTATCTTATAACCCAATTTTTTTTGGTAAAATGAGGTGGTGAAGTGGTGTCAGAAGTAAGACCAATAAAATGATTCATGGACTCCTTTTCCACTGATGGACGAGCCGACTGCAGATGAGTCAATCGATAAACTGTTATGTCTTATTATTAAAGGACGAGTTCACATTTTTTTTTAAGTCTCTTGTTTTAGTTGTTGTACATGTTCCTCCCAAGTGTAAACCCACTGTGACGTCACCCACTGGTTGGTAGGCCGTGAAGTGATAACCTGATTGGATCCAACCGAGGACACGCTATGGTAGCAACTTGTCAATCACAGATAGCCACGCCTTAAAACATACGCAGCTTTATCATCTATTTTCCTCAAAATTAACATCATGCTGGTGATAAATCAAGTGAGAAGCAGGCTCATTTTCTCATATGCTTAAATACAATCAGTCACACAAGGTAACAGGAAATCAATGATTCTTATTTCAAGGTGATTATATACTTAAAACATAGCTAATAATGAATGATATATTTAATTTCTGCCAACTAGATCCCCCTAAATCCTGCACACTGGACCTTTAAAGAAAAAAGTGAACCTCTCCTTTAAAGGTGCCTGTTCATCACAGGTTAGTTGTCCTAAATGAGCACTTATCCAGTTAAAACCAGAAGTGGCCGATCTAAAAATGGTTTGTACATAATCAATATTTTCCTGAATAAACTAACAACATACTTTCAGCCTGTAGAACTGTAACCGTGATGTAAAAGCTGAATTTGATGGATGTGCGTCTGACTAATCAGCCAAACCCTCGTCAAATGATGAATCGACCAACATGTTCGGGGAGGAGAATCCCAGCCGGACCAACCACACCCTCCTCTTGACCACCGAGCTCCCTCCGTCCACTGCCTGTTCCTGCCTCCGTCGCCTCCCCCTCCCTCCTCCCTCCGATCCCCCTCATCGCGCAAGGCAGGCAGACCACCTAACGACCAGTGCCACGGCAACAGGGCCATCTCCTAGCAACGTAAAGCCTGCCTGAAACGTGGCCCTGACGACTCAGACACATGGGAAAGAGGGGGAGTGTGGGAGTTCGAAGTGGAGGGAGAGGAGGGGATGAAGGGAGCAACTGGTGTCCTTCAAGACGAGGAGGGAGGGGTGAGTCGGGGAATTATAAGAATCATCTTCAATGTGAATGAAAGTCACAGTCTGAGGCTCTCTTGACGACTCCACCCACTTCCACCCTCCACTCTCTGAGATCTGTCTCTGGCTCCCAGGCATCCCGGATTTGAGTGGGCTATTTGCGGTTACAGACGTGACCATTATCCTCCTGGGGATCAGTGCAGATGTAGATAACGGAGGAGAAAACACGAGAGGGATGCTAATTTTCAAATATTGCCCATGAATGCTTATTGATTATTGGAGCAAGGCAAAAAAGCGAACAGTCTGAAGGGAGGAAGGGCTGTGATGAATGGAGTCAGGGCGTGGCATTTGTAATCAGCTCGTGATAATCGATCATTTATTTGATTAACTATCAACCAACAACTGATGCAAACAAGCTCCCGTCAGCCTTTATCACACATTTTGATCAGTATTCTGCTCCTCTCTATTTCAAGTTTATTCTTATAGAGATTGAATGTCACCATCAAAGGATCTTACCCTGACAAAAGCACAGTTAAACAGCATGACCTACTCAGCCCTCATTCAATCGAACAACCCTCCTCCATATGCAGGCAGAGTTATAAGGTCATGGATTTTCTCAAAATAGAAAAAATATGATACAATCTATAATTTCAATACATTTTAATCTATAGTTTTTTTTTATTTGATGTGTATTTTATACAGATTGGTAGTATGAATAGTTTGAATAAAAGACTGACTGCTTCCTTTTGCGGCAACACATACAACACTTTTAAATAGCAAAATAATGTGAAATAGGAACTTTTAAGTAAGAAATATAGTAAGTGTAATAGTAAAATGTATTAAGTGCAGCTAGTCTGTCACTCGTTCCCTTCTCTCTAAACTCTAGAGGGCCAGCCAGGTGAGAAATAACTCACATAGCTGTTTGATATTTGATATTGTGAAAACTATCGCTTATGACAACAAATATCACGATATTCGATAATATCGAATATCGGCCCAAGCCTACAATATATCCATATTATATCGTTCTCGTGATAGGGGACTAGAGTTCCAGCGATATGCTGCTTTCAAGGTATACCATGGTATTAAATCTGATGCTTATTATACCGTGTACATTTGCAAATAAATAATTGAATTCAACCATATTAGGATTATTAAAAAAATAGCAATATTTTCAAGCTTATTATTAATTTTTAATATTGAATAATCGCCATGTCCTCGCATTAATGAAGTGCTTTTGAAGAGATTTCAAAATATTGAGATATATGTCGTGTACTGCAATAAAGCCTAATAATATTGTAATGTTATTTTGAGCCCATTGCCCAGCCCTGATCTTTGTCATCGTTTCTGTGTCTGTGCACTGTGTATGAATGAAAAACTCAATAAAAATACATTTACTAAAAAACAACTCCAACAGCTTTTTGTCTCTGATGCCACCCCGAGCATCAGCGCTCGCAGACGTACACTTGAAACTTGTACTCTAGCCTGAGATATACCTTCTTCCCTCCTCTGTTCCTCCATGTCTCTTTCTCATACATCAGGGCCCCTCCCTACAGACAGACGCACACACTGACTAAAGGATGTCGCCATAGCAACAAGAGAGAGAAAGCAAAAAAGATGCACTGTGAGGAGGATACAGCGCGATGGAGAGAGACAGAGAGGGAGTCAATAACCTAAAGACAGTCTGAAATAAAGAGCAGACAGATGGAGAGGCAGAGAAAGAGCGTCAGATGGCGGAGAAAGACAGCGGGTGTTTCTCTCTGGCCGCACTCACACAGGACTAAACACCGACCAGCTCCGACTCTAACAACAGAAGATGTCAGCCTCTGACTCCCTCTTTCTCTCCATGTTTTTCACACTCTCCCTATTCATATCTGTTAGCAGCGTTAATTTTGTCAGCGACAATCTGACTCTGTCTGGCTGACTGAGTTACGCTCGAGGAGACACAGAGCCTCTTGTGGAGAAAACTTCATCTGCCGAGTGTTGAGCCTTGTTGAATGTGAGCCACGCCCAGCTCCTGCAGCTCCCATGCACACACACACAAACCCACCTGGCATTCACATGAGTTCTGGGTGACTGGATTGCGAGCGCACGCCGTAAAAATGGATGTAAGTCAGGTGTAAATGCACCCGTGTCACAATGAATCATCTGGACATCCACACTGAGGTGCACAGGGATGCTTTCAGTCACACAAACAAGCAGCCATGAATAGATCTGAAATCCACATACAGAGGCTGCTCAGTCAGTACAAGTTCAGTTAGAAGACTGAAACTTGGTTTTATTTATTTTTTATGACTTTAAGTCTGTAAGACGTTTTACAATGCACTTATTTATTTAAATGCATCTAATTATATTGTCAAGCAGTGTGTCTTTATGAAAGCAGAATATTTTGTATTTTTAATAATTTTTTATATGATTGTATATTTAAATCTTCTCCTATTTGATTATTATATTCTATGTCATTACCATTTTCCTGATCCTTTATACTTAGTTTTGTTTGATTTTAGTTCATTTTGTACTCAGGTCTCACTTGTAAATGAGATCTTGATCTCAGTGTGACTTCCTGATTAAAAAAGTATCATATACTGTATGTAGCTGGAATCGTGATAGAGACATACGGTATATTGTGATATATAATAATAACAATGATAATAATTTACTGGATATTTGATCAAATAAGGTTGTTTTCATCAGCTGGTTTTGAACGAATAAACTGGAGTATGCAGAGGATAGTTTCATTAAAAGATGGCGGTAGAGGCTATGTTACGCATCGCTGTAATAAAGCAGTAGTAGAAAAGTAGAAGTTGCCAACCTGAAACAGGACCAGCCAATATATCTGTTGTTTCATAAACCTTGCATTAACTTAAACTCTTCCATAAGCCTGCCCCTGCTGCCTGTACTAGCCATTATTTCTTGCGCTATGGGAATATCCAGGAAGACGCAGACAGCGGAAACAACTTCTTCTTCTTCCTCTCTCAGAGCGGAAACAGCTAATCAGACATGATAATTAAATGTTTGCTGTGTCAAAACCTCCTCAAGTGAAACTGACTAATTTTGCCGTTTCCATCAACCTTTTTTAATGTGATACCTGATGGAACTACTGTTTTCAGGTAGTACGTTAATTCCAGGTGTAAAGGAGTAAAGACACAGACCTGCTCGAGGTGCCAGGTGGAGTCGATGCGGGGCTTGACCTTGCCCTCCTTGTACAGATCCAGGATGATGTTCATGGCCTGGGTGATGAGCTCCGTCTCCCCGTCCAGGTAGCCCAGATGGAAGCCGCACACCGACTTGTTCCCCTGGATGAGGCTGAGCGTGTGGATGGAGAACTGATGGTACCAGTTCTTGGCCACGGCGATCAGGTTCTTCTTCTGGCCCGCGAGCATGTTAGCGGCACCTGAAAGGACAGTGTGTTATGTTGTGTATTCCCACATTTCTAAATCCTTTCAATTCTTAATCGCGTCATTCATTTTTCAAGCAAAGCTGTAAAATGTGTTCTGGTTCTAACTCCTTAAATGTAAGTCTTTGGGTTTTAGGCTGTTGGATGCAACTTAACGAGGTCACTTTGAGCTCTGGGAAATTGTGATTAGCATTTTTCACAATTTTTGACATTTTATGGATTAAATGATTAAACGAATAATCATGTAAATCATCAGCAGATTGAGTGACAGTGAAAATAATCATTAGTTGCAGCCCTACAAATGATTTGCTGCTGATGAATTATTTAGAAGGCTGGTTCATTTTCTATCAAATATTCAACCCCCACTCCAGCTTTTCTCCCTTTCGCTCTTCTGCTCTGACCGTACCCACTTTGTCCTCACCTGATCCTCAACTTGTCTCTCTTAGTGGTGAGACAATCACTCCATTATGTCACTGACAGAAAAGAGAAGACCAAATTTTGATTCTTTAAATCTTTAAAGTTATTTATCAAGAAAAAAAAGACAACCATTTGCTGGTTCTTGCTTCTCAAATTCAAGAAAAAAATGGTGTGGGGAAATGGTGGATACATTACTGGCATCATCTGCGTTCATCTGTTTTTAATCACATTTTACTGGCCAAAATAAAAGCCTTAGTAATCACTAGGCAACATGTCAAATCAACATTAAGTCATGTCAGGTGCTTCTACCCATGAGCTCTTTGTTTCACCTCTCTTTCGCACCTACGCTTTCCACCCTGAAAACCTTTTTGGCACTTCAGCTCTCGCTGTCACCACATGTCCTTCCGATCCCCTCCTCCTGTGTTCACACAACCTCTGATGCTCTCGCTGTCACTGTTTCTCTCTCGGGGGAAACGGGGGACACAAAGCATGCTCTGAGAGGAGAGAGGGACCCGGGCCTGCTACATTCAGACACATTCCAGGTTTTTCGTGTGGATAGAACGCCCATTGTTCCGCCATGCATACTTCTGATAAGCTGGAAGAGGAGCAGCCAGCACCGAGGGACAGGGAGGGTGGGGTGGGGCTTCTGTAGGGGTGAGAGAGGGTGAATGGGCGAGGGTGGGGTGGGGGTGGGGGGGGGCGGGCACCATGCTGGGTAGTGGGTTTTTTTGTGCAGCATGCAAAGGCAAGGCCCTGTTCTCCATGGATGCCGACCCCGCCCACTGTTGCATGCATGCTGGGTCCAGATTGGCATCGCAACAGAGAGAGCGTAAAGGCCTTCCCACGGATGACACACAGCACACTGAGGACATGGACCTCCACAGAGAGGTCAGCCTGCCCACCAAGAAGCAGCTGTATTCTGCCAACGACTATTTCATGTTCTGTATTAATTTGCTTATCAGTTACAATCCAAGATGTCTGCAGCGACAGCAGCTGCTTTTTGATTTTTGCAGTACAGTGGAGTATTATTTAAAGGTGCAGTATGTAGTTTTGAGGAAGAGAAAGATCTTCATTGACTGATCATTCTTATTACTTTTTAAACATCTTCTTAAACGAACTATATAAACAGTGACTGAATAATCAAGCTGACCTTAAAGGACAACACAATTTTTGTTTTGCTTTGTTTCTATGTGGCGGACCCTGCCACCTTTCTAGCTTCAAACTGCGTTCTGGGGACCTTATTTTCCTCTGAGAACAGCTTGTTTGTTCAGTTATGGAAAAAATTAATATTTCTGAGTTTGTATAATTACCTCATTAATATTGTAAACATTAAAATTCTGAGTTTGAATCTTCTTCTCCAAAACTACACAGTGCCCCTTTAAACATAACAACAACGCTGACGTAGTGAAGAACTCCCAGATCATAAAGTATTAATATATTGCTAATGAGCTTATGTAGGAGTAAAAACAAGTTAAGGAATACCCTGTTCATGGATATCTCTGTCAGCTGCTAGCTTGTGCAGGTAGCTTGCCATGAAGTTAATCTATGATCTAACCTTTGTGTTTCCTACCATGCTCGCTCCGCTGCCAACAAGCCTATTAAAACATGTTTGGTTTTAGGCATTACATAAGAAGTTCTGGTGAATTTAAAAAAGGACAAACTGGAGAAGCTCGGCTGGAGAGATTCATGCAGCCTCCAGGCGAGCGCTGCGTGAGACGTCTTTTCCAAAAAAAAGTTTGTTTGTGGAGGTTGAGGCTTCGTTTTTATTTGACTTTGGCTCATAGAAGAGGTTCTGAATGTGATTATTTTATGTGCCAAATTGTTAAATTGGCAAGCATAATTCCAAAACGACCATATTAATCAAATCTATTTGCGTTTACTCTCGCCTATTGTTGCTTCGCTAACTCATGGAGGCTCCTGAAAATAACAGACCTACACTCCGGTTTTTTACCACTTACCATAGGTGATGAGCTTCCCCATAGGCTTCAACAGGTTGTAGGCCTTATGGGTGTCAGATCCTCCGAGAGGGTCGAGTATTATGTCCATTCCTGGAGCAGAAAGAGAGAAGAAGGGGACAGTTATCACTGGTCTGCATTCACCGCAAGCAGCCTGCCAAGTCTCCCCAGCAGCCCCCTCCGCATGCCAGAGTTCACTAGGACTAGCGAGTGTAGCCAAGTTGTGCCATGTTTACACGAAGAGGAACTCTTATGTATGCCAAGAGAGGAAAGGAGGAGAGAGAGCGGAGATCCTACTTGTTTTATGTTTTCTCATTCTTGTCACTGATAAGACAAGAGGGATAAAATGTCTCCGCGTCATTGTTCATTCCAGTTGTAGGTGGAGAGATTAACAGACTGACCTCTGAGCAGATGGTAAAGAGAAACCTAACTATGGAGGTTTCTCTGTGGCTTATTAACGTCTGGCCATGTAGGCTCGGCCTTAATGATGTTCCTTTGTGCCAGAGGGGACTCCTCAAATTGGGCTACCCCTCCTTGCTCCGTTAAACCCTGCTTCTATTGATTGCTGGAGGCTCACAGCAGGACTCTGCCTTGACCACAGCACAGATGAATTGATGGATAGCCAAAGACAGAGGCAAAGGTAGCAGGCAGGGCTGCACATTGATCCAGGCTTCTAATTAGATACATTCTGTCCGAAGTGTCAGTTCTCGCTCTCTTCCTATCTGTCTCTGTAATGTCTATCTGTCTCGCTCCATGCTACGGAGAACAGAGACGGGCTTGAGAGGGGACTATGAAATGAGTCTCCAGCACAATAACAGTCTCCATCCTGCTAGGAACGCAGCGGTAGGCGAAGGCAAAAAACAGGAACTGGATGTTGTTTCATTTTGCTGAAAAGCAGCGTTTTTGTGTGGCCCTCTCAGCGAGTCCAGGGTTACATCTACATAAAACTCCGCGGATGCATTATTGATGGCGATGAGAATCCAAACAGTCACTGTTCGGTGATGGGGAGGAAAAATGACTCCCTGCACGCTGTCAGTCTAGTGTACATGACAGCCAGCTCTGCTGAGAATTGTGTCATGAGGAAAAAAACAAAGTGTATGAAAATGTATCATCTCGCTGTCTGCAGTTTGTTCAACAGTGATCAACAAAGGCTGCAGTCACACAGGATTGCTTTGTACCAGTGGGAATATATTGATCTGGACTATTTGTTATGAAACAATCAACATATCATGGGCAATATATCGATGTTATGTCGTTATTATAGTGATGAGTCTATATATCATCTTAGATTTTGGATACTGTTTCATCAGGATATGACATAAGTATTATCTTTTCCTGTTTTTAAAGGCTGAATTACAGTAAAGTGATGTCATTTTCTGAACTCACCAGACCCACTTAGTCATATATATATCCACTTTACTGATGATAAATCACATTGTCTTAATATTTAAGTACAAATAGTCATCTCTACAATATCCTGAAGTGTCACTCAGCCCGCCATGCTCAGATTATGAAAAATAATGAATAATTAGGGACACATTTAAAGATTATCTGTTTTATTTTGGTAGATTTATCCATGTGTCATGTTTTACTTTCCACTTCCTCTCTTTGTCTGTTTTCCCACCGTTTTAACTGCTCACCTGTGTTCCATTAGTTAATCCCTCCCTGTGTACTTAGGTTAAGCTTGCGTTTTCCCTTCACTCTTTGTTGGCTCGTCTGTTGTCATCCCGTGTGTCCTGCATCTGTTCCCTGGTCCAGGTGTTTCCCTGTATTCCTGATTTGTCTTCAGTTTTTGTATTTCTCTAGACTTTTGGACTTTGCCTGGCTTTTTGGAGCTTGGACTTTAGATTTTTACTTTTGGACTATACTTTGGACCTTATCTCAGGCCAACTTTGGCCCTCAGGTTCTCCCCTGGTTAAAATTTTATTTTTCCCTTCCCTGCACACACAAGCCTCAGATTTAGAGCACTTTTCAAGCAAGTCTTTCACCTTTCGGACTGATCTTGCGGACTTCCTCCACATAGTCCTTGGTGCGATAGTCGATCGGATGCGTGACTCCACCCTCAGTGATGGTCTCGTGCTTGCTGGCTGACGCCGTGCCGAACACAGTCACATCCTTCACAGTCTTGCACAGCTGAGTGGCAGCAATGCCCACACCACCTGCAGGAAGAGAGGCAGAGTGAACAAATAGTTATAATTTTTGTGAAAAAATGTCACCTTTAGGACATGACTTGTGATAGATTCTATTGTAAGGATTCAGCCTTAACTAAATACGTTTGTTCAAGGCAACACCGAGGCCTGGATGAAACTCAGCTGAACATAACAGTCGCTGAAGGCGCCCAAGAATTCCCGTTCCACGCGCATTTTCTGTGGCAGGTAAATGTAATTTCCATTATTTATCGTCCAAAACAAGCCAAGTCAATAACAGCACAGATGTGTTTTGCTCAAGGGTATGTAAAGAGCGCATTAAACACAATCACATTACTCCGACTGGCCTGGGGAGAATAGACACCCACACACAAATACACAAGCGCACACATCCAACTCTGGAGAAAGTAGGCATTGTAGCTCAATTGACACATCAAATTTTTTGGTCTTCCTTATTCAAGACAACCTGTCTGAAATTCCACGGGGTAAAAAAAATGTAGCTGAGGTATCTGTTTTGTCAGGAAAGGGGAGCTGGATGACATTCTATCGCAAATTACATAAACACAGCTCCTGCTAACCGAGCCAGCTGAAAACAACATGTGCTACATTGTCCGAGATAACTTTTCAAGACAAAGTGCTGTGAGACTTCGGTACATGTTTTCTATATCTGTGGTTAGTTCACTGTATTGAAAGTGTGTACATAGTTGTGGTAAATGCCTGAGCCAATGTTTGCTAAGGCTGCAGGAGCAAGAAGTAATAGGTTACTGATAAGCAGTGGCTTGTTTGAAATGGAGGCTGACCGGAGGACTTGAACTGAAAGGCATCCGTAAAGGTCATCTATGCATGACCAAATAAAGAGCATGTCTTATCTGATAGCAGGGAATAAAGCAACACAAAGCAACATGTACGTTTACATCCATTTATAATGACACAGCCGAGCTGCCCGACTGCTGCACATGCAGGTTCGGATTAGATGAATGATGAAATCATGATTCACTCGCTTACAAAGGCAACCAGACATTTAATGTGCACACCCAGTAAGATAATCAGAAAGGCAGGAAGCAGGCGCATGCACGAGGAGGCCTATGCATGCTCGATTAGATTTATGCTAAATTAACCAAACAGGAAGATGTTTTTTTTTAGTATATAAGTATGTTTCTGATTATGAGATGTCAGTATAAAAAATAGCTTCTTCCTCTCTCCTTGGAAACTGAGAAAACACAAATACACACTGAGACACAAACAGAAATGACAGATTTTACAACAGGTTGTCAGTTGCACCATTGCTGTCCAGTGAAAACCATGTGCTGCACAAATCTCATTTAATTAGTGATTAAACTATTATTATATTATATCAGATATACTGCATATAACTATTATTATTATTGTTGTTAGTGTTTTGTGTTGTGTCTAACTTTTTCCTGAATCCTTTGCTCTCTACTAAACTGATTGGCAGCGTATCTCCTCAGAACAGTGAATCACACTTTCTTCCCAGATAGCAGCAACGTGATCTTTGGCCTTAGTAGTAAAAAAGTAAAACGGTTACATAATGTTGCTTTAAATGGTTTATTTAGCTAAAGATGTAGGAGACAGGTTATGGAGGTAAACTTATCCTTCATTTTATCTTATAAATTCAGCAACAACAAAAGTGGATATAGAGGGTTACATGCTTCTTCTACTCTATTTTGCAAACTCAATGTAATTGGACCAGTAATTGTACAGTTACTTAATATCCTCCGCCTAGGAGGTTATGTTTTCAACCCGTGCCCATTTGTTGGTTGGTTGGTTTGTCAGCAGGATTACATAAGAGCTACTGAACAGATTTCCATGAAACTTGGATGGAGGATGGGTCTCGGCCCGGATTGGAGCCCCATTAACTTTTGATGCAGATCTGGATTTAACATTGCAAGACTGCTGTTTTTAAACATTTTCATCAGTTTCTCAGGGAGTAATGCATGGATCTGGACGAAAAGAAAACAGCTGCATTTAGGTAGCTGGTATCTATGTGTGAGTACAAAAGGGGACTCCTTGGTGAAGGCATGTCTAATAAAAAAGCTTCATGTCAGAGTTATCACATCTTCATATCTTTTATATGGCTAGAACATGGTGTGTTAGATGTCAGAGATGCACCTCTGCTCCCTTCATCTCAGCATTAAAATTATTCTGAGCCAGTGAACCAGTCGAATAGTGCAATTTCCTCAACGACATCCTGGCAGTTAGTCTCTGAGGCAGCACTATCACATAAAACCAGCACTGTCACTGGCCAGTGAACTGAGATGTAATGATAAGATTAATGCCAAATCAAATGACCCTCCGTATTAATTTCTGACCAGGAAATGCTCAGCATGAGAATAAAAAGGTTAATTTTAAGAGCCTTTTATTTCCAATTATTAAAAAGAAACCTCTGTGCCATCTGTTACATAAAATGGTCCCTTGATGAAATACATGATTTGAATACAACCCAGTAAAGACCAAAAACATTTCTGATTTGTGGTTCTCATCTGAGAGCTAACGCCCATGAGAGATGAATAGAGCGCTCTGCATCACCATGATCACGCCCGCTGACACTGAGGGGAGATTTGATGAGAAAACAAAATCAAGGCTGTTGCTGTTGGATGTGAGTGTTGTTGCGGCAGCGTTACAACAGCACCATCTCTCCTTGTCCTCAGTGAGAAACCAAGTTTGTGTTGCCAAGGAAACCTCGGCCAAATTGCGGGCAATGACTGAGCAAAGGAAGCCATTTTGTTTCATTGACTGCTCTTCCTTTAGGCATATAAGAGATTCACACATATGAGAGTTTGACGGCAATCACAAGTTTGACGCCAGTTTATATCTGACAGACTGGGTCATACCTTCCTCTTTGGTAAAGTCAGGATCTGTCAAGGTGTTTGTTTTGTACGCTCAGATCCTATATTATGCTTATTTTCAGGCTCTTAGTTTCTATTTTGGGCACCTACCAGAAATATTTACATGTTCAAAAACACATTATATTTCTCATACTATCCATTGCTGCAGCACCTCTATTCACCCTCTGTATGAACACTTTGTTTTAGTGCCTATCTCTTTAAGGCCCCCTTCTGAAAAACCCCATCTCTTCTGATTGGTCGGCTCTCACAGTCCTGAACAAGCACCGTTAGCTTGTCTCCCCTGGCAAGCTTGACCTTTAGTTCATCCTTCTTCTTCTCAAAGTGCTTTTCCACGTGTTAGTCACAGTAGCTCTCGATGTCATAACGTACTCTGGCTCAAGGGACTGAACTAGCTCTTTCAATCCTTTGCTCTCTACCAAACTGATTGGCAGCACATCTCCTCAGAACAGTGCATCACACTTTCCTTCCCCCAGCTAGCAGCGATGTGATGTTTGGCCTCAGACTGATGGTGAGGCTGTTAGCAGACAGTGTGTCTGTCTTTAGATTAACCAAGTGACCAACCATTGACATGCCTAGTTGTGACATCACAACTTTACGGAAGAGGTCACGCCTGGTTTAAAGGCACAGTTTCTCATTTGATGCCATCACATCACCTTGATCTGCTTTATAATCAAAAAAAGACATGGAAATCTATAGTAATATGTAACAACAAATGTACCTATCATGCACTTACACACATCTTTTATACACTGCACTAACACTTCAAGCACACCTGCATCTGTTTGCCTTTGACTCATGGGGATTTTACATGAGTAACTGTTCATGTGAGGTAGACAGGGGGTTGAATAAAGGTGAGAAAATGTTGAATATGCATTGTCTGAGTGGGGGTTAAGAGCTGCTTTTACTGAAAGGCTCCGTCACATAGTAACAGCCCTCACACGCAGGTGTGAACAAGTGACCAACAGGATGATGCATCCATTAATCCCACGTACTTACAGCCAGCCGCTCGCATATTAATATTTAACTCACGGCTGCTGTCATGAACACAGTGATTCCCCTTCTGCTTTTGCTTTATGAAGTCAGTGAGCAAAGAAAAAAATGCATTCTTAACAATCAGATATGGTTGATTTTCAGAATTTGGGGCGTGGAAAAATGTATTTCCAGTCAAAGAAATATGTTGCCGGGGGGAGGAGGAAGGTACCTTTTCCTGAATCCCCCTGAGAACAAACTCCTGATCTCACATCACAAGACTGCCGAGCTGTGCCAAGAACCCCTCGCTGCCCCCGACCACATCCATCCATACATACGCAGATCACAAAGGAGAGAGGAGCTGCAGCCTTGAACAGTCCTGAATGGCTGCTGGTATCAGTTAATCTTCACAAATATGCACAGAGATTAAAACGTTAACCTTTCATTAACCCAATGCTTCAGTTCCTGTTGTTGCCTTGTTTTCCTGATTTATTCTTCCTCTCTCTACATCTACTTCGTCAGACTAGAATCATCTCTCACGGCTGGGACTGATTGTGATTTAAGACCATCCAAAAACACTTAGCTTCGTGGAGGAGAAAGCAGCTTGAGCAAATTCTTGCTCCTAATTACATTTGTTCTCCGCGAGATCCAATTGAATTGTTTGCACTTGGAAATTAGGAAACGTCAAAACTCGTCCACCTATTTATTTTGTTTTTCTCTCTTTCTCTCCTTCTGGAGTAACAGGATACACAGCAGGGTTTTGTCTTCCCCTGAATCCTTACATACTCGCAGTTTGGCACAATTTGCACTTGGCTTCCATAACATGACTGTTAGGAGCGAAGAGGAATTTTCCCCAAAACACAGAGGAATCCAGACTGACACTGAGGCCACTGTTATTGCTCCACACCCAGAGTTCAACAGCAGGGGTGGGTGGGGACATCAGAAATGTTTTTCAGATATCCAAAAAATTTACGGGATGGATATCACGTCCACCTCGTCCTGATTGATTCACCTCTCAATCTTCTTTCGCGCTACGATCTCACATCTCGCAGCGTTTCTCAATCGTGTGAGACAGTCAATAATCTCAGGTGCTAGTCGAGGGAGGGATGGTGGCCTTATGGCTACTGTCAACACCACAGAGATTACTGGTCCCTTGTCTCAGAGCTCCGTGTTGTTTTCTTGTGTGATCTCTTTTGCATTTGTTTCCACATTTCCTCAAGGGCTCTCGAACCTATCATTAAGCCTGTGGTGGTAGCGGCTGACAAAGAATGGAATACAAACGTGGACCCAAGCATCTCTTCTTACCCAAACTCGCTGCGGTGGCTGTGTTACAACATCAACAAGCCGAAGCAAATAATTGAACATTTTTATTGCTACACGCTTCGGTTCAGAAATGAGTCCTGTAACGCTGAGAGGAGCTGTGGCTGGCTGTTTGTGAACGTGGACTTTTGAGGTATTACTCTGCATTATGTAACCTCGGTGGTGTTTTTCTGGGATGGCTGTGTTAGTGTGTGTGTATGTGTGTGTGCGCACACTGTGGGCTTGAAGAGCAGTTTAATGTGCACTCTCTCTCTCTCTCTCTCTGTCTCTTTCTCTCTCTCTCTGATGGTGGATTTCTCTCTCGGCATAGAGGAAGTCCTTTTTTAGTTTCTGGGTGAGCAAATAAAAAAACAAAAAAAACAAAACATCCTTTGCTTGTGCATGAAGGTGGTCCCTGTGATTTCCTGAGTAAAGAGCGAACAAACACAGACTGAGAGCACGCAGAAATGCACAAATCGATTAGTCGATTGAAAGAAAACTGCTTAATTCTTCTTTTTTCTTCAATTTTTCAAGCAAAAATCTGCAACAATTGCTGGTTCCAGCTCCTTAACTGAAAGGATTTGGTTCTTTTCTTTGTCATTTATGAAACTAAATGAAGAGTCTTTGGGTTTTAGATGTTGATTGGACAAAAGAAGCTATTTGAAGACGTCACTTTGGGCTTGAGATGAGAGTTTCTCCCAATTTTATAGCCGAAATTATCAACCGATTAATCGTGAAAATACCAAAAATAATCGTTTGTTGCAGCTGTACATATAAAATGCATCAACATGTGTGGAAACAAAATATATTTCTAACATAAACCACTTTCTTTCCTCCCATAAACCCGGTTGCAAAGTGAAACACAAGCTGGTGCACGCTCATCCTGTTATGCTTCTGTTATGATTCACACACACACACACGCAAACAGGTGTCCTGACACAGGTTTCACATACACCTGCGACTGTATGTGGTGGTTAGGGCGGGGGTGGGTGGATGGGGTCACTTGTCAACGGCTGCAGCGATGAGAGCGCGAGTGAGCGATGTGATTGGTGGGTGAGGTTGGAGGTTGCCCTGGTTTCCCTCTCCTATCAGTGCAGCTGATCTGCCGCTGGCGATGCCAGGCCTGGGGAACACAGAGACGGTTCAACCACGCAGCCCAGACTCCCGCTTAGTGGTCAGACTGAATTAGCATTCTCTAAACTGGGGTAAGACCTCCTGAGCAGACAGACCGGGAGGGGAGGAGAGGAGACGGAAGTGTTTTCAAGGCACATCAGACTTTTCTCATGGCTCTCAGGACGAATGGGTCTATAAAAGTGAGAGATAACTACACTTGTAACAGCTAACATCTAAATAGCAGGGGACTTTCTTAGCTGGTAAATAATGAATGAGAGCAGTAATGTGGGAGTGAGTCCTGGGAGATAGAAGATACATAGAAATTTATATTTCTTTCCTTATAGCTTTATATTCACCCCTGAGGCCCCGCCGGCGGGTCTGACAGCAGTCGTGAAGATCTACATAGGCATGGAGCTCACATTCTCAAACCCGAGAGATCCAGCCACCTGCTCCGCTAGCTTTAAGCGTTTACAGTACACATAAAACAGCGCTACACTTTTCTAAGATTGTGCTACAGACCACAAATTCAACACAGCTGAAAGTTTAAAAGCTACAATATATCAGAATTGGCCACCTGTCAAATTTATACTCCAAACAAATGGGGCACAATATCACCACTAACTGCTGTTAAAATGTACCTAGTTAGCTCATTTAGCAATGCAGCTAGCGATAATGACTGTGAGCCAGGAACACCACGGGAGTTGGTGTTGTTTCCACAGTGAGCACAGGAGCTTTGAACTGCCAGGAGGAAGTGGGGGCTAGCCGGTTAGCATGCTAACTTCAGTAAATATCTCTGCAATCAACACTTAGGTGTCTTTGACATGAGATTAAAACTGATGTTGTTTGGTGCTCATGTTTTGCATAGATAATGCTTTGTGACGTACAGCTACAGCACTTTCATGGGTAGGACTGCTGGTTGAATCATCTCTATGTATGAGCATCTATGTTGTAAAAAATACAAAGGTTCAAGCTTGTCGACCTGAAAACGTAACGAGATGGTCAACTCATGAATCTCAAAGAGCACAAGAAAAAAGAAACATCCAATCAGGAAGCTTAAACTTCTGTAGTTTGATACAGATACCTTTAATAATGAGTCAAGGTTAAAGATAATTTATTGTAGAAACCTGATAAAACTTTCTGCAGTTCAAATTAATTGCTTTTCGGATTCAGGGTCAGTTTGGGATCAATTTTGCTATTATGGCTCGTTTTTTGTTCCAAATTGCAAAGATGAAGCATCCTGAACTTACCACAGCTCTGACTTGCCTCCGTTTGTCTTCATCATATATTCAGAGTTTTCTGCCATACGGCATGATTTCATTTGAAACTATATTATTCATAACATAAACCTGTATTGTTAGATTGTTAATAGGAGTGTGCCCTATAATAGTCATGATCATTTCGATATAACAAAATGTATACAGTGATAAGGGCAATAACCTGACTTGATGTGATGACGTCATACCATTACGCACAGCAACAACAAGCACAGGTGAAAGCAAAAGGAACATCGCTACCAGCTTCAGGGAAGAGTTAAAAATGGGAGCGATTTCAGAAATGTGAAAGTGCAACTAGAGTGTGACAGCAAAAAGGGAAATACAACAAACTTACTTCACCATCTCGAAGAGAAACACCCGGTTGAGTACAAGGCAAGCCAAAAAATCCTGCGAGGAGAGCTCAACAGCTAATCTGAGTTCTCAACCAAAAATATGTTTCAGCGCTTGTGAAGAGATTACAAAATATCTTGATATATACTTTATTGTGTATCGTGATATGGCCTAATATATCACACTATTATTTTAATGACTTCCAGAACCAGCAGCTCAACTCTGCCAATTACAATTAACGAGAGTTTAACTCAGCTGTGACCGCTGACACTCATCACTGTTGTAGCTTCTGTTACCCTCATGCAGCTGGAGGCCTCTCACATCATGTGTTCCCAGATAATCCTCAGTGTAACCTGGTCTAACTCTGTCCTACGCACAGATTATCCAGCAAGAAGCAGCTGCAAAACTATGGAGGCCACCATAATTGGCTGGTGGGAAAAAATAAAAGGTTTAATAGCAGCCAGCTTAAACAGCGCTGAGGATATGTGGAATCTGACACACAAACCTCAAACACACTGCTGTGGAGCTTTATGAGAAGAGGTGATTGACAACATATGTTATTTAATAGACCAAAGCACCTTACAGAGCTATTAGTGAGTACGCCTCTCCACACTGAGACCAGCTCCAGTTGGAATTGAACCGCAATCTCTGACGGCCTTGGCGCCAAAATGTCACAAAGTCTTGACACACAAGGGGGAAGCGGCCAAGGCCGTGAAGCAGAATCATCAGATAAACTGATGACACAGGCTCCTGCAGCACCACCTAATTCATATTATGCATTCCACATCTGCAACACAATGAGCGACACTTGACGTTGGCCTGCAGTCACTTGAGATCTCATAAATAAAACAGAGGTGGACGTCATCGTTGGAAGCAGCAGAGCCCCATATGTATGCAGGAATGTGTGGCGTGGGTGTGGTGGCGGGGTGGCTGGCCAGGGTTCATAAACATTAGGACCAGTTCAGGGAGAGGTCAGAGGAAAGGCTGTTGGCTGGGCACAGTGGAAGACCCATGAGATACATCCAAATGTCGCTGAACTTCCCCCCGCCCAAGCCCTCTGGGGAAAACAAAAGGGGAAACGTGCACACGTTCCCCGATGACGGGGATTCGAGCATGGATACGGAGAGGTCACGCAGAGGGAGCGGAGGTCACGGAGGGCCGGAGGGGGAGGAGGAGAACGGAGGATGCAGATGTGCGGCGCGGTGGAGAAGGGAGGCACGATGGGAGGAAATACAACAAGCTATTGTTTGGAGAGAGAGGACAGGAGCGGACCCACGAGAGAGGCAGCTGAGGATTATTCACCAGAGTTTACTTACACACACACACACAAAAAGGCATGACTGATAGAGTCGAAGCACCAGTCAGCCGCTCTTCACTGGTCATCTGATCCTGATGGGCAAAGGTCAACAGGAAATGATGCGCTTGTTGGAGAGCTCTTAATAAATTGACATTACCTGCCAACACGGAACAATAGAGGAGCAAAAGGCAAGAGGGTGGACACCCATCATCCCTCTGTAGGGGCTCTCACTAGAGGTCAGTTTGCCATATAGAGACGTCTTTGTTCAGGTTTTGCGTCAGCAATATTTAAGACCAACGAATATGTTACGAAACATTCGGCTGAGATTGAAACATCTCAGCCCGGCTCCGTCCACAGGTGACAAAACCCACCTAGCAGCACCTCTAAGTCTCACTAATCAACAGCTCACTGTTTAAGATTTGGTATCAGACTATTTCTTGATCAGGACCAGTAACTTCCTGGATTTCCTGCTTGTTGCCTGGCAACTTGCGTAAGTCTGGGCCAGACTAGTACTGTAGACCAGTACTTCTGTTTCTCTGTTTGTAAATGTACTACTGCCTCTTCTGTCGACACTGTAGATCTGACACCTGATGCTTGTCTGTCCATCCTGAGACAGGATGTCGAATGCTGTTGCTCTTCCTCAGGTTTCCCCTTTTTTAACCTTTTTTTCCAATTAAAGAGGTTTTACTGTACCGTAGTTTCCACTGATACCAATCAAGGGTACCAATCAAAGATTAAGGGTCTCTTTTGACTTGACCCTCTACTTTTGTTTTATCACATAGAGAAAAAAATAATGTTATGACACAAGCTCACAAGGCTAAGAACCATTTTGCAAACATTTCTGTTGAAGTTGAAGATCGATTTTTTTAATCATTTAGACAGAAAATATCTGTTTAACTAAAAGTTCTGGGGGCTTTGCAGACAAAGTAGCCTGACGGTAATTGAAAAGAGGATGATTGTTTTGTTTTCCTAATGTGATTAAACCAGTGAATTATGTCCTTATCATGAGGATAAAAAGGTCGACCATGAGACAGATTAACTCAGGATGAACCCCTCAAGACGCTTTGATGAAAAGACTTATAAATAAATAGTTTGATAAGACATTCCTGATCTAATATGGTCCTTCAATAAAAATTACACTGGTTTAAAACAAAATTGCAGAACATACCCTGTGGCTGAGTGTGAAAAACAGATCACTCCTTGTGTCAGCTGTACCGCTGCTACTCCTCGGCCCAGTTAATCTCACGTAGAAGCTCACTACTTTATCTCTGCAGAACATAAACTGATCCAGCAGGAATGCAGTGTTGTACAGGCACGTCCGACACAGAAAATCACTGCTGTTTAGCTGGATATATGACTTCATATGCAATCGTCCTGCACGACAGTCTGACGAGGTGAAGTAAAGCCGTTTAGCCACATGTTGATACTGCCTGTGGTTCAATGGGGAGCTCACTGGAGCTGTGGGCAGCGTCGAGTAGTAACAGTAGTACTTGTTACTTACTGTTTCATGATCACAATACAGGACATGCTCTGTATTCTGATGTGTTACGGGTTGATTCCGACTCCAAAAACATTAAAAAAAGGAGATCAATTCTCAGAAACTATTTAAACTGAAACAAGGAATTTTAATTGAGGGAACAGTGGTGGTGTTCCACATTTTAATGTGACGCATTGCAGACAAATACATGACATCTGAATGGGTTGTGAAAGCATGTTACTTAATGTAATCAGAGTTCATTTCATCTTGGATCAGTAGTTCCATTCTAAGGCATCCCGCAGGGATTTTAAAGATAAAAGAAAAATCTAATTTATACTACACTATTTTTTACTTTTTTATTGAAAAACAGGAAAGTTTTACTTCCTCTGGTCTCTGAAAGATATTCATAGGAGGTGATCACAGATGGGAAAATATATTTGAGCTTCTCACAACTCACTCATGTGACCTGAGGATGGACTGCAGTGACGGGTCGCAGGTGCACATTGCTTCAAATCACGGGCTACACTTTGTGTTGAAGAGTGGTGGGGACACAAGATGAAAGTAATTTTCTTAAACAGTCTTCAAGTAACTTTTGGGCAATGTAACAGGTGGATCAGAACGAGGTCAGAGAACTGCATTAAGCATGTCAAAATGGCATCTTATCAATTTTACCTACCTATTTTTGAGACATTAGAGAGTACCGAAGCTAACAGCACTGCCTGTTGGTGCGTTAGCGGACACTTCTGTATCTTTTGCCAGACAGTGAAAAAGGATTAACTTTATTATCAAATGCTGACCACAACTAACAACAGATTTCCTCTACATGACTCTTACCTAGCCTTAGTTCATAGTGTTCTGTACATATCTGCTCACAATTCTGCAGCAGAATCAGCAGCAGCCAGTTTCAACAGGTGCTGATGGAGAGCAAAGTGTTCTCGTTGGTTGGTTAACATTTATTGGCTCATGTTATTTTTCAGAATATTTTAAAACAAATGCTTTCAAAAAGTAACAGGGACAAAATGAGCCTACTCAAAAAGTGGTGGGGACATGTCCCGGCGTCCCAACTGTAAATAACACCTAATCTTCATATGAAACCGAAAAGGGAACCACGCCCTTAAATCACTGCAGGGCTGCAACTAAAGCTTACTTTCATTATCAGTTTACTTGTTAACTTGATTATCTGCCAGGTAATGAGTTAATCTTTTGGTCTATAAAAATATTGAATAAATGGCTACCTTACAATATTGTGAAATTAACCAGATCCAGTATTGGAATACATTTAGTCAAGATGCCACCCTGTCAGCAATTTCCTTTCCAATATTAAACAATATCAGACTTTAGGAGACAGACAGATAGGCACAGATGCAATCTCTCTCTCTCTGGTCACAGCAGATACTTCTGATCTCTCATCAGATCAGAGAATATCTGGAACAATGTTTGACAGACTCTGGAGTGAGACTCCCCCACTCACACTCATCTCTCAACACCTTTTAACAAAAGGAGCATGTACACCGCTATTAACAGAAAGTCTCAATAGAGCAGCGTTGTAGAGCTGATTTACACATGCGAAGAATGACAGAGTGCAGCGAAGCAGACTGTTCAGCAAATGTTTTTGTCATAGCCTCAGTAATGTGCTTTTACAATCCTGATGTCCGGACAGCTGGCGAGCCAAGACTGGCAGCCTGCCTCGAGAAACCAGAGACGCCGCCTCGACCAAACCAGCGGGGAAAAGTGTCTTACACCACACTTCCACTGCTGCATTCCTCCTCTTATAGCAAACATACTCGGCACAGAAAGCTTCTGGCAAGCTGTGAGTGACATCAGCTGGATGACATGGTGAACGCAAACATTTGGGATTCCTCAGTAGACCACCAGTCCCACAACAATGAATCTGCTAGCTGTCAGTCAGCTCTTGGGAAACTGCGCAGTTTAACAACAATCTCACACATCCATTCATTTTTGGTTTCATTGTATTAATGTTAAGGGATACATCCACCTGGGCTAGAAGTCTCCCAGAGCACTCTGTCATTTGTTTGGCTTCCAGAGGGAAAACAGGCTCAGGTTTCATCATGTGCTCACTTTTCTTATAGCCACCTACATTCACCAAACGCAGAGAGGTCCCTCGGCGCAGAAAGAGTGGGAACGAGAGGGAAAGTGAGAGCAGATAGCGAGAGGGAAACAGGGAGAGAACAAATTCTTTTGGCTAATGCACTCCCCTTCTCTCCAGCTGGCCTGATAGTGTAAACACAGCAAAATCAAATGCTCTCATGCTGGGTGCATCACACCCCAAAACAGGTGCTTTTACTCCCTCAGTCCCCTACTTTCTCCCACCCACTCACTCTGACCTCCGACCTCGCAGTGCAGGTGACAGGTGCTCCAGTATAAGTGCAGTCCTGGAGGGTGCAAAAACACTGAGCCATGTCTCATTGCTAATGAACAGTGGGACCTTCTCCAGCAGCCATAACTCATATAGAAAAGAAATGCATGAACAGGAGGTGCAGAGAAGGAAACATTCAAGGGCGTTTCCTCGAGCTTTGCATCTTTGTGTTGAGCTTCTGCACAGAATTTCAAACGTGTTCTCTACAGATCGGCTCAAATGGCTGCTAGTGTGACTGAATTTATTTGTGTAGCTGATAATTACAAAGCAGAGGCTGACACATACTGACATGAAACTGATTAAATGTGGTTTTCATTCGCAGGATTGCAAAATAAATACTTAAGTTATAATTAATTCAACCATCGCTGAAATGAAAGACCTTTCATGGAGAGCGATGCATCCATTCTCACCCTTACACTGACTTAAAATAAAAGGGTCCACGTGTACCCTGTGTGCATGCATGCTGTGTATCCTTCTCTGTCTCCTTACCTGCTGCAGCATGAATGAGGACGCTCTGGTTGGGCCGCAGGTTGCCGAAGTCAAACAGCATCATATAGGCGGTGATGTAGTTCACGGGGAGGGCTGCCGCCTCCTCGAAGCTCATGCCCTCTGGGATGAGGAAGGTGTGGCTCGCCGGCACCACCGCCACCTCCTGCCACAGCCCGAAGCGGTTCACCACCATCACCTTGTCACCGACCTGTAACAGAAGGCAGAGGAGGACGGGGGCTGAGAAGGAGGAAAAGCAAAGGGCTCTCTGTCTGGACCTGTTTCCTGTTACTGAAATCAATCATGGCTCTTTGACCCCACAGGGCAACTTCTACAGTTGCTAGGAGGTAGCTGGAAAGAATAACTTTAAAGAGACATCATTAATCATGATTAAAAAAATGTGTCCACAGATTGACACAGTTATACCACTTGAACACCAAGTTATGACTCGGAGTATAAGATCAGGTCTAGGTGGTAGTAATATATAATGAACGCAAACTTAAAGCAACAACATGTAACTTCCTGGAGAAAGATGGTTGACTGTTGAGTCTCATCCTCAGATCATCAAATATTGAAAAATATTGTCAAACCAAAGTGTCAATACTCGACAACCTGGAGATGAAACTTAAAAATCAACTCTCTTTCTCCCGGAAGTTACATTGTGTCGCTTCCTAAACATCAAGACCCAGCAATTACAACCACTTTTGTATTATTAATAGGTCAGTGATTGCCAGTTAAAACAAATTCATATGAACACATCAAGCAGCAACCAATGGAGCCAACGAAGAAGTGCCAAAACTGCAGTAACTTAAATGGCCACTAGAGGCAAGCTCAGCCTTTCTCTATTAGTAGACCGCTGGTGGTCTGTGACCACAGCGATTTGGTAAAGAATCACATTTTAAATGAAGTGTTTCTCAAAGTGTCTGTTACTTTGAGCAGCTCCAAAGCCTCATGAGTGTAACTGACTCAGTTGAATCAACTCAAATGTAAAGTCAACCATTATTATTTGAATTGGCTGTTTTGCCGTTTCGTGACTGTTTTTATGACACTGCCTGCCTCACATATGAATGTTGTTACTATGATTTATTTCAACAACGATCAGCGCAGCCGGTTTTCTTCCTATTAAGATGGCAACAGACACAATGATGAGAGAGTAGGCGATGCTATTTTGTAAGACTGTCATCTAATTAGGCTGTAATTTGTAATATACTGTTGGAGTAGCCCAATTGATTTCGGGGATTTTGGTGTTCCATTAAGTTTGTATTTATTGGTAATGTGGTTCTTTACAGCAGAAATAAACATGTTGGTCTCTATAGCTAATTTTCCTGTTCGTAACAACTGTGTAAGGGGTGTAATTTTATATAAGTCACTCATTTAAATTGTATCAAGGCTTAAAGTAATGCATAATTAAGGGTGTCGTTGCTTTGAGTGACAGCTAGCAGCTATTTAATGCCACATATTTGCTTTTTACAAGTATTGACAAGTCATGTCTCGGGGTCATTACAGCACAATGGGCAAATGACCCCTTTTTAAAACTACAATCTTAATTTTTTCATTAAATTAAAGCTGAGTTCTGGTATATTTCAATTGATTTATTAAGTTCTTCAGCTTGGCAGTCCAGTACCCCAGGAGGATTCACTGCTAGAGCCTGAAATGTTCTGGAGCGTCCCGCCATCTGCATCCTCACGCTTTCTTTAGCGCAGTGGGAGTGATGCGAGCCGTGCAGCGGGAATAGTAAGAGTAGTGGTTTATTGTTTTGCTTTAAACAATGGAGGACGTGCAAACATGCAGCCGCCTCATCCACCAAACCTTGAAACGTTTGCTCTCCAAGTGTGCGAGCAAACAAGGAGAGCGATAAACCACAGCAGAGTCAGAGCGGTAACTGTATTGACTTTATGGAGGGAAATAATGAAGCAGCGGAGGAATCAGGGCAAAACAAGGAAGTGGCTCTTTTTTTTTTCTTTTTGTGTTCCTGGTTAGATCTTCGGGATTGGTGCCAAAGTACGATAGCTTTTTCCGATTTGTAATGTAGTGGCTTGCACGGGTAAGCCGCTTGCATGTGGGGCTGTGGTTTGTTCTGTAATTCTTGAGCTTTTGACAGAGAGGGAAAGAAGAATGAAAAGCTAAAGGCTAAAGCTAAAGGTACTGCTAATGTGCTCGATGTGTGGCTTCAACAGATCTTCTAGGGCATTTCATCTTATTTTCCTTAAAGTTTGACTATACTTGCTCGAATATGTGAGTCTCATTCAAGCAATTTCTATCTTTCAGAGCCCGACTGTGAGGAAGCTACAGGCGCCATTCAACGTGCTGCACTCCACGATCACCATCTTGTCATTTTCTGCTCCCGAACTATCCTTATCAGAGCAGGATCCTCCAATTCAAAACTGTCTCTTTCCAGGAGGACAAGCCGAGGTGTAAACGTACCCCCGGCGCCCTCACCGACCAATCAGGAGAGCCCGCTCGAGGGACACAGGAAACAGAGACGACGGCAGCATTATAACTCTCTTCCTGTTTTCTTCCTCCCCCTTATCCACCCCCTCTCGACACAACTCTCCCTCCCAACCCGTTTCCATTCTCCTCACTTTTTCTCTTCCCTTCTTTCTCTTTCACTTCCTGACTCCTTTTTCCTCTTAACAACTTTAGAACATCTTCCTTCCCCTTCTCCAGTGCCTTGTCTCTTCCTGTCTGCGTCTCGCTCTTGCCGCCTTCTTTGACGCTCTCTCCTTCCCCCCCGTTTCTTCATCCTCCTCTGTCTGTCTCGTTCTGTCCTCACCGTCCTCCTTCCCATATCCCCTCTTCCTCATCAGCGAGACAGGACAATGGGGCCCATCTTCTCCCCTGGCCTCTCTCCACTCATCAGAGTCCCTGCCAGATTCTTCCCCATGGCTGAGCATAAGACAAGCTCTCTCCTCCTGGGAACAAACCCTCTCCACCAGGGCCTCTCTAATGGTCTGGAGGGAGCCATGTGCCTCGCTGTCTATCCACTCCAATTAGAGAGATCTCCCTCTCTCTTTCTTTTCAAACTCGCATCTTCCTGTCTGAGGCCGAGTCATTTGGTTTATTTTCAAACTGTACTTTCACTTTTTCACCATGGGCTACTTCTCTTTCGTTCCCTTTGTTGCCCGAGCCGATCCGCTCCCTCCCATCTCCATCTGAGGTCTTTTTTTCCCCCCACGTTTCAACTTCAACTCATCAACCTCGCTGGTTTAATTGGGGGAACAGTGTGGCACAAATCGATACACTCTGTTACAGGAAACACACACAAATATGACTCATGCATCGCCTTCAAAATGCATCTGCAGCTATTCTTCAGCGCCCACGTTAAGCATGTGAGTTACTGTCAGTCGCACAGAATCTGGGTAGGAACACTCAAGGCCGAGCGAAGGAGCCTTGTGACAGTTCTGTTACAACATCTTCACACTGTGACACACAGACACACACACACTTCTCGTATTTCCTCTCTCAGCCCTCATGCCACCGCTGCATCAAACGTGGTCACAGTCGGGGTCAAGAGTGCGGGGCCGCGAACAAAGACACTTCCAGTTAGCTGTATGTGAATGGACCTAATCAGATGGTGATTCAATTTGGGGGTATGCGGGGCCTCCGAGTCAGCTGCTTCGTGGCTTTGAGCTTCGATGAGCTCAGCAAAAAATTATCAGAGAAGGACATTTCTGTTCATGAGTCAGGTTGAGGCAAAAAATGAAGGTTAACACCCACATGCCCAGCATGGCTCCTGTAAATGTGATTAAAAAGTAACCTAATATCTCCCTGGTGTCAGCGTGGGTGTTATTGTGCTATAACACGGTTTGTATGATGTTAGGATAAAGGCCACGCCCTGCTCACATACAGCCAGATCAGTGACAGGAGGGTCTGCTTTTTGCACTTGACTGCACATCTGATTATGCAAATCAGGATATCATGCCAACAAAATACAATGATTCTTTCTCTTTTCCCTGCAGCTCCATTAATATTAGAAGCCTTGACGCAACTTGAAACAATCTCAGACATTTCCAGCATTTATCAGGAAACGCCACACTGAGGAGAAAGATGCAAAAAAGAGAGGTTTTCTTTTTTAAACAGGCAGCTTGAGGGAAACTGTCAACAGGTCATGTACTGTAGAGTATGAAAGGAGGTTTACATGTTGTGATCAATGAAAAAGGACATTTAGGATGAAAGAGCAGGATAGGGAGGAAGATAGATGTCCTGAAAAGAAAGAAGAGAAGATGTGAGGGATTCACTGACAGTATGATCGATAGAGGAAGGATCAAGCGATTATATAAAAGAGGGAGAGATAGACAGAAGGAGGGAAAGAGCGATGGAGGAAATACCAGAATGACAATGCGGGCCAGAGGGAGGTAATTGAGAACATATGGGTCAGAGCCTACCAAAACTCACCCAGGGAGAGCATGAAAAATACAAAAAAAAAGGAGGCCAGGAGAAAAAAGTGCTGATGTTTGGTGTCGGGGGAGCTCGTGATTTGCGATATTTCCCCTCTCCCCTCGCTTACTCACTGTTACACTTTTCCCTGCACTCCCTCTGAGGTCATTTCGGGTGAGGGCACTGTAGTCTTACTTCATTCTGCTCCATTGTCCCCTCAAGGGGAACTTATTGAGATGCAATGCGAGGCATGCAGTGGTGGGTAATAAATACATATAAAAACAGAAGAGCAGGCAGGCTGCAAAACAATAAACAAGCCAAAAACAGAGAGGCTAGAAGGCAAAAATGGTGCAAGTGCTGCATTTATCTGCTTTGCAAAAGGCATAAACAATAAGGAAAGAGGCTGGGAGGCATTTTAATGACATTATATCGAGGGATGCAATGAGTTTTGATTCCAAAACGATATTTTTCTCAACACCTTTGGCTGCAACTAACGATTGTTTTCATTACTGATTCATCTGTTGTTGATTTTATCGATTAATCGATTGGTTGTTTGGTCCATAAATGTTAAAAAATGTTGATTAAAGCCCAAGATGACGTCCTCAAATGTTTTATTTTGTCAACAACCCAAAGATATTTATTTTATTTGTAGAGAGCAGTAAAGAAACTTCACAGAAATATTCACATTTAAGAAGCTGTAATCCAAAAATGTTGACATGTTTGTTCTTCAAAACAGTTGGTGATTGTTTCAATCCTTGACAGCTAATTAATTAATTGTTGCAGCTCTAATTTAATAAAAACATGTTTTTCTCCAATACCTCCTCTTCTATCTGTGTTACTCACGTTAGATTTAATAAAGTTCGGCACTACATGGAAATGTCCGAAAGCTTAAATAAAAATCAATCACACTCGAGTTAACTGCTGATGTTTATGTTCCATTATCTAATTAAATGGCTTGAATGTGTGCATAGCCTTGTGTACATTGTCTGGGGAGCAAACTATCAGACACACCCATTATAGTATGTCTTTGTGTGCATGTGTGTGTGTGTGTGTGTGTGTGTGTGTGTGTGTGTGTGGCAGACAGTCAGAGCTGCAGTGAGTGATGAGCCTCCAAAAAAAATGATGTGCCATCAGGGTCAGCACATTCCCTCTGAGTTAGCTGCCAAAAGATCTCAGAGATCTCCATCCATTAGGAAGATTGGCTCTTAATTCTATAACCTGAGGGCTGCGAGGGGATGTGGGAGTGTGAGGCCTTGATGACAAGCTGTGTGTGCTTCCGTGCATGTGTTTGTGTGTGTGTGTGTGTGTGTGTGTGTGTGACCTTTAAATCCAATCTACATTACTGACAATGTGGAAAGAAGCTATAAAGTATTTTAGAAACACAAGGAGGCTGATGTCTGGCTGACCCATCACCGCTCGTTTCACTCCCCATCCATCTGGGCTGAGACCTGACAGACATATGTGCCACTCCCAGCCAGATGCGCTGCTGCTGCACAGGCTTCACACGTGTGATCAGTGACAGATATTAACAGTCTGACAGTGAGGAGAGTGTGCTCTTACAACAAATAGCGTGAGTCACGGCTGGCTGGTGTGAAGCGTTTTTGGTTTTGTAGTTTAATTGCTTCACAAAGGCGTCAGCGTGGTGGTGTCTTGAAGCCAGGAGACACAGAGACACACAGGCCTGTGACTCATCATGCAATGATAGAAAGCGACTAATAACTCTCTTTTAATTCCCTGTGGCTGCAAATTAAAGATGTTTTTATTGTGAGAGGGGGTTTGAACTTTAATCCTGATGTATTGATGACTGTAAATTTGTGCGCGCTGACAAAGAGGGCGAGTGATCCCATTCCTCACATCGTGCTGTCTGACGCGTCGCGCCTCGCCCTTTCTCTCCGCTCGGTGAGTCTGTGCGCCACCGTCGCTCCCGGTAACAAAAGGCGTCGGTGACTCCGGTCCACCGCCACCGGAGTCAAGTCAGCCATATTAATAACTGTGGCTTCTGGCCAAACTCTACAAAATAAAGTGCCTTATTCTTTAACATTTTGCAAGCAAAGCAGTGGAAGGAGTGGTGAATAAAACTGGAGCCAATGTGGCTTTTTTTTTTTTTTTTTTGCAGTTGCATTTACAGGCCGGTGCAACTGAAAACCTGTCGCCTACACACACATTTTGCACACGTTTTACGCACTCATCTTTCCTTTGTTAGTGTTGGTCTCTGTCGTTTTTTTGCCTCCACAAAACTCTCTGCCAAAGCTTTAATTTTGAAGGCACAACACTCTGATTTCCGGTCTTATCCTGCCTCTCCTCTGTTTGGCTTGACGCAGCTCTCCGCGCCTTGGCACACATCAAAGCGCAGAGCAGCGTAGGTGCTGCCTGTAAAAGGGTGGATTGGAAAGCAACCCGCGGATTTACATGCGTTTATTTAGACTTTTAGACTTACGACACACAAGCATGCTGCGTATTTGAGCTGTGAGTCCATCTGCAGAGCAGGAGCAGCAACTGGTTTGGACTTGGAGTTGCTCAATCTGAGTGCGCACAGAGAGGCAGCGCGATTAGAAAAGCGGGGAGACAAGAGGGGCGACGCCTGCTGCTGCTGCTGCTGCTGCAGCTGGCTTCACTGTACTCAACTCGTGTCATTTACACACTTTTTGCCTCTTCTACAATGATGAAACACAACATGAGCACACTAACATGCTTTTTAAGCGCTGTCTCCTTATTACGCACGAGTGAATGAATGGATGACAGCGCAAATATACATAAACTACACGCCAAAATCTATTATAAACCTACCAATGTGTTACTTTCCTCACCCTGAAGCTATGAACATTAAATGAATGAAGTGATAAAAGTGTTCATTCAGGGTGCAGCGCTGTCTGAGCTCCCTGAGCAGCCAGCACAGCCTGACACGCCCATATCCAGATGTAGCTTCAGCACCAAAAAACAGCCAAAATATTCATCACTTGAACAATAAAACACACTCGCAGTAAAATGAGACTTCAAGCTGAGAGACGTGTGCTTACTTTTCTGTCTGTCACTTCTTCCCCCACAGCCTCCACCACCCCGGAGCACTCCATTCCCGGGGTGACCGGCGGGGACGGCAGCCGGTCGTACAGCCCCTGCCGAGCCATCAGGTCTGCGAAGTTCAGCCCGCAAGCCTTGACCCGCACCAGGACCTCGCCAGCCTTGAGCGCCGGCTTGCCCTTCTTCACCTGCAGCTTCACTTTATCATAGCCGCCGTAGCCGGTGAGCACCAGGGCGCGGTAGGTGAACGTCTCCTCCTCGGGGACCTTCTCGGTGGTCGCCGCTGCGTCGGCGGTGGCGGCAGCCGGAGGGGACTCCGTCTTGGGCGGCTCAGCTTTGGGCTCCTCGGCGGGTTTGGTCTCCTGCTTCTGGTCCACGGCGTTTTGCTGCTGGGCAGGTGCGTCTTCTCCAGACATTGTGCAGGGAGCTGTGAGACAGTGATGAGTCTAGAAAATGAAGATGCTTTTTTCCTCTCACTTGTTGTGCTTTTGTAGCCGTGGACGGGCTTGTTGGTTGTTTTTTTTGCTTGCTTTGCAAATAAAAGAAAATGCAAGAGTCAGAGCTTCTTTTTCAGCAAGGCTTGGATGGAGACACAAACCCCGACAGAGTGGGCTGCTGCTCAGTGGCCAGTGGCTGTCAACGCCGCGCTCTGACAGAGAGTGTGAGTGGGACGAGACAGAGGCAGGCTGGAAAACACGGAGAGCTGATAAAACCCAGGGATTGGCTCGTGTGATTGGATGGGTTCGGCTGTTAGGGAAGGGCTATAAGATAAGCATATATTGCATCAAGCAGAGGGGTGATTTGCAAAAACGTTCATTATTGCTAAAAGGCAAATAAAGCTGCAGCCAAGCAGCGAAAATCCGTTTATTACTGCAAATCTACACACACACATACTCAAGTTAAAGGTGCAGTATGTAAGAATTTTAGTTGGCAACATTCAAAAATTATTAGCAGTGTGAAGCAATAACTGTTTTGATGTTATGATGTCTATGGCCCAGTCCACACGTACACGGGTATTTTAAAAAACATTTCTTTCCTCCTGCGGTTTCAAAAAAATTCCCGTCCACACCGATGGTATTTAAAAAAAACTGTCCACATGAAATGCAAACGCAGGCTGTCAAGTGATGCCTTACCGGAAAAGGCACAACAACAACATTAACAACGCCGCCTCGCAGGGGAGGATCATATGTGTGGACTGACACTGAAGTGGTGTTGCTCCTCAGTGTCACACTCGAATATATAATGAACAAAATCAAAGAAAATGTGGACTGGGAGTCTTGCCAATCAAAGTACGGCGATATCCGAGCTCTTTTCCTGGAGCAGAACCGTTCTGAGACGTCCCCGGAAAAAAAGGAACCAAAGGAGACAAGCCAAAAAAACCTGATTTTCCTGTCTACACACAAACACTGAAAACGACAGGAGTTTTCCAAAAGCTTCGTTTTCAGTGACCTGAAACGCTGTTTACGTGTGTACAGAAGGCAAAAATGCATTTTTAAAAAAGCTTCGTTTTAAGAAACACCCGTGAACGTGTCTAAAGGTCCTATGTATTGTTGCAGAGATATCTACTGAAGATAGCATGCTAACCAGCTAGCCCCCGTCATGGTCCACAGCTCCTGTGTTAGCAGTGGAAACACAAGCACTCTAACCAACCGCCAGCTGCACGGCTAACTAAGCTAACTCCCTAATGACAGCAACAGTTAGCAGCAGTTAGCGGTTACTCTGTGACATGCTACTCCTCATTGGTTCCACAGGTGGCCTATTCTTACATATTGCCAGTGTTAGTTAAGATTACTTTTAAAAGTAACTTATGTTACAAGATTACTGCCATTAAAAAGTAACTTGTTACATTCCTGTGGTATCTACTGAGAAAAGTAACGAGCTAGAGTACATAAGGGTTACCTAAAATTACGGTTTGCAACTCGTTGCGCATGTTATAATGTCCAGACGGCGTGAAGCCAACGGTACTTTTGCCTTCGAATGTATTGACTCTGCAATAATTTTGTAGCCTTCTTTACGGCTGCATCAAAGCGTGTTTACAGGTCTTGAGGAGTACTACTGCACGTGTGAAAACAGTAGTATAAAGCCTTTTATGGCTCCGGAGGAAGCTGCATTTAATCTGATAAATGCCTCCAGTGATTTCACTCAGTAGAGCGTTGCATTGTGGGTAATGTAGGCACCGGGTTTTGCACAGAAAGAAGAACGCGTGGAATAAAAAAGGCGATATATCTGGTTCTGCTGGACTGATTTCAGGCAGTTGTTTTTAAACTGTCGATAATGAGTTACAGGAAAGCTTTTCCTGCTGCCTACATTACCCACAATGCAACTTAGCTGCTGCATGACATCACTGGAGGCAATTTATCAATTTGCATGCAGCTTCTTCTCGAGCACCAAAAGGTTTTATACTACTTTTTTTCATACATGTAGTGTACATGTAGTACCTCTAAACACTGGTGGACAGTGAAAGTGCCCTCCAGGATGCCCCTATGGTAGATATGACATAATAAAGTGCCCTCTAGAATGCCCCTCGAGTGAAGAAAACGTGATAAAGTGCCCTTTAGGGTGGACAAAATGTGGCCAAGTGCCTTCTCTTCACCATAAATATATCACGACTTTATATCCTCACATACATGTGGTGCCCTTTTTAATTTTTTCGCCCTTGCCCCTTAAACACCTTGTGTCCGCCACTGCCTGTAAACACACTTTAATGTGTAAAATTAGTATAATTTAATGATACTAGAGGGACAAAATAAGTCAATCTAAACTCATCATTGTGTATTATTTTTTTATTTTTGGGCTGTTAAAGACAAATCAGAATCAGAGTAGAGAGCACTTCTGCTCCTCAGAGGAGATGGAATAGAAGACAGAATTAACAAATGTGTTCATTAAGCACGCTTTTGCTTATTTCTGGCTGTTTACTGCTGCTTGTTGAGCAGCGCTGGGACAGTAGGAGCCAGAGGAAATGTCTGTTTATGCAGCCTATTCTACAGTAGGATTTGCAGGAACTTTGGGCCTGCGTATGGCTCATTGTTGTAACTTCCCCGCACAGGCAGCTCCAAAAAATATGAGTTTGTGTTGAGGTCACGCCAGTTTTTGATTAAACGATAGAACCTGTTTTGTATTATTCAGCTGTAGCAGCCTTAAGGCAGGCTGACCTCTCCATCAAAAGCTAGTACACATGGGACAGGGAGCATTTTGGAGAATGTCTTGGTGGCTCGACTGATAGAAAACTTTTGTGGTCATAGATGGGACTGCCTCTTATATTTGTCACACAAAGAAACCAGACTCTATTCACATTTTCCACCTCTCCAGAGCTGAGAGACCAGTGACCACAGGAGGAGTGGTGAGACACCTTGTGGCTGTAAAGTGCCACTCAGAGCTCCTGAGGCCAAAGTCAGCAATGTCCCAATCAATATCCCACAGGGGCTTAATGATATAGGATGCAGGTGTTATTGATCTGCCACTTTGACACAGGCAAAATGTTACAAGGCAGGTTGTCTGTCCTCCCTCACCCACCACACTGAGCCACTCTGAATATACATCAGTCTGCTGCGGGTGCTCGCAGAGTGGCTCTTCTCCTCATTAGTTCTGGCGGGAGAAGCAGCTCCCAGTATGGTAATGCACCAGTCAGGAAAATGACTTGGACTGCAGGCTGGAGTCTGAAAAAAGGATTTTAGAAGGGAAGCGTAATGCAACAGCTTTCTTTATGTTTTTCACTTTGAAGCCAAGAGGAATATTTCAGAACATGTTCCAGCAGATAAAAAGAGTTTGGAAGTGTTTCCATCACAGGAAATGGCTGTGGTTAAAGGAACATAGGAATAGGACGCAGGAACAGAGATGTGCCGCCTTGGACACCTGGTGTAGTTTAGAGACTTCCTCTATTGTCTAAGTAGGTTACCGAACGCACAGTGTTGCTCAGCGGTGTAATTTGGCCTGGATAAAGTACTGTGTCACCACTCTGCCAGGCAAATAGACTGAGTCTGCAGGGAGGCTGGGTGGGCTCTGAATGTGTGTCTCTGAACTACAAACACACAGACATTTTCACTTCCATTAAAACTGGGCAAATACCGGGATTTATCACAGATCTAGAAAAATGAGTTATGGCAAATTATGCAAATCCTACGCGTGCTGTCTGATGGAATTATGACTGCAGATTTAGGATATATCAATACCTTCACGTTCACTGGTTATGGTGACTCACCTGCTCATTACTGGAAGTATTAAGGTGCATTAATGTATTTTTCCTTCTATTCAATGCAGTTAACTTGCATACATACACACAAGTACATGATATTCTTTCATGCATTATTCGGCGTCCTTGAGCAGAATGCTGAATCACTGCTGCTGCTTTGCTAAACCAGTGGTCTGCAGCACTTTTGGCTTGTCATCCCTATTAATGTATATTTGTGTCCGTCTTATGTTTACAGATTCTGAAAAGTTAAAAGTAATTGTGTTGTTTGATGTGAATAGATTATAGATAGGCTCTAAGAGGTAAAACAGTACTGTATTTAGGATTAAAAGCAAAAACTGGCTAAAATATTTTTTTGTGGCAGAAATTTGATTTTGCACACAATCATTTTGGTACTATTGCATTAAACCTCTGCTCAGACTTCCTGATGCAGGGAAAGAAACCTTAGTGAAAAGTATTCTAGTGTTTAGTAAAAGTATAATAATATGGTGTAAAAGTACTGTATTATCAGAAAAATGCACTTCAAGTATTAAAAGCAAAAGTCCTCATGATGAAGAGTTGACCCGGTCTGTATTATGTTTTTATGTACACTGATTTGCTACTACTGATATACATAATATACATATAGTGAAGTAGTACAATACTACTACAGTATAAAGTATATGAAAATACGTATACAGCATAGAGGCAGTGTTGTAAAAAGTACCCAAAAGTCATACTTGAATAAAAGTAAAGATATTGTGTTAAAATATTACTTTGGTAAAAGTCAAAGTCACCCATACCAGCAGTACTTGAGTAAAAGCCTTAAAAGTATCTGGAATTATAATGTTCTTAAGTATCAACACTGTGGGTATTTGATATTTGATATACAGGATTTGATATTCAGCATTTTTCTCATTGTCAGAACTAGTGTCTTTTTTTTTATCTGACTGCAAATCAAATAAATACATTTAAAAATGTGCTTCACTGGCTCTGATGCATCATGCAATCTGCAAAGTAACTAGTAACTAAAGTTATCAAGTAAATGTAGTGGAGTAAAAAGTGTTGAATTTTAATGCTGAGTTTGGAAGAACTTCCACAGTCATCTATAGTGCCAATTAAATTCTTCCTGGCAAGTTTACAGAAGCTGAGAACTGCAAAGCCAGGACTCACTGCATCCTGGCTCACTCCCAGTTCAACCTTTGGCCATTTATTTATTTTATTTTATTTAATTTCTTTCATTTACCCTCCTGCTGAGTGATCCGGTGCTAACATCTCTTCTCTGTTCATGCATGGCTGTAACGTGTTTATTGGTCGAGTAGCACATCCATCAAAGTATCTTTGAGCACAAAGCTCTTATAGTATTCAGGCAATGAGAAGGCAGAACGCTACACCCACCTGCTGGCAGATGCAGCAGACTGTGCTGAACAGTCAGCATGACAGTGAGTGTAATCGACCCGTCACTAATGAACCAAGTATTTATGCATTTGTGTACACATGAATGCTTTTTGTAAACATGTGATGTAAATATCTACAGTATGAGATGTAAGCAGTAGATGTTCTTAAAGGCATTAAGTGTAATCAATTTAATAAGTGAAATGGGAAAAAAAATGATAAGCTCGAGCAATCCACTTATGAAAAGATGATACATTGTTTTTGACTGTCTTTCGCAAGCTTGAGTGGAGTCCTGGGTTAAAATAAAGAAAAGTCTGTCTGCTCTGGTAATGAACACATGCTGCCACCTGCTGTTCTACTGACTCAGGAAGTAACTTTGACTCTAAAGGGTCAGTTTCCCCAAATCTAATATAAATGGAGCTGAAAGAGCTTTGCTTGTGCCGTTACTTGTCTAATTAATATTTGCCTTAATATCAATAATGTATCAAAAGCTTTTAATACCGACTGTATTGCAAAACTTTTTTCTTCTTTTTCTTTCACCACCACAACCAGCTACAGAAGAAAAATGCTGCTCATGCATTAATGTATCGCTATGAACAATCTAATAATGTCATATACAGTAAAATATCAGATTCAGGGGCCATTTTTCTGCAGAACCAACACTTTCATTTATGGTACATTTGTCAGTGTTGTGACAGTCATCCATAAATATCTTAAAATCTGATATTAAATGTACTAAAATATCAAAAGTACATGCAAAAGTAAACTATAGATGTATATCCAGTCAGTTACTTATGTTAGCCCACTTGCACACTTGCTTTAATTTCTTTTAATATTTCTCAATTTTCTGTTAATATTTTTCTCAATTTGTGTTTAATTCATATCACTTGCACTACTTTTTAAATTTTTCAATCACTTTACTTTGCGTTACCTGCACTGTTATACCCCACACAGCTAAAACTACCTCCTTTTGTAAATACAGTGACAGTTAGTGGTACTGGTGGCTTTATCATTGTGTGTGTTTTTATCCATATATTCTTGTTTTTACTCTTAAATTATTGTTTCTTTTTACATTCTTATATTCTTATGCGTACTGGTGTAGCTACCTACCTACTAACGAAAGAATCTGATTGCCAATTAAAATATGTGCTCCTTTGGCTCAGATGCAGCACACAGTCTGCAAAGTAATGAGTAGCTAAAGTAATCAAATACATATAGGGAGTAAAACGTTCAATATTTGCCTCCAAAATGGAGTGGACGAGTAAAAATGAGCAGAAAAGGGAAATACTTTAGTAAAGTACAAGTGCCGTAAAATAATTGAATACAACACTTAAAATGTTCTTAGTTACATTCCAGTGTAGTATTCTGACACCCTTGTATAAGTACTTTTACTAAAGTACGTGTAAAAGGAGTTGAGTGTGATGTTATGCCACTTTTGTCCAGCAGGCGTCAGTGTCGCTCTTCAGGGTGCAACAGATGACTCAACAGAGCTGTCCTGTCCTGTCCGGGCACGTGGTGCCGCGTCATTTCATTAGCTCATTCACAAAACCAATAACTCCTCAGCGGGACACTCCCAGAGAATATCAGCTGAAGGCACGGGCCCATAAAGAGAGCCCAGTCACCTCTAACCACTTAATTTGATGGACTGTTTTATCTACTGTTTTTGTACCCTGCATTTATTGTATCTCCATTAAGAGTTCAGGCTGGCTCTAATTCAACAGAGTGTTTATGCTGCTCTCCCAACAGGAATGTCTTCAGTCAGCAATCACCAAATACCATCAGTTACAAATAAATAATGAGAAAAAGATTATAATTTACACACACTTTCACTTTCACCCAACTTTTTCCACTGTATCTGTTCAGTGGATAGGCTCCTTCAAACCTCAGAGCCCCAGAAGTAATCTACCCAGCAGCTCACTGTATATGCTGAGCTGAGATGTTTGTTTTTCTACAGAAATTACATAAACATTTTCATGCAGATACCGACAGTTACTGCCGGCAAACAAGCTGACTGAATTTCTATTATAGAAGTTTAAGCTCGTCGTGTATCTCTTCACTTGTGGAGTGCAGACGAGCTACTGATGAGCTTCTTATGGGAATGCACCCTGAGAGAAGTGCTATCCATGTGGCCTCACTGGGCTCTAATGAGTTCTTGTGATAATGGTACTTAAAGGATAAGTTCAGCCAACAATGGAGATTCAGTCATTATCTACTCACCCTCATTTTAATGGAAAATCAGGTAAAGTCTCGTTGTCCACAAAACATTTCTGGAGCTTTTCTGTAGAATGGTAGATGTTGTGACGACCCTCCCACTCTGTTTGTTTTGAGGCAGAGTTGCCGGGGTGTCAGGAGAATGAGCCACACCTGAATGAACTTCTCCTGATTGCTACACCTGATATAAGAAGGCGGGATATCTCTCTCTGTCTCGTGTGCTCCTAACACGTGGGGTTTTAGTTTGGTTGTGTGTGCACTCGTTTAGATTTGGGCAAATTTGATTTAAAATGTTTGCCTTTGTGTGAACATCCCATCCTGAGTAGGGTCATAACAGAGAGGACTTAAAATGTTAAAAAACAACAACATAAAATGGCTCCTAAAGCTTCTTCAGCATAATCCAAGTCTACGGAAGCCCCAAGAGCCTAAATTCATTTGAAAAGACGATATTTACCCCTTTTTTAGATGAAATCTTCACTGTAGCTGTTTAAAGCCATTGCACGTGTAAATAACATCTTTTCAAATCAATTTGGGCTCTTCCGGAGACTTGAACTACGCTGGACGAGCTGTATAGAGTTATTCTGGGGTTTTATTTATTAATTTTTTTTACATTTTAAAACAAGTCCCCATCTGCTTCAGTTGTGTCAGAGAATGCTGCAACGCTGTTTTGCTGTGAAGCTCCAGAAATGTTTTGTGGATTGCAAAACTTCATTCAGCTTTCCATCGACACAGGGGTGAGTAGATAAAGACTCAATTTTCATTTTTGGGTGAACTTTTCCTTTAACCTTTTATAGTTGCCTCATATTACAGTGTTGCAGACCTGATGTTAACATTATTATTATAAATCTTTATCAAGTCCCTCTTATATTTCAGTATACAGTGTTATATTATTTGGAAGAGGCACAAAACGAGGCAATAACATGAAATTCTGATGCTCTCAAATATATAAGTTCCCAAGCAAATATAGTACAGATACTACAGGATAAGGTCTCTATAAACAATAGTCCCCCAGATCTTTTACTTCCCATAAAAGCAGCCTATTACAGTTGAGTGATGGGACTCAGACGTGTGAATATTAGGAAGGCGTGGCCAGTAATCAAAGTAGCAGTTTCCAGGGAGGGCTGTGCGCGTCCCTGCTCTGGTTTTTTTGGTAGTCGCCCAGTCAGTCTGTCAGCGGGACCTGAGAGCTGCGCGTCGGACGGCAGGGGCTGAGCTGGATAAAGCGCACCGGGTCGGCGCATGTATTTGCTCATTTTTCTTTCCCGTCTTCGATTCCGCGGCGCCTCTTATCGGATTCTGGATGCAATCCATCCCCGCGTCAGGAACACACCTCAGACGGACAAACCATGGACAGTCTAGGCAGCCGCTGTAAGATTGTGGTGGTCGGGGACACGCAATGTGGGAAAACGGCTCTCCTGCACGTTTTTGCCAAAGACTGCTATCCAGAGGTGGGTCAATCCAAAGTCTCAACTTGAGCCTTTTTTTATTATTATTTGGAGTGAGGAGCAGTCAGTTTAACTTGTTCTGCAGGTTTCACCCACCTGCTTTAACACAGAGATGTTAAAACAAGACACAGAGAGAGAGAGAGAGAGAGAGAGGGAGAGAGGACTGTGATGAATGCCTGTAAAATCACTAGAATAGTCCTGTAGTATCTAAATGGACTTTTATTGTGTCTGCAGTACTGCCCATAAAACTTTAAGGCGTTGTCTTCCTCTGCTATAATATCACAGTGTTTCTAAAACAAACCCACAGGGATTTACACCAGCTTTGCTGGGAAATGTATCTGCCATTGTTTTATTTGCTGCATCATTTCTAATATGATATTCTCATTAGTCTTAATCTTCTGATGTCTGTTTCTGTGTAAACACAAGCTTTTCTTCCTGCCAATAACACCAATAAATCCTGTATTTTCAGAACTACGTGCCCACAGTGTTTGAAAACTACACAGCCAGTTTCGAGATAGACAAACACAGGATCGAGCTGAATATGTGGGACACGTCAGGTAAGACAGTTTCATGTGTGTTCTCTGCACCGTCTCTTAAAAGCTGACATCACATCAATCCACTCCCAGCCCTGCGACCGTGGGAGGACTGGCTCCAACTGTCCTCAACAACTTTTCACCAGCAGTCATCTCTTTGACAAATTGCTTTGACCTTGCCAACATCACATGGATGTCTTTTTGTTTCAATTTTTTTTTTTTAGCTCAGGGCATCTGCTATTTATGATTGTTGTTTCTGCAAGAAACTCCAGTGCCAGCCATGTCTCTCAGCGCCTTGTGTTTGCATTCCTGCCTCTGCTGTCCACTGTGTGTGGCTGGCTCTTCCCATGCTCTGGCCTGGGGTCAGGCGACTGTAGGGGGAGAGAGGGGTGCGGGCGTGGATAATTGAGACAGGATGTGCCTCAAGGGATCAGTAACTGCCCTCGCGGTTTGAGCCTGCTCATCAGAGTTTGACTGATGACATTTTATCACAAATGTAGAAAGAAGTTTGGGCAAATCCTACTCAAGCTGTCTGCAGAGTTATTACTGCAGGTTTAAGAAATATCAATACCCTCACGTTCACTGGTTATAGTGACTTACCTGCTTATTACCGACAGTATTAAGGTGCCTCAGTGTATTATTTTATATTGGGGCAGACCACATTGTTGGCATGTGGTCGTATTGCTGGTTTGTTTGAGTTTCCTCCTTTGAGACGTCTTCATACTAAACTCTGATATTGAGTTTTAGATCCTTTTCAAACTCTGTGCAGTCAATAAAAGAAAATGTTGGCATTCTGCAAAGCACAGATTCATTAAATCACATCAATGTTTTGTACAAAACATGACATACCATGTTCAGATTACATATATCTGAGCTGACTTTTGTGTCATGAGAAGGAGGGGATGGTGGTGGAGGAGGTAGGTGAGACTGTTTCCAAGCCAGAGACCACTGTTCGAGACAGTGTTTATACGTTTGTAATCGCGAAACCATTGAATATTTTAAAACGAGGAGTCTGGACATTTTCCAGCTGTGTTCTCAGCCCGCCATCATCAGACAAATGACCATATATCTACAGTATGTTTCCATTTCTTGGACTTCTTTCCAATGTTTCCATTTCAAACTGAAGGTACTATGAAGGCCTGGTTCACCTGTCGGATGTGTATAAGCACAGCGTTGCCACACATAACATTGAAAATCCAACATAAGGTTTCAACGTATCTGTGGATTGCAGAAAGCTACATTCCCAACATTTATCCTGGCGATTGGATTGGAAAATGTTATTCAGACACTAGTTCAAGAATCAATAATATAAAGAGAGTAATGTTTTCCTAGTATAGTCAGCTGCCAACCGCACGTCTCTGCTGTAACCCTGAAAGAAATTCATTCATTAAGTTTTTTCTTTTCACATTCCTTCATCAAGGTTTCAACTGAAAGTTTAAGTGACTTTCGATCTTGTAAATGTTGTTTCAGGAGCTTTACAACGCTGAACAGAATTCCTGAGGCATTAAAAATGTCAGATTGAAACATGCTGATAACCTCGAGAATAACAAGCACTGGTGACGTCAGTGTGAAACATTGATGTTCCACAGAAATGAATCCTTGTCGGCAGTATTGTGCCATCATGAAGAGACTTCCTCTGAAAACAAATCATCCTTGCTTTCTCCGGTCAGTGACTTCTTATGTGATTCAGTGAGTGGATGTGCTGCTTGCTGGTTTAGGCCACCAGGCAGCCAGTTACATCAGAGAGACTCCTGCATAGAAAGCCATGCCCTTCTTTCATCCCAGTTTTGTCAGCATGGACAGATTAACTGCTCTGAGCTACCCTGTGATCTGCATCCCATCACAGTCATCTCAGGCTGGAGGCTCCTGTCAGCTATCTGACCAGCGACACGGCCGGCCAGTCAGAGGACTGAATAAGGGATCTTCCCAGGGGGATTTCCTTTTTTTAACATAAACATTCCCAAAGCTAAAACTATCATCTGGGAGAGATGATGGGAGTTTTTTATGTTGCATGGCCTGTCAGTGAGAGAATGTTGTTTTTCCTTGGACCTCATAAGTGACCTGGAGACTAAATCTGCTCTCTGTCAGTCAGGGGTCGGGGTCCTCTGGGGCCCGGGGCCACAACTTAGAAGAGTTCCTTATCTCTGGGCTGTAAGAGGCTAATGATGTAGTGGGAATGTTATGCTTCTGTCCATCTTTAAAACCCTAAACCACCTTTGGCAGTATCGGTCTTTAATCTCCATCCAGGAGCCGCCCAGGCCACAACAAACACGACGTCACCCAAGCCACAGGGCAAGTGTGTATGTGTATGTGTGTGTCTGTGTGTGGTGCTTGTGTTTAAAGGTCCTTGTGCAATTGTGCCATTATTCACTGATTCACAGCAAACACAGATGTTCATATTTTCTCTCAACAAGAAAAATAATTGGCTTACACTTGGATGAAAAAGGCTTTCATCTGAAGAAAATGGCATGTCTCCCCTCGTTCATCTTTCAGAAACTCATTCTTTTTAGTGCTTCACCCCCTCTCATCGTTCAGCTCCCTTTTCTCGCTCTGTTATTTTTATTTATTTTTTTATTTCTGTCATGTACACGAGCAGCAGCAGAAGCAGTCACATCAGTTTAGTGCCCAGGCTCTTAGACATGGTCACACCATCAATTATGACAGTGAAACTCAGACTGAAATCAATTTCTTTCAAAGGAATGGCTGCGATCAGTGGATTTACTCACGGAGGTGAGGCAAATGTGTTACGTGCTTTGGCATAGAGATGAACTTAGGTAAACTGTGAACTGTTATTTCCCTCGGAGGGCCACTTGGAAACTGTCTTGACAGTGCTGACCTTTCACGGAAAAGGGAACTGTAAAGTCCAAAATGGATGAACCTATTATGGTAGTTGTGTGCCAACAGAGATTTTCTCTTTGTATCCACAAAGTTACTCCCAACAGTACATCACAGAGCTTCCAGCACCAGCTGTGTTTGGAAAATGTGGAAATGAATTGTGCTGTGTCACTTTCTGTTGGCTAAAACTCTCAGTCCTAGATATAGACTGATTTTTTTTTTCTGGTTTGTTTTTTATGTGTACGGGAGAAACTGATTATTTAAGCTTTGAACTATGATGCTGTACTTACCCCTCTAGCATCAGTGTTGCATGTGAAGGGCTCCGTGTCTCAAACTACTTGCAAAGTATGGCAAGACTATCAAAATAGAGCATGCTTACTAACATTTCACAAACTATGACATACTGTATTATGACTTTTAGACTGTTCTTAATGTCAAACAGTCACGGTTTGGTCAGGTTTAGGCAACAAAAACTACTCTTCGGTTTAGGCACAGAAACTACAAAAACCAGGTTTAGGTAACAAATATGAGGTTTAAAAAAACATTGTGCTTTGCGTCTTAACGTTCAGTCACATCAATCATGTAACTTAGGTTAAGGGATGTGTTCACTTACTTATGCAACATAACTAAAAATATGTCAACGTTAACAGCTGGTCACATCCCGCTCTCCTGGGAGAATGTCCTCCTTCCTAGGTAGAGTTTGTAACTCTTAATGCTAATTTGCCAGACTTCCTCCTCTGCTGCCATAATAATTACTATGGCCAACAGAGGTTGTCACTAAGCAAGGGAAAAAAGGGTTGTAATAAGCTGCGTTCACAGTTGACAATAGTGTCGTTTTTCTGACGAGGACGGCCTGGTGAAAAAGACATTGAGTGAGACTGTGATTGGTGGCCCTGCATCAGAGCCAGTGTAGCAAGTTTTTAATTAAATTATCTTATTACCAAGCAGACAAAGCAAAAAAAAAAGAAAGAATTTCGGATCCGATAATCGGCCAGGCCCATAATTGGTCGATTCCTATTCACTACACTGGACAGCTTTATTTCGACCTGACATTTGCATCAGTCAATCCTCCACTTGCTCTTCCAAAGCCACAACCACTTCCACCGCAGATATACAGCTATTTTTTTGTTCTGACAACCAAGCTTTCAGCCTCTTCACATAAAGTATTGTCTGCCTTTTTAATTGCTGGTGAAGTCTGCCTGCTGCGGTCTGGCTCCGTTCACAAAGAGTTATTGATCGCTTTCTGAGGCGAGGCTATTTAAACAGCTTGCGTCTCGCCTGGTTCACATTTCTCCGGCATGGTTAGATGTGTATTGCCATTAAAAATGCTCCCAGCATTTGTTGTTGCAGCATGGAAGTCGTCCATTGATTAGTTTGGTCTCATTAATTCTGGTTTTCCGCAAGGTCTAGTCCTTGCAGGATGGGCGCGAACTGGGGTGAGGTGTTTATCTAATTGAGGTCATCACCGAGTGTAAATCTGTACGTTCGTGCATGTGTGCTGCAGCTTTAAATTAATGGGTATTTCAAAAAGCATTAAAAAATACACAGAGGTCTTATGGCTTCTGGGAAGCGCAGGGCAACTCTGAGCTGCGTTTTTATATTCTGCTCTGCATTCGGCTCCGGACCATCTGGAGAATTAAATCAATTAGAAAGTGATTAAATGGAATTCCAATGAGGAAAAAAAACACTGTATCTGTGTGTATTTATGTTACACCAGAGAGCAGACACTGATATATTCACTGATATATGGTGTAGCCTGTTTCACCATTGCATGTATGTGTGTCTTAATCGACTTTTGAAGCAACCCAAGCTGTTAAGCAGTCAATATGTCAATGTGGTTTGGTGATAACTTGTCTGAGGGCCATTAGTGATTACTGTCTACACTCATGGGTGCCATTGGTAGTGAGCCAGTCTGGGGTTTTTTATCGAGCCTGAGGCATTAATCCACTCTTCCTCTCTTCCCAATATGGTAAGTTTGCCTGGGAAAGATCCTCTCCAGCTTTTGCCTCAGACTAATACCCCGCTAAGAGGAGTGCGTGCTATTTCTTACAAGTCCAAGTCATGACAGGCCGGGTTTCCCCAAACTTCCAACAGCCGCACACTTTCTGTATCTCCTCTCTGCTGCCTTTCTAATGCCTGACCTGATTCTCATATGAAGACTGGATCTCTTAAGTTCTGTTCAGTCATGCCGGAGTGTGCTTTCAAGTGGCAATCCGCAGGAATCTTGTTTTTCTTTCGTCTTTTGCTCACATCTTTGCTACTAATCGCTCAAAATGTGGCATTCTTTGCCACTGTACTCGCCAGACTCACTTGTCATTCAGACCATATCCTGAGAAGGTCTGTCGATGAAAATGTGACTTTTTGTTGAGTTTCTTTGCCTGATCGGCAGTGTTGGCTATTGCCTTCCATTGTAAACGCCCAATTCTTTCTCTATTTGTTTCCAAACAAAGTGCTGCTGCTGCTGCTGGGAACATGAAACGCATCACTTGCTGTGCAGTGGAGGATTTTTCCTGCAATAGACCTGCCTGACGCTGGGTGTTCACAACAACAAATATAAAACCTTTCACGAAAACTCGTGGTTTGAAGCCCTATTTTGCTGCACAGTCAGTGATAGAGAGCAGAAAAACATGCATTTATATGAAAATGTCAGATGGTGAAGAGAGATTCCGCGCTCACATGAGTTTCAGAGACATTTTCTCAAGGTCTTCAATGTTTAATGTTTTTTTAAAGGCTCATTTCTCACGACAAAGCTGTCTTTGTTTTTACAGTCAGTAGTGTGAGTTTCTTTTTCGACTCGAAAGACAAGTGCACGACTGCAAGCGTGTAACACCACTCCCAGCTCCAGCTCGGAGTCACAGTCTGGCCGTCTTCCTCCTCCCGCACTCGACTTTCACAACATTCCTGGTGTCTTTATGCTCTTTAAACTCCACATTCTCAGCGCGCTGGACCAGTAGGGCATCCAGAGGCCTGTAAAAACATGCTGAGTTCAGTTGGCTCTCTTTTTCCTCAACACTTTCCGCTTGATTAATCTTTAATAGAGAATGAGTGAACTACAACCACAACGCAGAGCAGAAATAAAACCAACAGACCCCTCCGCCTCTCCTCTCCTCTGCCCTCAAACCTATAGCTTCCTGGAGCCAGAGGATGCTCAGAAAGACCAGAGTACTGAGCATACTGATCAGGAGATAACCTTATCTGCTCTTGGCTGTCACAGCTCGGCTTTCCTGAATCACTACTGTAATTTTAGACGCACTGTTAAATGATTAAAAACAAAAAAAGATTCTCATGTTCCTTCTCTTTCCTCTCCCAATTTGAGAATGATGCGGTTGAGATGGTCGCAAACTGCCGGAAAGGTGGCTGCATACAAAACCACAGACCGTAAATATACCTTTTGTTTATTTTCGTCAGCATCCTGGAGGGAGGATGACGACATCCTTTCAACTGTTGTTCACAAGACCGAATATTTTCAAGCCTAAGCCCTGAGAGTTGTTCCTACTCTTTGCCGAAGCAGCCCAGGGCAATAACTGCCTAAACGAAACCTGTTTTGATGATGCATAACAGGCTGGGAGGCACTCCCCTGCACTGGGGGGGAGAACAGCTGCATGACAGTTTCGGGTAATGAGTAAACAGAAGATAGTGTAAGCCTGGTGAAATGCTGTAACTCAAAATAACTGTTTGTTACCCTAATAATTAAATGAACACACACGTTGAAGCAGTTTCTTCGTACCCTCCAGCTCATCCGTACCTGTAACGTAGTAATGATTGTTAAATGGGCTGAAATTAAAGATTGTATTTGTTTTTATAAGTTGGGATGCTGTTTACAGTAAGTGACAACAGTTTTACAAAATGTTTCCGAGCCCATGTGGTAATACCCTTTATGCAACCATGTTTTTTGTTACAAAGTGGTGAACCTCACCCGTCTTTGCCTGTGGATGACTGAGCACTTCAGGATGCCCTTCATACGTAGTCATGACACTGTCGATGATCACCTGTTACTGATGAACCTGTTTATCTGTGGAAGCGTCCAAACAGGTGTTTTTGAGCATTACACAACTTCCTTGTTGCCCCGGGTGATCCTTAACTTTTCCTCTAGCACCATCATCAGGAGGCATCATAAGACTGCTGTACAGCCTGTCAGAGCCACCAGCATGGCTGTAGACTCTCAGTCGTGAGGCATGAACAGGCATGTCAGGTGTAAGAAAGTCTGATGGTTTTCCTGAACAATTCGGCGGCTGGAGTTTGCGCTTGAGAACAGCTCAGCACAGAGAACAGTGTGTAACTACAAGATGCCACGCAGTAGAGTGCAGATTTCCACCAGGTGTGTCCGGGGTACAGGTGGGTGGGGAACAGGAAGCACAGGGCAGACTGTGTCCACTGTGTCTGAATAAGAGTGGTGGAACGAGGGGAGACGAAATGCAGTTTCCAAAACACTGGTGAAGAATCCACCAACACTAATGAGACCTCCACGTACGTTCACGGACCTCAAAAATAGGGGGTCTGGGGGTTTCAGAGACTTTGTTTTCTGGTTATATTAATTCCTTCTAATTTTACTTTTAATTCTCAGGAAAGAATGCAGAATAATTCGCCCCTCTGACAGGAACATCTCAATGATGATTGACGTCGGTGTGACCCGTGTGATCGACAGAAACATAGATGCAGCAGCTTTTATAAAAATGTATGCCCCGTTCCTTTAAAACTTTCCACGAGAAACAGAGTATTTCTTTCTCTTCTCCGTTTCTCTTTCCCTCTCTCAAATCTCACAAATTGCCTCTCAGAGGGCTTGAAAGTTTTTCTAAGTCTCTCACTCACTGAGAAGGACAGCGTACACTACAGTAAATTGCATGCTGTACACTGCAATGAACAGGTTGTGATGACTAAAAGAGGCAAAAGGGGTGAAAATTTGTCAGAAATCAGAAGGAATACAGGAGAATTGTGACCCCGGGAGGAAAACGGGAGAGGGCGATGAAAAACGGGTGTTTTCTGGGAATTTTGAAGGGTTAGCAAGTGCGTGTACGTAGTAGAAACAAGTTTCCAAACTGATGCAGTTGTTGATCAGCAGTCAATGTCGGTATAAAACAGAGAAGTCCTGTGAATCACCAACCACGAGAGGTCCTTGAGCATTCAGTCATAAATGTGCAAAGGAAATACTAGGCTGACAGTTGTAGTAGTGTACAAGATTAGCTGAGGACAGATACACAAATACAACCAGGTGCGTTATACACAATAATGTACGACTTCTGGCTGCCATGTTGGATTTTTTCAAGGGTTGGAAATGAACGCTGACCTTTCTGCCAGGTCTCCACTCTCTGTAGACAGTTACTGGAATGCCTGTGAAGGTATTTTTGGACAGAGGGGATACCGCTCTGTCCTCTGTGGCCTTACAGGCTCGACTGAAGAATCTCAGAGAATATATTCCGGCTCCTCCTTGACTCTCAGCCCTTTGGCGTCAGGTTTGGGATGAGCCTGCAGCCTCTCTGGCATGCTGTATTTGATAATCCCAGGGATTACAGTTACTGGTTGGAGCCCACAAAGACGTTTTACGTACTAGAAATCAAACGGCAAGCGCTGCGGGTGGTAAAGTGGGTGTGCCGTCATTGCGTGCTGTAAGTCATGATGAGCCTAAAAAGGTAAAAAAACGTCCCTCGATTGTTTTTAATTATTTGAATTCTCTCATCAACGCATGGAGATAAATACATTTTGACACCAAATGAGAAACAAATGTAAATGTAAAAGGCCACGGAGAGGCTGTTAAATATCCAGGTTTTTCATTAAACAATTACTGAAATGTATTTTCCAGCTCATGAAACATAATTGCTCTATAGACACACATGAATGCATATAACTAAAATGTCATCTACAGAAATACAGATGCATGCGCACCTCGTTGTAAATAACTAATTACCCTGGCCTTCCAAGAACAAATTCCATCTGTGTTCCAGTCATTCCCGTCTTCCTCATTTCCTCCCCAGCTCTAAACTTCTTGAATAATGATGGCCTCACGCACAGTGCCGCACTTCATTGCACCCTGACTCTCTGAGTGGGTTTGTGTGACATTATGGAAACTCTGGAGGGCAGCCGGCAATCCTTGCTGCTGGGCTGGATGTCGTGGTTCCTGAGCAGGCAAGCAGCTGTGCTCCATCCCTGGAGCTCAGCGCTCCGTGAATCATATTCTTAGACTATTACACAAAGGGTCAACAAGCTGAAGAGGAAATGGCTGCCTGTGTGTTACAGTAGCTGTAAGAGAAGATGAAGAAACTAGAACAGAAGAATGGTTGAAGTGCATGAGACATGCCTTCTCTGGAGGTGGACTGTCAGATACCTTTTTCTCTGTGCTATTTACTAATCCCCTCCTCTTTCTCTTCTTTGTCGATGTTCTCCATCTCTGATAGCCCATTAGTCAAGGCGGCTGCTGAAGCGCCGCGTTCAGGTCACCAGCAGTCAGGGGCCGTGTTAAGCAGGGGGTGGGCAGGAGAGCTGCATGAAAGCCAGCCAGCCACACTGACAGGAACACACAGGCTGTAATTACCGCGCAGAACATCTCCTCAGTGACAAAATGAAACACAAACACACACACACACACACACTCGAACAGACACCTACTGTATACTCGCGCACACACAAGGGCAGGATGCCACCTGCAACACAAAAGTATGTGTCCACTTTTTACATGCATACAAAACGTACTGAGCATCATCCATGTCCACCCGGGCGTAAACAATAAAACAAGCACTCCTCAGAGGCCCCAGAGGATACGGCTCCCTCTGATCTCTTATCTCTGTCAGAGGAGCCTGTAAATGGGACCGTGGATACAGCAATGAGCCGAGAGCCACCACACATTCCTTCAGCCCCCCATGCACTGTCAGCTTAATGCTGAGCACCAGGCAAAAAGTGTATAATCTGCTTAAATGGCATGTCCACTGCTGAACAGAACTGCACACTGCTGATAGGCTGTGTATGGCTTTTACTTAGTTAATGTGCCAACAGAATAATCAAAGTGATAAGTTATTAGGGAACGAACATTAACTGGACAGAATTAAAAGGAGTCTTTTTGTACGTTGTGGAGAAAAAAAGAGCACTTAGGGCTTTTGATGAGCTCACACTGACTCCGATTACCAGCTCTGTCTTAAGCCTTTGCCATGCCGCGCTTCCTACGGAGGAGGATGGAGCTATCATGATGACTGACATCGAATCAAAGGATAAAACGAAGATATGAAAGTGTTTTGTTGGCAAACATAAAAGGCGAGAGGAATACAAAGGGGCAGATATGGGAGTAAATTGTAATTAGCAGTTTGAATGCACAATAAAGACATGGTTGCTATTATTTATTATTATCTGATATAACTATCTGGGCCACACTCGGCTCCAGTGTTTATCTGACGAAGATAATACAAAATACAAAGACATTACATTCAAACCAAAGAAGGACAAAACCAGCAAGTGTCACACCACATATGTATTACATTTACATAATATCAGCCATGCTAATGTACTGTAAACACAGGAGGTATTTAAATATTTGTTGTTTATTGTTTTTATATTGTAATATGTGAACTTAGGAAAACAAAGTTTTAAATATCCTGAAACTTAACGTAACTTTTCAGTAGCTGCATGCTAAGTTGCGAGCCACCCGAGAGTTTTACACAAGGTTTCTAGAGCTTTTTCTCTGGAAACAGCTGCCTGCTGCTGCTGAAAACCACACTGTGAGAGTGATTGGAGTGAACCAAAACATTAAAGTTGTGGCAAGTCAGCAAAATAATGAGCTGAAACTAACTATAAAGCTCCGCAAAGCTGAAGGGAGCTGTGGATTAACGTGATAATTCTCTGTAGATTCGTTAAACAACCTCTTCCACATTCACCTTTGATTGTATTGTTATGATAGAAATATTGTTCATTGCTGCTTTAATTTAGGAAAAATAGAAATAAAAGAACGTGCATGTGTAATGAATACCTACGAGTGCATGCGTACGTGTGTGGGCATGTGCATGATTGAGTGGGTTCGTGTATGGGAATTCCAACAGCTCTGGCCCCTGACCTCTCCTATTGTTTCTCAGCTGACCAGAGGCGTAATGGGGGCTGATGAGGGGCGCTGGGGTGGGAGTCGGGGCACAATACGGCTGGAAAGCGGAGCAGCTGCTTGGACCAATAGGCAAACAGATTGGGGGAGCGAGGGGCTGAAGCGAGTGAAAGCATGGGGGTGGGGGTGGAGGGGGTGCTGCCCTCGGAGCATGTTATAAGAGCAGCAAGTGTTCACTAGATTGAAAACTGGAAAAGGGGACAGAAGGAGTAGACAGAAGGAGAAGGGTACATCTGTGCTTTTCCCACCCCCACCCACCACCCCACCCATCCGGGCTTTTTGTTGTAAGTAAGGTTTGTTGGTGGAGCCCTTGGGACCTGACCTACTGCGGTCCTCTGGGACGCAGACACACAAACGCCAACTGTGTCACACTTTTAAACCACTGCAGCACTCCTGTTACCGCTACACACTGAGCGACATCGGGTGATATAAATAATTCTGTGGGGGATTTAATTCAGTGTTTCGTCTATTGTATTAAGAGACGGAGGAAGCGTTCTTTACTTGTGCGACCTCTGCCTTCATTGACCTGAAGTAACATGATCTATGGCTCGATGCAAAGGAGCAGGATGTTATTGATCCTAAATGGAGTTATTTCAAGGGCGCAGCGGAACGCGGAGCTTCTTCATGTGAATTTTAAAGTGTAATCTTTTTTTTATAATAAATAAAAAACTAAACTCTATATTTTTGGGTCAAGTGCTTGACAGGTTTGATCTGGACCCGGCTTTTACATTTTCCTGTGAAATAATTTGCTCTCATAGATACTGAAAAAGAAGCAAACCTTTTCTTTTTTTATTCTAAATGAATAAATACACAACAAATGATATGTTCAGTCCTGCTCATTGGGGCCCCCTGCCCTGCATGTCTTTCGATGTTTCCCTGCCTCAACAAACCTACTTTCTGAAAACCTCCTGTAACACATCATGTTACCCCAGCGCCGTTCATGTGTTTGGAAAACTGACTTTTACAAGAGAAGAGACACAAACTAATACACGCTGGCACTGAACCAGGCATTTGTTCCTATTCAGCAGCAGCAGCAGCAGCGAATGCCTCAGTCATCCAGTCAGACAGGAAACCCACCCAGGGAACTGTGGCTCTGTGATTTTTTTTTCCCCGAGTCCAATCCCTCTACTGAGCGCAACAGAACCCGCTGCAGCGCCAGCTTTGATCAGCCTACTTCAAACAGCCACACTGACTGGTTCTGTTGCTCCCCAGGCTAGCGCTCAGTCCCTCTGGCCCCCCACCTCCACGGGCGCAAAACCCTCTCAGCATCCGTCTGCAGCCCATCCGAGCGTAAGGGGATACAGGCAGAGAGGCCGTCTTTCACCTCCATCTTTCACCCCCCCACCTGCACCTCGCTCACACACACACTCGACAGTTCCCATCATTTATGGATGACTTTATTTATAAACAAGATCCAGCGTGCTCTCTTTCTCACTGCTCCTGATGCTTTTGTGGAGGTGAAATTGCTCTTGAAGTAGTGCCATGTCTCCCTGTTGGCCTCCCTGGGGGGGTTGCAGAGTGGGCTGGGGGATTGATAGCACCATGATAGGGATGTGTTTGGATGGTTGGAGCTGATGGGAGCAGAGGATGGCCTCTTCCACTCACAGGTTTTTCTTTCATATGCCGTCTGAATATTCTCACTTCATAGCAGACAGACAGCTGTGGACAGAGAAGATGCAGTCGGTGTTATTACAAGTTTTAATGAAAATCCTCGAGCGGGAGTACAAGTTTCGAAGGAGAGAGTATGAGATTGAAATGATGTGTAGGAATGGGAATAAAGGATGTGATCGCTGCTGTTTTACAGGTGAAATGAGATGAATTTCAATACTGTGTGTGTGTGTGTATGTGAGATGGTGGTAGTTTTTTGAGGAGGGCTGGGAGCTTTTCAGAGAAGAATTCAGTGTGGCATTACAATCGCTCGTCAAAAAATTAGAGTTTGAGTGTTGGCAGGAAACATTTTGGCACTTTCTCAAAGACTGTCAAAAAGACTGCTGTAAAACAAATACAATGCTCAAAGCAGCTTGTGGTTTTCCCAATTACTTGCATCCTTGCCAAATGGAGGCATTGTTAATAAGCTGCAGGCTCAAAGAGGCACCGCCAACGCAGATTTAGCCAAACATCTCACCGTCAAGTATAAACTTTGTTTAATTGAGAGCTGATTAAAGCTCCTATGTGCAAGAAAATGTCTTACCTTGGTGCCCGAAGGATGGTCGTGGATGAAGGCATTCACACCGTAGTTTGTGTATAATTTGCCAGGTACTTGCGCTCGTATGGGATTGTCCCACACAGTTGGATTGTGGCAAAATTGGAGCCAGGTTCAACGTTTTTGTTTGATGACCCTTAGTTTTTTTGCACCAGCACTTTGAACTCATTGAAATGAATGAGTGTTTCTGAAGTGAGTCTTACCTCCAACATTTAGCAGCTGTTTTAACTCCTCACTTACACCATTTATGACTCTATACATTATTTGACGGCAAACATGTAGCATTTCTCAAAACTTCTTTGATGCCCGTGGAGAAAGTCCCCAGACTCCCTTAAAAAATCGCTTCATTTGTGAGTTGGTGAGTCAGAAGAAACGTTGTTATGCCTGAAGATATTCATTTGTGTAGAAAACTTTCCATCCATTTGTTCCGTTGATGTACGTTTTTATTTGCATATAGAGCGAGGAAGTGAGGGCGAGCAGCCTCCAGGTGCTCACTGAAAAAACGAACATGATTGGTGACATCACAAATAGTTTGGAAGCCGATCCTGGTCCATTGCAATATTCAGCATACTCAAGTGTAATGTGGAGACTTGAAGCCTCCGCTGCACATACACTGAGAATGAACTTCACAGTGAAGCAAGAGACGTCTCCGTGAAATAGTTTTTAAACTTTTGAAATAACACACATTTGCATAATCAAAGATTGATGATTTTTTAATGAGGGAGAAGGAGTAGATGTAATTTTAAGGATTTTAACAAGATAATCGAACATTTTGTTGAAAAACAATATCAGAAATCTTAAGTAAGTATAAGGTTATGGAGGTAAAATTATACAACTACCAACATGATGTGCACACTGCAGCAATCAAAGAAATGGTGCTTTATTTTGGTCAAAAAACAAATTCTTTCTTGTGCAAGCTTAATGTTTGATTTGAATTTATTGGGATTTTACTGCCAATTAAAAATGGTGACCGGGGCCTCCTTTTATCTGGATGTCTTTGTAAAGCAGTAACTTCTTTATCCCCAGAGTGGAGTGATCAGCTTATAAAGAGTGAAACTGGATCCACCAACTTGCCTCCTCTGTCTGAAGTCTTTTGCTATAAATGTGTTGAAGTTGAGCAACCCGACAAAAAACACATACAGCTAAAAGACTTGCTGTGTGTGTCGGGGATGTCGGAACCAGCCGGGGTCCAACACTGATCGGTTTGAACGGTGAAAGAGGTTGCGCAAAGGACAAATAATCTTCAAGTCTGCATCTGGCGCTCTTTAACTAGCTCTTGTCTGTTTTTCAAACTGTGTTATTCGGTGGACCTTGTCCAAACAGTCTGCTGCTGCTGTTTTGACGTGACTCAGCGGTTCTGGTGTGTGAAGAGCAGAGCTTGAGGAAACACAGAAACAGATAAAAAAAAGAAAAAAGAAAGGCGGTTGTGCGTGTGCTCCCAGCACACAGCCAGCAGCCCTTCACAGCTACTTGACTCCCTCACAAAAACAAACGCCGGGTACTGTTTGTATTGTAACATCTAAACGCACGAACATCTCAGAGGAATTAAGAGCGTCACCGAGGGGTGCGCTAATGTGCCACACCAAATCTGAAGACACGTCTCAAACACTTAGACGGAGAAAACCAAAGTTGAGACATGGTTTAAACAACACATGAATACATAGACCAACAGAGGAAGTGAACATCAGAAGCATAGTGACTTTTAAAAGTAAAGCGCAGCATGAGCCAGCGCCTTGGACAGACACAGAGATCAAGTGACGGGAGATGAAATGCATTGCTATATCTTTGCTGTAATGAGAGCGTGTCTGTGTGTGATAATAAAAGAGGGGCTGGGGGGTGAGGAGAAACTGAAAGCGGACACACCACATCTCCATACCCATGGGGCGAGCAGGAGACAGACAGTAACGCTGCTGTGTCCCCTGCCTGTGCTGTCAGCGCCGTGGCTTTTCAACCTGCGATTGGACAACAGACACAGGCATTAACTCCACGGCAGCGGAGCTCAGAGCAGATCAGTGGAAAGGTGCTCAACGCCCTTCAAAGGCTGCATTTCCTCCAGAGGAAAGGCACGGTGGGCTTTGATCAATATCTCCTGTGTGAAGGCTGCAGACATGGAAGGTTAATGGCCATTTAACCCAGTGTCACCTCCACTGTCCCGTCTGTGTGCTAATGCCTTTGAAAACTTGACACAACCATCTCCATTACAGATCAACAGCTTTATCTCTCTCTCTTTCTCTGTGTGTGTGTGTGCTTGGTATATGCACTTGTATAGTCTATAGGTCAAACTGCATGAGCAACCAGTGATATAAGCCCCAGTCCAGAGTACAGGTCAGCTGATGGTGCGTCATTACAGGCTTTTTAATGATTTTTCGCTCATGGATTCACTGCCTCAAGCTTCTCATGTATAAGGCTTTGGCAGATGGCGTGTATGTTGCTATAAATGCTCTGTTTGTGTAATTTGCTTCTACATATTGCAAGAGTCTGGCCAACATTTCATGTGATGGTGTAACATGAACGTCGAAATTGCAATATTACCTCTCAGGTTCAATATGTGAAGTATCCAGCCTTTATCATTGTTAGACATTTTGAAGGTATTTAAAAGATGAATCCTTACAGCACATATATGCCCCACTGAACACTGGATACATATTTTTTCCCTCAGAAGAAATAATGAACTGATGCATAAAATATTGGATCTCATCAAAAGCGAGTCTGGAAGTCGATAAAATACAAAAACATCAGTAATCCGCTGAAGCCAAGAAGTCTACTTTTGTAATATCAAGTGTTTGACTCTTCACTGTATTTTTAAAAACGTTAGATAGACCTGTGTTGTGTTTCATGCATCAAGATTTAATAAATTTGAGATGCTATCATGAGTCATGTGACTTACTGGGAAACATTGCACATTGCCTTGTTTGCTCATGTTAGCAATTATGCGGAGTGAAACTACTAAACACACACCACCCTTGTAAAATGACAATGTGTTGTCTTTTATACATTTATTGTTCGGATTAAACCAGCATTTCTCAAACCTTTTTGCACCACTTTAGAAAAGGATTAGGCTCTCCGGGTACCACCATATTGACCTACGTTCTGATACAGTCGTGTACAGTCGCGCCTTGTAGGCGCCTTAGCCGTGCTGCATAAGAAGCCGCTTGCACTCATGCGCGGTTCACTGTCATCAACAAACAAGTCAAACAAGTACCTGCTAACTGATTTTCATATCAAGTTTCAAGTTTAGTTCATTCAAATCACACTTCCAAAGCAAACAGGTGTTCCACGAAAGTTCCTCCCAAAAACCGACGTATGTATAAACTTACATACGTAAGATTAAAATAGAAGCAAGTTTAACCAGGAAAGGATAGAAAACAAATAGGTGCATAGCAGATGTAAAAAAACCCAATAAGATAAAACAAAACAATGTAAGTCATAATTTAAAACCCAATGAATCTGATAAAAATAAAAAGGTTAGATATAATTAAAAGGAAATTAAAGGAACAGTATGAATAACACATCCAACTCTTAAACTGCAGAGCTTGCGTATGAAAATGGTCTGCAAAAATGTCAAGTATGCAGCTGAAACATGCAACAATACTGGCAGTCCTTCTCGATACGGTTCCCACTTAAATTAGGAACAGTAGTTTTATGTAAGTCTTCAGAGTAGATTGGAGTTGAGACTTTTAAGGTCAGTGGGTCCATATGTGGTGAACTGTATTGGATTCTGGATGAGAACTCGTAAAAGAAAGTTTTCTTTCAGGCTGATATTCACATAATAAAACACACGCTGTCTTGATCAGCAGAGTGGTGCACCGGGTCAAAGTAACTCCACCTCCTATGAAGGCTGTCTTGGCAGCGCGGTCTGTTTATCTCTGTTTGAGTAAGAACCCCCAAATGAGGAGAAGCTATAACAGCTCACAGCACACACCGGCCCATCAGCACTGAAAAGTGTGATCCAGCCCCTAAAAGGATGGAGCACCAACCCTCTTCTTCTCTCCTCTTAGTCACCTCTAATCATCAATGCACCGGAGTCATTAGCCTCCACGATCCCCTCGCTCTCTTGCTCTCTTCCTCCTTACTTCCTTTCAGGGCCTCACAATGAAGCCATTTGCATCCGTCCAGGTTGCTACGATACTCGGCCACTGCGACTTGAAATGTTTTGCCTTTGCTTTGAAGGTGGATTTCAAGAGGAAAACAGCTGCAGGAGAAGAAAAAAGACACAGTTTATGTGACGCTGGATGTGTTGTGTTTCTAAGGTTGCAGCTAACTCGATCACACTAACTGTTATCCTTATTTGGCGACGTTTGGGAGGGGTTGCGCTTCCATGTGCCCTGCCTTCGTTATGTGCATGGGTGTTTTTCAGTGTCTGTATGGCCTAATGAGGCTGTTAGTTGCTGTTGACTCCCTGCCATATGTGCATGAGCACATCGGAGAGCCTTGAGGCAAAGACTATTCTTTTCCCCCTAACACATAATGGTTTGCTTTTTTAGCTGCGTCTGCAATGAGCATGCAGCAAATGGAGAGAGAAAGAGAAAATTCCTGCTGTGACGGTACAGATTAATGCGCTGAGGAATGGAAGGCTTTGTTAAATGCTGATGCTCACTCAATTTCACAGGTTTCCTGAGGAATCTTCTGTCAAACTACAGCAATTGTGTTTTATTGTTAAGTTTATTTTCATCAGGAGAGACTTCGTAGAGAGTGAGCTAATATTTTACTGACGTGCTCAGTAATGATGAGAAAATGTGAAGAGTCTGTGGTTGACCCCATCATGATATACTGTAAGTGGGTAGTGAAATTGTAAGTAGTATAAGACCCACTTGATGAAGATTTGGATGTATTTGAAGAGGAGCAGACTTCTGGTGGCGCTGCTAGTGTTTAACCTGGATGTGAATGGGGTGAAGATAGGGCTGCAACTAACAATTATTTTCATTATCGATTAAACTGTTGGCTATTTTTACAATTAATGATTGACTATTTCTATACAATGTTTAAAAGAAATTGTGAAACATGCTGATAACAAGGCCAAACTGATGTCTTCAAAATGCTTCTTTTGTCCAAAAATCAGTCCAAAACCATAAGAGTCTTAAAGGACACATATTATGCTCCTTTTCAGGTTCATAATTTTATTTTGGGTTCCTACTCGAACAGGTTTACATGTTTTAGTGCTAAAAAAACCAAACAAATCAGTTTTCTCATATTGTCCACTGTAGCAGCACTGTATTCCCGCTCTGTCTGAAACGCTCTGTTTTAGCTCCTGTCTCTTTAAGGCCCCCCTCCTGAATACCCAGTCTCCTCTGATTGGTCAGCTTACACATGCCTGAGCAAGCACCGCTAACAAAAACAAAACAGCAGTGCTACATCAATTCGTACGTGCCAAACTAGCTGTTAGGTATAAATTATGCAGATGTGTTACATGGTGTCGTATTGTGATGTCACGAAGTGACAGAATTAAAGGCGGGACTACTGACGAGGCGTTTCAGGAGCAGTGTTTTTTGTGTCTTTCTAATACCTTTCACATATCCAAGAATCTTAATAAAACACTGAAGTCTCCTTTTAATCTTCTCAGCAAATGCTTCATATTTTGCTTGAAAAATGTCAAAATAGTTGGCAAATACATTTCTATTGATTGATTGATTGATTGATTAATTGACTAATCCTTGCTGCATTTTCGGAGAGGCGGGTTGCGATGGTTCATACTGAAATGACAGCTGACTGTAGCAGAGGGGAGAACAAATTTAAAGTTTGACAGCAGCGATATGATTGGCTGATTCAGATCGTGGTTGGTTTAACTGAAAGAGTAAACTCCTGTAGGCAGCCAATAACAAAAAAAGTTGGAGAAGAGGGAGAGGGACTAAGCTTAATTTCATTGATTAGTAAAAATTCTCACATAAGAGGGTTTGAATGAGCAGACAGAGAGCTGTCATGTTTCAGACAGATCGTCTCGGCGGGGCAGTCCAGGTGTCAGGGGACAGGAGGCATAAATGAAGTCATACCACAAACCCTCAAGCCTTATTACTGTACATTAGCGCTCCACTAAGTTTCTGTCCGCCTCAACATCCTCTGGGATATTTCCAGCCTTTGATGAAGCTCAACTGACGGCTGGCGCGAAACGCATTCCTTCCACCTCTGTCACCTCTGCTCAGAAGAGCCTCCTGTGCGGCGCTGCAGCGTGTCTGAGCGCTAATTAGCCCCGTGGAAATAAAGACAGAAGTCCACTTTCCACTGTGAGAGATCGCCGGTGCTATATCAGGCTAATGCTAATGCTTGAGGAGGAGGTTTTGTGAGAGGTGTTTTATCCCTGTCCTTGGCACGCCGTGGCGGGGTCCCGCTCCTTGCCAGGCGTGATGGTTTTTCGTGGTTCCTGCCAGGCTGTGCTCCCCTCCCTCACCCTCCTGCCCCATCCATCTCATCGTGCCTCTGTCTGAAATTCAATTGACCTTTTGTACCACCTCACAGTGAATGGGCACAGGCCACCTCCACCAATAGCCAACCCAGAGCTCTCATACCTCTTTATTTGATCTGTCCAGCCGAGTTCGGTGCTTTCATTACCTACCCAAACACCCCCACTCCTCCACTCCTCCGCAGCTACATCCTCTTTTATCTCTGGTCATGTCTCTTTGCTGGTAGGGGAGAGGCAGTTCAGGCGATGGAGGTGATATATTTTACAATCAGGAGAAAACTCTTTCTTCTTCCTCCTCCTCATGTTCTTGATGGTTATAGTGATTGGCTTTTATTTGTGCCTGCTCGGCTTGTTTTAAACACAGCCCTTTTTCTCCTCGTCTTCCCCTCAGAGGACTTTTTTCTGACTTTGAAAAAGTGCTGAGGTAGCTTCCCTGTCGCTCGGGACAGAAGAGCTCTGAATGGCTGCGCTGTGACGAAGGCCTGTTGTGACCGTGACCTGCCAATCATTGTGATCACTGGGATTGACAAATTGATCCCAACGGCCTCATTCCAGGCCCCTAATTACATCTTAAATCAAACGAGCGCTATTGTCTCAACTTTCCGTCATCTTACATTTCTTCCCCTTCATCTGGATTCTCCTTTAATTCCCCGTTTGCCTCTCCCATCATTGCATGCTTCTGCACCTTGCCCTCGCGCCAGCGTCAAAGTCATTAAATCTTTTCAGTCCCCTCTCCACCCCCACATGCTGTCTCTTTTCTTCTTCAGCTCTAACCCCAGTACAGGTCTGCTGCACTGTGATACATACTAAAGACCAACTTCAGCAGCTACAGCACCTCATGTGTGACCACTACCAATCAGAGCTCGCTGTTGTACAATGTGTGCTTTGCTGACTGTTGGACTTGGCATCTGTGTGATGGGCTTTTTGGGGTGTGTGTGTATGTGTGTGTTAGTCCTGCTCTTTCAGCAGCACAGATCAGTTAGTATGGAGAGGAAGGGGCTATGAATTTCTGATATTGTCCTGTAAGGTAGAGGCTAAAAATGACAATTATTCTTTTTTTGTTTTTTCTATATTACATATAATACACTGTGCATATATATATCTATATTACTAAAAAAGGTGGTGTTTCAAAGGTGGAAAAACAAGGTTGTCAAAAGTATATGTATTGTAGACTTAACAAAAGTGCCTTCAGGCTTTTGTGGAGTTTAAAGGCCCCACGTTGTGAAATTTCTGACCACTAGAGGTGCTGAAGAGAGCAATATTTTAATGAGCAGGTCCATGTTTCACATATACCCATGTAGGGCTGGTCAGTATGACCCTAAAATAATATATAATGAAAGATCTGTTGTTAAAACAATGAAATAATAGTATGATCACAAAGTTTCAAAGAGCTGTATCAGTATATAATTTTCTTGCTCTTTGGGGTCTATGCCTAAACATGCAGACAAAACTGAAGAACTGTGAAGATCTTTGTATGCAGTGAGGAAGTTTAATGAGAATGAATAGGGCCACACAATATCCAGTTATCTTAATGCATCAGTGTTATACACGCCATTAGCAGGGCTCAATCCCATTTCCAACTTTTACCCCTACCCCTTGTTTTCAAGTGCCCCCTCTCAGAGTTACAAGGGGTTAGTAGTTGAAATCTCCCCCCATGAAATGGGACAACCCTTCAAGACCCTCGTGCATCATCAGTAGTCATTGATGCTATTTATGTAAACGGACTCAACCGGACATTTCCAGTGTGCCGTCTTAACCCGTGATTTCTCTTGTGTCACTGTGGCAATCCTGATTCATAATGCCATTTGCCATGCTGCAATAAAAAGAGAGAGGAAGAGGACTGAAGGCCACAATAACAAAGCATTTTTCAAAAAGTCTAGTGAGACTGGAAAGACATTCAAAGTATTTGTTAGCCCTTAATGGAAAACTGCATTTTGTTGAGAAACAGAATGTTGCCTCACTTTGAGGCACAAAAAGCATCAATCTCGAACATGCAGCGTGTTGCATTGTTCCCAGTGGGGAGGGAGCAGGTCACCATAGGACAGCCAGCTGACTGATGGAGGCCGCGTGCAGCTATTGTCATAGTCTCATTCCATCATTAACAAAGAGATCATAGTGATGCTAAAACAGGCTGTAGCACCATTGTGCAGACTCCATTTAACCCACCAGACAAAGGCATGCAGCACTTTAACCAGCTGACTGCCTATTGTGTCCAGTCCGGTATGAAACGCAATAACAGCAAGAATAAATAGTCATAATCAGCTTGCGTGACCTTAAGTGATCCACAGTATCTGACGCATATGTCTCGCAGTTGAAAGTGTAAAAAGAGGTGATTCGTCACCAAACCTGTCCGTTTCCTTGACAGCAAATTTATGCAGCCTGGGTGCGGTTGCTGTCGAAATGTACGAGTTCAGGTCTGTACCAGCTCCCAGGGGTGGCAGGAGGGAGGGTGCCCACAACCACAGCCACGTTTCCCAGAAAGCCCAGATATTTTTACAAGCCTCCTAATGAGAGCTGTAAGAGAGCAGGACCCGTGTAACCGAGCAGCTTGTGAAAGTACAGAGGCACCACGCTGCCTTCAAATTTGATCAAGGTACAGAAATGAAAAGCGAGAGCTGGGAGAGGCGTGAGAGTGCATGTGAATCTCATCGAGTCGAAGGAAAAAAGATTTTAAAACAAGGACCGTTTGCAAGCATGGCAGGAAGAGGGATGAGACGAGAGAATTAAGGGGTTCAACCTTTAGTTTGGCCTTTGTGCTGGCATTCGCTGTTGTTTCAAGATGATAATGGATTGTGTGCTCAAGTCCTCTAGTCCTTAACCCACTATGATTCACTTTTGTGTGTGTCTGCTTCTCCAAGAAACCCCTCGACATTCCTCGTGAAGCACTGTGATAAAGGGAGGCCACAGCTGTGTGGAAGCCCAAGAGACAAAGAGACTCAAATATGTGCACACAACTGTTAAGATCAAGACTCATTTGCATCTGCAGAGTGCATCCAAGCTGTATTGTGTCCAAGTTCATGTCACAGCCTCTGCTTTAATGGGTTATCCATGTATTCATGACCTTAAGATCACCTTCCAGGGACCTGCAGCATGTTTCTAATTGACAGAATGTGCCATATGGTTGGGATGAAGATCCTCATGGGGTTAAGTTGGTTAAAACAAGTACACAGAGGAATTTCTCAGAGGGCGCCGTGACCTTATGCCATATGTTATTGTGTGTCCACAGGTTCATCTTATTACGATAACGTGAGGCCGCTGGCGTATCCTGACTCAGATGCTGTTCTCATCTGTTTCGACATCAGCCGCCCAGAGACTTTGGACAGTGTCATAAAGAAGGTCAGTGTTTTTTTTTTATTGTTGTTTCCACCCCCCCCCCCCCCCCCCCCCCCCCCCATTTCATCTCCTCCTCTCAACACTTTGGATCAGCATTTAATATCTGCTGTGACACAGGAGAACTAACCGGAAAGAAATTCACTTTCCCCTGATCAGCATCTTGTATCCACTCAGATTTCTGTGCCAGCAGCTTGCATTTTCACGGCTCAACAATAGAGCAAATCAGCACAGAGGTTAGAGCCTCTCGTTCCTTTATCTCATCAAAATGTCCATGGATACTTGACCCTCGTCCCTCCGAGGAATGGTAAGGTCAGAATGAAGAATGAGAGGAGAGGCTTTGCAGCCGGGTGGGTTTGACAGGAATATCAGATACGCAAATTAGCCACACCATATCAAAGAAGGCAGGAGCCTGGTCAAGAGAGCTAGAATCACCTCTCTGCAGACATTTAATATTTAAAATCTGGGTTTTTGCAGAACAGTTGGCCCGATGGTGGCAGATTATAATTATTATAAAATGGCCTATACACAAATTCAAGTGTCTCCCTGCAATATCTGTACAATTTTCTACTTTTACCTTTACTTTCTATGTAAAGTTACTTTTGACAATAATATCTTGGGTTTGGGAAGAACCTGTGCAGTTTCCAGCTGCAACAACAATAATGGAAAGTGTCCACAAGCCTTTACTTCATGAAGAGTGCCGCTATCTGAGATCATACACTTTACAGACTCCCAGGGACCAAGATGTTATTTTTCTGATTAGTGATTAATTAACATTACTGTTATAGTAAATAAAACCCTCTGAGTGACCGATAGTTGGCATTTTTTTCACCTCCATGTCCGTTTATTTTTTGGTTGGTTTGTCAGCAGGTTTACACAAAAACTATCAAACACATTTCACCTAAACTTGGATGGTGGATGGGTCTGGACCCAGAATAGACCCCATTAACTTTTGGTGCGGATCCAGATAAAGGGACAGATCCAGGAAGTTTTCTCATTTTCTCTTCAACATTGCGAGAGAGGGCATTTTTCTGAGATTTTCCTTCATTTCTTAGGGAATCTTGAAGAAAAAAGTATGTCATCAATCCAAGTCAATACGGCTTTCCGTAGATAGCAAAACACACAAAATGCCAGGTTTGGTCTCTACTTCAGATGTTGTAATGCTGTTGCTGAGATCGGGGTGGCAGCTGAAGTGTGGTTCTGGCCGGGCGGGGTTGTGGTCATGGATTTGTTTTTACGGTTGGTGGCAACACCTATTGTACATGTAGAGACACCCAACTTAATGGGTTTGTTTGCGTGCATGTGTGTCATGTGAAACAGGCCTGTGCCATTTAGCGCTCTCTCATCTTGAAGCCATGTGTGTGTGTTTGCCTTTGAACTGCGCTCCTTGTGGGTGCTCCTTGTGTTCCCACGGCTGGCTCGTTGACGTGTTTAGTGGTCTGAGGGGAGCTCCTAAAATGCCCATGCAGACTTTGTAGATCTAACCCGAGCCACCTTTTTTTTTCAACCCACAAATCTCACAAGCCTCAGCGCGCTCTGTCAACAGGGGGAAGCAGAGCTACCGTCAAGCTTTTGGTTTTCCCATGAATCCCTCGGCAGGGGGCTGCCATGACCCCTGACCCCGAGCTGTCGCCCTGGTAATCTCTGAAACTCGGGGGCACATGGAAAACCTGTTGCACAATCACCATCCCAAATTAGGCTCTTGACCTCCAGAAACAAGCGGGGTCACAAAGGTTACTGGATGACAGCTGGGGGAGGAGAGAGGGTTCAACAATCAAAGCGTTTGATTGGATGTGATCAGCAGAGCAGGGACGGGCATTGAAGGTCAAAGGTTGTCTTCAGCGTGAAAGGTGAATGGACGCCCTGACATTCTGCACACGGCATGCAGAGTATTTCAGGGCTGTCGGCTGCTGTTGTGTATTTGTGTCGCGGGGAGGAGAGACTGTGTTGGTTCAGCTGAGCTTCAGAAGTGACATTTAATCTCAGGGTGATTTTAGCAGGAAGGCTGCTCAACCTTTCCTGCACAGAACCTGAAATAGATTTGCAGACGGGGGCTGCGTCAGGAAAGGTGTAACACATCAAGAACTGCAGAGCCCTGAACCAAGCTGGCATGAATAAAGTTGTCTTATTTTCACGTGGAGCTTAAGCTAGTGTAATGAAACTTTAATTAATCAGTGAAACAGTGTGTGCCCTTATTAGAGCTGAAATGATTAAAACGATTAATTGATTGGGTGTGACAAACTGTCACTTGCTCCAGTCTTTCAGGTGTAAGGTTTCGTTGTTTTTCTTCCTCTTATGTTGAAGTAAATTCAATGTCTTTGGGTGTTGGAGTGTTTGAGTGATTAAAGGAAATTATGATGTGCATTTTTCACTATTTTCTGTCAAATGTATTGACCAAAACACAAACTGAAAGTAATTGTCAGTCGTAACCCTACTGTTACTGAGTTTACGGCTGCGAACATGTCATTGAATCTGATTATTTTTTAATGAAATGATTCATTGTTTAGTCTATAAAATGACAGATCATAATAAAATTGCCAATCAGAGTTTCCTGGAGCCGAGGGTGGGTGATGACCCGTTTAGTCCAAACAAAAACATATTCAATTTACGACATTTGACGACAACAGCAAATTCTGCTCCACTTTTGCCTGATAAATGACATTTTCATATTCCCAAATATTGAGGAATTGACCTCATCTACTAGATTCACAGTTGTAAAAAGGTACTTACAGACCTAACAGACCTTTTACTTTCCCCTGGCTCCTTAGCTGAACAAATGTCTTTTATCGAGAGAGCATTATCCTCCCAGAAGCTCAGGTGTCTGGTGTCAGAGAAGCCAGAGGTTGTCACTGTGTCTCAGCAGCTCTCCTCTCATATTTGGCAGAATCACTGATGTATTTCTGTGTCTCTCCGACAGTGGCAAGGGGAGACGCAGGAGTTCTGTCCCAACGCCAAAGTGGTGCTGGTTGGCTGTAAGCTGGACATGAGGACAGATGTCAACACCCTGAGGGAACTCTCCAAGCAGCGCCTCATCCCCGTCACCCACGAGCAGGTGAGAACAAGAAGATGATGGATATGTGAGGAGAAAGAAATGAGATGAGGTGCATTGGAAAATAGATTATAAAAGCATTCTGACGATTATTTTTCTATCGTGGATCAACCGTGGCGTTGCCTCTCTGGTCCCACAGGAAGGGAGTGTGAGAGAAACCTCACACAACACAATCAGCCACCGCAGAATAAGAGCTGTGTGAAACCCCTCAGGGACATGTTGCTGGGGTTGGCATTTTGACCGAAATTTTGCTGACAAGCAATGCAAGGTTGCTTACGGCGAGGGCCGCGGGAGAAGCGCGAGTGGTTAGTGGAGTTTATGTCGAGGGACACATTTTATTTTTCCTCTGAAATGAAATATTCATGCAGATTTAGGGATTTTGAAAATGCAGGATGAATAGAAAAACGGACATTGATAAATGAGCGAGCCCTTTTATCGTACGCCGCCATGACCTCTAAGCCAAGGGGATGGGGAGAGGAGGGAGGGGATGATAAACTGTTCTGTAAATCTGTGAATTTTAATCAGCTTTCAGTATGTTCATTTTGTGCTCTCCCGTGTTGGACATACAAAAAGTGGAGGGGCTTTTTCACCACCGCACAAAAGCCCCCAGAACAAAGGAGCCTTTTTTTCCGCTGCCGTCTGAGAGCTCGCCGCAGGCTAAAAGCACGCAGCCTGAAAATCCGCAGCTGAAAAAAACAGACAGTTCATGTAAATAAGATACATAAACAAAAGATGGTGTGGCCAACCGCAGGGCTAATGTGAAATAGCTGGGGACCATTTGTGGTCATGCCTACATTAAGCTATTGTTTTGCTCCTTCTCAGTCACTACTGTTAGTGCCCTGAAAATGTGTGTCACACAGCGGATGCCAAAGCTGTGCACAATAAACATTTCGGAGCTCTAATCCAATAGCCTGTGTTGTTATCCTGTTGTTGATCTTAAATTGAATTCCAACACAGCTGAGGAGTCGCCGGAGAGAGTGACCACTGGGTGAACTCCAGACATTTCCGCACTAATCTGCCTGAGATCCGATCGAGCTTTTCCGCTTGTCGCCACGATCTCTACCTCAGTCCCCCTGAATCCAAATCTGCCATTCCACCTAATGAGGACTTCATTGCTTCTTATCTGTGGCTCAGTGCACAGCCGCGATAAAAATCGAGCAACAAAGCTGTCTGTGTTGGAGAGTATGCGATTTTCGGGTCATGGGAAATACAACCGTGGGTTTTTAAGTGTGATCATGAAACAAGAGGAGCGAGGATAGAGGCTGAGGGACTTTGAAATTAAATTTGTCTCTGATTTGATCACAAGCAAACAATTTACAGTCTTAATTAACTGGGTATATTGTAACATTACTCAGGGGGAATCTCCAATGGTGGAGTTTAGTCTCTTCTCTCTAAATAGCTGCACAGACCATGTCATCAGTGGCCCAGTGGGCACTGTGCCGCTCTGTTCCCACTCTCCTACCGCAGGCCGAGGAGTCAGAGTATCTACATAATTAATGCCTCAGATGGAGGAGCTTCATTTGTCTGCGGCCATGTTTGGACCATTGACATTCAGTCTACGGGTTAGATTGAAATCTTTCTCTCAGGTCTGCTGCCTCTTTCAGGAACATTTAGTCTTCCACTGTTGAGATGTAGTGCCTGCTTATGCCAAGGCACAATGAAGGATGGGATGCATATTTTTCTCCGTGAAGTGCTCACACAACATCTTGACAGGGTGTAAACTCATGTCGACCGAGCCTTAAAGCCTTAGGAAACAAGAGAGAAGAAATTCTATTAGAAAAGAAGCAGAGTACAAAGCCACTGAAAGGAAGGAAGGCGTAACATAAATGTACTGGGAAGATGCCAAAAGGTTTTTCGTGGCACCTCAGATAAAATAAAATAAGTAGTCTCACTGTATATTTTTCCTGTAACACAATTTGTTGGTTGTGATATAAATCAAAGGAGACATATTATGCTCATTTTCAGGTTCACTGAAGGAAAGGAAAACACACACAAAAAAAGCATAATAGTTGTCGCTTGTTAAATGTCTCCTATTTTCCTGTCTCCGTGTTCCAGGGCAGCACGATAGGTCGACAGATCGGGGCGGTGGCCTACGTCGAGTGCACCTCCAAGGTTTCGGAGAACAGCGTTCGGGACGTCTTTCACGTCACCACGGTGGCGTCGGTGCGGCGGCCGCACAAGCCGCAGCTAAAGCGCAGCAGCTCCCGCAGAGGCCTGAAGCGAGTCTCACAGCTCCCGTTGCCTCCCCTACCGGGTCGGACTGAGCAAATGGACCAGGCCCCGGCCATGAGGAAGGACCGGGCCAAGAGCTGTGTGCTCATGTAGAGACCCTTCATTCTAAATTAAATATGTATATACATAAACAAAGAAATATATAACAGAGGAAGTCTATTTATTGTTTTTTTTGTTGTTGTTTTTTTCCTCGTATCTTCATTTTTTTGCACTGCAGAGGAGTGAGGAAAAAAGAAACGCTGCGCTGTGGAAAGAAATGCTTTGGATTTTTCTTTTTTTTGTTGCGTGTGTGCATATTTTCTAAGCTGTTTACATATTTGTGTTGTTTTGAAATGATGACAAATTGGACTAACCCTGGGGATGTGAGGAAGCTGTGATAGTGGAAGTGTTGGCTAGTCCCTGGTATTAAAGAGGAATTAATTTCCTGAAGCCGCTCTAATGAAAGGATGCCACCGCGGCGATGCTGAGGAGAGTGAGGAAAACCATGTCGAGGACGGACATCTGGGGATGAAGCTTGTTTTTTTTTTTCAAAGACAGTGTTGCTCAGCGAACATTGGGACTAATTGTCCAGCTGCACTGTCTGAAGTCGCTTCCTGTTGCCATATTTGAGAGGAAAACCTGTATGTTCAGTCATGCTGAAAAGGGATTCTAGTGGTAAGACGAATGATGGCTCAACCAAACAATAGGAGCTGGAAATGAGATTTTGTAACACTGAAATATTGTGAAGGTGTGTTTGAGTGTTACTACCACAAGTGCATTTTAGAAAAGAAGTCACAACATATCTGATTTTATTTGCTCGTTTAACACTTCTAGTTTTTCTCATCGGCTCCAACTGTGTCAGTTTAATTCACTGAAGTTAATGCTGTTGTCACTATTTTAAAGATGTTTCTTTGTGGAAAATAAAGTGGTAAAATGTTAGGGCTATTTTGTTGTACTTTCACTAGAGTCTAAAATAAAGCAACAGCTTGACTGTAAATACATTTTATTCCTTTTTTTCATTAAATGGATTAGCGATGTAGATCATGTGATTAACACACTTCTCTCATCATGCTGAGATGAAGTAAATCAGTTAGTCACAATGCTCAGTCTTCTCTTTGCAACTTCTGATCCATGTGCTTTCCTCTTCCAGCCTCCTAAAGCCACATCTGTAAATAATACCTGTCCATTTCCTGTGTTAATGCCATCTCTGAGCTCTCATGTTGCCCTGCAAGTCAAACAGCACTGCAGCCTGAGGAATGAGTCAGACTTTCAAGGTAATGTGCACACTGTGCAGACCTCTCAGCTGGCAAAAAACAAAATTGAACTGCAATGCAGCAGCACCAGTGGACTAATGTAGTGTTTTTAAATGACTGACTCCATACTGTTACAGGAGCTTCAAGTCTATTCAGTACGACAGATGACATGACGCGTGGGCTCTTTCATCCGCAGAGAACAATTTGGCCGAGCAGTCAATCCAGAGACTCCTTTCAAAGTTGTTTCAGAGTTGTTTCTTTAAAACAGTCCATTGGTCAGACAGTTTCTCTTAGCCAGCAGGGCCTTGTTCTGTTTCTGCCTTTGGCAAGCTGCTGTATCCTGACAGCAGTTAGACGGAGGTGAGACTGGACAGGTCCATCGACTGTAAGTCAAAACACTTTGGCAGCAACTGAAAGCTTTACTTTTGTAACTGTCAGCGTTGTCTGGCAACTTAACTCTTGTAACAATCCTGGTAGACATTAAACATCTGACAGGATGAGCTGGCGTGATGGATGAAATGTCAGAGAAACTGAGATAGATGAAGAAAGAAACTAGCTAAGACAAGAAATTAAAGGGGAAGTTTTGGACCTGCCAAGGGGTCGTAAGATAATTCTGAGGTGTCAGTCGATAACAAGATGGGAAACAATATTTCAGCTTCACAAAAATGTACCTGGCTTTTCTGTTTTTCTGTAAAATTCAGTAGAAGTTTACCTCTTCAGACATCAAATTCTTTGGTTTAACTGCTCATGCAACCTGTGAGGAGGTGTCACAGGTAGACAATGCTTGGTTAAGGGTCACAAGTAGGGTAAATGGTACTAGGATCCAAAATACCCTTAATCCACTGACTCCCTGCAGAGCCACTCTGGTCGCCATGCTAAGATTATGCAAAATAATCAATTAATTTTTTTTTTCCAGTAGAAACATCTGGCAGTCCATATCAGACCTTATGGCGGGCTGACTTTGGCCCATGGGCCCCACTTTGGGCAGCACTAATGTTTTGATACTCAGTTTTCAGTCAAATGTATTGTTCTCACTGTTTAAATCCAAGCTAGTAGTTTATTACATAAAGCAGAATAAAACAGGAGGTGGGGCATTTTTTTGGATGGACACAGGAGTCACGGAGCGGCTGTAGGAAGGTGGTGCCCAGGGCAGGAAATGAGCAGTGGAAATGAGGCCAGCACCCACAGCAGGGGCACCAGACCTGCTGTGCCCCTACAGTTCAGACTGACACTTTAAAGAGGATTATTTTCGTGTTGCCAGTGTGTGTGTGTATGTGTGTGTTTGTACGCTTAACAGAGAGGCCATTGGGCAGCATCGTCTCTGTTGCACTGGCCTGCATCTCTCCATCAGCCTGCATATCCATCAAAGGAAGCAGTCATCCGGACGCTGTTACAGACGTGTACATCTCGCCAAGATGAAGACAAATCAGCTGCTGCCTTGTTTGTAAAATTAGACTCGCATCTGAGTTTATCTTGACAATCTAGGCAGGTTTATTACTGCAGGATGTCTAGCCTCGATTTCAGCAATCTGATCAGCCATTTGCCCTTTACCACTGAGACGCCAGGAGGATTAGAAGTACCTTTCTGGGTTCACGCTCTGATTCTGCATTCTTGAATTTCCCTTTGATTCTCTGCTGTTCCAAGTGGCTCTGACAAGCACAGAGAGCCCAGTCATTTCATCCCTGCACGACCAGGGCTGACGTCATCCACACAGGAAGTACATGATCGCAGACGTTCCCGGCTAATTACTACAATTTGCAGATAGGGTTGTGTCTGTAGAAAGGGCAGGGCGAGAGAGACAGAGGGAGAGAGAGAGAGACAGAGAGAGAGAGAGAGAGAGGGAGAGAGACAGAGCGATTGAGAGAGAGACACTGATGAGGAGTGATGGACACAGAGAGAGACAGTACTTGGCCTGCCTGCTGACAAAAGGCTACAGAGCAGAGCCACAAATTGCATACAGTCATGAGAGGATTTGTAATGAGAAGCAGTATGTGACCGAGCTTTACTCACACACACACACACACACACACACACACACACACACACACACACATATACACACACACACACAGACACACACAGGAAGCCAGCAGAGATTGTTGGCATTCCACATTCATAATGCGGGAATTGACCACCAGTGTACGGCACAAGCAAATGCCTTCAACAGCATATTAATCTGGCGACCTTTCCCCCGTTACCTCTTAAGGTTTTCAACTTTATTGTTTCCTGTTTCCCAGCAGATGAACTCAACAAAGGAGAAACCAACCTGGGCCCCTCCCCGAGGTGGTTTAGCAGTGGAAACACAGGCTGTGGAGATTAATTATCCTACGGTTTAGTGCTTTCTGCACTAAAGTGCTGCTAATTAAAATGTGCGAGTGTGTGCTTTCATATAATTTGTCTGAGTGTGTGTGTGCGTATGTCTTTATCTGAATTAATCTGTGTGTGTGTATGAACTGGCTCCAGCATCTTATTACAGAGAAAATATAGTCTTTTTTTTATGTCTTTAACATCAAAAGCAGAACTGGGTGAGTGCGACTGATGGGAGGCATTATCGACATTTTAGTAGGTAGTGTTTTTTCCATCATGTGTTTTCAGATGGATGCACAGTGTTTCCCTGAGGGATTAGAGGTTGTGTATGAGTAGTGTGGCTGAGCTGTGCGAGGAGAGGTCTGATAAGACAAGAAAGATGGAGTGGTTTGGCAACGATATTCAGTATCCAGCGCTCGAGTCTTAAATTGGAGTCCACAGACTGATGGACATCTTGGAGGGGGAAATAAACCAGCTTTATCTGTGACGGTGAAGAACAAATTTGGAGTATCTGTCACGAGGTGCATCGCTGTGGCGTCTCTAGATGTGGACAACAAAGCAAGCTAGAATTTCGCCTGATACACGGTAGTTCATTAATTTAGCCATGTTAGCAGCATGGCTCTGGGTACGATGGTGTTAATTGGTTGCTCCAGCACTTTGGTGCACACTGAAAATGTTCACATATCCTGTGAAATTTCTCAACATCTATAAAATGGATTGGCACCAAATTTTGTATAGACTTTAGTGATCCTCTGACTTTTTTATTTAGTGCTGCCAATTAACTAAAACAGGACAACGTAGACTAAAAACAACGACTAATACAAGCGTCACACATGGTCAAATTATCGTACATTGTGACTTTTGGAATTATTGATCGTACGAAGGGTAAAATTATTGTACAAATACGATAAGGCAACAGATCCGGGCTCAGCAGCCTCCCACTGAAAGCCAGATCAGGAGCAAACACTGCCAAATACCAGTTTGATGACATGGAATACAGCACTGAGAGGAATTACAGTGATTTTCAGCCTATTTGATGAAGCTGGCAAACCAACCACCTGCCAGCAGCCAGCCAAATAATGTGCTAAATAACTACAGTGGAAAGTTTTAGGTGAAATACTTTGTCACCTTGCAAGCAGCTGTTCAGTATTGGGGGACAACTGAGCAGACTGCTTGAGTTTTCTTGTTTACGCCACTCAAGTTTGAGGCGGAGAGGTGATCAGTCTGCTGTGCCGCATGTTGTATAACATCACCATGGAAACTGACGCAGCTGATCTGATGGACGTGTTTATGTGGCTCCTTATAGACTGAAAATTAAATAATGATAAATTAAAGTGCTTTACATAGTTATACCAAGAACATTTCAGGGCTGCAATAATTCAAATGTCAGAATATTAATTAAATTCACAAAGATAATAATAACAGTAAACAGATGAGAAATGTTGGAAATAAAACAGTGAACTAGTGTTTATGCAAAGCTTTTATAGGGTTTTGAGAGGTTGTCACTGATTCTGCAAGTCTCTCAATCTGTTATAATTGAAATGTAGCAGATTAATGGTTTATTTAAACAGTCTCTCATCTTTTTGTGTTGCTCGGGGTCAGTCAATAAATCCCAACATCACCCACCCAGCCGCTCAGCCACTTGGGTTGGACTTCTCATAATTGCTGCAGGGCGTCTGCCATTTACATAGTCACACATTAGGGAGATACCCTTTAAGTTGTTCACTGTTTGGCCGCCGAGCAGCTCGACTGGAGCAGTCGGGGGTTTAGTGCCTTAATAAAGGGCACGTCACTGTCAGCCACAGAGGGAGGGGAGAATATTATCTATTCGCTGCTGCCAGCCGGGTGAGATCATTTCACCTATTGCTGTTACAGTTTGACCTGCTGTGAGAACGCTTTTAAAATCATTTTCAAAGAAAATTCATATCTTGAAGTATGTCAGGGAACCAAGGTAAATGTCATTTGGTTAAAAAAAGATAAAGTTCATTTCCATTAGAAACCTGAAATGATTACTTTTGAGGAAAAAAGACTAATTTTTTATTTTTTCCAGTTTTACCCTGTGCATTGTGGAGCTATTTTGTGGTTCATAGATAGGATTGGATAATAATTGGATAGATAATTGGGTGGAACTGAATTTAAATACCTACCTGATCAATTACATTCTCTTAACATACTTATCTAGAGCAGAAGCAATTATAGTAAGTTGGAGGGTTGCAATACTACATGAAGAGTGTCTCAACTTCAACTTGAACTTTGTTGTCCTGAAGGGAAATTGGTCTTGCACCAGAGGACACATGGACCAGAATCTACAATAAATAAGACAAAAGAAAACACATGAAACGTATAATAAAAAGCTGATATTAAATCAAACCGGTGTCGTCAATCTGTGCATAATTTTTATCCATAGGCTTTGGACGCATCTTTTGCCACAGAACTTAAAGGTCACGTTGATAATATTTTTATGCCAGCAAATTCTTTAAAAGAAAATAATACACCTACATAGCTTGTGGAAAGGTGCACATAAAAGTATCTGCTTTCCTTATTATGATTGTTAATCAATACATTTACAATGTTTGTCGAGTCCAAAATGACTTTTTAGTTTATCTCTGTGTAAGAATTCTGACTGTTGACTCCAGCTTCTAACAACGTTTGTCAGCCAATAGTATAACACCATTAGCTAGCTCGCATTAGCAATGTTAATCTTAGCTAGCTAGCGATGGCAACGTAAGGTATTACAACAAACTGGCAACCACTTGAGGGGTACATGATTTGAACAACAGCGGTGTTGTGGCCTGAAGGCAATGAAGGAGATGGAATGCCACATTTATGACGATTAAATAATGTTCATCAAGTTACAGCATGAACAGTACATCCTGCCATCAACATCTAACCTAATTAAACATCACCACCATCACCACCCATCAATGGTGGTCTTCTGGAAGAGTGATCGTCAGCTGGCTCACCATGAGCATAGATGTTGCAGTCATCTAGCTAAATAAAAACGTTCTCGGTCAACCGGATAGCAGTTGTTTGCTATAGTGATAAACTTACACATTAAGAGAACATTATGTATGAGGTAGAAAAATAAGCTCAGAGGATCTTTTACAACATTACTGTTGTAAGTTGTTGTCAGCCAAAAGCTACCCAGAGCAATATGAAGCTGAGCAGGCAGCAGTTCCCACCACAGTAAATTTGCCAGTTTGAACACTCAACAAATGCAGATAAAATTACCATATTTTTAACCAAACAGTCGCAGATCTCAGGCTGAAGACGCTGTAATTGACATAATTGGGCGCTTTAAACAATAAACAACTTATCACGCTGCTTTGTGTAATGCAATCACTCAGCTTGATATCGAAATTGTGTAATTTCTTGCATGTAACACCATGTACCATGAGCATGAGGACAGCACTTTAGATAATTATAATCTTGCTCCACCACTAGATATGAGAATAAGCAACCCCGACTGTCCAAATATAATGTCAGCGAGGAGACGGGCTCATCATCCCTCGTCTCTCTGGGGAGGAAAGTGTCTCAGCCTCTCGCCGGCTCAGTCGAGGTGATTATAGAGTAATAAAACCCATGTCCACTTGTGTATATCGCAGAGCAGGTTTGTCAGGCTGCTAATCTCATGCTGAAAATCCTCCTCCTGCTCACATGAGCTAGCAGGCGTTCTGATACAATATGACTCCGGTTTGGACAATTAAACACACATTAGGGAGCCAGTCAGGTGTTTTGTCACCTTGCACTGCAGTCGGATTTTCTTCCCATACTTGTTCCCTGCAGGTGTTGCAGAATATTCATCACCAACAGCACAGGACAACAATTCTGCTTATTATGAGAATATATCAAGAATTATTCAGAGTGTGATGTCTGACAAGCTGACGGGATGAATGGTAACGTGATCGTGGCAGAATGTGAATTTGACCCTGATCCCCGAATGAGTTTCCACAGAGACACTGACGTCACGGCAGCCGTGGCAGTGATGCCTCTGAATCTTAATGAGCTCACTGAAGTCCAAGGCATGTTGTCAGTCACCAGGTGGAGGTGAGTCACCCCAAAGTACACAGAGCCCAAACACGGCAGGAAAACAAAAAGTACAGCGTGTTTGGAGGAAATAGCCAAAGAGGTGGCCGGAGAAATACAAGAGTGAGGGAGAAGGAGAGAGAGGGGGAGGAAACGTTGATGCGGGTGGTTTATTGGTACAGAAAGAGCCACTGAGCCGTTCTTAATCAGACCTGTGTAGCCCTGAGCACACACTCCAGGATGACGCAAAGGGTGGAGTGTGTTAAGCTGGCTGCCCACCTCCTCTCCCCTCATCCTGCCTTGTCTGGCTCTGCATTATGAAAGGTCACTAATGTTGTTGGTTGCTCAGGACATGATTGCATCCACCAAAACTCCACAGACTTTGAAAAGTTTTTCACAATTTCTATTTTTTGTTTTGACCTTAATGCCTGTTTTTGTTCTTTTCATATGCTAGCCATTTCCCCCAGCCTTTTAGTCTGGAGCCAGTTCCTCGTAATGGCCAAGGAAACTAAAAAAGAAGGAAGGGTCATTGCGTCACTGAATCGTGCTTTGGTGCCAGACTGGGGTGCCAGCTGTATTGAAGTCTATGGGAGATGCATGGAGAAACACACTAAAACCCAATGTATGACTTCTGATGAAGAAATGCCTCCAGAAACTGAAAGAACACACTTCAGAGAGTAGGTTAACAAATATTTTTTTTTATCGACACATTGTTTGTTCCTTGATTTCATTTGGGAAAGGCTCCTGTTCTCAGTGTTTCTTCATGATTGATTATTATAAGCCCTGTCAATCATTTGAGAAAAAAAAAATCAGTAGTTAATCTCTGAAGTGTGTTCTTTCACTTTCTGAAGGCATTTCATCACAAGTCATACGACGTAGATACGTTGAGTTTTGGTGTGTTTCTCTGACTTTCTTTTCAGTTGCAAGAAGGATCAAGACCAGGTATTGGTCTCCTACATGCACAGTTCCTCCCAAAAGTCCCAGGTATAAGACAAGATCGAGATTAATTTTTAATTGTCCACTTAATGTGTGCACACTGGCTTGCCTCTTCTTTCTGTTTACCAGCAATGTTATCTGCTTTCTTTGTCAGCAGTTGTCAGCAACTCTTCATTCAGTTGTCTTTCACATTAAGACTTGCAAAACTTTTCCACTTTAAGCAGAGATGCATCGCCGCTCCGAGACAGGCTTCGGTCATTTGCTGTCGTCTGTGTGGATTTACACGTGTGTGCCCTGTGGCCACAAACATATGCTTACTGTTCACACATACTTGTCTCTGTATATTATACTGAGCTTTGCATTGGCTTTGCAAGCACAGCTGTGTATTATTCTGTGAGCATGTGTAGTTTATAGGAGGGGGGGATATATTGGCTGCGGTCCAGCCCTAGCCTTCATCGTTGCCAGTTTTGGATGGCATATCACCAAGTTGGCAGCAACTGCTCTAACACTCAGAGGCCAGAGCAAGAAACAGAGTGGCAACTTTGTTATGTGAACTGCTGCTGTGGACTTGGCTGTTGTATGTTGTCTGTGCAGTTAAATGGCTGCAGTATGAAGCTCGCCGGCTCTGACTTGCCGCTGGTGAGATTGACACCTCAAGACCATGACCACAAATTTATGCATGTTGTTATCGTGCTCTTACATGCATAAAATCAGCACTGTTATTTCCAGTTCTGCTCCACTTTGTCATGAACAACAATTGCATCCATCAGTCTGTGTCTTTCAGATAAGATAAGGAACATAGACCTCATTAATTCAAAAGAAACATATTGTTGAGAAACAATCTGCTTAAAAATAAAAACTAATTAGTATGTTTCCTCATAGCATACTGCACATAGGGTTGCTAATCTTTATAAACTCCGGGGCCATTTCTGTTTGCTTGTGTGAGTGTGTTTAAATATGCTTATTTACAGTGTGATCTGGTTCGCTTGTTTTGCACTGCATGTGTATGTGTGGATGTGTGTGTCCATGTTTATTTATGCTCCGTGGCAATGCATACATTTCTTGCTGGGCGAAGAGGAACAGATGAACAAACAGCGAGCGAAGGAGGGCCGGCCCGGAGGCTTTTGTGTGTGTGTGTTTGTGTGCGTATACCAGAGAGTGAGAGGTAATAACAAAAGCGTACTTTATGTCCTGTTTTGGTCCACCTTCAGAGTTTGCTTTGTGGTTTTGGGTGGACGTAACTCCTCTTGATGGCTTGAGTTGTGTCAGCAAGATGTGTAGCCTCCCTCCTGCACGACACATAAATCACTGCCTCCCCCACTGAGTGACTTTACACCACACAAACCCATCACCCAGAAACAGCACCGCGCCCTGCAAAGAAACATCCAACAAAGTATTTCCTTACCCAACCTTTTACATACTTCTTTGAAATCTATAACAGAATAAATATTCACGAAACATCCTGTATTTACTCTGTGGTGTGAAACAACGATCATCCCACAGAGTGTTGAAGCTCTCTGAATACAAATGACACCCCTATACTCCTTATTACGTACTTTGAAATCATGTATATTTAGGCACTTACAATATATTCCCCACCCTTATGCTGCAGTAAATGTGTTTGTTCCATCCCTAGCTCTTTGATATTCTCTCCTCTCCCCTCTTGAACCACAGAGGGTTGATACGCCTTTCTCTATTCTCATTCCTGTAACATGCAAGCTGCAGCTGGTGGCTTTTCTAATGAAATTTTCAAACTTCTCAGAAACCAACCGAGCTGGTAACAAGAAGGCATCCAACACCAGAATGTCATCCTGGCTCATAAATGAGTGCCGCGCCCCCGGGGCAGCCCTGGAGCCAGGGTCAGGGTCTGGCACCTCGGAGGGAAGTTATAGCTCGTCAGAGTCAGGAGACCTCGCTGAATGCTCAGAGCTGGCCGCTGCAGCCACGCAAGCGTAAACGCATCGCACACCGGGGAGATTTCCTGCGGCGAAACAAGTGCACGTTAAGCTTTGTTGACTTGGCGAAAGCTGGCAGCCACGAGGATGTGTGATTTTGTTCGAAGTGCAGGTACACAGCCGACAACTGGTTGGCTGAAAGAAATACTCATGACTTTTTTACCTCAGTGGTTTATTTCCCTTGCTGCACTGGTGTTTTCCATTTTGCACAAACCATTTCTCCATATGGCTTTCTTGTAGAGACAGGCTCTTTTTGTGAAGTAATAACAACGCCGTCTCTGAAAATCTACTGTTAGCAGCTTAATGCCTTTCTCTTCATATTCTCTCGGAGTGAAATAAAAGTGTACAGTCACCACTCTCAACAAAAACAGCATTTTTATGAAATATTTTCCAGCCAGGAGCTTCACATCCAGTGTTTTTTCTTCAATAAACAAGAATATTAATTTCAGCAAATAAAGCAAACACTTCATGTTGATGGATGGTGCTTATCTTTCAATGTTTGAAGCGGTTTGACGTCTGCATATGCTAAGATGTATAGCTTGACTGCCTGTGAAGAAGAAAAATGAAAGAGATAACACAAAAACAAAGAAAGCTTCAAAACATGTAAATATTAACACCGAGCCTCCCAGAAACAAAGACAACTTCAGATTATTTTCAGTGTGATGTTTTCAAGTACAGACGTGTCCATGATTGACAAAGCTTCACTAGGACATTACAGTAATGGCTTTAGTGCCTCCAGCTCTCCTCAATGTCTTAGCTTGACAGCGAATGGTAGTGAAGAAAGAGCACAGAGAGTACCCGCCAAGGAAAATGGCAGTATTTAAAAATAGATTGCCTGTTTAAACAGCATGTAAAATTAAGCAGATTATAGATGTATACATCTAACCACTTGCAGTCACAGAGAGCCTCTCTGTATTTCTCCATCAGCCTCCCATTCTCTCCACCTCTCTTTTTTCCCTCTTCTCTCCTACTATGATTCAGTTTTTATCTCTCTCACGCTGATTACTTCTTTTGCTAAGACAATGACACAGGCTCACTCTAAATGGCCAGTTATGAGGAGAGATGTGCTCACACCGTGCCATCACCAAGGAAATTAGCCTGTGTTTGTGATTTAATTTCAGATTTTCAAGACTTAATTACTTGTGTGTGTGTTGCTGGATGTGTGCTTGCAGATATTTGTATGTGTGACATTGTGTGGCAGTGGTGTGTACAGTAGAGCACACGCGTGGGCACCAGTAACAATGGCACCGTAACGACGAAGCTGAAAATTTAAGACAGCTTGACTTAGGTCTGTCTCCTGGAAACAAGAAACGAGAGCTTTCTGGAATTAGCATCTTTGAAATGAATTCTTGTGTAGGTAAATGAAAAAAAGTCGTGACAGACAAGTCTGAACAGAAGAGAAGATCATAAGAACATTTCGTTTTTGCTCACCTCCAGGGGTTTAACTTCAGCGTGCTGTAGTGGTGTGAAATTGTACTTCAGGGTGCTGCATGGTGTGGTTACTTCAAACCTCACTTAGACAGGTCAGTGAAAGAAACAATTTCATTAAGTTACTGTTTAGTGTTAGAGGAACATTTGGTTAAGGCGTGTCCACCTTGCTACATAAAGTGCAATTGTCCAATTGTGACCTTTTCATTTTGGGCTAAGCACAATGTGCATGTAGGAGTGTTCCTTAAAGGGCTTAAACGATCCCGTGAGTAGGAGCCATGTGTCTTTATCTTCATACTAACATGCGCACGGGGGCTTTAACGCTGGTTTGCTTTGAATTGTTGTTGAAATCTGTAAAAATAAATAAATAAATAAATAAATTTTATTTAAAGATTCTCTATGTGACATTCAATGCCACCATCTCAGAACAAAACACGTTAAAGACACCTTATTCAAATTCGACAGAAACAAGATACAAATCATCAAAACCATCTTGCTCATTCGTCCCATTGTTCCAAAAATCACTAACTCTGGTTTGGTGGAACTGAACCCTCAAAATATTCTGGCTCCACAAGCTGTTTTCCCTCACTGTACATTTGTAACGTCTGCCGAGTGACCTGTTGCTAGCTGTCCTGCTAACACAAGCTACCTAAATTGTCTCGTAAATTTTCTTTAGGTAGCAGAAGCATAATGGTTCCAATTGAATGTGAATGCTTTCTGCTAAATGCTTCAAATCACACCGATCCATCTCACTTTTACACTGACTCGTTTTGCTACCAAGACAAAGAGTAGAGAAGCTCAGACACACACACAGTCTGACTTTTAAACTGGACGCCATTACTCTGCTTTATCCTTACACAGATAAATAGATGTTTGCTGCCGTATTGATGTACAAAATGTCATATATTCAACACAAAAACAGAAGATACCCTGTGCACAGCAGTACTTCTCTCCTGGGTGCTGCTGGTACAGGGCAAACCACAGTAGACCAAAAAAATCAATATTTCAGTGCAACACAAGATGTGATGGACACTAGTTTATCAACAAATACATTTTCTGTGACAGAGCGAGTCTGATAAAGAAAATTGCACTGTTGTTTTGATTGTAATTGTTAATAAAATAGTCCTGGTGTGCACTGCAATACTGATTTTATTTTGGTCATATTTTGAACCTTTAACCCATTTTTATGAATTTTAAAAAAACATACACACACCAAACATACGCACACAAACACACACTCTGTCTCTCTGTGTCATTCACAGCCTCAACACTAATTATTTACAGAGGTGAATGATGGACATGGTGCTGAGCACAGGACTGTCCTTCCACCATCTGCTCAGGGCTCAGCAGCAGCAGGCACGCACGCACACACACACACACACACACACACACACACACACACACACACACACACACACACGTATGCTCCTCCAGAATGAGGATTAGGTCACTGAATTTCACAGAGGAGGTCACAGCAGCAGTCGAAGACTCAGCCGGTCTCTTGGTGACACTGAGGATTGTCTTGAGTGACAGGCGAGTGTTTTACATCAAACATTGCCAAGCTGAAATAATTCTGTTGCCATACAAAGAAGAATAATAGCGAAAATCCTGATCTGTGCAACTCCATCGTGGGTAAACGCGATTCTTTAAGCTTTCCCAAAACACTTACTCTTACGTCACCGTCAGAAAAGGAAAGACACACACACTTGACACACAAATCTGCGTCAACACACACTTTCAAAATCACTTTTCAGAAACAGAGTGAGAGAGATGACAAAGCATTTACGATACAAGTGAGCCTACAGCTCAACATCAATATCTCCTATTGATTTCCCTATTGTCCTGACACAGACAAACGCACAATTTCACAACAATAGACTGTCCCGTTCAGTCCCCTGCTCTTATCTCTCTTCATTTTCCTCTACAGACTTTTATTGCCAGGGCTGGAAATAATGACATATTGTTGTAGTGCTTCTTTGCGGGCTGCAGATCAGGATCAGTGGCAGTCAGAGGTGGAGGGGATTTCTATTTCCTCTGGGTGATTTCCTCTTCCTGGGTCATCGCCCTCCGGAGTCAGGGGTCATTCAGGGTAAAGGAGAAAAGTCTAAGAGAGGAGAACCGAGGAGGGAACGGGGCATTGAGTGAATCACTCCTCCCTGTTGACTGAGTCAGTTCTCTCTGGTAGAAAGGAAAAACATGCATTAATAAAGACATAACTTCATAACCCTTGGATATATATTAATGAAAGTGTAATCTCACTGTGACCTCAGGCACGTGGTCAAAAGCCACAGTAACAAGGCTATTAAATATGCATTTGCACTTTAGCTCTTGCTTTTTCTTTACAAATGAGGCCGGCTCTGGTGTTTTGACAACACTAGCTTTTCTGACTTATCCTTATCCTTTATTTACTTCGACCGATCCTTCAAAAACACGTGAGTATGATATACATGGGCAGAAGCAGCAGTCTGTCCAGATGGCTCTGCTGGCCTACAAGTGTACACTTGAAAGACACAAGATGAGGAGGCGGACGCTCTTGGCTCGGGGTTTTATGAGTGTTTAGTCTGTACTGGTGGGTGTTTGATTGGTATTCTAACAGCAAAGGCTCGACACTGACCGGCCACCCCTAGAGAGATGAGAGATGTGTGAATAAAATCAAATCAGCGAAAAAACAAAGAGACATCCGCTGAAAAGCAGCCACGGCTATGGCGACTGGCAAGCGGACAAAACCACTCCCACCGGCTCTCCTGAGAGGAAGAGCCAAGCCCCCCTCTCCCCATGTGGTCACAACACAAACAAGCCAGAACCAAAGACTTCAAAGCAGCCACACACAAACGCCACACACAGGGTCTGTCTCAGACATCTCCGGTCATGTGACTCAAGGCCAGGTGCACTCAGACTGGGTCCTTGGCAAAGTAACGTGGTCCCTACCCCTGTCAGTTTTGATCGGCAGCCAATCAGAGGCTCCCCCTCCTTTGAGGTGGCCATTTTGGGGGCTCAGACCACCTCCCAGATTGGCTGAGCACCTGCTGCTCTCCAATATGCCCACCCGCTCCCCACAGTGTCACAACAGGCCTCTCATTCACACTCCTGCAACCCCTCCTCCCTCTATCTCCCCCTGCCAGGTGGGACCAAACACATGCCCGCTGTCTCGTAAACACAAAGACGTGCCAGCGTTGCCCGGTTAGCTGCGAGGACTCCTGAGAGACGTCCAACTATCGCACAGACTTGTGGCAGAGCCAGACAGGCAATAAAAGGAACAAATCCCACAAAACTTTAAAACACAGCAGCACAAAAGCAGCTGACAGATGAGCAGCACACACACACATTCAAAATTAATCAGACAATAGAAAGAACAAGGCAACAAAAGCGAAGGAAGACAGAAAAATGGCAAACAGTCGTCTTCAAAGCAAAGGCCTAATAAAAGATTTTCAGCATGAATAAACACAATATAGCAAATCTTCACAGCACATTTATAGGATGGAAGAAGGAAAGGGAAGCCAAATAAGAAATTGCCTTTCCCCCTCTGTTCGTTCATTTCCTCCAAAGAGGCAATGATGACCAATATGGCTGACCATCAAACCACAGTGCTTTCCTGCAAATAGCCATGTAATGTAGGCAGGAGTTGCATTAGGAGCTGGAGCCGAGCTCCTGGCCGGCTGATAGAGCCAGACCTGCTCCCCAATGATGACAGGCACACAGGGGAAATCAAGCCAATCACTCCTCCACCCTCACACATCCGCATGCTCCTCTCCCTCCCTTTACCTCTAAATAACCACACTCCTGCTCTTTTCTTTTCTCTCTGCCCGTATCGCTCTCTCAGCCTCCTCCACCGTTGATCTATTAACCCGCCCCCCTCAGCAGAGGAACCGGGGCAATCTCAGTCTGGCAAAACCAATTCAACAGACAGTGTAATGCTCTCCACTTCAGCTAAGCTCCGATTGGAGCTCTTGAACTGGAAATTACATTTTCACAGCTTGCTAACACCGAATTAATGCCAATTATAACGGGTGTTTGAGATGACAACGTGGTGAAAACAGCGGCTATTTTTTAAGCCCGAGGAGCGAGTTTGTCTGAAATGTTAATATCACTTGGTTTAAGTTTTTAAGAGCTGCAATTTGTATTCAAAGCAACGGACAACACTTGCAGCGTATTCCCACCTCTTCTCTTTAACACTCTCACTTTCTCTATCCCTGTCTTCTCATCCCGGTGAAGTGGTGTTGGATATAGTCAGAACGGCAGCCAATAATAATGGAGATCAGGGGCAACAGCAACATTACCTGCACATCCTTTTCAAAATGAGAGACTTTAAACAGCGGGGGGAAGACTAAAGAAGACAGAGGAGCAGGAAGACAGAGTGCTCTTGTGTCTAGAACAGAGAGAGACAATAAATGGAGAAAAAATGATGGCACTTGGGAGGGAAGTTAATAGTGATAAAGTACTCCGCTAGAAGAAAGTCCCCTCAAATCCATACAACTTTAGCTGCTCAACTGCCATGAAGAGATGCGAATCTAAACTGTTATTTTGCCAGAGTTGACAGACAACACAGCTTTTGAAAACGACCCATAGTCACACACACACACACAAACAAAGCATTTGTCAGACTTAATGCTTTGAACACAGTCTCAATGTTTCCTAATCAAAAGGAAAAACGACTTTCAAACATTCAGCTGCAAAATTCTAAACAAAGCATTGAAACTCCGAGATAGCGAACATGCATTAACAGTAGGGAAGTCCAAAAATGCAAATATATTATTTTTATGTGTGCATAATATATGAAAAGCTCCAAATTTTAAAAGCTGATTTTGTTCCAATGTTTATGTTTGTATGTAGCCCACTGTGTTGCTTTGTTAGCATCTTTTATTTTTCATTCTTTTAATTTAATTTGTTTATTTGATAAGAACAGAACAAGTTAATGAACATCAGTGTAAAATACACAATGTAAAAATGCCAGATTTGGCAAGAATGCCAGTCTACATCTGTAGTCTCCAGGCAGGAAACAGAAACAGTAACATTTCAATGTACATACATCCAATACACAATACAAAAATACATGAAATACATTAAACATGTCCATGGTCTCCAAACTAACGTAAATGAAAGTGTTGCTATTAATGAGATATTAATGAGATGTATACACCTTCAAATAACATCATGGAAAATGGAATTGTATGTAAGCTAGTGCGTGATGCCAGAAGTTATTGTAAACAAACATGGTTTCTGATTTTATAAATGTTTATGTTCTCAATAGCATAAGACTGCCATTCTGATCATGAGATTAAATGTCAAATGGGCATTTCATTTTCAGATTGGCACAGATGTGTAACCTAAACAATGATGTGCACATTTGCAACTTGAAATACATTCTCATTATAGCTGATTTGCAGTGAAAATGAAGTGTAAGTGGCCTCTTCATGCTTATTTGAGTAATGAAAGGATTCTCGAAGGCCTCTTTTGTGAAATTAACCATCAGTGATTCCAATTGGCACTAATCAGACAACATCATTCCACTGATTTAGTTCCTGACCTGGGTTGCCATGTCTGCCTCACAGACATAAAGTTGGGCTTGTTTTTCCAAGCCCATTTCAAGAGTGCAATGTAATATTGACAGCTTTGAGATTTAGTTTGCAGCCATTTTCAATGGTTTAAAAGAAATATCTGAAAATATGAAATAAAGGAAGCTGGCAGCATTTAATTCCCACGTTTACAAAGATGATTTAAATAATTTAAAAAATGTGAATTTGAAGAATCCTTAATTTTTCATTTAACAAGCTGATGTTTTTTATGCTTTAAATCGCAGTATTTTCAGCCCATCTACGGTACAAAAGTTGGCTGCCTGCGAACTTATGTTGCTCCTGTCGGCTTCAAAAGCCATTCATGTTCGAGGCTCCACTTTTCATGTGGTGTGATGTGTAGCTGAAATTAGAGCTGAAATATCACACATCGTGCAGTCAGAGTATCACAAGAGTAGCGTAATTCCCAATGATGATCACACCTGTCACTGACACCATCTGGAGCTTCGACGTTTCTCTCTCAGATGCAACGCTCGCTTTCGTTCCTCTCTCCCTGCTTGCATCTCTCTGTGTCCACAACCCGTACCTCACTGATTGTGTGTGCTTTTGATAAATCATTTATCAACCGAGTCAAGCAGGTCATGCATCATAGCCTTCTCTGATGATGGAGACGCCGCATATTTCGCCTGCAAAATATCCAGCTGGTGTATGCTGATCGAATGGCAATGGAGCAGATATGGTGTTGCCATGAAGCCCTTAGGTTGCTATGAATGATGTGATAAAAAAGCTTTCTGCGAACAGTGCCTGACATAGTAACATTAATTGTCATGGCCCAAACTTAGCAGATTTACAAAAATAATGTTGTTTTATTTAAAGACATTACCAGGGCATTAGAGAACACTGGAGAAAATGAGGCCTTGTTGTGTGATGGCTCATCTCTGGAGGCTGTGCTGTGGATGTACACAGCTCATTAAAATGAGCCGCGATAATGGGAACAAGCTTGATTATCTAGCTAATGACATGTTGTCTCATAAAGAAACCAGGGAACTACAGCACAGGGATTATCTAGCTAGTGTACAACACTGCATAGCCTAAAATATTTTAGTTATGCTGTCAGATCCTGAGTGTTGCACTGTGAGCAGATGACCGGTGCTAATATACTGTATGTAGAGTAAACAGAAGCCAGGGTCAGAGGTGGGTTAAAGTGTCAGTACACCAGTGCTTCATTTGTAAATCAGGAGGTCTCTGAGCACAGAGAGGGTGCTTTTCCAGCGGGAGACACCGAACACATCAAAAATCCACAGTGCCTCAGGCACATTAGACAACATAAGCTGCTAAAACTAACCCAAAATTGTCGTCACAAACAAAGCTTCATTTGTTTTTAAACTTATTAATTACAATAATCACTCAAAATCAGCAGGGAGAGGCGCATAGAAACAGCTGTTTACAGTTAGTCTATGTAGAGTGCGACAATGGGGAAAATGTAATTAGGACTGAAAGTTTTATTAACCACAAAAGCAAACAGGCTGAGAAACTGAACTAAGTGACAAATGCTTTCTGTCTGTCTGTCTGTCTGTCTGTCTGTCTGTCTGTCTCCTCAGCTCTCTTTGCAATAATATGAACAGCTCCGCACCTACGTATGCCCACTCTGAGCCATTCACTCATTTCACAACACAAACGTCCACTTGTGTGTGCGGTTTACAGTCATCATATGCAAAAATATATAGACACCAAAAAGTATCAAGCCACATACATTAAGCCCTGCAGTTCACCCAAATCACTCAAAAACTGGATTCTCTCAGTGATATTTTCACTTGCACATGGTCTTTTGAGTTATCCAAAATAATGGAGGTGAGTGGGACTCCATTTGTGGTGCTCACAGCATCACTTATCAAGTTATAACAATTCATCCTGTGCCAAATTTCATGAGAACCCATCTATCATTGCTGAGATATTTCACTAAAAATGAAAAAAGTCAAACTTCTGGTAGCACTAGAGGGAATCTCCAAAACCAATGGGCTTCATCCTCTTGGGACAATGAAATTTGATGCAATCGATCCCATACTTGCTGAGATAGCGTGGCTACAAACAGCGAATCTTTCCTGAAACAATGTCCTGGATAATCCTTGCAGCACAGGAAAAGTCTCCTGCTGACTTTGTGTTGACTGTGTAAAAAACTTGCTGACTCAAAATGGTGTTTTTTGGGAGGTAATTTGAACAACTCTTAAAAAAAAAGAGAAAAACAGGGCTGTATCTCACGCAACCTTTGGCTAATTTTGCTTTGGCCTGCATGTGGAACAGTAACAGGTTTCTGCAGCAGGTTCCTGTTGGAGGAGGCACAATGCCCGTCTATTGAGTGAGAGGCTGCAGTGGGCCAGTCAGTGGCTGTCTGCCCAGGAGCAGAGGGATGTTTTTGTGTGTGTTTTTGTGTGAGTGTGTGCGCCCATTTGCTCTTTTCCTCACACACAGAACCTCTATTGTGATGTTTCTGGCACTGTGCAGTAACATTTGACTGGGGGCCTCTGCCAGTTCCCCCGTCTGGCTCTCTCTCTTGGGAGCTAAAGAAGAAAGACAGGTGAGAAAACCTGAATTATTTTTCCTGTAAAGGGTGAAACAGAATGATAGTCTGAGGAGGGCAAAATCTACAAAAATGTAGGGATTCACATTATGGCAAATCTGATTTTTCCCCCAGATTTGCACACCTTAAAGCATTTAAGGCATTAATAACCAGGCATTTCCGATGTGATGCCATCTTATCTGAAAGTCTCCAAATGCCTTTAAAATGTCAGATTTTTCTGCTTTCTTTTTGAACTGCAGCATCAGCAAGCAGAAGTCTCGTTGTCATCATCACATCAGTGGTGCGATAGAGCTGTTGACATTTGGGACGCTTCAGCCGTCAGACTATTTTGTTTGGAGGGCGCTGAGCTGTGGGATCAAGTGTCAGGCCAGGTGACTGCCTCCCCCTTTCCTCTCTGTGGTTCACCCATCTCCTGCCCAGCACAGGAGCCCTCCTCACCTGCCAGTCATCCTCCTTCCCGCTGAGTGACAGCTCTGTCAGCTAGTGGGGAGAGAGGGGAGACTGAGCGAGTCCAGCCACATCTGTTGTTTTACAGGCAGCCTGCGTTCAGCCCCAGGGATCTCATTATAACCCGGCCTGTCGAGAGAATCGCTCATGAAGCACTCAGCCTCGCAATGATACATACACGCAAACAAGACGACATGCTTATAGAGAAAATGCAGGCATATGTCGCTCATGTTCGCTCAATACGAGCATGTAAGCTTAACCAACCTGCCCACCCACATGGACATATAGAGGCAAATTGCATCAAAGGATGATGATGTTTCAGTGAAGCACACGACATGCAAAACAGTAAGTGACACTCTCAGTATTCAGTGCTTGTGTTCAGCTGCACAGCTGTCGATCTGGGATTAAACTCTGCCTGCAAACAGACACTAAAGGTGAGCAAACGCAGCCTTCAAAGTCAAAAAGGTGGCACTCATGAGGCGGAGGGGGGGCTGCTGCAGACTGCCCACTGGCTCAGCGTCGTCCCTTGATGAGACAGGAGGCTGATTTGCGTCACGTTCCTGATTCTCACTGGCATGACGGACACAGTGCTCCATGCACCGTTGGTGTCTGTTTGTGTGTGTGTGTGTGTGTGTGTGTGTGTGTGTGTGCATGGCTTGTGTGTGTGGAAGAGGAAGGAGAAAAGAGTGAGCGAGTGATGAGAGAGTGGGGAAAGGGGGAGGAGGAGTGTGAGGGATAGCATGGATAAAAAACAGCGTGCATGCTGGGATATGTATGTAGATGCAAGCCATCGTGTCACTCCTGCTCTCTGTGAAGGCAGGTCGCCCATTTACTCCCCACTGTTAATTACATCCTCCACACACACACATACACACACACACACACACACACACACACACACACACACACACACACACACACACACACACACACACTGCCCTGTCAGTAGCTGCGCCCTTCATTCAAATAACTACTATGGTGCTTTTTTCCTGTTTAACAAAATAACAATAACAATTTATGGGACATTTCCAGTTTCTTCAAAATGTCACCGTGTTTACTGGTTTTTATAGGACTGTACTCACCAAGGTAATTGCTGAGATTTGGGAACATAAATGCAGCATCATTGTAATTTATTTGGAGGTAAAACCAAGACTGATTTACATAATCTTGGTAATAATCCTGCATTACACAATAACAAAATGTGCGTCCAGCTACAGTAGATCAAAGATAAAGCCACAATTTGTTTTCAAAGTCTGGTCTGTATGACTGTTTGTGCGAGCTGACATGTTTCCAGTAGAGCATCGATACCCGACCTGAACCCATCGAGACCCGAAGGGTGGTTCGGACAAAATCATTTCTGGGTTTGGTCAGATCAGTTGACTAAAGTTATATGGTGCATTCAAGTTCTTTTCGGATTAATAGTATGAAAATAACTAAATAAAGTGTAAAAACAAGTGAAAACTGATAAGAAGTGATGGTCCTACCGACTGTAGGGGCTATGTTATATATACTTAAAACTCACAAGAAAACTCCTCGACACAGACCTCAAGAAACAAAAGTGTAGTAAAGTAGTTTGACTCCCTGACGAAGGCTTGATGCCCGAACTTGTTTGTTTTAAAGAACTAACATGACAATACCATGACAATGAAATGAAACACATTTCTTTAGTACAACCTTTTTAAGTCCACATTTATCTCTATCCAAAGAGCACCTCCAACAAACTCAATATGAGTCTGGGAAGCCCTCCTACTCTTTTATTTTTTGATGTCCCTTTCTGTGCTGTGGTTTGTTATTTTTTTTCAACGCTTTGAATGCAACATAGAGGCTTTTTGTTAGTTTCCAGGTGGCAAACATTCATGTGGGATTCAGTGCTTCAGCTTACAATAACTGTGTCAGGCTGGAGCCAGGTTCTGATTTATAAAAACTGAACGCCTGTCAAGTCGGGGTCGGGCTTGGTTACTACTCTCTTGGACTCAGTAGCGGCAGGACAGAAAAAAGCACTCTAGTTCCCAGATCAATGCAATTCATTTGGTGACTGCATCCTTATTATAATGGCCAAAAAAAAAATCTAAATATACGACTCAATTTTCATTAAACCAGATCTATCCTTACAGATAAGTGGAAGGGAATATGTAACTTGTAAAATAGCTTTTCTTTTTTTTACTGAGCGACGAACCAGAAACCTTGAAAATAATCCATATGTCCATTTTACTGAGAAGCAAACTCACCACACATACAATCTCAGCTTCTCTGACTCCATCCTCTTTTACCACTCTCCCTCTCAATGTCCATTTAATAATTTAGGACGCTCCTCACTTTTAGTGAACACCACCGACCCATGATCCCATGTCTCTGTTTTACTGGGACACCGTGCCCATGCTGTGAAAGTATGTCAGTTTTTTCTAGCGTTTGAGCTTTTCGGTCTAGCTGGTGGGTCAAGATCAGGAGTGCACATTAAAATTCATAAAGGAGGGTTTTAAAACCAAAGGCACATCGGTGGTCCAGGGTGGGGATGAGATGATAAACACACAGGCCTAGGGTTGACATGCACAGACAACAAGCCCCAGGCCAAAGCAAGGCCATCATCTTCTGAGTCAACTCACCTGGGCTCGCCAGGGGCACTTCTGTCCACACGGACTAGTCGACCTGCATTGCAGAAGACTTAAAATGAGACATCTCACAACATTGAAGCTACTCAGGGTGATGCAGACAGTCCTAGGATTGGTTTGGTTTTGATGTTCTGCATCATAAAGGCAGAGAGCAGTTTCTGATGGCTGTTGTGCTCCAGCTACAACATGATTACTCTGCTTGTCCAAGTGGAGAGGAAAAGAAACTTCAAACAAAAAAAAATCCTACTTTAAAAGAATTTTATTCCAGAAGCTCTCTTAATAGTGTACAGGCTGAAACTGTCCTTGATCTGATGCATAGCTGCGAGGCGAGCTCCACCACAGTTTCCTATTTATAATATAATCTCTCGCCAAAGGCTACTCACCAGCTTAGACAATCCTTTCTAACCAGCGTCTTATCCCACTTCTTGTCCACCCTGCTCTCTCCGTACTCCGCTCATAAGGAAATTTTCTGTATTTTTTGCTGCCTTTAGGGAAAATATTACCTCCATTTATAGGGACAGAGATGATTTTTACGGTATGTGCATGCAGAATCCAAGAGAAGTACGTAGAAGGATTACTGTAAGATGAAACGTTATCTATATCCGTCAGAAAATTTCAGAAAAGAAGTGTTTTCGTATGATTAATAATCTCCCATAGAGGGTTCTTACGTACAGAAGTGATCTGTATTTGTGTAAATGTATGCTGTGACTTCACATATTCAAATTAAAGATGCAGATAAAATGTACATAGTTTTTTTATATTTCGATATGAGTGCTGCTACATGTTCAACTCCAGATGGAGGAGACATATTTACATAAAATGTGACAGTGTGTGCATTGATGTATGCTATCATTATCTCAGTTGCAATCAACTGTGCAAGAAGAAAGAAATGTTGGAACACATATAAAGTCACATATATATATATAGTAATATAGTGTGTATATACAGTGATCAGTGGAAAAACACAGCGCAGGCACAGAATATACTCAGTCAGGAGCAAAGATGTGAGGACCGAGACAGAGAATATTATGTGTTGATGTGCTGCTGTAGAGATGACAGTGAAACGCCTGATCAGTTCAATTCATATTCACCTTCATATTCTCAAACTTTCAGAAAAAGAGGGGCAAGAGTGCTGCGCTATCTGCCGCACTAAACAAGCTATTCGATTGAAAATTTCTGCTTCAATCAAATCTTAAAATAAAGCCTTCACCTTTCTCTTTCCCAATCTTCTTTTGAAAGTTTTAATGGCCCGTGAATCGATCGCTCATGCATTTTTGCAACAAATTGAACAGTGCAGAAGGATACAATAAGTGGAGAAATAAGCCGGGTACTTTGGCGCCGCGTGAGGCAGGGCTGTGGAGAAATTACCTTTATTAAGTCTACAACGACCCTATTGATTTTGTGTTGTGTGCCTGCCATAATAATGAAGATGGCTGATGTCAATGCAGCCACAGTGTAATCAGTGTATGCTCTGACAGCTTCTCCCCCAAGTGATGAAGAGGAGAAAGGCCAAGCTGTGACATGTAGCTGCCTGGCAGGCCCCAAAAGATTACCACTGATGTGACCACTGAGTGAAACAAATTAGTTTTTAATGTGGAAATACAGATCGAATGATCTTTAAAGTGCACATTTGAACACATACACAGCATCTGTTGTTGAAGATTAAAGGCCAAATCATTGTTTTTCTTACATGTAAATCTGAGATGCATACATATATAATTACATTATAACTAAGGATTTTTCTAAATGAACATTGTGTGTGTTTCTCAGCTAATCATAACTAAACTCATGGACTTGTTTTCCAGTTTCCATGTGACATTATATTATTTTCACTTGTTAAATTTTTAGTTAATGTGAAATGATAATGTACTTTGTGTGATTCCATGTGCCATGTTTTGATCCTAATCCACATTTGAAGAAAAAGGCAGACCACTTATGAATTTATGTAGTTAACACGTGAATATGTAGATCGACAGATTGCCCTGATAATATGTGAAATTATTTTTTTTCCATATGCTAAAATGACATTTTAGCAAGGGCAGTTATGAAAACATTTTACTCTCCAGGGTAATTTATTGACATTGCTACAGCAAACTCTGTAAACAAGCCATCTGTTTAAACAGATTATCTTAACCTCTTTATTTGAAGGTAAAAACTAGTGATATGAGCACATTCTGAAATGTGTGGACAGGAAAATTGTTTGCTTGCACGACAACTACCATAAAGTTCAACCAGGAACTCAGTCTGTGTGGGTTATGCATCAAAAGCCTGTTTGATCATCCGACTGCTTATGTTTTCGCCCTTGCCCTGTTTGACACGTTCCCATATCTCAGCCACTGCACATATTTCTTCCCTTTTTTCAGACGTTTTCAGGGAAATCTTGTTGATAGTGTGATCATACCTCTGCCTGCCTATGGTACCACTACGGACAGAGTATTTAACTAATTTATTAATTCCCTTTGTTCAGATGAAGTGATGAACAATCTAAGAGGGACTGACTTTGCTTGTCTAACTAAAAGCAAACATCAAGCCGAGTCACAGCAACATCATTTGGCTAATGCTAAGCTAACTTAGCTTGTGACTGCTATCTGTGGCCTCTTCTTTAGGATCTCCTCTCATCCTTTGGTAGTATATTCAGTTGTTTGTTTCATCGTTCCTGTTTGTTTCTTGGGTTTTTTTTGTGTCGATTTATTTAATTACTTAATCACAATTAAGTCTAAGGCTTTGATTTACCACAACTGATCCTAAATAAACAATAAATTAAGAAAGATATAGGCCACAGGTATAAACACATTTTCCCATCAAAGCAAGGTATCATGGGCCTCTGTAACTTCACCCTCAGACTTTCCAGTAATGGAAAAAAAATCCTCAAAAACATTCGAATAAAAGTGATGTGGTGAGAATAGCATTCATCTTTTCTCATACATGCGCCCACATGTGTGCTACCTACTCATACCCGAACACATTCAGAGGCGACGAGTGTCAGGCAGACACAGATACATGCCCACACAATCCCAAATTGTAGGCTCTGATTTGACTCCTTACACATTCATATCTGGGGCCATTTCTATGTAAATTGGCAGCTCTTCTGTATCCCTTGACGTTGTCATTCACCGCTCAGGCAACACTAGCCACAGGACAAATTTTGGAGCAGCGGAGGAGACTTTGATCCTGCTGAATACAAATGATGACACGGCTCAACAAAGAGGCCTTTCACACGCACTCCTCTGTCATGCCAGGCCGTTGCCTTGAAGGCACGTGGTGGTCAGATTAGCCACACTTGAACCTGCTAAACCACTAAGAGATGCTCAGCCATGGAAAGATATGCAGCAGTACTGTCTGTCAGCCTTCAGCGATGAAACGATCAGACGTTGGATCGATTTGTTGACGGTCACACATTTAACCAAACAAAATTGTGTCTGACTTTGCGTGACTAGTTTATCATATACATTTCAAACATTTGCTGCTTTTATGTTCTCCAGAATGAGAATTTGCTGCTTTCTTCAATTACAAAAATATTGTAAATTCAATATATTTTGCATTTGTGCTGTTGATCAGATGAAACAAGACATTTGAGGATGTGACATTGCTCTCTTGGAAATTGTGAAGGCTGTTTGCTGACTTGAAAATTAAACTTTAATAGATCAATCAGCGACTGACAAATAGACGGATTATTTCATAACGACAGTGGTGAAAATAAATAACAGTTGCAGCCCTACTTGCCTCCAGCTTTGCTATTCTTTCAGTAGCAGATGGAAGAGAGTTAGCACCTCTAAGGGAGATAAAAACAGTGACCTGTTCTTAGAGAGAGAAAAGTTGTCATACATCATCTTTAAACTTAATCAACAGTGCACTCTGTCCTTTGTCTCAAAGTTCCCTGCAGATAAGGGATGAGACGGGCAGACTTATAGAGGCCGGTTGGACACAGCGTGTGAAGGTTCAGAGAGGGGTGATATATATTCGCTGAGATGTTGGCTCTCTGTAACTTATTGCTCCTCTAAAGCCTTTTTTATGTAGCGAGAAATCTTCATGTCTTCCACCTTGATGTGCAGAGTGCCGGCTCTCTGCGAGATGATGGACAGTCAGTCTGTGCACTACAGGCAGTCCTCTCTGTTCTGTCTCAGCTTCTCGGTTTCATTATTCGCCTCTTCAGCTCTCTGCAAGATGGAAGTAACCTTGCTCTCACTGTTACCTTCCTCGCTGGTGCCGGCTGAGCATGCAGGATTTTTTGTGCGGTTGCTCTCAGTGTGTTGAGCATCCAGAAATTTAGATTTGTTTACTTAGATTGATTACGTATTTAGACCCACTTTGTATTTCTTCAGTATTTTCATTAGATTAAACCCAATAGTCATTCTTCTTTTAGCTTTGTTTTGGTGTTACATCTCCTGAGGGAAAAACTGTCTTTCTTAGCCAGACTCTAACTTTTCTTTCAATAAACAGTTGCAAACTGTCGGTTTTTAGAGCTAAAAACAGTAGGATGCCACCAAAAATAATGCTGTTAGAGTGGTAAGAGTGAACTAAACAATAAAGTTACAGGCTAGAAGACAAAAGAAATGAGCTAAATGTTGCTAAAAAGCTCCATGGAAACAGTAAGGTGATAATTCATCACTAGGCGCAGCTCTTTTCACATGAAAGTGGTCATTTAAAGTAATATTAGGTCATTTTGCATATTTGGATCACCAATTATCTCTCTCACTTTCCAATAGATTTATAGCTGAAACTATGTCAGTCAGTCCTCTAGCTGATGAACTGAAAATGATCTGATCGAAGTTTGTTGATAAATTACTTTTTGAATTTAGAAATATCGACTAAAAATGAATTATTTGCTTGTTTACCTCCAAAACCATGAATACTTTCTTGTTTTTTTGTTGTTTAATCGGTGTGGGCTTTGGGATATGTTGATTTCTATCATTATTTTAAAAAAACAAAACATTTTATGAGCTAAAAGGAACATTTCACCCAGAAATAAAACCTCAGTCATTATCTAATCACCCCTATGCCCATGGAAACGCTAGTTAAGTTTTGTAATCCTCAAAACATTTCAGGTGATTAAACACTAATAAACTAATTTTTGCCAATGGATCCTCCTAAATTCCCCTTAATCCTAACCACTGGAGAAGAAAAAGAAGTAAAAGATAAGTTCTTGTAATCGTTAATGTACACAATTGTTCCAGATGGATCTAGATGGGTCATATTTCTCCACATACTGCGGCAGCTTACTCCATTGTGCAGTGTCGTATCCGGTGGAGTGCGAGCCGATGTTCTTTCACCCCATCGGAGAACATCAACTCATGAGTGTAATCTGCTGTCAGATCATAGCCTGATAACTTTGTGCCTGTGTGTAACTCGAATCACTACCAACACCATGAGTAAGCCCCGTTTTTCCACCTCCTCTCACTCACTCTCCTCTCCACCTCACGGCCCGGCCCACCCCTCACTCTCAGACAGAGAAACTCATTATAGCTAAGGATTAGATTGATCAGCATGAGGGGGGAGATGCCCAGTGGAGAGGCAGCATGCCTGGGCCAAGCAATTTATGCCAACAATGGAGCTCATCTCTGCATATCCTGGCTGCTTCACAGAGGAAAACACTCAGTGGCAAACCACTGGCTGAAGCACACAAACACAAACTCATCCACAGTAAGACACAATCATACGTGCTGGTCATTTATTTTAACTCAGCTTATTTCAAGCAGTTTTAAGGTTTATAATTAATAGCAGAAATTACAAAAATCTGCCGATGGTTACTGAGATGTGACTAAGAGTAAGCCTAGAAACTTGTGTCACACACACACGCACACACACATATGCAGTCTATACAGTTGCATTCTGCTGCACAGAGAGAAAAAGCTCCCAGTAATGGAACATTTCCCCCCCACACAACAATTCATTTTCAAGGCCAAAATTTCCTCCTCTAAGTGGGTTTGCCTCTACAGGAAAGAGAGAGCCTCTTGCCATTGCCCTGGAAACCAGAGAGAGTAAATACAAGTGGGATTGGGTTGGTGCTCTGCTGCACGTCTTCACAGTAGCCTCATCTCGCTCCTTCTGCACCCTTGGCCTATCTATATTTCCCAGCGGGGGAAATATTGGCTTCAGTACCTGCCTCCCCTGACTCAGGAATCCTCAGCTGCTCAAGGTATGTGTTCATGAGTAAGCGTACATGTTCATGTGTGTGCGCCTAATGTTGCGGAGGTTAATAACGGATTAAGCATCAAAGTGGTGAGCGCTGGAACCACCGAGTATTTCCATAAATTAACTTCACCTTTTGTCTCTATTTCTTCCTTATTTGTACCTCCTTATCATTATTTTGGGGTGGAAATCCATGCAAATGAGACTATGTCTAATCCTGTCCCTGGTTAGGGGTGATAATGGATCCTTTTGTTGTTTACAGTAAGGAATTATCAACAGGCAGGTGGAGAAGTGGGCACCTCATGGAGATCCTGTCACTGCTATTTCACTTCATTTTGTGTTTTTCTGGCTGAAGTGTGCTCCTGTTGAAGCTCCATAATAGCTCAGAAAATTGTGTCTCAGCTGTGGAAAATGGGAATACACACAAGAGATCAAGAATCTTAACATTATGGAAACAAATGAGGGTTGTTTTTCGGTGAGACACATTTTCTCGCCATATCTCAGCTCCCTTATCGATTTGTCATCTGTACATAAAAGCTTTTGAAATGAGCCCAAACTGTGCAGGCCCTAATTAGACCCATTAAGGATGCTAATTACATACCTGAAAAATGGTCAACAAATAAAGACAACCAAGTGCAGATCCCGGCTTCCCCGAAGGCAGACACTGGGAACAGTGTGCCCATAATCCCTTTCACCACACAGATGCTGTCCTTGGCCTGAGACAGAGCAGCATCCCGCAGGCAAAGACTTGTTCTATCTGCACAGAGGAGATAACTGCACCACACCCAGCCTCGAGTCTTCCAACGCCCCCACTCCACCACCACCAACCTGCTTCTGCACACCATCCATCCTCTTGGCCTTCCAAATTTCCTCACTGTCCATTGCAGCACACACACACACGCTCAAACTGAAACACAATGCGACTGCAAACTCACTAGAAAGAAGAAAGACTGGAGTTAAAAATGAGTTTGAACAGCAAAGTGAAGGCAAAGCTTTTTTTATTCCCCTCTCCTCCTGCTCTGTTGTTGGCAGTCTGTATCTCCGCTGATCCAGTCACTTTGAAGTGAGCAGCCTTTGATTTGGACAAAGATTAGGGAATTTGATCCCCATTTTAAAGACGCTGGCACACAGGGGTTGTTTTCATGGCCATGAAAAAAAATCATTTTGACTAAAAATCAATGGCCGATTCCAGATGGGGCCTTCTTGCCTGTGAGTGGAGTGCATCCCTGGGTGTGTCAGTGTGTCTGCAAAGTGTTATCAGGCAACCCACTGGCAAAGGAGATTATTATATTGACTCCACGCTCACAGTTCAGTGGTGCTCGCCAATGACAAGTATCTAGCTGCGACAACAGGTGGATAGAGAGCTGTCATACTGCACGATGACACACCAGAAGCAATCTCAGCCAAGAGCCCTTACCAGCGTAGATAACAGGGACATCATCATCTCTGTGGTGCTTCGATATAAAATGAAGCAGCGTACTCATGCTGCAACCACTTAAAAAGCATCATAGTTGAACTACTCCTCTTGTAAAAGAGTCCCAGTGTTCAGATAGATTAGAGGTTGTTTTCAGGCAAATGATGAGGTTTTGACAGATCTGTCACTGAGATTTTAAGTCTTTGTTTGGTAGGTAGTAGACTTCACAAACGTCATCTTGCAATGCTTTGAGCACTATCAGCAACATTTCATTCACTTTTATAATTCTGTATGAAGTTTCACCAGAAAAAGTGTTGGCAATGTACATTTCTGCAAACTCTGGATGATATGTTTAAATTTTACATTTCTTTCAGTTAAATTTTCTATTCTATTTGTGACACAGTGCCTATGATCTGCTAAGGTTTAGGCACAAAAACCATTTGGCTAGGGTTAGGAAACCATCATGTTTTGCCTGAAAGTACCTTGTTTTGTGGCCACAAACACGGCTGGAAAGTCTTGAACCGCGGCAGCGTTCTTGCCTGTAACTCCACCACCGTCCCCTCCGTCTCCCCTGGTCATAGACATGTGATGTTAGCATTATATGACACGTTTTGTAGAAATGTCATGATGGTACATAGCCTACGACATGTACAAACATGAATATATCAGTGATTTGCAGCAATGTTAACTGCCAACATTTTTATCATGGTGATTGGGCTGCGATCCCTTTAATGTCTCTTGTTGTATTAGGCCACTGTGAGCATTGTTGGAAAGCAGGACTGATTTATAGCAATATTGGATTAAAAAGAATATTTCATAAATGTGATGAATTAACTTGACAGGGAGTCAATTTACTGGATTAGCCAAAAACAGACCTCCCCATCTGGTTGTTTGACTTTGAGACTGCTTCTCTATTAAATCTCCACAAAAATGATACATTGTATTTCGATATTGAGAAATGAAGACATACATTGTGAAAGATCTTCTTCAATATTTCCGACCTACACGTACTACCGAAACTATCTGCATGACTATGTTTACCTCTAGGAGCCATCGTTAAGGCTTAATTGAACAGAGAATTGAACAGAGAACTGACCTGATGAAGACTCATCATAAGGTCAGTCTTCCCTCACTATTTATTGTCACAAAGATGATGATACAGAGTGACAAGTACCTGAAAACTAACACCTGCAGGTGGTTAAGATTACATCTATGTCCACTTTCATTACTGGTATTAAACTACATTTTTGTTGCATCCCGTGGACCTTAATCAGAACACATTGCTTCGTAAATGGGAACTTAATGAAAGTACCATGTGGGTGTCAGCATGAGCTATAAGCTGTGTAGTCAGTCTCATTGGACGGGAAGCATTAAATGCAATTGATTATATGAGCCCCTGGCAATTGTGAGTGCAGAGCAAGTTTTTATTATGCAGCTTCCTTTCAAAAGAGCCCATTCCACTGCTGGTGTTCAGAGAGAAGAGTGCACGATCCTATTCCTTTCAAAACTCTTTATCTCTCTTTCTGAATTCACTGTTTTCCTCTCCTCTCTGTCTCTCACTCCCTGTGTCTCGCTCTCTGTCTCTCTCCTCCATTGCCAGTCCAACAGCTGCTTCTCCTCTGGCCAGCCTCCAAATGGATGACTGAGGAGAGTGAATGGGTTTTTAATTTCACTTGTTAATGCTGGTTTCCCTCCCTCGACCTGCGGTGCCAACACCGCCAGATAGGAAGAAAACTTGGAGTGGGAGAAGGGGGAATAAAACAGCAGTCTGAGAACAACACGATCTGAACGTCAAACCTTCAAATTAAGAGTCTATTGATTAGACACGAGTCAAGCTATCTGAAGAGTTTCATTCTCCTTTCTCTACTATTTTGTTGGTTAATTAATCATGAAAGGTTTTAATCAAGTATCTCAGAGGAGACGTGGAGGAACAGTGACATTGTTGCGTTACTCCCAGAGCAGAGACGTCTGTCACTGCCGCCTGTCTGTTTTTAAAACTCTGAATGAAACCCCAGACAGGTGCATACAGATGCCTCAGGCAAGATGGCTGCTGCACATGTGCAGAGAGACGACCACAAACCACCGTGAAATCCACTTCATGATTCGACACTTTTCACCTCATACCAACACTTTTACACTGCCCACATGACCTGTCAGTGAACCGTTTCTGCGTCATCAAATGAATAAGTAAATCAGAATCAGAATCAGAAATACTTTATTGATCCCTGAGGGGAAATTGCTTGTGTTACAGCTGCTCCCAGAAAAATAAAACTATATAGGGGCCAAATGTGGAAAGTTGAAAAACATCTCAGGTGGATAGTTCTGATCTTCTCAGGATGACACACAGTAGACACAAACATACTTTAACTTTTTGGGATGTTTTTGAGCAGTTACAGAGACTTATATTAATTTATTGGAAAACTAACCCTAATCCTCACCAAGGTCCAATTTGTAAGAGAGTTGATTATTGAGTTTCATTCTCAACTCATCAAAGACTGATGCACAAATTGGCCGGCCCAATCTACTGGCAGTGCAACCTACAAATTAGACCTTTAAACCCGAGTAGATCTCCGCAGACTTTATTCTCAGTCAATGACATGAATGGCTTGAGTGTATTTATTTCTGGCCTTTTAAATTTAACCCTTTACTGAAGACCTCTCAGTAGGCTTTAAGTTGTATGAGCTTGGGTTGTCTCAATTCGATGCCACTTTCATGCCGCTTTCCAAGTCCTTGGACTATGATTTGTTGCTCTGAAGAGCCAGAGAAACAAATCTATGATGCTATGATGTCATGAGTTTTGTTTGTGTTAAGTACCTACATTACATCTGAGGGATTTGTATGTGTGACAGTGGTGTTGCACACCAAATCGCACAAAATGCCAATTTCTACATAATGTCCTTGTCTTCTTTCGCAGCCCTAACCTTCAGACTTTATATTGCCTGAACTTAACCTTGGTCTTAGATGAGTATTTCCCTTCTCCTCCCCCTGTCCTCTTTCTTTTATTAGTTTTGTTCTTTTGGTTTGGGCTTCAGTGCATTAGGGAGTTGCCACCAATACAAGAAAGAACAAGTATAATGTGGACAAAAGTTCCGAGCAAGTACAAGTTCATCACTCATAGAGTGCTGATGTTAGTCCCTTATCCAAACCTTAACCCAATTGGATTGGCCTCCGTCTCAAATTGCACCATCCGTCCCCAATTAAAGAGGCTGAGATGTGCTCCTGAAAGTAGCCTAAGACTCCCTCTGTCTCTCTCTCTCTCTCTCTCTCTCTCTCTCTTTCTCTCTCTCTCACACACACACTCACACATCAAACTGCTGTACATAACACTTTAAACTTCCTCCAGCTGTTGCCAGGGAAACATTTCAATTAAATGTGTTCCTCTGCCGTCTTGGCACCTAGCGAGTCTCATGATAACTGGTGAAGACAATAAAGTACTAAAACATAAAGTTACAATGATCAATACAATGTGACAATGTATTTAGACTACGAGTTGCAGGTTCAGCATGCAAATAAGGCGAATGTCAGAGATGTTAAACACAGCTGGAGCTGAGTCTGAATTCAACAGACAGAAAAAATGTATCGTGTTTAAAGAGTAAACAAAGGTTCCATACACCAGAGACACATTCGAAATGACAGGTGACGCGGCTGTGAAACTTATAAACAGTACATAACCCCTTTAAACCTAGTGCCTGTGGCATGCAGCTGGATGAGTTGTGACATTGGTCCTAAGTGAGATGGATTACAGAGAGCCTGTTTGATTTGAATAACAAGCAATTTAGTGGCTCAGATGTGATGCTGCAGAGGGGCAGGTCTTTGGCAGGAGGAGGCCACAAGCTCCCAGTACAGCAGGTGCTGGGTTTAAAAGATCCACTTGTCTTGTGTTGGTCTACCTGTTGCAGCGTACTCCAGCTGGGGGATAGAAGGGTGGAGTATGGTTTACAGCGGCTACTCTTTACTCTTTAACTAACTACCCCAGCAGCTTGTTAGCAAGCAGACTCACCATCACATAATTGCAAGAAAGAGGTGGGAAGAAACAAAGCACAAATACGTTGTTACTGTACTTAAGTCGATTTTTCTTGAGTATTTATTTTTCTGACCACTTTTTACTTTTACTCCCTACATTTTTACACAAATATCTGTACTTTTGACACCTTACATTTTCAAAACAGGTTTAGGCTACTTTAGTTTTAATGCATTTGAAGAGGATTATCAATTATTTTTATTTTTGCATCACTGCACACTGCATTTCCAGCATCACAAGGATGATTTCAACCTATCAGTGCATCACTCAGGGCAGACGTAGCGAGACAAAACCGTAGCAAGGCGGAAACAGACATAGAGGGAGACTCGAATGGGGAGAAAACTTGTGTAAGTGTCTCGAATCTGCAGAGACCCTGCAGCCTTCTGCCTGGATTTACTTATTTTCTCAGTAAGTTCCTGTGCTTTGGGCGCTTTACCAGCCCAAAATGTCAGTATTTGACGTCCTGGAATGAGACTCAACAGTCAAATGTGTTTCTGGTGCGTTTATGATCAGCTTGGATGAATCCTACTGATCTGCCTTTATGTTTATATTAATATGTCGAGGTTCAGTTGACTACTTGTCACAGACAGGGCCAGTAGAAATGTCCTTCAGAGGGAGAGACATGTTTTCTTAGTTTTTTGACTTTATCACTTTTACTTGAGTGAAGACATCTGTTTTTATACAAGTATCTGTACTACTTGAGTGAAGAATGTGTGCTTTTACCTCCTCTGCACAAAGCAAAAGACATTCAACACAAAAATGCTAATTGTAGCTCTGTAGAGGCATGATGATATAGAAAAGACACAATGAAAGACCATCAGTGAATAAAGTGACAAAATGATTACACAACAAAAAAAGAGAGCTAAAAATAAAAAAGGAAAAAAGATAATTTCACTTGCAAAGAAACACTGAAGTTGGTCATGTCTTGAAGAAAGTCAGCTCTGATAATGTTTTAAGGTTTGAAATAAGTTTCTGGATCAACTTACTTGAGATCAGACTATTTAGTGAAATACATTTAATATTATCCAAATAATTCTTCATTTATTTGCGTTCTTGATTTTCAGCACACTGAACAAAAGGAGGGCAAATGTTGTTTCTTGAAACAGTTTTTTCTTCAGTGAAAGAAGTAACTTCACTCCTTCTAATGTAGCTTTTCTTGACTAATTGAGACATAAAAGACAAATTCATGAACAATTTAAGAAGACACCAGGAATTCAAAGATACAAACTAGCAAATATCTTGTAAAACAAGCCAAGTAACTTTTAAATGTAAGATTTTAATTCTTGGCATGCACAGAACTTTTTGCAGTGTGGGAGGACGTGTCCCATGCAGCAGGCAAGGTGTGCCCTCTTGTGGAAAAAACTCAACATCGCAGTCAGCAATGTAATAATCAATTCCTTGATTAATTTACCAGCTCAGTGACTTGCAAAGCTCACAGCAGGGATATGTATGAACAGGTTAGAGACACATGGAGAGAATACTTCTTCAATCCATTTCTGAGAGTAAACTGGTCACAATTTCACATGAGGATTTTCTCCATAATGACACTAATCCATAAAAATCAACAAAAAATAATAAAATAACCAAAAGCAGAAGCTTTGAGAACATAGACTTTATTCATTTCATATAAAAATGACACAAAAACTCAATGAAAGTTGAACAGGTGCTTCAGGTAATCTTCACAGGGACAAGAGCCAGCCTGCATCATAAACATGATCTGATGGGGAACACACACACGCGGAGGGTCGTCGCACCTTCACATCGTCACCTCAATCGCTTCACATCGACTGCTTATGAAGACAAACCTGTACAGTAAACCACCAGCAGAGGCCGGGGTAAGCCTGGGACAAACCGCTGCATCCTTCCCAATCCTCTTTCCCTGCTTTCCTCTCTTCCTACATCCCCGACTCCTCCTCACACTCCCCCTTTTTTCCCCTTTTTCTCCTTCGCCTAGTTTTCCTTTTTTCACTCTTCTTTCTGACCCTTCATGTCCCTGAGCCCTCCTTCTCTGATTGGTTCCAGACGTACCACTGAGCTCTTCTTGCCGACTCAACATTCCACAGCTGGAGACTGCACACACACACACCACACACACACACACACACACACACACACACACACATACACACTTCAACTTACTCCCTCTCCTCCTCCCTTCCCCCTCTATCTTAGTCCAACTCATGGAGCTGCTGTTTTTTTTTTCACAGCAGCTCAGTGAAACACCAAAAGCCTCAGACTGAAACTGCTCCAAAGCATTCCTCCGAGCTAGAAGACAGAAATGCACTCAGAGGCAAGAGCTGAGGGCAAAAGAAAAATGTTTGAGGAGTCAAAGGAAACTCTGAAAAATGTGATCACCGCGCTGCATAAATGTAAAATCTCAGAATGACGCAGAAAGGAGGTTTTCTCATGTAGGGAATTCACTTTTAAAACATTCTTTGGCTCTCATATATACAAAGGTGTCATTCACAAGAGGGATGTTTTCCTTTGTGGGGCAATGAGAGGTTCAAGTGTTGGCAATCATCCAATAAAAGTTTGAAAGTTCCCAAATGTCTTAGACAGTCGTACATGTACTGAAGTCAAAACACTCATTTAAACCTGCATCCTAAAAAAGAAAAACAGCGGAAAACAACCTTGTGATAAAACATACAGAAAAGTGAACTGTGGTCCGTAAACATGATGAATCAGACAAATATCAAATTGCAAACCCTTTATCATGGTGCATACAAAGAGAATTATGTCCTTCAAAGTTGCCGAATCCAGATGGTGGCATGAGGAGCCAAAACATACAGAAGTTTGGAATCACAGAGCAGCAGCCGTGATTTAAGGATAATGAATAATAAAGGCAAGTGGATGACTAATATTTGAATTAGCTGAAGGTAAAAGCAGAAAGTGCCAAAATGTACACAGAGCAACGGAAACTGAAAGTCTGGTCATTCGATGACAACCTTTAGTCCCGCAGTAACAAAAAGACAACGTAGTCTATTTAAGTTCTCCACAGAACTTTAGTAATGTGCACAAATCGAGTGACGGTTTGAGGTCACCAACAATAATGGTCCCTGTCACCTTCCACACATTCACATTTGGACTTCTCCCTCCTCGGCTCATCGGACAGCTGGTGCTGACGTGTCAGATCAGAGAGGAGGCGAGAGGCAGGCTCACGAAAAAACCACACACGCATCATCAGTGACAGTTCTCTACAGCTGCACGGATAATGACAAATCAATGGAAAGGACATGAACGCAATGAAACAACGAAAACACACGTCAAGTTCAGGTAAATACTGTCATGGCAGAAGAGAAAAAAAACTCAAAATAAAAAAATGAATTTGGTCCTGAAGAAGACTGTGGCTGTGAGACAACGGTTTCATTTAAGAGTCGATCTGTGGCTGTGATTTTTTCGCTTTGTTTTCAATCGAAATGGGAACAAGAAAGGAAATATACACAGAGCAAAAACTGACTTTGGCACCAAGGAGGACAGCGAGGAGTCATTTCATAAAACCGATTTTCCAGCTGCGACCAAACTTGACTCCCAGTAGATTCATTTATGGCCTTCATGAATGCTGTACACATGGAGGGATCTGATTTGTCTGGAGAGAAATTGCTCAAACTGTTAAGTCTTGGCAAAAGAGGATTGATGAGGCGGGGGTTCAATTTAAAAAAAATTAAACATCTGCTGCGCTCTACACAGCCTTTCAGCACTTTAAAAATCTTTTTTGGTTTCAAAAGAGGCGACAAAAAAAGCATAAATGCCACATTGAAATCAGCCTGTCCAGTTTCAGGTTGGGTCCAGTCCTGGGTGGTGCGGCTCTGCTACTCTGGCTGCTCGTTCAGCTCCATGTCGGACACCAGGATGTTCTTCTCCGTCTGCTCCGCCAGGCTGGAGTTGGTGCGGCTGTAGCGGGCGCCTTCATAGGACCCGTGGGACCCAACAACTCGCCGACGGTACAAGTAGATCACACCGACAATCAGCGCCACCAGCACCAGGCCCGTCACCATGACAACAATCAGAGTGGGCAGATGGTCACCATCCGCTAGAGTCGAGGTAGAAGATGGAGGTCAGGATTAGTATAAATAATTCACTTTCTGATGTAAAAGTCACATGCTAAGTGACATGGCAGATGTACTTACATTGCACATGTGAGTCTTCAGCACCTGCAAATGGAAGAGTGGACAGTTAGTAAAAATGTGCTTCTTCAGTATTTGGCACTCAACTCAACTCGTTTGACTACTACTGGCTGATTTCTAAGGTTGTTCCACCGTAACTACAAACTTAGAAACATTGATTATTTTTTTTCCAGCTGCTGCTTCATTGTTCATTAATTCTCGCTCCTCACTACAACCAATTAAAGAGATGGCACTTCACAGAGTTTATGCAGCTTTCAAAAAGGTAAATTTAGACTTCTTAAGACCACTATGAAGGCGACGAAGGCTGACTCGGCCAAAAACCTGCACTTGAATGCACCGCAAAGACTACGACCAACAGGCAACTAGCTGGTACGCTTCTTTTTAACCTTTCTCTCCTCGTGCCCTGATTAACTTAGCTGAACAGCCAATCAGAGTGATTCCTCTCATCAATGCCTCTGCCGCTGATTCAACACGCTCAATCAGCCAAAAAGCCTCTGACAAAGGCTGACCAGTGCCAACAGGGCAAGGGCAAACTGATGGGGGCCACAGATGCTCACCAACGTCAGGGCCCTGATGTGTGTGTACAGAAGAAGCTAGATCTCACTGAACTTGCACAGATTTCTGACCTATTACTTCTGGAAATAGCTAATATTTTGATGGGAGGAGACGCCCACACACCACATTTATTGGTTTTACTGGCTGGTTTGATGTTACAGAACACTGTTAAATTTAAAATGATTCAATTTGCTCTGATCTGATTTGCTTTGATCTCGCACTCAACTGACTCAACTCGACCTGGTTCTGAGAGTGACTTCCCCTTGGCTGAAGTGTTCTTGTGTGTGCTTACTGCGAGGCTGCTTGCAGATGACTCCGTGTGTGCGGTTTCTGCAGGAGCCCGGCTTCCACAGGCCACTGTTGCTCTGGATCCAGAAGCAGGAGTTTGGAGAGAGAACAGAGAAGGCGACATCATGGGCCTCCCAGTTGGTGTACGACATCTCTGTGTCCTCGCTCCACACTAGACCTCTACCTGCAGCAGGGACACATATACACACACTCAGAGGAGCTTCAAACACACTCAAGCAGAACTTAAGGAGAGCTAATTTTTCATATCACGTTTCGTCTGACAACTCTGTTCAGTCACAGAGCTTCTTCCCATTAGCTTAACAAGCATATTTCAGGGCATTTCACTCAAATTATATAATTGCACTGACAGATAATGATGCAGTAACTTTCCCAAGGTAATTCACCTTGCTTTAGCGTATTTATTTGACATGAGAGAACCTAATCAGGTTTCTTCTAGCTAATTAATTGTTTCATAATTATTTTACTAGAGACATCCTAATCAATCAGATAAAATTATCTGCAAGCAGAGTAGGAAATCATGACTAAAAGTAGTCTAAAATTAATAAACTTGGATTTAAATAACTTTTAGAAAATGTGAAGGTTAACAAGTCCACTGCGGTAGAGCTGGAAGAGGCTATTTGAGGTAACATTGCTCGACCTTTCACGCTGATGCCCAGCCAAGCGCCATGTGCCTGTTCTGCATAGCCCTGGATGTGTTCCGATATGAATCCATTCTCTGTCTCATCCAGGATAGAGAGAAGTTCTGCTCCCACTAGAGGAGAGAAAAAGGGAGAAAGACACAGAGATGAAAACAACAGAGAAAAGGGAATCGATCATGTTTGGAGATTTAACATTGGTGCAGCCGGCTCAATGGATTACACTTCTAAATTTAGACATATCGATGCATTTTGTCAATTATGTTTGCAGCGGAGAAGGTCAGACGAGTTGCACTTCAATTCAGTATCATGAGCAATAGAGTGTGAGCAGCACAGCAGGAGTCAGGATGGTGGAGATGTGAGGGGTTCCCTACCTTTTTTACAGGACATGCGTGCATCCTGCTGCAGTCTAAGACTTTGCAAGTTGAAGGCGTAACAGTGGTTTCTGAAGGGCACCCACGCCCACGCTCCCAGAGAGTGGGGGCACTTGCCGGGGTAGACCCACTGGTGGCTCACAGGCTCATCTGGCAAGAAGAAAAACAAAGATTTGAATTTAAAGTTAGTTCATGCTTATTCATTCCTGGAAAATGACAGGTAAGGCATAATTCTGGTGATTTGTTGATGGATATTTATTGCTGTTACATTACACACACACACCACTTATTTGACATATAGCAGCCTCCAGTTTAGCGTCACAAGGTGTCGTAATCCAGTGCCCAGTAGTGGACATGTGACCGCATCCACCAATCTGATTGGGCTCCCCGTCTTTCCAGTTTGAATATGTAGCTTCTTCTTCACCCAGCCAGGTGTAGCTCCGTCCCTGAGAACATAAAAGAGTACGTTGCAGTTCACAGCAGCTTCCCTCAGCGTGGAAAACATGGTTGTACTTGTGTGACTCCAGTGATGTTTTATAATAAGATATAAAGTAGGTTTATAGGCTCACCCCATAGCCGTAGAGAGCGATCCAGGCCGGCCGGCGCAGGCTGTTGATCAGCAACGTGAGGTAACCCTGCTGGTAGGGATCCTTCACTGTGGCCAGGGTCCCATTCAAAGATTCACAGATGTGCAGAGCACCGGTCCAGTCCAAACGCTTCTCCACGACCCGATAAGTCACTCCACCAAGCTCCACAGGCTTTGACAGGGAGACAGGAATAAGAGCCGGGGCCGGAGAAATATCTGAATCTGAAGAAACAACAAGGACACACAGGGTTATTTAAGTCGACACACTTCTATCTGTGGTGCAAATATTATTATTACTCGATATCATACCTTGTGGCCTTTGACAGATGAAGCCATTACTTTCCATCTCACAGGCTCGGGAAGCCCACATGCCGCTGTTCTTCGGTGGGTTCCCATGAATCATCACCACACAACTTCCCTGAGGGTTGACAGTAAAAACTCAGAGCAGGAACACACCGGGGACAAAACCAAGACATGTGTTCTGATAGGTGAGTGTTGTGAGTACCGGCGTCCTGTTGTGGTGCGGTCCGCTGTTGTCGAGGGGCTCTCCAGGACCCCAGTTGGTGTAGCTGAGCAGGCCGGCCTTGGGCCACTGGAAATGACCTTTAGAGTCTGAAGTTAGACCCACCCAAAGGTCAACACTGGCATTGTTAAGTAGGGTGGTGACGAAGGCTGTGAGGGGGAGGATCGATTGCATCAGTGTATGTGTGTGATGAAACTCGTATGAGAGATTTACGATCCAAACAGTGATAAATATTTGGATAAACACACAAAGGAATATCTTAACAGGCAGTTGATTCCTCTGAAATGGATTCTTATAATGTATAAAACACTTCTGCTCAGAATGAAAAAGTGAATAATCTACATTCAGGTAGGGAGGTAAGTTTATTAACTTCAGTCCCTGCTTGTTCATTAAAGGCGGTTATATTCTGCTGTGATTACCTTGCTCCAAATGGTTGGTCACCATGGCCAGTACACCTCTCTGCGTTTCACATTTCAACTTGGCTGCAGACCATGTGACTCGGGGTGACTGATCAAATACTCTGAAACACTACAGAAACACCAGGTGTAAATGCACACAATAAAGAGAAGGATTGCTTAGATTAGGTTTGGTTGGGCTGAGTGAGGAGAGGAGCAGGTGCATGAAACATTTGGCACAACCCCGCTTCCAAAAAAGTTGGGATGCTGTGTAAAACATAAATAAAAGAGAATGTAACAATTTGTTAATCCTTTATGAAATATGACCAATTGAAAAGAGCACAAAGACAATATATCTAATGTTTTACCCAATCAACTTTATAGATTTATGTAAATATATGCTTATTCTGCTGCAGCAATGTGTTTTAAACAAGTTGAGACAGGGGCAACAAAAGACTGAGAAAGTTTGGGATTCAAAAACCACCGTTAATCATCAGCTGTTAAGCAGGTTAATTGGTAACAGGTGGTATCATGACTGGGACCCCTTTGTGAAACATACGATTGTCTCAAGAATATTACTACATAGACTCAAGAGCTCTACCTTATGCTGATAGGAAGACCATCCGTCAGGACAGCCAGCAGGTGGGTGGGGAGTTGACGGAGTTGGAGGAATGGTGCCTGTGACATTCACTCTCTTACAGATGTAGGGCAGGTCAGAGTGGCACTTCTGATCGGCCCAGTTCGCTATTCAGGGACAAAAAACACAAGCTCATGTATGTGTACTGATTTTGATTTAGTGTCTCGAGGTCTTTCACTCTCACTGTCTTACATTTAGTGGCGGACATGTAGACGCATCTGCGATCACGGCTCAGTGGGTATGGCCTCCCAAGGGCCCAGGACACATAATTGAGCACAGAGTGGTCAGACCAGCGGAAACGGCCATCGTATTCGTAGGTGTGGAGCCCCAGCCACCAGTTGTCTCCCTCCACTTTCGACATCTGAAGGTGAAGAGAATAGAGTAGTGAAAAGGCATGTCGAGGCCATTGAGAATATGAATCATCATGCAGAAGTAATTACACAGGCTTGTACTTGTACAAAGTACTTCTCAGGTTTTTTACCCTGCCTGCTAAAAGACTAGTAATAGATTGCATATTTGGATCAACTCATAGAAACAGTGATGAACTTTTTGATAAAGTGAGCAGTGCCTTGGCTAAAGTGTCGGACAGAAAAGCTTCTTCCTCAAATGAGTGGATGGAAGCCAGTGAGGAGTCAAACCAGGAGCAAATCCTCCGGGCTTGGTCCCAAGTGGTCCGGTGGTCAAAAAATTTATACTCAGCCTCCTGGAAGCCAATCCACTCTGGAGAACTAGTGCCTGACAGATGAGGGAAGAGAGAAGAAGGAAAGACAGGCATGAAACAGAAAAGGGAAGAGAAATAAGCCCCTGAGGAAGTAATTTCAGTATGCTGGGAGAAGTTCAAAGCTAAGAAAATAAGACTGACCTTCAGAGACTTCTGGTTCCTTCTCAATGCTACCTAAAAACACACACACACACACACACAAGGGAAAAGTTTATTCATGACATACAAAATGTCAGAGGCCCAAAAGGCAATGAATAAAAAGAGGGAAGAAATCTTGAGACATTCAAGTCAGAGAGTGATGCCGCCACAATAGGAGCTGAAGGTGGAAAAAGGTATTCCTAAAGATGAATAAAAAATGTGCAACATGAAAGAGAATACAGACAGTCCGGTGCTGTTGTACCTCTGGGGATCTTACAGATCCAGTCTAACTCAGAGTCACAGTGCATGGCCAGCCAGGTCATAGAGCCCAAGTCTGCAGCAGCACATTGTCGGATGTTGTAATAGTATCGGCCGAAGTTCTGGTACGTAAACTGAGACACAAGAAAAGAGTAAACAGATTGTGTTTTAAACATTTTTTTACTTAGCAACTGTTTAGTTTAGTTGCATCTTGTCTTCACTCACAGCGAGCCCATCGCTCCATTTCCAGCTGCCGTTGTCCATGGGGTTTCTGCGGTTCAGTCCGATCCAAAACCAGTGCTGCTCATGTTCCTCTGACTCCCTGTGGGCCACATCATCGTCACCATCACCATTATCATCACATTACATCACATGTAACCTGGTCAGAGGTGCACACCCACCCGAAGGCCTCGTGGAGGACCTGCAGAACGAACTGCTCCTCCTCAGGGCTGCCGATACTCAGCAGGTTGGCTCCGTGTCTCCGGCAGTGCAGGTGAGCCTGCAGCCAGCTCAGCTTCTGCTCCAGCTGGGAGGAGTGAAACACCTGCAAACAAGTGATAAAGGTCAAATTACAGTTTAATTAAAACGCAATACTGATGTAAAACAAGAAGTCAGCAGTAGTATTACTTCGACTCCTAATGTAACCACTCCTTCCTATGGCTGGTATCTACAAACTTGTTGATGAGGACTGACTGATTTGTTTTCATACGACTTTACAGTAAAAACTGTGAAGAACTGAAAGTTGTTACTGGTCATTGGTCAGATTCTCAGTGCTGTTTACTTACATTTCATTAAAAACTGTAATGATATGAAATATAGTTTTGGTTGTACAGTTTCAAACACCATTAACCAATAATGCATTGTAAAGACATGCAGTTTTTTGTTATGGTCATAGCTAAGTGGGATTGTTTTGGTATTGGCACTGACTCACAACTCAGTGATCATATCAGCAACACAAATGAAAATACTGTAAAAGTAATAGATCTATACATATGTTTGGTGAATGTTATATACATACTATAATTGATGTAAAAATACATTTTCAGATATGCTAAATGTTCTAAAAATCCAGTTTCCTCTAGACTTTTGTACATCTAAGATATGTGTATTCATTCCAGTTATGAGCTACAGCATTTTGTTTTGTTTTAGCATTTCATGCCAAAGGGGTTTTCACCCATGTCTGTTTGTTGTTTGTTGGTTGCTGGTTGTTGGTTGGTTTGTCAGCAGGATTACACAAAAACTATTGAAGGGGTTTTCCCAAAACATGGATAGAGGATGGGTTTCAGCCATTAACTTTTGGTGCAGATCTGGATAAAGGCACGGATCCAAGGACAGGGACAGGAACATTGCAGGATAGGGCGTTTTTTGACATTTTCATTAAATTTTCAGGGAATAATGCATGGATCATGATGAAAAAAAAATCAGGTGTATTTAGGTAGCTGGTATCTATGAGTGACTACAAAAGATGGACTGTGGTGGAGGTATGCACTCCACTTAGTGCCATTCTAGAGAAAAAATTAGTTCAGAGTTATGATTAAACACAAACTCACTGACATGGCAACAATGGTAATAGGAGAACACACAATAAATCCTAAAGTCTATGGATGTGTAGGTCTCTAGATGTCTAGATTAATCTAATCTATATGAAATACAATTTAAATGCTATTATTTTGGGTATACTGGACAAGACACTTGAAAAGCACACAGCTAATTTTCTTTTACTCTAAAGAAGTCCAGCTTGTGTTTCTAAATCACCTTGAAAACATTTGTCATCCTACTTTGATCATATCAAAATCTACAAGGACACATAACACACTCAGAGGCCTCAGCATTGAAATGAGAAAAAATGTTATTAATTATTCAAATATTAGCCGAGGCCATATCAGTCCAAGGCAGAATGAAACTAATTAACGAAACCCAAAGTGTGACTGAAATTAAAACACTTCAAGGAGAGTACTGATGGTGTAACAGTACTGAACCTTGTAACAGTAGCGCAGGTTGCTGTTGCTCTTCCAGCCGCTGGGACAGGAGCCGCTGAGGCTCGGGGTGGGCTGAGGGACCGGGGGCTCAGGGCTCAGAGACGTGTCCTGGTTCTGGCGGCAGATGAATTTCGCCTTCGATGACGCACACTCCCTCACCTCCCACAGACCTGTTGCGAAGCCCGTCGCCATGGAAACGCAGCCGCCGCGGACGTTGACTGAAATAGATACAGGGTGAAACGTAGGTGAGAGAAGAGGGTGTGATGATGAAACATGTGGAAATAGAGGGATGATTTGGAGGAAAAAAAAACTGAGTGGAAAATGTGAATATACATTTATTATAAGACCATTATGAGTGTTGATGCTGCATTAAACTTTACTCAAAACGAGGGTGACATTTCCTGTAAACCGCGTCTCTCTGCCTGGGCTCTATCTCTTTATTCACCCTTACGGATCATCCTTGCATGTAGGAACTTCAGATCCTTTAATAATTTACTTCTACTTTTTTTATTGGTGAGCATTGTTTTGTTTTCCTAACATGAATTTCTGCACACCATCATATGTGATACTCTCTGTGTCACATAAAAAATCCTTTTACCCGCCGAGTCTAGTAAAGCAACAGATTGCAGCTCTAGTCAGTGCAAAGGTCAGACAGTTCGTATCACTGGATCGCTCAGTGACTCTAAAGCCAGAGATCTCGCCCACGCTTGTGTTTTGCGCCTCCAGGTCTGGTTTAGAAATTATGGCCGTGGTGAATCCACAATCCATCATAGCCTTAATTTTACAAGCAGAATTCCGCCCTGTTTTAGGGCTGCGATGATGCAAACAACGTTTAAGATTTCATCAGCAAACCGAACTGGACCAATTTTGATACATTAAATTTAAATCAGAACATACGCCTGCTGGCTGGTAGTAACTGCTGATGATAATCGTCTTAGATAGGCAGATTGTAAGGTCGTCATTGCTGGACGTAGTTCTGAATTTGTATTTTGTCTAAAGAAAGAACACCTGGGAACAATCCAGTCTTCTTTGTAGATTAAATTCAAAATTGGCTCTGGTAGAGAATGGAGCTTGTGTTTAGGCAGCTGAAAATCTCCAGATATACTGTGGATCAGATGGAAAGTTGATGAACCCCCCCAGGAAAGTGAACCCAACACAGCAACCGAAAAAAAGGGTAGAAAAAAGGAAAGCTGTTGGACTGTACTAGCTGATTCTTAAGATGGACATTCGCTCCAGTGCATCAGTCAGAATGTATTTGTCACGTACATGCACTCTATTAACTCGATTTCAAGGAACAGGAAAGGCGTAGGGCTTATCCAGAATGGGGAACTTAGGAAAGCGATGTGAGCCTGTGTCTCTGTAAACAGAAATGACATTACAGATCTGACAGCACTGTAACAACTCCCCCATTCTTGCCACAAGAAAAACACAATGAAAATATAAAATCAGATATAAAAGACTAGAGCTGAAACAATTAGTTGATAAAAAAGAAAATTAATTTGCAATTCATTTCTGGAATTAATTTTTTTGATGACCGATTATCATTCCAGTCATCTTTAAACGGAATTTCCAATAACTCTTCTCACATCCTCTTTTCTTTATTTCACATCGAGCTAAAATTAACTAAAAATTTCCAAAGAAATATGTAAGACTTTTAGAGGTTTAGAAATTAGTTTTACATTAAAGGATAGACCAAAGAAAAACAAAGTCCATGTGCACAGAACCTGTATGCAAAATAAAATATGCATTAAGACCTATTAAGAAGTAAAATAGATCCACCTGCAATAATATGTCTTTTAGCAATGCAGCATGAAAACTGATTTCTTTCGAACATCACTTAATCTTTAATTATTTAAATCTCTGCTTCATTACGTTCTATTTTCGACCAGTAAGATATTATCCAATGTCTGTAAATCATTCACACGCTCATTCAACATGACATACTGTATGTGACCTACCTGGCTGGTCTCGATTCCAGTTGGTGAAGGACACTTCATCCCCGCTGAGCCAGTGGAAGGAGCCGGGGCTGCCCTGGTCATGGAGGCCGATCCAGAAGGAATCACCAGAGCGACCGTACACCAGGCTGTTGGCGAAGGCCTGCTCGAACCTTTGAAGATACAGGGGGAATCGGCACTGACGAAACATACTGTGATGTCCTTTAAATCACTGTGAGGGAGTATGCCGCCGTACGTACCTATTGGTAATGGTAACAAGGGCGGCTCCGTTGTCCTCACAAGACTTCCTTGCCTCATCAAAAGTAAGCAGATCTTCTCCCACCCAGTAACAAGCTGGACTGTGCCACTTCCAGCCCTGAGAGGAAAGAAGAGGAGAGGAGAGTTAAAATGGGACCTTTAAATCCAGAAATAACAAAAAGCCATGTGAGTCATTCCAAAGAGCACAAACATCTTGCTGTGCAACTCTGCATCATTAACATCTGGTTCTGGATGTGCATCAAAATACACATGAACACAGTCACTGAGTCAGAATCACGACTAAGACTGTCAATGTGTGTTTTTTCAATAGCACCTACAACTTAGACAAAAGTGTCTGAAGGCATATTAGACTAGTAAATGACAAACTGGAGCAAAGGAAAGATTATTGTCGAATAACACAGAACTGACATGGAGGGGGTAAAATAGATGTTTTAGACCAAGAAACTCACAAACGGATGTCAAGTAAACCAGATCTAAAACATATCCTCCTTTGCGGAAGTAAAAAAAATATATGATGTAATAATTTTAACAGTGAAAGCAGAAATGGCTCCACTTATACCAGTCAAGTGTATCCCAAATTAAGAACATAAAGAACAAGTCTGTAGTTGTGGACGTGTACAGATGCAGAGTGCAGCCAACTCGCAGGAGGTGAAAAGAGGTGACATCTTGGGCGAGATTGATAGTGAGGGACAGTTTGTAGACAGCTATGCGTGAAAAAGCCCAACCTCAGGCTCTTTTCTCAACCACATTTGGCATCTGGACCCAAACCCCAAAGATTATAGCTTCAGAGAGGCTTGATCTGTTGAAGCTCATGTCTCCTTTACACTCATTCCTTTCATTCCTTTCCATGTCTTACAGTAACAACACGCATGTATACACAGCTGCTTACTGTGGCTAAAACAAAGTTATGGGAGCGGTGAGAGTGATCCAAAACAGTAAACAGTACACAGTTGAAACTTGTTATGAAGCTCTGTGTAGCCGAGAGGAGCTGCAGATTCAGGTGATAATTCTTTCTCACTACGAGCGACCCCCTTCACATCGTCATTTAATAATTTATGGTCTCTGTAAGATGAATTTTCTGATTTTGCTGTCATACCTCCAGAATTTATTTGCTATAATTTATGCTAACTGTCAAATAATCAGAAAAAATGGACCAAAAGACCTCAGATTTCAATTATTATAGGACCCCCTGGTGACTGATGGGCCCTAAGCAGCTGCTTACGAGTCATCCCGATAATAAAGTCACTATCTTTGGAAGTATAAAGTAGAAATGCAACGCTAGTGTAACAACTGAGTAAGTAAAACAGCACCATTACAGTAATGAGCAATCCATTTGAGTAATGAGCCCAGAGCTAGTTGGGGTATATGGTTTGAGGCTCATGTGGTGTAATGCTGCTGAAGCGATCAGCAGGCTTTCTGTCATTGTTGTTTCACATGTTGCGTGAAGTGAGCTCATCTGCTGGAGACAAACGGCATCACCGCGGGGCTTGTGCCATGCCAAATGACCCCCGTCACATTACCACCCATGATGACTTGCTCCCCAGGGAGAGGAGTGAAGATCTATTACAGCGAATAAATAGTCCATCCACAGAAAGATCTTTGTTGAATATAACAGCTGAAAAACAGCACGGCTCTCGACTTCAAGATCGCTTACATCGTAAATCAACACTTAGCAGAAATATAACATCGCTGGAGGGCAGGAAGATACACAAATGCTCACTTTTATATCTCATTGTGCTGAGCCGCTATGTTGCACATTACTGAAAAACGCAAAAAAACTACGTACGCAGCAGTGGTCAGGTAGGGGAAGTCAGGTATGAGAGGCTTAACGTCTCATATGGAGAGAATTATGGACTATGAAATCAAAGACAGATGTACACGGACACTCCAGATGGGATTTAATTCACCATGTGGGAACAAGTGGTGGGCATGAATCTGTTGTGTGCACGTACAAACAACATGTCCCAATTTCAATGACTTAAAAACTGTATGTATTATGATTAGATTTTTTTGGGTCAATGTAAAAGTTAAGTATGTGTTAAGCCAAGGGGAGAGTGTGTGTGGCTGGGGTTTAGTATGTCTGGGTAAACTTAACAAAAGTAGTGGTTTATACTACAGTTACAGACTGGGGGCGGACTAATCAACCAGTGGAAGGGCGAGAGATGGAAAGGAACTCTGGGGAAAAGGGTCAAAGGTGAAGGAAAGGCTGAAATATTCAGAATAATAATCATGCTGCCAGCAACCCTGCTGGAATCAGAGCACTGACACGCTGCAGAAGAGTCTTTAAGGAGTAAAACTGAGAGACAACAGCAAAGACAACAAACAGAAAGTTCTTATCTAGTCCAGAACGGGAAAAAACTTTCAATAATCTGAAGCATAAACAGTAAATGTCATGCGGAAAATGAAAAATGTAGCACCGAATGCAGAGAGAGTAAAAGAGCAATACTTGTTTGCAGTCTTGGTGCTGTGGCTTCCCATCAGTCTTTGTTCCCAGTTTCTTACAGATGGAGGGCAGAGTCAGATTACAAGGGCTGTCATCCCAGCGGCCCTCCTGCACACGCAAGCAAGACACAAACAGGGAGAGAGAGAACACAGCTGTTCAGTATATACAAACGGAGGACACTCGCTGACAGTGAGAGTCCGTTTCTTTGAGGATGATTAAGGCCCCAGACTTCGGGGGTCAGCGTGAGGGCGGAAGGGGTCACTCACAGCTCCCCAGATGGAGACGCAATCTTCTTGAGTGTTGCGGAAGTTGTTGGGTTCAAACGGGTGCCAGTAGGTGAAGATGACGGGCGTGTGGTCAGTCCATTGGAAGTCCATTTGCATATCAGTGTCATGGAGGCCGATCCACAGCTGGTCAATGTCTGGCAGAAGACACAGACAAATCATTGAGTTATAAAGACAATTGAAGGGGAATTCCGGTGTGTGCAAATGATTTCATACTTACCAAAATATTTGGTTTTGGTTCAGTAGATTGCTTCAGTTGGCTGCTCCTCCGACTATCAGAGTTAAGTCCACTAACAGGCTGACATAGTTTCTCTGAGTGTCTGACAACATTACCGAAATGATCCCTTCAGAGAGAGACCTTTCTTTTAAAGAATAACATGTTTTTTGTAACCAGAAGCACAAGTCTCACTCAAAAACAAGTCTTGCTCTGAAATCTTGCGAGAGGTGAGTTGTTGCAGGAAGATGTTAGAAGTGATGGTAGAAATGTTGGTTGAAGAGATGAGTTTGGAGTTTATCTACAGGTATTCTTCCCAAAACCCCAGATTCTCCTGAGAGACTTGTGTTTTTATTGCCCTCTCCTGCTTTCCTCCAGGGTCACAATTTCTCCCAATTTCTGACAATTTTTCACACTTTTTTACCCTTTTAGTTAAAATAACCTCTTTCTGGCACTGTACAACGTGAAGTCTGCTGCCCTGGAGAGAAGAATTCCTGTTTTTTACATAAACTTTTAAAGGAAAGGGACTGTAAAATCTGCCTCATAAATTTTTCCCTCAATCACACCACGTCAATCCCCATCGAGAGGCTGACTAACATAGGGCAGTGGTGTGCACAGATTCTCTAAAGGGCGGGGGCAAAAAATGAATGAAAGAATGAAATATTTACACAAGTTAACACTTGATAATTATTCTGCGTTGACTTCTGAGATTTAAATCTAAAATCTAAATTATTTGACATAAAAATGCAGGAGACACAGTCCTTCGACCTCAAATGTTTCAAACTCCTCCCTATTTTTGAGGACTCAAGTTTGGCAAGTATGCTTTACTGCCAGCCAAAATATTTAGCTTGTTTTGACAATATAGATGAGGCGACAACTGTAACAACTGACCATGCGAGGTGAACAAGACTTCTGTTTGAGCGAGACTTGTGTTTCTGGTTAAAAAAAGAAAACTGTCTCTGTCGGGATTGTTCCCGTAATGTCAGACAGTGCCACAATGACTGGCAAAAACAAGCACTTTCAGAGGACGTTAATTTGATGGTCTGAGTTGCCCCTAAGGATTTTGTCGGTGCCATTGTGTCGTGCGGCCAGCTGAAGCGATTTACTGGACCAGTTCCGAAACTTTTGGAAAGTTTTAATCATTTACATGCAAAAATATGTAAACGTAGGGCTCAGGTTTAAAAAATACCGGAATTACCCTTTAAGAAGCAGAGAACTAGGGTTAAAAAACAGGACTATGGTTCCAACAATGACTTTCATATGAAACTTTTCCATTGGAGCAATTCCATGACCTAAAAATTTGATTCCTTTTTTTCATGTGCTGTTTTTCATCTCAGGGTAAGAAACGAGCTGCCTGCTTTCCACTAGATCTGAGCTCGCTCTGGGCATACATTGTAGGAAAACAGCTGAAAGAATGCCACTGAATAGAGTTAATATTTTAATAACTTTTATAATTATATTTTTCAGATCGCACACCGAAGAAGGCTCAGCTGAAATGTCAGTGCATTTTCCCTCCCCTGTGCTTAAAATAGAGACTGAAGAAAAGAGTTTAAAGAGCGTTCAGATAGATTTGAGTGTGTGAACTCTTTGTGAACCCGCAGCACTTCAACAATAGTTACACGCAGTCCTCTACTTTCTTTTTGTCCTTGTTTTTTCCTCCTACATTCATAGCGAAAAAATATCTAAATCCCTGATTTCCCCTGGCTATAATAGAGTGTTTATCATATTTCTTTAAGCCAACTACTTCTAGGTACCCTGCGGTATAGATATTGACCCCCGACTTGACAGAATGTCATTTAATTTCTGGCTCCCAAAAGAAATGAAACTCAGAGGAAAAAGCACAATACAATTAAATATTGATAAATCACCTTTCTTCAAGTTGCGCAAGATGAACTCTAACTCAGGCAGGGTGTGGATGCTGACCAGATTGGCCTCCATCTTCTGACAAGTTTTCTGTGATGTATCCCAGTCAAGCTTCTCTGAAGTCAGCTTGTAGCAGCCAGCCTGAAAGGCCTGCCAGCCCACATCACACTCATATTTCGCATCATCTGCCCACGAGTCTGTGGGAGCAAAAAGATAAAAAACCGTCAAATTCTGCACTTTGACACTTTGGCAGGAGTGTAGCTACTGTATTTCACTTTAATGGACTAATCCAAATGCCTATACGCTCACCAGTGGTGAAGGGGTCCAGCGTGGCATTTGGCCTTTTCTTGCAGACGTATGGCAGAGCGACAGAACAATCACGATTCTGCCAACGACCTGATGACTCAGTTCTGATAACAGCGCAGTTCTCCTCCTCAGCGTGGTTTGGCTGGTCTGAAGGATGAGATTAAGAAAAAGTCAAGCAGCCCTTGCTTAAGACACTTAACCCCCAAACACTCTAGCAGTCAATGCTAGAAGACTGTGGTTGAACTGTGTGTGTGTGTGTGTGTGTGTGTGTGTGTGTGTGTGTGTATTTGAACTCCAAAATGTGTTGCTAAAAATGAGCAAGCAGCAAATGAATGTTTAAAAAAAGATCACAGACCCTTTAAGCTTAAAAAAGAGAGAAAATGTTGAGCTGTATTTACAGTCTAACCTGTCTCCCAGTTGAGATATTTGAGCGGTGACGAGTCGGCCCACTGCCAGCCTCCATGGATGTCCAGGTCATTGAGGCCGATCCACAAAGCAGCACTGTAACCTGTCAGTAAACCTACAACAGCAAATGTTATTAGATATGACCAGAGAAAACCCCCCTCTGTGTACACAATAAAAGAAAACACTCAATAAAGTTATTCCACTTAGGCCTGACAATCTCTCCAGTTATCCCTGATAACACTGTATTGGATTGATGACAGGATTGTTATGTAAGAAGACTGGATGCATTGCCTAATACTGGCAACAGGGTCGCAACATCCCCAAAAATCAATTCTTCCAGTTAAGAGAGTGGATGTGCACAGCATATGAATGAAAAATTAAGCTTCACAGCCAATTTCAACGTACCAACTCCTCCGTGCTTATTTATATTTTTTAATGTTTATGTCAGGAAGAAACAAAGGCCTGACAGACATGATTACACAGCTTCCTTGTGGAAAGCCATATGGTGATAATTACGTTTATTATTATGATTGCTGCTTTGAGCAGGGGTGCAAAAGGTGACACTGCATGCATACAGGTCAAAAAGGAACACAAACAATCCTACAATTCATAACGATCTTCGACTTTATTCTAATTTTTGGTATGCGATATGGACATCAGTAGTTAATGGGTCTGACTTTTTGTTCAGTGTTGATTTATTTGTAATTTTAGCTGCTGATAAAATAAACTGCTATTTTCTGTTCAATAGCTTAATTAATGAATCCACTGTTCCCGAATGGTGTGCAGTGGGACTCTGTTACAACCATAGATTATCATTGCAACATACAACTATACAACAAGTAATTCATTATTTCTAATCTACTATTTCAGTACTTTGTATACACATATTTCCTAATACAGAGGCAAATTTTATACCCTCAAGAAGTACTTTGAAAAACTTCCAGGGAACCAAAACTAGACATGTACAGAGAAATTAGATAACATCTGTTATAGAGGCTATTTTGCAAAGATAAAAATACAGGTGGGGCTTGAGGGTTTGACTTGTCCTTGCATGTGCCTTGGGCACAAACAGTTTGAAAACAACTGGATAGGTTGATAGAAAAAATGAATTGCAAACTATTTTTATAATTGATTAATCGTTTCAGTCATTTTTCAAGCCAAAATGTTAGAGCTTCTTAAATTAAAGGATTTGCTGCTTTACTTCATTATTTATGATAGTAAATGAAGAGTCTTCAGGTTTGGGACTGCTGGTTGGACAAAAGAAGCATTATGAAGATGTCACTTTGGGTTTTGAGAAATTGTGATGAACATTTTTCACACTTTAATCATGAAAATAATTTTTAGGTCCAGCCCAAGTGACTACCCACGATAATGATGTGTTATGTGATTTACTGGTTCATACATACAGCCAGTCTTGGTGATTTCATGCTTTACTGCTGTGTCACAGAGGTTGGTGTAAAAACATCATGTACACTTCAAACATTAGCTGCGACATGAGCGGATGCCTTTGCACACAAAATGTGTACATTGACTTTACCGTTGATGTAGGTCTGCTCATGCAGCTTGGTGATGCTTAGCAGGTCTGCCCCCTGCTGCTGGCAACTGATCCGAGCCTCGCTCCATGACAGCGTAGCCTGGAAGTTAAACTGGTAACAGCTGTCTGTCAGCGGGTCAGTATCCCAGAATGTCTCACAGCCACTGCCTGACAGTGAGGGAAGGAGATAAGAAGTTCGTTAGACCATGGGGAGAAAGGAAGAAGAACAGTAAAGGGACTGTTGGGGGAGAGGAAATTGTGGTTCAGTCTCACCAGAGTGAGCTGAATGATTTACAGTCCTGAACAAGCAAAGTGAAACTCACTCTTTACGGGACAGAAGCCCCAACGCTCGTCCTTGCCATAGTCGTAGGTGGTGGAACACCACAGGTGACCGTCCTCACGCCCGATACTTGTGCAGCTGTGGAACCACTGGCCATCATACAGGAAGGGCAGATAGCAGGGGCGGCCGTGAGAGTTCCCCTGGATTGTGTAGATCTCTGTGGAGCAAGGACAGACTTCAAATCCCTGCATGTGGCAGGAGAGACAGGCCAACGTTATGGCTGTGAACTGTGCTGAACTGAAAAACCTCATTTGTTTTCTCAGCAACTTGTACAATCAAACACACGGTCAAAACAGAGGATTTTGTTACAGTCAAATAATGGTCAGCAGAACAAAGCGTAAACAAACAAAAGCTGGCAGGTTATTAGGAAAATTTGGTATCATGAGCTTGATGTGAAAATAGAATCAACAGCTAGGAGAGAATAGAAAATAGAAAAAAAGCCTGAAGCAAAATCTTTACATGAAGTGTCTCAGCTAGTTTAACTTATAATCCATTTCTGATTTCTGCAGTTTGACAAAATACCCGGAGGTTGCCGTTCTACATTCCAACAGTGTGGTATGGTAGGAAGAAAAGGGCAACACAGAGGGAGGAAGAAAGGCTGGAACTGTAGTGTTACCAAAACAAGCCAGGCCAATGGAAAGTAGGGCAGACATGTTAAACGAGGGAGGAAAGATTTCTGAAGCTCCCTCCCTGACTTCCCTCTCTGCTCCACCACTGGCTGGCTGGCTGGCTGCAGTGGAGCTGCTTCTCGGCTGACTAATGTCAGAGGCATTCCTCTCCAGCAGCGAGTTGACTTCACAGAGAAACTTGTGAAGATCGGAGCTTGAAAGTTACAAGTCAATGCACCCGATTCCCTTGCCACAAAAAAGTAAAAGAGATTTAAGAGGATAGGATAGAGACGAAAGTAAAGGGAGATTTTCCGGTCTTACGTTTACTGCAGATCTGGTTTTAATTGCAGGAGAGAAGAGCCCGTTAGCCGTAAACTCGCATGGCTGACTGAGCCTTGCTGTATGGTTTGTTGATGAACGACTGTGACATATGATATTGGTAAGAATGGCACTGACAGTGGAAATGAGGCTTAGCTGTGAACTGCCATGGTTAGATTTAATCTAGACTGAAAACTATATATAAATACACATATACTTGAGGGCAAGGGGCGACTCTGTGTGTGTTTACTGGAGTTTACAAACACCAGCAATGTTTTCCTTGGCTTTCTGATTGGCAGGCAGCCACTTGTCCTCAACGATTCCCTTAAAGCAACATTTTACTATATCCGTTTGATCAGATACAGCTGTGGTATTCACAACAGTAAGTCTGTCTGCCGCACTGAGGCATCACAACATACAGTGAAGCAGCTGCTCACTGGGCCATGTATCGCTGAGGGAAGTGAGGATCTACAGTCCATTCATGAGATGAGTGCATATTAAGATCAACTGAAGAGGATCATTCACTGTAAAATCTGACGAAGTGACTTGACTTTAAAAAATCAAGGGACCTGATTACCTCAAAATTATTAAGTAATGTAGACTAATATTTTTAAGCTGTTTAAACCTTTGAGCTCATGCAACTTAAATTTAATATTTGACTGCGCTTGGTATTTCTGAGGTAATCTGTCAACTTTTAATATTTACACTGTAGAAGGAAATGTTATTCTTAATTCTAATTCTAATTAATTTAGCGAATGCACACACTTAAATATAAATACACACAGTATTTATACTATACTAAGACTGAAAACGCTGCTCAAATAATGTTCAATTTAAGATCATTTATAGGTTTAAGAAAGAATAATGGGACAATATGAACTTAATGAGTAACATTTACATTAAGATGGCTGTTACTGATACTAAGTATAGTTGAACTTTTTTATGCTCTGTGAAAGGAAACAAATGTAAATAAAAAAAAAGGAAGGCCATCCGTTTCTACAGTACGTTATGTTATTTTAAGTAAGGGGCAGGTAATAAAAGTGTCCCTCGTACACCTGTATTATGTGAATTATACAATGATATGAGCAAAATAAAACAAATACTGTATTTCTAATATTATTAGTAATATTCTGAGTTGCTCAGGATTAAAGCTTTTTAAAAATGAAGGTATTTTAAAGGTCCAGTGTGTAGGATTTAGTGGGATTTAGGGACAGGAATGGAATATGATATTAATAATTATGTTTACATTAGTGTTTAATTACCGGAAACTAAGAATAGTGTATTTCCATTGCCTTAGAATGAGCCTTCTATATCAGAGGGGACATGTCCTCTTCAACAGAGTCCGCCGTGTTGCACCTGTTTCTACAGTAGCCCACAAAGGACAAACTAAACACTGGCTCTAAAGAGAGCCTTAGCGACCATCGTAGGGGAGGGTGAGATCAGGGGGGTCCTGTTGGTTGCAATCTGTGCCCACACTGCTGAAGGCTACTAAATCCTGGACCTTTAAAAGGAACCTGGATTTAGTCAAACTTTACTGAAGAAATATTTTGGTCCGGCCACCACCCTGTAGAATCATTTCTGTGCAAGTCTGAACTTGTTTGATTAAAATCATGCTTACCACGATATGTTTTAGAGCACACGTCCTGCGAATCACTGCGCAGTGTCCATTTGAACCCTGAAGGAGTCGAGGACGAGGAGGACGAGGAGTTCCAAAATGAGGGTGAGGGAAGGTAGGTGTTGAGGTTGTCCAACACCTGGGCACAGTTCCAGGTCCACCGTACTCTGGGAGGCTCGCGGTCACAGGTGTACACACCCAGAGGAGACCTGTCCCCTCTGGAGCTGACGTTGCCAGTGGTCAGGCCCAGGCACAGTGAAGAGCCCAGGTTGAACAGGCGAGCCCGGGTCACCCACTTCCAGCGCTGGTTGGGTTCCTCACAGGAGGTTGACAGGACGAGGGAGTGATCCCGCACCCCCAGGCACCCCTGGGCGCCCTCATGGAAGAAAGCAAACTCATCAGAGTCCAGCGGCGCTGTGCAGAGAGAGGGAAACAATGGCATCAGTCAATAATGCTGATGAAAACAGGACTCCGTGTTAGCAGCTAATGTGGCAAGAGAACAGGTCAGGGGCTGGATCAATATCTCCATTAGTGGATGCAGAGCTGGGTTAGAACTAGTTTGAGTTCTGCAATAACACACTTCAGTGTTATTAATCCTCTAAATATCCTGTTATAACCAGAAAATCCAGTGTACGCATTATATGACAGAGCTCTCAGCGGGACGTAATTGCAGAAAAGTCATGCAATAAACTGTGAAAAGTGGTTGCACATGTTTTCATGCAATGTGAGCAATCTCAGTTAAAGTATTTCAATGTGCTCCAGGTCTCATTCACCCAGTTCCCAAAGACTGACCTGGAATTACCTCTTGCCATGTTCACTACATTTTGTGACTATTTATGCTGAGTTTGACTATGAGGAGAGCTCCAGTGGTGGTTTTGGGGGAGAGAGTTATTAGGATCTTTATCACGAGAACGTGTAGGGTGACTCTTATACATTTAACTCAAATAACTGAATGTTTTCACGGGCCAGAATTTGATAAATTTCATAAACTGACTGAAATGGGTGGCTGTTTTCAGTCTGCAGATTTCTCACTGCTATACACTGAAGCCTTTATTGGCATTACCTCAGTGTGATTCTCTGAGGAGCTATAGCTGCCTGCAAGGTGTTACCCACAAAGCTTTGCAGTATTCTCATATACACTTATACCATACAAAGTTATCATAAATGTTAACAAAGAAAGGAGTTAGTGAAAAAAAGTGTTGAAGCTAACACATTCAGAGCAGTGGCTCTAAGCCAGCCACAGTGACGGGAATTTCAGGAACAAAACCAACAACCTTTCTCAAAAAAATATGTGGTTTTTCCTTCAGTCCTTTTTTTCTTTGCTATTTTTTAGTGGAGGATTTAGATTGGCAACCAGGACTGTGAATATAATGCTGTGTGGTTGTGAGTCTGTGTGAAGGTGGGAGAAGAATAGACAAAGAAATATAAGTCAGGAGTGTAGGAGTGAGTCTAAATTAAGGTGCTGGTAAATTTACTTCAAAAAAATATCCCCAAAACACACATAAAATCCCTTCTTTCTCTCAGAAGTGAGACTCAGGGGCGAAAAAGTGAGACCCACAGCATTCCTACTCGGCGGGCTCCTGTGAGAGGCCAGGAAGTGGGGTAGGTGGGAAAAGATCACTGGGCATTTGGTTGAAAAACACGACTCTCCTACGTGGATACTTCAGTCGGCTCAGTCTGAGGCAATCCCTCGTTTCCTACCTCTCAGCTAAAACACTTCAGACCTCCTCTGCTGCTTTTATAGACACAAAGACAATAGAGTCTCATCAAGAGCTCCATAAAATTCCCTGTAATCTGGAGAAGATGACCGACACGCCCCTTTCCTTGCACTCAGGCTTGTGGTTGAGTTTCTCAGAAGCTGTTTTAGCTCATTCGGTCGGTAGCAAACATGGTGACAGTGCAGTGGCAGCATGAGTTTATATATACTCTGTACAGTGCAATCAGATATAATCACCACCCTGCTCTTTTTATAAAGTCATCCATCTAAGAGTAACACCCAGCTGTCAGGCTTGTTTACTTCCAATACATTGTTTTAATCGTGAAAGATTCAAATCAGAGAAAGTGTGCTCCCCGACAAGGACACAAAACCTCTTAAATCATCTCAGGGAGTTGAATAAGTTTTAACTTATCCACACACTGCTCCAAATAACACAAAACACCTCAAGTGCTTCTGGAACGAGACTATCTTTCCATGAGGCTGTTACTCTACTCACTGCTGTTAATGCAACATAATCCGGAGATGGATCAAATGTAAAAGAAATGCAAGCAAAGACCTGTTTCTGTGGAAAATCCCTTTCTGGAGTATCAATCAAGTCTTGTGCTAAAAAGGAAAACCATTACTGACTTCTGCTTATTAATTTCTTAATGAATTTAATAATCGTTTGGATTGTAACACCAGAATATAGTGAAAAATATCCATCACAATTTTCTAAAGCCCGAGATGACCTATTTAAATTGTCTAGTCCAAAATTGATATATTTAATTTTATGATCACAGAAACACAATCACAATTTAGAAGGTAGAACTGCCGAATTTAATCATTTTTTTAAATTAAAAAATGACTAAAATGCACATTATGTAACTTCTGCCACTAGGGGTTCCTCAATAAAAACAATGACATCAAAAGACGTAGTTTGGTGACGTCATGAAGTACGGCAAGATCATGGAAGTTGTTTTCTTCATTGTTAAACAACAACCACTGCCAATTCAAATCGATCTGACGTGACTCAGTCAGAAATGTTCAAGGACAAGGCATTATTTTAAAGTTTTATACAAGTTATGTTTAGTCACATTCGCCGACTTCCTCCCTCACACTCTGACATATCATACGGCGTTTATCTGGAAGTTGTAGCAGCCAGTGATAACTCAAGTACTGTTCTTACGTACAAATTGAAGGTACTTGAGTATTTTCATTTTCTGTGACTTAGTACTTCCACTAAACTACATTTTGGAGAAAAATATTGCACTTTATCATCACTACATTTATTTGATAACTTAAGTTACTAGTTCCTTTGCAGAGCCAAAGCAATGCATTTTAAATTAACTAATTTCATCAGCATGACTTTTCAGGTACTTTTTACAACACTGGCAGCGACAGGTGAACAAATGAAACACACCGTTACCTTGATCAAAGTAACAGATTTTCTGGGTTTGAACATCGTTGGAAACATTTGGGATAATGCAAATACACAACTTAACAAAAATATAACAACTGTCTAGTCGTTTCAACACAATTTAATACAAAAATGTTACTCATTTCATCTTAAAATTATTAACCCATCATCAAAACAGTTTGATTAATGACTTAATCAATCACCTCATTGTTTCAGCACTAAAACACAAATCAAGCCCTCAGAATAGCATTAAATCTTCTGTGATAGACTTATCATCAGTTCTCTGTCATAATTCATCTCTACTCTGCAATTACAGTGTGACGTCTACCACAACAGACAATAAAATGTCGATACACCATAATCTTAGCTGAGCGTTTAGTTACACTTCTCATTGCAAGTTAAAACCTTAGGGATATTTGAGTAGCTGGACTTACACAACACTGACTTGTTAACGAGGCGAGTCATCCGTGACAATAAATCAGTCTGATGCAACTTTGTCATTTTCACAAAGGGAATTACAGCCATTTTTTTTTTTTAAATAGACCACGTTGCCTGTGGAAAGACTTTCACATCAAAACCAGCCCAGTAAAAACACATTATATTGTGTGTTGAATTCACTTCAGCATGTGAATGTAAGCTCACAATGACAATATGAGACGTTGCTGGCAAAAAAGGCTTTTGAAGCACCAGACAACCTGAAGCTGAGGTTCCAGACAGCAAGAAGCAAATTCAAAAAGAAGTTTTAATTCCAGTCTGGAGGGGACACAACTGGATGTTTGATGTGAGAAAACTCCAGGGCAATCAGAGAGAGCGCAGAATTCCAGATTAACTTTAAGCCATTGAGCCCTGTGAACGCTAAGCCACAACAGCTCTCCTGCTGTGATCTCATCCTCCTCTTTGCCCTGTCACCCCTTTTTTCAACGCTGAAGACAGTTTCCTGCTAGAGAAGGAGGCTGAAATCCACAGCCAAGAACAGCCAGCAACACTCGCCAAGAGAGGCAGATATTCCCAGAACTTCCACCTCCTCAATACAGTCATGTGTTGGACCAGGTTTGCGGACAATACTTTAAAGCGTGGGTAACTAATCAATAGCAAGTCTTGGCTTGAAATGTTGACTTCAACAAACTTCTTGATCTCACACTCTTTGTTGAATTGTGTGTGACTCATGGATGCTGCCGTATAATTATAACTGACTGGACTGTTATTTTGCTCACTCGTCTATCTTATATATCAAATCTGAAGATCTAGATTGAGGTTTGAGCCGAATACTGTTCCCGTAACCTCTCCTTATTTTGACAGATGTCCGAGATTACAAAAACAGGCCTCCAGTGTGATAAAATGGCAAGCAACAAATAGACAGGAAATTCCAGCCTGCTGTGTTTGTTTCTTTGGTGTTTTATGGTGGTCTGGCCTCTGAAGCAACCAAAACCGTGGATAGGTTTTACCTCATCTGAGAAGCATGGGAGCGGAGAGAGAAGGGGGCTATCAACAGAGGAGGCGTATTTGCACTTTGCAGCCACACTAAGACACAGAGCTAACAGGAAGCTTTGTGAAAGTATCAGATTTAGAAACCAAAGTGAGAATAAGTGCAGTGTTGATGCTTTCCAGCATTTCCACACTCATAAATAGTAAGTAACAGCTTATCTCTGTGTAGGTTTAGCTGTTAAATCATAGTTATTAGAGATATATACAACTATGTAAAGGAGGACAATGCTTAAATTAATTCTGATGGGGATTTTGTGTGAGATCATGAACAATTTTGCTGGCTTGGCACAAGAGCTGGAGCTGTCTTCATGGATAACGAAATAGGAAACGTATTTTGAAATTGCACCATGTTAGTGGGAACTTTCGTGCCAAAATAAACTGTTCTGCCAGTCATAAATCAGGGAAAATATCTTCATTTCCCAAAAAATCAGGGCCAAATTTGACCAAACACAATACAGTACAGTACAATAGGTGCTTGCTTTTGGCCCTTGGCCCATCATTGAGTCTCAGTTTTGGCCCTCTAAGTTAAAAAGGGTTGCCCCCCCCCTGCTAGAAATCATCTAATGTCATCATTGTCACACTTTTTTCTTTAGCACATGAAAGTTTTAACAGGCAGAGCTGTCCCTAATTAATATTTTCAGTGTTAAACTGTCATGTGAATCAATTTACATAACAAATCCAAAGTGTCAACATTTCATAAACAAAATCAACAATCCTTATTCTCCCCTTAGAGCCTCCCTGCATCTCATCCATTTGGTCACAAAAGTGATTGACAAGGGATTTCCAACTTTGGCAACAGGGGAATTTGATGGCAGATGGGGTGCAAGTCATTTCAAAATTAAGAAACTAAGCCTCATCCAAAAAGAGCTCCAGATTATTGAGGATGTGTGTCTAGCAGTGTTTTCCTCGGGATAATAGTGTGAAGAGTGGGAGTGTAAACCCACATAATCTCAGTATTTTGATACAGCTTGATCAAACAAGAAATTAACTTTAAAAAAAAGCAATATAATGTCCTGAGCCTGGCATGATGATAGAGACTAGGGCTGCAACTAACGATTACTTTCATTATTGATTACTTAATTAGTCATTTAGTCAATAAAATGTCAGAAACTTTGTAAAATGCTCATCTAAAGCTCAAAGTGACATCTTCAAATTGCTTCTTCTGTTTGACGAACAATCCAAAACCCAAAGACTCTTCATTTACTATCATAAATGTCAAAGAAAAGCAGGTAATCCGGAAATTTAAGAGGCTGAAACCTGGAAACGTTTGAGATTTTTCCTTGAAAAATGATTGAAACGATTAATCATAGTAGCTGGCAACTTACTTTCTCTGAATTGCCAAATAATTGCAGCTCCACGTGTGACTCTAAACCCCTTTTTGTAATATGAAATTAATTAAATGAAAATGTGTTGTGATTCATTATGGTAGCAGCCATTATTAATAACTTGTTAGTGACAATATCTTCTCTGTATAGCTAAGAAAGATGGGCCAAAAAAGAGATCTTGTTGCCGTTGCAGTCTACTTCATCATCTCTTTCGCTCACTTTGCTATAGAAAAGTCACCGACAGTGGGCCTAAAGTCGAATTAGCAAACTCAGAATTTCTGTTTCCAAGAAAAAACAACATGTCATATAACAAATAGATATTCTACTGCTATAATGCTATAAATGTCCAATCTTCACTGGCAGACAAGGTGGGTTTACCCTCCACAGCGTCCCATAAAGGTCTAGTATCTGCTCAGGACTGGACTGAATGTGTTAATTGCAGGCTGTAACAGGATGTAAAGGTCACATCTGCCCGCAGGGTGCCGAACGAAGCGTCGCTGCGTGTCGGTTTTACAATGTAGGCTATCCGGAACCCAAACAGAACCAAAAAAAGAACCGAAAAAGTGCGTTGCTTGGCAGCTTTACATCATCTTAAAACATAAACTCAAATCACAATAGAGACACTAAGCCAGCAGCTCCTTCTCTCCCTCCTCCCTCCTCCTCCTCCTCCCCAGTTTTTTTCTCCACATCTGGTTCCACTCACCGCTCGGACTTTTGGTTCGTGGCATACCGAGGCACCAAACTCACAATACGCAGAAAATATCACTCGGGAGCTGCTTTCTCGTGCAATTTTCGCACTTGAAGCGGTTATCAAAACAAAAGCATGCACCCTCCGCGAAATGTCCGCCCGCTTTCTCGACTTTTTTTACATGAATGACATGAAGCCAAAGTTGAGATTTGTGTCTTGCTCACCCGCACCGCCGCTCTTCAGTTCCAGACTAAAGACGAGGAATAAATATAAAGTGCATTTGTAAAACAGAAGTTGCCCATTTGTCCATGCTCTCCTTGATTCCTTGTTTCGGTGACGGTCGTTATTGCCTTGCATGCTCACAACTAACAACACACTCACACACTCACTCACACACACACACGCTGCAAAAAAAAAAAGAGGAGAGGGAAAAAAAAAAAGTGAACCCGGAGCAGCAACAGCCCCAGCGCTTTACTCTGAGGACGGCTGATGCAGATTTGGTGAGTTTGACCGCTAGAGCTCCGTCTGCCTCTCAGTCAGATGAGACTCCAATGAATGGAGCAACGTCAACAATGTGTGTGTGTGTGTGCGTGTGTGTTTGTATGGTTTCCAACATGAGGTCCGGGGACCTCCAGGCGCCTGCTGGAGGAAACCCAACAGCGACCGAGTGAACTCCTGACAACTCTTAACACGTATCTCACAATAAGTATCACATCTAACGAGGAAAGGTTATTTGTAGCGCACAATTCAGACACAAGGCAACTCAAAGTGCTTCACAGGGGCGTGTATTACATTAAAATACATTAAAAAACAAGGAGGAAGACATCAAGAGACAAAATAGGAAAATAAGCTGGAAAAGAAAAGGTTTAAAAGAGACGAGATTTAAGAATAAACGTCACAGTGCAGTTCAAAAAGAGAGTTGGATCTGACCTGCAGTTTTCTGGGAGTTTGTTCCAGATATGTGGCGCATAATAATAACTTCTCCATGTTTAGTTTTGACTCTAGAAGACTGAACAGTAATGTTTTGCACCAAAATCTACAGGCTTTACACTTTTTTCCCTTGTTTTTTCTGTTATTTTCTGCTTTCAGTTGAGTTTTTTTGTTGTTGGGGGTTTTTTTTGGGTTATTTTTAGTCTAGCTGCAATTCTGTTAAAAGGTAATGGGGAGGAAATGTTTTTATATATATTTTTGTAATATGTAAGTAATAGACAGAAATAAGCTTTTATAGTTATTAGTGTTTTTACATGTATTTAATTGAATACCAATAATTATATTACAAAGTCATTCTCATACTGTTTGAACAGGTTAGATAAATTGGCCGGAAAAAGGCTGGATACTGCAGATAAGACTGCAGGATTTTTGGGTAGGGAAAAAGTTATTTCACTTACCTTTCGGGAGAATGAAAACTTCCACTCAGCTAATGATGGGGGTTCTTTGAAACCATTTAGATTAAAGTTGAAATCATGCCACAGTTTAAAGGTGCACTATGTAGTTTTGGGAAAGACATTTTAATTTTAAAAAGAGAAAGGTCTTCATTGACTGATTTTTGTAATGCCTAAACAAACTAAAATAAACAAACTCTCTTCGTTATCATGACTGAAAAACTGCATTAACTAACTGACCTTAAAGGACAACACAACTTCATATTGTTTCATTTTGTTTATATTTGGCGGACCCTGCCGCCTTTCTAGCTTCAAACAGTGTTTGGGGACACCAACACTGTCATGCTGACCTTGCACATCAGAGACTGTCAAGGGATGAGGAATGTACGCTCACTCACAGGGCAATGATGGAGAATCCTGGAAGGCCGCGATTGAAAGGAATGTCCTGCTCTATCGGAGTCATGGATTGGCCAGAACAAACAACATGTTTCAGCATAGATTATGAGTCATACCTTGATACAGGAAAACCAAAGACTGATGGCTGACTTGTCTCATCAGGCAGATAGACAAACAGATTTTTAGTGGGTGTTAGGCTCTGCTGGGATTGTCCATTGTCATTGATCCTGTTTGTAATTTACATTGATTGTATTTCAAGGCGATCTGGGGGAGGTCAGCGTTTGATTAGGGGACCTCAGAGTTGACTCTCTGCTTTTAGCAGATGGTTCTGTTGGCCTCATCAGACTGTGACTTTCAGAATGCACTGGCCAGGTTTGCAGTTGGATGCAAAGAGGACAGGATAAGTCTGAGGCCAAGGCTTTCAGTGGGAAAATGCTCTGGTGCAGGAATTCAGTTAACTTGGGGTGTTGGTGAGGGTAAAATGGTCGATCGACTGGCAGTTTGGTGTGATGTAAGCAGTAATGCAGGCGTACCGCACTGTTCTGATGAAGCAGGAGCTGAGCTGGAAAGCAAAGCTTTTGATTTACCAGTTCATCTATGCTCCAACCTTACCTCACCTATGTGCATTAACTATGGGTAGTGACAGAAAGAATGAGATTGTGAATAAAAGCAACCAAAATGGGTTTCCTCCATAGGATGGCTGGTCTTACAGCCGAAAGGAGCTTGGAGTAGAGGTGCTGCTGCTCCTCCGCATCAAATAGAGCCAGTTGAACTGACTCCGGCATGTGCCCTTGGAGGTTTTCCGGGCTTGTCCAACTAGTAGAGGCCCCAAGGTAGACCCAGGACACACTGGGGAGATTATTCATTTTATCTGGCAATATATGCCTGTGGATCCTCCGGGAAGAGCTAGACTTCCTTGCTTTGCCCCCTGGATAAGTAGCAAAAACAGAACTGACGCGACTACCACGAGCATTAGTATACCATTCAATAAACATGTCTGTGTAAAGAGCGGGAAAAATTCTATGCAATTTGTGGCCCATGGAGTTTCACATGTATACCAGTTGGTGTACTAAGTCTGATTTATTCAATATGTCACCACAGAGAGACAACAAATGAGAACCCACCGAATATCGGCGACTCAAGACCAGCACTGGAATTATGAATGAGACAGCAAACACCATGATGCTTAGTCATTTGTCAGCTGCACTACAATAACATTTGTATTAATCCATAAAGTTAGCTCTTTCTAGATCAAAATTGACAATGTGGCATTACTAAGTTTACAGTATTGTTATCCAGTAATGAACAAGTTGTTTGTTCCATTTAGTCACTAATCAGAGAACAGAACTAAAATGTATTTACTGTTTGATTTATAATCTGTGAAGCTAATTTTACTCTAAAAGTGAAGAACAATGCTCATGTAACATACAATACATGTAAAAATAAGTTATTCCTTCCAAGAAAGCAGTGATGTAAGCCCAGTCAATAAGAAGCAAAAAACAAAATACACATTTTAACCAATAGTATTTAATGGTTTATGCAACTCTCTGCTAAGGCCCAATCTCCCCCCAACAGTACTATTAGGTAGACCAGTCCCTTGCATTTTATTGGCCAAAAATAAATTCAAACATACCTAAATAAATATGTGTTTATGGTAGGGGGTCAATCAAAACAGTAACAGTTCTAATTAAAGGCAACTTGAAAAACACAACAGTTTTCTCCATAAAACTGGTTAAATTGAAAAGTTTTTTAAAAAAATGTAAAAGGGGTCGTTTCTCAACAGCTTCCACTCCATATCAAGTAACACGACTCTAAAACCATTCAATATAAAAACTGAGGTGGAACACTGCCACCAGCTGGAAGTTATAAGCTTTGGTCACAGGAGTTTGACGAGGAGATGGGAAAGGGTAAAGGGGTTATAGCTTATATCCCTCCTCGTCACAAACTATCTGGGTCTGGAATTTAAGCAGGGCAGGGGATCCCAGAACAGCGGATTGGATGACATAGTGCCATAGATATTTAGGGTTCAATACAATAACAGGCCAGACTGGTTCTCTCAGTAAAGTTCAGGGAGATGAGAACAAACAAATTGTTTGAGCTTGGGGAGTTCAGACTACCTCGGACCAGAATGGCTCATGCATGTGTGTATGTGTGAGTGCGTATGGATATGAGGCCTTCTGCAGTCCTTTCCATCTGGCCAAGCTGAAGCAGTTCTATACTTCTTTTTATTTTCTCTTTTTTAAGCAGAAAAAGAAAATCCCAAACACTGAACCCCACGTTTCACCAACACAGTGCCAAACCTCGCCCCTTGCTGTGTAAGTCGTCCAGGGCTTTGACCCCCAGAACAATGCCACCCTTTTGAGAAAGGAGGACATGTAGGCTGGGGTGGGTGGACATTAGACGGATGAAGGGTGACGCGGGTCTCCCTTCACAACCCATCCATGACTTCTCACCCACCCCTTGCCGTCGTCTGACCAGTTTCTCTCGGGTTCTTCGTGGCAAGGTGGGAGGCTGATGGGAGGGGGGACCGTACGGTGTCGCCCGCACCTCACTCTTTCAAATGTTTCCATCAGTCAGTTAAGGGGTGTGGGCTCAGTTTGAGGCGCTGCTGTTGGAGGAGCTGGATGTGGAGGCCACGGCCATTCCCGAAGTGCCCGAGGAGGCAACCGACTTGCGGATGTGGGGCATGAGGAAGGGGTCACTGGCCAGCTGGTGCACATCGATGCGGTCCTCCTTACGGTAGACTAGACAGCGCCTTATAAAGGCCTGGAGGGACACAGAATGAGAATGGAATGACTGAGAAAATAAAAAATCCTAAGTGCAGACATCAGCCTTTACAATGTTTTTGTAAAAAGATAAGGACTAAACAAATATATATACATACAAAAATACTCCCCTTCACTTAAATACATTAGGTGAACATGTGTTGGTATGAGCGAATACAAGGAGGGTATTGTGGGAATTGAAATCCAAATCCAAACATTAAAACAGACACAACAAAAGCAGTGAGGTAAGAGAGTTCAGTACCTTAGCTTCAGGTGTGACTACTGGTTTAGGGGGAAACTGCACATCTGTTGCCTTCAGTATGGTGTTCTCCTGCAGGATGTCCTGCTGGGACTGGTTGTGGCCGAAGGGCTAGAGAGCAAAGAGAAGAAGTGTTACTGACTCACAACAAAACATGAACTCAAATAAATAAAAGCAAAAAGAAAGAATTAAAGTGTGTTGAGCATAAGTACACTATGCATCATAAAAAGTACCTTAATCTTCTTTTGTCTAAAAATCTAATCTAAGCGTTGAAAACATTACGTTAACAACCTTAATTATGCTAATAACATTTTAAATTAAACCTATGTGACTCAGGGAAAGTGTCCACGTTGCATTTTTTGCTCTTCTGTGACAAAAATATTACTTTAAAACTCAATGATTGCTCAAATGTCGTGTTACAATATATTTTATCCAGTGTGTGTTTCTTACCTTGCGGCCGTACAAACACTGGTAGAAAATGACTCCCACAGACCACACGTCCACCTTGTTGGAGATTTTTGGTGGTTCCTTCCCGACAACAAAGCACTCAGGGGGCAGATACCTGATGTGTAAAAGAAGAGCAATGTTAAAATGAATCAGTTTCAGTTTCAACAGATTCAATTATGCTGTCCAGATTCAATGTAAATTTTGTAGACTGAAGAGTTGAGTGTTGTGGAAGGATTGTTTTTTTCACAGTGATGTCAGCTCTCTGCCTCATTAATTAACATTACAATAATTTTAGTCAACACTGTACGATAGGTGGTCCTCAACCCAATAAGAACTCTGTACCGGCGTACATCAGGCAGCATACAAGCATCAACAAACAGAAGCTGAAGCTTTGTATATCCATATACCAAGACATACCTCTGAAATACTACAACTACAGAGAGTAAAGCACCACAGAACACAATGATCTTGTGCAGCAATGTCTTGAAGTCTTTTAACCAAAACAAGCAAACAATTTAACTTACTGTACATAAAGGCAATGTACAGGGATACTTTTTAACACTGAATCAATTTTGAAAATGCTGAGGTATATAGTGTTACGTAATTATGGTTTGATAAGACTTTCTGTTCAATAAGTCAGGTCTGCAACTTACATTATTTCATGACACAAGATCTACTCTTTGCCATGTATTTATCATCTCTTCCATCGCTGCTGCAAAAAAATCCCCTGAGCCACAAAAACCGTTTAGCCGGGAGTGCTGCATCTGACAAACTACAATCAATCATGTGTGCTGTCAGACGTAGTAACCGTTTAGGACACTGCTCTATGTGCCAAGTGTAAAACTCACAGCTTCAGTATTTTTTAAGTGATCCGAAGGGAATTCACCAACGTGTGTGTGTGTGTACAGATGTAAGACAGCCATTTCAGACATTAAATGTTGGTTTGGTGGCGTGAAGTGAGGTTGAAAGCATTCAAATAGCATAAAACACATAAAATAAAAATGCATCCAGACACCAAAATGATGACTTTTACTTCCCAATACACTGCACTGTGTGAAACCACTGGGGCAAAGAGGAATATTTCCACGCAGACATAAATTTACCCTTTGAGGACCAAGGTTCAGTTGTAAAAATAAATAGCAGAATTTATTATATCACAGATGATGGCACCACTGCGGCAGTGTGTCATCTTCCAGTGTAAATCTTACCAGTAAGTCCCTGCTCCCTGTGACGTCAGCTCCATCCCGTCCACTGAGTTGTAGCTGTCGTCATCCATGATCTTCGACAAGCCAAAGTCTGTGATCTTGATCTCCCCGCATGCAGTGCCGTTCACCAAAAGGATGTTACCTGATTAGGAAGAGGAAAGGATTTATAGGCGTATTAGAATCTGTCTGCATTGTTCAGATTTATATCAACTATTAACATTAAAAATGATGAAATCAATCTCGATGAATCAATGGGCAGCCAAACCATTAAACTGTTTGATTTCATCTTTTCACTGTCAACAACTTCTGGCCCAAATTTCCTACTCAGTCCGATTGGTTCAGTCAGCTGTGATGACCAAATCATAGCTATAATCGGCCCAACAATTGTATTCTGTGCCTCTGCATTTAGCTGCTTGCAAATAACCAGTGTTGGGTACCATGTAAACCAGGATAAAATCTATCAACACAAATATAGCTGTAGAAGCGTGTCAAGTGCTTAATTAAATGATATTTTTACTGATGATTTAATTTTAAGTAGAACTGTGCCATGAACTCTGAAACAAGATCAAGCAACCTGTTGGAGTGTATGGCCTATTGTAGCGAGGAGACCCACCAGGTTTAAGGTCGTAGTGGATAATGGGCGGTCTGATCTCATTGAGGTACTTGAGGGCGTTAACAATCTGCATGATGATGGAGCGGCCCTCTTTCTCTGACATAAGCTTGTGCTGCTTCAGGTAGAAGTCCAAGTCGTTGCCCTCACAGTACTCCAGGACTGTGCAGAACCTGCTCCAAAACAAGGGAGAAATGGTACATCCAATCAAGACAAAGTTATGGCTCTGAATATTGAAAGTTCTTGGATTTGGCTCAAAATGGACAAAACTGCATAAATGTCAGTATGTTATGGGAGGGACACATTTGTTTAAAAATGGAATGACTTACGAGTCAGTGTCAAGCGAAAAGTAGTCGTAGAGTTTAACTATTCGTGGGTGGTCCAGCTCTTTATGGATTCTATATTCTCTGCACGCATGTCTGAAACAAAGAGAATTCTCAATATTTGCACCAATCATTTTAATTGTGATTTTTATGTACAGTGACTGTGGTTAATGAAGGATGAACAGAACATCATTCATAGCCAAAATTTGCACTCACTTGTGATAATTTTCCTTCTTCTCGTCCCTCCAGTTCTTGTTTAACTGGTGGATTTTGACCGCAACATACCTTTGCTCTGTTAAGTCAAAGGCCTGGAAAATAAATGTCTCCGGTTAGTTAGGAACTGCATTTGGCATTACTTTGTTAAAGCTGCAGTGAGACTCTTGCTTCACATTAAGAGCCTGTGATCATTCATCATTTTTATAGTGACGACAGCAGATTCTTGGAACAACTCTCACATTCTGGCACAATCATTTACTTCGAAATGTTGATGATGTCAGCTTAGTGTAATGTAATGAAACATAAATCCTCAAATATTTTCCAAAGTATGTGCAGCCACTGTGTTCACTTAAATAATACAAGTACGTTTTTACCAGTTTAGCATCACAATCTCTGACCTAAAAAATTAAATAACTTAAATAACTCTTTTAAGTGGCAAAAAAAACACCACTATTTATTGCAAACCTACTCTATAAGATTGCAAAACCGTGCATCGTGCACCTAACTGGGAAAGATTTCTCTCACCTTGTAAACTTCACTGAAACCTCCCCTTCCAAGTAAATGGAGTAGCAGGTATCGGTCATTTAACGTAGGGTGATCTTTGAATCTGCACAGGATGAGAATCAAATTCAATTGTATAAATAAAAGAGCAGAGGGTCACATCAGTAGACAAACTATCAAAAGGGCCATTTAAGAAGAGATCATACTGAGAATTATCCTCATTGTGGATCCTTTTTAGCTCGCGAATGTGCAGGTTCCGCACTCGCTCCAACCTCTCCAGCTCCGCCTGGATCTCTGCCTCCTCCTGCAAGGGGCAATAAAATAATATCAAAACCCATTAACAAATAATAAAAGACAACAATACGCATGTTGTTGTCATCTTAAACAAAACACATTATAAATTACCTTCTTAAGATGGCCTAGTCTTAGCTTAAAGATTTCCTCTTGCTCATGGTACTCTGCCTGTGATAACCTGCAAGCACACAGAACCAACATCAGTGCAACTCCAAATATGCGTGCATGGGAAAAAATCAGTTGGTTTAAAATAGAAGCCGAATAATAAACAAAAGCATCGTACGCTTCACTTTCAGTTCCATTGGTCTTGCTTTTGCGTTTGTTTTGCTCCAAGCTTGGTGGTGGAGTCTGGGCCATGGAGGGCGGCTTGCGTTTGGCCAGCAGCTTCCTCTGTCTTTCAATGTCCTCTCGCTGGGAGTTGATCCTTTCTTGTTGTCTGAAAACAGATTAAATATTGCAGTGAAATACAGACCTAATGTATTTATGACCAAGCCCTCTGGTTCCCTGGTTGAGATGCTGCATTTGTATCTGCTATTAAGGGTGTGCTTAAGTTAAATCACTGACAAACAGATTTAAGTCTCTGTATTCACACATGTAAGAACTTCAATCATTTCATGTACAGTATAATGCAAATGATTTACTATTCACTGCCACAATTTGTTGTCTTACATTAATGTGTAAACTTGTTGCTAAGATGCAAAGATTTATCATTTAAGTTCCAAGAAAAGGATTTTCACGTACATTAATAACAACCCAGTTTGAAATAGACTTATTATTATGTGGTTCTCTCTGGTTGAAGCAGTTTTGCCTCTTGAACTAGCACAGCTACTTAAAAATGATTAAAAGTTCAAACAAAGTCCTCACTTGATAAGGTTTTGGAAGGCATATCCGTCTGTCCACTGCTCAGTAAAAGACGCTCCATGTCTCACTGTGGTGAAGTGACCCAGTCGAAGCCTGTCCTGCATGCTTTTGTCCCGGCACGCCATCTTCTCCTGTTTGGACTGGAGGAAGGGCAGAGAAATGCAGACATCAAACCACTGCTGGTGATTTCATGTGGTTTCTAAAACTAATTCACGTCAAAAACCCACAAAATGACCAACTGACTTTAGACTTTAATAGCTGAGAATAAGTCACAGTGCTATTAGGTGAACATACTTTTTCAATCAACAGCTTCTTGGACATGGTGACACACTTATTTAGACGTTCCTTGTATCGTTCCAGCATCCTTTGCTGTTCATCGATCTGTCTCCTCAGATCACAGTTTGCCTGGAGTAGAGTGGACAATCAAGCAGGAAAAGGTCAGGTAAAAAAGTATTAACACAATTTTAATTTGTTTATACATATACGGACAGACAGAGCGTCATCTCTAACATGCCCCGAGTGAAAACCACGACACAGAACATCAAAAATATTGAAAATGGCAAGTAGAGTAGCAGGGATGAAATGTAACGAGATTAGTACCCGCAGCAAATCGTCTATTCGTCCCTCCTTCTTCTCCAGGTCGGAGTTCTTGTTGTTCTCCATTGCTGTTAGTTTCTCTATAGTAAGGTCAGACTACAGGGTACAGTGAGCACAAAAACAGAGTTTATGTTAATAATGCATTCTGTATCAGTGAAAACTCTAGTACAACAGGTAGTCCAAGCTAACAAACTCTTTCAGTTTCTGACAATTCTTGTAATTTATTGGTGCGTATCCCAACCAGCTCTGATCCCAATGCAAGTACCTGTGTGGCTTTGTGGAGCATGTGAAGAGCAGCAGGCTTCAGTGAACACGACGAGTGCTCAGTGTTGACCGAGCTTATGGAGGAGGGGCTTCCCTGCTGCACCTGGGAGGCAGAAACAATCATCCAATAAAAATCTTGCGCATACAGAGGGGTATCTGGATGTGTACATTTCATCATATTTAAGAATTTATTCAGTCACGATAAAACATGAGACCAACCATTCGAAGGATGTAAGACTGGGTTAATTTCTCACGGAAAAAGCACTCTACAACTCTCAAATTCATTTCAAGGCTTTGAGTGATTCATTTAACTTGAAAATATGTTAAAGCCCCAGGTCTCAAAAAGAGAATCAAACATCAAAAGGCATGAGCAAAGGGTTCATCTCAACTCTACAGTCATTTGACTGCAGTATGTGTGTACGTGTGGGTCCATTTGCATCACTAATCATTTTCTACAATACGTCCCTCGTCATTTTTGCTTTCCTTGGTTTTTCTTTTCTGGGCCGAAGATGATACATTTAATGCAATTACACTGATTCCGTGCTAACACTGTTTACAGACCACATCAGATTCTTCCCACCTGTAAAGAAGTTTGACCTCTTGGTGTTAATAACAAGCGTGAATGTCAGAATGACAGGACAGAGTGTTAAGTGATTAAAAAAAGAAGAGCACAAGACAGACCATAGAGCAAACAAGCTCACCGTGACAGGGGGGTTGGAGAGGGAGTGTTGTGGGGAAGAGCGGACTACTGGTGGAATTCCCCTGGCAGGGCTGGTACCAGGACCGCTACCTCCCGCAAACTGACAGACATGAAAAGAGAGAAAAGGAGGAAAGTAGCTTAATTGAGACGAAGGTGGCCAAAAAAGGGGGTTAGAAAGTAAGCATGAAAAAGCTACCCAAATACTGAAGCATTTTTATAAAACATGAGCTCTGTTGGATCCCCACTCGGTACAACAAAGAACAAATTTTCTTCCACTCACCTCAAAATAATCACTAATTTTATGTCCCCTTGCTCCTGCTTTACCTAGAAGACAGAGGCCGAGAGTTCAGAGAGAGGATGATATGTGGTGTAAAGACAAGAGGATCACACCAGCGGGACAATCCTACCTTGACTGCTGTCAAAATGGTCTGCTTTCCGTTTTCTTACTCTCTGGTCATTCGCTTTTTTCTCAGGAGTCTGTCAGGAAAGGTAGTGCGAATAAATCACATGTATAATGAAGTAACACAGAGAGATGGTTGGCATAAAAATCCTGCTCATATGTTGGAGACAAACCTCTAGCTCCTTGTCACTAAGCGAGCCCACACTGCATAGACTCTGATTGGATGACTCATTCTGATTCTGACCCGAGCCCTGTTAAGAGGAGGTGAAAAGAACCAAAAATGAAGCACATGGGGCAATTAAATACAAAAATGCATAAAACATGCACGAGATATTTATTTGAGAAATAGTTTTTCCAAAATGTGTGCACATGCAATTGTTGTGTATGTGTACACGTGATAGAGAGTGCACATAGCTTTGGAGAGCCGACAAAAATGGGTGAGAAATGGGAAAAGGGAAAGAATGCGGAGGTTTGGCGAAACACCATCACCATTAACTTCCCACTGAATCTAGACCGGCATCAGTCCTAATGCCGGTTCCCTAGGTGATGCCTGTCACTCAAATGAATCACATCAGAATTCAGCAGGCACTGTCCAATCAGGGGGAGATACTTAGTCATTCAGAGCACACTAGAGCTCTCTTGCTGAACCCTCCTAAAATGGCTGAACATTAGGCATGCTGCTGAGGAAATATTCCTCTCTCTGTCTGTCACCTTTAGATAATGTCATCCAGTTTTCTCCTGTTCACCGTGGTCTTAACCATTCTTTTCTTCTCTCTCTGGAGAAAACCGGTGAAAGATGCTCAGCTTGATCTAAGAGCGACAGCTTGTTTTTACCCCTCCTTCCTGAGATACCTCGGTTTGTTTGATCAGACTTTTTCAAAAGGAAACATACTTTTTCAACAATTTTAGAGAGCCCTCTCTGTTCCATTATCAAAAGGTGTTCTCACTCTTTGCCCTTAAAGGATAGCAATTTATCCCTTTGTCTTATATACCATCTTGGTGATGACAGAGAGAGCAGCAGTGGCACAGGGATGTTCAAGGTCAAGAAAAAAACCTCTAAGCTGCTCTGTGACATTGAAGGGCTTTTAGACCACCAACCCATATTTCTTCATAGCCATTTGTTGACGCACTTCTCTCTCACTTCGCCCCCTACCAACATTGCATCCCTCGTCATACAGGGTGGCTGTGGCATAATGCCTTACCGAGAGCCGCCATTTTCTCTGCGGCAGCAGCCATGCCATGCTCTGGGCTCAGCTCTGCCTATGGCTGGCACGGGGCCCACTCCTGGCGCTGACTCTCGCTCCCTAACTGTTCCAAGATCACCTTCCACAAAGACAGCTCCATCCGTGTAGCGAGCAAGAGGCTGGAAGGCTAAATGCTGCCTCCGCTCACACCTGGTCAAGAACTATTTCTGCATTCCTCCTCTGCCTTCACTCCTCCTCCCCCTACCACCCCTGTCCTGTCTGTGGCCTTTTTGGCAGGCATCGCTACTTGCATATACAGCCACTACATCATGAGCCAGGGAGAGATGCCATATCACACCAGCCAAAAAACACAGACATAGCTCAACCTTCTCCAGAGACAGACAAAGAAAAGGAGTGGGGCCAAGCTTGTCCAGGCCAAAACGGCAGAATGATACTGAGGCGGAGTGAGACAAAGACGGGAAGACATTTACAAAAATGTGTAATCAAGAAAATCTGTGATTATTAGCACTTTGACAGGAGAGTGTCCTCATGCTCCACCTCAGTGACATCTGCTGTAACACAAACCTTTGCAACACCGACCCCAGTGAAGCGAGCCTCCAACAGCTCCTGCCGTCGGGGGTCCAGGCTATGCAGTTCTTCCATCATGGCTGCAGAGACAAGAGCACAGATTAAGGAAGGCATTTTTGGGGTCTGGTATATTCAAGTGGGAGTGACGGATCACTGTTTCAAAAGCATTGGTTGTGATGAGTCATGGCTGTTTTTAGCTATATGGATGTGGAAAATTCCTGTTCTGAGTCATCAATAAGCCTGACAATAATGTTTTCCACTATCATGTGTGTTCAACAAGCACCAGCCATGAAACCTGAGTACTCCAGGTAAATACAGTACTAAAATCAACAATCTGGCCCAGAACTTAGCCAATAAGAGATATATCAAATATGCATTAAAGACGTAGGCCAGATGTGTAGAGTCATTGTCTAGAAAATTACAGCATCATGTGATAACACCCTGGCATTATAGGCCTAAGCTACATGGCGCTGGAGTTATGAAAGGTCACTAATGGAGGGACTGCCAAGTATACTCACAGCAATGGAAAAGGCCGTTACAGACAATAAGTGCACAGCTTGTTAGCTTGTGGAAAGGTTAAGGTCTAAGTTACACACCCAACACTGACTGCCATGTCTGTCATCTATGGCTTGCATACGTTAAATTAATAGTGTACATTTCGAGATGCACACTTGTCCTTATTCCTGTGTAACTTTACGCTGAATTTGGTTTATTGGCTCAATTAATATTATAACTACCCAGCAAAACACTTCTCGACAGCATCAGTGAATTATCAGCGAGGTGGGCTTGCTAACATTTGGGTACACGAGCTAACAAGACAGCCGATCTTGGCCATCACTTAGCATTGCAATCAGAGCTAACGGTTAGCGTTAGCTAGCAACATTAGACCAGATTTTGTGAAGTAACGTACCCAAAACAAGGCAAAAGGTAAATGATGTTGGCTCCTTCGCACGTGTCTAATTAGGTGGCGACATAAGCTGTCACTCGAAGCAGTAAATTATTATACAAACACACGCTAGCCTCAGGTAGCTAACAGGCTAACGTGAACTCGTCCATCAAAAAGAAGCATCTTCTCGGTTCTGTGTTGTCAGGTGCTCCTGCCACGACGCTCGCACCCACTGAAACAAGACCGCTGTCCACAGATATCCCATTTATTCGACAACCTAACGGGATACTTACTGCAATTCAATATTTTCTCGGTCCTCCGGAGGGCCTGTTGTTAACCCTGAAACCGTCCCCGTTGTTTCCCCGGCGCTCGGCAGACCCTCCCAGGCTAGGCCACATCAACAGCCGCGTCCCTCGCGTGTTGATTGTTAGCGACCAAGGCACGGGAGCGGGCGGTGCGGCTGAAGGCAGACGACGGAGGATTCCCTCGGAGGCCTCGACAACTCCGGGTAACCCAAAGCCGCCTTGCTCTACTCCTTAAACGGGGATCCCCATCACATCCCTCTCTCCACGGACCATAGCGTGCCTATGTCGGGTGTCTCCTTCCACACAATGGCGACCCTCGAGGTTCTGCTTTTTTTTTTTTTTTACCCCACCAGGTATAAATATATGCCGTCTTCAGGCTAGCGGTAGTTAACGTTACCCCTATCTTTTTCTCCCCCGGTGGTGAGATGAATTTCGGGTCCTGGCTCTCAGCTCGATCAAAACAAAGTTCGGCCCCAGTCGTCTTCCTCGCCGCAGGGGAGAAAGCCAGTCTGTTTCGGAAGTTGTGCCGTTGCGAGCGTTTCAGTTGAATCCGGATCGATTCGGTTCGGTTCTCATGTTTTTGCAATGTAAACAATAATCAGTAAAATCTCATGTTTTCTCGTGAGATTGTTCAAGTATTTTTCACCTTCGTTCAGTCCACGCCTGCCCCAAATCTCTTGTCTGGACCAATGGCAAATCCCTCTGTACACAATACAATTTAACAGCGCCCACCCACACAACCACCAAAATCATCACTTATCACAAAGTGGCTATTTCCATGATGTTCACGCCCACATACTGTACTTATATAATATTAACAAATGACCAAATGCATGTTTTTTTGTTTGTTTGTTTTCTAAAGTTACCCACTGAAGCACAAATGAGACTGTGATTGAAAGCAAGAAAGAGCTTATGAAGTAAGTAAATCCTTATTTACCTGAGAACATAAAAAAGATGCAGATTTCAGATTTTTATTAATTTTGCATGTACAAAAATGTCATGAAGTCATCTTAAAAATCATGCCATTTATTTCAAAACATCCGCTCTTTAAAAACAGCATCAGGCAGAATAGAAACATTTCTTCAGGGGTCACCAGCCCTTTCTCAGATTACTGAACTCATCAGCGCTAAATGAGAAACTGTCACTTGGGTCGATCAGTGTAAGGCTTTTACAGCATTTAACTATCCAATTGTGTCCCCTTTATCCCGACCACAGTGGAGATTCTCAAGTCCATACATCCTCAGAAACCAGCACGGCCTGGATCTGAGCTCCTGGTCTCAGTGGGGTGGAAGGTCAGGTTCTGTCCTGTGCCTCAGCCCTCCGTCTCCGGTGGCTGAACTGGAGCCTTGCGGTACTTGCACTGGATCCACACCCTGTACATGGTGAGCTGTTTGCCTCTGTTCACCTGTAGCCGTCTGTCCACAAGGTTCTGCACTTTCTCGAGCCCGGCCTCGGTGAACATCTCATGGAGCTCATCTGAGGAAAAAAAGCGCAGAAATATTTTCATATAGAGAATTAAAGAACAAAATCCCAATAAATAATAGGATGGCTTTATTTTTTACCTTGAGTGAAGAAATATACTCTTGTTCCATCACCCCGGACGTAAAAGTTTTCTGAGAGACACCTTCCTAAAAGAAATGAAAGACACAATGACGTATTATTCTACAACAAAGTGCAAACTTTTAATAAACATGCATTCATTAATGCTGTGCAATTTAAATTAGCAGAATACCATTAGAAATATGACACATTGAACCAAAGTCTGACAAGTCTTGTGCAGTCTTGTGCAGCATACTTAAATCGTCATGAATCGTGGACATTCTGAACAGCTATTGGGCGTGGAGCCTCACTGGACCTCATCCCGACTAACCTTTCTTGAAGCGAAGCTGTGCCATATCGTAGCGCCCATAGTCCCTAAGCAGCATCACTCCCCCAGGCTTCAGCAGCCGTGCTAATCTCCTGATGGATGCCTGCATCCTGAAACAGGGTGAAACTTTAAGACAACCAGCGATACATTCAATGATCCACACTCAGTGAAAACCAAAGAGGAGAAGAAAGAAAGAGAAAGAAGTTCTTACTTATCGGGATGCAACGCTGATAAGACAAAGATTAGCACTATAACATCAAGGCTTCCATCGGGGACAGGATAATTGGCTTCCACATCACTCAAGTCATGAACAAAGGCGAAGCAGCGCCCAGAGTCGTATTCTGGATTAGTCTGATGAAACGAAGGCAATTCATCAGTTAGCCCACAACCTTAATGATGAATACATTAATCAACACATGATGCTTTCCCTTCATCACCGTCATCTCACCTTGACTAACTCCACAGCAGTGCTGGAGAAATCACAGCAGTAAACAAAGAGTCCCGGGTCACTGCAAAAAGAAACACCGCTGTTACACCTTTAAGTGCTCATGAGTAGAGAGCAGTATTTGTCAAACATGCCTTGACTGCACTTACTTGTTGGTCTTCAGTATTGGAAAAACTGTGTTGCCTACGCCACAGCCAACCTGTCCGATGAACAAGAATTCAAATGGCATTTATTTTGTTTACTTCGATTTGCACTCAATGTCTAGCAGAAACACCAGTAGTGGCAAAGTTTGTTCCAAGAAAATGAATCCTGACAAAATCCAGAGACTGCAACAAATGACTAGAAAATGTATTTCTCCACCAAGGCTGCACAAACCTTCAATTTATTTCAACAGGAAATGTTTAGAAGTGTTTAATTTGGCAAAATAATAAGGGATACCACAATATGATCCATGCGAATTTAGCAGGAAAGCAAGAGGCCACGCGCCAAAAATTAAGCTCAAGACATAACAAATCAGTGTTTTGGCCATCTGTTTTGGTGTTGCAGCCATTCAGCCTTCATCAGTGAGATATGATCATTTGAGGGCTGGAAACATTTTACTTTAGTAAACAACTAAAGAGGATTTATTGTGTCAGACCCTTCACTTTTCCACTAGAAATACTTTATCTCTATTTGGAAATAGATTTGTGGAAGTCAATCATTGGACATGTGCCAGGTTCTTTTTTTTTTCTAAAAGCAGAATTTCATCAGAGATTTAGCCATTTTTATCAATTCTTCAAGACATTCTTTATAAAATTCATCAAACATTTCACTTTGTAGAAGATTTCACTGAAATCTGTCAACATTTTTTTTTAGATATCTAATCAGATAGACAACCGAAAAAAAAGACATCAGCAAAGATTTTGCTTCATCATTTAATGTGTATGGTTAAAGTTTAGCTGACTTGCTTTTAAATGAGTCTCTCACCTCCAGAATGCGATATGTAGCAGAGGAGCCAGGGGTGTCATCATCAGTAAGAGACAGCGCTGCAACGTCTCTTCTTTGTTCTCTATCCAGACTATCCTGCTGACTGTCGTCTGCGCCAGACACCTCGGGATGGGAGTCATGGTTGAGGCTGCACTGTGGAGCCAGCTCTGGAAACTCTGTGAAGAGCCAGTGACGGTCTTTGAAGAAACGATTCTCGTGGATTGTGTAAAAATCGTTCCAGTACTCGTTTGCCCGGCCTTCGTATTCCTCTGCAAAAAAGGTATGACAATAACGCCAGAGTTAAGTCATTATCTAGCACACCTTGTGATGATTACAAACCACCACAAAAAAGCTTAATACAGCATAATAAGACATGCACTATGCATAAGCAAAGCATAAAATTGATTACATGTTATTATGGTACTAAAGTGTAAGTCATCCTATGTTATTTAAGAGGTTTTAAGTGGTCTTCTTAATCCTTACACACAGTGACCACATAAAACTCAAATTAAGTGATAAAGAATGCATATATATCACACAGGAATGCTGTCCTGATTACAAGCAGTTCTACTCATGTCTCATACACATAAACAGGAGTCTTGACAATAAACATCAACGCAACCTTGTTTCTCTGAAGGTAGTGGCTGATTGTTTTCTAAGACTTTCTTCTTAGCAGACGCTTCTTGTTCCTCAGTCCACTCCACATTGTCCCTGTTGACAACATAACCTTAATATCCAGTGTGGTAGATGAAGTGTGGTAAATAACAGAAGAGAAACACTTTCAGAGTATCACATTCATGTGATACTCCTGATAGGGCTGGGAAATAGGGACAAAATGAAACTCAGCATGGTGATAATTCAAATAGTTCAAATAATAAGAAGATGATGTTCATCGGATGAACTGCATGAACACATTCAGTTTTCACACACTATTGAAATATTAAAATCTGGATGCATATCCTACTCAGAATGGCATGTCTGTCTTATTTCTGTAGCTCAAAATCACAAATTTGCCTCTAAAGTCATTTCTAACTGTATGGCATATAAAACCGAGTATATTTAAAGCCTCAATAAAGATAAAACAAACAAAATAATACAAAACAAAATAAAGGAACAAAAAACCTTTAACAGAAAAAGGAAGAAACCTGCAGCTATGTTTTTAATTTAGACAACAGAATGGAGTAATACTACAGGATATCATCAAAGTATGATTCATTGGAATTCAATTATCTCATTATTTAATGAAACGTTGTCTGATCAGACAATATAATAGATAATATATTATATTTTCAGCTTAAATAATCATTAACTTTGCATGGAAATGGTAGCCTCAGACCTGTCCTTAGGTAAACCCCCTCTCAAAACAACAAACAATCTGTAAATCAACCAATCAGTTATCACTATTAAAACTTGCCTTTACACATGCTTATTATTAGACAATTAGACAATCAATCCAACTAATGTACTTGTCACGTGGGTACGTTAATGATAATGTCCCAGCCTGGAGACACAGGCTCTGACAGGGATGCACACCAACATCTGTCTTCGCTTCTGGATTTTTGGGACAAGTTACCGACCATGCGTTGTGCTGGAAGACCTGCCGCGGGTCTGTGAGGAAACGTGTCCCGAACTGAGGTCTCTTCACCTCCCCGGTGGCTGGATCTGACGCGGGCAGCTCTGTTTCTCTGCTGCCTCCCTCCACTCCGGCCACAGCATGGGGCGCCGCCATGTTCGAACTGACGCGGCGGAAGAAGGGCCGTGCCTTTAATAGTGCTGCGTTCAGGGTCTGTCGGACATATTGGTATTGAGATCACTACTATAAATACAGTTCGGTGAGTCGTATTTTGTCTGATATAAAAGTTGGACCGCAGCTTTTAGAAGATGGAGGATGGTCGTGTTGATATATTTTTTACTGGCTCCAAATATGTGCAATTGACATGTTTCCCCCCGTTATCTTTTCCTTTAAATAACTGATATTATACATTGAAGTAGCCTATCAAACGTACTTTTGGGCAATACATATACTTAAGTATGAATATATATATATATATATATATATATATATATATATATATATATATATATATATATATATATATATATATATATATGTGTGTGTGTGTGTGTGTGTGTGTGTGTGTGTATACATACATATATATATTCTTTGTGTGTCTAAATACAGCATTTTTAAAAAATCTTAACGAGTGTTTTTTAATCCGATTATAGATTTATAGATCAAATTAATTAATTTACAAATACTTTGGCTCTGGTGCAGTATGCAGTCTGCAAAGTAATTAGTTATTAGAGTTATCAAATAAATGTAGTTGAGTAAAAAGTGCAATATTTTCCAAAATGTAATGGAGTAGAAGTATAAAGTAGCAGAAAATGAAAATACGAAAATACAACTATCCCAAAATTTAAGTACAGTACTTGAGTAAATCTACTTAGTTACATTCTATCTAAGTCTGCCTACAGGCATGACATAACATCACAACTAATATGTTACGCAGGGCACGTGAAAGAGACATGCTTAATACAAGTGACATCATAATGCTTTAATCATATCCAGCTCTGTGTACTCTTCTACAGGCTGCTTTACAATAAAACTATCTGTACAAAACTTCCAGGCTGCGTCTCCACAGGTGTGCTGCAGTATGTGATCAGTGCAGTGTTTTTACACTAGAGGGAGACATATGCCAAGATTATCTGTGCTATGATCCACTGGTGTCAGTCTGGCCCACATGTATGAGGAACATGTCTGGACTGAAGTTGCACGGATCAGCAGTGATCTCATGAGCTGAGTCTGAAGCCTGCACTATCATGCTTTTACCAGCCCAAACAAACAAACAAACCAACCAACAAACAACAGCTCTTCATGTATGACTTCCGTAGAGATGATAAATGTTATACGTTAAATGTGGATTGATTTTTGTGACCTTTCACAATCGTCAGTTTTCAGATTCAAAGTGTGATGTACTTTAGGTACAGCAGCCATTTTCTGGCTCTCTGGAGGTCTATTTCAAGCCTACAACAGCAACTTTTTATCTTAAGCCTAGAGGTGGAGATTTACTGATAAATACTTTCGACTTTCAAAATGCCTTGTGTTAAAGGCCATTGAGTAAAATCTAACTTCAGTGGGAGGAATTAAGATTTTTCTTCATGTTTATGCACATCTCAAATTATAGTTTTTGCATGTGCTGGATTTGAGATCGAGAACAATGATTGTAGTAGACATGGCTGTTTTGGTGAATTTCAAGTCAGGAGGTAGTCAACACCTGAACTGAGCTATTAGATTCATGAAGACCCCCCAGTATGGATGTTCATCAGAAGACAGCATACTCTCCTCATCCAAATGATCATACATGTTATATTGCAGTTTGTTGTACTGTTGTGAACAGGATGTGCTGTATTGACAAAGATATGATGTGGGATTTCGCAACAGGAAATATCCTCTGATGGTGCAAATACTCTTTTAAGTATTTTTCAAACACCAACATGGTGTCAACTTGTTTGAATTGTGTGCAAGACCTTGATTGTTTCTTTGATACTCTAGAATTAATAACTCAAAGAAGATATAAATTAAAAATCTCAAATGTCAGAGGATCCCCAAATATAATATTTGAACATGTTGAACTCTGCTTGTGTTGAGCGATTGTGGGATTTTTTTCCCCTATTTTTCTGTGGTCAACACAAAGCTTATGTTCAGTGTTTTGTGACTTAAGTAGACCTAAATCTCTCCTGCTCACCTGCTTCTGGAGGCACTACACTATAACTCATTTTGCTTGTTTAACAATTTTCAAAATTTGCATGGAGGTATTTCGAGTGTTTGTGTAATAACTTGCTCTTTGTTTGAATAAAGCTGAGAAGCAAAATGAAAAATTCAGCTCCTCACTGAATTCACACAGGGCATCTGTGATATTTATTATAAAGTTCATTCAAAATGTAATGTCAACCAACATTGCAGAGTGAATACAGAAAGAGTTAAACATCTTTTTCTATTTCAGAAACTTTAGAAAACGTATTATTATTGATCTCTAATATAATTTTCAAGTAACTTGCCTTTTTACGCTTTTGTAAGTCTGTGCTCCCTCTGTAGATCTTAAGGGCTCAATATTAGGTAACGTAAACACAATTGTTCATAGTTTCAGCTGATTGTACACTAATGAAAACATAATTCTGAATATTATATTAGATTTCTGACAATAGATCCCTCTAAATCCTGCACACTGCATCTTTAAAAGAACCCAAATGTCATGCATAACAGCAATGTTGGTGAAGTCATTTGTAATGTATCTTTATGCCTTCCCCCTGTGAAACAAACCGCAGACATCTTTAAAAACTGTGCAAAAAACAGACAACTATGTAATGAGCTTACAGCCCATGACATACCACACACTGTACTCTCTTCTCCCATATAGAGGTTACAAAAGAGCAAGAGAAAGTTCCTTTGTTATTACCAATCACATGGCATTACGGCCAATGTCATTTGATGTGCAATAAAATTTGCTCATATACACAAATACTGTATAGAATAAGGCATTTCAGTGTAACACCATATCAGTCAGTAGAAAATTGAAATAAGACAAAGAATTTGTAATTCAGCCATGGCAAGACTGATGACAATTTTTTTCATACAATTTTACAAACCAAATGAACAACAAGCAAAAAAACATGTGATTGTGCAGGGAGAAGAAACATGTTAGAGCATGTATAAACCTACCACTGCAGATAATACATTTAAGAACCCAAACAGAACAAAAACATAACTGTAAACCAAGTCAGCCTAGAGCCTGTAGTTAAGGGTTTTTACTCTTTTTTACAGTTAACTGTAACCCCAGAGTGCTGCATTTGTGTCAGAACCATTAGGCTACTACAACAAACACATTTGTTTTAGAAAAAAGGGAATCTGTAATGTACATGAAAACCCTTCAAGCATGTTTTAATAATTTACTACAATTCTATATTACACACTGTGCATGTACTGATAAACTTTGCTGTGATATGTGTAAAATTGCCCACTTCAAGTTAGTTAAAAGGGGACTTTAAAATCAAAAGACAATATTTTCAAAAACAAGACTGGTGTACATAATACATCAAACATGGTGGAAGACATTGAAAATGACCAGAAAATGTCCATTCATTATTATTGTTCTTTTCTGTACCGACTATTATAAGGGCATGGTGATTCCTATTTTAAAATGTGTGGAAACTAAAAAGTAATATTGAAAAATCCTAAGCAACAAATATTGTAATGGTAGCCTCTTAAAAAGACCAGGAACATGACAGAATTTCATCAGTAGTTCCCCTTACTGTAAACTGACAATATGAAGTAGCTGTTTATGTTAACAAACTCCTATCTGATTGCAAATAGGCTACTAAAGACATCACATAGTCAGGCAACCGTCTATGGCTTCCAATAACAGCTTTAGTTATCTTTACAATATGTACAATTATTACATCATGTTGTTGGCAGCGATATCCACTTTTCAGCTACAGTAGCCGGTCACATGACAGTGTAAGGATCTCCTTTTCGTCCATTTCTCTGATACTACATTCCATTTCGGTCGTTGACCCCTGAGTTGTTCTCCTGACATTCGGTTGTTAGTTGCCTCGGTATGCTACATTGGTGAAGGTGGAGGTGGCTCCTTTATACAAAGGATTGTTAGCCTGTGAAATGAAAACAGAGGAAACAGAGGAAGCAGAGGAAACAGAGGAAACGCTGTTTAAGTCAGTCCCATACTGATATCCAACTATTTGAAGGACAGTTTAGACTTTCCCCTTTAGAGAGCAGCCATATGTTGTAACTGTATTTGCAGTGATCCCTAAATGAAAAGCTGTTAGTGTATGCAGTTAGTGTTTTAATTATAATTATTTCTCACCGTGTCCCATTTGGCTTTGGATCTCTCCTCCTCAAACTTGGCAAACTCTCTGCGGTCGTGGATGGTGACCAGCAGCTTCCAGATGAGCAGGCCAATAAGGCCCAGTAGCAGAATGGCTCCGGCTACCGCCAGGAGCACCACCAAGATGTCTGCACCCTCAGGACAATCTGAACAGATAGACAGGAAGGCGGGCAGACAGAGAAAAGGAGCTCATTTCAATGTTGATTTCCATGATGCTTGTTAAGCAATGGATTACACTCATGAAGTGAAGCAACCACTGCAGTCAAGTGTGAGAAAATCCATTGCACAGTGATCATGTGCATCACCTCTAAGTATCTTGGTTTCTGTGGGTTGGCAGAGTGCAGCTGTGGTTGATTGGCTGATGATGTGTTCTTTAGAAAATAACACATCACTCGCTACACACTCTGTTCCACTGTTGCTCTTGCCTGCCAGCCACAGACTGGCCTACTAATGTACCAAAATTATAATTCTCAGTTTCCTGTCAGTTTAAATGTCTCATACATACACACAAACTCTCCCAGTACCTGGCTCTTTCACCACAAACAGAATGGATTTGCCACTTTCATCTTCGTAATACTGGAAGTGCTCCACGCAGTCATTCTCATCTTTGTATGAGCAATTCACTGCATTTCTAGCATGGAAAGCTGTGGGATGAACAGGATAAGAAAAAGAAACATTGTAATCAAAAAATTATTTCAAGATATTAGCTGTTATCTTTCAAAATGAATTCATCAGTGCATCATATTTTAAGATCACAGTATGTAGTTAGGAGGTCAAAGATGTTCTCACCCAGTTGATCCACTACTTTGATTTCATCTTTGCAGATTCTATTGCAGCTGTCGTCTTGAAAGTACGGTCCTCTCTTGAAGTGTTGACACTCAACGCACCGCCTGCAAGCAGAGTATTGGCGCTCTTTGTAGATATGATATGTAAGGGGTGGATAAATTAAAAGTAAAGTAAGAGTGCAGCTACATCAAGCTTAACTTGTGAAGTGTTGATATCCTCTGACTGTTGTGGCTTCGAGAGAAGTTTAACCTTTCTCTGCTGCGCATGAAACCACACCTGAGTTTGTTCAAAATGTGTGTAGGAGAAGTTTGTTCTTATCCTGGAATTTTGGTGAGATTTGTTAAAGGGGACATGAAATGTACTTTGCATGTTCATGGTCCTCAGGAGTTTTAAAATCCTAACCAATTTTGAAATTGGGTTGCATCACACACATAACGAGAATCCTCACAGATATTCTTCATTTTAATTTCAAGCATGGACACATTGCAAGACTTGGTGCATCACACACTACAGGATATCATTAAGCTTATCGTGCCAGAGGGAGGGATGCAACACCACACGTGATTTGATGGGGAAGCAGATATAAACAAGGTAGAGACTGTGGAGCAACAAATAGCTGTAGTAACGTTATTAGTTTGCAGTGAGGCGTTACGAGTCTGGATTAGAAGGTGTTTGGGGAGACACGGTCGACATGGATTGTCTCTTCTTCAGCAAGAAGTGGAGGTTTAACTGACAGTTTTAGTATCTGTCAACAGTAGTATGCTAGCTAAAGTTAGCCCTAAGGGCTAATGGAAGCGAATGTTTACTGTTGCTTAGCAGCACTGTCTGATGCTCTGGGATATCTCTTTCATTGGTTTTTGTGGTCCTGCTCAGAAAGTACTGACGTAATCATCCAGATTTTAAATCCTAGATATCAAACATGTTTGATATTTCAAGGGCAGCCCTAATGAGACTGAGTCTGTGAGCAGTTTGGGAGGTTTAAGACTGAATCTGTACACCCCTCACATTGCCGGATAAACTGGGCAAAACTTCGGTATGGACAAAGCTCCCAGAACAGATTTCTCCTCTGATTGTTTGCAGGGGCAAATCGGGCTTAAATCTGCCCAGAACTCCTGTAGTGTGATCCCGGCCTAGAAGGATAAACCCTTTCTATCTGTGGAGCTCCATGAGCTTTCCTCTACCACCACCCTAAGGCCAAAATGTGACTTTGGATATGAGATGGCTCAGAAACTAATTTTGATGAAAGACTGCGAGAAATTTACTGAGCACATTCATGGTTTCAAGGGAATAGAACAAAACAATTGCTTTAAGCCCCACAAGGCTTAACAATGTTTGTTCTGTCTAAAACATGACTGTTGCAGGATCCAAGGGGTGGGACTTTATTCACCTGTTTTAGTGGTTTAGTTACATCCAGAGTGTGTTTTATCTGTTATTTTGTCTATTCCCTCCTCTCTGTTGTCAGCTCAAACAGCAAGTTTGGAACTTACTCTTTTAAGGTACAGGAATCGGGACAGGTGGGGCATTTATCACAGGTAGCTCCGTAGGCACCAGGTGTAGTGCACTGACAAACCCCACATTGGCAGTAACCCCGCCCACTGCACAGCAGGCTGTTGCTGGCAACGGACACACAGGTCTCTTTTACGGTGGTGCAGTTACAGTTTTCTCCTTCCCAGCCAACGTCACACTTGCAGGATCCACAGTCACACTTCCCATGATCTGAAAGAATCAAAAAGGATGAGATGGTTAATGCTACGACAGTTCAAATATAACATCTTCATAGTCACATGGGAGGGGCCACATGAACAAATCTACATAATCCAAATAACACAATTGCAAAATAAACCTGCATATTTTTTTAAACATGTTGGATGCTTGGGCAAGTGTAGGCTTCCCCTGAACACGTTTGTCGATTCTGCAACCATGTAATTACTAGTAGTAGGTGTAACCTGTTACAATGTGTTATTTGTTATTTCTGTACATAACATAACCAAAGCAATAACTTTGGGTAGGATGCCAACCAACAGTGTCAGTATTTGATGACCTGAGGATGACACTCAATAATCAACTTCTCCAGGAAGTTACTTTTTTATTTTGCTTTGAAATAATGATCAACATCTGACAGCAGTGGCCTTAAATGTATGGTATTTCAAGAAGGGAATCCTACATTAAAGAGTTGCTTTAATTACTACTAGTAGTAAGCTTGGAGTGCAGCTCTGTTTGTCTTTACATAACAAATCTAGATTAATAAGTCCTGGTCGCACATTAAGTAATTGCTCGTAAATGTTACTCAGCAAGGGACATTACGCATATCCCTTATTCATCGCTCTTCTCACAAAGACAGGAAATGTCCTATTGGGAAAGCATACTCTTATGATTCCCCATGTCCTTACAGGCAGACACACACACACACACACACACACACACACACACACACACACACACACACACACACAGAGAGAGAGAGAGATAGAGAGAGAGAGAGAGAGAGAGACTTTCTCGAACTCTGCTCAAGAGTAGGAAGCACAAAAGCCAGGCCACTCTAGGAACAGTGTTCGAATGACGCAACCCTTTGCTGACAGGATCTTTAGCGAGCTTTTCTCCCTGGATTACAGAGACACCCTGCATCGGCACATTAAACCACCTTAGAAACAAAGACAGAGCCTTCGAGACTTTAGCGTTCTCAGCAGGAAAGCAAACAGGATTTGGCACTGGATGACTAAGACCAAAGTGAGTGAGTCACAGCCCAGTTGGGTCAGACTGGGGGAGTGACTGGTAATAAAATATCACAGAGGGTCCAAGGGTCCCTAACTCCGGAGCTCAAAACAAATCATCTGCTCTTGTAAACTTGAGAAAACAATTCCCCAGTCTCCACCATGTCAACTGCTGCTTCACTTTTAGATTGTGATTATAGTTGTTATGGGAGCAGACGTTGTCACTGGTGGTTAATCATTAACAGTCTCACCAAAAAGGTGTAGCAGTGCAATCGCTGAGTAATCTCTCTTACTCCATCAACAAGATAAGACAAAAACTTTGTAAATCTGTGATACTTTTTGTTAAAAACATCTAAAGACTAATGGATATTTTCTGCAGTGTAGTTACTTAAACTTGACAAAAGTGAGAAGCTGTCTTGTTCTTATTAGTTGTAAAGCTGATTCATAGACATAAAAGCAAGTTAGTAGGTTTACATCATCCTGCTGTCTCTGTGAGACTGCACAGTAATCCGGCCCATTAATCACATGTCTGAGCTTCAGACAAGGTTAACATGGCCTCCATGGTAAAAGGACAAACACAGGGAAAACGACAGAAGAGTAAAACAGAACATAACTGTGTTAGTTACAAGAAGAGAGGGAACAGAATCGAGTGCAGTTGGGGCAGAGACATACTGGAGAGAAAAGAGGTTGGGCAAATTGCCAGCGGAGGAATGCAAACTTTCCTGTTCTCTCTTCACTCATATTTATGGGCCCTGGGGCTGTGCTTGCTGACTCCTGCTCTCTGGCCCTGCACCGGTCCCACAGCCCCTCAGCGGAGGAAGAAATACACAGCTGAAGGGAATATCACAGACATGGAGCTTTTAGGAGACCTGGGTCGCGGTAGCTCCAATTGAGCTGGGGCCGAGGGACGCTCATTCTTGAAAGACAATAACATCATGACTCTGTTGAGACACAGCAACTTAGCGCTCCCAAATTGAGCTCTGCAGACTGTGTTACACCAGTTATGGATTTGTGTGTGGAGCTGTGTGTGTGGGCGGGTAAGGTGAGTGTCTGCGCCCAAACCCTAGGTGTCATCACTGAATGTCTTAATAGCTGTTACTCAGATAAACATCCTCCCTTAAGAAAGACTTCACACTCCTCCTTGCTGATATAAATAACATTATGTTCCAGGAGAATGTCTTGCCAACACATGCATGACTCCCCATCTTCTCCTTAGGTCATGGTGCACCCTCCCAGCCCAGAGTATGTTCTGTTTAGTTTTAGTTTTAGTTTTAGTTTTCGAACAGCAAAGAGGACAGGAAGTTGGCTAAAACCACGACGAGGTGTACAGCAGCCTCAATTTAAAAGAGCAATTCTGCGATTTAGCATTGCACCTCACATGAGACAGATTGAGAACCCTGATTTCTAGCACCAAAAAAAGCTTCTTCCTTTGTTTCCAACAATGCAACCTGATAGCATCTTTTAATCACACCCTCCCTGCATGATAAAAACATGTTTTTAAAACTCTACAAATGTTATATATAACACAGATACTTTGATGGCATCACTCACACTTGGACTTGACAAAGCTCCGTCAGAGCCACAGAAAACAGGCAACAAGTACTACCCCAAATTGTTGAAGTTCCCTTTTGACATACGTGAGATTTTCTTATTTCCTTTCAATCAGTTAGTATACCAGTTAGTTTGTTCTGCTTAATGTACATAAAGATAAAAGAGCAGTTTTCTATTCTGCTATTGCTCAGCCCCCGTCCTTACAGTCACAGGCCCAAACTGCCGGTAAATGAAAATACCCAATGACAAAGCCTATTAAAATTTTATCAGTGCGATTGAGTAACTGTGCACTGAACTGTGCAGACTTGTAATGGGGAGTGATAGCGCATCGTGCCACACTGCTGTGAGCGATAAGAGCACAAGTCAAATTCAGTACACACATCAAGTATACAGGCCCAGCAGAGGATCGTTCATTTGTAAGCATTACTAAGCAATTATTTACATGTCCTTTACAAACAAGCAAGGACTGTCATAACAATTGCACATTCGTTTTTGAAAAGAATATGGATTCTTGATTTGTCAAGCTAAGTATCAGAACACTATGTAAACTGACTAAGGTGTGTTTACAGATGGAGAGTGGCTGGAAACAAGCAGAGTACGTTCCAGTGAAGTCAGAGGAGGCCTTAGAGCAGGGAAAAGGAAGGGAAGGGCATCTTCATCCTTCCTGCTAACACTGATATTAAGTAAAACCTTTGCTTTTTTAAAGTTATAAATCTAGCCATGCAGAAAGATTTGACTTTATGTGCCCAGCTTGTGAGATTTCTGCCAGTTGAGGTAAATGATGTTCAGTTTGTGCTCACAGTCATGAAGATTTTCATTTAAACAAGACCGAGAGTCACACCAGCATGGCAACATGCTCACATAACTTTCTGCATGGCTAATAAGTTAAATTGTAACTTGGGTGAATCAACCCTTTAAAAGCACAGTATGTTATTCTTGCTACTATGGGTCTCTCAATCAAAACAGAACAAAGGATGTAAGTACAGTGAGATCATGGGAGTTGTTACACTACCACCACTGCTAATGAAAACCACTCTACCTCTAGCCTGACTCTGATTTTAAAGAAATTAAACAGGAGCACCTGTTTTGTGTCTCATCGCTTTCAGATCCATTACACTGTTCCTCATTTAGTTTTTTTAGCCAAATGTGATATTGGTGCTGGCGAAACAGCTGAGAGAGCTGACACTGATCACAGCAGAAAGAAGCGCATCTACTCACCTGAACACAGTTTCCCTTTGAAGCGCAAGCAGTTGAAGTCGTCACATTCGCAGTATTTGCCCCACACCTGACCGAACTCATTTGAATGGCAGGAGCACTGTCCACACAAACAGTCGCCTCTACCGCTGCAGATTGGGCTCCCTGGCTTTGGGATGCAGTTGACATCATCTGATGGACTGTAGTCGCCCACTGAACACTCACATCGCGGGCCCAGATGACCCGGGTGACACTGACACACACCGCACTCGTAGGTCCCGTTGCCGTTGCTACAGAGGGAGCTGTTGGCTTCAGCCTTTGCCTCACAGTCACAGCCACAGGCAAAATTCACTGTGACCTCCAGCGAATCCTTAAAGCCTCGAGGTTTGATGGTAAAGGTGCGGCTCTTCTCTTTGGGGCAGCCACGCAACTGAGCCTCCACGTTGAATGACACCTGAAGCAGAGGAAATGTCTCATGACAATCTGTGTTTACATACCAGATGTGCATGTCAGTATCTAAACTGATACGTACTGTGTCTCCAATCTTGAGGCCAGAGCAGGACTTAAGTCCTCGGACGACCTCTCCATTTAGGCAAGAGGCATTGAAGGCCAGATTCAACTCCTCTGGGACACCCAGTACCTCCAGCTCCACTTTAGAGCGGATTTTCTGCTCAACACAAAGTTGTTACAAGAGGTCACTTTTTTACATGGAATTGATGACATCAATTTACATTTTATACTTATTGTCCTAAGTTTTGGATATCCTTACCTCATAAGCCTCCTTAATGAGCTCAATAACATTTCCAGAGTCATCGGACAGCGTTCCCACAGTTGTGCCTGGAATGAGACGACTGTAATCCTGAGAAGACAGACGTGACAGCAGGATGATGACCCAGTTGTTTGGTTTGTTTTTATATCAGTAAGTCAGTGCACAAGCCATTTAGTTTGTTTACCGTGTAGATATCCAACACATAGCTGGTGACAGCAAAAATTAAATTTATGTTGTTTTCAGACATTTTCTCCGTCATGAGCCCCAAAGAGGGATAGTCCTGGGAAACAAAGAAGTAAATTGTATTCAATGGAAACTGGTTTTGTTCAACAACTCCAAAAACTATTGAAAACCAAAGTGAATTACTGATGTACTGAAATGTTTGCCTGTACCAGAATGGTAGATTTGTTATAAATGTTGTCATCATCAAGGTGACATTGACCATCATTAGGCTGGACAATTCCAGCTATACGTCCATCCAGAGCAATGTGAGTTTTGGCATCAGTGGTGTACACCAAAAGGTGTGAGGCATCTGGACGCCAGCCAATCTTGTCCTAGTGATGATGGACACAGAAATATGACGAGTAAAGACTTAACTTGTATGTATGTATGTGAACACTCACCAGTGAGCATGCGTATGTATATCTGACTTGTTCATACCTTGCACACCACAGCCTGCATGACAGCATCAAATCCACCCTCTGGAGCATCTCTGTTTCTAGACACCTGCTGTTTGTCCACCTCCTCATTAAAGCGAGCGACCGTCTCTGTCAGTGACAGCACATGCTTGAACCCGAACTGAGCCTGGCATTGCTCGCCAATTCTGTTGGCATAGGCAGATCAGATAAGGAGAGATAAGATAAGAAGTTGTTTTAAACATAGCTGGACAGAGCTTCTCCTTCTGAAATGTAACACCAATCACACCAATCATCTTCCCCACCTACCCATAGCAAGGGTTTTCCACTGCCTCTGGAGGAAACATTAACATGTAAGGGGACGTGGTCTTGTCAACAAAGGCTCCAAACCCCATGCGTAGTTTGCTTGTGGTGCTGCCCATGGTCTTGGCGAGCTCGTTGCCTAAGGTGCGAAGGCGAGCCAAGTCATCCTTCATTGAGAAGGAAAGATCCATCAGATAGTAGAGGTCCACTGGGTAATCCTCCACCTGTTTCACAGACACGGTGAACCTCTTTGCATCACCTGGGAGGGAAAAAGCGAGGGCCAGCAGAGATAGAGAGGTGCATTATAGATTGAATTCATGTGTTAATCAGTTGGTGTCCCTATACCTTTAAATATGAAATTGAAATCACTTTGTTAAAGATGTTCACCCAGCTCTGGTGTATAAGGCTATAAGTGAATGTACAACAGTGGTAATGGTCCTTGGTGTCTGGCCCCTTTATGGTATCTATCCACAGGAGCATTATTTGATGTGAGGACCCACAACGCTTCCCAGCGTTGGACAGATACACCCTTTGACGACCACGCACTTACTGGCTACACCTGATTGGAAGAATACCACTAATGGGCTATCTGCTCCCGGATTTCAAACTGGACCAACAGGGCGGGTCATTTGGAAACGTTCTCCTATATTACAAAAATGGTTCTGAAGACAGTTTAGACAAGAAATCTACCATACAGTTGCTGTATCTGGCTTCATCTTAACTCTACAACGGTTCGTTTTTAGTGTTTTTCCAGAGTTTCCAGAGGCGGCGAGTTGCATTGGATGCCCTTGATTTACATAAAGTAGCTTAGACCTCTACTTCATGCAAAGGAGGTCTAAGCACTCTTCTCTCTACTGGCTTGAGATTGATTTACCAACTGCCTCTGCTTGCAGCACTCTCCTACTCTGTCATATGGTTCATTGATCTGATTAGTCGAATTGATAAACAGTGATAGTCAGATTGTTTGTCTCATCACCTGCCAAATACTTTTTGAAAGGGCCTGCCCTTTTCTAAATAGCTTCTAAGGGCAAGTTCCCAGATGGTCCTGTGCAACAAGCCATCAGGTTAATTGCGAGCATCTGGTCCTGTAGGATTTTGAGCATCTGGTTTTACACTGTGATATGTGATGTCTGGTTGGGTGTAAAAGTACCTGGTCTTAGTGTCATACTGAGTTTCTGAGGCTTTATCTGAGTGACATCATCAGCAGTCCCAGAGGCCTTATCACTGAGCGGTGCGTCCTCATGAATAGTCAGGGTGCTGGAAGGAAACTCCACATCTGCACCAGTGCATCCTCCATCCAGCAGATTCTGCCTCAGGTCGCAGCGGGAAGCACTGGATCCCCCCTTCCCAAACTCCTGAAACAATCCCATCAGATCTGTTAGGCACTCAAGCAAGTTAATAAACTACCATTACATAAAAGAAAATCAGTTAAAGAGAAAGCTTTTAGGTGATAAGATGATGTTGATTTATCCATCCTCTAGCAGGCCCAGGTATCTCTCAAGTATGGCCAACACCCATTTCCTGCTATTTTTAATTTCCTCACTTCAGAGGCTACAGTGTATCAGCATGTTGAAGAAGAACCACCAGAGGATGACAACAACAAGAAAGCTGTTGGGAAATGAGGTTTCTGTTCTAACTTGTTGCACTTAGTGATGAATGGGAGGCGCTACTTGACATGGTGTGTATGTATCTGTTGGTGTTTTTACCTCCTGAGAGCACCACGCACAGGTGGGGTCAACAGCCAAGCACTGTTGACATGTTGTAACTCCTCGTGATGTGCAGATGTTGGAACCTGGGATAATCACAGTGACAGATATGTTACACAAAATATATTTCCTCACTGAGGAACTGACATAGGTGGATAATACTGCTAATTACATTTTAAAAGACTTATCAGTGCCATGCAGCTCTGTTCGACTGCCACAAATGCAGACACCGCAGTCATCAGGCAGTCTTCCAAAAGGGAAGCCTACTGTGCAAACATTCAAGTGCTTGATAAAGCCTCCGTGCAGTTTAGTCAAAACATGAATGATGCTAGTCCTCATTATGTTTTCCAAGAGTCATTTGTTGGCAAATTGCACAAAATGTTTCTTTCAATACAATCAGTTTCAAAACTGTTTCTATTTCTTATCTGGCAAGACCCGTGGGTGTGGCTCACTGCAGTTACACACAGAAGCCCGATCAGAGACCAATGTCATCTAACCTCTGTAAAAAGTGCTACATTTGAGTTAAAAACAGCATTGTGACTTGAATAAGTGCCTGAAATCCTATCAAGTCCTATATTTAGTGACGTGGTGAAGGGCCCCTGAAGTATAGACACAAACGATGTATTTCATAAGAATTAATTAACAGCAGCACACATGGTGTTTCTTACGCTGGTAAAAATAATTCTGATGGTGTAGACTTTATAGAAAAGTCTGTCATAGTGTTTTATTTAGTTAGTTAGATAGTTTGCTCAGTGGTGGAATGTAACTAAGTACATTGGCTCAAGTACAGTACAATTTCTAGGTGACGTACTTTACTTGAGTTATCTCCATTTTCTGCTACCTTATACTTACAAATATTGCACTATTTACTCTCTACATGTATTTGATAACTTTGGTTACTAGTTTCTTTGCAGTTTAAATGATGTATCAGATCCAAAGCAACACATTTATTTCAATGTATCTATTCCATTTGCAAAAATCTGATTCCGATAATCAGAGAAACGCTGAATATTTGATCAGATAATGGGCCAGGCGGGTAATCGATTGACCCATAGTGTACATAGGTGGTACATTATAAACTTGAGTTTGAGAAGTACATTTAGAATCAGATACTTTAAGACTTTTACTCAAGTACCAGGCCTTTTCAGATTGGTGACTTCTTTTAAAAGGATATCTTTACTTTTACTCAAGTATGGCTTTTGGATACTTTTTACCACACTTCGTGAAGTACATTGAGGAAAAATAAAACCACAAAGCACACCTTTGTACTGTATGTACATTTTCTATTATTTGCTGATAATGAAGGCATTGATTAATTGAGCTAAGGAGACCCAGAGAGCCTGTGGAGGACCCCTGGTCTTCACTGGAGCCACATCCCGACTGTTTCACTCCCTTATAAGGCAAGCTCCAGCACAGCAGCACAATCACACCCAACTGTATCCCCCCATTCAAGTCAGCTAACAGTGAATTATTCCTTTATCCGTTTGAGAACATTATGCTCAATAACTGTGATCATCAGCACATACATGCTGCTGTGAACAGTTTGCGGTTCCTTCAAAAAAAAAAAAAAAAACCCCGCACAGGTCGGGCGGAAACACCCCCAGGTCGCCTTTAAGCAGGTGAAACTTTTAAAAGTAGCCCAAAGAATAAAAGTCGTCTTACCGGAAACGTTTGATGCCGATGATAAAAAGAGAAACAGTATCACCAGACGGTGTAGAAAAGAGCCCATGGCCGGAGAGTAACGGAGCCGACTTGACATGAGTCGTCTGCTCCCCGCGGACTTGTTCACTTTGAAACAAGAACGCCTTTCCTCATTCTTGACTTGACTCAGCGCGTGTTGGGTCATAGAGCTTCGCCTCGCGCATCAGTCAGTGCGCGTGAAATAAATCGGGGAACCGCTTCGTTTATGGCATGCTGGCACTCGTTTCTTAGTGGTTTGATGACATTTGATCAGTTCAGGGGGAAATCAAAGCCTAAGGAGACTGCTGCCATGCACTGTGTTGGCATTGCTACACAGGAAATTACTTTATTTTATGTGTTTTAGTTCATTTTTTTATAGATGCGGCCTCAGTGATATAAAGTTGGCCTAAATCAGCAAAACTGAAACCTCTGACCACCATGTCACACTAAAAGAAATAGGCTATCTATCTATAGGCTAGTATACAGTAGCATATCAATAAATACATTTGTATTGTTATTGTTTTTTATCTTCTGCACTGTTATTAGACCGTTTGCATCACTGCATTCACAAATGATCACCTTTCCCAACTCATAATAATAATAATAATAATAATTATTATTATTATAATACATTTTATTTGTATAGCACTTTTCAAGAGACCCAAAGACACGTTATTATTATTTCCCCAGGTCCTAATGGGCATAAATGTATGTTATTCTGTCATTTGTAAGTGTGAACCAGTTAAAAACTCAAATATGGTTAGAATTAGCAATGTTGAGCTGAATTTGTAGTGATAGAATTTGAACTTAAATTTAATGTGGCAGAGTTAAGCAACATTTGGACACTTGCATATGCTGTGCAGAGGTGTTTGGAGTTTGCAGTTTGTGATTTGATGCTTTGCATGAGGTTTATTTTACATATACCTTTTATTTGAAATTATTAAAGTAACTTCCATGCAGGTAAACATTATTTTTTTCTATGTTGCCTTGCCTTTTACTGGACTGAAAACAGTCCAGCATGTAACAGTTCATAAATAAATAATTATTCATTAATTGTTTTCTTTCATCTTCTGCATTGTCACAAATTCTCACCTTTCCCCAGCTGTGAGCAACTCCTGCTTTTCAATTGTGAGTTGGAAAAACGTTGGCCATCAACCCCAATAGGCATTAATGTATATTATTTTTTATCAGTTAATACATAAACTGTACAAAATATGTGCAAAATGTAAAGCAACCTGGAAAACCTGCCATGAAATCCTGAATATCCATTTAGAACTAACAAAAATGAATTACCTCAAAGACTTGAAGCAGTCAACAACAAGTTGTTTAGTTGTGGCAGAAGGACCCCTAGTGGGAAAATATATTACAGTTTATATTGGTGATTGTGATCAGCATTCATTTGTTGATTTTTTAGGGTCTAAAATGACTGACTTTGCCTCAAGCTATTGCTGTGTAAAATCCATTCCCGAGAAACAGTCTATTCCGCACTAAATTCATGAATCTGATAAGTGCCTTCCACAGAAAGCCTCTTCCCAATTCCACTGGATGATGGAGGATGCATGAATTTGCCAGCTTCTCAAACAAGAAAGGAAAGAAATAAAAAGAAAATGAGGCAGAAAATGGGATAAAAGCTAAGATTGCCCTAAAGAAATGAACTTTGGTAGGCATGTGGTGGTGTCTGTGTGTGGTGGCGCTTGTAGAGGCAGACAATGCTTCTTATCTCTGCACTTGTCCATTTATTGAATCTTTATCCCCGTGCCCTGCTCTTATTCTCCGGCTGGTTGCTAAGTTACTGCCACCCGTGTCCAAGAATTGCCGCTAGAAGAAATGACAGAAATAGAGAAATAAGTAGAAAAGCTATAATAGTCAACTGTTCCTCTGGCATTAAGCTCTCAGTGTGGGTGGATGGTGCAGGTAATACACTGTGGGCAATCAAACCCCATCTCCACTATTGACTGATTTGGATCTATTGGCGCCAAAGCCTTCTTTGGCTGTGACCACCCCCAGAGATGAATGGTATTTTGGGAAGAGCACAGCGCCAGTTGTCCTTACTGAAAAGCCAGAGACTGGGTCAGAAGGCAGCCAATTAAGACTGAACAAGAAGTGAGGAGGGGGGTGAGAGGAGGAAAGGAGGATGGAGGGGTCCTGACCTGTGTTACAGATCAATCTGGAGCCCTTTTAGCTTTTCACTGAGTCTGAGAGTGCCATGGCAGAGAGCCAATATCAAAAACGCAATCGCACTCAGACAAAATCATTGTTTGGTTAACTACAAACGGCTTACTCGCTCCTGCGTCGCTGGGTTAACTGGTGAGTGTGAGGGTCAAGTGGGGGGATATGGGTTTTTCTCAGGTGAAGGGCTGGCCAGCTTATGAAATGTGCCCCGGAGTCGGTGACGAGGGACAATGTGTATTTGTGTTATGATGTTTTGCTATCTGATCTGCCTCAGACTCCTCTGGGCCCTCCAGATCTGCGGCTTACATTTCCTTCTCAGGGGATTACAGCTTATATGTGGAAATATGAAAATAAATAGATAAATAAACCTAAAACTGAGGATATATCAGGGAGGGAGAAGTGCATGAGGGTATTTCTGTACTTGTGTATTTGTATTGTGACTTCAAAGTCTAGTAATGCTGTTTAAAAAAAGAGAGACAGCTGGAAAAAAAGAATTGTGCTTTTTCGTTTTTTTTTCTGTCCTTCAGCTTGTTATTTCGCTTTTTGTGCATGTAAAAGGTCTTGACAGTTAAAAAGCCAAAAGTCTGCACCAACAGGAGCTCCTCTCTCCTACAGAAAACACGGCTCCTGAAACGCCTTATCAGTAGTCTCGCCTTTAATTCCGTGACTTTGTGACATCACATTATGTCACCATGGTCGCATATTAGCATAATTTCGTGCTTTATTCACGGTAGAGGTGAAGCTAACTGGAAGCTGAAAACATGACAAAGCCGACCGGGGATGTGGTGAACGGTGCTGGCTCAGGCATGTGTGAGCTGACCAATCAGAACAGACGGGGTATTCAGGAGGGGGTCCTTAAAGAGACGGGAGCTAACAGAGCATATAGTGATACAGTAATGCAGCACTGGACAGTATCAGAAAACTGATGCATTTTTTGAGCACCAAAGAATGTAAACCTATTCTAGTAGTAACCCAAAAATAAAATTATGTACTTAATGTGTCTCCTTTAAAGGAAGAAAGGAGACAAACTGGCTGAATGTGGCAAATAAAGGGACAGAAAAGACAGACAGATCATGGCAGCCTGCATTACTGACGCGTACAGTTGTGTCTAAATGGAAATGAGGTTAATGGGTAGCTGCTGGTGGAGTGCCTGAGATGTCTGCACTGGAGAGACAGAGCAGGGATTTCTTCAATTAGATTCATGAAATCTGTAATCTGTTTCTCAAACAAACAGATTTTCAACAGCCAGTCAAACAAACAGGCTGCATTTGAAACACTCAGACACAGACACACAGTCAGAGAGGCTAATATCCCCCTGCAAATCAAAGCAATGGAGTCATTATCTCCTTAAAATAACTTTAATGACTGATGGGGACTTAGTGTGGGGTTGATGTGGGGCAGCACTCTGCTGTGGCACTTCGCCCCTGCAATCTGTATCAGTGTGTAATTAATGACTGTATTTACCTCTGCGTGATTTAAAGTCCCAAAGGTGGCAAACCGCTTCAGATCAAAACATTGCCTCTAACACCTTTCTTTGGTCTTGTGATACCTCCATAATAAATCTCCAAAACACACTTTTTAATGCATACTCTACTCACCGTAGTGTTTCCGGGCCTTTAATTGCGCGCTTTCCAGCACACACAGAGACACAGCAGCTTCCTGTGTGTGCTTTGATTAGCTAATGAAGGGGCATCGTAGGAGGAATCTGTTAATTGGAAAGAAGGAAGTCTGTTCTCTCCGGGGCGGAGGGGCTTGAGAGGGTGTGTCCATCCTGTGGCAGCACCACTAACACAAATGATGCAGGGGTAATCCGGAGATAGGAGGTAGGTGGGGTCAAACGCCACCTCCTTGTTGCTAGGGATGTCTTCACTTAGTTTGTGTTGCTAGGCTGCCAATTCCCTCATGTTAAGTGGAAACGTCCCCCCCACCATCTCCTCCGTCCAGGCACCTCGTCGCTCCCTCCCTCTACTTCTCCTCTAAACCAAAATAACTTCACCAACCATCTGTCACTGGGCTCACAGGTCTACTGTTGCTTAGGAACAAGTCAGACACTCACATTCATGTCTATATGCATCCTCATATGAATATATCTTCATAGTTATGCTAACAATAACCACGGGTTAGAAACATATCTCTGCCTGTGATCACTTGGTACGTCAATGAAATGTTCAGCATTCACTGCAAATCTGACGCGCCGAAGAGTTTGAAGTTATAGATCAGCTACAGGTTCTTCCCTTCATTAAGCTTTTAGAGGTCAAAACTTCTTGAAATTGTGACATAATACATTTTTCAAAGAAATCTGATAATTACTTCTAAAGAGGGACATGTTCATTGAAGTGTCCTCCTCCTTGACTTTGCAAAAAAACTTTCTTCTCATTTGTTAATCCTTTGAAGGTTTGCACTTTAAAGCCTCAGAGAGGCATTGTTAGGTTTCAACTGTAGCAGAGGATTTACATATTGACAGAGAGATGAAGTGTAAGTACAAGCTACTTTCCATAATCACACTGCGATGAATAATAGAACAGAATCAAATTGCCCAGCATTGATTTACACGTGGCCAATTAATTCCCTGCAACCAAATCCAACGGCTAATGAGATTATTTGATCTTATTGTACACGAAAAATACCCCTTGTTCTTTTGTTATCAGCCATTAATAAATGATCTGAAAGTAAACCACCTCCAGGCTTATGAAAGGTATTTGTGGCTGCAGCTAATCATTGTTTGTACACATGCTTGTCTGTTGGTCGCTGAAAGCTGCTTACAGACATCAGGAGCATCCTAAATTGAATTTCATGGCCTTTGTTTTTAGACAAACAGCAGATTAATTTGACAGGCTCGGCAGGCAAGTCTGCGGGAGTCGTTTAAAATGTTTGAGGCAGTTTTTTTATTAACCTGTTGCAGTACATCACTGCAAATGTTCAGTTTCACATCAGTATAAGTACAAGTGCTGTATATTTTAATGAATTTGATTTTTTTATGAATAAGCATTTTCTAATTTGGTTATAGTACCTCATTTCAATGATTTATCTTTTCTCATCACAGCAGTTAGATTTACATAAAAATTTGCACAGATATTCAGAAATGTATGTGTTTAAAAAATTCCAAGAGCACAGAGTAGGTGGAAATCTAATCTGTGAACTGGCATCTTTGGGTAACTTTTAAACCTACTGGGCAACTATATATTCATCCCGTAACAATCATGCAGATGTCCTGTGCATAGGGAGAGTCTTGAGACACAGTTTTGTGTATGGATGAAAAGCTGATTATATTACATAATTTATAGGTAATCTAATAGGGCTGCACAGTTAATTGAATATTGTCAAAATGGCAATGTGGACAAGTGTAATATCCAATTTGCAGAAGCTGCAATTTGCAATAAAACAGCATTATAATTAAGTGCTATAGTGTTGCAGAAATGCCCTGGTCTACAAATCTTGATCTCCAGATGTAAGAAAACATGCTTCTTTGGTACGGAGCCCAACAAATCATCATGATTGTATTCTTTTTTTCAGTGAAAATGAAAAATTTTATGTGAAAATTACACTTCCCCAGTCACCATATCGTGCAGCCCTATCATCGGGAATAATAAAATCACTGGAGTTATTTTAAATCACAGGTAGAATGACATTTAGACTAATTAATCACTGACCGTAAGAGAGAGAACTATTTTTGAGCATTTCATCCCAAACTCATTGCTCTTTCTTTAAAGTCTTATAATGTATTGGTTAGAGAAACAAAAGGTAATTCAAAGGGAAATACCGCATTATGGCACTCTATGTATTAGCATATTTTCCACAAAAAACTGCAGCCTGTCAATACAGTATCTACTTCAGAAAATGAAACCTCCCATTATGATGCAGAAGGAGGCGAGTGATGAGACAGCATACCATTAGCGTCTCAGAGACAGAAGAATACTCTCATAAGAATCAATAAGAATTCGAAACTTCAATTTTTGTTTTTACTTAATCAATATTTGCATTCAAACATGCTCTCCCAAGGCTCATATTTCTTAACAGATCAGGTTGCTGGTTTCACGTTCACTTTAGCAAGCTGGAGTCCCAGGCACACACCACTTGAGAGACAAAGTGATATTTGAATAACACATTCCAATAAAAACAGAAAGAGCTGTCGGCTGTTCTTGGGCTTCATTTCAGCTGCCGTCTAGAAAAGGAAACAGCAGGCACAGTGAAAGCAGGGGAGCCAATATTTCTGATAAATATTTGCCGAGGTTCAATCATAGCTTATTAATTCATTTCTTCATTTCTAACTTATAGCTCACTGTGCCTTTATTGGTCTCTGCAGGCCTCTAAGTTACAGTGACAGTTTCCTCAGCAACAGGCATTAAACTCTATAAATACCTCCCAAAGAGGCTAATGACAACCTGCTACTCATTTTGATTCTAGCAGAAACTGAATGTTTTCAGCTTTAAAATTATTTTTTAATAATTCATGAGACACCCCCAAAGTTAATGTATGTCTGGATCAATATTTGTGAGGCTTTCATGTCTTACTAATGTGCATAATGACTGCTATAGAAGCAAATACTATATATCCATGTCTATTAGTCAATCTCCCTCATTCTTGAATTGTCTCGAATTAAGAGTGACAGGAAGTACTGTTTGTTTGGAAAAGAAATCTGGCTGCTAAAATGTAGATCTAATGAGAGATGAGATAAACATCTCACTTGACAAATTGAGATTTGTTTTTTGTTTTTTTTTGTACATGAGAGGAGCAGCGCATTATCTGAGGCCATCTGACTACCTCCCCTAGTGAGGAGTGGTGGTGTGGTCCACGGGGAACTCATCATCACTTTAAAACGCACCAGAGACTTGGCACAAAAGAAGCGCTCGCAGGCGAGTACAGGTGCAAAGGGACTGTCTCTTATTACACCGAAGGGAAACCCGGTTTGCACTTTGCGCACTGTCTAAGAAGACTCGCTTAAAGTCAGAGAACGCGGACTTTGAGTTGAAGAAACTTACTTTTGGCTGCAACCTGATGCGACGCCGTTTAACTGCAGCAACACTCTGGTGATGTGGATGTGGTCATTACGCACGAGCTCGATGTTTTCCCGTAGATCTGGACTCTAAAAAGCGTATTATTGTTTTGTTGTCTCCCTCTTACCTTTGTCTGAACAAGCACATGACGCAAACTGTTGCTTGGAGTTCGGATTTTGTGGTGAGACTCTGTGCCTGCCAAGTGGAGCCGCGTGTCTATTTGCCGAAAACCAGCTAGGAAACATGAACGTCTCTTTCTTCGATGTGACCCAGGGCGCGCTGTTTAACGGGAGTCAGACCCTCGCTGGGACTCTGGCTTCATACTCCAGCAATGGCACCGACAACGTGGTGACCGGCGACGGCGGAGGCTCCCTGGTGCTTGTCCAAGACGAGCGCAAACTCTTCGTCATGCGTGTGGTGCAAATCGCGGTGCTGTGCGTTTTGTCGCTCACCGTCGTGTTCGGTATATTTTTCCTCGGGTGCAACTTGATGATCAAATCGGAGAGCATGATAAACTTCCTGGTGAAGGACCGGAGACCCTCCAAAGACGTGGAGACGGTTATGATCGGGCTCAGCTAGAGCATGGAGAGCAGGGACTGTGGAAAACTGGAGCCGAGACCTGGAACGAGGATCCGGTACGCGTCTCCTGCCGTAGGTCAAGATCGGCATCTGCATGTACTTCTCACAGACACTCTCTGATTGTCCTAGTGAGGAAAGATATGCAAAAACTTTAAATATTCTTCCGAAAATGACTACAGGAAAGTAGTCCAGCGACCAATGTTTGTGCGTAAAGTTTGTGCGTAAAACACGGGCAATTGTTTACACGTGGGCCGATCTGTTGAATCTTTTGAGTGAATTTAATGTTGCCAACTTGAACAAAGTGACGAAAATGTTTACAAGCTGTTACCTCATTTTTTGTTCAGTTATTTATTTATTTTTTTTTGTAAATTTGAAATGATTGTTAGTGAATGTTTTTAAAACTGTCAAAAAGCATGATTGTGAATTCTTATAGTTCCACTTCTGCCAGTGTACCGTGTGGACGTGGTGGATATGTGGGTATTCTCTATACAAAGTATTTTTCTTGGTCTTGTTTGGTAAAAACACTCTGATTACTGAAATCTTGCACGTTTTTCAACAAACTCCGTCACATCTTTATGGAGTGATTCTTGGTCCTGTTTGGCATGCTCGCTAATTGATCTGTAAAGTGATTTTTGGACCCGTTTTGCACTTTTGAAATCACTGATGCTGCATGAATTATTTTGTACCAAAAAAAACAAAACAAAAAAAAACTTGAAATTGCAGCATGCAATTAAAACACTGAAATGACCATATTAAGCTTTGTCATCTTTTAATCAGCATATCATCATATCATATCATGCTATTATGTTTACAGAGATGTTTTTCTTCCAGTCTATCAACTTAGAACCGAATCATCACTATACCAAAAAGAAACAATATTTCACTTTTCAATCAAATCAAATCAAACTTGTGAAATGTTCTCTGATCCATCTCTCCCTTCACTGCTAATCGGCTTCTAATCAGATGTGATCTTTACTTATGCACAAGATGAAAGCATTATGTGAATAAATTAAAAGAAAAGAAAACAAGTACATCAAAAATAATATTTTACATAATTCTAGATTAAAATTAAGATAAAAACTTGAAAGCAGTAAGATCATGGCACAATCGCACTTAACCGTTAAGTATTTAGTAAAGGCAGTGTGGCATTTATAACAGCTTTATACATGATGAGAGGCCAGGCTGAGTCTTGTATTGGCTTCACAGTATTTAATCTCATCTCTCTGAAAAGTGACCATCTGACTCAGACCCGCCCTGACTGCTCAACTTCCCAGCAGCGTTCACTGCACCTCAAGAGTATGGCATCCAGAGAGGTTCGTGTTCGCCCTCTTTTGTGCCATCAAAAAGTGTGTAAAAGGGAGCAGACATGTGAATAAGCTAACAGTGAGGGAGGTTTTTACAACAAGAGGCCATGTAGGGACATCCAACTGTCATTGTGCTTTAAGATATCAATTTTCTTCCTGCCCCCAAACACATTTCCTTTCTCAAGATAACCAAAAAAAAAAACCATCCTAACTATTTCTATTTCAGACAGACAGAACACCCACAGACAGTGTCATTCTAGGTGTCTGATATTAGGTTTCCCTTGTATCGAGCTGAGCATTTTGGTTCAATTGAACTTCTATTTCGTCTCTATCTCTATCTGCGCCCCCCTCCTCCTCATCCTCCTCTCTCATGTGCTCCACTCAGAAGCAACCAATGTTCTCATTATTATTTCAGTACTTGTTAGGAGAGCTGGGGTAGATGAATCCTTACAAACACACCCATGCATCCACACATGTGCCCATTCACCATGCACACATTGGACACTGATGTGCAACAGACCAGCAAAATTCTGACCTCAACCAAAAGTATCTCAGGAAAACAACATGAATAAATAAAACTTATACTTTAATGACCGAGAACAACTCTACAGTCTTTCTCAGACACAACACAGAGCATGCACGCATATGAAACATGCAGTTTTTTTAAACTGGTTGACGTGGTAACTTCTACGATATATGTTAAGTGCATTATTGTTGCTTTTATAGTTTTTGGAGCATGACAGAGAGCAGTTAAGTGTAAGCATTAATGATTATTCACCCTTACAAAGATCAGTAGTTAAAGCCTGAATATCATATTATCTTTTGAAGAAGGACACTATGAGTATTTGTGTTAGTTTTCACACAGTAGACGCAGTAAATGTAATAAAAGTACGTAATTTATAAGTAAGAAGATAGTTAAACCAACAAAATGTAACTTCCTGGAGAAAGATGATGATTGTTGAGTCTCATTGGCTTATCGTCAAATACTGAAGCTTTGGGTTGGCAGCTCAGCTCAGCTCACTAAACTAAGTTTAAAGGGGACAGTGGTATCTTTAGGGTTAGAGAAGCAAGCTTGTGATCGGAGGGTTGCTAGTTGAAATCCAGGTGGGGAAAGTAAAAGGCAGGCCTTGAGCAAGACCCATGACCCCAACTGCTGCAGTGGAGCCGATAAATCAACCTGTAGTTGTACTGAGCAGCTTCCAGGTGTGAATGTGCAACTGTGTGAATGTTTCAGGGCGTGCCTAAATAAAAAGTGAACTCCTGAATAAATAAAACAAAAAAGGAATAAAACAAACAAACAAAAAAAAAACACGTAATGGCGGTTGAATGATTTGGAGGGCCCACTGACAGTGGTCAATTGGCATGCATTTATTTCAGCTAGAGTTGTGCTCATTGAGGCCAGATTCCCAGGTAAGAAAAGCAACTGAGCTGACAAGAGCTCTGTCTCTCTGTGCCGGAACCAGAAAAATGCAAAGACAAATGGTGACGAGGGTGGACAAGATCAACACAGCTACAATGGTTGTTGTAAGTTGACTTACCAAAAAAACAACTCTTGAATTAGGATATTTCTTCGACTAACATAATAAGTTAATTGCCGCTACCAGCTGAACATAACATTGACAGGATGGATTTGTCACTCACTGACATTTTAGTAAGACTGCAGCCATAGAAACAGCAGCTGACATCCATCACTATCATCCCCTGTAGCAGAACAGTGGCTACATCAGTGTAAACAAAACTGGAGAGATGGTTATTTGACCTTTATTGGGCACGAAAACAAGTTGTGTTCTCTGAAACTCCAAAACTAAAACTATAGAGTTTCTGAAAAATCTGTGTTTCAGTGCAGTGGCTGAAGGGCAAAATGCTACATGACTATGAACTGGTTATATATGGCACATATGGTCTATGTACAACTAGAATGTCACTTAAAATATATAATCAGGATTTGGCATTTTAGCAACTTGGCATTAATATGAGACAGAAACTAGACATAGAGATATTGCTAAAGCAAAAGCCTGATATGCAAAACTACAAATAAAACATCACACAACCATTATCATCATTGGCAGTGAACGTTGCAGATGAACAGTTTTAAACTGAACAAAAAATTGAATATCACAATCAAAAATGAGCAAATAAGCCTTTGTTTCTTTGAGAACTGATGCACTGAGAAGTTTAAAATACTCCTCTGTGTTAGACTTTCTTACACTTTGTTTTGACTTGGCTGAAATTCAGTTCAAATTACTCACCATCTTGCCGATGATCCACTCAAAGTGCTTACTTTCTCACTTTTGAGGCACTCTGAGTCGCCCACGGCCACTGAACATATGCTAAAGAGTTAACATGGAGCACCAACCATGTGTCCACGACAGATTGTGAAACACATGAACCATTATGATGCTTCCCTTTCATTGCAACAATCATTTTGAGAAAGAGACATTAAGTATTACGGGCCTACAGGTTGTTAAGATGAGTCAGATTGCACCAGCAAAGGTTGGGATATTTAATTACAATAAGTGCATTAAGAAGATATTAATGGGCTTATGTTGCAGTTTCAATGCAGGAACAACACGTTAACATGTTAACCCTTCACCCTAATTAACATGTGCGCAGCTCTGCAGGTTTAGTGTGTTTCAAGCTCTCCCTCCATCGACCCGCTGTACATTTTCTTGTCAGGAAGCGTCACCACTGACCTTTTACAACAGACACCTCACAGAAAAATAATGAACCATGCACTAGCCATGAAATCATGACAGAAATAATGGTGATTAAACCAGCAGTGGCATTCAGCACTTAACTGCAGTAAAAATAACTCTCCCATGAAGCTTGGCTTTGAGTGAAAAAACCTAATGTATCATAGTGGAGGTCTCTTGTAGTTCTTCTCTTTTCACAGAAAAGTTTGACACAATACAGATTTGTCAGCGTAGGCGACACTGTGGGAAAAGCCATTTTTAATCCCCTCAGTATTTTTGATTAGAGGGCAAGAAACACAAAAGATCTGTTTTCTATGCCGACACAGGTCCCACAAGGATGAGGTGGCCTTTCTCAGCCCCATTCAATCTGTTTCTAATGGGATGTATTGCATTCAAAGGAGGAAGCAATAACAATACTTGCAATGAAGTTGAGGAATGGAAACGGTGTCTCATATCTCACACAGGTGAGTGGATGTAAACACTTTTCTGTCCTTCCCTTGGTTACACATGCAGACACACACACACACACACACACACACACAAAAGAAAGTGGTATGACTTGGCAATCATTTCAAACATTATCGCTAATGCCCCCACCTGGCATTTACACTCAAATCCTGATCCTATTTTGCCTTTATTTCCCTTGAACACAAGCTGTTATAGTTGCATTACATTATGCATTACATTTTTTCCTTAAAGCAAGTATATTAATATTTTTAGTTGTTGTGAGACCTCTCACTGGCTTCAACTGCACAATCTGATATCGCTGTGTTGGTGTTGTTCCTGGTGTAAAGATGCTTGTTTTTGAGATTGTTATAAGAAGTGTCAGATAACATTAGGGAAAAAAATTCCTACCCACGGAGACCTTTTTGTTAAATCACAAGGTCCTTCTTGTAACAAGAAACACAAATCTCATTCAAGGAGAAATCTCACTCTGAAATCTTGTGAAATGAGTTGTTGCAGGATGACGACGGTGGAAAGAGTTGGAGAAAGGAGAGGACCTGCATATCAAGGATTTCTTTGTAAAATCATGGCTGATTATTTACCTAATTTGGACAATCTAGATGAGGCAACAACTAATCTCACGAGATTTCAGACTTTCAAGGATCTCGTTATTTAACAAAAAAACTATCTCCACGGGAATTGATTTGTACTTTAAGTGGACTTAATTTTGCAGATATGTTGCAGCTGCCAGGTAAATATAAGGCCCAGGTTTACAAATACAGGAATTCCCATTTAATGTTGCTCCAGGACCATCATTGCAACTGCCCAATTATGTTTTTGTCATGTTACAGCTTTGTGACTGTAAAGTAAATGCACATGGGAGAAGCTATCCTTTGTAACAGGTTAAACGTTGTGGAACATTGTTTTCCTAAACCTAACCAAGTATTTTTGTTGCCTAAACCTAACCAAAGAGCAACAAATAAACAGAAAATAAACAGAATATGATAAGTGTAAGTGTAAAAAAGTGTAAAAAAAATAAAAAAATGTACCAATCGAGACACAAACCACAGTCTCCTGGGGGTTAGTTCTATACTTACTGTAACCCATGAAGCCACAATGGCTTGCTTGCAAGGACGACTTTGTTGCTTTCTCATAATAAGAAATATTGGTCCTGGAGCAACATTAATTATCATGCTCCAGTAATAATACCAACATGATTTGCAAGTTATTACATCACAACAGTGTGATTGGTCAGTTGCAATCAAAGTCCTGGAACAACATTATTTATGAAGTTCCAGGAATAACAACACCCCCGCAGTATCAGATGGACTGGCATGAACCTGTTGAAACTAGTGGAATTTCCCACAATAGTAAAAAAATAAGCGTTGCAAAGATACAGGCATCCACACACAAATGCACACGCATCCATAAAGTACAGACAAACACACACCTTTCCTCCACATCACCCTCGGCAAATAGTGCCGCATCCACTTCAGCAGGGAACCAACAGTCCTTGCATTCAAAATCATGAAATTTTAAACAAATCTATTATGTGCAGGCAAATGAACAACAAACAATAAAATTGCCTCATTCTTTCAATTCCCCACAACACATGAAGTTGAAAAGTTGGCGATTAAGCACACACATGAACACACGCACGCACGCACACACACACACACTCACAAACATAAACACTTAACTCAATTAACACATTTTGAACCATCCGCAAAATGATACACCCACATCATTTCACACCCACAAATGTGTTTCTATGCTGCGCATATTCTCTGCGTGAATGTGAGCATCATTTGCCAATGATTCTGTTGTTGATTTCATAATAACACTGTGCTGTCAGCTATAACCCCCAAGACATTTTCAGTTTTTCGGTGATGTGATGTGTCACTGTGCTTTCCTGAAGTTGGCCTGCCAATGTGTCAGTGTGTTCTCACTCCAGCAGCTCTGTCTGTCCTTTCCTCTCCTGATGCTTCCTGTCAGTCTGCACTCTCACAAATGTATCTTTCTCAGACACACCAGCAATACAGTGAATTCATACATGTTGTCATGTAATAATGGATGAAACGAAGGGACAAGAAGGTGGGAGTGATAATACCTTGTTGTTTGGTGGTAAAAATAAATTAAGAGGAAATGTGGCTCTGGGACATGAAAGGAAAAGGAATTTGCCAGTGAAAAGAAGGAACATCAAATGCTTTATAGTTAAAAGAAATTAATTATCCTCCTCGTGTTAACTTCTTCTTCTCATGAGGACACTTATTTTATTTATGTGCACAACATTAATTGTTACCTTAATCTCAAGGAAATAGTGTTTTAACACTTTTAAAAGGTGGGACCAGGTAGTCCATTTTGTGTGAGTCATTGCAAACAATATGCAAATCAATACTTAGTATTCACAGGTTTGGCTCTCACATGTGCTATTTTGTGTAAAGAGCTTAATCATATTCAGAAGGAACAGATGTCTGCATTAAAATGAAACAAAAAGAGAGAGAGAGTGTCGGTGGTAGTGTGATCTTTAGCAGCACCGGCGGCCGCTGCTTTTATGCATTGAGAGAAAAAGAGGCAGCACAGGTACATCAGTCTGGGACTTACTGTTATTAAGAATGACATGTTCTTGCCCCGGCGCCCAAGCTCTCATTGAGGAAATCATAAACTATTCTAAATTAAATTATCTAATGAGCCTCCAACCCGAAGGAAAGTTTTAGATGGAGCATAATACCGCAAAGGCTCATTGTCTGTGCAGGCCTTCGGCAGTAAGGTTAAATCTAATTCTCATGAGGGATGGAGAGTCATACATTGCACCGAACTATCTTTCATTTCTGTTTCTGTATTTAACCGAGGATCACGTCCAGGTCAATCCTGCATCTGGTTACACACAGACCCAGTCGGTGAGAGGAGACAGCTCGGCACTGGGGATGTCAGCTCAAAACAGAGGAAAGCAGCTTGGCACAGGTTTTGTCTGATTAAGAGAGGAGCTCTGGAGAGAAGGAGCTGAGACACAATGACACCACCTTGCCTGCCTTTGATGGAGATGATCATCATGGGACTAATCAACCCCCACAATAAACAAAAAGCAAACATCCAACAGAATGGGAAATTATTCTGACCAAGGCGAGTGCCATTAATATGCTTTTCCCTAATGACCGTGTCCCCTTGAGAGGGTGCCGGGTGTCTTATCCCATTGATTTCCATTGAAAATCACTTGTATTGACCATAAACTGGTGCCCTGTTCTGCAGCATCGCTACAAACCCTTCTGACACACCTCCTCCAACCACTTACATTTAAATGGCCGAATGCAAGCTAATTAGTGACTGTGTCTAGCTAGTTTATTATGTATTAATAAACTCAGAGTGTGCATGTAAACGTGCTAATTGGCTCGAGTTGGTGGAGGCACTAAACAAAGCTTGCCCACAGCCGAGGGAGGAGGTGGTGGTGATGGGGAGCGTCCGTCAGTCAGCCGTCCTCCTTAGGGAGAAGAGAAAAGGAGGAGAGTGAGAGGAGATGTATTCAAAGCCTTATCTCACACTGCTTGTCTGGCTCTCTTCCCTACATGCCAGACAGTGGACCCCCAAAGAGAGAATAACATCCACCCTCTCTGTCCTGTCCTTCACTCTATTTCGGCTATGTCATGTCACGCTTGTGCTCTCGTCGTCTCTGGATATCATCTCTTTTCATCTCTTCTATTTGATTCACCATTACAGTGTTACTGCGGAGGCGCCAAACTTCTGCTTCCCTGAAGGGGGTTGTGGTGACATTGGATTGCTGCTGATGAGACAGAGCACTGAGCCAGTCTGACTGTCTAGTTGTTCTAATCAGAGATTTACTAATCACCGGCCGCAGGGATCAATCAGAAAGAATTACAACACATCAGGAAACTTATTACAAACCCATGAACATGCGCTAAACTTTGGATTTGTATTGTTGAATGGTGCACTTACAGACAGTGTGAGGAGGAGGACATAGAAAAATGATCATACTCTTCGCTGACATTATCTAAACAAACTCAGCGCATGATGCACATGCACACACACGTGATTGTGAAACACACACATACACACAGTGCCTCCACCACATAAGGGCTGCAGGGTGGTGTTGCCATAGGAACGGGGAAAGGTAATGGCCATGTTCTTGAGCTGATGCCGCAGGGGGTGAGGGGCAAAAGAGGGGTGTGTGTGTGTGTGTGTGTGTGTATGTGTGTGTGTGTGGTGGGGGGGTTAAAGTGAGTCAGAGTCATGGACTAATGATAAGAGCTTTAATTTCAAATCTGCCATCTTACTGTCACCATCATCTGTCAACCAGCGGCGGCGACAACTCCCGAGAACGCCAGCATACTATGAGGATAACATTTGAAGAAATACATGCAATAACTTTCAGGCAACAGTGATGCTATGCGACTTGTTTTTAATACGTTCAGCAGAACATCCAGCTAATGTGGTTAATTCTGTCAGCTTTGATGCAGAAAGAACTGCTGGGCATCTGCATGCATGACCCTCCCCTCTCCACCCCTTGGGTATGAATAAATAATCCCTAATGCAATGAGCCAACCCTTTAACCAACACTGATGACCATTTCTGTGTGTGTGTGTGTGTGTGATTAAATATTACTGAGAAGTGCAAATAATTTAATCATACCTCAGCAGCCTAGTCCCTATAGAGAGCTGTTTAAGTGTCAGCAGGCTCCAGGGTCTCATTCATATTTGACGTAATGATATATGCATAATATAGTTCCAGAGATGTTCTAATAATAACCTGTAGACACTCAGTGAGTTTGTATCATGACCTTTTGTCGACTCACTATACTTCACTTTCGGGCTGGGTGATATGGTTTAAATCGTTATATAATGAAGAATAACGAGCCCGATGCTGATCTTAGGATAGCAGTGATTGTATGTAATCAAGTAAATGTATTCTACTTTAAGTACAAGCGCAGTTTTGAGATACATGTATCTTACTTGAATATTCTCCTTTTATGCTCTACTTTTACTCCAATACATTTCAGAGGGAAATTATGCACTTTTTGATACATTTGATTATGTTTGTACAAATAAAACAATATCAGTGTCATAAAAAGTACCCAAAAGTCACACTTTAAAGGACACATATTATATTAAACTATTACTTTAGTAAAAGCGAAAGTTACGCATGTGAATATTATTTGAGTAAAACTCTAATAGTGTCTTATATTAAATGTACTTAAGTATCAAAAGTACAAGTAAAGTAGGCCTAACTAGTAACTAAAGGTATCAAGTAAATGTAGTGGAGTTTTGTACAAATGTACACCTTAAAATCTGACAAAGTGATCCTACTTTTAGCTCATACAACTTAAATATAATAGTCTACTTTTCTTAGTAATTCTGTAGTGCAGTATTTGAGTAAATATACTCAGTTACATTCCATCACTGCTTAATATATATGATGCATTGATAAGGATTAAACCAACAGGATGTTAAGTAGTAAAGATTAGCTTAACATCAACCAGCTCATCATCAAAGTGCTACTTACACATTAATACATCAACAATAATAACCCAATAACAGTCTAACACACTGACATTCTACATTAAGAGTACTTTTACTTTACAGTACAGTTTGTTGCTAATACTTACTTACCAGTCTACATACCTCTAGTTAAAAGGGGTTTAGGGAAATAATTTTAATAATTAATCTCACCACTGGAATATGGCTTTGATATGCATAATCACACATAAAATAATCAAATTGGCTTCAAATCAAGAAACTTTGTTTTGCATTTATATAATAGATGTGACAAAAACTCTTTAAATTGCTTCAGTGGCCCATTATATGATCATCACAATATGATTCCAGTGAAAGATGATAAAATATGATATTGAAGTATTGCCCATGTCTCACTTTATGTTGTTAAAGTTGTCCTCGGATGATTTTATTTAAATCTTCACATGATGTCTGGATTTCATTTCTTGGGTGGTATTTTTGGAGCACTTTTCTCTCTTTTCTTTATCTTCCTATATAAAAAAAAAAAATCTGTTATTCCAAAGAAGTTGATGTGAGGTGTGTGGGCTGCTGGATAACAGGATGAGAATTATCTTCAGGCCACTCTGCCAATTAATCATAGTTTGTTAGTTTCCTCATCTCTCACAGAGTTGGTCATCACCTGCTGCTGCGGTTGTTCCTATCTCCCCCCCTTCTTCTTCTTCCTCCTCCTCCTCCTTCTCTTTCACCGCTTGATGGCTCCCTTTGTGTCACTTTACCCACACGATGACAGGGGGCTTTTAAAAATAGAAACGATCCACCCAGATTACAGCGTTTTAATTACACAGCTAGAGATGCAATGGGGGTGTAGAGGCCCCTTCCACTGACAGGGAGTGGGGAGGGAAGGAGGGTTGGAAAGCAGAGTGGTACAGTGAATGTAAACTGTGTGTGCTAATTAGTGTCGTCTGCCATAGTGAAGCTCAGGCTGTAACCGCCTATTGTACATGAATTGTTGGCAGTGTCGCATTCTGAGCACTCCATAAACGCACACCTGTGGCCACATCACCATTAGTTTAAATATTAATGCTTAAAGATAATCTGTGGGCAGACTTGGGCAAAAAAAAAAAAACAAGGCACCTGTATCACACTCATGACACCTATTCTGCATGTGCACAGTGGTGTTCTCTGTCAACGGCTTAACAGTTTGACTATAAAAGTTTTACCTATTTATCTGTAGGAGGAGCAAAAGTTTATAACAGAAACAAATTTAACAATATATGTAAACTAAAAAATAAATGTACTGTATATCTCCACATAACTTCACTTATGTTCTGTAAGCGTTTTATTAACTATTTTTATACAGCTAATAAAGGCTAAATAATAAACAGTGCCACCTGATTTAGATCTTATCCGAACGTATCTGTACAATCTCTAGGTTGTTGATTAAGGTTGTAGTCTATGTTATCACCTGTTGTAATAGTGTAGCCATTAGGGAGCATGTAAATATTTTATCATGTAACTGAGCTACATGCCATAATGTCAGCAGCACTCTCTCTGTCTGTGTTCACATACCTGGATACAAAGAAATGTGATGTGCTTTAGTTGTTGTTTTTTTTTGTTTATTCTAAATGAAAAGCACTACAAACAATTTTGTGTGTGTGTGCGCACGCGCGTGTATGCATGTGTGTGTGTGTTGATGGACACTAATGTCCAGCACTTACATGCAGTGGTGCATCAGCTCCAGCGACAGAACACAAAACTAATTGGTTGTTGATTAGTTGTTGACTCATACAATTGCGTCAATGAAGTCTGAACCCATTTCAGACAATAACAGTTTCCACTGAGTAACTTCTTCAAAACTGTTCAGCTTTCTTTACCTAACAACAGTTAGCATTATAATATGTATCAGTGTTATCTTTAAAGTATCTTTTATTTCTTTTACGCATTAACCAAGATTCCATGACAGTAGGCCTGTGTCAAAGCAATGAATCAAACATTTCTTCAACATGCTTCAACATACTTTATTGTTTTACCATTTTGTATAGAGTAATTCCAAGTGCACAATAATGAAACTAAAGTCATTCAGTCATGCAATAAAAAAACTATACAAATCCACTACATAGGAGAGCTACAGATACAGAAAAGTGATAATGGCAACCCTCTCTACTTCATTTTGCCATAACATTTTATCCTTGCGACTGGACTGGTAAATACACAGAGTTTTGGTGATGGTTGAGTTTGAGCAAAAGGACAGATGATGAATCACGGAAGATGTGGTCACTGAATGCATTTTATGTTAAAGCAATAAAAACTGATGCATAGTTTAAATAGTTTTTAAATGGTGAACTGAAGTGAACTGAGAAATGTGAGTTGCAATTGTAAAAGAAAAATGTAATATTTAGTCCGGCTATCAAGGTTTTAACTCAAATGAAACTGTATTTTTACTTTGACATTTAAGAGAAAAAAAGTTTTCATCAGCGTCATAAAAAATTAATTGCATCCACACTGTTTAAAATAGTAAAGTATAAAAAGAGTGGGTGAAAACTGTGATAGGCATTCTAATATAGTTTTGGTTCTTCGAGTCACCAGCTGCTCTGCTTTGGCTTCCAAAGTGAGCTTAATTACACAAAGAGCCTGCATACTGCAGGTCAATGTAGTGATCACAGACGGAGGCAGTGTGTGTGTGTGTGTGTGTGTACGTGTTGTGTGGGTGAGCATGTGTGCATATGGGTGTGCAGAGTGTTTTGGCACCTTGGCAACCTGCTACTGTGTGCCTCTGCATCTCAGCAAACAGGTTAGAATTACATACTGAGCATCGTGTAAATAATATCAGCTGAAGCTCCCACATATGGCGTGGACAGAAGATATTTATCCACACTTTGCGCCGAATGAGCCGCATGCTTTTCAGATATTGCCTGTAAGTGTGAATTCATTTAACTCTTTCTCTTCTAAAGCTCTTTATCTTAGCAACAACCAACCTACCGCTCTCTGTGTAGCTCAAATACCAGACAACAAAAGCTATCTCTTATCTTGCGTCATAATATAATCATTTCTAATATTAGAAGAAGTGATGTTTTTAATATTGTTTGCATATGAGAAGACAATCATTCGATTTCTTCCCCCTTCCTGTGGAGTGGCGCTTCACCTTCTGTACAGGTAGATACTGCAGTTTATTCTCAGCCACTGCGCCTCCAGGCAGAGAGCCTCATTACGGTCCCATCTCTTCTCCCCAGGCTCCTCAGCAGCCCCCCACGATCCTGCAGCAGCTCCCAGCGACCGTGATGCCTCCTGGCTCCACTGCTTCCATTAGACCTGGTGGTCATGTCAAGGAGGGTATGGCAGATTGTCACCACACACAAACTAAATCTCACGGTTTCACACTCACAGCTGTTCATGCCTGTCTGTCACATTAGCAGCCTGCTAGCATGCACTCAGATATATTATTTATGGTCTCCTCTTGAGCTTGGACAATTGCAGAAAATGTATGTGCATGGGTTTATGTGTCAGAGTGTGTTAAGTTCATGTTCATGCTCTACATAGGGTTTTTTTTTTTTTACCAGCCATGTTAATTATTCAATTACTCAAATCCAGTTTTGTAAGTCAGTGACATGAATCCAGAGATGTAAAGGTTAACAACTGTCAATTGTTTCCTGCCACTTATAATGGCTTACTAAGTACTGTGGCACTTGAGTTTAATCTGAGTTCATTTAACGGTCCAGTGTGTTGGATTTAGGGGAAAATGGAATAAAATATTCATAATTATGCAGTTATTAGTCATATTCCCATGGAACTAAGAATTGCTGTGTTTTTGTTACTTCTGAATGAATCTACAGAGGGAGTGGTTCCTTTGCCATGGAGTCCAGTATGTTGCACCAACGTGTTTCTCTGGTATCCAAGAACAGACAAACCAAACACTAGCTTTAGAAAGGGGCCGTCATCTTTCACCTGTTTAGCTGCCACAATAGGGGAGGGTGACCAACCTCACCACTAGATGCCACTAAATCCTGCGCACTGGACCTTTAAAGCCAAACTTCTGCTTTGGAACATACACTTTACCTTTTTGCAGATATATTTTACTTTTCAGTTTTAATTTGTGTGAATGCAATGATTTGCTAATCCTTTTCAACCTACGCATATTCAATTTAATGCAGTACAAAGACAAGATGTTTAATGTTCAAATAAACTTTATTGTTTTTATTATTGTTATTAGAATGAATTTGAGTCGTTTACAAGCAAAAAATGGCACGAGGCTCATTGCTTTATGAGCAAATACTCCAACAGAATTTAAGAATAACACTTATCAGCTTTGCAAGGAATTTCAGAAGTTCACTATCTTCAAAGCATCTAGGGAAATCTCTGAACCCGAGGGGCAAGGCTGAAAAACAACACTCAGGATCCCTCAGGCTGCACTACATTAAAACCGGCATAATCGTCTAAATTATATTAATATGTGGGTTTCAGAGAACACATCAGAAAACCATTGTGAGTGAACACAGATGCATCCATAAATGCAAGATAAGATTCAAAGTGAAAGCTATATCATCGACAAAATCCAGAAACTCTGCTGACTTCAATGAGCCCAAGGTCGTCTGAGATGGACTGACGCCAAGTTGAAACGTGTGCTATGGTGTGATGAGTTCACATTCAAATTGTTTTTAGAAACCACGGACATTGCGTCCGCGAGGCTAAAGAGGAAAAGGACCATACAGGTTGTTACCAGTGCAAAGTTCAAAAGACAGCATCTGTGATGGTGTGGGGGTGTGTTAGTGCCTATGGCATGGATAACTTGCACATCTGTGAAGGCAACACTGATGCCAAAAGGTACAAACAAGTTTTGAAACAACATATGCTGCCAGCCAGACAAGGTCTTTTTCACAAACATCCCTGCTTGCAATGCCAAGCAACATTCTGCAGGTGTTAGAGCAGGGTGGCTCCGTAGTAAAAGGCTACTAAACTGGCCTGCCTGTAGTCCAGACCTGCCTTCCACTGAAAGTGTGTGATGCATCGTGAAGTGCAAAATACAACAACAGAGACCCCACTGAGCAACTACTACCTTCGACAATTGGTGTCCTCAGTTCCCAAACACATACTGAGTGTTGTAAAAAGAAGAGTTGATATAACACAGTGGTAAAGAGGCCCCTGGTTCCAACTTTTTGGGAGCGTGTTGCAGGCAACAAATTCAGAATGAGTGTTAGAAAAAACAATACAATGTATTAGTCTAAAGATTAAATATTCTGTCTTCTGTTCTATTATTATATGTATTCAATTGAAAATAAGTTGGAAAGGATTTGCATTCTGTTTATATTTATGTGTTACACAGCATTCTGTCTTCATCTGTTAATCAGGGTTGTATTATGTCAAACAATAGCCAGCCACATAAAGTTTTTAAATGACAGATTTCTAGTAACTTGAACTGACTGCTCTAAATCTTGGTCAGAAAGCGTATTTATATTGCTGGGAAGGAGTTTAATAATTTAGCGAGGTGAGCCACTGCCGAACAAATGTTGACTGACAAGGAGGAGAGAAAATTGAGTTTGGCACCTCACATTCACCACCTGGGTTTGACACAATGTGGGTTAATCACCTAGCCACCCTGAGGGAAGAGGACAGAATAGCAGGCAGATATATAAGAAAATCAGAGGTCCCTCACATAGTGCTGATGGTGCTTTGTCTGTCTCTCTCTGTGTGTGTGTGTGTGTGGTTGTGTGTGTGTGGTTGTGTGGGTGGGTGGGTGGGTGTAATATTCTCAATATGCAGACCTTGTAGAGCTGATGATGATCCAGAATGTCCAGATGCACCAGATCATCATGAACAACATGACCATGTCAGCTCTCAACTCGTTCGGATACTCCAGCCCTCCGCCGGGCCATGCGGTGGGTACCAGACACGGTTCAGGATTCACTCAGTTAATAGATTGAGTCGAATTTGATTAAAATGGATCATACATTTTAAACTGGAATTAAAAATAAATTATATAATGTAATATGAAACTGAGTTTGATTGAATTAACCTTATAATGGTATAATAAAATGCAGAGAAAAGTTTCCCTCCAGCACACTGTTGGACTGTGTTAAAGGTACACTATGTAGCTGGCAGTCTGGATTAGGAGGTTGGAGCACCGGGGAAGTGTGGGTGTTTACACCGCTAGCATAGGAGCTCTGGACCAAGATAGGCTTGGGCTAGCTGGTTAGCATGCTAACAACATTCTGTTGATAATTTTAGTCAAATTTTGAATGTTTTCAACTAAAATTCTTAGAGTTTAGAGAGTTGTGGGGCATTATTGGGATTTGAGGGTCCTGTAAGGCATGTTAATTTACTGAGTCAATCTACCTTGTGGTAATACGATAAAACAAGTAAATAAGGAGGTTTTTTTCTTTTCATTTCTTGCAGTGTCACATTACTGAATGAAAACGTAAGCGCTGAAAACGTATAAAGCTGGACTGTTTTTCTCCTTCACTGTGGCAGGCTCATAGAGATATGGTTATACTTCAAGAGAATGAGCCTGACCCGGAGATATACCACCACTATTACCAGCCTGCCCCGGACCTGTTCTACCCTGCATGGCTCCTGCCTCAGGCCACACTGATCTACCAAGACCCCAACAAACCCCCCTCTTCTCCACCTCACAGTGACAGGTGATCAGCTCCTCTACATCCACGGCTTTTCATAAGACACACATTAACTGTCAGATGAAGTAAAAAGTCAGCTGCACACAACACTAAATCATATTATTTTTGTATCAAATCATCACCAGCTGCCAGAGTGAGATCTTTTCAAAACGGGCACCAGAATTTAATTTGGGCAGCCAGCAAATCTATGAGATTTCAATCAATTACAAGGGAAAGGACGCGGTCTGTGCAGGGGCTCCACTGTTTGAGGCAGATTCAGAAAATCATTTCTATCTCAAACCCAGTCATTCTTTGAAGACAAAGCGTGTTAATTTCTGACCTTACTTTAAGTTAATTGGCGTGTTATTTGGAGCGCAAAGATTAAGGACAACTTGCTAAAAAGTACAGTGAGGACAAGCATTTCACATTAGATGAGCTTCCAGGTTAATGGTTTTAGGAGGACAGTCTTTTACTAATTTATCCTCTTGAGGAAACTAATGTTACGAGTAATGAGCAATTGCAGTTGAATATTTGAGAGTAATATTAGCCAAACCTTAAAGATCCCCTCAACACATGTATCCTTGATGTGCCCCCTATTTCTTCTCCCTTGTTAAAAACCCCAGAATATATGAATTTGCAAATATTTTTAATTTCACAAGTTTAACTGCTGGACGCAAGATGACCTTTTTATAGGTTTTTAGTGAGCACAGACAAAACTTTCACCAATGAATGTAAAAACTTCTAGTGTAAAACTCTGCACATGAATTCTTCTACAAGCTCAAATATCCAACTGCAGTAAGAAGAAGAAAAACACATTTTGACTGGAGGGGGACTTCAAGTTAAAGGTAACACCTCCTATAACTTTTGGGGGAGGATGGGAGGACGTGCATCATGTCTACCAAGCTGTGCTTGAACAACTTGTTCTCACCTTTTAGAAACTGTCAGCACTATCGGAAAAGAAAAAGGAGCTAGACAGAGAAGAATTGTGCACATAGCCTTAAAAATCACCGCAACTAACTCTTTTCTTGCACAGAAATTTACGAGACCTGAATGGACCTTTCCATCTCCAGAAAACAATTATTCAAAATCGCTTCAGAAGCTGCATTCTTAATAAATACCGATATCACTACATTTTTATGCCCTATCTTAAAATCATTCCTCTTTAATACCAGTTAGTGAAAAACATCCAAGAGATGTAAACCACTGAAAATGTTTGTGTGATCAGGCCTGCTGTCCCTCCTCCTCCCCCGCCCAACACCACTGGGACTGTGGGAGCCGACGTCACACCCGCAGCAGGTAAAACCAACTACACATCAACACCCAGCCAGCAGCCGGTTAACACAGTCTGCTCCCGTGATGTCATAGGTGCCCCCGAAACAGGGTGACAGGAGAGGCGACAAGCAGCAAGCTTCACGGTAATTATGAGAAGAGTACTGATTGGAGATGCTGCTAATGATTATAGTGCTGTTGATTGTGAATGGCTTAAAAGATGAGTTCATCAGCGCTTTAGATTGGTGTGATGTTTTATCTTTTTTTTTATAGAGAGTGGAGCTGAGGCAGACGCAGAGAAGAAGAGAGAGGGATCATTAATTCACAATATGTTTAAAATGGGCACTGCTCGGGACGAAAAAACAATCTTGCTTTTTCATATTATCTGAAAAATCTGATCTTTTATATAGAATAAACAAATATGTCATAGTGCTAAACATTTATTCTGTTCAAACCTACATTACCCAAATCATCCAGCAGGGAGCAGCAACAGATGTTAAGTGGTACAGCAAATAGACCTCAAGCTGTACATACAGAATGTACATATTTATACAAGATGTATTCCCATATTGACAAGTATTCACGATGACTCTGCATACTATAGTGCTTATGTGGGCCATTGCATACCACCGTGGGCAACATAACAAAAGTGTGACACCACATAAGATCTATTGCTATGTAACACTGTGTGACCTTGTCTTTAAATAAACTGCGATGAGCAGTTAGAAGGATAAGAGGAGGCTCACTACTCAATCCCTTCAGGTGATGACAATACAAGCAGTAAATATTCAGTTGTACCATCCAACAAAGACAAAATTGTTTCTTCATGAGTTGTCTCAGCCAAACCATGAACTAGTCGCTGGCATGAACTAGTGACAGCTCAATAAATACTAATTACTTAATCATTAGTTACTCTTTTTGTTCACCTTCAAGCATCTTGAAACATAATACCCAGTAGTTACCCAACAGATGCATTTAATACTAAATTACTTAATCATTAGTTACTTTCTGTGGACCTTCAAGTGAAATGAAACATAATACTTGAGTAGTTACCCAATAGATTCATCAAATGCTAATTACTTAATCATTAGTTATTCTTTCTGTGGACCTTCAAGCATCTTGAAACATAATATTGAGTAGTTACCAAATAGACTCATTAAAAGCTAATATTTTAAGACTTCTAAGTGCCTATAAATGTGTTAAAATGTAATAATGTGTTTATGATGCTATTACTAACACTTATATATTCTTCTTTACACATAATAATGATAATGAGCATCTTAAATGACTTTTAAGGGCCTTATTACCAGTAACACTCAACACTCAAGTGTTTGAGTGTGCTCCTCCCTGATTCAAATTCAGATGAAGGTAAAGGTTTGAGCTAATGGTTAGAGTCACCCAGCTCTTAAGGTTTGCATTGAATTGCTTGCAGAAGTAGATAAGCTGAGTCTGCTGAATGGTATATTACAAAGAGCACCATGTAGCCGAGACAGCTGAGGCATAGGAAAGAATTTCAAAGTCAATTTACCAGATTTTTGTGTGACAACACATGTCGTCTCAATTCCCACATTCCTTGGCATCCACTGAAAATAGTTTCAGGGTTTGGAGGTTTCACATGGAGTTTGAAAACTTGATTATACTGTAACAGTGCAGGGTGGGGAGCACATGCAGGGTTTTAGCAGCAGTGTGGGTGGGTGATTTCAAAGAGCGGCAGTGAAGGCAGCACCCAAATCTCTCATAAAACACGAGGATTAAGAGCTCAAACAGAAGGAACGTGCCAATACGGCTGTCTTTCCACTGTCTCCAGGGTAATGCCAGTGTTTACCCAGTTATTAATATCAAACCACCACACGCTGCCTATCAGAGAGACACAAGTGAGAGTGACGATAGAGAGAGGCAGAGGAACAGCAGGTCACAGGGGGTTAAGGAGGAAAATATAGCCAGAAGAGGGATGAGATTAGAGAACGCCAGCTACTGGCAGAAGTAATCATTTGTAAGTTAGATTGAGTAAATTGCAGATTTAGAGAGTAAATGAGAAGAGGAGGTGATTCGGCGCATCCATTAAAGCTGTGTACACTAACAAGGGAACAGTGCGCTCTGTGTCGAGAACAAACACAGGAGGTGGAGCATGAAAGATTAACGAGAGATGTAAAGTGGTGAAGTGGGGATTGTTGGAGAACACTGTCACAGTATGTATGTATCCAGTGATGGATGACAGATATCCAGCTATTTATTTCAGCCTGTCTGGCAGCTTTTCTCTATCATGTTGATCCCTAAAGTGCATTTTTTTCCATAAATGATCTGTTGCTTTCAACGTTTTCATTGTTTTTTCTTTTCACATATTTTCTTTTTCCATTCATGTTTAGATTTATTATCATTTTGTATCATTGTTTAGGTTACAAGCCCTTTTTGCTGGAGTAATATTTGTACCATTTTCTATTTGTTGTATCATATTTTGTCCTGTCCACAACCAGCTATCCCCAGGGATCAATAAAGTCTAATTCAATCTGTTACACAGTGTTATACAGTGATGCACCTGCCCAAAGCTGCGAGGTAGTGTTATTAGAGTTATAACACTCGCTTCCAGCTCAGCTTAGCTGTAACTGCCTGGTCAAGTAAGGTTACATAAAGCTTTGATTGCTCACTCAGGTTTATTCGGTCATAAATTTTCACTGTTGCATTCACCTGTTTGATTTTACCAACTGTGAGTGTGTCACAAAGCCTTTCCCATCCGCCGTTAAATATTTTCACAATATGTTCATGTTGCATCAGAAAGAAAACAGTGACAGAGGAGTGAGAAGCAGCTCAACTTTTATTAGTAAAAATAAATATCTAGGAAAAATATTTCAACGTCATTGCACACATTTCATATTCATATACAACACCGTGTATTCTCAGTTAATACAGAGTCTGTTTCTCTAGCAGATATGTGTATATATGAGCTACCACTCATCTAAGGAGGCAGATCAGTTAATACTCGGTAAAGAACAGTTTATTAGTTTTCCTAAGTATCTCATTTGGTGTCAGCTGGCACACACACACATACACACACACACAAAGAGGGAAACACACACTCTCACATATGTACAGCTGCCGTGTGTGATTACGCCAGAGCATTCTGTACTCTTCACAGAGCTCAGAGACTGTCAAGGGCTTGTGGAGGCCTGGAAGTTGACCAACTCCACAGCATGTTCCCTGACCCTTCACCCCTCCTCCTCTCCTCTGACTCTCGCTCTTTCTTTCCCATCCCTCTTTACATTTTTAAAACCTGTCACTTCCTTTGGCACATCGTTTTCCGTCACCGTCACTTTCTGCGTCATCGCACGCAAACAATCATTAAATCTGATAACCTTAAGAACACTTGCATTTACCTTACGAGGATATTTGCAGTTTGTTATATAAAAAATAAAGGCAAAAGTGAAGTGTCCACTGAGAGATCAGCAGACATGGTGAGGACAGCTGGCCAGCACAGGCAGAGATCAGCTGAGAACACACACCCTGCCTCTCCATCACGATGCCTTCAGATAACCATTTCTATGCCACTCATCAACAACAATGACAAAGTGTGACATTTACCTGGTGCTGTGCTCACTAAGAAACACAGATAGTGCTAAAGATCTACAGAATTTATATGTTTTGATGAATGTCACTACAGATAAATCTATATACACCTTGTCATGCTCTTTTCCCGATACACTCTGCTCAGTCCTTTCACCCTCTTCGTTTTGTTTTTTCACCCTCTCTGGGCCTCCAGGGACATGGAGCGACCCAGGGCTTGGGGTTTGGCGAACTCCATGAGGGTTGGCTTGACCGGGGGGAGGTCTCTCGTGATCTCGTCCACCGTCTTCTTGTCGGGACAGGCTCCGTCTGGTTTGGGGAAGGGCCGCAGGTCCTCCTCGGTGTGTGGGGCTCCTCGTCCAAGCCTGACACCAAGTTCTGCAGGGACGAAGATGGGCAAGGGGAGGGTGAATCTCTTTGGCAGCAGCTGGTGCTCCCTCACCCCTCTTTCCACGGTGCCCACTCTGAAGACACCAGAGGGGCAGGTCTGTGTCGGTGAACGGGCCTGCCACTGCCGGGACAGAGTCTCCCTACGAGAGGTGTCATTCATGTTCATTGTCTGCCTGCGGGAATCGGAGAAAAGTTGAATTAAGAAACTATGGGAGCAGTCACTTTTGATTTACCTACTTAATTAGACTTTAAGTGCATTTTAATGTGAGAACAGCTCCATTAGGAGCTGCAGAGTAAATGAGCAAGTACATCTCAAATATAAGATTTTAAATCACAGACAGGATATTATAAGTAGACATAAAACTTTTCTCGTCTTGGTCTGTGAGCTCTTACCTGTCCTGAGGTTGAGTCTTGAGTTTGACACTATGCCAGTCAGCACTGTAGCTCTCCCTCTGAACCTTGTTCTCCTCCCGTACGGTGCAGGCCAGCTCGGCTCCAACCACCACACCGTTACGCTTCTCCATGACGGTACAGATTGGCATCATCTTGGCTTTCGGAAGATCTGTCTCAGATGTATCGCCTCCGATGGGTCTTGTTGATCAGTCTGTGTCTGTGATGAGGCTGTTTGTTCAGGAAACAGAGATGCTCCAGCTGGCTGTATCTCCTGGCTTCCAGTCTCCCTCTTTGTGCTGCTTATGTCTGGGCTTGGATCTGTCCACGACTTTTATAGGCGTTCTGTTGCTATTTCTGATCCATGTTGTCACTCTACAATCAGTGTGCTCTGACATCTGACACCAAGTGCGCTGTGTCTCATTCCCAGAATGCTGGAAGCCATTCAGAGGAGGGGTTAGGGGTAATTGGGAAGAAAATCCCCTGATTCTCAAATTGTATACCCGCTCACCTCTGTAATCACTCAGCCCAATACTTTCCACTTCAGCTGGGGTCTTAGAGGAGAGTGTACCATGGGGGACACTCTGTATCGAGATTATACAAACATGTAGACACACACAAACGGGTTTAGTCGCCAGAGAGGAATCTTAATAAGGTTTTGGTCTTGATGTACACGAAGCAGCAAGACACAGTGCTAATGTGGAAGGATAGCAAAGATGCAGGAGTTTTAAATATGTATGGATCATAAATAACACATCTGTCATTTGGAGATGAAAGGTGATAAGCTAGACAACTTCAGGGAGCATCCTGCTGAGTTTTAAATCAAAATACAGCTCAGAAGGAGCTGCGCTTTGTTATAGCATCAAACCCCCTCATTAAATGCCATTACAGTGTGCTGCCTCGCAGTAGCAGTTGAGCGCCATCCCCAGTGATTCATTAGCTCAGTGACAGAGCGACATGCAAGCCATAATCAACTCAGGTTACAGACCGTAAAACGCACTCACACGGCCGATCCCTGTCTCTGACTCATTCATCCACATCAGGTACTCATCATCAGATAACAGATATCAGATAACACACACACAGCAAACAGCTTCTGACAAGAAGCCTGATCAATCACACTATCTTTAAAGTTTCACGTGTAGTAATGAAGGTAGTGTGTAATCCGCTAAATCTGGACTAAATGATGACATTAAATCTATAGCAGTTTGAAATGACTGGCATTCCTTTCCACTGACGTCTCATGTCTTATTCTGTGCTAATACACTTCTGCCTATCAAGTACGGCCATATTTCAGTTTCCTCACTGTAACTTCTCAGCACGGCGGCATTACGTATGTAAATTATTGCTCAGGGTCACAGAGAGAAAGGAGAACAAGAACACTTTGGGCATCCCTGGGGTCATGCCTTCCTTTATGTTATGACACCATGGAAACCATGAAATGCCATTTCAGAAACCCAGTAAGTCCTTCAGTGTCAAGATCATATCTTTTTAGAATCAGCTTGAGCCTGAGCAAGTTAATTGTAGATAACTAAAGCTAAAATGAATGTAGTTCATGGAAATTAAAATAAAAACCACAGGCTTTAGAAAAAAATAACAACTAACTGAAACGATATTGTGTACTTATACAAAAGACTAAAATAAAATAAGAATATACAAGAAATGTCTTAGTCTGAATAAAGATTGTGAGTTAGTGGCCTCCACAAATGGTTGTTTGTATCGTACTACCTTTCCTGAACTTTTAAAGTCTTACATCCTGTCAAATAACCATGTATCATAATAATAATAATAATAATAATAATAATAATGATAAAAACTAAAACTAATGCTGAAATGAATATAAACTATAACTGAAACAAGCAAACCCACTCTGGAAACTAACTGAAACTAAACTGAATTGAAATTTTTGAAATAAAAATAAAAACTAACTCCTGACTGAGTAATCAAATTGTAAATTAGAGTAGATAGACAGATTGATGCTTTTAATTTTTAGTTTCTGCCCTAATTCAGAGTATTCACCTGCTAAACCTGCCAGAGAACAGCAGATGACTTTCACCTCTTCGCTGTTTTCCGGTGAGTCATACTATAATAATGAAGCCAGGGTTGTGTAGAGTCTGTAAAGGTGAACAGTGATGAGGTGAGCCCTGTCACAGTCCTCATCCCTCCACTGCACCAAGCCAGGCTCGGCCAGGAAGAACTTTGTGTTGCGTAACAACACTGCCACAGCTGCTGGGAAGTGACATTTAAATGAGCTGTCACCGGAAAAGAGACGGGGAGTGGGAGGGAGGGAGGGAGAGAGGGAGGACAAGGGCAATAGCAGGCCTGTCAAGAGGTGGTAAATAAGGCAAAATATTGTGAGAGTGCAAGTTTGAGTCAGTCAGATTTTTTTTTTGTGACAGAGGAATGAATTAAGGAGCGTCCTACACAGGCCACCCTGACATAGTGTCTTTTCTGAGCAGTTGGAAGAATATGAGTGACAGTTAACTTTCTATTGATTCTTGCATTCACAAAATTTCAACTTGACTCTAGTGGAATTCAAAACACCCCCGTTTTTACAACTTTGAACTCGCTCACTGAACATTTACTCAGCTCCAGAATTATTGACACCACGTCTAAGAACCAGAACAAATTGCTACATCGGCCCCTAGCTTCAGAGGAAAGAAGTGAGTGGATCAAATTTATTTTGTGGCCAGCATCTATTACTCCCTCAGGCTGCAGTGATGTTGGAGGTTGAAGGTTGGAAGTGTAATACTGAGTGACAGTCAGGAGAAACTTTGAACATTAAGTCTCATTTGAATCCAACTGAATAAAGAGTACTGTAGTAGGTAACTGTTTTTTCATGTTGCATTTTGTATAACTTTAGATCACTGGTGTGTGTGGGTTGTTGCTGTACGTACATGTAATAGACGTAATAGACATGCCCTGAAGGTAACATTATAGCTATGTGACAAAAAGAAATGACCAAAATGCAGGAATTCAATTGCTTGGCCACGTTGTGTCTTTGATTAGCAGCTATTTTGGCTACCAAGTAAGATGCACTCATCACACTGATGAAGGGAACAGGTTCATTTATTAGTCATCTTACAACACCAGGGTTGAAGAACCAAATTTGAGGTAAAGTCACTTCCTGCTGCATAAGAAAAAAATAAATTTTACAGTGTGGTGATTTAATTCATCCTCAGGTAAGTGCTGTAGGGGTCTAGTCTTGCTATATATAAGTTCTCGCTTCGTTTAAGGTGCAAAGTACACACTGAACGCTACATGGAAACTAGTTTAGTTTCATACTATCCCTTGACCAAGGTACTGGCTTAGATCTGGAGTTGGTCCCCTGGCGCTGTATGTTGGCTGCCCACTGCTCCCTTGGGATGGGTTAAATGCAGATCACCAGTTTCATCATGCTGCATATTATATGATATGTGATATAAATAAAGATTCTTCTTCTAAAAGTTGTGTCAATGTTTGGTTGCACCACAGAGACGGTTCATCTTAACTACTGTGGCATAAAGTCCAAATTAACCAAAATACTTTTGCAGAAAACGACATTTTTAACTTACCGTTGCCAATCAGAGAACAGCGCTATTGTTGATGCAGCTTTATTACTGTGTTGCTCTTGTGCCCAGTTGTCTTTAAACACTTAGCTACACAATAGCGAAGAGGCTGACGGCTAAAAATAGCTAACGTTACCAACAACAAGAGGTGCATAAACAGTTTCAACTTATGCCTCTGCAGGAACCATTTCAGGTGGTGCAACCCTTAAAATGTTAGTAAACTCTATTCTACGTTAGAAATTAGTCTCAACTTGGCTACGTTGACCCTTGTGCATAGCTGGTGCAACCGAGTGCTGAATTAAATTTTCCTATGCTGATTGGTTAAAGAGTAGGTAGAATTTCAGTCTATCAAGATTTTCTTTGGTTGACTGCAGGCCTGCAGACCAGCACCACAGAGTCAAATGTTACCAGCTATGCTATTTGCGTGTGTGCCAGTGTGCCAGCAGGCTGGTGCCGTGTTCGAACATGTGCCCTCAGCAGAGTGTTTCTCTTACATAACAATAACAACAACAAGAAGCAGCTGACCACCAAAACACCATCATCACCATCCATCTTGCAACCCGGCCTGGTCCCAGCGGGATGGTTAGACACCAGACAGGATTTGCAGTATGCCTGCAGATCGGATCGTAAGCCAGCCATGGGTACACAGCCGACGGGCCACGTGAGAGCATAGAAACAGACTGAAGAAGACACTTGTACTTCACTACAAAGGAATGTTGCTCTCGTGCCAGTTTCCGTAGAATCACTGCTCAAATCTCACTTGACTTCAATGCAGCAAATTCTATGTACGTTTCGGTTTGCAGATAGTCATGCAAATCCATCTTTTATTCTTTGTCTTTTGTGTAATGTTGAATAGCTGGAAACTTCTCTTGGGGCAGCTCCAGGGAAAGCTTCACACAAGCATGTGACACTGTACACATAACAGGCATCAGGCTGCAGCTTTATTTCATCATAAACTGGACACCAGAACACACACACATACAAATTGCCATTAGTTTAGAAAACTTTCACATTTTCAATAAAATCCTCACCTGAAAGACACCTCAGACACACACACACACACATACACCACCAATTTAGAAGTTCAAACATACCGTACCAACTGTATTGACTTTCCATCTGCTGTTTTCCAAACATTTTAAAGCCAAATGAAAAGTTTAATGAGTTAAAAGTATCAATTACACAAACACGCACTCGGCTATTTTTTTAGCGTTGATACGATCATGTGATTGAATAAAATGAGTGCTGATAATCATAGGACAAAATATAAAGAGGCTCTGCTCAAAGGAACATCACTACCCTCAAGGTTCACAACAGCTGAACAATGAACAGGGTAAGAACTTGATGAAATTCTATGGTAGACAGGGAAAAAATAGACCTAGACGTTTAAATGTCATTAGACGGTTAACACCTCTGTAACATTTACCTGGAAATCTTAGATTCCGACCACAGAAAACAGAGTAAGACTAAAGCAGAGAAAAGGGAAATCTTTCAGCTAAAAACTCCCAAGAAGCAACAGCAGCACTGTAAGAGACAACAGACACTTAAAGGTAAGAGCAATGCGACGCTGTCATCCAGGTCTCCAGGGTTGATGACTACTGCCCCCTGCCTTGTGTCTATTATTATTGCAGCTGGTAGATCTTAGGATCTGTCACTCAAGTTTCCATCATCTCTATCGCTCTCGTTCTCCTCCTCATCTTCATTGCCTTTTCCGTTCATGGCCTCTACCCTGGCCAGCAGCAGCGGCAGGTTTATGCCAAGGCCTGTGGGATCCTCATCAGAGTCATCCTTTGGAGGATAGAAGCGCTTTGCCTTTGCCACAAAATCATCAGCTATATCAAGGTACAGGAGACGATCCTATGAAGAGGTAGAGAAGGAGCAGAAGAAGTGGTTGAGGCTTGGAAACCAAATGTGATTATTGTCAGAAGGTGGGATTAGATATGTCCCCTATGTCCTGCTGGGGCTGTGATCTGAACCACTGGAAGAATGTTGATTCATTTTTCTCGCTCTGAGGGGCAGGTGAGGAATTTCGTTTTTCTGGTGAAAATTTTCATTTTCTAAGTCTGATTCAAATTTATCCATCTGTGAAAATCTCCTGAAAAAGTTTTTTCTTCACTCACTTTCACACATTTTTTTGTTCTCCTGAAAAATTCGCATATTCACCTAGTTTCACACATGATAAAAAAAATTCTCCTGAAAAAGTTTTACTCTCCTGAATTATTTTTGTTTGTTTGTTTTAAAAAAAGTGATTTTTTTCCCACTCGAGTTTGCACGTGAAAAAAGAAAGCTCTTGAAAAAGTTTTTTGTTTTTTCTTCTGAAAGTTTTTTGTTTTTTCTTCTGAAAGTTTTTTGTTTTTTCTTCTGAAAAAGTTTTTTGTTTTTTCTTCTGAAAAAGTTTTTTTCTCCTGAAAATTATTTTTGCATTGTTTCACACATAAAAATAAAAATTCTCCAGAAATTTTTTTTTTTTAGTTTTTTCTACTGAAAAGGAACTTTTTTTTTTTTTTTTTTCGGAAATTTTATTTTTGTTTTTTGTAAAAAAAAAAAAAAAAAAATTAATTGTTTACTTAATTTTGCACATGGAAAAGAGATTTCTCCTAAAAAAAAAAACATTTTTTCACTCAATTTTACACATGAAAATGGCTTTTGCTCCTGAAAAAAATCTTTTGTTTTTGTCTCATGAAAAAACTTTTTTTGTCCATCTGAATTTTTTTTTTTTTATTTCTCTCTCAAAATTTTTTTTGTGTTTTTGTAAAACCCAGAATTTTATTTCCACCCGGATGAAACAAAAATGTTTCCTGAAAATCTTTTGTTTTTTCTCCAGAACTTTCTTTTTTTGTTTTCACCTGAAGAAAGTGAATTTTCTTTTTCACTCAGTTTTTTCTCCTGAAATGTTCTCTGGAAAAAGCATTGATTTTTCTCATGAGATTTTTTTCTTTTTTAGTTTTTTTTGTAAAATGAGTCAAAAAAAAATTTTGACACATCGATATGGATTTACAGATGAAAGCATATGACAGATGGACCAACAACAAATAAAGTTGAAGTATAGATGTGTGCAAAAATGGCTTTTTAAAACAGTCCTCTTTTTGTCTTATAGCAGCAGAATAATCTGTCCATTATTCACGAGTCTTTAGACCGTGGTGGAAGCGCAGACAACAACATGCTGAATTAACCTTTCAGTTCGTTGAAAAGTTCCTGGGACTAAAAGTTCAGAAGACTTTTGGTGGAAACGTTGCTTTAGGCTACTGATATTTAGCCATGATCGGGGTCACAGATTCTAACTTGAACAAACCTCATTCAGATGAAGGACCACTGAGTCAGACAGACTTGACAAACATATTCAACTAAACAACCTCTCTGCCCCTGAACTCTCTCTGCTCATAGGGAGTGGAGAAGTAGTCTTATCAATACAAGTAAACAAGACAAGTACAAGACTGCCCCAAGGGATTGGGGAAGGTAGCCCTCGTTTTAGCCTGGAGCACTGGGATAGAGTAAGAACGCCCACATTTTGGATAAGGTTATGATATGGTATGACTGATGTGCTTCATAACACCCAAGAGGTGGGTTTTTAACCCTAATCTCCAGGTCACAGCAAGGACACTCACTAAGGGATTAGAGCATTAGTTCATTCAGCTAGAGTTCATTATAACATTGATTCCCTCTGACAAACCCCTGCTCTCACCAGGATGAATAGATATCTTGCCGGTGGTGGTTCTTTGGTGCAGAAGATGGAAGTCTCAGTGTGGAGCATATTAAGCATGGCACGTGCTGCTGGGGCGTTACGCATGCGGTCATGTGAGGCTCCTGCAGACACTGTCAGCAGCGACTCTGCCTCCGCCATAAAACCTAGGAAAGAAGGCAAACCATTTCCGGTTACTCTGTATGTATGCAGAAGAGACAATCTGTCCCACATCTCATCTGTCTGGTGTTACCTAAGTTCTCCAGGATTGTCTGCCATTTGTCTCTGACCTCTCGACGTGTGTCTCTCATGGCCTCAATGTCGACACTTAGACGGCGATAACCCTAAACAAGAGAAGGAAAAAGCTTTAAAGAACAATTGTCTTTCAGGCCATTGTAATTTCTTGTTAAGAGGCGAGGCTCTGCTGGCCCATTCTCTTGTCATTGGATGATTTTCATCATAGTCCTGCTGACTCACAGTTGGTTTGAATAGCTGATGGTAATAACTTTATTATTTTCCACTATTGGTTTCTTTTTTAAACTTTAGGTACATGACCTGAATGAAGATTGTTCTGTATCTAGAAAATCCTCCCTCACATACCGTGGATCCCATGCGGGTCTTGTTCCTGGCCTGCAGCAGGCCGTAAAGGACTCGGTCGTCCTCTCTCTCCGAGTGGCTCGGGTCTCCTGGCGTACTCCACAGGTTGGTCTCCTCATCGCGACGCTTCTGGACTTCACGGTTAAAGTACTCCAACGGATCCTGACTGTGTGGTAGGCCCAGAAGCACAGTTATTACACTTTAATACAGTGATCATATATGCTACAGTTATGAAAGTCCCTTTCTGACACTATAAAAAACATTTTCTGAGGATTATATTCTTCTCTTGGTGATAAGTGTAACTGATATGTGGATGATAGCAATACTCATGTATTAAGGGGAAGAGTCTTCTTACGGTACTAAAGGCTGCTTCTCATCTTCATCGTCTTCGTCACCAGCACAGCAGCAGCAGCAGCAGAACTGCATGAACCTCTTAAAGGCTGAACCCATCTGTTACGAACAGAGTCAATGGGTAATAGGTGTTCACGATGGCAGATAGTCCGGACAGAAGCTGTGTCTCAGTGCTTCGAATGGAGGGAACAACTTCCTTGGTTCTTCAAGCAATAATGAAGTAGAGTCAAGTCGTCGGTCTTGTCTGAAAAGTATGAACACAGCTGGTTTTCTTTAACTCCAATGCTCCACAATGCTGCTGTCCCTGTCGATGCTCAGAGGAGATTCCTTAGAAAGAGGACCTTATTCACAGCCTATATTTCAGAAAAGATGTAAGAAAAGGCAGCTGTCACAACAATCGAGGTCGACTAGAATGACTCTTATTAATCTGCCGTCACTCTCGGAGGAATAGCATCCGATAAAACTGATCACAGAGAACAACAGGTCAAAAAAATTACAAAACACTGATCCCCAAACTCTACCTAATTTTCAGCTTCCTATTTTTCAGGATGGTGCTCCACATCCAATACGTTTGTCCTCCTGATCAGTGGCCTGAGCCTGTCAGGGTAGAGAAACTCAGCCCAAGAACTGGTCCTTCGGCTCAACCCTACATGAAGGACAATGAGAACAGTGAGACGCCTGCTCTCTCATCAGTTTAAAAAGAAAACACACATATTCACACGCCCATAGCCTCAGAAGACAGTCACAGCACAATCATGTGAGCTGCTGCATCTCTTGGCCTTAGCATTGTGTTTTGCCCTGAGGACAACACATCCCCTCCTCTGATTACACACTCTGTATCCAATCTACCATGGCTGTATTGATTCAAGGATTATTTAATTTCACCGTATGTGGTTACTGAGATTTCTTAAGCATGAATCTGCGAGAATGTGTTGAAATGAGAATCTTTGAACGGATTGATTTGAATTTCTGAAGAACTCAGATGACTTCACATCCAAAAAGTTTCAAAAAGGAACTTTGGTAAAGTTATAACGCTATAATACAATATGATCATGATGAGGAGGATGACACCCAAAAGCCAGCCTTATTTCAGATAAGATTTATTTTATTTTAGAGGTCAGGCCCCTTATCATTTTTTTTTTTTTTTACAACAGTAAGGCTGTCACACGTGACATAGGCTCAAGTCACAGGATATCATTGTTCATGACATAACACCCCCAGGATACAATGGTGGAAAATATGCGGGTAGAATCTACCGTGATAAATCTTAAGAGTAAGTCAGCATCACCTGCTCTAGTGCAGTCACAGTGGCGGAAAAACTAAATCATCTGTATGATCGCATAGATTACGTTTATCTCTACCCGACTGGCATCAGGATATACAGCACATACAAAGAGGATATAAAGGAGATCAAATGTTTTGTGGAAACTTCACCTGACTTTCCATCAGAATGGCGGTGAGTTGACCATGGATACGTTTGAATTTTTTGGTGAACTCATCCTTTAAAGATTATTGTTAAATTGTAAAATATCCGGCCTCCATTACGTATCATTGTCACAAACGTTTCATGATCACATTTGAGTGATTAAAAAATGTGTGTATAATTTAATGTAATGGAAGAATTGTTTTATTCCCTAATATCTGTCTGGCTTTATAAAATATTAACAGCTGGTTTCGTCCGTAAGTTAAATGAGGTTTTGAAGCTGGAACACTGTCATGAATTCATATATTTTATTAGACATGAGACACTGGTTAAGACTCAAAAACTGTTGGTCAGTATTCCTGTGACGGCTTTAAATTAACATGTTTGATGAATGATCCATAGACACGTACATTCAAAAACTATTATTAAAGAAAAACAAAGTTCTCAGGCAGGCAGCGTTTGTGTACAGTGTACCTTTGCTGAAGGTATTAAGCATCAAGTTAACAGTATAAAATAAATGCAAAGCAAAGCAAAAGAAAAGAAAAGGCTGATATTTAATGTTACTGTGATAAAGGCACACAATTGTTGATATCATAAATTACCTTCATTTGACATTCCCTCTGTATAGTACGCAGAATCTAAAATCAATGTTAAGCAATGATACAGTTAAATGTCAATAACCGCTTGTAAGAAGGAATAACTCCAGACTATGACCGCGGCATTCACACATATCTGAGCTTACAAAGTAAAATGCCTCAGGGCCATGTGGCCATGTTGTGAGTGTAACGTGGTAAATGATCACATTATAGTCGACACATCAGTCACACCCATAAATGCTCCTTCAAACTGTGAGGAATTAGCCAAAGTTGTTTCATGCCTTATTTCTCATGAGTAAAAAGCACAACGAAGAACTTCCTTTGGTTCAACTCCACAGTGAATTGAACCAATAGCCAGACTTCAGCCTTTTGACAGCTTTCAGTACATATGCAATAACAAATCATGATATTCTGAGGTGCAGTCTTTGAAAACACAACTAAAACTTAAACTTGAAACATTTCCAAATAATTAAAAACCACATAATGCTCCATGATGCGAGAAATTTGATAGAAAAACCTCATGATGGAGCCTGAGGAGAGACCAGCACTTATCAATGGAAATCATATGTGTACAGTAATATCTTGGTGACAAGTAATGAGTTCAGCTATTTCACCACAAGGCTACTTGAGGTGATTGGCACAAAAGATAGCTTTAGGAGGTATACAGCATCCTACTTAATGAACATCATCAGAGTTTGAGCCAAGCTTGATAATGCATTTGCAACACAGACTAACATCCTCCTGATCTGACTCCTGGTTTGACCTCCTTGCTGATCCCAAAGTGCAAAGCAAAATGAAAAAGAGGTGATTAAATGTCAGCTGATAAGATATTTGCACCCTGGGATAGGGAATGATGTAAAACCAAGAGGCTTTCACTCTGTGGTTCAGTGGTGTCTCCCTCTAGTGGTGGTTAGACAGCGAGTGACTTTTCTCATCATCCATCACAGTGTAGTTCAGGAGAATAAACTGTGTAGAAATAGCTTTTTACTCATTCAAATTAAACGCTAAATATGGCTGTGAAGGGATGATTTGTTTTGGGGGCAGGTGCACCAGAAGTCAAAATACAGACACACAAAAGTATTTTTTAAAAAAACAACGTAAAGCAGCAACTCAAAGGCTAACAATGTGTGTAGTTAGATAAGGCTCAGAGAGACAGCTGCTTCATGCCATTGTATTAGTTCATTTGTAACAAGAGAGGCAGATGCCCACACAGTGAGAATCACTAATGTCTTCATCCAGGTTTGCTTGTTTCAGTAATGTCCACCCTGCCACAAGATGACTTGGCAGGCTCAGGAAAAACAGTTCTCATTGCACAGTGAAGGACACAGCAAAACAATTACAGGTCCGCATAAAATTATGTGTGTGACCACGCTTCAAAAATAACATTGAAGTTTGAGAATGAGGAGGAACATTGTCTTTGATAACCGAATTACTCCTCCTCTCCTGTTGCTGAAATGTGGCGAATATGTGGTCACGGTCAGTCTCACATCTCCGCAGTCTTCTCAGTTAGAGTAGCACATCCCTTCAGCTTAGATGCATCACAAGGGTACTGCCACGCCCGTTGGTCCACTCGAAGAAAACAGTAGCGACACCTCTCGACCACCTGTGGCACAGTTAGACGTCTCTCCTGCTTTAAATGTGGTGGTGGGAGCGATGAGAAGGCCGCAGATCGGTGATCCGTTGGCGTAAATGGGACATGAATTCAAACATGGTGGCGGCCAGACTCTGGTGGATGAGGTAGCGGGGCAGCCGGCCCTGATGACACACAAAAAGTGAGTGTTAATTGTGTATTTCTTTTCATGTTTACAGTTTTTCCCTCATCTGTAATAGGTCTTATATTTACGTTAAAGGGGCTCTGTGGAACTTTGTTGTGCTAGAAGCCGGTCGTTAGTTTATGTTATCAGACTCAATTTCTAAACTAACGTTCACTACTGTTGCTCTCTGTTAGCGGAGCGGAGAGAGGAACTGAGAGGAGGCACTCAAGAGTCCTTCGCAAAGAAATGCACATTCCAGCAGCATTATTCCTCAGTGTAGCTAGCTGGCTAATTTTGTTTTTAAGCTTCAGAGGTTGAGAGTTGATCTGCTGCAGAGTTGTCTCAACTAGGTGAGAAAGTTGGAGGTTGCCGTCAGCAACAGTGGAAAGCAGCGGTGACATACAACGATTGTCTTAATACAGACAATTCAGGTTTTTCTGCCCTTCAAGGTTAAGACCATCCCATATTGCCTTAAGCAACTGCAATAACTGGAATAACTGCAGTGGGTTTCTTCTTACCTTCAGGTCTGTGTTGAGGACCCAGATGAAGGTGCAGACGGACGGATTACTGCTGGATTTGAGGACCACAAATCCTCCTGGACCGTTCTCCCCCCTGAGGCCGGCAATAAAGATAAAAGAGAAGCGACAGAGGAGTTAAAAGAAATGAAACTAACAGAACTGCACTTTTATCAAATCGATATGATGTTTTAATTTACTGGATCAGTGAAAGGAGCCCGGCTAGAGGCATGGTCTGACCTGACGTAGCGACCGCATGGAGGTTTGGCTTCATGGTCTGTTGCCATGCCAGCAGACAGATAGCAGTCTCGCTTGCGTTCCACCCGTCGGACATTAACAAAGTCCCTAAAGGAAGACAAATCAATCAGTCAATCAATTTACTTTATTTAGGACCTGCAGTCCAAAATAATTATAAGATAAAAGGGGAAGAAAAGCTGAAAGATAAGAAAAAGAAGAGAAGCCGGCTGTATGCTGTGCTGATGTACCTCGCAGACACAACTCCCCCTGCTGCTCCAGAGGAGACATCATATGATATCATAGTGTTGTCGTCAACCCTCTGAAGGATCTGAGGAGACGGCAGAAAGCGCTGTTAGACTTAAACACAAAACAGCTAAACAAAGGGACAGAAAAGAGAGTAAAAGATATGGGAAATGTGTCACCTGGCAGGCGGAAACAGTTTTGTTCCACTGGACCATCTTCTCTGGTTGCAGAATAACCTCCTGATACACAAGCTCAGCTGGACACTGCATGAAGGCCTGAACAAAAAATAAAGTTACACATCAGAAATATGTCGACTGCTGTGAGTCGACTCTACAAGAAATATGACATTTTTCAGAATAAATCCTGTACAGCATTAATGAGAAAGAAAATAGCTTCGAAAAGGTTGGGCAGGATAAATGTATGTATATATACATATTTCATCCGTCTCCAGACGATTTTCTCCCTTTCTGGCAAAACTGAAATGACACAATCTCGTATTTTTTGTGTTGTTCACATGATCAGAGGTGCAGGTCGGCACTATGGTACTCAAAAATCCTGATGTTAGCTGGTGAGGGTGATTTCAAAACCAGCACTTGTGTGTTTACAGTCATTCTCCTGTTGGAAAAACCCATTGTGTTGTGTTTTCCACCGCATCTTAACAAGACACGCTATGGCTGCAAAATTGTTTGGAGAGATGATCTCAAGCAGTAGTCAAACAAATTCACCAATAACAAGCGTTAAAGATGATGTCAAAAACAAGACTCAAATCATTTCTACAATCACCGAAATAAGCCTGTAGGTCAAGCTTATCATTAACTCATCGACACATTTAAACACAGCAGACGTCTGAAAGTAAAATAAACCTGACACTGTGTAAATAACAGACTTCCTCTCCGGGAAACTACACACACAGATGCAGGAACTGCATCGTGACTCCAATTTCTCTGAAGCCTGTAAAACAGCACCAGGAAGTCTATTTCATATCTGATTAAATTTAACACCCCATTAGTCCCCATTACTTCATCACTACGCCCTTCAGAGGTTGTTTAAATATATACACGCTGCAAAGTGTATTTAATTCAGTTTTGGCGAGGTGACTTAAATGATTGTGAAAGGTGCACTGATATACAGCCTGCTCTACTCTTTACAGCTACAATACTGTAGCACAAAATCAGCCCTGAACATCAAAAAACAACAAGCCTGATTATCAGACAGCTTGAAAAAACACGTCAGGATTAATGTGACAGACTACAGACATCTAAACATGATAAATAAGCACAGTAATGTGGTTCGTCTGGATCCGTGCTGCAGCAGTTTCACTATGAATACACAAAGAGCAGCGGTACCTTGAGAATGAAAGTCTTTCCGTGGTAGGGAATCTCCAGAGTGTGGACAGAGTCGCCCATGTCCTGCCCAGAGACAAAATGTGCTTTCAATTTTATTTCAGTGTGTCGGAGGAAAAGGTTGTGACCATTCTCTCAAGCAGAATACTGTATTACTATTACTTGTAAAATGCACATCAGCTTTTTTTTTTTAAATGAAAAAGATTTGACGCTCAAATAAAGTGAAACCGTCCCTGCAGTGAAAAATGTGGTGTGGCAGGAGTTTTTCACTGGAACTGGTTCCAGGTGGTGAAAATATGTGGATTCACTTTGAAGTTCACGTCTAAAGTACCGAATCTTCTCTCTGCTTTTCCTTTTAGCAAAGAACTGCGTACACAACATCTGATTAACAACACGGCAAACACTGTATGCGATATATCTGGCACTAAGTTACAGTTTTAATAATCTGAATGTTTGTTTTTTAAACTTTAATTTCTTCTCCCACAACAAACTGAGGGGGTTTGAGCAGATTTGGTAACACTTTATAATAATCATGATTAATAAATATCACATTTAGAGTTAATTAAACTTTAGTTAATAATCACATAAAGTACTACTGAAACAAAGGCCACTCAGTCTGACTGTCACTGCAGACAGCTGTATCGTTTAAAGAGGTCATATTATGCTTTTTGGGTTTTTGCCTTTTCTTTATTGTGTTATGTAGCATTTCTGTGCATGTAAAAAGCCTTCAAAGTGAAAAAGCCCAAAGGGAGTTACTCTCTCCCACAGAAAACTCTGCTCCTGCACTGTCTGACACGCTTGGTTTGCAGTCAAGCCTTTAACCCATGCATCACAACTAAAGGAGAGGATGAGACACTTCAAGCTAAATCACAGACTCACGTTGTTTTTCTCAAACTTCCAGTTGTCCTCCTGGGCTAGGATCTGTTCCACCACAGACATGGCCTCACGACCCTGTCTGACATACTCCTTCTCCTGGAATAAGAGGGGGAGGAGGAGCAGAAAATCATCAGTCACAATCAGGTGAGGAGCAGGGCAGGGTAAACAGATTCCTCAGACTGATGCAGCTACCTGTGCAGTGACAGCTCTGCGTCCAAGACCCTCCTCATCCAGATCCTCCTCCGAGCCTGCAGACACAAGTTTAGAGACAAAACTCAATGTGTGGCTCAAATAGTAAATGTAGAAAGACACACACACAGACAGTACTAGAGGCCGATGAACAAGAACACATCCATGGAGACAAGCAGACATCACCTGCGACGGATTCAGGCGGAGAGTAGAACTGTCCGTCTGAAACAGCACGGGGGTAGATCATGGGGGCTCGTTCGCAGGCTGCGTTCACCGCCGCTAGGTAGGCTGAGGTCAAAATGAGAGAAACAGTTCTGAAGAAAAAGTAGATTTTATTCAAGTCGTGCTCAAACTCGTCAGGAACGCTTTCCTACCTCTTTCATCATCGGCCTCCTGAGTGAGCACCTTGAAGTCGAGGAACCAGGTCTCCAACCAGGCCACCACAAAGGAAGTGATGGGCAGCACGTAGCCAAAGGCATTCTGGGTAAGGAGCTGTGAAGGGCCAGAAACTACGTCATCCTGAAGCTAAACTTAGAGGGTGACTGATACTTGAGTTTTAGGGCCACTGTGATACTGATTTTAAACGCAGACAGAGCGTCTTTGATCCTCTCTGCATCATAAAACGATAACATCATAAAACTCAGAACAGCTCGCTGTCTGGTCAGACACACATGAATGCAGAAGTCAAAAAGCTTTCTGTGGTTTTGACTGATATGCTCACACCACCCACACATCAACAACTATGACAGTACATAGGCGATGGTGGTGGGGGGGGGAGGGGGACTCACATTAGATACGATGACCTTAACGACGAGGAAGACGCTGGTCACTAGAGTGGTGACCTGTGGAGGAAGACAGGAGAGTTTAGATTTGTGTTATGATTCATGTCCAGATGTGTTAATAAAGAGATGTTTCATTACTTCATCTGTGTGTGTTTGACTGACTTGAGTTCACACACTCACCGCAATAACCCACCAATGCTTCAAACGGAAGGCAGCGTAACCCACTTGTAGACACAGGAAACGAAACACGGCAAGGAGCTGAGGCGAGGAGGAAGAAGAGAAAAGGAAAATGACCCGTCATGCGTTGCAGAAATGTTGACTCAGGCTTTTCTATTCTTGTGTCAACACAATTTCCTTTCTTGTGCCAATTAAGTCTCTCTTTTTGTGTCAATAAAGTTTCTCTTTTTGTGTCAATAAAGTTTCTCTTCTTGTGTCAATAAACGCAGACATGTGACCTACTACGACGGCTCATTCAGAGACTATAAATCAAGCTATAAAGCAAATATCTGCCTGTGGCGTCACTGAAGAAAGTTTCCTGAATGCTTGACCTATCTCAAGTTTCAACAACAGGGAATGTCCTACACTCTTATTACAGAAGCATTTCCTAAACTCATGGCTGTGTCCCATCTCCGACCTCATATCTTAACTTAAAAAATCCTAACTAGAACCGTGAACTCGATTCTTCAATCGATGTCTATAAAATGTAGATGAGACAGACTGAATGCTTGAAAACGGCTGTCTTACAAGAAAAGAAGCTACTCGATCTGTGTAGCACATGCACAAGCACATCCACCGTCATGGACGGTTAGTTACAGCACACAGTACTGCAGCAACACACTTCATTTGTTCAGTTATTTATGATTACATACATCTCCCAATGAGTTTTTGGGACGGAGGTGCATGGTTGCCTGTCGTGGCATAGCTTTTTTTTTTTTAATTCAAAGGAGTTTTATTGACATGGAAATAACAAGAACAATATTGCAAAAGGAAAAGTGGACATTTTGTCCAAATTTTTGGACAGTACACAGTAAATGTTGTAATCATAAATGAGCTGATTCCTGGTTTCACTGCAGTTCTGCATGGGGTTTTTGCCAGCGATGTTGCAACGTGGGTCGGTGTCATCCCAACTTAGGAAATTCTTCAGTTACGCACGTCTGTAATAGCTAAACTCTTATCCTAAGATAGAATTTTTTCATAACTTCAGTTAGAAAACATCTTTCTGTGATACCAAAAATCCTGACTGTGATCCAAAACTGATAGGATTTCGGACAAGTTTGTGTAGAGCAGGTTTAACATGAGTATCTGCTCATTAATGAGCGGTCATACAGAGGCTTTGATCAGGATCACGCGCTGCAATGCCATTATTCTACTGTGAAATCAAATGAAATGTAAATAGACTGAGATTGAGCCACTTACAAAGATGTCAAAGAAGGAAGATGTGTAGTCATAGTGGATGACCTCTTTTTTTAAGCTGTCCTTGATTGAGCTGGAGATCTGCAGGAGAACATCGCAGTCAGACAGAGTCTCACTGCTGCGTTAAAAGACAGCGAACAGATCAATAAATCACGCCACTGAAACTTAAACTGTCTGTTTAATGCTCACGTTCAGCTCAATGATCCACAGAAGGGAGATGAAGAGCAGGTCGAACGTCACGAAGAGACAGAAGGTGCGTCGGACGTCAGAGATGGCCTTGCGCTCTGCGGGCGGTACAAACAGGTACGGAGAAGGGATGGACAGGGTCGTAGAGTACGAAGCGTTCAAGGAAGCGATGGCAGGGAGGCTGCCATCGAGCTCCCCGTACTCTCCACCCGGCATTCCTGCAGTGAGACAGGAAACTCCCCCTGCAACAAAGTGAATAAGTTGTTGGACTGTTATATTTAGTGCCACTGTCCTTCTGGGGATAATATGCACAGACAGGGCGTGTAACATTCACTAAATATGGATGTAAAAACCCTCAAGTATTAAAGCGGTTTTCACTCAAGCCACTGATTTCCATTGTGGTTTGCTACAGTAGAGACAGACTGACAGAGGAAACAGAAAACAGGCAGCTGGAGCTAACTGGAAATATTCTGTATCTATTAAGATATTAGACCCATGATATCATTTAGTTAAACAATCAGATGGATATTATTACAACATGTCACTCAGCTCTTCTCCAGCTCTTCTCTCTTGCCCTCATAATGTTCAAAATATTATAATAAATGCTCATCATCATCAATTTCCTAGAACATCGTACAAAAGCTTCTTTTATCCAACAGACTCATACAAAGCCAATAACTGCTAATTTACAAAATATCCTCACTTTAAACGAAGCTGGAGCCAGAAAATATTTGACATTATTGCTTGAAAAATTACTTAGTTCTGATTTCGTCGACCCTCCATCTTCTCCTACGTACCTGTCGGTCCACAGGTGTGCGTAATGTTTGCTCTGAGGCGCTTGAAAAATGACGGTAACGATAAAAAAATCATCTAAATATTTGGCAATTAGTTTTCTTCCGACTGACAAATGGATAAATCAACCTAATGAAGGCAAGCTAGCCAAAAAATGTCAGTGACGTTGTACTAAAGAGGAATAACAAAACACTCCTGTGCAGCTTACAGTGTGTGTGTGTGTGTGTGTGTCTGCAAAACCAGATAATAATACAGTTGAACAGCAGAGCATACATATCTTTCACTTCTCCTGCTGATTTGCATGTCGTCTCATGACTTTCCTCACCTCACCACAGGCCTTTTCATCAGGTTCAAGAGCCAAAAATAGATCCATTTATTATACTGATGATATTTTATTGTCAAATTTGTTTCCTATGTTTGTTGCTACGTCATTTATAGACGCAGTTAAGATTAACAGTTTATGACTAAGTATTTAAAAGGTATCATTATCTTATTGCCTCTCTACATGAAGTTCAACGTTACATCCAAGCTGATGTTTCTCCATTGGACATGTTGACATTACACATCCAGCTGTGACCATGATGTACGCTGCAGGCACGTGACTCACTGAGGCAATGAAAGCGTATTTTAGTAGCAGAGCATTTATTGAAGGTTGCTTCACGTTGACATCAGATTTCTGGCAGAATATTGTTTCTAACAGGAAGAGTCTGTTGTTCACCAACAGGTTTGAACCATCGGACCATTGTTTCACCCAGTGACTCACTGAATGAGTTTCACTTGAGTCTTGAACTATTTTTCGTAAACAATGAACTTAAAGTAAACAAGCAGCATGAGTCATGGACTTACCTAGAAAACTGCATTCATCCGTGGCTTTATACGATGCCTTTAAATATCTTTAATTCTGATTAAATGTAGTTTCACTGACTTCAGACCTCATGACTCCTCCGCCCCTCACTTCTGCTCAAACACAAACAACTGTCTGACGGCACTTGAGTATCTGTGAGGGAAGCTAGCAAGCTAACAACCCGCTGTCAACCCAACCAGTGTTACAAAACGAGCCAGGCGGAAAACAATCGCATGGATCGGTGGTACTGACTTGTCGTCAACTCTTGTTAACGAGCAGTGCTCACACGAACATCGGCTAACTTACTAAACACTGATGTTTAGCTACTCCGGTTAGCATACACAGGCTAACTTACCTCAAGCAAGTTATTCTCATTTGCTAACTGTTACACCATGAGGAAAAATGGCACACACACACCATGCCTCAAGAAAACAGCTACAGGAAGTGACAACAGAGTATAGATACGTCAGCCTCGCATTTAATTTTAATAGAAATACACATTTAAAGCATTAAACTCACTTGATTTACCGCTTCATCATCGCCTACCAAATCTTCCGGGATGACCTTTCAAAGAGTAAATATCGCCGCAAGATGTGTCGCTCAGTCTGACCAACACGCCAAAAAAACCACGTGACCGCCAACACGGCGCTTGTGTTGAAAGTCTTATTTTGAAGGCATTTACCGGATGTGTTACTAAGCTATTATATGTAACTTGACGTTCGTGGACTTTATTTACTGGTGTTTGGTGCCCTCCAGTGGCCACAGCCCGTAACTACACCTCTGTCTGTATACTAACTAGCCAACTGAAAAATAAATAGATAGATAGATAAATAAATGAATAAATAAATAAATAAATAAATAAAAATTAAGCACCATCTCAGACCAAATCAAAACTCTTGAAAACTATGTACACGTGACTTAAAAAACAAAAACAAAACAACAGAATATAAATTGATACTAATCGCATCACATTTACTGTATATCTCATTTTAAAATACATAATTTTATCATTTGTATTTGTTTTCCTTTTTAACGATTTATTGTTGTTGTTGTTGTTTTATCCGTCTCTAGCTGTCTAGCTGTATGCTTTAATGTATTTATTTCTGTGTTTAAAATCAGTTGTCCTGTTTTCTTCACCTTTAGAAGCTATTATACTGACATTGTAAAACTTGTACAACCTTATTTCACTATAATGTCATATGAATGAAGCAAGTGTTGATTTTCAAACGTTTAAATGAAGCTATTATGCCCAATTTTAACGTTTGTGTAAGCTGCGCTGCCCTCTGGCGGACACAGCGCATAACTACAATCATGTGCTTTGTGGGTTTTATTTTTTCAAAAGTATGACCGGAAGTCGTACTATGCTATTGTGTCTAGCTTGACGACAACAACATGTAGTTCCTCGATGTGGCCGCTAGAGGGCAGGAAAACTCAAGCGCGGAGGAAAGACATACGAATGGATAAAGGCGGTAGCATTGGCAAGCTAGTATAGCTAGCTTCTTACAGCACAAGGTACGCTAGCTTAAAAAGTTTCCTCCAACATTAAAAGAGAGTCTCCCACTTTCACGCGGTCCTTTATAAACACGTGTTAGATGTCAGATGCTAAAGTGTGGCGACACTTTCCACGTTAATCTGCTTTAGTTTATTTACAGATTTTCATGCTGTAACTGGCCCCATGCTGAGAATCAACACAAAAACTTCCGGTGTGTACATTCCAAAATAAAGCTTTCAAACTAAACGGATGTGTATATGTGCACTGTTTTACACGAGTGGTGCTAGCTCAAATCATCATAAGTGTATTTTTTAATATATATATAATAACGATAATAATATGTATTGTTTCTGCTCTAAATCTTTGCTCAAAACAAAAAAGAAACCACGGGCCCACCGCTCGCTGTTAAACACTGCAAGAGAATAATCTGCATTGTACTTCCGGTTTCGTTAGAAAACAGAATATGCCATTTAAAGGGCCTTTAATAAAAGTTCTTAGCAAGATGAAACCCCCTTTAATATGTGAGAAATGTTTTACATTAAACCGCTGCACTGTAAAAGGTAAATTATCAAACAATTTGTTTTTTTTGTTGTAGTATTTTTTTCACCAATAAGTGTCAATCCAAGAAAAGAAGAGCACTACGTCCTTTTGAGACTAAATTAAACAAGACTAAAGTTTTAAAAATACCAAATGATGCATTTCACAATATCTTCTAAAAAAAATTCGCATTGCAATAGACAAAGTGCACATTGTGTCATTAAAAACAAGAATCTTCTTCATAGTTTTTAAAGTTATTCTGTGGCTCAGAGTCTGATCTTATATATAAGCTTCAGCTTGTGTCACATCAGTTAATAAAAACTTTACTTTTGGGCTTGATTTCATTCAGTAGACTCAATCAGCACAATTATAGAGAAAGAAATATATTTTGGTGGAAAAACATTCATTTTGATTATGCTTTCTTGTGAGACCCAAAAAACAAACTTTGAGTTTACCTTCTTCTGTTTCTACGTCTGTAAAAATGTACTTTTCACTACTTGCTCTTTTACTTTGCACCAGAAAAGCCTTTATTGCTGTTTTACATGAGAATAAGAATTCATATTTTATAAATCATTCTCCTTTATAAACCCGCACAACACATTTTATCATTTCTCCTCATTTTATCAGAATCTTTGTTTTGATGTTTAATAAACCATGTAGTTTTAGTGTTTGTGTTTCATGGAGAACAGTGACTGAAAATAAATTTGTTCAGCAAAACAAAATGAATGAAAACTCATACATACATATACATACAGATCACTTTAAAGGAGAAAAGGAAAAACTGTTTATTTTGATATCATATTGTTGCTCACTTTAAAACATCCACATCACATTGAGAAACAAGAGAATGGAAGAAAATAAAATAAAAATAAAGACAGAATAAGCATAAGAGTTCATACATGTCTTTCCATGGCTGTTTTCTTCTGACCCAGGAGGGGAGAGGAGGCGGACAGAGAGCGGAGTAGGGAGGACAGCGTCGGCTGCAGAGCCTCAACACACACAACCTGCTCATCCAGTCATCCCACAATTTGGGCAGGTCAGAGGTTAAAAAAGTTTCACACAGTTTTTATATACAAACCGCAGCTCAGATGAAACAAACAGCAAGATTTATTCATCCTGGAAACCTGCTCATACATTTCATCTAATGAAATTAGATAGATGTCGACTAAAAACATTTAAAAGTTGTCGCTGACGCCGAGAAAAGAGAGACCAAGTGAATGTTTGTGGTAAAAAGACTACAGAAAGTTTGTGCAGTCACCATTTGGCTCACATGCCAGTCGTATAACTGCAGTGCCTGGTTATAGGCTTTCTCTGCTGCACGAGTTATGCAGGATATAGACAGTAGAAACAGGACAGAGCTGAGCTACTCACACACTGGACGCTAGATTAGAAAAATAGCTCTTACAACAAATCAGAAGATGAAGATAGAAAAGTGTTAACATACAAAAGGGAATCTGTGAGCACTGAGAAATCCCGAATGGAAAAGACTTTATATTAGTTTTTTTTTTAATCCTTAACGTGGTGTCAGTTCACAATGAGTCGAGTTTAAGTGTGTGATGTGAGGGGGAGGCGATGGTTGGGTTCTGTATGTCAAACAAATCAGAGGTAGCTTCGCCCTTTAAAGATGAATTTTACTCAAATATGACGTGTGGTATCAAACGACCACACGCACACTTGCACACAGATTTAACACAAACATTGTGGTTGTTATTGTTGAAATCGTCATGAATAAAGTGATACTCCACCCCAAAATGCTTTCAGTGTCTATCTTTTTATCAAAGACTCGCTGACTCTATGAAATGGATGAAAGCAGCAGCAGCCACCGTTTAAAGCTTAAAGTCATAATCAATACGATTTCAGTTCTGATTAGGAGAGTGAGAGAATAAAATGTTGGCACTGTACGTTTCTGCAAACCACAGATGTGTTCATTTTGAACATTTCATACACATCATAACATTTCTACAGTAGGTCGTTCTCACCAGAAAACGACCATATAAATCGACTGTGAAGGCAGCCTACTACAACTCATATTTATGTTTCTTGTTAGACGGCGACCTCGAGTGGCCTTTTAATTATTACAGCAACAAAGGAGGAAGTCAGGTGAAGGACAAAGACCAAAAAGTCCACATAGGGAGGAGGTCTGGGTCGGACGGTTGGGTCAAATGAGGACAGGAAGACCGCTCCTCATGTCCACAGTGAGTTATTTTAACTTTCTAACCACTGTTAAAGTGACGTCATGTACATTATATAACTACAGTTACGTACTTAACTTAACTAGGCTCCTAACTTAAATATTATTTTTAGCCAATCTATGATGTTTTCCTAAACCTAACCAAACAGTGAGCACACAACGAAGGTCCGGTATGCCGGATGCTGGTACGCTGCCACAGTTATGTTGTTTAAGGAATGGTCATATATGTCTTTTTGTGAGTCGTGTAGGTGTGAGGATGTGTGTAACTACGTGTTTTTTGTGCCTAAAACAAACCAGACCATGAGCACAGCACTGTCATAACATTAAATTAAAAATTAAACATAAAGAAATGTAAAGTTTCGACTTTTCCATTGTTTGCAAAAATGTACATTGCCAAGATTTATTCTGAATTCCATGAATCCCTTGTGCTTCGGTTATTTGAATCCCACAAGGGAATGAAAAATACCGGAAATAGCGCTTGAGGGAAAGTTACACAATGTGAATACACCGAATGGTTGAAGTCAATCATCAAAAAGAATTAAAACTGGATTTTATTCAATAAAAATATTAAGGATTTTAACTTTAAGCACTTGATGCAATAAATATGTTGGGCTGGAGTATCACTTTAAACCTGCTGTTCCTGTTTTCAACACAAGATGGCACTACATGCACATTTAATCACAGGGCTAAACACTGAATTATGAGAAAGATGCCTCACAATAAAAGTGGAACACACGCGTTTAAAGACTTTCAAGTACTTTTGAAAGGGTCGTATAAGAGTCTCTGTTTAAAATGTGCCCAAGAGAGTTTATATGTGTGTGTGTCTTGTGATGATCGTGGTCATTATTACCCTGTTTAAAGGAACATGTAGCTCTGTGCAGAAGCATTAAGGTGGAGGGAGGACTGGTCTAACAGGGTATTTGGTCATGTTGACCTTGGCCCCTCCACTCTCTCTATAAACAAAGGGACATTAGGGCCAAAGTGGCGTCTGTAGTCTGCTCTGTCAGTATCATTCCTCGCCTGCTCATAAAGGCTGACTGCTAAAACACAAACTCCCCCTCTGTCCTCGCTTTAATCCACCTTGCCCATCAGAGGTTAAATCTTTGCTCACTCACATGTTTGATTTCACGGAAGTCTCCACACACTGACATCCACAAAACAGCTCATCTCATCTGAGTTCTTCAGATTTTAACCATTTGATAAAACACCTTCACTTCCCTCCAAATGTTTTCCCTGCTCTCTCTCTGTCTCTCTCTCTTTCTCTCTCAGTTACTATCCCGGCTGTTCTCCTCTGTCGTTTCCTTGAGTTTGTCCCCCTCCTCGTCGTCGTCGTCCTCCTCCTTGCTCGTCTCTCTCACGCTGGAAAACTTGTCTGACTGCTCGGTGGTCGCCGTCTCTTGGTGATCTGAGGAGACAAAGACCGATGTCAAAACAAGCAGAAAAATTGTTGCCAATGTATCAAAACCCTGTGGCTTTGGTTTAGATTGAGACGCTTGTGAGAGGCACTAGTACTGAAAGTAGAAAGTAGAAAACAATTTGTTAATTACTGATCAGCCACTCAAAAAACTGATGTTTTTGCAAACCACTGATACGTTTGTGTATCTGACGTGTATATGAACTGATTTTCATGTCAGGAGGAAGAGGCAAGGTGGTGATGTTACAGCTGAGCCTGACAGCTTCAGAAAGAAAGACCACTTTAACTGGATATTTTTGATGAGACGTCAAGACAATTTCCAGCCGTGTTTGTGGCGACAAAACCATTTTAAAGGGGATTTCTGGTATTTTTTACACCTGGGCCCTGTATTTAGATGTTTTGGTGTGTAAATGATTCGTACTCACCAAAAGTTTTGGAATCAGTTCAGTAGTTTTTGTGTAATCCTGCTGACTAACCAACCAACCAACCAACTAGCAAATGGACAACTTAAAGACAAACATTGAGTAATATTTTAGTGTTATTTAGACACATAGATTGATGCATAATCAATTCAGGAATGGGAATGTTTTAAGGAAAATGGGCTGTACTGTAAAGAAATATGAAAAAGTTTTTTTTTCTGGTGATATTACACACATTTTTCATTTCTAAGCTGCAAAACAAACTCAGAAACACCCTGGATGGGACAGAAAAGGAGACTTTTATCAGATGTCAATCTTGTGATGAACAGCTAACTGATTAATGAACTCGTTTGCCTTGATTTGTCTTGTCTGTGATGACACAGGCCGAGCCCAAACTGTGTCGCTCGGCTGAAAGAACAGATGAACTGTAATCAAAGGGCCCAATCAGGATCCTTCAAAATCCTGGCACTTTTGTGTTTCACCAGGATTTATTGAGACAGTCTGTCATCTGCGCTGACAGAGCAGTAATTCTGAATGAAATGCCACTGTTCTCGTGTGATAAAATGGAGATTAAAAACCAATAATTGTGCAGCATAAAACTAAATAATAATGGAGTGTTCATGCAAAAAAAAAAGTTCTCTGCAATTTAAGATTTATTTACTAATATTTAGTTTTGTTTTGCTGGAGATCAAACTCAAAGCTCATAACTCAAACTGAGTCTAAAGCTTTGATTTACGCATTAAAGTATAAAATAACAGAACAAGCGCTGAAACAGAGCAGAATACAGATCAGGATCGGACTGCTGTCTGTGCTTATTAATCCTGTCTGGCCTCTGTGACTCGTAGGTGTTGGCTCCACGTTTTCAGTCAGATGCCTCTGACAGATTTGGGGTGACAGACAGACAGATAATATGACACCTGTGCTGCTGGTCGACCCACAGAGGAGCTAACATGCAGGTTAAATAATATAAATGTTTACAAAACCATCATATGGTCGCTAAACAGATTGCTGGTTTCATTTCTTTCCTTTTTTTCCCTCCTGCCCGTACCACTTTATGTTTGTTTTTTAAAGGAGTATTTAGACACACTTCCAAATATAAAAGTGCTGTAAAATCAAATGTACAGTAACGTCTGTTACCTCATTTTTTGGGTTTATACACAAGTGTGCTGCACTGCTGAGGGTCCAGTTGTGTGTACACTTGCCCAAGAGACACTATTTTTTTTGTAACGGAAAATATTTTGTCAGCTTTTGGCATCATGCACCTGAAACACTTGTAAGCTGGAAACTTTAACAAGGAAATTCCAAGATCCGACTTTGGCTGTAACACAGCACGAGCATAAAATGATTAAGGCTTAAGTTTTTTTTGTGACACTTGATCTATCTTGGAAAACTTTCAAGGCTGTAAAAATGTGTTTTTCTCACTCTTTCAGGATTGTTATCAAACAATGGCTTCATGCTCTGAAATCTCAAACTGTGTGAAATGTGTGCAGACACCAGGGCAAAGTGGACCATCACACAAACCTGAAGGAAAAATACACCTTCAGATACTCTTACACTGCATACATCAGCAGCCTGTGAGGCCCACTGTATTATATATCTGATGAAGGACTGTCAGCTTCATTTGAAGTCGCCCCAGTTGCCAGAATAAAATGTTGGGATTTTACTTTTCTGCAAACCTGCATGGATACGTCATATGTGTCATACATATCGTATCAGTATATATGAGCTGACTGTTCAGCATGTGAATGTCGGGATGTGGAGGGGTTTGACAGCTGCCAAGCCACAAACCACTGATCAGGACTGCGTTTCAACATTTGTAAGCATGAACCCACTGTCTTTTTGCCAGTTGTTCTGTTTTTTCGCAGTGTTTAAGTGCCACAGGGTGTATTTTTCTCTACAAACAACAACAACAGTGTTGTCCTTGCTGTGCAGTGTTGCTGCTGTTGTGTCGAGTCCCAGCCAGTTGACAGAGAGCCTCCCTCTCACCAGCAGCTTTGGTGGGAGATGTGTCCTCTCCCTCCTTTCCCTGCCAGTTGTCCTCATCCTCCTCCCCTTCACAAGGGTCTTCCAAAGGGGGGTAGACACCTAGGTTCTGCATGTGTGCTTCAGCCATCTTCTGCACAGCTACACACAGGTAAACACAACACACACACACAGGGAGACGGCCACACAAACATATGGACACAGACACAGGGATAGAGGGATATGTTGTTTTGGTTTTACCACGCTTCAACACTGTCAGTTGTTATCAAGCCTCGAGGGTTTATTTTACTACATGCCAGATAGGCAGGAAGCCAATTAAACACATGCACTGACAGACAGACAGGCAAGCAACGGCAACACGGTACCCCACACTGATTTTTACAGAGAAGCCACCGCCGTTGTTTTCTATCCCTTCTCTCACCCTGTCCTCCCATCTGTTTGTTTGTACCCTCGTCTCTCCTCGACTGCCCGCCCTCCTCGACGCTCTCTCTTGGCAGTGCTGACTCACACTCTCCTCTCTCCCTCCCTGTACACTCTCCTCTCTCTTATGATATTACCTAAACTCCTCCTCTCACTTCCTCTGGGTCACCTTGGCTTCTCTCCCTTTCTCTCTTTAACACCCTCAGATACACAATGCGGCACTGAGGCAGGTCACTTATCCAAGCTCGAGGTAGGTTATGTAATTGGAAATTGTTCCGAGGTAGCTCTCTCGTTCACTCTCTGCATCTGAGCTGATGAAGGGCAGATTTCTGATGCAGGAGTGAGGCTTCCTGGCTCATTATGTCATCACTCGTCACGCAACACACACCCAGAAATCCCCATTAAACGAAGCTCTGCTGACAAGCACCGAAATGTAGATTTTTGCTCCTTTATCATGCGACAAGCAGGAAGCCACATGCATAAAGACAGGAAAGAAAGTATGCGTTTGTGTATTTCTATACTGCCTATATGTTTGTGTTCATGCCTGTGTGTGTGTGTGTGTGTGCCACAGCTGTATACACAACTGACTGTAATCCAGGATGATCCAGACTTTCCTAGACTCACACTCACTGTCTCACAGCTGTCACACTTTAATCTCTCTTTCTCTCTATCTGTCACACACAAATACACGCACCCTGCTGTATACGAAGAGCAGAAACACACAGAGACACGCCTATGCATATGACGCATGCACATGCAGAAAACAAAAACAAAAATAAAGACGTTTAATGCACATCTAGCCATCTGTCGCATGCATTTTTTTCCTTCGTCAGCTATCATGAAGCATGGAAAGCAAGGAGGCAATTGACTGCAGCGAAGCACGGTAGAACAAAAAGGACTTAAACACAAGGATGAATCACAACACACAACCACCACCTGTAGTTTCAGTTCTTATCACCCCTACCTTTGAGTGATGGAGGCTGATACACGTTTGGGTTGACACGTTTTGGTTTGAGCACTCCGTTCTCTCCTACGACCCACTGCGAACAAAGAGAGAGAAACATTACCACGGATTTTTCTCATAAATGTCTCTTTAAAAATCCCCTCAGACATGTTTTCAGACATTAAAACACTCTGCTGGGAATTAAAATTTGGGACTAAAATGCAGAATCTATAAATATGTGAATATTTGTTCTTCTATGTCCCCTACTTCACTCAAAATTTGATTCTCAGTGAATGTGCACTGGAGACGTTTCCACATCACACTTTTCCACATTGGCTCCAAACTGGTTGTGATACCACAAAATTCTGCACATTGAACTGGAGGTGAGCACGAGAAACTGTCCCCTTCAGCAGAAAACAGCCCACTAGTGTCTAAATCCACATGTACATCAAGGTAAGGGGCCTTATTTGACTCCATTTTAATAGTCCGGCTGCAACGTAAGGCTGATGGCGCGAAGGAGTTGTATTGAGACCCTTGATTAGTTGTGGTTGTGTTTTGGGCATAACATAAATGAAACCAATCAGAGTGTCATCTCTTATTCCCTTCAAGAGCCAGGTGCGCCAGGATCAAGAGCATCGCTATTAAACAGCGGCACTCATCCTCGCTGATGGACAGGCATGTTGTCCGTGGCTGTTGGACCCTCTGCCCCCGCTGTTTCACAATCATCTGTCCCATCGACTACTCTGTTGGATTGCATATGAGAAAATACCCTGATATTGAGAGGAGGAACGCTGCTGCATGTCTGTGTGCGTGTAATTGAAATGCACGGATCAGGCAGGACAGGTCATAAAAATGATCACTCTGATTAATAGCGGATGGATGAAATATGGCTTTAATGAGGAGCATATTAATGACATTAACTGCAGGGATCCACAAGCAGCAGAAACGATAGGTGTGTCTCTCTATTATCATTACTCAGGGTAGCTTCTTCTGTCAAGCTGCTGTTTCTAAGGTCAAGAATGAACCTTTAAGATCTGGAAATTGTAAACATTTGAAAGCTGAAGTTCGTAGTTTTGAACACACAACATTACTTTGTGATGATGGATCAACATCAGGGCCAGCCCAGCCCAGTGGCCAGGATAAAATTTGTACATTTTTTTTGTACATTTCTGTTAAATAAGTATGTATCATATCAACATTTCTACAGAGCTTTGGGCAAACAAATGGTACCTTGTGGGTGATTTTTCTAATTTCATGGGTGGAGAAGCACTGATGGAGGACAGATGAGACATGAATTATTATTAGAAAACTGTTTTGACTTCACCTTTACCTGATGGGTGGACTGATCATCCTCAGGGGATGATTGGTCAGCTACTCTAAACAGCGTGGCAGGTGTGGGCCTCCTGCGCCGGATCTGTAAACAAACACAAACATAACAGGCAGCCATAAATACATGAATAATTAAACCGACCAATACTGTATTATTAATAATGCTTAGCACAAAGCCATATCAGTCAAGACGGGAAAATGTTGACAGTTCATGCTGAAGGGCATACCGGGGCCTCGCTTACTTCATTAGTGCTGCTGCCCAGTTGGCTGATGGGTCAACAGCCAACAGCAAGTTCCAGCACTCAATACTGGTCAGGTCAGAGCGCACACACGGTCGGTCAGTAGAGCAGAGGAAGACTCATTATGCAACTGTGATCTCATTGACAGATACAGTTAACAGTTTGCTCAATTGATGCTTGTTGCTGCAGTTTCAAATTATCCAGCATTTAAGAGGTTTTAAAGCTTTTGACACAGGATTTATTGGAACTGAATGACCTATTCACACACCACACAACGTAGGTTTTGATCACCTGAGTGCACGATGTACAGTCATATACACCCTCACAAACAGAGAGACCATGGAAAAGAGGATTTTAGACTAAATGAGCCCCAGCAATCAGCCCAGACACTCCCTTTCCAGCCCTACACACTGATCCCTCGAGGCTGAAGCCAGGTCACCACTCGTCGTCTGTCTGAGAGCAAACGGACTGCAGCCCTGCACTCCACATATGCCACTGTACAGTGCACTCTCTGTCCTGGTAGGAACAAATGCCCGGCTGTGCCCCTCCAGCTCACCAACATTGTGCCCTGCCTGCGGGACTGCACTTTTACAGTTTGTTATTTCTTTTGGCAATAGTCCTTTTAATATCAATTAGACCAAAAATTTATCGTTTGAGTATCAAACACTTACCACCTGTAGAGATTTGAGGAGGGTGCAAAATGTTTATATCGAACAAATGGTTGGAACATTTCAGCCCTGTCGCCAGCGTAAAATGTTGGCTGCTAACATCTCTTCAAACCACTGATACGTTCACATTCGTACAGAGAGAGGGCAGCTGTGTTTTAACATCTGGAAAGTGACACCACTGGATATTTATTGAGGAGACCTCCGGACAATTACCAGCCGTGTTTGCAAAAAACGAATATTTTCTCTTCAACTCCAACCATGTTTGTGGCGACCAAATCAGGTATTTTATGCCAATTTGGCATGATTCAGCCGTTCTCCTGATAAATCCTGAGCTTCTTTACAGCTGTCGAAAAACATTTATTTCAGAAGTTAAAGGTTTAATTGTTTCCTCTGGAGAGTTTCCTCTATCCCTTCAAGTTTATAGTTTTACTGCTTAAATGTGCCAAGATATTTGTGACATTACTGTGCTCATGGAAGCGTTTAAAATAACTCAAAGCAGCGTGCACGCGTACAGGTGTACACGCGTTGTGAAACAGGCATAAGACAGAGCCCTAATACAGCCTGTGTTCTCCATGAAATGCAAACTGCAAACTTTATAAGGCACCATTCAAGCAAACATGAAGTAACTGCTTGGTACTCCATATAAAAGTCAAAGCATTTCACTTTAATAACTCTCCTGAAGTAAAATGACCCAATTGTGTGGGCTCTTTGCTTCGCTAAGAACAGTGTGGTCACAACATAAAATTTAAAAGTGAACATAAAAGTGAACATAAAGAAATGTAAAATTTACACGTACAATGCCAACATTTATACTGGCGACTGGATTGCTTTGACTCCAGCAATCCTAAAATGATTAATGGCTGACATTTACAAAACTGGCTTTTGGAAAACAGTTGGATAACATGAAGTGCACTGAGAATAAAAGCAGTTCAGCTAACTGGACTTGGCAGGTCAGACAACTGAGGTATTGAAAGGTGTCCTCTGTGGAGCCAGCCAACCTTGGCCATGACATGAACCTGGGCACTGCTGTTTACGGCACCACATAACATCACAGGAAGAGAGTTAAGTAGCCTGGCTAAAACTGCTCCATACGTAGACATGTGTTTGTGTTCAGTTCACCTCCGTCTTGTTAAGCGAGCTGTGCGTCATCGCAGCGAGGAACATGTTGCCAAAGCAGAGGCTTGCTGGGCCGTGCGGTGGAAAGCTGCCACTGTCAAACACGACAATACAGAGTAATCGAGCGTGGATTTCACCCGTATTTATGACACCAGACACACATTTTAATCTCCTCACGCAACTTCCAGATTTCCTGTCTCCTCTGGATCTCTCACTATCTGTCTATCTCTTATTCACCTACCATTTCCATCTCACTTGATCCTCTGCTTCCTCTATCCGGTTTACTTCCATGTTCAGCATTAATACCTTGACAGTGACATTAGCCGCACTTCTCTCCCTCTCTCCTCTCCATCACCAGGATTCGTCATCCCTGAAATCATATTATTATCTCTTTGTTTACTGACCTGTTAGCATTTCCCTTTCATCATTAGACCTATCTCTTTATTGGCAGTGAAATTCCACAGGGCTTCATTTAACCCCCCTCCATCTCTCCTGTCTCTCCCCCTGGCGAGGTGTGGAGGCCTGGGGCTCCATGATGCTGTGAACCCTGCTGCCTCTGCCTGCCTGACACCTGCTCACCAGCCTCGCAGGGCAGCCTGAGGTGGCCCACACAGACACCCACAAGAGAGAGCAGACACCAGATGTTGCCATGACCAAGCCTATGGCCAAGTCCTGAGGCATTAAAGCAATTAAACTGGGAAAACCACTGGATTGTTGTAATGTTATTATGAGGAAGGTATGATTAATCGTTAATGTCGTTTTTTTTTCAAGCAAATATGTAAAAATGTATATCTTCTTAGCTGTGAATATCTGCTGTGTACCTCTGTCGCATGCCAGTTTTGGACATTTGATTAGAGCAAACATGACTGTGAGAAACTAAGATGGACACTTTTTTACTGTTTTCTGACACTACATAGACTACTGTCAGGTTAATCGATACTGAAAACAATAATTTGCTGCAGCTCCAAACTCTAGTTCCTACAAATGTTTGTATCATGGCTTACAAAACTTCCCCTTTTTAAATTTTACTTTACCACAACTTTCTATTTAAGTCTTACACAAAGTAGCTGCTAAAACTGTTTCACCGCTCCAGTTTTACTTCTCTTTTTTGAGATAAGACTCTGTTACATTATTCCAGTTAAAGTGATGGTAACGTTTGGTGATGTGTATAATGCCCCAGGCACTATACCTTTACGTACTATTTTATCTATTTCTGCAGTGGAAATTATAAAAGAAAAGCAAAGATTTTCCTAATATGGTGTCATTGAAATAAACCGTTCCAGGATAAAAGCAGGAAAAGACTTGAAAGACAGAGTCCAGTTTCTGTTATTCAGATGGAGATAAAAATAGGAACGGAGAGATAAATGAAAGGTGAAATGACTGTGTGGGATAATTGAGGTCACTGAGAAGCATAATCTGTCCATCTATGTACCTGAACCTGTGCTCGTGTGTTTGTGTGTGTGTGTAGGTGCAGATGACTGTCCTACTAATGTTGTCATGTAATCATCACACTGGTCTTGTGAAATGCTAAGACATGACCTCCTAAACCAGCAAATAAAAGTCCACCTCTCAGGTTAATTGTGAAACAGGTTGTAAAAATACATGAAGTTCAGTGGTGGAAGAATTCAAATGCTTTACTTAACTGAAAATACTCCACAAATACAAGCGCTGCTTTAAATACATACTTCAGTAAAATTATTATTAGCAGAATTTACTGTGTCACAGTATTTCCATTTCTGCTACTTCCTCTTGCTCAACTATTTGATAACCTTAGTAACTCTTACTTTGCAGATTTTTAAATTAATGTATTGTATCAGCAATCAGATAAATAAAAACCTTACTCAGATATTCAGAAAAATGCTGAATATCGAATTTAATTTACTTCCACTTGTACTCTTGATACTCAAGTACATGGCCCAAGAATTACTTTTGATATTTTATTAGATGTGGAATAGACTTTAATTCAACCACTATTTGTATGGGTAAGTATAATTTCTGGCTACTTTTTACAACACTGGTAGCTTGTGGGATCAATAAAGTCGAATCCAAATCTATAATATTACATCATCATTTATTAGTTGATTATATTTTTGTATTATTAAACTAAATCTACAAAGTAACTAGTAACTGAAGTTAAAAAAATGTGCAGTAAAAAGTACATTTTCCTCTGATTTATAATGGAGTAAATACTTAAATACAGTACTTGTTGAGTAAATGTACTTAGTTACATTCCACCACTGATGCAATTACATGAAAATTAAATCATGGCATCAACACACATTTGTAGCAGGTAAACACTCTTTTTAATGCACACACACACACACACACACACACACACACACACACACACACACACACACACAGTGATAGTGGCAGTGTTGGTGGTAGTGACATGTTGCTGTATGACATTGGCTATGCCAGATGACACAAACACACATCGTAACTCTAGTAATTTTCCAGCCTTAAAACCACCCCACTCTCCCAGAGTTATATAATATGTATGTGACTTCCTCATTTATGCCAACACTGGGGCACAGCGTGTGAGATTACTCCCGCTACGCTTTATCCCTCTCCCCCTCCCTCCTCTATTTCTCTAAACCCCCTGCCCCCAATCTCCCAAACCCTCTCCTTCACTGGCAGCCATTGTTTTTGTACCTAGATCAGTCGAGCTTCTGTGGACTTGCACTGAGGGGCTCTAAGTAGGCTGCTGCGGTGGCCTTTCAGCGGCTCCACAGGTGTACGCCTGCAGGCTTCCCCAAGAGGCAACAGCACCTCAATAGGTCTCATACAGAGCTTTGGTCTCAATAAAAAATATTGGCTGATGGATCATAGAGAAACTAGATGTATCAGTTTATCTAAAGCTGATGATTGGATGTGAATCATGTGCTGAGTCGGCATTCTGGAGGCAGCGAGAGGAAGAAACCTCTAGATTCATTGAAAGGTGGAATGGCAGACTGTTTGGCTTTATGTTTGTCTTTTGAAGTCGACCTGTTTATTACGTTTTTTATTAAAACAGTCATGCTTTTCCATTCCTTTCTTCTTTTGTTTGTTAAAGATTTCTTTAACTCTCTATAAAGGCCTTTGCAGGTGTGTTTAGAGACGTGCCATATAAATAAAAATCTTGTGAACAAGTTGTATTTTTATAAATTTGTCAAGTGCAATTTGCAGCCAAGTAGCTAGGAAGGACTCCAATACCTCACTCTGAGTGGGGTACATGAGTCATTAGTAAATGTTGACTTTGCACGTGTGTGTGTGTCTGTGTGTGTGCGCAGGTATGTGTGTTGGCTCAGCACGTTCTTGCGTAGCAGCCTGGGTGCAGATAGGCTGATATGGGTCTGCTCCCCAGTGGCAGTCCTCTAAGCTGGTGCTCTCGTGGCCGGGGCCTATAAAAAGCCTCAGCAGTAGGACAGCATAAACTAGATCGGAGGGGTCTCTGGGGTTTTAGTGGGACGAGACAGAAAAGCTCTAAAGCTCTGCCCCACACCAGCGCTAACAGTCGAGCATCTCGAGGGGAGTCAGCTGTGCAGATCTGGCCTCAACACAGAGACAAACACACCTCAGATCTCATTCCCTGCCAGCTTACATCTCTTGTGTCCAATGGCACTGCATTACATCAGGTCGTCCTATTAATCAGAGTGTGTCAGCTCTCTCTGATAGATGTGGGAGCATCACTCAGGTCCATATGAAGCTTTATCTCCCTCATGGCCAAGCTGTAACCCAGCTCCGGATGGATAGATATGGATTTGTACAAGATTGATTTGCAGTTATGGCATCTGCCCACAGGCGCATGCCACTGCATCACTCTGAAATAAGTACATGTGTATGTGCACCGCATATAGTACACCAATGGGACGGACTCAAAATGTTCAGCCAGAAACTCAGAAGGGCTTTCATTTCTTTTGCAATGTAAAGAAATTAAGGTCTCTGAGTGGTGTAGCCCTGTTCTTCCCAGTGAAGATGGATGGCAGTTTTAATTTGCGATCCTTTATTTCTTTGCATTCTTTTAACTGTAAACATTAACTCCATGGGGCAGCACAGACATCTTTCACCCTTTCAATTTCTCTCCCCTTCAGGTCTTTAATTGTCTCCTCCTTAAAACCTTGGGTACGTCTCCTGAATACAAAGTTCCCTCTCTCTTGTCTTGAGGCCACTCATCTCGGCTCCGTCCGTCTCTGGGTGAGAGCTGCTCTGCTGCAGTTTGATTCCCTGACTCTGCTGTCATGATCTTTAGCCTGTATGAACTCTGAAGAGCAACTTAATTAAACCAAATCGGCCTTTTTCTGAGTCATACACCCACCCCCACATCCCCTCCTCCATGCAGTGAACCTTTTAAAACCAAGTGGGAGAACCCCATGTGGTGCTCTAAGTGCAATCAAGCAATAAGTTCAATAAGGTGAAAAATGATCCCTCTCAGTATGAGTTTAGTGGCGTTTTTTTTTTTTCTTTTTTCTTTTTTCTGGTTCTAGTGCAAATGCATTGTTGACAAATAAAACACATGTATCTTTTAGATATATTTATATAAGTGTAACTATTATTGGTGGGATAAAATAATGGATGGACAGCTCATTGGTAATTCAAAGAGGCATCCAAAATATCAGTATGTCTAATTTATCATCATCTCTGCCTTCAAACTGGAATTTAAGGGTAGACACTAAAAGTGAATAAGTAACATTTTTAAATGCCCAATATGTAATTTTTGCCGCTAGGGGTCTATGGTCAGCATAGCCACTTTTCAGCTGCTAAGAGCTGGCCAGCTCTGGAGGAGAGAGCTGGGTGCAGAGCCAGACCTCCAAATCTATCTGACATGACTCAGGCACAAATGTTCACAGACAGGGAAATGTTTTAGTTTTAGTCATGTTACGTTCAGTCATTTTTACTCTCTGACTATATCCAAGAAGTTAAACTGACAGGGATCAAATGAAATGTTGAGCAAAAGAATAGATGATTAAAATTTCCTCCATTGCACTTCCTGCCTGCCGTCTCATGCATTTGAGTCCACCTTCCCAGCTCCTGCATGACACTGTAGTGTCTCCCATAAAGGATGTTTTGTGTTTTGGAATTGGACACACTGTTGTCAGGATTAAACCCAACATACCAGGCCACACTGCCCCTTCCTAACAAAGCTGGCAGCCAAAAATGTTTCCATAAGCATGACAAATCCACAACCAAAGGCCAGTGATCCCAGTCGTTACTAACAGACAATGCTTTCAGGCAGCTTCAACTGGGCTTCAGTGAGCAACACCCGCTTGCCGAGGTTCCAGCTGTTTCAAAGAGGGTCAAGGACGTGACAAACTACAGCCCCATCTGAAACTGAGGTCCAAGGTCCGTCACATATGCATGATGTGCTCATTCCTATTCAAATACCAGCAGCACTGAATTCCCGTAAGTCTGAGAGGCTGCTGCATGTTGCTTCTCAGCATTCAAATAACACTTTTGCACTGACCTTTGACCCCACCACTGGCTAACTAAATAAACAGATGGGCTAGAGATAGCATCTGGAGGGGCTCTCCAATGACCCCCAAATAGGAGAATGTAATTATGCTGCACCCACTGGCAGGATGATATCATACTCAGACAACCAACCCCCCTCCACAACCGCTCTCCTCCTCTGTCACACAGTACCCACCCAGCATTTACGTAATTAGCTGCTGGTAGCCGTTTGGCCTGTCGTTCCAGAGTTTGTTGGAAGAAAGGTCTACCATCACAACACAACAGCAATAATGTGCCAATGGCTGATGAGTGACAGGAAGCCACCTGCCAGGGCACAGCGCACACTGGAGCAAAACTCAGGGCGCGGCGACAACAGGGGAGGTGCCAATCAAAGCTTTCACAGAGACGACGGCACGACTAACAGCCTGCAAACACTCAGATAACTCTCCTTTTCTTGTTTGTGCACTCAAATTCAGTGGTGTCACATTGTGCAGCTGACAAAGACCAGTTCCAGAGGTCAACAGGCAGGTACAAACAAAGGACAAAGTAGCTATAGTTACTCATCCGACACGTCATTAGTACCCACAGGTGATGAATGAAAAAAGGTTCCTGCTGATGGTTGCTGTGCAGCTTACAGGTCATTGCTTGGATGCAAAAGGCATGTATAAACTCAGCAAGTGTAAAATTTCAACATCACTAAGGATTGTAACCAAGACTTGTGAGCATGGAGCAGTGACATTTTATTAGATCTTTTGAAGCCCTTACTCACCAATGCTCTTTGTATACTCACGTTAGATGGTGTGCCTTCTTATTTACAAGATTATTTTTGGTATGCTATTCTAAACAACTTTGAAGAAAGGACATTTGGTGGTAGATGTTTTGAATGTTGATGAATGTTTCAATATTTTATGAGTCAGCATTTTGTTATTCGTCTTCACTTTTATTGTTCACTTTGACGGCAACTGTGTTACTGTGCTGCTGCCTGTCTTGGCAATCAGTTAACATTTCTGCAAACCACAGTTACGTCCAAGGTTGACATGTGTACCAAACGTTGCATATCACTTTCATATTATAAGCTTATTAGCCACCTGTCGCAGCAATAGATGGAAAGGTGGTGGCGTTATTACAGCCAACGAGGCCGCCAAACGGTCGACAGTTCAAGACATTTCCATCTGGTTTTGTGGCGACTAAAACCAGCTATTTTTCAGAGGAAGTCAGACCATCTGCGTGATCATGCTGACCAAAATCTGTTTTTCAAGCCAAGCCATGATGTTTATGTAACCCTTACCAAGTGGTTTTTGTGCCTAAATCTAGGCAGAGTGTAAGCACAGCATTGTAACAAGAGAGAAACATAATATTCAACCCAAACAAATGTAAAGTTACAACATAAAGAGATGTGTAGTTAGATCTTTTCTGTGGTTTTACAGATACATACTTAGCTAGCATCCTGGCAATTGGGTTGCTCGACCAGGACTCTCTTGAAAAAGAGATTTTTAATCTCTTTCCTGGTTAAATAATTGTTAAAAAAAAATATCTAGAAACATCTTAATTTAGCATCTGATGACATAGATTCCAAATCTTAGTTTTATGGCTGTGGTATTTGTGAACAACCTTGTTTGTACTTCTGGTCAAACCCCCTTAAACATATTGAAGATGACCTGGTGTGCCTGCCCCAGTGCAAGCTCATTAAGTTGCAAGCAGATAAACATGAAAAAAAAAAAAAAAAAAATGTCTCAACCGCTGTGACGAAAATCAGAGATTACAACAGGCACAGCAGCAATAACATAATGCCATGTCTCCTCCATGTTGATGAAACAGGAATCGAGACCAATCCCATCTGGTTTGAGTCATGCCTGAGTGCTCCTCTCTATGCATACATCAGTCTTTGATGAGAGACAGGGTGTCCAGATCTTGACACTGAAAGTGAGGAAAGTGCCGTTCGGGGCCAAGATCCTGACACAGTTGCAACACACATAGTGATGTCTAATGACATGTGGGGGCAAGTCAGCTCCAGATCCTGTCCAGCCCTTATCCCCCCACCCCCATATCTCTGCCCGCTGTGCCACTGTTGCCTTTCTAATCCCTTTCCTCTCATCATAGATATGATTTCTGCTGTTGTTGCAATAGCCAGGGTTAAAAGATGAGGTGCTTCAGATACACTGTGATTTCTCTGCACCGTCACAGAAAGATATAAAGAAAATGTGGATCTGCAGTTGGAAATGAATGAATGCACATCAGGGGGCTGTTTCTCTCTGCACCCTGACGGCAGCCTGACTCGATTTGATAAACAATGATCCCTGAAGCGACAAGCTGAGTGACTGAGTGGGATAATGACACCAACTGACAACAGAGGATTTGTTGACCACAACGTGAAAGGGGAGGGCGTGTTGAAGCACAGTGTACAGTGCCCCATGCATGCCTGAGGTGCAGCGGGCATTATGGCACATTTTCAACTCACTGTGTACACTGTCATCAGGCGACAAATCACTCTACCCATGCTCAATATTTATGTTTTTTAACTGTGTACACATTACACACATCCATGCGCACAGGAGCCAACAGAAGATGACAGATTGTTCAGTCAATATTATCATTAAGACAACATGATTTTCAGAATAAGAGAATGAATGATTATATGCAATAAAGAGGCTTTGGGGCACAGAAACTACACTGCTAAAGGAATATGAAAGGAAAACTTTGTGCTAAACTGCTGATGACAGACACAGGCCATGAAAATGTTTCTGTATTCATTAACTAATCAAAACGGCAGGGCTGTCAGAAGCAGGGAGGAACAAACACATAACCCAACCACAAGAAGACAGAAACCCATTGATTGTGTCCAAACTGTAATTACAATCTGTGGGTTCCAGTGAGGCAATTCATCTTTTTAAAATAATTTCTTTCCCAATTAGTTTTGGCCACTACAAACATCAACAAGGAAACTTTGCAGGGAACATAAAAAAAATCATTTTCATAAAGCCGATCACGTCATTGGGCAAACTGAGTCACACCACTACAGTGACATTCCTCACCGTCCACATGCAAGGGAAAGATCACTGCACCCAGCATGCTTTTTGCAATCCAAAAAGATGTTCTTTCTGGGAGTGCATGTTGACAGTCCCCCAGACCGCTAATGTTTACACACAAACACTCTCTGCATCAAAGGTCGCTGTTTGACGTTTAACCTAGAGATGAGACTGGGGAGGATGAGGGACGAGGTGGGGAGAGATGGCAGGTCAGGGGAACGTAAATCATGCCCTCCAATATTCCTTTCGGTTTAATATAGATTAATGTGAAAGAGTTTGGCACCAGAATGGTTTGAACTGATGCCCTTTCGTGTCCTTTGATATTCCCTTTCATATTCTGAGTCAGTTCAAAGGTTTAACATGACCTGACCAGATCAGATTCAGAAACATAGAGATGTCTGCTTGTTGAGTCCACAGGGAGGCAGACTTGGAGGGAATCAGGGATTCAGCATCCACACCATGACCCTAATCTCTGTCCATTATGCACATTACCCTACATCAGTTGCAAAGCAAGCAGGATTGGTGTGTGTGGGTGTGTTTTTTGCAGTGGGGGTAGGGATGGTAAACACTGCCATGTGCTTTCTCGTTGGTGCTGCGCACAACCACAACTTTGCTCTTTGCCTTTCGATGTGAGGAGTGATCATCTTAAAAGATAAGGAGGATTTTTCAAGAAGATACTAGGAGGGCAGAACATAATTGCAGTTATACTGAGAGATGGCAGGGACAGCAATGTAACCAAGAAAGGAAATATTATGAATATGTTCTTGAATGATTCTGGTGTAGGTGCTTGAGGGCCCGAAAGGAGACTCTCAGCTGTAACAAGTTTGTTTGCAAGAAAGTGTGATAATTGCACTTTTTCCAGCCGCTTTTATTCCATGAATCAAGTGTGATTTTCTCATCTCACACTACCTGTATTTAGATAGTTCTTGTCACAGTACTTGTTGTGTTCTCATGTGAGACAATAATATTGAATTATAGACTAAATGACTTGCTAAAATGGAAATTTTTTTGCAATGCTTGGACTTCCACCCACATTTACATGTGAATACATGTGAACTCCCTCTATCTCTCATCCCCATTGCGCTCTGATCCCTTTAATTCGATGACTTTAATTGAAAAGGCTTTCATGGTAATATAACGAGTGAGTCATGCTTATATTTTCTTAGAAACAACTGGAAAAAAATCTGTCAGCAAAGTGAGAAAACTCCACTTGCGCCCAGATTTTATATAAGTGACATTCAGGTTGCTTTGGATGAAACAGGGACCCTACTGAGGACAGTATTCAGAGGTTGGTAGAAATCTATTCACAGTGAGGCCATGGATTAACATGAAGTAACCTGGGACATTATTAACTGAAAACTTGAACATGCTTTTTAACAAAACGTTTGAATATGTAGGTAATTTTTCAGCTTCATGTACGGAAGAAGATGCAAGCAAGTAATGTCTCAAAACTTAGCTTAATAAAACCGAGACAATCTGCATTATCTAATTAAGATGGGTTTATTGTTGTTATTTAAGTAATCTCTTTTCGTGGTAGGCCATGCAGAATATACTCTTTCAGAGTAAACATTCACAAACAGGTGAGAAATACACAGTCAGAATATCTTACACCTTTGAGGCATGTGCAAATTGCTGCTGTTTTCTCCCACAAAGTGCAATATTTCACTGAGTGGGAGGTTTGGAAGTGTCTCTCACATAAACAACCAACCTATTAAAGAGCATTCACACAAACATAGCTACAAACATGTAGCAGCACCAATGTAAACAACCTATTAGACAGACAGACAGAGTTGTCCATTAAAGTTGACCTTTTAGATGCTAACAGTGGGGGAGCGATGGGTGAAATAGTTGTGCAGCTCGTCTCCATAGTAACAAGGCCCCGGCAGTTCAGTCGATAGCGGTTTTGGAGTTTAAATGCCATCGGGATGAGCAGTAAGGAGTTACCGGTTGTGTAACAAGTTCCAAAGAATGGTAAAGTCATTGCAACTCATTAGCAAAGACGGACTTGTGGGCAACAGTAATTGCTGTGGGAGGGGAAGGGAATGAAATGAGTGTCGTTAACCGTTACCCCTGCCCACCCACAGGTCCCTAGAGACTCCCATCAGCGTGGGGTAGATGCTATCTGCTTTTAAACACACATAAACACATCCTCCCCTGAACGACCGTCGGTTTCCCATACTCCCCTTCCACACAATTGTTGCTTTGTTGCAACAATCAGCGTCCATCCTCCTGTACACACAATCATACAAACCAATTCCTCGAAATAGACATATCATCTGAGGGTTCAGTTTCTTCTTGAAACACCTACACAAAATAGGTGTTTGACAAACTGGTGTCACGAACAGAAGCACCATGCTGACTCAGAAGCTTTAAATGCACATACAAACCTATGTGAAGGTAAAGGCCAGGGCCAGCCTGCTGGAGGAAAGCTAAATATAGCCGATCACTGTTTGACCATAAGGTGATTGAGCAATAAGGTCCTCCCCGAAACCGGAGGAAGTGAGGGGTTTTTTTTGATGACAGAGAAGCTCACATATGGTAGATTGATATCCTGTGGTTTCTTGGAAGAGACGATAGGGATCAGAGTGTGATAACGGGGCTCGAGAAAGTGTTCATGTGTAAATGTGAGTGTAAGTGACATGAAGCACCACAAAATATTTCCATTTAAGCGAGTCAGTTGGTCTAGAATTCAATATTAGTGTCTCACATGAGAACTTGAGATGATACAACTTGTTTTGTGGCAAGAAATATTTTTCAAAGTCTTCAAACAGACTTATTACTGTCTTGGACCAGTCAAGAGAAAAATGCAGCATGATCACTGTAGTCCATTTAAAGCCAGTTTTATGCAAGCTGTGAAACAAGGACAGCCACTGAGGGAGCTGACCCCAGACAGGTGAGACCCAGAGATTAGGTTTTGCGTTTTTCTCTCTCTGCTTTCCATCATCTCTTTCTTGCTGCCTTTCCAGCACCACCTCTCCTCGAGCTCTCAGGAGGGATGAGCCATTGGCCTCGATCTACCAAACGGTTCCAGCTTTGGCCCACTTTCCCCTGCTCTAAAATAAGAGCCACCAGCGTTGGAGCCAAAAAAGAAAGATCAGAGTTGTCCTGTCAAAAATGAGCATATAGATTTTGCAGAAGAATGAAGACACTTTTGTGGCAAAGCAAGATTGAAGGATTGCAGTCAGAAAGGTTCAGATGACAGAGGTCAAACTGACGCAGAGAGGGTGTCAAGCAGCCAAAGATGAAAAAAACTGTGATTATTAACAGTGGCAGCAGGAAAATGTCAAGGACATCTTGTTGCTGCTGAGTTACAAAAAAGTGAACTGACTTCGTGCGCAAGATAGTGACTTTCTTGTCAATGTTACATTGTTGAGCAGGTCAAGATGAGATGAGACAGCAAGACACTAATCTCATGAGGAAACACAGGGAGGGAAATGTCATCATAATTTCTCAAACTTCTGGCACGGACCCAGCAAAAACAGCCCTGCATAAGGAACTTGTCAAAAATTAAACAAAGCAGGGAGAGAAGCTTTTGCAGAGTTTGTACTGCACTTTATAACTACACCAAACAATGCCACCTCTTGCTTGAATGCTGTGAAAGACTTAAAATCTAAACACAAAAACAATTTTTCCTTGGGTCAAACACCAATCTGTCCACCGCCTGCTCACCATCTCCACTTGTCGAGGGTCCAGGTTGGTGGGCGCAGAGGCGGGCACAGCAAATTGGATCTTCTTCCTCTCCTTGGGCTCCTCCTCGACCTCGGTCGAAACGGAGGGATCCATGGCTCTGGATCCTGGGGGTCTGACTCCCAGTGGAAAGGAGAGGTCGCTGCCGAGGATCACTATAACCTCCCTGGAGGAACCTCCCACTGCTGGGTAGTCCCACTCCTGAAGTCTTCTCTCTCCTGCCTCACTCCTTCCTTCTTCTCTTAGAAAAACAATAAACTGAACAGACTCTCTTTTTTTTTTCACCTCCTCTTTCCCTCACCAGCAGTTGTTAATACTCTCCTCTACCTCTCCTGTTCTCTCTATTTCACTCTTTCTCCCCTCCCTCACAACCTGTGCAGCTGAGGCAAGTCCTTAGATCTGGCTGTGAGGGAGAGAAGTGGGTGGGTAGAGGGTGGAGGGGAGGGGCCAAGGTCCAGAAAGGGTGGGGTTATTATGAAAGAGGGGAGGAGCCAGAGCACATAGGGGAGGAGAGGAAAGAGGATGTAGCAGGGCTGTGTTTTTTCTATCTATCTAAGCTGAGGTTGATTTGTAATCAGAAAAAAAAAATAATCTCATCACATCAGCTGAGCCTCTTTTGGCCTCTATTTGTGAATGAGAGATTTATGCTGAGCGAGGGAGGGAGCAGCGAGTGCAAGGAGGGATAAACCAGTAGAGAGATGTGTAGAGTGTACGCAGGGGGGCAACGTACATGGGGATCCAGCAGCTAAGCCTATGCTACTGACATCAGTACATTTATTAGGCTGGGTGGTGTTATACATGATGCTATGGCCAATGATTTTCAATGAGAGGCCCATCACAGCCACGGTGAAACGGCGCGGCTGTCAATTTGTCCTCCATCCTGTAGAGATTCATCGATAACTGAAACAATGCTAATTAAAATGTTCCAACAGAACATATAAATCTAATGAGATGTTAATCAATACTTTTAAAAATACACAAACAATGTCAGAACAACATCGGAGTATATGGTGCAGGCAGACGATGGTGGTCGTAGAGGGGGAGGAGGCGATGTAAAGGGAATAGAGTGAGGAGGGCAGTTCCAGTGCTATTTTCAGGGCCTTGCTGTTATTTCACTCACATGGCAGAGGGATTTGGACAGTGAAGAGAAGTGGATTTGGCCTCCGGGCAGAGTTGAGCTTTGGCATGGGCTGAGGAGGAGAAGGAGGAGGAGGAGGAGGAGGGGGAGTGAGGTGGCTGGAGGGGCTTGGTGGGCAGAACAGAGAAGAGGGTCAAGGTATATACGGTGCTCTGGGAGCGCAACTGTTGTCTAAAGAGGCCAGAAAATCATTAAACAGTCAATGAGTGTTTATCCCTCCGGTCAGAGCAAGCCGAACTTGCCAGTGTGATATTTATTCCCAGTTTCCATGCGGGGGTGCACGAGGGGAGTGGGGGATTACTTTTTAAAGGCTATGTCTAGGTTTTTGACTCTGCTGTAAAGCCACTCCTGTGTGAAGTACATACCACCTCCACATGCCTGCAGGTGGCAACTTATTATTGCATCTCTTTATATACATGAAGTCTGAAAGGTTCCAGTTTAGGTGTTTGACAAGCCAGACATAATACAGACTGTTTAAGTAGATGCTGAAGAACTTTAACCTGTTTCAGTCACTCGCTGCCATCTGATTTTGTTCCAGTGTTTGCATAACTTGCAGGAATTGTGCAATACTTCATGAGGAATGTGTAATAGGCTCGGTTTGAGAGCTCACTACAAGCCGCAGAATCCCACTATTTAATGAAACCCGTGATTGAGTAGTTGTCAGATAATAAACAATTAAACTGAGGAATATTTTTTTATTTAAAAGCTTGGCCAATCAGGCAGTCAGTTGCAGCCTTTTTATGAATCAGGGGGGCCTCATAGAGTCTTAATGGTACTGTGTGTGAGCAAGCTATAATAAGCACAGGTGCACCCCTGTGCCTGGGTTCTCCATCTAAACAAATAGCATACAGATGCATAATATACTGAACATTTGTTTGCTTTTGCAGTTTGGCACTACACTTAGAGGGCTGTGATATTAACATCACAGGAAAGAGCTGATTAGCTGGTCTCAGGTCAACCCTGCAGTCATTAAAGCACAGTATGTAATTTCTGCCACTAGGGGCCTGTCATTTAAAACAAAAGATGTAAATAGCGTGGGATCATGGTAGTCGCTGTCTTCATTGTTAATCAACCCCCATTGCTGATGGGAATCTCTCTTCGTGACCCAGGCAGAAGTGTAGGCGGACAAGCTAATGTTTTAAAGTTTATTTCACATTATGTTCAGCCTTGTTTGTCGACATCCTTTCTCACTCTATGACTCTCTCCCAGAAGTCAGCGACAGTGACCAAATAAAATGCACCCGTACCTTGAGCAAATCAAACATTTTTCTGGATTTCAACATGTTTGGAAAGTTAAGGACAATGTAAGCAGGGGCGAAAATCTGTAAGAGACAATTACATGAAATTTTCTCAAGACCAATTCTTGAGGGGGACACCAAAAGTAGTGCTGTAACTCTGCTAATGAAGACTCCCCCTATCAGCTAAGGATAAAATACATTGCACTGCTCACTTCTTTAATGAACACAAATTCAAACAGCTGCAAACCTTGGTAGATGTTACTGTGGCTAGCAAGCGAATGTCAGCAAACTGCTAACTAATATGAACAATGACCTGTATTTCAATGAAGTAAAAATTAAGATTGGTGACAGTTATAAACATGTTTTACTGTATTGAGTTGTAGAAATAAATAAATGTCGAACACAGCCTTTGTTTGAACAATGTACTGGAGGTCAGCCAACGACTCTTTTGAAACCTGAAAACGCACTTTAATGTTCCTATCATCAGTACAAGTGCTTTCAGTGCATATTATTATTGAAATTACATAGTGGTGTTTACACTGATATATTGTGGGGGAACATCATATTTTTTTCCAGGATGGGGGGGTCGTGTCCACCCTGTCCCCCCCAGGGATTTCCACCTATGAGTGGAAGTACATAACTCAACAGAATACAAAACAATGGTCCAGTCATTTTCGTGCATTTTAATGCAGAAATGTTACTTATTATATTTTTAATGCGAACAAGACTAAAGACAACCTGAAAATGGAATGATTTGCAGATTTGAAATGTTTAGGCACATTATTAGTCATAAGCAGTGTTTTACAGTAATGGCATTAGAAAAAACATGTTTTTTAAAAGACTACATATTTATTTTTGTAAGGAAATCCCATGACTGAGCAGGCCACAACTGTAAATATGATATCTATGAGGCTAAAACTAAGCCCACTGATGGGTGCAGAATGATGTGTGATCTTTTGTACCTGTAACCACACCTATAAACATGATCTTTGGCTGGTTTTAAGTTATTCTTGATCCCTTTTGCCATCTGCAGACTTCATTTTCCAAATATGTTCTAACAATTTTATTGGCATGTTCTGACCAGTACATTGCTTATGTGTACTGCTGGTTTTGGGAAAATGTCCACGTTTGGATGATTAACTTCTACTCTATTCTAGTCAACTTTTTTTGCTGCACTGTATCCAAAGAGTTTGCTGCACAACCACAATGAGCAAACCTGGGAGGACATGCCAAGATAAAACTGGAAAGAACATAAAAATAGTCAAACACAGACCAAACAAGCAAGTGCAAGGCTGGCAGAGTAAACACAAATAAGATGATCAGCTGTGATCTCAGACTCCAATAAAAGATGAGGCATTTAATCTCCAAAAATAATCACAATTCCTTGGCAAAAAATGAAATGCATCTTTCAGCCTTGGTTTTCGGATTTAGTGAGGAAAGTATCTGCAGATAAACACAATGATGTTTATTTAGAAATAAATAGAAATCAAGTAAGAGCATGACTGAAAAAAAGAGAGTTAAAATCAAATCAGTCACATTATTACAGCTGGGCAGGGAAGATGGTGCCACCATGGTACATAATCCACAGAAAAATTGTTAAATGAAACCAAGTTTGACGCACATAAAATTGAATAGGATCATACCACATGTGGAATAATTACAGTTACACAGCAAGTAACCATTTATTGTATCTTACTGAAGGTTAACTGAAAGCAGAGCATGGTGCTGAATGATACATACTGGCTGGATTAGAGCTCCAGAAAATCAGATTTAGGGCACCAGAAGATTTTTTTTAAATTCAGACAGCACGTTCTGTTCTTGGTAAAATCCAACAATATTTACTCCTGGGAGTCGTTCTGCCCGGTCAGCTCACCATCTAAAGCTCCACAATAGCAGTGGGGTTAGATTAAATAGATTGGGTATGGGTTAGGTTTAATTAAAATGTGAAGCTGGGATGGTAAACATAAACAGCCTCCTGTGCTGTATGGATTAATAGAGACAAATTGTCAGGTAAGCTTTCATATTTTCGAACACAGACGTGTCAAGAGCAGCCAGGCAGTGTAAAATCCTCCGCCGCCTGTCATAGAAACAAAATTACCCCACATTTCTGACAAACTGACAAGTAACAAATTGCTCTAATTAGAAACCACATTGATATTCTTCAGTACATGAACTCATTTGCGCATAAATGGAGTAGAAAAGAACATTTCTGTTTGTACCTCAGCTGATCTCAATGTTTCCTGTGCCATTTTAATTAATTTGGTAACAGTTTGATCTGTTATTTGTATAACTGCTTACCTTCCCACAATGTTTGTTGGGTTGAATACCCCTGGGGGTGTCTCTATTTGTTTGTACCTCTAATTAAATCTGATATGTCACTTGCTCTACTCGTGATGCTGCTGTGTATTTACAGACATCTATTTGTAGGTTTGCATGTGCCTGCCTCTATTTTTATTGCTTTTTACTATGTTCATCACCAGTCGCGACAGCATGGCTGGTATTGTTTCCAACTTGTGAGTGTGTGAGTTTGTGTGTGTGCATGTGTGTGCATCTGAGTGTGCCATCATGGCAAAATGTTGTCCCTGAGACACCTCTTGTCGTCACAATGGTGTCACAACCATTCAAGATGCAGTCACAAGACTTTACAAGTCTGAAGAAGGATGTTGTCTGGTCAAGGTCACTGGAAGTAGGACGGTAGGGGGTAGATAAGGGACCATTGGCCCCAGACTTTATACCCCTGACCCCCATTTGTTTTAAGTCATGAATCACTGAATCCCAGTTTCAGTCATAAGAGGTTGTCATCGATGACCTCATCTTGGATGACCCAGATGAAGGCCACAAGCTAAAAAGCATTATCACATAGGGCTTCCTTGCAACTAGGGGGCCCAGACAAAGGAGAAAGGAACATAAACTGTCTACATTGAATAATGATTAACATATATTTTAAATATTTTAAAAAATCTCAAAGAATCACAGATCTACTTCTCTTATAAATACATGACTTTGACTTTCAATTGCGCTTGAATACCGAAATATATATAGATAAGCTACAATATATACCTAACTAAATTAGTGAGCAGTATACTAATGATAATAATGATCATGTGCCATTTAAAACATTTGATTTGTTTACAAAATATAAAAATGTGTGTTTAGGGGGCTCCCAAATAGTCCAGTCTGTGTAATCTATCCATTTAATCAAGTGTTTCAACCTCTTTAGACTTTTTCCCTTCTCCATGCACCATGGAAAAAGGTGAAGTTGTGCCAGAAACTCCGGCACTGCGTTCCAGTTTCAATCATTCCTGTCCACTCCAAGACATTAGATAAAACTAGAGACCATCTTGCAATGCGATCACACTAGCCACGACACCAAAATTGGTGTGTATGGTGCTGGGGAACACATGACGTGAGAGAAATTAGTTGGTGAAACAGTGAACCATGTGAGGATGGTTAGGCATTTTGGGTAAATCTGCTACAGCTCACCTGTTTCACCAAACTCACCTCTCTCATGCCATGTGTTTCATTGTGCCACACACACTGATTTGGTGTTGCGGCTGATGTTATCCCATCACAAGAGGGTCTCTAGTTTATTTTGTTTCAGGCCTGTCCTTAAAATCACTGTGCTGGCAGAACCAGAGAAAAACCTCATGAAGATGGATCACACTCGCAGCCTGGAAACGCCAAACGTGATAATAACTCCAGCAGAAAGCAGGGACATGCTGTACAAAATGTGTGACATGTACACTGCACACACACACATACACACACACACACACACTGGAGATACTCCAAGCCAGCTCCAAAGACAGATTAGGAAAAACTGTGTAAATCTATCTCCCAAACGGGGCATCTTATACCATGTGACATTCAGTGGAGCAAGAGCTGACAAAAACCTCCCTGTTATGAAGGTAATTCACAGGCCCCTCAGGCCCCCTGCAGAGGATACCCGACCTGCTATAAAGCCCAAATGCATTCTGGGTATGTATTCAGAATAAATTCAAGCTGCAAAAACAAAAGAAACAGGCCACGGTACTATAAATAAAAACAAAGGGAAAAAAACAAAAATCCAACAAATATTGTCAATAAAAGTCTACTCCCAACACCTCTCTTTCATTCTACCTAATTCTCTCTACCTGCCAGGTGCTCTGGCAGTAATAAGCTGATACCTTCACAAGGGATTTCAGGGACAAACATCACTGTAAAAGGCGAGATATTCCATTAATCAGGATCACAGAGAGGCTTTGTACCGTCATCGCAGGTGTCCTGGTAATTCTGTCGAGGGGCACGGAGAGGCACTGCCTGTCGGTCAACACCCCACTTAACTCTTCACTCATCCCCCTCCATCCGGTTATATAACATACCATCACACAATAAACAGGTCCTGCTCACATGAACAGTTATAGTCACATACACCTGGGAAAGCTGCACTGGGCCAGCAGCTCTCGGTGTGTTGGTCATGAAGGGCGCACGTCCACCATCTGCTGTCCTGTTGGTGTAATTACAATTTAGAAAGACACGTAGATGATCAGAAATTGTATTGATTTTTTTGTTATGTGTACCTGCATCCAGAGGTCAGACCACAGACTTTAAAAAAGACTTTTCAGAATTTTTGTGAGTTCCTTAAAACTGGTGTTTTTTCTTTCTCAAACTCATTTTATTGATCTTCCTGTTGTTTTGATTTGTATGGCTTTTTACTTAATTCATAAAGATGTACACATTTTTCTGTTTCAGTCTTTCTTGTATGTACTTTTTTTTATTATTTGGATGACAATGAACTTTGTAACCAGGTGCTATAAAGTTTTGCATACTTTTCCAGCATTGTGGATGTTTAACTTGTCTGATTGAAAGAGGGTTTCTTCCTATGTGGATAAAAATGTCCCAAAAATGGTGCACTGAGCACTGTACATGAAAATATGACAGAAAAACAGAGGGACAGAAAGGGGATTACCTCCTCAGCTTGTTATCATTGCAACGTCAGACGCCAGGGAACCAATATCCATCTGGAATGTGTTGGGACAACACAGCGCACGATGAGATAATCCCTGAGAATTTAGAGGGAGAATCACACGAATAAAGAGAGAAGAGATATAAGAAAAGAAACCAAGAGGGAGAGGATTTGAGAGTCTTGAAAATAAAACTTCCTGAAACAAAAAAGCAGCAAATAAAAATTGTGCACTAGTTTAGCATCAGTGTTAAAGCTTGAACAGAAAGTTCACTGTCTAAATGCCGCGAGAAGAACTTATTGTGGTCCCTTTCAAAATGAACAGTTCTTAATTCTTTTACAGTGAAGAAATTCAGTAAAAACATGCATTCGTTTTCCGTTTGAAGGTTTCTCTCTCTCAACAGTTGTCGGTACACTTTCAATAAAACATATCACAGATGTGGGACTGTAACAAATTGTCATGAGAAGAAATGTTGTGGTCTGTTTGGTGGTATTTTAGGTGAAAGAGGTCTGGCTGAAAAACTTGTGCAACTCCTGCATCATTTTAAAATCACTACATAGCTCCTCTTGTCTTACAGTAAGAGAGAAATTGTGAAATAAAGACTGTATGCATTACTTTTCACAATGAATTTATATATATGGGAACTAGCCAGCTGGCTAACACTGGCAAATACAGAAATATTGATTAATGTGGGTCCTTAAAAATGAAATGAAAGTGTAAAACATGCCATACACTGAGTTTAAATCTGGTGAATGGTTGTATGGACATGATTACGGTGATAATTATAAATATAATCCACTAGATGGCAGCCTTCTGTTACATTTGGCCTTTTAAAAGGCTCATCCCCTGTTGACTGTGTGTGTGTGTGTGTGTGTGTGTGTGTGTGTGTGTGTGTGTGTGTGTGTGTGTGTGTGTGTGTGTGTGTGTGTGTGTGTGTGTGTGTGTGAAACTGAGGTGCTCATTTAGGATGAAAGCAAATTTAAAACGTGTCACCACTGAGGGACATCAAATAAATACCAATCACTGGCAACAGGATGTGGCAGGCCGCAGAGACACTGACAGAGAAAAGTCTTCTGACGCAGGACTGAGATTTAATAAGGCGATGGAAACACTGAAAAGATGTGAAGTAAGGATGGTTTGATAAGTGGGAGACTTTTTAAACTTTGATTTGGAGATTTCAGTGAGTTAAAACAAAGATAGGCGTGAAAAATGACAACAGAGTTGTGTGAGTGTGTGAGGTTGACAATATATGGGAGTGTATATGTGTGGGTGGGTGCGAGGAGGAAAGTGGAGTGGGGTGTCGGAGATGTAGCAGGTGTAAGACATGGTGGAGGCAGAGACAGAGGAGGACGTGGCAGTAGGGCAGTGATTTAATTAGCACCCTCTACCCCCTCCAGCCCTTCACTCATAGCATCAATAATGCATGGCCCCTTGTTTCCACTGCCATAATTAATCCTCTCTTACTATAATTAAAAGCCAAAAATCCCACAAGATGGTTCAGCTTGGCCAGGCACGGGTTGGGTTGGCACAGGAACTGATGAAAAACTCCAGAGCTTCACACACACGCACCCTGTGGACCGACCGACAGACAGACAGACAGACAGACAGACAGACATGTTGACAGAGAGATCAATAGTCAACCCAACTCCAACACAAGCAGAGTGAATGAGGCATGAAGGGAAGCAGAAAATACGTGGAAAATGTGACATGCAGGCAAATTAAATGAATGAATTTGACACATGGAACCGCTCCTTGAAAATGTGCTTTTTGTGCATCGTGTTTGTGAATGACTGAGAAAATGAGGGAAGAGCGAGCCAAGCACAAATCTACCAACCTCACTTCCACTCCCTAGAAAAGGAGGATGGATGTACAAGTACACAAACACACACACACACATGCACACACGCACATACACATACTTACACAGGCTCCCAGATGAGGTTTGTCTCCGCTGCAGCCAAGCCAGACGAGAGGGAGAGGTGGAGCTTTCTGATGCTGCAATTAGGACCACACTGTCTGGGCGAGCAAACAAGAATGAATATTTCAGTCCGGAGATCTCCATGGGTACCTATGGTGGGGGCCTGGCACACCTACAGGCACACACACACCCACACACACATAGACAGATACACAATTTATCACGGCTGCCAGGATTATTCACCTCCCAATCACAGATGCCACAATTATCACATCAGTATCACTGCGTAAGCGATGCCAACTGTTATGCTCATTGAATTATTGTACATGGTTTACAATATCAGTATAAATATGCATCAGTAGCAGCAGTCATAGTGCGTAGCTGATGGTTTCTCCTTTGTGAAAATAGGTGCATCCAAGCTTGGCCACCTGCCAGGAAAAGACACAGTTGGTAGAGCAGAGGTCATATCACACATGCAACCTAAATTTCTTCCCCCCTCTCTCTCTACCTTCCTCAGACAAAGAGCACTCACCTCGCTCAGTCACCTCTTCGGGCTCTTCAGCATTTTTAGATTTCACTTCAGAGGCTCCACTGTGCACCTCCTCCTCCTCCTCCTCCTCCTCCTCCTCCTCATAGCACACACTCACACACAGGACTTGTACAATGGGAGCACTCCCTCTGGTGTGGGTTCATTGTCGATGCTCTGCGCAGCCCTCCTCCTGCCCCTCCGTCCTCGGCCCCATCTCCACTTGATTTATCGCTCTAAAATACCACTGCACTAATTAGTCAAGTAATTAATTAATAGGCATTTGCATTTGTGCATATGCAATTAGGGGGCTGGAGAGAGGAGAGTGCAGATGGGGTCCGGGAGTCTGGTGGGGGTGGGAGGGTCTGTGTGTGTGTGTGTGTGTGTGTGTGTGTGTGTGTGTGTGTGTGTGTGTGTGTGTGAGAGAGAGAGAGAGAGAGAGAGAGAGAGAGAGAGAGAGAGAGAGAGAGAGAGAGCTGTATTTCAAATTTGTGCCAGCAGAAGTTTGCACTTCTTCCAGAAAGACAAGTGAAGTGCAGGTCATCACCTCGCATGTCTGACAGTGAGAAAAGGAGGGGTAGGATGACAAAGGTGTGGAGGTGTGGCTTGGTGACTTTGAGAGTCATTGGGTGTCATTTGACCATGGAGGAAAAAACAGTGATGGAGAATTTGATATCTTAAAGGGAAAGGGCTTCAGTTTTTGCATTTTGATTACATGCATTTAGCCAATGAAAAAGCACAGCAGGTGGCCCTTACTTAAGACTAATCCGTGTACAAACAGGATGTAAAGTCATTCTAAAATATCATGATTCCAAACAAGCTCTCCTCCAGCGTTTCAATATCAGATCAAATCCTCCCTGATTGGAGTCGCCTCTAGCCCGGCGCTGGCTAAAGCCACGCTGTTGACATTTAGCATTTATTTTGGCAAGGTGACCTGAAGGTTGTTTGGGACTTGTTGAGAAGCATCAGCTGAGGTAGGATAGGGCACCAATTTGGCGAGCAGCAAAGATGCCCCTCAATTCCCCCTCCACACTCGCAAACACACACACACACGCTGTCACAATCACCCCACCATGGTTTGGGGTAGTGCCAGGTTACCATCCCCTCATCCCAGAAGGGATGAGGCACATTAGTGAATGTGCGGCATCACGGCTCCCTAGCCACAGCTGCCACACTACTGGCGACCCCAGGGATGACCCCGCAACCCCCCAAACACTCCCTTAGTTGTGGCTGCGGAGGAGATGTAGGGGTGATCCAGACCCAAGGACATGATGAGCTTCTATCAGCTATTTCTCAGCCTCCAGGTCCCTGTTCCCTCAGTCCGGTGGGTGTCTTTGTGCCAAGTTGGACTTGGTGGTCATAGAGCTAATTTCTCCCACATTAACTCCACTAATGTCTGTAAATAGAGAGATCGCAGATCTAGGATGGACACAATGCCGCAAAGCAAACACAGTGAAGGGACCAGGATGCTGGTGGAGTGGAATTCTTGCATCCACGATGCTGATGTGCCAGCATGCCTCCTCCTAAATATTGGGCACCGCTGCCAGCTCCTACCAGCACCAATTCCCTGTCATCTACAGCTTCACCCCCCCTTCTTCCTCATTTTTCATACATCCCTAGTGAGCCTGCACACCTGGGTCTCTCTTACTCTCTCTCTCTCTCTTACCCTTCCTCTTATTGTCTCTTTCCCTCTGTCTCTCTGATGCTCGCCCCTGCAGGCTCCCCTCGCTCGGCACTGAATGCTGGAAACACCAGCAGCAGCTCTGGCAAACATCACACATTCGGACACAGCAACCAGTAAGCATTTGATCTTCTCACTCAACCACATGAGCACCAGTCCACACACACACAGCAGAACCCTATGTAATATTATACCTCTTAATCTGACTCATTTGCAGCTTTGGCAAGTGGGTCATCTGCACCCGGTTTGTGCCCACAAGAGTCAGAACAAATCACAATTGGTTTTGGTTGTCGTTCCTCTGAATACATTGATGCATAATTTGATCCAATTAGGTAAATAAATAAACAATATGCCTTCTGTTCCACCGCCTTAATGCACTTATAATGCATCCCCATCCCCCTACATCAACCCTGCTTCTGAACCTGAGATGTGATGGAGGGTAAACCCAGCAACTAAACCCTGTTTACCCACCTTTCATTTGCTGAAGAGTTAATTGATGTAATGTTATAATAGGATCCACACAGTATCATTGTGTTATCTCCTTAAACTGATGGCTTGAACATGAGAATAGAGTCTTTTAGAGAGGATAATTGATTAATTGCTTGTGTGGATATGATTTTAAAGAACTTGTTTGCCTTTACTGTATTGTCACTGTAGGCATATAACACTACAGTAGACATTACAGAGGTGACCTCAAGGAGTAACACTCAACATATATGTTGACCTCAATATGCTTAATTGTGTATTTACCTCCTAAAATATCCCTCAAATCTTCCTCCTGGTGACTGCTGGGATGTCTGCGCAGCTCTCCTCTAAATTGCATTAATCACTGACGTGTGAGTTTGGCAGGTGAACGACAAAAATTCACAGGTCTGATTAAAAAAAGATAGCCTACATCCCTTGAAGCAGCAGCACAGGTCAACAATGATGAGTTTTGTTGTTCCACCATTTTATTTTCTCCCTCTCTCTTCTGTTTTTCCTCCTTTTTTTCTGGCTGTGTGAGCTCTAGCGCGGTGACAGATGGCGGAGCCCTCCTCCTCCTCCTCCTCCACCACCACCACCTCCTCCTACCTCCTCCTCCTTCTCTCTCTCTCTCCCTCTCTCTCTCTCTCCTTCTCTCTCTCTCTCTCTCTGTGTCTCTCTCCCCCCGCGGGCAAATCTCTCCGAATGCGGGCGCATGTCAATCACCGGGCTCTCATGTGATGGCTCTTGCCGGTGACGTGCCAGCCATATGGGCGCTGGCATCACAGCCTTAGCTGGTATGTAACCCCGTCCCCGGTAGCTCACGGTTGCCACACGCGCACTCACTCACTCACACACACATATACGCACACACACGCATGCATGCATACATGCTCACTTACTCACTCACGTATACACAGACACGCCAAGACGCACGTCCGTTCACAAGCTCCGGGTATTCGGAGAGCGCGCATTTGGAGAGGAGAGGCACCCCTAAACAACCCAGCAGTGAGAGAGAGCTGCCTGCGCCTATACGCTGACAGGGAGCGTTGGTTCGCTCACTCGTGCGGTCCCTGAAGATGGTCTGAAACTCAAGCGCGTGTGTTTTTTTTGTTTTTTGTTGCCTCCCATCCCCTGCAAGGAGCTCGAGGTAAGTTGGAACATAAACAACAACACTAGCGAGAAAAAAAAAACACATTCTGGATGCTGAAGTGCCTTATCCAAAATGGAGGATAAATTAATCTGATAAAAAGATGAACAGATGTGTTTTAATTCAAGGTGTTCATCTGTGTTTTATACAGTTCTCATGTAGTGCCACGCGCCAGTTTTAGGTGAATTAACGTGTTTTACAGTTTGTTGAGTAAAAGGCTTATTATCTCCCGGCATGGATCCATATGGAAATCTAGTGTACAGCTTTTTTGTCTGTGTCTGTGAAGCTTTGAAATCCATCCTAACAAAAAAAAAAAAGATGTCATAAATGGACACACAAGGCACTCGTTTTAGTAGATTTCAGTCTGAGCGCGCTCGCATAAATACCTCCTCACTCCCCCGCGCTCCCTCTGCGTGCCCTTCAACTTTTGACATCCAAATCTACCTGGATTATACCAGCTAAATCAAAAACACCCCGCTCGAGTCAAAAAGGCAAGCGTCTCCGCTCCTTCCAGGATCATTTACAAGAAGCAGTCCTGAGGATTCATCGGAGCGGCCCCCCCAGCCACCCACCCCTCCTCACGGCAGCGCTGTAAATAGATCATATCGGACGCTGATTTGATTTAGAGATTCCTGCGTCTGGACCTTGAATCAGAGAAACAAAAGACAACGCGGTGTGAGACTTTTTCTGGAAGATTTCGATATCGGGCCCATCAGAGAAGGACGCTCCTCGAGCTTAATGGGAGATGTATTGATGATTTTGTCGATGATTTTCCACGTTCAATCTCGGAGCAAATGAAAGGGTGGGACAGCGCCATTGACTGTGACAAGCAGCGTGCAGCGTGATTTATCTCTGTTTGTCTAGTTTTATCTTCAACAATCTATCTCGACACAACGTTGTCTCAGGCACAGGCGTCGTTGTTGTTACAGTGGAGGGGGGGGGGGCTTTTTGCGAGATTGGATAATTGTGTTTGGCGAGTTTTTTTTTTATATTTAACGAGGGCTAAAAGGATACAAGCGATTTCCATCTGTGAAGGGTTATCGCCGGGTAAAAAAAAGTGCTTTGAAATCATGCACTCGTGCATACAGAATTATGTGTGAAATCTATTTCGTGTAAGCTGCATGGTCTGTTAATTAAACGTTGTTGTGTTTTTTCTCCTCTAATTGAGCAAACCTCCTGAGCCTGAGATTTAAAAACTAGATTTTGCCCCTGGCACACCCCCCGAGATAATTAACCAACCATCACAGCCTACCTTAGCAGTCTATCTGCTGCTGCACTATAATAATAGATGGGAAGAGGAGCATGTGAGGGTTAGGGAGGAAGTTATTAAAGCTGCCAAAGATCACCACGTCTCTCTGAAGCTCTTTTTTTTCTGGGATGGGACAGCATTTACTAATCAAGTGGTAGGCTGTTCAATTTACTTCTATTTTAGATTCATTAATACGCACGTTTTCTTTATATCTAATTATTTCTAGTTAATTTGTTCGATTGTGGTTCTTTATAGATTAATTTTGAGGTATTTTCTAGAACATTTTACAGCCATTTTTAAAATATATTATTGTTATTATTATTATTACAGTTGAAATAACATCAATAAGTGTTTGTTTTTTCTCATTTTTTAAGGTTTTATTTTTTTTATCTAGTCTTTCTTCTTGTGATGTTGCTCACAGGCCATGCTATTTAAAGTGCCTTTTTACAGCTCCAGTCGGAACACGTCTGTAAGCCTTAATTTAATAATCAGCGTGACTTTAAACGGAGCTACAGCCGATCAATTAAATAAAAATCCCTTTCGCCCCCTCTGAGGAGAGGTGTATGGTGTGGATGAATAGTGCTGGAATGCAGCCAGAAGTGTGTATATGGGCGTCAGGAGGAGTGAAAGTGGGGGCCCCCAAGGGACCTGTAATGTGGCCCCTGCCGCTGGGACCCGCTGCGAGAGGACGCGACAGGGCACACGGATGACAGCAGGGAATTAAATGGGGATCCGTCTGGCTGTAACCCAGCGCAAAAAGCTTTGAGAGCTGATTTCTCTCGTATTTTATTTCACCACAAATTTACACGATTTGTCCTTTAGGCAAAATCAACGACTCGGGTGTGTTTTTAACAAAAACTTACAGTATAGATAATCAGTTTTTAGTAGCCTTACAGCTTGAAATTAATTTATCTTAAATATTCGTGCGTAATAGTGCGTTTTACTGCTACGAAATCATTATTTGCTTATTGCACATCCACATCGATACTGTGTGTGTTTGTGCTCGTCAGGCCTCATTTTCGATTTCCTTCTCTCCTTTCCAGAGCCACAATGTTGACGAGGCTTTTCAGTGACCCCTCACTGCTCCCCGACGTGCAGAAATACTCTGGCTGGGCGGAGGACAGCGATGGCGACTCCAGCAAGATCAAAGACGAGGACCAAGACACCCAGGACGAAATGGATGGATCGGACCTGAGAGGAGACAGCCGGACGCAATCCGAGCATGCTGGGGAAGACGACGAGGATGATGGGATGGAGGAAGAGGACGACGGAGAGGATACAGAAGGAGACAGGCCCAAGAAAAGGGGCCCCAAGAAGCGCAAAATGACCCCGGCCCGGATCGAGCGCTCTAAGATGCGGCGGGTAAAGGCCAACGCACGGGAGCGGACCCGCATGCACGACCTGAACTCTGCGCTCGACAATCTGCGTAAAGTGGTGCCCTGCTACTCCAAAACGCAAAAACTGTCCAAAATCGAGACGCTGCGGTTGGCCAAAAACTATATATGGGCCCTGTCGGAGATATTACGCTCTGGAAAAAGGCCCGACCTCGTGGCCTACGTCCAGACGCTGTGCAAAGGACTGTCCCAGCCTACGACCAACCTGGTGGCGGGTTGCCTGCAGCTAAACTCCCGTAACTTCCTCACCGAGCAGCAGTGTCCGGACGGGGGGAGGTACGGGTCCGGCTCCTTCTCCATGCATTCCTACCCCTATCAGTGTGCGCGTCTCTCCAGCCCTCACTGCCAGCCGGGTTCGAACTCGCATCCGTTGAGGACGCACGGCTACTGCTCGACTTACGATTCAATGTACGGTGGAAGCGGGTCCCCTGAGTACAACAGCCCTGAGTATGAGGGGCCCCTCAGCCCGCCCATTTGCATCAATGGCAACTTTTCCCTGAAGCACCAAGGCTCCGCGTCCCCCGAAAACGAGAAGGGGTACCACTACTCTATGCATTACTCCGGCCTGCCTGGCTCAAGATCCACCGGGGCCCACAACCTGGTGTTTGGCTCCTCGGGGGCCCGGAGCGGCATTCACTCTGAAAACGTCCTGCCTTACCACGACATGCACTTACACCACGAACGGGCCCCTCCCGTGTACGATGAACTGAACGCGTTTTTTCACAATTAAACTGAGAAACCTATCGTGCGTCCCCTTGCAATCAACAATCTATCCACGGCACACTTTTTGACGAGCTTACCTGCCAGGAATGAGGCTTTCTGGAGAGATGTTTCACTCATTGTCATTAGTGTTTCCTTTAATTTAGTCCGTCTTATTCTTTTGGTTTTGCTATAGTCAGGGATGTAGTGGAGGGTAAGCCACCTAACCCACAATCTTATGTCGAGCAATGAGGCTCTTAAAGCTGAAATAAATGGAAATCTGATGAAACAAATCATATCAAGATGTGTGATGATGAGGGAATTTCAAAATATTAACGTTTTTGATTGTGTGATTTGTGTTTGTATCGGTGGTTGTTCGCATCCTGATGACTGTTTACCCACTTATACATTTACCACTACATCACCGGCTACAGCTGCACCTTGACATTGGTCGGTGATTTTCTAATATGAAATTGGGAACAAAATCAATGAACAAGCTGATGCAAATCACACTTAGCGCGCGAGATTTTTGGGGAGGTTGTGTATTTATGGAAAATGATGAAATCGTAAAGAACCGATGAAAAATGTGCACGTTGGGTCGTTTTAGAAGAAATCTGTTCTCCAGCAAATCAGTCGTTTCGCATCTATGCAAAACCCAACGAGACCACAGAGGGAGGCGACGAGGCCTGGAAAGACACTGTCTGCTTCATCAGCACTGTTGCTGCTGCACGCACGGGTGCGCGCAGCCTCACACGCACACACACACACACACACACACACACACACACACACACACACACACACACACACACTTTGGAATTAACACCCAACTAATCTGACAGTGGCTGAGCTGCCCAGAATGGTTTAACTTCCAAAAAAAAAAAATATATCAAAATAGAATGAAATCAGACATTTTTCACATTTTCTTTTTTACTCTTATTTATTTATTCATATTGCCTTTATTCTTCTGATTGAGCCTTTGCACTGTATTTTGATTTTCAAATTAAATTTTGGTTCAATATCTTCGTTTTGATTTGCAAAGCTATGTTATTATTATTATTATTATTATTATTATTATTATTATTATTATTATTATTATTATTATTACTGCTGCACGTATTTATTGTGTTGTTTTTGTAATTAATGTTAATAGTCTGTGGAAATTAAGGGATCCCATGTGTTGCTGAGCATTTTTTTCATAAAATTCAAGTCTTTCAACTTTGTATTCAACCAACTGTGTGGTAAAATAAAATGAATAAATGAGATTGTGCTACTCGATTTTGTTTCACACTAATCTATCATCCTTGAACTACAACATTCAATAACTTTTCAGTAACACTCAGTGGAATTCGGTTTGTTTATCGGATTTGAACAGCATTTGTATTTGAAGGATATTGGAATAATTAAAATATGGAATTAGGAAAATGGATTAGGAAAGCATTAACAGGCACCAGGCTTTTTTTATTGGACAATATGAGGGATGATCATGCCTTGTGCCACAACCTGCAGGAGCTCCTCACAGAGCCTCGGGGCCTTTATACAAAGTGGGACAGGAGGGAGAGGGCAGTGTTGCCTCTCTTCCCGATGAAGTAAACTGGTGCCAATGCGTCATTTTTGCTTGGCAGAGCCTTCAAATTTATAAAACAGTCTTTAAAAATGTATGAAAATGATTTAAATTGCAGGATTAAAACAGGATCTGGTGTAAATTTCGATTCAGTGACTGGAGAATAAGGACTGGTTAGAGTCTGGACACCCTGAGTAACAAATGCAAACTGATGACCTGCGCTGCGTTCAAGGTCATCGGGATGATAAAGGAGGTCTGCTTCAGACTCTCTTGACCATTTAGACAAGATGTGGTGGAGAAAATTCGTTTCAGCACCATGGAGAGCTCCTCCAGCCGAGATGGGATTTCAGGCGGTTTGAGCTTTAAATCTGGAAAAATCAAAATGATCCAAACATAATGCAATCTACAATCCATGAGGAGCTGGTGGACACATTTTAGGAGTTATTTTTAGATCCTATCCCTCCAGAACATGTTGGATTCACACCAGGTTCCGTCAATGCATAAGTAATGAAAGAGCATTGACGACTATGAGAGAGGGCAAATCAATGCCACGTAGAGACATGAAAATAATAATAATAATAAAGACCTTCATTTTTTTTCGATGGCTTAAACTCTTACATTTTCGATCCCTGCAGATAAGTGCTCATTTAATAGTCCTACTTGTTGAAAAAAAAGCGATTTCTTTATCTTTGTATTTCTTTATCTTAAATAAAATAATGGACTTTGCAGCATTGCTATGACAACGGGCAACACCGCTTACACAGCATTGACCAAATCTAAATATTCGTCTTTATTTCCACCTTTCGACGATGCATTTAAACATCACATATAAATTATGAAGTCGACCCCCCTTTTACATAGTTTCGCCTGCTGTAACTTTAAACACACATCTCATATTTATGTCATACAAGGATTCATCATATGGCATTATAAATATATGGACTTATTTATCCGGGGCTGTTTAGATCAATTAAAACTGCAAACATCACACTCTCACACATTAAAGGGAAGGTTAAAGACGCTAATGTGTTTCCTTAAATATAGAAATATGAAATGTTATTTGGAAAAAAAAAACAACTAGTGACCACACGCGCACACACACACACACACACACACACACACACACACACACACACACACACACACACACACACACACACACACACACACACACACACACACACAGTGCAAGGGGCAGCCGTTGCCACCCCGGCTGGGTTTGGAGCGCTGCCCCGGGACCCATATGTTCCCCAAAATGTCCTGGGTGCTCTCTGATGTAGGGACACACACAGGCTGGCTATGGGTGGCGATGATAATGACCAGTATCGATACTAATATCAATATCAATCTGCAGCAGCTGAACTCAAATTATTTCATTATGTTATCTAAATTTAAAGGGCGTAAACTTCAGCTGTGGGTTTCAGTCAAGGACGCCTCAATACGAATCTTGTCGTTTTCATTAATTAAATCAAAATGGATTATAGGATTATAATTTGAAAGTTTTTTAAAAAAAAAAGAGGGTTTTCTGGAGCAACTGACCAAACAATTTGCAAATATTATTTCATTTCACTCACAGTCATCTGTAGCCTACTTCCACCAGCTTGTCCCCTGGAATTTAATCTCTGTATCTCTGCAGGTTTTAAAGTTTTGTTGGTAAAGGAAATGTGACTGTCATAATTAGCAAAAAGTGAAAAAAGTTGACATAAAATTGTTGCTTTTTTAATTAGTTTCGGTTGAAAACGTACAACACAATAAGCACGCGAGGTAAGAACATGAGAGGGTCATTTTTAACCAACTGATCAACACCTTTTGGAGCATTTAATTAATCTCGTATTGTCTCTTGACGCCCTTTAAAAATAATGTGTAAGATGAAAACATGTATTTTTCGAAGATATCTTAAATCCAAATTTAAAAATCTGATTTTTTAAGTGAGTCTTCACGCAGCACTTGTGGGATTAACGCATAAATATCAGCTAAAATACTGACATCTCGTCTGTAGAGCTGGCGGGATGTTTGATATTATAGTGCGTGAAATATTTGAATCATCCTTAACTTCTTCTAAACTTCATGAATAACTGGCAGTGTTTCGTTTTTTTTATGATTTTTTTCTTCTTCTCGTCCTTTAGGTTCAATTTAACACAACTACCTTAAATTACACACCACATGTTCTGTTTGGCAGGTGAGCGCATTCATTTAGGAGGAGTCCCGGCTGGGAATCAAACCCGCACACACCGAAGCACTACAGAAAAAACCCAAAAGCTTGTGTTACACTTTTGTGTTAGTTTCAGGCCTCGATTTTCTTTTTGGCTTCATCAGCAAAGAAAAAAAAAGTTGCATGCATTTCTGCAAGAGCCAGCCCAAAAGTGAAGCCAGTGGGAGAGGGCATCTATCAAAATACTCCCCTCCACACACACTCACACACACACACACACACACCACCACCACCTCCTCTTCCTCCACAGTCCGGAGTGTGTGTGTGTGTGTGTGTGTGTGTGTGTGTGTGTGTGTGTGTGTGTGTGTGTGTGTGTGTGTTAGAGAAAGAGAGGCTGGCAGGCTGGCGGAGGAGAGCCGTGCCAAGTCCCTTAATGTTCCCCAGCAGCAGCACCAGGAGCTCCGGAGAGGACAACCCAGTGTGCGCGCCAGTGTGCCAGTTCACCGGGCCAAAGTGGCACTGCTGGGAGGAGTCGATGTTTCTTTCCTAATTTTTGCAGCATCTGTTCATTATCCAGGACGTTTAAAAACGAGAGCGCTCATCCCGAGTAACCCTTTGCCACACGCACAGACACACACACACACACAGATACACACAACAACAGCGAGGCATTTTTTGTGAAGACTTGGCCTATGAATATGCATATTTCTCTCTCATGTTATGTTGTACAAGAAGACTGTGTTGCATCCAGTTCTTACATGTGGTAACCTTGCAACGAAAAAGACACACACTGAAGAGAAAACGCCAGAATGTGGATTAAGTTTTATTATAATTATGTTGTTATTAAAGCAGTGTTTGTTTTTTTACTTTTGAAGGAAAAACATTCAGGTCAGTAAAAAAGGGCAAATTTGCTCATTTGACAATCTCTGGTCTTCTGTAAATCATTGATGCAGTGAAAGCTTTTTATTTTTAGTCAGACACTAAGCTACATGGACAGTGTGTGTGAGAGAGGTTGTGACATGTCATCACATTTTAAAAGGGTGCATCATCAAATTAAGACTTTAATTATACGTCAAACCTTCATGCAGTAAATGTAAAAATGAGTTAATATGTTGCATCTGAGATTTTAGCAAATATGCAGGAATTCACAGGTGGTTTTTTGAAAATAATCAGGTGAATTAAACTTTACAGAATTATTTCCATTATTTATGAATGAATCTTTTATTACCTTATTTGCAATAATTTATAATTTTGCAAAATAAAAGTCTGATTTGCATTTGCAGCCAGTCTTCTTAACAAGAAAAAAAAAAAAAAACTTCCAGTGACACTCTGTGCTGCACTCAGGATGAAAAGTGAGTGAATGAATCTCGCTGTTTAAATTATCATGTTCATGCCCACTCTTTTTCTCACTCAACTTGGTGGAGGAAAAAAAAAAATCAAGAGTGTTTGTCCGACATAACAGTCAATAGTGCGATTATCAAAATGTCACAAGTACTATGGTGTGAATTCCAATTAACGTCTAGCTAAAATAATAACCGAGTGTAATCTTTTCTCTTTTTTTGCAAAATGCAGATATCAGATCATAAATATGTGGAGATGAAGGCATTAAGGATTCGATGCAGAGAGAGAGGAGGGGGAGATAATCTGATCAGGAGATTGTGAGCATTTGCAATCTGTCTGGTGATTAAAAGAACAAACCACGAGGCAAAAACGGACACAGATTTGATTTATAAACACACCGATCACACCTGCATTTTATCGTTTATCTCCACAGAGCTTCACCTGTTAACTTCTCTGACACCAACTAAAATGTTCCACATGTGCACACAGAGGAAAACAATCGTGCAAGTCTTCGGCCATCCTCTCTGCCAGACTGTGTGCCAGTGTCCCCGCGTTGCCAGACAAGGGAGCGGGCCTGTCACTGGCAGTCCATTCAGAGGAAATTCCACAACATCTGTTTGTTATCACACAATGGGGCACGGTGCAGCACGGGCAGTGGGGCAGAAGACGAGGCAGGAGCTAAACTGAGAGTGTGCTACCGCTGGAGGTCCTGCCAAGGGAGAAACACGAGGAAGAGGAGGAGGAGGAGGAGGAGGATGTTGAGGGGGTAAAGGGGGCAGGGAGGAACCGGGGTAGAAGAGGGGGTGAAAAGACAGAGGTGGAGATCCGGGTGAGCGCCAGGTAGGTGTCAGGCCTTTGGCGGGTGGCCAGATAGCTTTTGCCAGATGTTGACGTGTATGAGAGGAGAGGTGTTTGCTCAGAGAGTGAAGTCTTCTCGACCTATCCGAGGCCGTGTTTCCGGGATGCTCGTGAGGGTCCGGCGGAGGCGTTGCTGCCCCCTGTTTAGGAGGTTAAGTAGGAGCGTGCACGGGGACACAACTGGATCAGAGAGGGGGGTGGAGGTAGAGGTGGGTGGGGGGGGGGCGTTACTGGTCTGCACAGATGGCATGTGTGCGTGCGTGTGTGCGTGCGCGTGTGTTATGATAGGGTTGGATGATGCCCTGGTCACATGGGCAGCAGTAATTGGCCTCCATATTGACCAGTTTGCAGCGCTGGGGGGCGGGCAGTCTCCCAGCTGGACCTGTCAGATGGCATCGCATCCACCTCACTGATCACCCCCCGGACGACCTCCGCACCTCTCCCCCGTTTCCTTTCATCTCATCCCCGTCTCCTTCATCCCTTCATCTCGCCTTCACTCCGTCACCTTTAATCTTCCGTTGCCCGCCTCTGCTGCCATCACCGGGATGACCTGCTCTGTCCATCACTTCCTCCACAGCTCCTCCAAACTTATAATAGGGACTGGGTACTTGTGCTGAGTGTTAGCCTCAAACAACCTCCAGCAAGACCTGTGCTTTCTCTGTTTGAAGTAATCAGCGTGGGTTGATTTGGATGATTAGCACTGTAAATTTCCATGCTTGTGACTTTGACCTTGAACAAAGCAGATGATCTGCCAGCCAGATTAGATTATTTGTTTTTGTTTTTTTTCAAGAATTTTCCTGAAACTACTTCCTCTCATGCACCAGCTGCTGGTGATGAATTGATTGACACTCATTGTTGGTGACAGGTTAAAAAATGCATGCTGATTTTTTTTCCCTGCATAAACATAGAAACAGAAAACGAAACAAAAAACGGATAGATTTGGTTAAATGAGCTCGTCTTAAACATGTTAAAATGAAGCAGATCTTCATGAAATAGTGGCAGATAATTCCAGTAGCATCAGAAATGACATAAATTAAGAAAAACTTTAAAACAAGGATCTGCTTTGTTGAAAAAACTAACATTTTAACTCTAAAACATGACATCTTGACTTGCTAAAAGAGCTTTTTTCTGCAGTGTTGTGTGAAACAGACCTTTGTGTATCTGACTGACTTTTAGCGTGCTATCACCCTCCCACCCGGAGCAGTAATGGTGTGTGTTTTGCTGTGAGATGCCCGACTGTGAGGAGTTAGCGCTATAGAAAGGATTTCATCCCAGACTTGGCAGGGGAGGGTCTCTGGGTACGTGGAGAACAATTGTCTCTCCTTCGGTCCTGTCAGCCAGCAAACACAGAGAGCTGGCACACGCTCAGTGGGAAAAGAGCGGGAGTGACAAGGGGGATGGACACACACATGCACACACACACACACACACACACACACACACACACACACACACACACACACACACACAGACAGACTCACACTCACACACTGCTGTGCACTTATGCCCATCTCTTCCTCACAGTACCAAAATGGGTTCTGATGATACCGCTGGGGATTGTGGGATGACAGGCTGGTTCTGCGAAGTGGATGGGAGGACCTGATGAAAATAGTCTGTAAAATGACCACAGTGTTAGCCTGCTGTCAGACTAACAGACAGGACGACAGAGAGGAAGAGAGGAAGAGGACAGAAGAGACAGATAAAGAGAGGAAGAGGCTGGCAAAGTGGCACAATGTCTGCCATGCATGCTCAGCATACACTCATGTGGACAAGTGTCCTGAGCCTGCAGCTCCTGTGTGTCTGAATGCATGTCTTTAAGTGCATGTTGTGTTTGCATGCATGCATGTGCGCCTTTACGCGTGAGCAAGAATGAGGAGGATGAGGAGGAGGAGAGGTGGGAGAGGAGGGTGAAGTGTGTGGAGGTGGAGGAGGAGGAGGAGGATGAGCTGAGGGGGGATGCACGTTTAAATTCTGTGACATCTGTTCATTACAACTAGAGTGTGTTTATTTTTATACAGCCAGCCACAAGCAGAGAGCTCGACTGGCACCGCTGGTTAATGTACCAGCCCGCTACGACGGCAGAGCAAATGAAATATTTACCGGCAGACAGAAAGAATGGGGAGAAGAGCGAGGACAAAGGGAGAGAAAGAGGGGAAATGATAAGATAATATGTGACAAAAATGCGCCCACACAGTTGCCTCCACTCACGCACACGAAGTCCCCATTCTGATCTAATTAAGGAGAGAGACAATCAACAGCTCATAGTGGAAAGGCCTAGAAAACGGCACTCTGTACGAGCTGCTGCATGAAAAATGTCCAAAACAGGCGATGCTTTATGGAAACAGGTTGCCACACATGAAGATGTATCTGCGCTGAAACATCTCCTGCAAATTGAAAGCAATGAAATATTTGTTCAAGCTTCAGAGGACACTGTAGAGCAACCAATATCACACAGAATTAGCTAGGAAATAAGCAGAAGGGGTTCAAACCATACTTGAGTATTATTATTAAAGTCACTTCCTGTTGGGGTATTTAGCAGCTTAAAAAGTGTTGAGTGGCTGGTTTAGGATGCTCAGATGGAAGCTCATGTGATATTTGACATCCTGGTTTGATTTTTTTTTAAATACTTGGCTCTGACCTTTAATTAGTGGATCAAATGTACTGATATTGTTTTAATCCTTTAACCTGGCTCCTGAGCATATTATCCGCATGGAAGGTGTTTGAATATATCTGTCCAATCTATCTTTTATATGTAGTTTATTGTGACCTGTCTGATTTGTTATTGTGCGTTGTTTTTTTCCTGTGAATGGGCGTCACACTTGTTTCCTCTTTAGGTTATCTAAAGCCACCAAGCAGTCTGGCTCCGTTGAGTTCAGTTTGTTACACATTAGAAGACTTATTTTTGATCAAACGTTGCGGATGGTTTTTCATTACCCTTTCTGATGAGGTACTGATCCAAAACTAAACGGTAGAGTTAAAACATGTCTTTCCATTTGGACAGGAAGTGTTGCTGAGCATTCAGTTAAGGTCACTCTGTCCTGCTGCAAAGCCACACTTTTTGACCAGGAGAGTGAACAGTAGCAAAGCCTAACACCCCTCCAATCATCCTGAGCAACCAGACCTTTGCATCAACAAGCCCCCCTGCCTTCCCCCCCCTCGCAACCGCCCCCAGACCCACCACTGCCCGGCCCCACTCCCATGCTCCCCTGGGACGGCCTGCTCTGGAATGCCGCTCATGGGGAAGAATCTCGCTGCAGGCGCTCAATATGTCACACGTGTCTCAGAGAAAGAGAGAGAGACAGAGAGAGGTGTGACAGGTATGTTGCAGTCCTTTTCTAAGGCAATGACAGGTTGTTTGTGTCTATGCTTATATTTGTGAGTGTGTGTGTTTGTGTGATTGTGTGTGACAGATTCCCAGATTAAAGGTTTAAAGGGTTGAGATTAACAGGCTCAGGACACAGTGCCCCGCTCTGAGCAAAAGGGAATTAGGATGGCATTAATGTCTCCTCTGCACCAGCACATTAGCCATTCATTACCATGTGGTTGCACAATCAGTACCAGGCCGCCCCTCATTTCCCTCTGTGTTATTGCATTCATGACAATGTTAACACGTCGGGATGCTTTGTTATTCATAGACTATTAGCAGGAGTGTAGTTTAACTATCAGTAATCATCAGGCAATGTCACTTGTCCTTTATTCCTAAAGCATTTTCAGGATAAAATGTATTGTTACTATATGACTGTACATTTTCTATTTGTACCTTGCAATGCAAAGATTTCTGATTTCCTTTTTAAAGTGCCGCATGTGAGATTTTTACATCCAGTTGATCATCATGTCAAATTCAATTGCTGAAAACGAACACAGTCAAAGTCAAAACGCTTGTGAGCCACAGCTGACCTCTACACCGCATTGAATTTTGTGCACCATCATGTCAGAAATCTACAGGATTGCTCTGTGGCACCAAACATGCAGCATTCCAACACAAGTTGGTCACGGTTTGGGTCTGAAGGTCAGAGGGCTACTGTTACTGGGCTTGATTTTTTGTTTTTTGATTTTTTCTGAGACAGATTATGCACAACGACAGAACACCAGAGCCAGCAGAAAAAATCTGTGTATGTAACATGGTTTAAGACTTGTTTGGGCAAATATTTGTGATTATATAAATGAAAATTGGAATGGAACAAGTCACCATTGCCAATTACAAACACAGTGAGCCAAAGAAAGAAACTGAGCAGAAAATTAAAGAGTGGCTCTGTCTACTGTAGATATCTGATTTTTTTTACTGAGCTCCTGATTTCTTCTTCCTTGTACAATGGATGACATGCTTGTGTTTTTTTCATGACTCCTATTTTTCAATTAAATTAAAATAAAATAAAAAGCAAGAAGAAATAATTAAATATCAGTTTCAGTTAAATAATGTCTTAAATTGAAATCTATGATTGCTCATGGCGTTGTTAACAACCACAACAGGGATCTGTTTTCCGGTAAAAAGATTTAAAACTCTATGTGTACTACCTGAACATTTCCGACTGGAAGATAGACAAGGTTAGGAACTAGCTGATGAACACAGTCGAGCATTTAGCAGCTAAACGACAAGTAATTTCCCTGAAGAGATGGAACAGGCTAAAACGGAGCAAACATTGTGAATGAACAGTTATTATTTGACTTATAACTTATTGACACAAACAGGACTACAAATACATGTTAATGCTGCTCTATGACTGCTAGATGAAGCTAACTGTCTGCAAACAAGTTTGCTTAAAATGTGATATGACAATGTTTTGTTCACAACTTGTCTCCACTGCAGCTAATTTCCAAAAAAAATATAAAATGGTAAGTGCAGGTTTAACACGAACATCCTGTTCCCCCAGGAAGCAACAGGATGTTTAGAAAATGTGGTCTTTAATTTAGGAAATGCTACAAGTACCCATGGTTAGAAACCGTTGCCTCATTTTTTATAAATATACCAAGGTACTGCAATAAAGTTGGCAGTTAAATTGATCTTTAAAAATGCACCACCTTGTTAAAAAATGTGAAATATCTCATACAGAATAACACGCCTATTCATTAAGGCACTGGCACACAACTCTAGACTGCAAACTTTTCCATGTTTTCTGTGTGTGCCTCACTGTGCCAAGAGAGATGTGAAGACATGGATTGACACACCATCTCTTCTCCAAAGCCTTCCTCCTCAGCCTCGCCAGATTAAGGGATTACCAGGCAAGGCGAGTGCTAAAGCTGGCTAATTCTCACCCAAGCACAGAGAGCTAAGGCAACCCAGAGCCCCGCCGAGCCCCTCTCTCCTCAGAGCAGCTGTGTGTGGCGGAGGGAGGGACGGAGCTGCTTCTCTCTGAGGAACCGGAGGTAAAGAGGGAGAAATCAAAGCATCACTTACACCATTGTATTTCCCTTTGGCATTGATGACTTTTTGCAAATTAGTACAGGTCACTAATAGTGCACACATAAAAAAAACTTTAGTTGATTCTGTGTCTATCACAAACTGTCAAATATATTTTTTATTAATATTGTTCCCTACTTCACAATCTCAGTGTCCTTATGTCAGAAGATTTGCAGCACACAAATATTGATTTTGCCGATTAGAAATATCATCAAATGATCATGAAAGCGTTTTTAAGATGAATCTAATCAAATTAAATTGAACTGGCAAAATAACAGAAATCAGAGCAATCCTTGTTGTGAACTGCAATCCTCAGTGATGATAACATGAATCATGCTGTTAGTGATCAGGGTCCATCTAATATCAGTGGCCGTTTGCACTGATCTACTCAGCAGAGCAATGTCAACTGTGAACTATAATTTGTAAAAAATGTAATGCTTTTTTGTCATATTTGACCAGTGCTGTAGAGAGGATATATCATGTCATATAATAAGTTAACAAATTGATGTAAAGTACAGTTGGATCATTTAAAAAAGTTTATGTTTTTATCTAAAAATATGACTGAACTCATGTTTCCTACTAAATTTCCCTCTCTTATACTGTTAAAAATCTTTATGCAAGACCTTTACTACATTACACTGTGAGAAGTACGTAACTCTCATGAATGAATCCATCAACATGGACGTGCCATGAAAAGGTGATAGCCAACCAATCAACCATTGGAGCACAGAAAAGATACTGTATCTAGCCGTTAGAGAGGCTGTTATTCACTGGTTTGGGGTGTAATTTTAGGCTTTCCAAGCAATCAACCGCTTACGCCTGCGCTTTACAACAATATTTACCACTTCAGTTGGACGAAGGTTGGAAATTTGGCGGGACACAAAGGCAGACAATGAGGCGCGGGAACAAGATTTCCCAAAAGTGTTCCATCACAAACAGACACCCATTCATCTTAAGTTTCGGTGCACTTTGGAGACCGGAACATCCATCTCAGTTCATGTGTGGTAAACAAGTGGGAAAGGCAATGAAAGAGAGAGAAAGAGAGGGATAAAGACAGAGGAAGAGAGGGGCCATGGTTTGGGCGCGTGCTCTCCAGCGGGCAGAGGACAATGCAGAGCTGGCAGAGTCGGTGCCTCGTGCCAGAGGGAATAGAGTGCCACATGGTGCCCCTTATGAGCAGGGCCAGCCTGGAGGGGGATGTGGGCCACAATGCATGTAGGCGTGTGTGTATATGTGTCTGCTTTTGTGCAAGCACGTGTACGTACGTGTGCATGTATGACCATTCATACATGCCGTACAAAAAAAGGTGTAAAGACAAGAAAGATGTGTCTTCAAGTTTTGTGTGTAATATATGGAGATTCATGTGTGTGTTAGAGTGTAAAGCTGGTTGTGTGAGTGCATGTGTGTATGTGAAGGGGGGGGTACAGAGAGGTGGGGCACAGGGTGTGTGTATGTGTGTGTATGTGGGGTGGGGGGGGAGTCCCAGTTCCCTTTTGCATCTTAAATTCCTCAACATCTGTTCAACCCTTCTCTGTGGTAGCAGCAGCGGGTTGTGATGTCTGTGTGTATGTGTGTGTGGACATGTTTGTGTGTGTGTACGAGCGCATACGTGTATCTGTGTGTTAGGAGTGTTTGTGTCTGTCTGCATATGTGCATGCTCTGCTGAAGGTGCTGGTTGTTACCCGCACCTTAATTAGAAGGAGACAGAGACTCATTTTCTACAATACTTGCAGGTAATGTGAGGCGCTGGCGGTGAATACAAAAAGAGACCCATTCACCTCCAAAAGCTGCGACGTCTCCTCTGCTTCCAGGACTGTGACCCCAATTACATCTCAAGTTCAACGCCTGTGATCAGAACTATAATGCATGTAGCAGGTCGTCCTGTCAGAGATACAAAAAAACTCATAAAACAAAACAGGAAGAATAAGAACTGTGGCTGAAGCAGGGCAACATATGAACCAAGTAGGTCAACCTAAATGGCCCAGGAGTGTGTCCTAGCTAGTGCCGGTACGCCCGAGTGCATTTAGCACAGTCTTCTAGCACAGATTTGAAGAAGTCAGCGCAAGAGAGATGTGGGTTAGCATTAGCATGCCATGTGCACTTATGAATGTGGAATGACAAAGATTTTTTAAATGAAATATTTAAGTCCTGTGTGCCATCTCCTGAGCGAGAGCGACAAGAGTTTCAAAGCGCAAGCATGCACAGCTCGGGGACTCATCAGTGGTGAAAAGTATGTTTTCTCAAGTATAGTACTAATCTGAGGTACGTATACAACACTCCATTTTATGCTTGTTTACACTGCTACTCCTCAACATCTTAGAGAGAAAATTTGCAGCTTTAGTTAATAATTACAAATGCAATTAAATAAAACATAATACTACCTTAAATATATCATGCTTTTGTCATAGGCTAAATAATCAAATCATAAATAGATTTTCTCACAGTACATTTTCCTGATGATACCTATGTATACTTATGTAAAACTTTAAATGCAGAAGTTGACTTGTGATCTTTATTTAAAGATGTAACATGTAACTTGAGAATGTAAGTTGATTGTGGACTCTCATTCCCAGATCGCCAAAGAATTTCAGGCAGAATACCAACCCAAAATGTCAGTACTTGACGACCTGGGAATGAGATTCAACAATCAAATATCTATTTCAAGAATCGCCTTCCCTACCTTTAAGATATCTAAAAACAACTTGACCTTTTGTTGTATACTTTGATGAGATGTGTGTACATTATGCTGAATATCCGAGAGAGATCCACAAGTTTCCTCAAAGTAATGGTGAGTTTTATTTGGTCGACTTGTCATTTCTGGAAGAATATCAGAGAGTGAGGAAGGAAGTTGGCGAACATGACGGCAACGAAGACAGCATCTCCCATGATCCCACGCCACTTCACAACGTCATCAAACTCTGCCTTTGAGCAGAGGAAGTAACATATTTAACGATTAAGTGAAGGCAAGTTTGTAGAGTTTATACTTCTTCCAGCCCTGCTTGTCTGTATCAGAGGTACATACACAAGCTGCACACACACACACATCCTCGACCTCTTTGACAGACACTATCCATTCGGCACCCCTCACTAACCCGGTGCCAGTCTTATGCCACCTTGACGCCCAGCCTGCCAAACTTATGTCACATCAGAGCAGACCCTGTGTCAACTCTTCACAGTACATATGCCAACCCAATGCCCTCCACATGCCAACCTCATGCTACATCGGTGGCAATCCTCAGACAACAATATGCCAACGGTGGACCTCTGCTTGGCCCAGCGTGCTAATCCCTCGGCTGCAGGCACCGGGGGACACACTGTATGGAAGTGGAAAAGGTCAAAAGTCGCTAGTGAATTAGGGTTCAAAGACAAATCTGTCGTTTTGGTTCTTCTTCAGTGGATGCAATTAGCAGCGAAATCCTGCTCCCAAGCCACGCTTAAGCTCTAATCTCAGAGTCTGTGGGTTCCTTCCAGTCTGCCTGTCTACCAGCCTGTCTCCCACCAAAAGCCCCTCACCTCTGTCTCTCTCTCCTTCTCTCTCTCTCCTGATGCCTGCTGGCACTTTGGGAGCAGTGCCCCTCCAATCCCTGTACCCCCCCACCTCCACCACCCCACCCAACCTCCTCCTCCCATCCTCCCCTCCCCTCCCTCCTCCTCCTCCTCCTCTGGATGCCAGCCGACGGCCCTCACAGTGTGGCACGCCATCTGCTGCCGCCCGCCCCGGCAACCCATCCACCCCTCCCCTCCTCGCTAACTCTGCCCCCCCACCCCTGCAGACAGCAGCTACCCACAATCCCCCTCTGCCTCAGCCGCGCAGCGCATAGAACAGGAGGCTTTCGCACAGATCACTTCACCCCCCGATGCCCCCGCCAGAAAGGAGGATGCTGGGGAAAGTGTGTGCTTGCGTGTGTGTGGTGGAGGCAGCGGGGGCCTCAAAGACAAAATATTCAAGCTTTTAGTTTTGTGTGTGAATAAAAACAACACACATAATGTACATGCATGCACTCAGATTAAATCACATGGTATCAATATTTCATTTTTGCTTTCTTGCTGAACATTTGCGTTTGCAATCAGAAGTTACCTGAAGTTTGTGGTTGTTGCACGTGCTCACACACATCTCTCTCTTTCTCAGACATATTCTCAGGACTGGGAGGGTTACCTTTAAAAATGCATTCCCTTACAATTGCTAATTACCTGTTAAAAACGTAGTCAGTGACGTAATCCAAGAATCACAACATTAAAGTAATGTAACTTGATCACTTTCCGTTACTTTTGGATTACCTCAATACCAAACATGTTGTGTGAGACTTGTGACGTGTTGTCATGCATGTGCCTGTTAGTAATCCCCAATTTTACTAAATGTATCTGTATTCTAATTACATCTTTTTTCTTTAACTAAGACACAGTTACATTTTGTTGGTACCCTAATTACATAATCCTGTTGCATGTATTCTGTTACTGCCCAAGCCGCAAACACACACATAGACACATAGCTTACACACAAGTACTACTCTTTGGCTGCTTTCTTAAAGGGCCAAACCGTATTGTTCTGGACAAAGAGTTCATTTGAAAAGCTGATAAAAGCCATTCTTAAAACAAATAAACCTGAGTGCATATTTTAAAAAAACATAATTTAGGAAATTAAACAAAATGGAGTTTTTGCAAATGAATGCTTCACACTGATATAGAAAAAGTTTGACATATAAATTTTAAGTTTCTTTACAGATGATAATTGAAAATATTAGTCTGTTTACAACAGGTAAACAGACTAATATTTTCTATCAAAACCAGATAAAAATACAAATAACATACATGTATTTATCTCTTCAAAGTCATCTTGTGTATTCAGTTTAGGTGTCGGGTCATCCTTTTTATTTGCTCTTGGATCAGGGATTGTGCCTTTAATAACAAATACATGTGTGTAATTAATATTTTTCTGATTTTGATTTATGTTTCTTTACAGATCAGGAATGAAAATATTAGCTTTGTGGCTGATTTTCTGTTGGAAACAAACTTCTATCAAAATCAGATACAAATACAAATAACACACATGTATTTGCCTATTCAAAGATCAATATTTATAATATACAGGTATGTTTAAACATAATCTTCCTTTCTTACACACACAATACTTTGCTAACGTCAAGCCACAGAGGTAGCTGACATGACAGTGAATCATAAAGCCTCTCTATGGAAACACACACACACACGCTGCTGCTGCTGCTGCTGATGCTGCTGCTGCTGCTGCTGCTGCTGCTTGGGATCTTATGGTGGCTTTGTGGCAGAGCTCTCTGATCCCCGTTTAGCTGTGAAAAAAAGAGAGAGATAAGATGAGAGACATCAAACTATAGCAGGAACATGAGAGAGAGAGAGAGAGAGGGAGGGAGAGAGAGCAGTGCTCCATCCATCTTGTGTGGGTATGGAGCCTCATGGCTGGCACTCTATCCATCAATGAGCGCAACATTAACTCTCTGGATCAGAACCAACATCCCCAGATCTCTCTCCATCTCTCTTCCCCGCCCCTCACTCTGCTAAATACACACACCAACACACACACACACATATATACACCATTAGTATTCCACTGCCATCCATGAAAAACCTCAACATCCACCTCTCTACCCTCCTCTCACTCACACCAAGATTCTTTCTTCATCCCAAACTCTCCCACTCTATCCAAAATCAAAAAGATATTTTTATATTCGACATGCTTGTTGGGTCTCTCTCTCCACCTTTACACGCCTTCACCCACCTAAACAGCTAACCTCCTCAGTCCCTCTGATGTCTGGCTTGTCTCGATTCACCTCCTCTTTTCTCCTCTCCAGATCTCCTCTCCGCTGAGCTGCCTGATCCGCTCCTCTCTTTGTCTCTCTCCCAGTTGGTGTTAATAATTTAACTACTGAGCTGCTGCAGAGCTGGCTCCCATCCAGGCCTCAGATTGGCACTGTCTGTCTATTTATGACACTGTGTGGCGGCGCACATGTGTGGGATGTGCAAGAGTGAGAGGAGGACAGTGTGTGTGTGTGTGTGCGTGTGTGTGCGTGTGTGTGTGTGTGTGTGTGAGTACGTGCATGTGTTTCCCTATTAGACTTCAGCCAATAGCAAATTAGCCTCCAAAGCCACAAGACTGTCGCCTAAATTGAAGTTAGAAAGGGAGACGTGCGTTACAAACCCTGATTCTTCCTCCAGATTTCTCAGTGTAAGACTGGATTATTTAACTTACTATTCACACAGCGTGGTTTGTAATAGTGTGGTGTGTGGGACACTCAGTCGACAGCCAATTACAATATTATGTTATTGTGTTATTAGCTGAATGTCGACTGGACTTTCAGGTTGTGTTTAGTGTGATGTAATAGCAGTGGGTGTGATGATATTTTTTCTCAAAGCTCCTGGTAAAGATGCTGAAAATGTTTTTTAAAATAATACGACTGATAAATGGTCAATTGTGGTTTCAAAATCTAAATGTTCCTCTTAAATAATTTCATGATGTAATTTATATTCCTATCTGTGCTCTCCCCCTTATAGGCCTATAGTTGAAGTGGTAGCTTTCATCTTCATTGAATTACACAGAAAGCAGCAATCACAAACAGGATGCAAAGAGAGAAGAAAAAAGGGACGGACAAATCCAAGGAGCGGAGAGAGGTTTTCATCATGCCTTGCAGAAAAAAATCATCTCCTTAAATCAGAGGGATTTAAGGAGAAACAGAGCGTAACGGCAGCCAGGTGACCTCCAAGGTCAATTATCTTTTTCCCATGACGTGTATAAATATGCAAAATCTAGTATATCAATATGCAAGGATAAGTGGTGTCATGTGTTTTTTAGAGGAAAAGGATCGATGCAGCAAAATATTTTTGTTGACCAACTCTAATAAATATTTTAAACTGTTTTTTGATCATATTTAGAATAATAGGTTTAATTCCTAAAATGATTCTGTCCCATTTTATCTACAAAATGATCCAGCTCAACTAAAAGAAGTTGGACAATTGTGTAGAGATGCAAGTTATTTGTCATTTTACAACATATATAATAAGTTTTTTTTTTTAAATGCAGACTACATAAGATCTCAGCAACAATTTTCCCAAATTTGTTCCCTTCACATTACCTGAAAACCCTCTACACACTTTGGTTTCAGCTGAAAAAGCTGAAAAAAAATAGGTGACATTTCCGAAGCAAGTGTGTGACACGGCGTGAATCTCGATGCCACCTCCCACACCTCTCACCCTCCTACGATCCTGCCCACAAGAGATCTCTGCTGGGCGAAATCAGTGCAAGCAGCTCACGACATTCATTTGTTCATCCCTGGTATCATCAATCATCCGTAAAATCAGCAGTCTTTTTTTTTAAACATCAGTTACAATAACGATAAATAAAGATAATTTGTAAGTGCATTTCTTCTTGGAGAATTGTAGACTTTTTAGGATGTAATTGTCCCTGTTTTTATGTTAATTATTATTTGCTTACAATGCTTTATATGTTTACTCTTAATTATCTGAACAAAATTTAACCTAATTTTATCTTCTCATGTTTTTATAGTGTAACCAACAAATAAGGATTGTTTGCGACACATGACGTCCTCCCAGATCCATATTCTTCATATATGTTTATAATCCATCTATAATCTTGTCATCCTAGTTGTCCATACTCTAATTTTACTATGTTGGCCTTCACACATGGCAATCTTTTGCATACCTGTCTGTCCTGGGAGAGGGCTCCCTCCTCTGTTGCTCTTCCTGAGGTGTTCCCATTTTTTCCCTGTTATAGGGGTTTTTGGGAGAGTTTTTCCATCTCCGCACTAATGGTCTAAAGATAGATGGACTGGTATGTTGTACAGATTGTGAAGTCCCTTGAGGCTAACGTGTGATTTGTGGTATTGAGCTAATTTAAAAAAAAAAATTGACTTGATTTGACTTTTCACCAATGCATCTGTCAAAGTCTCCTTTGCAGTATCTGCTCACATGCAAAGCCGGTGTGGTGAATGAATGGCTCGATAAGGCCTTCACTGGGATTCATAGTAAACAGACATATGCAAGGCCGCCCACCGCTCCACCTTATCTAAATTTGATATCTCATAAGGGCCTTTCACACTTGCCGGAAAACATAAGCGCACCACAAATGGCTGCATGCACACAGAACCTGCACTGTCATTAATTTCAGAGATGGAGGGAGGTCAGTGTACCAGACGGTGTTTGTGTGTTTGTGTGCAAGCATGTGTGCAGGCTCGCATGGTAGTATATGTGTGCTCACATGTATGTGGATGTGCATGTCAACGGGGGGGAGGGAAACATGCATGTGCACACACACATACACGCACCGGTGTTGACAGGTGGCTGTGGTAAAGAGGTGGTCCCTGAGCTGGGGTCTGCCTGTCTCTGGCTGAGAGAGAGAGGAATAAAAAGCTCCCAGCAGCTGTCGCCCTAATTCCTCTAACACGGTGCTTGTGCTCTGATTAGAAAACAGATCTGGCCTCTAATTTACTCCTGACACCAACTAATGCTCTATATCTCAATCGCTCCGTCCCCGCTCGCCACTGGCCTGCCTGGCTGGACACACACACCTAGTGACTCAAAAGGCTAAGAGACATGCTGATATAAAAGCACACGCAGGTACAAAAAACAAGCAGCTGAGCACGACAGACATCACTTCGATATATCACACTCAGACACACTGCTGTTCACATATCAGACTTGGATTGTTCTTCTGCTCAGTCTGCAAAAAACTAACCAGGCTTGAAGAGTCAAGTGTGTTGCTTCAAGGCAATCTGAGCGGTTACATTCCTGTAGGTAGAACAATTGCTGCTGAAAATGTCCAAACTGCGAGGTTGTACTCCACAATGACTTGTGAAACTTACCAGTGAATTAAACGTCCCCTTAGAGCAGTGGTTCTTAAAATGAGACTATCTAATTCCCACCATTAATGACAGGCTGTATTTGTCTACAGAGTGTTGTTTTCCTTCTTCAGTTCATCAACATGCTCCTTCTTCAGTTGTTTCATATAAGTCATCTTTAGAGGCCCGAGCAGGATACATTATCTAGTGAATCAGTGTTTCTCAACCTGGCAGTTGCAAGATCATTTCCAGGGGGACGCCAGATCCTTGTGGAGAAAAAAACGAATCAAAATATTTTTATACTGGGAAATAGCTTTTTCTTGTGAATGCCTATATCATTTAAAATAGATTTTAGTGAGTGCATTTGTTGGAGTCAAAGTGTGCAGGCATATGAGTTCTGATTGGAGGCACACAAAAAAAAACCCATGTTTTCATTTTGTAACTTTGAAATGCTTTGGCAACACAAATCCTCATTGTCCTGCCAATAAAGCTACTCTGAATCTGAAACATTTGGGATGTTGTGAGTTATAAGTCCCAGTACTGTGAACACCAACCTGAATTTTCTGGAGGGTTGCGACTGAAAAAGGTTGAAAACCACTGCAGTAAATGACAAAAAGGCCAAGATTGGAAACAAAATCTGAGAGAAAAGATTTTTTTTTATTTTTTTTTTTCATTTTGTCTAAGAAAAATGTGTTTTGCTTTCTGGCATTATCTTTGGTGTATGTTTTAAATTATAAAATGGGTTCAGACTATGACACCAACGGTGGTTGAAACTAGATTTCAACCACCTTCATGCTGATGGGTCTATCTGGGGTCTACTTTCTTCTGAGAAAATCCTGTTGGAGGCTTTTGAGATAAATTGCCAATATAAAAAAACAAGGAGATTTTAAAAAGTAGTTGCATATAGAAAAGTCGAAGTGAGTGAGTGAGAGAACGGAAAGTGATGTTCACTGCTGCCAGTTTTCATGCCAGCGGAGGAGGAGAGGCTGGCTGGGTTGTCTGGGTGTCTGGGTGCTGTGACGGGGTTGGCCCAGCAGGGGGCAGAGGTGTGATGCAGGGAGTGGGAGGTGACAGCTCAGTGTCACACTGCACACAGGGTGTCACCTCACCAGGCTGGGAGAGAGAGAGAAACAGAGAGAGAGAGAGAGAGAGAGAGAGAGAGAGAGAGAGAGAGAGAGAGAAAGTGGACAGGGAGTCAGAGAAAAAGGTGAGAGATATAACTCAAGCAGTGTGTGTGTGTGTGTGTGTGTGTGTGTGTGTGTTGTGTGTGTGATCTGATGCTTGTATCTTTGTGAGGACTTGAGTTTTAGACCTTGAGGTGAGGACATTTATGGAAAGTGAGGACATTTTGGATCGTCCTTCCTTTTTTATGAGGCTACCTGAGGGTTAAGTCAGAATTAAAGAATCCATTATGTTACTGTGATGAAGCTAAACCTGAGAAGATTCCAGAAAACAGACATCAAACCACTGAAAAACCTTTCTAAACGTGCGTGAGTGTGCTGCTGTGTGGGGATATAACCGGCTAGTAGTCGGGTAGGTTTCTTTGTGTAAGTGACTGCATGTGTGTGTGGTTTTGTGTGTGAGAAATCCTTTTTTATTTCCTCTTTCTTCTCTCTCTGTCCCCTGTATCTGTCTCCAGGGACTCACTTGGCACCTCTCCCTACTTTTAATTCTCGCTCTGCAAACTGCTGCTGTCTGAACACAAGCTGGCAGCACATACACGCACACACACGCACACACACATTCTTGGTTTCACCAATGCAACGGTGAACCCCCTCCCAAACAGGCGATGAAAGACACCCACACAGTCGCCCCACGTCCGGTTTAAATGCAACACACACGTTTCTCTTTCACATCACTGTCATCGGAAATATTGGAGAGGAATTCACAAACACATACAAGGGACATCAATGACACAGTACAAGTTGAATTCAAAGAGATAAATACAAACACACACAACGCACAGTGATGAAAGACTGAGAATGCTTAAAGCCTCCCAGGAAATTCGCACTCACTCCCAGACACACACACACACACACACGCACACATTTCATCACTGACAGTAGCTGAGAGACACAGAGACAGCATCTCTGCTACTCAGAATACAAATCCAGTGTGAAAGAAAACACACACACCCATGATGAGCCCTTAAAACATGAACAGAAATCAAGGAAGTAAAAGGACATGAACATCCCACATTTATTTGTTTATTTCGATCCCTACTAGCTGCTCCAAACCAGCATAATAACATAACTGTCAGCGGCGCTCACGCAGCCAGCCGAACGCATACAAGTTCTCCAGCAAAACATACATACACTGACAGGCAGACGAGCCAAACTTCAAAAGCGAGAAATAAATAAATTAAGGACGAGTCTGATAGGGATGAATAAATAACAAGAGGAGAGAGACGAAAACAGGAAGGAGATAGGGAGCGTGCAGCAGTTAGAGAGGAAGCAGAGAGGGAGTTGCAGTGCTTTTTGGAAGGAGGCTGGAGGTGGCAGGCAGGGAGAAAGAGACTGTCACACACACTTCTAATCTCCTTCAAGTTAAACTGGCATAGATGGAAAACACACTCCAGAGATAGATATCTGTGTGCAGCTGCAGGTGGAAAAGTGCCTTCAAAACACACAGTGTGAGACCCAGTGACTCGCTTGTCTTTTGAGTTTCCTACACTCTGTGTCTTTTTTTTAATTATTTGGAGAAGGGTGTGAGTGTGAATGCAAATATGCAAATGAAACGGTTATTATTGCATTGCTCATCAAGCAGCGCGGAGCAGACATTAATAGGCTGATGAATATGCATGTGAATTTGTTAATTAAGTTAATTATTCTGCTGAAAATGCATTCGTCTTCCAAGGACATCTTCCCCAGGATTCCAACCTGCTCCACTCATTAGTCATGCGATATTTTACACTGGGCGCTGGGACAAGAGGTAGAGAAGGGAGGGGCAGCAGGGGCCACCGGGGTTGATATGTATACAATATAAGGGCATCATGGCTTTCAAGTCCACTTAAGAACAGCAGGAAGAGCCTCAGAAAGTGATATAATGGCATCATAATGACGCCTAATCCTTCATCAGCGCTTCAAAACTGAAGGGTCAGAGATGGAGACAAAGCACTGCACCCAGCTACAGTAGGGCGTACTCACTCCTAGTGGCCAGACATTCGCTCCATCTCTGCTTTTTCTCTTTCCTCTCCAGTAATTCCCCCTCTTCACTGCTTTTCCTCTAATTGCTTATTAAAACCCTCTTAAATGAACTTTTTGTGCCAACTTTCCAACACATTAATTAATTGTTGTAGCCAATTAAGTGTCGCTGCGCAAATGAGCTTCAGCACAAATGGTCCTGCAGGGCCCGTCCACCCCCCCACCCCCCCCACCCCATCTACACCACCTTCACCACCTCCCTCCTCCTCCTCCTCTTTTCTACCACCCTCACTGACTGCTTTCCCAGCATCCCCTCTGCCCTTAAAGCGGCAGCATCCACACACACAGAAGGAGAGAGACAATGATCTTGCCTAGCCCATGAAGCTCTTTGAATTGAATTGGTAATGAGGGGCTGAGACCTTGCTAAAGTACTTTGGTTCGCAGAAATGCAGCATCATGCAGAGAGGGTGATGTGTCTTTGGCTGAAGTGGAGATGACTGTGAAAAGGTCAGAGAAAGATTTTTAAAAAGCTAGTGTCTCCTTCAGTTTGAGCTTATTTCCATTATTGGTTATTAATGGAGCAGATAAAAGCAAATACTTCAGTGTAGGTGAAATTTATATCAAAGGGGTGAACGTGATTCCAGATTATTATGGTTTTATGACCTGGCACCAGTGACTGTACATAAAATCAACACACATCTGGATCATCTGGCCGATCCCAAACCCTCCTAAAAAATCTCTTCGGTTGGTCTCGCTGCTGTTGAGCGATAAAGAAATAACGAGTGTGTGTGACAGCAGTTTCTCACAAAACTATAAACTGAGAAGAAATGGAGATGGTGTTATGGCATCAATAAAGCATTGCTGTTGCAGCACTAAAGCATATATCACTGCCGGGATAAAGTCAATCAATTTTTTCGAAATATCACATAAATAAAGATGTAGCCATAAACGAAATGACTGGCATTAAATTTAGTTTGATAGAAGACAAAGAAGGGATCTGATGAAGACAGCACAATTCGCTCGCAACCCAAGATGCATTCATAATTTAAAAAAAAAATCTGTTGCTCAACTATAAGCTCAAAACAAGTATTTTTTGAAGCAGTTGATATCAATTTTAACATGTTTTCTTCATGCTTTATATTAGCTGTTCTTTGCTCATCACTCTGTATGTGTGTGTGTGTGTGTGTCTTAGATGTGAGACTGTGGGAGTCCCTTTCTCCCCTCGCTGAGTTTACACATAGTCACTGATCAAACAGCTTCAGTCATCAAACTCAACATCAAACCATAGCAGGGCACAGAGAGACAACAGCGGCCCAGATTTACACTACACAAAGGAACTACCACACACATACGCATGCAAGAATTCACACACAGCCGCACACACACACAGAAAAGAAGAAAAACAGACATGCGTGTGGAATACCTGGATATTCAGTGCAAGAGAAATTAACTTGTTTTTAAGAGTCAGTTAAGAGACTTTTGCTGGTGCAATTCCTATTTTTTACCTTCAAATGTAATCTGGGATTTATTACAGTAACAAGTAAAAGCGATAAAAAATGAGTGAATTTATGGAGTGCTTCAGCTGCAGAAATTCATTGTTATGTTTTTTTCGGTCACATCTCAAACTGTGCACTTCTGAATGTTAACATGGTCTCGAGTTAATAAATCTCAATCTGAATCTAATAAAGAGTGTCAACACAGCCAGGAGGCTTATCTATATGCTGTATGAAAGTGTAAAATAGCTAACACAAAATACTGAATTGCTTACTTTTTTTCCCTCCAGAGGCTCCTTCATCCCAGTTTGCCCTCTTCTTCTTTTTCCTGCTTCCTCACTGAGTTTGCTGCCAAATTAAAATGTAGCACCAGTTCAGACAGACTGATTTGCCAGCGTTTTAAATGCAGTGTTTGTAGTGGCTAGCTGAAAAATTATAATGAACTTTGTGGCGAAGAAAGTTCAAGCTTGAAAGCAGCATCTGAAAGGTGACTTGATCCAGACTTTCTACACCAAAACAATGTACAATATGATCCACTGCTGAAATTTTGGCTGATAGATTAGACATATTTCCTTTGCCCAAAATTCATCAGCATTTTTTTCTGGTGTGCATTTAAGCAGAGGGAAACACATCCCTAAGTGCTCTTTGTAGTCAGTCAGGGTTCTTGGCACATGTGTGATGCGAGATCTGGGTTTGTCATTTTACATTAATTTAGAAGGAGCTGCTATTTGTTCAAGGTTGCCAGATTTCACACGGTGGATAAAGGATATCTAACTGCTGAGATTATAGTAAAGTTTGATGCAGATTCCAAATTTGTGCTTTGACAAACAGCTTGCACAGGGACTGAGGAAAATTGGAGCAAGCCGTGATGCAAAAAATACAATTGCATTAATAAAATTTGGTATGAATTGACTGAAATTGGCTGTCAATCAATGCAGTATTTGTCTGGAAGTCCACCAAAATCACTGTAGCTGACAGTGAAGCGGCGGCATCCAAAATGGAGGCTCCATTTTGAATGCCGCCATCGCCTGTCTCTGCCATGCCGAGTACGTGCTTCAGACTGGCAGCATGGCACATTTATGGGCATTCCCCATAAGGTGCCTTTCTGATTGATGGCACAGCCTCGTGCACCTCCCTCTCTTCAGTCCTGATTTATTCGTCTAGTCTCTGTGACTTGGCACTGGCATTGCCCACTACTTCTCCTGTGGAAACTCCCTGTGGGCACATTCACTATTATTTGGAGTCCCGATGGGCGAACGCATCAGACAGAAACATACACGTACACACCCTCATACACACACACGGCACCGTCTCATCTCACTCACACTGGGCCTGTGCTAGAGGGCAGGTGAGCCTCCCACTGCCTCCACTCTGAAAGGATCTCTCACCCAGAGGGCTCAGCTGCTTGGTGGGCCAGAGGGGTAAGCGGCTCTGTATGCCTGCCAAGTGAGGAACTGGTCTGGGTATGCATGAGGCCAAGCCTAACACACACACAAACACGTCCGAATGTGCGCACACACAGCCAGTCTGCATGAACCTCGCAGGCTTCTGCCTCTGCCAATCTGCAGTTTATGATCCTTGTCTGCCTGTCAAGATCTTCATAAAGAGATCAACCCAAGTGGTAAAGGAATCAACACATAAATAAGAATGGTGCATAAGGGAGCACTTCACGTAAATGTCTGTCTGGGTCAAACTCATATCACATATAGGGCAATTATATAAAATCTATTGTGATTCACAGTGAAAATTAAACTGGACTTAACACTGTTACCTAATGTAATAAATTTATATCATTGGTATCGGTTAAAATATCATAGGTAAGGCATCTATGCACTCCAGTATATGAGTGACAGCATGCTCCTTGTTAAAATTGGTTTGCATTTTGTCAATAAACGAAGAAAAAAGAAGACGAAGTGCAGCAAAATGTTGTTGCGCTCTTGACATCAAACTGCAGCACCTGGGTAGAGCCACGCAGTGGACACAGCGTAGTCTAGAGAGCCAAACAATTTTAAATCATCCACTACATCTGAACCTTCCTCACCCTCAGCTATGAATTAACTACAGGTTAGCAAAACATTTTTTAAAAATAATCACATGAAATTATTGGTTAGCTTATTGGTATCTGCCATGAGAAGCTGGTAATTGTCGGTCATCCGTATCAGCTGAAAAAAATCCATATCGTGCATCCCTGATATAACCAATGACAAATTATTAAATAATGAAAAAACATTTTGGATTATGGCTGCAACTAACATTTATTTTCATTGTAGATTAATATGTTGATTATTTTCTCATTTAATCGGTTAGTTGTTTGGTCAGAAAATGCAAGAACATGGTGAAAAATGTACCAAAGCCCAAGATGTCCTCATTTGTCTTGTTTTGTCGACAACCCAAAGATATTCTGTTTAAACTGGAAAATGTTTACATTTACGAAGCTGGAATCTGAGAATTTTGACCTTTTTTGTCTTTAAAAATTGCCAAACTGATTAACTGATTATCAAAATAGTAATTTAACAGTTTAACAGACAACTGATTGATTAATCGTTGTAGCTCTACTTTGGACACAACCAAAGGATTAAACGACAGGGCTGACAAACAACAAACAAACAAACACTCCAAAATGTCTAACCTTATCAAATCTTTTCCATGTTTAAGATACAGTTCTGCATATTTTGTTTAGCTTGAGGGTTTTTCAATCTTGGCGTTTTTTTATTCCAGATTGTAAATTGGGGGTGCTTTTAATTGTGCTTGATATCTTTCTATTCAAAGTAGAATAAAAATGAACAAACAGGTTTCCAGATCATAACAGCAATAAGAGACACTAGAAACCTGCTGTAATTGAGCCCATTCTGCACTTCTCAACTTCGATCAGGCCCTGCCGAGGCCCAACTGTGAGGACTTCCTGTAGTTTGAGCTGCAGCATGAGTGAATGCCTACCATCTAGTGGCCGCCACAGTGAAACAACCAGAAATGCCAGGAGAGACAATTCAACTGGTCGCATAACTTCCTTTAATAAACTGAACCAAGAAAACACATATTACAAAATATTTTTTTTCCTTTTTACAGACACATTAAACCATTTTCTCCTCCCTTTCCTTTCCAAAGCAAAAAATGGAAACAGAACCATGGACCATTATTTTTCTTCAAGCGTGTATCATTTTCTTTATGTAGAAAATAACTGCACCAAAAACAAAGAAAAAGCTCTTGTTGCACAAGTTGGCAGGGAGGCAACGACATTAGACGAGGCTTTGAGAGCCCATCAGAAAAAGCCAGAAAAGTCCGATTGGGTATATGTTTTCGAGCCTTATACTTGAACTAGCAGAATAGCATGTGGAGTATGGAGCAGTAGATCATAATGTAGTGGTTAATCCATATTTGAGACAGGAAGGTGAGCAGTACAGGCTTAGGCTTGTTACGACACAGAGATTTGCTTTATGTTAAGGAAGGAAAACCTTCATGTGGGTCGATAGCACATCGCAGTTCAGTTGGGCTGACAGACAGAATATGGAACAGCCTTTGGGTGAAATTAAGAAAATTCAGTCCAGCAGATGTACACTGTTGTAGGTGCCATCCAAAGCAAAAGCGTAACCCACGGGATCATTCAGGGGTTGCTGGAGTCACGAAAGAGGCACAAGGCTGAAAACGGGGGACTAACCAGCATGGAAGGTTTAATAAGAAACTCATGATCCTGTAGTGTTCTTATCAGTGCACTCATTGCCTCAAATATACCCACACATAATATTTTAGCTTCAGGTAATCTTCCACCTCCTCTCCATGACAGAGTGGAGGACGTCATTCTCCAAAACACTGATAATTAGAAGTGGGCACTGCAGTGGACATGACAATCGTTTGTTTTGGAAAGAAAAGATCACAGCGGCTTTCTAAATTGAGCGTCAGTTGCTGGCACTCACTTTGGAAGCTAAACTTCATTCAAGTCAGGACCTTCAGTCGACAGGAAGGAGCAAGGGATTGCAGGTGGTGACTGTCCCTAATTGGACTGGTAAAGGTCCAAACACTCCATCTAAGAGAACACGACAGCTTGTTCAGTGGTAAGTGATGTTCATGACCTGAAAAGGCCCTTAATCTCTTTCTTTCAGACATTCATTTTCAATATCTTTGATTCATCTTTAGCTACCTGCTCATGGTCCAGTGAGTCCTAATCTGCAGGTGTTCCTCTGCATTCTTCCTCTACCTTTCCCTTCAGGCCAGGAAGGTGGAGCCATCCCACAATACCTAGGTCTGTCTCTGGGGACTGAGGGTCAGCGGGCAGCTCCGTGGGAAAAACGGAGGTCCTGATCCTTCGGGAACTGTGCTGCAGTGGTCGAAGCAGTAGTCACCAGTCCTGCTGGGGCCTCAGCTGCAGCTGAGGGTTTAGGCGGGGAGTCTGCAACCCAAGGTGGAGGGGGCTGTCCTCGGGCCGGAGCATCCACAGCAGGAGAGGGGTCCTTGCTGCGCTGAGGGGCCCCAGCCTCCGAATCCTGCTGAGAGATGAGCTGGAGCAAGGCGGCTGCCACGGCAGGGCTGATGTCCTGGCTGGGTTGGGTTTCAGACCCGGCCTGCTGGGCATTTCCTAGGAGGAGAGCTGATGGAGGTGGCCCCGGTGGAGAGGGTGGACGCTGCTCACCAGACGGGGGCACCTGGTTGTCCCCAAGTTGTTTTCTTTTTGATGCGGCACCATCTGAGGGGGCCAGACAGGACACAGGACAAAACATTAGCTAACAAGGCATATTTGGAATATAATGTTAAACATGTGACTGTCTATAAAATTACCCCGTAATCTCATTTATCATCTGCTACTGTACATCTCATGTGCTATTACAGAAAGTGCCTGTCTCAAGGGCCTGACATGGAGTTACACAATGTTAACATTCCTACTTTCACCACTAGAGGGAGGTAGAACACTTGTGTATCTTTAAGGGTAACCGGTATATTTCCATATCATTACATTGGCATTTATGTCAGTATTGTTGCAATTAAGTTAACTTTGTTAACCTAAGGGAATTGCGTAGATAAGGTACAGCAAACAAAGATATTTCTGGCCTGTGAAAAATGTACAATCATGTACCTGTTTTGGTACAGTAAATGGTAAGCCTTATAAAAGGGTAAAAATGGTTTTATTTAAATAGTTGTCACTGTAAAGAATGTGTATTAAATACTGCTTTTTTACCAATTCTTTTAACTAATGTAATGTATGCAAAATGGATGCATCTGTATTTGTTTTTCCTCAAAACAACCACATTGAACAAAAGGAAAAATGCAGGAACTAGGTGAGAAAACACTTGGAAAGGGCATGTATAGTTGGATGAACAGATAGGGTGACTTATTGAGGAGAATTTTAAGAATTACAATAGTCACGACAAAATAACAACCAGGTTGTTTTAGTTTTCCAATCTACAGTAGCATAAGGCAAACCAAGGCAATAAGGTTTTCAGTGGCCTTGACTGAAGAAATAACCAGAAGAAAACAGGACTATTACCATTTCAGCGTCAGCAGCATTGTGAACAGTTTTATTCAACTTGCTAATCACATTTTTGAACTAATATCTGAGTCAGTGTGAACAGTTAAAATCAAAAAGAAATGTGTGACAAACCAAACTTAAAAGAAACACATGCAGGTGAGGTCTAAAGATTCAAAACATTTATTTTCCACTTGATAATTTATTAGACTTTCTTCATAAAAAGGCTGACATTACAGACTGTTTAAAGCAACATCACTTGCTGTGAAGAATTCATGACACCTGCTTTAAAATGAAAAATGAAGTGAGGAAGAAAAAACATATGTGGAGATGAGACAGATACAGAAACAAAGACTGTGAGAAAGAAACAAGTAAGAGGGAGAAACGTGGAAGGGAATACAGTGTGAACCTTTTTCTTTTACTGAAATGAAAAATACTACACTTCCTTCTGGTTTATTGAGTACACCAGTGAGAGATGTCCACGTGCAACAAACCTTTGCCTGGTGGTTACCAGAGTCACATGACGAAGAACGCTCCAGAGACATTTTGTAGGGTTTTGCTTTTGCATTTTCCAGTAGGAGGATGGTGAGTTTGTGTTTAAGGAATGTCAGGGATAGAGGAAGGGGAGGGGGACGCATGATACATCTAATAGCCTAATTTATTTAATTAATTTGATAATTTTGTTGATTTTATCAGGCAGTCTAAAGTTTAATTAAATTGAGTATACAGGAATTTTGAGTACCAAAACTCAGTCAGCATCCATTTGTTCTCTGCCCTGCTCTCCTCATTCTCGCAGTCCCCAGTGATTTCCACCTGAACCTAGTTCCACCTTTTTTCCACCCTCTAGAGACTAAACCCGGACTTGCCCTTGCGATCAGTAGTAGAGGCAGACGAATCGCGTGTGAGTGCCTCCTCTGATTGGACGCCATTGCTCTCATCGCCTTGCTCCTCGGTTTGGGGCTTGATGATGTGGCCTAAAATGAGAGCCAGCAGGTTGGCCTGGTCTTCCTGGCTAAGTGGCGGGTCTCCGGGTGTCGGTGAGAGTTCCTGGGGTTCAGGAGGCGGCTCTGGGGGCTGGGACCTGGGAGCCGACTGGGCCTGGTCATCTGGAGCCCCCTGGTGGTCAGAGGCCTCACTGAGGGCAGACAACGACTGGCTGAGAGTCTCTGGGTTGGAGAGGTTGAGGAGCTGGGCAACCTGGGGAAGGCTGAGGTCCGTCTGTCCTTGGAGGAGATTCAGCAGCACTGCCAACTCTGCCTGGTTCAACTGTTCTGCAGCAACTCCCAAGCCTGAACACACACATTCACACACAATATTTAAACATTTTACACAAAACACTCCTTATGTTCATGTGTGTTTCTGCTCCAGTGCTTGTGTGAGGCAGCTGTTACCTGACAACTCACGCTCTAAGTTGGCTGTGGAAGGCGGTTTTCCTGGTGGAGGAGGCGGGGCTCCAGCCGGGCTGGTTTGGGGCCGGCTGTTCTCACCACTGGAGGTCCCTGTCACTTCCTTTCGGGGCACTTTGGGAACAGGCACATCCTCGGGCACCCCACTCTGACGCGCACGCCGCCTCTTCTTACTCCACAGCTCATGGCAGTCCTGGTGGTGAGGAAGACTGGAGAGGCAGAGGGCAGTGATAATTATAGCACAACCAATTACAAATCTGTAATCAATCAAACAGAAGTTAAACACAACAATTCTATGTTTCAGATCATTACACACTAATAAAAACATATTTATGAATATTTTATTCAATTTCTGCCCCTAAATCCAAAACACTGGACCTTTTTTCACAATTAAGATCTAAGAGCATAAAAAACATTCATTGTGCATTTAAAATATTTTTTCCCAGTCTCTCACAACAAGAGATTGATATCTGGTACTATTATAGATGAAGGGTACAAGCAGAGGCCATGGAGCTACTGACTCTGGTGGCTGCATCCTGCTGGGCTCGACGTCACACAGGAAGTCACTGTTGAGAGCGTGCTCAGCTGTACAGCGTCGTGCAGGATCGAGGGTCAGCATTCTGTCCAGCAAGTCCAGAGCAGGAGCAGGTAAACTGCGTAGAGGGAGAGAGACAATTCAACTGTAGGAACAGACGAAGGGATGAGCACAGCTACTCTGGGATAAGTGCAACATGACTACATACACAGCAAATTCTTCCCGCAGGCGACGTCTGTACTGCTTCTTGGGTTTCATGGTGTTGAAGAGAGGAAGTTTAATGACATCAGGCCAGGCTGCAGGACAGGGACTCCCACACAGACGGCTGAAGGAAATGACAGAGGGAGGCAAAGATGGGGTCAGTGATGAAAAAACAGAAATGGGGGTGTGGAGGTTGCAGCAGTGGTTATACTTGAGGTGTTGTGTTTAGGAAAGGGCAGCCTACCTGATAAGCTCCAACTGTAGAAGCTCCTGGTTAGCCTGGAATATAGGTCTCTTGGTAAAGAGCTCTCCCAAAATACACCTGAGCCATGACAGAATAGTAAGAGAAAATCTCTGTCAGACAGGATTATAACTGTGATCATAAATGCTACTATTTTTTAATAGGATACATGTACAACACATACTATAAAAAAGATGTTTTTTCTCTGATTCTGACACAAGTATACAAAAAGGGAGTGTGGAAGCTATGTGGAAAATTATGAACAATCTTCTACGATAAACCAGGTTCAAATTTGGTAGCATAGCACACATGTATAAAGAACATCGAGTATCTCACGCCTGACTGAGCTGAATTGGTCTCTTGGTGCTTCAGGATTCAAATGTAACAGACTCAGTGCTGCAAACATCCAGTTGGCTGATAATGTTGGAAACACATTTGCAGGTTTTATGTAAGAATATGGTTATTGGTGTGAGTTAGGTTAATCTACATTCAGTGCAGGTATAAAGTAAAAAGAATGTTAGGGCTCATTGGTAGGTTTAAAGATTTGTGATGTCAGACTTTTGCTTGACTATAACAATAATAATAATAATACTACATTTATTTTATATAGCGCAAGACTAGACTAGCTTGACTCATTTTGAGGAAAAGAGTGGTGGGACGGCAGCTTTTAGCTTCTGAAAGGTTACTGAGTAAGAGAGACATGCGCTTTGTGAATCTCTTTAAAATACAGACATAGAAGTTCTGATGTTTTCAAATTCATTATTTATATATTTATTAAGTGATGTAAGGATGTAAATGTGAGATTTAATGCTGATTTCCAAAAAACATGTAGTGTTAAAGCAACTAGTCACATCTGAATGAAAGGAAAAACCAATAGTCCAGATCTACATGAATTCATGACACCTACTCTACATGAGAAAATTACAGAATACCTGAGTGGGTATGTAAAAGAGGAAATAAGTAGGAATAGATAAAAGGTGCTACTGTGACAGTGTTATACTCACCCACAGCTCCATACATCAATGGCTGGAGAGTATCTCTCCTCTCCCAACAGGAGTTCAGGGGGGCGGTACCATAGTGTGATTACTTTGTTAGTGTACGGCCGACTGGGGGCGAAGAAAGAGAGGATGGTGAGGCTTGGTAGAGATTCATAGAGCATCTACGCCCCCGAGTGTCCAAACACAAGCTTTCAGCTTTCACTAAGTGGGATCTCTCTGCAGAACCAAAATGTGATGGACACTGCCATCTAGCGTCATGTCATTGTAATTGAAGAGGAAAATCCATACTCATGGTGAAGTTTAATTACTGCGTCAATCATCATAAACATATTTAATCATACATTTAAATTACAGACACAAGCAGAGGAGGTCCCTATATATACTGCATACCTCTCAGAGGAAAATATGTTGATGACAAACACTCTCGTCTTACCTTTCCTCTGAATTGTAAAGCCGGGCCAAACCAAAGTCAGCCAGTTTGATCTGACCTCTGTAGGAAGAAGCAGATAAACATCCAAGATTAGGAGCAACACTACCAGGCATAAGAAAGCATTCGAAGTGCAAGAATTAATTAGTTGTTCACCTATTAAATTAATCAGTAAATGCTTTGATAATCATTTTGACTTGTTCTTTAAGAAGAACAAGTCAAAAATCCATGATTCCAACTTCTTAAATATGAATATTTTCCAGTTTCTTTTCTGTTCCATGAATATCTGAGGGTGGCGACAAAATCATCATCTTGGGCTTTTGGAAACACAGATTAACATTTCTCACCATTTACTGACATTTTAAAGACCAAACAATTAATTGATTAATTAGGAAAATAATCAACAGATTAAAAGGACAATAGCGGTAGTAATAGTAAAGTTGCGGTCCTTCATGCTCTATGAAGAACTACTACTTCTTGAGAACTATAGTATCTAACCTTAAGTCCAAAAATGTGGCTCTGCTTGTCTGCCTGTGCCAAGTAATAACTAGTTTTCATCTAAACAACACAAATTACGAAATTTGCAATTATTACAGGGTACATCCAAATGCATCGTTTCTTTTATGTCTGATTCAGAAGTACTGATACAAGCATAAATTCACCAACATTGTAACCTAATGAAAATGCTCTCTGGACTTTGACAGGGTGTAAGCCGAATCAATGAAGTGATTGGTAAAATTCAGCAATTGTCAGGACATGTGAGGTAACTAAAGTCCAAACTTCAAGTGTCTATTTACAGTCAGTTGGACAGTAGCAGGGCAGTGAGTGAGAGTAAACTACAGCATGGCTCAAAATTCCCCTTCGCACAGCAAAATCCATAGTTTTAGCTCATTTCTATTAGCATCCAAGTCATTACTAAGTTTCCCTTGCATTCCATACTGTTTGTAGACTGGAATGTAGAATTATACTGAGCAACCATCTGTGAGAAGTTGCTTTACTCCTCCATTGCTCTTATTTGAAGCACCCAATAAAATTAGTAGCAAAGTAATTAGCATTGCTGCTGATGCACCTCGAAAAACACTTGCCTTGCGATCATTAAAGTTAGTGTTTGACTGCTTTGGGTCTTGAGTTTACAGTATTTACAGACTACTGCTGCATTTAAACCATCCGCAGTGATGTTCCAAGTTGTTGATGTGAATAATGCTGCATTATAGCTGGTGCTGTTAATGTGAATTTGTCTAAGTGGATCAGAAGTGCTAAAGTAAACAAACACATGAATAAAAAGTAGATCAAACAACCTGTAGGTGATACAGACGCATCAAAATTCACCTAAAACAACTGTTCCTGATCAACAGCTTACCTGTTGTTGAGCAGTATGTTAGAGCATTTGATGTCTCTGTGAAGGAAGTTGTTCTTATGGCAGTAGTCCAGACCCTCCATCAGCTGGCGCATGAAGCTGCGAATGTGCTCATGGGAGAACTGGACCAGGCCCGACTCCAGCAGGCCCATCAAGTCATGGTCCATGTACTCAAACACCAGGTAAAAAGCACCTAAAAACAGAGGGAACATGTAATCACAAATCAGAAACACAACTTTACACACATTAACTGCGTTTCTGGGGATTAGAGAAGTGGTCATGTGACGAGAGGATCGCTACTTATGCAAGACCAGATCAGAGAATTTTACCTGGCTTCAAATTTGCTTCTCTGTACATTAAAATTGTATGGGAAATTCCCAAATGTCCCTTTGATATGTTATTCTTGCATATGAAACTTAACGAGTATAGAAGATGTGTTAAGAGTGAAAACATTGTGTCTGTGGGCCTCCCATGGTTTACGTCCTGTGACAGTTATATGGTTTCAGAGCATATGTGATAGAGAGGGTTGAAAAACCTAACATAGATAAGACAACAGACTCTTGTCCAAGGAGTTCAAGGAGTCAAGGAGTTCATCCTGAAGAGTATTTTTGTAACCTTTCTGTGTAACCCCTCCTGTGTATATGTGTTCTGACAAAGGTTGATGTATGAAACATTACTTATGGGATGTACGTGCATGTTAAATTTATGTTAACCTGTGGAGAGAGTGGATGTGGAGATAATGGGAGTGTTATTTTAAGTGAGTCCAGATGTAACCCTGTGACTGCTACAATTGTGTCTACTACTATAAAAGCTGAAGAAAGACTGCCTCTTTTCAGTTAACATCTATGCGCTGCTGATGTGTGACTCTTGCTTGCAAGCAATAAAAGAACTTCTAGAAAATAAATATTGTGTTAAATGAGTTTTGACTGACAGAGGGCCAGAGCATCTATGACGCAGCTGATGGACAATATTTCCTTGTGTCACTGTTTATAGCCTGAAGTTTCTTACAGAAGTTGCAAACTAACACTTGCAACAACACATTTACTTGCGATGTTTCTGTACTAGACCTTCATCAGGCAAATAGTTTGTTGAAAAGAGAGGCCATCTTGTGAGAGGTCTAGTTAAATAAAACAACTTCCTAGGTGAGAGTAAAAATACTATATGGTTACATGAAGCTAGAAAAGCTTGCAACTTCGGGTCTACTCCTTCGCTCCTACGCACCTGTCTTATGTAATAGATGTGCAAAGTATTTTTCAGCTTAGAAAGTTTCAGACAGATAGCAGTGGAGCAACATTTTGTGCTCCATATGCTTACAATTATTTTCCCCTATTACCAAGTCCAGATAATTTCTAACCCTCTTACCTTTGTCCTTTTTAAAGTCGAGTGCATCCTGCTTGTCGGTGACGATCTCCTTCATGTTGACAACACTGCGGTGTTTGAGCTGCCGCAATATCTTGATCTCTCTAATGGCTGTGATGGGGAAACCCTCCTTTTCATTGTCTAAGCGCACTTTCTTCAGAGCCACTAGTTCACCTGGCAAGTTGAGGAAAGTATTTAGAAAACCAGTCAAAATGCGAATTCAGTCTCTGCTTATTTAAACATAAAACACGTGAGAACTACAGTGACAGAAGTCCAGGTAATATTCTCTTACCTGTGTCTTTGTCCTTGGCCTTGTACACTTGGCCGTAGGTGCCTTCACCTATGATGCCGATTATATCGAATTTATCTACACAGCGTTTACCCCAGTCACTCAGGTTGTGTTTGCGCTCGCCATATCGCGGGCAGCAAATCCTGTAAACCATCAAAAATAAAAACAGATTAGAATTAATGTGGGATTAAGAAGAGGAAAATTGAAAGTGGGCGAGTAAAATAAAAAGAAACTGACTTTGGTCTCTTCTTAAGGGCTGGCTGCGGTAGCGACGGAGCCTGGCGGATGGGGGACTGCGGGGGTGAGGAGTCAACTCCGTGCAGGGTGGGCGGTAAAGGAAGGTCGATAATCGATGTCCGACTGCGAATTTCCTTCTCTTTTCTAGATGACCTCTGAGGCGGGGTGGACTTCTTTGGACTGAGGTTGCAAATAAAAAAAAATGTTTTAGATAAAATTGTAATCACTTAAAGAGACAGAAGAGGAATTAGACATGTTTACCCCAGATCACCATGTTTTTTTCCCAGCTCAGTTAGTTGTAAAACAACTGTGCAGGAAAAAACATTCAAATCTATGGGTAGGACACAGAAGAACGTGAGCCTAAGGAGCTTTGCACATGTGATAATCTATAATCAAAGTTATCAGGTGCTTTTTACTTAATATCTTTTTGGTAATGTTGACTACAGAGGCATGCAATACACGAGCTGGCATAAAATAATCCAAAAGGAAAATTTGTGCCAATTGCAGACTGTAAGTAAACTGACAACACTAACTAAGTCTTTAAAGATGGTGTATTTATGCTGGTGTGAAAGCTAATTGAAAAGTCACTAATAGCATGGATCAAAGTTTAATGTGACTTTCACTCCATACAAAAGATGAACATGCATTTAGAATAATGTGCAATGTGACATATACTATCAATGTGTATCCCTGTTGAGGGTCCTCACCTGTCCTGAGCATTTCCCAGCAGTGCGGGTGGTAAAGGCAGGGGAGGCAGAGTCGACGTCTTGTGAAGCGGGGTCTGGCGGACGGGGCTGCGTGTAGGAAGCAGAGCTGGCGACTTGGCATGTGTTGTGTTTGAGGGCATAGGAGGCTGAATAGCTATTTCTGCCTGAGGTGGCGGTGGTGGAACCTGGGTGGCTGAACCGGGTGGCACAGGAGGAGAGGGCTGAGGAGGAGGTGGTGTCGGACAAGAGATGGAAGAGGAAGGTAGAGGTGCAGTAACCTGATTTTCACCACTGGGCGCATCCTGGGGTAACAGTACAGGTGGAGGGGGTGGAGGTTCTGCTACTGCTGCAGAGTCTCTTTCTGGCTGTGGGGCCTCAGCTTTAGAGGGCCGTGCAGAGGAACCGGCAGATTTACGTGCCGGTGGAAGAGGAGAAGTACCGCCACTGGCACGAGCAGCTGCTTCAGCAGCCTGGCGTTCCTTCTTCCTTCGGCTCAGCTCTGCTCCGAGGCTGGAGTTAAGTGGCAGACGAGAGGAGGGAGGGGAGCGGCTAGCTGGCCGGCTGCTGTGGGAGCTGCCCCCAGCTACACTAGAGGAAGTATGCCTCTTGTTACGGGAACGAGAGGAGGAGCGGCGAGAAGATGAGTAGTGCAGAGGGGAGCGACTCCTGGAACGGCCAGAGCGTCTAAATAAAGCAAATAAACAATGCCATGAACATTTTAGATTCTGCTCCCTCTTTCTGAAGCCGGGGAGGATAAAACATGGTAAACAGAGACAAGTATGCAGAAAAAAACGTATGTATCACAAAAGAAAATGGCCGCTGATCACATTACACTACTCAAACTTAGTTAGGGATATTTTAGTGTTTCACTTGATTGTTTATTCTGTGACATATCTGAATTTTTATTTCGTGAACATTTTTGGTCCCCAAAAATAATGTGACACATTTAATTTGATTTTTATTGTACATCAATGCCCATATGTACCCATATCCCAATATCCCTAACTAATTGTGAGTAGCGTAGAATAGAAACAAAACCATGTGGGCTTTCTGATTTGAAATGAAACAGCAGTTAATATAGAAAAATACATACACCAGCAGTGAAACAACTTTTGCTCTTGAAACTAAGGGACAAATTGGATCTAAAACTTTCGATCTGATTGGATACAACCTGTTCCTTGACTTTCCTAGTTTACATTGGCATTGACTTCATTCCAGTCACAGATGGACGCCAAGTTTTCCTCAAAATAAATACAAGAACAACTAGAATAGTCAGACCATTTAACCAAAATAATTTATCCACTTCTGAAGACAATTCCACAGACTTTACAAGGTTCTGCTTATATAATCTGCAGTTATATTTTAGCTCATGAGGTGCAATTCGATTCTTTCAACCTAACATGGCAAAGATGAAAATATAACTTATGGTATCTATAATGTCATGTTATATGCTCTCACCACCACAGTTTAGTTTGCCTTTGAAGAGAACAGTGGCTTATGTCTACATTTGTACAACTCACATTTAAATCGACCATGCAAAAGTATCCAATTACATGAAAGGCTCATACCAGGGCTGCTGTGCCTGACCCACTTTACGGTAGCCAATGCTGGCAGTTTTTCAATCACTAAAAGGTCATGACATTATCCCAATGCTTTAAGTTTCCTAGCCACAGGTTTTTCTCTATGTTATGCAATGGAAACTCAAGATGGAGAACATCTACATCCTGTCTCCTACAGCCAGCTGACTGGAGAAGGGCTCTGCAAGTTCAACAGGTGTGACTTATTTTAACTGACAATACAGATTTCTTATGTTTGTTTAATTTAATAGCCAAATGGATAATAACCGGGATCATAAAAAATATCAGGATTTGTTGTCAGGACACATAAAAATAACTACCATAGATGGCTTGATGATAAATTAGTATTCTCTTCTGATATTTAACGCTATCTCTGCTAGTATGTGGGTGTACGCTATCTCAGAATATATCCCCCCAAAAGAGTTTCCAAGATTTTAAGGGCGCCCTGAAGCATAGACTCACCGAGACATGGGGCTGGTGCTGGAGGACCTGCGGTTCCCATAAGGGCTGATGGAGCGTCTCCTTGAGTAAGGGCTGCTGTCCCGCTCGTAGCTGGAGGACCTGTGTCTGCTACCGTAGGGGCTGTCTGATCTCTGTCTGCTGCGGCGAGACATGTCCCCATAGGGGCTGGGGCTCTGCTGGGCCGCCCTGCGCCTGGAGTAGCTGTCATCCCCCTGCTGCCCACACCCACTGCCCTGTGGACTCTCGCTGCCAGCTCCTCTTCTGGGACTGGGCGAGAGAGCCGAGCTGGTGCCTTTCCTGCGGGGGCTTCCTCTACTTGAAGACTTGCCTTTAGGGCTCGACTTGTGGCTCTTGGAGGACCTCCGGTGGCTCCTGTCAGTTCGGCTCCTTTGAGAGGAGCTGCGGCCGCCCTCACCTCGGCCGTCTCTCGGCTGCTGCCTGTCTTTGCGAGACTTCCCTGAGCGGCTGCTCTCCTTGCTGCGAGATGAAGATGTGGAGGAAGTAGTGCTACCTACACTGGCTGCAGGCTGTACCTGCGAGGAGAGCATAAGATCCCCACGTTTAGAGTCACCCTCCGGCTGGACCTTGGATGATTGGCCTGACGAGGCAGCCTTCTCCTTGCTCTTTCCAGCAGTCCCTTTCTCGCGGTCTTTGCTGCTCTTTTTCTTGTACCCACGTTCCCCATTCCCAGAGTCTCTAACTTTGTTGGGGTCCTTGGACTTTTTTCGGGAGTGCCTGTGCCCCTTGTTCTCTCTCCCGCCCGCCTCTCTGTCGATATCGTCCCCATCGTAGTCTGGTGATGGCTCCAGTCGGTCCCCACCCCCCCTCTCGGAGGGCCTGGAGGACGGTGGGTCCGAGAAAGTGTCCGAGTCCGAGCTGATATCGTCGTACTCCACCAGAGGCTTCACCGTGTTGACACCAGGTGGCGCCGTATCGCCGAGGGTAAAATATTCGGGGCCCAGTGCCGCCGAGGATTCTCGATTATGTTTGGTTGATTTATGCCGTTTACGTTTTGAAGACGAAGAGGACATTGAAGACTTTAACTGCACTTTGCCGTCTTTGCTCGTCTTGTCTCCCGCAGAGGTATGACTCGGGGCCTGGGTCTGGTGTGGCATACCACTGTTGCTAGATTCCGGCTTCCTCTTGGTCCCATGGTGTCGGTCCGACCCAGGCATCCCTCACGCCGGCGTCGGTACCTCTCCTGCGGCTGGGCCTCGGAGGTCCAGGCAATTCATTCACGGGGAAAAACAGTAGCTACTCCAAATGCCAGAGCCAAAAATGTGTTACTAAGCAGAAACAGGGCAAGAAAATACACAAAATAAACACACCAGGCCGCTCACGTCCAGTCCTCCTCAATGCCAATTCATTCCATTGAGATCGCCAACATAGTTCGTCAAAGCAGAACCGAGCCGCGCCGGGTCCCCGTGCTGTAGAGTATGTACTTAGAATTCGTCAGTTAATGAAAAAGGTCCCGACCGAACACCGGAGCATTGTGGTGTCGTCTCCGTCTCAATTTAGCTAGCACCGCTAGCTAATGCTCGGCGGCTAGCGAGCTGACTCGTGAAAAAGAAAAAAGTCCCTTTGTGAAAAGGTGTCCTTGTCCAGTGCCAAGTTAAGTAAAGGTGCTTTTATTCCACAGAATTACGGTCTTAGCATTCAGAAACAAGCAAATGCCTTCATTAAAAGACGCTCGTTTCTCGAACAAAATGAAAACTTGACCCGGTTGGTACTGTTTACATGTTCCCTTTAATGTAAGTTTTATCCCCTATAAATTCAATGATGATTAGAAATCATAGTATTTTCGTGTGCAGTAGATGTTCCAGTTTATTATCAATGGCTCTGGGAATCAACCAGGCCTATATTTAGGGCGATGCTAGTGGATTTAATATCATCCACAGCCCTATCTGAAGGAGACTACAAACGCCATTGTGGCTCCTGTGACTAGCAACTACTGCGCACAGCCGAATGAACCGGAAACCGGAACGCTGTCAATCTTGGACGTATCTTAGCAACGACCTATCACAACACAAAGCCCGCCTACTGCACTCGTGGTAGCGCGCCAGGACGCAAACTGAGAGCTGCATCAATCTGCACAAGGAAAAACATTGGTTTTAGCCAGTCAGGTATCACAGTATGACACCTTAAAATTAGTATAAACACAAACCGTATGTCTGACAAAATAAGGAAGTTTCGGGATCATGGTGGATTTTTAATTTCAAGCATCGAGGAGGCAAAGATGGATCACTAACAGGCAAAGTGGCCAACTGCCTCAGGGCCTCGAAGGCCCCATGTTTGCTGTGTGTCATGTGGCTAATTAAATTGACATTTATTTCGGAATATGCAACTCAAAAGCACAATATTAACTGGGCTTTTACAGTAGGTCCTGCTTCACTACGTCAATCTGAGAGCTGTTTCGAGAAGGACCCCTGTGTCTAAATATGACTTATTTGATCACATTGCATGTTCCCAAATTATGTGATACAATTATGCCACAGCAAATCTGGGGCCAGCTAATTATTAATGCAGATAGCAGGATAGGAGTGTTGGTTTATAAAGGGCCCACATATCCATTTGTATCCTGGCATCCTGTAGCACCTTAATCCAGCCATATATAGAGGCTACTTTTATGTGACAAAAACATCTCCTTAAGCTGGTATCAAATATTGAGACACAAGTCAGGACGTTTAAGTCAGACTTGACATTAAGATGATAAATAGTGTAATATCAAATTCATAACTATTTTTTTTTTCATGCACTAAAACATAGATTTGTTGAACAAGACAGCCAAAAGGATATGAAGTGTGTGTGTCATTTTTAAGACTGTAGAAGGCAAATAAATAAACAACATATGGTGACAACATCTAAATTGGCTGTTTGATGGATTTCAATGAGACGTGTCAAGTGAATCCAATAAATACATGAAAAAAAATACATTGCATTTAATTATGCCACTCCAGAGACACTGAATTTATATTTAATACATTAAACTGATTTCTGTCGAGCGTGTTCCCATTATGATTACGCAGTATGACGAGCCGCTGTCCTGGATTCTGATTGGATCCGCTGTCTAACTGGGGCGTGGTCAACGAAAAACAAGGAAGTGGCGTTTCCTACAGCACTAACAAAGTTACAACATATGTTTGAGCATTTTAAATGCCATAAAATACAGTTAATACGCATTTAAATGGTTAATGTGTCACAAAAGGGGCTCGCCTCCACTTGTGTGGCTGTTATGTTACACGAATCTTACTGTTAGAGTAATTATGAACAGTTTGGCACACATTTCAATGACAGGGCCTTCAAGTGGCAACAACTCAAGAGACATGCAGCATTAAAATGCATTAAAAAATACATTTTATATCCAGCCATGAATCCTGTTCCCCCTAACAGGTCAAAAGATGACACCCCACTTTGATATTTGAGTTGTCTTTGTCCTGCGAGCTTTGGTCAAAGGACCAGCCAACAAGTAGGCCTAAGCAGCCCAAGGCCGTCGTTTATGTTTGGACAATACATGCCTCAGCATAATTTCGTTATATTTATTATTTCTAAGTGATGTAGGCGTCGTACCAGCTCCATTTTAGGCTGCCAGATCCTATTCCTGTCGGGCTATTGTGTGGATGGATGGAAAGCTGTACAGGGGGAGGAGGAGGAGGAGGAGGAGGAGGTGAGGGCGAACCGAGCAGAGCAGATAAGAGAACTGGCTTATTGGCTGGCCGCTGCCTGTAGCCCACATTTTTTTTTTTTAATCAGAAACAAGAGGTCTTGCCGTTTGTGTTACAGGGCGAAAAACAACGACGTCGCACCCGCAGGAGCTACCGAGAGGACGGTAGCATGATAGTCGAGGAGGGGAATCGGCAGGAAGAGGGCCCGTATCTGCATTTCACTTCGCCTACACCGAATTCATTGAGTCGGTAACCAGTGTCCGACATGGGGAAGGAGGTAAACGGTGTTTCGCGGAGCCGGTTTGAGGTGAGTTAACCATCAATAACACCTGACAGTGAATGTCACACATTCAACGTGACTGCTAACATCGCTGGGACGCGGGCCTGCGTGATGTCTGTCGCTGTATTTATTGTAAAACTGCGCTTATGGCGAGGCTGTTGATGCAGCTTCCGCAGTCAGTCAATGTTTGGGATTAGGTCAAACGCTGTTGTTTTGTTCAGACAACCTATAGCCCGGGCCCGCCGCTTATTTCGCCCAGGAAACAAGTCGATGTTTTCCCACTAAAGTCTGTCGCGCCTGTTCGTCAATAAACTGGGGTTTTGTTAAAGGTCCTGCAGTGTTGTCCTCGTTTCCCTTTGCGCCGTCAAAACAAAGAGGCTACATGCAGCACGCCGAGGACAGCTCAGGCTCACATTAGCATATTGATCAGCAACGGGAATGTATTGACTTCTCTGTATAAAGAAGCTACAGCTGTTTTATGATCGACCTCATATCTGCTGGGCTGTTTTTGTTTTTTCCCCTCAACGCCACTTTTGTTTGGTTGCCCGACGAGCCGGATTGTTGTGCATATCCGTGGCCGCTGCGGCTGCGGGGGCCTCGGGTTGTGACTGCTACATGCACCCCCGTATTAGCACGGAACTATCAACAAATAGGCCCGAGCTGCCATAATGTGACACACACCACGTCCCGTACTGACAGCAGCAGGCCCGCATGTACACAACATGAGATTCAGTGTTGTTGCTCTGCAGCATTTAGCATAAACTTTGTGTCGCAGCCGTAAGCGGAGCGTAATATTTTGGTGAAAACTTGCTCTCGGATGTTACATATCGCCGGTGACATTGGGGCTGTGTGGCCCCGAGCACTTGGTGTTGTTTAATCCCCAGATAGCGTGGGATTTGTGTGTGGTTTTATTTATTTTTAACGGTGCAACAGCTGACGACTCAAAAGATTCAAGCCGCTACCTTCTGGCTCGACAGCTGCGGGAGAGCTGCTCGTCAAGCTCACGGGGTTTCGGACGGGAGGATGCCGGAAGTGGCATGATGTTGCCTTCAAAATAAAAGTGAACATTTTGTTTTGTTTTGGGGGGGGGGGGGGGCTTTTGTTGAGTGGGTAAAGTGGGTTATTTGTCATATGCAGACCAATAACGGTAATGCAGTCGTTGGCAATGAAACTCTTGTTCTGAGGCTGCCTCCAACGATGTCCAAACAATATGGACGAAGGAGAAATCACTGAGGTAAAGTGAAAAGTGAGGAAAGCAGAATCTAAGACTATAATAGTGCAGAAGATAGAAAGATAGAAAATATAAGATATATCAAAAGAATACAGTTCTGTATAAATATTACACCGGGAAAGGCTGGTTTACAGTACCGATTGAAATGAATCAACTGAAATGTAGACAGATTGTGTACCTACCTGCGCTATAGCTTTTAACTTAAATGGGAATTATTACCAGTTATCCCTTCAAGTTGTCTATCTTGAGTTTTATTTCAAATTGGGGTTTATTTGTGTATATTTTGACAACAGGTGCAACATATTAATAATTGATTAGATGTCAACTACCAAATTTATCACCAACTGTTTTGATAATCAATAATTCATTAATTAATTACTAATTCGTTTGAGCATTTTTTGAGGAAGCGAAAGCCAGCTTCTTTAATGTGAACATTTCCTGGTTTCTTTACTCCTCTATTACAGTAAACTGAATATCTTCGGGCTGTGAACAACACAAGATAGTTAAAGATATCATCTTGGGCTTTGTGAAACACATTTGATATTTTTCACTATTTTCAAACAGTTTGAAGACTAAACAACTAATAGCTTAATCGAGAAAATAATTGGAAGATTACAATAAAAATAATGGTTAGTTACAGCTAAGTTTGACACTGTATAGAGATTTACAAAGCCAATAACCATTTCACACCAGAAATTCTCCAAGACATAAAGATACTGGAAGTCAAAAGTCAATAGCCTGTGTATCGTATTCCTAATGCTCATTCTGGAAGCCTGCATAAGGAAATTTGTGATGCAATAATGTCCATTTCCACTTTTCGCAATCATCTGTCAAACAGTCGCAATATGATTATGTTTTTAACCATATCGTGCAGCCAGAGTTACAATAGAAAGGATATAGGATAAAAAAAACACCATACAGGTTATTAGCTTACTTCCAAACGTTAATACACTCACATTGATTTATCTACAAAACCCAGAGTTAGACCAGAAGGCTAATTGTAAGAAACCTGAGACCAAAGATGAAATGGTTACTCCGGGTCTTCAGAAATGCACAGCTTTCAAGCTGAGTTGCTGCTTCGTCTGTAAGTGGGTTTTACTTTGACAGGCCTTGCCACAAATGTTCTCTTAGATTCTGTGTGGCTTTACTGCTCTGCAGTAGATAGTGATCTGTTGTATACCAGCTCCAAACAAAAGACTCCAGCACTCTGAAAACTAGACAAGCATTAATGACCCCTAATTCTATTTTCCAATTAAAATGAATATTTAAATAATAACTATGTTGTGGTTGACATTATCACTATGTTGAGTATAATTGGGGGTTGTGATGTAAGAGTTGTTGAAGCTGTTTAAACTGAAGGCAACAAAATAATCAGTTAATACCTGGCTTGTTTCTTTTGTACTACAAATCTCAGTTATCCCAGTTTAAAATAAATACCCTACACTGATTTAGACTAATTAATACATCCGAGTTACAAGTGTCAAGCTAAGCCAGAATTAATCAGAGGGTCCGGTCTTTTTAGGAAACGACATTTTAAAAAAAAGTTTTCTAAAAATATTATGGCTTTTTGTTTTGCCTTACAATAATCTCTAGCTGGAGGTTACAGCTCACCCAGCTTTTACCTCCTGCCAGGCCTGCTTCACTGACTATAGCTGACCAGTGGAGAAAACATAATGCTCACATTCATGCAGCATCAGGTTCATTTTATGTTCGAGCACAAAAGGGGACAGTGTATGCCCGTTGACCATGCGCATCTGGTTCTTTGGAAATGGCCCTGGATTATTTGGCCAGAAAGTAACGCCGTTGAAGGCGAGCTGTCAGAGTCAATTTGCCCCAAATCCAAATGCGAAATGTCTGTCCCTTCTTACTCCCTCAAAATTTTACACGTCTGCGCTGGCAGGCAGCCCCTGCATAGACAGCTGTGTGTGTGTGTGTGTGTTTGTGTGTGTGTGTGTGTGTGTGTGTGTGGAGTTTGTATGTTTATCAGAGAGACATAGAGAGGCTTTGACCCAGAGCTGACTGGATTTTTAAACAGGCAGACCTGTCAGTTTGTTTTTGTGAGCTGATGAATAGGTTTGCTTAAGTGTATAAGTCCCTCAAAATCTATTGACCTAAAAAGGCCACCATGGATGTGGTTTTAGGGATGGACAGCCATAATCAAAATAGCACATAGCATACTCCCTTATCCTCCACTTCTTTTGTTTAAATGCAATACGTAAACGTTTCATTTATTTCGGGATTGTAGAGGCTTCAGTGTTTGTACCTGTAAGGAAGTGAAAATACGGACTTGCAAATTCCTTGTTGATCTTGTCACAGATGTTTGCCTCTTGTAAATAACATGTGCCTTCCTGCACTTTTTATTTACATGCTAAAGCCCCCACCCCTCAATTACCCTGTCCCTGGTCTAGATTTATCTTTCTAAATCTATGGAGGGAAATGGTTTGGGCCAGATGTTGCTGCATTCGCCAAACACAATGCATTTTATAATTTAGCAGAGTATGACTTCCCACAAATTATGGGAACCCTGGAGTCAATAAGTGTGTGTGTGCGTGCGTGCGTGCGTGCGTGCGTGCGTGCGTGCGTGCGTGCGTGTGTCTAAGTAGCTGGATCTTAATAAATGCTCATTTATTGTCTCTTTGTGTGCTGAGGCTAGTATTTGCACTCACACAGCATGCAATTACTTGTGTGGAAATCCATTAGCTGTTTGCAGAAGCCGAAGCGATTCGTCACGAGATACTGTAACTTATTCCTGTGTTCGTTCTCAGTACTGATGTGAATTAATCAGTGTGAACAACAACACAGGAAGTAAAGAGAGAACATGCATGCAGAAAAGATAACACAACTGCTCAAGTCTCAAGTACTCAAGTCCTATCCTGCTAATTTTGCTTAGAAGACACAAAATCCAGTCTCCTGCGCTGCTTTATCTTCTTGAATGACTTGACATTGAATCCATCTCAGCTGATGAGATTACGATCATTTATCCTTGCTTATATGCTGGGGCCGTCCTTGAGTGAGGTGAGTGGATGAAGGGGGAGGCCCAGTTGAAACAGGCTGCCAGGACTAATATTATCCTCTGCACCCTTTCAGATGTTCACAAACAGTGATGAGGCGGTCATCAATAAGAAGCTGCCTAAGGAGCTGTTGCTACGGTGAGTGACATTTCAAAACACTTCAATCAGACTGTCTGCAGGGCTTTTTTTTGCAAGCAAAAATGGCATGTTGCACACTCAACATTCACCTCCCCGCCTTCGCTACTGATCAGCACTTTCAATCATACACAAAGGCACAATTGGCCTTGCACCACCCTCCTTACCTTACCTTACTACCATCAAACACACACATTGAGTATCTCACGATCATACGCTATACGCTCACTTGCCCTTTAGCAAATAGTTCAACTAAACTAAACTAACCACAAGGATGCCAATTTCCCCTCGTTCCCCACCCTACTCTGTTCCTGCTAAAACTGTAATTAAAAACAGATGCCTGAGGCTATAAAGCATTCAAATTGATTTCAGGCAAAAAAAAAAAATTAAAGAGCCCCTGAGCAAACAGAAAATGAAGGCCATAACTCATGCCCCGGCCTTGCCAGCCGAGCTGTCTGCGCTGCGGCTGCTGACTCTGTGCTGCTTGGCCAGGTTCAGCGCCCTGATTTGTGAGGCTGGCAGGCTGCGCTGCATCCCAGCTTCAACCGTAATACAGTCTTTGCTGCATTGAGGCAACTTATAGTGAGTTTCCAGCTCTGCTCCGTAGACGCTGATTGCGTGTCTTCCTCACTAGGACCCCACTTTGAGTAAACACGACTATCCTGCAAACAGAGTAAACACATCTATCCTGCTGACAGTCAAAGACAATATTAGCTGATTTACTCACACCCCTGTGCTGTGAGTGGAGGCAGGCGCAGGACTGAGTTGAGGGCAAAGTTTAATGTAAAGAGGAAGCTTCTGGCAGCGGGGATCAGGGTCTCTAAACCATCCCTGTCTGTCTTCCAGAATCTTCTCCTTTCTGGATGTGGTGACACTCTGTCGCTGTGCCCAGGTCTCACGGGTGAGTCTGTGTTCACAAGGCGTGTGTATGCATGTGTGCGTGACTGTACATGTTTGTCTGTGTGTTTAAGTGTGTGTATGTTGTTTATCTGAGGAAAAATTTGACTCTAAACGTCCGTTTCTTCCTCCCTGCTCTCAGTCCTGGAATGTTCTTGCGTTGGACGGCAGCAACTGGCAACGAATCGACCTCTTTGACTTTCAGAGGGACATCGAGGTGAGTAAATGGTGTCTCCCTTCTCTTTACACCTAACTCTTCAGCTGTCATTGCTTTAGATCAAGGTGTAGATGCAAATACAGCAGGTTGAGTGGATTGTTTCTGTTGCAGGGCCGAGTGGTGGAGAACATCTCAAAGCGATGCGGGGGGTTCCTTAGGAAGCTGAGTCTGCGGGGTTGCCTGGGTGTGGGTGATAGCGCCCTGAGGTGAGGAAGTGACCTCGTAGAAACTCTACTTCTAGTTCAGACCCTGGGACAGTGAGAGACGGACAAGTTCAGTGACTAATATCACATTAATGTTAATTTTTTCTGTAGGACTTTCTCGCAGAACTGCAGAAACATCGAGCTACTTAGTTTGAACGGCTGCACCAAGATCACAGATAGGTACGTGCATAGTTCTGGGATGCCAGTCTATCAGAAGGCCTCTCCAAAACCTTCAAAACCCTCATTGTCTTTCTCTTCTGCAGCACGTGTAATAGCCTCAGTAAGTTCTGTCCAAAGCTGAAGCACCTGGACCTTGCCTCCTGTACCTCAATCACCAACCTGTCACTCAAAGCTCTCAGGTAAAGGATCCTTACTTAACACCCTCAGATACCAGCTATTATCACTCACTGATTTACTCTCTCACATTGCTGTGTTCCTCTTTCAATTTTGTCGTACTTCAATGTTTTTTGTATTTTTTCCCCCACCTCTCACTCATCCATGTCCAATTTTCCTCCTGTCAGTGAGGGTTGTCCTCTGCTGGAGCAGCTTAACATCTCCTGGTGTGATCAGGTCACCAAGGATGGTATCCAGGCGCTGGTGCGTTCCTGTCCTGGACTCAAAGGCCTTTTCCTCAAGGGATGCACACAGGTACAGTTAACAGCTTAGTATGAGCTGGAGATGTTGATGGTGTAAGTGCTTAGTGAATGAGATGCAGATTATTTAATTCAGTATAAAACTTAATTGGATAAACCTGAAAGCAACTTGATTTTCTCAAGTGCACGTTTCTTATTGCTCAACGCTGCACTTATGCAGTTGGCAGTGTTTTCTTGCATCACTCTTCATAGGAACTACCAAGTTCCTCTTCTTCTTTTCTTTCAAAAGAGAGCACAGCTGCCGCGACCACAACCTTAAAATGCATGATTTCCTTTACAACGTCTCTGTGGAAAGACATGCCAGACACCGTACATGTAAAAGTCGTCTTAAAGCACCATCCTGTTGCATCATCAGTCACCTGTATAGTGTTAAAACACAAGCATGAAGGTGTCACAGATTGTTCATTTGTTCATACATGTGATGAGTGTAGCTTGATATCAGATGATTGTTGTCTTTCCTCTGTCAATCTCCTCCTCAGCTCGAGGATGAGGCTTTGAAACATATCGGGGCTCACTGTCCAGAGCTGGTCACACTCAACTTGCAGACATGCTCAGTAAGTAAAAAACAAGGCTGGGAGATGAGGTTAATGTTGTGCAATTTTAAAGACACTTTGTGGGCACATTTCATTTGGTTTAAATGGAATGTCTCTGTAAACATAATAAACCTCCTGAATCTGGACTTCTGGTATAAAAGTAGAAAAGTATACAAACACAGTGGGTTACTTTCCAGGCTAGTAAGCAGCAAGTACACATTGTGCTCTTCAACTCAAGGTCCGCTGTGGATGTCCAGCATAAATAGCCAATAGTCTGTGAAGTCTGTTCACACAATGCAGATTTTTTCTCCAAATGTATAAAATGAAATAAATTTTCATCCACCATCTCCATCTCTTCATCTTCTCAAACCTCAGGAACTTATCTTCTCATCTTGTCCAAGTTGTTCCTCCTCTTTGTAACACTGCCGATGTCTCCTCTTACTTTTCTCTTGCCAGCTCTTTCTCGCCCCTTCTTTCTTGGTCTGATCCTCACAAAGTAAACACTAAAAACAGAAAATCCAGGGACAAGAAATTGATCTCATTAGCTGAGCATTATAGTAATATGTGAATATATGTTATTTCCTCAAACGTGGATTTAAATGACCCCACACACACTCTAATACACATTTTCTTTTTTTATTAACAGTATGTTAATTCCCTTTAAACATAGTGATAAGATGAGACAAATCTTACTCAAAGTTACATCTAAAGTATAAGCTTATATATCCAAGAAAAGACAGAAAACAAAAAAGTGCACACCTCAATTTAAAACATATTTTAAAGCAAGCAACATATTTTCACCGGCAAAAAGACTCTGTGCTATTTAATCATTGATTAATCTAATCTACCTACAAAAATAATAGACATCTATTCCGTATCTGGCAAAAGCAAATAGCAAATCAGTGATCGTGTTTTTTCCCCGGTTAATCAGATGTACCTGAAAAATTAACATTCCCTTTGGTAAAACATTTAGGAAGCCCGGTCAAAGGTTTCACTTTTCCTTTTCAGAGTACACGTTATCTTCTCCAAACACACACTTTCTCTTCTCTGTGAGCAGCAGATCACAGATGAGGGCCTCATCACAATTTGCCGGGGTTGTCACCGCCTGCAGTCCCTGTGTGTGTCGGGCTGTGCCAATATCACAGACGCCATCCTGCACGCCCTAGGACAGAACTGTCCTCGCCTCAGGTGAGTTTACACACCTGCACACACACATCCTCACTCTGAAATTCACTGTGCACCACTTCATAGACCCTGCAAACCCTCAAACTCTTTCCATTTTGTCTGAACATGAAGATTAATTACTGCGATTCATTATCTACCTTATCCTGTGCAATGTATTTAACTTGGATTCAAGTTCTCTGATTGATTGACTGTCTTCATTCTGGCAGACAGATGTTGCACCTTGTTTTTAGACTTCTTCTGAAATTGGTCAAATGCAGACTTAATTGGAAACAAATGTTGTTCTCGCACACACTTTTGATTTCTTGTAAAACTAGATTGTAAGACTCCATATTGTGATTAAATAATTCAATTTAATCTTGCAGTAAACATTAGGTAAATAATGAAGATTGTCAGAGAGAAATGAATGCATGTTACCTCACACTTTGCTACTATAGATTTAGTTCAACTTTCACACAGTGACCAACTGTAATTGGTGCTATCGTGTAAGTCTCTGCTCCTTCCTGTCTCCTTTCAGAATATTAGAAGTGGCCCGTTGCTCTCAGCTTACAGACGTGGGCTTCACTACATTAGCAAGGGTGAGTGTGGCATCTGCCTCTTGGTTGCATGTGATCACATTTTTTATGTTGGAAAAAACAAAATATTTATCCACTCACCCACAATAGATCACATAGTTTTTTTCTGTTTATTGTCTCTTTCAGAATTGTCATGAGCTTGAGAAAATGGATTTAGAAGAATGTGTGCAGGTAAATAAACAATCAGAGCTACGGAAAAATACTGTTGTGTGGAGACTGCGGTTATGACATTTGTCTGTTTTTATTTTTGCATCAGATCACAGATGGAACACTCATCCAGCTGTCTATCCACTGCCCTCGTTTGCAAGTCCTGGTGAGTGTGTGCCTGCCACTTGAACATATTCTCCTGTAGCATTTACAAGCACGAAGCAGCAGCGTGATGACAGTGGAGTAATGGAGCTACTACTGTGTTACTGTAGAGCCTGTCTCACTGTGAGCTGATCACTGATGATGGCATCAGACACCTCGGCAGCGGCCCCTGTGCTCACGACCGTCTGGAGGTGATCGAGCTGGACAACTGCCCCCTGATCACAGATGCCTCATTGGAGCACCTGAAGAGCTGCCATAGTCTGGATCGCATCGAGCTCTATGACTGCCAGCAGATCACCCGCGCCGGCATCAAGAGACTAAGGGTGAGTTGTGTAGGCTGACAACAGTGAGTAAGCAGTGATTCATTTGAAGAATGAGCTGTAAGCACCCATTTTGTTCACTTAAAATATGCCTTTTTTGTGCAAAACTGTGTTCATGGATCACGAATGACACCCGAGGCTAGATGTGTGAAATGTTATTCAAGTAAAGTAGACCTTTACCTCAAAACAGCTCCTCACTCCTTGTATAGACAGGTAACACAATACATAATGCTGCCTATTGTCTTATGCTATCACACTGATGCCAACAGGTGGCGGTAAAATGCAGAGAAATACAGAAGAATACTGTAAGCCAGATATCACAGATGTAAACAATGCAGTTTTCAAATTTTGTAAAAATCAGTTTTGCAAATCTTTTAAAGAAAACTCCACAAGGTACCATTAGGTCCTTAATGGAAGTCTGTTGAAAATACAAACTCACCGCAGTGATATTAGATGTCACATGGGTGTAAATTAACAAACTTTCTGAGGAGTCCAAGGGGTTTTAAATTGAACCTCACATTAGATTTCACATGGCCTAACGGTGCTGCCACTTGCTTACAACAATACTTGTGTACAAGCTCACCCTTTTCTCGTTTGTATATCCTCGATTCCTTTCCTCACCTCCTCTCCTAGTGTCTTAGTCCCTACCACATGAGATGAGCAAGGAGGAGGCAAGGAAAGAAATGGAGGATAGAGTCGAGACAACGGGCATTTAACAAAATAACATCTGTGCTTCGGAGCCAAATTTTAAAGAAACTTCATTTTGAATATGATGTGGACCAGCTGCATCATCTGTCTTGTTATTGCCTACTGCTATGCTATCTGACAGATGAATGTAACAGTGTTCATGACAGTATATATTAGATATATATTACATTTACTTCAACATACAAGTTTTCAACACACAACATGTCACATGTGCCGAAAAGGCTTCTGCAAAGGATACACCTTAAGCATTCTCACTCATAGCTCCTCTGGCGAGCCTCCTTCTGTCCTCGCTCCTCTGTTTGTGAGATGCATTTTAGGAATTGAGACATCCTTCAATATGGCGCGCTGATTGATTTCTGGGTCAAAGGCAGTAGAAAGGAGACAAGCAGGCAAAAAATAGTGAAATGAGAAGAGAGCCCCTTGACTGTTGCAGTGTAGCTTTTGGCCCCCCAGTAGTACTGTAGCTCTGAGACTTTTTAAATCAAAACAGAGAGTGCATATGTCCTATTAGCCCAATTTAAGGAAGCATGAGAGGAGAATTTTCTGGAAAGTTGTCAAGGATTCATACATTTTGCCCAAATTAATGTCACAACTCCACCCACAAGAAGTGATGAATCAAAACAAAGGTGTGAAATACAAACTGTCTGCTCGACAACAGTGAGTGAACAGAGAGAACGTGTTTCATCTAGCACAGTCTGACTGGGTTCATGAGTTTGTTGTCAATGACTTGCATTTATTGACATGTGACATGATTTCATGACATTTTCAGTAAAACTAAAAATTATAGCCACTAATGTATTAGTATGATCTATTAACACATTTCTGTGTATTTTTCCTTCTTTCCTCTCCACAGACCCATCTGCCTAACATCAAAGTGCATGCATACTTCGCTCCCGTCACTCCGCCCCCCTCAGTTGGGGGGAGCCGTCAGAGGTTTTGCCGCTGCTGTGTCCTGCTATGATGTAAAGACAACAACCCCCCCCTCTCCTCCCCCTCGTTTCCCCTCGTACACGTTCCCCACAGCCCGTCACTTGACCCCCGACCTGCTGTCCCCCTTCCGGCCCCCTGTCACAGAGTACATGCTGGTTTGTGTCCCCCCCCACCCCCCCTTTGGAGCTGCAGAGAGAGGGAGAGAGCCAAATAACGCTACAGGAACTCGGGGTAACTTCTCCCAGAAAACATTCCCGAATCTCTCCACCACACCAAACAGTACATGCACAAAAAAGCTTACACACACAGGTTGACTCTTAAATGTCAGAACATTCCTGGTCTGTGTTCGGTGGATAAATTAAATCGGATGTGATCAGCACTGTTAACTCTTCATCAATTGAAATACACATTAATATCAAACGAGGGGAGCTGTACTCTTTACTTACATAGCATTTTGACACAGATTACAGTTATAGCCTCTAAACCGAAAATCGAAAAGGCTGGAAAATTCCTCTTAACGTCTCACACATACTTCCCTCCATATTGAAGGTCACTTAACAGCTACCTCTAGATGGCAACTGCACTTGAGTGAGACCTGTGTTAGCTTTGTTCTGCAGGCTGTTTATTTAAAAAAAAAAAAAAAGGGGGCAGCAATGCAACCAGTAAACTGCCGACACCCCCAACACAAGCAGCAGAAAGCCCATTTTGTGATTTTTTTTTTTTTTTTTTTTTTAAACATTTTTTTAAGTAAACCTGCAGCTATTTGCACTTACAGTAAAGCAATGATGAGACACTTTACAAAAACGGCCATCAGAATTTAAGGCTGGCATTTCACTAACAACATAGATACAAACCTTCACTCACATGCACACACTGAGCTTGCTACACCTGTACCCTCACCTCTCTCTGTCTCTCTGTTACAATCAGAAGCTTCAACGTACCGAAGAAAAAAAAAAAGACAAAGTTTAATATTTTTCTAAAAAATGGACACCAATTAAGACTCACAAGTGGGGACTCGAGAAGATGCCAAATGTTGCATGTAACACCTCTAGTTTTTTAAAATCTAATTGTAAATATGTGAGGACTGTGGAGTCCAAGAGTCGAAGCCAGCTAAACAACAGAGGAGGAGATGAGATGGGGCAGACATTGCTGTCTTTCTGAGGGAATTATGGCGAAGCTCACACATGCTTGTGTGTTTTAAAATATGTGCTGGAGCTTTGGACGGTCAAAACGAGCCGGGACTTGATCTGGAGTTTGATGGCAGAACTGATGCTGGCCTGTGAAGCCTCATGTCAACAAACAGTAAAGTTCTAAAGACACTCATTTGACAGAAGAAGAAGAAGAAAAAAAAAGTCTGACGTCACTACATGAATTCATGCTGTCAGACCTGGACAATGGAAAGAAAAAGCCAACTGAAAACAATCAAAGTACGTCTATTTTTCAGTTAGTTTGATTTCATTTAGTTGCTCTTGTTTTTCGCAACGGTGACGGTTCTGATGACACGGAACTGGTGAACCAAGTGCGGCGGTGAGAGGACATCGGCGACTCCTCAACTCCTACGAGGCCTTGCAGGGGACATAGTGGCAGCATGTTTGCACCCTTGCCACCTGTGACCTCCTCTGTCTGTCTGGGACCAGCGACGCTGCCGGTGGTAAAGTCTGGATCTGACTGGTGGAGTCACTGCAAAAGGAAGTCAACCGAATCTGGAGTGCACAATTCTGGCCTGCTGACAGATATGATGGACATTTTTGTCACAACGGAGGGCTATAATGGACTACAGCCCCGCCCTATGAAGTATTGAAGCCTTTTCTTATGGATTATCTTCTCCTGCACTTGCACCTGCTTTATTCTGTGTCTCTTTTTCTTCCCCATTTCATTTTATAAATGTGTCTTTTACTGCTTTTCTTTCTGATTTTCTCTGGAACTCAGACCTTTTCTCTTCTTTTGCTTTTCTGTTTTGGTGTGGTTTGGATTGCGCCTGCTTTGTGTTTGAAGTCACGAGTTCAGTGTCTCCAAGTTGAGTTTGAGTCCTCTTCCAGTCCTCGGTTTTGATCTGATGGTGTTTGTGTTTTTATTAAGAGTTTATTGTTACTAAATGTCCAGAGTGTAGCCTTTGTCCAGGGGAAGTGTTTGGCGCCAGTGCAATTGTAATAAATGTTCAAATTTGAGTTGGATTTTTTTTTTTTTCTTTTTAAATGTGAGTTAAGGAGGAGTTCATGTTGACATGTATGTATGGTGTAGGTCCTACTTATTGAATGTTTCCATCAAGGAGAAGTCCTCAGGATGGCTGTTTAGCAGAATCAAATTTTTCCCTGCTTTCCCCTCCTTAATTTTTATGCCTTGCTTTTCCAAATTCCCCCTCCCCATAATGCAGCCTGCCCAAACACATCAAACGAGACAGAAATGGGTAAACCCAGCGTGGAATGTTGATCACTCTCAAATGTCCCCGTTCTGGTTTAAGACGCACGCCAACAGGCAAAACGCTGAGCGATGAATCTGTTCAGTTTGTGATTTGACAGTTACGGCAGGCAGGATAATACAAGCTGAGATGAATCCAGTGTAATCCAGTCTGATCTGTTTTGTTTGACTGGGGGTTTCTGAGGGATTAGGGAACAACTAAGAGTCAAAATGGCGGAGATATCTAATGTACTCTGTCGCTGTGCTCGGGGGTTAAGACATTTAACTGGAGGACAAAGGAAAAGTCGTAGGATTTAGACTGTGAGCCAGGTTGTAACACCTGCTTGCCCTCTTCGTGCACTGAGTCACCAGTGCAGCTATCAACATGTGCTTTTAAGGCCAACACTTTGAATGGATTACAGATAATAATACTCAACCTGCTCCTGATGGTTTTATACGTACAAAAGAAATAACCTGTCATCAGTCTTTTCATGGTACAAAATACACTACAGGCTCTACAAAGCAAAGTCAGCTTTTTTCCTCACAGTATCAAACACCTTTGTGTCCTTCCTGTCTGACCTCCCACCAGTTTACACAGAAGTGGAGCTACGACGCTCCAGACCACTTTGTTTCGTACATGTTCGGTCCCAAACACTGGAGTAAGGTTGAGGATTAGGACAGAGGGCAAGAGGTGAATCTACAGTGTGTGTTCATGGTAGATTGACACCTGAGAAATTTCAAAAACAATTTTGACAATGACTGTAGTTCATATAATTACTGTAAATCTTTTCCTTTTTTTTTCTTTTCTTTTTTTTTTTTTTTTTTTTACAATTAACCGATATAAATGAATATGTACGTATGAATAAATATATACCTATATTATTAAGACTTGTCTGGTTTTCTCTCTGGTGTTAAACTTTGATGGGTAACGGTTGTGAAGCATTGTTGGAGCAGCAGATGGCAGCATTGAGCCAGCTGTAATGAGTCCTCCTTCTGATCCCAGATCTCAGCTGGTTGCAGCTTTCAGGACCTATCAGCTGTTCAGTGAGACTAAGTGATTTTCTTCGGTCAGAAGCAAAAAGGGCAAACTACCAGCTCCCAGGCTGGAATACATTGATTATTTTTTTATGAAAGGAATCAGAAGATTGAAGGAATCGTTTGTTCTCCTATAAGAATTCAACCGTTTCCAAACACAAAGCAACACAGGCCTGTAATCCATATTCTGAATAATTTAAGTAAATTGGGCTATACTGCAGGAAAGGCACAGGTGTTACTATTAACATTAATGATTGCTCTGCTGCATTCAAGTGTCCCAGTAAACCATTAAAGTGTGACAGTGAGCCCAAGCACAAGCAGCTGAACTGGAATTCAGCGATCATTACAAGGAACTGTTAGCTGTTTATGAAACGGTCTGAGTTTAATACTGATGCCTCTTTATGAATTACATAAGCAAACGAGACCATCAGCATGAAGACTGGCTGTTTCTTAACGCCTGTCACCACTTAAGTACTAGTTTGAGGTACTTGTAACTTTACATGTATGTATATACTGTATACTATGGGTCGATTGATTATTGGCCTGGCCAATTATCAGATCCGATATTCAGCATTTGTCTGATTATTGGAATCAGTGTTGAGTTAATTTAACCATGCATTCATTTTGCTCTGATGCAGCATGTAATCTGAAAAGTAACCAGTAACTAGAGCTATTAAATTAATGTAGTGGAGTAAAAAGTACAATATTTGCCTCCAAAACCTTACCTTAAAATGAAAACAGTCAAGTAAAGTACAAGTACCTCAAAATTGTACTTATGTATAGTAATCGATCAAATGTCTTTGTTACAGTCCATCAGTGCTTGTATTTGAGTATTTCCATTTTCTGCTACTTTACTTCCACTCTAGCACAGTTTGGTGGCAAATATTAAAATTTCACTCCACTCCAGCTATTTGATAACTTAGTCACTTAATTAATTGATTTGTTTTATCTGCAATCTGATTTCGATAATCAGAAAAATGTATGTCTTTTGGTTACTTTTACATCAGTGCCACCGCCGGGTAAGATTCTGAAAACAAAATGTTGTGTTGTCATATTACAGTGACTGATCTCACATAGCCACAAATAGATACATTACCCCACCGCCCTGCATCCTGCAAAGAGCTGTTTATACAAGTAAAATAGCATTAATAAATATGTTTGAGTCTGTCTGTCAATTGCATCCTAAGCTAACACACGTGCAAACCAGATCAAGATCTTAATACAGCTGGCAGTGGTGTTTATACCACTTTTGTCCACAGGGGTAGCAAAAGTCAACTAACAATAAGTTCCTTGTAGCTGCTTTAACTCTATTCTTAACAGCTGTTCTTTTCCTACTAAAGTCCAACACTGAAAACATTTGACATTAAAACACCTGGACAAAACTCTTCTGCAGCTGCTCGTTGTGGACATGAGAAGGAAAAGAACTGTATTTTTTCTTTTTCAATTATTTTACGGTCAGTCCAAGCGTTATTACTTTTTGTGTTGTATTATTTCCACCTTTCTTTCAAAACACCACTTTGCAGTGTTTGTAAAAATTGCTTTATATGTTATATCAGATGTTGTGATTTCTTTCTTTTTCCTGTTTCTTTTTCAGTTTACCAGGGCAAAGTTCCTTACTTTTACTGAAACTGTGAAAAGAGGTTCCTGACAGTAATTTAAATCAAACTTTAGAGGCTTAAATACAGTGTTTCTTGCTCTTTAAACAATAGTTAAGTGCACATTGGGATGTACATTGAAGTAGGAAGAGATCCCTTCCTATCACACTTCCAATGTAAGTGATATGAATGAAATCAACAGTCCTCTTTCTGTGCAAAATTACTTTTGAAGGTTTATCTGAGAATAATAAGAAACTTCAGCAATCTGATTTAAATAAATCTAGTTGACATTGACCAAAACTATTGATATTTTGGTGGAAAATTCATTTGAGCCTTTATCAGATGTGCGTGTGTGGTTTTATTGTGGCTTTTTTGGGGGTATGAGACATGATAGACGTTTCATGGGAAACTGCCTGCATTCAAGTGTCTGTGTATCTGTGAGGCGAAACCACATATGAACAATCAGGATCAATTTCTGTGGAGGGTGAAAGGAGGTCTGGTCCTGTGACTGCACCATGACGACCGCTGTCACGGCTGCTGTCTCATGCCGCATGGGACTCATTTTCTTCGTCTCATCCTCCCGTCGTTCCCCCTGTCTCTAAATCACAGAGAGATCAATGTGTTTCCTCTCCGGTTTTAATGTTCATTTTTAGCAGCCGTGTACCAGCACCTGGGGTATCACATGGAGGATGAAAGGTGGGTGGCTCAGAGGGAGACATTTGAATGTATGGGTGTGTGTGTGTGTGTGTGTGTGTGTGTGTGTTCCCTCCTTCAGCAATCCTCTCAACTGTTCTGTGTTTTCTGTGTTGGGAGACAGACGGATCAGATCACAGCTCACTGCACACACCGCCCCACGAAGACATTGTGTTTCTGTTTATTTTTGACAGCACAGCCACAGCTACACACCAGAAAAACTTTTGACTTGGCTTTTGTTCCCTTCAGCAGTCACTCTGCTATCTGCTGTGCCCTAGCTCTGAGTGAAGCAATAATTAATGTGATAACAAAAGCTCTCTCTCTCTCTCTCCCCCTCTCTTTGTCTTGCCTCTTTTCTCAAACACACCCACGCCAAAAGACTTTCTGACAGCTTAGAGCAAACTTTGATGTTTGGTTAGGTGAAATAACGCAGTGCAGACAGAAAAAAAAAAACCTTAATCACATTGAGAAGTCTTTCTTCCCTGTGTCACACTTTGAATTAGTGTAGAACCTAATTTAAAATACTACTCATGACTCTCCCTGTCTTTTACCTTCATCACGTTAATACAAAAATCAGTGGCTGTGAACACAACCTTATTGCTTCCTTCTCTTTCATCTGAAATGTAGGATACGTGGGGCAGTCAATAGAAACCCAGGTAGGAAATGAGATTGCATGCCACCAACAGCCACCCTAGCGTCAGTCTGTTCAACCTGCTGCCACCTGGCGAGAGATACAGGAGTATCCGCTGCTCCTGCTATTACCTCCGCCATGGAGTTCATGTTTTCACCTGTGTAAACTTGTTGGTTGGTTGGTTGGTTGGTTTGTCAGCAGGATTACACAAAAACCACAACACCGATGACCACAAAACTTGGATGGAGGATGGGTCTGGGCCCAGAATAGACCCCAATAACTTCTGGTGTGGATCTGAAATAAAGGAACAGATCCAGGTTTTTTTTATATATCATTTTTATTTAAGATTCAAGATTAATTTAACTATGCAATACAAGACTGTACAATACGAACAGACTGTTGCCGGGATAGTTTCAGGCTGTGCAGACACCTCGCCTCTCCGATATCACTGATGCTCTGTAAATGGTTACCAGTGATGTTCTGGGCCGTGCATGAACCATGCCAGTTTGTGATGTTTCCTGTCAGAAGTCTATAGCTTGTCTGTAAAAGTTGACAAGAACTTGGCACGGAGCCCTCTTAAGTTTCCTCAAGAAGTAGCTACAGCTTCTGTATTCAGTGCTTCAGAGGCCAGGTGGAAAAGGAATAAATGATAACACAGTAGAAGTATGGCTGAAAGCTATTTTCTCCAAACCTCAAGATGAAAGCAGTCCAGCTCGTCCTATATGGATCATTTTTCTGCTACAGGAGAAAATGACTCTTCCGGCAGCTTCATCAAATAGGTTCCTCCATACTCCACTGACATTTTTCATTACTTTAACTCCTCTGACATGGATTCATAATAATGACATTTTACTTTATGTTGTTTTTATGTGGTATTGCATTTTATGTAATGTCTTTGGTGGATGTACAGTGATTTAAACCCCTTAAACCATATTTTATATAAAGTAGTCTACTTGTATCTGTGGTAGCTTAAATGTAATTTTTAATAAATGCCAGATATTATCACCACATGAGTCCTTGGAACTTGTTGCATTTATGTAGATCAGTGGATTAAACAGGTGCACTGTGCAGCTTTGACTATGAAGAGGGAACATCCTGCTTTTATTGCATGCTCTCATCCCCTCAAAGAGAAAATCAGCCCTCTGTTTGACTATTGTGAGCTGTTCTATATTTGGGTTCAAAATGAACACCCGCCCACAACCGTGAATCCTGATTTGGTCTAAATGGATCCTGGCAGAGTTGTAAAAATTGCCCCAATCATGCGCCTCAGACGCACGGGAAGGCGTGCCTCAGATTGCGCTTAAATTCAAGTCTGTGCCGTGGCGAGATGCACAGTTCGCTTTGGATTTACACCAGCGCCTACCAGAGCACACAGTTTATTTGGATCTTAGCACCATAAGCTGATATTTTCACATCGATGTTTTGCTGATTTAATCTATTTTTATATTTTACATTTTTTTTCTGGCTACTGTCGGACGGAATTGTGCCATATTGGAGCTGTCCGTGCGCATCAAGGGGCGATACGCGAGGTTCAACCTTTCCCCTGAATGCTTGTCCTTGCATGACATGAGCGAGACAGAAACATCTGGTGTGTGAGTGTGTGTGTGTGTGTTCAGATACTGTTTAATCATAAGCTTGCAACTGGTGTGTGTTGTGAAGAGCGAATGGCCATAAGGCGTCCACCTCGCAGCGCGCACAAATCCCTGTGATGTGGATGTGCCACACGTTGTCAAGCTTCTGTATGGCTAAAGCTGGAGATCTCCTGACGACTGGACACATTTTGAGGAGTTAAAACTTTTCTTTCTGCGTCACCTTATCAATGATGACTGAGAACAACGAGATGGAGACCGAGTCGCAGCTCCAGCGCTCTCCAAGCACCATGTCCATCCAACCGATGTCATCCAAGGCAAGTACCAACAGTTTTGAGCTTTCAACTAAGCACACTCATGTCTATCTGAGCTCTCCTGCAGCGCACACTCGAATATCCCCGAAGAGAAGAAATAAGACACTCAGTCATGAACAAAAGCAGAGATTATTTTGTGTTTTTCACCTGCAAATTAGTATCTTCTGCGGTATTTTTCCACCAGTTTATGTAATGCTGATGACAACACTTTACAATTGCAGTTGTATTCATCATGACTGCGTCACTAGGTGTAACCTCACACGTAAGGTCTGATGTCACTCTGTCTCCCCCCCCTTGCCTCTCCAAACCTACTTCCTCTACACACACACACAAACACACACAGGAAGGAGGATTTATGTTTAGTATTTATTCATGACGTGCATTTAAATGAGCAGAATTTACATAGAATGGTTGCAATGAATGCTTGTCAGAAATGTGTTTGTGTCACTGACAGTCCTACTTTTTCTGCCGCATTCACACTTTATATTGCAGTAAGCATAAATGGCCACATTTTTTCATATGTGCATTTTGTGCCTGATATGAAGATCTAGATTTGTTGACTGTACAGTGTATTCCTGCCTGAGCCTCAAGTGCCCCTACAATGTGTCCTTATGATTAATTTTAATTTGCTGACATGGCGGTATAAACAAAGTCCTCGAGGGCTGGCCTCCAAGTGCTGGAGCTGTGAAAGCTTTCTCTGTGTCTGCTGTTTTAATGGAAGGCTTTTAGGACCTCTTGATTCATTAGGCCCAAACACTACAACTTTCCCTCAGACGAGTCTTTGTCTCCACCTCATGCCTCCTCTCGCAGCCCACACACAAACACACACACACAAATGCAGTAGTGTGGACATGTTTGCAGCAAAGTGACACTTCTGCGCAACACGGTCAAACACTTCACCGGCTGATTGGCTCCACGCTTCATTTAAATATTTGATTTCCTCTGTGAGAAGCAACAGTCGGCATTGTTGCGAGACATTTTATCACCACTCTCTGTCCATCTCGGTCCACTCCAGTTCCCCGCTCCTCACCAGCTGCTACCGGAGATATTGGCCGATACTTAGTGCCAAGCGGGACTGATTGGTATTCATATGATTCATCAGCTGCTCCGGCTTCACCACATCAGAAACATTTATACAACAAACTAATTGGGCTGACCATTGAATCACCAGCCTGGTTCCTCATCTCCCTTTGCTCTCCCAATCGATTGAGGCTGCGCTGGGTGGATTCCAGCGCCCTGTGTGAGAATAGATTTCCCTTTAACCTTCAGCCCTCATGCGCTAATAGGTGTTTGATATTCAAATGAAAGGTTAATTGTTTCAACTTTTGAACTTCCTTTAAATGCTCAGGATTCAATAGCACCGTGCCACTGGAGGGTCAATTTGATTTTGCAACACATAGGAGTCTATTAAGGAATCTTGTAGAAGAATATTGAAGTTAATGTCAGTTACCAGAAAAAGGCCCTGACCACACAGAAGCTCGTCGCTACATGCAGGCACAGCTGCTTCAATAAATGCCTTGGAAAAGCATGCTGTGGCCAAAAAAGCATGTATTTAAACTTCTAAAAAACACTCGAACAACGCATCACGCAGCAGTCTTGCCACGGTAGTCGGTGTTAATAGTTTTACAGAGTGTTCGGCATACACTAATTACATTACTTGCCCTCCGCTCCGGTTTTGCTTTTTTAATCACTACCTAGTGAGATGGCGGACATTGCAATTACAAACTCATCTGCTCTGTGCAGCAGCAGAGTCGCAGCACAGAGTAGCAGGAGTCACATTTCACTTACATGACAAGAGTAGGGAGAGTTCACTGAAAAGATGTTGGCAAAGGATTTGTTGTCATAAATGAGGGAAAAGGGGTTGGTTACCTCACTGAGAAGTTGGAGGTGTGCAGCCTGTCACCTGCAGCTCTTCATCTAACAACTCCTTGTTCCATTCCTCCCACTAAAACTACTCGCTGACATTTTTCAAACTGATACGCTGTCAAGAAAGGATGAAAATGTTGTTTTGCTCATTAGATGCAAGTGCTCAGCTCACTGAACACATTGCATTTTCTGTGACTAGCCTACTTTAATGATAAAAGTCAACATGTCTTTCGCCAGTTAAGTGCTCTTAATGTGAAGCAGTGGGGAAATGTTCAGTTTACATAGTAAATTAATACAGCGCACAACAGTTAGTGAACACCTTTCCTTGAAAAAGCCTGGTGTAGCGGGTATTACAGGTGTTTTCACAAGCTTATTAGTTTATAGGAAAAGTTGAGAAAACTGCAGCAACCCTAACAAGCAGCACGAGAGAGGAGCACACCGCAGGCGCCTGGCGATGCGTTTCTAGTGACACGGCTCTAATGTTGGCAATGCACGTATCTGAAAACCAAGGACACTTTTTCATACATGATATATTAACATTTCTGTGTTATGTGTCATATCATGTTCAGATTACATGGTTAGGCTAAGAGAAATGACTTCCAAGCAAGATACCACTGTTCAAAGATGGCATTTCAATATTTGGATATTTTTGTAAGACGTCGGAACAATTTTCAGCCGTGTGTGTGATAAAGAACCAAGCTTTTTTTTCCTCAACCTAACCAGACAGTAACCACAGTTGTCATAACATACAGTTATTGGGTGATTGGGTTGCTTTGTCTTCAAGGTGTGGTCCTAGGAAATCCTACCGACAATATTCCACCCATAACTATTTTACACACGTAACCCAGACCATTCGTAAAATTAAAAAGAAATCAGCCACAGGGTGTAATTTTTGAAGGAAACTAATCAGACACGTAGCTATGAGTCCATGGTGTTTTTAATTAGATAAGGATGAAGGGGAGGGAGGGAGGGATAACACATGCTCCTTGGAATCCACCAGCAGTAAGTTTCCCGTAGAGATGAATATCGGGAATCGGGGAGCAGAGGAAAACAGTGCCGGGGGATTAGGAGGACAGGAAGCATGGACTTTGTCCCTGACTCCAATGTATTTTGGTCTGTTGCCAAGGGTGGTAGAAATGTGAGTGGTGGAACAGATGAGATGCCTGAGCAGCAATCACCAGCCAGTAGTGTCGCTCCTTGTTGAGAGCCGGGTTGAATTGTCAAGGCTGTTGATGCTTTTGTGCGCAGGACAATCGAATCACAGAGATATAAAGACTATGAATTATAACCTTCACCGTATATGTGGGCGATTGGCCCATTTGTCAGCTTGCCTGCAGCGTGACGAGACCGTCACATTTCATCCACGTGTCGCCTTTGGATTCTTCACCCAATCTTCCTCCCTCGACGGGAGCACTTAAGCACACACACAACCCATTGAGTGATAAGAGGTGACTGTCATTGCCTACAGTGTGAAAATGAGAACTTGTCGCAGCTCCAAAGCTAAATGACAAATAGTAATACACTTTACAGTTTGTGGCCAAGTGCAGCTGTTTTATTTCACTCCGGTGCCTTGTGCTAACACTTGAAAACAGCATGTTGAGTGGTGGCAACTTAATTCAGAGTAAAATGGCTTTAGCAATTTTTTTTACAAGTGTTGGTGTTTTCTTCTCTTATTGTCATTTTTATTTAATATCCATGACTACACGGTGTAAGCAGACATGAAGGAGGTAGAGAGAGGTCCCTGAATGAAAATAAAGCAGGAACATGCAATTATATGCTGTTAGAGCTGGGCAATAATTCAGTATCATCATTTATACTCTTTCAGTGAATCATATTGTGCTGATATTATGATATTGTGTTACAGTTTTACAAAACTCTGCTGTGCAATTTTATAATTCTACATGAGTATTGAGTTTTTTTTACATGTTTGAACAGTTTTGTCCTACATGATGCATAACAGGTCACACCAACAAATGTGAACGTTTCAGTGGTTATGCTGAAACATTAACTAGAGTGCAGCTTTTGCACACCTTAGGGTCAACAGGTGCGTAGGAGAAGACCGAGGGCCGACAAAATTTAGGACCACTTCAGTTGCGAATAAAGTTTAACAACATTTCGGTCCTTAGACCTTCGTCAGGTTATCACATTAACATTAAACATTGACTGACAACATTTTATCCTGGAGACTGCACTATTGCCACAGTCACTAACTAAAACAGATCCCTCATGAAAGTCTATCTTTAGCCATTTAAAGATGAAGCGCACAAAAAAAAGAGGATTATCAGATATGCTACAGGGCATCTGGCTGCACTTTTGGGAACGAAAGTGTGTTCAGCACACTTAATACTGGATCAGGCAGACTTATCATTTATTCATATAAGAGGTTTGGTTTCATAATGCACATGTTTACACCAGACAGCACTAATTGCAGTCACCTGCATTCCCCCAGCTTGGTGAATACTAAAGTGCTGCTAATGATCTACAGGTTACACATGGCTGATCTCTGGTGTCGACGCTGTCATTTCTGAACTTCAAAGCTCAACACTGAGTTCTCTTTGAAAACCACCCCCACTTCTAAGTTCACCCCACGTCTCATTAACAATCACTTTACTCTCTATGACATGGATTTGAGTGACGTGAGCGAGGGAGTATGTCGAGGAGGGAGGCTGAAGTGGGCCAAGGTCTTCATTAATTAATGTAACACCTTCACTGCTGTGATGTTTATTGATGTGACACCAGGGGGAGAGGTGTGAGCTGTAGAAATGGTGGACACTGGAAGACTAGAAGTATATGTATTTGCGTATTGCTGGCGAGAGGAAGCAAAGTATCTAATTTGTTTTCTAACAGCCATTGTGTCGTGATGGGGGGGGGGGGTTGTGTGTGAACAGTGATTGGGTGAGTGAAAATGGCTGGATGATGAGTTGCCAGGGCAAAGCGTCATGGGGCGGATAGCAGAATGTGGGCGCCAAATTGCACTTTGTTGTGATCCACGCTGCTATTTCACAGAGTTTCTCCTCCATTAAACAATCACAGAGAGACTGGGGAGAAGAAGTGTGTATGAGCGCATGAATGACTATGCGTTCTGTGTGTGTACATTCACATGCGATAAGGGAAGAGCGATGGCAACAGCCTGTGATTATGTATCTCTTATCTTGCACTCAAAGCGGGAATCTGCCGGGCTGCCGGGCATAATAACTGTAGCCAAGAGGGGAAATGGTTGGAGATGAAACCGGGTGAATACGCTCCTTGTTATGATAACCAAAGCTGATTGCACGCTTTGCCCAGAGATGTTATGAAATGTGTCATTTTTACTCTCTCCCTGTGAATTTGCAATTTTTTGTTCCTCCAATAAAATCTTCTGGTTGTCCCTTTACCTCTGTTCAATTACAGCAGTTTTCTATCCCCTTATTTCAGTTCTACATTATCAAAATAATTGAAGCCACACAATGATCCCTAAATATATCATGTACCTGAGGATGATCATTTCCTGTGTAACCGCATGTGATGCCGATGACCTAGAATCAGCAGGGAACTGTGTCTTTTACAGCACGGTTATCCTTCTTAAGTCGGAAATATCCTCCCTTGGAACAAGGTCGGACTCTGTGACGTACACCCTGGCAGAAAAACCCAATTGTGCACACTTTTTTATAGACTGACTACGCTTAAAAGCAGGGTACGAGGCCTGGGAGAATTTTAACACGTAATTTACCGGCTTAAGAAAGTAAAATATTTTATTTAAAAGTCACATACATTCACTGTGTTGATACTGTGAATAAAACCATGGAGTGGAGGCAGATATCTGTAGCAGTGGTTGTTTTTTTTCCCACAATCTCTGCTATGATTTTTCCTCTTCTCCTCTGATGCTGACAACACAGAGATGTTTGGCACAATTCAGTGGGAATAGGAGGAAACTGGAGAAAATAATAAGCACAAATCTCTCTTGCTGTAACACCTATGCACACTTGGCCACTCTCTACATAAAGTGATGTGACTGATTGTTGGTTTTTGAAAGATGCACCAGACCTTTTCACAAGTTTCCAGACTGGTAAAGCTTTAGGCAGCATATATTTTGACCTTGACAGCCTTCACAGCTAAAGTTACAGGTTAAGCTGCTCTATTTGAAATGTTTTCTAGTGGGTGATCCACTTAAGATAGTCCACAGTAAATCATATTAGAGCCACAAGCTTTATTTATGGTCACTTTCCCAGTGGGACTGAGCCTTTGTTGCTCAGTCTTTGTGACCTCTAGACAGATTGGAGCGTCCCATATATGTTGTACCATTAAATTCTGATGGAGGGAAGAAGAGCCACATATCGGATAAAATAAAAGCTTTATAGTTGAATTATGTCTGCTCAAACTGTGCTGTCCCTCTATGGAGCATTGATTTTGGGACATTTATGTTGCCTACATGCGTATGACTTGGGGGTTATATGGATCGAAGATGTGAGAATTATGGGCTTTTACAGGCCCGCTGAGATGGCTCGATGAAAGTCTGCAGCAGTGATTGCTGCTGCTTGAAGAATATTGACTGCGCAGGTGTAAATCTGGGCACCGTTATGCATTTTGCATGGCACTTTGAGTCATTTGTGAATTATATGAATAATTTGTTGAGAGAGTGCAGCGGCAAACCCAAATGTTTCTTTTAGGAGAAGGATTTTTTTTCTGCAGTTGACAGGCTTTTTGTTAGACTTCTCAGGAATAAATGAAAGTAGACTAAAACAGTTTCCTCTTCATTTGACAGGCATTGTCATGAAATTGCAGGGGATCAATAATACATATAGGACTAGATCATACATCACAACCTGCAGCAAAACTTGGATCATCCTGAGAAATTCACACACATGAATGTAGACTGTGTGTATTGATGACCCGAATCGAACGTGGTATCACACTGGCTCGGATTCAGAAGTATGACGCTCTCCGCTAATGTTCAAATGGAAGCAAATGGGAGTGCTTTTTAGGCTCACGCACTGACAGACGATTAGATTAGCTGTAATTGAGACGTGTGCTTGAGCTGGAGCTATTGTGCCAGCACTCATCTGGTCTGATTGAGATAGCTCAGCTCCAGACTGTGACGCTGTGCACACAAAGCACGTGTCAAGCATTGTACCGTTCACATAAATGCTCTCCACCATTATTCATTAAGAGGTAACAGGTTTTGAAGTTCAACGGTTGTCATAAAACAGTAGATGTTCATATTTAAGGTGAAGCACGGCAAATTCACACATCAATGTCTGAGGACGTTAAGGAGTGTGAAAAAAGTTTTAAATCTGCGTCATTTTAGGCTAGAGAGTAGTTTGAAATGTGGTGGTGTGGTTTTAGAAAGAAGCGAGGTAGCCTGCTCCATCTCTGCTTGAGGCTTGCAGCTCGATGCTTCATTACCTGCTACTAGCACAACACACACTGAGACAGAACTGTCGACTTCATTGTTGGTAATTTAAGAAACAGTTTTGACAAGTAAGAAGAGTGCATGGAATAAAAAGGTCATACTGTGTTGAATACTTTATGTGTACATCGTTAGTCTGACAGCGTTGTAGAAGTGCAACCCTAGATCTGTAAGTGGACTCCAGAACAGCTACAGATGGACCTGATGAGATTATTTCATCAGCTGCTTTTTCCAAAGTCAAGAGCTTTTTCTCTCAACAAGTAATAATGTGGTTAGAAGGGTTGGGCAATGTCTACTGAACTGAGGTTGTTACTACAGTATGTGTTTCTGAATTTGAGGTAGTGCGTTACCTCAGAGGCAAGAGTTGTTCATTAGTTTATACATACATATGTCAGCCATACATCCACGTTCTGAGTTTGAAAGGCTCTTAGCTGTGTTCAGTCTCAGACGCTTGAAACGAAGTTAGCCAGCTAGCTATACTGAGGAAACTAAGCTAAGAAAATGCCAATATCAGCAGTACCATTGAAAGAAACACGCTAACAGCAGCCAGCAGAAATGAAACACTGCTGTCAACAATGTAACCAAGTGTCTTGAGTAAAGTGCTCCACAGCATCACCAACAGTAAAGAATTAAGTACCTCAAAATACAAGTGACACATGCCTCATATCACAAATACTTGTTTAACAGAGCTATACTGGAAGGTATAAAGGATCTCTGGGCCCAGGAAGTCTGCAATATAGTACCTAATGTAACTATAGTGTGTTGTGTGGATGTGTCTGAAAAAACAGACACACTCCACAACCTCATCCAGTCCACTTATCCAAAACATCTGGAGACAGCACTGAAGACACACTGCACGCTCCCTGCAAGCAACAGCACCTTTAATGTTAACTACCGTAGCTATAAATGACGTCAGATTATGTATTATTATATTTTCTCACCTTGTTCGTATCATTTATACAGTTTCAATTTATAAATCCTTTATAAGGTACAATAAACAGACCAAACACTATTCTGTGCACTGTAAGCTACAGTAATAATCTAATGTATCGGTCTGCATTAGTTTGTCTTCATCAGAGTAATCTGATGAAATGAGATTCATAATAGAGATTAACAGGAAGCATATGGACTCAGCAAACCTGCTCTCAGTTACACACAAAGACTTTTGTTTCTCGATCTCTCACTCCATGCGTCTCTCACAAAGACGCACACACACGCACAAACTCAAATAGACAAACTGTTTTCATATCTTATTCCCAGACGCGCGGAGCTGTAAACAGCATGTCCCTGTAAAGTGATTATGTTTGGCGCTGAGCAGAGCGAGCGCAGACAGGCAGACAGACAGAGCGAGTGCACACGGTGTGTCTGTGGCCTACTGATTATCTGTCTGCATGTCTGTCTCTGTTGATCCATTCTTCCCCTGCGACACGACCACGCCCTCACACTGCTCTCCCGCTGCCACTGCATGTCAGGGTAACAAATGGCCGCCTATCCCCCGGGAAACTGGCATCATCATCTGTACACAGAGCCGGAGGGAAATGTCAGGAAACATGCATTTATCTAGCCAATCAATGGTAGATGGCTGCAGAGAGCGGAGCTTAGAGGCGTGACAGCTGCTGATGTTCACGTTTTGTAGCCTGTTTGGCTTTTGAAATGCAGCAACCATCAATTCTTTAAGGCCCTTTGGTGGATACAGCTTTCAAGATACAAGCGCGGCTGGTTATGTCTATAAACATGAGAGAGCCAGCATTCAATTTGATATTGTTTTATATTGTAGGCGTGTGAGTTTGGCCCCGAGGAGGCATCCAACAGTCTCCTGAAGATAGGCTGTTGATAAATGATCACGCCGTGTAAACTGTTTCGGTCGAAACAGCCCGCCTGCCACTACGACAAACGGCAGTCTTTAATGTATGGCCGTGGGTGTTTTCGAAGAGAAAAAGCTTATCTTGTTTAACCATGGGCCAAACGCACAAGCTGCCTTGTTAAGTGAGACTGTGTGCAGGATGTGCTTGGTCTCACTGAAGGGTACATACAGATAGCTTTGCTATTAATGTGCTCTTTCCTTATGAGGTGATATTGCATTTCATGAGTCACCCTCGCTCCCCATGGTGTACCGATCGGAGCGGAGTGTTGTGTTTATGGATGCCGGGATATTGCCTGTGCTGTCCTGAGGGCGTGCTGGACATTTGTTATTGCTCGCGAATGTGCCGCAGCGTTCTGCTTATCTTGTGTTTATACTGAGTGTAACCCCTTTCCCTTCATCTCTGTCAATGTGTGTGTGCAGCTCCAGAGACTAAAGCGCTCGCTGTCATTCAAGACCATCATGCGCAGCAAAAGCGTGGAGAACTTCTTCCAAAGGTCCTACAGCGACGCCCGCCTGCCCCCGGATTTCATCACTGACCCGCCGCCTCCTTCTCCTCCGCTGATGCCTGGCTCTCCTCTCGTCGGCGACCGCTCGCCATCCATTTCACCGTCCCTGAGCCCCAACCCCTCCATCGCCTCCCACTCCCCCTCTCTCAGCCTTTCCCCATCGCTGCCCATCAAGCCTCCCCGACCTCAGATTAACCACTGTTTCCAGGACCATGTCTTTCGCAAGCCCACCAACTGCCAGCACTGCAAACACATGATAGTGGGTAAGGTGTTCAATCTACTACCTGTATTATCTTTCCTTTTTTCAGCTGCACTTTGCTGGCCTCCTTCTCTTTGTTTATGTGGCCTTCAATCTAGTGCAGACTGGCGAACATTTAATGGAGAGAACATCACCTATTGTGCTAAAGGAGACGTATTATCCTCATTTTAAGGTTCTTAATTTAATGTTGGGATACTACTAGAACAGGTTTACATGCTTTAGTGCCCAAAAACACATCAGTTTTCTCATACTGTCCAGTGCTGCAGAGCTGTATTCCCCCTCCATCTGAAACACTCTGTTTTAGCTCCTGTCTCTTTAAGGCCCCTTTTTAACTTTCAAGACCTTTTACATGCACAAGATATGGCATATATAAAACACAGGGAAAAAATGAAAAAGTATAATAGGTCTCCTTTAAAATTGTTATGTTGGGACAATATGTTATCACCTGGGCAGGATTTAGGAGTCTACAACTCCTTCAGGCAAAAGTTTGACATTTTTGGAAATACACTTATTGGCTTTCTGGCGGATGAAAAGACGGATACCACTCACGTATTTGCCAGTTAAATATAAGGCTACAGCCAGCAGGTGGTTATCTTAGCTTAGCTCTAACACTGCTCTTGAACAGATTACACCAACAAGATAAAACATGTAAGATAGTAAGATTAAGAAGTGCTGGTTGGCAGATTTTGTTACTTTTGGCTAGCTTTTTCTGCCTGTTTTCAGCCTTTTTGATAGGCAAAGCTAACCAACTGCTGGTTGTAGACCCAATTTTGTTGTGCAGATGTGAGAGTGGTTTTAAATCATGTCATCTAACTCTACCAGAGAGCAAATATATCTCTCAAAATGTCCTCCTTTTGAAGGCATTGTAGCAGGAACATAATAAAGCCACTTGTTTGAAAGAAAAAACACCTGACTTCACTGGCTAATTCTTTCACTAAGTGGACTTCGTCATGTCTTCAAAGCAGCTCTCAGTGTTAATAGCTGTGAAAAAACCATTGGATTATTAACAGGGATTGATGTGCTTCAGATGTGTGAGTGCTTTTATCCCTAATTTGCTGCTTGCATGAACTACTAGCCACTGCTAGTACTTCTGCTAAATCTACTTCCTGTCACTATGATTGATTACAGACCCCAACCTGCTCCTCTGCGTTTGCATCTGTGCTGGTTTTCTGCATGCAGTGTGGGTTTATTTATGTAATGCATCACCTCGCTGTATCTGCGCTCCTCTGCAGTCCCCAGACACAGTCCAGCTTCTGTCTCCTTATTAAGCTGATTGAGCAGAATTCATTTTGCCTTCAAAGTAAAAGCAGTGGGGTATTTGTACCAAGCCATCCAATTATTTTGATTGTTGTTTCTGCTCCTGAACAGAGCTGTCCATGTGTCCCTTCTACAACAAATCTATTAATCTTTGGTTTGTAAGATAAAAAGAGACCCTTAATCGTAAAAAAAAAAGCAAAAAAAACAACAGAAGATTTCTCGTAACCTAACAAGCAAGGAGAAAACATCTCAATAAGAAGAGTTTTCTTATCACAGAATCACTTGAAAACAAAGATGAAAAAACAAGACGACTCAATGCCAAATCGATTATGGTTGAAATATCTCCAGCTGGTTTCCAATCTCTGCAGGTTATCTTGGAAGAGGAGCTGTTGATTATGAAGCTGTTATTGTCAGCACTGTGAGCAGCACCAGCTTGATAAACCTGGGACAGCTCTTGATTACCCTCTCTAAGTGAGCAGAGAGAAACCAGCTCATATGATCTGAAGGCCACTTTGGTTCATCGGCTCATTCTGCCTGTTGCAGAGCTGCTTCCTGCTGTGTTTCTTTTTGTGGCTGCGTCCATGTCTGTGTCATCTGTCCTCATTCTCTCATCTCTGTTCCTCTCTGCAGGAAACTCCAAACAGGCTCTGCGGTGTAAAACGTGCAAGATGGCTGCTCACCTGTGGTGCACCTCAGAGCTGTCGCAGCAGCCGTGTCATGGGAAGGTGCGAATACACTCTCAGAATTTGATGTTGCACTTATGTAAAACATTGGCTTGACCTAATGTTTGGTTACCCTTCTGTCTCTTTTTTTTGGTTAAATCTGGAAACATCTTCGTTGTTTTTTGCTGCTGAGATTTCCTGTTTGTGAAGATTCTGTCTTTGACTGTCCAGCCACGGAGGGTTTTAACTAATCAGTTCTTCCACTGTTAATTGGAAACTTACACTTACAGTTTCTGGTGAAGAATTTCTACCATTGAGTGCCCAGTTGCAAAAAGCACTCCAGGAATATATTCAGTTTATGCCCTAAATTTGATTTATACATAGAAGAAATATATTGAAAGGAATCGTCCAACAACAAGCAGACAGTTAGCTTAGTTTACCACAAAGACTGGAAACAGTTAGTCCGACACTGTTTAAGGTAACTAAATCTGCAAATAAGCTCCTCTAACCTTGTTTGTTTAACATGTACAAAAACTGGAGTAAAAAAGACACAAATATGCCATTTTAGGGGTCATAAATTCAGGCATAAAGCATTTAATTCCTGGTTTCCTCGCTTCCAACTGCTCCCCAAGCCCCCAGGATGTGTGCTGGGCTTTGAAGTCTATTTGACATTGTGGCAAACCATGCACTTACGTCATGAAAGAAGCCACTGCAAAACGACCGAAAGTTTTTGTTGAGCATCACAACCTCTGCGAAATGACTCATTTCATCATGAGAATTGGATACATTCAGTCCGATAACATTTTGAATTCTCTGGCATGCACTCCTCCGGGTCATTTTCTTCATAGCGTGAAGTGTTTTTTTGGCTTCTGGCGTCACTTTTAAAGGACAGCTTTTATAAGAATTAACAGGGTATGTGCTTGTGACGTCATGGGCTCCACCATACTCCTATTAGCTGTAGCGTACTCCGTTGCTCCCCCAAGGCAGTTCAGGCAAACCAATCGCTGGTCGCCACGTACTCCAGATTTAAAATCTCTTTCTTTCTGTGAAATATAGAGGGGTTTATCTGGCAGGGATAGGCTTGATTAGCATTTTGTGAATTTATTTGAAAAGTATGCAACAGAAAAAAGTCGAAGACATTAAAAAAAGGGAGAGGACACACGATGTTGAGTATTTTAAGACAGAATGTCGAGCCAGTCTGACCTCCCATTACTCTGATTTGCCCCAGACATTTTTAATAGCCACATTATAAAAACACCAGCAATAACAACAGTTTGCTTGCAATCACAATTTGATTAGTAGAAACACTGTTACCATGGTAATTTCTCCATAAATCTAGACTGGTTGGGTTGCTGGGTCACTCTGAATTTTACCTGCACTTTGAAATTAATTTGATCTGAACTGAAAGTTTCAAGCAGCTGAATGAAATGCAAAATGTTCAATGATTGCTGTTTCATATCAGTCAGGGACATGTCATGCAGGTATATGAACTCAGTGCTTCATATTGTTAACACTACATCACCGCACACAGCATCGACACAGAGGAACTGGAGCACTTTTTCCCTGAAGGCAGACTCAGCCTTAATATACCAGCCATACGTGCAGTGTCAGTTAAAATGCCGACAAAACATAGATGCTTATGGTAAAGGGCAGGATACTGCTTCCACTCAAGAGATGTGAAGTGCTGCTGTGGCTGCAACACAATCACATCACAACACTAAAAAATCCACATTAATCACCCAAGTTGATCCTAATGGCTCTGTAGTTGTTCACTAACTTGTAATGATTAACATGCAGATAATCAATAGTGAGAGAAAAATAAAGATTTCAGACACGCAAAGATCTAGCGTTTTTTATTTGGACACTGGATGAAGGACAATGGTCGACTGTGAGTATAATGCAACCGGCAGTAAATTGGGGTGATTCAGACAGAGATTTTGTGTCTATCCTCTAGTGTAAGCCAGAGGACATTAGCATGCAGCAAGAGGCGAGACCTTCTGAGAGCCACTTGCAAAATTTTAAGAGCACTGTGTTAAAAAACCTCTCGATGCAGCATGAAAGAGGGGCACAAAGACAAGGAGATGGGGAGTTAGGGTAATGATGAGGGCAGTGAGAGATAAAATATCATCAGACCTGTACCTGAGCATCAAGGCTTCACTTATTAGGTTTGATCCGCAGTGTTTCTCCCTTCAACATGGTCTGACAAAGTGAGTGGCTCATTTGCAAGTCAGGGCGAAGACAAACCGATATCTCAGTTAAAACACTAACTGTGCCAAATTCAGCGTGAAATTGCGATTGTGTGGACACACACACAGAATCACATGTCCATGCCTGTGTGTGAGCCATGTTTACACAAGTGACGTAACAACTGAGTGAATTCATTTTTCACAATTAGCAGAAAAGGGAGCTAACAATTTGCTTCAGTTTGTGAGCTGAATGTCAAAATGAGCTCTTTGACTGTAGCTCGTGTGGCCTCACAGGTCTGTCAGCGTGTCCTGATGTGTTTCTGATTCACTAATTTCTCAAATTACTCCATTAATGTCCTAAAATCCCCACATGGAGACAGTTTCTCCCATTAGCTCAGCCTCTAAACATGAAGTAATGGAAACTGAAAAAACTCTGCTCTCTGCTCTCCTCCATTAGTCTGGAGCATTCAAGCGAAACTTCAGCTCGCCGATGCTCGTCAATGACCAATTGTCTGTCGTCAAGGAAGTGCAACCAAGCCAAGGTGAGCGAACATGAGCGTCCATGTGTGTGTGTGTGTTGATGAGTGAGTGCATTGTTATGTATGCTTCCCATGTGCTTTTTGTTGTGTGTGATGTTGCTCTTGTCTAGTCTTTTGGTTTCTTTCTGGATTTTGTGTGTGCTTGTGCGTGCACTGTAATAAAAGCAGAAGTGTCTCCATCTCACCTGACAACCGAAGGAGCGTGAAGTGGAAAATTATAAAGAGGAAGAACAAATTCAGCTTCTCTTGGAGGCTGACGGACGGTCTGGACCCTGAAAGTATGTGGATAAATATTTATAAGTTCTAATGTTTATGTTTTAATATCTGTTTATGAATTATTCTGTATATCCTTGGACCGATGCAGGGTATGAATTTATTATCTGGCACCACAGCTCGCATGTTTAAAGCTTGATAAACATTCATGCTGCCCGTTTTCTGATTAGTCCTAACTAGCTCTCACATCCATCTATATTTCACACAGAAAATGTTTGGAAACATTTTGACATAATGCTTTACAATTATGGAAACAAACAAATCTCATATTTCCATGTCATTTTATTGTCTCATTGTTGAGTAAAGCTGCTCAAGGCTAAAACACAGCGGTATGAGCAAAGACTGTTTTTGGACCCACTGGCCTAAAAGTACCTGAATTTGTTCTTCCTTTCACCATCCTCTCTGAATGGGAGCCTGTTCCTTTTTTTGCCGTACCTTTCAATGTGCAGGTAAAACAGTCTTTCATCTCACATACCGTGCGCCTCGCTGAATCAGGGTTAGCACCTCGTGCTGTCACTTTCTTGTTCTATCCATGAATCTACGCTACAATCTAATTGACCTACAGCTCCATGATGCCTGGGACTCTGCCAGGGCCGGCTGAGATTGCAACCTGCCAAACTCACAATCACACGTTGCAAAGTGTCCTCGTAATTATTGTTAACAAAAGGCTTGCTAAAGTACTGAGCTCATGTTTATGCATATTAATATTAGATGGCAATTTTTATGATGGATTCATTGCAGAGTGTAATTTCCCGTGAACTGCCTTTTGGCAAACTGTTTTATTGTCTCATATTAAAGCTCAATTATGAGGCTGAGAGTCTTAATTGCTGTAGGAGTGAAGTGCATAACAGTTAATGCTCTAAGTTGCAATTTCACAAAGACAATTAAAATCTAATGACGATAGGGATGAGCAAGTGCACCGTTATCTGTATGTTGGCCAGGGCTTTAAACCAGAAGTGGGTGGGGCTAATCTGAAGCTGTTAATAATTAATCTTCTTAACCCGGGTCTGTTTGTTGGTTGGTAGGTTGGTTTGTCAGCAGGATTACACAAAAAACTATGGAAGTGAGTGCGAGTGTTGTAACGTCGCCCTTTCAGAAGCTGTTTATTAACAGATTTTTCACATTTTTCAACATTTTCAATATTTTTTTAGGCAATAATTCATCAGACGTATTTAGGTTTTAGGATGAATTTAAGGTTAAAGAAGGATTCAATTATTTTTTAATAAGGATGGTTTTTGAGTTGAGCCCTCTGAATAATGTTTAGACTAATATATTAGTCACTCGTCGAGCTGTGGTTGTGAGTGAGCCTAAGGTTGATAAATACGACAGATATGAAGCCACATCACACATAGAATTCTTCTCTCTGTACTGAAAAGAAAGCTGAAGGTTAGCGATAAATAAAAACATAATTATTTGCATAGAGAAGAGGCTGTATGTGTCTCTGAACACCATTTGCTACTGTTTACTCTCTTCCCCGGCAATGAAATCCTTTTTGCAGAAATACCTCCGTCAATGAACCTGCTGCAATGAATTTAAAGCATAAATGAAGTCTATCCCCTCTAAATGCTAACATCAGACAAAATAAAGACATTCCTGCTGCATAATTTCTGTCTTTGGTATTCCTGTTGAATTTTTCATACATCTGACAAGAGCAGGGAGGCAATCACTTCAATATGAAACCCCACAAACAGCACAGCACATGTGACCCTGCAGAAAAATCATTCTGCCCCTCATTCAACTCGTGTTGCAGAAAATCTAATTCCTAACTTCAGAACGCCTGCGATAGCACCGAGCGCTGTCGTCTACTTGAAATGCAGCAATGAGGGCTTTCTGAGGATTTCCATATTTTAAATCTCATATCTCATTCCCTTTCTTCTCAATCGCAGCTCCAGATATATTACGGCTATTAAAACCAAGACACATCTCCTGCCAATAAGTAAATGTATAAATAAACCAAAGTGCGTAGATTTATTGGAATGTCTTGATGTCTCCTTAAGTTTTGGCTGCTGTCCTCTCTCAGATCTAAAGTGGGTCACTTTGGTCCGGGACTGACTTGCGTTACTAGAGTTATATTTAGACCCTCCGGTTCCTCCAGATTGGCACGGGCACAATAATAATGATGTACAGTGTAATCTCAGCGTGTGTGTGGAGCTGTGTCTTTCCGTGAATAATTTAATTTAATGTGTAGTTGTAAATAAAGTAACTATAAGTGTGTGCGTGCATGAGTTTTATGAAAGTTTGTGTGTGGTTTCAGAGGCTGCGAGGATGCGTGTAGACCCTGTTTATGCCGCCTTGCGCTACGGGACGTCCTTGGCACAGATGAGCCGCTCCAGTTTTGGCAGTTTGTCAGAGTCGCCAACACGCAGCCTGGTATGACATCATCACCCAGTGGCTGGGGGTAGTGACAGTTGGAGACCTCTGCAAAGTTTTTAAGATGTTGATCATTAAGACAACTAACTGGTGAAGTACTGAGAACGTAGACATTTGTACAACTACACGATGCTCCCTCGTTCATAGATCTGCAGTATTTTGTAAAGTTCTTACAAATCATCGCCAAATGTATTAGAACTGGCGAGACAACATTAAAGCTTACTGAAGGAGTTTGACTTTTTATATAAAATTAGTTTTAAACCTAAATCTCAGGCACCGAGGCCACCATCTCTCTTTGCGTGCAACTAAACAAGAACGACTTTGATTGTCGGTCCATCTGTCGTATTCTCTCTTCTGTAACTCTGTAAAGACTGGAACCAGGGGGAAACAGCCAGCCTGGCCCCTTTCCAAACGTCACAAAAATCTGCATACCAGCACCTTAAAGCTATGTTATCTGCACATTATATCTTGGTTTTTTTTATATGTACAAAAACTGAGGTGTTAAAAACTATTTGACATGTTCTATGGGGTTGTGTGTCAGACTATTTCTTGGCTTCCTTTCCCTTTAAAAGTCCCCTACTTCAACGAACTTTGCAAAGTTTTATAATTGATCACAGGGGTATCATCCATGAGGAGCATAATGGATGATGCTTGTCTCTGCGTTCCTCTCATTGAACATGTAGTTGACCCACAAACTGTGTGCAAGTCCCCCTAACTTTTTTTTAAACATGACCCATATACTGTTAGATCAAAACTATCCAGGTCCTTTTACAAAACTGATAACTACTGATCTGTGTGGTGAGCAGTATGAATAATTGAGAGCAGAAAAAGGTTTTACTTTATTATACATCCAGTTTTAACGTCCTGGTGCTAACATTTTATTTTCTTCCTTCTTTGATAAGGGGGAGGGAGGTGAGGAGAGTCAGCAGAGACAGTGCAGCATGGAGGAAGAGATAACTCAGGAGACAGGGGGTAAACACTGCTGTGTGTCTATGTGGATATGCATATGTGCTGTGTGTCCATGCCTATGTGTGTCCATGCGTAAGTTGTGTTTACCTGTGCATGTCTGTCCGTGTGTGAGAGAGATTTACTGTGTCTGGTTGTGAAGAATTATATGCCCGACTGCACATGTGTTGGCGCATGCTCCGCTGGCACCTTCTAAGAAAATGTCTTACTCTTTCCAGACACCCCTGCCCCTGAACCGGAGATCGAGAAGGAGGAAGAGGAGAGCAGCAGCCAAGCTCAGACCCAAGCTCAAATACCTGTGGAGGACAGCAGTGTCAAGGTACTGCCTCTTTTTTTAATCCCCTTGTGCAGTCTGTCACCTTTGGTTTTTTTCTGCCTCAAGCATGTATTTCTGCCTCACTACCTCCCCTCCCTGTGTCTCCTGTGTCCAGGTGCCCAAGCGCATTGAAGTTCACTCCATCCACACCTATGTAGCGCTCTACAAGTTTCTGCCTCAGGAACAGAACGACCTGGAACTACAGTGAGCAAAAATTGTATTGTGTTTTTCCTATTGTGTTTTGTCTGCGTTTTTTTATGCCCCTCCCAGTGTTTGATGCTCCTGCAGGATTAAAACGTCCCCACCATCTGCAGAGGACGGTGCCAGGGCGCCCTTAAGGACGACTAATTATAAACTCGGAGCCCGTCACCGTCCCCTTGTAGAGCTAGTAGCGACTGAGCTGTGTTCCCAGCATGGGAGAGGATAAAGACACTGAACAACTGAGAGATGAAAGGGCGTAAGGAGAGATGGCATAGAGCTAAAGATTTTCTACAAAGAGAGGGAGAGGCAGAGGGTGAGAGACACAGACGACTAGAGAAGAGTGCAAATATAGAAGGAAAAGCTGCATAAGATGAAAGAGGACGAGAATAAAGAGAGGAAAGGAAGGACAGAGTGGTAAAATGAGGGCAGTGTGTGTGTGCATGTGTGTGATGATGGCTAGGGGACAGTTTTCACAAAGGTAGAAGATCCATGGGACTGTTAACAGCCATCTGTGCTGTGGCTCTGTGTGTGTGACTGCACAATTCATGTGTTCTTATGAAAGCACTGGGTCTGACCAATATGGACTACAAAAAAACTACTGATTACTGATTTTCATATGAAAAAGAAAAAAATATAATTTGGCCAGTCACAGGCATTCAACAATATGGAAATCTGTGGATACATTAAGTCTACAAGTGCAGGATTAACAGATTTACAGTAAACAGGAGCACTTATGTTGCTTCACCCACACAGGTGTTTTCAGTCACAGCTCGAGGTCATCAGATCTGCTTTGCATTTCGACATCACTCTTTGTCTTGCCCTGCAGTGCTTCACATTTAGCCTCCGTCATTATATTTGAGTGCTGAATTTCTGAGTTTGAAGACCAAACTATTGAGTGTCTATCGTATCTAGTGGTGAGAAGGTGAACAAGGGAGTGGTTTCAGAGTGATAAAGGTGTAAGATGGCCCTTACAGGTGCAACAATACTAGCAAGAGAGTGGGGGAGATGTGAATCAATCACAGACTGTATACCACCACAGTCCTGAAGAGAGGCCTCGTCAGGTGAATTCAGTGAAAACACCTGGGTGTGCAGTTGTTGTGGGGATACAACAGACCTGCAGGAAAACACAGATGTAATTGATTTTTATTAAAAATGGCTGCTGTTATCGTGCATGCTGCCTCACTGAGCCCTGGTTACAGCAATGGTTCACTGGTCCAGCTGTGACCTGTCAAAATATTTGCTCAAGAAGTATTTTAACACTGGAAAGATGGTCATTGCAAACAACCGGGCTGTGTACGGAGCACACGAAAATATGTTTTCAAAAATCCTTCAAGGTCGACTTGTTCAACATCCAGTGTGTAGGATTTAGAGGCATCTACTGTAGCAGTGAGGGTACAGACTGCAATCAACTGAACATGCCTCACCTCACCCACCTGTAGATATAAAAGGCTCATTCTAAGGTGACTAAAACAAGAGAAGAATAATACTTGAGAACATACTTTTGAATAATATATTCAATGTCTGACCCTACGTCCTACACACTGGACCTTTTTTAACAGTTTTCATTTTCACTCAAAGAAAATGCATAAATCCAAGCGCTCACGCTGTCTTCTGGAGCTACTGCTTCTAACGCCCTCATTGTGGGTGCACAGACGCAGGAAATACTGATGGAACATTTGATATGAGTCAAAATGTTAAGGTAGTGACATTAAAAATATGTAAATTATAACATTTTGCTGAGTCAGACCCACAATCCAGCATTGGACGATTTGTAAAGGTGTATTTTTCTGACACTGAGCAAAGCTGCTGTTCTGACAGGCATCATTTTACCTGGGCTAATTCAACTGTTAACATACGTATACCTTCAAACTGCATGCAGAAAAATAAAAAAGGATCAACAAGTTGGTCATTTAAGTAGCTGTGCTACTGGGAGAAACCTCTGTGCGCGAGATAATTGCTTCATATTTAATAAATAGCCACTCTGTTGAGATATATGGGTCTCATCCTAGTTGGTAAGTTTATGTAAGTGTGTGCAAACTTGTGTGTGTGTGATGATCATATAGGGCAGTAGTGAGCGCAGACACCCAGGAGACACAATGTACAGAGTGCAATTGGGACAGCAGTTTCTCCCTGTGTATCTGGGACAGGCGGTACACTGCGTGTGTATGTATGTGTGTGTGTGTGTGTGTTTAAAATTCTCATCAAAAACTGGTAGCATCATTAGCATGCAGGCCAGGTTGGCTGCAGATCAGGTCAGGGCTTCACTACTGCAGAGAGGCGCTACAGAGTCGTACTTGATGTAGACCTCATGACTCCGGTGTCAGCTGCTCCGTCACGTCTGCACAGGGACACAAAGACTGATTCACATTTTAACCTCCACAGCTTTGTAACTGTGGCCACAACAGCTTTCTGTGGGAGTTTGATAATGTTGTCTTTTATGCTCGAGCTTAACTCCTTTTTTCCCTCTCTTCTTGCTCTCACTCGCTTACCCTCACTCGTCTCCCCACCTCCATCACCTCTCCTTTCATGCCTCCTTTTTTTTTTAACATCCTCTTTCTTGTCGTATCTCCTCTAGTCCCGGTGATCGGGTGCAGGTCACTGACGACTCTAATGAAGAGTGGTGGAAGGTGGGTAATAAATCACGTGTGTGTCTTTGTGTTCTTCCGCGCATAATGTGTATTTTAAATATGCGTGCGTACATTTCTCGTGTGCATGTGTTAATTCCAGTCTTTAAATAAAGCCTTTAACACAGAGCACCTGCTCCACTTTTGCTTGTCATAAACATGCAGGCAGCCACAGACAGAAATAGCTCATAATTTTCTCTGAAAATTACAGAGAGTTTAACATAATGAATTTGACTAGTGTTGCAACCTCAAAGAGGTCTTTATTGAGTCAGTAATGAGCTTCACTCCCTCCCGATGGAAATTAATGTGCATCTGGGTGTGTTTGTGTTTGTGTCACAGAAAAAGGAAGATGCACCCAGACTTAACTGAAGAGCAGAGTGTTTATCTCGTGGATTGGGTGTTTACGAGCACTCATGTAGCCTGAAGTGAAGCAGCAGTCATTAAACACTTTAAATCATCTCTGCTGCTCCGAGAAACCTTTAAATATTATGTATACTTTGTGAGTCATCTGTTCATTAATAATGTATTGCTTGTGAGTCACCTCAGTAAACACTTCAACACCTGAGGTAGAGGGGGATAAACAGTGAAATACGCTGCATAGTAAGATCAATCAAACATCATCTGTTTTCTCCATTAAGATGAAGCAATTTCTTGTTTGCATTTAAAAACAGTTACAGCCCTCAGTAGTGTAATTTGAATGTCTTGTTGTTTTAAGCAACATAATCACCAGAATAAACGTTGGCAAAGTATATCTCTGCAAACCACGGATATGTTGAAGCTTTACAGTTCTTGATATTCAGTTTTACTTTGCGACAACACTGTGCTTATGTTCTGATGAGGCTTAGGCACAAAAACCACTTGGTCAAGGTAGGAGAAGATCGTGTTTTGGCTTACCTGGATCTGCCGTCGCAAATACGCCAGGAAATTGTTGCAACATCTCGTTAAAAACATCTGGTTTTGTTGCCACTAATGCAGCTAAAAATATCCAGTAGTTCTGTCCTTTGAAACGCTCCCCCTCGTGACAAGAAAGTCAGCCCATATACATATAATCTGAATGTAATGACACATACAGAAAAGTTGAAACATACTAATGAAATGTATCTGTCATGCACAACGCCAACATTTCATTCTGGCGACTGAGCTGTCTGCTTCTTTTTACACTTCTCTCTGCGGCCTTTATGATTCGTCATTGCACAAACAGAAATGCGAGGAAGTGTGTTGCCGTCAGTTTCACTTAGTTTGTAATTTCCCATTACTATTCAGAATGGAGAAAACTGATGGCAACAAAAATGCCTCTCGTTTCTCATAACATAACAGAGGCTGACAACGCTGAAGCATTTCAATGAGTTCAGAGATGTTCAGCCAGTCTGGAGTCTGGATTATCTATCAGCAGCCCATAGAAACACATGACCAGCCTTCAAGAACAATAATTCTTGAAAGCTGTTGTAGGTAAACACAGTTCACATGCAAATGATTGCTTTCGAGGTTGTTGTCATCATGGCACCCAGATACAGTGTATTTAAAATGCTGACTGAGTGTTCTGTCCTCCTGTGTTTTTTAGGGCAAGAGTGGTGATAAAGTCGGCTTCTTTCCTGCCAACTTCGTGCAGAGGGTCCGCCCAGGAGAGAGAGTGTGGCGAGTCGTCCAGGGTTTCTCTGGTAACCGAGAAAGAGGACACATGGCTGTGAGGGAATCCCAGGTACACCAATAGCCATTATTTCTTTCTATTTTGCTAGTTTTTTTCGAGCAATTTATGTTTATTTCCTAAACTACGCTGAAATCATTCATCACCTTGTTTAGTTGGTGATGACACAGTTAGATCTATCTATGGTTCTGACTTTCCTGTGCAGAGCTGCAGGGGGCTGGAAACTATCCTAGCAAACACTGGGTAAGAGGCCAGGTACATCCTGGGCAGGTCATGATCAAAGGACTGGCGCTGAAATGATCTCTGTGTCTGAGTGTCGACAATATAAGGCTCATGATCTACAGGTTTTCTGTCAGCAAGAAAATACACAGATGAATGAAAACATCACTCGAGATTTTCACCCACAATCTGTGTCCCACCACACCCCAAACTTGTTGAGTTTCCTGCTGCAAGAAGATGTGAAACTGTATTTTACAGGAAGAGTTTCCCTTTTTGGTCAAATCTTTTTGTAATATAAAGGAAAACGTCGAGAAAACGCAATTGTGCTACTGATTGTGCTCCAAAATCCCTCTGAGGAACTTAAAATAACGGGTTATGTTATAAAAAAATATAGTATTTTTAAATCCAAATGAATGAGCCAGATGTTTGTTTTTTTAAACATTTACCATTATCTAACATCCAAAATGAATGAAGCTATGCTTAGCCTAAAATTATGTCCAATAACTGCTGTCAACTAGTTATAACTGCCAGCATGTTCATTCATTCTGTTGCCAATGTTCATTGATGTGGGGCCGAAACAGTGATTTTATATTCTGGCATCGTAAAATAAAAATTGCCACAGCAAACAAAACATTAAAAAAAGACAAACAAGAAAAAAACCTGAACATCGCTATGTGTCGCATTTAGAGGACCTGTTTTAGCACTGAAAATTGTTTTAGTGCCAATAAAACTATTTACAAAATTAAGTGTTTCAATGCCAATGTTTCCTTTTTCAGTCCAGGTTTTGTTTTCAATGCCAAATATTAATTTTGATGCCAAAATCTAAAGTCACTGCTCTAGCCTTATATATTCACAGACATATAATAAGAGATAGATTATGATACTTGGTTGCATAATTTTCTGCAAAACGGATATATATTTTAATGTGTCAAATTCTTTAAATGTAGAAATCAGTATCTCTACAGTAAACAGAGCAACTCAGTTTTCACTCTCCTCCTTTCAGATCTGTGTGGGGAAGCTCGAAGACGGCGAGACGTATCTGAAGCTGAGCAGTGGGAAGAAGAGAGGGCTGGTCCCAGCTGACTCCATAGAGGAGATCTGAGCCTCTGTTTGAACGTCACCTTCCCTCCACTTCTACTTCCCCCTGGGACACACCCATCTTCAGACTATCCCCTTCCCCCCCTTGGCACAAAGACAGCCGCAGCCTCTCCGACTAGCTCTGACTGACTTAAGCCAAACACATAAACTGGATGAAAAACACATATTTCTGCAGAGAGCTGGAACCACAGCCTGTTCAGGTTGAATTGGTTTACTGTCTTCAATAGAGTATTTAATAGAGTGGACAGTCACGCAGTAATCCTGCTCTTAGAAAGGAACTGTTTCTCAGCAGGCCAGCATTGCTGTAGGTTTATCTTTGCAATACAAAAGTCAATGTTTAGTTAGACAAAGTGAGCACAAGTCATAAATGCTTTAAATATGCTTGCTGGATGCCAGTTCACGTTTAGTTTTTCTGCGTCAATAAGACGTCTACCAACGTGGGAGGAGGCTGAGTCCTGTACTGGGAACATGATGCTTCTGTCAGCGTCCTTTTCTTGTTTCTACCCACTCCGTATGTCTCATCCCTATCTGCTCATGTCAGGGTCTCTGGCCTGGGGACTGATATCAGCTTTATGTAGACTGGGACACGAAATGAAGCACTCACCAAGGACAACCACTACCAGCCAGAGAAAGCTTCTGCCACTCAGGCAGACCGGAGATGAAAGGAGGGCACACGATTTGAAAATCCTCAGCAGTGTCAAGCTGAGCTATAATGGCACTCGCCAACTTGAGAGAGCAGAAAGGGGAAGATTTTCAAAGCAAAATTGGAGCCTCTGAGGATCTTTTCACAGGAAACTCTTTTTCTGACTTTTTCAGTATAAAATAAGAATGAAATACGGTACAAAAAATGGTAAGGGAGCATAAATCAGTCATGGTGGACTCAACTCAAGACTTTTTGTAAAACAACTCTCTACAAGACAGAAACTTCAAGTTCCAGGAATACATTTATGTGTAATGTATCTCAGTGAGGGTCTTTGTTTTGTTGTCTTACTATTTTAAGTAAAGATGAAGCAGGAGAAATAAAAAGGGAGATAAAACTAAAAAGTCTCTCGAGGAAAACCCAGCAGATAGGTCCTTAGCGAGAACAAGTGTCGGAATCTCAAGTGTAACAGTCACAAGCGGCAGGAGCCGTTCTCCTGTTTTCACATAAAGGAGCTTGGCAGGCATAAAAGGGTTGGTGTCTCCACAGACTCACTGAAGAGCCGCAGTGGGTGCTGCAAGTGTTGCACGGCATTTTAACATGACTTCACTAGAGCACGAACAGCGAGAAATAAACCGCAGCCAGTCTGCCAGAAAAAACAACAACACAATGGGGATCTTTCTGACCATGACAAGGAGTCTGAGCTTCACTGACAGCTCGGAGGAGGACATGGGGAAACAGAGGGTGGAGGAGGTGCGATGAGAGGAGTGACATCAGTGCTGAACCGTTATGAGTCAGTGTCTGCATGCAGGTACAGTTGTACCCATGGGTGCACGAGTCATCATTGATCAAATGTCAGCCTGTCATCTCCATCTTCCACTGACTGTTTGGCCTCTGTTTATTGATGTGACTGATCAGTTCTGACATTAAATGAAGGCATTTTTTTCTTGTAGGTACTCGATTCATCCATTAATTATTTAACACATTTGAAGCATTTCTTATAAAAGACATCTTGTTCCAGTGAGAGGATACATACATGAGGAAAATGTAGGGTTGAAGCACAGAATGCATCACAGATTGACGTTAACTCATGTCTTCTTTCAGAGCCCAGACATCTAGCTCCTCTGATCCTTCTTTAGTCGACATTTCAATATATGTGAAAGCCTTTAGAGACTGTGAGAAATAAGCTTATCTTCCTGTAATTACGAGAATAGCACTTTATTTTGTGTCATATGAATAACCTTTTTGTTGAGGTATCTCCTTCATAGTGATAGCTGTCGTACTTTACCCTCACTTCACTCCACCTCTCCATGGAGCTCTTCAGGCTGATGGCTCGTCTTTTGTGCGTCAGATGTTTCTTAAGTCGAAAATGATCAAAGATGGAAAAAACTGAAAATTACACAGGGGCAACCATCCTGGAGAAAAATAATATCAGAGTAGAACTGGATTTATGATTTTACCCATGTGAACACTCTGTTATCTTGCATTGCGCCTAGTTTTATGTAGCACCACATGTTCACACCTTTTAGGATTCAAAATGTTAAGTGTGTGTGATGTGTTTGGAAGTATCCTGAGTCCAGATTCATTGGTTGGCCGCGTACCTCAATAAAAGATCTTTACAAAACAGCCTCTATCCTTTTCATGTATGCGGTCTGTCACATTAAAGATACTCCTGCAAGTTTGAATACTACTGATCACGTTTGTATGAAAACAGAGGGGGCCGCCTTTTGTTCTGACGGGACATTATTCTTAAACCCCAATGGTCAGAAAAAAAGTCTCTTTGGAGATAAGGCCCATTGATCTGGCAGCATTTTCTTGAGTTATGAACACCCACTGCTCCAAAAATACAAACTCTTCCGAGAGATTTTTGCCCCTCGGGGGGCAACAATATCAGGGGGAGTCAAAGAATCTTCTTCATCATGGGAAAAGTCATAAACATGGGCTGGAATGAAATGGTCTGGTTGGAATTAGGCACCAAAAACATCTTGGTTACGTTTAGGAAAATGTGGTTTGGGTTAAAATAACTGCTTTACTTCTGGTCTGACTGACTTCTGGTTTCACACTGGCCACGAACAGCGGTCTCATTTATGAAAGTCCTGTGCTTGTTTAACCAGACCGTCCACCCCAAACCTCCTCCCTACACAGACTTTTCACTCTTTTTACTACTTCTTCTCACGTCCTCCTTTGCAGCTGTAATAATGACTAAGGTCATTAGAGGTTGCTGCCTAACCGCAAATGTAAAAATGGGTCCTAAAAAGCTGCTTCCCTCTTCGACCCATATGATCGGTTTTTGATGAGGACAGGCTCGTATGAAAAAGGGGTGACTGCCTGTTGTTCGGACAGGCCATAATTCTGAAACCCCAATAGTCAGAAAAATGTCCCTTTGGATCTTAAGCCCATTTGTCCGACAGGGTTATCCCAAAAACAAAAACCCACTTCTTTTCGCCCTTAATATCAGGGGCAAAAAATATAAGGGGTCTGGGAATCTGTCTGGTTATGGCAATAATAATAATAAACATGGGTTAGTGTAAAAGGGTCGCAGTTAGGTTAGGTAGGTAGGCTTAGGCACCAAAACTACTTGGTCAGGTTTAGGAAAAGATCGTGGGTTGGATTAAAATTAGTAATCTAGTTCAGTCAGTTGAGAAAGAAACAGCTGTTGGACAAATGGGTTTTCAGTCCAGACATTTCAGTCACACATTTTTTGGAGAATTGGGTTTTGGAATAACAGACGACTGGAACAATGGCATGGCAATGACAAAAGGCACATAGCTTTTTGTGTTTATCTACATCTGTAAACATATTCACGGCCTATTTAGACCAAAAATAGCAGGGGAGCTCCTGTATAAGACTGCTTTAAATGCAGGTTTGTGGCCTCTTCCATCCACAAACACACTGTTGTGCACAGAGGAATACCAAAATGACGCTCTAAACACCACTCACAACATAAATATAAGGTAATGGCACAGCTGGAGGGCAATTCAGACCTCTAAATGTAATCACACACAGCTACATAAACCAGAAAAAGTAAGGGCAATTTTAGTAAACAACAAACAGTCAAATCACGGAAACCAACACTGATTGGTTTTATTTGTACCAAAAATGATAATTTCATCCTCATTTGTATACAGCACACTGACTGGAGCAGTCTAATGTAAGCTGAACAGCTGAACACTTCTTTTAAAAGAGTGTGTGTTATGTAGCATAAGCCACGCATTTGAACATATTTCCTCAACAGGTTGCGCTTTTCCTGGAATATACAAGAGACTGAAGCCTGCTGGACTGCATTCCTGTTCATTGGTTTCTACTTTCAAGCATTTTTAAAAAAGTCTGTTCATACAGAAAGTGAAGCAAATTTCTGACTTGCATCATTCACACAAATTTGAACACTGGACCATTTGTGTTTATTCGCCCCAACTAGCAAACGTAATTACCACGTTTGTTAGATACAGCTAGCTGCTGCTTGGCTGCATGTCACCCTCTCCTCTGAATCCTTACATGAACTCCTGTCAAGGTTTCTTCTCCTTTCTTTGTTTGCAAGTGAATTTAGTGGTACTGTTAGTGTTTGCTGTTATACGATTCTGGATTCACTGTATTGTCCCACGTTCTAGGGAATTTGGATTGGGCTTCCCCCCAAGCTGCATCCATAAAAATCACAACATAGAAGACATGCTTTAGAGCGTAAACACATAATGAGTTGTTACCTTGTAAAGTACAGCATTAACACTCAACCAGTGAGTGATTGTACACTCTTCCAAAAAGCATTACTTTAAGACTCGAAACGATGATCTGTGGCTTCAGAATAGTTTGATTATCCTGCTGGCAGATGTTTTAATACATGATTGTCTTTTTGGGCCTTTTATGGAGTTCTGAATAATTAGTCCACATTCTGACATGGAGTTGCACTTGCTAATGTTTTGACATTACAGTGGATAAACAATGACAAGAGCTAAATTTTTGGCTGGCCGTTTTACTTCTAAAGCCAACTCTGCTGGTGTTTATCTGAGATTTTTCGCTGTAACTTTGGCTTCCAAGCAAACGTTAGTTGGGCGGTGATGTTGGTTACTGAAGCGGACAGCCAGATGTCCAATAATGGTCCGATCAGACCCCCTCCTACAAACCAGGAAATATGAATCGTATTATTGCCATTAAAAAAAAGCAAATGCATTTGTCTTGTTTTAAATTCAACATTTGACTGACAATTTATTGGATTGTGAGACGGTTGTGATCAGACGTCCACACTGTCCCCAAGTTAGGAGGGTTGTAATGGATTAGTACGTTTGTGTCAGCATTGGTTTATTATTTTTAGACTTATTTGACTCAATTTTGTGTTTCCCTTCCTCACCATCTCCTTGCTGTTGCTGACTGTGTAGTTGCTGTGGCTGCTTTGACTAATGGTAGCCTTTGCTGAAATTCGAGTGCTCTGTCTGCTGCAGTGCAAAAGGTCTTCAAATTGTTGTAAATAAACATAATTTACGATGACGTCATTACTGACCTCTCAGCACCTATCAACTGTGACTGACTCGCAGCGTCTCTGGGTGAAGTGCCAGAGTTTCACCAACAGTAGTGGCTGCTCTACCTCTATCAACACTTGACAGTGCTGCCCATCTGCTGTGACTCAGAGCACTGCGAGTTCTCTCACGCTAATGAAACTTTGCCAGTGTGGCAGAGGACTGTTGAACAGACTAGTCTAATCTCCTCATTTCATTTCTCTGGCACCATCTACCTCTTTCAATCACTCCCTGCCTCCTGTCTTATTCTCACTTTCTAGACATTGACGCAGACCCTCACACTCCCCCCTGTCCTTCACTGTCTCAATCTTCTTGTTCAGTCTGTCTTTCTGTCCCCCTCTGTTTCTGTCACTGCCTTCTCGCAGATGCGTCTCTTGCTTCAGTGTGGAGTTACACTCGACAGAAGCAGAAAAAAGGGAATGGCTGTCTATTTCTTTCTGCCTTTTCCCAGCTCCTTTTTTTTACATTAATTATAAAGTTATTGTAGGGTGGCTCTATCTGTACTCGCCTCTCCTCATTTTATTATGGAGGAAGGTGGGGAAGCTGCTGAGAGTAAAATTGCCTTTTAATAATGCCTCATTTCCGCTGGCTGCTACAGCTCAACTTGGCCATAACGTCAAATTTCGAGCGTAGTAAAGCGACAGGAGGGGCACAATTAAGGCCCAGTGTAAATGTGGTTATTTCTGAACCCTGGCCCAGCGTCATATCTGGCTGACCCTGAACAGACCCTGCAGGGGTTTTCTTGTGCTCCTGTATAATAAATGTCCACTATCATTATTCAGAATGTCCCCTGATGTTATTGTTACGTCTCATGACCTTTCGAGGTGCCTCCGAGCAAGTGTCACGACTAACAGCCTCTGTGCCTTATGTCTCGTTCAGGTGAACAGAGAGCCATAACATCAATACAAAGAGAGCGAGAGAGAGGGGGATGAAAAAGAGACAAAGACAGAGCATCAGCTGCTGTTCTGAACATTGTGTTCCTCCTCTTTTATCTCTCATCCGTGCAGTTCTTTTGAGTTAACATCTAACTGTCTGTGCTGTGTTCTGCTGTAGGCTGCAGTGTGGTTTGGGTGGGGACCAGAATCACAATATGAGGACCAAGAACAAGCTAAATCTAGTTTTGCTTGCTTCAGTAGCTCACGACAGCTTAACTTAAAGAAATCTTCACACTGTGCGCTGCTTGGTTAATACTTCTTCACTCTAATTGTGTCTACAGTATATAACAGTCTGGTCTTCTTCCTGCAGGTGACAGAAGGTGTAATCTTGCGTCATAGGCAGCTGTCAAAGATCATGCAGCATTCATAGAGAGTAAATAGAAAGAAAATCTCAACTTCTCTCAGAGCTATTGATCTTCGAGGTGATGCAGCCAACAGGTCATCATCCACAACAGCAGTGTCCCTGACTGCCAGGTCCACTCTACTGGGAATAAAAGGATTTCAAAGTGACTCACTGATCACAGTGTTCAGAGGCACAAAGCGTAGTCAACTGTTGAATAAATTTTGCAACGACAACTTTGAATAACAAAGGATACATCTACATTTCCAGCATGGTGTAGCCTACATTGTCACCACTAAGTTTTCATAGTTGGAAATCACAATCACAATCATAATAACAGGATGTGAACAGTCCTAGCGAGGATATTTTAGATTCAAAGTTGGAGATTTCAGTTTCTTTTATACTGAGCATTAGATGAGAAGACTTAAGACTATACCACTCTCATGTAGGTTAAAGACGTATACACAAGCAACCTGTCAGCTAGCACAAGCACTGGTAACGAGGAAACAGGGAATTGCCAAAACTATAACAATATTAAATAAATAGTTCAACATTTTGGAAACCCCTCAATCGCTTGCTTGCTGTGAATAAAATAAGATCAATTCCTCTCTCATGTTTGTACACTAAAGCTATGAAGCTACAGCCAGCAGCCCTTCAGCGCAGAGGCTGAAAACAGAGACACAGCACGTCTTGCTCACTCAAAAGGTAAGTAAATCTTTTTTACACGTATCTCCTAAGGTTTCACCTTTTTTTACTGCATGACATTACTATTTGTTATCTTATAGTGCATTTGATGTTCTTATGTACTGTATGTATTTTATGAGCATGCAACAGCGAAAGACAAATTTCTATTATTGCCTTCATTCATGGACTCTAACGTTTTTTGAATCTTGAATGTAGACAGCTCAATAATCAACAAAATATAGTGTAAGTGTAAAAGTGTTTCTCGGAGGGAGAAACAGTCCATCTGATCCTCTCATGTAAATCTCTGTAAGCGAGCAAATAAGCATATTACTTAAAATGTCAACCTTCCCTCGAAAGTGTGCACATTCAAAGGGACTGTTTTGCAAAACTCAACTGCAGAGCAGTGTAATATCTGTCTCACCAGTAAAGCGGTCATCAGAAACACATGCAAATGTCTTTACACCACAACTTGCACTCAAAAGTGTGGCTAAGATTCACAAAAAGACACACAAGAAGTGTACAATAAGAGTATATTTCAGATTACAAAGCACATCATAATGCCCCATACCCAGCTTATCTTTGTATTTTTCCTTCCTTTATGTTTTTACAAAAAAAGCATCAATAAAATAGCTTAAAATATAATAAATACGCAGCCTTAATCTGTTTGTTTGTTTTCCCTTACTCTTACTAATATTAATATAACTAATATACTAATACTTTCTTACTAATATGCTGAAAATCCGAAAAGGGTTCGATAAGAAATGTAAAGATAATCAGTGCCAGATACAAAAACTTAACTTGATTCCCAGACCAAATCCACAAATGGCACAATAAGTGTTGTCTTATGTGAGAAAAGTCCCACATATGTTTACCATTTTCCTCTTCTGAGCAAAACATGAATCCACCCCTCTCAGGCAACGCCAAAACCCACACACAGAAGCTCTCCCCTCTCTGGTGTTTCTTTTTATAAGTATGCATTTTTCACACTTTCTGTTTCTGGAGGGAGGAAGCGAGCGATTACTGAAGCAAGGCAAATAATGACAAAAGCAGCTGTCAGGGGAATCCAATTGCAAAAATAGAGCTGATTAGATGAATAGTCATTCCAAGAATAGCAGGTAATCACAGGTTAGAGTTAAAACACACACACACACACACACAGACCTGTCACTGATACTGGCTGACAGACGCATAAAGAATTATTTCTTCAGCTGTGAGTACAACATACCATTACCCTTTCTACTTCACCCACACACAGACAAATGCAGTGCAATAATCTGTCTTTGACATCAAGCTACCACACGCACGGAAGTAAACACACATTGTGGGCAAACAGCGAGAAATGGAGACAAAAAGCAATTTATAACGCTGTCACATGTATGTAGTTTACAGCTAAGAGGGGCAGGGTTGAAGTTTATGATCTCATTCTTGTTTTCCATCCACACTATTCGAGTTACACTCTCATTTTCTCTCCCCATATTGCACCTAGAAGAGGAAGATTACAAACATCATAAATGGATGACAAATGCCAGTACTGCACAGTCTCAACAATACAAGCTGGAGGCTGCGGTGCATCGTGTGCACACAGTCCAAAAAGAACAAATTAAGAGAGGCGACAAAATCCAGGCCACCTTAACCAGGACCACTGACTGTCTTTATCTCTCACTCAGCACTTGAAAAAGAAAGCTTGTAGAAGACATGATACCTCTGTCTTTCCAGCAACGTGGGCGTGCAAATCAGGGATTAATGAGTGCGATGTGACAAAGCAGTGAAGAGCCATCAGAGGGATTAACTGAATTCGGGAAGAGATTCGACCACTGGTCAACTTCGCTTTTAAGAGAGAAGAAGAATATAAACATCACCATTCATGTCTCTGTTAGTGCTCTCAATGCTCACAGTTGAGTATTAATCATGATGAGCGCCTGCTGGGTAACTATCTCAAAAAGAGAAAATGAGATTTGAAATCCAGCAGCTCTAAAGCCAAAGGGTAACATATTCCAGGTCTGTTATTTTATTCTACATGCTCACTTTTCAAATTGTTAGATGTTTCCAGACTTGTTTCCAGACTTTTAAGGATCCTGAACCCAGCGAGACATACTGTATAGACTGATGCGAATTGCCCGTTTTTGGGCTCAATCCCATTTCCAAATTTTATCCCTACCCCTCATTTTTGAGTGCCCCCTTGCCGTAATGGTTGAAATCTCTTCTATGAACCCCTCAAGACCCTGATGTATCATCAGTTTGAAGGGCCATGTAGCCCTTACACTTCACCCTACCGCTCTATCACAACAAGAATCAGGACACCGTAATGCGCAAAACTCAGGGTTAGGGCTAAGTTGTAGGGGCAAGGGGATACTTGGACTGGGCCTTGGTTTCTACCTTGCTGGATTCGAAATATCCTGTGACAATGTGACTCACAAATCTTCTCAGGGTTTAAGCTCTGCACTAGTGGCGGAAAACACTGTGGTTCGGACCAATCAAAGTCCGATGAGGAACAACTGGCAGGTATGAGCGTGGTTTAGGTGTGATGACCAGCAAGAGAACCGACTATTCGTTTGAAACAACTACGGCTGCTCCGAAAGAGGTTAGCATAGCTGCTATAGCATCACTTATGTCAGAACTGAAGAGAATATTTTAATGAAAGAAGAGCAAAGACTGAAAAGAAGTTTTCGCTCTTATCTTGACTGACTTCAGTAGGAGGTAGATTTACACACTGGCTCTGTTATGGTAGCGCTCTCCTTCTATTGATCTCACTGGTTGAAGTTGATAGAGATAAACAGATGGTTCGTCTCATCACCTGCTCAGTATTATTTGAATGTTCCTATCCTTTTCCAGTTTCTAGCGGCACCTTTCAAGATGGTTCTGTGTAACAAACCATCTGGTGGTGTCAGGTTGGTACTGCACCAACTACCAAAAATATCTGGCTCAGCTGTTAAATGCTTCACTATGTTCACCAACAGTGTTTGTCTGCCGTTTGGTGGAAGGCAGGTATAGAGAAAAAAGCTTCTGAACACAACATTATCACAGCTGGCATGAGATAGAAAACTAGAAGATCATCAAAATCAGCAGGAATCACAAATGTTTTAGCAAAATTTCATGGTCACCTGTACAATATTTTCAGTTTGGATCAAAGCAGCGGACCGACCAACAGACTGACATTTCCATACCTAGAGCCATGCCTCTAGCATGGCTAGAATATTACCTCTTACTTTGGAAAATGGTTGCAAGTGCATGCAGTTTACAAGTGTAAGTATGGAGTACATCTTTATCAATTAATAGGCAGGTACAGAACAGATGGATAATTTTCCTAAATATTTGATTTGTTGTTATAGTAAAACTCTTGTCGCAGCCAGTCTCCGAATGTTTCTTTGCAGCAGAGTAAAAGCTGCAGTTGTCCACGGTAAATATAGCAAACAGAGAGACAGGATGCACCAGTAGACAGACAGGTGGCTGGAGAGGTCAGTCACTCCATGACCGGACAGGAGTCAGAGGTTATTACTGATATGATGATTGGAAGTGACTGACAGACGAGGAGGGAGAATGGCACGGTGGGTGATAGCTTCAGCGTCCCTCTGTGGAAAAATAATACCAGGAGACGTTGGTCTGACTGTGATTCAGCACTCAGTCAGTAACGATGACTGATGCTTCAAACAGGCTACTGACTCATCAGTCTTCTTTAGTGTCTCATGCCATTAAGAGCTCAGTTCACCCAGTGTGCTCTGCCCCTGATCAGCACTGATTAGAGGCAGACTAACATGGACGCCATGCTCCTGTGAATCAGTGATTGCCCCACATTTGTTTAAAACATTCTCCCTCTAATTAAAGTCAACTGTGACCCTGCATCCCCTTATGTACACAGACACACACACACACACAGACACACACACACACACTACATGATATGCTTCATTAATGAAACATGAGCTTCACCAGCCCCACTGAGCTCTCTCTCCTCTTTCTTGTTGCTCCTCTCTCTCTCTCTCCTCAAGAGTTTGCAGCCAGAGGCGTCGCTAGTGGTGAAGCGCTGGGCTGAGAGCTGGAGCTGCTGCAGCACACACACACACACACACACACACACACACACACACACACACACACACACACACACACACAGATGAGCTGTTATAGTGAACAACTCACGTCAGCCTTCTCTCTACAAAGCTGACCTTTACTTTAGTCAGCAGATAGATGAAATGAAACTGTGAGCGCCTGGTGATGAAGAAGAACAAGAAGCACTTCTCTGTTTCTCACGTACATGCACACATATTAAAAAGGCATATGTACCATTTACATTAAAGCCATCAGGGCTGTTAGGGACATTAATTAACTCCATAAAAATAGAGCATTCACTTGGTGTTGGAACAATCTGAAAAAAGAGTTTGCGCCCCTTCAATTCAAAACAACTAGGAAATCTGTAAAAAATTCTGGCTTACTCACTTTAACGTCATATACCCAGAATCATGGTGTATGAAAGTAAATGTATATATATAGTATATAGTATATAGTCGCCATGATTTCACCCATAGGTTTCTGAAGAGCCATTGTGAAGCTCAGTGTGGTGGCTCCAGTCATCGCCATCTTGGCAGTGCCTGACTAAAGCCCATGCGTTTAATTATGCATAACTTTAAGTCTAAATGTAATTTAAACAAGTGAGTTATAAAAAATTAATCCACCGTACAGTTGTCGTGATGGGGAAATTAGCTATAGAGACCAAACCCGTTTTTTGTACTACCCTGTAAACGTGTATATTGCAGCTGTAAAGTTGGCCATTTTCATATGGGGTCTATGGGCTGGAGTCACTTCAAGTCGCCATTCGAGGGAAAGCAGTTTTTGGCACTTCGTATTTGCCAGCATTTATGTAGCCTATAATATATCTGTCTGGCTTCCCATCATTGAGAATCAAACAATGCCTTTCTCATATTGAAATAACAAAACAGAAATTCAATTTGCTACATAAGACCTTTGGGAACTCAAGATACATTTATCAACTCTAAATGTGGATTCTGAGATAAGTTCTTTGCTTTTCACTCTTTTTAACAGTTACTATCTTCTATGTCATGTTTTGGTATTCATATTCTGTGCTTAACACTTCATTTTATCCCCGCTGAGTTAGTTTTGCTACCACGGTGACTCAATTTCCCCGAAGGGATCAATACAATTTCTTTCATGCAGAACTGCATATAAAACAGACTCCTCTCAGACTGCTGGTTCATGTCACTGTAACCTTTTCCTTCTCTCATGCTCTTAAGCTCATGTAAACTAATCATTGAGGATTACATGGCTGTTAATTGAACGAGGGCCCTCCTGCTGCTCTGTGTGTATGTTTTCTTACAGTGATTAAACAGCAGGTTAAAATCAATCAGTGACATGTCGCACGTCTCACACAGACACACAAACGTCAAGGTAATGAAGAATGAATAAAACCAGGACAGAGATGTGGTGTGTATCAAGATCTATTTCATCAGGTGCTCACTAATTGGCAGCTTTGATAAATGATTACAAAGGCCAGACATTTTGGCAGGTCATTTTAAAACAAGGTTGTAAAACAAGGTTGCTGTCACATTTCCTGATTGCTCGCTTGCAGCACTTTTAATTACTGGTGGAGCTTGATGGGAGCGAAAGGCACTTATCGGAAGCCAGGGTTTGATTGATGAAGCAGCAGACACGGTGAATATGAAGAAGTAGGGACAACCTTGGCTATTTTGATGTGGATGTCAACAAAAGGAAGCTTAATCAAACTAAAATTGTCATCTCCGGTTATCAAGTCTCATCTCAGGCAACACGGAGCAGATCGGTGGCTAAGAAAATCATATCTAATCTGATCAGAATGACTGATAGACTGCCAAGATAGATCATGTCAGTGACTCATTTTTGAAAGACTCCTTTCGCGTTCATAGCTGTATTATGCAAATCCTTGTCACTGTGGAAGAACAATGTCGGTTTTCTTAACCTGCACCATCAATCCATAATCAGCCTGTGGACATGTGACTCACTGCAATTCAGTTTCACTTTAATCTGGGGCTGCAGAGCTACCTGCCGCACACTATATAATCAGCACCATACCAAGACATTGTTATGCAAAAAAAAAGATTAATAACTTTTGTCACCGTCTCAGAGGAATACACTCACCTCATTATGCCCTCTTTATGAATTCATGTTTGCACAATTTTTCATGAGGACAGGAAGGGGAATTGCAAGGGTTACGATTACAGACGCACACAAAAGAAGCACTGGAAAATCTGCAAGTGAATTTTCAACCATGACAATTACCCCAATAGAAGACAAACAGCAGAGAGGCAAAGGGTAGCTTTGATGTACGATGTGACATGATTTAATGAAGGAGAAAAGATGATAAACAGCCTTCTGCTGATGGTAGGTCACAGGGGGAGGTTGGGGGGGAAACAAGATCTCCTTTGTCGTGCCGATGGACCAAATGTAGCAGACAGAGTAGCCAATTAAGCAGTGGTCCAGCTGAGGGAATAGTTTGTCCTCTGTATTAACAGCTCCCAACGCATCATCAAAAGAGTCTTAAAACAAATACTATCAATCCACGCCTCTTTGGATGACTTTCAGCGGCCTGGCCACTGCTGCGTCTGCTCCAGTTTCTTAGGAACTGGGACCTCCTGCTTGGATAGTCAATTCTGTGAACCAGATTAATTTGTGTAGGCAAATCTTGCCAGCATAAACTATGTATGTCTGTCTGAGGTCTCTCTGCTGCTAGCTCATTTATATGTGTGTCATGGATTTACAGCATCATTAACCTTGACTGAGGCAGATGAGCAACAAGGCAGAGGGCAAAATTTTAGACTGTTCAAACATTCATGAAGGAATATAAACTCATCTAGAGTGAAAAGTTAAGTGAGGTAAGAGGCAATTGCATAATTGCTTGAGTACTCTCATATGCATTAGGTTTGGCCAAAGGTCTCTGTTGACGACTATGAAGAGCACCAGGTAAATATGAAAGACCATAAGGTCATGATTGTCTCTTTGCAGCTGGAGCGGATGTCCTTATAGAATAATGCATACACATTACCGGATTCATTTCACTGTTCAAATGAAACTGGTTCTCTCATCGGTGTGTAAGTAAAGCTTCAGAGATTAAAAGCTGAAATTTCATCCCTGATGTTCCCATCTTTTTCTGAGCTGTGCTTGCAGCATAGCTCCAGGGTCTGTCTGCTGGGAAGTCCACCACTTTCGTCCAGACTGAAATAGCTCAGTAACTACTGGATAGATAGGCATGAAAGTTTGTACACTCACAGTCCCCTCAGGATGATTTGCAGTAACTTACATGATATCCTGACTTTTATCAGGTCGAAGTTTTACATTGTTCTTTTCTTTATGGCTAAATATCTTCAAAACTAATCGTGTTCCCGGGTCAGTGACAAATAAGGGTTTGCATTATGAGCAATTCAAAAATGTTTTTAAAAATTGTTTTAAAAGCTTGGGTCAGGTTTGCTAAAATGTATATTTTGTATTTATGTTGGTTTCATGTAATTTGAAATAGCATTTGAACTATTGTTTTAAGAAAGGTAAGAATGATTGCCCCTGAAAATGTCAAGTGGTGTAACCACAACAAAAGGAGAAATATTAAATATTTCTTTCCACCTAGAGTGTATGCAAATGTACTTATGAAAACAGTTACTTAATTTTAAAATATCACATGAAAATAGATTTTATTAGGATTATTTTAAATTAAAATTGTATGCGTTTTTGTAATATAGAGCAGGACAAATGCTGAAAACACTTTGTGTTTTCTAAATAATATTTGACAAATTACGTATAAACTACTAAAAAATGTTAATACATTGCAATAGAGGATTACATCTGATTCCACATGAATTTTCCTGTATATTATGATATTTTTATGAAAAATACTGGTTACACCAATTGAAACAAACCAATTACACCACCTGACTATGTTGTTTCCTCAGTCAAAGGCCATTGTTTGTTGAAGAAACTGGCACTAAAAATCAAGCATGACAGTGAACAAGGTCAATTGAACTAGAACTTTTTATTATTTTCAAGGAGGAAAAAGTGGTCTCAGGGCAGAAGTTGTCTGAGGGCAGGTGAATCCCTCTAGTCTCAGGGCAGAAGTTGTCTGAGGGCAGGTGAATCCCTCCTGGTCTCAGGGCAGAAGTTGTCTGAGGGCAGGTGAATCTCTCCTGGTCTCAGGGCAGAAGTCGTATTTTTCTGTTTTAAGGCAACGTAGTTGGACAAAAGGGAGTCAACTGTCTCCTCTGGTCTCAGGGCAGAAGTTGTTTTGTAGGATTATCCTCATGGCTGTTTAGTCGCATCTGGTCCCAGGGCAGAGACCATTGTTTCCCACAATTTTGTCTGAGGGCAGGTGAATCCCTCCTGGTCTCAAGGCAGAAGTCGTATTTTTCTGTTTGAAGGCAACGTAGTTGGACAAAAGGGAGTCAACTGTCTCCTCTGGTCTCAGGGCAGAAGTTGTTTTGTAGGATTATCCTCATGGCTGTTTAGTCGCATCTGGTCCCAGGGCAGAGACCATTGTTTCCCACAATTTTGTCTGAGGGCAGGTGAATCCCTCCTGGTCTCAGGGCAGAAATCGTATTTTTCTGTTTAAAGGCAACGTAGTTGGACAAAAGGGAGTCAACTGTCTCCTCTGGTCTCAGGGCAGAAGTTGTCTGAGGGCAGGTGAATCCCTCTAGTCTCAGGGCAGAAGTTGTCTGAGGGCAGGTGAATCCCTCCTGGTCTCAGGGCAGAAGTTGTCTGAGGGCAGGTGAATCTCTCCTGGTCTCAGGGCAGAAGTCGTATTTTTCTGTTTTAAGGCAACGTAGTTGGACAAAAGGGAGTCAACTGTCTCCTCTGGTCTCAGGGCAGAAGTTGTTTTGTAGGATTATCCTCATGGCTGTTTAGTCGCATCTGGTCCCAGGGCAGAGACCATTGTTTCCCACAATTTTGTCTGAGGGCAGGTGAATCCCTCCTGGTCTCAGGGCAGAAGTCGTATTTTTCTGTTTTAAGGCAACGTAGTTGGACAAAAGGGAGTCAACTGTCTCCTCTGGTCTCAGGGCAGAAGTTGTTTTGTAGGATTCTCCTCAAGGCTGTTTAGTCGCATCTGGTCCCAGGGCAGAGACCATTGTTTCCCACAATTTTGTCTGAGGGCAGGTGAATCCCTCCTGGTCTCAGGGCAGAAGTCGTATTTTTCTGTTTTAAGGCAACGTAGTTGGACAAAAGGGAGTCAACTGTCTCCTCTGGTCTCAGGGCAGAAGTTGTTTTGTAGGATTATCCTCATGGCTGTTTAGTCTCCTCTGGTCCCAGGGCAGAGACCATTGTTTCCCACAATTTTGTCTGAGGGCAGGTGAATCCCTCCTGGTCTCAGGGCAGAAGTCGTATTTTTCTGTTCTCAAGGCAACGTAGTTGGACAAAAGGGAGTCAACTGTCTCCTCTGGTCTCAGGGCAGAAGTTGTCTGAGGGCAGGTGAATCCCTCCTGGTCTCAGGGCAGAAGTCGTATTTTTCTGTTTGAAGGCAACGTAGTTGGACAAAAGGGAGTCAACTGTCTCCTCTGGTCTCAGGGCAGAAGTTGTTTTGTAGGATTATCCTCATGGCTGTTTAGTCGCATCTGGTCCCAGGGCAGAGACCATTGTTTCCCACAATTTTGTCTGAGGGCAGGTGAATCCCTCCTGGTCTCAGGGCAGAAATCGTATTTTTCTGTTTAAAGGCAACGTAGTTGGATAAAAGGGAGTCAACTGTCTCCTCTGGTCTCAGGGCAGAAGTTGTCTGAGGGCAGGTGAATCCCTCTAGTCTCAGGGCAGAAGTTGTCTGAGGGCAGGTGAATCCCTCCTGGTCTCAGGGCAGAAGTTGTCTGAGGGCAGGTGAATCTCTCCTGGTCTCAGGGCAGAAGTCGTATTTTTCTGTTTTAAGGCAACGTAGTTGGACAAAAGGGAGTCAACTGTCTCCTCTGGTCTCAGGGCAGAAGTTGTTTTGTAGGATTATCCTCATGGCTGTTTAGTCGCATCTGGTCCCAGGGCAGAGACCATTGTTTCCCACAATTTTGTCTGAGGGCAGGTGAATCCCTCCTGGTCTCAGGGCAGAAGTCGTATTTTTCTGTTTTAAGGCAACGTAGTTGGACAAAAGGGAGTCAACTGTCTCCTCTGGTCTCAGGGCAGAAGTTGTTTTGTAGGATTCTCCTCAAGGCTGTTTAGTCGCATCTGGTCCCAGGGCAGAGACCATTGTTTCCCACAATTTTGTCTGAGGGCAGGTGAATCCCTCCTGGTCTCAGGGCAGAAGTCGTATTTTTCTGTTTTAAGGCAACGTAGTTGGACAAAAGGGAGTCAACTGTCTCCTCTGGTCTCAGGGCAGAAGTTGTTTTGTAGGATTATCCTCATGGCTGTTTAGTCTCCTCTGGTCCCAGGGCAGAGACCATTGTTTCCCACAATTTTGTCTGAGGGCAGGTGAATCCCTCCTGGTCTCAGGGCAGAAGTCGTATTTTTCTGTTCTCAAGGCAACGTAGTTGGACAAAAGGGAGTCAACTGTCTCCTCTGGTCTCAGGGCAGAAGTTGTCTGAGGGCAGGTGAATCCCTCCTGGTCTCAGGGCAGAAGTCGTATTTTTCTGTTTTAAGGCAACGTAGTTGGACAAAAGGGAGTCAACTGTCTCCTCTGGTCTCAGGGCAGAAGTTGTTTTGTAGGATTATCTTCATGGCTGTTTAGTCTCCTCTGGTCCCAGGGCAGAGACCATTGTTTCTCACAATTTTGTCTGAGGGCAGGTGAATCCCTCCTGGTCTCAGGGCAGAAGTCGTATTTTTCTGTTCCCCATGCAACGTAGTTGGACAAAAGGGAGTCAACTGTCTCCTCTGGTCTCAGGGCAGAAGTTGTCTGAGGGCAGGTGAATCCCTCCTGGTCTCAGGGCAGAAGTTGTCTGAGGGCAGGTGAATCCCTCCTGGTCTCAGGGCAGAAGTTGTCTGAGGGCAGGTGAATCCCTCCTGGTCTCAGGGCAGAAGTTGTCTGAGGGCAGGTGAATCCCTCCTGGTCTCAGGGCAGAAGTCGTATTTTTCTGTTTTAAGGCAACGTAGTTGGACAAAAGGGAGTCAACTGTCTCCTCTGGTCTCAGGGCAGAAGTTGTTTTGTAGGATTATCCTCATGGCTGTTTAGTCGCATCTGGTCCCAGGGCAGAGACCATTGTTTCCCACAATTTTGTCTGAGGGCAGGTGAATCCCTCCTGGTCTCAGGGCAGAAGTCGTATTTTTCTGTTCTCAAGGCAACGTAGTTGGACAAAAGGGAGTCAACTGTCTCCTCTGGTCTCAGGGCAGAAGTTGTCTGAGGGCAGGTGAATCCCTCCTGGTCTCAGGGCAGAAGTTGTCTGAGGGCAGGTGAATCTCTCCTGGTCTCAGGGCAGAAATCGTATTTTTCTGTTTTAAGGCAACGTAGTTGGACAAAAGGGAGTCAACTGTCTCCTCTGGTCTCAGGGCAGAAGTTGTTTTGTAGGATTATCCTCATGGCTGTTTAGTCGCATCTGGTCCCAGGGCAGAGACCATTGTTTCCCACAATTTTGTCTGAGGGCAGGTGAATCCCTCCTGGTCTCAGGGCAGAAGTCGTATTTTTCTGTTTTAAGGCAACGTAGTTGGACAAAAGGGAGTCAACTGTCTTCTCTGGTCTCAGGGCAGAAGTTGTCTGAGGGCAGGTGAATCTCTCCTGGTGTCAGGGCAGAAGTTGTCTGAGGGCAGGTGAATCCCTCCTGGTCTCAGGGCAGAAGTTGTCTGAGGGCAGGTGAATCCCTCCTGGTCTCAGGGCAGAAATCGTATTTTTCTGTTTTAAGGCAACGTAGTTGGACAAAAGGGAGTCAACTGTCTCCTCTGGTCTCAGGGCAGAAGTTGTCTGAGGGCATGTGAATCCCTCCTGGTCTCAGGGCAGAAGTTGTCTGAGGGCAGGTGAATCTCTCCTGGTCTCAGGGCAGAAGTTGTCTGAGGGCATGTGAATCCCTCCTGGTCTCAGGGCAGAAGTTGTCTGAGGGCAGTTGAATCCCTCCTGGTCTCAGGGCAGAAGTCGTATTTTTCTGTTTTAAGGCAACGTAGTTGGACAAAAGGGAGTCAACTGTCTCCTCTGGTCTCAGGGCAGAAGTTGTTTTGTAGGATTATCCTCATGGCTGTTTAGTCGCATCTGGTCCCAGGGCAGAGACCATTGTTTCCCACAATTTTGTCTGAGGGCAGGTGAATCCCTCTGGTCTCAGGGCAGAAGTTGTCTGAGGGCAGGTGAATCCCTCCTGGTCTCAGGGCAGAAGTCGTATTTTTCTGTTTTAAGGCAACGTAGTTGGACAAAAGGGAGTCAACTGTCTCCTCTGGTCTCAGGGCAGAAGTTGTTTTGTAGGATTATCCTCATGGCTGTTTAGTCGCATCTGGTCCCAGGGCAGAGACCATTGTTTCCCACAATTTTGTCTGAGGGCAGGTGAATCCCTCCTGGTCTCAGGGCAGAAGTCGTATTTTTCTGTTCTCAAGGCAACGTAGTTGGACAAAAGGGAGTCAACTGTCTCCCCTGGTCTCAGGGCAGAAGTCGTATTTTTCTGTTTTAAGGCAACGTAGTTGGACAAAAGGGAGTCAACTGTCTCCTCTGGTCTCAGGGCAGAAGTTGTCTGAGGGCAGGTGAATCTCTCCTGGTCTCAGGGCAGAAGTTGTCTGAGGGCAGGTGAATCTCTCCTGGTGTCAGGGCAGAAGTTGTCTGAGGGCAGGTGAATCCCTCCTGGTCTCAGGGCAGAAGTTGTCTGAGGGCAGGTGAATCCCTCCTGGTCTCAGGGCAGAAATCGTATTTTTCTGTTTTAAGGCAACGTACTTGGACAAAAGGGAGTCAACTGTCTCCTCTGGTCTCAGGGCAGAAGTTGTCTGAGGGCATGTGAATCCCTCCTGGTCTCAGGGCAGAAGTTGTCTGAGGGCAGGTGAATCTCTCCTGGTCTCAGGGCAGAAGTTGTCTGAGGGCATGTGAATCCCTCCTGGTCTCAGGGCAGAAGTTGTCTGAGGGCAGTTGAATCCCTCCTGGTCTCAGGGCAGAAGTCGTATTTTTCTGTTTTAAGGCAACGTAGTTGGACAAAAGGGAGTCAACTGTCTCCTCTGGTCTCAGGGCAGAAGTTGTCTGAGGGCAGGTGAATCCCTCCTGATCTCAGGGCAGAAATTGTATTTTTCTGTTTTAAGGCAACGTACTTGGACAAAAGGGAGTCAACTGTCTCCTCTGGTCTCAGGGCAGAAGTTGTTTTGTAGGATTATCCTCATGGCTGTTTAGTCGCATCTGGTCCCAGGGCAGAGACCATTGTTTCCCACAATTTTGTCTGAGGGCAGGTGAATCCCTCTGGTCTCAGGGCAGAAGTTGTCTGAGGGCAGGTGAATCCCTCCTGGTCTCAGGGCAGAAGTCGTATTTTTCTGTTTTAAGGCAACGTAGTTGGACAAAAGGGAGTCAACTGTCTCCTCTGGTCTCTGGGCAGAAGTTGTTTTGTAGGATTATCCTCATGGCTGTTTAGTCACATCTGGTCCCAGGGCAGAGACCATTGTTTCCCACAATTTTGTCTGAGGGCAGGTGAATCCCTCCTGGTCTCAGGGCAGAAGTCGTATTTTTCTGTTCTCAAGGCAACGTAGTTGGACAAAAGGGAGTCAACTGTCTCCTCTGGTCTCAGGGCAGAAGTTGTTTTGTAGGATTATCTTCATGGCTGTTTAGTCTCCTCTGGTCCCAGGGCAGAGACCATTGTTTCTCACAATTTTGTCTGAGGGCAGGTGAATCCCTCCTGGTCTCAGGGCAGAAGTCGTATTTTTCTGTTCCCCATGCAACGTAGTTGGACAAAAGGGAGTCAACTGTCTCCTCTGGTCTCAGGGCAGAAGTTGTCTGAGGGCATGTGAATCCCTCCTGGTCTCAGGGCAGAAGTTGTCTGAGGGCAGGTGAATCTCTCCTGGTCTCAGGGCAGAAGTTGTCTGAGGGCATGTGAATCCCTCCTGGTCTCAGGGCAGAAGTTGTCTGAGGGCAGTTGAATCCCTCCTGGTCTCAGGGCAGAAGTCGTATTTTTCTGTTTTAAGGCAACGTAGTTGGACAAAAGGGAGTCAACTGTCTCCTCTGGTCTCAGGGCAGAAGTTGTCTGAGGGCAGGTGAATCCCTCCTGATCTCAGGGCAGAAATTGTATTTTTCTGTTTTAAGGCAACGTACTTGGACAAAAGGGAGTCAACTGTCTCCTCTGGTCTCAGGGCAGAAGTTGTTTTGTAGGATTATCCTCATGGCTGTTTAGTCGCATCTGGTCCCAGGGCAGAGACCATTGTTTCCCACAATTTTGTCTGAGGGCAGGTGAATCCCTCTGGTCTCAGGGCAGAAGTTGTCTGAGGGCAGGTGAATCCCTCCTGGTCTCAGGGCAGAAGTCGTATTTTTCTGTTTTAAGGCAACGTAGTTGGACAAAAGGGAGTCAACTGTCTCCTCTGGTCTCTGGGCAGAAGTTGTTTTGTAGGATTATCCTCATGGCTGTTTAGTCACATCTGGTCCCAGGGCAGAGACCATTGTTTCCCACAATTTTGTCTGAGGGCAGGTGAATCCCTCCTGGTCTCAGGGCAGAAGTCGTATTTTTCTGTTCTCAAGGCAACGTAGTTGGACAAAAGGGAGTCAACTGTCTCCTCTGGTCTCAGGGCAGAAGTTGTCTGAGGGCAGGTGAATCCCTCCTGGTCTCAGGGCAGAAGTTGTCTGAGGGCAGGTGAATCCCTCCTGGTCTCAGGGCAGAAATCGTATTTTTCTGTTTTAAGGCAACGTAGTTGGACAAAAGGGAGTCAACTGTCTCCTCTGGTCTCAGGGCAGAAGTTGTCTGAGGGCAGGTGAATCCCTCTGGTCTCAGGGCAGAAGTTGTCTGAGGGCAGGTGAATCCCTCCTGGTCTCAGGGCAGAAGTTGTCTGAGGGCAGGTGAATCCCTCCTGGTCTCAGGGCAGAAGTCGTATTTTTCTGTTTTAAGGCAACGTACTTGGACAAAAGGGAGTCAACTGTCTCCTCTTGTCTCAGGGCAGAAGTTGTTTTGTAGGATTATCCTCATGGCTGTTTAGTCGCATCTGGTCCCAGGGCAGAGACCATTGTTTCCCACAATTTTGTCTGAGGGCAGGTGAATCCCTCCTGGTCTCAGGGCAGAAGTCGTATTTTTCTGTTTTAAGGCAACGTAGTTGGACAAAAGGGAGTCAACTGTCTCCTCTGGTCTCAGGGCAGAAGTTGTTTTGTAGGATTATCCTCATGGCTGTTTAGTCTCCTCTGGTCCCAGGGCAGAGACCATTGTTTCCCACAATTTTGTCTGAGGGCAGGTGAATCCCTGCTGGTCTCAGGGCAGAAGTCGTATTTTTCTGTTCTCAAGGCAACGTAGTTGGACAAAAGGGATTCAACTGTCTCCTCTGGTCTCAGGGCAGAAGTTGTCTATTTTATTCATTATTAAACAAAACAAATGTAAGATTATGCCAAACTAGTTGATAGGGTGTTTTATTGAGAATTTCACCTTTTTTGAACAAGTTAAACTATTTGGTATGAAGTTTTTATGGTTACACCTCATTGACATTTTTGCCATTATCCCCTGAATATTCTCTGAAAATTGATTAAATCCAGAAATTTTAGAGGAGGTCTTCAAAAAGAGAATGTGTGCAAGTAATTTGTAGGTTTATTTTCAAATTTTAACCTTTTTAAATTCAACTGAACCATAAGAACACAAAAAAAATTGCGTCACGTCATTGACCCTCCCATCAACCTCAGCTGTACTTTCTTTTTTGTGATACTAAGCAAATGATAGCAATAGAAACTAAACATGGTAAATGTTAAATCTGTTCATCAGCATTGTTATTGTGAGCATGTTAGCATGCCGACATTAGCATTTACCTCAAAGCATCGCTGTGCCTATGAACAGCCTCACAGAGCTGCTAGCATGGCTGTAGGCTCTTATGCTGCATTCCACATTGCATGCTTTTCCTTTTTACTATGACTGTGTACTCCAGCTGCCCTTAAATTTACTTTTTCATGCAGTATGCTTTTTGTCTAGACGTCGACTGATGTGTTTTTTCAGCCCCGATACCGATACTGATTTGAATAGCCAGAAAAACATGCTTTTAAAATGCCGGATGCAGTAGGACATGGCTTGGTAAATGGACTTGCATTTGCACAGCAGTAGTCTATCAACTACTCAAGCGCTTTACAACACGTGTCACATTCACCCATTTACGCACCCACTCAGGCACTGATGGCGGAGGCTGTCAAACAATGTCCTATCTGCCCATCAGGAGTGATACAGCACTACCAGTCCAAAGCACCCCATGATATCTTTAGGCTCTGTCATTCACAAACACTCACACATCGATGGAACAGCCATCGGCAGCATTTTGGGGTTCAGCATCATGCCCAAGTGCAACGGGGATCCGAGTGGACGACACGCTTTACCTCCTTAGCCATATCCTGGTATTTTTAGAATACTGCATTTGACACAGTATGGATTTGGACGCACTAAATATTTTTCTGACGTACTGAATAGTATGGTATTGTGGGTATGAGAACGCAACCTTTGTCTTTATTTTCAACCCATCCTCTACCATCAGCCCTAGCCTTGCTAGAATCCAGCAACTGTTTTCAAGGTAGCCCCTGAAAACATAAACACACTCTAGTTGAGTTTCTTTTTGGAATAACTGTTGTTTAAGCTTCTTTACATGGTGGAATTTGTCAAGGAGCTGCAGTGACGCACACTCTCATGCATGCAGAGGAGCTGAGCGTATTTACACCTATGCAGAAGGCTCCTTATCTTATGCTTATTTTGCTAATCCAATCAGTTTAGCAGGCATGCAGTTGTGTTACAGCTTTGAAAAGCTGACTTCAAACAGGGCCATGCATTGGAAAAGGGAGAAAAGGGAGGGGAGAAGAGGTTTTGGGTCATCTATTCTGGAGGAAGCGGGCTGAATCAGGGCATGGCGGCTCCATGGTTAACCTACTTCGATTTATCTCCTTGTTTCGGGATTTTCTCAAGCACAGTTTTTCTCTTTCTGTGACTGCCAGTGTTTTTTATTCCCTGTATGTTCTGTGAATGAGAGTGGAAAAGAGAAATGTGGGTTACTACTCAAATTAGAAAATTGTCTCCTGTGTGGAATGAAGGCTTCTTTTTTTATTGTTAAAAGGGTGAAAAAATGGGAACACCATCATCACAGACTACCTCAGAAACTATCCCAGAAATAACTACCGTTGTATTAGTACCCAAAGGGCTTCAGAGCTGCACTATTTATATATTTATACTTACTTTCCTGCAATTGGAGTCTTTATATATCTCCTCCTCTTAGTCATTTGAGGGATGCACTTCAGAATCTACCAGAATGATGCAGCCATTTTAACCTGTTTGACAAAAACATCTGCCAAATATTTGGGTCACTAAAAAATCGATGTTGTTTCTATAAAAGCATTTCAGATATAGAGCTCCCATTCAACAATTAGATGTGTTAATCATTTTGTTACCTGTAGAGCAACTCAGTGCAGCACTTGTTCCTGCAGGTCGTGGTAATTTTATTTAGAGGCTGTTGTCATTTGGGTGAAAATGACTCACAGCAGGATCACTGTGATTCAAATGTTTTTTTGGTGCATTTTTGACCTTGGGTGGGCAGGAAAATGCATACCACCCGCAACTGAAGCTGCAGAGGTAAGATTTATGTAAATAGACTTGTGTTTAATCAGCCTGAGTCACAAAGAGTGGATGAAGCAGTTAATTTTAATATCAGTGCCTGAAGATAAACTGCCATCATCAGCCAAAGCCAATTAAAGATGTTCAATGTTGATTTGCAGGAAAGATATGGATTAAAGTGCCCTGTCAAACTGTAGTTACAGTCATTAGGACAGCTAATGACACATGCGAGGACAGACCAATTACAGAGGCGGATATCCAAAATTTTTCCAATTATGTGTATTTTTGTTTTTGGAGTCTAGCTGCCGATACAATGATAGCCTATCAACACTGAATAATCTGAATCTGCAAAGTAACCACTCACCATATTCATTATATAAATGTAATGGGGTAAAAAGTACATTTGCTTCCAAAATGCAAAATGTGGGGAAGTAGAAGTATACAGTGGCCGAAAATGGAAAAGTACAAGTACCTCAATTGTTCTTCAGTGCAGTATTTAAATTGTAGTTGGTTGTATTCTATCACTTGTTATTCAAACTTTTTACACTAAAATTTGTATTTCTACTGCAAACATAGGTTAACAGTCTCCTTGATTATTGATAAACAGTAGTGGTCCTGAAGAATGATCACAAGACACAGGACAATATCTCACCTTTGATTACAGATAGGAGAGAAACATATCATGCAATATGATAAAAAAATAAAAAACTACAGTGGTTACCACCATGTATAAATACATGTGATAAAAGCTTCATTCTCCCCAGTCACTATCAACTGATAAAAGACTTTCTGTTTCCTCGGGGCCATGAAAAACTTTCAAGGCACATTTTAATAGAAGTATTGAAAATCCATCCTCTACCTATTAAAATTTTCCTTTTCATGCAGTCATGAATGCAGACTGCAGAGAGTGTCCCAGCCTCCTTTGCTGTGATTGCATTTTTTGTGAGTTTTCCTTTGTGCTGCTCTGTTATGAGCGTGTTGCAAGACTCAAGCTTTGCCTGTTACACCAAAGGTCGTGCTCACTGTGTGGATAATTGGCATGGCCTTTCCACAGAGCTAGAGGGTGATGGTGAGGATGTGGTTTCACCGTATGCAATAGTATTGATGGTATGAGTCGAGTACTTGTCTCCTATGACACCAGAAAGCATCAGCACTCTTATGGGACTCGGTGGAAAACAATTATCAACTCATGCAGTCAACAAGGTACATCTAATCACTCAAGCACTTTCAACACCTGCTGAACACCTGCAAACACGCTCTCATTTGTTCTTAAACCCCCACTGACAAGACAAGGAACGGAATAAAGATTTAAGAAGACCTTGTTTACTGTGTTTCATCACCATAGTAACAAGACTATCCTTTCAAAATCCTACTCAGCTGCGATGTGTTGACTTTGAAAGCCTTGCTACTCTGCCAAACAATATAGAGATCTTAAGAGGCACTCTGAGTCTGATCGATGCTTTAATCCACACTCTGTACCGTAAATTACATTTTACAAAGGAAAGAGATATATAACATCTACAGGCAAGATGATTATGGATGTAAGAGACACTGTCAGCTGTTGAGGCATGTGTTTGTTTTGTGTGAACCAGTGTGCAGCATCTATACTTTCACAGAGTTTGCAAGTCAGCTATTGTACCATAGGTTAATGTATGGGACCTAAAGAGGAAGAGCAACAGCAAGTGGAGGAAGCCTGAGGCTGCAAGCCGAGAGAATGACCTTCGGCAGAGCAGAGAAAAGCACAGCAGTGAAGATACTGTCCAAACTCAAACTGACAAGCTGTTACAGAGCTTAGCTACAGATTTGAAATGGACTCTGCCTTGCTCTACTGGAGCAGGGAAAAAAATAATTAACACAGGAGCCATTTAACAGAACTCCTGAAACAAAAAGGGAGTTTTTACATTCTGAAACCCTCTCATTTCAAAATATATAGACCAAATCACTGTGACGTCACTCTAACAACAACAGTTACATTCAGGTAGACAACCAGTGGTTTATTTGCATTGTGGAGATATGTGAAATCAACATATTTGTTTATTTCTGTCATTTATATTCTGTCTTCTACTGTGGTTCTTTTATGTACTATGGGGTTTTGCTAGTGTTTTTGATATTTACACAACAGCGACATCTTAGAATAATTGCTAGTTTGTCTGTAGCCCGACAGTCTCCACCTGGAAACTTTACATAACTGAATAATCATTCAAGTATTTCTTTAAGCAAGAACCCTTTCAAGGACTCTTTCTCTCCTTTGTTCCATGTGAAGTCAAGACTTGTATTTTTCACGGTTTCTGGCATTTTATATGTAACTGGGTCACAGCCTTTGTACTACAGCCAGTTTATAGAAACACGCAAAACTCTGTCAAAATATATTATCCTCTAAATGTCAAGCAAGGCCTCTACACCTAGCTTAGCTTAGCTTAGCTATCTAATGTTCAAAGCCCTACCTTCGATGTCTTCTACGATTCCCGTTTCACATCTCCGTGGGTGTCCAATTAACGACAGAAGAAGGAGAGGTTTTTTTTATTATTTATTTTTATTTATTTTATTGACCAATTTTCACTATTATCACAATCCATCATATTATTCGTATAATATTAAAGCTAAGTTAATATTTAGTTCCCCTCAATATTAGATCCATCGGTCGCCGACTACGCTGTTAACGGTAGATATTCAACTTAACTTTGACACTTTTTGCTTTTGACAGCTAAACGCTGCTAGCTTCAAGTTCCGGTAAATTAAGCTAGTGGTAACTTGTTTCATCATGTGTCCCGTCAGGTATGTTTAATTGAAGCCATTATGAGGTTTTCGTTCATTTCGTTTTGAAACTTACTTTATTACGAGCAAATACGTATAAACTCAGATAAACGCCATCCTACGTTTCTTTACAAAACTAGTGAGTGGCCCAATTAACTCAATCATCTTTCCCTTTAGTGTAAATGTTCATGAGACTTTAAATCCAACTGCTGCTCAACAGAGTTGAACAGATTTGACAGCTGATACTCGTCTACTTTGTGTTCAGAAGTCTCATCCACCCCCAAAAGTGCCATGTTTTCTGTGACTCAGCCATTACTCATGTGCATCCTTTGTTCATATTTAATGAGCTCCCAACATGTTCAGCAAATGTCACCCAATACGTGAAGCCAAAGCCAGCACAAAAGGTGGATGCTGGAGGAGAACAGCTGTTTTGAGTTTGCCAACAATGAGACGCTCTGTCAACTGCAATTAAATGAGACTGAACAAACAAATCTTAGCTCTGAAGTGAGGCCTCTCCAGCAGCTGCTGGTGGGCAAACCTCAGGCAGTGTTTATATCTAAACGCTCAAAAAGGTGAAAAAAGCACTAAAATATACCACTTTGATCAAAATGTAACTCATTTTATTGGGTCTTACAAATTATTTTACAAAATAAGCATTTCACTTAAGACAGTTGTCTTCAAAAACTAGAATTCACACTGTAATTCTCAAAAGCGCCATTCAAATAATTACTTTGAAATTATTTTAATGTATGTCAGCTACATTACACATCAAACCAAAGAGACCCACATTTTCTAATTCCTCAGAAAGAAAAACAGCAACTTTAAATGCCTCCGCACATTACAGGACGTTCAAACTTAACAGTCAAAATACACAGCTGGCCTTTTAAACCTCAGGCTCCTCTAAAGGACGAGGCTTTTTGATACCAAACAGATTGCGCAGGTTGACTTCTGGGTCAACGTAATGAGGGATCTTGCGTTCATTGAAGAGGCCTGATAGGTTGGTTTCCACTTTGGCACGTCGGGAGATCCGCATGCGCAGGGTGAAGAGGCGACGCAAGTCTTCCTCCACAAAGGGTAGATGATGTCCATCCAAACGCTTCTGCCAGGACTTCTTAGGTCGCTGACGTTTCTGTTGGCACAAGAAAAAACATTTAGGAGAGGAGTTTCATACTGGCTGTGTCGCCACTAATCGTTTGAGAGCACTTTGAAAGTGGTAATTTGATCTTGCTTGGACATGACATCAAGTAAACCCCAACTCTTTCAAGCTGACTGTTCCCTTTGCACAAGGGAGTCAGCTTTCAACAGGTTTAAAGAGCAATCCAAAATCAATAGTTTCCCCTGCTCAGATAGCTTCAGCTCCCTGCTGTGTGGTGCCTATAGTCCAGAGCTGCACTGTGGTATACAGGACATCAGACTTACCTTCAGAGAGGTGGCGCTTGTGTCATGACGAAGCAGGTGTCTGGTCAGACTCTCCTGTGGAGAGAACAAAGCTGCATGTAATGGACTATTTGAAACTCTGCTCAAGACAAAGCGGCAGTAAATGCGCAGAAATCAAATCACTCAAATGTTGACACTCAATTATTAAACTACTTAAGATTTGGCAGCAATTTCAGATTTTCTTGGCGTAAACTGTGTCAATTGAAATATTAATGGAGTTTAAAATTAAAATGGCATTCACAAGGGAATTAAAGTGAGCCTTTGGATGCAAGGAAATTCTGATTGGATATGTAAACACAAGGACTAGCATTGATAGACCTGTTTCTTACCCGCATAGCAAACATGCGTGGGCAGTCAGGGAAGGAGCATCTGTATTTGAAGAGCTCGAGGTGCACCTTGCGGATGTGGTGCTGCAGGTTAAAGGTTGTAGAGAAGTAGGCCTGGCAGTCTTCCCTGGGACAAACTAGCACAGGCTTATGGGAAGAGTGGATCCGCCTGTGCCTCCGCAGAGCATCCAGTTTGCTGAACGCCTTCTTGCACACCTGGCACGTGAACACAGCTACGACACATTTTCACAAAGTTAAAAACGAAAGCAAACCATTTGATTTGGCAATTTTGTAGGACGACCACAACCTGTTTACCTGGATGTTTGGCCATGTGCTTCTGAAGTTTCCCCCAGGTGTATTCATGCACCTGGCAGTTAGCGTGAGGGCAGCGGTAACCTACAGGAACCAAACAACGCCAGTTAGTTCATCAGGAAATCAAAGGATTGTCACCCGTTGGCCCCCTTCTGAGCCCCTTTGACAAACCATATACCATGCATGTAATTTGTCCTGAAGGATTTTCTTGAATGCAAGGATAGGTTAAAAGCAAATATAGCCACAACCCTCATTTAATGATTAAATTTTACGGGGATGGAAGATGAAAGGACCCCTACTAAGATGGAAATAGACCAACCGGCGTGCTTCTTCTCATGAGCTTTGCGGGCGATGTGGGAGTCCAACGTGGCGGCACATCCGTCCTTCGAACACCTAAGTACCCCACAGGGGACAGGCAGGAGGTAAAAATAAAATTAACCAAGTCACTGGGGCCACACCCACTCAGCCTGTAACCACCAATTTATCTCCTGCTAGAGCCTGTACTCTGCATCCAAGATCTGATTAATTAAAATAAATCTTCTGGCTCTGATCTTAGGTACATTATTAACTCGCAGGACAAAGGTACACACTGATTTTTACACCACAGGACTTTGAAAATGCATACTTGAACTTGGCAGACATTTGATGCTCTTGTAAGTGCAGTTTATACACTCTGCGTTTTTTGAAGGTCAGGGCGCAGTTTGGCTGACTGCACTGTGGAGGAGAAACATTCAAGTGGTTAAAAGTGTAGCAGACTTGTGAAGTGGTTCAACATCAGAAGCAGTCACTGTCAGGAGATGGAGTTTGGTACAAAGCGGCACTTTGGCACCATCTTGTGGACACATCTGTGTAGCAACACAAACCTTGAAATACTTGTGTTTGTCTCCGTGGCTGTAACGCACGTGTCTTTTCAGTTTCCCCGCATTGAAGAAACTCTGCGTGCAGCTCGCGAACTTACACCTGCAGAGAGAAAAGTCAGAAGAAGGTGGTGGCTGCTGAGAGGAGCGACAGCAGACTACAAAATGAGACTTGTGACTCACCTGAACAGCTTCACCCCTCTGTGCTGAAGCATGTGGCGGCTCAGGTGGGATTTCCTTGTGAAACGACGCTCACAGCCAGCAATGGTGCACTGACACGGACGCTGTGGACGTTTGAACCGTTTAACACTTTCAGCTTTCAAGTATTTGACGTGCTTTTTAAATTAGACGACCCAATTGTGTTTTTTTTTTAAAAATAAATGTTGAACTTTCTGCTCACCGCTCCGGTGTGCACAGTCTCGTGCTCCTTCAGCCTCCACTGTCGGGTGAAAGTCGCTCCGCAGTTCGCCTGAGCGCAGTTGAAGAGCTGCAGCGGCGGACCGCCGACAGGTTTCCCACCGCTCGTTCCGTTCATTTAGCCTCGATATGTGAACACTTCTCCAACGAAAATATCTAATGGAAAGGCCGCCGCTTTTGTCGGCCCCTTTTATAGCCTCTTGAACGATCCTTAATTGGTTAATTGGCAGCTCGGGGTCATCAGGCGGTGAGTCAGGCTGCGCCCGCAGTGTTCCCTCATTCAACACCGCTATACTCAAGAAATAAAGCTGCAACTAATTACCCTAATTGCCCTGCCATGCTCAGCTGTGTGCAAACAACACGGGCAAGTCAGCACATGTACCAGCCACTCAGAGCCAGACAGTTGCTGCCTGTCAGTGCACTTTTTTAGGCAAGTGATACACTGTTAAATAGGATAGTTTACAGAAGACAGGATTTTGCTCGGCTGGTTCCTCTGACCAGAAGGGAAGTGGCTGGATCTCCCTTCTCCAGAAAGTAAGATTCTACCTGACTATCCAGTGGAAATCTATTTCCAAAAGTGATCACTACGCCTGTAAAGAAATCCAGATGTGTCCTTTCTCTGTGTCACTTGAGGCAGTTGCAAATAAAAACGCCACTTTTTGAAACTTCAAATGTGATACAGCTGTTTGCACAGTAGGGGGTACTGTGTGTCTGTCTCCCAAGGCTGTGGCACTTACTGTGCACTCTTCACATTTGTTTTATAAAAGATATCTGAAATGATTAAGCCCCATTGTTCATCCCCCTCTGTTCAGTTTTATATGTATGATTTAGTGGGGAAATAGAAGGACCGCATACGTAAAACCTCTGGCAAAGCTGTCTGAGAAGACTTTCTGACTCCTCAGTTCTCACAGTTTTTGTTACTCAGCTGTACCATCACTGAATATGTAATTGACTGCATCAGCGCTGTGTGATCAGCCACTTTTATGTTTATCATATGAAAAAAAGGGAGATGTCGATGGTGATGTTTGAGGTGAACAGTAGAAAGGCCGGTCAGTGATGTGTTTTTGACGTCAGCCTTCCTATTTTTACGGAGGAGGAAGAGGACGAGCACATATTTGGCCCTTGATGCTGCACTCCTCCTCCTCCTCCTCCTGCTTCTCTCCTCCTCTATCTCTTGCTCCCTGTACGTCTCAAAGGGGGGGAGATGAAATATTCAGAGGGGGCTGTCAGTGCACAATGTGCCTCCATTAGCGGGATGTGTTGCAGGATGTGCTGCTGGAAGACTTAACTGCATCAAGGAAGCTAACCTCGCAGGTCACAGTCCTGAGAGAGCAGAGCAAAGAGCACTGTTGGTCTCCAGTTTCCGTGTGTGATTGATCCGTATTTATGGCTCCCAATAAGAAACCAGAGATTTTATGCTGGCACCTGTCAAGTTGACCTAAATCACTACAATGTTAATAAGTGTTGCCAGTGTCAAATCAGGTGTGTTTTGGAGTATATATGTTTTCAATTTATTGAGGTACTATCTGGTTTTCAGTGATGGAGATGATGTTATATGCTGTAACTGCTGTGTGATGCTTGTTTCAAATACCTGAACAATGTATTTATCTGTCATGCTAAACACTGAAACAGTCTCATTTCTGAACTCCCTCGTGGAGAGAAGACGTCAGACAGTCTTGTTACATTTGCCACTCGCATTTTTTTCTAAAGCCAGTGGATCCTTAAAGGATAAGTTGACCCAAAAATTAAAATTCAGTCATATAGTCACCCTCATGCTGAGAAGTAAGAGAAACTAGAGCTGGAAAGTAGGGTGAAGTTTAATAGTTCACAAAACATTTCTGGAGCGTCACAGTAAAGTAGTGTTGCAGCATTCTCCTAAACAAATATGTAGATGGGGACTTCTTTTAAGTGAAAAACATAAAATGGCTGCATACAGCCCCAAGATCCCATATTGATTTGCTAAGGCATTATTTACACCCATGACACGCGGTCGAGCTTGTGCACCCGCTTCAGACGCATGGAAACACTTATCTTTGCAGCTACAGTAAAGATTTCAGTTTAAAAGGGGGTAAATAACATCTTTTCCAACTGTTTTCAAAATCAATTTGGGATCTCAGGTCTGCCGAAGACTTGGATTACAACAGGACGAGTGGTACGGAGCCATTTTATGCTTTCGTTCTGTCGTTTTTTTACATTTTAAAACAAGCCCCTGTCTACTTCAGTTGTTTAGAAGAACCCTGCGATGCTGTTTGACTGTGAAGCTCCAGAAGTGTTTAGTGGAAACTTCAGCTGTCTTTCTAATACACTTGAGCATGAGATGATGAACACATTTTCATATATTGGATGGACTTATCCTTTAAAAGCTTCCACGCTAGGTAAACCAAATGTCAAACTGTTGCATTAAGTGGAAGCCAGGAAATCTGCCTTTCTTCAGTCAACACAAAGGTTATTAGAAATGCAAAGCAGGTCAGTTTAATGAGAGTTAGACCTACAATTATTCTGATGTAAGCTTTTATTTTATCCAAGCAAATGTAGGTTTTATTTTTAGTTAGCAACATTAATGACGACCAGCTGTATTTATCAGGATGTTTTTGCGCTACTCCTTCATCCTCAGCAGACCTGCAGTCTTCATGTCACCGTATTCAGAGATTCTCCGCCATTAATCCTATATCGACATAATGGATAAAGTGATGCACCCTGATCGTCTTTATGTCTTTCCTCCGGCCGTGCGCTTCAGCCGCCGGGCTGTCGCATCCTCTCCCTGCACGGACAGCTGCCTGGCAACGGGAGGGGGAGGATACCACGGTCCCACGTGTCCTCCTCACCGCAGACCCAACGCAGTTCTCTTCGCTCTTCCCATCCCTGCGTTTCCGCATACCGCAGATTCATATATACGCGCAGCCTCGTCCGTACACCCATACGCGCCCGCGCTGCCTTGCGGAGCTATGCATCCGCGGTGCGCACTCTCCCGTTCCTCACTATTTCCTCACTGATCAATCTCCAGGCCTGTATCGATTATCTCCGCCATAAGCCTCTAGGTTATGATTCATTTTTCATCACTCTGATATGCTAATTCTGCAATAGCGGCCGGAGCTGAGAGGGCGAGAGAACAGAGAGAGAGAGAGAGGGGGAGAGATGAGAGGACGCGCGTCGTCAGATGTTTAGCACATTTCCTGTCGAGCTTCGCCATCGTTCCTGCTGCGCGCTGTTCCGTCTTTTTTCCTCCGCTCCCTCGGTCGGGTTCGTGGCATTTCGCGGCTCTCTCGATGTGGTAATCCGGGGGAATATGTGAAGATCATGCTGGCGGTGTGGTGCTTCATGGTCTTTGCTGCAGTGGGCGAGAGGCTTGCAGTCTCAGGTAAGAGAGAGAGAGAGAGAGGGGAGAGAAGAGAGAGAGTGGGGGTTTGGATGGAGAGCGGGAGCACCCTGTTCGTTTCCCGTTGCATCCACAGTTTTTTCTCCTCGCACCAGCACTTTTCCAACCCTGGTGTCGGCTGTGATTTAATTGTGTTGTCGGTGCCAAGCAGCCCACTGGCCCGAGAGCACTCTCCGATGCGGTTGATCTGCTGCATCAACACATTTCCATCGCAGCCCTGTTGCCTATCCAACGTACACATAACCATCTCCGGCTGGGATTTATCCAAGAAACATCTAAAAGCACATTATATATCTTGTATTTTGTAGTATTTTACAGCTTAATTGATGGTTGCTGAGATTTTAAGCGATATAGGCCCTGTGTATATGTGAATATGGGCGTCAGTCTATTAGCCTATAGAGCCTATAAACCATGATAGATTAATACATTAATTATTTTCCATCAGCACCTAATTATGTCCACTAAATGTCTTAGTATAAAGAAGTGAGTGCATGTTATTATCTGGTCAGTGTGATAAATTAGGTCAACAGACCATCAGTATACAGAAACAAACCCTGATCTGAATGGTTGTTAGAATGATCCCTTTCATTGGCTTTGCTTACTACACCACCGCCAGCTGCAGTTTAGGCAGGCTCAGGTGTGTCCCTACCTTGCCAAGCCCTCTACACACACCCATGAGCACATATGGTGATTGTCCCTGTTGTGCCACATGCAGGTGTGGACAGGAGCCCAGTGCAGGATGGAGGCATGTGGGACTGGTTTACCCCGGCAGGGCGGCCGGACAGCGGGGACACCGCCACTGAGCTCACCTATCCGAAGCGGCTGGTGCAGCAGATCGAGTCGGAGGAGGAGATGGCTCATGACCACTTGGATACCAGGGTGAAGAACAGCACAGGGGACACCTCGGTAAGCCGGTGCTCACGTTAACCCTACCCCTGTTTGCCAATTTTACTTTCATATCCCAAAGTCTGACTGTCTGCACATTGAATTACTGTGATTCTCAGCTCTGTGGTCTTAATTTGGGGACAAGGAATTAGAGTTTGACTGACAATCTTTTTGGGGGGCAAATGATGATTACGATTTTAGGGAGTAAAGAATTTGGATATTGATATATTGACCAATATATACACATTTTCTTTGCAATAATCCCTCAAATGTGGTTAGGGTTAGGGTTATTTTACAGTTTGACAATAAACTTAACTGTGTGAGAAGACATTTCTGCAACTTAAGTGTGTTCGGTAAAACAAAGTCTTCATACCAGCACATATCAGACAACATATACGCTGACACCGACATACATCAGTCAGGCTCTACAAGGAATACCAAGGGGTCCTTGACAAGTTCTTAAATATCCCAGATTAAAATGAGGAATGGATGAACCTTACTGTAATTTAAATAAAAAGAAACTATCCCAGTTGGACAATGTATGAGAATATGAGAATATTATTTTGGGTTACTGCTGCAGTAGGTTCACATGCTTTAATGTAGTAAATTGGATCAGTTTTCTCCTACTGTCCAGTGCTGCAGCACTTTATTCCCCCTCTGTCTGAGACGCTCTGTTTGACCTCCTGTCTCTTTAAGACCTCTGATTGGCCAACTCATACATGCCTGAGCCAGCATCACTCTGTGTATTTCCAATTGGCCCGGTCGTGTTTTCAGCTTCCACTTAGTAATGATATTTCACAAAGTCACATAAAGGTGGGACTACTGACAAGGTGTTTCAGGCACCTCAAGGGCAGGGTTTTCAGTGGGAGAGTGGAGCACCTGTTGGCATGAATCTTGGGCTTTTCACCTTTCTAGACGTTTCACATGCATAACAATCTATATAACATACTGAAGAAAGGGAAGAAAAGAAAAAGCACAATAGGTTTCTTTTAAAAACATGAAAAGACAACACTTAGGTCATATTGTGACATCCAGAATCTCAGGCGACACATACAGTCATCTATCACAATATCGATATAATGTCGATATATTGCCCACCTCATTTTTCCAGTGTCTGTAACAGTGCAGCACTCAGCTCTCTGCTGCTCACGTAGCTTCTGCTACACAGGGATGACAGTGCAGGGTGGTATCTTCGCAGCAGTCGCCGCTCCTCCTAATATTGGCCCAGTTAGCTGCCGAAAATCCCTTTGAATGTCCACAGTGAATGAAACCGACACAGACAAGTTTTTGTTTGACAGCCATTTATTCCACCCTGTAACATCTGGCAACAAGTCGTGAAACTAAAAACCTCCTAACCTGATTTTTAAACGGTGCAAGCATTGTAGTAAACCCACTGTTTATCAAAGATGCTGTTTGAATGCATGCATGCGTGTTTGTAGTGGCCCTCATCTCCAAATGACAAAGCTGAGCCCTTCCTGCAATATGCAGTCATCGTGTCCAATCATCTGACTGCCACGCTGAGCCCCCGACTTCTTCATTATTCAATCGTGTGTTGAAGTATGTCCCCATTAATTATGAAACAGGCCTGAGTGAGAAGTGCTGCATGGTCCAGGAGGCTTGAGCGCTTCCCATCCCTACACCCCCCACGCTTCTCTCTCTATGTCATGCTGATATGATGTAGTTCATATAACTGTTATGAGAGAGTACATTAAGCTCCTTTTACACACACACACACACACACACACACACACACACACACACACACACACAGTCACATGAAGACCGCAATTAGGATGAATGTTGTTGCCCCTGGAGCCCCTTGAATATAAAACAAGAACAGTAAATGTAAAACACAGTCATAAGATACAAATGATGACACTAACCAATAAGATGAGGATTCAGAAGTCCTCGTTTCAGCTAATGTACTCGTCTAACCCTGCCCTGTTTTGATTTGTAAAATATTTAAGATGCTAAGAATGAGGGGCATCCTAAATTTAGAAGCAGCAGGAGCTGAGCTTTTTCTCTCTGTTCTGTCATATCATGCTGCGCCGAAAATAGGTGAGGCAGCAGTTTTGCTTTACTGTTTTTTTGTTTGTTTGTTTTATCTGCCGTGATGAAAATGTTCAGATGACAAATGTTTTGCATTTTTTAGAATAAAGACTAAACTGGATTACAATTATTTTAAAATTTCAGGCTGAAGTTGATTTGCTGCATCAAAGATATCGATAATATTGGTTAAATCCATAAGGAAAAGCACTCACTGTGATAATTGTTACCACATATAACTAGCAGTTTGTTGTTTAATAGAAAATGTAATGCGTGAGAATTCACCATACCTCAAAAAGGATCCATCAGAAAGGAAATGGATTATGTGATTCGATCAAAGGCTCCAGGGCAGCTGCTAAACTTAAAAGACCATGTGGTGAGATTATTTTATCAAGATTGAAATTTAGTCACAGCTTTTGAAGTGAGAAGTTCTTAAAGGTGCAGGATTAAGGTCATCTAGTACAGCACTAGTACAGGTTGATGGCTCTGTATTTGTAGGGGTATAAATCACAAGTTTCATCATGGTGCAATACAATATTGATTCTTTAGACAGCAATATGATATTTGCCAATATCCAATATCTTCATGGCTGCTTGCCATTACCTGCCTGGCACCAGCACTGTTTGAAGGTTAAGATGCATCTTAAAGATGATGACATAGATCGATGTTTTCACTTTGTGCCAACTTTGTTAGATCGTTGATCATTGAATGATATATCAATTCACATTCATGGATCATTACACCCCTAACTATTTGACGACCTGGGAATGCGACTGAACAATTAACGATCTTTCTCCAGAATCGCTTATTGTGCCTAGTTTACAAACAGCAACCAACAAATCCTGCATACTATATCTTTAAAGCTCATTTTTCACCATTTTCTGACATTTTATAGTCCAAAGAATTACTCAGTTAATCAAGAAAATAATCAACAGGTTAATGGACACTGAAAATAATCATTAGTTGCAGCCCTAGTGGTGGTTTGTCAGCCACCTTAAGAACAGTCACAAAAAAAGATCAGAACACAAATGTAAATCTGTTGAACACTGTAACTGTATGGAGACAGAGCGCTGACGGACAGCATGCTTCATCCTCTCCAAGACAGTAGTAAGAAATCTGTTGTCCGTAGTCACTGGAGGGAACGATTCCTGGATAGTGATGCATGTTATTGTAAAAGCCCAGTGATTCACTGCAGCCTGGTTCCTCCAGACTGAGATCAAAGCCACGCTGGCACAGCCAGAGCTGCTGAGGAGACACACTGTTTAGTCTGCAGTAAATTTCCCTCTCTCTCTATCTGACTCTATCTTAGCTGGCCATGCTGTCTCCTTACCTCATCAGCTCTGTCAGCTGTTCATTAGAGACATTGGTACAGCATCGCTCAATATAGACGATACCAGTAAAGTTTCACCTCCTCCCCCCCTCCTTTTGTCGAGCCCGTCTCTATCCATCTTCATCACAGAACTACAGCACAGCTCGTGAGCAGCCATAGCTCTCTGCAGACATGCCTGCCTGAATGCTGGCAACCAGTGTCGATCAATGACGACTTTATCAATCATAAAATCCGAGCGGCTCAGATGCTTTTTGAGCATACACACTATTGATTCTGTTGAATTATTCATGAGATTTTCCAAAATCACTCTGTGGCCTTAACAGAGCTGCGCACTTAACCACAATTGTTTTGTTACACTTCAATTTATCAGAGATCAAATCTGTCTCTGTCTCGGTCACTGTGTTTTTGTTTTTCATTTCAGCCCGTCCACTTGGCCCAGAGCTGTTTTCAAGTGGGAGCCTTTGGACACACCTTTACTCTGGACCTGGAGCTAAACCAGTTAGTATTATCATCCAGAATCATCAGATCTGGCTGTTTGCACACGCTTGTATCAGTAGGTGCTCTTAATTTACTGCAGCTGTTCTCATTAGCATTTCCCTGCACTTAAGCAAATGCACTTAGCACCTCTATTATGTTACACGACAAGATGGGGAATACCAATGTGGCACGCACACATGCAGACTCTCACTGCTGCATTTTTACGAGGTTCCACGGATTTTATTAGCACCACATGTTAATATGGTCACCTTTTTTTTGTGAAATGTATTTGAAGAAAATTATCACAGATGAAACCCGAAATTCATAGCATCTGTCCTCTCTTTGCAGTCACCTCCTGTCTTCAGGATATGTGGAACGGCACTTTAACCAGGATGGCAGACCTTCGCAGTCTGTGGTAAGCCTGTTTGCGTGGGGTGGGGATGTGTACTGACGGGAATTTAGTGAGTGAACTTGTCGTTTGGAACACAGAAGGCAGCATATTAATGAGATGACCAGAGTCGCGGTGCAGCATTCAGCTCTTTGGCTGTAAAAACTGAAACTTTGTCACATTTTACACTCATGCTGCTGCCAGTGAATCTCAGAATGAATTAAAAGTTTGTCAAATGTGATGCCTCAAATGGTCTGGAGCTCATTATATAGCATAATTCCTATATTTTATGGTCATCTAAAGCTGAACTGTTTCATTTAAGTCTCATTTGAGACACAGAAGACGTGCTTTATGTTTGTTTCTATCTTTTAAGGCTGTTATTTTTAATTTAATTATGATGTTTTGTTGAAGTTTGGTCTCCTGTTTTATCTATTTATGGACAATGGTCTCTGCTTCAAAAGTAGCCTGCCATGACACCATTAGGATGATGTATGCTCTGATCCACATATGTGTCAGGCAGTGTTCCTGCTCTCTGCTGTGTCCTTTCCCAAAGAAAAAAAGCCAGTAGATGCCTGCGGTGTCAGACCAGAAGCTCAGAAAAAGAATCGAGAGATGACAGGAAAATGGATGAAAGCTCGAACATCTAATGGGATGTACGTTTGTCACGACAGACCAGAGGAATGTCACTGCATTCTGCTAGCCAGGAGGGATGGCTTTTTTTTTTTCTGTACAAATGTGCCACTCATTGCGCCCCCTCCTCAACCAACCAACCACCCACCCACCCACCCAGCCAGCACTCCATGTCCCCACCCACAATCGGTCCAAACTCTCCCTCGGTCCTCCCGACCAATCACAAGCCTGTTTCCATAGCAACGAGTTAGCTCAGCGGTGTCATTATGTTCCTGGCAGCGAAGAGAATGAAAGAAGAGGGAGGGAAGAGCCGAGCCGGCGAGAGAGGAGGAAGAGGAGGAGGAGGAGGAGGAGGGAATATGAGGAGTAAAATGCCAGTTAATACAAAGGCAACACGAGCTTTGGCACCGAGGGGGAGTCATTTTGGGGATGCATGTTCGTTCCCAGAGTGGCAGGAGGGAGGGAGACCTGTAGTCAGGCCAGATTGCCGCTCAGCTGGATGGAGGCCTCACGTGACGCCTCTGATGCTGCTGCTGGCAGGTGTGATGCATTCAAGGCAGCACATCACCAGACTGATCTTTGTCGTCAAAAGGCTTTTATTTGCATCAAATTTACTAAGCCATCGTTCACCGAGCTGTTGTGGCAAGGACGAGGCACCCTGCTGAACTCATTTTGATCCCGGTGAACCTGTTTTTTCACTTTTCTCACCTTCCCTGGTGGTTCCTTTCCGCTGCTGTGACCTTGTGAAGCCGTGCGCCCATTTTTGAGGGAGTGACGAAAGCCAGGGCTCTTGTTGTGGTAGTCAAGGTTGTTGTAAGGGCAGGGAAGAGCAGAGCACAACTCTTCTTTTAATCTCCTCTTATGGTTTTTAGTTGCAGCCTGCCTTCTGTATAGCCGCTCTGTTAAACAGCTAACAGTGTGGGCAATATAAGTGGTGATTTATTCAAGAGATTGTCAAGGGTCTACCTCCAGCTCTATTGTGAGTGAAGCATAGTAAGGTGGAGTAGAGCACAGGACACAAGTAGGTCACAAACTGTTCCAGAAACACAATAGTGGGGAAAGAGAGAGAGCCGCATATGCCGAGGTTTTTCTCCAGAGCTCACCTTCAACAATACGCAATGAAGTATAAATGCCTGAAGTGTGTCAGCAAAGGTTGTGTCATGAACAACAGTGGTGCATTGTGTCCACAGGGAGGAGAGCACTGCTACTACCAGGGAAGGTTAAGAGGTTTACCAGAATCCTGGGCAGCACTCTCCACCTGCCACGGCCTGTGGTGAGCCTGACAGTAAACCTTTATTTATAAAATCACAGAAAAGTTACCTGTGCATGCTAGAGCTGCAACAATTAATTGATAAGTTGATCGAAAATTAGTCGTCAACTAATAATAATTTTTCTTCTAGCAAAAATGTCAAACATTTTACAGACTAAACGATTAATCAAATAACCGTGAAAACAGCCAGCAGATTAATCGATAATGAAAATAGTTACTTACAGTTACTTATAGTTACTTGCAGCCCTAGAGCTTGCTGATCAGACTATGCTTTAATTTCCTGCACACAAATTAACAGCTTAATCTTCTAGTTTTCTGTCTGCTATCTGCTGCACATCTCACTGTCTTTCACCTGTTGTTGGTTCCTCAGTGGCATGTTCTCTGACGGCTTCTTCTCTTACGGGATCGAGCCAGTTCTCAATGGGAGCAATCAGGTAAAGAGTCAGTGAGTAGGTGTGATGACTACTGCGTATTTGTTGACCAGAATGATAGAGAATTATTTTGTCGTGTAGGGTGTAATTTATATTATAGCCTTATTAATCACAGATCACATTATATTACATCTTACTTCTAGTTAAGCACGTACGCAGAGTTATTAGACTACTAAAGTATGGTGAAATCACCTTTTAATGCCAAAAAAGAGTCGTAAATAAAAATTCGGGAGAAAAGACCCCATTGGTGGAGAAACACTTAGTATAAGCCAAAAAACTAAGCGTATAAATGAAACTATATTTTGCTTTGTTCTCTGTTTCCATGCTCTGCAGACTGTGGTGCTTTTTAGGTCCTAATGTTTCTAATGTCATCTGGGTGTGTTCTGTTGTAGGATGATGGCGCTCACTTAATCCGCAGGATGCCTGATATCAGACTTTCCCCACACTGCCCAGGTACAATTAGACCCAGCCTCCTATCCACCGTTGCAGTCATTTCTAAATAAATGTCACTTCATTTTCCTTAATTTGATGCTGCTGATGCTGCTGTGCAATAAACCTCCAACACTAGAAAAATCTTCACACCAAATAGAGAGGACAAAACAAATGTGATAATTGAATATGATGTAATTGTTAGTTAGTTCAGAGAGGGTGATAATTATAGTCACAGCTTTTTATGATTAGGAACTCTAATGTTTGGCTGAAATTGAGATAGTAATGCTTTCACTGCACCCTAAAGTGCTCTAGCTGTCTACAGCTCTGCTTCTCTCTGTGTCCAGACTGTGCAGAGGACAGCCAGTGGGAAAGCAGAGGAGGTGACAGTGATGAAGACGGACCAGACCAAATGAGGGAGCAGCAGGCGTCTGGGGGGTTGAAGCGATCCAAGAGATTTGTTCGCAAGCCCTCCGTCCAGACTGAGACCAAATATATTGAGTTGATGGTGGTCAACGACAATGACATGGTGAGTTGAAAGTACATTTTGCTGCTAATCATGTGGACGTCAAATGTGTAGTGGTGGTCAAAGAATTTGGAGTTGTCTGGGTCATTGAGGCCACGACATAACCTGGTTGTTCCAGCAAATACAATGTTGTTGCATAGTTGGCCTTCTGTGGCTGCAAAGCTGACAGAGGCAGCACATGAAAACTACAGTCCAGCTCGGGCTGCGTCTTTCTGTCCGAACCCAACCAAGTCTGAGAGCGTAGAAACTGAGTCAAAGCCGGGCTCGACAGGTATTCTGTTTTTTTATGTCCAAACGCAGACTGAGCCAAATACAGTTAATGTCAGCTGAATGGATGTTTACCGCCTGGAAAGTAACAAATAGTCTCTCTGTGTTGCGTTCCAAGTGTCACATAAATATCAAACCACTGCACTTAACAGGAGATATAGCTTCTACACAGACAGTAGGTCCATCAGTTATCATGTAGTATTACTGATCACTTATTTTTACACAATGTTTTTTTTTTCTTTCCACACTATATTTTGATGATTGAACCCAACCCGAACCCTGATAACATTTCTTAATGTTTTGTCCGAAGCCAGGATACCCGATCCGAGGGGTTCGGGTAGGGTATCCATGCTCTCATACAGACGGCTAATTTCATCTCGCAGCCAATGACATTAGTACGGTGTTACAGCTGTCCTCAGATGTCTAAATGTACAGATGCTGACATGTCAATGGAAACTGTCTTAAATTGAAGAGCAGCCTAACACTCCATGAAAAACAGTTTTCTATTGAAGCTCTTACTGTTCTATTAAACGCTGAAACACCAGCACAAGAGTTCAATAAAACAGTTTCTCCTTCTTACAGACATTATAGAAAGAGAATGAATGCTGATTAATTTTGATTCCAAACTGAAATGAAAAAGTTGCCTTTCGAGTTTTCACTAAGCAGTTCCTGGAAGTAGGATCAGTACAACATATCTATAAATTCATGCCTTAATCAAAGGGTCCTTACAAGTATAGATGTACAATTGTGGGTGTGTATGTGTTGAGTGAATGTGATCAATCCCTTGCACCATCTGTGTTTCTCTGTGTCTCCACAGTTTGTACAGCTGCGTCGCTCAAGCAGCCAAACCAAGAACTTTGCCAAAGCAGTGGTCAACATGGCAGATGCGGTAAGAGCTTGGTTTGTAGGATTATAATCCTCCCACTCCTAAACTCTGCATACACCACCACCTGCCAGGAAGTGTGTGTGTGTGTGTGTGTGTGTGATTTCCAAATGTTTTACCCCAGATAGCACACAGTTCTCCATTCAAAGTGAGTGTTCACAGCACAGGTGTCACGCGAACAAAGCAGTAGACTGATGGGCGTTTTTTTGGTCCCCAGATCTACAAGGAGCAGCTGAACACAAGGATCGTGCTGGTTGCCATGGAGACCTGGTCCTCTAAAAATATGATGCCAGTCATGGAAGATCCATTGATAACACTGCAGAACTTCATGAAATACAGGAAGGACAACATCAGAGAGCAGAGTGACGTCGTCCATCTTTTCTCGTAAGAGGACTGAAAAGAAAAAAATTAATAACTAGAGAATTAATTTGATGTTTGTATGCTAGTTGTTAAGTGATGGCATCTTTCCTGTGCGCCACAGAGGGCGGACATTTCACAGTAGCCGCAGTGGGACAGCCTACACAGGAGGAGTGTGCTCTTTAACAAGGGGAGGAGGAATTAATGAGGTGAGGAAAATCTAAAATGGATTTAGTCTTTCTTTCACACCAACATGGACTTTGTTGTTTTTGACAGAGCGAGGCTGGCTGATTGTCTGATTTTAAAGGTCCAGTGTGTAGGATTTAGCGACATCTAGCAGTGAGGTTGCAGATTGAACGCGTCTTGGCTCACCTTCTAAAAATGCCCCCGTCCAGACGAGAGTTTTCGCACCATTTCAGAAATAAACTCTTTCCATACTAACACACCTCAAATGTCACGTAGCCGTTCACTTGGCACGTCTGTGCTTGTGTAAACAGGAAAAAGATTGAATGTGTCTTTCTTAATATAGACAATATCACATCCATTCTGTGAGTATACAAACTCAAATAATCCGAAATCCCTGGACGTGACACATGCTCCGAGTTTACACTTACCAGTCATGCTACATACACTGATAAGGCCCATAGTTTCAGCGTCAAAAAATCCACTTAAATCCTACACGCTTGACCTTTAAGTACTTCCTGGCTGGATTCTGTCTCACATTAAAGCTTTCTTGTGTGGATTCTTTGTGTGTTTGTTCCAGTACGGGAATGTCGGTGCAATGGCCATCACGTTGTGCCAAAGTCTGGGCCAAAACATCGGCATGAGATGGAACAACGTACGCAACTCTGCAGGTAAAAGACACCATAGAAGCCTGATAACACAGGTGGAAGGATGGAGAGATCAATGAACAGAATGTGTGAAGGAGAGAGACAGAGGACGATAGGGAGGGGTGGGATTTATAGCCGGGATGTGAGAAAGAGAGAGTTGGGTGTTGGTATCCCTGTCCAGCGGTTCTCTTCTGTAATTAGACTTCCCCATTAGGTGATTAGTCACCTGCGTCCATGAAGGAGGGGCTGGTGATTAGAGCATTGCTGCCACTGAACAATGGGCTCAGTGATTAATGTTGAGGAGCCATCAGGTCCATTATTCAATGCCAGGACCAGAGCTCATTGCGCTCACTATAGGCTACCAAACCGCTGTCACTAGGTATCAGCTCTATGAAAAGTCTTTTCATTTTGTTGATCATAAATCTTTTTTCTCAAGTGTCACAGCTTGGGTTGTAAATGCTGATCAACATGTTATTTTTCTCCATTATTAAGTCACCTTTGTTCACCCTTTTTGTCTTCTTCACAGGAGACTGCAGGTGCCCAGATGCCTGGCTGGGCTGCATCATGGAAGACACGGGGTAAAGATCCACATCACAGCAAACACACCTGTAAAATGCATCGCTCTCCGTCTGCTGACACGATTTTACCAGCAGACAGCAGGACTATCTCCCTGTCGCGCTCCCTCTATGCTGCGATTCGTTCCGTTCATTTCACTCAATTAGACAATTAAACACCTGGAACAGAGGGATGCACTGACTTTTTACTCAGCCTTCAATGAGCCAAGCCGGCTTGTATTTGACGTTTTAAGCAAATTTGTTGGAACATCAGACATCAACGAGCCGACCACTGTGTAGGAATTAAAAATCGAATTAAACATATTGACTCTACAGGATGGGTGATTTGGATTTGGCTCTCCTGACCAGATGGAACAATACAGATTTCAATGATTCATTTGAGTAATATCTTACTACAGATGGTAACATTTCTGTCAGATTGCAAAGTGGCACAGACACCCACAGTGGAACTGGCATTCCTCACTGGCAGAAAACCATTGTGCTGACTTTATTTTATTTTATTTTTTGAAATTTTTTTGTCATGTCGTGGTCTTGATCTTGTGTGTCTGTGTGTGTTTGTGAACACAGATACTATCTGCCCAGAAAGTTTTCTCGCTGCAGTGTTGATGAGTACATCCAGTTCCTGCTCCAGGGGGGTGGAAGCTGCCTCTTCAACAAGCCCAACAAGGTGTGCGGAGGTGTAGGATGTGTGTGGGAGGAGCCACATCATTATTTATCGACCATTTCATTATTCTCGTGGTCGAATTTCCATCAGAACACACATTTACTTACATTTACTTTAAGTAAAACTCTATATTCTCTGTGTACTCTCGGCCAAATGTCTCCTATATTACTGACACATTTCATCTCTCGTCCATCTGTCTCCCACTTATATATGTTCTCATATATGTCACTCTCTGGTTCCCTCAGCTGTTGGACCCTCCAGAGTGTGGGAATGGTTTTGTGGAGCCAGGAGAAGAGTGTGATTGTGGATCCCAGGTGGTGAGTACCCAGCTGGACATCAGGCATGAAAGCCAGCTCTTTAACCTTCAGCAGATGGATGGTACCTTGTGGGTGTGGTGTTTACTGGAACAGAGCTGGAGGTTTTGGCTCATTATAGTATGACTTGTAGACTGTTGGTATTAAGTCATTGGCCATCTATTCCCCCGTTCCTTCCACTATCTGCGTGTACTGTTTTCATGAAACAATGACAACCTCCAAGCTAATGACCTTCACGCTGAAAATGGCAAGTTACTCTAACACTAACCTGTTCTCTAATGATGCAAATGTAAACAAGCTAGCAGCTATTACCTTTTCTTTTGTGGGGATTTAGCCATTTTAATGTCAGGGCTCGCCTCCACCAAGTTTCCCCAGACACTATTTCCCAGGGGCGCTGCATCCCAGGCTAAGCGCAGCCCAAGATCATTTCTGATTGGTTTAAAGACATGCAAACGAGCCAAAACGTTCCCCCTGATATGTGTCCAAGGACATTTTAATGAATCAGATCTAGTGTGAGTGTTTCTGTGACTTCCTGTACGGACTAAAGGCTGCTGGAAAACTGTCCGACTTGTCAGCAGTTTTTTGTCTCTGCCCTCTGTCGCTGCCGCCTGCTCTCGTCCGCTTTCCAGGCGAGGCGCAGTTCTTCTCAAACTTTTGTTTTCCTGTCTTTGGCTGCAGGAGTGTGCGCGTAGTGGAGGAGCCTGCTGTAAAAAGTGCACACTTACCCACGATGCCATGTGCAGTAACGGACTGTGCTGCAGTTTGTGTAAGGTGAGTCCAGCAAGGAGTCAAAAATGTGAACTTCATTCAACTTAATACATATATTTATTGTCTTTAAATGAGACTCTGATGTGATGAAGTATGCAGTGGTTTCCCCCAAATATAGGTGACAAAAACTATTTAAGAGTTTAGTTTAGTAAAGTTTTAAGAGTCTGAGTTGATCCAATTTCAATAAAATGCAAAAGTGCCATGCTACATATCTACATTTTCAGACACTTTAGACAGCCTGTATGGTGCATTGCATTAGAAATATGATTACCTGATGCCTTTTTATGCTGTGACCCAGTATGAGCGGAGGGGCGTGGTATGCCGAGACGCTGTAAACGACTGTGATATCCCAGAGACCTGCACCGGAGACTCGAGCCAGGTAGAGTCAACCGCGCTGTACGTAACACTGAGAAAAAGACTGCAAGATCATCCAGAGTCTCCAGAACATGATGTACTTTTCTTCTTTTGCAGTGCCCTCATAATGTCCACAAGCTGGATGGCTACATATGTGAAAACAGTCAGGTAAGTGTTTGTTTGTGACGTGGCGTCAAGTCTGCAACTCACTCTCGTGTATGCTTGATTACTGTTGTCTCTACAGGGCCGCTGTTATGGTGGGCGATGCCGGACTCGTGATGGACAGTGTAGGGGACTCTGGGGTTATAGTAAGTATAGAACACACACTCCTTGCACCAGGAAATTGTACGTTATACAGTCAGATTACTGTATATACATAATTTGTAGTTTCAGTCTCCTGGTGACAGTCTAATTTGTGTCTTTGTTTGCCTTCCCAGATTCAGCAGACAGGTTTTGTTATGAGAAGCTGAACGCCGAGGGAACAGAGAAAGGCAACTGTGGTCCAGGTCCTGAAGGCCAAGGTTGGCTCCAGTGCAACAAGCCGTGAGTCACACTATTCCCCTTGATATTCTCATTAAAGAACAAGAGTGTGTTTACTCTGCTTCTTTAGTTTGAGGCTTTACTGAATTTAAGGCTGGCTTTATTTTATCATTTTCAATAAATATCATAAAAAGACCAAAACCATCAATATTTCTATCATTAAGTTATGTATGTCTGTGAAGGGAAAGCACAGCTTACACCTCAAGGCTATACCTAATTTTCCTGTTCCTGTTTAGGGATGTCTTATGCGGCTTTCTCTTCTGTGCCAACGTGACGATGAAGCCAAAGTTCGGAGATCTGCAGGGTGAGGTGACCAGCTTCACGCTCTACCACCAGAACAAGTACCTGGACTGCAGGTAAGAGGTTCACATCCATCTGATCCGGAGCATGAAAATTAAAATATTGTATCCTCATGTGTCTGAGATGTTTGGATGCTTCGCTCAGAGGTGGCCATGCTCTCCTGGAGGACGGCTCAGACCTGGGCTATGTGGAGGATGGCACCCCCTGTGGTCCAAACATGATGTGTTTGGAGCGACGCTGCCTCCCTGTGGCCGCGTTCAACCTCAGCAGCTGTTCAGGATCCAACTTTGGACGCATCTGTTCCGACCACGGGGTACAAAAAATTCCCAGCAAACACTGATTTGGTGGTTTGGGGGTCAAAAGATACCGAGACATTGAAAAGTGAAAGTTTTTCAAAAACATAAGTTACTTGCACTCTTTATTAGGTAAACCTGTACAGTGTAATTTAATCCAACACAACCTCTGGTTGGATTTATAGACATCTTTTGACCTTCAAATCATCACCAGATCTTCGCTCACTGGCTGCACAGTTATTTTAAATATTTCTGTGTGTCTCTCTTTTGGCAGCTGTTGCACTTGACTGTCATCTCTCTCTCTTGTAGACCTGCAGTAATGAGGTGAAGTGTATCTGTGACAGGGACTACACGGGGAAGGACTGCAGTGTCTTTGACCCCATCCCTGAGCCGACAGTCCAGCCGGGCCCAGAGAAGAAAGGTCCATAGCACCCCTCAGCCTGCCCATGTCTCTCTTCTTCTGTCTGCCTCTCATATCCCCCTCATAGTCTCTAACCCCTCATCACTGTAGCTTCTCTGTGAACTGTAAACACAAACACAAAGAGTAGTCCACCTGATTATTGTGAGAACATCAATATTTAGACCACACAGTGTTTTCCTTCCTACCGGGTTTCAATGTTGGAAGAGTGTGGGTGTGTGTTGCGACATGTTTATCCACTGGAGCATATGTGAATGTACAGTATGTCAGTGTATGTGTGTGTGTATGTCTTGCAGGCACTGTCATCTTCAAGAGTCTTCCTTACTTTCTTGCAGTCTGCCAATGACACAGAGCAATTGAGCAGCTGCTCTTATAGGGCCAAAAAAGCCACCCTGAGCAAGAGGGTGTCCAGCTGAAAGAGCAGGAGAGGGGGAATGAGAACAAAGTAATAAAACTCTCTCTCCTTTGTTTTTTTTTATGTAACTGTTGTCTTCCTGACCTCCCTCGCTCACCCGCCCGTTCTCCCACCTCCACCCCACGTGCTGGTTTCCTCCTCTTTCCCTCCATCTCCTCTCTCTCACTGTCTGCAGGTATCTTACCATCTGCCTCTCTCTCTCTAGTTGATGTTGTTGATGTACGGTGTTGATGCTGTCCTCTGACGTGTGTTTTTTAGTGGTGTTGTTTTGTTTCTGCCCCTTCCTCCTCCCCTTCCTCCTCCGCACCCTTCCTCCCTCCTCCTTCCTCTGCGCAGGTCCCAGTGGCACCAATATCATAATAGGGTCCATCGCAGGTGCTATTCTCCTGGCAGCTATAGTCCTAGGGGGAACAGGATGGGGATTTAAGTAAGAGTTCTGGCATGCCTTTGTGTACCTGTCTGCTTCTACCTAAAGGAAACCCCGCCCTTGCCACTCTCACCCTTCTGATATAGATGCAACTCGGGGGAGGGGGGGATGGGGAATTGACCGTGCTAATGCTCGAGCCACTCCAGGCGTTAGAAATCTGTGAGAAACATCAAACCGGTTGTTTTGTTTTCTTTGATCGAATCATAAATCAACCCTGAGCTCCCTCCTGCACCTTTCCTCCACCTCCCTCAGCTGCAAGGCCGGCCTTTTAAATGTAATGACAGGGCAGGACCGAGATGTTAATCTGCCAGGAACCCCTGCAGCACTTCTCTCCAGTCTATTAGATCTGTGAGCCTTTTAGGAAAATGTTTTAATGATTACAGTGGGTTAACATAAACACCTCTTTTAATACGTTTTACCTTTGGTGCTCTTTTTAGCCTGCATTATCCTGTTGGCAGCATCCTAACCCTAAATGCCCTCGCTGAAATGCTTTTTCTGCGCTGTTCCACCTGTGCATGTTTGCTATCGTTCACTCCTTTTACTCTGACCTAAAAGGACTGCTCTGTCTTTACTCACAGTTAGATTAATAAGATAATCATGGCTGATTGACGGCCTGTTAATTGAAAAGCTAAGTCTAGCATGTCCTTTTAGGGCCAGAGGTAAGTGTCTGTGCATGTTTGCATGAGCTGTAAGCAGGAAGTTTTCTCTTCCTAGTCAGACCTCTGGCTTAGAGGGTGGGTGTAATAGTTCCTGGTGCAGCACCTTGTCAGGCTCTATGGGGCTGAGAGGGTCAGTGCCATGACTACTGTAGACCTGCTGCATGATATGTCATCACTGTAATCTGCCAAGAAAGATTTTGGAGAGGACTGTTTGAATAATTTATTGAATGACTTGTTTTTGTTCTTAAATCTGACAGCATTGTCGTTAAATCTGAGCTAACAAGTGAAGCCAGTCTAAAATGAAAGAAAATGGTTAAAACTAGGGATGCACGATATCTATCAGACCAGTGTTAGGAAATGTATTGGTATTGATAAAGCTGATTGACTCATCAAGCACAGCATTAACCAACTCGGATACAAAAAGTGGCTGTTTGCACCTTGAACGTTGATTTGGGATCCACCAATAAACAAAGACAAGAGGGAATATTTGAATATTTTAAATTATTGGGTCTCTTATCTGTGTCAGCCACGAGAAAAAGAAAAATGAACAGTTATCGGTATTGGCTGAAAAAAATGTATCATGCATCCTTTGTTAAAATATTGTTTAACACAGTGTGTTTGAGCTAGTTTTAAACAGTAACAGATAATTGTTAATGAATTATATTTTTCACTTGCAGTTTTACTGTTATTGCTTATTCCTCTTTTACATTTCATGTGCTAATGCAAGATGATGAGCTTCATAACATGCTTCTAAAAAGAATAATTTAACTTGTTACTCATTAGTTTGTCACTTTTCCTGTTGTCACTGACATTTTGTCTTTTCTCCCAATGTGTGCTCGGGATGCAGGAACATTCGAAGAGGAAGGTATAACCTTGCAGGACTGTGTGATGTGCTGTCAGTGGAGAGGCATCACAAAACATCCCATCACTAAATCCCATAGCATGGCCCTTTTATCCACTATATAAAGTCCATTATCCCCCAGAGCACCATTATCCCATTCAAGTTCTTGCTAAAAATAAAAAATAAAACCCAATCCCATAAAATTCCCTCCATAGTTTCTTCCATCTCTCTTCATATGCAAAAGTCTCTGCTAACAATCTCCCTTTCCTTCTCTTTCAGATCTGGTGGAGGATAAGATGCCTGTCTGTCTTTCTGTCTCTGTGTCCTGTCTACTCCTGTCTTCCTCCTCGCACTGTGTCGTTTCCACATCGGAGAAGAGGGGAACTAAAAAAAAAAAAAAGTCTTCCACTCCTGTCCCAAAATCTTTCCAAAACCTCTTCCGATTATCGTTTCCTCCACGGTCCCGTCTACCCCCTTTTGTCTGTCCTCATGCCTGGCTCCTTCCTCCTCTGGGCCTGTGGAGCTCGTCTCACCATACCAGCCAAATCATACTCGCGTGGCTGCTGCCAGCGGGCTGCTGAGGATTGTGTCCGGGCCACGCCTAGAGCGAGCAGGTGGCTCTCCCTGTGGGAGACACCGGGGTCTTCCTTCAGTCCCTTGGCTCTAAGAATGTGCTTCGGTGTCTGTGTACGTCTTTTCTCACATCTCGGACAGTCTGATGAAGAACATATCAACGGTGGACCAATTTAATAAGAGACATGTCTTTCCAATGCCTGCCTGCCTGCCTGCCTGCACAGAAAACTAAACTGGCCACCTACAGCTAAATGTTGGACTAACACACAGACTCACTAAAAGACTGAAATATGTCACAGGAGCTGATTCGTCTCCTTTTTTCTTAAAAGAGATGGACCTGAGGCAGTTCCTCCAAGGCCAGGCCTCGACTAGGTGCATCTCAAAGTGGACAATTACATGTTTTTAATCTACAAAGTTTGGCAACGTGGACAAAAAGGAAAAGAAACCACACGTTGGACTGTTGTTAGCATGTTTTCCAAAGAGAGGCTGCAGAAGGACTAATGATCATATAAAACGATGGCTCAAAAACCAGTGAAAAGCCAGAGCCCAGACAGATTACTGACTTTTTGTTCATTGTCATTTGTCCCCAACCCCCACACGCCCCCTTCCACAAGTTTTCAGGTACAAAAAGGGAAGCTAGGTATAATGGTTTTGGGATCATTTTAAACCACTGAACTTTGAAGCAGCAGAGACCGTAACTTAGTGTTTTCAACCACAGACTGACCAACATACATTCCACTATATCGTCTGTGTGAGCGCTCACTTCTTTCAGGCCCAAAGTTTGTACGCTTAGGAGGTTCAATCTGTATGTCTGTTCACGAGTGAATGTACAAGATTTTTAAAGGTAAGAAAGAATGTATGCGTGTTTACATTAGTGTTAGGGGCAGTTGTGTCCATGTACACATTAACACTCCTCCTATCACAGGTAGATAGGCAGGTTTTTACCTCTAGAATATCGTCTCTTTCTACAAACTGTTGTGCGCTGCAGCCATGGTACCATAAAGGCAGCACATCAACAGTTTTTATGTCAATGTATCTACAGAAAATGAGCACTAGCCAACTGTATGCACACCTATTTGTAAATATGTGCAAGATATACTGAATGTTAAATGCACTGTATGAAGATTTATTTAAAAGCTATGTTAAAATAATGAGTTGTATCTGTTCCAGCAAACACACAGCTGTCAGTCTCTCGACACAAACTGCATCTGCAAACCTCTCCTACATCTTTAAATGTGGCGTAGCAGCTGAGCCAGCTGTCTCGCGATTCTCTTATCATTCCAGCTATCACTTAAATGTCATGACTCTTTTGTACATTTGTTGATAGCCCTCAGCCCTGGGTGAGCGCCTCAGCCCAGAGGCTTCCCTAACAATCCCCGCTGTAAATGAGATTAAAGAGATCTAGTCTGGGGTCCAGGAGGCAGCTTGGATGAAACCGTATGCGTGTATGAGGTCAGATGGAGGTTTGCACTATGGCGGATGCACTATTGTTACTATTACAATATGTACATAGTTGGTATCAAGTACAATCTGTTCTGAAGTTTACGGGGGAAAAAAGAAAATAAGATGCATCCTATCCCATATTTTTAGACACTATCTTTTTGAATTGAGACAAAAAGAAAGAAATGAACTGAGGCTTGTAGTTGAATTGAAATGGAAAGAATAAAAGTACTAAAACATCAAATCACACCTCCTACTCTCACATCTCACTGTCTTCCTCTTTTGGTAATTATTTTTTTGTTGTTTTAATAGATAGTTAGAGTTCAGCGCTTTGTTTTTTACTTCTGAAAGACGTTTTTTAAATATCATAGTCTTTATGTTAAGTTGTGGTCAGTATGGGACAAACAGTACTAGAGTGATTCCCAACCGGGGGTGATTAATCAGTTATCAGACTCATTCAACTTATTATTACTATATTACTACTGCAATCTAATAAGTATTAAGTGACAAAAACAAAAAAGTATATTAAAATATTACTTTAATCATGAGCAACAACCCAAATGGTGGTGGACAAAACATTTAGCATGAGAAATGCTACATGTCACCTTCCTGATACCACGGCACCGCGGCATTCAGCTTTCATTAAATTAAAACTGTAAAAAAAAAAAAAAAAAAGTCATTAACAGGTACTGGCATTCAGGCTAATGACTGATTATAAAACAACAGTTTTAAAAGGCTGATGACAGCCAAGACGGAATATGTCAATCTCTGATCTTGATCGACATGACGGATAAGTTTGTTCGTTTATTCTTCAGCTGCTTGCTGCTAAATACTGTCGGTCTGTCGTCATGAGAGGTGAGACAGAGCTGGAAGAACAAGGAGACGAGGACAGGTGTCAATCTGCGACCTCTCCGGTGTCCCACTTCGTTTTGGGTTCTTGCCACCACTCAGCCAGGAAGGACTCCTCGTAGTCTCCCACGCCCTCAAACTCGGTGTCAGGATGCTCGGATTGAGAGGTGGCCACTTCTTCTGGACTTACCACGTCCTTGAAGTTAACACAAAACACTCAAGTCAAAAGCGAGCAAACATTTTACTATCTTACTTCCACTCTATCTGCCAAGACGTAACTTTTTCCATCTTATGTCTATAAATCTGTCGCTTGTGCAGCCTGTAATTCAGCCTGAACTCTCTCTCAGTCGTCCTCCCCACCACTCAGGTCCAGGCACCGAGTAGAGCTGGGAGGGGCTGACCTGAGTTAAATAGATGTGGCACAGCCTCAGTGGCCGACACCTCCCAGCCACATACCACACGCTGCTGGCGGAAAACACGGCCCCCCTCCTGCTCTCTCTTCCGCAGCCTTCATCCCCTCTTTCTCTCCCTTTCATCCTCTCAGACTTTTTTCTTGTGCTCCACTTTTCCATAACCTCAAAGTAAAAGTTTATCTCCCTTTTTTGATTTACTAAAATGTGAAAATTGTAGTTTGGAAAACAGAGAGGCAAACTATAACTATATCAGCCAGTTTAGTTGCTGCTGTTGAGCCAAGTTAAAGTGTCAGTTCGCACAAACATGTTTTCATAATTGCGTCTCCCTCAGGTTGTCTAGTCATGCAGTTGGTTTGGGTTTTATCTGATGTCTGTCTCTGAAACCTCCGGGCACAATGGAGGTTTTGTTTGTGCAGTTTAATAAAAGATCTAGATAGGGGTAGATATCTGAACAAACTCATCAGATAAGATCAGAAAAGCCTCATACCGCTACTTGGGGTAACCGAAAAAAACATGTCTGGCAATTTCGGTGAAATGGCCCTTTAATGTCTGGAATGTGGATTTTTTTCTACCTAGCAGTTTTAAGAGAGATTATGTAGCTTTTGAATTAAGAAATAAAATTCTTCCTCTTACAAATGAAAAGCTTAAATCATAAGAAACAAAACACACTTGATGAAATTCAATGCACTCAACAGTTTTGCTGCTACAGCCTGATTTAATGTATGACCAGCAGCTCATGGTGGCTCATGTTGGCAGACTTTAGGTATCAATCCACAAGTTTCCTGTGGAGGTTACTAGGGAAATGATTATGGGTGATACTGTACTGTATTGTAGTGTAAGTAACAAAATATCATGACAACTGATGCACCAGCGGCACCTTCAAGGCCTTAACAGTGTTAGCTAATTGGGCAAAGCAATTAAAATAGTGTTCGTAGTATTCACTCGATAAAACTGCCAACCTGGAATCACTGTTTCTGGTCACAGGTTCCTGATTATAAGATGTTTCTCTACTTGTGCTGCCACTACATTATGTATGTGCGTTTAATATTATTACATAAGTGTCACTTGTGGCCACAGTGGCACTGCAGGAATGGACAATATGAGAAACATGATGTGTTTTAAAGCATGTTAACATTGTCTAGTACACACCTAAAATAAAGGTATGCACCTAAAAATGTCCATAATATGGCACCTTTAAATTGTTTGTGTCTGCTGCAGCAGGCATATCTGATCTGTGTATTCATGTCCCGAGTTCTCCTTTGAGAAAAAGATTCAGTAGCCAAACAAAAGAGGTTTGTCGTTATGTAATTCACATTGGGCCCCATATTTTGGCATTAATTTGTCGTTACACCATTACACAGCCAAGCCAATCAAATTTCCCCACTTTTTTTGTCTTCCTTTGAATAACACAAAAATGATTAAAAAACACATTTCAAAAAAGCACGACAGCGTTTTGGATTGCATTAAGATGAACTAAATGTGACTTCAGTCGGACAATGCCCTCACAGTCTTTCTCTGCTTTCCACAACAGTGGCAACATACCTCATCGTCTGTTTGTAGGTAGTTCAGTGCAAACTCCAGCATCTCTTTCTGCTTCGTTGTCGTGTTAAAATACCTCAGAGCCTCCTGAAAAACAAAAGTGGCATCAGCTCTTGTGTTGACCCGAGCAGCAGGCGAGAACAAACCAAACCTCTGTTTTACGGCTCTGCCCTGAGCAGCAAATTTGGCCTGTTGTCCTTTTGTTTACTGCTTTTTTTTGCCTCTCAGTTTGGGAACCTTAAAGTATTTACAGCAGTACCTTCTGTAGGCAAAGACGTTTATGAGGCAGGCCAGCTCAACACAGAGCCGGTACGCTGCAGCTGCGAGCGAAAAAAGATAGGAAAACAAGTCCGTCTTAACGAGGGTGTACTGGTTTCTAATTACAACCCTGAGATTGCGTTCATGTTCACGCCAAGAACACTTCATGCTATAGCTTTACTGCTTTGGTTAAGTGCAACCAGCGTGAACTTTCTGCTGCCTCTGAGCCACAAAAGAAGAACCAAAAGAGAACAGTGACGAAGCCTTTGTTTCACTCACAGGCCGAGGCTGAAAGTCCTTTTCCTCGAGTCCCCACTGCTCCCGGTAGAAGCGATAGTACTGCACATTTTGCAGCATCACCTGGTCTTTAGGGTCGAACAGCATGTAGCTGGCTGCACACGGAGCAGCGTTCTTAACATCGTTCACTGTAAAAGATCACAAAATACCACATGTTAAAGCTTCATTACATACATTACTGTGTCCAGGGTAGCTGTCTTTGTCGTACTTCTTACATTTATAGTAGGAAAACTGGAGGTAGTGATACATGGTGGCTACAAACTTCTCCACAAAGAAGCCTCCGACGCTGGGTGTCAGCCGCTCTTCACATTTTACCTGACACTTCAGCACATCAGTGTAGAGGTCTGAGGGAGACACCAGAGAGAAAGTGAGCCCAAAGCTATTATTTTCTCATCCGAAACATACTGAACTCATCTCCTCTTACCTGCCAGGGTGGGATAGAAGTCTTTGAACTCTAAGATCTCATATGAGCCCTCACAGCCGGCTAAGCAGCTGGTGTATATTTCAAAGTACTGCGTGATGGCCTGCTCCATGTTTCGGGCGCTGTTGCTGAAGTCTCCGTTGTTGTAAAGCGTCACGCTCTTCAGGAAGACGCTCTGGACAACAAAGAGATTGATTAGAGTTCAGCACACATTTTATTCGCACTCCAGATCAGGACGACAGTGTTCATCTACGAACTTCGTACGGCTGCTCCTCGTGATCGATGAGATATTCTTCCACTTCGAACAGCGTCTTGTAGTAGTTCATGTTCTTGGTCAAATGGGGATCGGTCGGGTTCTTCTTCAGGAAGGTGTGGGCCGCTGCCACAGCCTTCTCCAGGTTGTTCATCTGAGGAGGAACAGATAGCGTTACAGTTTGATTGGACAGTATTTTCCCCTCACTGGCATCAACACCGGCTCCGCTGTTCACTGGACAACGTGACCTCTGACCCCTTTGCTCCGGCAAATAACAGATGTGGATCGCTGATGTCAGAACACAAAGTCTTGCTGAGAGGATGAATGGAAAACTAATGCAGTGCTGTATGCAGAAATGTGGAAACAATAAGAGACAACGACCTGTGCACATATACGGAGCCTTGGCCAAAAAGATTCAAGGTATCAGACACACTTCTCAAGATAACTTGACTGATTTAGGACTGATTTTTCTTCTGGAGCTGTCGACTACAAACCTTCACCTGACTTTCCATCGGCTTGAAGGTGAGCTGATAACGGCTGAATTTTCATTCTTGTGTGAACTTCTCCTTTAAGGCTTTCAGACACATCCCTCTGATGAGGTGAGTGCCAACAACACCTTCAGCTTCTGGAGGATCACAGCAGCCAGATCTGTGATGTGGCTGTTCATTAAACTAACAGAATGAATGTCGTCTACACTAACATGAGGATCACCTGGAGAGTTCACACATTAGCACACTACATGAAACTCTTTATTACGCAACAATGAGATCAGTCAGCAAACCCAGTCCTCATCGGCCCGTCTGACAGAGAAGAACAAGGGGATTGTTTCAGGGGCAACACTGAAGAGACGTGGCACATGCTCAACTCCTGCTTGGTCGGCAGGAGGGCGCAACAAAGCAGCAGGGAAACCTTTCTGCACATCTCCCCCTCGAGAAAATTCCTCTCAGTGAGTCAATCTGCGTCTAGAGACCGACTGCAGACACTTTAGTGAGGTAACTGTGCCCGTTACGCACAGTTACGGCAGCGTTAAATCTGTTCCTGTGTTATTACTCATATTCCAGTGGGCTGCAAACGCCCAGGCTGCACTTAAATGTCCTTTACATAACATCCACTTTGAGTTTAGTCACATTTTTTCGTGTAAGTACTCGGCACAACTTTAGGACTCGGTTCTGAAGGCCCACATTTATTCAGTCTCACCTGGAAGTGCGCGTACTGTATGTACCGATACGGCACCCTTTGCTCGAAAGTTTCCAGCACATCCCTCCGAGGGTACGAGAGTCTGAACACTGGAAAATCCGCTTTGCACTTTTTCAGACACGCAGCCCTCAGCAGGATGTGGCGCATGAGGCGCAGGCTGCTGTCGGCGAACAGGGTGTCGTTGTCCCGGCTCACGGAGCTGCAGTTGCGGCCACAGAACGCCTCGCTGTCCCGCAGGAGCCGGTGGAGCCGCAGGCTGAGCTCCAGGTACTTGATGCTCTCTGCCCAGTTCTGCGCCCCGTACTGCTCCAGTGCGTGTCCGTACGCGGAGTCCAGCGGCATGATGTCCTTCTGGGGGAAACTTTTAAAGCTGTACGTCTCATACTGAGCCTCCACCAGGGCCAGGGCCGGGAGGAGAAGGGCCACACACAAGCTGCTCGGGAGCATCGTCACCTCCACCGGCTCCGGCAGGAGACTGTTCGTGTTTTGAATGGATCTGGAAACTTCCTCTTTCTTCACCAGGGAATGCTCATGTCTGCCTGCACGTAGGCTGCGAAAACCCTGTGAGACCAGATGCTGGAAGTGCGAACTTCCGGTCAACGCGTTCAAAATAAAAGCACATTTTAATGTCGAGCCCATTTAGTCGTGTTACACACAGCCATTCTTCCATGTGTTTTTACTTCCCTCCATTATTTGACACCTTGTTTATCAATAAAATCAAAAACTTGCTTGAGACAGGCCTAAACCACAGGGTCAGGGAACATCATGTCTGCATTGATTTATCTCAAAGCAATGCTTTTTAGCTGTATTACAGATTTCTCAAAGCATTGTGCGAATATCTAACAAAAAAAATCCCACATATTATATTGTCTGTGCTGAATTACCTCAGGAGAGTGATATGCATACAAAAAAGAACAAAACCAAAACAAATAAACAAACAAAGTCTGTTATTTATGCATGCAAATAACTACTGGAACTACCAGAAATGTAAAAATATATGTAATAAATGAATAAGTTAACTGATACCTGCAGTTACATGTGACAAATGCAGCATTTGACATTTAACCTTGAAGAGAGAAATCCCCACTTCCGGTATAAATAGCAGTAACTCTTGCTGGCTTGACACAGACGTCACAGTCTTGAGTTTGGACCTGAAGACAGAAGAAGAGGGTCCAGCAGCTTCCCTCACTGTTTTCCAGACTCAAACACCCAACACACGCATTAGTTTAAACATTTTAAGGGATTTGTTTTGTGTTGTTTTCGTTTTATTTCTTTTAATTGTGCTCACACCTCTTAAACTGTGGGCAGATAATATCCATGAAATATAAACTGAATAGCTGTCTGGAGGCTGCTGTATTTTGTGCGTGGTAATGATTTCTATCTCGGCTGCATTCCTTGGAAACTGACAAGCTGAGACCTGGGTTGCTGAGCTTTAATCTCCATCTGTTGACACATCACATCAGAGCAAATCCCACATCAGAGTCTGCAGTGTCTCAAACCTTTATAAGCTCTTCAGGTAAAGATGTGTGATGGTTATTAGGACATGGGGCCTCTTTAATGATTCAGACAGATGTGACCAAAAAGCAATAAAGGTTTAGATTCAGAACTTTTAAAAAAAAAAAAAACAGCCTGTCATACTGTGTCAAGAGAGGAGAGACTCGCTCCACATTATGGGGGAGGCACACTATGATTTTCCACTCATCTCATACGTGAGTGAAATCCTGAAATCACGGGGCCGGGCCTCTGAGCCAGGCATTACACGTTTGCAGAATTCCATTAAAAAGTGGGTGGGGGCCCAGGGGCCACTCCTCCTCCTCCTCCTCCTCCTCCTCCTCCTCCTCCTCCTCCGCTGCTGCTGCTGCTGCGGCTCTCTGGAGGACATGATCCGAAACATGCGTCAAGATACAGACAACACCGGAAGTACGGTCTAGTTACCTGTTAGAATAAAAGCACAAAGTAAATGCAGATTCTTGTTACTTAAAGAAATTGACTTTTTTACTTTTCTGTTATTGTGACAGACAATATAGAGTTTCTTTTTTTACTTGATTAAATATGCATATTATTTTAATTGTCATTTTATTCCATACTCTAATTCAAGATGCTGTAATCTTAGACCAGGGGGCGCAAGAGTGGGGCACAAGAGCTAAAGCTGCCCCATCATGGAGTTAAATTTCGCTTGCCAGATGTTTCTAGAAAATAAACTTAAGCCGATTTAAAAACCCTGCAACTCTCCTCCAGTTAGTTAGAACTGGAGAAGCCTCTTGGACGAGAGGTGAAACGTCTTCAAGAAACTGAAACACGTCCAGTTGCCCACGATGCAGCACTAAGAATTACCATGACCTGGATGACTGAGAACCTTCATCAACATAATACATTGTCTTGTCACTGTCCAGTCAGAACCACTTATGTCCAAAATGTCAACTTTTCATTAGCTAAGAAAAAACAGCCATGTTTTCAGCTTCGTGGCAATGCATTTTCCCGATGATCAAAAAATACACCACATGTGAAGATACAAAGTTTTGAGTGGACAGTGTACTTTTGCAACTCTTCTGAATTCTTATTTGCAAAGTCACAGCTTATAGCACACTCAGAGATACCTTGAGACAGGGAGATTTCACAAAACAATATTCAGATGGCTGGATGGCCTTGGACGTACCCGCGACACCCGACCTGAGTGCTATTATGCACTAACAGCTACTCACAAATCAGCAAGGTGCTAAGAGGTGCAATAAAACATGAGGTTACAGGTCAGTACGTGAAATAAAACAGCGCAAGGTAATAACAATATATGTGGTCAAATGCAAGTGTTACATTTTGCTGCCACAACTGCTACTACTTTCTCCATCTTCCATGTTATTTGAGCGGGCTTTTATTTTGTAACCGGAAGTGGTCTGCCTCGTTCCCGCACGCTTGACGCAGCTCCGCTCTCCCAAAACTTCTTGCGGTGTTTCTCCTTCCACTTCACCCGCATCACCCCGCTGGCAGACGGGACTTTCTCCTCACAAGCTTCTCCAGATGGATCCGTTCGTATGTTTGGTCGTGTTCGTCCTCCGTGTCGCGGCGGTGACCTGCGACCCGGGCCCGCTGGTGGACATCGTTGTGGACCGGTACGACATCCCGAAAGTTTGTCCGCGAGAGGTCCAAACCGAAGACTTCGTCCGCTATCACTTCAACGGCACCTTCCACACGGACGGGAAAAAGTTCGACTCCAGGTGAAGTTACAGCCGACAGCACCGTTTAACCTGGTTCCGTGTCCCCGCAGGAATGTTAGCTTTAATGTTTAAAGTTAAAAAAACAAGCTGCGTTAACGCACCGCATGTGTAAAGCGCTAAACCGCAGCGTTAGCTTGTAGGATTAAGCTAGCCGAAATGGAGACGCCAGGATAAACACGCAAACTGCAGAAAAACCCTCCCCATCGGTGATCCTGATGGATGCAGGCTCACGGATCATTTACCGCAGCCGAAATCACATCTGTGGACGTGTCAGTGCGGCGATGTGAGGGGGGGATGCTGCACCCTCTCCTGTAGTGTCAGGAGTGCAGGGACAGAGGGGTCTGTGTGTAAACGTGCTGGTGCTGGTCCAGTCATCGATCCTCAGCTGTGGAGCTCAGCCAGTCAAAGACACAAGAACACTGGGTCTGACTGTGAAGTTTAAATCACAGGGGAAGTTATAATTATGAGATGAAAGGCAGAAGTTATGGGTTAAAATTGAAATTATGAGATAAAAACTCAAAATCGTGAGAAAAGTCAAAATTAGGAAATACATTTTGACTTTTTGTTTCACACTTTTGACTTTTTATTTCACACTTTTGACTTTTTATTTCACACTTTTGACTTTTTATTTCACACTTTTGACTTTTTATTTCACACTGTTGACTTTTTATTTCACACTTTTGACTTTTTGTTTCACACTTCTGACTTTTTATTTCACACTTTTGACTTTTTGTTTCACACTTTTGACTTTTTATTTCACACTTTTGACTTTTTATTTCACACTTTGACTTTTTTCTCACACTTGATTTTTTATTTCACACTTTTGACTTTTTTATTTCACACTTGATTTTTTATTTCACACTTTTGACTTTTTATTTCACACTTTTGACTTTTTGTTTCACACTTTTGACTTTTTGTTTCACACTTTTGACTTTTATTTCACACTGTTGACTTTTTTATTTCACACTTGATTTTTTATTTCACACTTTTGACTTTTTATTTCACACTTTTGACTTTTTGTTTCACACTTTTGACTTTTTGTTTCACACTTTTGACTTTTTATTTCACACTTTTGACTTTTTATTTCACACTTTTGACTTTTTATTTCACACTTTGACTTTTTTCTCACACTTGATTTTTTATTTCACACTTTTGACTTTTTTATTTCACACTTGATTTTTTATTTCACACTTTTGACTTTTTATTTCACACTTTTGACTTTTTGTTTCACACTTTTGACTTTTTGTTTCACACTTTTGACTTTTTATTTCACACTTTTGACTTTTTATTTCACACTTTGACTTTTTTCTCACACTTGATTTTTTATTTCACACTTTTGACTTTTTTATTTCACACTTGATTTTTTATTTCACACTTTTGACTTTTTATTTCACACTTTTGACTTTTTATTTCACACTGTTGACTTTTTGTTTCACACTTCTGACTTTTTATTTCACACTTTTGACTTTTTATTTCACACTTTTGACTTTTTATTTCACACTTTTGACTTTTTTATTTCACACTTGATTTTTTATTTCACACTTTTGACTTTTTATTTCACACTTTTGACTTTTTGTTTCACACTTTTGACTTTTTGTTTCACACTTTTGACTTTTTTCTCACACTTTTGACTTTTTGTTTCACACTTTTGACTTTTTATTTCACACTTTTGACTTTTTATTTCACACTTTTGACTTTTTATTTCACACTTTTGACTTTTTATTTCACACTTTGACTTTTTTCTCACACTTGATTTTTTATTTCACACTTTTGACTTTTTTATTTCACACTTGATTTTTTATTTCACACTTTTGACTTTTTATTTCACACTTTTGACTTTTTGTTTCACACTTTTGACTTTTTGTTTCACACTTTTGACTTTTTTCTCACACTTTTGACTTTTATTTCACACTGTTGACTTTTTTATTTCACACTTGATTTTTTATTTCACACTTTTGACTTTTTGTTTCACACTTTTGACTTTTTATTTCACACTTTTGACTTTTTATTTCACACTTTTGACTTTTTTCTCACACTTGATTTTTTATTTCACACTTTTGACTTTTTATTTCACACTTTTGACTTTTTTCTCACATTTTTGACTTTTTTATTTCACACTTGTGACTTTTTACATTACATTTACATTTAGGACATTTAGAAGATGCAGAAGATGGCGAGTGACTCTGCTGTCCTGACATTGGTCCTGAGTTCCACCACTGGGGTGCCAGAGCAGAGAAGAGTCGCGACTTCGCTGAGCGGCCTTTGTTTGCTCTTAGCGATGATGGTACCGGGCGGCCAGCTGATGTAGTAGAGCAAAGTGCTCGCACTGGGGTGTGCTGTCTTTTTCTCACACTTCTGACTTTTTATTTCACACTTTTGACTTCAAATCAAAATGGTGAGAAAAAAAGTCAAAAGTGTGAAATAAAAAATCAAAAGTGTGAAATAAAAAGTCAAAAGTGTGAAATAAAAAGTCAAAAGTGTGAAATAAAAAGTCAAAAGTGTGAAACAAAAAGTCAAAAGTGTGAAATAAAAAGTCAAAGTGTGAGAAAAAAGTCAAAAGTGTGAGAAAAAAGTCAAAAGTGTGAGAAAAAAGTCAAAAGTGTGAAACAAAAAGTCAAAAGTGTGAAACAAAAAGTCAAAGTGTGAAATAAAAAGTCAAAAGTGTGAAATAAAAAGTCAAAAGTGTGAAATAAAAAGCCAAAGTTTGAGAAAAAAAGTCAGAAGTGTGAGAAAAAAAGTCAGAAGTGTGAAATAAAAAGTCAAAAGTGTGAAATAAAAAGTCAAAAGTGTGAAATAAAAAGTCAAAAGTGTGAAATAAAAAGTCAAAAGTGAGAAATTAAGAGTCAAAAGTGTGAAACAAAAAGTCAAAAGTGTGAAATAAAAAGTCAAAGTGTGAGAAAAAAGTCAAAAGTGTGAGAAAAAAGTCAAAAGTGTGAAACAAAAAGTCAAAAGTGTGAAACAAAAAGTCAAAAGTGTGAAACAAAAAGTCAAAGTGTGAAATAAAAAGTCAAAGTGTGAAATAAAAAGCCAAAGTTTGAGAAAAAAAGTCAGAAGTGTGAGAAAAAAAGTCAGAAGTGTGAAATAAAAAGTCAAAAGTGTGAAATAAAAAGTCAAAAGTGTGAAATAAAAAGTCAAAAGTGTGAAATAAAAAGTCAAAAGTGAGAAATTAAGAGTCAAAAGTGTGAGAAAAAAAGTCAAAAGTGTGAAATAAAAAGTCAAAAGTGTGAAATAAAAAGTCAAAAGTGTGAAAAAAAAGTCAAAAGTGTGAGAAAAAAGTCAAAAGTGTGAAATAAAAAGTCAAAAGTGTGAAATAAAAAGTCAAAAGTGAGAAATTAAGAGTCAAAAGTGTGAGAAAAAAAGTCAAAAGTGTGAAATAAAAAGTCAAAAGTGTGAAATAAAAAGTCAAAAGTGTGAAAAAAAAGTCAAAAGTGTGAGAAAAAAGTCAAAAGTGTGAAATAAAAAGTCAAAAGTGTGAAATAAAAAGTCAAAAGTGTGAAACAAAAAGTCAAAAGTGTGAAACAAAAAGTCAAAAGTGAAACAAAAAGTCAAAAGTGTGAAATAAAAAGTCAAAAGTGTGAAATAAAAAGTCAAAAGTGTGAAATAAAAAGTCAGTGTGAAATAAAAAGTCAAAAGTGTGAAATAAAAAGTCAAAAGTGTGAAATTAAAAGTCAAAAGTGTGAAATTAAAAGTCAAAAGTGAGAAATTAAGAGTCAAAAGTGTGAGAAAAAAAGTCAAAAGTGTGAGGGAAAAAAGTCAAAAGTGTGAAACAAAAAGTCAAAAGTGTGAAAAAAAAGTCAAAAGTGTGAAACAAAAAGTCAAAAGTGTGAAATAAAAAGTCAAAGTTTGAGAAAAAAAGTCAGAAGTGTGAGAAAAAAAGTCAAAAGTGTGAAATAAAAAGTCAAAAGTGTGAAATAAAAAGTCAAAAGTGTGAAATAAAAAGTCAAAAGTGTGAAATAAAAAGTCAAAAGTGTGAAATAAAAAGTCAAAAGTGAGAAATTAAGAGTCAAAAGTGTGAGAAAAAAAGTCAAAAGTGTGAAATAAAAAGTCAAAAGTGTGAAATAAAAAGTCAAAAGTGTGAAAAAAAAGTCAAAAGTGTGAGAAAAAAGTCAAAAGTGTGAAATAAAAAGTCAAAAGTGTGAAATAAAAAGTCAAAAGTGTGAAACAAAAAGTCAAAAGTGTGAAACAAAAAGTCAAAAGTGAAACAAAAAGTCAAAAGTGTGAAATAAAAAGTCAAAAGTGTGAAATTAAAAGTCAAAAGTGTGAAATAAAAAGTCAGTGTGAAATAAAAAGTCAAAAGTGTGAAATAAAAAGTCAAAAGTGTGAAATTAAAAGTCAAAAGTGTGAAATTAAAAGTCAAAAGTGAGAAATTAAGAGTCAAAAGTGTGAGAAAAAAAGTCAAAAGTGTGAGGGAAAAAAGTCAAAAGTGTGAAACAAAAAGTCAAAAGTGTGAAAAAAAAGTCAAAAGTGTGAAACAAAAAGTCAAAAGTGTGAAATAAAAAGTCAAAAGTGTGAAACAAAAAGTCAAAAGTGTGAAACAAAAAGTCAAAAGTGTGAAATAAAAAGTCAAAAGTGTGAAATAAAAAGTCAAAAGTGTGAGGGAAAAAAGTCAAAAGTGTGAAACAAAAAGTCAAAAGTGTGAAATAAAAAGTCAAAGTGTGAAATAAAACACTTGACTTTTTATTCACACTCTGACTTGATGTGACTTGACGTGACTAGACGTGACATGAGCGCCTCAACACATTTAAAATGGTCTTTTTCTTGCCTTCTATTGTGACTTTTCTACATAATGTGTGATCTTCGGTGGATTCCATCGATCGTTCATCCTCACCTTCCTCCTCTACTGTCTACAGTCATGACCGAGGCAAAGCCTTCATCAGCCAGGTGGGCCTGGGCCGACTCATCACAGGGATGGACCGCGGTCTTCAGGGCATGTGTGTCAATGAACGCAGGAGGATCACAGTCCCTCCTCACCTGGCCTATGGAAGTGTTGGAACAGGTGCAGACGGACACATGAAACAGCACCTTGTTGGATACGTTATCTGTGCTGCTTTATGCCAATCAGTGTTGTTTATCTGACAGGTGGTGTAATTCCTCCTGACGCTGTGTTGGTGTTTGATGTCCTCCTGCTGGACATATGGAGCGCTGAGGACAAGGTCCAGATCCGCACGCTCAGCAAACCTGCGAGCTGCAACCGCACCACCGTGGTATCAGATTACGTCCGTTACCACTATAATGGCACCCTGCTGTCCGGTGAGGCCTTCGACTCCAGGTGAGGCTGCAGCATGGTGTAGTTTTAGCACGAGCTATCTCTTGGCTGTTTCTGTGATTTTCAAGAACTTTGAATTGTGCTTCATTTAGTTACTCGAGGAATTCAACCTATGACACCTACCTGGGGCAGGGCTACCTCATCAAAGGCATGGACGAGGGTCTTTTGGGCATGTGTGTCGGGGAGAAAAGGATCATCATCGTCCCACCCTTCATGGCATACGGAGAGAACGGCTCTGGTACTAACTAATGATGTTCAAGATGATGGAAGCTGGCATTAAATAATTTAAGTTACCAAAATATAACCTGTTAAAGATGTAAATTGGTTTAATTGTCAAAGAACAGAGTCTGCATAGAAAAGGTTGCACCGGTGTGGCAGGTGATCCTTGTGTTTTTATCTTCTGACAGTATTTTTTAGTGTAGTATTTTACTTTTGGTAGATCTTAAACGCGCAGTATGTAATCTCTGCCGCTGTGGGGTTTCTCAAAACAAAAGATGTGATCTTTGTAGTTGTTGTCCTTAGTGTTAAACAACCGCCATTGCCGATGAAAATCTATCCAGGTGGCTCAGATTATATCTTTAATTATGAGCACTTTGAAGTTTTATAGACCCATGGATGTCTGACTCACTCTGACTTGGAGGCAGACGAAACTAAACACAAGAATAGAGAAAAATAGTTGCAATGTTTTAACAGAATTAACCAAAAAAAGATGAGTCGGCAGATTAATGAACAAAAATTGTAGTGCTACGGCTATTTGAAGAAATACCTCTCTGTAGGTGTGTCAGGCACATGTGTTGATTGAGATTCTCCCTCTCAAAGTGTTCATAAGTCCACATGCATTGCGTTATTATGCAATAATGATGTATAGATATTTAAAAAAAGGGTTTCTAATGTCATGCACGACTCTATCTCTGCAAGTCAGAGCAAGTTACATACCACACTTACCAGAACAAATACAGGTCTGCCTGGAAGCTATGAAACTAATCTAAAGTTAGGGGAAAAAAAGGTCACGTTAAGGTGAAGTATGTGACTGGTGTGCAAACTACAAATCCTACTCTTTTTTTCCTGACAGGAACTCGGATCCCTCCTCAGGCTACTCTGGTGTTCGAGGTGCTGTTGGTTGATTTGTTCAACCCGAAGGACGATCTGATGGTGCAGATGAAGGTGGTGCCTGAAGGCTGCACCCGCACGACAAAGACTGGAGATTACATCCGGTACCACTACAACGGAACCTTCCAGGATGGCACGGCCTTCGACTCGAGGTACAGCTGAGATTTCTTGATCTTCAGGTGATTTTGCTTACATTAAAATGTTTTCTGAGTTTGATGCTTCTTTTGTCAGCTACCAGAGAAACAGCACCTATAACACTTACATCGGCATGGGGTATGTGATCAGAGGGATTGACAAAGCCCTGCACGGGCTGTGCATAGGAGAGAGGAGAAGGGTTATCGTCCCTCCTCACATGGCCTATGGCGAGGAAGGAGTAGGTGAGGGTGACACATTTAATCAAGAGACACTTGGAATGAAGAAACAAACCACTAAGCCTTGTTGTTTTTTATGCCTTGTTTCCCCTGCTGTAGGAGACATCATTCCTGGCTCTGCTGTGTTGGTCTTTGACATTCACGTCATTGATTTCCACAACCCCGAGGACCCAGTCCATATCAAAGTCACCCACAAGCCTCAGGAATGCAACATGAAGAGTGAAGCTGACGATTTGATTCAGTATCGTTATAATTGCTCCTTGATGGACGGGACCCTGCTGTACTCCTCGTGAGCGCCCTCTGCTGTTGTTCTACTGCACTACATCCTCCTGGTTCATGCATGTAATCATTGCCTGCTTCTTGTCTGATGGATTTTAATGTACTTGAAACTGCATTTATGTATCCATGACCAAAGCATGTAAGCCTGCATGGTTCAAGGTTTTAGTAGAAAAGTTTTATGTAGCTTTGATTTTTTAAAATGTTTTTATTTAGAGTTAACAGGTTATGTGTTGATTTTCAGGGACAAGCTCGATTCGCCTTCCTTCACGACTCTCGGCACAAACAATGTGATCTCAGGTCTGGAGAAAGGTTTGAGTGGCATGTGTGAGGGAGAGAGGAGGGAGGTGGTCGTTCCACCGCACTGGGGACACGGTGAAAATGGAGGTCAGTCATTGGCATATCTCAGATCACACTCTGCACTCTTTCTTTTCAGTCATGTTTTCTCTCCTCTGTGTTGGTGTCTCCAGCTGGAGGAGTCCCCGGGAGTGCAGTGCTCTTCTTTGAGCTGGAGTTAGTGGAGCTGCAGAAGGGTGTGCCTGAAGGCTACATGTTTGTGTGGCTGGGAGACAGCCCCAATCCCCTCTTTCCTGCTATGGACCTCAATGGTGACAAAGAGGTCCCTCTAGAGGAGGTAAGCAGACAAGCCAGGGTCAGTTCAACTAAAGCCCTATTTGCCTTGACATCATATCCAAGGGCTGAATGTCAGTAAATTTGAGTAAAATCAACATGAAACCAAAATGTGGGTGACGTAATTTCTAAATCATGAGGTCACCTGGTAAAACTAGTCCCATGCGAATATGGCTGAAGTAATTCGCCCTTCTAAAACTATATTTTAATACAAGACAAACATCCTGGGTATAAGCAGCAAAAATGCTTTAAACATTGCAACTTTCTCATGTTTTCTCCAGTTTTCAGCCTTCCTCACGCTCCAAATTAAAGAGGGCAAAGGTCGTCTTCGCCCAGGGACAGATGCAGATGACATCATTAAGGACATGTTCAATAATCAGGACCGCAATGAAGATGGGAAGATCGTAGAAGATGAACTGAAACTTAAGACGGAGGAGCCTGAACGAGTGAAACGAGACGAGCTGTAAAGAGAACTCATGCAGTGTTTCAGTGGTGGTGAGGAGCTGGTATTTGTGGCTGGGGTTAGGCTGTCATCTTAGCAACTGTTGTGCAGCTATTGTGAAAATGTTTCCATGATTGAAACATTGCTGAGCCTGCAGACATACAGTTTGCTAAAAAAATGCAAATGCTATCTCAGTAGAACCACTATAATGGAGCTGAATAATAGCAAGAAACCACCTGTATGTTGTGCACAGGGAACAAGTGTTGTGAAAAATGTGAAAGGAAAAGAAATGGTCTGTAGTGAAGCAAATTTTACTCACACATTTACATTGAGCTACCTAAGAAGTCTTTTTGGGCTCGACCATTCTTCCAGAATGACATTTTATGTAAATGACCTGTAAATTTAGTGCCTCATGAAAATGATGATAAACCACTGGTTGTACAGTAGAATTGGGAGTGAAAATCTATTATCCTAAAATATATGTATAAAGCGTGTTGTGGGGCATTAAATAAACTGTTTTATGATACAATAAAATGAACACTGACTTTCTTTCTATCGCACTGTCCATGTACAAACCTGCACCTAAAGACCTTAATTCACTGGCCTGGAAACTAATGAAACAAGGTGATGAGAAACAGATGAAACCTCATTTTATTTCAGATGAGTTGGTACATGAAGAGGTAATGAGTTCAGACAGGAAGATAAAAAAAACAGTTTGTGGCACATTGTTCAGACGTGACGGAAAAATAAAATCATTGTTTCTAAAATATTGTTTTAACCATCAGTTATAAAGTTTTTGGAAACTTTTGTTTGTTGCGGTGCAGAATTTTTTAAAAACTGTACAGTTCAAATGGCCGAAGGTGAAATCATGTAAAATACTAATAAAAGTTGCGGGGTTTTTTGTAGTACTGCAACACTTCTGAGGTAGTAGTTCTTACAAATCCTCGGCCAAAAAAGAGCTATTTATTTTTTTATTTGTTTTCATTATGTTCTTCTATTTATTTTACTGTAAAATCAAGTGTTGTTCTCATAAGTTCACACTTCGTAGCACTGTGGTGTCGCATAAGAAAAACAACAGTTTCCATAAAAAATACAACTGGTACTGAACACTCGACAACATGACCAGAAAATGGAAAACTTCACATTGTAATAAAATGTTAAACATTTTGAAAAACTTCAAGTTTCAGGTTAAAATTCTCTAAAATTAGCTTTATTGTATGAGGTTGGAAATGAGTTTCAAACAAAATGCAGGATCAAGTGCTGCCATTTATGTTGTGCGCTTTTCTTTCCCTTTATCATCACATCCTTTACGAGGACCGAAACTGTCTGACAACACCGATCTTCACTGAAGCAAACTTACACTTAACAGGCTGCACAGTAGGTAGACGGTGCAGATCTGGCTTCCATCACATACAGTGTGGTCCAAGAGCAGTTTAACCGTATCATGAGAAGAAGACCAATGGACAAAAATATAAAAGGCTGACGTGTGCGTGAGGTGCGACTGTTAACTGGACTTGTGAATAATTTTGTGAAATAAATGGTGATGACACATTCTTGGTTGGTTGTGGAAAAAGCCTTCAAATGGCATTTTCTGAGCGGGTGCCTCCTCAGCTGGCGCACCGGAGTGTCCAACACCAAATGGCCAGTGGTGTTTTCTCAATTCTCAGTTTACTTATTGCCAGTGAGGTAGAGCAGAACCGCGTTGGGGACTTCCAAGGTCTCATCTTTTACCAACACAATGTCATATGAGTCCAAGTAAGATTGCTTCCTCTCGTCCACCTGAGGAAAACAAGAGATTAGAAGTAAATTAAAAAGCTAGAATGTAACTATTTAACTTGGTTATTGGGAGCATTCCATTCTCTAATGGTATCTAATACTTTTAATGATCATGAGTGTGTGTTTTTTATTTACCTTGTCATTGAGAAAGCCAATCTTAAGGATGTTTTCCATGTCCTGCACCCCGTCAGCCATGGTCAGATCTCCCAGAGAGTCTCCCAGCAGTACCACATTAGGCCGCGTCCGCAGCTCCTTGAAATGGCCGGTGTTGAGCAGCGCACCTTCCCTTTTATTGTAGATGTGGATCAGCTCTCCCTTGAAAGCCCTCAACACTCCCTGTACCAGCAGATCAAGAAAGTGAAATACTGTTTCAATCCCTAGTGTGGGGATGAAACTGTAGTTTGTGGTGTGACTACTTACAGATTCATCAAAGTCCATGTAGTTGGAGAAGACTTTGACGTTGGAGTGGAAGACCCCTGCCTGGCGAATCACCTCTTCGAGGATGTCTCCTATCCCAGCGGAGAATATGAGCAGAGGGATGCTGTGCTCATGCAGGTGGTCAAAGAGGAGCTGGTAGCCCTCCCTGTTAAAACATCAACTCATTGTTAGAGTTAAAGGATAACTTTTTTTTCAACATGCACCCTATTTTCCCATGTTTTTGCCAGCTGCAGCGTTCTCGCTTAACACTGAACAAACTTTTGGTCAATCAGATATAAAAACATGACGTTCAGGTTGAAAAATACATAAGTAACCCTTTAAATTATCCATATTATCAAGTACTTTTAACTTTCAAACTATTCAATAGATTTTCTGGTGTTCAGAGAGAGGACTTTTCTAACCTCAGCATGGCATCCGACTCCCGCACCACCATGGCCAGCAGGTCTTTCCTAATCTCCTGTTGTACCAGCAGTTCATGGGCTCTAGTCCACCTGTGACATGGATGCACAGCACGGATTTATGAACACCTTCAAATGCAGAATATCTTAGTTTTCAGTACAAACTGTATAATACACTCACCACTCCACCATAAGGGGCAGCTTTTCCTCTATTGACCGTGACGAGTCGATCTCTATTGGGTAGTATTTGTTGAGCAGCTCCTTCAGCTGTCAAAGACAGACAACACTCAAAACTGTCACTGGGGAGTAACGATCCAGAAAACTGTTGTACATTACCCAATTACAGCAAGAGACAATCTTCATCTTTCACCTTTTTGTAAGATTATATCTGAGGGAAGGGTTTATTTTGTGAATGATGCATTTCTGTCTATGGTTAGAACAAATTCCAGAAATGTTCGAAAATAATTTAGTATGTTATCTTATTGGAAAGAGACACATTGCAAATACCAAAAGAAGATTTACCAGCAGGAAGTCTGTAACAAGGAGGATTCATATTTCTGCATTAAAGATGAAGAGATTCAAGTCACAGATATCAGTTCAGTTTATCTGCATGTTTTAATTCTTTCCATTGAAGGTGTGTCAGGAGGACAGACACACTAAATATGAGTGACAATGAATGAACAAATAATAAATTGTTCACCAAAAAGATTATTAGTTAAATACTGTGTATATTTCATAGGTAGTCTACTGCTTTAAAAACTAGCCTACACACATGCAGGGCAGCCAACAGGGGGGTGGGAACACAAGGTCAGGTGTCTCTGGCCCTGGGTCATGGAAGGGCCCAAAAGGGCCCTCTAGTCTTAAAAATAATCTGCTGGGCGAGCTTTTGCAGATCATCTTGTCTTGGGCACGGGCAAGACTATCGGTGGCCCTATGTATGTAGCTCACTAGGTTAAGTGCATTATATTACACGCTGAGAAAACATAATTGGCTCTATTCCTGCCAACTGAAATCCTGCTTGAGCACCACAGCCTTGTTCATACCTGTTCTCTGCATTCATTTGAGATGAGTTTGCTGTTGTCAAGAATATCTGCAAATAAAATATAAAGACAAAATGACACTGCCATGAAACAACGTTCAGTCAAAACAAACCTTTACATGCATCCATATAACATGTAATTACAGCTATATTGTCAGTGAACTTACTGTGGCAGGTGGGGCACCTTTTTCCATTGTAGGCAAATCTCGTTAGGGTCATGTCAAAATCTGAGATCACCTGGATGGAACACATGAATTAATAAAATCAACCTGTATTCATGATGTCCATGAAGGGCACATTAAATCATGTTGTGGATGATGTGTACCTGCACGGTGTTGGAGCCAGCCTTCACCATGGACTGGAGGATCTCCTGTACCCTCTGAGGGTCCCTCATACACACTGACGGGTTGGACAGCTCAGGAATCTTAGCCATGGAAATAAGTGCGAGAGTTATTCAGACTTTTCAATGAGAGAGACATGAATTGCACAATACATCACGTTATATGCATTGTGTGATCAGGCACCCAACAGGAGCACAGCTGGGTGGATAGTTAGCTACAAGTCAGGTGCTAGCGTCAATTTGCATAACTCACTTTATTAGCTAGCTTAAATACTCCCGACCTGCACATTACCAGGTCCAAAACACCGGTGCAACCGCCATACAAATAAGCGTTTAATTGTAGAGTAATTAACGAGACTCTCTGGCTAACAACGACAAACCAATGTCATAGTTACGTGAATCAATTTAACGTCAACGTAAGCTAATGTTAGCCGGACGTTTTGGCTAGCTAGTACACAAGTTCGTTGGCGTAGGGCGCATTCATTTCGGTGTTTGGTCACCCCCCCTTCAAAACGTGCTGAATAACATTACCATTTTCTTTAAATCTGCCGCCATTCTGTTGAGGTTATCTTCACAAAAGACGTGTCATCAGCTGTTAGTCTCCGCAGATGTGCAGCTAACGTTAATGTTGCTATGTGCGGGACAGAAGCATCTGTGCTAGAGCGCTGCCTTCGCGTACTCTCCAAAGTGTCGGGATTCTTGAAACAGTCGCACTTTAATGACAAAACAAAGTGGTACACAGTACATTTTTTACGGTTTCCTAGTGATGTGTACCAAAAACTGTGAATTGAAACTGTCCAGACGAATTAAGAGCAAAGTGAGAATAGACGTCGTGTAGGGTTATTCTATGGTCTAAAGCGAACAAACATTTCTTTTCGTCTGAAATGCACAGGTGCGAGCCTATGAGAAGCACGTGAAGGCAGCACCGCTACTTGCTTGCATAAGTTGAGGAGGGACGGTATGTACTCTTCCCAAGGCAAGACAGGCCCTGATGAAAGGTTCCACCCTGCCTCTTTTTATTTTATTATCATTATTATTATCAATATTATATCATGTTCAAGCCATACAGTTCTCTTCAACAAAACATATAAGCTGAAAGATTCAAGTGAAACAAATCTTGATGTAAAACAAAGACAACACCAAACAAAAAGAAAACACAAACAAAAACAAACATGTCAATGATAAGAAGAAAAAAATAATAGGGATATCACAATAATTACATTAAAGAAAAATACCTACAGCTTTCGGTGCTTTACAGTTCTTCAGTTTGTGTAATGTTTCAATATAATGTCTGATTTCCGTTTTAAAATGTTCTATGTGTTGTTTCTTTTAAGTCCATTTTCATTCGTGAATTTAGTGTTTTCCATATAAAATAAAGAAGTTTAACACAAACATTTTTTTTTTCTTATCACAAAATTATAATAATATGCAGTGTTAAGTAGCTCCCAATCGTTACCATGGTGCATCATTATTTCATGATTATCATTGCTGAGCATGTTGTGTCCCCTCAAGTGGATTGTCAAGCTACACAAGTGACAAAAAGGTGCTGAAGTTAACTGCACAACTGACACCGTGAACACCTTTGAACACCTTTCAGGTTCCCTCCCTGTTCCCATGAGCCTGCATCACCAGTGGTCAGTGTTACTCCTCCCTTCTCCATGTACTAGAAATCAGTTAATCTACGTGTGTGTCTAGAAATAAGAGACCCAATGTTTGATTGACTGGTAAAGTTATAGTAATGTCTATTTCTGTTAGTTCTATGTGAGTTTGGACTCAATGACTGAAAATAACCACCAGAGGGAGACACAGTACACAATAACAGGCCAGTCCATCACATACAAACTCATCTTGACCTCTCTCTGTGCTGTCAGGTAATTCTGTCCTGCTGCTCATCACTGCACTTTACACTTTACTCTCTATCATTTCTCATTAATTTGTTACTGAATGTTAAAATCCTTTTTGTTCTTGTTGTGCTGGAGGCTGGTCGTCCATTTCTGAACTAACGTCTGCTTTCTGTTAGTGGAGTGAGAAGAAGCGCTGAGTCGAGGCATATGAGAATGTGCATGAAGTCACATTCTTTGGACTGTCGTGGGAAATCTGACCAGAGTCCTTCACAAAGAAATCCACAGTCCAGCAGCATTAAACAACTTAAACAAATCGTCCAAGGGCTCATACAAGCAACCCAGAGAGACGGGGAAGGTCTCATTCTTCACATCACGTTACAATCAGCTCACATATGGCCAATAATAAAAGTGATTAATACATGTACATATCTACAGATTCTAAGTTTGAATTTCTTCTTCAAAACTACATAGTGCCCCTTTAAGACAAGGCCAACAAAAGCAATAATATAGTAATAATAAATTAAGTGTACAACCATCTGTCTTACAAAACAACTTTAATTGCAAGTGATGACATTAGCATTTCTTACATCCAAGATAAGGACACAATGTCAGGCTATCACATGCAAAGCAAATTACATAGCTTATTCCACTTAATATTTGCAGGTCTAATTACGTATGTTGGTCATAAAGTGGAAATGAATATCATTTCTACGCTCTGTAACCTCTATGCTGTTATGGGCAGTGGGACTTCCTGAATGTCAGTCACAACACATTCATATAATAACCCCTTTTTTAGTCTGATTCCTTCTTATCTCATTTCTTAGTCTCTTTGGAGAGCGACAGGAGACGACGGGACAACGTAACAGATCTCAAACATACACCCAGCTGGAAGTGAAGTACAATAAACACAAGTTTTACAAGACATTTAATGTTGGAAACAAATCCACAAATAATGATAACATGTTTTGTTTTTTTAAAGAAGATCAAATCTTATTGGCTGGACGCTGGATAAAACAAAGCATTTTTCCAAAATACAATCACCTTGTCTGATATGAAACAAACGAAAACAGGAAAGTCAAAGTGCAGTTGCAAATTAAATCCCTATGCTTATGTAAGACTTTGCAAATAATTAGATGTCAAAAAGTGCAGTTTAAGAGAAGCTCTGCAAACACAAATCACCAATCATACACACCCCCTCGCTTACACGTGTACACATTTCTATGTATTTTACTTGAATTAAAGAAAACACACTGAGCAACAGACTGCCAAAGTGCAAAAGAAAGGAATGATTGAGCCACTGTCGATGATTGGTGCTTAAAGCAGTGGCCGAAAGTAATGACTTAATGTTAAGATAACTCAAGAGGAATGTTTTCATTACATCTAATAACATCTTTTCAACGTGACACTCCTCTCATCATTTCACCTGTTCAGGAACCAGGGAAAGATTACTCGTTTTCAGGTGTTACATGAGCAACAAAAACTACATAAATATACTCAGTACAGCTGTTGAAGGGGAAGCGCGATCTAGAAGCAAACTACTCTACAAGATTTTAAGATTAACAGCCTTTCTGAATTAATTCACATTTACGTGTCGAGGCTGCACATTAACAAGGAGAGCCACTCTAACAGAGAGATTATGATACAAGTCTTTTGTGAGCGAGTTAGACTTCTAACCAGGTGTTTCATGAGGCGATTGTCACAGTGTTACTATGGAATGAGGCTTCATTAAGTTAGATTGAATGTAGGAATGCAGTTAATATTAATGTCACATCGCCTTCCCAGTACGAGCATACAATAAAGGAATGTAAAATATCCATATATGTGTTTACATATACAGCTTTATACTATTTATGTACAAACAGATAAACAGCATCTATACCAACATACTTGACAAAAGGATATTCAGTCGTTGGCTGCTATATAACACTCTTATTCACATGTTTACATTCGCCATATCCCTCCCGACATATCACCAGCTGGTCAGGACACACCTGCTTACACATTTCATGGCTTTCGACAAATCAGCCATTAACACAAGACAGCGTGAGAGCCGATGGCACAGGGTTCAGGTTTAATGGAATCCAGTATGAGCGCGACACAAGACCCACTATATCATGTTATGTATGAGTGTGGGTAGATGGAGAATGGTGGCTGTGTAGTTCTTGGATGGAGCCGACTTGCTCAGCACTCAATCTGCGACTGCAGCTGCCGGCGCAGGGTGAGTGTGCGTCGGTGAAGCTGCTGCATCTGCTGCATGCGATCTCGCTGGCGGGCCAGGTTCTGGGGCATGGGGTAGCGCTGGCAGCCATAAAGGAAACGGTAGGGGATGCGGACGTGGCATGCAGTGGCTCTGCAGCGAGGCTGAGGCATGGGCGGCAGCAGCATCCAGCGCTTTCTCTCAGCACAGTAGCGGTACGCCTCCTTGCGGTACTGCTTGTCCACATCATCACTGTTCTTCCAGCCTCCGATGATGAAGACGTCCTCATCGAAGTGGCAGATAGCTGCACCCTCAATGCTGGTAACCTCTGGTGGCAGGCTCTCCAGGATCTCATCAGAGATGCGCACACTGATCTTTTGCTTAGCAACCTCATCCCTCTCTGTGTAGCTCTTGGGGCAGCAGGAAGCCGTGTGGTAGAAGTTAGTCGAGGCCACTGCCATCTGGAAGATGCAATAGTTGTCAATAAGGGGCAGGGAGTCAACATCTTGCCACTGGCGGCTCTCTGTGTCGTAGCGAGTGGTCACTGTCTTCAGTCCATCCTCATTATCTGTGTCGACAGGTGTGCGTGCTGTGACGTACACATAGCGGTCCTCCACACTTACAGCCTTCACATCCCGCAGGATTTTAGGAGCAGACTCCAGATTGTGCCACTTGTCCTGCTCAGGCTCGTACACACTAACATCTTTGAAACCTGGACTGAAGTTCCCATGGCCACCGATGCTGTACAGTATATCCTTAATGCAGGTGAGGCCAAAGGAATGCTTTCGTGTGGTCAAGTTGCTCACCTGCTCCCAGGTGTTGCGATTGGGATTGTACCGTTCCACTGTCTTAGCAAAGCCTGGTTCCATAGAACCAGCTACGTAGACGTGGGACTCTGTGGCAGCGATGGCGTGGCCGTCCAGGTGGTTGTGGATGTGCGGCAGGTTGACCCAGCGGTCCTCGTATATGAAGTAGCCTACACACTCGCTCAGGTAGTCCCCTCCCTCTGAAACACCGCCTACAACCATGATAACATCCATGTTCTGGCCAAAGCGAGGCTGAAAGGAGGCCATGTGGGAAGACCAGAACTCCATATCAGCAGACTTGAGGTTCTCGAAGCGGATGGCGTGGCCTTCAACTGCCTCTGACACCAGCCGGAGACAGGCCTCGTTGGCGGCCACCAGCCGCTCATTTTTCACCACCCTGGTCAGGTAGGTGGGTTTGATTTGGGGCAGCCTCAGGAGACGGAACAGCTCCTCGAAGTAGCGGCTTCGCTCGTCTGAGTTCTTCTGCACCCACTTCACCACAGCCTCAAACAGCACCTCCTCAGAATCAACCGTGATCTCTGCGTCAGACAGCCAGTCGCGGACCAGGTGGAAGGGCAGAGTGTAGAACTCGTCATCCTGGATTACTTTGTGGAAGTTTCGGCGGATCATGTCTGCAGCCCGCAGAGCCAGCTGGTCCAAAGTGTACATGTGGGCCAGACTGTGCACCGCCACACAGTTGGTCAGGCTCAGCTTCTTCTTGAGGAACTCACCACAGAAATCCTTCAGCTGCAGCAGGAGAAACCTAACAGAGAAAATACAATACAGGATGTCAGAGACAATGAGCAGATAATAGTGCTCACAAAAACAGCACTTTAAGACAACAGAGCAGCTACTGAAGGCCTCATGCTTTGACTGTCAAAATCACTGTCTCCCTCACACACACACACACACACACACACACACACACACACACACACACACACAGATCTTACCTATCAGCTAGCTCCAGCACTTCATGTACATTGCAGGTGCTAACGCGTATTTCTCCAGTGTACATGTACTGGATGACACTCTCCACCGTGTCCGGGTCCGGCCCCAGCTCCGAGCTCCATTCCTTCATCTCTACACGTCCGGACAAGGACTCGGAGAACTGTCCTCCCAGCAGGGGGGTGAAATAATCGGTGGCCGCGGCCAGCACAGACCTGTGGGCTGAAAACTCACAGCTCTGGACGCTCCCGGCGGCCACCCCGCTGCTGAAGGCCAGCGTCACGTCGCAGAACAAGCCCTGCTTCCTCTGCTCGTTCTGCCGCCGAGACAGCTCCGAGCAGTGGGAGGAGGACGTGAAGTCCTCGGTTTCCTCCGCGTCCCCGTCTCCGGCGAGGGCGCTGGGCGTGCTGGTGCCGCCGCTACCACTGCTCCTGGCGGAGTCCTCCGGGTTGGGGGCAGCCGCTGCCATTCTGCTGCCGGCGCTGGAGGTTAGCGGTGGTGGGAAATGAAGTAAAGTAGTGAAGGAGAGGAGGCGACATACGCAGCCACACATACATGGAGTCAAAACAGAGCACGGCGGCGAAGTGCGTTTCGTATTCGACGGTGATATCCGCGACTTGTCAACGTTAGCATAAAAAAAATATCTCTAATTTGTATTCGTCTGTTTTAAATGAGTATTATTAAAAGAGTATTTTAGTCTCAACAAAAACAAAATGTTTTAATGTCGTACTAATTTCATAAAAGTTATGTCAGGTATAACATATAACAACTAGCGTACGGCAGATAAATAGCTAGCCTGTGTGTAAAAGTTAACATTTTATACGGGCCTCAATCCATTAAAAGCTAAAAACGTAGTATTTAGCACTTCCTCTTTCGTCAAAGCCAATGAAGCGTCAGGAAACAACGAACGAGGAACCGACTTCAGTTTGGTAAACAGTCAGACCTTCTGACATGCGCAGTGGGAAAAAGGCGTGACCGCGTCGTTGACGTGACGTCGTTGGCAGATAGTGCCCGCTGCTGAGCTGTGCACATGAGGAGGACCCTGACATGCATGTATTTTACCCTGCAGGAGAAGGTCGAGCCACTCGAGCCTGCGATACATGCACAGCCTCACATCCCTTTGTATATATGCACACCACGTGGGCTGTAAGTACAATATATAACAGATATACAGGGGTGGATTGTGACTTAGTACATTTACTCAACTACTGTACCCTACTTAAAGGTGCAATATGTAGTTTTGGGAAAGAAATTTTAACCAGAAGAGAAATATCTTCATTGACTGATGTCCAAACAAACAAACTCTCTTGTTTATTTGTGGCAGACCCTGCCACCTTTCTAGCGTCAAACCTTATTTTCCTCCGAGAACAGCTTGTTTGTTCAGTTATAACTTATGATGAATATGAATATTGTAAATATTAATATTCTGGGTCTGAAATTTCTTCTCCAAAACTACGTAGTGCCCCTGTACAAATACAATTTTGAGGAATTTGAACTTTGAGTATTTCCATTTCCACTCCAGTACATTTTTAACAAAGTAGCGCATTTTTATTTTATTTACATTTATTTTAAATGTTTAGTTTCAGTCCTCCATATTCATACGGGTGACTTTCACTATTGCCAACGTAATATTTCAGCACGATATCTTTACTTTAACTGCAGTATGAACTCTGGGCACGTTTTACAACACTGAAGAAATCTAAAAGTCTAAACTGCAACTACAGTATATATTCTCAAAATTTTAATGGCATGTGGTTTGAAATAAAAATCCATCAAGTCATTTTACTTCAAGATATTTGACCTGTAATAGCAGGAAAAGAACAGATGTAAATGAGCACAATAACGATGCCTGTGATAAGGTGTACCAGGAAGATATGTCACTGAGCCACATGCACAGCTACATGGAATACATATTTTCATCATGTTATCAGTTTCAGCTTTTTCCACAAGGCCAGCAGACATTTAAATTTCAGCACGGTTGCAGATTTAACACATTATAAGAGTGTCTGAAGCATGTTTGCATTCACCTTAAAAGCTGGAGTGAGTCTGAAGAGATAATGTGTGTGCACAGATTGCAAAAAATATCAAAGTTCCTTACTGTAGGAAGTGACCCAACCCTAACTCATGTACTCTGGTCAGAGGTCAATTATATATTGAAAGATAACATTGCACACACGCACACACATGCTGTATTATTACATTACATTTTATTTTACTCAATTACACAGTTGTCAACATACAACAAATCCATATAGAGGCACGTTGATTTCACGTTGAAACAGTTAAAAACATAAACTTTGCGACAACACTGGTGAAGTTTCTGGTTGTCCAGAGAAATTTTTCTAGTTTTGTAACATTCACATAAAAGAAGACACCGATGATGGCTGCCGTACATTTTCATTCGGACCTCGTGAACTGTGGGAAAATGTACGACTTTGTTTAATTTTCAAAGAGAATTAGAGAGTCTAGACAGCAAGACTTAATTATGAGAGGAAACGTTTCTTTCCATTGGATACAAACAATCTGAAAAGTGTGTCAGTTTTTGTCTACTCCAACAGACAAATTATACAACAGGATGGAACAATCTCAGTTAATTCAAAAACTATGAAGACCCGACACATTAATCATGTAAAAATATATGAAAATATAAAAGAAATTATGGCATTTAACTGTGTAAATTATTTGCCGTCTCATAGTTCTGAAGCAGAAATATTCCAACAATAATTCAGTTCATTGTTATCAGATTAGTGCAGGAGTAGACTTTAAAAAAAACAGTGAATAATCTCTCATAGAAGATGTTACTAAAACTGCATCCTGGGGTTTATGGCAAAAAGAAAAATGCTCCCACATTTTCCACAAGCTGCGGAAGAATGTTTCCTGGTGACAACTTTTCCAGGAATGACTTAATAATGGTCCCCTTTGCCACAGCAAGTAGACCGATGTCTCATTTCTACCACTGTGTCAAAAACAGAGAAAAATCAAAACTATAACATTCTCGTACCGTTAAATGCTCACTTTTAAAACACACCTATACATAAATAAAGCTCTGATCTACAGTTTGTTCTCAGGTTTTAGGCATTATTGCACTACATGTTTGCCCCGCGTAGCAAGCTCATGATTCTCAAGTGGCACGATGAAGAGAGCTGCACAGAGACACGACAGTCTGTGATACAGACACACACATGCTTGGTTAATACAACATGGATGTAATATCTGGGGGGTAAACAACAGTGTTTCACGAGCCACGAGAGTTGTGATGAGCAAGAGTTGAATAATCCACCTTTAATCCCTCATCTGTATACATTTTTCATCTTAGTCTGCCTCGAGCGTCACAGTTTAGCAGGTTTTACTAATATTCACAGAGCTGCAGCACTAAAAGGTTTCCAAAACTAAAAACATACTTTATTCTTTCTTTTAAATATTTGTAATTTACATCTATATTATTAGTAACATCTTCCCTATATTATGCCACATCTTCGGGGTGACATATCACAGTACGGGCGGGGAAATGACAGTTGAGGAGAGGATCTGACACTCTGGTTTAGTCCCTCCGATTACATGGACATGTGTTCTGGGAGCACGTAGGAGATGTCATCCCAGGGGTGGCGATAGAGACCCTGCTTCAGCCTCTTCTGGTCCAGGTAGTGTCCTGAGGAGATATGAAAAGGAGAGACTGATTGTAATGCGAGGTGATCGTGTTTCATCATAGCAATCATGTGTCTCGGCACAGAAATGACTCACCAATGAATCCCATGCTGCGGCCCAGGACAAAGATGCCATTCAGAGCTCCAATTTCCACAAACTCATCGGCTTCATCCCTGTGATGTGCATAGTAGACAACAATGATAAAAATGGGTGCACTCAATGTAGGCAGACACTACTTATTTTGTACATAAACTCAACCATGTTGACATTAAGTTAAAAGATGACCAGTATTTATAGGCTCACCGTGTAAAACCACCACAAGTCCGGAGCAAGTCCACAAAGGCCACACCGATGAAGCCGTCCACATTCAGGATCAAGTTTGGTTTCTAATACAACAAAATAAGCACACAGGGAAAATAGGATCATGTTATTTAAAAAATGGAGTGCTATTTAGGTGCTGAATGATAGGATGAAGTGATAAATCTTACTTTGGATGTGGTGATTTTCTCCACATCTAGAGCGTAGTCCAGCAGCTGGTTGGAGGGGAAGTGCTGCTTCACAAAGTCCTTCAGGATCTGGACTCTCATGTCTGGGTTGTTAATCTGGGAAAGCACAGCATATTTCCTTACAATCAAAATCTCAATCAATCTACTTGTTCCTCCATCTTTAGGACTTTATATGATATTTGTGGCACAGCTCTGTTCCCCGTGTTATGTTATTGTATGTTTTTACAAAAACAGCTTAACTTTGATTTAAAAGATCATTCTGTTGTCCACACTCTCTACATGTTGAGGAGCCATTGTACTCACCGATTTGACTCTGTGTCCAATGCCCATGATCAGCTTCCCATCCTTCTTCATCTTGTTGACAAACTCCATGGGCAGCATGCCGCTGTCAAACGCCTTGCTGAACTGCTTTGCTGCAGCATCCAGAGCACCTCCAAAGCGATCACCCTGAGAAGTGACAACAAGGAAAATAAGAGATGCTCATAGTGGACTGGTCAGTAAATCGAGCACATGAATCAGATGTTTAAGTGTCTTACGATGGTGAGAAGGCCGGAGGTGAGGCTGGAGATGAGATCTTTGCCTGCTCGAGCACAGACGATGGTGTTGTGGGCACCGGAAACAGCAGGGCCGTGATCAGCAGTCACCATCAGACACATCTCGATGAACTGGCAGGCATATCTCGGCAACCTGCACACCAAGAAGGAAACAACTGTAATGTGATGAACTCTTGAGGAATCACTGAACTACAACTAATGGGTTAAGAGGCTGACCTCCTCTGGAACCACAGAAGCCCCAGCGTTCCTCCAAGGCCTATTTCTGACTTGAAGACCTCAGTGATGGGCATGCCTGCGTAGATGAGCTCCTGACCCCTCTCGTCACAGATACTGGTCATGAAGGAAGCGGGCTTACGGATCAGACCCAGCTCCTGCAAGGCAAAAAGTTGCAAGAAGAAGAAAGGTTTTCAGTCCATGTTTTTGTTTTTTCTCCATCAGATACCTAAAAGCTTGATTTATAGTGACTGTTCAGAGGCATACTCACTCGTGCCCAGGAGTAATCCATTGGAACAGTTGGGGGAGGCATCTCTTCGGCTGGCTGGATAACTCCTTTGGCAACGAGGTCATCATAAACAGAGCTGCACGGATAAGAAAAACGAAGAATACCAACAAACTCATCTAAAAATGCTGTCATAAGGCACATTTAAGCTGGCATAATTAACTGAATGAATGGAAATGCCACTGTGCACTGACCTAATGATGTCTCCCAGCTCATCAAAGCTCTTGGGGACGAAGGCACCGGCCTCCTTCAGAGCCGAGTTCTTAGCTACTGCTGTCTCAGACGCCTGGTTGGCACAGGCTCCTGCATGGCCGAACTGAACCTGAGGGGGGAAAGGTTCAACATGGGTCAGAAATGTCATTAATCTCTTGAATGTCTCATTATGCAGCTGCCTAACAGTGCCTGAAATGCAGCGGCCTCTACAGCCGCCCTCTTACCTCTGAGGAGAACATGGTGGCACAGGTGCCAATACACCAGCACACCACCGGCTTTGTAATCCTGCCCTTTTTAATACCCTCGCAGATCTTGTACTCCTCTGTGCCTCCAATCTGTAGAAAGCAGAGCCAGATGCAGGATGAAGCAAATTAATAGCTTGTGACACAATTTGAATTCTTTTATCAATTATTACAGTTTATTGACTTACATAACCTTTTAGCTTACGCTGTACAAATCATAAGGATATGAGGCATTTAAAGATACTGTGCCGTCCGGTCCAAAGCTCCTGTGCTGGTGGTATAAACACCAACACCTCTGCAAGGTTAGGAACTCCCAGTCTTGACCTCTAGCTGCACGGCTAACTGAGCTAACAATCTACCAGCAGCTACAGTTAGCGGTTGTTCTGATGATATGCTGCCTCTTATTTGTTTTGACTTCAACAAGTGGTCAGTTCTTACATATTGCACCTTTAAATGCAATTTCAATACTTTTATCAATTATTATAGTTTATTTACTAACATAACTTTTCATTTTAGGCTGCACCGATTTTATCAATATGAAGCAGTTGATGATACGCCCAAGAAATGCATCACAATAAGCAAAACTATCAATGTAGTCAAAGTCAAATCTGCAGGCACCAGCATGTGTAGATTTATTCCTCACCTCTCCCAGGACAACGATCATCTTCACTTCAGGAGTGTCTTGGTAGCGCAGCACATGGTCAGTAAACACAGAGCCTGGGTATCTGCAGAAGAGTGTAAAATTACACACCAATTCACACACACGTTTACATACTGCTGATAAGAGACATACATACCTGTCTCCACCGATGGCCACACCTTCAAAAACACCATTGGTGGTGCGGGAGATGATGTTGTTGAGCTCGTTGGACATGCCGCCTGAGCGAGACACGTAGGCCACGCTGCCGGGGCGATAGAGCTTTGAGGCGAGGATGTTGTCCAGCATGCCTCCGGTGTTCCCGATCTTGAAGCAGCCTGGCTTGATTCCTCCAACCTGGACATAAACACACACAGATTTGCTCAGGTAAAAGAACAAAAAGGGACACCGTGATAAATCAAATGAGAAGTGAAGCAAGACTAACGGTTGCTGGTCCGATGATCGTGACACCCTTCTCATCCGCGGCCTTGATGATCTTCCTGGTATGGGCTTCAGGGATTCCCTCAGCGATGATGGCAATGGTGTGAATCTGAAAGCAATTGAACAGAAAGGCTTAACTTTTTATTTTTCCAGCTGTTAAGTAACCTGCAGATGGTACATGATGAGGGTGTATTCACCTGTGGGTACTGCATGGTCTCCATGGTGCTATCAAAGGCCGAACGCAGAGATGCAAAGCTGATGAGCACGTCCACATCAGGGTGCTTCTTCATGGCGTCACTCATGTTCTTATACACAGGGATGAGGATCTCTTTATGGCCCCAGTAGAACTTCTGCTTGTGGTCTCCACTGCAAGGCATTAATTACGCAGTGAAACGACTCCATTTACTTAAGAGGTTCTTATTGCATTAAATGCACAATAAAGATCCATTACACTGACAGCAGGACGGAGCAGACTCAAGCTAAAGAGGGAGGGCAGAGAGCACTTACGTGAATGGGTAAACCATGGCTGCCACAGACGGCTCGTCTCTGGAGCAGACGTAGTCAAAGTCCATCATGCCCTGTACTGCCCGGGTCTGCATACCCCACACTATGGACTTGGTGTGTTTGCTGAAGAGGGTTGTTGCTTTGGCTACAGGGAAAGTGTTACAGATAGAAACTTAATACCAGGTCACCAAAATGCATTTCCTCTGCATGCATATGAAAACAAATTTCATTTTTTAATGATATTTCACGCAGCTTAAAATTGACTGGATGAACATTGATTGAAGATTTAAGAAAAATAATGACATCACTGACATGAAGACAAACAGGTCAATGATGCCTTTATAGCCATCGATAAGATTTATAAAGTTGACTGATAAAGCACCATAAAACCCTACTGCCAACTGGTTAAATCATAAATCACAAGAACAAAAATGAATAAAGACATTGTTGATCTTTAAGATATATTGGATTAGGTTTGTGTGCGTATGATCATAAATCACTACACTGAGCTTCCATTTTAGTGAGTTTGGATTGCAGGGTCCTCTTGCTGTCTAAGGGGGGAGCTATAATACCTAGACTCGGCCATGCATGATCACAAGGCTTCTATCCATCTGCCTATCATGCTGTCCAGCAGTGGACCCATGCATGAAAACACATCCAACCCCTTAGCAGTCACAGTGCAAAGATTTCCCATTGAAGTGAGTGTTTGATCTCACCGATAGGAGCTCCACTTTTGGCCTTCTTGGCTGGTGAGCTCTCAACTTTGGCTTTGTTTTCAGAGAAAGAGGCAGTTCTGCTGGATGCAGGGGTCTGTAAGAAGAGACGCACAAAAAAAATAGACTCATCCATATTTTATTCTGCTTTGCATATTTGAAAAAGGATATGTAATAATGAGGACAGCTCTGTTGAGATTTAATCTGCTTTAACTGGCAAAAACAGTGGTCCTTTATATTTTAGAGGCTTGATAAAAGGGCGGGGTAGCCTCGTTATTTTATAAAACACTTGCACACATCTTACACAGTGTTTTTGATTTTTTTTTTAGGAAATCTCCTAGAAGAGCTACAAACTGGATTTTAGTGCATTAAGCTTTGAGTGAGTCATACTGTATAATTTCATAGAAGTGCACGTTTGTACTTTAATATTCAATTTCTCGTATATATTGTATATCTACCTTTATGTTTCAAGCAAATACATGCATGTGTATGCTCACACACACTTTGCTGAAAGCCCACACACTGCACAGTCTTAATGGACGCCTCGGGGCAGTCGCAGTGCGTTACCAACTGTGGTCACACAACTATTTGAGTGAGAGCAGTGCACAATGCCCAGCACTCTTCTTACACAAAAGAGCCGCTGGGCTTCTGATAATCTCGTTCACTAAAAGGACAAGACAGTAAATGAAAAGGGGCCTGTGGCATGCAGGTCTTCTGCTCACTAAACCACTCCGCAGTACTGGAGGAGCTGATGATGTAAATGCACTGCACAGTGAGCCGACACAACATCACGACAGCCTATTTGTCTCCGTGGAGGCCGGATGTGTCATACCGATGTGCTGCCGCTGGAGTTGAGGAGGAAGTTGGCAGTGTGAGCAGCAACAGGAGGCAGGTTGGGGATTGGCCGGTGGCCCAGTGCCATGCCAACAATGGCTGTCATGTGAGTTTCTGTGCCAAAGACGTGGATGGGGATCCCAGTGGTCTTGCCTGAGGAAAGCCGGCAGAACCACATAAAGAATCAGCAGGTGCCTGAAGTTAAAATATGCACTCAAAACATGCTTTCAGACTTTGGAGATATGGATAGAAGAAAGTATAACATACCAACTTCTCCCATCACTCTGAGACCTTCCTGGTAGTTGGGGCCTCCACGACGGACAAAAATTGTCACCTCATGCTCCTTTAGTGGCACCTGATAGTCTCTGATAGCTCGAACGATCCCCTAGCAGAGACGAGGATATACTCAGTGAAAAACTAGATAATGAGTAAGTAATATTACAGCGATGTGACGTGATGTGATGCCGTACCTTAAATGTTGCTGCAACATTTGTGAAGTTTGCGATGCTTCCCCCGATGATCAAAACCTTTCCTGGAAAACATGATGGAAACATAATTTCAGAAAAAACACATGACTTTGAGTACACACAAAGATTTGACGGAGCAGTTTTCCTACCATCTCGGTGTTTCTCCCTGGTCATCAGAGACAGGATTGTCTTGGCGTAGTCGTAGGTCTGCTGTTCACTTGGAGCTCCTGAATACTCGCCATAATTGGCCAGCTCGTCGACACCACCCAGGTCACAGATTGTGTCACTGGAAGAGTTTTACATTAGTCACCCACACAGAAGAAAAAGGGATGGAAACAACAGCTGGGACAGTCATATCTGGTGGCAGATTTGATTTACAGCTTTAATGATGAACACAATTTTAAGAAAAATGAGATGAACTTTACAGTGCAGTTTTAACTCAGAACAGACGTGGGAAAAAGTGCTTTTATTATGCAAACAGACACAACTTAACAGTGCACAGAGGGAATAATTAGTCATGGCTGATGTGTCTGCATGTCACGCTTTTGTACCCCTGACAGACGCTCATTCCTCCAGACTCTCGCTAAAGTGGCAACATCTAAGAATCAAATTTAGCAGGCAGCTGAGCAGGCAGAGTGTGAGCTGCTGCACCATCAGTCTACTGCATCCCAGGCGTGCTCTCTAAACGCTGTACCCAATGATGTATAGTCAAAATAGTGAGGATAAAGTCGAGGGACAATTCAAGCAAATGGAAGAAAAAATACATTTATTTAGGCTTTTGTTTTATGGAGTTTGGTTCTTTGGTACCTGTACACCACGGAGGCACCTCCTCCTGCCACCATGGTCCAGATCCTGCCTCGGGGGTTAAGCAGGGTCAGTTTCAGGCTGGCACCACTCTTGGCATCAAGGTCGGCAATGTAGGCCTCCTGAAAGAAAAGGTCAACAAAGAGATGAGAGGTTTTATAGATGCTCCAGAGGCAGGAGGAGGTGTGTGTGTGTGTGTGTGTGTGTGTGTGTGTGTGTGTGTGTGTGTGTGAGTGTTTTCAGCCTTAATCAGTGCAGGACTTGCACAAGCACCTCTCCATATGTCCACAAGTGATTACCTGTGCTTGCAATGATTTTCGAAGAGCTATTAATTGGAAATATTGTATAAATATGACGAGTGACAGTGGATGTGATGTGCATCAGTGGTTGTTGGTGACAGTTGGGGGCACAGCTGGTGGCTGAGAGTAAAAAAGCTCCCAATCAAAGGCACCCGCTGTCCCTCATCTCTACTCTAGGCTCACAGCAGTCCAATTAGAGCTCGCCTGGTACACAGACAGTCTGTCTCAGACAAGCGTCTCCGGGCAGCAGCCAAAAATAGAAGTCCACTTTACAAACTAGTTTCTTTAATTTCACCCACGTCATGTTTAATATTGAGCTCCGTCATGCAGGTGATTCAGGATTTTGACATTAAAATCCCTCTGTAATACAGGTGTGTAATGTGACTTAAGCTTTAGTTTCTATTAAAAAAAAACAAACAGATGAGATATTTTCTAACAAAGCATCTCCCCTTTATCTCATTCTGAATCTGTATGCCCAGACAACCTTTACTTGAGGATGTCTCCTGAGGATGTCTCCATTACTCTCCACGATGAGTCATAAAGGCTGATTAACAGCTGTGTGTTGGCTGCCCTGCCTCATTAATTCAACTGTGGGCCAGCTGTGACATGAGCTGCTATGGAGCAGAAATTGCCGGTAATCCCAGGAGCTGTGGTTATATAGAAAATGTTTTTTCAGGCCAATTATAATCATTCTGATTAGAGATTCCAACTTCATTATTTACATGGACGCCAAATAAAGTGATCTGATAAGTGTGTTTACAAGCCCCAAAGCATTTAATCATAATATAACACTTTGACATGTAAAAAGTTATTTCTGATTTGCTGGAGCTGGAGGAGGAGAAGAAGAAGGAAGAAGAAAAAGAAAAAGAAGAAGAGACAATGGATCAGATTAAGTGCTTACATGCTTATTAGGGGTGATAATATTTTTCTATTGACCGGATTGTCAAAGGTTTACACCACCCCACCTAAACTAGATTAAATATTCCTTCTGACCAGACCACTGTCTTCTCATTGAGGTGGTTACATGAGGCATTTTTATTCTGATTGGGTCATTATTACTGGATTATTAGGGTCCATGTAAACACAGATACTGAAAGTTTATCTTCTTCAGGCTGACATATCTTAAATTAAACTTTGTCTTGTGTGCTACATGAAGTCTGAATCCATTCATTTAACAGTAAATTGTCTGTAATCAAATCTAATTGGTTGACAATCTAATTTAAAATGATTTATCTCTGAGATTGCCAGTTTGCTCAATTTGCATCCCACTCAGCATCCCTGGTAAGCTTTTTCCCCTCTTTGGAGAACAACACCAGCTTTGATGCTGACAGAATGAAATCCGATTCATTTTTCCCCTCAGTCCTCCCTCACCTCAGGATAAGCCTCCCTGCCGAAGGGTGGAGGAAACTCCACATCGCCCCACTTGGCCTTGCAGATGTAGTCAGCTGTGGCATCGATCTTGGCTGCCATGTCCAGCACGTAAACTCCATCTTTTGTGACCACTGAGAGAAGATGGGAAACAATGAGCGTTAAGATCTATACACCCACCTACTGAGATTCACTACTAAGCTTTAAATAAGTCGTGTTCGGGCACAGGTGACCACAGCCTTCCTGCTGTCCCTGCAGGAGGTGGAAGGAGAGCGAAGATGAGGAGGAGGAAGTGGTGTGACATCAAAGCAGGGAGAGCTAGTCTCAGCAGCCATGCTACATCCACAGGAACAGCTGCCACAGGGCATGTACTGGTGCCCAATTACTCCATTATAAACACACGCTGCCTTCATCAAACGGCAAGTGCATGAATTATTTACCGCTTTCCTCCCTCGGTGTTGAAAATGTGGCAGAATCAACTTGGATTCAAGATGATGTTTCATTATGCATTGGTGTTTTCGTTTCTTATTTCCTTTTGATGTCCAATTTCATAATCTGATAACATATTGATGAATCTGTGTTGGATTAAAGTGCAAACGCCATCATGATTGCTTGTTCAGACACATCACATCAAGGTACAAGGGATTTTAGAGAAACAAACAACATACCCAGTGGATTGATCTCCAGGTATGTGAAGAACAGGTCCTCATACAGGTTGAAGAGCCCGACAATGAAGCTGGCCAGGACCCTGCAGAGAGATTCAGCACATGACATTCTAGTCTTATAATTGACTGTAGGAGTCTGGTTAATCATACCGGGACACTCTGGGACACAGGTCGTAGTTTAGACCCCAGGAGGGTCATCCATCAAGGCAGATCATGACATCTACTTCATTCAAGGCTCTGGATCAATATCTACAAATTATAAACGTTAGGCTTTTAAATACTTTACATATGTTAACACTTCTTATAAAAAGGTTCGAACCAAAACAAAAGGTGACCATAAATAAAACAGGAATTAACTTAAATTGGTACGTTTTCTAAAAAAGGTCCCTCAGAGATCTTTCATCCATCGATCCAGTGGATAACTTCTGACTCTTGAGGCTGGTAGTATAAACACTCTCTGTCAGGGCACCTTCATCCATAGACGTGTCATAGTTGGTTGTAACTAGTCTTAGATGCACTTAATACAGCCTTGGCCCATGTCTAATAACCTAACATGGAGCTCCCTGCCTGAGGAACTTAAAGTCAGCTCCTTCTTTTGAGTTTCTCCTCAAAACTTACTTTTATAGGAAGTAATTCTGTTGTTCGTCTGGCTTTTATCCCTCTCGTCTTACTTTGAAGTAATTTTATTATATACTCTGTTTTATTGTTTTTATTTATGGTTTGTTGTTGTTATCTTGATTGTTTGTACCACTTTGTGACTGTGTGTACCGTTTTCATTTTGACCCGTAAAGCACTTATTTTTTTATCAATACAGTCTTTGTTACTAGAACTTGCAGACTCATGCTCGGTCACATTGTAAGAAAAAGGTCTGAACACAGTTCCTTCAAGTGCCTTCATCGCTAACGTCAAGTCTGTCTTTTGGGACTCTGTTTCTGCCCGTAGGTAATTCTTCGATACACAGCTAAATTAAGCTTGCCGGTTACCATGGTTACTGAGCAGGGGATCAAATAAGCCACAGTAATGGAATAAAGCCCTCACTTAAATTATCGAGATTAATCCAAATAAAGCAGGATTTTCCTTTATCTGCCTTGATAGAGTACCTAACAGAGTTCCCTAAAAATCAAAAACAAGGTAGTTGAAGTCAAAGGTAATTCATTTATCATTTGTCCTACACCTTTTCCATTGTCAAATTCAAGCACTTTTCAAGCATTTCCAGGTGCATTTTCAAGATTTTCCTGCACCTTAGCACAAGACAAAGTATTTTTGTATGAGAACCCGCATATTTAATTTAACTAAAGATGTCTCGCTCTTTAGCAACTTTCGTTACCAGCTCCAGAAAAAATGATGCTTCCAATTCAGAATTCTGTTGATTAAGACTTAAACAAGTTGGGTGTAGTCGATTGAGGTGTATGCTCTGCTGTTTCTTGTTTTTCCAGGCGTATTCGTGTTGATGAATGTGACACACACACACAAAAAGTGTGTTTAAAATGCATGCTAATCAAAGTGGTTTTAGTATCCTGAATCATCAATACATATCTGGCAATTGTAGGGCTGCCCCCTTTTAAGAACCTTAATGCAGAACCTTAAAAACACCACATTAAAATTCAAGCATTTCTAACACCCGAATGAACCCTGAATTTCACTGTACAATTTATGCCTGGCTGGCAGCTCCAAACAAAAACAAGAACAACACGGCCATTATAATTTCCATATAATTAAAACGCATGACAAACTACAGGCGATATCATTGATGGATTGTTAAGGCAGAGCTGGACAGGAAACAGTCCACCTGTAAATTAGCTGTGCTGTACAGAAGGAAAAAATCTAATTTACTTCCTCCTTCACATGTCAAAACAGAGCAGTGAGGAGTGGGGGGTTGTTGGAGGAGTTGGGAGGGGGGAGTATTTTTCTCTCCTCTCTCCTGTCTGTCAGTTGTGCAGGCAGCTCGGAGCCTTTGTAACCACGTCAGCGGGTTGTCAGGACTCCGACTGGCCCGTAGAGGGAAAACTGCGACCAAAAACCCTTGGGTGACTCAGCTTCACATGCCTGCCTCTGACGGCAGGACGGGAAAACTGGCCAAGTGCCGCTCTTGTTTTTGGTCCAGAGTGAGAAGGGAGGGTGAGGAGGCCAGCTCGGGTTGGCAGAGTGATTTCTGGGGCAGCGTCTTCAATGTCAGCCAAGACAGCGAGCCTGACCAGAATCTGCCGTCACAAAAACAATACTACAGTGATGGATAGGAGAGGTTTGGAGGGGGTGAGCCGCTGTATCGTAGCCATCAAAATAGATGGACGTGCTCTGAATGTGGCTGTGGAGTAAAACAGGCTGGGGGTGGAGGCTGATGGAAGAAAGCCGAAGGAGCGGAGGGAGTTTGTCATTTGTCTAATGGAAACCCCTCCACCCGTCTCGTCCCGCTCCTCCTGCATTTACTGCCAATATCAAAGTGGTCATCTGACTTCATTTGTGTAATGCTTTTGTTTTCCTCTGCTGGGCAGTGGTTCAAATATGTAATGGAAAGTGCACACTTTTTGTCTTTTTTGGGTCTTTTTTTAGTAGTTTAGTGCTGCAATAAATGTCCCAAATCATGACTGACGAATACTTTTTCCATCCACTTACGGTTTCTTGTCGTTGGGGACGTGAGTCAGCAGCTCTTTCTTCACAGAGTCTTCGCTGATCTTTTCATCCACCCCAATTAGCAACTTCTTCGCCTTGGCATCCACGTCTCCCACATCCACCCCTCCCTCATGGTGAAACAGCACATAGTCTCCCTCTCGGGTGGCGTAGATGCACACGTAGAACTCCTCCTCCTGAACAATGGACCGTTAAAATGTCATCAATAAATGTCTCTTTACAACACATCTGGGTTTAATCACTGCCAAATAAGGAATCTAAAAAACTGAGGGATGATCACAGAAGAGATGTGGAATCAGTGATTTACCTGCTTATGTGCGACAAATGGCTCGATGAGGAAGTTCTTGAGAACGCCTTTAGCTTTTCCCACCTGAGGATAATCAAGAAAATGAAATACTTAATACATAAAAAAAACACAGGGCCACAAGTGACGAGACATTTCGTAGGAAAAAAGGAGACAGGTTGAGAAGGAGGAAAAAGAAAATGTCATGATGAATTACTCCAGGCAAAGCCCCGCTAACACAGCCACAGCTCATTTGACGAGGCTGTCATCGTTCCTCCGTTAAAGGCCAGCAGGCACAGAGTAACCAGGGACCGGCTGAGAGCAGCCAGCCGGAGAGCACAGAACGAAATAATAAAGAGGTCGAGAGGGAGTTGCCATTTTGAGGACTGAAAACAAAAAAGGAGGTTGATGACGGGCGGAGAAAAAAGAAAGCCCGTCTGACTGAAAAACCCACAAGGGTATTATTGAAGAAGAAAGAAGGCCTTTCATGTTGTGAATGTAATTTTCTGTAAATTATTCAATTTAACCAGTTGTGGTAATATAATCACACAAAATATGAAAAAGTAATTTACTATAGTGAAACACTGCAGCCAATAATAGCAGCGAGCTACGTGTGAAGAACATGAAAAATAAGAAAGTGACAGGATATGTGAAGTATAAATTGGTGCTGGTAAAGGAAGTCATCACAGCCACAGTTCTCGACACTTGTTCTTCTAACAGTTCCACCCTGATGATTTCTCTCAGATAAGCTCACAGCTGGCCAAGCAAAATAGAAAGTAGACAGGCAGTAACAAGCAGTCAGTCAAGACACTTAAAAGCAGGTGGCAACATGCTAGAAATTCATGATGAAACAGCTCTCTTACTTATTACAATACCAACATGGTGCATTAGGTTACACATTTCTTCTACTTCCATGCACCTTATACGGTTTTAAGGAACTACACGAAACAAGACAGAGTCTGCAGCCATGCTAGCAGCTCAGTGATGCACACAAGTCAACACTAATGTCAGCCAACATTTTCACAATGACAATACCAGCATGCTGCTCCTGAAGCACCTCCTGTTCACCAAGGCCTACAACCTCAGCTAACTGTCTACTCTCCATCCAAATTAGCCACTTAGCATGACTCAAAAGAAAATAGTAGACTGATTGTGAGACAAACAATTTTACAATTGCGATACAACTATTTCAAAGTAAAGAGTGTCCTACTTAATGCATGCAGTTAAAATATTTGTCCACATAGTTCTTCCGATGGTAATTTATCTTTGTAATTACTTAAACTAATTAATTACTTCCAATCTTTAGAGGACAATAAAGACAAACATTGTCCTGACTGTCCATAATACAGATGTGGCTCCATTCATTCTTATTTACTGCCGCTGGCTGCTGCTGACAGTTTCATCTCATCTGTGAAGAGATACATCTACGCAACCGCACTGCTGCCACACACAAAAACACACATACACACATACACCCACACCCACACCCACACACACACACACACAGACACACACTTCTTCACTGCTTTATGAGCCATCCTAGTGTCTCCATAACTTGCGTCTTGGTTTATGAGGCACAGCAGCGTCTCAGTGGCACTGTGATGGATGTTCTGTGCTGTGCTTATGCTGACTGGAAAGATGGACTGACTGTTTATTCAGTAGCAGCACCCGCCTCAGCCGACTGGACTGATTTACTACCAGTAGACTGATACTGAACCCCTCAGCAATGAGGTGGCTGTTTAGGCAAACATACGTCAGGCAACGCAAACCAAATGCCTCTGTGCTAAACAGGTCGAAGGGTGAAGGAAAGGGCAACAGGAGGAGGATCTGACTAAAGCACTGGGATAATATTGATCGAAGGAGTGTCCGGCAAAGTGCACACTCTCCAACAGAAGGGTGAGGTGGAGGTAATTGGCCCAAGAGGGCGGATGACGTACTGTCGTCTCTTTCATGAGGCGGGGCTTCAGCCATTCTCTGACGCCATTCAGGTCCAGGTTGACGCCCACCAGGCCCAGCTTCCCTCGCCTCTTGATCAGCTGGTCCGGCTTCACCACCAGCCTCTGGAAGAGAAAGATGAACATGGTCGCTTTAAGCAGGACGCACACAGGACTACGCTTAACTGAAAGACATCATAGTTATATTTCTTAGAGTCTACAGTGCATTTTGTATCATATTTTACCTGGATTCTCACTGAAATACATATTTCAAGGGTATGAAACAGAAAAAATAAAGTTGGACTGTGTCTAGTAGGGCTGCCACTTACAATTATTTTCATTGTTTAGTCTAAAAAATGTGTGAAAAAGGCCCAAAATGACATTTTCAACTTACTTCTTTTGTTCAACCAACAGTATAAAACCCAATAAATGCTTTATTTACTGTCATAAATGACAAAGAAAATCAGCAAATCCTTACACCTAAATGCTGGAACCGGCAAATGTAAAACAGTTATCGATGATCAAAGTAGCTTTTGATTGAATAATGGTCTTCTGCGTTCACTGACAATTGACTGCTGATTGATTTGTTTTCTTTCTTTTCTTGAAGAAATTAATGAAGACAATGGAGTGGAAGTGCTGCTGGGTCTTTATGGGGATCACATACAGGTGCTCTTTGGAAACTTCAGGTGTCTCCGCTTATTCCATCTTGTGAAGGGTTCATTACATCGATGAAATATAGTCTGGATAAAGAATATAAAATGCAAGTCTCCTTCAAAAACAATCCACGGCACACTGTAGGATGAGTTCCATTATTGCATTGGAAAAATTTGATGATATTCTGTTCATTTTAATTTCCAACATATGACAGCAGATACTTAGCGTACTTAGATACTTAGCAGATAAGTGGCGTTATATTCATCAAGTGAGAGTTGAGGTGAACATTATCTAAGAAGGAATCTCTCACACGCATCATTCACTTCTGACGCAAAAGCAAAATGACACCCCACCCCCACCGACTCAGCCCGCTTCCTCTCACTTGCAAGTCAGATAAAGAGAATGACTTATGACAGTGGACCCATTAGTATCTGGGTGCTCGCCAGTGAGCAAAGAAAGAGGGCGGAGGGTCAAAGTTAATGCAATTTGCTAATCAATTCTACCGCAGCAGCACATATCTCCATGCATCTGCCCTCCACTTCCTCCTCGTACCTTCCAGATAAAAAACCTTCAGGGAGACACACGGGTGCAATGATATTTTATTCTGCGAGATGAGTCACAGAGTAATTCAATTAGCTGCTATTACAGCCCGTCTATCTGCTACTGCTTCGCTATGGAGAGCAGGGCGGGACGGTGAGTAAGACCTGGAAGGCCGACGTGTACCTGGAGAACCATTTGTGGAAGAAATCCTATCTCAGCTGAACTCTGATCTCCCTGTTACACGTAAAGATTCAAAGAACGAGACATGTTTTTTTTTTTTTGTTTTCTTCTGTATTCACACTTCCACCGAGAGCTGCTGGAGCGCTCTGCTGTCTGCGATGTCAGCTAACAGGCGCCAAGAGACCACTCTGCTGCCAGCCTAAGTAATTGTCTCCATAAAGAGGAGATCATTTTCCACAAGCTTAAGGGAGAATCGGCTGTAGGCATTTATGGGCCATAAATCTGAGCTACAACAACTAACTGTTCACTCAGCTTAAGAAAATCTTACTTCATTTTCACAACAGTGTCTCCTGCCTCACCTCTGTGAGCAGCCATGGGTGCTCTCTCGCCAGCCGTTCCAAGTCTGTCTCGGCCGTCACGTTGGCAAAGCGGAATCTGTTTTGGACAGCAGCCGATGTGCAGATGTACTTGTACAGGAACTCCTTCCCCGTCTGCTCCGAGATGGCTTTGGCCGACATGACTGCTTAGGCTGGACTGGCCTAATAAGATAGAGAGAGATGAGTTGGGAGATATACAGATGAGCAGTGAGATGGATGAATACAGAGCAGGTATTGAGATGCTGAGAGCAGGAAAGCAAACGTAAATTGTGGAGAGGCGAGCATGAGCAAAGGATTTTAAAGGGCAACATGTTTTTCTTCTTTGACGTCCACGCTGTCAGAACAGTCAAGAAACGGTCTAGTAACCAGGTGATGGAATGACGGCTTTGCGGTTTGTCTTTTCCATGAATTACATCAGAAAACAGAGGAATAAACCTGCCTTTAATTCTACTGAACTGCACAGAATTAAGAGACACTGCTAGAAAATTTGATTACAAACCAACTGTAGATTCAGGCCTTCCCTCCTTCTGCACAGTCAGATTTCTTTAATTTATTTCATGCTGAATGCAGCAAGACACGGACGGTGAAGCCAGCGAAGCTGAATCCAACACGATTAGTTGGATTCGGTTTGTTTGACCTGCACACTAATGAGGTAAATGGGCGCTTATTGCCACTCAAACAATCAGATTTCTACTGGAGCTGCAGCAAAGAGCGTACGGAGGGTAACCTCACAAACCAACGCATCTCGAGGAAGTGATAAAACATAGATTTGTCTTCCTTTCTGGCAGAATGTGACGGAAGTAAAAGAAGAAATTCAATAACTCTTGATAGCATCTATAAATTTAACTGCTGAAGGGAGGTGTGGTGAACTTTACACTTTAGTAATTAGCTTCACTCAATGAGGTCAAATCCTTCACAAGCAATTCACACAGCTCACAACAGGACATCAGGTATATTCAACCATTTCTCCCTAAAGAGACTTCCCTCTGAGGACGCACCGACACAGATCGGAGTGAGAACGCTCATATAAATTCAGATCTTCAGTTGTTTTCTTTTGTTTTAACAGTGTTTTACACACATAAGACACAACATTGAATTATTTTTAAGATCATGAAAAATCAGGAAAATTAATTACACTCTTATTCTGAATAACATCACAAGTGCAAAATTATAGTGTGGCCTTTAGGGTTGCACCTTCATTAAACCTATCCCTGATGTGTGCCACTCCCTTTTTAACACAAAAGCAAACACCTCAGTAAACTTCCATGTATTATTCCCTGAGACATCCCTTTACCCGGATCTGCACCGAAAGTTAATGGGGTCTGTTCAGGGTTGAGACCCATCCTCCATCAAAGTTTTGTGGAAACCTGTTCAGTAGTTTTTGTGAAATCCTGCTGACAAACCAACCAACCAACCAACCAACCAACAGACGCAGGTGAAAACATAACTTGGCAGAGGTAAACAGTAATCTGGCCTTTACTTGGACAACATGCTCATGTCTTTTGGCCTGGTTCCACCACCCAAGTCTGTCCCATATACAACATGATTGTCAGATCAAATATACATGAGCCTGACGTGGCCCATTGTGTTCGCCATAATAGAAACAGACTGTGCTCCAGTTTTGGGTCACTTGCTATTCAAATTTAACCATTTGGCCCAGCTCTGGCCCAATCACTATATACTGATATCAAATTTAAATGCACTGCATGTAGGATTGCCTTGTTGCCATTAAGATCCTATGTCCCATCCTACTACAGGGCTTTCCTCTGTTTCACAGTGTATATTTTCCATGTTAACATCTTAATTGTTGGCATGCTAACAGTAGGACTAAACACAAAGTACATCATAAACCAAAGTATTACACAGATTTCATGACAATGACCATTTGATCTGATCTGACTTTAAAGCTGCTGTAAGCGTTGAGGTCATTTTAGCTAACTTCCTGTCTGTTTTGCAGATAGCAATCCCCGCACTCCTTCTACGTCACCACATGATCGTGCAGCAGTAATCATCAGACGCAGCAGCAAACACGACGATCCTGTACAGGAGTTCTCTGTCCTGATTGGATAAAGTGGGCAGGGATACCAGAAAATGTATTCTCTTTTACTGCATGACGCATGAGTTGCCGACCAAACACTATAATAGTGAATACAGTTGGAATATAGAGCTATTTAACACTTATTTACATAATTAAAAAAAAATCTCTTACATCTTAACCTCACATCATATATAAGTCTGCTTTTTGGCGATTTGATGCAACTTCCCCATTTCTTTTCTGCATAATTTTTGATGCAACACCTGCTGCACAAACCACAAGTTAGTCTGGAAGGAGGCAAATGTCATCACTGCTTCTTCTTTACATCAAATGTACATCCTCATTGAAAAATATGACTCATCATGGCTATAAAAGTATCAAGGCTTTCACCGATTACCATCCCTAAAATGTCAAAGCTTAACATCTACAGTGCAACATGTAACCTTGCGGGGATGGCGTACGTGCTTCATTAAGCTGAAAGCCCCGATGTCGGCTCAAACAGGGCTCCCTGCTCTTCCACTGCGGCCCGGCAGCCATTTCTTAAATGGATTAATGGGACTGTCATGGACCTTTCTCAGTATTGATCATGGATGTCCCTGAGTCAACACAGTGCTGCTTCCAGGCCAGGAGAAATCATGTTTTATCCAAAGACCATCCAGGTCCCATATATCATCCACTTTCTCTGTTCAACTGACCTGACAGAGGTATTAAATATCACTGCTTTACATCAGCAGTAACACTGGTTCAGAAGATGTACAATAACATTTTAAAAACGGGGATGATGGATGGCTCGGGGGAGGCAAAAATCAGGCCCGGATCTAAATCAGCACAAGTGCAGACAAGGCATAAATCAAACCAAACAGACAGTACAGATACAAGTACCCAAAATACCTCCAATACTGTCAAAAACGTAAGAATCTGTATCTGCGAGTACACCAGTCTGTGCACCAATCAAATACCACGTAATTCATTTATTGATTAGAAATGCGCCTGAACGGAGGAGCCTGACTGAAACTCAATCTTTGGGGCTAATGATCAGATATTGATTTATCGACTGATATACACACATTTTTTTTGCAGTGATCCTTAAACACTTTTGACAAATATAAATAAACCATAAACTCTATTATCCAAACTGACATCAGTGCAGTGACACAGTAAACTCCGCTGGAAAATTAATAATTATAAATTTGCCTAAGCATCTTTTCCCGCAGTTTTAATGTCTAAGAATATAAAGGTTTTATATATATCGGTGCATAATGGATAACATATAAGCCGATTAGATATATCTGTGATAAGCTAATATCGTCCAATAAAACTGGTATATTGGTCGGCCTCTAAAAACCACTATGGTGTGACATCTGTACAAACAAATGGTTTCTTACATGCGAAGGACAAGATTTGTCGGTCAGGACATCTCTGCAAAGATTCATGTTGACGCATAAATGCCGATATTAAAATATTTGTCAATATCAATGTATCAGTCGGGCTCTACTTAACTGATTTTTTGTAGCAATATCCATAAATGTCAGTGACTTTTATAAATTTTAAGCACATCCACAGCATAACACCCAAACAGGGTTGGTGGTATGCAACTGTTAAATAATATTAATAATATTTTTTCAATACACACTTGTATTCGGTGCTCTGTATTGGCCGATACACAAGGTTCAGGTATCTGAATCGATATCAGGAAGGATAGAAATTGTATGCGAACATCTCTGGGTAAAAAAAAACGTCATAAAAGATGAAGTTGCAGCTTCATATTCACTTTTTACTGTCTCTGCTTTGACCTACTGACCTAATCAACAGTACCTGCCTGACGTTGCAGGTCTCTACCAGTCTCATTCATTCTCAAACCGGTCTGACAGCAAGTCACTATTAACAAATGTCCTCTTCACCTTCTCAAGAAGCTCAGCCATGATACAGCTGAAGTACAGGTTCAGTGTGGGCAGAGCAGTTCAACGTGTTTTATTAGAAACAGACAGAGAGACAAGGAGTTAGAGGAAGTAGTACAAAAGTAGGTTAATCTTAATAATTTAAGTAAAACTATAAACAATTTACCTCGTTTTAGATATTTTTCTTCCTGTAACGACTCTGGAAGTTCGCGGTGGTCGGTCGTGATTTTTATCGGCGATGCTGCTTCACTCCTGCCGGGAGCCAGAGGTGCCGGAGAGCGAGGCTTCCTGGGAGTTTTGTCTCCGTCGCCCATCTGCCGATAGGCTTGGCTGATGTTTCCTGTCCTCTGATTGGCTCATTCCGCACCATGCTCTATTGCTGCCTTCAGGGACAGTTGGAATAATTACAACCGCGCGAGGAGAGGGATAAATCATTCACAGATTTTTAAATTATGTTTATGTATAGGTAGGTCAGATTTAAATATGTGCGTGCTGTGAAGACGTATCGTCATGTGCAAAATTGTATCGTTATGTGAGTGTCTGGAATTGTATATAACTGTGTAAAATAGTTAAAATTAGCTCAACTACAACCGACAACTACAGTAAAACACTACTTACACAATGATGCATCATTAATTACAACAATAATAGTAATATAATAATAATAATAATAATAATAATAATAATAATAATAATAATAATAACCATAATATCTATACCGCCTTCAAAGTCAGAGTTACAAGGTGCTTAACAAAATACAATGCCATACTATATAGGTGCAAATCTAGCAAATCATGGGGGAATAAATCAAAATAAAATAATACTTGCCTTTAGTACTTTTACTCTCTTCTAATGTTACTTTTAAATTGAGTACTTTTACAGTGTGCTATTACAGGATATGAATACGTCTTCCACCACTTCCTTAAATTGTTATAAATATTTTTTGATCAAAAGCACTTGAGATTTTCCTCAAACTTACATATGTAAGATTTTAGGTCAAAAACAAAGCAGGAGATTCCGAGGAGAACCTGAAGGCATCATTACTTTCTTCACTGAGCTCACGCACACACCACTCTCGGGGAGAACAGGGCAATTACCCACCGCTGGTGTTGATTGGTTGACGTTGTTTTTTTATCTGGACAGCGACCAATGAGGGAATCCCGACCAACACATCGAGGATCACGTCGACTCATCCTGCACTTTGACAACGGAGCTGCATGTAGACCTGAAGTCCATAGTCTTCAACCTGTCCTTGGCCTAAATCAGCTATTTTTAGTTTGGAGGATGTGGTGGAGGGTTAATGAACTTGTTGTCCTTTCTAATATTTCAGTTAATTGCCACTTATTTCATAATGTTTCAGTAGTTTGAAGTATGACCATAAGTAAAACAAGCTTCAGTTATATAGTTTGAGGACTGGGGGATGATACAAAAAAATGTCTAAAATGATTTAAAGATTATTAAAATAAATTTTACATGCTTTATTTAGTTTCTTTTATGCCTCTAATACTGTTTTTATTTTAGTTTATAAAATGTATTACTTTGAGCTCCATTTTTTGTATGAAACGTACTATAAAAATAAAGTTTATTATTAAAAAATGATGATAATGATGAAAAAAGTATACGTTTTTGTCATGTTTCACGCAGCAGGAGCAATATTTCTTTAGATTTGTGGCTACTGTGCCTGTCCGACCCTGATAAGATACAAAAAGACCAGTGATGGAATGTAACAAAGTTTATCTAGACTTTAACTAAAGTATGACTTTTGGGTACTTTTTGCAACACTGAAAATAACGTACAGGAATTTAAAAAATCCCCATCATATAAAGCACAAAGGCATTTAGAGTAGAGGTGTGATGCACTTTGGAGGCATCAGGTAGATGGATCAGAAATGCAGTGCGGATATTACAGGCTACGGTCTAGACAGCCGCTTCTTTTTGGCAGATATACTGTCTATAATAGAGTTTACAGCATTTCTACTGTGCCAGATTCTTACGCAACAGCAAACTGAAAAGAGCAGACAAATGGTGCAATCCGGTCTGTGGTACAATGTTTAAAAATACAATATTTGGATAGTTCTGAGCGGAAACAAATTCTGAAGATAAGCACAAAGAAAATTGGGGTTTAATATACAGTACAAAAGGCCTTTTTTTTTTTTTAAAAGGCCTTACTATATGTCTTTACCAGCACTGCACAAGGGATGAGTGCCCTCTGCTGGTTTACACCTTCACCCGTAAGTGCATGCTGTGAGAAAATGACCATGTGCAGATAAACCGTCCCAGTTATCAGCCTGCATGTTAGGAGCACTGAACATACAGCAAACTGCATTACTGGAGCAAAGCATGTTCTTTTTTATTAAGTGTACAAAACAAGTGCAAAAATAGTGATTCATAAGAGCTACACAAAGTAGGACTTGCCCTTCAAAAATTACAGTCACAGAGGATACAAATCGAAATGCATTATGAAGTGCTGTTCAAAGAGGATAAAAGGGATCAATGGTGCAGTCTTGCGCTGTAGAAAAAGATTGCAAAACATGGACTTGGATTCACAGCATTTGATAATTACTAAGTGCAAGCTGCTGAAACAAATACCAAATTCATCAGCATTCTCCCTTTCAAACTATGCAGAGTGCAAAGATTTTTACAAGGAAGGACCTCTATAAATGACATTCATTCTAATACACTTAATCAAATAGATAACTTTGGCCCATATGCTATTGTAACATTTAACTTCCTAGTCTGCGCGCACACACACTTTCACAGAAATGACAGCTAATCTTTTTAACTTACAGCTAAGACAGAGGAAACACAAGACAATCTGTGTTGAAGCGGCAGTGGTACTTAAAGCAGGTCAGAAATGTGTTAATATGTTGATACCGTTAACCTGGGGTGCATGCAATGAAAGTACCTAGTTTTTGTATATCTGAATACTGAGAGACACTGACAGGTATAGAAGAGAGAATCTAAGTGGAGTTGTGGGAGGAGGCTATGCTACCTTAGTCTAAAACTGCAGCTAATTCCACCTCAGCAAATAGCCAGGCACTGCAACTCTGGCACTGATATGTGAAACAAGATATTCAACAACGTTAACAAGCCTAACTGGACTGAAGGCATCTTGGGTTGTGGTGCAAATCAACAGTAAAAAAGGCACACAGCTTGTGGATTTAGGGTGGCGATAACTGAAACCCTAAACACTGCACAAACACACAAACCTTGCACAGAGTAAGCCTAAGTTTTAAATCACCAGTCATCCCGGCCACACATCCCCATGTTTGCCATTTACAGTATGCTGCACTTTTGCTTCTTCTTCTTCTCCTGTTCTTTTTTGGCCGGCACGAGCTCCTTGCGCTCGTAGAAGCTGGAGAAGCAGGCTGGCGTGCAGATTGGCTCTCTGAGACTCAGCAGCCACCTTCCTTCGCCGTAATAGGTCAGCGATCCGAGCTCCATCTCCTCCACAAGCTCCCCCTGTTGGCCGCCCTGCTGCAGTGCCAGGATATCGAGCAGATCCAGACCTGTTTGAACCGGATCGACACCCTCTGCGCAACCCAGAGTGACGTGGGCTCGGCTTCCCAGAGGCAGGGAGGCGGCAGACTCAACCTCCTTTTCGGCATCGGCTGGCCACAGCACAAGCTGCTCCTTGGTGAGGGACACTCTGGCACCAACAGTGCGAGGAGTGACAAAGAGAGCGCTCAGTGACAGCTCGAACACAGAACCATTGAGATCTTTGACTGCCTGGAGATAAGAAAAAAGGAAGCGATTAGGAAATATCACAACCAACTTTTTGATATAATCAAACATTACACTGCTCGTAGGGCTGCACGATGTGGTAGAGAAAAGAAACATATTGAGCTCATTTTGACAGAGAATTTTGTATATATATTTGTAAATATTGCATTTGGCAATATTGTGATTTTTCATCATATTTCAATAAATGTGCAGCCCCAACTGCTACCATGTTACTGTTTGGAAGGTTCACCCAATGCAATAAATAAAATGTGAAGTAAAAAATGAGCATGCCGAACAAACCAACCAACTGACTTAAAATGTATCTGATCACTTACTGGAATCTGTGCATACTCTTTGGCACCCTCTGCTTTTCCATAGTCGCAGAATTTTGTAGTGCAGTGGAGGGTCCCTTTGGCTTGAAAGTACTGCTCCAAATCCACCTCCTTCTCAGCTTTCCCAGTGACTGAAAACACAATGAAAGATCAATTGCAGCTTAGTCATTACAAAGACTTTAGATTATAATGTCCTTAAAGACTTTATTTCTGACTAGGGTGGGGCAAGATGGCCTTAAAATATTACCGCATATATTGATCTTGATGTTTGAAATCTCCTTAAAAGCACTTCGTAAACACAAAGACAGGGCGGCAAAATCAAAAAGCATATTTTTGACTCTGGATTCTTAAAATTGGTATCGAATAAATTGTTGTTCAGGAACCGGTATCGATACCAGCATTACATTTTTTTAAACAATACCCAGCTCTACATATCACAATATAACAATATCCAAAATCAAAGATTGTCTCATATCATGATGAGAATATATCGATATATGTTCAACCCTATTTCTCATCTGTCCATTCACATTTGTAATACATAAAAAACAAATCTAAACCCACTCACAGTCAATCAGGTGTTTCTTGAAGGCCTCCATGGTGTCCAGCGTTTTCAGGAAGTCCATCGATGTGCACCTGACCTTGTCCTGGACGGAGGAGAGAAGAAACCAGCCAAAGTAAAGAGGAAGGGACATTTCCTCAATTGGACCTCTCATGGCTTCCAGTTTGGCCTCCTCCAGTCCACGCTTGGTCTTCTTGATCAACTGTGCTACATCTCTGCTCCACTCAGTACGGGGCTCCAAAAAGACAGCAACTAGATTGTGTTGCTCTGCAATCTCCCCCAGGCGGGCCAGCCGATCCTGGGCGTGGTTGGTGTCGTCCACCACCAGCAGCAGAGGGGAAGATGTTCCTGCACTGCTGCGGGCCACCACAGCCTCATCCAGAGCCTTGTATCCTTCCACGGATGCTTCTGGACTCTCTGGCTTCACACCGTGGTCGTCAGCACAGATTATTGAGCAGTGCTCTTTGTAGGTATCAGCGATGGCACGGGCCAAGAAGCTTTTACCACTTCCTGGAAGGCCTCTGAGGACAACAAGGGTACGAGAGATTCGAAGGGCGTCTTTGGTCTGCTCTCGCTCCAGGAAGGCAAAGGACAGGGAGCCAGGCGCAGGGACTGGATCCTCCTCCTGTTGAGGCTCAGCATCTTTCTCAGATTTAACACCTTCGCCTTCTGGTGCTGCCTCAGCTCCCTTCACAGACTCAGCTGATTTTTCCGGTTCTTTCTTGTCCTCAATTTCAGCAGATGCCTCCTCCTTTACGGTCACAGCTTCTTTTGGCTTTTCTGGGGAAGCTTCTGTCACCGGCATAGTTGCTGCTGGTTTTTCTGGGGCCGCTTCTGTCGCCGACACAGTTTCTGCCATTTTTTCTGGGGAGGCTTCTGTCACTGACACGGTTACTGCCGTTTTATCAGGGGAAGCTACTGTCACCGACACGGGTTCTGCTGGTTTTTCTACATCTGCCACAGACATTTTGGCAACTTCTTCTGCCACAGCATCCATTGTAGTCTTCAGTTCTGTCTCTTTCTCCTCTTGGCTGGGTGGTTGTATATCCACTGGCTGCTGCAGCATGACTGGTTCAGGTAATGTTTGCTTTTCTAGTTCGGCTTCTGGAACTGTTTCTGCCAATTTCTCTGGCTCTGGTTCAGGGGCACTCTCTGCCAGAGGCGTTTGCACAGGCAAAGGTTCTGGGTCGTTCTCTGGCACAGGCTGTTCAGGCTGGATGTTTTCAGGTTCTGTGTCTAAAGCTTCAACTGGGTCAGAGATTGTTTCAGATGACTCAACTGGTTCTGGTGGTGCGACCTCAACAGGCATCGACTCAGTTTCAGATGTTTCTGTGGGCAAGTTCTCCTCAATCTCCATTTTTGGTTCTTCTGCAGACACTGCAACAGTTTCTGTTACATTTATGTCTTCTGTTTGTGAAGTTATGACTTCAGTATCATGACCATTCACTGCCATCTGCGCAGTGTCTCCGCCAGCAGCTGGTGGCTTCTCAGTCTCCTCCGCTGTCTCCAGTTTGGACACAACCTCTTTTTCCATTACAGTCTCCTCTGGCTGTGGAGTCTCTGACGCATGTAAAACCTTGTCGCTCTTTTCAGTATCCATGTCTGGCTTAAAGTCTGACTTTACACACCACCAAATACCTTATGCAAATAAAAAGAAAGGGAGAAATTGATTATTTAAATCAGTGACGACACAATATGTAAAACCCTCTAAACGCATATGAGCTTTTGCCCACCCCGACACCTCAAACAGCACTGGATTTTGATTTTCAGTTAATCAAACAGTCATCAAGTTAAGTCAGAAAAACTTTGGACATAGGCTGGACAAGGGTGTCACTGATTTATCCATGTATTTAAGATTCTGTGCCACAACACACCAGACTTCAGTGGATTTAGAAGGAGTGGGTTTAACTTGGGTTTGGCAGAGAGCCCCATTAACCAGAAATAATTACAGTCGGTAAAACGTGTTCTTTAGCTGGCACTATACAAACAGCCAGCGTGAGAAGTGAAATCAATGGTTGACAGTGTTATCTTTTTACATGAAAAACCTTGTGACTTTCCTCGGACATACAGTCACATCTGTCAGCTTTTTATCAGACCACGTGCCCTTTCAGAGGAAAAAGTCAAACAGTTTTATGAGGACTGCGGTCATTATGTCTCAAAAACAGGAAGTTAGTCAATATTCCTGGCTTGAGAAAGAGAAAGGGAGCTGTAGAGGGTGGATCATTTTATTTTGAAACACATCTTCACGTACAATGCAATAAGGATGGGATGTTCGCAAATCACAATAAAAAACACTCGGGGTGAATTTTCATTATCAGGATAATCATGAATAGCCTCACTTGAATGACTTGAAAATGCTGTCTAGTTCGCTGACGTAAATTCCTGGATTGGTTTCCTAATCTATTTTATTTTTTATTGCCGGGATGACTTATGTTCTTTATTTGCCTGAGCCCGTCACCATGACCGAATGTAAGGTTAGGCACAGATGGTACTTTACTTGAGTATTTCAATTTTCTGCTACCACATACTTCCACTCCACTACATTTATGATTACAGATTATGTTTATTCAGTGTTTATAGGCTATCAATGTGACGTGTTACCAATCAGATAGCGTTGTGGGTGGGAGTGTGAGAGGATGCTGCATCAGAGCCACATTTAGCACGTTTTAAATTAGCTTATTTTAACAGCAATCTGACAGAAAAATCACTGACACCGATGATTGGGAAACGCTGAATATCGGCCCTGATATTCAGTCCACTCCTTATTAAGATGAAATAAAAGTCATCTTATCGATCTCACTTTTTTTCCCCAAGTCTTTTTTTTTTGTGCATGTTTGGTAATGAGGTGATCCAAAAGGAAAAGTTACAGTACTTTAATATTTTGATGCACTATTTTTTAAACAGATAACTATCAGAATATATTTATATTTTTCCTCCCCATGACATTTAGTGCCATGGCACTGCATCAACCTCAAGCTACAATGTCCATTTTCTCTCAGTAGGGGTGTTGCATCATTGTGCATATGGTAGGAGTGGTGGCAAAATCTGCCCTCTACAGTTTCATGCAAATGTCGATTTGCATTTTGTTAACAACACAAAAGATAAAAAAGTGTAGTGAAACTGACACTCGACGTGACTGCAACGTACTGTAACCCAAACCTCGTATCTGCGCCAAAGCTTGCCAGCAAACACACAGACAAAGGGCAGTAAAGAAAATGGGGGCATCGGGGAAAAGTGTCATTACCTCAGCTCATTTTCAAACGTCAAGTAAGATTTGTTACCAAACACGGGATTTAACAGATGTGTGAAACCACACCACCGTGTCATGAGACAGAAGGGGAAGCTCTCACAACACTCCTCAACACATTAAGCAACAAACACAAACTGGCGGACATTTAACACCTTCGTTTCAGGCAGGAACACGCAGAATATGAAAAGCAAACAGGGTGCAAAAATTGTGAGATATGAACACTTTGAGATGCATTAAACTTCATCTTATTCTCTAAACGAGGAAGGCTCAGTGGCAGTGAATGGCGCAGTGACAGAGAGGATGTTTTTTTGTTAAATCAAGTTAGGATTAAACACATTAATTACACATTCGCTTGACTGTAAATATGATTTTTTAATTTTTTAAAAAAAAAAACAAGCGTCGAAGCGAGGTCAGGTTTAGCTTTAAACAGATAAAATGGACAAGAGTTAGAGCATTTTTATTAAGTGCACAATGTGTCGAGGCGGGGAGTGGCGTGCACCTACGTTAGCACGCCAGACAAAAACAATTTAGCCTGGCAGTCAGTTAATGTGCTGCAACATCAGCAGCCACAGCGCCACGTCTTAGCACGGTTTATCATCTCCCAGCGTGTACGCGTCCCGGGATAACTTATTTTAGGCTGTTTGTGCTTTAAAAAAAAAAAAAAAGCGGAACACGGACGAGATGTAGCAGACTGTGCGAGGAGCTTTTGTTCGCTAAGATGCCAGCTTACCAGTTAGGCTGCAGTGGGAGCTGTCTGTCTGTCGGCGGTGCCGCTGACCACGCGTTTCTCTCTGGATACAATGACAAGGCAATCCTCGGCACAGACACGCTCCCGCTTCAAAAGGAAATTGCCGGGGACGCGCAAACTGGGGCGTGGCCACGAACACGCCCCTGAAGACCGGAAGGACGCGACCGGATGCAGATTTATTTTATATTTATTTATTTATTTTTTATGTTGTGTTTTGAAGAAAATCAGAGAAATTCACTCTAAAATCTCTCACCTTTAGTGATATATTATTTTCTCTCTGCACCTCTACATCTTTGTTTTGAAGAAAAGATTGTTTATGACATCTCTGTAACAATTATGCCTCTGAAATCCCCACTAACTTTGAATTTAATAATAAACCTTTAAATTACATAACAAATCTTACACTTATAGTTGTTAACTTTCACATCCCAAACTTGAATATCTTGGTCTGGTTGAATGTAATTCATACAATGATACATTAAACCTTATGAGAAATTAAAAAAGTGAACGTACATTGACGCATTACAAATAATTGTCTTTTTACATGCAGGAAGCTTCAACTGTATAATGTCCTTGACCTGCTGATTGTCTTGCTCTCCAATGTGCAATAAAGATTTTTTTTAATCAAAAACTGCCCAATTTTAATGGACAAAAAATCTATGCGCATACTTACACACAAAGTGAGTTTTCATCTTATTTTTCTGTTGACGTGCTCTTCAAACTATATCTTTATAAATGAAATCAATAAACCCCTGCCTGGTTTCATATTTTATCTGACTTTATTTTTATTTTAAATACATTTTATTTATCAGTTTTATGTTTTCTTGGCCTACATCTGTGCTGAACATCAAGAAAAAAAACCCTATTTGTTCCCCTTTTACCTTGGTTGCCATTTTTCTGTTCATTTAGCATTACTATTTATTGAAATGTGAAAAATATTCAGTGTCAAGACACATACACCTTTAACTGGAGTGTGTAAATCACACCATGTACGCCTTGTTACAGATGTAATAGAGGTGTGACAGGGGAAGTTCCCTGCTGAAAGTATGGAGAAGTTTCAAGTAATCAGAAGATGAAAGACTACATGGTCGGCAGGTTGCAGTGTGGATATCCAAGTGTGTATTTTTTAGATTAAGTGGCACAACTGACAGATAACAGATGTTTCAGTTTTCAAAGAATTGCATCAAAAACGCAGCCTCATAGATTAGGATTATATTGCAATACTGCCAATAATAGCATTTGTTCTTTAGAGTTTATTCTGTTGGTCAGGCGTGAAGCCTTGAATCACTTTTTATGTCGTGTGTTTTAAGTTGCTGCTTGTTCCTCTATGTGAAACTTTTTATGCTGCTGCCAGGACTCCCTCTTAAAAGACATTCTGAATCTCAGTGGGAATATTCCTGGTAAAATAAAGGTTAAATACAAATTCAAAGAACTTTGCATATGTTACTCTTCCGAGAACATTATACTTGTTCGCACAATTCACAACTGTCTGTAACACTCTGAGACCAATGCTTCCAGTAACAATGTCACAGTATGATTTTCTAAGAAACCACACAGTGATGCAGTGTCTGGTTTATATCATCTGTTTCATACTGAACTGTTTGTATTTTGACTTTCAAGAAATTACGACTGAAATCCTGCCTTAATGCACCAAAACCGATAAAGAAAAACTGGGTCTTATTCATTAGCTAGTGTATTAATACATTAATACACCTCAGACATCCTAAAATCAAATACATATATGCGCATGTAAAGATGATGTTTTTAAGGTTGTCATCAAAATGGATTTGTACATTTTAATCATTTGTTGCACTAAAAGATAAGACATCTTTTATATTGGTCTCCTTTGGTTCTAAAAGCTTTTATATGACGATTACTGTCTTCTCTGCAGCACGACAAGTCTCCAATGACGACATCCTCACTGTGGTAGATGTTGTTTTGCTTCATCGACGGCCTAAAAGCAGAAGGATAAATGTCAAGGATGAAAAACATCTTTAAATGGAACAAAAAGAAGACGAGGAAGAGAGGGAACCTTCTGAATGGCATTCATGGCAGACTCGTCTTCTTGCAGTTTGGCTTTGGTTAAGGCTCTCTCAAAGTGGGAGACACAGGATTCAAAGTTTCCAAGTTTCACTGAAACAGAAGGGAATTGACTATCAGAGTTACTGATTTCATAAATATGTAAAAAAAAAAAAATGTTAATTAAGGAAAAATAACAACTGACAAGCAAAAAAATGTATAATTACATTCTGACTGTGCCACTAAAACATTAGCATTTATCTGCCATTTCTCATCGGCAATTTCATCAGCTGCAGCAGCTGATCGGGTGCCATAGTCTCGGGCTTCTTCGTGGCGACCGAGCTCCAGGTAACACCAACCGATCTCATGAAACAACCAGGTCTTCTCCAGACCATCACAGACCAGGGGAATCTTCCTCTCCCAGCTGAAGTGGAAACATCCAGAAAAAATCAAATAAAATGACCAATCACTGATGAAATGATCGTCAGTAGTGACACCTCAATGTTTAACAATGCTCATTAGGAGAGGTGTTGTAGACATTTTGCAAAGGATGTGCAGCTGTTATTTCATTATCTACTTACAACTCAATGGCCTGTGAGAACTGTCTAGTTTGGGCATAAACCTGCCCAATGTGGTCCAAAGCCCTCAACATTGCATCTGGGAGTTTGCTGTTGACAAGAAAGATTACTGAACATTTGATCTATTTTTGTAAAATGTACTCACTCCTCCTGCGTCATCTTCAAATTCTCACCATTGTTCTGCCAGTTCCAAGTCTTTTTGATGATGCTCTAATGCTTTGTCCGTGTCTCCCAGGTCAAACAAGGCATTCCCAATGCAACTATGCAGGCTGCCCAAAACCTCTTTCTTATTGGGCACCTCTTTCTCTGACCAGCCCTGCATGATCTTCATGACTTCTTCCGCCTTCTTGAGACTACCTTCTGCATTTCCTGATGACAACTCTACGGCACAAACGTACAGTAAGCATTTTGTTGGCTAAAAAGTAAAGCACAAAGCTACAAGTTCAACCAAAAGCCTGCCTTTTGGGTCACAACTAACGATTATTTTAATTGTTGGTTAATCTGTTGATCTGTTGACAATCAATTCATCATTGCAGCTCTATCTGCCCTACCTGCAGCAATGTCATCCAGGCTCTTCAGCAGGAATTGAGCAGGTTCAGTGGGTGCAATGTGACGTGGCTTGCTACGTTTCTGATGCATGCTCTTACGCTCCCTTTCGCCCGGACAGATAGGTTTCTCCTGGCTCCAGAACTCTGTGCAGCTGTCAAGGTACGTGAGGGAGCTCTGGATGACATCCTGCAGTTTTTCACCACTCTTCGTCTTACTGTTAACCAGGGCTGCAGATTATTGTGTAATATGTTAGTCTATTAAAAGGGAAAAACATCATTGTATGTGGGTTTAACATATTGAATGGTAAGGACAGCATGAGAAAATAATAGTTAACATTTGAAAGATGCAGATAAAAAAGACAAATTTAGAAAATACTGTATGTCTTCAGTGAAATAAAATCTTACTTTTATCTTTCAGCAGGTTTTCTAGACATTTCTTGTCACTGTAAAAATTTCCCAGCAGTTGTTTGGTAGTCTTCTCATTCTTAGGGGTCTTCTTGTTCTGCTGTTTTTTCTCTGTCGTCAGATTCTGAATAGCAGTAATTGGCTGTACTCTCTTTATCATTCAGAAACATAATATTGTGCATCAGAAGGGGGTTTATGGTTAAGCTTTACATAAAACAGCTGCAATATCTAGGGTAAGCCACTACTTAGAAACAAGGTCCTTCACTGTTACCTGTTGACCTGGACAGGACTGATGTTTGTATGTGTACAATTATTGTAAGAACTGCTCTATCTTAAAGTTTTCCAGGTAAAAAATAAGTTATTAAAGGGGAACACAACAAACACTCACCTCCTCATCTTTTTCGAGAAATGACAGGTCTCCCTTAATCTCCAGTTTTACGGAGGAAGGGCCTAGAGGATGCCAGAGAAGAACAAATAGTTTAGAGATGTGGTGTAAGGAGGATTTTCATATACTATAAAAAGTATCGAAGTACATACAGCCAACAGAGTTTTCTATGGCCTCCTGTGCTTTCTGGATACCCAATCTGAAATCCTGTATTTGTGGACGTAGCTTTTGTCCTCTGTGGTAGAACACCAGCGCAAATTCAAATTCTCCCATGAAGTACAATGCCTCTGCTTTCTGGTACAAACCCTGAAATATCACAATAGAATAAACAGTTAAGAGCTTCACTTTTTTACAAATTCTCACATATCAACATTGGGTACTGACTTGAGCGCTGTCATTTAAGATAAATAGACAGCATTTCTGTTGTTGCTGTTCTGTTGTTTACCTCAAAAAAGGTCTTGTCCTCTTTGAGTGAAGCCTCTGCATCTTTTAGAGCGCTGTCAGATTGACCCATCTTCAAGTAACATTTAGATCGGCCAACGAAGCAGGTCTTGTCATCGGGCTTTAAAGTCAGTGCCTAAAAAAAAGATCACGTCATGTCACACAAAAAAACTGAAACTATGCACAGGATTTTTAACACTCAAAGGTCATGTATGAAAAACAAAACTCCCGACTGCTAAACCCTAACCATGAATCCCATTCTTGTAGCACATCTCGTTTACCTGGAAAACACAGGCCCTCAAAATGCTAGACCTTTATGACCAATTGGTTCCACCTCAGAACGTAAGAGAGGCCTCGAGTAACTTTTACTATGTTGAATGAAAAATTGAGCAGTTAAGGAGAACAGAGGGGAAGAGGAGGAAGACGACAAATACGGGTCTGATGATAAATGGCTGATAAATGCAGATGTTTTGGTGGCACAATCAGAAAATGTCATTTGTTTTTGTACTATATTATTCACACATTTCAATTATTTACAAAATCAGTAACTCTGACATGTCATATATGCTTAACTTTTCAAATTCATAAGTGTTGCAGTGCAGTCAGTATGTCAAAGCAATGTTTATGTCATATATTTATCTGTTGTAGTACTTTATTACATGGCAACATTATTTCTACTGTATGAACCATACCATTGCAACCTATTTTGGGACAACATTTAGAAAAATATATTACATATTCAAATGGTAGCTGTGTGTATCGTTTTGGTTAAAAAAAACAACAACCCAGTTGAGAGAGAGAGGACATGGTTTTGACTGCAGTGTTTCATTAAACAACAGATTTGTGGGGTTTTGACAAAATGGTGAGCTAACTGTTTTTCATATTTGTGTTTAGAGCTTCGGGAAATTGAGCTACAATTTCAGGAAACGCGTTTTAATAACTGGGAAAACTATAATAGCTACATTGACAACCTTGGACACAGCATTACAAATCCAAAAATGTTCATCAGTTTGTTAGGACAAACTGTGACGAAGTAAGATTTACCATAGCAAGCAAGCTAACGCTAGCTAACTAACTTTACCTACCGTTGTGTAGCTCTCTATAGCCTTTTTATACTCTCCTTTAAGGTACAGCCAGTCCCCATTGGCCATTAAAGTGGAGAAAACGCCCTTCGGCTTTTGACCTTCGTTTTCCCCGCTCAAGTCTGACATTTTTGGGCCAACTTCTTGGTCTAATCAAAAGAAAATTTAACTCAGCGGGGGGTAACGTTAACTCATCAGAACACATTAGCATCTCCGGCCAACTGGTATCCTAGCAACCACACTAACAAACCTAGAGCGGCGGGAAGCGGCGCCATCTTGTGCCCGCCTCGCTTAGTACAACTCCAATATCAGTTTTAATGTGGCACAAAATTTGAGCTTTCATTGTGTATATATGTATTTGTTGTTAATATAATTCATATTAATTCACTAAGTGTTCATTATCAACACGTATACTATGCAACCAAAACAAAAGAAAACAAACAGTTTAGGGGAAACCCAGAGGAGGCCAACTTTATTGACATGGCTGGTAAGTTTCAAGGGCAAAGACTGGATGGTTTCGCCATAAGGGCAAAAATAATGAGAGCAAAGATGAGGACGCTTTTTTCTTTTCTTTTCTTTTCTTTTCTTTTCTTCATGACATGCACCAAGAGAACACCACACTCATCAGGAAGTAACCCAACATTACCAGGTTTCCATTATTACACACTTCCTTAGACAATAGCGAACACATACCACGTGTCATACACATGTATTCTTACGCTTATCTGTTGCATGGAGTAAAATTAGACAGCTTGCATCACAAAGAACACAGAGCACAATCTATTTCTGTGCAATATTTCGTGCACACCAAGCAAAAACAATTACCTTCCTGAATTTTGTGTCAAAGGGATGCATACTCTGTGCCCCTTTGAAACTTTTTAGATGACAGAAAAGCGTCCTCATCTCACATGGATGGTTCTATCAGACAGCAAATTTACAATAAATATACATATGAAAATTAAAAAAATGGAAAAAACAATCAACTATCATCACAAATCAACACTTTACATTCCAGTAAAATGTACAATGCAGCAATCTGTGAATGGCAACATCAAACATAAAACGTGTGACAACGAGAAGGAGAGGGACCAAAGTCAGCACAGCTGTCTCCACTGCCATCTTTCTGTGTGCTTCAGCTGTACTGTGTGTGTACGTCTACGCTCCAGCTGTTGTGAATTTAAAAAATATGCTCAAGTACTTCTATTGGCTTATGACAAGGAGGCAGTTTTCAGTGCGAATTCGTAGCAGCCAACTGTCTGTCTGACAGATTCTTCAAAGGGGGAGGCGCCGCTTGCTCAGGGATTTTCTTCCGAAATCATTAAGCAAGTTATTTACTTTCATGCAGAGAGTACCCGCTCAGCAGTAAGTTGAGCCGAGCCGGATAATAGCTTGCTCAATTCTCAGTTGCATCTTAGGAGTTTCCCCAGGATCCCTAAAAGCTCTGATAATATAGCTGCACAATCTCTCCTATCTCAAAAATAGAGAGAATATTTGGACCAGGGTTGTTAGCCATTACTGACTTCAAAGTTTGTTTCATTCTGTGAGGAAGAAAACCAAATCCAAAACCAGTAACACTATCAACTCAGTTTGAGACATCTTGGTGTCCTTGCTAAACGGGCTTTAAATCATTTGTTGCATGTGGTCATTGGGTTGCATTCATTCAGTCAATGGCATAGACAAGAATCTGACTTGCAATCAGTCAGTCATTAAATATGGATGGTGAGTTGGGGGGTTGACATTGTCGAAAAGTCCTGACGTAACGGTTTAGGTAGAAGAATCCTCCAATTAACCAAATTGGAAGAAGAAATTTCCTGGTCCAGATGCTGAAACAAACAACAAACAGGTCAATAACTGATGTATTCTCAAAATATAGAAAAGCATAATTTCACAAATCAGTTTTGCATGATACGCACAGGAATTACCTTCAAAACTAAAACCGCCTGGGCCTCCAAAGAACGCCTTGAAAATGTTGTTGGCATCAAAATCTGGTGGAGACGAAAAGAATCAACATCAGCACAGACCTTTAAAGCTGGGCCCTCAACATAACAATAACAGCCGTTTGATAATAAAGGTAGTTAATTAGCTCAGACATGATTTGCACTTTAGTCTGATTTCACCCTTGAGACTTCCCACCCCAAGGATTGCCCAGGTGCTGACCTCCCATGTTCATGCCGTCATCCTCCAGATCCTGACCGCTGTCGTAGCGAGCCTTCTTCTTTGCGTCTGAAAGCACGCTGAAAGCCTCGCCCACCTCCTTGAATTTCTTCTCCTCTTCCTTCTGCACCTCAGGACTAGCTCCACTGTGACGGTCTAAAAAAAGAAGGAGAAAAAAAAGAAGAAGCACAAATGTAATTTTGGCCGAGGTTCAAGTGTCTACAGTTTCATGGCTGCCCCCGTAATAAGTGGCTTAACCGTTAGTTGATGAGAAGAGTCTCGGTCGACCAAGTTTTCATTCGTCATAAGTCACGGAAAATGCAAAAAAGCAAGTTAATTTGTAAGCATTCATCATCCATTATGTTGAAAAGTCCCCGAGTATATGTTTTTGTGAAGTTGGAAGTTATTTATTTCCATGTTCTGAACGATGAATTGTTCAGTCTCATTGCTGGTTGTTCGACTCATTCAGAATCATTATTGCTTTTGCCATTAGCACTGTCGTTGACGGGCGGTTTGCTTTGTCTGTACCCCCAGGAAAATATATTTAGATACTTAAATATCATAAATGTGCCACAACTACTTGACAAGGAAAGTCTTTAGTCGGGGGCAGCCCTGGCCCTAGTAGAATTGCACAGTTATTTAGTTATTAGAGATCTTTTTCGGTTCAGTTAAGCACCTGGGTGATGTAAAAGCGCCCGTTTGCGGTAAGCTTTCTTGATCTCATCTTCTGTGGCGTGCTTATCCACCCCGAGCACTTTGTAGTAATCTTTCCGCTTGCTTTTCTTCAACTCCAGCTGGGCATTTTTCAGGAAGTGCTTGTGTTCTGGAGAGTACAAAAGAAAAAAACGGGTTAAAAAACACTTATCTTTGCCGAAAGCTGCGACAGCCACAATGGAGGAATTGGCTTCTCACCTTTTGTCTTCTCTGTCTGGTAAACCTTCTCGTAGTCTCGCACTGCCTCTTCATACTGCTCTGTGTCCATATAGCTGCAGCAGAGAACACACAAGCCTGTTATTGCTTCTTTACCCACTTTGTACGAATCCACAATATGAGTTTAGATAACGATACTGTATTCTGTTGGACGGAAAAACAAATACATTATAACTTACTCTCTCTATTAACAACCAAGTTAGAGAACCTGGACATACCACTGTGCTCTCCGTAAGTAGGCCTTGATGTAGGTCTCATCCAGTTTAATGGCCTTCGTGCAGTCTTCAATGGCCTGTTCTAGTTTCTTCAGCTTTTAAAGAAAAAGAAGAGAATCACCATCTGAGGCAGAGTCAGAGAGAGAAAAGTAGTGACCTAGTTCTCTTGATGTGATAGCAGAAAGTTCAACATGGCAAAGATAACAAAAAACTTGGACTGCCAGAGGGGCAGGATGAGAACTTTGCACAGTTTATACCTGTGCTATCCTATGAACAACTACATGTGAGTGTGTGATGTATGGTTGATGATATGTATGTGATTATAAATCACTGTGATGTCAAATTCCTGTTCCTTACCTTAGATCCAACAGTGGCCCTATTACAGAACAGCTTGGCATTAGTCTTGATGTTGTTGGGGTCTATTGTTAGTGCTTCAGAATACAGCTCATACGCTGCCTCAAAGTTTCCCTCCTTGAACGCCTTGTTCCCCTCCTCCTTCTTGGCTTTTAGTGCTTTGGCATTCTGGGAAGACAACACACAGAACAACCTTAAAAGCTCCTCTGGGTTAGACAATACACTAATGGATAGATTTATAGGAATTAATATAAATTAAAAGTTTATTGGATTTATAAATCTTTTATCAACTGAATTACTCACTCTGCAAGCGAGCCGAGCCTTGTCATGATCAGGAGCCATACGCAGGGCCTGGACAAAAAACTGGACAGCCTTGTCAATGCAGTCCTCATAGTACAGACAGAGTCCACGCACGTACAGTGCATCTGCATTAGTGGAGTCCATCCGCAGAATATCACTAAACAGGGAAAAATAATTCATATTAATGCTAAAAGAAAAAATACAGGTAAAAGAGAAGTAATAACAAAATATGGCATTTTATATCAACATCTTTGAATGTTTAGCTCATTTATGAAAAACTACAGCATACTGCAGAATCTATGTGCTTCGTCGGACAGTGTAAAAGGATGCCATGGTGTAGCAGCTGATCATTAACGAGCGAACAGACATATCCTTAATGGAAGGAGAGCACCAGCCAAAGTTATTAATTTCCTGCTTCAATTGGGGGAATGACTTTCACCATCTCCTTCTCCTGAAGGCATTTCCCAGAGAATCTTCATTTTCAAAGCGGGGTGATCAATTCAAGGGATGTGCCATTTTTGAAGCACTGTGATTATGAAGGTAAGATCAAGTTTAAACTTCTTCAGCTGGTGTGTCGAATCTATAACTCTTCAGAAAATAAAAACAGAGATGTGCTTCATAGTTTTTAAAAATATCAGGTGTTAGGCCCATGGATTCCATTTATCTGGCCAACTTGTGTTCAACATGAAATATGAAACATTTATAATTACTACTTTCAAGTCATTTTTCATGGTTTACCTGTTTCTACAGGGCTCTGGGATGAAGACTTGCTCTTTTGTTTGACTGACTGATAAGAATTATAATAATATGTTATTGAGTTGGTATGGCACATGCACACCCTTGTGTTTTAATCTGCTTTCACCCTGCAGTCTTTGTTACAAATTCCAATTATGTCAAATTTTCAAATATGTCCTCTTACCTGGCTACAGACTGAGCCTCGGGGTAGCGCCCCAGCAGGGCTAAACACTCTGCCTTCAGTATCTTGAACCTGTGACATGCTGGGGCAGGCTCCAAGGCACGGTCCATGCAAAATACAACCTAGAGACAACCACAGCACACTTGTCTGTAACTGTTGACATATCACATAATTGACAGCATTAAGTATGATTGTGATAACTGTGTAACTTACCATCCTGAAGTCTCTCTTATCAAATCCGATTTCTGCCATTCTCTCATATTCAAGGATGGATTCTGCATTCTTCAGCTGACAAAGGAATGTGTAGTATTCAGTGAGAAGACCATTAAGTCAATCATCTGATCTCCTCTAAAACCACTCAATACTAGACCTTTCCACTTTTATTTGCATTAGCTTGGCCAACGCTTATGTGATAATGGATAATCATGTCCAAGTTGTCAGATCATGCTCTGCCAAACGGAGGCTGACTCACCTCCTGCTGGGCCTGGCTGTTGTCATTCTCTAATTCCAGAACCCTCTGGAAACAGCGGCTGGCAGCCATAGCATTGCCAAGAGACAGGTGGCACTTGCCCTCTCGCAGATGGCCCTGTAGGGAAAAGACAGAAGAGTTCACAACCGAAGCGATAACTTCCCATTCTTACTCAAATCAGCTGGGCATTGTTTACCAAAAACTAAACCATGGCTAGCCCTAATTTACTGCTTTGTTACTGGACTAACTTTTTTTAATCCTGTCTATAAAATCATAATGCTGGTAACCCTGCAGCAATGGATGATTATTCACTACTATAGGGATGAGGTATAGTTAATATATTGAGGCGCTATGTACCATAAGAAGAAAAAGCATAAAACTGATTAAACTAGTCATTCCTACAAAATGAAGCAGCACATAGTTTTGCAGTGTAGTACACAGCTACACTCAAATTTTGAGATCCCAAGTAGTGGTTAGTCAAAGCTGAGTAAAAACCTTTTTTTTAGTTGTTTTGTCTCTCAATTAATGAGCTTTTAAAACTAACTGAAGTTGTACAGTAACTGTTATTTGCTATCTAAACCAAACTTTACAAGTTAATTTTACCACTACTGCCTCAATTATAAAACAAAATATTAATCATGTTTACGGTTGCATGATATGGAAAAAAGGATGTATTTTGATTATTTTGACAGATATTACAATTTCAGTAAGATTAACGATTATTATTTTCACTGAGAAAACTATCAAAATCACGATGATGTCACATTTGTCGGGGTCTGTACCAAATAAACATGTTTTCTTACATCTGGCGAACAAGATTTGTAGACCAGGGCATCTCTGCAGCACTACAGTATTCCATTTATCAAAACATCGATATTGCCATGTTACAATTTGAATGATATTTTAATGAATTGTGCTTGCCTAATCAGGGTATTTACACACATTACTGCAAAAATCAAACACATTTACGTCCCTTCTATGGACAAGAATGTAAGAAGAAGAGGCAGGCATATGGAAAGCTTATGCAGCAAAACAACACTCAGAACAGGATATACTTAACAATGTACAGTAAAGTACAGCAGTACAAGAGTAGATTTCCCCTCATATAGAATTTAACAGTTTGTTTCCCACCACCTGCCTTCATGAAGGAGTTATCTAGTCGTACTGCTTGCTGGGAATCCTCTAAAGCCTCTCTGTACCGACCCAACATCATTAGCGTCGCTGCCCGGTTTCCGTAGTAGCTTGCATTCTTCGGACACATGTCTGTATAATAAAAATAAAAAGTTATTGATATCCTATAAAAGACAGGCAGAGTTTGTTTTCTCATACAAACACAAAATCAATATCACCCCATCAAGCCAAGTTATTTAGGCATAATTACCTATGGCCTTGGTGTAATAATTGAATGCTTCAGCGTAATCCTTCTTGATATAAAAGGCATTGCCTTGCTCTTTGAAGCCCTCTGCTTCCCTGTGTAAAAATGGGCAGTAAGACAGATATAATAATGGCAAAAACTAAGATCAGTTCTGTTATGGACAGAGCATGACTGTACAGCTGTGTGTCAGTAGTCAACTGGCTGGGTTTGTCCGACACGACTTCTTCTCTGCAGACATTATTCCTTTAAGTTAAGTCCACTCTGAGTACACATGCATAATAACATGCATAATAACATGTAAACAGAGCATGTCCAGGACTGTGAGTGAACGTATGCATTTCAGAGAGCTTGCTGGCCTGAGTTGGCTAAACATAGAAATAGCCAAAAGCAGCAGGGCAGAAGTGCCAATCAAACACGTAGTTATTTTGTGAAGCAGAGAGGGAGCAGAGCCAGGAACATATGACACCATGTTGTGGGCCACTGCCATGACTTTTTTTTGGAAGCCTTTCATGTTTTACATCACGACCACACATTGAGATCATGGTGTCATTAACTAGTTCGCCAGCTACTTCAAATATCGCAATGTTGTTAACGCAGTACTCTCGGCCAGATCAACTTTTACACTTGACAGGCAACGGTAGATTTGAATGTATCATGGTGTGCCTGACTGCAAGCCAGACAAATCCAGCACATCCAGCTAAGTGGATGGCAACCGAGCTAAACACGATCCGGGGCAGCTAGCTAAACAGTTAGCGGTAGCGCGCTGCTTCGCTTTCATAGTGCGACGAGAAATTGAACACGTCACTGTCTTTGGATGAAACATGTCAGTATGATACACAATTACAGGTGTATTTCAGTCGCTGACAACAGAGAGGTAACTTATATTACCTTTCTAATTCTTCGTCACTTAGCAGTTCCATGTCAGGATCCATATCGCAGTCGTCAGTCGCCATTTTGCCGTGAATGAGAAGGGGCGGGGCCACATCTACTGCAGAAGTTACGTACAGTGTAAACAGGAAGTAGCCCATTAGGTAAGAAGAGCTGTTTGCTTACAGGTAAAAAATATCCTCATAGTTCACATATATCTCTCCACAGGTAGACAATGTCGGCGTCACGACACAACTTTTAGCCGTGTCAGTCACTTTCAGATGACATTCGCTACTTGTTACGTAATATCGTAGCTCTGTAGCTCACCGAAAGCTAATGCTAAGCTAGTTCCTGACGTTAGCATAGTTGTCACTGCAATATACTGTGTCAGAAAGACATTTCCTATGTATGCTATCTAGCTGTATTTCGCTCTAAAACAGCAGTTGTCAATAACAGACTCGGATCTAATTTTAGCAACCTTGCTACTGAAATGCGCAGCACATTGCGATGCTGTGTATTTACACTGTAACGTGTCGTTAATAAAGCCTGATTCGACAGTTTTCCATCTGTGTATGTTTTCTCCGAAAAACAGATTTTCTGACCTGAGAGTGAGTCATGGGCAAAAGCTGTAAAGTGGTTGTGTGTGGCCAGGCTGCAGTTGGGAAAACGGCGGTATTGGAGCAACTACTGTATGCCAATCATGTCGCAGGTATGTTGTGTTTACAGTAATAATGTGTATGTATTACTAAATGAAGCGTTATAAAACATGATTCAATGTTTTGAGCTAATGAGCTCCTTGCGTTTTTAACACACTTCACTACATGCATTGCCAGTATAGTGTTAAAGGTTGGTTATTCTCTGTGTAATTACTGACATTACATATTCAGATGTTTAGTCTGATGGACATTTGTAAAAGCTCCTGCAAACACTAAATACTGCTCTGCTTTCAGTGAGGCACTTATAGGAGCAGCCAGGACTTACAATGAGGACCTGCTAGCACAAATAACACAATGAGTGATATAGAGCTTTGTGATAGGACCCTAGAATAAAAACCATGACTGGGTCTTTTAATTTTGTGTAGATTAATACAGATCTTAGTACATTCCAGTTTAAAACAATCAAGACAAACAGTTGTCTTATACGTGTGCAGTATCACTCTGTATGTGCTTGTCTTTGTTTTCCCACTGTTAGGCTCAGAACCCATGGAGACCTTGGAGGACATCTACATTGGATCCATAGAAACTGACCGTGGCACAAGAGAGCAGGTCCGCTTCTATGACACCCGCGGACTCCGTGATGGGATGGAGTTTCCTCGACATTACTACACTTTTGCCGATGGCTTTGTACTTGTCTACAGCATTGACAGTAAAGAGTCTTTCAAGCGGATGGAGGCCCTCAAGAAGGACATCGACCGCCACAGAGACAAGAAAGAGGTGAGGACTGAATCAATTTACAATGTATATGTGTGAAGGCTCATTTGGGGCTGCTTATATACGGTTTGTTGTTGTTTCCTTACATTGGTGTTGAGCGAACTTGATTATCCCGATTCCACAGGTGACCATTGTTGTGCTCGGTAACAAGCTGGACAAGCAAGATGAGAGAAGAGTTGATTCTAACCTGGCCCAGAACTGGGCGAAGAATGAAAAGGTGCGTCTGTGGGAGGTGTCGGTGGTGGACCGGCGCACGCTGATTGAGCCCTTTGTCTACCTGGCCAGCAAAATGACCCAGCCACAGAGCAAGTCCACTTTCCCTCTCAGTCGCAATAAGAATAAGGGCAGTGGGTCTACAGATAGCTGAATGAACAGACACTGTATTTATGTTCAAGAGGGAGGAAAAAGGGAGAAGAGGTGTGTTAAAGGGAGCTTAGTTTTGCTAAAGATCAATTTTGATATGAAGGATTGAGGCAGTAAGAGCTGATTTGAGAATGTGGAGGAGTGATGATGAGAGAAAAGGCAGAATGATTGTATGGATATTTATATACAGTGAGAACTGTTCATATTGGCATCTATATTTGATGTTTTGGTGAAATACTACTTTTCTTATAAATGAGTAAAATGCTGATTTTTGCCACATTAGCTCAGAAATTAAAAGCCAGGGATTTTTGTTCGTCATTCCCCATTTTATTAGGTTGGATTATGACCAAACTCTTCCTCCACATTCTTCGCAGTTACCACTGTTGACATCAGCAGTCATATTTGGACCTACATAATGTAGTTTTTTAACTACTGACAATCAACATTTTGATCTCAGTTTGAAAACTTTTTAGACTCATGGCGCTCCCTGCATAGATGAATTAGGACCTAGCACTTGCGTGCACTGGCTACTATTTTATTTACATGTACGCTACATGTATATACACAGACTGAATCATGAATTGCAGCAGGCACTCGTTTTAGCTAACTACTTCGTCACACAAATGCTGAATTCCAAATGTTTTACTAGATATGATAGGTGAAGGGATTTTATTGATACATTATTGATGATGTCAGTTACATTTCTGTTTGTTGATCTGGAGATTCGTTACACTACATATCTTCTTTGCTGAGACTCAGTGTTGGATGTTGTAGAGTGAATGATTGACATTCCTTATCACATATTGCCTTTAGCAATTAAAATATGAGATAAAAGATAAAAGCAGTTTCTGCAGGCTCAGGTGCTACTTTTTTTCTGGTTGCGACACATGACTTAAAGCACTCTACATTGTAAAATGTTGATCACGACTCATCATATGATCAGTTAGTTACTGCTGAAGTTGAAGCTGGTATATGTTTTACTGAGCTGTAAAATAAAACCCTAAAGTATGACCATTGAACTGTTTTTCAGGGTGCAACATGAGTCAGAATATGAGCAGCTTTTGATGTTTCTTTAATTGAAAAGAGAGCATGTGTTGATATTGTCTTGAATATTCATGTTTGTGCCTGTTCTATCAACACTATGTATGATATGTGCAACTTTTTTTGTGATATCAAGCTTTTATGTATTAATATCCATTAAATGCATTCACTTGATATTTGTTTGCATGTTTTGTAAACAAATTAAATGATTTTTTTCTGTGCCTAACCAGAATTTTTGGTGATCTTTTATTTCAGTGTACAAATTATTGTGCATTTGAAATTTTTTCAGACAGCAAAAAAGCACATCCCTCATAGTTGTGACCTAGTGAGGAGGAATTTGGTCTATTGTCTCTGTGACTTCTGACCTTCTCACATGTGAAGGGTGAGAAACATGGGAGTTTAGTGACAGAAAAGCTTAGACCCAGTTGAAAAGCTTCAAATAAACTCAACCACAAGCACAATCACTCATTTTTAGTAAACTTACACTGCAGTATGATTCATGGCCAGCAGATGTCTCTGATCTCCTAGTAAAACAAGTTGTATGTTCACATATATTTTCGTTTTATGGGAAGTATCATTGTATATACCAGTCATTTACTCTGGGATCTCTGCTTTATACTGCTACTAATCTGTGGTGCCAACAATCTTTAAAGCGGTGCACTGATTTGATAATTTGTTGCATCTACTGTCAGTAATAAATGTGCCTGTTGGTCTATGAGGGCCTATAAGAGAGACAGAATGAATGATAAAATAATCTATTTAAAAACTGTCCAGACATTAAAAAAATATTTATTTACTTATTATATCTCGTACTTTGCGATCATGTCTCTCTTGATGCTGGAATGGACATCTGTAGCTGAGTAGACTGAGGTCTACATGAGAAAAGTGTTGTTAAAACAGCTCTTTATTAATACAGTTATTATAAATACTGATATCACTGCTGTCATTTGTAATAATCACCCTGTGATGAGCTTTTTGTTACATTAACACTGACACTAGATAGTCAATTCAGACACTATACCACACAATACTTCTGTTAAAACCCTTCATAATAAAACATAAAGAGCAGTGTTTCAGTATTCTGTTCACTAGCAAGAAGCAAGTATGTAAATAGAAGTGGACAAAACATTCACAAAGGTATTATTTATGGCAAAGGTGTGTATTGTACTGTAGTTCAAGATGCAGGGATTCATAGTATCTGATAAGTGTACATTACAACATAAGTAATATGCTGTTGAATATCCTTTTTGATACATCTGGAGGATGATAATAATCACTATTATTGCCACAATGTAATAACCTTCGACACTGACACCTCATGATACCGCTAGCTGAGAAAAATCAATGCATTTGTAATATACACTGAATGAACACACTCTTGTTCCTTTGAGAGGGTTTGATGATATCTAGCACTTAGTTTGTAGGTTGTAAATTCAGGCTTTTGGCGCAGCCGATGGCTCAGTTGGTGGAGCGTGCACCCCCTTTACAGAGGCTGTGTCCTCGCCGCAGCGGCCCAGGGTTCAAATGTGACCTGTGGCCCTTTGCTGCATGTCAGCCTCCTCTCTAAGCTCCACTATCCAATAAAGCCACAAAAAGGCAAATCATTTATTTTAATAAATTCAGTCTTTTAAAGAAAATCCACTGAAACAAAATGATTCATTCAAGATTAAAACTCAAATCATACGGACATTTAGATCAAGCTGCATACAAAATTGTCAACTGTCATGCAATAAACTGCCTTCATGAGTTTAAATATGGAACAAATGAAAGTGAAATATTCATGACGAACACTTTCAGGAGAAATAATCCCCCACTGTGTTGAAACACTGATTGTTGGAAATGCTGGGGTACAATATATGCTGACGACTGATTAAATGCTTTTTTACACTCCTAAACTGACACCAAAACATCAGTGGAGTTCTGTAAAGCCGAGGCAGTTTTGTTGTTCAGGGTTTTTTTTAAAAAAAGGAGTTACTAGAACATCAATTAGTTTGGCATTCTGTATCCGTCAAAAAAGTCAAATTTGTGCAATGGCTTCCTATAAACCAGTTTGGGAGTAAAAAGAGTGGCAGTCAGACAAGGTCAGAGATGTTTCTGCAGAGGAAATTATATGCTAGTTCCATACGGGCGTGTTGACTGGAGAGGTTAATGCAAGATAATGAGAAAACCTCAAGTGGAACATTTATGAAATGATATTACACTCACCTTAGTTTCCCCACGGGGTGCTATCATGTACCATCTCATTTCAATCTTGTTCTTTTTAATGACTAGAACTGAGCCACCGCGCTGATGTTACCCAGTTATTGTATCACACATTTGGACTATATGCACACAGTGGAGTTCATTTTATCTCTCCAAGTTCTGACAGAGAGAGGCTCCTGTAAGTTGTCAAAGTCTTTCTGTGTAATGGCTCCGTTTCTGCAGTGACCCACATTAGATCCACAACACAAAATGTGAAATACACACTACGGGCGTGCAAGAGTGAGGCATCGATTTGTCACTCGCCTGTGTGATTTATGAACCTTCCTCTTCCTTCAGACTAGGCTGACCACAAAAGAGAAATTCACACTTGCTAGTCACAGTCACAGGCTAACAAGGTGATGCCCTTGTGTTGCTACCAGTAAGACTCTTCACCGTTGCATGACAGTGCGTCTCACAACTGCAGCTGAGCATCCAGCTCTCCCAGAGGACTCATAAAGTAGATAACATTGTGTCCTCCTCTTGTTTTTGTTTTTTTGTTTTGTGAAGAGAAAATAGACTTCAGCCCTGGAAGCTGCTCCTCTTTTCACAGTTGCCATCATGAAGCATCAGATTAACAGAACAATTCCACACAGCAGTGAGCACACACAGTCTAAATGGCACTCTCTGTGGGCTGGAAATATCAGCTGCTCTTAAGCCATCAGTTATGTCAAATGCTAGTTGTCACACTGGCTTCCCACGAGCCTCTGAGACAGATCATTTGTCCTGGAGGCACAGGGTGATTTAATCTGGGATAAGTCGCGCTGAAGGCAATTTGAACCGTGCAAAAATCGGATCTTAGTTATTGCTTATAGTTTTTGCATCCAGTGTGGGTGTATGAAAGGGTGTGACACCTTTGATGCTATCCAGTGGGACATGTTGACACAATGTCTCCCAACAGTCAATAAAAGGACAATTTAGGCTCAATAAAAAAGCAAATGAAGATGCTGTGGAAGCTGAAAAATAAATTGATTTATTCCACTGCTTGACTAACTCAACCCTCTGTCTCCTCATCTCTTCTTTCTCTGGCTCTTTTAACCTCAAATGCATCACTAGCGATATTAATGGCTCTGTATTTTACAGTACAGTAATCAGTATAATGAGTACTGTGATTGTAAATGTCTTAGCAACGGTACAGTACTTTTTCCCTCTATAATTCTGCTGTAAGAGTTTAATTATCAGCTGTGGGTACCAAAGAATAATGAGAAGTAAGCATAGAAATGTTAAAATCTATCCATGTTTGCAATAAAACTGAATTTGTGCAATAAATGAACACAAAAAATGGGCTGACCTGTAGTGACCTCTATTAAATAACACAATAGATTTCATAATTCATTAATGTTTTGGTTTTCCAAAATAAAAGATATCAGTATTCCTCTGTAATATCGGTAATAAACACACATAGGCACTATTTATGATCAGGCACTGTATGTTTAAACACACTAATTAGAGATTACCATGTATCCAATATGTAATGCTGGAAAATGAAGCTAAAGTCAACAGCAGATAATAATTAAACACTCGTACTCGCAGTTACAGCCTCTTTACCCGGTTCACATTTTGAAATTACCTAACCCACAAGTTCATTATCGTCTGTTATACATTTGAGATAAATTACTGTTATGTACAAAATAATAACTATAGAAGTTAAAACAGTACGAGTACAGTAATCAGACGTAGTAAGCCGTCCTTTGTATCAAACTGGAGAAAAGCTAGAAATAATATGTTCTTTATTAGACAGTAAACAGACCAGTTATACCTTAATTATAAAACATACACCTAAATCACAGCATTATAGTGAACTCCTGTATTGAGATCTTCTATTTGGTTTCCAATTAGAGTATATTTCGGTATAATACAGTCTAAGTAGAGTGTATTCTGGGTCATTATAAGTGGTTTCTGGGTGTATAGTGTCTGATTAGCGTATTATTTCTAGTTTGGTATAAAGGTCAGTTTATTACGTCTTATTAATGCCCCCTAAAATAAAGTATGACTGTTAATACTTACCTGATAATTACTGTACACAGTTGTGCAGTTAATTGTACATTCATGATCCTAAACATAATTACTTTAACCCCATATGGAAATGTAATATATATCATATATGCCCATAAATCAAGAGTGCTGCTGCCATTTATGTTACCTATAAGGCAATATGTGATTATTAAATACCTTGGATATATGGAGGTATATAACATATATGACATTCCCTTATTAAAATTTGTATATGTACATATTTGAAAAATGTCTTTATGTTGAATTTTTTATTTTTGACATGATATATGCTGCAGCCACACATGTTAACAATACATATGTAATTCCTATTTGTGAAGATATAACTTTCTAACATATATGAAATACCCAACAGGCTCTGCAAAAAATATCCAGGTCTATGTGGTGTATTTTCTTCTCCATCTTATAAATCTTTTACAACCATCCAGTTGCTTTCACACACACACACACACACACACACACACACACACACACACACACACACTGAAGCTATGTTTATAAGGGATGACTCTCGAGTTCAGGAGCAGTGGCTGACCAGCGCCACGGGAGATAAGGGTATCACGTCCTCCATGGAGAGCAGCCAGATAAGATACTGGATCAATACAGCGGATACACCAGTGTCACTGCTGCTTAGCAAGGTCATCCTGTCCTTCTGCTATAAACCGGCTTTGTAAGTGCTGGGGATCCAATGGCTTTGCTTTGATTGGCACCACAGGAGGAGCTGGACTTGATTACTGTGCTTATCTGCCGTTTCCACAAAGGAAGGGCTGGTGTGGCGGCCTGAGGTGTAGAGGACATCGATAAATAATCCAAGGGCTCTCCTTCAAATACACAAAAAATCTAGAAAATTAATACTAACTGAGCTAAACAAATGAAAGCACCAAGTCACAGATGATCACATATGAGGAGGCTACTCTTGGTTGGCTGTAGGGATGACTCGACACAGCAGAGACAAGCAACGCTGTGTCATGAGCACATGTTGCACAATTGAGGAAAATTCATTATTCAATACCAAATCTTTTTGAGCCAATCCAAACAGCCATCTGTGAAGAAACATCTGCAGATAAAGGAGATTAAACCACATCAGCCACTCGGATGTATTATTCTACCACTTCTCTGTGTACCACAGATGCGACAGAGCTCGGACCCAGTGGCTTTAACTTGTTTCCATTAGCTTTCACCGTTGTATCTTGGCTAAACACCAGTCCTGCTGTCGCAAGTTGTTTCCTAAAAATGGCTAGAAAATGAGTAGCTGCGGGTTGCCACATGAACAGATGCCATGAGGGTGTTGCAGACTTTTCAGGGAAGCCAGTCTGCACCTGCAAAACCAGGATCTTTTTTGTTTTTATGTGGCTATTTCCTGACTCAGTTTTGATTATCTGATTAATAATGAGTAGTTTTGAAATGATGGCGTTTTCTTTTTTCCTCTGTGGCAAACATAATTCAATCAGAGCACAGTTTGGAGCATCTTTGCAAATCTGAGCATTCATCTTGTCACTGTTTATTCATTAGCAATCATCTGCCTGAGTCTTTTTTTTAACACACCCACACACATATTGTTATTGTTCAAATACCAGTCTCAATTGAAGCGCTGCCTTCTTCTTCTGACGCAGGAAACACACACACACACACACACACACACACACACACACACACACGCACACACATTCTCATAGTCACTAAAAACATTTTCTTTTTACAAGTTCTAAAAGCTTTATTTTCCAAAATCCATCACTTGTCCTCTCTATGGTACAGCACTGTAAGATTTATTTTTTTCAATCCATCCATGCGTACAGTGTTTCCTGCTCTCTAGAGCTATGGAGGGATACCCTGAATGGATGGTCATGTTAGCATTTGCTCAACCTGTCACCCCTGAGAAGGCCTGTCTAATGTGACTTTAGAGGATATTGTCTAAAAAAAGGCCTTGAATTACATCAATAATTGAGTCACCGTCAACAAGGAGGAAAAAAAAAAGCTCACTCAAACAAGAGTTTGTTTGAAATATTTTCTCTTGTACTTTAAAAAAACATGTCGTAAAACCACGTAAATAAACAAAGAAGGAAAAGAAAGAAAAGCATTTTCTCCTGCCCCTGTATGCTGCACAGAGCCTACAATAACATAACCTACTCTCTTCTATGATAGCAGTTCTTTATGATACAGATAACAATAGCAACTCTGATAAAATCTCTATAGTTACTCTATGGTTTCTACATATAATTTGCCTTCTCTAGATTTTGTTATTTTAAGAAAGTTTCAGTTCTTTAGGTCAGAGTTCCCACTGAGCGATAGAAACGAACAAACAGTGAAGATTAAAGGCTGGCTGGTTCACTGAGTAGTGCGACTGGGGAGAATCACATCGGTATGGCGGGGAGACCCGGTGGCTTCGCTTACCCAGAGAGACTTGGGGGTCCTTAAACAGAAATGTACATATGATCCTTTGTAGAAGCACTAGCACTGGATGGCAATTACAGGGTTTTCACGACAGATGGCACTGCTGAATCACAGACAACTATACATATTGCACAATGAGAAATGCATAGGACTCGCTCCATGACTGTAATGTAAGAGAACATGATTTGTTTTGTCGAAGGAAGGATGAAGTGTAACGCTCCAAGTCCTTATGAGACAGTCCATGTAGGCAGAGGGAGGGTGTCAGTAGATATCCTGGGTGGGTACAGCACACGGGCATGAACAGCAATATGACGGTCGATGTTGCACTTGTGACATTTAAATCCTAAAATCTCTGACATAACGTTGTTTTGCTCAGTGGAAGTCGTACAAAAGTTCTCCTGCTCCACTAAAAAGCGAAACAGCAATGTCACGCGGCGCTGAAGCCCCCTCTCCGCAGCGCAAGAGCAGCTATAAATGGAAAAACGGCTCAGCCCAGAGTCACAACATGTGGAGACTGACCATGAGCGTCGAGCATCAAGGGCAGCACCATGAGGACAAGCCCGCGTTTCAATATGACTCTGAGCTGACAACTCAGAGTCGGCCCTTGGCTGTGTTGGAGTACATGATACATTGTTACACGTGTGTACAGTATAGAATAGATAAAGCCATTGACACACTGAAAACACATCATAAACATAAACATACTGAATGTATTGCTTTAAATGTGAGACATGATCGTTCTCACCTGATTGTTTTTTTTGTTTGTTTTTTTTACGAGCAGAATTCTCACTGAAATTGACATGGGATTGTAAAAACATACACCTAGAGCAAAAAAAAAAGAAAAAAAAAAAGAGGTGAATATCAACACAATTTTCATTGCTTTTGTAAGTAAATCAGTTTTAAGGTGCTTTTAATGTGGTTGCCATGGCACTGTGCTTTTGTTCCCTCCCACGCTGTGTGCAGACACTGCAAAAGGATGTCAATCAAGTACTGGCTGAGCAGCCTCCCCACCCACTGTCATCCAAACTTTCCACTGAGCTCTGAATCCCACCACGTCTTCAAGTTATCCATCGTGTTGGCGTTATTTGTGTGATTGTGTGCGCATGTGTTATGGGGGGGTTCCCTCTTCTTCTTCATCATCATCTCATGCAGAGATAACGGCAAGTAAAATTGAGAGCAACAGCGAGCTGACGACAGCGGGGTGAAGGAGGAAGGGGAAGAAAAAAGAGGGGAAAGATATAATGGCATCCATAGCTGTAAGAATATTTCATGCCGCTAGCTCGGTGAGAACATAATGTTCGAGCTGCATTTGCGTGAATGATGCACTGGAGCAAAGAAAATCATTCCGAAGACAGATTTGCAAATTGAAACAAAGTCAAGTTGACAAGCTGACCTTTTCTGGACCTTAATGAGTGCTTAATCCTGGGGATACAGGGGAGGAAAAGAAATCTGGAGGGCTCTGACTGTGGCTCTGACTCAGAGAGAAAGAAATGTGTTGATTATACGAGTTTAGGGCTCGGGGAAACTGTGTTTGGGAGAGGGCTGGAGGTGCAAAATGGTGCTATAGGGGTTTAAACATGGACAATCAGTATGTATTTAGAGCTTCATATACCACCCACATGTATCCTTCAAATGTTTTAATTCGTACAGACAGACAGTTGTTTGATAATTGCCATATCCGAGATGGATTTGGCCTTAGATGATCCTCTAAGCTTGTTGACACTGGCTGGTCCAGTCATACAGGAGGATGACTCGGGTTCAGCTGCTTTAATGAACTATGATCTTCTCGCCTTTCATAAAACCCCCAAACCAATAAGTTAAAAACGTTTTTAAAAGAGCATCAAGTAAAGGGACCTTATTTTGTGGCAACCACACTAAACATACATCTAGACTTGTCTATATTTGTTCTCTAATAAATTACACAATAATATCAGAATCCAAACCACGTTGACCCATGAAATGGCTATAGAAGTGGCCTCTGTGCACCAGTCACTGTCTGGAGGCCTGTCCTCCTCCTTAGGTCATGATAAGAGGAGCAGAAAGAAGGCATGATGGGAGATCTTGGCCTTTATGATAGGAACAGCTCTCAGGCCTAACGGCCTCCTGAGCATCAGGACTTGTGCACTCTTTCCATCGTAAGTCAGGCGGGCTGCATAGTTTGCGTGTGGCCTTTGTTATGTGGGTCACACTAGAGGAGGGCCTGGGGTTTGGTAAAGGGACACGGGTGGAGCTCAAATGAGAAGTGGGTCAAGTCTTTAGTAGGGGGAGAAGATGATGGGTGTGTGTGTGGCCCGCAGCGGCCCCGGAGCAGGCCGAAACAGTGCAGGGCCCAGGAAGGGGGTCTGGATGAAGGTGGTGGTGCCCACTGGGTGGCGCAGAGCCAGCGGATTAGTTGCCACTGTGCACAGGGTTGGCGGGGTGAGGGGGCTGGGCAGGAAGCCAGTTGTCAAGCTCTTGGTCAGCTGCTTCTGCAAGGCCAGCTTGGTCTGGAGAAGACAGGAGGGGGAGCGGTGAGAAGTGAGAGAAGAACACAGTGAAGGCAGAGCACCTGTACTGGGAAACATGCTTCCCGAACTCATTCACTATTATTATAGAGGAATTCACTTTTACTGTATCTCATGATAGTTTGTTGCATGAACACTCATCAGATCCACATAGTAGGTTGATGCAGTAACTGCAGTATGGACCCACCCTTTATCAGACAAGGCTTAAATGGCAGCCATTTACTTTAAAGCTCTGGGATGTTAAAAGGTTGGTTGCGATCTTTTTTTGAAACACTTAACTCAGTGACCGTGAAATAAATGCATGGACATTAGATGCGATTTGCTATGTTGAATGTATGAAATGAAACCAAAATCCCCTTTTTATCAAATACTCTCCCTTGTAGACTTGAAAGTTGGATTTAAAAACATTTATTTTGCTCTTTCATAGAGAACAGCAGAGGTCATAGACTCTGAAGCGATGGTGGTAATAGTTTTTAACGTTGATGAATACAGCACTTGCAAATACACACACTACTGCTCCCTTGTAGCATATTAAGCTTTTTTTTTTTTAGCAAAGCAACAATTGTTTGAATCATACTGGTGAGAGGAGACTTTGTTGCAATAGTTTTTATGAATGTTTTAATATGTTCATCTCGCTGAGGCTCAGGGCAGCCATTTTAATCCAATCTCACTGTTGAGACCGACTACAGCTGCTGTCTTCTGCAAATGAGCAAAGTTTTTCAAGCCTGCAGGGGGTCAAGTGTTTGATACAGAAAAGGTGAAGACCTCTCTTTTAGGAAACTTTTAACAAACAAAATAATTCTATGACAAAGAGGTCTAAGAGGAGAATCATGCATCAGACGTTTTCTCAAGATGCTACATATTCCTGTAGATGATTCAAAATATTTTAAATTACATTTCCCACAGATTTCTACAAACTAACTAAGGATCGACTGACTAAGCTAATGTCCGTCCAGAGAGTTGTGAAGTGGAAGCAAAGTGTTTTTTCCCTTTCTGTGTTCCTATTTAAAATTGTTCTTTAGTCCTCTTCCTTAAAGATGCTGTGAGCTTTATTTTCTTAATAAAAATAAGTGTTAAATAGCTCTATATACCAACTGTAATCACTGTTATAGAGTGTTTGCTCAGTAATTCGTCTCTCCTCCCCCCATTCATGGAGGGGATTGCTAACAGCAACACAGACAGGAAGTTAGCAGCTTTAATATCACTGAACAAAGAAACATGGGATCCTCCAGAATAATTTATGAGTTTATGTCATGACTCTCAGCTAATAATTAATTAAGTTTGTTTCTGAAAAATCATGTTTTGTGCATCACCTCTAAAAACTCAGTTTCTAAAAAGTACCCAAAAGTTATACGGAAAGAATAATTCATTTCTTTTTTTTTTTTTTTTATCCTTTTGCCAGTAAAATAATAAAATTTAAAGATGCACTACTTTGGCTGTGATACAGCATGCAGTCTCCAAAGTAATTTAAGTTATCACATAAATGTAGCAGAGTAAAAAATCTATAAAATAAATAATGTAAGTATTTTCCTCTTAAAAGTATGAAGCAACTTCAGTAAAGTACAAGTACCTCAAAATTGTACTTAAGTAAAGTACTTATTTTCATTCCTTTATGTACAAACTACAACACTGATGAGCCCCAGCTGCAACTTACAGAGAAGAAGCCAGTTAGAGGAACAAATCAGAGCAATTTAAAAAGAAAATGTTGTTAGTTGCCGCATTAATTAAAAAAGAAAGAAGGAAAAAAAAGAGATGTTTCATTTCCTTCATTGGATAGTGAGAGGTACAGGCAGACAGGAAATGTGGAAACAGAGAGGTGGAGGCGGTGTGTGTGTCATGCACTGAAACAGAGAAGAATCCAAGAGTGAATTTGTGCTGTTGGTTGTTTTAATATTTTTTATATATAGCAGAATTTTAAGCTCTTTGATTGGATTTGTCCCTTGAAATCCCTTTTTCTCCAAACTAGCACCTTTGACTGTTTATTTAAAAAGCAGTTAGAGTTGCATGCCCATCAAAGATGTAGAAGTGCTTCAACTGTGAATCACAAAACGTTTTCTATGAGAATATTCATCAGATTCTTTCCTCCAGAAACCAGGAGCACCTGAAACACCTCCTCCCACTTCACAACTCTCTTGGCATCACCACCTGCGTGTAAAATGAGCAGCACCTCATGTAAAACAACAAGAAAAAAATTTAAAAAATAAATAAAAAATCAATGATTTCTTTATTATCTCTGCTCAGTCCCCTGCCCCGTGGCCAGGCCTAAAGTTCAGCCATCTGAAGCCCTCGCCCTCCAATCCAACCCCAGACTCGGCCTCTCCTGCCACTGACCTGCGAGGAGAGGGAGGTGAGATTGTACTGGCTGAACGCTTTCTTCATGGCAGACACAGCCACGCCTGCATAGCCACTCCATCTCACGTTCTGTAGGATGGAGGAGGAGGAAGAGGAGGAGGAGGTGGAGGAGGAGGAGTGAGGGGAGAAGGAGAGATGGGGAGGTGTGTATATGACAGGAGCAGAGAAGTGATTAATCTGGAGTGCTGATTCAGGCTGCTGTTGTCAGAGCTGGTCAGTGGGGAGCGAGCAGGACTATTTTCGACCTGTCTCAGGGGTAGGGGACTCACTGAGTACAACAGTGTGCTTAACCTCTATGACAGTACAGGCACACTAGCATGCTGCCTCACCAAGACACAGGAGCCCCTCAGCGCAGTGTAATGAGATCTGTGCGTTTGTCTGTCGGGGCCGGGGTCAAATCAGTTAACTCAAACGCAGATAAATTAAATCTGGTGTTTAAAAATGCATTAGCTTACAAGCAAGGCTGAATTTACTCCTGGTTTTGGCACGTGTGTGTACGGCATGTTCAAGCATATCTGCAGTGAGAGAAAGGCAATTATGTGCTGTTTGTCTTCCTCGAGTGTGCGTGCATGCGCGCATATTTGCGTGACAGTGTTTTGTTTGTCCGTGTCTTTACGCTGAGACTTACCGCTAAGCTGGAGCTTGGCTGGCTCTTGCTGTGGGGGGTAAATTTGGGTTTGGGTGGTTTTCCGGCCAGCCTATCCTTGTGCCTTCTGCTATTCATGTGCTGCGGAAGACGAGCAGAAATACCATCAGCGGGCTAACAAACATCTGTTGTACCACAGCGGAACAACTTCAAAATTTTATCTGCTGAATTAATAATGGATACATATTGAGTTTGACTGAAGTGCACAGAAATTACATCACATTACTTCCCACCGCAGCCACACTCTGTCCTCCTCTGGCTGCAGTACTAACAGGCTTATGTCCTCCTGGGATAGGGGATGTTTATATAAGCCTGGTGGAATGCATTTAAAGCTAAAGCAGCCCGGGTGCTCACTCATGCCAGCATATCCCGTATCTTTTCCACATTCCACTCCACCATAGGCGCCTTTTCCAAGACAATCCCTTCGCTCAGATGTAGCACTTAATGAACATCAAAAAGGGGAGAAATTACTTCCCCAAACTGGTTTGATGCCAACGTAGCCAGCAAATTAAACACAGTAGCTTTGCAATTATGAGTGGTAAATAAACGCCTGCTCACTGAAGAGCTTGGCAGTTAGTTACAGCATCGGATGATATCTGTCTAATGTGGAGAAATAGCTGCTGCTTAAATGTGCCCTGCACTCACAGCCCGCTTTCAATGGCTTCATTCATGTGGCTGTAAATGAAACTGCCGCTTTGATTTAAGCCATCCCTCCATCAAGGTTATGTTAAAATGGTCTCTTGAATAACTCATCATTCATATTTAGCATTTTAATATACATCGTTTGTGATGGCTCTTATAATTGTAACATTAGAGGTCAGTCTGGTCTCAGTTCAGTATCTAATATCAGCCTTTTGATGTGCCAGGTAATTACCGACTATTTGCAGGAAGTTCTGTTTTTTAATTCATTCTGTGGCCACATCATCTGCCTATGGAGGTGAGGTAATTATATGCAATATTTTCTCCGCTAGCTGATGTGATTTGGCTGGAGTGCTTATTTCTGCAGAGTTGACAGTACTTCTATGGCCTTTTTGAAGAAAATTCTAGGCTGTTAGAAGCACTCTCGCTTAGGACTAGGTTGCTTCCCTCCTCATCTTTCATTTCGTACAGCACAAGAATGATAGTGAAGACCCAGAATGTGATTTTGTCCTCTTACTCCGATACTTCACAACCACAAAGTTCTGATGCATTTCACGAGGCTAAAAGTTTCCGCCACTTCAAGATAGATTTCCATCCAACCCGACCTGTATCGAGCCAATCCCAGCCATCCACCTAATACGGGTTGATTTATTGACTTTACTCACAGTCTGATACAATGTTCTGTGAGCCAGTGGGATTTGAGCATGGTTGGTCGGGTTGTCCACGCTGACATGAGAAGAATAACTCCACATTCATTCATTTGTACCAACTCTCTAAAAATTGGGAAACCTCAAAATCTTTCTATTACAATGGCAGACAGGTGAACTGTACGTATAAATGCAATAGAACAGAAATATTAATGTGTCTTACCTGGCTAAGCTGGGTCTCAGAGTTCACAAAGATCTCACACACTTCACACTGATAGTTCTTGCTGGGCACCCCGACACTGCCTTTGCTGCCCAGCCGCTTGCTCTTGCAGCCGGCGCGAGCTGCCACTACTTTCCCCCTGCGTCGAGGCAGAACGCTGTGACCCTCCAGCATCAGTTTGTGCTTTGTACCTGGTGGAGAGAGAAGTGAAGTGGCATGTTGGTTGTGGTCCAAATCAAATACAACTAAAGATCAGTTAGTGCAAATTCCTTTCTAGAAAAGTCTTGTACCACTGTTATGTGCTTCCAGTTGAGAGACGGAGTTGACTGTGACTTTACAGACAGGACAATGGAGGTGAGCCTTGCTCTTCTTGGGGTCCTTCTCATCATCTGTACGTGGTTCCCCATTTGTGCTGGACTCGTCTGCATGGCTGCCCGTCTCGGTGGTCGGGCCTGCGGCCTCGGCGGCGTCGGCGGCCTCTGGGACCTCGGGGGCGCTAGTGTCTGAGGCAGTCTCTGAGAGCTGTGAGGAAGGTGAAATCTGAGGAGGGGAGAGGGTGACCAACTCCACTGAGGAAACCTCGGATACTGGTGTCAGCATAACTGAGCTCCTGGGACTCTCCTCCAGCTTCGCCTCCAGGTTGGTTTGCTCTAGATCAGACTGAAGAGCTGCATAAAGAGGTAGAAATAAACACAACATCAGCAAACTGGTCGCTACCAAGCCCTGCGGGAAAACTCTGGCTGTTTGGATGCTAAATACTCCACTATATTCACCTGCTACTTGTTAACTGTGGGTGTGGGTTTTACATTTTTTTTTATAAAGAGGCAAAAAGTTGCTTGCTGCAGTTATCTGTATGTTTTATGTATAACACTTGAAAAATTGCAATTTTATTTCTACACATGTAAAATACTGAATACGTGACACGTGTAAGAGGCCTCAGAGTTGTTCAAAGGCTCCTTCGTTTCCTTATCATTGCTTTCTGTTCAGTCATTGATTGAAGTTTTAAAACACTAAGTGAGAAGTTGAGAACATTTTTAAAATAACTTGCTGATTATAAGCTTTTTCCATTGCGGTTAATATAATCCCAAGCTTCATTTCTGAAAAAATCAATGAGCCGGCGAGAAAAATCAGCTTGCATGTTTAAACAAAACACTCTTTTGATTAACTTTTTGAGTGCAAATAAAAAGTCGCTTGAATCAATCTCCAAATAACCATTTCTCTTTTAATGCAATATTTGAGCCCACTTTAAGAGTGCTTTTCAACCGCTTGCTTTGTGGCATTTTCTGATATAGTATCTGCCTTTGTTTAAAGCCATGTGGAACCGACTAGATTAGCATTGGTTTAGGCGACTAAATGCCATCAGCCTCCTTCCTCCTTTCTCCCTTCCTTCCTTCTCCTTCGCTCTCCCTCACTATTCAAATATCAAGTGGACCTGGAGTCTCAGTCAATATAAACAAACCCATTGACTGCCGGGCCCGGCCGATAAGTCACTAGAGTTCCATTACACGTCTCCCCTTCACCCCTTTGTTCTCCCGGGGGAGTCGCACACTTCACCCCAGAGCACCGTGCGCTACGCTCGCTGAATATCTCCATTTCATTTGGTGCACACACACACAACACACGCACACAACCCTCCACAATGAAACTGTGCCCCATTGATTTTCCCTTTTACGTCTCAGAGTAAATTCATCATTCGAGATAAGGGTCTTCCTCTCCCATTCCCGCTAAAGAAAAAGAACCTATATAGGAGCAAGATTAGGCAGCTGCCTCGCTGTAATGAGAGTGACCCCAGAGGGATTTGAGCTCCTCTGTGGGGGGGGGGGGGCGGGGGTAGGTACGATCCCGAGCTTATGTGAGAGACGGGGCCACCTGAGAAGCCTCTGGAGGGGAGTGATACTGATCAATGGATTTAGCAGGAACCTTACAGAGGAAACATGGAGTGCTGCTGGGAATCAAAGCCCTCTAAAATCCAAAGACTCACATCATGAAGGACCTCATCCAGCCAAGACTCATTTCTCCACTGACATAAGGTATCTCTCATTTTTAAAAAGGCTTAAAGGGGTAACGAGTTAGATAAATTTACATGTAATAATGACTTTTTGAACCTGATATGAAAAATTAGAAGTAACCCATCTCTTTTGGTTGCCTTTGCAAGCCTTTGGACGATTTCTTTAAGTTGCTTTATTTTGCTGGACTGTGGATTTCTTTGTGAAGAACTTGTGTTGGATTTTTCTGCAACCTCAGTGCCCCTCTCCGCTAACAGAGAGCAACAGTAGCTAATGCTGATTTAGAAATGGTTTCGGCTAACATGAACTAATGACCGGCTTCCAGCACAATAAAAAAGGTTCAACAGAGCCCCTTTAAACTTTAAAAGGCAGCCACAAAGGAAAAATAACCAGTGAATCTTTTGCTTTTATATTGAAAGATGAATCCATTAATCAAGCAGTCAATGTTAATAATCATTTTAGTCATTTATCAAGCTACAACTTCAAACTGGTGTCCACTGGTTATTATGGAAGCCCATTTTTGCAAGTAAAAGAAAAAGACATGATAAGTTAGTCATGATAAAAATATCTACTTCTGACTTAATGTCTGATTATAACTATACATTTTAAACAGATTATAATGTCTGATTTGAGTATTTGTTTTTATTTTTATTATGACTAACTTTTCATGTAATTGTTTCCTTTCCTGGCAGAAATGTGCTTCCATAGGTTCTGGCTTCCAAGATGCGAGGATTTGCTGCTTTTTTCTCTTTAATATTATTGTAAATTTAATCATTTGGTTTTTAATTGTTGTTTGAACAAAACTATCGATTTTAAGACGACACCTCTGAGAAATTGGTGATGGTGGGTGGCAGTTCAGGCATTTTTACAGACTGAAAAATAATTGCTTGATAAAAATAACCCGCAGATTGATTAAGTAAATAATCGTAGTTGCAGCCCTGATGGGAAGCGGAGAAAAGATCTGTTTTTTTACTTTTTTTTTTTTTTTGCTGCAGACTGGGATCAAAAGTCCTGCAAAACTGATAAAAATAAATTTCTGATAAAAGTCCCGTCTGTCCTTTTCACTAAAAAGTATCTCTCTGTCTCCTCGTCACCCACTTGCTCTCTGACCATCTACATAATGAGAGAAACTGCCACCAACATTGGCAAACTGTCACACCAAAGGCCAGCGTATTGGCAGCACCAGCAGGGCCTCTGTGGACAAGAACAACACAGCAGCAGATTATAGATATTCGGATCAATGTTATGTTGGCAATCGTCAGTTTTCTTTAACATGAAAAGAATTTAATCCACACTTAAACAGTCAAATCAAATGTGACAGGCTTTTGGAGTGTAAACACATCTGAAGAGATCTCAATTCAGCCGATTGATCGGCTGAGAACTTTAATCACAGCTTAACAGCAGATGAATATGAATACTGGGCTCATTATGCACATGCTTGCATACACATACAGACACAGAGCGCTCGGTGTAGCAGGTGAGCTGTGATCCACGGCAGCCTCAGAACATAAACACATTCCCCGGAGGAAAAGTCTTTGCTTTAAATCATCATTACTGTGGTGACAGCCAGAGTCCCAGCAAAGAGTGGAGTCAATCAAAGCTGAGGTTTGATTGATGCTTGTCACAACTGATGCAGACCCTCTGTCTCTGGGCACCTGCCTGCTGCTCTCTAACTCACTCACTCACTGTGTGCTCACTCCCTCCTTTGTAAGTCTGGGACATGGTTTATAAGCATCGATTAGTCCCTTTGTAAGATTGAAAACGTCGTCTCTGCTCTCCCCCCGACTCCCTCCTGTACTTACAAATTGTTGTGGTACCTTGAATGAATACGAATACTAAAGTAAGGTATGGTCTTGAGACACGTTGGAAAGTTTTACTGTAATGTGACAGAATTTAGGATCAAAAAGCAAAATCACGTACTGAAGTTACACTGCTATGGCTAAAGTTTGGTTAGGTTTAGATCCAAAATTGTGGAATCATCTGGATTCACAACATTACGTGATCATGTGCTCTCGCAAATCCATCTTGCCAGGCTTGAATATATGCGCTTGTGGCCAAATCACAGTGGTTTGGACCAATCAGCATCCTATGAGGAACTGCACTGAAGTTTTTCCTCAATGGAAAACATGTTTTCATTCTCCCAACTGGCATTGCCGAGAGTTTGATTTGCCAACTGGCTCCACTGCTGGTAGCGCTCTCCTATTGTCGATGCGATTGGTTGAATGTAGCCTGTGATGGACAGATGGTTCGTCCAATCCCCTGCCAAGTACTCTTTGAGAGTTTCTTCCCTTTAACACTTTCTAAGGATGACTTCTCCAATTGTGCTGTGTAACAAACCATCTGGCGAGTCAGGTTAGGAAGCATCGGGGTTTGTGCTAAAATTACTGCCTCATTATCGTGAGGTGAACAATTGTGTTCATTGTTAAAATGGCGACAGTCAGTGGGAAACGGGAAGAATATGACATTTTATGGGCCATGATCCATCCACCCCAACTTCCTCTCTCTCTGTGGACTCCTGAAGGACGAGGGTCATAAGGTTTCCAGAGGGCTTTGCGGCATGAACACAAACATATGTTGTTTGTAGATATTTGCCGAAATGACTGATTCTCATATGTCTCTGTGGAGAACAGTCTAAATATAGTTTAACTGACAATCTGTTGGACATTCCCATTGGTGTAGAGGTTGTGTTGGCAGTTTAAGGTCCCACATTTAGATCTGGCCCTGCCCCCCGTATTGCTAGGGGGGCTCTCTATCAAAATGACATTTGAATAGTGTTTTCCGAGAGCTGGATAGAAAGTCAGGTGCAGAGCCGGACCTTCTGGAGGAATAAACACCCAGAGTCAAATCGGACTCTGCTCTGATCTGGAACCATTTATAGACAGGAGGAGAGCTCAGAGGTTACTTTTTACCTCATGGGAAAAAAAACAAACTGGATTTGTCTTCAATCCTATTTATCAACCTAACTGCAGAAGAGATCTGCAGAGGTGACCTCCATTGTCGGGTGTTTATGTTCTGTTATGATGACTGCCGACTGGAGCTGGAGGGGGTAAAATGTGCTTTACTTCATGAACGCAACATTACAGAGAGGAGAAGGGAAAAGAAGAGAGAGAACCAGAGTCTCTCGTGAGTGCTGGATTGGTTTATGCCGTTGCTTGCTAATGTTAGCTTATGGCTAATGGACAGTGAGGTTATCAGGCTGTTTGGAGCGGATAAACACTGCGTGAGCAACCCGAATGCACACAAATGATTACTTCGCTTGTGGTGAATACAACCACCACTGCTGATGAAAATATCTCTAATGTGACTCAGGCACAAATGTTCAAAGGTGAGGTAATGTTTTATTCCTGTTAAGTTGAGTCTCATTCCCCGACATCCCCATCCCAAAAGAAAGCGACTGGCTAACCAATAAAACGCTTGGTTACCTTGAGCAAACTTGTGGATTTCTCTGGTTTGAACACTTTATCTATGTTGTGACAAAACCTAAATTTAATTAACTGGTCCGGTCCACTGTGGCACTTGCCGAAATACACTTGGAAAGCAATTTTGTAACTCATCGTTTGTTCTTGTTTACCTCGGAAAAAGTGCACTTTGAACGCCATCCAGCCACTGAAAGTCAAAAGGTGGTATATAAATGGCTGTGGCCTCCTGCGTCTAAACGTGCATTATTTTAACAGAGCTGAGGAGACTGACCTTGTGGGCTGGGAGTCCGTTTATTCTGAGCCAGACTGACTGCTTAGAGTAGCAGCCGACAGGTGTGTTATTGGTTCCTGATGGCAGACAATGTGGGCATTACCCTCAGACAGCTCCCCACCAGCCTCCAGTTTCATGGCAGACATAACTCATTTCATAGAGTGTTAATTTGGAGCGCTATTCCATTACAGGTTGGCATTGTGGTGCATGCCACCACTGGCTCGCACTGCTGCATTTCAATTTCACATTAGGCCAATCACACAATTGGGCTTATTAAAAGAGTGTTCCTCCTCACAAAATTGCCCTGGAACTGTAAAATTATTCACAGCATAAAAACTAGCTCTGACTTATCTACTTTCTCTCTCCACTGACCCCCCTTCCCTCCGTGCCTATTCTCCCTGTCTCTCTCTCTCTCTGTCTCCTTCATTCATTTCATCTTATCTCTCATTTTCCACTCATCATCTTGTTTCGTCCCCACTGCTGCTTCCCTCTTTCAGAGCTCTCCTTTGCAACAGCGGAATATTAAAATGAGATTTGATGAGAGCGTTATCAGGCTCCCAGTCTTTTGTCCACTTTCTCCTTTCTGAAGGAGACTCTTAGTGCTCAAGGCAAAAAACCGAAATGCGGATGTCTGTGTGTATCCACGTGCACGGGAGCATGTCTACGAGGAGTACAAACTGTCTCCCTCTTCTCTCAGTACCTTCATATCTCTTCTCTAATATTCCATTGAGCATCCAAGCGCATTTTGAAATTCTGCTCAGATAGCGATCTTCTCCGGGGGCGGGGGAGAAGATGAAGGAGGAAGGTAGAGCGGTGAGAGAGGGGAAAACGGCTCTACCGCTGCTCCACCACCATCACCTTGGATGTATAAATGAAAAGCGTGGACCCAGACGAGTGCAACACGAGAAGGTAATGGGCTCACTCTGCAGTCAAAGTGCCACTGGAACAATTTATGCTCTCTGAGCCGAAGCTGCAGCCGTGTCATGTGGAAAAGTCAACATCCATATTGTGCTGAAAGAAAACCAACGCACTCTTATAAAGAGTTAAAATGTCTATATTTATACCACCAATGCAAAAACATTTTAACTCTTTGTAAAACAAGATCAGTGCCTTTGACTGCCCCTCGAATGAAACTCTCGCCACTATTTTGCTCCCTCTCAACTCACCCAGCACTGTGTTGTTCTTTCCATGCCGCACAAATACACCAATTCTGGTTCTACAACTACCCTCTCTATCTTACCGAGATAGATCTGAGCGAGCGAGGAAGTGAAGGGGAGGTCAAACACTGGATATTAAGAGGCAAAGGAGGTGAAAAACGATCCCAGTGTGCCTACGATCTTTCTCAGCCGGCCCCTTTATTTACACAACATCTCTTGCTCACAGACATCCCACAATCCCACTGCTTCAGAGCCCTCCATCTATCAGAAAGCACAGGGACAGAGAGCCCGGGCAAAGAGGTATGTTTGGGGGGGTAGAGTGGGTTTAAATTGCTGCGGTTTCAATGCACAGAAACACAGAGGGGATAGGAGGGCGAGATGGTGAAGGATAAGGTGTACAGGAGATGTAATCTCAGAGTGTATCACAGCAGAGCAGAGGGAAAGGGATAAGAGAGATGATATGGAGGAGGATGATGGCAGCTGTGAGAAGAGGAGTGGTGGAGAGGGTTTAGAAGGACGAAATGGAGCAGAAGGGGGAACCAAAGTATGATAGAGCTTTTCCTCTCTCTGTCTGTTAACATACTTGTTCCCTCCACTAAGTTTGTATCCATGAGCGCGGGAAGAGCTGCCTCAGATGTGGACGTCTTGCTCCGGTCCCGATCTCGTTCACGATCACGATCTCTGTCTCGGTCCCTCTCCCTTCCCGTGGACGAGGCCTCCCCGGCTCGTCGCTGCCGGTTCTTCTGGGCCTCCATGGCTTTGAGCTTCCGGGCGTGCTTGTGGCCCTTGTAGTGCGCCTCCGCTTGGTTCTGCAGGAGAATGAGAGAAAAAAACAGGTTGGAAAGGGAAAGTGTTTGACTCGATGCGTTATCAGCTGGAGAGACTGGAGCCCACGTGCAATAAATGTTAAAATTCACGCCTGACTATTTGCTCTCTCGCGGGCATGCACAGGCTGCATGGAGGAGAGTCTGTTTCCACCTGATAACAGCGATGGCACATTGGGAGGCCAGAGGTATAATTGCATGTGTAATATGCAACAAGAGAGAGGATCCCATCTCCACAACTACCCTATTAATGTGCACTGTGAGAGTCAGCCTCTGCAAGTCCTAGACACGTTGCAATACATACTAATGTCACACACATCTGCGCACTCACGAGCACACAAACCCACACTCACAACTCAGACACATTCTTACTGATTGCGAGGGGGCAGTAAACACGTTCACACAAATTTCCTTCCGGGTGGATTTACCTTCACATTCTCATCATTCTCACGGCCCCTGTTCAATCCGAGAACAAAGCCTCTGTTGTCGGAGCAAGCGGGGGTACATAAGAATATCAGAGAAATCAATAGAGAGATCACTCATTAACAGTGAAAACAACCTCTGGGGATCAGCTCTCATCAGCTCCTGGCCTGGAAAGGAGGGTAGGAGCAGAACTAGAGCTCCGATACATTATGGAAAAAGTACCATACATATACACCATTCAGTAGAATAAGGGCTAAATGAGGATGTGTATGGGATTTTAGTTTAAAACATTCAAAATTTTACTAAAATGATCAACAGAATGTGAAGAAATAACTGTTTTGACGTTATGATGACTGTTCTGTTGCAGAGATGTCTACAGAAGTTAGCATGCTAACCAGCTAGCCCTGGCTCATCCTGGTCCAAAGCTCCTGCGCTAGCGGCGTAAACACCAACACTCCCCAGGCCCCAGATTTTCCGTATTGCTGCACTACAGGTTTGCATCGCACTGGTGGGAAACGGCTTTAATAGGGATATTTTCATCCCCACAGTACTTAAGAGATGGATGAAGGATTAAGTCTTTTTTTTTCTAAATGGTGTATGTTTTGACAAGCGGTGCAAGGTAAGATGTTTCTCAAGGACTGCAGTGCTTCATTTCATGCTCTTATCCAGTTTTAATTCCTCGTGAAATAAATCATGCAAATCCTCCGGCACCAAACAAGTCGAGTAAATAGAAAGTGGACTTCGCTTTGAAGACTCCTGAGTGAGGAATAAATACAAATGCAGAATCAAAAACGCTTTTTCATTAGGAGCAAAATGTGGATTTCTCTGATTACCTGAGCATCAACGATACATTAAGTCCAGTAAGCAATAAATAAGGTTGCGTAAACACCGGCAGTCTAGGGATGGTATTAAACATACACACTTCACATTAGCGAGCCTAATGGTGCAATATAGAGGAGGCCTATAACTAATGTGGCTGTCAAAGCATCTGTAAAACAACTCTAATACTTCGGTGCACCGTGTGACGGATCTACCGTGAAAAGGCTTCAGAGATTAGTGTGATGTGACAAATTCAGGCAGCGCCTTCGCCACCACCACCACCACCGGTCTCACTGTCCAACTGTGTCTCAGAGGAGGCAGAAGGACAAGGTGTGAAATGAGCTTTGGTTTTCACATCAGCACCACGGCCAGCAGGGTACAGTTCTCTTCTAAGGGATACTTGATGTCCTGTGATTAAGCAACGTTACGGCTAAAAGTAAACATCAGGCTATATCTGGTGCATGGGCATATGTTTAGTGGGTGTGGAACATGGCTGTGAAATGGCTCTGATCCTCTCTCCCAGTAATGAGTTGCTTGTAGCCAAAAAAGTAACAAAGACATAAAGATGAAGTGGATGTAGTGTGTTGGTTTGCTTAATTAAACAATCACTGTTCTGCCTATTTTGATTGTAGAAGTGCACAGAACCATAGGTTTCCCCTCAAGTCAGTAAAAATGAAGGAGTAAGACGGAGTCAGGCACTGCCAAAAATGGTGTCACACACTTTGAGCTTCACACTGCCATTTCCGAAGCTCATGGCTCGGTCCACTATTTCTTACCCTCAATATTTTGCACCTGCAACCACACCCAACATTGATGTCACAGTGCAGTGTCACACCCCAGAGTACACCTCTACATCACTGCAGCTAGGGTGAGAATCTGAATCACTGGAGTTGAACAAAAACAAGATTTTCAGCTGGTGTTCAGGTGCTCTTTGGGGTCAATTTGTGCTATACTGAGCAGCAGAGACAGTTCAGTCAGTTCCCTTTGAGCATTATTCACAATGATAACTTGGTATAATATCTGAGCAAACTCTGAGGAGGTTGCACAGGAGTGTTAGGAAAGTACTCACACTCTCAGAGAGACAGATAAAGCGACAGTCAGACCTGACACTCCTCTTTAAGTCGGTGTGCAGACTCAGGGAATGGGATTTGCTCTAGTGTGTGAAGAGCACGTCTGAGTCTCCTCTCCCCCTCAGCTCCTTGTCTCCTGTGCCTCAGCCCTGCTTTGAAGACAGGGTCCAAAAAAAAAGTGTGTGTGCCTGAGTGTGTGTGTATTTTACTGTGCCCAGACATGAGTTGTCTGAAGGCTTCCCGGACTATTATCTGTTTGTTTTTGTGAATATGCATGAAATGTCATGGGATGTTTGCTTGTGTGTGCGTGCATGTGCATATGCACGCTGGTGTGCATGTGTACAGTATGCATGTGTATGCATGTGTGCGTGAGCTAGAGGTGGCAAGGATGGGAGAAATGGAACGAGGAGCTGGGGGTGCTGCTTCCCGCTGGGGCTGCTGATTGTTTCTGCTCTTTGCTGATAAACAGCAGCTCTCCCTGCTGTCTAATCCCTCATACCAAGACAGACAGACAGATACACACACACACACAAACACACACACACACACAGACTTCACTGAAACCAAACATACTTTTAAACACGCATAACTAGAAAAAGAATACCAACTTTCGATTTAAAAGGTGCATTAATCTGCAAAAAGGCGATCCATTTATTTTTGTCTTGTATATGCACACAAAGAAACACACATTTGCTTATTCACACACACACACACACACACCCACAGGTGCACACACACATACAGTATGCACAAACATATTGAGTGAGTGGGGATGATAAGAGCTGAGGTAATTGAGGAACAGACACATTTTTAAAAAACAACATTCAAGAAGATAGCAGAAGCACAAAACAAAGAGATGTTGTTTTCCGAGGCTAGACTCACATTTTGCTATAGATTGCTTTTATGTTCTAAATTACACAGTCTGGCAAGTCGTCGCTTTCTCTCTCTTAAGTCTCACAACCTCTTTATCTTTCTCATAAACACCGAGACATAAAACCACCGGAACATTTCTTACCGTTGAGTTAAAGCGCAGGTGGCAAATGTTGCAGGAGATAATCTGTTTCTTCTTGAGGGGCTGAGGGACACCGAATGTGTGGTTGATCACTGCCTTCTGGACAGGGTCCATCTGAGAGACAGAGAACAGAGACCAGTACAAACAACATTAGCCCTATAAGATTTTATTTTCCCAAATGAGAGATTTTTGTGCAGCAGAACAACTTCACCTCAGAGGCGAGGTGAGCTCGCCAAGATTCAATTTTCAGTGTGGCCATTTTCTATAAAGAATCCTCTAATACAATAGAAGACAGCGGGGCACCACGTTCATGTATCTCCAGTAGCCACAGGATGTAACAGGGAAATAATTTCAGTAATTTCAATGTAACACCCATGGTCCACTCACAGGTGCTTCCACTTATCTGCCTAATTAGACCTCTTCTCTTAATTCTTGTTTCTTACGGAAAGTTTTAAAGAAATGTGCCATGCATGTCAGAAAAATCTGGAGCGTTGTTTTTCCCGTTGATCACGGGGGTCGTACCAACGTCAATCACATCAAAAGGCTGACAAACACAGGGGCATGCACAGGCTCTCGAAGGGGCAGGGGCAAAAAAAATTAATGAATGATAATGAATCACTGTAAACTGATCAATGTTTGTTTATGCCAAAGATTCAGGGAAGTTAAATTAACATCACAGTTGTATGCCTCCACACACCAGTCAAGTTGCTGATCCAGACCTGGCGTTGAATAATGGCCTGAGCATGTTTTGCAGAATATGATGATGTCACAGTGAAGTTGACCTTTGACTTTTTGGATATCAAATGTCATAACTTCTTCATTTTATCCTATTAGACATTTGTGTGTCACATTTTATCATAATCATTGTATGAATATTCTTGAGTTCTGACAAAAAATGTGTCTTGTGAGGTCACAATGGCCTTAACCTTTGACCTTTGGCTGCCAATATCTAATCAGTGCATCCTTGAGTCGTACTGGACATGTGAACCAAATTTGAAGAAATTCCCTCGATGCGTTCACAATAATGGGACTAACGGACACGACAGACAGGCAACCTGAAAACATAATGCCTTGGCTGGAATCGTTGGCATGGAGGCATAAAAATGCTGTTAGTGTGCTTTTTTTTTGTTATTTAAATCATATCCTTCTTCAAAATTCACCAGAATGCAGGAAAGTTTGCAGCAAAGTCTGGAAAAACAAAAATTTGAGAATAGATTTTAAAAATCCTCCCTGGGTTGGAGGTCTCAAGGTTGGCAAGTGTGGTGCGTATCTGCGTTAGTTGAGCAGGTTCACGGCACAAATCTGTAACAAATGAAAACTTCACTCAGTGAAATAGCATGAGGTTTGCATGACCCTGTTATGTGAGCAGAATATCTCAACACCTCTCTTCAAACACAGTGTGTGACTGACTTCTCTGACATCAATAGTCGTTTTGCCTCCACGCATCGAGTAACTTGACCATTGGCCGTATGTCATATTGCTTCTTTTCATAAAAGGTAAAACGCAAAGGTGCATAAAGAGGCGCTTTGAGTTGCCTTTTATGACCCATTAAACAGGAAGTAAGAGGAGTGGCCTACTTCATACTATTCACCAAACTACACTACACGCCAACTAATTCTTCAGTTTTAAAAAGACATATCTTTGTGGTTATTCACATAAGCCAGTTTATACATCGACTCCGCCAAAAGAAAGATGGCCTTCAAACACTCACGTTCTTTCTTTACTCAACAGATGATGGCTCCCTAACCCTTTGTCAAAGCTTTTTCTATCCAGAGCATCTTTTTCAAAAATGATTTCACTTTTTACCGCAACGAATTTCAAGCCAGTGCTGTTATTGAACAATTTGGAAAATGATGTGTTCTGCTGTCATTACAATAGACGATATTTTTCACTTTCAATCTGCTCTGAAATCAGTTGTTGAGAACGTCAATTCTTTGCACACACACAGTTATCAATGTAACACCCATGGTCCACTCACAGGTGCTTCCACTTATCTGCCTAATTAGACCTCTTCTCAGGACAGCGGCGGTGTGAACACAATGTGATTGATCGACATCTTCCTCATTCTTTAGTTGCACCTGTTGATGCTGTAATGACATTTTTACCTCGCTTACTTTTCACACTACACCAATTCTCATTTGTGTCGTACCAATTATCATTGGTAATTGTGATAAATTATTTATTTGTTTATTCATTTATTTTTCGCTGCTTTATCTTTTTTTACGCTTTCTAATTATGACAATGAGGAGCATGACTGCATTCACTTTAATATCTAACAACATTATTTAGTTTTAGTCATATAATAGCCCTCAGTATTGTTCAGTGTTTGTGCTGCGCTGGCAATCACACCGATGGCTCAGTGATTTCACCTGTGCGATATTTAAGTCACCTGAACCATGACTCTGTAAGCACTGATGAAAGTCTGAGTGACTCAACTGTTTGCTGCTGGTTTTAATGTCACTTGATCGTGCAGCGGAGTACTTCTGTGTTATCGTCTTTCTGTGGGTGATTACCAACATTCACTCTTAACACATCGCAGGCTTAAATAATGATAATGGCCGTTCCTGCTCTCAACACTACCAAAAATCCAGACCTTAAAAGGTGCAATATGTAATAAATGGCCACCTCTTGAATTCATACTCCAAAAAAAACTCCTCTGTTAACAGCTGCCATTAGCTAGTTAGCTCAGCTAGCCGTGCAGTAAGTGGTCTGGAATCAGTGTTTTTACAAAGAAGGGCTAGCTGGTTAGCATGCTAACTTCAGTAGGTATGCAACTCAATACATAGACGTCTCTGAACTAACGTCAAAGCTCTTATGTCTTTATATTCTGTTGTTAATTTTTGACTTTTTTAAACTAAACTAAACTAAATACAAGTCTTACATATCACAATGTGTAAGAATGTGCGTATCCCGCCATTGTTCTGTACAACAAAGTGAATATATCAACGGGTGAAGTCTCTTGTGAGTCTCTTGTTAACCTCTTGACTCGACTATAAACCCAGCTTTAAGTTCACGGTTCTCTCTGTTCTTGACACGCCTGCTTTGTTGTTACAAGCCTCGCTACAGCTAATATTTTTATGCAGTTAGAGTTCATTGTGATCTCAGAAATGTGACTGTGTAATACATTATGAATCATTGCAGCCCACGGGGAGGTGTTTCTGGAGAGGCTTTTGGGCAGACTAATTTAGTTTTAACTGACTGTGAAAAGACTGCAGAGAGTCCCTGAACAGCAGACTATAAACAGCAGAGTGAAAGCCGAGGCTTCATTAGGAGGTCTGCATGCCACGATGACAGCTGATTTCATTGCGGCACCCTTCAGCATGGTATCACATATAACAATCACCTTGGATCTCTCCCCAGGCTGGCACAGGGTCTGGCCCAGTCCATTCCTATGCCTGCAGGGACTCAGGATGGCCTGGCAGAGCGCTGTTCTCACACTGACGCTCACCAGATCCACTGCTGAAACTCTCTACTGCCCAGAGATCAAGGAGTGTTGGTGTACTGATGGCAGCGAGGATGGCGCTCTGCCTTTCATTCTTATACACAAGCCTGAACAACATCGGATCCATCCATCCCACACAAAGAGCAGTGGCATGTCTGAGGCAGCTGCCTCCTCCGTGAAGAGGGGAGTCCGCTTACCACAGATTCCTGACGGCCAGGTGTGAGAGGGGATATAAACACACCTGACACTGAACCCTCCACGCTGGAGGTATATCTCTCCCTCAGGGCTTTCTTTGCCTTTGTTGCTTTATTTTGGCCTCTTCAACATGACTCAAAGCTACCTCTGGGAGCAACTGACATCTCCCTTCACCGGCCGGAGCCCGACCACAGAAATCTCGCTCTCCCACTCCTGCTACCCTCTGTCCACCTTAGCAGGGCAGGCTGCACACAGCTATTTGTTTTAAGACCTGAAGAATGTGCCCATTGTCTGTCCGCAGCCATCCTGAACCGACTGCTATAAATGCGTCTTTTGTCCAAGCCCTCCGTCCTCCCCCGCCATCCTGGTGCAGACAGAACTTATCCTGTGCCGGGCAGCTGAGTCCGTGATGGGGTTTCAGTGCAGGTAGAGAGAAAGAAGGAGAAAGATACATGCAGAGAGATGAGGAGAGGGTGAGGAGGGGGAGGATGTAAGAAGGGACACCAGGGGAACCGGAGGATATTTAGTTTGGGAGACAGGTGCATTCATCTTCCCCCCTGCACACGTCCGGCACAACGTGTGCCTTATCAGGGCTCAGAGAACCTGGGGCTCCCAGTTGAATGGACTTTGTGATTAATGCCACAGCTGTGCTGTCAGACTGTGTATTATAGAGGCTAATCATCTCCTCCCGGGACTGAAGCGACACTGATTTGATGTTATTTTCGCAGTTATCATAATTTTCTGCATTCTGGCTGTGGTAGATTCTACATCCTACCGCGAGATGTATTCTATTTAACAATAGCCGACTGAATAGCATTTCCTGTGTAGTACTTTGCTACATTAATATATAATCTACTTCCCATTTATTTACAACAACTTTAGTAATGTTACTGATATGACGACTTTGATGCCCAAAAATAAAATAGTACTTTAAAGGTTCAGTGTGTAGGATTCATTGGAATCTATCAATCTGGAGATTGCAGGTTGCAACTGAGCACCCATGGTCTCACCCACCTAAAACTAAGGACAGTTGTGTTTTTGTTTCCTTACAGTGAGGGAGAGAGTAAGTCGTCTTCATAGAATAATAATAGAACTAGATACTGAACTCAAACATGGCGCCAGTTCAGTCCAGTGAGAATTGCTTGCCTGACACATACGCCAGAAATAGTTTTTCGCTTCCCAGTTTACTTGTGGCTCACTGAATGTGTTCAGTCGTGTTTCTCCCACTGGCCCCGCCTGCAAGTTGTCGTTATGCCCATAGACTTTACATTGTGAGAGCCACTGGAGTCACACCATTCAGACACCTTTATAGGTCTCCAATTTCCCAGCATTGCTAGGAACAACTATGGAGGACGACGTCGACTCTTTACAAGTGTTACTCCTGACTTTGCAAGCCTACATTAGCATGACTAGTCCTCGGGCTGCTGTTGCTACGAGTAGTGAAAATATTCAAAATCTTTTGTTTATTCTCCCGTGAATAAGTCAGAACACGCTACACTAACTGTGTTTTTTAAAGATGGAGGTCATAAGCGGTTTTAGTTGATCCTTTGTTCCAGAAAAGTGTTGGTGCCACTCTGGAACCAGTTTTTCAGTTCTTTGGCTCTTGAAACACAAAGAACTAGTTCCAGAGTAGGCACTGGCTCTGAACCAGCACCTGAACAGTGATATGCTGGATGCCACTACACAATGGACCTTTAAACTCTGTAATGTATTTGCTGTGAGTTGACACAGCCATCATAGAGGCATGAAAAGAGCTGTGAGGCACAGAAGTTGGTTTGAGAATAGAAACGATTTTCCTGTTAAAAAATATGCTTAAACACAGACGAAACACTGACCAGAGACCTGCCCTGCTGCACCCACCACTAATATAAATACATGCGGGTGTTAGAGGAATAAATGTTCTCCATGGTGCCTTTGCTGCTAGGCATGCTGAATCCTCCATAGGGCAATATGGGCGACCCTGTAACCAAAAGCAGTGGGCAGCAGATCAAATGAATACACTATCCTCTTCACATAGCAGGCTGGAGACCCCCTACACATACACTTACACATCATACAGCACACGTTTACGTCTCATCCACCCCCTCACACATGTCCACTGCTGGAAGAACCAGCCAGCCAGATGTCTGTGTGGCCCTACCTCTCTCTCTCTCTCATCCTACCTTTTTTCGCTTGGTTTGAAAAGGTGTTAAGTGCACGCTGGAGCGAAAGCTCTGGCTTATGTTTCATTTACAGACCACAGAACTGGGGATGGTTTCACAGTGTGCAATGAGGGAAGCGAGCAGCCTCATACACACACACACATCAAGTGTAAAACTAGTATCAAAGAACTCAGAAGTGCCGACACACACACACACACACACACACACACACACACACACACACACACACACACACACGCACACACACACACACACACACACACACACACACACAAACAGACAATGGGTAGAGAGCTGGCGAGTAAAGGATCAAAGAAACAAGTTTTTAATTCCAGGCACACAGGCAAGGTAAGCATCAGAGCCCAGGGCCTTCAAAACTGAACAGTTGGTTGCTGACCTTTGAAACAAATTAAAAAGGGTCTCATCTGCAGCGACGCTGATTCTGAGGTGACAGCTAGCCATTCTGAGAGGTGAAACAATGCTTGAATAAAGATTAGCACCCCACAACTGAGGTAAGGCCTCAGGAGTACGGTATATATGAGTATTGGAGGCTAGGGTCTGGCAGAACAGATGAAGAAGAAGAACAATCTTTATTGGTCACACACGATCGAGTACAAAACTTTGAAACTTTGTTCTCTGCAGTTAACATCCCCGAGGAGCAGTGGGTAGCCACTGTATGCCACCGGGTACCAACTCCAGGTCTATGCCAGTGCTTCAGACAGGGACACTGACAGGACAATTAACCTAAAGCACATGCTTTGATGGTGGGGAAACAGGAGCAGCTCAAGAACTCCCGCGTGAGCATGAGGAAATCATTGAAACTCCACACAAAAAGTCCCTGACCCAGCCGGGAGTTAAACCAACATTTTTGTTTCAAGGCGACGGTGCATCTACTCATGGACAGGAAGCTAGCTAACTAAACCACGTACAGCTCAGCAAAGGAGGGCGCCATTAATGCTTACGTCATGCTCTTTCACAAGCATGAGCCGCTTGCCCATGACTAGATGCATGCGTTCTCCTGTGCGCTGATACGTTGTACTTTACGTTGTACCCTAACCCTAACCCTTTTGAGCATGTAAACCTATTCTAGTATTAACCCAAAGAGAAATTATGAATCTGAAATTGAATGAGCATAAAATGTCCCCTTCAAACTGCTCACTAAAAGGTCTGTGGATTATCTTGAGTGACCAGGTCATGATTTCTTAAAAGACACACTGCTGTTGAGTTCTCCAAAGATGTGTGGAGCGCCACGCGCCAAGTGGTCTCTCTTCGATTACATTCAAAAGAAGGCAGACGTCTCCACAGCTGATATCTACAAAACTCGGCTGCTCACACCAAAACAATCTCGATAAATAGCATGACAGCTGGGAGGAAGAACATGTATTTTTTTATTCTGGTGAAAATGTCCATTAATATGTTTACAAGTTGTTGTTTTTTTTTATCAACACCTCTGATGAGTGATAGTTGTCTCATATTCTGGCACTACACTAACACTTTCAAAGAGTACGGAAGAGGAAATGAGACATTTTGTTCTCAAGCTCAAAATAGCCTAACAGTTAACAGTTAACAGTAAAATCGCAAAAGGATTTCTCTGTGGTGAAACGAGTCAACTCTTCACATGATATTTCTGCTGGATCTAATTAGGCTATGCTGAGCTCAACTGGAGACCTTTTTTGTTGCTGATAAAAGTCATAGATTAATTGGTTGCACTTTAATTCTCCTGCTCATCTAAATGATCGCAGGTGCCACAGAGCCGTTGCACTCACCGTGTTAAAGTTGGGAAAGAGGCTGAGGGGAGAGGATCCATTGAGTCTGAAGGGCAGGAGGTGTTTGAGGTCGAGCTGAGGTTGCAGAGGCCGTCCTGGGACAGGGAGGGAAGCCAGAAGGGGGCTGCCCTGGGCTGACGTACCTGGACAACACGAAGAGATAGATGTTAGAAGTTAAGAAACGACCGGGAAACATTAACATGAGGGACGTTTTTGTATCAGGAGTGGAACTGCGCCAGTGGCTTCCGAAAGGTCACACGCTGCGCTCAGAGGAGGCCCGACTTTGATTTATTTGATACCGGAGGCACTGTTACACCTCCATTTGACACCCAACGCACATTGCACAACTCAAACGTGTGTGTACGAGTGTGCTTGTGCTTTTATCTGGGACGAAGTGTGTCAGAATGTGTGTGTTTCTGTTTTTATACAGACAATAGAAGCTGGTGTACATGTGTGTTGGGGGGGGGCAGTTTTGTTGGAGACTTAATACTCCCATCACCCCAATTGCCCGAGCTGATCCCCCAAGGACACACACCTACCGTCATGTACATACACACACACACACACACACACACACACACACACACACAAACATCATTTAATTACTGATTTATTGGCTGAGGAAAGGTGCCTGTGCGAGGGGAAGATGGGAGATATCGGATTTCAAATGGACCAGGGATGAAGAGATTTCTAATTTTCCGCTTGGCTGCGTTTCAGTGGACCGGTGCGCTCACCGGTGTGCAGGCACTTATCCCAGCACCAGGATCAATCATTGGTGTCAGCTGCAGGTCACCGTGGCCACCCCAAAGTACGCCTATCATGTGAGTCCCACACACATATACGCTGTGAGGCCGTTTGACTTGCGTGTGTGTGATAAGGCACACCGTAGGCAAGAAAATAAAGAAAAAAGCAGTAACTGACCTTGAAATACACCAGCAGCTTAGAAATAGAAATGATTTGCCAGAAAATAGCTACTTCTCAAGATAGGAGAGGGAGTGCAAGATCTCAGAGACAGATGGTGAGATACAAAAGGAAACGCTGAAGACAGAAACACTGTCTCAAAAATCGGTAATATTTTCATGGCTACGAGTGCACAGTGTATGGTGCTTCTCTGTCTGTGAATTCGACATTGAGTCTTAGAAATGTTTCATGTCAAATTATACATTTTGTTCCACATTAAAGCTGCTACCAAGAACTCTCATGTTTCGTTGATTCTGGCGGCCCCTGTGGACAAAAGCAGTATGAGCACCACCGCCTCTTGTGATCTGGTTTGAAAGCAAGTGAATCAAAGACGCATTGAACTTCTAATGATATCTCATTTGAACACAGCTGTTTGCAGGATGCATAGCGATGAGGAAATGTATTTTATTTTAAACTATGTTTCAGTGCCGTACTACCAGACTACGGAGCAGTCAGAATCCTCAACTCATCTTCAGCACGCCACCATATAAAAATGTTTTATTTTAAAATTTTCCAACCTGGATATGTTGGAATCCGACTTAGTGACAGACATTAAGAATAACTATAGTAACCATATAGGAGCATGAGTGTATCAACAGCATCAAGAGGTTTATCAGATCTTGAGTTGAATAACCTGCTCACCAAGACAACCCACTATACCATAATTACACGGCGGCCATTTTCCTTCAACGTCAGGCTCAGATTGGGACACTTGAATGCTGGGATAATGTTACGTTGCTGTATTCCAGGTTGCAAGTCAGTAATCTGACAAATTGTTATCATTTCACAGCTTCCTGAATGATCAGCAACTGAAAAGATGATGGATATTGAAGATCTGGAGGCACATTCGGCATTATTTCAAGGAAAAACCACATATTTGATAACTCGTAAGCTGATGGTAGCATTCAACCACTTCTTAGCTTAGTTTCGATTACATCCTGTGTGTTTCACTTGCAGGTTTAGACAAATGTTTCCAAGATGTGTGTTGATATTTCTGGATTAATTTCCAGAAATTGTGTCTTCCGTCGTCTCACGGAAGATAACATCGGACCATATTTCAAGGAAAAACAACAGGCCTGAAAACCAAAAGCCTGTTGTTTTAGCTTGAAATATGGTCCGATGTCGCTTTGGATGAAACTATTCATATTCATTACAGTTGCTAATCAGTCAGGAAGCAGTGAAATGGGGTAAAGATTTGTCAGATTGCCTAAATTTCTGTGACGTGCACCCTAGAACACAGCAGTACAACATCTGAGCCTCCTAACCTCGTCAGAGGAAAATGGCCGCCGTACTTCTTTCACACTGGCTCTGGGACATCATTCTTTGAAAAGCTGCACAGGTTGGATGAAATATAGAGCTACTCCACTTATCGTCCACCTAAAGACCGCTCAAACATCACAGCCAACAAAACATCAGAAACTGACGTAATAACAACAGCAATTTGCACTGTTTGTTGTGGAACATTACAGTAATTTTTTTTTCTTAGAATTGTATTCAGGGTTGTGGCATGATGATGATACTGCTCTATGGCCTGTGCGACGTACAGAACAGAGTGATAGATGGGGGCTCTCTCAGTAGTCTGGCCCATGGCTTTCTGAGGCTTGGCAGGAGTTGCAGCCGTGACGCGGAGTGTGTGTGGTTGGTGTGTGTGGGGGGGAGCAGAAAGACTGAAGCTCTGAGCATATGCTCCTCAGTGCCGGGCTCAAGCTTGCCTTTGCCATGTGTGGGCTCTCCTCTGCTGTCTGTCTGACACCCAGCGAGAAGCAGCACAGGACGGACGCAGCCTACAGACACGTGGGCAGCAGCCGGCGGGGGATCACTCACAACACACAACACACAGAAAGAAAACGAGGAGAAGCTGAGTCTTCTCTTGGCTGGGCTATCAGAGGAAAAGAGCTGGGCTTGCAGGGAGGACAGTTATCAGCTGATAGTGCTTCCCCACCTCTCTGTGGCTCCCTAGGCAGCTTATTAAATCAGGGGCTGGCTGTTTGCCTCTTTGGATGATAACACTACCGCGGAAGCACAGCCCGAATCCAGGCATGTACGACAGCGAGCGAAGGAGTGTGTGCGCTCGGCTCGGATGTACTAGACAAGTATCACTGGCGCGCACACAAACGCATACAAACAGAACTGCCTACGCACCTCTGAAAACAAATAGCTCCCAGGGCGAGGGGGAAGTCAATATAACAGTCACATAAGATGCACACACACAAACACACACAAAATCAAACAAGGTATAATTTCGCACTTGGCACATATTGTGTTTGATTTCAGTAGGGCTGCACTTGCAACATACAGTTTTGAGTGTTCAAGCTCATTTTTTTCGTTCAAAAGAAGAGGGCTTATTTCAGCCTGCAGCCACTGATAACCTCCTTCTATCACACTGCGTCATTTTCCACTCATCTGATGTTGTGCACATATGTGTGTTTGCATGTGATTCTGTGCACATATGTTTCTTTCTGTCCAGAGTCATGTCTGCGCCGAGGCTCACATTTATTTACGCCTCGCTTGTGGTCCGAGGTCCAGACAGCCACTGGCAGTTGAGGCAAGGCCTGAGACCAAATGTCCGGCCTCCTTCTCTTCCTCTCCCAGATGACTTTGCTAACGGATCTGACTGTCTCCGCCAGTCTTTCCCCAGGCGGGCCTCCTCCTCCTCCAACCATCACAACAACGCATTCCTCCCTCTCATGACTCACTGGGCTTGGTTACACAACAGCCGGCGTCACATCGCATCTACTCGGATGTGTGTATATCTGTGTGGTGCATCCGAGCCAAGGAATTCAAACATTGATTTTTCAATTATTTCCTACTTGCTCATCTAAGAAAATAATGGAGACCAATGCACACAAGCATACACACTGACTCTTCCCTCCTCATTCCTCTTCTGCTTTAACAGAATTAGCCACACAATCCTTTAGTCCTTTTACTGTTATTCTCTTGTCATCACTCCAGTGCTCCCTTAGGTTTTTGACAAATTGCCTTTTCTCACATCTAAATACCTCCACCCCACCCCCGAGCTCTGCACATCCCTGCTCACTGCTGCTGAGCAGCACAGAGAGGAGAAAAGGAGAAGGGTCGGGGAGGAGAGAAAACTGCCTTTCTATTTGTGGCCCAGTGTAATTATGTGGGATAGATGCTGGCACAGCAGGGTCTTGGAGTTGGGTGAGTGGATCTCCACCGTATTTATCCTTTTGCCTGTTGCTGTCTGGCTTCTCGAAAAGACAGCCCACGGTTTCACTTTAGGGTGAACTTGAAACTTTAACTTAAAACGAGTGCCTTTTGACGACTGTCCTCCCACGAAGAACATCAGCATGATAAAGCCTTTTATTGGCTGTAGTCAGACGAAGTATTAAGTTGAGCTTATTATAGATCAAGAAAGTCAGTGTAGGAAGTAGGTTTAGGGAAGGTTGAGTCAACAAAACTTCAGACTGAGCACAAGAGATGGTTAGTTGTTTCCTGTTTGCAACCCCAAAATCAACATTTCCAGTGATGACAGCGTCGGCTGGTAATGTTTTCACTTGTGTGACTCTGCATGTGTGTGTCATCATGGCAAAATGTTGTCCTGGAGACACCTTTTGAAGCGGGAACTACCACAGAGATAAATGGTAAATGGACTGTATTCATATTAGTGCTTTCCTACTATTTCCGACCACTCACAGCACTTTAAAACACAAGTCAGCATTCACACACACATTCATGCACTGGTGAAAAAGGAAGAGGGCTGGTGGCAGAGGCTATCATGCAAGGCCCCACCGGCTCATCAGGAGCAATAACCATTCATACGCACCACGGACACTTCGATACTGTATGTATTGGTGAATCATCGCTCAACCACCTGAGCCACAGCCGTCCCAATGAAGTCCAATAGATAAAAAATGAAGATGGGTGTTGACTCATTAGTATTTGAGTACTCATGTAATAATGTATTAATGACCACAGAGTATTCATGTGTCGGAACGGGATTTTGTTGACAGGCTGGCGGGACACCATCGCAAAATGGTCTCTGGTAATGGACACATGAAAGCAGACACGAGCGGAAGTGATGCCAGCCTGACTGGATTGCCAGTCAGCCTTCATTTTCCTGGGACATGTTGTGCCCAAAAGTACAGTGAAAGTGGGGGAACCAATCCAAATGCTGATGGTTGTCATTATTCTATCGCTATTACACGGTGCGATCAACTTTTACTTCATATCAGCAAAAGATGAGATCAACCACAATCTCTAAATCCCTCGACTATCATTTGATACTAATGTTTCGGGGGTTTCCAATGTAGCCAGTGGAGATCCGGATAACGGACATCTGGACCAAGACTGACAAGACTGACTAAGGCCGTCAGATCAGAAAACCATTCTATGTGTCGTTCTGGAGTGAATGGACAAACAACTTATTTGTACTTTTAATTTGGCGGGAGTTGTTGGCCTTGTAGGTTGCACAACGGATGGTTGACAAAATAAAGCACAGCAGTTGCCATTCTTTGGATTTTGGTCTTTGCTTCAAGCAGAAGTAATATGTCTTTTCTGGAAGAGTTTTAAAAATGTTTTCATAAAATAATCTTTTCTTTCCTTTTTTACTAAAGAGAGCCTCAACAGATTTTAAGAAGAGGTTTCCAGAATTACTGTTTGCAGCACAAACTGAGCTGACAAGATTTATTTTAAGATTTAGGTTTGTTGTTCTTCGTCTGGGGTCCAGACTCCAGAATGGCCGACCTCTCTTTGTCACCATTCCTCGCCCACAGAGACTAAACACACAATGACACTGTACTGCTGCTAGCGATGCACCCGAGCGGACCCCCAAGGATACTTGTGACTTTGGCCGTACTGTTTGTATGAAAGACAAAGGGCTGCTTGTTCAGGTAAAATTACACACAAGACCTCTCCTGCTGCCTTCAACAACCACAGCAGTGAAGGGAAACTAAGTAAATTCCTTTCACTATGCAGAAAAAACATGATGAAATCCTTTGAGTAAGCACATTTTGAAGGAACACACTAAAGATGGAGTTGACTTTGTCTCTGGTTCGGGGTTTTTTTTTTTTGCAGGGACAAGTGATTGTGCGATCAGTGAGGTAAGAGCTGCTGTCTTTGTTGATTTCCTCTGAATTTTAGGGCATTATGCAGCAAGTCTCTGCTGCTCAGCTGCGACTGCCTGCTGAGTAACAGTTGGACTGTCAGCTAGACCTTCGCCACAAGGCCTCTGATCTGATTATCCAGCTGTGATAATGAATATGTACACTTCTGAAAACTTGAATGCGTTGAATGGGAATTTGCAAGGGAAACTGCTGACCGGTGAAATGATGAGCACTAAGTGCAGGCACAATACGAGCATAATTACTCTGCACCATGTGAATGATTCTGTCTTCAGTTGCCAAGTACACATAATAACCTCTCTTTTTGTTAATGTTCGGCACAGTCTTCATAGCCTAGCAGTCCTGACACACACACACACACACACACACACACACACACACACACACACACACACACACACAATCAGAGTCATAACAGGATGCTGCTCATTGTGCATCTGCCACACTGTTGCCAGATAGTTTCACCATCCCCCAGCCACCCCGCGAACCCTCCCAGCAGCCTCCGACTACGTGGCTGATGGGACTGGATCTGACACGGGAGGAAGAGCCGGCAACTCTCCGCATAAATATTGAACTGGAGCTTTTTGGTTACAATAACGCAACCAACAGAGCCTTTTTTTTTAACTGAGGTATGAAATCACCCAAGACATGCCACGCATACAAATAGCTGTCTCCCACGCTCTGTGCCTGGAAACTGTAAATTGGCCTCACGGTGTATTAGAGACTCACAGCCATTTGAGGGCATGAAATGACATTGCGCTGCCTCTGGATGTCCAAATGTACTCCACAGAGATACAGAGAGAGAGAGACAAAGAGGGAGGGAGAGGAAAGTGACTCTCACCAGCCAATTAGCTTCCGCTTGATCAGGAGGTGGTGTGAGGGCCACCGTGGGAACCATTATAGCATGGACGGAGAACATTAACCACAATCAGTTTTAATTAAAGACCGGCGCTTTTTATTCCTCCCAATTCCTCCTTTCAATTCTATTTTCCACTCCCTCCTCAAGTATGATGATAATCTGCAAACCTGAGTTTAAGATAGGATGTTACCGCACTGATGATTAGATGAAACAGAGCAGAGATGCTGACAGAACTTCAATTAGCCCACAATTAAGACAATTTGATTAGTTCAGTTGCATGAAACAGTCAAGAATTATTATGTTTCTCTCCGGCTGCAGATAGGACCTCATTGTGATGCACAAAGCGTTATTGTAAACATGAAAACCTGGAAAATGGCCAAATGAATGCATTATTATACCCGCTTTTGCTTTCAAATTGACCTTTGAAGACTTTTATGTGCGAGAGCCACTTTTCTGTTTCGGTAGAGAAAACCATTCCTGATGGCATGCAATTTAAAATTTACTACAAAGAAGCCTCTCATTTTGTCCCCTGCTTCCTCTCTGTCTGTCATTTCCTCACCTTACCTTTAAAGCCTCTAAAGTTGTTTATTTGAGTTATGTTTCCGCTCTTTTTTCTGGGTCACTCGGCATGTCGTGTCGGCTGCACCGCGCTGCATGTGTGTGTACTGGAGTGTGTAAGTTGATGACTGCGTGTGCAGCACATGACGATTTGTATTCCGGTGTGCGTGTGTGCAGCGGGCGGATGCAGCTTCTGCGTTAAATATGTGCTAGGAATATTTGAGCAGAACAGAGCTCCAACTTTACCCTGTTTGATGTCCTACGCGTCGGCTTGTCCTCACAAGTTTATCTACATGATAAATATGCTGCCCGAGAGCTATTTCAGCACAGATCCTGGAGGTTGTGAAGACTTTCATATGAGGATTATATCTAATCTCAGCACTTCCTTTTTCTATTTTAACATAATCTGCTCTTTAAAAAGAAATCTCTCTTGTGTAGTTCTGCCCTCTTTTCTCCTTCTCTTCCCCGGATTGCAGGAGGTGGCAGACTGCTCCATGTGGCCTGATTATATGCAAGGCTAAGCACAGTTTGACCCACGACTGAAAATAGAGCGCTCTCAGGAAGGGAGATGACTTCATACATTTTCTTTCACGTGCACTCACACACCAAAATCCATTGGATTTTTACCTTTCTGTCAACCCCAAAACCTCCTGCTGGCTCATGTAAAGTTTCACCAGTGGGGTTTTTAAGTGCTTCATTAATCACAGAACACAAAGTGAAAAGAAGAATGAATTGAGATGAGTGTGCAGGAGATTTATAAGCAGATTTAGACCTCAGGCAGCTCCGTCGCACTGTGGATGAGGGTATGTAGAGGCTAATTTACAGCCTACAAATAAAATATGACCTGACATTGAAGTTTAAATACGATCAATAAGCAGCCTGTGGCTTCAAACAGCAAGGTGAGGGTTCAAATTCAATTATGAGAAGAACGTGCAAAAGAAGAGGTGAGGTCAAGATGACCCCCAATTACTGTAATTTGTCTGTTTTCTTATTATTATAATGTTTTTTGACTATAAGATGGGAAATATTTTAAAGTGTATCATATGTTCTCTTTGCATGTTAAAGGCTTGAAAATTAAAAAGCCCAAAGTCAGCGCCAACGGGAACTCCTCTCTCCCACAGAAAAAACTACTCCTGAAACGCCTCATCAGTAGTCCCGCCTCAACTTCCGTGACTTTGTGACATCACACTTCATCACCATGCCACACATTTGCATCATTTATGCCTATATTCATGGTAGAAGTGAAGCTAACTGGAAGCTAAAAACCAGGACAGAGCGGTGCTGGCTCAGGCGTGTGTGAGCCGACCAATCAGAGCAGGGGGGCGGGGGGGCATGTAAACCAATTCTAGTAGTAGCCCAAAATGAGCATAACATGTCTCCTTTAAGGTTGCTTGCCTGAATGAATGATTTCTAAATTAAATATTTCAGCAGTATGTTTAGGTCTACTGTGGCTCAGTAGAGAGTCGCAGCAGTCCGGCGTTGGTAACAGGACCTCGCAGAGATGCTTCTTCTCCCAGGGAGTGTCTATAATGAGTTCTGTCAGGCAAGCAGTGAGCAGTGCGTCGCTACAGAACCCAACCTGAGCAGAGGCGAGGCCCATCTGTCAAGCTGAGACGATAAGCCCGGAGCCATCCAGAAACAAATTGCTCAGCTTCCCCACTGTGGAGCCCTATGAGGCAGCGGGGCTATGGGCGGGCAACAGAGATGCCACTGATTCCTGATGCTACACAGGAAAAAAAAGGAGGTGGAGAAGCGAAATATCAAACACATTAATCTATGCAGATGGTGCCTATGGCCAGCCATCTGCAGCTGTACACAGAACTTCAATGAGACGATAAACAGCAAATAAAAAATCTCAAAAGCAACATCAGTTTTGTTTTTTGGCTTTCAAGCCGGAGGGTGAGCAGTTTTAATAAGTCACTCACACTTTTCCTAATTTCCTCCCTTCACTTTACAGAGATAATGACAGCTGTTGGACCTTTCCCTCTGGGGTAATAGCAAAACTAACTTTTATAAGAGACGCTTTCAAAAAGGTGGGAAATGATCAGAAGAAAATATGACAAACATCTGTCAGAGAGAGTCAGCGGCCCTCTTCTCAGTTTTCATTATCACAGGCAGCATTACCATCCTGCAGTGGCATGTCAAAAACAAATCCGAACTAATTCAAAGTGATGCCATGCCCACACACACATGAAAAAAACCCAGGTCTAAAAACTCTGCAGGATTGACAGGAACTCAGATGAGGTTCATTTCCCCAGCAAATTGAGTCATTTGCGAAAGTGGCATTAAGTACGACATCGTTTTTTACATGAATAAATATCAGGCTGGTCAACCAAGCGTCACACAGCCATCATGCCAACTGTGACAACTCATTACAAAATGATTAGATATGGTGGGCGAGCCCGCGACTTGGAAAATCAAGGAAGAGGAGTGCGGCGTACGTGAGAAAATAAGCACAGGACAAGAGGACGCTTTCTAATTTTAACTCCTCAGCTGATGAGATGAGAAGAGCGAGAGATGAAAACACAGAGAGGCAGACAGGAAGGTGGTTATGAGGCTGTGACGAATGCGAAATGAAAATCAAGTTGTATCGGTGTTGAACACAGCGGAGCCATCCTCTACTGAATTTCTCATCAGAGACGAGCAGTGTCTCACAACACACTCATACGCACGCACACACACGCACACACGGGAGAAAAGCTCTTTACAATTGATGATCATTAACACCGCTATTCTCTGAGATTCTTAGGTATCGCAGGCGAGAACCTTCCCTTTATTTATATAAACGACACTAGCAAACTGCTTGCAGAGTAAATTGCACTGTACATTACTTGTGCATTATTACATTCATTGTTATGCAAAAGATCTCATGCTAAGCGAGTTGTTTTTGCAGTGAGCCAGTAAATTGCATTTTTTTCTTGCCATCAAATGGCCTCCTGATCATCTACTCTCATTCCACCTGGATTTGTTTTTCACAAAATGTCTCTTTCCTCACTCATTCTGCCTTCCCAGGTTCTTTGTTTTAGACTTTTCTTATAACACACCTAATTTGAATTCTGCTTTCAGGCATGTGTCTACGGCCAATTAAAACTCTTAATGGAAATGTGTGCTGGCTATAAAAAGCAAAGCTTTTCAGTTCTTTTTAAGTCCTCGCTGTCGGGCCAGATATTTTTTTTCCTACATTTGAACACAAAGCAGGGTATTCATAGACAGCTCTTATTATTTATTATTATATCATATGTAGAGCTACAACAATTTATTGATTAAATGATCAGTTGCCGACCATTAGATTAATCTCAAACTATTTTGATAGACAATTCTATTTTTTTTAAAGGAGACCTATTAGGCTTTTCATTTTTTCCTTTCCGTCTGCACCAACAGAGGCTCCTCTGTCCCACAGAATACACCGCTCCTTAAACGCCTCGTCAGTAGTCCCGCTTTTAATTCCCTGACTTCATGACATCACACTAGATCAACATGTCAGTGTTGCAGCACTGGACAGTATGAGAAAACTGAGGTGTTTTTTTGAGCACTAAAGATTGTAAATCTATTCTAGTAGTATCCCAAAATAAAATTAAATACATGAACATGAGCTTAATATGTCTCCTTTAAGAAACAAAGGGTCAAAATTATCTGATTCAAAATAAAAAAAATCTGAAAAAGTGACTTAAAAAAAAAAGTAAGAAAAAAACAATTACTTCAAAATTGACTAATAATCTTAAACCGTTCATACTTATACAATCATAACATATACAATAGAAAGTCAAGATAAAAAGATAATTTTAATCATCCACACGTCAGCATTTAATCAGGGCCTTTATTGAAAGACTTTAAACCTGAAGTGTCTGTGCTAAGGTCGGCTGGAAGACGTGCCAATGTTAAAAACCAATTACCCTAAGGTTGCTTTTTAAAATGCCCTCACTCTCAATCAGCAGCGGCCTTGGAAAATGAATGAGCTAATTTTGCCCAACCTGGGCTGTAATTGTTTCAAATCAGCCTCATGCCTCAGCGTCACTGCCAGAATAATTGCTCATGAGCGTGAAGATTAATCTACGGCAGCACATCTGTGGGACTTAATTTACGGGTCGCGGTGCCATGCCTTGTGGATCCATTAGACTCATTTGGTTTTCAATCCTGTGCAGCATATGCAGCTAAACAAAGGTGAAATAATGGTGTGGAGTTGTCAGGAAACAAGCAAACACAATGCACAAACTGCTCAATATTTGTACACAGTCACATGCGCTTAGTTTCCAACACTTCTGTCAATACATGCATACATTAGATAGCGGGCCGTGAAAACAGATGCAGAAAGACCTGTGCTCGTGAACTGCGGGTGATCCGTGTGTGAGTACGGTCTCTAATCACATCTAAACACCTGCTAATAGAGGAGAAGAGTCAGATCCAGACACAGTCAACAAATTTTTGCAAAAGGAGGAAAAGTGTCATCATTTGCCAAATGTTGGCCTCCAATCAGGCGCGGCTGAGGAATCAGCATCAGGACTGTGAGCCACTTTCAGGCTGAGAGAGGACGGGCCGTTCGACAAGCTCTCTGAAGAGGAACAGCTGCAAGCTGCAAATTGGGAAGCCTTTGTGAGAAGCTGCTCCGTCCTTTGTTGTCGTCTTCCTCCTCTCCTCAAAGTGCTGGCATGCAGATGTCTCCTCTCATTCCTCATGTGTAATTACAAAGATGGGAGAACGCCATAAAGGGATGATTCTTCATATGAGGCATTGTACTGCAGGCGGCACACCCGAGCCAGGCAGCCGGCGAGTTTTTAAATAGGAAAACTTCACAGCAAAGGATTTAACGCCTCACTCTACTGCCTCGCTTCCTCGTGCTCCCAAACCCTCTCCAACATGACGCACACGACACGATAATGTGGTTGAAAAACAATCAATGTGACCACCCATGGTGGTGTAACATAGCCTCAACTTCAGCCTTAGGGCCCTTCAGCTCCGCCTGGGTGCAGAGAAGAGACATGAGGCCGAGCAGATAAGGATTCTTATCAGAGCCAGTGCAGGTGTCTGGAGGAGCGAGGCCATAACAGGATTCCTAAGTTACTATTGGTGGCAGGATTTCACTCCATGTGAAGAGAGTAAGAAAAGAAGCGCAGAGGAATGGATGCGTGCAGGTGGGGATGGGAGTTGTGTGTATGCATGTGTGTGTGTGTGTGTGTGTGTGTGTGTGGTGGCGTGTGAGCTGGTGGCCAGGGTGTTATAATTGTGAATCCCCTCAGAGTGCAGCGGTACAGCGCCTCTTAGACACCTGCTGGTGTGGCGATAAGGAGTGAAAAGCAATCACTCCAGCTACCCAGCAGCCTCAACTGGCATCTCGCTGCTTCTCAACCTGCTACTTGGGTTTTTCTCTCAAATATAACTGGCTCTCTGTTATAGGTCAGGCTCCCCCTGCGGGCTGTTACCTTGGGGAGGAGATGATGGGAAACAGGAGAGGAGAGAAGAGAAGGAAATAAGGCCGAGGGGTGATTCACTCCTAACAGTTAGCCCAGTTAAGAGTGCATGTGGTCCGACTGTATCGACACAATCCTGCTACAAATCCACAGCAGTGTGTGTGTGTGTGTGTGGCAGAAGTTTCTCGTGCCTCTACAGGCTGCCATTTCAAACTAACTTTCCCACCCGCAGAGGTCAAGGACATGCGGTCTGGCTCCAAACGGGTCCTCAGACTCTCCGGAGAGCGTTTCTCATTAGTGTGATTCCAGCTGAGGATTATAATGCGAATCCTTGGGATAAATCTTTGCTCGTCACGGAGAGACCATCAGCTGTTGCAGTCAACCAGCGCCGACTCCTGAATTATTCATTTTCTGTTTACAGCAGGCGACAGGTGCGTGACCTCTGTGATGAGTGCCCAGGGCGTCTGGGAGAAGTGGTGACAAGGGAGAAGGGGTTGGGGCGCTCGGGGAAGGGAGGTGGAAGAGGAGGGGGGACGACTCAGAGGAAACTGCCAATTTGTCATACTCAGGAGCACGGTAAGGTTTGGGGGTGCTTCTGCTTTTCATGCTTTTTAATTCTGTGGCAGACTTTATGAACGGCTGCATGGGAGGTTTTTTGGAAGGGAGAGTGGAGGATGCAGTTGCCAAATTTTTTGGGGGGGAGGGGAAGCAAGTAAGGTGAAATTACTGTTCCCCAAAATGTTAAGAGTGAAACTCAGGGCGGCAGGGGGGTTGGGGAGGTCTGCCAAGCCTGAGCTGCACGCCGTCTGAGTGGCATTTACTGTAACCTTTCCCCTGGCTTTTAATAACCAGCGCAGAAACAGCAGAAACACGGATCACTGCGATTCACGGGGGAGCACTGCAGATTGCAAACGTATCCCATCGCCCGTGGACACAAAGAGCCCATGAACACTACGAGGTCGAAAACAGAATCTCTGTTTCAGCTCCGTGAAAACGTAAACATCAGAATGAGATAGGGCTGGGCCTTAATTATATGGCCTTAAAATAATGCAATATTTTTAGGCAATATTTCATTCTCAATACACAATATATATGTCTAGATTTTAAAATCTCCTCAAAGCACTTCATAAATGTTACGACAAAATCAAATATATCAATGTCTTTAACCAAATACCTTGATATTGTGAAAATACTGTAGGGATGACTATTTGTACTTTCACAAAATATGAACACAATTTGATTTTTAATAAATATTCATCAGTGATGTGGTTAAAGCGGCTAAAGGCTAGTATTAGGTCAAGTCTGGTAAGTTCAGAAAGTTACATCACTTTACTGTAATTCAGCCTTTAAAGGCGCAATTTGTAAGATGTGGCCAGAATTTTTGTTTAAAAACAGTGTTGACATTAATTCAAAGATATATATTGACTGTGTTGCAAAGATCTCTCCTGAAGTTAGCATGCTAACCAGCTAGCCCCGGCCCGTACTGTCTTTAAAACCACTTTGAACCCCAAGAGACTATAGTCCGTTAGCCCCTCGTAGTTTCAGGTTCATCACTAAGTCTATTAAAAGGTGCAATTTCTTAATACTGTCAACAGCTAGCTATCATGCCTACTCTAGCCTGTAAGGTTATATAGCCATCAAGTTACTTACAAGTCGAGTTGGAGCTCTTTAGCTGCTTGTAGCTCATAACTCAACATGGACTAACGCGCACATGCTGCCAGTCCGGTTACAGAAGCTTTATTGCCTCTAATTAAAAAAGGAACAGCAGGGAGATAAGGTGCCCACCATTTATTTATGATTCATTTATGCATACCTTATTTCAGTTTGTTTTAACTAAAAAGGATGTTCACTTAAAAAAAGATATGTGTCCTATTTGTGGTGCAATAAAATATTTGTTTCTCATTTAAATGTAAGTAATTGATGTTTAACGGAGATAATATCGTTCATCGTATTTATTTTGACCAAGATAATCGTGATATTACATTTTTATCGTCATCATCCAGTGCCTTCATCATCCGGTCTTGTTAAGTCATCGTATAACACAAAATAAAACTCCCGCGATATCAGAAAATCTAAGCTGATATACTGTCTCATACCAAGATAATGAAAAACATATCCATATATTGCCCAGCCTTAGTATAAGAGCACAAATGAGACGTAGTAGCAGAGAGGTATAAAAGAGGACACAAGAAGCAAAAGGAACAGGGAGAAACTGATAAATAGAGATGCTAGAGGCAGGAACTAGGCGGATGTTGTCAAAAAACACAGGCACCCCGTCGGGTTTGTTTAGTTTAACACCAAAGAGATTCCAAACTGAATCACAGGAATTCAATCTGGTTCACTCAGCCTGAACAATAGTCTCTGACACCTGATAGCTCAAGAATAAGCCTCCCATTTATGCACACATATTGATGTGGACATCTGCATGAACAGACACACACACACACACACACACAATACACAATACACATGAATGCATGCTAAAGCAAACAGGCGCACGCGCTCTCCCTCTACAGAGTGATGCATGGGTTTCACCTTCAGGCAACTGGGGGGAAGAGATAGACATTTCTCCCCTTCGGCCAACTCCTGCTTCAGACAAAATAACAAACGGCTGAATGATATAGTGAGCTGTCCCCTCTGGTTGCGACGTGGGAATGGAACCACAGCTCTGAGACAGCAGCTACAAATGGCCCGTCTCTGTGAGCGCTCTCTCTTTCTCTCTCTCAGCTGTGCATCCACAGAGACCTTGGCAGATCTCAAAGACAGATTAATCTCGATTGAAAGTTGCTGAAGTGTCCTCAAGCGTCAAAGCATTACTACTTATCGCGGGAGAGCGCGGTGGAGGCGAGCCAATGAAAAGACAGAACATAAACTCAGGGGGTCATTTGGGATGGACGGACACCCACGAAGCGGGCGGCACTGTTAAGTGCACAATCACTAGATTAAGCCCTCATCATGAGAAATCTTGATTTAACAGTCTTCTTCCCAGCTGGCCTGTGGTAAGCCTTGTTGGAACTGCATGAATCTCATGTTTCCACCACTTGTACCAGCATGAGTCTCACAGATTTGGCTGCAGAAAGAAACTCTTCCTCTCATATCCACTTAAATCATTGGGAAGAGGATTTCATTGTGGCATTTTAACATTACCGCTTCACTGTGCACCGCGTGTGTGTGAGACAAGTAGCTGTTCATTTTTCAAACATAAGTGCGCAGTTAAACATATGGGAATTAAATAGAATCAAATAAACTTTTGCCAGTAGCTTAATGCAAATATTTGTTTTATTAAAGTGGAAACAGACAATTCTTTTGCCCTCGTGTTTCCAAGGGGTATTATTGTTGGCGGCGATGCTGCAAAGACAGCCGGATCACTTTCTGTTTTCCACAGAGTAGCAACTACCAACAACACAGGACAGAATGTGAGTGTATTTATTCATTTAGTCTCTAATAGAGAATGACAGCAGATAGAAATGGTGCCAGGCTGCCAGCCTGACTGGATCGCCAGCCAGCCCTAATTTTTCCAGGAGATTTGGTGCCAGGTGGCAGGAAAAACAGAATGTGAAAGCATCTAAATGCTGGTGGTGTCATTATTTTATAACCGTTACACTGTGCAATCAACATTTTCTTCAAAAAACCCCCACACACAATCACAATCCCCAAACCAGTCGGCTATCATCTGTAACGTCTGGTTTTGGGGATGTCCAGAGAAACCAGTGGACATCTGGATAACGAATGTCTGGAACAAGACTTCCTCTTCTGTCAATCAATCAATCATCAATATTCGCGTCATGATATGTTGAAGCAAAAAACATGTCTATTGCCAGCAGTAGTAGCCGGTCTATTTAGATTGAAGTTCCTAAAAACTTGTCTTTTTTCTATAGCATTAAATGTTTGTAACCAAAATCAGCATTAATTAAGTATTAAGTATTAATTTAATCCTCACAGACTAATCTCTTGATGTGTAGGTGTGGTATGATCAGGTTTGATTGACAGTGAGTAAAAAATCCTTCCCATCCATCCAACTTCTATCGGATTGTTCAGCTGTTGTTAAATCCTGATTGGACGTCACCCTTTTTAAGAACTAATTCCTGCCCACTTTAAACCCCGAAGAATAACCCCTCCGCAAATACACAAATACATTGCCGAAGACTTGATCACCATGCTTTTATTTTTGCTGTCAAGTATGATTTTATTACCTTGAAAAATGCGTCTTTAAATTCACTCCCTTAAGAGGAAACACCTTTTCACGTTACATGATGCTCAGAGGGAGAAATCTGTTTTGCTTCCTGACAGCTTCCATTATGAGTTATTACTCACTGACAGGTTTTACTGAGGTTTTACTAAAGGTAAGGCTAAAACAAAAAAATCATCATTTAATTAATTGTACATCTAATGAATTGTTTTGTTATGATTAATTAGCTATTTTCCACTTATCATATAAATCAAAGTTTCATCTCTCTGTCTTCATTTTTATCATGAATTAAATACAGTCCCCTTGTGTAGCCCTACTCACTCATATATAACTAAATATGCCTGATAGTTTTCATCAAGATCCATGTATTATTAGCAAAAATTATAAAATTCTTGCAATATTCAAGAAAATATTCCTGGATTCGTCCCTTTATCTGGATCCAAACCAAAAAATAATGAGGTCTATTCTGCTCTGAGAGCCGTCCTACATCCAGGTTTGGTGGAAGTTGAGTGAGGTACAGATAAAACATTCAGCTGGGGATGATACAACATCGTGGTCTGAACATCATGTGGATTAATCTCATATTTATAAGGCAGCATCCAAGGAAGTCCTCTCTGAGCTAATGACATAACCCTAACTGGTGTATCTTGAGCTCTGTAGACCTTTGGCTAACATGCTGTTACCCTGTCTGACTGCACAGGCCCCAGCTAACCCACTTCAGTCTGTCTGCCGCTGTCTGCTGAGACAAAGAGGATTTAGCGTTAATCTGGCATTAACAACAGCAGGAGAGCGTACTCTCCACAACAACGCTCCAGAGAATAGGACTAATCAAGACATCATGAGCATCAAACAGGGAACAATTACCCCTAATAAAATCAATTCTGTTGATTGACTGAGAGAAAGAGAGCGAGAGCCGACACAGTTGCTTGATTGGACTTGATTACGCTTGTGTGGTTTGTATAGGATCATGCAAAATCGAAAAAAAAGAAAAGGAAAAACACCTCAATGGATTATTTAAACTGGCTTTGTGTTGAAATCAGCCAATTTCACCATTTTCTTTGTGAATTAACGCTGTTTCTTTCAAACAATGTGCCATTGCTTTGGAGTTTGATTTGAAAAACAACATAAATCAGTCAAATATTTTAACTTGAGGTGACGCAGATTCATTGGCAGAAGGCAAAAAATCCAGAAGGTAGCACCCCCTAAAAAAACAAACAAAAGCCAGTCCTAAAAAGGCACAAAACGTGTCTGATGAGGTGACAAAGAGGGGGTTTGATTGTAACAGACAACAAACGTTGGATCTGATTGCAGTAATGAGAAAATGGTTTTAAACAGGTGGAAGTGTAGCCGGGGAAGTGTACAATTAGCGATCCCTCCTCATTAGTAAGCAAATGAATTCAATCACCTCTCTTTGGTAAGCGGCTTGATAAATCCCTTCAAAGTCGTGTCTGGCTTCAACCGCAGCGAGCAGCCTTTAATAGATGCAGAGCTGCTAATGCATCATTCTCATTGACTCTGCGCTCGCTAAGATCAGCCTGAACACAATCGTTGCCCTCGAGCAAACAAACCAGAGTCAATGAGGTTGGGGCTCCGCAGGGAGCAGTGAGGAGTATTTTTCCTCTGCTGGCTCCAATAGCTTAACAAATTTTATTCATATGTCCCTGGAGAGAACCGACTGTGGTTGTGCTTGAGGGGAGGGCAGGAGCTCCGAAGGGGCGAGGCAGTGTTGGAAAACGCAGATCTGAGAGGACAAGCTGTGTCTTTTTAGTGAGGGGTTAAGGAGAGCTGGGGCAGCTCCTCTGGCAGAGAGGTTTTCACCCAGGTCAGAGAAAACAGTGAAACACCAGCACACATTCTTTCCTCAAGAAGAGTACAGGTACTTCTTTACTCAAAAGTCAGAAAGGGCAGGCTCTGAAACGTCCTCAAAGTACAAAAGTAAAAACCCTCACTGTGAAGGATATTTTTACTAGCCATGTCCGTGCAAAGCTAACTGAACCACAACATATTAATATAATTCAAAGACTATTAAACTCAACGGCAGAATCAGCAGGATTTGTCTAAGCTGTTCATGAAGGCACGTCAAATACCAACGTTTTGTAAACGGTTGGTAAAGCGTCCCGAGCTCAGCAAAATATTGAGAAAATAATGAATTTCATGTCTGAACAAACTAAATAAACAAACTGTCCTTGTTTTCATGACTGAATAAACTGAATAAACAAACTGACCTTAAAGGACAACAGAATGTCATACTGTTTAACTTTGTTTATATGTGGCGGACCCTGCCACCTTTCTAGCTTAAAACAGTGTTCTGGGGGCCTTATTTTCCTCTGAGAAATATAAATAAATATTTCTCAGTTTGTATATTTCTTCTCCAAAACTACAAAGTTCACCTTTAACGAGCCTGTTTTGAAAATGTAAGGAGTAGAAAGTAAGAAAAATAAATACTCGAAAAATAGACTTAAGTACAGTCACAGTATTTTTACTTTGTTACTTCCCACCTGTGAATACCAGCATTATCACCTGCTGTACCACTCTGTGCTCCTCTAACACAGTGATGTGGTCACTGGGACTGGAAAAGTTCAGCCCCGGGGGTCATTCTGAACACTTAAAAATGTCTTCAATGATGCGGTGACATTCGTGGCATCAAAAGACAATCGATATATTTGTTGTGTCAGAGCGACACAAGTGCGGCATTTGGCGGCGGCTCAGCCCGAATCCAAACGTATCCCTCTCAGATCCACTCTGCAGCCTTAATCAATTCATTAGACAGCCTCTTCTTGAACACATACACACATGTGAGCGAGGCAGAGCAATGATTAGCTTGTCCCACTTAATCACTTCCCTATCAGAGACACCTGCAAGGCTGCAGCAGCCTCGTGTGATTATGTGTAATCATACAAATGTCACATTTGAATGATAAGCAGCGTGAGAGGATGACTCAGAAACATGATGAGCCGCATATTCACACCATCGAACCTTCAGGTACGCTCGTAAAAAAATAAATAAAAAACTATTCAGACAAGTCTCACAAATATATTTATATTTTAAAAAAGTTCACACAAATATAATCTGCATATGCTGTGCAGGCGTATAAATACACACAAGCTCCCACACTGGGCTGGGGGGGGGGGGGGGGGGGGGGGGAGGGCAGCCTATCTGCTGAGGATAAAAGACATCCCTTATCAGCTTCCTCATAGAGGAGCTGGGAATGAAGGCATTTACTCAAATGAAAGAGGCAGCTTTTGGAGATAAGCCGAGAGAGACGGAGCTCAACTAAGCTTTCAGATTGGACTGGGCCTACGGAGGGAACAGAGGAGGACGGGAAAAAGCGGAGGGGATGTGATGGGGCGGACGCACGGACGAGTGGATGATAGATGGGTGGATTGTTGATGAAGTGATGGTGCCGTGTTGTGCTTTGAGGCAGATGCGTGCATACAGAGGAGGAGTTTGTGGCTTTTGTCTGCGATGGAAGTGCTTATATAAAGCGTATTCAGAGGATGTGGCTGTGAAAGCTATTGTGTTGACCCCGGTGTTTCGTCTGTGCGGGCGTGCACGTGTGCGTCTCTACCTTCTGTCTATCCCTGTGCTCGTAGCTGGCCCTGTCTGCACAGCGAGCTGGCACATCTTTCTCCACTGCGCTGGGCTGTGAGCCGCGCTAGAATAACCCACTTCAAAGAGACCCATTGTCACACACTAATGTGGCAAACGGCAGCTAGCGCCACAGAAATCAGCACACACTGAGACTGGATATTCCCTCCGAGTCCCTCCGAGATGGGGGAGGAACGGGCGGCGTGGGAGGGGATGAAGAGCAGGGAGAGAGAGAGAGAGAGAGAGAGAGAGAGAGAGAGAGAGAGAGAGAGAGAGAGAGAGAGAGGTTTGTTCACAAACACACTGCTGTGCCAACATTAATCATGTACACTCTCATAAAATCATTAGAGCTGATCATTCCCAGTCAGCCTCTCACCGCCGCGGCTCAGCGCTGACGAACAGAGGCGAGAATGCCAATTTCTGTTCGAGATTCAAGCCAACACACACACACACGCACACTCAGAAACAACACACAGACACCTTTGTAGTGCAAAATATCAACACGCAGAAGTGAGACAGCTGAACTAAACAGCAGGCTTTAGATGACTGGAGATGTATTTATGTTCAGAGCTTGTACATACTCTACATGTTTTCTTTATTAAATTATGGTTTGGTGCCAAAAACACCCACTCTATTTATGTAATGCCACTGTATTTTATCAACTCATTTATGTATATTCATATATACTGTTTGTGCAGTCTGATTACACAAGAAATTACATCATTGACAGCATTTAAATGTGTTTGTGTGCCTGTGTGTGCACAAAATTACCTGCTAGAATTTATGCATTTGAGTTTGTGGTTTCTCGTTGGATTTATGCGCATCATAAAGTGTGTCTATGGACGAGCTCTGCCAATCCGCATGTGTTCCCATGTGTGTGTTTGTGTACAGAAAATGCTTACTATTTATATTGGGGGTTGCATTTTCTCTCTCTCTGTGTGTGTGTACAGAAAATGCAAACCATATGTTTTTGGTGATTGCATTTTGTGAATTGATTTATGTTTATTCATTTGTTGTTTAGGCGCAGCAATTCAGAGCCGAGTTCTCCTTCGTGTCTGGATAATCTATACTATAATTGCATTTTCCCAATTAATTATAGAGTTCTTTAAAACCCCAACTCTTATTTTTTGACCACACGAATGTGGAGTCTATTCACACGTGTTATATAAAGGGCAACTCCACCATATTTACACATTTAAGTGTGTTGGCAGGTCTTGGGGAGTGATACTACATATGTGAAAAAAGTAGTACAAAGCCTTTTGTGGTGCCAGAAGAAGCAGCATGTAATCTGACAAATTCCCCCAGTGATGTCACACACTGGCTAAGTTGCATTGTGGGTGATGTAGGCACTGGGTTTTGAAAAGCAGTCCACTAGCTGTCGTTATTATTGACAGTGTAAAAACAAAATCGATACAGCAGAACCAGAGATATCGCCTTTTTTCTAATCCACACATTCTTCTTCTTTTCCAAACATGGTGCCTACATTACCCACAATGCAACTAAGCCACTAAGTGACATCACTGGAGGCAATTTGCAGGGTTGTAAAAGTACTCCAAAGTCATACTTGAGTAAAAGTAAAGATATCGTGCTAAACTACAACTTGTGAACGCCACCAATACGAGTAGTACTTGAGTAAAAGTCTTAAAGTATCTGACCTTAAATGTAATTAAGTATCAAAGTACAAGTAAAAGCAAATTGTACATATATTCACAACAGTTACGGGATCTGAAGTTGAGCATTTTTCTGATGATTTTATCATCTTTTTAAAAATCCACTACTACTATACTTAAGTATAGTACTTGAATAAATATACTTTTATCAACTAGTTTATCAGATTACATGCAGCTTCCCCGAGAGCCACAAAAGGCTTCATACTACTTTTTTTGTATTTGCAGTAATACTCCCAAGACCTGTAAACATATTTTAATGTGTAAAATTAGTTGGGCTACCCTTTTAGAGTTAAAAGTAATTTTTTTTAAATGCATTTACAAATATTACAGATGTAAACAGCGCCAGAAAAGATGAATGTGTATTATTTCTGTTGGCAGGGCAGCTTCTGTTCACATTTGGGTTGCAGCTTGTTCCTGTGTGCATACAGTATTGTTCATATATTTGTGCATTTGAGTGCAGAAGGACTGGACATTAATTCCCAGCCACTGTAATTAATCCGGCGTGCAGTCTGCTGTTTAACACTCCTGAGATGGCGAGTGGTACAGGCGGAGGTCAGCATCCCGACAGCTAACAAAGAGTTGGAGCAAAGACAGCCATTAGAGCTGGATCGCCGCGTCTTCTGTTTACACTTACCACCGTTTACACACTAGCTGCACTCTATTATGCGCGTTGGACCCTGGAGTATTGCACATCGGTGGTGGGAGCACCAGGTTCTGATGGCTGGAGTTGACTGTAAAATCGATGGCCTTTGTTACTTTCTCGGCTGCTGATCCTTCAGCTCGGAGAGCCGGGGCGGTTATACAGATGGTCTGGTTTTATGACTCAGAAATGCACTTGAGACTGAGCGAGGACTGAGAGCCACAGGAGAGAATAAGAGGGAGATCTCCTTTTCAGGTTACATGCCTTTATATTTCAATTCTATTTCTACCCGTCTCAGTTTCTCAGTTTTCTCTTCTCTTTATGCTTTTCTTTTCGTCCTTCAGTCTGCCGCTCTTAAAGGCCTTTAACTCTTCTCTCGCTCGTTTAAGCCAAGGTCAGAGCATCAAGAGGAGGACTACACGGCCGTTCACTTGAAAGCTGCTTGAGACTAATTAATTCACAAGCACAGAAAAACACACACACACACATGCATGCAGCACTGGGAGGTGATGTGTTGCTGTTTCCCTTCATGGCCTCCATCTTTAGCCTTCGCACCCGGGGAAAGTGAGGCTAAGTGGTGAGGTTTTTGGAGCCGAGGGACCATTTCTCATGTTGTCAGAGCGCCCGCTGGGCCTCACATATGCCTACGGCTCTCGGCATCCAGAAGCCATCACTTCAGCAGGCAGGCTAATCAAACCCACGCTGTCACTTCAGAGAAATAACTTGAACTGTCACTCACACACGGGCATTTTCCCCACAGGCGGCCCCGGGGCCATAAAGGGGCACATGCGAAACGGTGCATTCAAATGTATGAAGAGTGAACACGTCGTCACTGTCACAACACAAATTGTACACTTACATATTAATAGCCTCCACTATAAGAGCGTATAATTGTGTTTATCTACGAAGAAAAAATGTCTCATGAATATCTACGAGGGTCGAATGGAATGGGGCATGTTTCAGTCAATTCATTGACGTGTGACCTCTGCTCTTTGTTGACTCCTGACCCGTCTGAAAGACGCCTGCAGGTCCATGCAGACAGATCTACTTATTATTAGTGCAAATGTCCCGCCCACTCACCCTGCTCCCCAACCTCTAACTAAATACAATGCATGCATAAAATTCCACCCTAAAACACTCAATACTCAACCAGATGTTAATTTCACATTAGTCTACGAAGTGTGTCCTGTATGTCCCGAGCTAATCGTAGTCTTGTTTAGCCAGACATATCTCTGAATTTCATTTTGGTGCTGTGCCAGTTGCTAGACAAAGGTCTATCTGAACCTTTTATCATTCTAGCAGGGTGGAAAGATGCTCTGGCTTGTATTTCTTTAATCAATCACATCGTCTTTGGGCGGTGCAAAGCCCAGGATGCAACCATTGTGACCTTGCAAAATAGTGTTGGATGGGACTTGTTTTGGTGGGACATTTGCACGTAGGGAGGCGAGTACTGGCATTAAAATGGCTAATTCCCTGCAAAAGAACCAAGCAGGCCAGCCCTATTGCACAATCCAAATCTTTGTCAAGGCTTTGTTTACACTGTGTAGGTACCTAGCTTGGAGGTAACACGCAAATAGCGAAGTGAGCGGAGAATGCTGACTGAAATAGTCGGCTAATAGCAGGAGAATATGAACAGCCTACTTCCTGTGAGTCAGAGGCTAATCATAAATGTTTTGTCAGTGACAGAGGAGTTTGGTAGAGAGATGAAGCAGGAGCCATGTCCAGAAATGTATTATTGGTATTTTCCCCATTTTTCGAATGCAGGAATAAAACCCTGAAATAAGTGAATGATTCTAACATAAATGGAAAATGTCTGCATTGGTGTCTTTCAGTGTTTTGGAATCAGATCAAGGCCTTTCAGTAATTGGCGTTGTACTCCCATAACGTAGATGGAAAATCAAAAAAAAGACGAAAAGCAAAGACAGAGGGAGTTGGCCCCCTGCTAGAGAATATTGTTGATCCACGACGAGACTGACAGAGAGGCAGAGAGACAAAATTGTATCTCCAAGAGCTCTTGTTTTATTTCCTGTGCCCTTGGTTCGGATCTGAGTGGGTATGTTTGCTCAAAACCTGCTTTGTGCTTTGTCTAATATTGGGGCTTCACATTTAATAATCCCCACGCCATGGATTCAGACATGAGTCATACTAATTTTGAACTACCGGTGGGAAGAAAGACCATTCTTGATTTTCGCTATAGGATGGTGCCTGGATCCGGATCAAGACAACGGTCTGCCTGCTAGTGATCTCGTGGGGGATTGAGAGGGATGGCAGTCTAACAAGGGGGACTGTGTCACTCAGCTAACGAAATACATAAAAATTCACATGGTACCTACAAGTCCTGGAAAGAAATCCACCACAGAAGAGTCAGATATTCTTATTTTTCCACAACAGCCTTCACAAGAGAGTACGCAGCAATAAGTCACGTTGCATTCTAAGTAGAAGGTGTGACTCATGCTTGAATACCAGCACTTCATCACAGACGACTCCTAAAAAGCGCTGAACATCAGAGGTTGACGATACACAACAACAGAATCCTCTTTTAAACTCTCCTGCCCCTCCTGGACTGAACTCTACAGGGAGAGATAAAACAAGATCAAGAATAGTGACTACAGCTCGGCTGAAAAGAAAGAAGGGTGGGAAAAAAAAAAGAGTTTTGGAGTGATGACGCGTCCCATAGTTCCCGTTAGCTGGAAGCAATGGCTGACTGGCACATTAAAGTGAAAAAGAGCCACACACAAACATCGACTGCTGCATAAAAGTGGGATAGGACTTCACACCAGAGGGACGGCATATAAAATGCAGTAGGATGAGAAACAGTAAACATGAAATAATGTATTATGCAGCTTGTTGTAGTACTACACTCCTCTCGTTCTCACAGGAGTCTTTACTGAGACTACACTGACTAATAGAAGCTGAGGTAATGAAAAATAAAAAAGTCACTTTGAAGACAGATTTGTCATTTTGAGGTGAGGTGTTTGTTGAGCTAATAGAGCAGTGGGTTATTTGTCTCTGTTGTGTGTGTGTGTGTGTGTGTGAGAGAGAGAGATGGTAGAAATGGGTTGAGCAGGAGCTGGAGAGCTGCCACCTTCATCCCTCTGGCCCACGAGGGATGAACACAGAGACAGGAGGCTCGGGAAGGCCATCCATCATAATGTCTCGTAGCCTCTCATGCTTTGCCTTTGCATGCATGTCCACACACACACACACACACACACACACACACACACACACACACACACACACACACATTTGTCATTTTACAGCACCAGGGTTGTAGAATGAAACTGATTTTAACTCCCTTTTGCTAAATAAGTGTGTGAAGGATGAATTGCGGAGTCTCAAAGCCTGAGAAAAGAAGCTGCTCCGTAGTCTGGCAGCAGGGCAGCGGATACTTCTGTATCTTCTGCCAGACAGCAGCAGGGTGAACAGACTGTGGCTGTGCACACATCTCACTTCACCGAGGCAAGGCAAATCAGGCACTCGAGAAAGAGCCTGTGTGTCTAAGAGGCTGATGGTGGAGTTGGTGGGAAGTGGACCAAAGCTTCCAGCCTGACAGTGCTGCCTTTTCATTAACTCCTTAATTTATGCCCCCTCCACCTGCTCGACTTCAAATAGAGTTCAGTGCTATGGCTTGCGAACCCCTACAGCCTCTACACATCACAGCTGGAACCAAGGGCAAGTAGACACTCAAGGTCAAGGACTTCCTGTTGAGCTGCACATTAAGCTTGAATTCCTATCATTAAGCTTGTAGGTAAAAATCCTGCTTTTCAAAGCCATTCTACTAATTTTCCATCAGTCTCTGACAGCCCTGCTATCAGGGTGTGGCCACCCCCACTCTGGTCGCAGACTGTAACCCTAACCCCATGTAATTAGCCCTGATCAGCTTGGGCCCCTGTTTAGCGCAGATTACCCAGCCTCCCATGCATTCCCACGACCCCCCACCTCAGATCCTGCAGATAAAAAAGGAGTGGAAGAGGAAGAATGGCACCCACTCCCAGAGGGACAGGCCTATAATCAGGCCTCCCACAGCCCCACAACCTGTCCCCTGCCCGGGGGGACAGCGGGGGGGTTGAGGATGGATGGGTAAAGCGAGACGAGGTCGAGCCCCCACTGCCACCTCCTCAACTCTTGCAGCTAATGCTGAATAGGAACAGGAGTCCTGCCTCTCGGAAGGCAACAACACAGCGACTAATCATGGCCGTCATCGAGAAACGACTGTTACGTGGTGCTGAGAAGAAGCCGACGCAGCGCTCAAAAGCTCCCCGGTGAGCCACCAAACGGCTTTTAAGGCGACATAATGGTGGAGGTGAAATCAGCACAAGACGGAGGCCTGAGTTATTTGGGCCCCACTTGACAATAGAGCTTCTTTTTCATGAGCTGACTAAAAGGACGACAGGGAAGAGAGGGAAGAAGACAACATTTCAGTCAAACACCTCAACGCTGAGGTGCCTCGCGTGCATCCATCATCACCGGTGGAGGGATTAGGAGGTGGCGTTTGGGTGGAGAAGTAAATATCTGGAGAAACGCTAATGTGGCATCCATTTGCATGAGTCATTGGCCCATGCACCGAAGCCATTTTAAGAGCACGGGGATCTCAAAGCACCCCGCAATCTCACGCATATAGCGAGATCCATCACATCCACAGGCCTGGTGTGTGCCTGCATATGTGTGTGTGTAGTGCAAGCATGAATCTAAGTCAGTAAACAAGACTATCAGCATATTCCCTTTGGATATTTGGAATAATCTCATCCGTTTCACTCACAATTTCTCATCTGTCTTCTTTTTCTTTGTGTCTCAGAGCTCAGTGCAGCCAGAAAAACGCTGACATGTAAGGATAGTTGCATTTTGGCAGGAGAAAGGAGAAGATTAGGCCGCGGCCATAAATCAGTCTTTCAGGTTATGCACGTGGGTCAATCCCTCAGCTCAGCCTGCACAAAAGTAACGTGCACCTTCATTCTCAGAAATAAGACGGAGTCGGTCACACAAATGAAGTACATGAGTTCACCAATCTGGATTTAATGGGTATTTTTCAGTTCAATCCGATCAAAAGTGTCAAAGACAGTCAAGAATATTTTTCCCACCCTTCAAAAACGTTTGATAAATTCCTTCTACTTACTTTAACAAGTCAGAGCAAGGTGATCAATTCTATTAATAAAACATCTGAGCTGTCTGAAGTCTCTCAGGCAAATCAGAAAATAAATGTTTATTGATTATTTTGGAGGCATGTCTGACTCAATAAAGATGCTTAATATAAATTCTAAAAAACACATCACACTGTTAAATCAGCTCTGGTTTACAAAAAGCCAATATTCCACTTTTAACGAAAATGTGTTTTGCTGAAAGAGTTGAACGTTCATTTTCATTCACAGCTGGTGACAGATGTTTGAGAAGACACACGGGTCAGATTTCTTTCTCAACACTCTTTTCTCTCCATCGTTATTAATCCAAAAATATCAGTGCTCATTATTTTGGCACATTATGAGAATAAACTTCCAGTCTGGATCGAGGATGAACCCAAAGGAGGCTGAGGTGTGCGTAACTCCGCACCAGGCAGGATGCACACGTTAGGATGGAGATTCTGAGCTCTGGATAACTTGATCGAGACAGTTTCAGCCCTGTGATCATTACAGCGGACTACATGACCGAGGCTACTGATGAATAACACATTAAATCCCATCGTTAAACGACTCTTTGAACACGCAGCGCACGATTAACTTATTTAACAGCATCATCACAAGCATCAGCATTTCTTATATTCAGCGCGCTTCTTCCTCTCGAAACGGTTAACAGATGAAGACACTTTTAGATTTTACACCTAACAGACCATCAGAACAGCTCTCCAACCTCCACACCACCCTTCATTAATGTCTCACACGGATTACTCCAGCCAGCGCAGCCACATCATCACCGGTCAGGAGTGGAGTGCTGAAGGTGTTCAACACTTACCGATCAACATCGTGCGTCCAGCTCCGTATCCGCGTCTCTCCAGCTCGGCTCGTGTCCCCGTGCGTAAAAACGGCAAAATTTTTACGCACTTTTCTCCCCGGAGAGCGAGGACATGCAACGACGCACAGGTGCGATCCGGAGGCTTCCTGTAGTTTGTAAAAGAGCCGATTCCGATGGACTTTGCTCCCCTCTCTCTTGTCCTTTTGACAACAACTCTTTCACTGCGATACTGTATCCTGTATTCCCCCCTCCGTCTTTGGTGACCAATCCCCGGGAAATCTCAGATCCTATTGATGCGCGTTATCCTCAGTTAAAATCCTACTGCTCGTGCTGCTGCTCCGTTTGGCCTGAAGGAGGCGAGGAATTGGGCTGCTGGAGAGGGGCTGGGTGTAATTGCCTGCTCCTTCTCTCTCTCTCTCTCTCTCTCTCTGTCTCTCTCTGTCATCTGTAGTCCTACCTCTTCCTCTCCTCCTCCTCCTCCTCCTAACAGTGTGCACCTTTTTCACTTGACAGGAATGCACAGCTGGGGAAATTAGCAGCTATTCTGTCTTCGTACCTGCGCAACTTGGCATCACATTAGCCTCCTTGTCAACTTATTGTCTTAAAGGTCAGCGCGGATGTGTCTGGATCATGTCCTGCCACCCAGCCAAAGAAAAGAGTGGGGGGAAAAAAAGTCAGAAGCAGTGTGAGGCTCCGGGTGGCAGAAGCATGATGGGAGCACTGTAAACATTAAGGGGAAGAAAAGAATATTTTCTGAGACAGGTTTCCATTGGCGCTCTCGTGGGGATGATTTGTGTGCACTTGTCGAGGCGGCCGGCTCGTGTGCGCGACAAGAGTGTGAGTGAGAGCGACGTGAGAGTGACTGCAAGTGATGGTTTCTCGCAGCCGTCTCTCTCGCCAGTCTGCTCCTCCTTTGTGTCTCTTCTTGTCGATGCATCATTTGGTGAAGCTGACACATATTCGGGGGATTCGGAATTGGCTCGAGAGTACAGAGAGAGCCTGCTCCTATTAAATTTCTGTTTGTTCAATTGGAAGTGTGTGTGTGTGTGTGTGTGTGTGTAAGCATAGATTGTGGGTTGAAGAGCCTTGGTGCAATGCTAAGCTGTCCTGGAGCAAAGCCAAAGCACATCTCCCAGGGTGCTATCAGGAACTTAATTACAGCATTAAATTGCTCCCTCTCCGCCTCTCTCCCGCTCTGAGTTCTCTTCCCCTTCTTTCCCTCTTTTCTCCCCCTTCCTCTCTCTCGCCTCTACTCAAACTGTGTATCCATCTAATCTCACACTTGCCTCCCTCTCTTTCTCTGCCTTTATCTTGTTGCTCTTTTTTCTCCTTTTTCTTGCACTTGCTGGCTGGGCAGAAACGCCTGCTGGTGCTGCCGTGTTCTTGTCAGCACTGTGGGAAAAGGCCTTCCCAGTGTGTCTTGATTGTTCCTGACATCCATTGTGCAACCGGATATAATAAGGATTCATCTGCCATCTCTATTGTGCATTTAAATTCTCTAATTTCACACTGGCGTACCAATAATGTATTCATGATGCTGTTTATCAGTTGGCTTGTTACGGTGTAGTTGGAGTCGGGGGTGGCAGAGATGAAGTATCGCCGCTGACAGAGTGTCATGTGGGGAGTGAGCTACCATTCCCCCTCCGATCCAGGTTTCTGTTTCTTGCCGTTCACCGAGGCAGCGCCGCTCCCCAGGGGCAGAGTGGAGGACACAGGGGCAGCTGGGCCGTCCTGCTGCCTCGTGCCAACCGTCGGCCTGCTGGCTGGCACGCCGGAGCTGGGGCTAATTGGAAACACGGGAATGGCTCCAAGCTTTACATCAGTCGACCTCAGCCAAGATGATCTGCTCCAGACAATTTGCTCTATGTGTTAAAAGACAGTCACTGGAATGGAGTACGTGATTACATAAGGCTTTTCTACACGGATACGGATATTGTGTGAAACATATTTCCCTCCATTTTAGGAAAAACTTCGGTCCACATGACCCTTGTTTTAGAAAACATCTCCACATCTCCCCCTGGAACAGCACAGGCTTTGAAGCAAATTCAACAACATGGTCAGACCGTGTAATTACAACATCACGTGATGCACACTGGCCCAAAAATACCTTTTCCTTTAAGCTTACATTGTAAAAGAAACAGCTGTAACAATGATGGCACAAACCCCTTTCAACTGACTTTTTTCACTATCAGACTTTGGACCGTTCAGTCCAATTATATTTGGAAGGTCCAGAAGGGCTGCACCATTAAACTGTTTTGTTCCCGTGCAAGATAGCAGATGTTAGCCACTGAACCAGCAGAAGTCTCTGGTACTCTATGGGCTGCACAATGCATAAGCCATGCAGATGTTCTGGGTAATTTTACATCCAGGAAGTCAAACTTCTTTGGCTGTACGCTGTAATCCACATTTTCCTTATCAGGTCAACACGAGACCACAGAAACTATTCCAAATGCTCTAACAATTACACTCGGCCAGTCGGCGGCAGCGAAGTCAATGCTAATGATGCGTCAAACCCCAGAACAGCTTATTCTATTTCAATACAATTATCCAAAACCACAGAAAACCACTAAGTTAGTGTTACACTTTTAAGTCTAAAATATCTAACAGTGCTGTCAAAGAACTTTGGTGCTAGTCCGCTCTTGTTATAGTTTCAGGCACATGCTCATTACACAACCACACGGATACACAGAAACTGGAGTTTATCAGAAAACTAAATCTGCATTTTAGAAGGCATTTAAAAAACGCAGGAAAATGTTCATTTTCAAAATATCAGTTAAGGTCCTTATTCCCACTGCAACATTGTTCATTTTAAAACCCTGTGTCCTCAAAATAATGTTTTTATACTTCTTACCTGCAACAGCAAATATGTTTTGAATAACACCTAATGCTGCTGGGTAACTTTTATTATGAACATATCAAGGAAACAATCAAAACGTTTATAGTGAACATAACAGAAAACGTTTTGTATTGACGGTTTATTTGAAAGCGACAGATACAAGAGACACAGACCAAATGAAACAGCTGTCTAATTTAAGCATCATATAATGTTTACAGCAGATACTTATTTGCAACACATCCCGAGACGGGCTTTCATAAAAAGAAATTAAAGCAATGAGATAAAAGGACGAGTACTGCATACATATACGATTTTGCACTTGCACTTGTTTGAAGTTGTAAAAAAAATATATTGTCGTCTGCTTTAACTGAAAAAACACACGGTCCAACCAAAACCACCATCTGTGGCGATAACGAAAGTGCATCTGTTAGTGCGTAACGTCCTGCCCTTCATACTTCTGATCCCTGTGACTCACATGTGGTACAAAGATGAAGCACCTCCCACACTATAGGACACATTTTGCCAGGGAATATAATCCAGGCGTTATTGTCGTACTGAGTGTTAAAATTGTATTCCTCTGAAAAAGACTAAGGCAACTTATTAAAAAACATGTCGTCCACAGTTTTTCTTGTCTGCCTCCAGTGAATAAGAAACCCATTGTTTTTTCGTTGTCAGGGGCTGGAATAACTGAATATTTCTAACTCAGTGTGGGTTTACGGTTAAAACTAATTACGGTGGTACATCTTGGCAGGTCCATGAGATGTTTTGTTCCTTTTAAAAAAAGCCACACAATTTATATTTTCACTAAATCAGTAGTATTGTTGTGATCTGCTTAGTTTTAACTAAACAAACAACTCTCAAACCAAGCCTTGGTGTTCAGATGAAGTCCTGCGGTGCACAGCAGATCAGCTGGGTGGATCAAATAATCTCGACATGATTGTTTCTCTTCGTGTGTGAATCTGCAGTGGGCACTCGTGGACTTTGGTAATACTCATGGTATTTACAGAGTTTGCCGAGAGCCGAGTATCTATGGTGATGAATGACGAACCCCGGCGGGAAGAGAAGGTCAGGCTGTCACACTCAAGACGAACAAAATTGTGTTGCCTTTTTCGACAACTCTGTGCTTTTCTGCTCGGCTCGAGCCACTGATTGTTGATAATCAGCCTCAGTAGCGTGACTGGGTGATCTGAAGGTGGAAAAACAGGCGTGTCAGCCCCGTTCTCTTCAATCTGAGTACAAATAACACGGCTTCTTACTTTGGAAATGCGTGCAGTGCAAACACAATCAGGTGACGTTTGTCGTTATCGATAGTCATGTGCACGGTTGCAGTGGTATATAGATTTCAAGGGAGACTGTGATGTGAAAATGAATGATTATAATACTGTTCATATTTGCATTTTTGTGGTTTTGACTGACATTAAAAACATAATCAAGTTTATATCAAGTTTTATGCCTGTCATAATATTTAACACGATTATAATTATATATATACAAGCTTTTGATTTGTTTGCTTTAAGGGTCATTATAACTGATACTAATAACTGTGATTTTTCCTGAGATGGTTATAGTCATACCGTTGCAACCCCAGTCATGTTACCTTCATTGTCATGGTAACAAAAATAAAACACTAAGTAACGCTCAAAGTGGTTGCAGTTTGGTTAGATTTAGGCAACAAAACTGCTTCATCATGGTTTGGGTCAAATAAATATGTTAAGTTACGTAACATATGTGTTTGTCTGACCTAACCCTGCCCTACGTGGACTGTGTTGCTCTTCATTACGGCTGACCCAGTTCATTTCGCCATGGTAGTCTACGTCCACACAAAGGAAGACGACTTTGCGTCAAATGTGCTGAAAAGAGGCAAAAGACTGATAAAGAGCGAGAGATGGAGATCCGCTGTATCATTTAAGTAGTCTCAAAACCAGTGAGGGAGCATTTCTGCTCAGTCCCGCAGTCAACGAGCTGGGCGTGTTGGCTTCTTCCAACTTCTGCCCCCCATGTTGAAACTTTGAATACTTGCAGGTAATTTTCACTTAAGCTTCGAAGCCCTAAAAATGGTTTCTAGGACAGCCCTACAGGACAGCTGTGGCATTTGGACGCATCTGCTCTTTACAGAAGTGAATGGAAAGGACAAGCGTATCACCTGCACGCAACCTTTCAGTCCAAATTTGTGTTATTTGTACAAAGATTGAAGAATTTTTTTACAAAAAGTGGCACCAATTCTCCCTCGTAAAATAATTCCCAGGGTATAAGAATGTGAAAATAACCTTCATTTCACCAGTTTTACTGCTGGAGACAAGATGTCTCCTACTTCACTGGAAGGTTAATTCTCAGTAAATGTGCACTGGAGGCCTCAAGTTTCCACATCACACTGAGTATTGGACGCGATTGGCTTCCAAACTGTTTGTCTCTTAAAATCAGATTTTCAGTGAGCACAGAGAAAATTGACACTTTCAGCTTTGAATGTGAAAACAGCCTTCTAGTGTCAAACTCTGCACACACATCACTCTCCACAGTGAAGTTCACTGTTGACTCGAGGGGGGACTTTACTACTGAAGTGAAAGATTGTAAGAAATGATCATGTCTGTTTACATTGTGTGATTTTGAGGATGGGAAGCTAAGGTGCAAACTGCCGAAGAGGTGAGAGGCTCGCAATTATTATGCTGTGTGTGTTCGCTGTTGCATGCCGGCACTGTCACCGCACTGGGCCGGGTTGGTTCGGGGTGGATGGGCTGTGGTACGTGGATGGGTGGGAGAGGGAGTTGGGCGCTCCGGGGATGGTGTGACAGCGGGGGCACGAAACCCAAGAAGAGGGAGGAAGAGGAAGCGTGAAATATGGAGATGGCTGCTGTCACCTGAGAAGATGACAGCGTCGTGCGGCGCCGTGCAAGCCTAATTCCATGTGACATCTTTTTAACGGCGGCATCTGGGAATCTCTGCAACGTCCTCCCACCTCCCCTCCCGTCTTTTGCCCGCATTCTCTGTACATATCCCACTTGAAATAGTCATTAACAGATGGCAACAAACACCCAGAATGCCTCTTTCTTCCGCTGATGTGAAGCTGATCTAGCCGTCTCTCAGGAGCGGCCTGATCAATACCTTTCAAAGCATGACAGCCTCGTCATGTCCACCTTTTCTTTGTTTTCCAAAAGCGGGCAAACAAGAGCGTGATGAGAGTGACACAGCTGTCTTGGATGAGTGTGAGGGAATGTGGATTTGAGAGGTGTGTGGTTTACTAAACAAGGCACACGCTGTTGCCACTCTGAGTTAATGGATATTGATGAATGGCTGCAGATAATCTTCTTTATTCTGCTGGCAACCATTGTGCAGAAGTCATCTTACAGTCTGGGCAATATATGGACTTATTATTGTTCTGTGTGACGTACGACAAAACTGAGCAAATGTAATGTTACGTTAAGCTTTTGGTGAATCTCCTCTGTGTTTGTGTAAAATGTATTCAAGTAAGGACAACTAAGGCTCTTTGAGTTTGTTCTTCTATTCATCAAATTGAAGATTTATAAGAGGCACAAAGGTTTTTCCACATCAGGAGGTGTTGTCGGCAGGATTCAGAACAGAGGACAGTGGGTAACCATATCAATGCACAAATTAAATGTTCTTATGAGACAAAGAATCAAACATGATTACAACTTTCTCCCACATAGTGCTTTTGAAAACTCGTCATCTTATTTTTAAAGTCATATAAAGTCATAGGCAAAGTACGTTTCTGCAAAACCACAGATAAGTTAAAACTTTACGTGTCTTTATGTTGCAACTTTTTATGTCTTTAGGCTCAATTTTCTCTTGCCAAGATGCTGTGCTCATGCTCAGGTTAGGTTTTGGCACAAAAAAACACTTGGTCAGGGTCAGGGAAACGTAGTGTTCTGGCTTCAAATACCTGGGGATGCCTCGACTTCCCGTCAAAAGTATCCAATTTGTCACCAAAGAACAAGGATGGAAATTGTCACAAGGTCTCCTTAAGAATATCCAGTGGTGTCATGTTTACAAATGTTGAAACGCCTGGCGATAAACATGTAATGTGAACGTGATGTGTTTTGTGGAAATGTCAATAGGTAGCCTATGACAGGTACAAATTAGAAAGTAAACCGCTAACATTTCATCCTGGCGTCTGGGGCTGCGACCAGCCCTGATCCAACATGCACACGGCCAGGCTTTATGAGCTTCTGCTTTATAGCATGCAAACTTGTGACGAATGCAAATGTGTTTGAAAATGGTGTTTTCTGATCCCAACCACATGCCAGGACGTAATGACTGGCAGGCTAATTTATGAAAAAGCGAAGAGGAAAGCAAGCCTTCCTTCTCTCTCTCTGCTGTTCCGAGCCACCGGCCTCCTCAATTAGAGCCGGCTCTGCCAACCTGCTGCTGAGGCCCGACTAGGTAATGACTGGCAGCAGCACAAGAAACAAACAGCCATCTATCTTCTATCTCTCTCTCTCTAAACCAACAATTTTCCTCCCTCGCTCTCTCAGTCCCCACGTCTCGCAAAACGAACAGCTTTTCTCTCTAACCCCTCACATCTCTCCTTCTCTCTCGCTGCAGAACGACGTCTTTGTCGAAAGTAAACTTTGGACATTCTCTCGTTTCACTTCTCTTTCTCGCTCTCTTCTTTTTGAAGTGTAACACTAAGCTCCCCCAATCTAAATTGACATCTCTCTATCTCTCTCTCCCTCGCTCCCTCCATCAATTTGCTTTCTGCATTGGCATATATCTTTCCACTTCGCTATCTCCGACTAAACCAGAGTCTCTTCATCTGCCTCTCTGCCTCCCCTCACCTCTCTCACGCTCTCCCTCAGACAAACAAACAAATGAATTGAAGAGCGTTGGGAGGGAACACCCTCGGAGCGTAACGGCCTGGCCGGCTACCTGACTGACTGACAGAGAGACTAACTAAGTGACAGAAAGACTGACAGGAGGTTGGAGGAGCACTGAGCGGGTTGACTGTGAGGAGCTAAAGTAATCTGAAGATGGGCGGACAAGAAAGACAGCTGCTGATGGGTGGCGGCGTAAGATGCCCAGTCATACAGTGACAGCCGCCGAAGGCAACTCGAGGGATTAGACCAAGTTTTAGAAGTTTTGGGTGATTAGCTTGTTTGTCAAAGTTGGAAAAAATGAGAAAATCATAGCGAGAGTTTCTTTGCCCTTGTGTTTACTGTAAAAATTATCATAACACTTGCAAAATGAACATATCTTCCATTTAAATATGTTTCCTTTTCCGTTTCAAAGCCTTGTTATAAAACTAAATAATCAAATATTTCATGTTTGCATTATATAGTGAATTGTATTACATAGTGTGTTTCAAGTTTTGCCACTCAGCAGCCTTCTTGGCTTTGCCCCTGGGGAGTTATTTCAAGCTAACAAGACCAGCACCTGTCTACATGCATGGGGAGAGAGTAACAACTTCACTTTCAATTGTCACAGGGACTTTAAAACTGCATTCATCGAATCAAGTCTTTGTTTGGTAACCTTGCTCTAAAAAAAGAGGATTAAAATGCTTTTATTCCACAGGTCATACTGTCACTTTCATGACACCGACTTCTTTTACAGCTCAATCCAAAGTGCCGTGATGTGACGCGGTCAGCTCATCCAACCAGAGTACTTAAACAAATGCAAATGATTTGAATGTCTGATGGTTGACCTCATCTTCTCTGGTAACCCTGTGCATTATCTATACCTCCTTTTCAGGCTTATTCACAGTCATTCTGCACCAGCAGCAAAACGGTTAAAACTGCTGTGAATCTCAACTGTTCGTTCACATCAGTGCTGTCTGATATAAAGTAGACGGTTGGCTTTTGATTTGGGATATGTTTCACACATCTGCAATCTCTGGTGGCACTGACTCATCTATTCAAAATGCTTTAAGTGGTCCGTCTCCTCTCTTGTAATTTCTCTGGTACGATTGAGGTCAATTAGTCCCCGAGAAAATCTGTTTCACTTGTTTTGGACAAACTGTCACAACATCTCAGTACCAGAAACCCAATTTGTGATTTTTTGCTGCGTAGAAAGTTCTGACAACACCAATCACAGATAGAGAGCGAAGGGAAATTGAACCAGTTGCAGTTTGTGTCTCTGAGATCCTGAATATCTGACTGAATATCATTATAATATAATAATGCGTTACTTTCTCTTGCAGACTTCTGAAAGATTTCATCAGTTCAGAACCGTGCCAGCACTTCTCATTTAATTAGGAAAAGGCGTGAATAATGAAGCTGATAAACAGATATTAAGAATCTTTTTCAAGATGTTACAGGGGACAGACGATGATGGTTTTATTGATGGTTAAAACAACATAATATGCTTTATAGATCACAGGCCACTGTGAGACACAACTTCATAGTTAAAACAAAAATCACAAGAAAACTCCACGGCACTCTCTTTGAGCTATTAAATTGCCTTTATTGTCATGGCATGGAAATGTTAGACCTTGAAAACAATAAAAGCATTTCAACTGGCTGACAGAGTGAGCCTTGGAGTTTTCCTGAGATTTCTATAGCAACATGTGAATCGAAAAAGCAGTCCCAGAAGCACTCCAACCCTTACATCTTCGAAATATGTTTTGATTTTCGGTTATTACATTTAATAAATCATATATCAGTGTTGAACGCACAGTATGTCCTTTAATTAAAACATTACAAAAGACAGAGTTTGATGATGTTGTGAAGTAGCAGGGGATCATGGGAGTCACGAATAACCGTGATTCATCATGAGTGAGCAATACAAACAATAGTAAGCAATAAAGTGGCTTGCTAGCTAGTTCAACGACCGAAGGCTTTATGTGTCATCTTGAAAGAAAATGTGGATTTGTCTGGGTTTGAACATTGTTACATTTGGGATAACGCAACTCAACAAAATACAGAGCAAAGGTCGAGTCATTTATTAGACATATCAATGTGGAATGAACAACATTGAAATTATCAATTTGGCTGGTGTCCTCTTCCAGCTTTCCCTCCTATCTATCCAACTCTTTAATTCATCATTAAATTCACCTCTACTTACCTTCTGTAAAAGAGCTGCGGAGCGTCAGACCTCACTTCATTTATTACCAAGTTATTACTGCGACATTAAGAGCCCAGGTGTACATCATCCTCCTTTGTCTTTTTAGATAGCTCTCTCTGATAATCCATCACATCGGGAGGTGTAATGCTGCAGTAATACGTTTTTAACAAATGTATTTTGCTCCGGTGATCTGCGGCGCTTCCACAGAAGGTAAGTGCTGATGATGAATAAAAGAGCTGGTTAAAGAAACAAAGCCAGTTATGCTGGAGGAGAACATTAGGTATTATTAACAACCTGGCAAACGCAGACGTTGTCCTTACAAATGGCTCGTGCTTGATCTGTAAGCCATTAATAAATGATTTATGGACCATTAATTGAACCATTAGTTGCAACTTATTAAACTCCTTGTAAAGTCTGCTGCCCGGCGAGTAACTTTAAATGAAACATGCTCGGGACTGTCAGTCTTAATTATGAGTAAGATTTTACATTTCCAGACAACATAAGGTTTTGATTCACCAGGCTTCCCCTGTTAATATACGATGTGAATGTAGTGGGCGACGGCTGGCGAGACTGTATGCAGCTATGTGCAGGGAATGAATACACAAACTGTTCCAAAAATAACCCAGAGTCCAACCAATTCGTTGAGCTGATAATATCTCATGTTTAAAACTCATGAACTAATGAAAGATGTACGAAACATCTGTCTGTTGCTGCAGGTGAAGATGTCACCTCACCACTCGACACACTGGCTGCTAAAGTGTGTCTCTTTGAGAAGACAGAGCCTATAGTGTCGAATACCTAGATCATGTGAGATAACCCCAGAGCAGGGAGAGGCTGTCATCTCAGCATGACACTGCAGAGGAGTAAGGTGTGTGTGCATGTATGCGCGTGTGTGTGTGTGTACTGTGCTTGTAAGCTCTGCCACCTGCATATTGCATCTCATCACAACAGGAGAGAGGACGCCCCATTTAGCATCACTGTCACATACGGTTTCACAGACAGACAAACACGAGAGGAGACAGAGTTAAAGTGTGTGTGTGTGTGTGTGCGACTGAGAGAGAGAGAGAGAGCGAGAGCTGTAAGAAAAGAAAGAAAGATGGGTTCCCTAACATAAATAAATCATCAATGTGTTTCGTTGCCTCGGCTGGGCTCACTAGCTGAAGATGAAGGAGAGGGGAGCGGGCGAGGAGGGAGGAGGAGGTGAGGGAGGGAGCGAAACAGATCAGGTGAAGAGGCAAACTGCTGGCTGAGGGGGGACGGCAGGCAGGTGGGAATCCTAATGTCTGCTTCGTGTTTCAAGCAGGGAGCAGAAAACACCGGAGCGTCTGCAGTCAAACTGACGTAATTGCTGCCAAGAATAACAAGACACTTCGTCTGAATGGAGGAGACGTGTGAGAACTCATGCACACTATTGAATATCGTTGCGTGAACATTCCTGCACACGTTTGACTTCACGCTGAACCTGACCTCCTGCTGTGCTTTGTTATTCCTTTAACTCTCACAGGAAAACAACTAACTGCTGTTGTCTTTGAGGGTTATGGTGTTGCATAGCTGCGGGACATTATGAGAACTTATACAATCTTGAGGGGAATGTTTAGGCAAGTGGTGGAGGGAAGATTCAGATCCTTCAATGAAGTTAAAATACTAATATCAAACTGTAAAAAAAGAAAAGTTTTGCATCTAAATCCTTACTGGAGGACATATGACATTTTTCTTTTTTTTTTTTTACTGCTGCAGATGTTTAAGGTTGATGTTATAATAACTAATCTAAGTACTGTTGGTAGTTTAGTCTACAGCAATGCATTATATTCTACAAGATGATCAAATGTTTGTAACGTGGCTGTAAAAAGTCAAACCAAGAAGGTGTTTACCTTAACCCTCAAAGACAGCTGATAGACAGCTGCCTGCAGCTAAAACCGGATGTTGTTCTTAAATCTTTAATAACTTTTGAGCCTCTAATCCAAACTGTTTGCCTTATACACTCATGGAAAGTGGAGTTTTCTCAGCGTTTGGGCATTCAGGGGCTCCGTAGTGAATGTGATTAAGACATCACGCTCTGCAGCATCGGTTTGCCAAGGAAACCAACAGCAATGGTTGAGGCCAAGTTACTTTTGTTGTTCCTGTTATATGAATAATATATACCTCTTTGAATTTCACTGTTCCTATTCTATTTCCTCTCTCTCTCTTGGACACATCTACAGGAGTCCTTGTGTAGATACATATGGAATAGTTTATGACTTATAGTCCATTGCCTGGTTCCACTTGTTGATATAACTACATGAGACAGATGTATAGTACCTGATCAGTTTGCATTATGCTTAATTTTATTTCCCACACCTTTTCATTTACTTTTGATACAAGTGACGGGGGACCGTTCGCCTTGTTCATTACTAATTATGAGATGATTTTGTGCAGCCGCTGTATTACATTGTTTTATTTACTGGCATAGAGCCTTTGGGGAGCAGAAGGTTTGTAGTGGAAATGACTTGTCGATGTTGAAAAGAAGATAACCGAGCCTTTAATCAACACTTACTCACAACAAGCTCGACAAGTCAGAAACTTGTCGGAGAAAACACAAGCAGCTCGTGCTTTCTTATCATTTTTAATGTGGTCCCCCACATGGCATCTCTGACAGCGCAGCTCTGATGTTTTATTTTTGAGGAGGCAAGCATCGGCTACAGCACATTTCCTGCTACCCAGTTGTGGACTGAGGCTGTGTGAGGGGTGAAAAGAGGCACCAGCTGCAAGCATAGGATCAAGTTTTCTCCATTCCAAGGGCACCCTAAAAGGCACTTTATCATGTTTTTCAGTCCACTAGCTCCCCTAAGAGGATTAGTTCACCCAAAAATGAAAATTAAGTCATTATCTACTCACCCTCACGCCAGGGGAAAGTCGGGAGAAGTTTTGTAGCCTACAGAACATTTCTGGAGCTTCACAGCAAAACAGTCTTCAAGTTCGACCGTGCATCACGGGTGTAAATCACATTTGTTTAAGTCAGTTTTTGGATGTTGCGGCTTCTGGAGACTTGGATTATGCTGGACAAGCTGTATGGAGCCATTTCATTTATTTTTTTAACCAGTTGTTGTACGTTTTAAAACAAGTCCCCATCGACTTCATTTGTTTAGGAGAATGCTGTTTTGCTGTGAAGCTCCAGAAATGTTTTGTGGACTACCAAACTTCACCCGACTTTCCATGGACACGGGTTTGAGTAGATTACGACTGTGTCATCCACAACTATAAACCAACCTTAAAGGTGAAATATACAAAATTCACTGCCACCAGATATCACACTGGAGCACCAGCAGCTCAGACTAAAACAAATGCGTGCGTCCATCACGTTGAGGGGAAAAGAAAGTGGCATCTGAACACAAACTGCTCATGAATCTTAGATCTAACTGTCAAACTAGACAGTTGTGATCAAATATGGATCAAGATCTGTTACTGCAAAGCCTTTTTTTCTTGCTTTAAATGTTTCCAGAAACATATTTTCAGTAAGAGACTCACATTCACTAACATGCAAGTGTGGCTGGACTGTCTCCCGAAACAAAGAACGGAGAAGCTGATATTGCCATTACTCCACTATATCTTTACACAGTAAAGAGTCTCATATCTCTTATACTGTATTTAACTTTTACGTGCAGCTCATTGTTTGCCATTTTTATTATTATTTTCATTATTTAAGTCTGACACTGTGTGCTAGACTGTTACTCTTCGCTCACCCTGGGCCAGTGAGAGTGACTAATGCTGTACGATGAATTAATAATGCTGGATTGTACTTTATTCCGTAATTGCCGCCTTGGCACTCCAAACTGTAATTAAAGGGAGTTATACATTTAAAATCATATTCAGAGTGAGTTCAGCTGTGTTGCTGCCACACGAGGACACAGCCGGAAGGAAATAGTGTTGAATTTTAGCTTTATAACGCGTTATTGTTATGCATCAGGATGCTTCAGATCATCTTAGCATACATTCATGAGTATGTTTTACAGGTAGGAATGGATGTGCGATTTACTTGTCAGGTGGATGTGGAGCTCCTGCGTGATTCATTTGGAAAACATGGTAAAGATGACGGCGACTGACGTCAAGTAAAGGATCGTCTTCTGCGTTGGTGCTTGACGATAACAGACAAACACTGCGTGAGGACAAAAATCAGGCCCTCCTTTATTATAAGTGGCTACAGGTTATACATTACCACATATTAGACTCTTGCTTTTGCAAGGTTGCTCACGTTCACACATACTGATGCCCTGACCTTTAATGTATTGAATGGAAAAATTACATAAATGTCTACACATGCTTTCAAATTCTCTAGCTTTTATTGCCTTAAGGCTACAAATGAAAAACTCATTAAACCATTTGTTTCACTTTAATTTGGATATGGTAATCAGTAAAATCAAGGTAAAAACAAAGCAGTAATAATTAACGGTTATACATGTTGCCTGTCTGGGTGCACATATATAGAAATATATATAGGCACAGCACTCAAGGAAATATTTATACATTTTGGTTGTATTCACCTTGAAAGAGCTTGTCTTCTGGTTCAATAAATAATACAATATAAGCAGTCAGTGGGTGCGAGTGTGCTCGTTGACTCAGATAAAGGGAAGGAGAGTCACTGCATTGGCAGAGTGCTGCTTTGTACACTGAAGATAAGGCTATTCAGAGTTGAAAGCGAGGGGCTTTCACATAATAAATATGGCTAGTGACCGTCCTCACAATCACGACAAGGTCAACTGAGCATTTATTTTGGTAAAGTGAAGGTAAAGAAGGGGTCATATGAGGTAGACTCTGTTTACCAAAGGAAAGGATGAGCATTAAATCGGCGTCGTGTGCATGTGCAGTTTGTTGAACATGGTTTTCTGCTCAAGAGAAGCATCAGTGCAAATATTCTTCACATGAAACCACAACAGAGCGACGCTGTGGCTGTAGTGTGGCTACTGTGCTCCACACATCAAAACTGCAGCAGGAATGACAGTAAAAAGAAGCAAAGGAGCTCCCCGGCACTCGCCGTCAGATTTACGCAATGTGACAGCATGGAAGCAGACCATCATACAGAGGACGGAAAGAGAGGAGAAACAGCTATGATTTGAAATGTGGTTCAATCTGAAGGGATGAGAGAGGATATTGAAGGTGAGAGGGGAAAGAAATCCACTATAAGAGGTATGCAGCGAGCCACTGATGGCCCAGTGGAAACACACAACTCTGCTCTGGAAATATGACAGTGGGTGACGCACCTGATGGTAGGTCTGGAAAATCTGTAAAAAAAAAAAAAGAAAAAAAAGAAGCGACCATAAATGTGGCTATAGGGTTTGAGGCTTGGAAAAAACCTGCATATGCATGCTTTATCTCCCTGTCCTCTCCCTTCAAACCAAGGCCGAGTTACAGCCCCACCCGGCCCATAACCTCGCTCTGCCCTGTCTGTGGAGGCCTGCTGTGAGGAATTACTCTGCGGGGAGAGACCCCATGACGCACAGAGAAAGAAACACGAGTAAAGGTTAGGTGCTTTTGGCAAAAACTAAAACATCAAACAATGTTACTCCCACCAGCTGCATCAGGTCTACAATGAATTTACCAAGAAAACAAAACATATTTAAAATTTTATAAAGTACTATGTGCATAAAAAGCAGTTTATATTAAACTTCAGACATTAGCATGGTAACGAAAATATCTGGTCTTGTACTGAAGCATTTTTAATATTTCTTGACATTTCTCCTTTTGAATTGTTTTATTAAAAACTAAAATATTGCATCACCAAACAACAAAACATGTTTGTATGTGCATGTGAATGAATGAAGATGTGGTTAATTTGGCATTTAGACCAATGAGGTTCTCAGCATCTAAGACAGTTAATAACAGGCTAAATGACTTTCCCAGTCTGTGCCGTAATCAGCCTCTCCCCACCTGTGTGTGTTTATGTGTGTTTGTGTGTGTCTGTGTTTGGTTGAAGCAGCTCAGGCATGTGGAGTTAAAGACAATGGCACGATCCTAAAGGTCTAGAGCCAGGCATGCTGAGATTCATTTCACCGCCATTCAAGTGGATAAAATATCACAGTAGTCGTGGCCTGCGCCCAGTGTCACTGTGTGCGTGTCTGTCTGTGTTCACGTGTGTGAGATTTGTGTGTGTGTGTGCATGCCAAGGTGTTGTGCATCTTGCCCATGCTGTGCCAGGCGAGGCTACGGTTTCTGCCTCTGCTATTGCAAGAGCACATCACCTCGCTGCCTTCCTGTTTTTCCATCCCATCCAACAGCCCCCCCCCAACTCCTCCCGCCAGCCCGCCTGTTCCTGCGCGCCGGGTCACATGGGTGCTGTGGGCGGTTTCACGTCCCATCATTTCCTGTGGCTGACTGTCGGGGAGGATCAGGGTGCCACACGAGTCTAAAGCTGACGAGCTGAGACAGCTCCGCTCTGACTGGGAGGGGTCTACTGGACCGAGCACAATGTGCAACCACCGACCCCCCCCCCCCCCCCTGCATAGAAACACACAAATAAACAAACACACACATACTGTAGAGAGCAAACCACATAGCAACAGTGTGAGCACCACTGTGCAAATCCAGTGTGTATGCATGCGTAACTGTGTCACTACAGTACAAGTATGACTCATACCAGAGGGCATAATGGTGCATTATGAATCTGGTTGTATCTTTCTGGTAGACATTATGAATTATTACTGTTAACAACATAATAATATAATGAATGCAGGCTTCCAAGCACAGCATTTCAATTTCACTGTCTGACTGTCTACTAGCCCTGCTACAGGGTCAAAAAACAGACAAAATATGACAGACGATCGCCAGGGACAGAGCGAGGCCCACTAGCAGATAGACACAAATCAAGTATATCCGAGGAAGGACATGAGGAAAATAAACTATAGAGTCACAAAGGCAGCGACAGCGAGAGGCAGTGAGAGTATGAGCTGTGTCACAGGAATCTAGCCTCTGTTATCTGGACTATGTCACATCTTACACCTGCACACCATCTGTGTGAACATATTTAACTGTGAGCATGTGTGTCCGCGTGTGCACGCTGACGTGGACCTGTGTGTGCATCTGCATGCGTGAACTCATCATCAAGAAGACCCAGGACAGACACAGGGGAGCCCGTAGAGAGTGTGCACACACAGACGCCGACGTGGTTGCATATGATAAAACGGCTGTTAAGAGGAGACGGAGCAAGTGTCGGGATAAAGAGTGGAGGCCTGACGAGAAGAAACGGAATGAAAAACTGTTTGACAGAAACAGGCTAACAGTGTGGAGAGGAAGACAGCGCGGGAGAGGCTGACAGACAGAGCAGTTCGAATAATAGATAGAGGCAGTGACAGGGAGTCAATGTGATGGCGAGACAATAGACAGATAGACGGGCTCAGTCGGGGGAGAGAGGCGGAGGGAGGGGAGCAAGAAGAGCGAAGCCTTTTTGTTCAAAGTTGCAAAACGGAGCGTCTGAAGCTCTCTGCCTGCCCTCGTAACACTCTCACTACACTGGAGACAGCTACTCAAGCTCACTGTACTCTTCAATGCCACCAGCCTGTCACAATAATAATTCACCAGTATTGATTATTGATTAACTGGTCTGAAGAAAGGGCAGTGAGAGAATGATGTTGGAGTGTCTCTATTGATTCTTTTCACTCTTTCTGTCAGAGCCTATCGTGCTCTGACTTTAGTCTCTCAGGAATTCAACAAAACAATCCTTGTGCATTCAATTGTACTGTCACGCCATTCTCTTTGATCGGGTGTCATTTAATATTTCAGCGTACTACTTCAGTCTACTGAGCTCTCTTCTTCTAAGTTGTGACCACATCTACAGATTTCCTTCAAGGTTTGGCGTTTTGGCAACTACTGATAAGTATTTTATTTTTGCTCTTGCCATGTCTGTGTTTGACGAGATCACAAAGTAAATGTGTAATTTGATCATCTGTGGTCTGACTACTGGTCAGAGCCAGTGTTGTATGAAGTACTCAAAAGTCATGACTTGAGTAAAAGTAAAGATATTGTGATAAAATATTACTTTGGTAAAAGTGAAACTCACCAATACAAATAGTACTTGAGTCAAAAGTCTAACAGTATCTGATATTAACTGTACTTAAGTACCAATAGTAATTTTCAGGCAAAACATGTGCTTAACTATCTAAGAGTACAAGTAAAAGTAGATTGCACATATACTGTATGTACATGTACTCTGTACACTATGGGTTGACTGATTATTGACCTATCGTATCTGATATTCAGCAATTTTCTGATTAGAAACAAGAGACTTTAAACGATTGCTAAATATTTTTTAAAAATGTGCTTCTTTGGCTCTGATGTAGCATTTAATCTACAATGTAACTAGCAACTAAAGTTATCAAATACATGTAGTGGAGTAAAACTACAATATTTTCCAAAATGAAGTGAAAGAAGTATAAAGTAGCAGAAAATGGAAATACTCAAGTAAAGTACAAGTACCTCAAAATTGTACTTAAGTTCAGTACTTGAATAAATGTACTTAGTTACATTCGATCACTGGTCAGAGCTCAATATCTGGGGAGTGTTGATTGCAATGTTCGCGCAGCAGGCCTATCAGAACATACTTGTTCTGCATGAACGGACCTCCACAACAATCATTTTCTCAGAGGAGGAGCCATCAGACAAAATCAATGATGAATGATGTAATGTGTATTTATTTCGACTTTGACCTAAAGATGTTGTGAATCTTTTATAAAACTAAGGATTGATGTTTTATACATTAAAATGTAGTACATGCAAGCAGCATACTGAGAATGCAAGGTGAAGAGAAACCATTGGCCTGAGGGGGATCGGCAGCCCGGGAGAGATTAAAACTGCATCTCTGCACCAGCTCCTCTGCCCATCCCTCGGCTCTGCTTCTGTTAGAAAGCCTGAGATGAAGACACGGTGACCAGTGGCCTCCTCCGACGAGTGTCTGATTAATCTGACTGGTCGGAAATGAGCGGTGCAGCCTGACACAGCGAGTCGCGGTGACACGCTGAAGGCGCCGACAATCAGCACAGTGCAGCGTGGCATCTGCCAGCCATTTTAAATGCAGCTCTTGACAAGCCGAGGAGGGGAGAGGAAATGGGAAAGCCGCTTTTCTGTGAAATGTCTCAAATAATTTTTCATGGCAACGCGCATGTCGGTTCGAGCGAGGAGAGAAATGGCGGTGAGGGAGGGCAAAAACTGTGGGTATGATGTGTGTCCTGACATGAAGCCGCACAATAGCTTCATCTTTTAAGCAGCTGGAAGTCCTTTCCCTGATTACGGCTCTGGAAGGCGAGCGCGATGGAGATTAGAGAGGCAGTGCGGAGAGGAGACGACTGACAACTAGTTTATTTACTCTTCCTCAGTCACCACTCTGTTCTGAGCCGCTGAGGGTTGCTCTGTTTTGTTTTTTTTCACCAAAGGTCTCACCCGTTTATTTGACACGGAAACACACAGACATGGGAAAAACACACACAGTAATCCAGGTCTCACATCCTGTGCAGATCCCTTCTTCCACTTTTAATCCAAAATACTGCCAAATTCCTGGAACCAAACAGATCAGCCACCGCAGGGCTTGGCAGGAATGTCACAGGAGCACGACCGCTTTGGCAGGTATGTTCTCAGCGGGGAAAGCATGAGGGGGATGTGGGATTGGTGTATCCCAGGGGGGAGGTCGGCAAGGCTGGGGACGTTGTTGCCATACTGCTGTGAGATTCCCACTGTGTATTCTGGGCCCGTGCCCTTCCTGTGAGCTTTCCCTACTTGGTGCCAAGGCCATTATCGATCTGTGTGTGTGTGTGTGTCTCCCAGACTTTAAGAGCTATTGTTGGCCTGTCTTTTTTTACTGATTTTCTGATTAATGCTGCCACAACAAACCAGACAATAGTCTGAAAGAGATTATTATCATACTGCTTTACTTTTCATGGGATTCTAATCCAGGGATTCATCTGTGTGCCGGCTTCCCTGACCCGGGAAACTGTTTATTACCTGGAAAACCAGGACGGCGTGTAATGAAGTTGGAGAGAAACATGTAATATTCATGAGGCACACGCTACCGGACCTTGACATGACCTTCAATCCCCTGGTCGGGATAATAGTGCTCGGTTTACTTGGCGCTTGAGGGTCAATTTGTAATACATATGAACAATCTTGCAGAGAGCCCATAAAGTATAGGCTCTGTGCTATAAAGTATCATACTGATAGAGGAAAAATATAGTTTCAGACCTCTTTTGCTGTAGTATACAGGATAGAAAGGATCGACTCTGAGTTAAAATTAAATCCATACACGCACACATACACACACACATGAAAAAACAACAACATAGGCCTTTCTAGCTAATCCAGGCCAGCTTCAGCCGGCCTATAGGGGCCTGGTCTAATCCTGTTATCGGGCCCAACAGATGCTGTTGACAGAACAATAAGCGGGGGGCCAATATGGCAGCGCGGCCCCGAGGAGGTCATGAGCCAAACTCATCACAGCAGCAGCAGGATCGCTGGCTGGCTGGAGCGAGCTGGACTCTGCGCCGGTCACACACACTGGCTCTCACAGGCTGACAGCCACTCACAGCGAATTGTTTCCTGGTTTGCAAATCGCATTTTGTCTTGTCTGCAGTGTCAAGGGGGGTTTTACAGTGTGGCAATGGTAAAAAAATATATAATATAGAGCCAAGCCACCCCAAAAATAACCAACATCATCCACAGGCACACTTTTTATAGTCTGGAATGGCAGAAAGGTAAAACACAATGAGCAACATGTACTACAATTAGAGAGTCTGCAGCCAGACAACTGCCAAAATCCTGCAAGGCAAGAATTTCTGAGTGCCACTTTACCAAAACAGAAGCAGAGATTTGTTAGCAAACAGTTTGTCTTGCTCATTCACACTACAAAGTGTGGAGAAAAGGTGAAGAAACAGAGGCCATTTTTAGGTGATGAGCACACCGCGCTTCGTAAACTTCACATCTGCAGTCTTTTCTGCACTGACGAATGGATTATATCACTATCAGTTTTTAATGCTTTTTTGTGTTAATTCCCCTGCTCCTCAGTGACAACAAAGGCCCCAAAGCATGCACAAATACACTGGAACTGCTGGCGACAACTGGACTTAACGGCAAAAGATTTGAATCCTTCAACACGACACGCGCTGTGATTTTTCTCTGTCAGCTGCGACTCGCTCAGACCACAGACTCGAGTCCGAATTTGGAACTTGGAACAAGAGTTTTGCGGCGGTTACGTTGCGTTTTACGCCAGTTTATAGCCTCTTGATGCTTTAATAGAGCTGTGAAGTGCCCTGTGTGTGTGTGTGTATGTGTGTGTGTGCTGTGTGTGGATTCTTCCAGATCATAGAAGAAAGAGACTGCCCGGGGCTGCAGCTTTGTGTCTCAACTTCCAACAAAAGATGTTTTTCTTCCGCATAATGACAGACACAACGTAATGCCTCGATGTAAGGTAGGTACAGTATAGCACACGCACACACACACAGACACAAACACACACACCTTGCAGAACTCCATAGCTGAAGCTCTTGTCACTTAAACGTAATGTAGCTGGCTGTTACGCACTGAACGAGCCTTTCCAACCAACCTGCCATCCATAAACACGTAGGCTGCCCTCACACAACGTTCTGACTCAACCCGCAGCATATACTGCGCTCACTCCCTGTTCGCTGTCGACCACATGAGGATGAAGTGTGTGAGCGGACAGCGAGGAAAGAGGAAAATTAAAGAATCACCGACCAGGAGGGAAAGAAAAACCACAGCGGCAATAAAACACAAGGAGGTCTGTGATTGACGTTTATCGCAGCCAATAGAGAGAAGTGACACATATTCGTGAAATAATCACAGCATGCGAGCGACTCATGCGTGAGTGCAGAAATAAAGATGACGTTGGCTGTGATGATGAGGAGGTCTTCTCCTCCACTCTCCCTGACTTTCTGGTTTGTGTCCCAGTTTAACTAAATCCCATTAAAAAGGCTTTCATCTCACTGCACTTCATTACTGGCATAAATGCTGCAGCTCACCCCAGAGAGAGTCAGGGATTAGACGAGACGAGCTCATCTAAAATGTTACGCTCTCGAACCCCGGCAGCTTTTTTAATAAAGACACTCACTTTAAATTCTCCATATTGGATTATCCAAATAGGCCCTCCAGCGCAGAAGGTGTCATGAAGGTCGGGCTTGTTGTGTTACGTATAGGCTTGTGTGTCCTTGGCAAACAATGTACTGGATTTCGGCGGCAGAAGTTGCTGCACATTTCCCGCTTAAAATGAGGATTGGTAGACCGACACCCGCGGAAAATGTTAACAAATTCGGGGAAGGGATGGGAGCGGAGAGAGGGGGAAAATACAGAGGAGCTTTACAGGCATGAGCGAGAAGAGAGAGGACGGCAGGGAGGGGAGCTTGGCATTGTGTGTGTATGATTGGATGCGATGGGTCAGAGGCTTTCACACGCATTTATGAATGCTTATTTTAAGCAGAGCCCAAGCTGGGCTAATCTTTACTGCTCGCCTGAATGAGGTTGCTGATTAAAAGCTAATTATACGCTACAGATTTGGCCTCTGGTGAAGACTCTGCTGATTTGACACAGCTTGGACTCCGGCCTGGGTGCATGCCTGTGGGCTTGAGCTCCAGATAGCCATTCGTGCGTGTGTCTAGAAACAAGGGGGAACAAGACGTCAGCGTGCATGATGGATGCTGTGAGGTTTGTGTTTATAGCAGCAGGGGGAATGTAAGCAAGTGCATTTACAAGTACAGTATCGGACTACAATTTTAAATATAAATATATATTGACACCACAATAATTTGATAGCTTTAATTTATAGTTATTTTGCAGATTAATACGAAAAACAGCTGCAACATTAAAATGCCCCTTGAATGTTTATGCATCCAAAATAATTATGCAATAATATAATATATGATAATATAACTCAACAGGGGTCATTTTTAACAAGCATTGTGAGTTTGGTGATGATTTAAGGTGTCCTGTGGAGTAACAGTGCGGAGTAATGTTTTCAGAGTGGGACCCCGTTTTGAATGCACATGCACATGCAAAGAAATCTATTAATGCACGACTTGAAATATTTCATCACATTTATTTTTGCTTAGTAAAGGATCTGGATAGCTGTTCGGCAATTGGTTTACTGGAATAGTAGTGTGTGTATTAGCATTTTTTTTTTGTCAGATTTTGCTCACTGTCACTCCTTTTTTTTACAAGGTTACAAGGTGTACAAGGCGATGCTAACTTCCGGATTAGCCTACAAAAACACGTCATCACTGCAGCACTCCATACTGTATGTTCCTAATTTCTCTTTGTTGATGCAATTTGTTTGTGTTCATAACCCCTTTAATTGATCCCTTGCCATTTTGAGTAATTTGTTTGCATCTCGCCTTATTGCCTTTTTTCAGCTTTTTGTCTCGTGTAACTCTGAAAACTCACATGTCACGTGTTGATTGCCAGCCCTCATCTACACCTGACAATGCTGCTAATTAGCTTTCAATCTATAATGAGTCTTCCAAGTCTGAGGTGATGCTCCAGAATAGTAATCAAGCTTTTCAGAGTTTACCTCCTTTTTAATGAAGTTGTTCTTTTATTGTCTCTCCCTGTAAACTCATCTTACACAGTGCATGACAGGAAACAGTATCAAACTGCTCCAAAACTGTATTAAGACAGTATTATACTTTTACTTGCACAGTATTGTAAAGGAAACACATCATATTTTTTGTGAACATAATATTTGCATTGTTGGTTTACATTATATTGTCTTCTGCTCCTCCTTTTTGTGGCCCCTCGCTCCTTCCATTTTAATTCATGTACAGCTCAACATCTCCGTGTGATTGGCTTTGACTTTCATCTGTCTCCATATGAACCCCTCCACGGCCTCCTTCCCCTTCCTCTCCTCCAGCTGCCATTTCACCCCTCAATCAGACAGACAGGAGGGGGTTAAAGTCTCTTATACATGCAGTGAGGAAGCGAAAATAGTGAGAGTGAATTCTTCGCTGCCTGTAAGCATCTTGTCTTTGACATCATTACTCCTTCGACATGGCACTGTTCCACGCCTATGACCCTCCCCCAGGAGCTCACCCCGGTTCAACACCACAACAACACACACAGAAAACAACATGTCTCAAAGCCAATTGCCTGCAGGGTGCCTTACAGTCGTTGGCTATTTATGTCTCGGCCGGTGACACAGTCGGTTTGTTCAACCGCTTATTTTCTTACAGCAAGCATTACAATAAAAGCTGCACATAAAAATGCATTAGCTTTTCAGCAGCTGCATTACAGAGATATTTGTTTTCTTTATGAGCAGAGAAATGAAAGCTGATGTTGACAAGGGACAAAAAGTAGTTGGCCGTAGCTTTTAAAAGCCTCACTTTAGGCCACATCTTGAGTTGTAACCGTCCCCTGGGTAGCAGGTCGAAATAAAGTGCCAGACTCGTATCTTGATCCGTAGCCAATGTAAAATCAGCTCCTACTGCTGATCTAAAGACAGAGGAGCGACAGCCTGCAGCGGCGCAGGCGTCATGTCAACAATAGAGAGAGGACAACTCTACATGCGCACCTTCATGTCAAGGACATGATAATTCACAGCTAGATCACACCTGGTCACTGCACGTACATGCGTGGAGAAAATGGAGTGGGGGATTTGTTTGAGAGCTGGTGTATGACCGGAGGCATCTTGACAACTCCAACCTTCCCTCTCTAACTCACATTTCTCTCTCTCTCCCTCTCTACACTACCCCACCTTTTCCTCCTCCACCTTCCTTGCCTGTCTTTATTATTAGTGGCAGCTAGAGGCAGTGGACCGGAAAATTCCCATCGAGAAACAAACCCACATCTGCATATTACAGCCCTGTTTCACGTCTGCCATGAGCGAATAAATTAATACATGAATAACAATGAAAATCATCCATGAGTTGCCTCGCTTGCTCTCTAAATGGCATTGTGTGTGTGTGAAGTGTGTGTGTGTGAAGTGTGTTTGCATGTTTGTGTGTCAGAGTCCAGAGGAGGTGTAGCTGTCTCTTTCGGCCAAGCTCAGCAGGGAACTCAGAGTATATTTGCATAAAAGCTGTAAAAATTGGCCTACCTACAATACAGCCGGTAAGATCACAAGTCGGGTGGCAACGAGTGCTGCGGACATAAACTGGTTCAAGTTCAGTCTCGTTCTTAGAAACAACCGTGCATCACCATGAGGTCACTCATGTATTGAACTGTATTCCTGTGCTTTGCTGTGTTATTATTTCCTGTTTTTTGCTTTTTCATTTTTCAAACTGGATGTCACATTGAAGCGATGAAATGTCAAACCTGTTAGTTGTGTTTTTTAAGTTCAAGCTTTTTACAACACTATACATAATAACTCTGAATAACACGTTCTGTGTTCTTCTGTGACAAAAAGGGATAAATTGATACCTTTTTTTATATTAATAACACTATCTTTGCATTAATTTGTTGCAGTACAGCCAATCAAACGGTCCACGCGGTTAAAGCAGAAACTTCAGTGTCTATCACATGCAGGCGGTCACAACGACTAACAGCCAGACAGGTGCCTGCTGTGCAACACATGAACCACAGACATCAAACAACAACCCATATTAGCATCTTGCTAAAGTCTCCTTCTTGGCTAACCAACAAACATGAACACATGTTTTGTCCTGCACGTTTTGTCTTTAGCTTGCAGAGCGAGCTACCAAACAAATACTCACTGGGGAAAAGTGCACCACAGGCTGGCTAGATCATTAGCTGCGTTACATACCTGCAAATATCACTACAGTCTGGTTAGATGTTGGTGTGGTCCTTACCTTTTAATACCATGAACAACATGATGTCTGCCCACCACATGTAGGCTAAAGTGCGGGGATGTCATTCCCCTGCTGGAGCTCAGCCTGCCAGCTGCTAACACACAAACACAGACTTGGACATGCCTCTTTAGCCAGCTAAGTGGAAAATATCTGTTATTGCCTTTCTTAAGGCCTTTCTTCCCTTTACAAGCACAGTATTTTATTTCTGCCAGTGGGGGTCTTTCAATCAAAAGAACAAAAGAAAGACGTAAGTAGCGTGTGATCATGAAAGTTTCAATGTTAAGCAACCACAACTGCCAGTTCAGATGGAGCTATTCTGCCAAGTCTGCCAAGCCTTAAACTAACTTAAAATCTATTTATGTCAGACTAAAAATAAGAAAAGTGGTTTAGTTCTCAGTTAATGAACTTGGCTTCCCAATATCCCTGTTTATACCCTAATGTTTGTACAGTTGGTGCTAACACTTTTCTAATTAAGTGTGATCTGGAGTTTGTTACAAAAACAGACGTAAACAAAAATGTTTGTCTGTGTGAAATAAATCCACAATGATGAGAGGATGTGAGTTTGTTTGCCAAAAACGAGTATGAGAAGTCTATTTCTGTGTTTGTTAGTGCACCATACGTGCCCTCCTCCCACTCTCACTCTCGTTCCATTCCACCTGGTTTACATCTGTTTACTAAAGCTTGTCTACTTCAGTTTTGTGTACGACACAGCGAGGGTCTCATGAGGTCCACCGTGCCGCACACTAGCAAACGCTCCAACACCGTCAGACTATTTTGGCCCTGACTGCGCTCCTCCGATGTGATACGAGAGCTCTCATGAGATCCGATCAAATTCCAAAACATGATGCTTTACCATCCCACAGCTGGCAGACAAAAACTCTCATCAGAGCTGGTTCTGGCACTGTGTTGCTTCCTTTGGCAAGGCCCTGGATGTGAAGGATGGGAGGTACGTGTGAACTTTCTGAACCGAGCAAACTTCAAGGGGCCATATATCATGTGTCCATTAGAAGACAGCTCTGCCTCGTTCTGTAAATGACAGTGTTTGTCTATGTCTCGCTCTCACACACACCACCCACTCTCTATTCAAGCCAGCCTCTAAATCTCCTTTCTAATCTTTACCTTTTCTTTCTATCTCAGTCTCACTGCTGTGATCCTCCCCGTCTTAGAACCACCATTTTCCTTGTTCCTCTCCCTCGTCTGCTTTATCACTCTCTGTCTCGCCTTTATTCCTGCCTACCTTTTCTCTCTCTCTAACCTCCATCCACATCCCTGGATACAGCTGTAATAAGTCACTCTGCTGTAATTTTGCCCTTCTAAAGGCCTGTAATGATGGGGCTCAGAGGAAGGCTAAGGTGGGGGTGAGATTAGGGTGGGGGGGACTCTTCTCTGCCCAGAAAGAAAACCTTTCATGGGGCTTTTTTGCAATGAGCCTCCAGGGGAAGAGGGCGAAATTGGCCAAATCAGAAAGAGAAAGAGAAAGAGAGAGGCTCATCAGGTCACATTGTCACTTTGTTGTTTCTGTATCAAATGTAAAATAAATCTATTGATCAGTGTGCTGGAGGAGCTGAAAAAAAAGGATTTCTTGTATGACATGCACACAACACAAGCCAGATAAGTAAAACTCTATTTGCAGATTGTTAATAAAAAAGGACACAGTGAGAGGGAAGGGCAACAGTGAGCGAGAAAGAGAGAGGGAGGGTCGTGCAAGGTGACCGAATTGACAAAATACTGTTGAAAGTGACTGATATTTTCTGACATTTAGCAAACTGGCAAACAGTTCAATTCATTTAGCAGATATGTCTGCGGCAGCTTTGGCAATACGGGTTTGTGTATTGGACAAGCCAGATAAGGGCTCACAGTGAGATTCGCTTGGCCTTCTCCACAGACGGAGCCGGTCGACCTGTCAGAGCCCGGGTAAACACAGACATCGGATGATTTCTGAGAGATGTGCCCCTCTCACCGTGGCCTTCTGAGCGCCGCTCCTCATGTTCCTCGCTCCACTAGGCCCTGTGTGTCGACCCGATATGCCTACTGACCTTTTTGCAGAGTTTGAACCACCATCACACAGAGGGGGCGCAGCCTGAGGCCAAGCGGAGAGGAGGGAGAGAGCGAGACAGCGAGCGAGGGGATCCGAGGTGGAGGGGTCGGAACAAAGTGCAGGACTCCACAGCCAGATTACATTACAGGAGATTTACACAATTGCCAACAGCAGGAAAAGACACTGAGGGGAAGAGAGGGTTTTTAAGTTACTAAAATGCTCGAGTAGATAACTCATGCAGATTAATACATCATTTTAATGTATTCTATGTTTTTTCCTTCATTTAAAGGTCACATACTGTAGAAAGTAATATTTCCATGTCATTTTTGGTTATTAAGCAGGTCTAGCTGCTATATAAATACTGTGAAAGTACCAAAACACTCCATAGAGAAAAGCATACAGCACATATTCAGAAACTGTGCCTTCAAAAGAGTCATCAGGGCATCCGTACGGTTGTGATGTCATAACTATAACATCACTGCCCTCCGGGGCAGTGCCTTTCACTTCATTGTCTTTTCAGTTTCTAATCAATCAGGAAGCAGTGAAATTATAACAATTTGTGAGATTTCTTACATCTAAACGAGTTGCAACCTGGAACACAGCAGTACGACATTTGAGCGTCTCACCCTGAGTCAGAGGAAAATGGCCGCCGTGTGAATATGGTCTATGGTGCCTGATCAGGCCTGAAACGCAGCGTTCAAACTGAGGGTGAATAGAGGTGCTGCAGCAACGGACAAATGAAAAAAAATCTATGTTTTTTTGAAAATTAAAGTTACTAGTAACACACAAAATAAAGAATATGAAGCTGAAAATAAGAATATTTTTGTAATTGTAATCTTTTTTTCTTGAATTAGACACAGCCGACAACCATCAGCTGCATGGTAATTTGTCTCTCAGCTTTTATTGGAATTGATGCATTGATAAAAACATCAAATAGACCAACCAGAGACAGGCAGCACAAGACGAGATCAAGACAGCTACACTAACACTAAACACAGTCAGTTTGTATGAACATGTATTGTATGTCCAAAGGCGTGGGGAGGGAGGCGTCATCTCCCTCCGCTGGGGAAAAAATAGTAAAATGGCAAGGCAGCACAAAAATAAAACGCAGATGCGCAAATGCATTCAAGCAGAAAATCCTTGCCTTTAATCCAATTCCTCACGCTTTATTAAAACAGAGCCAGAGAGATAGAGTCAGACAGGGACCATGATGAAGAGACTAACCATGAAGAGGAGGCTCACATTACACAAACATACAGCAACACACACACACACACACACACACTGAAGGAAATCAAAGGAAAATGAGATATGGAGGACCGTGAAGAAAAAAACAAATGCAAATACTCTCTCTCTCCTCCTCTCGCGCTCTGTCTCACATAAAACACATCCACACATGATGACACATTTATGCCTCCTCTCAAAGCTGAGGAAGATTAACACAACTGAAAATACAAACAACCACACACACACACACGCACACACAGGCAAACAGTGTGTCGTCACACTGCTAGATTTATAGACCAGCAGCCGCCTCTGTTGGGTCATATCAGGCCAGGCTGTTGTCCACTTTCTCCATCCCTTTTCTCTTCCCTCTCTTTCTCTCCACACCCTTCCATTATCATTTGATCATCCGTTCTGAAAAGGAGGGTTATTTATAGTACAAGTATGTATGAGTATGAGCAAGTGTGCTAGCGCACGTGCACACAGCATTTTCGTCAGAGGCGCTTTGTTTTTTAATTGTCCGTCTCTGTATTTTGGTGTATGTGGCTGGTTGTCCTTGGCCAAAATGGATAATCGTGCTAATTATAAAGAATTAAGGCCTGTTTCCCTCAGAGGACTGGACCGTGGAGCTGCTTATTTGTTGGTTAGAGGAAATGCGAGGCCTCCCAACATCTCCGCCAGGAATGGCAACACTGGATGAGAGAGGAAGTAAATGTGGTTTCATGCTTGTATGCACCAACACACATGTGCCTGCTGGCTAACAAACACGCACACAAACAAGCAAAACAGTGAAGTCAAAAGTGGCCAGGGTGTTTGAGTTGCTTGCTTTGATATTTATTCTGGTGATTGGGTTGTGTCAGCTACAGGCTTGGGCGATATCCAAAATTTTATATCACCATACTGTCTAAATAAGAACTTTTAGATTAGCACTTAAGTGAAAGAATTAACTGCGAACATAACAGAAAAGCACACAATATTAGTGCAGCTACTCTGCCACTGGTTTCCTTCCCTCTAAGAGGGTCAGCCAGGTGAGAAAAAACACTTTAATAAAGTCAAATTAAAAATGAAAAGAGAGTCAGAGCAGTTCATTTCCTGGTGAAGACTCACACGGTTGTTTGATATTCCATATTGTGAAAAATATCACACATAATAGCAAATATCACGCTCAAATGCCACATTGATTTATATCCTGAAGGTCTTTCATGTCTCAGGAAGAAAATTCTAAAGGCTTGTACCTCGTCCTTAATTGCCCTCGACTTGAGGTTCCTTCTGACAAGACAAGAAACTCAGACTTGTTTTGATTGAGCGGAGACTTAACTTGGACTTAACCCAGAAGGGCTTAAAAATAACTCCAGAAATGATATTGCTGTCGTCTCAATTCACCCTCGTAATGAGCTTGTTTAGATAAAAGACAGCTGAAACATTTTTTAATTTAGTCTGACTGGAAGCTGAAACAAAAAATGATTAAAGCTTGAGTATAACGCTTATTTCTGCGCAGTGTCCTTGAGCAACATACATAACTCCTGTCAGCAGCTTGTGTCGACATAATTTGTCAAACGTAAAATCTATGGGGACGTGAATGTGATGCTGGTGTTTTACACAACAATCAAACATTACAGGATATAACCTTGTGAAAGTTGGTATGTAAATTAGGAAGCCTGAATACAGACACACTACAAGTCCTTTGAAGGTGTACAGTGAGCATACGTCTCTGTGCACATGTGTGGATGCACTGAAGCTTCACCTCGTGCGAATGCGGCTATATGAGACTTTCAGGGTGAAATCTCGTGGAATGATATCAACCTGAGAGACAAGCATAATGAGATAAGGAGCGTTAGAAGAAGATTAAACCATCACCTGGATGCTTCTCCTCATATTTCCACAAAAATAACGATGAACAGAAAGTGTGAGTGGAACATTTGGTATCGCAGCACCAGAGTTGGAAAGGTTTTATTAATGAGGAAAATTAACACAAGTGTTGCATATGCATTAAACGCAAATATAATGGTATATCAGCATCTGTAAAATATCCAGACCACCAGTGTTTGCTCTGGTTTAAAAAACATCTGTGTCATTGATAAATTGCAAGCGTCGTGATTGTTTTTCTTTTGTGGACAGGATGAAATATGGCCAGCATTAGCAGCCGTAAAAGGACCGTGACAACGTAAAAAATATCTTGTGGATTTGTTTTGTGTCACTTAAAGGAGATTCTTTCTATCTTCAGGAAACCTAGTTGATGGAAAAACAGCTGATTTGCGTCGTATTTTTCTTACATTTTTGGCCAAAGCTTAAACATTCCCAGGCGGTCCCTAACATTAAGAAATCATTTTCAGCTTAATTTTAATGTCCGTGTATAAAAACAAGTAGTTCGTCATTCACAGTGAATTTTTAATACCCCTCGTTATGACACATTAAGATATAAATGGGCCTAAACTGCAAAAATTAACACCCTGCGTCAAACATCTGGACTCCTTCTCTCCATCCAGTTCCGTCAGCAAGCTTCTTTACATATTATTCTCCGTGATAACAGAGTGAAATCACTTAATCACTGGCACATTCCTCTTGCAGTAGGACTGGCAGCGCCACATGTCCAGAATCCACGCCAGAAGGAGGGAGAGACGAGGATGAAGAGAGAGGACGGGGGGGGGGAGACAGGAGAGAGAGAAAAAAAGAGCCTGAACCCACTGTCAGCTCAGTGAAGCAGAGAGGGAGGGAAACACGCGCCGACATGGAGACGATTCTCTGGGAGTAGCACACACACATGCACACACACATTGGTTTACAAAAACGTTCCTTTCTTTATTCATGGATCTATAAACCTATAAACATCCACACCTGCCACAGATGCCTGACTGTACATATGTGGGCCGACATAAACACAGATCCACCGAAGCACGGATTTATGTTTCTGCAGCACAAGTTACAGACTCTGCAGCATTTAACAATTCTAAAAATATCCGAACCAGACATGCAGGATGAGCACATACGTACGCGGACAAGGAAACACACATACACACACACACACACACACACACACACACAGCAGTGAGGCTGTGGTGGAGCTGAGGACACAGCAGGGCTGGCTGCCTGAGGGAGTCAGCAGAAGGTGAGCAGAGATAAGGCTGTGTGATTGTGACTGCATGTCAGAGAGAATCTGCACAACACAACAGTGCTGCATTCCCCACGCCACACACAAACAGTCTACACAACACAAACAGATACACACAAACTTTTTATATATGCAGCGTGCATAACCTGCAGCAGTGTAGCAAAACAGGGAGCTTAAACGACACGTGGACTGGATGTACGAGTGTTTCTGGTACATTATTTAGTTTATTAAGCTCATTTCATGCTTGATGATCTGAAAGACAACAAAGGCAGAATAATAAAACACAAGATGCACTTGAACACATGGTAAGCTGACTGCTGTGCATGTGTTCAACACCTCCATAAGAAGAATGACTCCATTTGTTACCTAAAAACAAAACCCAAACACTCTGGAGACAGAAATAAAGCAAACTACAGCAGTCATTTTATCAGCGCCATGAATCAGTTTCAAGAATATGTCTCGTAAAAAGTTGCAGTAGTTCTGTTTTTCTTTGCTTTGACCTGCTGTAGTCAGTCTGTAGTCTTTTCATTGTGGAATAAAACGAGAGTTACTGCACAAAATCAGTAAAATCACCGGTTCGCGAGGCTGAACATCAAGTCAAACAGCTCCATCTCAGCGGCTGCCTCTGCTGCAGACTGAACATGCTGAATCAGGCAAACAGCGGCTGATAACAGCCGATTAGATCCAACAGTGCCAGGGCCTTAAATGCTGCGGATTGTCTGTGTGAGTGTGTGTGTTTATGTCTGTGAATGGATTTGTGTCTTGTGAAAGGGATGTGTGTGTTATTTTTGTATTTATCTAGACACAAAACATGCACGCATCCATACGCACATGCACATGCGACCCAGATATGTACATTTACACATAAACGCCCTGAGAAATAGCGAACTCAAGGGTGTTTTATGGCTGAAGAAGATCTCAGCAAAAAGTGGTACCTAAGCACTTTGTGAATAAATGCTAAAACCCAATTTCCAGCTCAGTGTAAGCAGAGTTCTTATGTGCTGATCTCAGGTCTCGACCACACAAATGGAGATAAATCTGAAAGCACTTTTTAGTGTTGAAACTTTTCTGTCAACACTGGAGTTTTTGGAACAAATATCTAAAAGTCGCCGCTCACATTGACAAAAATGTTCAAATGTCCTCTTTTATCTCAAACTGCTACATTTACACTTTTAACAATCGCTGTTGGTGACGTATTCATTCCCTCCTGTGACTGTGAAGTTTCTGCTTCAATAGAGATATGTGCTGTTGTTGACATATTGTGTGTCTATCGTCAGATGAAGCGCAACTAAAATAAAACATGAAGTTGATCGACTGTCATAACTGCTGCCTTACAAATTCCTTAGGTACTGCATGGGACTACAGAACTAAATCAATATTTCATACTCATGCAGACTTCTGACAAGATAAAACTGAAAAATATGATAACAAAACCTCAATTAGACGATCGCAGTAGGACTCATATCTCTGTTTTTCATGTCTGCACAATTTAGCCACGACGAGGATCTACTGAAAAACACAGTTTTTATTGATTAAACTTAAAGATGAAAGCCATTAATGAGCTTTTTGATGAATCCACATTAGCCTGTAGCCTTCACTGTCTTTGTTTCATTTTTCACTCACTTGCCATAATCTAGAATTACACTGATTTCCCATAAAATTGCAAGTGCAGCCTGGTAGCCAGAATAAGAAGATGGCATTTTACCGCAAACGTCGATACGTTCAAATTTGTACGTGTCAACATTTCTACAATACTTGTCATATTATGTTCTCATTACATTTATATGTGCTGTCATGTCAAGGAAAGTGGTCCCTCTGACGTAAACACCTTCAACTGGATTCACACACAAGCCACATTACTCACCTACTGCAATTCATGAAGTTCTTCTCCTTCATTGAGAGTAGATGAATAAAAAACCTTGAACATAACTGATCCCACAAAGACATGGTATGAACTGAAGAACAATGAATTGGTGTTCTTACTAAATGTACTTCACCATTTCCTTCCACTACTGGTACAGCCGTTATCTATATCACATATACAAAAAGAGACTCAGAGCCACTGATCATCATCCTTGGCTTTAAACGACTCAGTGTCATAAAAAAATATGAAAGACCACTGAAATAGTTTCTTGATAGTAAACGAAAAGGCTGAAAACCCTCACTTTCAGCTTTTCATTATGGCTTTGGCAGTTGTAAGGACTCGGAAATCCAAGTAGAAGCAGGAACATAACACTACTAAGAAAAGCTACTTAAAATTAATACAAAATGATAAGTGATATCTAAAGAAAAACTGACAGTGTCAATCCAAATTTCCAAAGTTATCCATTAGTTTCAACTTATGTAGAAGAAAACTCATTGTCACCATGGATTTTGTGTAGAAGCTTGAACTCACAGACAATGGATTAACGAGCAACCCTGTTAACTGGTTGACAGCTGCTGGAGCTGAACCCGCAGCTTCTGCAGGAATAAACACTTACTTAAGGGTCGAGGCCAGCGCAGAGGTTTAAACTTTTGGGATTTCAAAAGCAGATTTTTCTTCACACTCAACCTGTCTTCGGCATTAAGCTGTGGAGGAGCCAAAACCTGGGAGATGCTTTAATGCACTGTAGTTCTCTCTTATTTGACTGCTTCATGGAGGGAAATGCACAAACACAATATGAACAAACAGAGAGGAGATGGAGAAAAAGAAAAGACACTGAAGGATGATAGAAAGAAACGGAGTCCCTGGTGAGTGCTGTCTTTGGTCAGAGGCTAAATTGAACACACCCTCTGTGCCTGCTGTAGCTTGCTATCTTACAGCTACTTTACAGTAAGGCGCTCAAGTAAAGACAATTAATCCTCTGATCAAAATCACGTAAATATCGAGCAGAAATTCAGTTCTCTTTATGTGTGAATGCAGCTAGCATGTAAGGCTTAGCTAGATTGGTAGCTTCCAGCTAGGTGGGCTAGTTCCAGTAACCAGGCTTCGTCTTGCCCTCTTTGCCCATTTGGCTGACATCACGGTGGCTCTGTCCACACTTTTCTTTTCACAGTTAATAAGAGAAATTCAGTATTCAAAGATAATAAAAGAAGTATCAATTTTTATTTGGCAGAACATTTTTGCTCTTTTAAGATGTCTTTCAGATGCTCCGAGGAGATAAATACAGTGAGCATCATAGAAAGCAGCTATGTTGGAGCAGTCAGTGGTCAAGCACTTTGCTCAAGCGTACATCGTCTCCCCAGCTGTCTTGGAAATTGAGATGCTGAACGAGCCTCCTTCCTTGAACATCAGTCTAGCGCTGCCTTAGAAATAAGAATCTTTTCTTTGACATTTAACCATATAGGTCTCCCACTGAGATGAGATTATTTCTCTTGCGTTGAATGATGTTGCCAAATGCCATTCCCAGATACTGCTGCTTCAAATAAAACACCCACAAATGCACAGATATAAGCACACATGCATCCGATCAAAATTATCCGCAAGGCCCATTCGGCTGCTGTCAGTGTGTGATTCTGGAGGGCAGATGCAGGCCATGCGATTGGTTAATATGCTGAGACACAATCCCCGTGTTTCTCAGTGTCAAGTGTCAACTAAACAGCAGTGTGACCCCTCAGTTGACCTGTCTCTCCTCACACAGCAATTTAAACTTGCACTGGGTTTCCAAATTGTTATTCTATGTATATATTTTTATCTTACAAGGTTATGTGAGCTTACTGCCTGTCTGCTTACTGTTATATTTGTGTGGTTTAAGTGTTTTGCATGAATATTGTTTGCGTGTGTGTGTGCATCCTTTTTGGCAGAGGCTGAGGAAAGAGCAAAAGGGAGGCTGGGAGTGCGAACAAGTCAAACTTAAATGAGAGGCTGATTCTCCCCGGAGCACAGTCCTAATCGAGGCTGTGACTAGAATGACAAAATGTCCAACTTAACTCCCGCTGCATCACTCCCAGGAACACAACCATCAAACACAACCAGCACTTAATTAGCTTCTCACTTGCTGACTTCACCGGCTTTGCTCCACGCGCGTGTGTGTGTGTGTGTGTCTTCAGCCCAAGGCTCTGTCTGAACACATTTCAGCAAATAGAATCCAATTTGTTTAACTTCTATTGAATACAAGTCGGGGGGATTGGCACACAGAGGCTGGTGACAGTGGACTGTGAACAGTGTGTGGGATTCTGATAACATGCATTGGTCCTCTTGTGCTAAACAGGCTTTCAAAATCCAGCCACAGAGCTCTTTTATCCAATGTTCACCATTTATATCTGATTTTCCAACTACAAACAAGCTAAGTGGTCAGAGCAAAGCAGTGCTCCAGGCCTACCTGTGTTACTTGGCATCTTGCCATTGCTGATCTGCTTGAGTCTCTTCTGGTGGGATTTGCCGTTGTAGTGGATCTGGGCCTGTGCGGCTGAATTGAGTTGGATGTTGCACACCTCACACAAGGTGTAGCTCCGCTGCTTTCTCTCCCTTTTAGGTCTGAGGAGCGGAGAAGACAGGGTGCCCCCTGGTGACTGCTCGTCTGATACTGCACCCTCATCCTGGGTGTCGCAGCAGGGCTCGACGTCCATCTGCACCCCCAGAATGGCGCCGAACCCTCTCCTGTTCAGCTCGGCGCTCGGCAGAGGTGATGGGCTGAACGGACGTTTCATACCTGTGATAGGAGAAGAGGACACAGAGGAAGAATAACCTGGTCAACACTTAGAGGTTCACATTGCAGCTCAGGTGTCAGACCACTTTTTGCAAATGTGACTGTAAGTGCATATATCTGTTTCTGAAGGGCCCCAGCGTCTACATGTGCAACACAGCAAGGCACAGAGCGAGTCTGAGTCCTGTCTCACCCAGCACACAAAGCCAGCCTGTTACAACCTGACAGCCGCAGAGAACACACGGGCAAAAAATACCCCTGATTCCTAAAGCTTTGTAGAGGACTGTGTGGAATCTGACCCCCTTGTTCTTGTCTCATGTAAGTCATGCTTGTCAGCACCCTCCAAACAAAGTGATACCTGCACTGTGCACACACACACACACACACACTCATGAAGACATCAGGAAACAAAAGACACACTGCACAGTTGAGGTCCAAGCCAAGGTGGTCCTTGGGTGCAATGACGCACCACATGGGGGAGACAGAGTGCTGTAGTGGGGCTCTCTGAGGACCACTAAGGCCACTTTGTCAAGCTGCTTCACATGTTATGACTCCATGCCTGCTTGCTGCCTCTGTGGAGGATCTCAGCCAAGTGATGCCTGAATCAGTTTGGCAAAAAAAAAACAACTAAAAAACAAGTGGGAGTCCAGGGTTATGAAACAGCTCTGATGATGTTTGCTGACATTACGGTTCAAATTAGAACGGCTGATTTACGGACACAGCAGCATTAAATATACAAACATGTGGGAGCTTAAGCTGACACACTTCTCCAAATCCACTGTTTGTACGAGTGCCCTGACTGACCTCGGTGTATTTGGGGGTTGTGAGTAAAGCGGAACAGTGAAACCGGAAAGAGACAAACAAGCAAAGTGATGTTTCTGTCAAAAAAAGGCAGCCGCTTGGACACCTCGGATTTTCCGTGGGGGGCTCTGCGGTCAGAGAAAAAACCTTTCCAAGGAAATGCAGTCAGAGAGGAGAGCTGTTTGTTTCGCATGCAGCTACTGTCTCTATAAATAAATGAAAAGGCAGGTCTACAGTAGCTCTGTGAAGGATTGAGACATCACCATTGGAAAAAAGTCCCTGAAATACACCCAGCTGTGCATCTCTGCTGCTGGCTGCCTCCGCCTTGAGTTATTTACGTAAATACCCAAACCGCTCACACACACACACACACACACACACACACACACACACACACACACACACACACACACACACAGAGAAAGAAAAAGAAAAAAAGTGAAAAAAGAGTCTATGATGCATGCATACCTAGACACACACACACACACACACACACACGCTGGTCAAAAACACATTAGGGCAAGCAGCCTCCATGAAAGCTGCTATTCACGTTGCCAATCTGGGAGCACTCAAGAGGCTCCATCAGATGTTTTCTCAAAAGCTTTGAGCAGCGCTGCTCTCTGGCACCGAATGAAAAAAATCTCTGTGGTCCTTGACCACGCAACCTCCTCACGCTGCCAAACTACTCCGCTAGCCGCCCTAAATTAGCCTGGTTGTAAAAACAAACAGTCTGTGACGACCTGCGGAAGATAACACACAGGGCCGCCGCAACCTTGCATCTTCAGAACAGATTAATAGACCATCTCAAAGATAAACGCACTTCAAATGTGTAGCCTGACCTCATGCTTGCCATTTTGTGATACAGTTTAGTTCTTCTACTTCTCATCATGTAAACATTACTTTTAGCTTTGAATGCTAACAGTGATTTCTGTTTTTGAAGCAGTTTGGTGTCAATAAAGTTCACCTTATAGATTCACTGGGTGTTTATGCAGCATGACACACAAATTGGGCCGAGTGCTGAGAGGAAAAATATATTTACCCGCGACAGCATCTGCATGTTGAACGCGAGCAGAGTTGTTTCAGAGCACCAGGAAAACTTCAACAGTGACACAAGTACTTAAAACACAAACTGTGCTATTTGAGGTTAACTCCGGAACAATTTTGTTTTCATTTTGAGCTGCACTTCACACAGGCCCCCGAAACACATTTTCTAAATCAACCTTTCACTTGGAGTGCTGCACAATTACACATTCCTTTCTGCCAAATTTAGAGACATTTTTGGTATTTTCTTTACTTAATATTTGCTACTCCTGGAACTGTGGATTTGCTTAGAAAAAGGCATGTACAACTGTGCACCAATCAGGATTATAGCAACATATGAGTCAGAATCTGATGATACTCGGTGGGTTGCTTGACAGCCAAACGTGATCAAACTGCACCAACACCATCCTGATGAAGCAGATAAGGTGAGACTGTGAGTGTTAAACCCAAAGATGTTTTTGTAACTTCAACTGGTGCTTCTATGGTCACAAATATTTAATTAGTTATAGAGAGTAAGAGTGTGATGTGATGAATGATTAAGTTGTACTTTCAATTTTAAAGGATATAATTCCATCCAATTCATTGCTGGACTATCACACCTGGATTTGTACAGATCAACAGAGCCTTGGTTTTATACCCAGACAACCGTGGTTTCCATCCAAATTCTTCTTTCAAAAGAAGGTTAGGGTTGGAAGCTCAAATAATATTCACCAAAACATAAACAACAAAAAAAAATACAACCCTTCAGGGATTCAACAATGAACAACAAATGATAGAAATTCAGTTCGTTACAAAGTTTGGTTTCTCAAATCTGTTCTGAGTAAACCCTCTTCCCAGACAAATCAATAAAGGATCTCTGGCAATGTTATCAGTTCTGTTCAGCTGAGTGTTTCCCCCACAAGTGAACCCTCTAAAAAAGAATATGAAGCAAACATCCTTCAGTACCAGTCAGTTGATCATCTTCTTGCACACAGGATGTGTGTCTGGTGGTAAAGCTGCAGGATACCGGTAAGCTAGCTGTGTTCTCTTTAAAGTGTGTTCTTTTTGAAGGCTTACTGTAAGATGTGCGCCTCGTGTGCGTCAGCAGCCGTGGGATGGAGGGGAAAATAAATAAAATAATGAGAGAGTCATCAGTCCTGCTTTTGACTTGGATGATCGAGGTTGAAAGCTTGAAAGTCCGTCCTCTTCCAGAAATCATGACATTCCTGGCCATGTTGTCATGCAAAAGCAGACTTAGATTGTTTGGTGAGTGTTAAACCAGAAAATGCTACTTAATTTATTGTTCCATGACAACCTGCGACTTAATTGAGTTTTAAAAATTATCTTTTAACATGACAAACATCTTGTGAAATTCATGGCACAATTCAAATGGGATCATAAATGTGTCTCTTGCCGTTCACAACTGTTTTATGAAATAAGGTCCGATGGTGTTCCAACAGAAGACGGAGTGACTTCACCTCTCTATAAAAACGTTTACAAACTTCCAGCTTTAGGTAGAAGTCGTGTGAGACAAGAGTCCATGCTGTGTCTGCACACAGAGATCTGTAGGCTGATGCAGGACAGGAGATTGTCAGGGGGTAACCCTGGGGGAGGAGAGGGAGGGCAGGAGGCTCTGCCAGCCTTGCCATGTCCGCTGTTTCCGCTGTCTGATGTGCCCCTCCGCCTACACCTCCTCCCTCGGCACATGGGAACCATCAATCACTGCTGTGATCTTGTTGAAAGGCCCGGGCTCACCCAGCATAGCGGCCCAGCAATAAAAACTCTATTTATGATCTTGTGTCTGCTGCTCACTGATCCTGAAATACTATTGCACTTTCCCCAGCTCAAACCAGCTCTAACCACCGGCCCACCGCGGCGAGCACCCCCACCCATCCACTGTGGCCACACTTGGCATCGGGCCGTTCGGTTCTTCCTGGTGCAGCACTGACTTCCAGATGGACCAGTGCAAACACTGCCGGCATGTTAGCAGCTCCTAAATCACACTGATGAGAGCTGGACAACAAGTGGAGGTCGATGGGGAAGTCAGCGGGACACAAGCACATGCACGCACTCCTCACACACACACACACACACACACACACACACGCATGCATGTGTGCATTTACAAACAAAAGTTGCCCTCAGATTCTGTCAACAAGGAGAGAGCAATTCAGCAAACATGCACGAATGAACAGAGGCATTTAGACTTGAGTCAATTCATCCTCTGCTGCCCAGACTGACCTCAGCAATATAAACAAACACAATGAACCAAAAACGAAATCCAATCAAGCGAACACGCAGAGAAACAGCCAGAACACACATTCTGTGTCCACCGCCTCTGAGGAGATAAACAGATACACATGCATGAAAGAAAGTGGACGCCAGACTAAACAACTGAATGCAGAAATGTCAATAGTCTTGACAGTCAGGAGATGTAAGCAGTATGGCTGCAGGCGAGGATGTACGGCTTCCCTGTCTGACGTGTATCAGGCGGGTGAGGATCAAAATTTTCCTGACAATCAACCACAGCTCAGACAGGTTACTTTATCATGTCAGTGATGGCAGAGAGACATGGAGAGAGAGAGAGAGAGAGAGAGAGAGATTGGTGTAGGGGCAAAAAGGCGCTTGTATAATTGGCATTATCAAAGTATCATTACTGTCATCACCTCTGTATTGTTGTAACTGCACAACTACAGAACAGGCCTGAGGTCTTTGAAGTTCAGTGTCTTTGTGTCCAGTCTATCGGTGCTGATTATGTTACGTCCAGGCTGCGGCTCTCTAATGAGTGTAATTATACAGGAATCAGTAGTGCGCTTATTGAAGAAGAAGCTCCCGCTATAGTGGCTCGGGAGTCGAAAGCTGGGACCGAGTGTTTGCAGCCCCCGTCACCCCCAGCCCGAGCCTAGGAGTAAATAAAAGGCAGTGGCACATAAATTGATGTGTTTTCTCTAATCTCTGTTTGCAGCAGTTCTCTGGCAGCGCATAGGGAGGGCATTTGTTCACAGTGCATGTCTTTGCTAGTGCGTGAGTGTGTTAGTGTGTCCTAGCTAAAAAAAGAAAAACAAGGTTTCACCTGGGGAAATTTATACACTGATCCTATCACCGAGGCTGTATTGCATATGTGTGTGTGTGTGTGCATGTGCAGGTTAGCACACACAGCAGACAGAGGGTATTAGAAAAGATAACAGAACAGGAATTTAGAGCAAAATAGAGAAGGGGATAAGCAGGGTAGAAACACGACTTCTGATTAAAGGACCTGGCTAATAAAGAAAGGGCAGCTTACTGTGTGTAACAAGTAAACAAACCTGCACATCCAGCGTGAATACACTGCTGGAAGGTCCTGAAGTATCATTTTGTCCTTGATTGGAGCTTACTTAGTTTAATGTAGATAGTCCACTGCAAACACTAGTGTTATTTTGTTCTAAAGATTCAGTGCAACTTAGATTCAAGCGCAGTATTTATTAACAACTCCAGTATTGTCTCAGCGTCAATGAGGTCATGTTTTCTCACCTGTTTGTTGGTTTGTCAGCAGGATTAAACGAAAAATTAACTGAATGGATCACAATGAAACTTGGATGGAGGACGGATCGGAACGGACTACCTTGGCTTGATTTAACTAAAGGAGACTGCTGAGGGCTTGGAAGAGGTATACACTCACCTGAGTGCCATTCTAGTTTTATATGAGATGATAGACACTGCACTAAAGTTGACAATATTTTTATTTGTACACAAAGTATTGGATCAACAGACCAAATGCATCTCTAGAGCTGCTGCTGGTTCACTACGATTTTAAATATGTATGACAATCACTTCTGTTCAGATGGAGATATTGTTTGTTGCTCTTTTCTTATAGCAATTATTGAAGCAAGCATTTACTGTAGGTTCAATACTTGCTATATCAAGGCTACCTCCAGTGCACAGACTGTGCCCATGGTCTCCTCACTCCAGCTGGGCTGTGCAGCTTCAGCACTTCCCTTATCACTGCTGGAGTTTGCTTTTCAACCTCTATGCTGTCTTCCTCTTTCATGCTAAGCACGCCGTCAACAAGCAGTTACAGTGTGTGTCTGTGTGTGTGTCTGTGTTCGTTACCCCTCACTTCTTTCCTTGTTCTCAGGATACGTTTCCAACATGCACCCTCCTGGGAACAGCTATTAATGTGTGCTGGATGGTCTCAGATAGTTTGAAAAACAGACTCTCTTTCGTGCTCTTTGAATGTGGTCGTCTGTAAGCACAAACACAACTGCATGTGTATGTGGTTCCTTGTGCAAGCGTGCAAGCCAAGGATAAAAGAAAATATTTTCACATTTACATGTACAATTACGGATTGTGTGCATTCATAGCAACATGGTCAACAGCCTTTACAGTATAAATATATCTTTCTGTAAGAATAGTGCTAAATTGCAAAGGTTTATTGATGTAACAAATACTGCAGAATAAAAGAGGACTCAGGCACAGTGAGCATGCAATCGTTTTCTCTGGAGAACAGTTTAATTTTCTTTTATATTTATATATTTCTCTTTTCTTGGAAATTCTGTGAAAAACCGCTCAGCATTTAAGTTGAAGTGGTACTTGATGAACAACATTGAACAGATTGTATGAAAGGAGCCTTCTAGACGTTGTGTATGAGTTTTTTAACAATACGCCTATGTAAGTATGAGGACAAACATCTGCTCCTCTGGATGCTATTTTTTTATATATATATATATATATATATATATATATATACATACATATATATATATATATATATTGCTGTTAAATGCTAAATAAAAAATAGATGGAAGTATTAATCTCATTAAATCATATTAAATAGGCAAATATCTAATCTAAAGCTTCATGTATAAACATTACGTTAAGCGGTCACTTGTGGTTGTTGTTGACAGTGGCTGGCATTAGACCATTGTGACTGTGTAATGAATATTTTTTTCTTGGCTGAGCTGTCAAAATGATGTCTCTTTGGCATGAGTACATATGAGTGGACCTTCAAAAGCGCAGCCTCCTTGCATAAATAAACAAATAGAGGTAACAGATAAGGTAACAGACGCTATTACACATTTCATTTAATAGCAGTTTTATACCTGGAATCTAATCTAAATATTTCATTCACTGGCCAAATAGAATTACTTACTTCAGTAGCCTGCTCAAGGACACTTTGACATGCAGCTGGGGAAGACAGAGAATCGAACCAGCGACCTTCTGATTACTGGACGACCTGCTCTACCTCCTGAGCTACAGTAGAAGGTTTAAGGTTTTGAGTTCTCAACGGTGTGGAACGCAGCATGAGTACCACAGTGATTTAGGGAGTTTTTCTTGTTGCTAAATTAAGCAAACCACTAACTGCTGCCAACCGTAGCTAGCTGCCGTTAGCTCGGTTAGCCATGGAGCTACTGATCCTATTACAGTAGCTGACTCAGCCAGGAGCCAAACCCAATCAGACAGACTTCTGATTGGGATTTCATTCAAACCTTTGAATAAAATGTTGCCCACTCCTTTGTTGCCTTCTGCTCAACACTTCACAAGACTAGTTGTGTGCCCTGCCTCTCTGTACTGTACTATATTAAATCACATATTTCCTTGGACTTCCCTTCCTGCGCTTGTGTCACGCTTCGAATCAAGCCTAGCAAGAGAATTAGACGGCAAAAAAACAGATTTCACAATTTTGCAAATGGTGCACAAGCACAGTGCTGAATAGGCCGACTTCATCCAGTGTGGCCCTTTTCATTTTCAACCACAAAAAAACAGACCAGTCCAGCTTTTGCACAACTATTCAAACATCCGCCTGCCTGAAGCGTGCTAAAGTTAGCCCGAGCAGGAAAACAGGCCCATATTCGCCTTGTTCACATTCAACCACAAACTCAACTGGGGAACTGCCCAATAGGAGTAACCACAGACACTGGGAGCGGTTCCATACAACACTAGATATACTTAGACATGGACAGACCCGGGCTCAGACACAGTCACAACATACACACACAGAGCACAGTCAAACAATGGCACACACACGCAGATGAAGAGCTTTATTCGTCCACTCTGTAGAGAAAACATTTGAGTAATTTGTACGCAAGCTTATCTAAGAGGTGTTGATTTTACAGTCTGCTTCGGGTCAATGCTTTTCACCTCTTGTCAGTGTCTGCCTGCTTTAGCCAACGCCAGGCACAATCTTGTGACAGTTGCGAGGTCAAAGTAACTGCAATATTTGGAAGACGTGTTTAAGAATTTGTTCCCAGCCCGGAATAAAACTAATTAATTTCTTAATGTAGTGGTTGACTTTATCCCAGGAGGCATCTGTTGGCCGAGGTGTTGCCAGTGGTGTTTGGCAAAAGCCGAGGTATCCTGACGACCAGACTCAGAAATAGCATCAAGGACATTTACCACCGCTGGCTTAAACACGCACGGCTCAATGAATCACTCAGAATTATTAGTACTGACTAGAGCTAGCTTCCCCTTCACTCACTTTTACTGTAAATGATGCCAGAAAATGTCAGTCCAACATCCCAAATGAAAGTTTTTATGCTGGCGTTTCTTTCATTTGAACCATAAATTTACAGCCGGCCGTATCAGTCTCAAGATACAGATGGTGTTGTCTGCTCCGTCAGATATCAGAGGAATGGAATTAAGTCAGAGCTGACTGGACATAGATTTTGGGAGAGTGGATGGATTTTTTGCTCTCAGATAAGAGACTCTAATCCTGCATATATTTAAAAAATGCTAAAAATAGGCTAAGAATGATGTGCCTCTATCAACTCATCTTCTCTAAACACAAATGCAATTATTATCTAATACGCTCCAATAGGCATCTGCAGAACCCATCCAGGCTCTCACACCCCCGGTGACAAAACCATGCAATATTTCCCACACAGCTTGGGTGATGAAAAAGTATTGCACAGACTCTGCAGACAACAGGAAGGCAGCGCTAGCCTGGAGAGCATGACTGATGGAGATAGGAGGAAACAGATTGCCTTCAGGACAGAAGAGACGGGGAAGAGGGATGGAAGTCGGGCACAGGTGCAGCCCCGCATTTCACGCTGTTGAGGTTTGGCACTGAAAATTGCTTTTTAAAGACGCACAGTGTCATCACGTGGAGACATGCACTCCTTCCACCATGTAAACATGTTGTTACGCTGATATGTTTTGCAGTAGGAGGATGATTCAAACCCTTTAAATAAAAAGTACACCACAGTGAATCAGCTGGCATCTGTGGCTGCTGCTCATGAACAGCAGAGAAGATGTGTACAACAGGCACAACCTCATACATCTTCTTATAAACCATGTATAACTGAGGAATCCATGGTGTTTTGAACACACACACTACTTAGAGAAAGTGACCTAACAGATTCAGACACTTCAGCTGGCAAAAAGAGAGGGAGAAAAAGTTAGGGGCCCCTGCTGTCAGGACATTATTGCAGTCATGTTCGTCTTTTCCTGCGACACATCACCGCACAAGTCAGAGCTCTGCTTTAAAGCTGTCATGGCAGGTTTAAAACTGTCATTGTGATGCTTTTATAGTGCAAACTCTGGCGACAGCCTCCTCTTAAAGGCTTACGATGTTACATTTTGAATATTATCATCAAAGTATTATTTGAAGCATGCTGGTGGGGGCTTACATTTGTTTACCTTGATAAAATAGCCTGCCAGATTTGAGAGGGCTTATTCTGTTCATTTACTTGCAAAGGACCCTCTTGTGTAATTTAAACCGGCAATAACTGATTTTTTTGGGCCACTTTGAGGGAACAGAAACTGGTTGTTAACACTATATTGACATATCCTCACCTTTTAAGTTGCTTATTTACACATCAAGCAGTTATGGAGCATCATTACCATCCTTTTGAGCTGTGCTTCTGACCATCTGGTAAATCTGAGACCAACATTCAGTCTCTTTTAGCTTTTAGTGATGGTGTCTACCAACTCCCAAGGGAAATATTGATAACACTTCAAAATATGTTACGCAAATATGTGCATAGTCACTACAGAATAAAAGAGGAATGAAGCAGGAACAACCTGATAATTACTGTCTCATTAATGAGACATTACTGATTTGAGGACTACACAGGACACGACTTTATAATAACCATCATTTATTAATGGTTAATTTGTAGTTGATACAACTTAAATTAACAGTTGTTCCACTATAAACACACAATGAAATGCTTCATAAACCATTAATGAGCAATTGTAAGGATTTATAAACATCAGTTGCAACTTTATAATGGCCATCGAAGTAGTCTGTATAGTTGAACTACACAGTGGGGGTTAAGGTTAGGGGTTAACCATTTACAAAGTATTATAAACAACAATTAATAAATGGTTTATAAAGCATTGTTTTGTTTATCAGCTAAATAACTATTAACTAAAGTTTAGTTAACTTTAAATGTATCATTTATTAGTGATGTTATCATAAATTGTTGTAAAACCCTAACCCTAATGATAAGTTACTAGAGAACAGACTAGGACTTACTATAATAATGAATCATTAGGTAATGATTAGTTCATAAATATCCGTTAATTGACACACTGACCACTTTCTTCGTGAGTTCCTGATTATCTGGTGATGACTCATTAATGACTAATCAAGTAAAGTGACGCATAACATTAAGTAGTGACTAAGTAGTCCCTCATTACTTCATGATTATTACCACTGAGTAGGTACTGGGTTCACAGCTAATTGAATTATCTACTCTATTGCTCCTGATCAGCAGGATGGCACCTTGCATGGCATCTTCTGCCATTAGTGTATGATTGTTCATGTGAATGGGTGAATGTGGCAAGCATTGGAAAGAGCTTCGAGCGGTAACTGGACTAGAAAAAGTGCTACATAAACGTCCAACTCCAAAGTTCTTTTGTACTGTAACAGATATTTTGAATTATATATTTTTAACTGATAATTAAACAGATTTCTGCCCTTATGTTTTCATATTATCCATTATCATGAGAGCTCACACCTCACTCTCCCTTCCTCCACACTGTAAATACACATTTCAGACTGAGACAGTAAGATGTTCCCACATCACACAGATACTGTTCCTCTCATCTGTCCCACCCAATTAAAAAAACTTCCACCAGATTTTGCGCAGCCAGATTCAACTCATCTCTGTTTTCTGCTCACTGGATCTACCTGATGACACCTTCAAGGGTGGAGGCACCTTGGTTGATGCCGGTGCGGTGCTGCCTACATGCACTCCTAATGAGCTGCTTCTTTTCATCGGCGTGGCATATCTGGGCCCGACTGGGGAGAATTGTAATTACTGCGAGGATTTGATTGCATTAGGCTCATCCCTACCTGTCCTTAATGACATTAGCTCTGTAGGAGGAGATTCATTAGACACAGATAGCTGAGTCGGTCTCCCTCACATGCGGTTAGACACACTGACAAATTGGCTGCTCCATTGTAAACAAATGTAATTTGGTGAGGGGGATATTTGTGCAACAAGCACACAAACATCAACAACACAAACTTCGACTCAAAGCATCTGGCATCAAATGTTGAATTTTAACAGGGAAAGGATGGCTGACTTAACATAGAGGAGCTGTGATTTCAGCATTAAACATGCACATTCACACAGACGAACGGACACACACACACCATCAGCACTGCAGGAAGTGGTCTCAGAGGAAAAACCAAAGGCAGAGCTGTCCCAATAAAGGGAGATAAAGAGCACTACTGCCGCTGCTGAAATGCTGCTTCAGCATGTGGGTAAGTGAGTGTGGTTCAGCTGCACATGTCTATCTGTGGGTGCGTGTGTGTGTTGTGGTATCTAAGAGTGAGTATCCAGCAGTATTATCCAGGGATAGACCATGGTGTTGACGTTGGCATGCAAGCTGTCCTTGCCAATAAGCTACCCCTGCATCCATCAGACCCCCGTCACACGCCCAGTGCCAGCGCCGACAAGAGGGAAGGATTATCTGCCCAGAACTTCAAGTACGCGTTATTTATGTTGCCATGCTACACACAGGGACACACAAAGAAGAAAAATAAATGATTGGAGGGGAGGTGATGTTATTCATATGGCGGGAAAGATAGTACAGTGACTGAAAGTAGCATCGGAAAAATGATGAAAAGACATATGGGCTTAACATATGGTGTATTTACACAGCAAAAATCCCTTTTACATGCAACACATATTATGTGATCAAAAAGCTATTGCTAGCATGCAACAACACATCTGTCAGCGAGGTACAGATTACTTTAGGCTGTATTTCATCCACAGAGATTGTCATATCTCTGGCTACCTGGTGAATGTAAATCCAGAATTCAAACACTTTTTAGCTTTTTTGTTCCAGAAAATATCTGGCTCTGCTAAACACTCCACTATGTTCACCAGCTAGTTGTTTACTTTGTCTGTCTGCCATTGGGTGCTGAGCAGATTGTGTACAGTGTGTTAGCAGGATTCCTGCAGGGATGGGAATCAATTTCACTATTCCTGACTGGGATGGGACAGGAAAAAAGGGGAGCAGGACTTAAAATAACTAACTGATTTTAGTTTTTTTTTTAATATGTTTATGTTTTTTTTCTTTTGCACATAATGCAAGTCGTTTTGTTGTCTTTGTAATTTATTCTGTTGTATTCTTCGTCCACCACGTTACAGGATGGTTCAGGAGTCTGGGATTGGGACAGAACAGGAACATTTCTGTGGGAGTGAGATGGGACTGGAGTGAAAATAAACTCCAATGTCAGCCCCTTCTGCAGGCCATGAAACCAAAACAACGAGCAGAATGAGATGAATTAAATCGAGCTGGGTTATGACAGTCTGTGGGTTTGTCACATACAAGCAACCTCCTTTTACATAACAATCATTTGATTTATTGTTAATATCACAATATTGATTACTGCCTTTTTAATAAGATGTCTTGAAATTATGACAATGTATGCAAAGAAAGATCTGGAAACTTTAAAGCAATTCTTTTTTTTTTTTTTTCTACCTCTTTACACCTGATGGTGAGGAGCATCCATGCAGGTAGGAGTCTCCAAGGCAGCAACTGGAAGTGTGCAACTGAAAAGCTGTGCCCTCTTAAAATAGGGTTTGCTCACTCTCCTGGTTTTCAAATCCTCTTGGTCTTTACTAGATTCACTAGAACAACAACATTATCTATAATCTTACTTAGAGTTACAGTTTTTGAAACAAAGACTGAGCCTTTAACAAATTCATCAAAAGGAAGAAATGCAGTGTTTTAACCATCCGGCGTATTTTAATAATGTAACAGTGATAATGCTCAAAAGGATCACTAACCTTTGATGAGAGAAATAAAACATAAATCATGCTAAAATAAGATATGAGTTTCTTGAACTGCCTTTTTCTAGTGGAATCAGGAGGGAGAAAATCAGGTGAAAGGAGAACAAAGCTGTCAAAAGACTGACAGGGCGAATGAAAGGTAGTGACGCATACAGTCCCTGCTGAGTTCATTTCAGTTGGACCTATAAACGCATTAGCACTAGCCACTGCCATGGAGCTCCCACAGCACACACTACTGTATATCACCATGCATCTGAGCCACCACAAAGACACACGGAGCACATGTACATCCCTGCCGTTACACAGTCCCAGCTGTTTGTGGCTCACAATAATGTTCAGCTCTTTGATCACGAGGCTTTGCCATGTCTGCATCTCTGATTTCATATAATCCAATAATCTAATTTAATCTGAACTAATCTAGGATTACCTAATCCAGATCTTGTTTTTTTCAACTTTAGCAAGGGGATATATTAGAGTTGAAGTGTGAAGCTGCTGGTGGCTATAAAGGAGAAGGCTTTGCAGATTCAAGACGTCTTACCTTAAATGCACTTCTATAGATGCCTCTTTAAGACCTACATAAGCAAAAGAGACCATCAGAGAGAAGACTGTCTGTCATCAGGCCGGATTCAGATTTCTCCAAGTTGCATAAGTCATCAATTGAAAACATTTTTTTATGGCAGCGTGCAGAAGATGAATCGTGGCGTCTCACACCCTGAGGAAAGGTCTGTAGTCCGGTGGTACGGCACTGAAACAAAATTTACTTTGCTTCCCCATCGTCATATTATAGTTATTAATCTTACACAGCCACAACTGGTTAGCTCAAGATCTTTCGAAACAAGGTGGCTGAAACAGAAACAACAGAAATTAAAGGTCCTTGTAAGTGGCTTAAAGGGCTTCATTTAAATTTTAGATTTCCATCTTAGAAAAAAAAAAATTAATTAATTGTTCAACATCTAAGTATTACCATTTTATGCAAGGATTTAAATGACCAGACGTCTTTTCAAAAACACTTTTTTTTTTCTTTCTGTGCCATCAAGAGTAAGCTTCACGCACTCTGGAGCTGCACATGCTGTTTCTCTCCTGCATATGTATGGCAGAGATTATAATCAGGTCGCATGCGAGCAAGAGGTTGAGCCTGTGCTCCTAATGTGGCATCCTTGCTGTGATCGACAAAGTCAGGGCAATCAGAGCGAGGCTGCACTTCACTGCCTCTGCAGGGACTCTGAAAGTACAGGCAGAGATGAGGAAGGTGGGTGAAGGGTGTATGGCACTGGGCACACTCCTGTAATCTGAGTACCATCCATGCCAAGTCTTTCATGAAGACGTGCATCTGCTTTGTTAACCTTCTGATGCTCTGACAGATAGACTCCAGACTCATTCTGTGTTTGGATGCTTTAGAAAAAAGGGCCATACGTGCAAGTCATCGCTGTCATAAACACTTCTGTGTCATATCTGGGTCACATGCGATGTTCTGCTGCAAAGCGACACTGTGATAAAGTGCAATAACAGCAACACAAACAGACTTCTGTGTCGCACACACATGCATGCATAGTAAAGACACTAGGCGCTTCGTTCAGGTCCCTTGGGTGACGTCTGCTGCATTAATAAACAGACTTCCATGTTGTCGTTAAAGACAAACTAGCCTGACCTTTGACCTCTGTCGGCCAATTAAGTTGCGCCTTAACAATCCTCCTTGCACCGTGACCAGATCTGTGCCCTCGAACAGCTAAACATGTCTTGCCATTCACTCATCACAGCGCAGACTAACCTCCTTGGGGCCTGTTGCACCTTCAGACATGTCGCCATTTTCCTGTCTGATGTGAGAAGGTCAAGGAACCTGTTAGGATTGGGGTCAGAGTGGGCTCATGAGGAAAAACTTTGCAGCATGCGGGTGTGTAATGAAATGATGTAGCGCCAAAAGTACCAGCTGTATTGCTACGTAACAACACGCACCAGCACACACACCCTTCCCCCTCCCTCTCCGCAATCGCTGGCACATCTTCCCCCTTTTTCTATCAGCACACATTAGACCCCGAGGAACCTATTAACACTGTTAAACTAGGCTAATTATGTAGCAGGCACTTTTAACACTGACAAAGTGTGTGCGTGTGAAACGAGCGCGTGTAAGAAGGCACACATTTGCATGATTGTGTACGACATGCGATAATGTCTCTGCGTCTTCAATTGCTCTCGCAGGAAGTAAAGTGAATCAATCAGGTTGCCACTCACAATTACTGGGCTATTAATAACAAAACACTCTGCTGTTGCCTCCACAACAGCCATAACTGCCGGAATGACTCCAGTAGGAAAATAGTTTTTATCACCATATCAATTATTCAGCACTTGGCAGTAAACAGAATTTGCATGCTGTTTATGGCTGCTCAGACAATTCACTGTTGGTTATGTATCTGTTTTCCTAAAGTATTCTGGGATAACAGCGAGGATCAAGGGCCCTCTCCATCACTGTCTTAGTGGCAGTGACAGGGACAACTGGCGCTCATCGATCACATGATAAACAGCTGTAGAGGAATAAACATACTAACAGCTATTTAGGAACAGGGGATCAACTTGCAGTAGCTGAGAAAAGCCCATAAGGTGTTGATGAGGAAGATTACGGCCATGGCATGAATGTACAGGAGCTACTGCATGTGATGTGGTTAAGAGAGATGGGCAGTGTAGACAATGGGCCTTGGGTGGATGGTTAAACTCTATTTTAAATATAATATAGTTGTGATTCAGTCGCCATCCAATCGCGTCAGTGAAGGCGGGCATACAAAAATAACGTAAAATCTGCAGTTCGAATAACAGCAAAGTTCGCTGGAGGAGTGAGTGCAGCCAAGATGCAGTGAACTTGAATCCTTGAGGCCTAGTTTCGAAACACAAGCTGAGGTCTGGGGATCCTCCTTCAGAAAAATGTGAGTTTTCTGTCTCCTGGTGACTTCAAAAAGAGAAAAATGACAAAATAAATAAATAAATCTTTATGTTAAATACTTAAATTTACATTTAATACTCTTTAATTCTTCCTCTTCTCCAGTTATCTGTCCATCTCTCACTCACTGAAGAGGACAAGGCACAATGGTTTAGTAGACTACATGCTGTACAGTGCCAGAAACAGGTTGCCATAACTAATAGAAAAAGGTGTGAAGACTCAACGCAATGAAAAACGTCATTTTCTCTTTAAGTTTCCTGATGTAAGAGAAGAATAATCCCTTTGATCAATGTGTGTTACTAATGACAACTTTGGCTGTAGAGTAACAATCATTTGTAATAGGATACGACTTCAAAGTTACCTCTCAAAGCTGGCTGGCTACCAGAAGTTTAACACATCAGTGGGTCAGTGTGACTCTGAGCTGTTGTTGTTCCACACTAGCTACAATACAGGATACGCTCTTAGAATAGTGTGATGGATCAGTGGATACAGTGGTGACAAGTGAGAATGTCACTGGGTGTCACAGCAGCACTATACTTAGGTGCTGTGTGATATATGGCTATACAGTCACGCAGAAAGTTGGCCCTCGAATCACAGATGAGCAGAAGCCACCTGCTCAACTCTGATTAGCTTCTGGCCTCGCACTGAGGGACGCTCGCTCCCGCCGTCCAGTTTGTTTTGATCGATTTTTGGGCCTCGCTAGAAAAGAAACTCAATTGTTTGATCTCATTGTGACTGCTGAGCTTGATGCGCCGATGGTCACACACAGAAACAGACAGCGAGTTAAAAAAAAAAACAGATAAGAGAGTGAAGCAGGGGGCTTCAGCCTTGCCTCGCTGCCACTCAATATCTCTCCCTGGGACAACAGCACACCATGAAGCTGAAACCCTCCAGGTCACCCGTGTTTTGTTTTACTAAAAATCAAACTTTGGTGTGTCAGAGCTGCTGTACAGAGGAAGAGAGCAAAGATTGAAAAATTCAAACCAACACTTGGGACTTGTTAGTCATAAGGTCTATATCGTCCATCCCACAGGGTTTCTGTCTCCAGTGAAATACGACAGTTGGCATGTGTGGGCAGATAGTTTTGAAAAGTCAACAAAATTAAGTCTTTTGGCCCTCCAGATGTGCACACAGGAAATTCAGCAGGAGTGTGACAGCATCCTCCACATATCTCCTGGTTTAAATGAAAAGGAGTCCAATAATTCCTCCACCTGCTGTACGGTTTTCTTTTTAATGAGCTTCTCCATCGACTTCATCAGTGAAGACGTTTGTGCTGACAGCCTACGGCCTTTAAACGCGATGGGTGGATTCTTTCTCAGCCTCGGCCCATTTCCATATCTGTGGGATCCACTGTGGGCACAGTGACATAGAAGTGTGGTGAAACTTGCCACTGTGCCACTTCACAAAAGAACGTGTCTCTGCCTCTGACTTGCTAATGGCTGAAAGAGTCTACACATTTTACCTTCAAGAGACTGTTTGTTTGACAATATAACAATCCCTGCTCCTCAAGAGATGGATTTTGATGGTTGTCAGTCTTTCTTTTGTTCATCAAATCACTCTGAAAGTGAACCAGACGATATCATTTGCCACTGCCTTTGTCGCTGTAGTTGTGGTGTAGACTCAATGTTTAAAACGGTACATTTATAGTGATTGTAATAGTTATCGTTCCGGGTGCAGACGGCCCTCAAAATGTATCTAAAGTAACTTCAAAGCTGTTATTGAACCACTTGGGCTCTTTTGAAAGGTTATAAGCTGTTTCTTGTTTCCCAAGCTGGACTCTCATTGGCTACATGAAGCATCATTCATCCCGAGGATGTAAGTGGCTCAGGAGAGAGGAGAAAGAAGAGAGAGTGGGTCAACGGTCGACACGATCAATCACTGACTGTTGTAGGCTCTAGGGCGGGCATAGATGCTGCAATCTGCTCAAATAAGATGCCAAACACATGGCCGCAATCTCAGGATCTCCAATGTAGAGGGATAATGGTGTCTGCTGTGAATATGTTACTGAAATGAAACTAGTGGACATTTGGGAATAAGAGAAGACGTTTTTTGTTGGCGATTGATGCACTTCTTAAACACCCAGACACAAGTCTTGAGTTTTATTTCTCTCAAATATTTGGTATCTCTCTCTCTGTCTGGCTGTAACGAGTTTCCTTCATTAACCACGGTAGTTGTTGGAGCTTAAATTTATGATGACTACAACAGAGGAAAAAAAGTGTAATATCCATAGAAACTTCTTAAACCGCCCCTGCAGTATAATCCTCATCAGCTGCACAACCATATGCTCATTATGTTCTTAACACTCATTATTCTGTCAGACTAAATACACTGCTTCTGACAAGAGAAAGTTTGCCTGAGCTGCCTCACAGGCTTCGCTCTATTTATTGGCATCTTTGATCATAAAAAATATTGTTTTTTATGTTCATCAGCAGAGGATCACAGAGAGAGGAAAGGGAAAGGTAATGGTGTGTGACTGTTAATGCACAATGAGCACAGTAATGATTATGATGACTGTGGCTGTCAAAGTCATCATTAAAATGATGATGATGATATTTGGGACAGCAGTAAAAAAAAGGGCACATAGAGCACCTCTACAGCCAAATGCAGGTAAAAAGTTTCCACATGTTCACCGTCTCACAAACAATCTGTCCACAGTCAGGGAGGACACGCTTACTCTTCAACAAATTATGCCATTATCACCCCATTACTCGTGAATTCGTTCAGCTATTATCCCAGGTAGGAGAAAAAGGCAGCGTGCGGCCATTACAACCTATTTTACACTACAAATGATAAAAGTGGCGGCAACGCTGAATGAGAAGAGAGAAATGAAATCACTTTCCAACACCAAATGGTCCGTCAGCTAACAATAAGAGTGACTCTGATTGTGTCTCTCCATCACTGAGAGAAAGAGAGAGGGAGAGAAAGGGAGAGACGGGGGAAGGACATAAAAAGGGAGAGAAAAATGAGAGAAATGAGGACCGGTGCCGACACAGAGATGAGACAGAAATGAGATGCCATCATACACGGATGTGGAGCTGGAGTGGTCCAGGAGTGATGAGCAGCTCTGATTGGCTGCGGCAGCTGCTGAACACACACACACACATATACACACACGAGCAGATGAGGAGGGCTAATGATGCGTGAAAGAGAATTACCCCTCGTCTCCACAGAGGACAGTCACTCTGCTTGTCGCATGGACAACACTTATTTCAAATGACCCTACTATGTATTCATGAGGCATCTGTATGTGTGTGTATGTATGTGTGTGTGTGTTCAGGTCTCTTTGTGCTCATATTGTGCCTCTCTAGGGTGAACAGCACATGAGCACCTCCAAACACACACAAACAGACACACACACACTGAAACACATTGTGGGAACACTGCAGTGAGATCAGTGTCTGGGCTTGTAAAAATAAATCTTCTGGACCTTTATTTATCCAAGGAAAGTCAATGTGTACGGCTGATTTTTATCCAGTAACTCCCTCCTTACAAATTCTTATTAAAGGATCAATTCACTCAAATTTTTCCACGAGCCCCATGCGTCTGATTTTGTGTCTCTGGCATGCAGTTAATATTTTGAGATATCCATCACTGAGACAGAGGCGAATGGTACTTGGTTTTTCAGGTTAACAGCTGTAAACAAGGATAGATTTACACTAGCTGGGACCTGATATGTGCAGACATCTGCGTTCATGCACTCGCATGCGCACAATCTCACAAACACTTGACCTCCATGGCAAATTTCAGCTTCATTTCAGCTCCACACACACCCAGCTGTGGTTGCTACAGGGTGGACACAGCTTTGTGCACCAATGAAGATAGATTATTGTGGATCAATGAACTGATGGATCAACAGCGGGAGATGAAGCTGCTCATCACAGCTATGAGTGTTACATTCCAGTTCAAGATTTATGAAAATGGATGTGTCAAAATGGTGTGTGTTTGTATATCTTTCTAGGACGTTTGGTCATGTTGCATGAATCTGTTTGGAAGTTAGCGACAGAGACATCAGCAAATTTGTATTTCTAATAACTAGTTTTATTCTTCTAATAAAGAAAAAGACCATAATACACTGAAACGAAACAAAATGAAACACCTCTATCCAATCCAGTTCAGTAGATAATGAGAAAGTTCTCTCACTCTGTCAGCTGCCTCAGTGTCTCTATGCACGTCGCTGTCCAGGATAATCGTCATTCGCACCCAAAAGGTCTGTCCGTGTGATGTTTTCTCTTTGTCTATGTCACTGTCTCGTCCCCCTGACCCAGTCTCATCTAAGTTGTTGGGAAACAAGATTTTTTTTAGCAACCAACTCCATGTCAACATTTGCTAAGGTAGGAAACTGCACTACTTACTAATTTTTCTTACTCACACCTTCCAGGCACAAACCCAACTCTCAAACTTGACCACGTCTAAAACATTTCACCTCTTTCCCATCCACTGAAGGGATTTCAATGCCTCCGAACAGATTATTTACCATCTGTTAATCGTGATGATAATGTAACCTCGACCACCTGGCAGAGAGGCAATAAGCAACAAGGGGGGAAGGGGCGCAGGGATTTTTAAACGATGCCATGTTAGAGAGGGTTAAGAGGTGGGTTGAGAAGTGAGTGACAGGAAAAGGGTAAAAAAACAACTGTCCCAAAGTCAGTGCTCAGTTTAATGTGTGATGGGTGTGGGGGTAAACTGTCCTTGAGATACTGATCTATTGCTTTGCTTCACCCAGGCCGTCTGTGGCTCAGGGGGGACAAACACGTTGATTAGATGTCGCTCAAAAAACATCGAGGGGATGCCTCCAGCCTGACAGACCGTGCCCGTCTCCGTCTTTTCCTTCTTTTTCATTCGCTCCATCCCTCCACACATCAGCTAATGTTCTTACTGTGTCTTTACAGCAGAGCTTGAATAAGAACATGAAGTCAGTCCGAGGGCAGCAACCTTAAAGACAATGGATGTGTTTGCGTAGGACTGTAAGTGATTAAGATTAAGTTCATGTGTGGGGGGACTAGCGCTTGCACGTGGACAAAAAAAACACACACAATTCACCCCGTGGATGACTCTTCCAAGTGAAGGGCGGTGGATTACAGGCCAGTGGGGGCTTAGCAAGTAATTCAAACCATTTTCCATCACATTTGTACTCACTTGAGGCCTAATCCCACCTGATTAACATGCCAGTCAGTGGGGAGGGCACCTGCTTTACTGACTGGGCCATCAGCGTGGAGAGCGATGCTGATCACAGACAAACAGTGACACACACACAGGTGTAAATCAAAGTGGATTAGCTTTTATCAGCATTTTGGCTGCAATAATAGATGTTCAATCATGATTTTAGTCCAAGCGCCATCTTAAAGGAACTGCATCTCATCCCAGAGAGTCAGTTTTCAATGTATACATGTATTTGTAGATCTGCATAAAGCATTCAATACAGTTACCGTTATGTTTTCATTTAAATTCAACTTCTCATCTAGAGCACTGGCATGATGTCTTCATATTTATCTCTGGGATGCAATGTGTTTAAGTTTGTGACACACGGTTCAGTGGGACATAGCAGCTGCCCAGCTAACAACTGACCATTTTCACACGGCGGCCAGACGTCACGCTCAGGGTGGGAAGCTTGAATGCTTTTATTTGATAAGAATATATTTGTCATTTTTGAGGAGCATCTTATGTTCTTTTTCTTTTTGCATAACTTTGTATGTTTGAACTATTTCTGTACTGTTTGTTATTGTGCTGCTTCTCTGCTCTGACCTGCCAAGGGACTACAGATGCAAATCAGCTTGAAGCTATAAGCTAGTACGGTCCATCATATGGTGACTTTTATATCTGAGCTGCACACTGTCCTTTTTAAATCAGTCAAGTATATAAATACATAAATATGGAGTATGTCCCTTGTTTATTAATGTGTTTTTATTGGTGTCCTCATCAGTTCTTGCCAACAACTGCTCTTCCTGCGGTCCAATATATCTTTGGACACACCAGCAGAACAAATCAATCACTTGTAAGAGATAAAATACAGAGCCTTTATTTAAGACACTTTTCTATGTCCCACCTACATCCCAACAACATCTGTGCCTGTTGATGCTCAACTCCTCCACACCACAGCCCTGCAGCTAAGCATTTTCTGGTGGATTATTCTGGTTTTAGCTTACACTCACACACACTCACACACACACACACACACACACACACACACACACAGACAAACGCAGACACAAGGGATTAAATAAGAAGTACGTCACTCCAATCATTTTCATAGTTATTACTGTCTGAGAATGTGGCAGAATCTGAAATCGAAGCACAATGTCAGACTCTGTGAGCCTGCTGACATTCCTGGATGAGCCTGACTGTATTTTAGGAAGCTGTTTTGCTGGTTTTATTGTATGAATGGACTCTATATATACATACTCCAGTCAGTGATTATCCTTCCATACATGATGGGAAAGACTTTCTGGGAAATTGGTTCTAGCTTCGCAGGCAGAGCCTATACTCCAATATGTCTCCATGGGCTCCACTTACTTTTCATCTTTAGTATAGAGGCTTAGGGCATCAGCTGGGGCTGCATGACCCCAGTCAGCTAATGGTCCCCTCACATTATGGAAGATGACAACAATAAAAAGGGGTCAAAAGGCAATTGGTCGTATTATGGAAGGAATCTGGAGTGGCACTAGTCGTAACAACATGACAAGTACAACAGACATTAGCATTCAGACATGAGCGTGTCTGAAAGATGCTGGTGGGGTAGAAAATGACTTTTCAATAAAGATAACTTTTCTTTCAATAACAACAAATGTCTGGATTGTTGTGCTTAAAGTTTCATCGCTGTGGGTTTTTATCAAACATCAGTATGAGAGTCTTCATAACCCAGCAGCTGGATTGCTTTGTTCTCATTGTATCAAATAGAACAACTGATGCTCAGTTTTCTCTGAAAATTTGTGTTGAGAATTGTGTTGCATTATCATCGGTAAGTGTTACCTAGCTACAGCCATGTAACCAGTGTGGGACCTCCATTCAAACACAGCATCATGACCTCTCAGCTATTCAATGGCTGGAATTAATTTGTTACATTCATGTTGTAATCCTCGAGATTTTCATGAAATCAAACCTCATTTTTGATGCTATTTATGGTTGGCATTTTTTCTGCAATTACCATTCAATATACTAACGCTGTTGAATTAACCTCCATATATAAAGGTAAGTTTTCATGGTCATTATAATATATTATTTCTTGACTTGGATTTCTTTTTCAAATAACACAAATACAGGATAAATTAACACTGTAGGCGAGCAAAAGTACACGGTATGACAACCCTCGATTTTCATGCCGCAGTTTACCTTGAAAACGATTCATTGCTGCAACCCCTATTCAGACTAGGTCACCAGTCAAAGCTGTCACACACAGTTCAGTGCAAAACTAGTCTACACAAGCTCAGGTTTATACCTGAGCCGCCTTTAATTAATGACACAGTCATCAGGTTAAGACTGTTTCTGTGGCTTTTGCTGTCTTTTAATGAGGAAGTAACATACTACATCACAGTTAAACTGACAATGGTGCAAGTGGGGCTCCACATCTAAAAGCTGCTGATTCAGTCACTAACAAATAAAAATGGTGCTTCAGTACGGTCAGTTAACTTTAAAGAGTTGCTTCCATAGTATTCTAGTATTTAAGTTACTGTTTAAGTTACTGCTCCTTCACAATAAAAGCATCCAACTAGCGAAACACAGGGTGTCACCGTGTCATAAGTTACTTTAATTCTTAAATGAAATGAAGAATTTGTGCACAACAAACCACAATTTAAGTAAACAGCTTATGTCACTGATTAATTACATGTTAAACAGATTATCTGTGATCAGCCAGAAACTTGTCTCATATTGACAGCAAACTACATGACCGACCAATACCAATGTTTCATAAGTCACAAAAACACCCTTTGATTCCTTAAACACAAAATATGGAGTAAAGCCTTTAAATACACATGTAATATATAAATGAGAACAAGCATGTAGGAGGGCAAGGTCTCTGCCACTGATATATCTGAGTAATACATGTGTCAGACATCTTATCATGGATGGTTTGCATGCACATTCACTGCTCTCTCACGTTATATTTTCTTTCCATAAAAGTGACGAGAGCAGCTCGCTGCCTTAAGCACACCACAGGCTACAGAGCTGATGTGACTGAAGATTGGCCTTGACCAGACGAGGCAGGGAGGGAAGAGAGAAAAGATGTGACGTTTGACGGTGGGCGGGGTGTTTGACATTTCTTGTCCTTAAGTAAACAAATAATAGTGATGTCACGTACAACTGAGTCATACTAATTTTCTGAGCGCTGAAGGGTCACAGGGTCGTAAAGTGACAGCTGAAAAACAAACAGAGAAAGTGTTCAAAACATGACATGGATCTATACGACCTGAAGGCTGGGCTGGTTAAAACTGGGCTTAATGCGTTGTTTTTTAGGCTACATGATTTCAACAATGTGCAGGTAGGAGATGTTATTTCTAACCATAACATCTTTTCAAGTCACTTTTTAGGTCACTTTTTTTACTTTACCTAACAAAATCCATGATACAGTAAATGTAGGACTAATTGTAATCCATTACAGAGAAAAAATATATATATAAATATAAAATATATTATATTTTAGTTATCAATCAAAACGTATGTGATAACAAAAGGGTTACATAGGAATACATTCTTTGAGGTTGTAGCCTATAACATTTATTCTGTTACCTTACATCTGTTCACTGTGCAGGATGCCTCTTTGCCAATCAAATCAATGCTCTCAGTCATGCCTGCAACCAGCCAACCACCTCAAGAACAACTTCCATTGCTGGAATATCAACAGGATTTCATTTCTGACAAATATAGGGCAGCGGTGGCCTGAAGACCAGCAGGATAAATCTGAGGAGGGGAAATGAAAGGCAGCGCTTGAGAAAGGCCCTGAACCCCGACTGCTCCAGTGGAGCCGCTCAGTGGCTGGCAGATCAGACTGGGGTTGTACTTGGCAGCTTCCAGGTGTGAATTTGTAACTGTGTGAATGTGATCAGGGCGTTTCCTGGAAAGGAGAGCAGTGAACTCTCCCTGCATAAATACAGGCTAAAAAAATAGAAGGCTCTAACATTACTGTACTGTGTAAAGCTTGTTTACCAGCAGTGAACATGCTGTCAACATCCAAATGCTCGATGTCAGTACCCCCCTCAACCATGTCATTTATGTGTATTCAAGATGTAATTTAGCTTTATATTTTGCGTAGTGCTGCTCAGTTTTAATAATAAGTAATCAAATGTATTAAGTTACATTAATTTGATGAAGTAATTTAGATAGTTACTTTACTTATTTCATTTTTAACATGGTAACTAGTAATCTGTAAACTGTGAGGCGCAAATAAAATCTTTATTCGTTGACAGCAGGTGTCTCCAGTCTTTTGTTTAGGGCACACTATACAGTGTCAATAAAGGACACATTGTCAGAGCTGGAAGACGCCCACGCATCCTCACACTGCTGGTCTCAACCACTTGGAGGACTCAGGGCAGACCTAAGAGCTTGTTCTACGCCTCCCACACTAATTCTTCTCCTGAGCCCCCTGCTCCTTTTCAAATTAGACAGAAACACTCCACCAAATCAACCCACGCTCAACTGACAAAAGAAAGTGCTCTAAAACTCACCTACAGTACCCAAAGTTGTTGCCCACCCCAAGAGAGTCACAACATTTTCACAAATCTTGAACATCTTTCCCAGGTGAGTGTTGTGAAAGCCTAACAGCCTTAACACTGCAGATTTAAAGTCTAATGAATGTGTTTTTGAAGAGCAACTACAGATCAAAACCAGATTAAACCAAGGACATTTTTGTTGTGCACAAGGTCTTGTGCACAGTTCTGCTGGATGGATTTATCAACAACAAAAAATGTAAGATTCAGAGAGAGAAAGTCGTGACGTAGCTGGGAACTTTAACAACAAATGCCTTTGAGAAGCTGGGCCAAAGTACATTTTGTACACAGAGGTCTTCTCCACCAATTAATGTTAGTATAATACCCAGAGCAGCAGGGTTGGAGGCATGGTGTGATTAAAAGGGTCACGCATCGCTCTGTAAAGAAAAGACTTTTCTTAGTTGTCAACAGCTGAGCTCATTTTCATGTTTTTTATACTTTTATATTTGTAATGTTGGGAGTGATGCAGTTTGTTTGAGCTCCTGAATTTACTTCCATAACAAATTCTGTATTTGGAGTAGGGCTGTGGCTACATGGCATTAAATCCTACACAGTGGTTCTTTAAGTATACACACAACAAGGATTACAAGGATATATAAAGGTTCAAAATGTACACCCCAACACAGCAGTATCAACAGTTACTTCATTAAAGCACCCAGTACACAGAACAAACAAAACTCTGCAAATACAGCTACATCCTCTGAGCCTGCTGTACAAGATAAAACGATTTCTATCAGGCAACACAATCTTCCTTCCACACACACAAAGACACAATAAGTGTGGAACATCAACAGCAATCAGCAACTTCGTGGAGACAAAAATTAGGCGTCTACATTTGTGAGCAGTCAAACCAAATCAAGCCAAACAAAAACTACTTTCCCCTGTGTGAAGGGCGGCTCATTACCCTCCATCTAATGAAACACGCTATTAAAACACGAGCCACACACAAACACGCACACTACTCAGTACATCAGCATTATGCTAAATCCCCCCTACAGCACCCTGAAACACATTAGTGTTAGATCAGGTCACTCTCTGGGAATGGACATAACATAAGGGACAGTGAAGCGCAGCCCCTCCCTCTTGTGTTTGTTTTTTCGCTGGAGGTGGAGGGGAGAGGGCTCTGACAGTCACCCATGCGTGCAAGGCCGGTCTGTTGTAATTTGATGGCTCACTTGTATAATAAGCTAGATCTTAATTTGTTCACAGTGCCCATACTCAAAAAAAGGCAGGGGAAGCCGGGGGAACGTTCATCGACAAAAAGAGAAGTGTAAAACCTTGAGGCAGAAAGGGTTTCTGACAAGATTCCTTCACGAATGTGAGGAGATTAGTGTGAATATCCTGTCCTGCATTTTCACTGCCAGGGTTTGAGTTAATAACGATATCACACAGCGTCTTATGCATACGTATGTACATATAATACATTTTAGCCCTCATGCACCTCAGTGTCATCTACCTGCACACACGCTACTGTATACTGTGCATACTAACCCTGCAGACCCATGGCACATTTAAAAAAAAAAAAATCTCCTCTGAGCAACCATTTCCTCCTGTGAATTATTACTAAATTGCTGACGAGCAATTTCTGTAGACACAATCTGGTACTTCCTGAGCCAACATTTCTAGGTGCAAAAAAATAGATCAAACAACTAATCCGACAGATTGTTGCGAGGAAAAGGGGGACTTTGTGTGATATTTTGAAAGAATGAATAACTGCGTCATCAAAGACAGCACTGTCAGGGTGTTGGGTGGGAGTACCAAGGGTGGGGACCCTGTTACTGTAATAGAAACTCTGCGCTCACTTCCCTCCTCCTCTTTAACCAGAAATCACTGGCCTAATTAGCTTTTACTTAGCACTCAACACAGCAATTAGACCTGACTAATATTAGACGTGCTAAACGGAGAGAAAGCTACACAGAGTGAGAGAGAAATCAAAGGAAATGTATGACTAGGCAGCACCACCACTGGAGCTGACACACAAGATAAAGTGTGGTGCAGTCTACACAGCATGGGTAACCACACAAATGTACACACACAGACACACACACACAGGTTTGACTCCCAGGTGGCACCACGATGAAAAGACGCTTCAGCTCTTGTCTGGATGACACATTTTTTTCGCTTAAGGACAAAGAAAAATGTTCCCGTCTCTGTTCATATGTAGCTTGTCAAACAGCATGAATGGCGCAGGAGACCCAGCAAAACCAGAGTCCAACAGCGCAAATGGCTCAGCTGGCCACTGAGATAATCATTACTCTCATTAGGATTCCACTGTGCTCCCTTCAAATCATTGGGCATCCCATGCCATTAGAGCAAAACTGTCAAGCAGGAGGCATGGTCGAGCAATGTCGTCCAGCCAACCAGCTGGGACAAATGTCTTCACATGGGGGTGCTTTGTCTTTTAATTGACAGAACGACAAAACTTGGAGGAAGATTCCAGTGTTCAACCTCAATCTTATTTTTAGACATTTTAACGGCATAGCTGGAGGGATGGCAACCATGGCACGAGACTAATGGCATCCCGCCGTCCCGTGGAGAATAGAAAAAGTGATTGGGACGAACACATTCACTTCCCCATCAGGATTAATTGTAAAAAAAAAACAAAAAAACAAAAACAGCATTCTCATCATTCTCAGCTCTAGCAGAGTCAAGTGCTACCTAGCGAGTGTCAGCATGCTAAAAAGCTAAACTCAAATAGACAACAACAAATACCTGCTAAACAGTTGCTTCTGTCACTGTAAGCATGTTCTTCATTTACGCATCTTATTCACTAACTTCTGAATTTGAGGATCCAACAAGCAACATGTACAATACATTTATTATATGTGATTTTTATTTATTATTTTGATTTAAAGTGGAAACACAATCTGTCAGTGTGCACAATGAAGGAATAAAGGTCAAAATATGAATCATTAAGTAGGCTAGCTCTGCAGTTTCATAAACATGTATTTGGTTTGGTAATGATCATGATCATTTTTAAAGTTTCCTTTTGCTTTTGATTACCAAAAAATACTTACATACACAATACACTAAGATTTGTTTACAACCTGCCTCCCTGCCTGTCAAACTGTTCTTGTTGTTTGCCCAGAAATTTGATTGGTTGAAAGTGTTTTATAGCTGTCTCTGCATCCAGACAAAACCCCGAGATGAAACATAAAATAGATGCAGCAGCCACTTCAAAGATGCTTTAGGTCATTTTAATGAAAATGCAGATTTGGGGGCGACTGGGATCTCACAGTTTTCTTAACAATACTATTTTGAATTGTCAATATGACACAGGAATGTCCTCCCTCATTTCCATAATTCAACAGAGAAGAACATTAAAGTGTTCCCATCCTGACCGAATACTGCAGCAACAGCAGCTTCAGATAATCACACAATGAATGTGCTGAATGTTATTCCACCTACAGCTGGTTGGTGAGGCTGAGGCTGACAGCACTTCACTGAGGATGTGTAGGCTGCCAGCTTTGTGGCAATTGTGACGTTAAATACATTTTTATGTTTCACATTCTTTTGCCTAATTCATTACACTTTTCCCCCACCCTATCAGTCTCTCTCTAACAGGACTTGCAAGGAAACAGAAAAAAATTCAAGTGCAGTCGCACACATATTCACAGTCTTATACTGTCAATAGTCTCAATTCATTTATTTTAAGAGCCTCTGGCCATGAAAGCACACAGCCATCCAACAGGGTGAGATACTAATGAATAGCAAACTGTGCTTTCAACAGGCAGGCTTGCATTGGTGAGCACTCACAAAATAATCTACCAGAAAATCAAGTGAACTAGGGATTGACAAGGCAGAAGGCAGAGAAAAGGAATGACCGCTCAGAAGTGCTGAAATAGCACTGCAGGCTGAATGATTGGACAGCCACAACATGAGAAAAAGAAGAATGGGGGGTAAAAGAGAGAATAATGCCGAGTGTTCAGTGGTTTATGATCTCTTTGTTGTTCTACTTCTCTGGAGAAAGCTGTCTGCACGATAATAAACTCTGCCTTCACATAGCTGCACTCAGTCTGTTTTTTCATCGTGTACCAATCAACTCTATGCTTATGTTTTTCTGTCTAATCGCTGTGCACCTCTTCCTCCCTCCCTTCCCCCGTCTGTTCCTCGCTCCATCCTTGTTTCTGTCTCTGGGTGATGAGTCAGGGAGCAGCGAGGGGTCCAAGATATTTGCATCGACACCTCGCCTCATTTCCTTTCCTAATGGAAGACATGGGAGCGTGGCAGCAGACAGAAATGGGAGCTGTGGGACAGGGGAGGACAGGGTGGGTGGGTGGAGGGGTTGACAGAGCAAGAGATAGACGGATTGAAGGGAGCGATGCTATAAAAAGAGACTGTACGATGAAGTGTGTTCATGTAGGCTGGTGGGGAACACATTAGCATTAAAATAGCAAACAACCAATAATGCAAATGATGTTCAGTTCCACGAGTGAGTCATTTGGTGCTTAAGTGTGTTGATTAAAACCGAGGTAACGCTGTGATTCATTGTTGCTCGCACTGTGTGACAGATCAAGCTAGACAACCCCTTCTCCACCTCCTCCTCCTCCTTTTTCAGATGCTAGAGAGCTCACTGATTCATCCACTCTGCCAGTACTGCAATGTAGGTACTCGTACATGTGTACTTGTGTGTGCAAGTATGTGTGTGGTATGGGTTTTTTGCGCCTTTGGTGGTGGGCAGTCAAGCACCGCTCAGTGGCTCACTCCAGTAAAGGAGGAGAGGCCCACACATCATTCCCATGACAACACTATGCTTTGCTTGCCAACGTGAGCACCTCCACCTATCTAAGTCATTAGGCAGGCAGCCACCGATGCATTATCCATTATCAGATTGTGCATAACAAGCAGCTAGACCCCGACAGAAAAATACGCACCAGAGACAACAAAGCAATACAAGCGTACACTCAAAAATTTAGACGTACACTGCAGCTAATGGGAGCGGTGCGACAAAACGGCACAAACAGACGCAATAAGTCCCAATCCCTGCCTGCCCTCTCTCACCGCTGTGGGACTCTATCGCCCAGCTGCAGGAGGTGATTTGGACCTGGAAGCATCTCTGTTTGCCATCCATCTGGTACTGCAGCGCCGGGAATGGATTCAGTGTATGTGTGCCTCTGTTTGCAGCAGTGGACGATTGCATGCCAGGCCCCTGGGCTGGCACCACTCTGTGCAAAACCTAATGCTAGCATTATTGCTCTCCAGGGGAAATGGGGTTTGTGTCCCAGCACAGCTGAGCAGGCTACAGGCTGTAAGGGTGGGGGTGAAACAGGGGGTTGCCAACTATGGAAGTTTTCACTGAGGGTAAGGCCTAAGGCGACAGTTAGAGGAAGGAAGGGAGGAACTGTACAAACTAGGAAACAAACATCCATCACAGGCTTCTGCTTTGTCACCGCATTATGACAAATATGAGCACCTCCTCTTTCAAAAGTCGAAAACTAAAGGCCTGCACAGTGACATGCACATGCACCAGCCCATAGACCCCCAGGAGTAATCACAAGAGACGGATTTCAACTGATGCTGGCAAGGCTGGGATGTTCCCAACTTTCAGATGCTAGTATTGCTTGGGACAGTCAGCATTGGGGCGACCACGTCCAAACATTTCAACAACTTCTCGAATCCGAGTAATCAAACATTCACAAACACGTCATACTGTGATTGAGCACATGTGTGGAGGTGAGAAGGGAGGAAGGGTTTGAATCTTTCAAGCTCTTTTTCAGTATTGACATGACTACTTCATGTAACTTTTTGTTTGAACAACCAAGACTTAGAGCAAACATGTGCACCGTCAGACCAAGATCTAATCGATTTTTATCGATTTTTGCCTTTAGATGTCCAAACATCTCATTAAAAACACCCAGTTTGTGTGCAGGAAATTTCCTGAATTCTCATTGAAAATATCCCATTTTTTATCCAGTGGTTCCACATTTAAAAATGTTGAAAAACAGTCTTGAACATCGGTCACCAGTCTACCAGTCTTTGACATCCCCTCACCTGCAGACATTAAAGTTAGCTCATATACTGTAGATGTAATGTGAACGTGACATGACACATAGACACGTACATTTTTGAAAATGGAGTCTCCTTTTAATACTCTATTTTGCGATGATTCTTCTGAGTGATCTGTCAGTCATCAGAACCAGAACCAGAAAACATAATATTTAAAGCTACACTCCAACTCCCCTAAAAGCCGCTAATGGCGAATATGGTTGCACGCTCGTTCCCTGTTAAAACGACCATCTTCTCTGCCCTTCTTTAATTGGGATTGACATTTAAATGAAGTAGTTAATGTGTGCCAAGGACAGAGTATGCCGTGTTAACAATTAAAATGCTGCTTAATGGGGCATGCCAGAGCTATTCTGAGTGCATGTTGTGGGAGAAAGAATAGGGCATACTCTATTAGTCAGAAACCAGAGCGTTTCCCTGAAGTGGGCCAAGGTCAGAGTCACTCCTTCGTTTCTAGGCTAGCTGCTCATCATCCAGGCAATTCAAACCCCTGACTAAAGTCATTAACATAAACACCAACATGGGAGAAGGCTTTTAGCATAACAAAAAGTGGCCATCGAGGATATTCTGTCATTTATGTAACACCTCTTGAGGCATGTAGGAAAGCAAGCTCTACCAGGCTTACATGGGAGCTGAGAAGTGCCCTCAGGGCCCATTACTCCTCTCTTTGAAAGACAGGCTTCCGCTCACTTCTCGTTCACTCTCGCTGATATAAAGCTCTGTACATCCACGCTGTTCAGAAGACTCACTGGTTCTGGGGAAGTTGGATTAGCTTGGCTGGAGTTTTGGGCTTGGGAGATCACAGAGCAGACAAGAAAAAATAGGCTAGAAAGCAGGAGGTGCAGCACCCGCCAAAATCAGATGCAACTCTGGGGCTAGGTGCATCAAAGGCGTATGTGTGGACAGGAGGGAAACGGAATGGAGCAGAGGGCTGTGCCAGAGGTAGGTGGAGAAGGAAGTTCAATACAGAGCTCCAATGTGTGTCCTTCCCACCAATCCTGTCCTCCTGCCTTCATCCATCTGAAGGCTCCAGTGTGCCGCTGTGTCGCGGGCCAGAGGGGGAACAGGGCTGCGCTCTGTGTTTTCCATACCTTGTGAGGGGTCAGTCTCCCCGCAGGCAGTTTTTCACTGTGTGTTTTTAAGGTAAGATGTGAGCCCGGGCCCGAGGAGGCCTGTGTGTTCATGTGCCACAGGAAAGTTTACAGTGAAGGAGGAGTACCTTGATTTAGGCTGTGAAGTGGGCAGGCTGTCGAGATTCAGCAGAGGCCATGACTGAGCGTAGTGTTAAGATTATTACACAAATTCTTTGCACTCACTACATGTTTCCATCCTGCTGTCGAGAGGACTTAATGCTGTGAAAAATAACTTTCCTCAAAATGGCTACATTGCTAAAATTCAGGGAGAAGAAAGTTAAAGCATCTGGGGAGAAGTGACTGGCATCAGACAAATAGATCACATCCTTTATCATCATGATATTTCACAAAAAGCGCCTGGCAGTACACTGTGGTGTTAGACTTAATATTCAAATTGTGCCACTCTCAAATTTCTAAAAAGTTGCCAAAATGAAATGTGAACTACTGTGTGCTTACATCAGCCGGTTATGCAAATGCGCTCAAGAGGCTGTAACAGGATTACATAATTAAACAAGCACCTGTAACTCTGCCACAACATGACATTCCAGCGCTGCTTCCCACCTCAGTCGGTATTTCCTGTAGTACATACATCTGCTGCTGACAGAACACAGACCAATGGCACAAACACACACCAAATCACGCGTTTTATTTCTATTTTTAAATTTGTATGTGTGAGGAAGAGGGTTAACGTTCAAGGCGCAACGTTTTGATAAAGTAGTATGTAGTAGTAGTATTCTGCATGGGCAGCTGCAGTACGTAATACAAGTAACAAGAAAAAGTATGCGGCTTGTAATGCATCTGCTGTCTCCGTCTTCTCTCACGTTGTGTCTCAAGTTTAATGGAAGTTGCTGTTTGAAATGCAGCAGAAGCATTGCGTGCAAGGAGCCTATTGACATCAGCACAGATTAAAACAATAACAACGCAAGTACAAGACATTTTGTTTCGAGATACAATCGGCATAAACCCCTAAACATAACAGACATATATTAAGCTGATATTGCATGTAACAAACAAGGTGTTGCCACTCCAAATATACAAAACAAACAGACGAACAAGATTATAAAAAGAAAAGGAAGCAAACAAAGAACAAATAAACATCAGAAACTAAAACATCAGAGAGGTGAGTTAAAAAAAAACAAAGACCAAACTGAATAACAGACAGATTTCAGTGGTCTATGATTAATGTAAAGAGGTATTGATGCACAACATGGATTTACATTAAGAGACAATGAAGCACAGAAGAAGGTAAAAAGGAGCTGAGGTTTAAAATAAGTATTGATGTTTTTTAAAATATGGTCTAAAGCCAGGCAAAATAATCCTCGTCTATGTCAACGCTTAGATATAGACAGTGGGACTTAAAATATTGACAGAGATGATCATCTCTATAAAAAGGCCTGAGAGATGCTTAAATAAGACAATGCCTGTGTCTGAAATCACTCACTACCCACTATATAGTGGGCTAGCTGTCCGGATGTACAGCGGGAGTTAATATACCCTAATAGTTGACTTAAAGTATCCCACAATGCATCGTGCATTGTAAGCTACATGGATGAAAACCAAGCAACGTTCGACAGGAGTGTATACTATATATTCAATGTACATGTAAGAGTAAAAGAGAAAGTATGAGAGCACTAAAGGATCAGGTACTCCCTCCTGTGATTTCTCTCTAAGTTTGCCTTCAAAAAACATTAGCACAGCCCAGAGCGAGTGTGTTCTCTTTCACTACAGCTATCTTGCTATTGATTTCCTACAAACTTTTGAGGTTCAATTCAACTTTGAAGAAGAGGAGAGTCTTGTTTTGATTCGTGCCTTGTGTCTTAGAGCCCAGTCACTGAAGCGTCACTGGGCTGCAGATCCTGTACCGCCCTGTGAATACCACTGTGGGACTTTATACACAATAAACTCCCTCTCAAGTTCCTCTGTACTTTTTCAGTACTTTCAATGTCAGCCTGTCAAGTGTAACGACTAAAAGGACGGGGAAAAAAACTTGGACTATTGTTTGCCTAAAGATAATACACAGGTGTTTCATAAAGAATACAAAACGTCATAAAAACATAAAAAAACATTTGCAAAGACAGTCTGAGTGAAACATCTGCAACACAAGGATTGAGAAATTTCTGCTCAAAGTCCTGGTTCAATGTTTCCAAATCATGTCCATTATCGTGAGGAAATACTTCCTTTTAAATAGAGTGGCTGTGTCAAGCTTTGTCCAACAGTGCAGCACACAGTTATTAGTGCAAAGCAGAGATGGGAGACAGCTGAAAGCCTTTTCTAATAAAATATTGTTGTTTCAGGGAGCTTTTAAAGTCAGTATCTATACTTTCCTGTCTGTCCTCTCTCTCCAAGGTTTAGCTGAACAAACTAAGTGTTGGCTACGTGTGACTCCTCCACAGGGCAGGTGCATCCAATTCCCCCACACGCTTTATCTTTTCCTCTGCCTACCTCCCGACAGCAGTGTCCTTACAATTGTTAACCCAGCCCCAGCAGCCCCTGTTTTGTCAGCAAAAATGCTCCCAGGAGCGGAGCACTGAAAGATGTCCCTTCTTCTCTTTACCGAGAGGGGGGAAAATATATGGTTCAATTATAGGGTCTGTCAGGTCGGTATGAGTTTGTGATGGCCTGAACTGAGCTGGGGGAGATAAAGTCAAGCTGCTAACTAATGTGGTGCAAGTGGAGCTCTTTTTGAGTTCAGCCTTTGCTGCCTCATTCTCTGAGTATAGCTTTGTTTAAAACTCTGGAGAGAAATTTACAGGACAGTTGACCCTAAAATTGAAACCTCTAATCTCTTGTGCCATTTATCCATCTGGATTGCTTTGGTGTGAGTTGCCAAAGAGATCGGCCAAAGAGATGTCTGCCTTCCCTTGAATATAATGGACTAAATGGCACTCATCCCTGTCCAGATGTCCATGAGGCTTGCACTCTTGACAGCACTGGGTGTAAACATTAATCTGTTTTTTCCTCAGCTGAGCCGTTAAGTTAGCTAGTTTAGTTAGCTAGCCTCTTGTCCATGAGTAGATGCACGCTTTCTTCTGCTCTGAGATCTGATTGACTAGTAGCTCAGTTGAAAGACAATAGTTTCTACATGAAACTGCCCAAAAGGTCTGTTATCTTGAGTAACCAGGTCATGATTTCTGGAGAGAGACACTGCTGGTGAGTTTTTCAAATGTATTTATTCCACGCTTTAAGTACAACAAGGTTACACCCCACCCCACCCTGAACCGCTGAGTTGCCGACAGTTTTTCTGCCACTGTTGGGCCTGATACTGACGTATAGGTGAGATATAGAGCAAGACAAACGTGAGAAAAACACAGAAGGCAGACATTTCTACAGAAAAATATCTCAAAAACTCACATCAAAACAATCTAGAAGGATAAATAGCACTACCGGTTGAAGTGTACCTTTAACAAAGTTATAATTCAAAAGTGAAAAATGTGTTCTTATTCAACTTTGCAAGTCAACTCAGGATGTTCTGGACATACTGTAGAAGCACTGACTCACCAAACAGGTAAGAAATAGAGAGAGACACAGTGAATCAATACAGTTAACAGAAGAGATTTAGTGGATCAGTGAGTCGATGTGTGCGTCAGCCGTGTGAGTTAAGAGCTGATGTCTGCTGCTGCGGGGCTAAGGGGGATTTTAAACTGGAGGAAGTGGCGTTAATGTGGGATCTTGAAGAGCAGAGAGCTGGCCTTGCGTTCCTCACCCATCCTCAGCCCACCAGTTTGACACGGATGATAAGAGGCCTCAAGCAGAGTGCAAAGGCACATCACCCACACACACTCGTGCAATGCAGAAATGAAAAAGATGGAGGAAGATACCGTGGGGGGAAAAAAAAGTACACACACGGATGTCACCAGCGGAAAACTGTGAAAGCATATTGAGACTGTGGAAAGAATAAACAAGCTCAGTTTCCTAGAGCTGCTTAGCCCACATATGGTAAGAGGGTGGTAATCTGACTTTTAATCAAAGGCCAGGCCTCCACTGATAGGTTTGCTAAGCCCCAGTGCATTGTGAGGAGATGGCGGACCTGAATGAAAGAAGGCAGCTGAATGATATCAGCAATTCTGACTCAGTTGCTACGTCAATAGTGGCATCACAGGCCCATCTTCAGCATCACCAACGCCATCAGGCCATCTGAGGCGAGCTGAGCCCCAACCATCAATATCCAGCCTCCCCTCCCCACAGCCTGCATGGTTCAATAAGAGACACAGTAAAACAAGTGTGTGTGCCTCAGATCCAGCCCTCCAGACGGTGGAGGTTACAGTGATCAGCATGGATTAGATGTCTTTCCAGCCCTGATCAATGAGAGATGAAGGTGGGGGTTGGTGGGGTGGAGGAAGCTTTGTACCACCTCCTGTGGGCTATAATGACTCTGATAGCTGATATCTGGAGCTGTGGGAGGCAGAGGAGGAGCTGTTTGCTGTGCAGGAGATAAAACAGATGCTGCTCCCAAAGGACGGGCGCATGAACGTCAGCTGTAAAGCACAGCGAGACAATCCACAGAAACACACCTACTGTATGGAGTTAGATTAGTGGAAGCACTACGCAAAAAGAGTATTTCTTTTTTTTCGTGATAAAACTCAATTTTCTTCAACTGTTGGAGGAGCAGTGTAACAGATGTGTCATCTTCTCCTGAGCTCACTTCAAGAAGAATCGGGTCAAGTGCGAGACAAGTGTGACTGCTGGGAAAAATCACACATCCACTCTGCTGACGCACTTCTGCCAAACAGCAAGCTCCTCTAACTTGTTTATTCTGGACTTTGAAATTAGATTTCTAACAATTTTCTTAAATAATACACAATGGAAACACGGACAACACTTTCTCATTCCCAACTCGTCAAATGCGGCAGCTTGGTCAGTGGCCTTAAGCCTGAAACTCTGACGCTGTACCAAACCCTCTAGCGCCAGTTTTGCATTAATATGTAATATGCCACATCTGGTTAGACTTTCAAAATAAAGCTTGCTGAAAAACAGTTCACATACTATTACATTATGACTTTTCGACTTTTATCAACCTTGTGAAATGGTGGCAGTTCTGTTAGGTTTAAACACAAAAAGTTCTTAGCTCAGGTTTAAGTTATATAAGTGACGTAACTCAGGTCACATAACATAAGTAAATCATTTACGTACTGTAATGTCAGTTGTCATTGACGCAGTGTTGTATAAAGTAAAAGGTCACACTTAGTGAAATTAAAGATATCGAGTTAAAATGTAACTTTGATGAAAAGTAAAAAGTCGTCCATACGAATAGTACTTGAGTAAATGTCTTAAATTTTACTTTAGTATCAAAAGTACAAGTAAAAGTAAATTATACATTTATTTGCATGTATGAATATAATGTGTATGGGTCGACTATTGACCTGACTGATTATCAGAATCGATATCAAACATTTTTCTGTTTCAGAATCAGTGTCTTTCTTCTTTTTTAAAAAAAATGTGATTGCTGATGAACTAAATTAGTTTAACGAGTAACTAAAGTTATCATATTAAAAGTACAATATTTGTCGAAGTGGAAGTATAGTGCAGAAGCAGCCCATGTAAATACTCAAGTAAGAGTACCTCAAACTTGTACTTAAGTACAGTACTCGAGTAAATGTACTTAGTTACATTCCATCACTGCAATGACGTATGGTAACTTACTTGCGTAGCGCTCTTTATACTACTGCCTGAGAGGGGCGCTTCAAGAAGTGACGCTATGAGGGGTAGCTACAGCGGTGTGTCGTGGCTGTCATGGAAGAACAAAACTCACAGCTACACAGCTGAATGTAAAATAAATGAGTTGATACAAATATCTGCGGGGTGCCTGTCATTCATCACGCGCTACTATTTCACATCCTGCGACGGCAAAATGTCAGATCTTCTCTGAAAGCATCTTCACTGCTCGAACATTTATGCTTCAATAAGCCACAATGTTTATTTCTACTCCAAGCTTTATTTATATTCTTCCTTTGAGATCAAAGTCCTGTTTCAGAGGGTAGACATGGAGACAGTGGATGTTTGGGTTCTGAGAATCACTGGAATCAATAACCTCGGTAGGTTTTTATCGTAACTGTCTGGTGGAGAAAACTACTTAACTACTGCAGCTCTTCACTGCAGCAAAAATACCAGATAATGTGTCGGGCCAAAGCGAAAGTAAAGTAAGGGCAAATTGTGCTAAAACACACAATATCATTGAAAAGCTTTTAGAGTGCAGGGTGATTCTGAAATTTAGACTCACAGTAATCCCCGGCAGCTAAATATATATTACTTAAACTAATGCATTTCATTCATTCAGCTTTAGCGAACAAACACAAAAAATAGCCGATCATGAGTGAGTGCATCATTTTTCACTGTAGCACTACCTGAGATTTCACATTAAACGCTCCGAAAAGTGTTCTTAAACCTTCTTTTGACACTTACAACATGAGTTGCCTGCTTGAATATTCCTATCACAATCCTGGCAGTGAAAAAGCGAAGAGGACAAGTTGCTCAACACACACCATCGAGACTGAGACTCTAGTCTTCTCAGCTATAAATAATCTTGACACATAGAAAGCAAATGACTAACACTCTCCCCTCTGTCAATATTGATGACTGTTATGCCCTTGAGCAAGGCAATTAACCAGCGACAGCTCTGACAGAGCTCCGCTGAAAGACTGTGGCTGTGCTGTGCAGCCGCCAGGTGTGAATGTGTGTAACTGACTCCATGACTGTATGTGAAGGAGGGCGTTGTTGAAAAAAGCCATGCATCAACCCCAAAAAAGTCACAGTGCAAACAATATCTGCATATTCATGAGAGAGATCTATAGCAGCATGTTTCTGATCAAATGATTTGAGCCGCCGCCCTTCCTGCCGAGTGCAGTTGGACCCAAACAAGTGCTCCATTTAGTGTTTGTTGTTGTTGTGCAGAGTGGTTGAGGGGCTTTACCTGGCCCAACACACTGAGCCAGTGTTCAAATCCAGAGCACCGTCATTCACCAGCAGCTCCGCGGCATAAACGCACCACTGTCTGTGTGCATGTGTTTTCGTAAATGAATATGCGGCTCTCACACTGGGGCCACTGTCAGTGCGAGTCATTACACACATGTGAGCGTTGTGTGTGCGTGTATCTCCAGCTTATGGCAGTGAGGCAGACTTCTGCTGCTTCTGTTAATGAGGGTAATGATTTCAGAACAACGAATCAAAATTAAATCAATGTTGAATGTGCCACTGGAGCGGCGCTGCCCTCTGCTTAGACTGTCGGCAAAAAAACCTGACTCCCCTTCTTGGCTGACATTCCCTTTTCTTCTTGCTGCCAGAACACCTCCTGTTTGGGGTTAAAGGGTAGGCCGAGGTGTAAAAGGCGTCATTAGAGGACGTGAGCGAGGGGATTACACAGAAACACGTAGAGGGAGAGAGTGAAACCTAAACCCGGCCTCCCCAGGGTCAGCAGTGTCACTCCAGCTCCCCACTGAGGAGCAGGCAGCCTCGCCTCTGCTGAGTCTTTCCCCAGGCTGTGCACCCCCGGTCGAGCATGCCAGTCTGCCAGGCGGGGGGGTTGGGAGAGGGACGGCGCTCACGACGGGTAAAGGGCACGCCTGCATGCCCTGAGGCAGGCTCTATGCAGCTGTCAGAATCCCTGACCCCCACATGGTCCACCCCCACCTTGTCTCTGCCACCTCCAGCCTCACAGAGGGCAACAACCCAGGCCAGCGGAGAGACTCAGCGGTGGAAGAGTATCACCACCCTGTCACTACTTCAGGGAGAGAGACAGACTGGCTAGAAGGCTTTTTATAGAGACTTTTTCTCTACATTTTACCTGTCAGGCAAAGCTCTGCACAGCTCGTTACTTGCTCTGTCTCCTGGAGTGTGGCAAGGGAATTTATAATTCATCAAGCTTGCTTGTGGTACAAAATCTGAATAAATATGAAATGTGGGAATTATATCCCCCAAAGGACATGTTTAACAAAATATAATGCTGCATAGATAACTGAATGCTTAGGCTGTAACTTTTTTCAAAAATTGGCTATGGCACACAACTTTCAGCTACCACAGCCAGAGCTGCACAGTAATCTGGTTTCATGGTTTACTACACTATCAAAAATGACGATTATCATATCATATATTGCTCATGTACAGTGTTGAATTCTACCGTATAGGTGTGATTAAAGAGAGAAATAATTCTGTTATATTTTTTGAGAGGGTTACTGTACCGTTGCAACACTAATGACAACTTTGAATAGGACACTGCTGCTCTGCCTGGCCTTTAACAGGACGGTGTCCTCCAAGTTTCCCACCAGCTAACTGGGAATTAACTGTGTGTTTGTACTGGCAATGGGAAGACGGACCAGCAAGTACGTCACAAAACTTTGCAAAGAATCCATCTGAAGGTCACTGTGCTACTCTGGTCGTTTTCAACCATCAGGTTTAATCAATGCTAGCAGTCACACGGAGAGTAAGAGCGAGGGGACAGGAGAGGTCAGCAATCATCCAAAAGTGTATGAATTCAGTGTTGGGCCTCGCGGGCTCCAGCTGTGTGTGTGGCTCAGTAAGAGCGGGCCGGTCACCTTGGCTCAGCAGGTGATGATACCACAGATAACGGCAGTAAGGAGGGGGATCAAAAGAAGGTCAAAGCCAAATAGCGAGGGGCCACTTGAGCAGCAGATGAGAAGAATCACAGAGAAAATTACGAGGCGGGAGGCGGCGATATGAGAGCAAGTGGCTGGCAGAAAAAGTGTAAAATTATAAAAAGATGAAAGAGGAAAGGTTTCTGCAAACACACACACACAGTTAAATGTGTGTGAATAAGGAAGCACTGCAACATGCTTAGGATACAGATACGAAATCATTTGCATACATCATATTATGTGAGTGAGCCACGGGTCAGCCTGATGCCCAACAACCAGCAAGAGACGAGGAAAAGATTGGAGGCCCTTTGATTCTACAGCCATTACACTGCAATCAGTGTTTACTCCAGAATGATAAGTAGAAGCAAAAAAGTCAGTAAAAGGATGGAGTGATTCGGTTATATTTCCATCCTCATGTGAGGTGAACTCCACAAAGAAACTCTAACAATCTCAGATCTACAAATACAGAACTCATCCTCCAAGGAGTGCAGCCCCAGAGTGACTTCTAATATTAATACTTTCTGTCAAATGATCCTGTGAGATGAACAAGAGTCTTCAGCACTGAACACGAACAGGAGCACAAGGACACTTCAATGTATTTTTGGCGTGTTAAGTTAACACGAGTATCCACCTCGAACAACATGTCGAGATAGACAGGGTGTTTGTCTCTTACTGCCAACAAGAAACAATTATAAACCAACAGATAGTCCCAAAACACACACACACACACACACACACACATACACACTGCATCTCCTCAGGGTGTAAAGGCATGACTGTTTGTACGGCCTGTTGGATAACAGTTCTATATGTTTTCCATACAGTGAAAAAAAGGAAAATAAATGTATTTACATTTATTCTGAAAACCTGAAACACTGGCTCAAGGGCCATAATGCACTGCATTGAATTCCTCTTGCTTCACAATAAATAATTTTCAGCTGGCTCAAGGCTGAATAAATACCTTAAATTTCAAAGCCAGTTCTTCATTTGACAACCGCGGCTGCTGTTGCTGGAGTCATGTTGTACTAGAGTTAGTCCAAAGACAACACACAAAGTAGTTTCCAGTAACTTGGCTGACTGAATTCAGTACAAACCGTCATCACAGTTATCATGAGAAGAAATAACATTGACTTAACGAGTATTAAAATACAACCACCAAGTTCCCAGCACGCACATAAACTTAACATAATTAACAATAATTTGCAAATGATTGCTGTCTGCTTTTATTTACGTTTAACACAGCATCCTTACATTTGCATACTTTATGCTGAGCGGCTAGTTTGGCACAAAATAATTGATTTAGGACAGCTGCTCTGTTGTTTGCTGTGCTGGCTCAGGCGTGTGTGAGCTGACCAATCAGGAGAGACTGGGTATTTGGGGGAGGGGCTTAAAGAGACAGGAGCTAAAACCGAGCATTTCGGATGTTTTTGGGGCGCTAAAGCATGTAAACCTATTCTAATAGTAAACCAAAATAAAATTATGAACCTGAAAATGAGCATAATGTGTGTCCCTCAACATTGCATGCGTTCCTCGAGCTACAAAAAGAGGGGTCTGTGGAGAGAACCCTTTTAATCCTCAAACAATGTGTGATGGGATGTCGGCTAACACACTGATCATATTTCTTTCAAAATTGCATTTAATGAGTTCATTAAACTCTCAGCAGTACATTAATTCATCCCATTTCCAAGTCCAATCTCTCATATTGATAAGTACTAAATGTTTCTGAAGTTGAATTAACGTCAAAAAACCGAAAAAAATAACATTAAGTGAATGAAAAAAGATAAATTAGTTCCAGTGAATTTCTTTATAACACTTTATAGTGTGTGCATGTCCTTATCTCTACAAACCTGCAGGAGGATATACTGTACAGTAGGTGTGGGTGGGATGTTGTGGAGTATTGGAGTGGTTCAAATGAAGAGTTGTAGACGAGGTGATGAAAAATGAATCATGTTGTTCTGTGAGTGTCCTACTAAATGTAGTTGCCAGCTACATTGGCAGCTATATATTTGTTAAATATTTATGTTTACACAATAATCCCTTTCACCTACTCTCCAGCATATTATCATGCGTGCCAACGCAGGCAAACTCATTAATGTTATTCATAATATGTAGAATATTTCTGAGAAATGCCACTTTAGAGTAACTGAAATGAATATGGATAGCAGAGGCATAATGAAAAAAATGTCATCATGGCTTTGAGGTAGTGTGAGACAGACAGCTTTCATCTCTCTAGTAAGGAAGCAGGGAGACACTCTTGTGAACTATTTGTTTTCCCCTGTGGTGGCAAAACACATGCAAGGTTGCCCTGTTTGTGTAATATAAATCCAATTAGTGCCTACAAACATTACAACTGCACAGCTGGTTCCTATTTATGTTCTTGCTAATGATGAAGGCTAAGAGAAAATACTTGACAGCTACTCCAAGAGGTCCTCCTCGTGAAGAATCTGCAGCCCTGCTAAACATGAGTTTGTGAGGCAGTTAAAGCAACATTATGTAACTTTTTCCACTTAAAATAACAGCTTCAAAATCATGTTAATGGTACAGTGCCTTGTAATAAGGTGAATGGTGTCTCTGTCTCAGCCACTCCGTCCCCCCATCACTTGTTTCTGCACTATGTAACTTCAGTGAGAGGGTAGGATCACAGTGTTACATACATGTTTACTAAAGCACCTACATTACATCTGACAAATCGCACAAAATGACAATTTCTACATAATGTCACTTTAAGGATTATCTAATATGTTTTGCACTTATTTTTATGAACTTTTTTTTGTAAGCTGCATTTTAACTTTCTCTGCTTTTTTATTGTATCGTTTACTCTATTTTTATGAACTTATCTTAGGTTTTTCATTTTGTGTTTTGTTTAAAAAGAACTTTCATGTATGAAATGTGCTATATAAATAAAGTTTTACTATTATTATCATTATTATCAAAATTACGACACTTATATATCAGCATACAGTGAGGGACAAAAGGAAATATGTAAAGCGTGTCAGTATGAGACACTTCACACTCTCCGGAGGTAACATTAAAGCACTCCATGCTCTCTAAAATAAATGTAAAAATACTATTTTCAACTGAACTACTACTCTGTGTCGTCACTGAGAAACTATAACGCTCCCAGACAGGAGACCTAAATGAAAAGGGAAGTGTTTCCATCATTGCCTTCTCATTTGTGTTCACCATAACGATGTAGCTGGCTTCACCTAACGAGTGCGGTTTTAGGTAACAGCCAATAAACTGAGGACACAATGCCAAAGTGTTTCAAGTGGAATTTGCATTTGTGTCCACATACACTGTAATTACTGTACTGTATTTCCTGAAGCCAAAAGTCTTGTACCAAACGACTTGTGACGAATACGCATACCATCAAACACCTTCTCTTCTTGCTCTGCCTCCTCGAAGAAAAATCTCAAATGCCAAACACAAAACACAAATGACTATGACAAACTTACTGCACACTTCATCATAACAAGACAGATTGCGGCATTTGTCAGGCGTTCAGTGGGAGAAGCCAGCTTTCAAAAGGTGCTGTCCATAAATAAAGTCTGTACAGAGGAGCCACACTACACTATATCAATTTCTCTAAATCAACCCTGTGATATTTCACTTGATTTATCAGACCTCTAGCTTGTTACAACAACCGCTGAGCAATTGGATTGCAGCAAAAGAGGTGTTCGGTAAGAAATCCAATATAATCAAGTGACAGCTTCACACTCTCCGCTGTGATCCTGCTCGCTTTGACTGACTCCAACATCTGTAACCTACCCTTCTCTCTATCTCTTAGCATAGCATGTACTGTTTTTTAATGAAAGCACTGAAACAGACATGTCAAACTACAAGCAGAAGGCTGTTAAATCATTATTGATGATCATTATTGGTCCCAGTAGACTGTGTCAGATTCAGTGTGTATAAAATTAATGCTCATCATGAAAACACGTCCTACACGTCCCAGGATCTTGCATGCAAGGTCAATTTTTCCCACTCATACCTCCAGTCAGTTATAACATGTAGCTTTGAAAGGACTAACTGTTATATAAACATTTTAGAAAGGTTATCAGTGCAGAACTATAAACTACAATTTCCTGCTTTCAAAAGGTGACCGAAACACTACAATTTCATCAATAAGCTCAACATTTAAGTTTGAAAAAAGAAAACTTTGTGTCAAATTGATTTCCCCTTTAGAGCAAAGTGCATATTTGATTTGCTATAATTACACAAAATGTAACATCAATAGGCTGCAGTGCAGGGCTGAAAGTGCACCAGGAGGGGAAGTATTGACAGTTTTCAGTGGAAAATACTATTAAGTAAGATTATTAAGTCGTAGTGGATTGGCTATGGAGCAGGTTGGAGCACATGAGTGAAGCAAATGTTGCAAATATTGACCTAAAGCTGACTATAAATACATATGAGTAAGTTGGATTAAGGAAAGAGAAATCCCTAAAGCAGTTTCACTGTGATCTTCTTATTTTCTCCTGCTGACTTTAATGTATTTATTCATTAGTTTGTTCAGTAACTTTATTCCTTGTCACTCATGAAACAGTTCAAAGTATTTTTTTTCCTTCGGGATGACAAGTGTGGAGAACGGGGGATCGGACGTCTGGTGCCGCAAATGCGCAATTACGCACAACCTCCTAGATTTGGAGTCAGCATCGAGCCCAGACGCGCAGTTTAATCCATCCATCCAACGAAAGTGATGAGCGAAATCAAACTTCACAACACCACATGTTTCATTCACTTACTCAGTCCTCCAGAAAAACCAGCACAAAGAAAACTGCACACCTGAAACAACCGCATCCAGATCAATTAACGCCAAATGAAAACTTTTGCAGACACAGCACTCCTCCTCCTCACGTGTGACAAGAAAACAAAGATAAGAAGAGGGGAAAAAAGCGCTTTTGTCTCACCGGTTCCGATCCGTTTCCGACTTTCCCGGTGCTCGTCCGTGCCCAGCAACAGTGGATACAGATTGGTACAGACTGGCTGCTGCCAACGCGAAAAAGCAGCAGAGCTGTCCGGTGCAGCGGTTTGGTCAAGTCACACAGAGGTATGCACACTGAGGCCGGAAGTGTCTTTTAACAATAAAGGCGTCGATGTGTTTGCATCGGTGGAGAAGCAGCTGATAAAACACAGCAGACTTCTGGGATGAGAACTGCTGTTTTCCTGTTCCTTTTGTACAACGTGATGTATGTTTATAATCAAGCAACAAACCTTTACTCTTTAAGAGTGCGAGTGGTTACAAGAACTTGAGGAAAACATGTTAAACGTATTAGCAATATTTATATGATATTTAGGCCTCTTTTATTTTGATTTCCGAATTAACTTCATAACCCAAGAGCTATAAATAAAATACTTTTATTTTGAAAAACATGCCCAGATGTCCTCGCTCTGTTTTAATAAAGTGTTGCTTGACTCTGGACAGCTCACACTGACCCATCACAGATCTAAATTGTTCTTTACACGCATGACTGTAATTAACAATGACAATATTGATATAATAAAGTAAAAATCTACATTTAAATTGATATAAATTACAAAAAAAGACTGTTTTTCTCTCCCCAAACATGCTTTAAAGTTGATTTATGGTTTTTGTATGCGTCTATAGCATGTATATATTTGCCACTAAAAAACAAGAGGCTTAATAAACAGAACCATGGGCATTTAGTGAGTCTTAATAATACAAATCAATCTATTTCCTAATGGACATCCATGTGGCTGAACATTTGACCTCTTAATGTCCTTGAAAATGAATACTTTTGGTAAAATGTAATGTGAAAGACAGTGTGTGAGGTATTTTTTCATGCAGATTTGAACCCAGACTCCATAATAGTTTCAGCAGGAACAATAAACATCCCACTGTGCCAGCCTCATTCTGTCATCCAACAAAAATATTGTTCAGTCTGCCCAGTTTGCTGAGGATGTAAATCAAACACCAGCCCATTTTAGGGCCTTTTCATAGTTCACTTGTTCCATCAAATTCAATTTTTCATTTAGCTTTTACACTGATTTTAATCTGAAATAATTAAAAGAAATCCTAATTGCCCTGATTACAATGCGCTGCGCCCATTTACAGTAGCGTGACTAACTGCCAGACATGCATAGAACAGGTTGTCACCAGTGAGGTGATGGATACTCTTCACTCTCCTATTTCTGAGCGCTTGATATGTCCTTCTTCATGCAAATGTGCTGGCACTCAATCAAGCAGTGATCATAAAAATAACCCACAGTCAAGAACATGGGGAGCACAGTTAATGAAACACAACACCATCGTCTCTGCCTACTAACACCCGCCATTAGCACCTCTGGCCAAGATGCTTTAAAAGTCTTGAATCTATAAATGTGGATTTGTGTCAGCCTTTGTAGAGTGAAACATGCCAGACACACAACTTATTTCTCTCATTTTCTCCACAAGTTCCAGTACTATCCTCTTCACCTGCATCCACATCCCCTGTTAATGGCTAAAGGGCAGGGTGCACGCCAGATTCAGAGCCCGAAGAGGCATCTGACTGGGCACTGTCCAAACCCAGCACCCCATCGAGCCAGCGTGCACCTGCGTCACACTGTTGGTGCAATTTGCCCTTTCAGTGCTGACAGTGCTGATTATAGAGCTTATAGTGGTAAATAAAGAGGTGTGAACTCTGCCTAGTGGTCTTCATAAGGCAACAAGCAGTAATTTAAAGAGAAGTCCTAAAAATAGAAGCATTACATTATGCCTGTTTTGTTGACCGTCTGGGAAATATGTTTATTTGTATTCTTGCAGAAAGTTTGACACTACTCGCACGTCTAAAGAGTGGTAGCAATCTTCTCATGTAATGGTACCAGTCCACTAGTGTTGTCTTCATGTGTTACGCACAAAAACCAAGTGAAACAATCCCGTCACGCTGTGGTAAAATCTTGCCATTCTGCAGTGGTGAGGTGAGAGCTTAGCTTAAAAAAGCTTCTATTATTCCTATTGTTAGATTTTCATGATGAAGCACAGCTGGTGATTTTGTTTCACTGAAACTGTGTTTTACTGACCAAACCTTGTGAGTAACATGTGTGTGACGTGGTCAAGCGGGTTTGTTGTGGGAAGTGAGGGACTGAGTGTTTAGGAAAAGTACCAGCACACTGCCACTGCCACAGAAACTGCTGGCTGTTAGGAGTACTTGAGTCAGCCTTAAAAAGGTTTCTAGATAGCTCAGATTGCAGCGTAACAGTTAGCTTACTGAACGGCTGTGTATTGTGTTCGCTGCCACAGAGGAGAAATAAAAAGTCGGTGTTCATGCGACGTTATTACGATGTCTTCCTGCATTAATCGGAGCAGAGTTAGTCCAGACTTTGAAACCTGGGAAGCAGCAGATTTCAAATTTTTCATTGCCTTGGACAAAACAGCTGGGTGCGCCCCCGGGTGATCAAATGTCATTATTGAAAAAAGCAGTGGGACTCCATGCTTTGTGCTGCAAAAGTTGAGAAAAGCACGATGCAAAAAGAGGAGCTCACGCAGGTGCGCAGTACCATAGGAAATTTGATGGCAATGCTTTTCTAGACATTACCAAACATTTCCCTGGATCATGCCTCACACCATGACGTCGTAACATTGCCTACATTGTAAACAGGAACAACATGGCGACTTGTTTGGAAACTCTCTCATATTACGAAAATATTTCCCTGAAATGTGTTTCTGAAAACATCTGAGGTGAGAAAAAAGCCATCCGTTTGCTAAATCTGTCCTCATTTTAGATCGAAAATGGTTGGTTTTAAAGTTTTTGGTAGTTCCCAGAGGCAAGGATTTGCATTGGATGCCACTGATTTGCATAAAGTAGACTCGACCTCAACGTTATGCACATGAGAAGGGGGCGACGTGCCACCCTGTCTCTTAAATCGTAACGCACTGCTACCAGAATGCATTGCATTGCTGCTTACATAGACAGTGAATGAAAAATGTGGAAATGACGGGTCTCGTGGACACAGAATAAAAAACAAAGTTCCATATTACAATGTGACAAAATCATGTTTATTGAAGTCATGTCACGATTTTTTTTAAAATATCAGAATAAAGATGTAACTCTATTTTGTAAACCATGGGTAAACTGATTTCTTAAATGTCTTTGGTTTGGATTTCTTCAACTGCCTTCCATATCTGGATGTAAATATACACACCTCCCCCTCCTGATGGATAAATCCACACTGTATAACTGTACAGTTAAATCCATAAATCTTTACAGCCTCTATAGCCTCTCAAACTCCCACTCACACTGTTCTCGACAACCTGTCCATGCGTCAACCTGGTTTCCACAGCAACCGAAGTGGCAAGCTGTGTCCATTCAACATGAACTTTAAAACCCATCTTTAAAAGGAGCCTTTGATGGACTTGAGTGGTGAGTGGAGTCAGAAATGAGCAAAACAAAAGCAGGGCGGCCGGAGGAACTATGGCACTTCAGGCAGCTGATTAACTTCAGCGTGAGCAGCTGGCACGTATAAGTGACACGTATGAAGAAAAAAAAATGGAAGGTGCTGAAAACTCCACCATCCGTTACATCCGTTGTTCCTCTAAAAAGGCTATAAACATACACGTGATTATATAAAACACAGAATGTATATAAAATGTGTAGATATGCATCAGATGTGGCTGAGGAAGATGAACAGCCTTCAGCTGCAGAGCTCATTTTATACATTCATGCACCTTAAAGCTAAAGTCCACTCATTTCGGATCATTTCACGCTGTGTTATGTGGTTTTTCTTCTTCAAAATGAACAAGCCACTTCAGTATGACTGTTGTACCTGGCTGCTGCTGTAATGACACAGAGTTCCCGGGGAAATAACTCATGCATTTAATGTGCCCCTGTATAAAAAGAAATGGGAGGCTACTTAAAATCCCATAACCCACGACAACAAGAGTTATGGTTTACTTGCGCTCTTTCTCCAGAGTAGGGGAACGCTACTGCCCCGTTCTGTTTGTGGTCACTTGCCCTTGGCGTTGGTTCTAATTAGAGGGGTCCAGCAGGATCACCATGGAGCTAATTACATTGGCTGGCTGTTAAGTCACTAATGGCAAAAAAGACTGGTCCACTGGAGACTGGCATCGGTATAAGAGGCAAAGACACATCAAGACAAACCTGTTTCAGTGGAGAAGACACTGTGTTAACGCTTCCTCAGACATTTATTGACTTCCTGGAAGAGAAATTGCTTGATAATCTGCGACACTGTCAGTCAGACTTCGTTCTTCCATCTGGGCTCAAATCAATTTTCTAGACGCCTGCAGTGGGACAGATTCATATGTGACTGACAGTTACCAAATGAAGAATTGCTGCTGGATATGGAGAGGGGGGACGGGGAGGGGGAGGCGGTTGCTTTGATATGAGTGAAGTACAGCATAATAAAAATGGGTACATTTACATATTGTTGGTTACAATGATGTAAAATATATTTTATTAAATGTCAGATATTGGTCAGTTAGTGCCAGTTCTATTTCATTTTCATATTTTCTTTATTTGATGTTCAGAGTAAAATGTTCAATTGATGTTTTTGTATATTAAGATTTAATTTCAAGGTGTTTTAGCCAACAATTTCCCAATCATGAATCTTGCAATAACAACAACTTTTTTGCTTTACCTTATCATTCTGAAGTAACAACTGATGGCACACACTGTGTTCACGTTCACTATGCTATTTGGTCTGCTCAATTCTTCCCCTAAAAATGAAGGTTGGGTTACGGCACAAAGGAAGCACGTCTGCCATTGTGCAACCAAAACAGGAAGAGGCATTGGTTTCCCTGCTCACTATCTCCCAGTAACAGTGATAATAGCCACAGCAACTACAGTCACTACAGCAAAGAGATGAAGAGAGAGAGAAATTCCCAAGACTCCCTAATAAAATCGCTCAATTTAGTGAGTTGTTAAGTTAGGAGAGACTTTATGAACTGAATGAAATGCTGCCTGTGACAAATTCTTAACTATTTGGGCTTTCTCGTAAATTCGGCAGATGTTCTTTCTTTCTTTGTGTAAAAAACATTGTGTCCATTTGTCCAAGTATTGTTTATTTGCATATAGATCAGAAAAGTTAGGTCTGATCACACAGTGGTCATTCGAGATGCATGTCAAGATGCTTAAGATCAGATCACCAAAGGCACATGTTAATGCCGGGGATAAACAGCCTGATAGCTTATAATAATGCAGCGCGGTATTGTGTCAAAGTCTGTTTCCCTGGCTAAAAATGCGTTTCCCTTTACCACCGGGACATGAGCAGCGGCCTTTGTCTTTGAGACAGAAGTTGTCTATTACCACTTTAAATTGATTTTGTGGGAAAAGATCTTTAAAGAACAAATTAAGTGACAATCAATATTTATTAAATGTCAGTGCTGAGCACCTTTTCCAAACTCCTTAATGTTTTAGAATTAGTGCCTTTGCAGTCACTTGATTAAATCCTTGAGGACTAATCAGGACGTGCACTGACTGGATTAGTATGCACACTACAACCCTTTCACATCACACGAATAGGGCTATTAATATTATGTGACTAAATGACAAACTCAAGATACTGCAGGAGAGTCTTTTGTCATAACCTGAGTAGCTGCAGCCGTATGCTACAGCACCCATAGCCTGAGTGTCAGTTGTGTGATTTATAACTCAGCAATTAACCTCCCAGTGCTGCTGCTGACTTTCACAATGTTTCCCCGGTGAGGGAGACACAGCACCAGCAGAGGAACAAAGCCTCCCGACTCTAACACTAAACACTTGAGAGTTTTTATTCCGTAGGGAGGACGAGGAAGCAAAAACGATACATATTAATAAGTAGAAAAGCCTATTCCCAAACCTTTTACACAGAGGAGTTGAACCACTGTCAGTTTACCATGAAGCTCAACTTGTGGCATGTACTATGTGAAGTGTTTCTATATGCTACTTCTAAAAATAGTTTATTGTACAACGTCTGCAGGACAAAACAGTTTAAATGCTTCTTCTGGGTCTTGAGTGCATGATTCCAGGAAAGCACTTCAGTTTGTAGACTGTGGCTTTTTACTCTTGAACCTACATTATAGATAATTGCCTACCTGGTCTCAACAAGATTCATCATTCAAGTGACGCACAGGGGCCGTATTGTCCTCCATCTTCTCTCCTGATCTCTGTCGCACTGAGGAGGATAGAAACTTAGAAGTTTTAGCCTTCACTGCGAAACAACAAACAATCAAATGTTTGTATTTTCGCTCAATCTTTCTGTCTATCATTTGATACCTATATTTTGATTTCAACAAGGTGTTATGTGTTTATTTCAAAAAGAAAGGAAATAGTCATTCTTGCGAGTTCACATTGTTTCAGTCTGAACGTAACATGATGCCATCTGGGAAGTTGTTGAGAACTGTTTGGAAAACAGGCGTGATGTCAGAGGAAAATGGCCTGCATGCGAATATGGTCTATTCTTTTTGAAGGAAGTACCACTTTTCTCGCTGGTCGTCACATCGAAACCGTGCGCCAAGCTGCCAGTAGTTCTTCAAAGGATGCTGATTTGTCCAAAACCACTGTGGCATGGCCGTCAGTGCATAGCTTGAAGCCTGGCAAGCTGGCCGCGCATGATCACGTGATCTCTTTCATTCAGGAGACTCATTCATAAAACGGACTCACAATCAGTTTTGATCTTAAGTATGACTTTAGCAGAAAACCATGTATAAGTAGGATTATGATGTGGAAATGATCGTATCTCTCAGCAAAATCTGACTTGAAATCTTGACATATGTGATTTTCATGCTGGTTACTTTGGGGGATAGCAGGCTTTAAGCTCCTCTACCATTGCCGTGATCTCGTCTCCCAAAAAGTTTGAATTCTTCTTTTGGTCCAAGGTTTTATTTAATGCATTTAAGCATCCGTTATGAATCGTTCAAAAGCACATCAGAAATGATCTTCTGTCTAAGTTCAAGTATAAATCTAGTAACAGTTTTAAAAATGAGGCCCCCCGTTACAGGGCTTTAAATAAACCAAAGCTTGTCCTCAACAGAAGTGAGTTAATCACAAAATGATCATCACGTAAGAATACTCTCAATCCCTGCATATCCTTGTGAGGACACTGAATGAGCAGCGCGCAGTGAATGGTAGAATAAAATTAATAAGGACTGGGGTAATAGGGGATGTATTGAAATCTCATTCTCACCCATATCAGCACATCTTGGCCTATTCAGAAGTAATGAAACAGTCGTAGCTCATGATCCCGCAGCCTCACTTAATTACTCGACCAAGACAGAGGGACAGATTTATGGGAAAGAAAATGCAAAGATAAGTTGAATACATTTGCGTCCAAGTTTCTTATTATGGCGACATTGTAATGCTACCAAAAAAAGATGTGCGTACAAAAAAGAAAATAATATATTCTAGCTCTCCTCCTGGCTCAGCAAAAGTCATTTCTAGGAAATGAGGCTGCTCATAATCAGAGTCTATTAGCTGCATCTACTGATATAATCAGTCCTCCTTTCCTACACAGCCACACTGAAATCATTTATTTTCTCCCACGGTTTTTCTTTTTCTGCCTGTCTGATGATCATCAGATAAGAACTTCCCACAGGCTGTCTTTAATTGCAATTCAAATCATTCTACACAATTATAATATTTTTTTATAATGTCCCGTTTTTGTGTTGTCTTTCTTTTTTGCTTTCTTGCCATGCTCGGATGGTTTTGTGTCCCACAGTCTGAAGAATTGCAGGTTCAATGAAGAGGAAACACAACTTAACACTCTGTAGATGTAAGTGTGAATTTGTTTGTCTGTGGTGGTCTTGTGATAGATAAGCAACCTGCCGGGAGTGTTCTGCTTTTTAAGCAGCATGCCTCTAGAGTGGATGACGGATGGTCGGTCCACCATTTTGGTCCAGTGATACTTCCAAAATTATTGGATGCATTGCAATGAAATTTTGCATTGACATTCATGGTCCCCAGAGGATGAATCCTACATTTTTTTTTTGCTGCCATTTTTCACAAGATGATCTTAGACTTCTTCTATGCACACCAAAAAGACTTATTTCTCTCAAATTTCCAACACAAATTTGTTAAAAATCTGTGTCAGCTCCTTTGCCAAGACAATCCATCCACCTGTCAGGTGTGGCATATGAAAATGCTGATAAAACAGCAGGATTTTTGCACAAGTAAGGCCGATCTGAAATGTTATCTATGGACTGCCAAATTTTCTGAAATGCCATTGGAGACGGCCTGTGGTGGTGAAATGAACATTCAGTTCACAGGCAACAGCTCTGGTAGACAGTCCTGCAGCCAGCATTGCCAGCTGCACGCTCCCTAAAAACATGCAACATCTGTGGCATTGTGTTGTGTGATAAAACTGCATATTTTAGATTTGCCTCTCATTGTGAGCAGTCCTGTTGTTAAAATGTACGTTGCTTAATTAGCACCTTGGTACCCCACTCATGTCAGGTGGATGGATTATCTTGGCAAAGGAGAGCGCTCTTTTACACAGATTTTAACAAATTTGTGCCCAAAACTAGAGCGTTTTATGTGCACAGAAGAAGTCTTGGATCTTTTACTTCAGACATGATATTCTGGTCTAGCGGTCTGCTGGAACAATCGCTAACGTTAGCGAATGTCAGCTATGGTATGGCTCCATACCTTTTCTGCTTCTCAGTGAAGTATAGCGATGGTCACCTCTAACATTGCTCCAACCATAATCTTTTCTTTTTTCCTTAATTCTTTATTCTTGAAATCAATCGTGACCCATTTTTACACCTTTACTGTGTTTTTCCCACTTCTTCTTTAATTTGCCCTAAAACAATATTACAATGAGTGTAAGAGGTGATGTTGATTTACACTGACACACAATTTTCATTCAATGGTAGCTTGGACACAGATGCACCGGTAATGTGATGCAGATAAGATGCATTTCTTGAGTGCGAACAGTCTGCTGGTAATGGCATACTCAATAGTTCATTAAGTAAGCAGTATACAGTGGATACTGATTAATCATGTAGTAGGAAGTATGCGATTTCAGACACAGTGTTAGTCTTGTTATCCTTTACATGCTGGGGTAGACACCAGCCTTCATGTCCCTGAGTCAGATTAAGCAAGTACAGCAAATGCATCTGGTTCAGAGAACTTTAAATACTTTTCACAAATGAACAGTCATTTTAGCGACTGAGTGCATTTTGAAAAAAGATAATTTCCCATGGAACCATTCAATTTAACTTGTCCTTCCATGTTGCTTTTATTTAAACATACAACTAAAAATCCTTCTATCTGACGTGGTTTCATTTATTTCTTCCTTTCATTTTATTTTGTGTGAACCTTGACTGCACCTGTGATTGAACATCAAGGTAACGCGGTGTGACACAAGTAATTGATTGAGATAACGGCTCGTATTCAGCTGTTCACTCACACAAGACAATAACAGGGAAGAGGACACTTCACGGTGCACATTATCATGTCAAGTTTATTGAAGGCTTAAATATTAACTCGAGCTGTTGTGCGTGGCCATTCTGATTTATACATGCATAATTTCTCTGTCATGTCACATCAGTGCAGACGTTTCAAGGCTGAATGATTTGCTTGGTTTGATAGCAGTGCGTACGAGGTGCAACAAGGTGTGAAGCTGTTATATGTTGTTTATTGAACTTCATTCTTGTAGATTAGATGGAAGTATTTTGTTGTTGTCCAGGATTACCCTCCATCATTCCCTTTATTTTCTACCTGTCAGTCTGTGTAAGGTAGTGATTCTCCACTCACACCTCCTGCATGACCTCCAAATCATTTTTTGTCTGTTTCTGCCCATCTTTATTTCCCCTTCTCCCAAACTCCAATCATTTTTTAACTCTCTCATGCAATCACTTTCCCTGCTTTCTGCCCCCACCTCTCCCTCTGCCTCTCTCCTTCCATCTCCCCCCACCCGTTTCTTTAATCGTTCTGTTTTCCGCTGAAGGTTACTCTTGCCTGCAGGGCTATGGAAATGTCAGAAAGGCCCACTCCATTTTCTGCTACGTAAATAGCCATTTCCCGCCAGAGCAAACCCACTTTTCCCGGGTCTGACCTGCCACGTTGCACATCACACTTCCCACCTCTTTCTCTACACTACCTGAGCACAATAGTGGGGGGTGGGGGGGTATATAAACAGCGCTCCTTCATTGCTTATCTGTCATTCTGATATAACGGACTGCTGCCATTGTCCTCTGTATTCATCTCCCTCTTGTTCTCCATTTAAACAAGCTAGACTCATGAGGGGAAAAGCTTGGCTACATAAATTCAAATGAAATGGCCACATACAGTATGTTGTGATTAAAAGCTTGTTTTCAAGGGAAGCAGAAATATTTATTAGAACTCGTCCAGCTGAATAATAGGCTAATAAAATAAATACATTACCAGTAACAACAAGAGGAACACTATGTGACTTTCATTTCATTCAATTTTCAGTATTTACAGCTAATGGACATGTAAACTTCTAGTAATTATGTCTTGAAAAACACTTTAAGTATTCAGATATATTCACAAAAATATGTAAAAGCCATGTTGGAATGAAATGCTAATCCCACTTCCCAGGACTCACAAAAGAGCAGAAATGGATTTATTAGCCTTCCCAAAAACCACTCTGTGCTCCCCAACATGAAACACCCTGTTCGTACTGTCATTATAATTTATCAGCACAGAAATATGTGAGCGTGTGCGTTCAGTGATACGGAGAGAGCACTTACAGTGTTGGAGAGAGTGGCAGTCAGAGAAAAGATGCCTCTCAACCTTCTTTAAGTCAGAGAGATAGCTTCAAATCAAATCTTGCTTCCATTAAAACTTTACTCTTTGCTCTTTTTTTTAAGGCTGAGTGAGTGTGTTTTGTGTAATTCTCCGCAGGTTTAAGTGTTTTCTCTGAATTGGAAAAGAGCTTCGGATGCAGCGTGGGCGTCGAAGGATGCTGCAGAAATTTTAAACCTGGATGTGTGCCCCGAGTCTTTTTAGCGAATTACAAAAATCACATATTTAATCTCTTGTGTTTTCTAAAACAACTGCTCTTGCTTCTCTGCCCTGTGTATCCTCACACTTTCAGAGCGAGCCCCCTCAGGTCATGCAAGGCTAGTTCATTTCCGTGTGCCGTGTCCCAGAAAACCCTGACGTGCTGCGCGTCTCTCCCCGTCCTCCACGACTTCTTCCCTTTACTCCCCTGATCTTCCCTTTCAATTTCCTGCAGCTCCGCAAGACAATGGAGTGCTACATCAAAGGCCTGCATGAGGGGTTTGATAGCTCGCATCAGCAAAAAAAAAAGAAAAAGAAATCATTCATACGCACTTCTCGTTCAACAGTATTTGGACAGCTCATCATCTTTCAGTGCACTCACGACAGAGGTTATATTTTGAGAGTCAAGAAAGGCTGTTCAGTGGAAAGCATTTCCTCTTGAGCCACAAAGTGTAAGGAATACAGGTACAGTGACACCTGAAAATAGATAAATTGTCCTTGACACGTCACCTCACAAGTTTTGAGATGTCACTAAAGTCTGAAAATATTATCTCGACAATATGTTTTCCACTAATATTCAAACTGACAAGGCATACAGACGTTTGCACTGAACGTGTTTGCAAAAGTACACTGCACATGCACACACACACACATTGTGTGACAGGGCAGAAATAACAGGGAAATGATGCACACAAAAACATAATTGAATGGTCCAGATATAAAATTACTTCTGGATCCATTCAGTCTAATTTACCTCGCTTTTTACTTAGTGTTGTTCCACTCTTAACAATAGATATAGAGAGTCGACGCTGTCAGTCTGGCACTGCCCTCCCGCTGCGACTGAAAATGACTTTCAACAGCTTGATCGAATTAATTGGCTTGACTGTTGGGCAGAGGGGGGATAGATAGACCATTAGCTATTGAAAGGGAAAAGATTGACAAGTACGTTGTTTCTCTGGAATAATTGAGAGGCAGGACTGCGGCTGGAGGGAGAGTGAAGGGTACACAAAGAAAGCAGGCCTCGGATGAGGACAAAAGAATACATTTTGTAAAAAAATTGAGCCTGCTTTGTTTCCTCTCTTTGGCAGGAGTCAGATGTTTTGCTGTGCTCCGTCTTGTGAAGCATGACTCCCTTTTCTCCTTCGACACGAAACCTATCATTTGGACATTTGTGGATAGACGAGAGAAAAGCAGCTTTACCAAAGACAAGAATAGACATTTTGAGGGATGCGGAAAAAGGGGGTGTGGTGGCAGCATGAAAAGTATTCAGCGTGGAAACATGCGTTTTCTAGTAATATACTGTATGTTCAGTGTATGATTAGTTTTATGGGAACATCTGAAGCCAAGAAAAACAAGAGGAATGAAGATGAAGGCTTGCACAATGTGGCTAACTGCTATTGCATCTATTTACGATGCACAAAAGGAAGAGGCTGGTGAGAAGAGCCGGAGTGGTGTGGATGCCATGCTACCATACAGCTGCTTGTGTGAGGGTTGCTTGGAGGGCAGGGCAGTGGCAGAGGTATGGAGCTCATTCTAATTGGATCTGTCAAAACTGGCCACCAGTTAATGTAGTGCCTCCATTAGGCAAAGCTGCAGCCCATGACCTGCAGGGTGATCGATGGCTCTATTTGTTATTTTGCTGCTGTACTTTTTGTTGGTGGTGATGACGACAACAATAAAAAATATTTGAAACAACTGGTTCAAAATTTTAGCCAGTGAAAAGCAGGCTTGTAGTGTCTGGGCAGACCCTTGTGATTTTGCTGGCAGAAACAAAAAACTGAGAAAATACTTTAAGGATGAGGACTAACCAGTGTGTTTGGAAACGCAATGTTATTATGGTAACGTTAGTCTAAATTCTGATAGCAACCAGGACCAAGGTACAAGTGCTCAACGCTGGAGCCCTCCAGGGCAGTGTGCTCAGCCCCCTCCTGTTCACACTGTGCATCAATGCCTGCACTCCCAGAATTCAAGAGAACTCTATTGTTAAGTATGTGGACGACACCACCATCATCAGCCACATGACAAACAACAATGAGAGTTATTATCGAGAGGAAATAAACAGTCTTGCAGATATGTGCATAGAGGAAAAAACTACAAGGTTACAAGTTACAAGAGTTGCAAGGTAAATTTAAAGGGTTTAAAAGCCTGGAGAGCGAAGTTGCCCCATGGTCAGGCAGTGGATACTTCTGTATCTTTTGCCAGATGGCAGCAGGGTGAACAGACTGTGGCTGGGGTGGGTCAGCAGAACTAAGAAGCTGATTGTTGATTAAAAAAAGGGAGTCAAAGACTCAAACCCCTGTCTACACAGGTGGAGCTGGTGAACAGTTTTAGGTTCCTGGGAATCACCATCGCAGAGAACCTAACATATTCATCGCACATCACCACCCTAGTAAAAAAAACACATGTACAGAAAAGGCTCTACTTCCTGAGGAAACTGAGAAATGATCAATTCTGGAGTCAGATTCTTGGCAACTTTCACAGAGGAGCAATAGAAAGCATCCAGACTGGAAACCGGCATGGTTTGTGAACGGCCCAGGACAGGAAGGCTCTGCAGCAGGTGATTAAAACTGCCCAGAACATCACTGGTAGCCGTCTACAGAGCATCAGTGACATTGGTGAAGTGAGGTTTGTTTTGTAACCCTGAGTTTTATTTAACCCTGATCAATAAATGGACCTTGTACTTGCTTAGCTGGACATTCTGACATTTGCAGCTTAAGATGGTGCAGACACACACCGTTTTTCTCCATTTCATACACTTCTTATGTTGTGTTTATGGTTTTGAAATATCAAAAGACACTTCAGATGCCAGGAATCACTTTAAACTCACCCACAGATTTATGTGTCGCCACCCAGATACAATAAAGCTGAATGGAATCTTGTTTGTGTTGACTGAAAATACCACTTTGAAAACAGCAATAAATCTCTTCAGATACTATGTCCTGTTATTCAGGATAATCAACAGACATTGCTGCGAGCAACACCAGTATTTTCTCCAATTATCCACTCTCCACAGTTCTACTTTGACATTGCTGATTCGACCCTCTGTTGCTGCCTCTTCTAACAGAAATTCTGGTAATCTCTTTATTTTCCAGTTACAGTAAATCAGTCTGGATATGAGCACAACCTATACCTAAAATACAAAACATAAGCACACCACTCTGAGCTTTGCAGTAGCCTCCACTCTCCTTTGACTGGCTCGGATGGGGGAAAGGGATCAATACCTCGCTGTGCCAGAGCCTCATAAATCTGCTGAAATCTTTTTATGCTATATGAGCCGTCTACTTATCTCTGGCTCCAACTGGTACACAGAAACAAGGATTTTTCTAGGTTTGACTGGGCTTTTTGGGAGATTGTTACAGTGTTTATCAACCTGTCCTGAGAGACTGTCGGGTTATTGTTGTCTCTTTCTGTTTACATCAGATTTTTGGGAGTGTGTCCTGTGTCCTGTCAAGGTTACAGATGATGAACGACTTCACTTTGCTACGCCACTATTCCTCCTCCAGGACATATGTCGCTGTTCCTCTTCTATAATTCAACCTCCCACTTTTCTTGACTCTATCAAGGTATTCATAGATCTCTTAACTCTCCCTTTTATAATCAATGCCATCGCCATTCTATTTTCATTGTTTCTCTTCGTCTGTCAGGTGCATCATTTTCTGAGACACTTTTCAGACTGCTCCAGTACATTTCTTTTTACCTCTCTCATTAAAGTTTGTATCAGAAATGACAGACCTTGCATGTCTCAGCCTCGACTGCTTTATACCAGTAAGGTTTTCATGGAAGAATCGACCTCAGGGATAGCCTAGCTTTAGTCAAATGAGTTTTTGTTGTTTATGCAATTGTTTCAGCCAATGAAAAGCACCCCTGGCCTCGCCTTGAGACAAGGGACTCTCCCAGCTGTCACCAACACACAGTTTGCACTCACCCAAAGTTGCAGAAAGCGACGTTGGGATACAGCGTCTTGTCAACAACTAACAATTATTTCCAATATTGATAAATCTGAAGTATTTTCCCAATTATTTAGTTTTAAAAAAGTAAAATAATAAACAGAAATAGTGAACCATTCTAAAAAAACAACTTGATGTGATTGTTATTTGTCCAACCATCAGTCCAAAGCCCAACGATCAATTATATTGCATTTGCAATTAAAGAAAACAGAGAAAAGCAGAAAATATATTTATATTTGGGTTTTTGGATTTCTGTCTTTTTTACTTGATGAATACTTAATGGTGACGATTAATTGATTATAAAAGTGGGGCATGCAGCTAGCAATTATTTCTATTATCGATTACACTGCCGATGTTCTTCTTGATTAAATCAATTAAACAAAATATTTGTCACAATATTGCAGAACCCAAAAGCAAGGATGTAAACCAGCATATACATGAAAAAGTTAAAATACTGGCAATCAAAGAAAACTTAAACGTTGTCAACATTCGTTGATCTACTCCAAAGGATATGTATATATATATATATAAATATATATAACCTAATTGTTGACTTATTTTCTGTTGATATTCTTTGTCACTGAAGACTGATTGCTTCAACCTCCTGTGTTGATCAAAGTGAAAGATATTTAATTTAACAGATTTTAAATCACATCTGTCACACCATGCATAGCATCATGGCAGTTTGTAAAAATAGTCAAGAAATATAATCTACAGGGTAATTGTACATGGACACATATCTTGAATGGTGACTCTCAACACGACTGCGAACTGTGCAGGAGTCACTGGGAGGTGTTTGGGGTGGATGCTTGGCATAAAAAAATCCAGGACTGTCAAACCAGAATCTAGGGTTTGCATCCAGTCTGTGTTTTGGTTTATGCAAGAAGAGCACTTTGATTAAGGTTACCATATTTTCAGTTTGTGAAAAAGTGACATTTCTTTCAATAGAATTCACGTTGGTGAGGGAAAGATCACGATTTCGACTACATGTGAATAACAAATTTGCCATTTCAAACTCGAGCTGAGTGTCACCAAAAAAGAACAATTCATACAGTGTGTGCTTGGTCACACACACAAACAAGACTACACTGACTCATCCTCCGGTGATCAGCATAGAGAGCAGTAAATAAAAAAACTGTGGGCTGTCATATGAGTCCACAATAATCCCCACCAGCCTGAATGACTCAAAGCGACTCAACATGGATTAATTACAGGGATTAGAGGGACACAAACTGCAGTCAATGGTACAGACAGAGGAAAGAGAACAGAAAGACACATTTATTTTAGTGCAGACCAAACCACTGTACCTACACACACAGCGAGGGACGAACACTTACATAAATATCTGAAGCACTTTAATTGCCTCTGAACATGACTCTGTCAACGGCCTCTAAAAGTCTCCCAGACATTTTAATGTGAGTGCTTATATTTATGCTGCTGATATGTCATAATGTTTTATGGACTAAAACAAACCACTTGTTTTGTTCTGTTTCTTTTTAGAGTGAATTCTTTCTGCCGGAGAAACAGCTGAACAATCTGCGGTTCTGAAGAAGAACTTATTGGGAGTTCATTCTCGGGTTTCTAGTCGCTGATAATCTAGCGGGCACTTCTGTCAAAGGAGCAGACAAAAGCCCAGACAGCAAAGACAAGTGTCTCTTTTATCTGCTCTATGATAAAGCATGAAATAGGCTGGCTAACTCTCGGCTCTGGCACCGACACCATGAGCTCTGGTCCACTTCAGACAGCAACATCCTCAATCAAACGGAGATGCACCCTTTCGGTACTATAACTGCTTTCATGTTGCCACAAAAATACACACAAACATGTTTTCAAGCGTCTGGGTGTTCAAAAGGAACGTGGTGTGTAATTAAAACGTAGAAAGGAATGTTCTGGGTAAAATTTAAAATGCTATGACTACATTTTGATGGCAGACACGACTGCCCTGAAAGAGGTCAACAGAGATGTCAAAGATGTTTGTGCTCGCGTCCAAACCAAAAAACTCCAGACATAGTTGACATAGTACTTGTCCACACAGGCCGGGCAGCAGTTTCGAAACCACTTTGAACTTCAAATCAGCCACGGGTGACATACATAACAACATACACTAGGACAATGCAAATGTCATCACCTATCTTGTCGCTGGAAGTAACCTGATCCAAGGCTGTTGCCATGACAGTAGAGACTTTGAAGTCCCATCACCCAGACAAGAAGGCCGACAAGAAGCGCAGCAAGCTCTCAGACAACACCAGCAGCTTGTTGACAAGTAGGCCGATCCCAGAGGAAATGCCTGTCCTGGTGACCGACTCGCTGTACTGTATAGATATTTGTGTCTGTCATGGTCTCGGTCTGCATCCTGTGTAAGAATGTGCGGTGACTACACAAGCAGAAAGAAACTATGGCCTCGCAGGTGTGATTTCTGTCTGCAGCCAGGAAACAGATCGTGATGGGCTTTGTTGTCGTACCACACTAATTTTACAGAATATTTACAGTATTTTCTTATTTGGAAAATTATCTTTTAACTTGACAAAGATTATATGTGTAGTTCATGGCCCTTCCGGTGGACACCATGGGACCTTATTTCGGAAAAACTTTGTATGGCAGTGAATGGAGAGATCCGGCTTGAATCGTGTCATGAATCACACATATGATGTTTGTCAATTTAAAATCAAGAAAGTCACAGTTTGTCATAAATAAAGTAGAATAACATATAGGTATGTGTTAAACCTCTCAGTGAACTACGTCACCTCGCTCAACACACGACACCAACACCAACATGACCGCCGCCTCGGCAAAGAAAAGTTACTATGACGAAAATCACAATAAATCTGGTCATATTGACAACTACAGTTAAGTGAAAGGGTAGTTTGTCAGTTTTGTGAGCTGCTAATCTACAGGACCAGCTCAACAATGTTACGATGTTAATTACGTATTTTTACAGCCTTATATTTCATTAGTTTTATGACAAACTGCGACTTTCTCAAGATGAAAAATTTTCTTTTAAATCGACAAACATCATATGTGTGATTCGTGTCACAATTCAGACGGGATCAATAAATTATTTGTCTTTTTTGTAAGTTTTTTGTTATTAGCTCCCTTGGGGCAAACCGGAAGGGGCGTGGCTTCGCTCTCGCCTAGCTGTTTTCAACACGACGCCATGATTGAAAAAAACCACGCAGGTCAGTGTTTCTCTGTCGTATAGCAGGTGTGCATAGTCTTTGTGTAATTGATGAAATATTAACCCACCAAGCTGTTGAACGTACGTTACGCGTCCGTCCATAATTACAGCTATAAAAGTAAACTATGTGTTGTGGTATCAGACATGTTACCTGGTGTCCAGCTTCCAGCCAACAGAGCTGCCATGCCGCGTCCCATCTCGCTCTCATTCCTGTTTATTAGCTCCGTTTGTTTGTGTTGAGAAGCTGAAATGTCCACTGAATATATCCTGTCTTTCTGGAATTTAATAATGAAAATATCAATGTAATAGTTCAACACACACACACACACACACACACACACACACACACACACACACACACACACACTGGTTGCCAGGTGAGCTAGCTTCCCTTCCAAGTAGCTAATTAGGCTAATTACCTGTCAGTCACACATTAAAGCTGACGCCCACGGTAGAGCTCATATTTGGAGCTTCCTGTCCAGAGGAAACATTTTATAACAGTTAAAAACTCAACTTTTCCCAGAGAAACTACAGAAAATTGGTAAGTATAGGTAAAATATTTAATTTCCGTATTTTAACATATAACTTTGTTCATGAAAAGTCAGGAAAAAGCTTAAGATGCCAACCCAAATTAAATGAATGTACAAAAAAGGTATTCATATAGTCAATGAGCTATGTAACGCTGTGGTCGAAGCAAAACAAAGAAGAAGAAAACCCATTTGAAAAGCTGGTACCAACAAGGTTTTGGCATTTTGCCTTGAAAAATGACAATTACAGTAATCAGTTGTTAAAATAGTTATTTTCTGTAATAATTTCCACTCTGATTAACAGTTATTTGGTAGTTTCAATAGCTTTAGTTTATTTAAAAGTCTCCCAAAAGAAAGGGGATCCCTACTGCTCCTTTCAAAGCATTCAGAGAAGGTCGACATCAGTCTCTCAGCTGTAAAATGGGCTTCCCCTCATCAGTACAAGCTCATGTACTGTAGATGGGACGCAGTAAACAGACTGATGTAAGCGTCCTAGATGCCACTGACAAGAAAGTAACATACCCTAAATTCACACAACACACCCTGTTATCCATGCTCAACTACTTCAGGCTGCTTTAATTTCAGAAGCGAGCTAATTGCAATTAAGATGCAGGGGGTGCTGAGCTGAGAAGTAAAAGGAAGTAATCAGTGTTGATTATAGAGCTTGGGCCTGATCAGAGAAAATCATACACTGCACGGCTCCTCTGTGCCTGCCTGAATGTGAGTCAGGCATGACACCGGAACGGAGCCTGTTTTTAGTGTGATTACGTCCATGGCAGCGCGACTACTGACTCCAGCCCTCTGCCAGATTTGAAAGGATTACGGCACATGTGGCACACTGAGGTTGACCTCGTGTCTTGCCCAGAGATACACATAAAGATGCGCTGTGGGTCAGAAGTGAATATACCCAACGCAGCTGCCAGCCTGAAATTAATGGTTTCCTCCGTAGTTGCTTTAGTTTCATAATCTGGGTTTGTTTTGGAAGCTGCTCATTAGAGCTGAAGCTTTGCCTCGGTGTATCAAGCTTGATTTATGTATGTAAACACAGCAGCAAAATGAAACTAAATAGCTTCAGCAAAGACCGTTTTCTGCGATTACCTCTCTGAATCCATCTTTTGGGGATTGCTAGAATCAAGCTGCAAGAGTTCAGAGAAATATGAAGTTATTCAGGAAAATGTATCTTTGAAGCCGGCGTGTTAAATAAGCATTCTCGTCTGTTCCTCTATGTAGACTGTTCAGATGGTGTTAAATGATCCAAGCTGAAATACATAACCCTGTATTGATCCAGTGATGCAGAAGCAGCATTGGGAGCTGCAGCAGTCAAAACATTGCACAAGTAACATTCAGTACACATTTCAACAACTAAAAAGAGAAGCTTCTGCAGACATTCAGGGATCTTTTTATTGTGTATGATGCTTGTAAACATAAAGAAACCGTTGCATAAAAATACGTTTTTTATATCAGAGCTAATGCATGAATAGACTTTGTTCCAGCTTCCTGTCTGACTACATTTTATGTTTTCCAGACATCATTTAAACAGATCCGGAAGCTGTAACCAACCATCTTGTTAGCTCTATTGAAGCAGTTGGAGGATGGAGTGCCTTGCTCAAGTTTGGTAAGTGAGAACTTCCTCAACACCATCATCGTTTTTACAACATATCTGAGGATTTAAACTCAATTCTTTAATTATAAAGCGACTGGGCATCAGTTTGAGAAACACCAGAGAAAATTCCTCCTCTGGCTTTTTTCACACCTTTCATTAGAGGTTACAGATGCAGAGACATTGTGTCTGACTTGATTTGCAAACCAACACTGACACCTAGTGGTCTAATGAAGGCGAAATTATGACAGAAGATCTGCTGACAATCCAAGAGGACTGTTCATTTAAATTTCATGTAAGATTTCGATTTAGTTTATTTACAGTGGACATTAATAGCTGTTATAAAAAAGTATACAAAATAAAATCATCTAAGTAGAAGTGGACATTTGTTCGGTAGTGATGTTGTGTGCTAACCTCTTGTAAAACATTTGAATAATTAAAAGCAAATTAAAAGCACTTTAAAATGGCTAAAATAGAGCTTGTGAGGAATCAAATTTATGAAGACATGTCAAGTGTTTGTGATGGTTAAGGTTTATGTTACATCTGACTTCATTTCGTGCTTTGTTTCTGTGCATGACTTACGATGAAGTAGAGGAAATACAAAAAAAAAACATGCAAAGAGAGTCAGCACCTTGGGCGTAAACAAAGCTGTCATGCTAATTTCAAGCATGATCAATGCGTAACGGATTTTAGCACGCTGCTGCCTCACCCGCCCGGCAGCACAAATTAATACCAGCACGTGTGGAGGGAATTTTTAAAAAGCGTGTGTTCATATTTAAACACTTCAAACAGTACAATGATGTTTTTTCTAAATGAGCTCTGGAATTAATAACCGATAAAAACTGACATGTGAAGAACAGCAGATTCTCTTGTTGGTGTCTCAATCAAGAAGGTCAGGGAAGTTGTCATCGCAGTACTCTACAAAGCTGAAGTGCTCAACGGTGAAGGTGACGTCCTTCCACTTCTTCACAGTTAGCCTGCCATCAGGTGTCTGCAGGGCAAAGTGCTTAATGGCTAGATTTGGCAGCAGGGCACGCTTCTTGTACTTCATCTCGAATCCCCAGTCCTGTGATTGTCAATAGGAATAAAATACAACATGAGCAAATCTGTTGATGAACTGGCTTTAGCAGGACAGACTCTATTTATGAGTTTTAAATATGGCAGAGGGCCTACTGTACCTTGTTGCAGCTGCCGTTATTGCAACTGATTGTACACCCAGGCTCCCAGTCCTCAAAAGTCCTATCCAGACACACCTGCCCGCCGACTTTGTAGTGTCTCCTGAGAGCAAAGAAACCCACGTTGTGAGAATTTACAACATCTTGTGAAGACTTTTTCCTGAAAATACTTTTATGCCAGAATTTGAGTTAAACTCACTTAAAGTCAGGGTTGACGATGACATAGTGCGCATTCTCAAGAAGTCTAAGGTCACTGCCAGAGGCCACAGACTTGAAACAGTTTCGACACAAGAGCTGGACACTGGCAGCAGTGTGGCGACTCCTCTTCTCTGCTATGCGGCTCTCTGCAAGTTTTCTGCAGATAACTGCCTCCTTTTGTAGCTCAGTTATCTGTGGACAAGGAGGAATTCAATTTAATTGCAGAATCGCTAAGCAGTGGCCTCGGTCACATGGACAGTATATCTTGAAGCTGACTGAAATTATTCTGATTAGAAATTCCAACTTAACTGTTTGCTTAATAATAAAGTGATGCGATGAGATCAGCATGAAATACTTCATGCGGCATATAACCTTTGGACAAAGCTATAGTTATTTAGACAAAGTCTCAACTTCTATATGTGCTTGACTAGCTGCTCATTCCAATCAGGTGGGAATGGGCCAGGCTCTTCAGACTGAGGTGGTTAGATGTGGAACTTTCCAATTTGACTATTATTTGTGGACTTTTAGAGTCCAAATAAATGCAGCTAGTAAGAGTAAGTGATGAAGGTGGACACCGTAGGATAGCCTCACCTTTATGCGGAACTTCTGAGGGCTCATTTCTTGGACCTTTGCAATGGCTTCTCCTGTCAGCTCTTCCAGATATTCGTTGATATGCTCCCGGCGCTCTTCCCGGCCCCCTTTCTGGGCGACCACTGAGTACTTGCTGTCTATAGCCCGGGCACGTCCGCTGGCCTGCTGCTGGGCAATCTCATTTGTAAGCAGTCCATATCGTACGACCAGGTTACATTCAGGGATGTCAAGGCCTTCCTCAGCCACGCTGGTGGAGATCAGGAGGTTGAGAGAACCCTGGCGGAATCTGCGGATCGTGTCCGCCTGCTCGTTCTGCAAGCAAAGTACACATGTAAATCATACGAAACAGAAACACATCTATAGATAAGTTGTTACTGAATAGGAATGACTTAAAGCTTATATGTTTCAATCATATATCAGCACACCTGTGTCATGTAAGTGATGCCATTGCCAGCCCCAGTGAGGATGGCTGCCTTGATGCCGGCTTCCTGTAAGGCTTTGTTGGTGCCGACCCAGTCATGTAGGCAGTGGGTGCTTCTGCGGGTTTTACTGAAGAGGATCCCCCTTGATTGAACACTTTGACCAAACTGTTCTAGCAGAACGCTCTCAAGTTTGAACATCTTCGGGTTCTCATAGCGAGAATCCCCTGCCAGTTTCCTGAGCTTCACCTGATGCTCTGTAAAAGTGATATTAATTATGGCTTAATTGCAACATAAGTATACCCACAAATAAAAATCATGTGGCCAATCATGGAAAATAAACAAGAAACTAATATTTCTGGATTCCTACCTTGGAAAAGTCCCACCAGGAACAGGTCAGTTCCATCAATGGTGGACTTGGTGTTGTAGAACTCGTTTAGGGAGCGATAAGCATCCATCATTCGCAGGGTGTCATTGATGAGCAGGGCGTCGTTGTACTGTCTGAGGTGGCGCGCACATTCTGCTAGCTGTCTGTTGCCCTGTCTTACTCCTGATCCAAATATAGACAAATGATTTACAAGCATAATTAGAAGCATGTGGTCTCTGCACTATCAAGAGTCTATAAACAACACAGGGTCAAAGAAAGAAAAGTTCTTACCTCGCTGCTCTAGAATCACCACATCTGCCTCATACTCCTGTGTGCCACACTCTCTCAGATTGAAGTCTGAAGGTAGCACCATGAACTCATGGATCAGCTGCATCATCCACTTCAGATGATCCCCCAAGGGATCCTTAAAGAAAAACATGATGCCTTTGAGTCAACTATAGGTCCAGTGAGTTGGACTTAGGGGCATAAATGGGATATAATATTCATAACTATTTTTCCATTGGGGTATAATCACCTGAAAGTAAGAATCATTGTGTTTTCGTTTCTTTAGAATGAGCCTTTATATCTACAGAGGGAGCGGGTCCTCTTCCACCGAGTCTGCCATGTTGCACCGCCATGTTTTTTATATTAGCCAAGAACAGACAAACCAGATACCGGCTTGAAAGAGATTTTTCATTGGTGAGAAGTTTGAAACATCTGTGTGATATTACTTTGCCCGGGCACAGAGACAGCTCCTGGATACTACAGTTACTACAGAACAGCTGGTAGGAGATTGGACGGTGGCGAAGGAAAAGTGGAGGTTGTAGTGCTTGACATCGGTTATATAAGGAGGTAACTATTTTTGTACGTGAAGTGAGTATAAATAAGCCTCAAGGCAAAGGTTGTTTTGTTTGTTGCAATCTGTAACCTCGCCGCTAGATGCCACTGACTCCTACATACTGGACCTTAAAGTTTGTGTTGTGTGGTTTTAGCAGCTGTTAAAATGTGAGACAGTCCAGATTATAATAAGTGTAGGTTGTTGCTGTCAGCCCATGTATCTCCTTGTTCCCTGGTCAGGTCAGTTGGGATGTGGAGTAATTAAAGGGGTGTACTACTATCTACTACATGTACTGGGTTTAATGTTTTTAAAGGGGAAATTTTAGTAAAATCAGCTTACCTTAGGCCTTGGCGCCACAACGTCAAATGTCTTGACGGGTCTGGGGACCTTCTTTTTCAGCTCGGGGGCATAGTTTTTAGTTGAAACTATGGCTGAATCCAGGTTGGCACAAATCTGAGAGGGAGAGAACGAAGAGACAGATGGTTGTGGGAGATCAGATCAGTGACAAACTCTTTGATAACCCCAAGGAGAATAGATGAACCCTGACCTGCAGTACGTGCTCCACAGCTTTTTCAAGGGTCTTTGCGCCTCCTGTCCCCGGTGACGCAGTGAGACCCAGGATCTGTGGCAAGGGTCGCTCTTTTTTCAACTTTTTGTCCACATAGCATCCCATCACCTTGTTGTAGACTGACTCCTTGTTGGTGTGGTGACACTCATCGATTATCAGAAGAGTAATATCTGTAAGGAATTCATCAAGGGTATGATCTCTATCTGTTGATCTTAATGTCTATATTACGGCAATTACAAAACCTACGGCGTCATGATAATCAGGGATGTTCCGGCTCATGTTTACTGACCTGAGAGCTCAACATGTTTGGTTTCCTCCGTGTTAGTCAGAGCATTGTACAAGATCTGCGCTGTGCAGATGATCACGTCATTGTCCCGCACAACTTTCCCGAAAAAGTCCTTCTCCTCACTCTCTCCACTGACCGGCACCAGGGCGTAGTTATGGCGCAGGTAGGGTTTGAACTCCTTGGTGTGGTGTTGGTCCACAAGGTGAACCTACAGTGTAAAAGACATTAAAAACAAAATATCCTGTTTAACTATTGCTCTGAAAGTGATTCTGGACTGCCTGTCCTGTCTGTTGTGTGCATTCTGTGTACCTTGTTAACCAGGACCACCACTTTGGCATTAGGTGTGGTCTCCAGGTGTCTTTTGGCCACATACACCGCAGCACGGGTCTTTCCACCTCCGGTCGGCAGCCAAATAATTATGTTCTCTCCTTGTAGAGCCCTTTCAACCACTTCCTCCTGGTATGCATACAGTCCAAAATCTGCCATCCTGAACTTCCCTCCTTTTAGACAACAGATTATAATCACAGAGAATCCTCGTATTACAGAGAAGAACCAGCACATCAAAACTCATTAAAACTAAAAAGTCTGAGACAAGTTGCTGAGAGAAAACAAGCCTTCTGTGAGACGGTCATGCTGAGTCATTGTGTTTAAAGCTGTTATAATAAATAAATAAAATCAGCCTTTATTTAACTCACCAGTCAGCTGTGTGTGTTTGCAGCTTCTCCTCGTCCACTGTCAACTCACAGTGGAGGTGGAGGGGTTTTTAATTCAGTTGCGATCAGCTGTGTGACGCGGAAACGAAAGTAGAAGCACTCCGAACCCAGAAAGCTGGCCCTACTGAGGGAGGCTCTGGAGACACAACAGACAGGCTGCAGTATGCAGTGACAGGGAAAGCCTGATAAAAGCAGGCCTTCGTCTAAGCCTATATTTCTATCTTATCTACTGGATATGATTTCTGTACTAGTCCCTTACAGCCGAGGTGTTATGTTGAGGGCTTTGAAACTTGTATTCACCCTCGCTGTGCCTGATCGGTTGCTCTTTATTGCATCAGGAAATTAAAACCTACAGTTGTTGCTTGTGTTGATACAGGGAATCCCCGTAGCTGTTTGAATGTGAACTAATGTGACTTGATGTTTTCTGCCCTCCGGTTATTCAGCAACTGACTTCAGTTGCAAGTCAATGTTTTACAGAACTTTCAAATATCAGTGAAGCTGTACTGACAATACATAATGCTACTGTACTGTAGAAAACAGCATTATAATATAACTGTAGTGCTGCAGAGATATCACGGCCTACAAATCTTTTTCTCCAGATGTCAGAAGTTTGTTTGGTACAGACTAGGGATTGACAGATTATCATTCTGGCCAATCATTGGGGCCAATCAGCTGATTTTGTATCAATATTTTATATTATTGGAGTCTGATTGCGGATAAAATATAAAAATGTTACGACTCTGATGCAGCATCCTCTCACTGTCTGAAGTCACTACTCTGTGGTCTCACTCAATGTCCCGTCCACAACACTATCTGATTGGTACCATCTCACAAGTAATGGCCTATCAACACTGAATTATTAAAGCTGTGAGGTTGTAACAAAGGATGTAATCAGAAATACAGTCAATGTTAATAACCTGAAAATAAATTCAGAAGTTCTATACTTACTACGCTCGGCATCATTGTCAGCTGCTCTGGGATACCTCTCACATTGGTTGTTGTCGTCCGTCATGGCGATACAATCATCCAGATTTAAGATCATAAACATCAAACATGTTTAATATTATCGGCCCTGATGAGTCTGTGAGCAGTTCAGGAGGCTGAAGAGTGGATCTGTAAATCTGTCACATTACCTGATAATCTGTGCCAAACATCAGTACCCAAATACCCTTGGACTGCATATTCTGAACGGGTACTTCACTAGTATAAAAAAAAAAATAGGTAAAGAAATCAAAGGATTATTGAAAAGTTTAAGTAATATGTTCTGGTGTAATCCCCACCTGCACAAAAATCTAATCACATGATTCATCATGTATGCATCAGTATGATTTTCCTGTTAGTGACTCACACAAGTTGCTTCTATACAAACAACCCTCAACGTTCACCGTGTGGTTTTAAAACCAGTTCTGATCAGCTGTGCCATCCAGAGAATCAAAACAGAAACCTCTGCTCACTCTGCAAGGAGAAGGGGCCCACCGAGGGAGGCTCTGGAGGAACAACAGCTGCTCTTTACCATGTAGTGACAGAGGAAGCCAAAACTTCACTGACTAAATAAACTAACCCTTTATAATCAAGCATGGGTGATCTTACATTTATCTTAAACTGTATGTGTAGCTTACAGATAAGGTGTTGTATGAAACTGCAGTGTAGTTTGTGTACAGTATACCCCAACTAAGTCCTGCCTGCTTTTCATTACAGGAAAACGAAACCTATGTCGTTATTGCTCCACACTCTAAAGCAGACACAGAAATCTTAAGTAATAAAAGAACATTTTACACAGATGCACCACAAGAGGCACCTCTTTGGCCACAGATGCATGTTCAGATCCACTATTTCAGACACTAAATATTGTCTTATAGTTTAAGGTACTCATTTTTACCCTTCAGGCCTTAATTTAAGGTAAAAGTAAACACACACAACTACTTACTAAGCAATTTAGGGAAAGGTTTTTACCAATTAGACTTTAACTAAAGTAAATTACTAAATGCAGTTAAGGTAGCACACTCATTCTAGTTCTTCACAAGTCATAACGTGCCAAATTTAGTACCCTTTAAAAATGCCCACCGACATAAATGCAGCATTTAGTAAATGGAAATCCTTAATACTTAGTTACTTAAACATGAGTGTATTTTTACATGGTTAATTAGTGCTGAGTCCACGTCAGGTGATCAAGTTTACACCGGTCTGGATGAGAAAAAGAAACCAACTGCACATTTAAGAAATGTTTAATTAAAAAAAAACCTTTATTTTCATGAACAGTATTACAGTTACAGTAAATGGCATTTATACCATAACTAGAGACAGTAGCCATCCTCAAACAGGTGGAAAGTTTCACTCAGACTGACCCTCTTAAGAAAATCTGAAATGCAGCATTGGTAGATTGAGGGAGAAGTATGCAATTGACAACCCTGAATAATGCAACACTGACATCACATCAGTAATTCAAAGCTAGTCATGATTCAAGTACAAAATAAACACACACTCACACACACACACAAACATACACAAGTCAATGGAACATTCAACAAGCAGGCTCAACCAGCATTGGACAGTTGAAGGTTTTAACAGCTCATTACAATGTTTGTAACGCTGTAAAACCTGCAACAACCGTGGCTAAAAGTTGCAGTTTTTCAAGAGTTCAAATTGTAAACTGTCCGCCATGCATTAACATTAACACCCACTACAGCTTGTGTATGGTGTGATAAATAAACCAGAGCACACTATGAGGACTGCTCGTTAGCTTCTCCCCCACCTCGTCCAGGTCTTTTCAACATGAACTATCCAGTAAACCTGTGAGCACCACAAAAATGTGGCTGGACACTAAACAGACTACTTAGCATATGTGTGTGGTAGTGACTGTGCAACAGAGTCTAGCAACAGAACAAATCACCTGCAAGCACGGTAAAAGCTCTACTTATGTGTGACCTCTTCCTAAATGGAATAAAACCCTGCCAGTGGAAAATGGTGTATAAACAATGTGTAGCATATTTACTGTACAAATAAGTATCTATATGTTGTTGTCAACATGAAAACAACAGTGTTTTCTTGAAGGCAACGATCGGGTAAAATATTTTGTTTAGCACACAAGTGCTGGAAATATCTGATGCCCAGTCCATCACTTGCTGTTTCTCCTCGGTTATTCTCTGATGTTTTCATAATCTTAACATTTGTTTAGAATAAAGAATAATGCTTAAAATAATGTTTCTGAAGTCCAAACAATAAATAATAGCATTTCTTCTGACCAACAGCAAAAAAATATCAAAGTTTCAATATAGACCGGAATGAAAAGAAAAAAAAGCAACAAATCCTCAATATTGAGGCGCTAATATCTGCAAATGTTCAGTATTTGCAATTAATTTCACAATTGCATTGATGTATTTTTCACCAGTTGACTACTCAAGAGTCAAAGTACTGCCCATCTTTCTGTGCCAAGTGTTTAAAGGACTTCACCCCTCAAAGACCATTTATCTTAAAACCCATGATGATGGCTGGGATGTTCAAGTGTCTGTCAGTAACGGAAGGCAACGTGGCTTTAGGTCCCGAGGTCCAGTTTTCTGTGAAAAGAACTACACTACATATACATCTGCTCAAGTGACGGTTTCAAGCAAACTGGAATGAACAAATGTCATTAAATGTGACAAAACCAGGTCAATCATACTGTAACTAATGGTGGAAAGTGTGGCATTGTTATAACTTGGACCTATAACTTTGGTACACTTAATGAAACATGTAAATGCAGATTATTAACCCACTGCTAGAACTGGAAAAGTGAGAATGACAGAAGATAACGTTATGGGGAAAGATAATGCCATGTGGACACTTTGTAATGCTTTCTAAGCAACCCTCTTATGTTTGTTCAAGTCCAACAATTCCCTTGTAAAATCTGTCAGTCATGTACATACCATTTTATTAACTCAGATATGACAATAGCTAACGATGTTTTCCTCATGATCTGCTCCGTCTTGGTGTGTGGCTGACGTGAAAGTCGCTCCTCGTCTGTTGAGAAGTCGGTAAATAATTCTGCGGCCGAGTTCATTTCTCGATCAGACCTCCGTCTTTTAATTTGAAGTAGAAGAACTTCTCCAGGGTGTTGGCACACTTGCAGTACTCGCTGTCTGGAGGGTTGTACTCGCGACAGTTGGTGATGATTCGCTGCAGGTCGGCAATGAAAAGCTTCTTGGTCACATAGTATCTGTTCTTCAGTCTCTCCGTCATGGTCTTCAGGTCTGTGGGGGACAAAAAGGAGACAACAACCATCGATGACAATAAGTTTAAATAAATAATAATTTCATAGTTAAAAAAAAGAAAGCTGCTGTATAATCAAAGAGATGCTCACTGACCGATTGGAAAGCGGATGATCTCGTAATAATCTGGAGCCTCTGACTTTTTCACTGGTTCCATAAAGGGCCAGGCATCAGGATGAGTCTGTTGAGAGAGCAAAGTCCTGGTTAGTCTCTGTTGTTGTGTTCTGTAGTGTGTGTGTGTGTCTGTCTGTGTGTGTGTCTGTCTGTCTGTCTGATGTAAACAGACTCTTACCTTTATCTGGGCCAGAAGGTTCTTCAACATGTTGTATAACACGTCAGGATCCTTCACCTCTTTGCTGCAAAAACATGTGGAACGAATGAAAAATTAGTAAAATGACTTCAGTTAGACTATATAGCACAGACAGCTGCTACACAAATAGTCACTATGTGTAGAATAGAGTTGCAACAACTAATCAGTTGGTTGTCAACTATTAAAAATTGCCCCCTAAGTCCAAATTCTGATTCCAGCTCCTTAAATATGAATATTTTAAGGCTGAATTTTTTCATCTATGACAGTAAACTGGATACTGGTTGTGGACAAAACAAGATATTTGAGACCATGATTATATTCACCAAATATGTAATGACATAATTGAGAAAATGAACAGAATAATCAAACATGAAAATAAGCATTCATTTCAGGCCTGGTGAAGTATTTTCAAGTTTCAGATGTTGTGGTGCCCCCCAGTGGTGCTTTCTAAATAGACACTGTGGCAGCCGGCAGCAACACACAGAGCATCTGATCATTATTACATCAGCATTACACACACACCTCAACACTGCAACATTTAAATATAAACTAAAACCTACCCTTTGTCCTTGTTACTGGGTTTCCAGCCTGTCTCTCCTGGAAGAAAAAGACATGTAAGTAATATGATAACACTGACTTTTAAAAAAATATTTTGTCTTTGCACACAAACCAAACACTCACTGATGCCTGGAATGCTCTCCACTGGGATCTGTCGCACACCCTCTTTGAAGCAGGTGAGACCTGGGTAAACCTTCCTGATCTGGCTCTGTTTCCTCTCAATCAGCTTCTTGATAATCTGTAATGAAGTTTGAGATTTGTGGGGAATTAAAAACACAAAGATTCACATCAGAGAACACATTTTCCCTTCAGTGAGAAGATCTCAGAGCAGCACATACCTCCTTCTGTCTTTTAATGATATGAGAGAGCTCAGTGTAGGGGATTCTTGGGTTCAGCTCGCACTCCATGAGGGTCGCTCCCTCGTAGTCTTTGATGTATCCCAGGTATCGACTCTTCGGCACTTTGATGTCTTTGGAAAAGCCCTGGGAGGAAAGAACAAATTACTGACAGGATAGCATGAAGGGAGAGGTAAGGAGCAGAACTAATGTGCAGGTCACGGTGGCAGTACCTGCTTCTTGAAGTAGCCGATGGCGTACTCGTCAGCGTAAGTGAGGAAATACAAGATGTTGTGTTTGATGTGATACTCCTTCAGGTGGTTCATCAGGTGGGTACCATAGCCCTTCAATCAAAAAGACCAGAGAAAAGACGATATATTAAAAAAAAGAAAAGTAAAGTAAGGTGAAGTGGCTTCAACATGGAGGAAAAATAATTGTGCAGCTGTTTCTGTCTTTATCAAAGACCAACAATTAGGATATAGTGTTAGTTATGAGCGTTATGAGAGTAAATATTTATTATGTACCTTAACTTGCTCGTTGGATGTGACGGCACAGAAGACGATCTCCGTGAAGCCCTGAGTGGGAAACATCCTAAAACAGATGCCACCGATGACGCGGCCATCTTTGATAAGGGCAAGGGTCTTGTGCTTCCTGTGAAAGTTGTAGACATCAGTAAAGGGCACAGACATCTGACGACATGTGGTATGAGATCATCTACTTACGGGTCGAACACCAGTCGTGTGATGTACTCTTTGGGCATGCGAGGTAACTGATGAGAGAAGACGTTCTGCAGGCCGACCAGCCACATCAGGATCTTCTTGTTGGACTTCTGGGAGAGCGAGTTTCCAATGACGTGAAACTCAATGATTCCCCGCCTCTCCTCCAGCCTGGCAGTCTCATCACGGGCGGCGTTTGGCGTCAGCAGATTAGTCTAGCGATGTTAATATATCAACCGTTAGTACAACAAAATGTGTCACGCTTGTTTTCTCTTAAGAAAAACACCTCAGATAATAACTAACCTCTGGTCCGAGCATAGCAGCAGGGTCAGTGATTGTCATCATAACTTCATTGACCAGCTCCATAGGAATGTCTCCCATCACACGGATCCGCTTGGCATCTTCCAGAGTCAACGCCTCGGGAAGTTTACGCTTCTCTCCTGAACAGATGGAGACATTACTCAGATAGAAGCAACGAGAGGAGACAGCTATCAAAGACCTTAGTTGCTACAGGGCAGTAGTTAGCAAACCCTCTGATTGCTTTGAGGGTTTTGTAGAAGAACAGATTTGTTTCTCTGGCAAAACAGGGGAAGTAAATAACACAAAATAAACCATAACTAAAAAAAAACATCAGTACTGGTAAGAGCTATCTGCCAAACTGTTATTTTAAACATTGGTATCGGGACATAATTTCACCATCAGTACATCCCTTGAAAGGTAAAGGAGAATCAGAGAAGCAGAGCAATGCTCACAGACCTGTGATGGGCTCTGCACCTCCAGTGTCCATGCTGCCCAGAGAGGAGATGCTGCTCAGACCTTTGGGCAGAGCAGGGGAGCCGGACACTGCAGCAGGACTGATCACTGCAATAGAGAGACACCAGGGTACAAGTTTCATTAGAAAACATACAACAACAACTGTGACAGGAAATGTCTAAAAGTATATTCATATTATGTACATTATATTAAGTATAGATACCCAGCTATGTACTTTTACTTTCATTTCTGCACATATATATTTGCACGATGCACAAAACCATGTTTCTGACAGATGATAATGTAATGTATTTATTTGATTCCTAATCTGTGTACTACATATTGATCCTGTGTCTTTGCATGCTCTAACATATGAATTTCTTCTCAGCAGATCAATAAAGTCTGAATCGTGTTTGTTGTGAGATGATTTCACTTTTGTCTCTACTCAGTTGTTATTTTAACTTATCAACATCTGTGTTACTTAATGTCAGTTAACTCCAGTTTGAGAATAGCAGCATGTTTACAGTCCCACCATCAAGTGACCTGATAGATGATTTGAGAAAAGGTACTTCTTGGAATTATCATGAATACAATCCAAAAGCTGAATCACAAGATGTTGTCATGTAATACAATTTTCTGGTCCCATTCGACAAAAAATATCACAGCTAAGTGACCATCAGTCCGTACACCCGCCTCACCCGTCTGGTGTCCCAGCTGCGTGCCGTCAGAGGCTGGCATGGTGAAGTCGGCCTCCCAGATGGGTGAATTGTCACCATAGATCTCCTCCTCCAGCATGGACAAGAACCTGATGACATGCAGTGAAAATTTCAAAATCAAATATTAGTAGGCGCTGATGCCCACAGGGGAAGCAAAACAAAGCTAACACACCTGAGAGCAGAGTAATAAATAAACCCATATATAGAAAAGGACAGTTTTTTGACATTTGACTGGATGTAGTTCAACATATATGCAAATGCAGGTGTTAAGACCAGTGAAGACCCTGATATTAAGGACTTTTTCCACATTTGAAAGAACACCAATGAATGGGATAAAATGGATTATCCATTTCATGATGCTGCCCTTACTTGGGAAAGTGTGTGAGGATGAGTGTGCGTTTCTCTGGCAGCAGTTTGTCCTTCTCCACTCTGAACTTCTCCAGGAGCTGCCGTCGGGTCACAGTGAAGATGGACTTGAGCAAACTGCGGCCGAACACGTGCGTGGTTTCATAGCGCGGCAGGCTGTCGTTACTCTGGGGGACGTGGCAGTAGCACAGCCACCTGGAAGTCAAAAGGAAACACACTGCTACTGTACAAACTGATGCCAGCATCCAACACAGAAGTCTAAAATGTAAAATCACATTCCTGCTTTCTTCAATAGGAACATATCCACTCACCTGGTGTAGTCCACTTTGTATGCTGTCCCATCGTCCTTCTGGGTGCGCTGCCGGTACTGTGTCGGTGTCTCCAGCTTCCAGTAATTTAGGCACAAGAGGAACATCTTCGACAACTCAAACATGGTCTGCCTTTCCTTTGGTGCCAGGTGGCTGAACTTATACTGAACAAAGTTCAGAACCCCCTTTGAAAGGAAATGAAACAAAAGATCATGGAAAAAAAGGCAGCAGAAAAAGAGAGCGCAATATAAATGTGTTATTAGACAATGCAGCAGCCAGGCATGAGAAGGATGTCCACCTTCAGAGGCAGACTGTTGTTGCTCTTCCAGCTATTGCTTTACATCAGGATATGACATGTAGATGCCTTTAGTTTCAAGCTAACCTGCTCGATGTTGGGCTTTTCAAAAGGTGGACTTCCAAGAGATCCCTCTACGACTGGCTGGCTCATCTGCAGGATGCATTTCCTCAGCAGCTAAAGGGAAATGGTACAAAAAAAGAGAAATGTTCATTGTTTAATGACGACACTCACTCCAAGGACGCGTCATTTTTGGTAGGTCTGTTTTTACCGTGTACGTTGACGTGAGATACATGTTTGCTTACCTTGAAAAGGTAGAAGTACACCTGTTTGGTGTCAGTGTCCTCCTCTTTATGTACAGACATAAAGAGGTTCTCCACATCCACCGCCATCCCCAGCAGCCTGTTAATCTCATCCTCAGACACATTCTCCAGGTGGGAGACATGATCAGCTGTGGGTAGAAGAAATTAAACATACATTAAGCTAACATTAACAAATAAAAAGGTCAAACAACGTTTATGAAGAAGTAGTCCCTAGAATATAGCTTTATATGCTACTGGGTGGAGGGCTGGGATGTATATATGGAGGCTGGTTAGTTTGTACCCAGAGCATGTCCACAGCTGCGGCACGGCTCGCTCAGGCTGGCTGCTTGCTGTTGCAGGTCCATACGTGTGGCTGATGGTGGATTTGGGTTTTTCCATCCATTGCACTTGCATGTGTCAATAGCCTGGGAATAAGTACAATATACTGAACACCAAATAAAGTGACTTAAACAGTGACCGAGCTGCTGCTTTTATACATCAGTGAATGACTAAACAGTTGACGCCGAAGCTAGCTGGTACTACATCCATCTTCAAAAAGATTTAATGTGAATAACACAAGTGTCCGAGAGGCAGTCTAGCTAGCTGCCTAGCTAGCTACAAAAGTTAACACTTACGTTACGTTATTGCGCTATTTGTTTATGTTTTTGTTCGCTCTGCCTTCACTGTGCTACCGTCTGTTGCCCCCCCGTACACTAATGCTAATACTACCGAGGAGTGCTTTGTTGTGGTGAACTTTGGCTAGCTAAGTTAAGCTAGCTACCTTGCATGCGGAGAAGACGCCAAGTTTCTCAAGCTTTTTCGCCCGTGGGAAAGCTCGCACTTGGGCTTTCTTCTGGCTCGCACGCTGTTGCTGGCTGAGTCCCGGTCTGGCGGGGTCGCTATTCCCTGACCCGGAGCCAGTCGCGGCGGTACTGGACCCAGCTGACCCAGCAGACTGGGCTTGGAGAAGCCGGGGTTGCAAGGCCTGCGCCGCCGGGTCCGACATCTCCACGCTGCTGCTCTCTTCCTCTGCTCCCGTGTAGCTTGCGTGCTGCCTTCAGGTGCCGCCGCTAAAATTGGATTTAAGAGAACCACCTCAGTTTTCACAAGTGGAAATGATTTTTTCGATGGGGGTTTCGATGTAAACAGTGGCGTTGAGAGCACACACACACCACACAAAGTAATTGTACCCTCGAAGCATACAGTATTTTATTTTTAAAGCAGAAATATAACTGCATGATACTTTACTTACTCACTTCAACATCCCAAAATGACGTGACCACCTTTAAATATCTACTTCTATTTCTGGCATCATCAACTTCACTTCATTGTCGATATAACTCCACATTCAGGTATCTACACTTCTGCCTAATTTGCACGTTTTATTATAAAAGTCATTACCGGAAGTTATGGTGTGTTTTTTTCATGTCTGCCTTGATGCTCTTGAAGTTGTTGGTTGTGTTCAGGGCCCTCCAGTGGTCACAGTGCGGAACTGCACCTCTGGCTAAATTTAAAGGTGTTCAGTGGTAGATGTAGTTTAGGAGGAGTTACTAATGTCATAAAAACGTTTATAATCACGAGGGCTGTACAGGCGTTAGTGTATGTAACCGTGTAATGTAGTCATATAATAGTAAAGTAGGCTACAGATACCTTTGGCCTCAATCATTGCGCCCTCCAGTGGCCACAGTCATCAACTGCAACACAAATAATTGAATCAAACTAGTGTTAATGCAGACGTGAGACCAAGAAGTCACTTCCGACTGATGCTCTTCAAAATAAAGTGACCTTTTCAAACACCCTGAAAATGAACAATCAAATCTTAAAATGACTGCTATGTACTACTTAAAATTAATTAGGGGTATTGGGATATGGGTACACAGATATGGAATAACAGTCAAATGAAATGTGCTGCATTATTTTTGGGGACCAAAGGTATTCACGAAACACAAAATAAAAATTGAGATGTGTCACAGAATAATCAATCAAGTAAAACACTAAAATATCCCTATATACATATATATATACATATATATATATATATATATATATATATATATATATATACACATATATATACATACATACATACATACATATATATATATATAGAGAGAGAGAGATAGTTTTGACAGTGGGAATATAGACATCAGTTTATACTGCAGTATTAATAAGTGCATTCATTGATGTGTATAGTTGCATTAATAATGTTAATTAATAATGTTGTTAATAATGTTAGTTTTGTTATGTAATTGAGCTAAAGTGCAGCCTGACACATATAATGGACAGCGCTTGCTATTAATATGACCTTACTTATCGGTAGACAGAATAGTACAAACATTGCAGTGTCTCTCTCTTTTTCTTGTAATCTCCAGGAGGCACTTGAACACAACATGCATTGTCTGGGGTGAGGATAATAGGACATAAGTATTAATAAATCTTATTTACAAATGTTGTATATTTGCAAATCATATTCCCTTCAGCATTTACACACTTGTGCAGTCTAAAAACAATTAGTTATTTTTGTATAGATATTTGTATTTTTATAAACTCTGACCTAAGATGGTTTAAATGAAATATTATCAAAAGCAAATATTTCACTGTCAGTTTTCTCTAGTTATGAAATGACTGAGTCATTACTATCAGGAAAAGGTGAAATGATTAAACAGGCATACAAAAAGATACCTTCCCCTTGTTTATTGGTAAAATTACATTTTTTTTTTTCTTATTTCTCTACCCATGACCCCACCCCTCCCCATGATCCCCCACCTAGCAGCAGCGGCTGCTGTGCAGGTACTGTTGTGCTAGTTGTTGATGCCATAACAGGATGACAACGCTGCCGAAAGCAAACCCTCCCTGATATGAACAGTAAAAACAAAGAGAGAAAAGAAAAAGGAAAGGAAGCTGACGATAACATCTCAATTCACAAAGATGATGAGACAGAACCAGTGCATTTAATACCATAGATCTTCAGAAAAAAATTAAGACATAAAAAAAAAAAAAAAAAAAAAAAAAAAAATCCATCACAAAATAATTAAGGTTAACGAAACATCATGTAGAGATTGGGAAGATATTGTTTTGACAATAACTACTGATTGATTATAAACTTGAAAAGTCTGATACAAATACAGCAATGTTGTCAATACACAGTTGTGATTTTGGTCAAGAAAACAAATCTTGCTTTATGTATTTGTAATTGTACACTGATGATTCAAAAACATTACATTAATGCTAAAATTACTCATGGGTGACAATGTTAATAAAGTACTACTTACTGTATATGGTTTGATAACATAGATGGATGATTGTAAAACCTTAAAGGCTTTAAAAATCATACTGAACAGCCTGTGTCAAAAGAAGTTGAAGTAATAATAATAGTGATAACAATAACAATGTAATAATTCATTCTACACAGCTCTATCAAGAAGGAAATCTGTCCATTCCCGTCCTCCTGTTACGAACCTTCTCTCTTCATCTTTTCCAGGAAGCGGACCAGGAACAAGACAGAAAAGTGAAGGACTGCTGCATGCACCTGGACTGGAAAGTTTTAACATTGTCATACGACCATGATGGAAATACTTAAGAAATTTATGGTGCGTGGCAAAGCAGGGGGTAGAAGAGAAAGGACAGGGCCAATGAGCCTGTTTATATTCCTTCTTGTTGCATTATTTTTTTCCCTATACACAAATACAGAAACAAAGGTGAGCAGGATGGCCCTTTTAAGTGCCACCGATAATGACTGATCTTTTTTTTTTCCTTCTTCCATGAATGGGATGCGTTTTTTTTCCCCTAAGGTGACGTCAAGTGTCCATCATCAATAGAGAGGTCATGGATTGGCAAGTCCTCGGGTTAAAACATGATTCTGTAAATAAGCCTGTGGGTTGATTTCTTGGTCTGTTGGTTGGTTCGTCAGTTGGAACCGGGTCTGGCAGTTTACTGGCCAAACAGTTTATTGGTGCTGTGTTGCTCAGAGGGTAGTTGGTCCGACCGTGGTTTGGTTGACCGATGGGACGTTGTTTGACAGCTGGCTAATATCTGGTCTGGTTGATCGAAGCTGTAGATTGGTTGGGTCAGCTGACTTGTTGTTGTGTTAGTTAGTTCCCGCCCCCACAGCACTGGCCACTTCTGCCCTGTGGTGCAGCTTCCTGCAGGTCCACTCCACCTCTGGCCCGTCCACCAGTGCCCGCTCCACCCTGAGGCTCGTTCTTGGGAAGCTTCTTGGCTGTTTTGGATCAGAAGAACAATTTATTACTTTCTGCACTGTGGTAACAAATGACTCATTTGAGTGTTGTTTATTCTGACAATTTTTTTAGCACCGTTTTGTCAATAAAAGATTAGAAAGTAGAGCCCGACCATTACTGGATTGGCTGATATATCGGTGATGCTCCATTTGAAAATAATGACAACTATTTTATTTAGAGCCAGAGGTGGCGGCAACAAAAGTCTAGTTTACATAACAGTTAATGTGTCCTTGTGAGTTTTAAGGGGCACTTACCTATAGCCATAAAAATCTCATTGACATTCATAGCAGTCTTGGCCGAAGTCTCCATGAACAGCAAACTGTTGTCATCTGCATATGCTTGTGCTTCCTGTAGAAACAAAAGAGCAACAGGCAAACTGACAGCTTGTTCTAATTTAATTAATAATTTTCTGACTGTTAAAATCTTCTCTTTACCTGGAAATCTACAGCTCTCTTGTTGGCCAGATCCGCTTTGTTTCCTGCCAGTGCAATAACAATGTTCGGGCTGGCCTGTCGCTGCAGCTCCTTCACCCAGTTCTTTGCACGTGTGAATGTATCCTTTAAAAAAAACAAAAACATAATCATGAGACACAGTGCTTTTAAACTTTAAATCCCTGATCCAGGTTTTACATGGCAGAGGAGCAAAGGTCTGTAGCTGTCTCTTGAAGTAAACAATCATCAACCCAAGCTGGGAGACGAGGGACAAATGACACAAGACTTTCAACTGTCTTTGACTTCCTGTGTCTGTCAACGCTAACTTACTGTGTTGGTGATGTCGTAGACCACAATGGCAGCCTGGGCTCCCCTGTAGTACATGGGTGCTAAGCTGTGATACCGTTCCTGTCCTGCAGTGTCCCAGATCTCAAACTTGACTGTTGTATCATCCAAACATACTGTCTGTGTGAGGAAGGCAGCTGGAAAGAGAATAAAATCAGAGAATTACACTTGTGTTCGCAGGACTCATGACTGAGGCTTCTAAATGCAGTGATTAAGATTATAAAAAGACAAAAAAGGAAGATTTCAAATTTAATTCAGGGAGGTATGGTGCTATATTAACCACATGGGCAAGAAAGTCCAGCACGAGTGCAGGTGGAAATACACAAAACATTAAAGAAATATCAGGTTTACAGTAACAACATAAAGAGGAGGCTCAATAGCACACAACTCGCTTACTCAGCCGACTGTCACATGACAGAGGAAACTGAGCACATACTTTAAAGCTTTGTAATCTTTGACCAGGCGTGCAGCTGACCACAAGTTCAGTAGAAATGAAAACATGCTGACTCGTTTTGAGGCTTCTGTGAGTGTAAGCACTGAACATCCTGTCTGTTCATCCTAAAGCCACATTACTCAGAAGATTTAGGAAACATGGAAGTGTTGGTGAAACATGCAACAAAAAAGAAGTGACAGAAAATGTAAAGCTGGTGCTAGTTAATATATTAATGTAGTTAATGTCTCAGTTTACCAGATCAAGTCTACTAGCAGAGCTGGAATTACAAGTAGAAGTGATAGAAAATTAAATAAAATAACTGTTTTGATAATCGATTAATAGTTTCAGTAATTTTTCTAGTAAAAATGCCAAACATATACTAGTTCTGGCTCTTCCACTGTGATCATTGGCCAATGTGAATTTCTCATCTTGCCAGCCTTATTTTCTTATAAATTCAGTCACTATCTACTCTCCCTCATGCTGATGGAAAGTTGGGTGAAGTTTTATAGCCCACAAAACATTTCAAACAGCTGAAGTAGAATTGATTTAAAAAACACTAAAACAACTGAGAAATAAAATAAAAAGGCTCCATAAAGTCTCAGGAAGCCAAGAACCCAAGTTGATTTGAAGAGACAATATTTACACTCCGGACGTGTGTTGAGCTTGTGAACCCACTTCAGACGGGGAGCAGTTAAGACTTGGATTGACTCGTTGAGGTTGAGCAATGTCGTTGTGCTGCGAAGCTCCAGAGATGATTTTAAGTCATCAGCATGGGGGGGTGAGCAGGTAATGAGTGGCATTTCATTTTTGGGTGAACTTATCCTGCTAATAAGCTTTGGTAAGCCGGTGGGAAAGATGTGAGCGAAGTTAATGAAATAATGAACAACAGGTTCAGTGACTTCTCAGAAGTCAGCCGCTCCAGTGGAAACATGTCACTGTTGTCTTTCGATCTGGACTGAAGATTTGCACCTGACATCACAGTTAAAAGTTGACTTCTGTGGCCCTCAGGCTGTAGTTACAGTCATGTAGAGCCAACACATTTAAGCACACCACTTTGCAAAAATATCATAGTTACAGACAGTATCATATTCTTCTTTTAAAATGACTCTTTGATCAGCTTCACTGATCTACAAGAGGTCCAGGAAACCCCCCATTGTTGTCTCAATTCCTTCCTGTTTCAAATAACTGTACTCCTCTGCTGCCAAAGAGCGAGAGACGGAACAAACTATTTTCTGCCCTTTATCGCCAGAAAATCTCAAGATATGTACGGAATACGTTTCTGCAAAATCAAACTACATGTCTGCCATGTGTGAAGAGCTAGGTGGCTCATGGGAGAGTCAGCTGATCAGCTGCAGAGAACTGGTTCTGCCAGCCCTCCTCCTGTACAGGCTCTGACATCAGAAAAGATTAAGACCTACAACCAAGCAGTTCTTCTGTACTGGCAAGGACATGTTTTCTTCTGCTTCAGCATTCCTGTTATGTCCACTGACATGTAAAAGTTTTAGAGTGAGTACAAGATAACAAAAACATAAAGATTATCTACAGCTGAATTATGCATGGGTTGGAAACTTATTTATTATGTCTTCTTAAATATCATGTATAAATTGTATAGAATGACTCCTCTGAGCTGAAGAGATGTACAGCTGTGAAGCAGTTAAACATGACGGACAGCCAAGCCTCACCTCCGATGGTGCTCTCCTGGTACTCGTGGAACTGGCCTTTGACAAAGCGCAGCACCAAGCTGGACTTCCCCACCGCCGATTCCCCCAACAGCACCAGCTTGAACTGGCAGATCTTGTTGCTCGCTGCTGTGCCGTTGGTCCGTGCTGGTCCGCCTCGCCCTGCCATGGCGCAGTGTTGAAGACTGGGAGCAAGCCGGGTGAAGAGGGAGGAAGTCTGGTTGAATTTAGGCTTGGGTTTGGCGCAGGGGCTTGCGAGGGCTGGGTGAGGCTGAGCTAGACAGGGGTATGTTCAGTTCAGGCAGGTAGATGAGCCAGAGGAAGAGGAGACCTCACCAGTGGGAGCTGGAAAACACCACACAATTAGTAAAATATAGTTTAACTGTAAAATATATCAACAGTAGCTAAGTTTACATTGTTGTTGACATAAAAACCTGCATCACACTGGGACTGGGCCTCCAGATAAGATCTGTTATTTAACCATGTTTAGTATAAACAGTGCTGTCTTATTTGAAGCTGGGTGCTCTGTCATGCTCCCACAGGCTGTCTTAACAGTGTGTGTTTTTACATCACTGTACACCACCCTAGCTTTACTTCAGTATTTTAAAATAAGATAAAGACATTAAACAAATGTACAACTACGTTTGAAGAATTTAGATATATATATGAATATACATAAACCGTACAAATTGTGCATGTTCGGCACATCTCTTCCTGTGAGTCATCTCTTAACAGATGTCTGCTGCTGTTTTTACATGGCGTTAAGTTGTCTGCTGCAGTTTCCACGATGCTGCACCAAACCCTGCTAATGTACTAAAAATAAACCATTAACATTAATCAGCAAGTCACACAGTAATTATCTTTAACACTGCAACGTCCAGTCACCGTATTTCGCTGAGGCATTAATAAAATGTAAGCTATGTTTCTGACTCATTCTTGTTGCGGTACTTTATAATCTGAGAGGCTGCCTTACGAAAAAAACTTTTACAAATAGTTCATCCAGCCTGATTTGGCACAAAAAAAGCTTCACAACTTCTCTTGATAAGACAAAAATAAGCCAACGGTTTTTTTCTCTTTACTCAGGCCTGCTTTGCGTATCTGAAACCTTGCCTAATCTTTTTTTCAGTTGGGTGATACACATGAGGTCAGCCAGCTTCTGCTTGGTCAAAAGACAGGAAACACAACTCAGCTCAAAGCAGGAAGTTAAGATTGCAGAACACATTTTTACTGCTGAGCACATTAAAAGTTGGGATAGCCTGAGCTTTGTTTCTGAAAAAGAGTAAGAGGTTTGACTGTTCCTGAGTGAGAAGGGAAACGTCAGGACTGGATTAAATAGTCTATAGGGTTTGGTTATGCTGTGCTTCTTCTCGGCTCGATACTGAGCTGGGTTTAAGCTTCAGCATGTGACAACAGGTCACGGCTCCGTCCATAAAATATTCAGAACTGGCATGTTTCATTTGACAGTGTACCAACCATGCAGCATGCAGCTAATTTCTGCTGTGCAGGTTTATCTCTACCATCATGTGTTGTAGCATTAGTTTAATTTTAGACATTGCAGAGCGTCATAGGACCTAAAAACATACCCGCACCTTTACAGTTTTCCCCCTTTATTCAATCTTAAAAATAAGTCTGCTTACTAAACACAGTGGCATTGCATGGTTTATGATTAAAGAAATAGTCTCTAACTTCAATATGTTACCAAATGTGTTTACTTTCAATATGGATTTTAAAAAGGGTGCACGGAAGTACACTTGTATCCACCTGCAGCAGACATCTCTGCAGTGCACTAAAAGGTCTAACAGGCAGACAAACACCATCACAAGGCGTGAAAGAGCAGTGGGAGTCCTTCACAGCGGTAGCAGAGTTGGAGAACGAATAAAGGCACTCTGTTCACTGGGTCAAAGTCGGTCTGTACTCATTTGATTGCAAGCCGCAGAGCTGAGCTCTCACCTGTTCACATTCCTCACGACAGGAAGCAAAGAGAGGGAGGGGGCACGCCGACTAGCAAGCGCCTCAAATCTAGCCCAATTGCAGAGGAATGTTTTATTGTAGACAAAATATATTAAATCACTGAAAGCATGTTTCAGTGATCCTGCGGGACACACTGCGTTATCTTTTACTGAAAAGTAAGTCTTCATCGCATATGGACAATTTTAGAAACTGTACATTTGTCTGGGCACAGAACCACAGATTCAAAAGGTTTGGATAAGAGAGGTGGTGGGTAGTGTAGACTTATTTCAAGAACAGGCCTCACTGGTACTCTATATTTCAATTTTAGTCAAAACAAAACCACTTTGCTGCAGCGATTCACAGGAGGAATACAGCGAAGGAAGGTTCAAAGGCCTAAAGAGTACAAAGTGTGTCCTTGGCTGAAGTTTTTGCTAGCAACAGATACTGCAGGATACAACTATTAGGAAAAAACAATTACTGCATCAGTTCTACACACACTGACCGTATACACTGACTGTATACGATGTCAAAAGGTAGACGCGGTCCTCTAGCTTGCAATCAGAGGCTCTTTGTTGTACAGAGACAGACCTGCGCACATCTTAAGCAGCCTGCGACGAATGCTTTGATGGCATCCCTAATGGGCTCTGAAGACCTCCACAGGGAAGTGGGTCAGAGAGAGAGAGACAGTGGGACATGGGTCAGAGAAAAGGCAGGAAGAAGGAGCAAACTAGGAGGAGAGCCTGTGAAATATTCATCATGGCCTCCCCTACGCTCTGCTGCCAGATATCCAAGCACTTAGCAGAGACTGCAGTGCATTGATCTCTTAAATGTTGGGATGTGCAAATTAAATACCTGTATGGATGAGAGCTGATATATAATATTCCAATGAATACTTGTGGTTCATTCTATGAAAGCTCCCACAGTCATTTAGTCCCTTCCTCTGTGTTGTGTTGTCGCATGTAGCAAAAACAAAGAATGAGAGGATACGGACGGTGGCATTACTCAGTAATGACAGTAATAAAGTGACGTCATTCTCAGTGACATAAGACAGTTCATGGTAAAAAATTCTTTGTACTGCAAACTCCGACAAAATGATTAGATCTGAGTTCCTGTTAAGAACAAGTTCCCAGAATTTTTTAAGACTCCTAGCTTCGAAGAAAAGGACCATTTTATTATGTATTTTGTACAGTGGCCTTTATGGTATTTTGTGCAGGAGTGTCAAGTCTAACTGTTGTGGCACGAATGTTCAGACAAAGTTTTGATTCTTCTCTTCATCCGCGGCACAAAAAAGGAAGCCTCATTTTTGCAAAAATGTCATTAAAATTAAAACTACAAATGTGTTTGGTTTTTTTTTCATTGCAGGCAATGCAATCTAAAATTTGACAGGTGAGTTCTTCACGAGGAAGTTGGCTTTTGATTACAGAATATAAACATATAATTGGTAGCATACTCAACAAACAATGTGCCAATGTGTAATGACTGTGCAAGAATCTGAACTCAGCCATAAATTCCATTTAAGTTGTAGTCCAACAATCTCTGCAGTTGGTGTCATTAACCAGTTTTGTGAAAGCAAGCAGGGACTTGTGCTGCTCACTTCAGGTGAAGGGTGGGGTCCTGGAAGAACTGGTGGTGTCTGATATGAGGGATGCATCACCATCCTCCTTTTGCCAATTATGCCAAATGGTCTCGCCAGGAAGTAGGAAATTTCCACAGAGTGAAACCATGTGCTCAAGACCTACAGATAATGGGCTATACAGCTTGTATATGTAACACGATAAAGATACAGGAGCATAACAAACCTTGGGATTTCAAGTAAAACAGGAAAAGCTCTTGTTTGGAAAAGCAAACAGGATACTCATCACTAGCAGTTAGCCACGTCAATAGGGAATCACAGGAACTTCCTTTTCTCATGACTTCAGTGTGAAAAGCTCAGCATCCTAACACAGGACTAAAGGTTATCCATGGCCCAGACCAAAGTCAGCACCTCCCTCTAAAATCACAGTCAAAAATTCAGACCTAACCCACAAGTTTAAAAACATTTACAACACGGTTACAAAACTGCTCACCATTTGAGATTACTACAGTATAGGCTGAGTCTTGCACAGTTTTTCCTATGTCTAAACATGGCACCAGAAAAAACAAAAGCAGACCTTCTCTTGCAAGTTCTTCCTTTATGCAAGCAAATCTGAGAGCGAATACCAGCTCCCATACTAGCTGCAATGAAAATAAAATCTTTTCTGCATCTCATAACTCATCGAGCCACGTAACACAAACCTTTGTACTTTTTTGGGTTTCCTGGCAGTTTTTTTTTTTGGAAATGATCAGAGCAAAAGCTTTAAAATCGACTCCTTTTTGAAGATATAAAAAACACGTTAGATAGGGCATAGTTGTTGGAAAACAGAGCACTCAGTTCATAATACACTGTAGAAAATTAAAAAACACTACTATGTAGGGCTGCAAAAACTGATTATTTTCGCTTAAGCGCCAGTTCCATTTTTGTGATTAATCGATTAGTTGTTCGGCCTATTAAATGTTTCAAAATGGTGAAATATTTCAATGAATCTTCCCCCAAGGCCAAGATGAAGTCCTCAAATGTCTTGTTTTGTCCACAAACCAAAGGTTTTCAGTTTACTGTCAAAATATGAGTAAAGAAATGACAAACATTCACATTTAAGAAGCTGGATTTAGAGAATTTTGCCTTTTCTTCTTTAAAAACATTACTCAAACTGTCGAACTGATTATAAAAATAGCTGACAACTAATGGAGCCCTCCTACAATGCCAAATTCCCAAACCTGCAACCTCAGACAGTGCTGAAACATAACCTGACTAAGAAAAGAGAGGTGTCCTTAGTAACCCCTTACACAAATGTTATGTATACTGATGGGGGACATACTCACTGTCCTTCTATCAGGACTGGTCTGTCAAGATGCGTCACCACTTTCTAAGGACAAGGTCCATACACCATAAACGTAACAGGTGCCAAAGCAAGTAATTGTAAATCCATTCTGCGTCCCAAAGGTCCAAACTCTGCGCCCCCTATTAAGTCATAAAGCGAAGCTTCGAAGGCACATGCAGTATGTGAATATTTTGGCTCTTAAATGGAGACACATTATAACCTCAACAATGCTAATTGGCTGAAATACAACAACAATCTCGTCAGCAGTAATGGCACCTTTATGACACCTAATGTGATGACACTTCTGAAAGCTTGCTGGTATTTAAAAAAGGCCCGAGAGTGAAAAACTGTGAACCCTATTTACTATCTCAAATGAGTGCCCAAGTTAAAGCTACAAGGCACATCTGAAAACTGACATTAAACATTAAACTAAACGTCAAACGACCCGTTTAAAGTAGATCCACTTGAGGAAAACAGGAGGCTTGACAGCTAACACACACATAAACCTGTGACTGTGAAGGTAACAACAATTATTAGCTTTGACCCAACAAGTGCGTCCTGCCACTCTTCTCGAGCACAGTTACAATTACATTAAAGTCAGCTAGTTGAAAGCTAGTTTAAAATGTTTACCTCTGTCTGGTTGCGACTAGCTAGACGTGGCTAACTCGTAAACCCAACACAGCAGACAGCTAACCAAGATGTGTCCGGTAGCTAAATTAAGGGCAACATGAAGTTGACGTAGCCGGTCCGCCATCAATAACTCACGCTAGGTAGCACAACACACTGACTCGTAGTTGTGCCGAGCACTTTGCCAACTCACCAATGTCGACAGGCTAACCTCGGCGACATCATTAAATTATCACTCACCTAGCATGATCACTAGCTTGCTAGCATGAATCGTCGTTTAAAAAAAAAACACACGATAAGCTGCCGAGAGGAAAACTTGAATTGTGGTGGCGCTAGCTAGGTTAGCACCTATAGCCAACTGTCGAAAACGTCAATAGACAACTTTCCTTTTCTCGGCCGCACGTCGTCAGCTGTTTGACATTAGACCACCTCGAAAGCTCGGACTTGTTAGTGTGTCTGCTTGCGGACACACACACACAAGTCATATGCCTCTCGGTAATGTGCGTGCCGAGGCTTTGGGGACGTTTTGTGTGGTGTCACAGGGCGAGAAGCTCGTAGCCTCTCTCGAGCCCAGTCTGATGGACATTTCGGCTGAACCCGGACTTGGCTGATCGGTTGAGCAAAAAAAAATTTGACAGAGATACGATTGACAGCTGAGCCAGGGGGGCCAGCACGCGTTCAGTGTTGCTCTTCATCACCATCTTCTGTAATTTCAAGTTGTTAGACTTACAGTACTTTTTCTTCTTTCGCTGGTCTCATCGGCGGCGGCTGTCTGCTTCTTCTTCTTGGGCTCTGGCCTTCCCTTCCGGTTAGCGATTTTTCCGGGAACGTCCCACTTTTTGTCAGCGGCTGTCTGACCAATGACAGCAGCCGCAGCCTGCAGCAGCCAGCAGCGCTCTGCAGCAGGGAGGGAGGGAGGTGTGCAGGGTCATGTGTCGTCTGCTCATCAATCCACAGCTTTTAATTTAAACACAGTCATGTCTCCAGGAGGGAAAGCCTGGGGGGTGCACCTGGCTCTGGTCCCTTTATCTTTTGTAATGATGAACCAGAATCTTTATCACATTTGTTTTACTCCACTGGAAAGTTATATATTGTGTAAAATTAATGATGATTTCAAAATTGAGCGTAAAAATGTCATTATTGACATTGACTTTATTGGGAATTTATCAATGATGTAATGTCAATTTGAATTTCCCCAAATGTCCCTTAATTTCATAGGTTTCCTGTGCGGATTTAAAGAATATCAACACTAAAAATAAGTAACAAAACTGTTAAGCTGTACAAATATCTTTTCAAAGAGGAATGATGTGTTGTTTTGTACCTTTATAACCACAAGCAGATTCAATTTGCAGTCATTATTTATTTGAATGTCTTATATTTATGTTCCATAATATGTAGTACATGTCTGACATGTTTCTTTTTCTTTCTTTTTTTTTGTCCTTTTAGGTTTTATTGACAGGACAGCCTAGAGCGATGACAGGAGGTGGGACGAGAGAGGAGGGACAGGGCCTCTGCACATGGGATGCCCGCTCTACCAACTGAGCTACCAGGGTACCCCATATATTTGATTGTCTTTTGATACAACTCATAAAAAAAATTAATTAAACATAGTTGTGAAACTGACTTACGTTTAAACATGTAAACATGCACTCTTCAAATGGCTAATCCAAAATACCTTTCAGTTGTTTTTTTTTTTTTACAACTGTGGGATTCAATTATGAACATACACTCCCAAAGAAAAGATGTCAGACTGAAGGAGGTCTCTATGAGTCATTTTAATGAATCCATTACAGAAAAAAAAGAAAACATTTCCAAAATGTAACAGCTAAGCAGACAGTCTAACCATGTTTTGAGTCTGAGAGACACGCTGGCAAAATGACACAATGAAGCATGCGGCCTAGAATAATGTAGATAATAGACTATTGTGTTTCTAATGAACATTATGATTCAGGGGATGTTATAATTTATCTTTTGTACAAAAATAAAGTTTGCTTCTTTCAACCAAGAAACATAACACTTCTTTTTGCTTGTGCGACCCTGTTTGTTGTTTGTGTTTAAAGTTACCATGCTAATACTACTGCGTACATCAGAATTACAGCTAACATCTAAGAGCTACAGGGTTACAAAGAGGAGGCCTGTGTGGAGAGTATAACCCTGTTGAGTACACATGCTTGTGTTGGTGAAGTCGTAGAGCACCGTCCTCAGTATCTTCCAAAGCTAAAGTAAAAACTTGCTCATGTTGTAAACAAAGTCAACCATAAGTGTATGACACGCACAGTGAAGGTTTTTATACTGTTTGAGAGTCTTATTATGTCCAAAAGTTTTGGAGTTCAGCTGTGAAGGAGGGATGTAAGAAGTACACAGGTGGTACACAGGCTTCTTACCACGCTGCCATCTCCATTATGTTAATATGTATACTCACTGCAACAGTTCTGGAGGTGCATTGTGAAAGAGTGCTGTATGAAGTATACTGAAGGACTATGAATGACTTCATGATTATTCTGTAAGTGTTTCCTCCACAAACGAAATGAAAAGAAAAAGCAAAACACTTTAAAACTCAAAATATTGTCAACGCACAGTGTGGCAATGCCTCGTCCTCCATCTGGTGAGTGCTCACATGTGTTTTTTTAATAGCTGCGATACAAATGTAAAAAAAAATAAAATTCAAATAAAACCCATCAATAACTGTACAGTTGTAGGTGAATAATCACGAGTATCCTATTCAAGTTTGCTCCTCTGAAAGAGTACGATGAGCCGTTTGCTGTTCCACCTGACTCTCACCACTGAGTGGCGCTGCATACCCGTAACTCATAACCTTGCATCTCAAGCCTGGTCATACTGAGCTGGTATAATCTCTGTGGTGACAGCAGAGAAAGCTTTTTGCAAGGAATCTCCCTTGTTGTGTTAAAGCTTTGTAGTCTATCTGATAACAAACAACTGTTTGTTTTTATAAATATCCAAATATTAAATGCTAAAGAGAGAGTGACTGGTGCTTGTCTTGGTGGATATTAATGCACTGGCCCTTTTACAATTTCTGCAGACCAGTAAGCAATCTACAAATTGAAGTTTTATTCAGTGGTGGTGATAGGGTTTCTGCAGAAGATTGCGCATTTTATTTGGTGGAAACTACACTGAAAGTCTTTAAAGGTACAAAGTCATCACTATCATAGAGTAACACAACAAGATACTGAGGTCATCAGTGCAGGATTTGTGTTTCCTCCATGTCCAAGAGAGGTGGCTGAACTTCTACAGTTAAAGTGCTGCTGCTCATACCAAGAAATTCAATATTGTCCGTCGTCTCATGATACAGTGAAGCTCTATGGTCTCTGTCCGTCACCTGCCCCAGCAGAGAACATGCAGGGTCCTGTGTGTGGTGGAGAGGGCTGGATCCTACAGGGTCATTCAGCCTGGGACCACTGATAGAGCCCTGCTGGCTCTGATTGTGCCCTGTGCAGACTGACATGTGGACTCCAGAAGAGTTGAGAGAGCTGAAGGTGGTGTGATACTGCGGTTGGCCAATGGGAGTGATGGAGGAGTGGATGGGTGTCTGGGAGCTGGTCTGATGTGTGGGATCTGAATTGGTTTGAACACTCAGGGATGGAAGGGAGTACCCAGAATTGACTGTGGAGCATAGAGAGTGAGAGTTGCTCATTGTGGGGATAGGTGCATTGTAAGCCACCTGTGGGGCCTGACAAATCACTGGGAAGCTGCTAAAGGCAGAACTGAGGGCCAGGAGGGACGGACCTCCTTGAGCATGCGGGTGGGTCATGTAGGGAGAGTTTGGAGTTGTTCTTGAGGTTTGGAAGGTGCCACAAGGGCTCTGCAACCTGTGGGGTGCGGCTCCTTCTCTGTCAGAGCAGCACAGGTGTAAGCAGGATGACATCGGGCTTGAAGAGCGCAGCAAGGTGGGACTTCTACCCTGGGAGGACATCCCACTGCAGCCCCACACATTTCTGGCAGGGTGGCTGATTGCTTCATGATGGAGGTGCAGCCCCGTGGCGATGTTTAAAGGGACGTGGGACTGCCAGTTGCTGGAAGCAGTCACACTAGGACTTGGAGCCATTGGTGTGGTATAGGTATATGAGGAGACAGGAGGCGTATAATGGAGCATGGCCATATGAGATGGCAGGAAATGCATTATGTTGTGAAGCTCCTTGGCCAGGTTGGATACTTCTTGGTGCAAGTTGTTCACCTGGAAGGAAAAATTTTGTTTTAATGATTTGTTATTTTTTAACAGACGGGATGGCTCCTGCCTCCACACAACCATCAACACACACACCCATGTACACCTCTCATACGACCTTGTTGCAGGACGCCTAATACCAAACATCTGTAGTAAATCTTAGTATTTTGTTACTGAGGTGGCTTTTTCCTGGGGTGAATAAAAAACAACTGAGCCTGTGGTCAAACGTGCCTCGCTGGTGGTGACCACACCATTGAACTACCACCATTGCTGATACAAATCTATCTGACATGACTCAGGCATAAATGTTGACAGGCAGGGTAATGTTTGTGAAATGCACCCTTACGTTGGGCTAATATAAGTACAGAACTCAACATAATATATAACAAAGGTAGTTTTCAGATATTTTAAAGCAGAAATCAAACACATTACATATTTAAAGACCACAGTAAAAATTGGAGTACTGGCATGTTCATGTTCACAAGTTCATTTAACCCTATTTCCCATTTTAATATCACTATGTTGGATCTAATATTGACCATACCTCTTTGTTCAGTTTGCTGATGTTCTGTCTCACTTCCTCCGTCTCCAGAAGCAGGTTAGCATTCACCTGGAACCGATCTGAAAAAGGATGAAAAATAAAGAAATACGGTTGAATATAGAGAAATAAATGTATAAAAGTGTCCCAAATCTGATATTCCTATGCTTTTTCGACCTTGCATGACTTAGAGTTCAGCACTTGTTCCTGAAAAGGGTTTTTAATCAAGATGTTTGCTGTCCCCAATCCAATGTAGTTCACAATCATCCATTGTACCGCTCAGAGGGACTTTACCTGTTACATTAGTCTTTGTCTCGCTCTGCTCTACATTAAATTGAAATGCATGACTGTTGTCCTCAATTCCATCCACGACCCTAGAAGAGACACAAATCAGTGTTACATAATTTTTAAATAGACGCAAACAGATTCTGCATCATATTTAGGGTAAAGCAGGATGAACAGCTTACCTGGGGCTGAGGTTCAGGGGACTGACACAAGGTAAGGATGGCATGAGTAATCTGGCAGGCCGATGATTGAAACCTGGGTCACTGGGGAGCCTGGGTAAAGGAGACAGACACTGCTCCTCATTGGCGAATGGATGAGGAGAGGGGCTGCATCCTTGACCGTCCTGAACAGGTGATCGACAGAGGTGGAGCGCGTTGATGTGGCGGAACTCCTCTCCTATCAGGGTGCTGAGGCACGGCTGACGAACAGGGCTGCCCACTCCATGTAACAGAGGCACTCTCCTCTGCTGAGAGTGTCTCGTGTCTTCTCCATTTTCTTCATCATCTGCCTCGATAATAAAGGGTAGTTTATGGTCTATAGAAGCATGAGCCTGAGGAGGTAATGGAAAAAGATGCTTTCTTTGATTTGGGGGAATACAGAAGCCCTGAGAGGCAAGGGTCAGGTGGAAAAAAAGTTTTGCCAGGATTATTTTTTGAAGGTTTTCTTTTCTACTGACTGTAAAGGTTTGGCAGGAGGCTTTTTAAAAAATATATATTCATTTTTATTTGGTCAAGATCAGTTTTCTAAAAAATATATTTTGTAATACTCCATGCACACTAAACACAAGACATGTCAGTAATGTAACATGGCTTGATAACACACAATATACAGTAGGTACCTTGTTTTTAGTGTGCATGGAAAAAATTTAAACTCCTGGAAAAAAAGATAAATGCCTTTTAGTCTTATTTAGAACAAGGGGTCAAAGTGCACTTCAGCCTCCTGTGGCCAAAATGTTATTACAAACACACTCCAAAACTTTTACAGATTAAAAAATACACTTAAAAAAAATGGAAACTGATTTTTTTTCCCGCCCTCATTTGCATCTCTGGCTTCCTTAAAGAAATAAGTATAAATTGCTTGGACAAACATAAACCTGAATTAACGAATGCGGGGAAGCCTATCCATATGAATACTGGCACATTTACAAAACCAGTTTCAGAAAAGCGACTAATTCCCTATGATGTAAATACAGATTGTGCTGAAAGTGATATGTAATCACCTCAGGGAACACACATACCTGAGACAGCCTGGAGGACCATGGGAACTTCTTTACTCCCTGGAGATATTGAAGCCGAAATTAACAAGAGATTACACATATTCTATATTTGGTGGCGAAGTAAAGGTATGTTGCTGCTAATGAGCAGGATAATTTAATTTCTGTGTGTCTCTGCAGTGTTTCACACCGCCAAATGTAAGAGCAAATGTCTTACATCAGCTTCACTGCCCTCTCTCAAGTTATAGGTGAGGTTGTGATGGATGTCGGAGCTGAACCGGCTGCCGTACTCTGGGTACAGCTCGAGGACCTCCCTCAAGGCCCTCACACTGATGTACTGCAAGTCACAGTAGGTCAGCGCCTTCACATCTGCATTTGTCTTGATCACCTGGCCATGATCCGGGAGGTCAGCTCCAATAAGATCACCTTTGCCTGTGCGGGGTTTCAATTAAAACAGAGGAGTTACAACAAGGTGTGCAACAGCTGACAGTAAGGAAATGTTTCCTATTCGTAGCACACTGACCAAGGATGGCCTGGACCATGCCATCTTTAAGAACCTCCAGGGAACCCGAGCAGACAAAATAGTTTGCTTGTAGAGCATCTCCATGACGTATAAGGTATTCCCCTGGCGCACAGAAGGATGTCTTGATGTGCAGGGAGAGGGAGCGCAGACACCCTCTGCTGGCTCGCTCAAACACTGGCAGCTGCAGGATGTCTTTGTTAAGGTGCATGGCGATGTCAGCCCGCAGTTCATCTGGGAAGTCATGCAGCAGCTAAGAAAGAGGTCAAGAAAAAAATAAGTCTTCACCACTGAAATACATTTGACAGAGAAATGAATCTGCCCTCACCTCTCTGAGTCATATCATTGTCTCTTTTTACTGATTTAGAGCAGCAGTTTTAAAACGTTGCACTGTTAGGGAATACTTTTAGTTTAACGAAATGTGAAAGTGTCACTTATTGAATAAAACACACTGCCCGCATTGAAAAAGCAGCATGTCAGTGGGGACAACAGCAACAGCTTGAGTCATCTGCCTGGATCTGGTCAGTACTGCTACATGTATGCTCTCAGAAGCATTTTAATAGCATGTATAGCCTATACACAATACAATAGTACAATACAATACAATCAATGCAGTCCCCTGTTTTAGTAGGAGGAAAATACTGCAACATCTGTTCTGTCAAACTGATGTATGACAGATTGTTAAAAAACATGGCTGAGAGACATCTGTTGAAAACATGGTGCAGGAATTTAAGCTACTTTTCAGCTCATAGTGTTGGTTGTTCAGTTCACACACGTTTTAAGCCAAACCGTGTTTCCCTAAAGCTAACCAATTGCAACTGTACAACAAAGGTCCGGTATGCTTGTAGCTGGTACGTTGTGACGGTCATGCTGTTTTTGGAACATTGATAGAGTATATGTCGTTTTGGGAGTTCGCCTATTCAGTCGTTTAGCTTATGAGGATGTGTTGAAGTTTCAGATATTGTAGTTAGGAGGGATGTAAATACATCAGGTGCCCGGAAACAAAACAGTGTGATACTCATGTTTCCCTAATTTAGGAAAGAAAAAAATCACTTGGCGCTCCTTTAAAGTACTTAAAGACAGAACATTTTAAATCTCAAGACTTCTCCTCGGAAGTAGACATTTTTCCTTGAGTTACTGCCACTTTTACAGCCCAAAGGATCATTTTAATACTTTAATACCCACGGCTGCTAAATACAAGACCAGAACAAAGTAGAGATTGCGGTTTTACAGGTCGATGCACTCACATGATGTGCCAAGCTGCTCAGTAAAAACAGACACGAGGTGTTAAAGCCACCACGCTCTCAGAAACCAGCAGCTATGTCTGTTACCTTCAACAGTGAATTAATTATCTACAGATGGTGGTGGTGAGGGTGTTAATGAGCATTCTCTCTATTTCAACTCCTACTCTTGTAATTACAGGGAACTTCTCCTAGATCGGTCCTGGCATTGTTACTGAAGTTCTATTTGCAACAATGTGACGTCTACTTAAGGAAATAGAATAAGACTCCAGAGAGTTTGAGGTGACCCACATTTTAAGGATGACATTTATGAATGTAGAATCTAGCACCCACACAGTCTGTACTTTTCTGCACAAAAAAAAGATATTTCTGCAGCCCACGCACTGGACAAATCACGTACTGTAAAGTCACTTATTGAAAAGAGATTCACCTTACAGAAAAACTTTTTATAGGAGAACACTTCAAAATCTGTGATTCCTCACCCACCTCGTTGGCGTTGATGCCGTTGTTGACTGACCAAGTGGCCTGAAAGTACTCCAGCATCCTCTGCTTCAGCTGCTGAGGTAGCCGATGCACACGGATGAAATCCTTGAGATCCTTCATCCGGGTGTGGTAGAGGGAGCGGCGCGAGTACATGCGCTGGATGATGGCTGTCACGTTACCAAAGACCACTGCGTGCATCAGGGCTGGAGGTAGGAGAGCGAGTAAGATTATGATATCCTCAGATCATTTATCAAAATTCTGGGAGTTTTCTGTGAACCATAATAAACTCACCACCCATGAGCATAATGCAGATGGAGAAGATTTTCTCAGCATCTGTGTTGGCACACACATTGCCAAAACCAACACTGGTGAGACTGCTGAGGGTGAAGTAGAGGGACGCAATGTAGGCGCTGGGCATGGAGGGCCCACCCATGGTGCTGTTGATGTACGGGGTCTCCAGACGCTTTCCCAACTCCTGAAGCCAGCCTGGGAAACGAGGTTAGATGATGGTTGTATAAGAGTGATGTGGGTGTCTAAGGTGACTAATCATTGATTTTATTTTTTCTTTGTGTCCGCCTCAATGGACGACCCTTTCTCCTTTGGCAAGTGATATAATGGGTAATGGGTGATATAATGTAGACTGATATAATTCATTACTGGTGATATAATGGAATTACGCTGTGAACTAGACTTCCTCTGTGCTGAGAGGAGACGAGCTAGAGGTTGAAAGGATGCTGAAGCATTCAGGCATTCAAGCATGACCCACAGTCCTGGCCCTTTGGGATTGCCGTGAGAGACTATAAAAAATGTCACAGGACAGCTTAATGAGTGAGGATGAACATTATACTCTTGATTCAGCGGTGCTCACCTATGTCCCAGGTTACGGGGTCACTGCTTTCTATCTCCTTGCGTCCGATGACGTACCAGACACAAGCCATCCAGTGAGCCAGCAGAGCAAACACAGACATGAGCAGGGTTAGGACCACAGCGCTGTACTGGGAGTAGCGGTCCAGTTTCTGTAACAGGCGCAGCAGACGTAGAAGTCGAACCGTCTTCAACAGGTGCACCAGCGAGGTCTAGAAAAGATCAGCGGAACATTCAAACTTGTGGGTTTGGTGTTATATAATATTATATTTAGATGGATTTATCTGTAAAACCTGTGGCCCTCTTTTTGTCTTTTAACTTTGATTAAATTGTCTCTATTGAGAAGCACTTGTTCTGAATTTAGAAGTCAGAAAAGTTTTTAACGAGCGTTAGATTCAACAAAACCAAGGCCGGAGTTAGAGAGATGTCTTTGTGAGTCAGCTGAGGCCTGTGGCAAAGTAAGTCTAATCCATGAGAAGTACTAGTGTTCATCTGGAGGATAAAACTGAAGCGAACAGGCAAACAAGGATGCTCAGTGAAGTGGTTGAATGTGGAGGGATAATCATCTCCAGTCTGATGCTCTGAGGGCATAACACGACTAAAACATTGGCTGGTCTTAAAGTTGGCCAGGAGGAAAGTAAAAGACCTTGAGTGCTTATAGTGAACTCCAAGTAAACAGTAATCTTACCACTGTGATGTTGAAAGCGTAGAGAAGGTCAAACGGCAAAGCTGCGATCAGATCCACAAAGAACCAGGTGGTGCAGTAATGGAGGTAAATGGATCGGGCGTCGTACACCACCTGACCTGACTGACTGACGTAGGTGGTGCGGAAATTCAGGATGATGTCTGAAAAGGAGCAGGAGCAACGGAAATTCATCACAAAACAGAAATAATACATAAAAAGAAAAAAAAATTGCATGATTGCATGAAACGCCTAAACTGGGGAGTTTACTCAGACTAATTATAATAACTTATACAGAAATTAATTATCTTCACAATTATAAAATAGGTGATTAATTTGCAGCTCAACTGGGAAAAGAGTAATACATAAGTAAGAAGTATAAATTGTAATACACTTCATATAGTTTCCTGATTTTACAATAATAGCTGCAGTAGCTATTAAAGGTGTAATATCTAAGAACTGGCTACTTGTCAAATTCATATTCAAAACAAATTAGGGGGAAGCATATCACCAGAGTAACCGCTAACTGCTGCCTTATCTAGTTAGCTCAGTTAGCCGTGTAGCTAGTGATTCAGACCAGGAGCTTGGGGATCAGGGGGGTTTAAGTGTTTCCAACACTAGCACAAGATCTTTGGACTGCGACGGGTTGGGGCTAGCTGGTTAGCGTACTAACTTCAGTAGATATCTCTCCAACACATCATCATAATGTCAAAACTGCTATTTATTCACATTCTGTTTATGATTTTTAGTTAGTTTTCATCTAAAATCCCTACATATTGCACCTTTAAGGAAGTGAATATTGAAAAACATACATTTTAAAAATCCTCCTATTGATATTGGAGGCCAAATAAAAGTATCTGAAAGTAATTTTTAATATTGTAAGACTTTTATTTTGAGAAAAACTCTTTCTAGCACTTCATTGAGCATTAGAAACACACTAAATGGCAGCCAGGAATAACGACGTTAGCAATTTATCCAACATATTCCTGAATTCATTTAATATTTCCCTGGCATTGCATGTAACCTTCACTTGCAAAGACATTGAGATTGAATGGAGCGTGTACGTGAACTGAAATGAAACTGGTTCAGGAACAAGCATCCATCATTAAGCCTCCACTCTTCATTGAAACTTGCCCTAAAAATAATTTACTTTCACACAAAGGCAGTCTGTGAAACCAGGTGAGTTAATTTTGAGCACGAGTGTCACTGTCTGTCCCCAGACAAACGTGTTGAGTGTGAGGAAGTCAGCCTCATGACAGATGTGCTATCACACTTCCTTCGGAGGGAAAGTGGGACAAAGTGAGAGAAATCTAATTATGATCGGTAACCTGGGGCAACAGAGACACGCTGCGTGGGCGAGGAAAGGTGGGAGGTGTGGTTATGTTTAAGCCATCGCCAGGGAAACAGCTGCAGCTGCACTTGGAAAAACTATATTTGTTCTTAATTTAAAGTGAACATTGTTGTCTCTTCATAACGCCACTCAAGATGCTTCACCATAAAGGTCAGGTCTGCTGGTGTGCAGCCTGCAATCATTGTAGGAGATGTTACTTTAAAATTATATGGGAACAAACTACTAATTATCTGACTGACAGAAGAATACAATTGCCTACTATCTAGAGGCGGCCTTTTGTTAACTGAAGTTGTTTACAAGTTGGTGTTCAAATTCCTTTTTTATCATTGAAAATAATGTTGTTGTTTTTTGCAACGTCAAAAAGTGCATAATGACACAACTACAAACATTTTATGATAACATGTATTAAAAGGGCAGCACCCCAAAAATCAAAAATGCATATTTTTTCTCTTAGCTGTAGCTGTAGCGCTTGGCTTGCGGGGCTCGAAGCGCCGAAATATATTTTTTGATTTTGGGTTGAACTGTCCCTTTAATCAAATACAAATACATCATACCAAGAATGAAGAGCATCTCCACTGCTATGTCACTGCCTATAGTGCTGCGACTGACAAATGAGTGATGGTCGCTGCCCTCGTCAGGACTGACAAAGCAGATGTCGTAGGGCACGGCGACAGCGACATAAAAGGTCGCCAGCAGAATAAGCCAGTCCCAGAGGGCCTTGGAGATGCTGTAGTGAAGCAGGATGAAACGTGACTTCTTCACGGCCGCAACCTTGTACTCAGGTAGAGACGGTTTCTGGAACACACTCTGAAAAGGCAGCACACATAAAAGTCACATAAAGGATCCTGAGAGCAACGTGAGAAATTGAGGAGAGAGGACACTAATATTATAAATGTACTATTTTGAAGCTGGGCCTGAACCTTGAACGCTGAAATAATGAAAAAGGACAAAGAATGTGATTTTCTTCAGTGCCTACTGAGGTGGCGCTCACATGCAGTTATTAGCTCAGCACGAGAGAATGGTTAGCCAGGAAGCCTGATTATAATCATCCACTGCCATCATCGTAAACATGAGATTTACCACACATTTTGAATAGACTTGAATTAATTTATACATATTTATATATATAATTTATTTAGCAGTGGTTTGAAGATTTGTGTTGAAGTGCATTTTCTGATTTTCCTGAGAGGTATTCGTGCAATACAACTTTACTGCATGTCTCTTCACAGTAACTTTAAGATATTAGACAGAAAAACTAAAATGTGAGATTTACACCAAGTACAACAATCTGGTAAGTTCAGAAAATGACATCAGTTAACTGCAATGCAACCTTTAAAACCAGGAAAAGAAAAACACTTATGGCATATCACAATGTCTTTCATTACTGTAGTCTTAATTATGTTTAATTCAGGGGTTTTACACTCACATCGGCCAGTTTTCTCTTGCCCCTCTTGGAGAACAGGTTGGTCATTTGTTGCAGAATAGTCCTCCCCCTCGCTCGAGCTTGGGAAAAGTGCGATCGATGGCTTTTCCTGCTCTGATGAGCAGTTTCTGACATACCTGTGAGCAAAATAATAACACTCACAGAGTAAAAGGCAGATCCTGTCTTAGCCTCCAGTCTTTGCAAACGAATGTGCAGCACGACATTTTGAAGATGAAATTGAAGTAGGACAAATAACAGCCAGGCCTCACCGTCTCCTTGGCTGTAGTGATGGCTCTTCCCGTATGATTCACTGATGTCTTTGAAGGATAAGAGGAACAGCACCACCTCACCTTTCTCATTTTTAATTGGCACAATATCCAGGAGGCACCAAAATGGATTTCCTGCAGATATTGGAAAAAGTATTACACTTACATCTGCTTCAAGATCTGCTTGATCACATGAACACAATCCTTACCATTTTTCCTATAGAAGCAGACCTCTCCCTGGTACTCCTGCTGGCCCTCCAGAGCTTTGTCCACCTGTTGGATTACACTCTCACTGGTTTCGGCTCCATGGAGGAAGCCGCAGGTACACGTTTTCTGCATCACCTCATTCCGAACGAAGCCGGTCAGCTCACAAAACCCGTCGGAGCAGTACACGATGGGGTGGCCATAACGACCCTGAGCATTTCCCAGGAGGAAGTTACTGTCTGCGAGGGAAATAAAAAAGGTAGGAGGTAAAGCTACCGTGTGACCTGGAGAAATAATGGAACAACAGGGAATATTTTGTGGTTTTCAAACTGCACAGAAAGCAGCTCTGAGAGTGTAACGTTCAGACGAAGCGACCAGGTTCTTTGGTTGACTTTTCTCTTTCCTTACCTCTCCAGATTTGATTCATTTGTTGAGGCACCAAGAGAGATAAACAACTGTTTTTTTTCTTTATCTGAGACATTCTATTTGCTCTCAGCTCAGAGCCCTGAAATAGTCTAGTCTACATCAGAGAGGGCTTTGAAGTAAGCTGCTGGTGTGTATGAAGTCTGAAGGATATATGCAGGGTCCCAGCTGGCTCCATGGGAGACCAGCGAGGCTTTAGCCCTTAATTAGCATGTGGAGCGTGGTCGCATCCTGCCACTGGTTGTGCAATTGATTTAGTATTTACACGGCCAGACACACACACACACACACACACACACACACACACACACACACACACACACACACACACACACACACACACACACACACACACACACACACAAACACACATATTCAAATGTTGATTCATATCACTTTTGGGGACTTTATATAGATTTATGTTCATTCCCTGGAGACTTGCCCATAACCATTTCCTTAACCTTAACCACTGACCCACAAATCAGCTTTTTCAAACTTTGTTTTCCTAATAATGATCAATAATTAACTTTGGATCTTGAGGAACAGCATTACACTAGATTGCGCCTCCGGCCGCACTCATGTCAGCTAGCTAGTTTGACTTATGTTGCCTCTTGCTGATAAATCAACATTTGCTTATATTTAAGTGAAAAGCTGTTATTTATACCGCAGAGTAGTTCCTTATTTCTGCAGTAGGTTACACACAATAAACCACATGAACCTTCTAACAAAGCTTAGAAGCATATTTTAACCAAAACTTTAACATTCAGATATTACATAACAGTACATGCTCCCACAAGGCAAGAGACAGAATGCGTCTGTGTGTCAGGGATGCTTTAATGCCAGAGAAATAATGGAGGACATGAAGAGCTTTGTAAAATCACTTAAAACAGAGAAGAAATAAAAAACCTTGTTTGAAAAAAAAAATCTCCATTAACATTGTTACTAACTGCTGGAAGGTCATTTCAGGGCATTAAGTGTGGGCGGTGAAGCAGAAGAAAATAATCATGAATCTGTATTTCGACAAAGCACTGAAGTTCAGCTGCAAGATGCTGTTTGTCTCTTTAGTTATCAGACAGTAAAATGGGCTGAGTTAATCCATTTTTCACAAGATGCAGAATGATTTGTATAAAATAAATGATACGGGGTCATGCACTGGGGTTTATCGTAAAGATATGGCCATCACTCAGTGACTAAAGCATGTCTGCTTTCATTAGTCTGCACACAGCCCTATATCCCTTCAATATTTAGACAGAGTCAACTGAATGGTGTCTTCTTTCATTTCATTCAGTTGCTCTCTGGATGCAGGTGGATTAAATTTCAAATAACCATCTTTGTTTGACTATGCGGCAAGAACACTACAGTATAGTGATGACATAGCTGCAAAGACAACACCGAGCACCTGCACTGAGCCAGTTTTAATGAGACTGATTATTTGTTTCCTCCCTTAAACCTCAGAGCGTTAAACACACACTGATAATGCCACTTTATTCAGATGCATGCGGTTATAGATTTACCTGATGATCCTTATTTGTGATGTTTATACAAAGAAATATTCACAGCATTGAGGGGCCGTCGACAAGTGTTTGTTCCAGATGAAAAGACATGTGTTTAGTGATGTGTGATTATTTTCTGTCTGATAAGTGTGCACTAAATCTCGCAAGAACCTAAATTATTATCTACTGTATCTATGCTTGTGTTGCCATAGCAATCTGTGTAGGAAAAAATAAAACATATGGCAACCCTGCAATTTGCATCGAGGGGGGTTACCAAGACACTGTGCCCTCTGGATCTCAGATGTAGCCAATAAAATGTGTGCAGTATTATCCTCATTCTGATTCATATTTGATTCTGCATTTAGCAGACCTGAATGACTCTGATTGCTAACGTGCTAACAACCTGAATGACGACGATGAAGATGAAATGACTAAAACTGAGGTGCAGATTTTCTTCAATTACCTGATCACCTGCACACACCAATTATCAATATTGTGCAAATTAGTCAGATTCTTGTCTCTCAGCTGTCGCCTGCAGGAGCAGAGGCATATCTTGGTGGGATCCGTTACCGCCAGTTGTCAGGTCCTGTCTCTAAAATAAAGTCTTTCCACCACATCTCTCCTCTCCCTCAGCCTGTTTCTATGGCTTCATATTATTCAGAAGAACTGACAGCCATCGCAGCCTGCTGGCCAAAGAACTGTGCATCAGTGATTTCTTGTCAATAAATGCTCATATCCAAGCGTAGATAGAAAATCAGTGCATGTTGTGATTGATTATATAACAAAAGAACTGTAATTTCTTAGTCAAGTGAATCATTTTTATCATTGTTACATTTCCAATTCTACTGGGCGTTCTCCTTATGTTTCCTTTCACTTAAACTGCAGTCACTCAAGCGCAGTGATTCTCATCACTAATTATCCATGACAGCACTTATGAAGAGGAGAGATTCCAACACCTTCCTATGCAATTAGCAGAAGAGACTGTCGACAAGGAGGGAAAAAAAGCTACAGCCCTCTGTTACTGGTACTGTACTGACTGTGTAAGACCTCTGATGATATTTGAATGGCTTTTGACTTAATGCATAATTCATTTTAATTAATTCCCCTGCTCACATGGGGTCACACTGCATTCCTCTGAACCCTGTTTCACTTCACAATTGCACCACACATTTGTATTACAGTGTTTTCTTCTGCATTGAGACATGAATTGAAATAGACTTTCGGGCTCTGCAGTTATCAGCTGCTCCTCCTCACAAAGATGTCCTCACACAGAAAAGGTTTTCAATTCAAACTGAGTGAGATTCAAGGCAGTTCTTTGATTGAATAGTGCTCGGCTCTGCAGCCATCTCTTTGTCAGTTGGCCCCTTCACCTCCCACTCAGCTGCTTGGTCAATCCGCACACAGTGGCAGCTAAGATTGAGAAACTGCCTGTGTGTGCGTGCATACGATGTGTGTGTGTGTCACACGGAAGGAACGGACGATCTGTTTGTCAGACGGAGAGAGTGTCATCACACTGAATTTGTTAAGTTATTACATGCAAGGTCTGACCCGTAAATACACTCTCACACCTTCCATCGTGTTCTGGGAAGAGCTGTCCAGTGTCTGCTGAAGACTTTCTACTCGCTACTGATTCTGAGGCATAATGAGCACTAACTAACTTGGGCTGGTAGAACAAAGCTTAAACCAGCAGTCATGAACAGTCCTCCCTGTTAGGCTCAATTTTACTACCCCAATAGCACAGACTAGCATAGTTCCTGTGTGTGAGGTCTCTGAGTGCGTATCCAAGTGCATCTGCTACATCAAATGCAGCAAGCTTTGCACACTTTGGAGACTCCAAACAGGGAAATAATGTGATGTTGTACATAATAATGTTACTGTCTGGAAGGTTCAGATTGGCAACACATGAGAAGAATTTGCATTTGATGCATTTGATCCCCATTTGTGATGATATTGAAAGTCCTGCTGTGCTTTTTTCTCTATACAAAATCTGACATACTATTATTTTTAGTGCAATATCTGTGAAGTGTACTTATCTTTCTTATTAATATTTTCACCCCATTTTTCTATTATTCTATTTTATCTTGTTTTTTCATTTATTATCTCTCATTAAATCACTGTTTTATTCCATCTGCTTATGACTCTTGAGCTGCTGTAACAGGCAAATTCCCCCGGTGAGGGATCAATAAAGTCTTATCTTATCCTATCTTGTCTTGTCAGTTCTCAGCAATCAGCTACCTTACAAATTGGACCTTTACATTTCTTGTGGTTGCAGTGTTTAATTAGTTTTTTAGTCATAGTATTTAGTACAATTCTGTCATTTTTCTTTCTGGAATCACATACTTCATAAATGAGTGACACTACGCTGAAAGAGATCTGATGCTGATTGGGACATCTATTTTCAGCAGCAACAGTGCAAGCCAATTTTCAACGAAATATTAACACCTCCATTGCTTCGTTTGGACCTTGCATTTTGTTGCACCTCTCCTGCGACCATAACACCTTAGCACAAAAACACCAAAAGGATGTACAAAGCAAAAATCGATATCAGATATATACCAGCACATTTTGCGATAGTCCACAAAAATAGAACCATAAAAAGTTTAATATATAAGAAAAATACGTGAGAAACATTGTAAACCTGCTGAAAACATACTCAGGTAAGTGTGTGGATACATTTTCATTCCTTTTTTTCAATTTGAAATGACAGAAAAAGACAAAAAACAGTAAGCTCTACAGCTTTTCATATTGCTGTTGAAGAATACTATTGACATTTCTTTGTTGGCTCGTTTTATAGAAAGACCTTGAATGAAGAAAAAACCCCACACAGATCTCAACAGTGGAACATCCTAATAAGCAGCACTATAGCTCAACAAGTGTCTCTTCAGTTCCACTGTATCATCCTAGACAGAACTGTCCGTCTCAATTTCTAGTTCTGGTTCACTGTCATATAATAATCTTATAACTGGATCTCACTACTGATGGACACACTTGTTGACAGCAGTGTTTTTTAGTGCCAGTCACAATCCTAAAGTGGGTTACATAAATGCCAAAGGCTAAAATCCTAAAAGCTGCAGTAGGCTTGGCTGGTGGAGCTGCAGCTTCACAACTGAGATTCATTTATTGGCTGGACTCTTGATTTTAATTGAATTATGTGAATCTCTGAAGGAGAAGTATGAAACACAATGACTGCACTATTTTCACGATACAGTACGCCAAAAGAACAAAATGTGTGCACAACCAAAAAGGATTTACTGAATGTTTTTCTTCCCAAAAACTACATTTAAATTGTAGTCTAAGAATACTGCCAAGTGACATGTGCAGTGTAATAATTATTTTCTTTGACAATTCTTAAAAGCACTCCAAGAAACAACTGTAGAGTGAAATGAATGAAAATCTCCTCTCCATAATATACTTACGAGTGCCATCAAAGTGGTTTGCGATGGTCTCCAAGAAGGTGTTCTGTGGGGCGAGGAGGCCCTTCATCACAGGCATCTTGTACCGGATTAAGAGAAGGCTGCAGACTCTCAGACAACAGTTTCCATCAGTTGACTCCCCAAAGAGGATCAGAAAGAAAACCACGGCCCCTCTCCTCGTGCTGTAACTCCACAATATTCTACAGAAGTCCTGGTTGTTTCTGCTCTATGTTGTCGAAAGGAAACCACCTACTTGCGCCCTACAGAAATCTACAGCAGAGAGCTCGGAGGTGTTGCAGCGCTCTAAAGCTTCTCCCTCAGTGTTAAGATTTCAGCTTCAGTTGCGCATCCCTGTGCTCTCAGCACTGCTCCAGTATCACAGTGAAGCCTCAGCTTCCCTTCAGTCGGTCTGACTCCCCTCACCATGGTTAGTGCCATATCAGAGTCCCCTGCCTCTCTCTCTCCCTCCCTCCCTCTATCTCTCGCAGAAGAGCCTGAACCATCCCGCTTTCCTGCACATTGTGTATTTGTTAGTTATCTCTCTTACCTTCTCTCTCTTTCTCATACAAAACCTGCATCCTCCTACTTCTCGCTCCCTAGAGAAGTTATTAGGCATCTCTTTCTTTCTCCATCTGCTCTCCCTTTCTCTTTCTCTCCACCTCTCCATCATTTCCAAACCTGGAGAGGATGACATACTGCTCTGTTCTGTTGCTCAAATTGTAGACCATTAAACTGTTGTATACAAAGAGCTCATCCTGTACACTGTAAGTACTGAGAAACACAAAAAGAGAGCCTTGTCATGTGTCGCCTGCTGTTGTTTTTCTTTTTGTTAGACTTTTATGTAAAGATGAATCATGCTCCTTTATGGACATATGGAGGTCAGAGGTCAGGTTTAAAAAAGAGCAGAACAGGATGATGATTCACGGTCTGTCTCAAGGACACAAAAGTTCCTCGGCTGCTAAGCTTGATGTCGTCAGCAGCTTGAAGGATGTATCTGCTGGCTGTCTGTATCCCCATATGTATTTCACATTTCCTTTGCTACCTATACTGTGCATAAATAAACACCCACACACACACACACAGACAGCTGCGGTGTAAGCTTACATGTATACACACAAAGATACTGATGGCATTTCTAAACAAAAACACACGTCTTTGTATAGCATCCTTGATAACTTTCGCTTTCCTCGAGGTTCCATACGGACGAGTGAAGCTGCTGTGCACAATCACACACCCACTGAGACCTGACATTTCATTAATGCAAAGCTCATTATAATCACATCCATGAAGAACCTATTAAAACCAATGATAGCTTTCATATCATAAGTTATTTTAGTTTGGACTGTTTGCAAAAAGATGTTTCAGTTATATACCGATACACACAAGAGTCATTTCGGTAGATGTAATGCACTTTTAAAGCCAACATGAGAATTAATCTAATTATTATGGTAAAATAACCACAATAAAACATTTTGCTGAGCACTCCGCAGTGTATCAAATGAGCTTCAGATGCCTCAAAACTGAGAACGCAGGCAGACAGCTGTGGAAAACAATCTGGCTCCCCTTAATTTGTATTCACAGCAGTTACAATCTGGACTGTGTAAGATAAAATGATTTCTGTTCTCACAGGAACAACAAAACAATAAAATGTCCTCAAGAATAAAAAAACAAAGATTTGTCAATGTGAGTATCATGTAGCCTATACTGTATGCGTTAGTATAGCTTACTGTTGGCCCAAGAGGCCCAGGCAGTGACAGTAAGCACTGAAGTTGTTGATTATTTTAGAACGTGAACAGAAAACCCAAAAGTATCATTCAGCATCATAAAGCATCTTCTCGGCAAAAAAAAGACTTCACACAGCAAAGGCCAGTGTTACGCAACAAGGAGTGGGACTTTGGGTCAAGTCAGTTAACAAATGGTAGAAAAGAAATCTGATAACATCCGATATTTATCATTTTCTAGTAAAAAAAGAAACATTTCTGGAGCTTCACTGCAAAACAGTGCTGCAGCATTCTCCTAAACAGATGAAGTAGATGGGGACTCGTTTTAAAATGTAAAGAAACAACTGGAAAAAAGAGACACAAAACACAAAATGGCCCCGAGCAGCTCCTCTGGCGTAATCCAAATGTGTCTCTGTGTGCTGTGCTACAGATTAGCCCCCAAAGGTGAGAAAAACAGAAACAGAAATTGTAGTAGAACAATTGAATATAGATAGGTTATCATCTTGATCCTCCACATCACTACCTGCCTCACTTTTTAATCATATCAGCACCATCTTGTGGTCTTCTTCACTCCCACACTTTCAAGTGTGAGTTGAGATGCTGGGCTTTGATTCAATGTAACTGCACCAGTTTATTGGGGAGTGGAGGGGGGTCAGATCTTTTATTTACTTTAAATTCTCTCTTTTACTTCGAAAAAAAAAAAGTGCTACACCTTTATAGCCCAATACCCCAACTCAAAGAAATGCAAGCCCAAAGATATGTTGTCAGCTTTACATTTTTTATTACACCACAATGTCTTCTCCATATATGTACAATATTTCACATCTTCATAATGTTATCTGCAAATGCACCACATTCAAAAAGGCACTATTACAGGAAAATCACAAAATTGTTTCTACATGAAATAAATTTACATTTTATAAATTAACTAAATAAGTCCCATACTCTTTCTCAATGAAGTATTTAGCTCAAAACAGGCGTTGTAATGGTTGTTCCTGACTGAGCCATCCAATCCATGTACTGCTGTGCAGCCCTCTCTTCAGTCCTCTTCCCCATAGTCAGGATCCCTGCTGCCTGGTTGGAGCCATGGAGGAGCTGGTGGAGTCGGCTCTGCAAGCGATCTTCTTCGTCTCTACGTTTACCCAGAGTGAGGATGCCGGCGGAGGCATCTCCAGTCAGTGGTCCCCCTAAGGTCTTGCTGCCGGAGCGACACAGCAACACATAGAGGCGACAGGAGCGGGCTGGTTGTCTGCAGCACTCAGACATGCTGTGAGCATCACATGCCAGGTGAGACAGCAGCAACATCAACACCAGCACCAGGACTTTCTGCTGGGCAAAAGAGAGAGTTTATACTGATACAAGATGACGATCTGAACAAAGAGATATTTATCTGCATGTCTTTGAAATGTCGATATTATTTAATATGTATGTTTTACACATATGTTACAAGTTGCTGAGCACATCTTATTGATCGATTGATACAAAAGCCTGAATCAAGGATGGAGAGACAAACTCCTAAGAACAAGAAATATTAACAACTGAATTTCTAATATTATGATGCTCATTTATATTTAGAAACATAATTAAATCCTGATCTTGAGTCATGGATACACAGAGTCTCTCCAGGACCAGCTGTTAGGGTAATGGTACTGCACACAATTATTGATCCATGCATAAAGGACATGAATCATCACTTAATCTCTATTAATCTCACACTGACATTTACATGCTAATACCTTAATCTCTAGTCATAGTGGTATTACATAAACAAAATCATCCCAAGCCAATAATTTTTGTTAAATGCAAATCATGTGCATTTGGTTTTAATGATGGCTAAGCAACCTGCCTAAAAATGATTATCTTTGTTTATGTTTATAGAAATGGATACACAAGAACAAAAAGAATTTGCAGCCCCTGAACCAGGTGAAATACAGTTTAAAGTCATTGAATAAAATGCCTGATGCCTGCCTCGGAAAGTTTTTCAAAATTCTTTAAATGTCCAAGGTGAGATTGACCCCTTGGACGGAGAAAAGTCTGTCCAAAAAAGGTTTCTGTGGCACTGTGGTTTCATCGTGTACATGGTGAAACAATGTCATGCATACATGTCATTTACACTGGGGACATGTCCCCGACTCTTTTTGAAATAACCAATTTTGTCCCCATTATTTTTTTATAAGAGGCTAATTAGTTGCAAATGTGCTAAAAGTTTCCTGTTGTGATTATCTACTCTGACATCATACAATTCCCTTATTACGATGCCTAAAATCACGTGTTGAAGACCACGCTAACATTTTTTTTGTCCCCACCACTTTTCAACATAAAGCAACACCTTTGACGTCTTTTGATATCTACTAACACAACAAATTTATCGAAATACCTCCGCTACCTCTGTCTTGATGAGGTCAAAAGAATGTGAAAGTGTGAAGGAAACAATTCTTGAGAAAAATTTGTATAGAAGTAGAAAGACATGGTCACAAACAAACTCCTACAGGAATAACCACCCTTACACAACTTTTAAAACCGTGAATTTGCAATGTCAAACAAACCTCTCACTAGTTTTTAAAATAAAAAAAAAATCTAACTCAAGCTTTCTCACCCTGTTAGACGAGTCCATCCCAGTAGCTTTCTGGAAATTGGTGGGGAACCACGTCATCTTCTGGCCGGTGTGAAGTGGAGTCATCTGATCTTCTGATGTCCCAGGGAAAATGACAAGTGTCTTTTATATCGATCTGTGATGTCCACACCGATGGACGTCATTAAGGGCCAACCACAAACACAACACACAACCAATAATTCTCTTGCTCATTTAAAGGGCTGATGTCGAGCTCCTTGCCATTAATTAGTCTCCTGACGTAGATCATCTCCTAGGCACTTCTCTGGACCTTTGACGAACTGCAGGTATTTCTTTGTGGCCGCATGCCAAAGGTCTACGAGGACATACCATTGTAATGAGTGGTGAGGGACACAAGTTAATTAGCTAATGTGTCCTATGAGTTCTATAATATAAATAAAGAGAAAGCCCAGATGCCCTTTCTTAGTTTGTAAAGCTATTTCAAAAGCCATGCTAACGAGGTTATAGGTTTTTTTCCTCTCAGACAAGAGGCGTCATATTGACACACGAAGAGCAGTTTTGTGTGTTTTTCTTGCTCCTACAAAAACTGCGGCTGGTGACGTGAGCAGTGTTGATGAATCCATGGTACCCAAAACTTAGAGTAGGCTCATTTAGCAACATTCTTGTTATACTGTCTGCTTTATAAACTGGCTCTCTCATTAGTCAACATAGCAGGATAACAAAAATCATTTGAAAGCATTTATTGACTTTCAGATTGTTGTTTTTCGTCCCTTCTTCCTCACAGCCACTTAGTTAATATCTGTTGCCATCTTATGGACAACAGGGAGCATTGCTCTAAATAGACAAACTCATGCATGATATGATAAATGGCCTACTTCTTGTTTCTTCGTAACAAAAGAATTTCAGATCAGCAGAATTAACAGTGCATTGCAGTGCGTCAAAAGGAATCAATAAAGCTTTTGAAAGGCTTTATTGATTGCTTGGGATTCACTGTGACAGCTGCTTTCAAAATGCTCTAAAGAGCCTGTGACGTCTGTTTGAATGCAATTGACAAAGCCATTCTGTGAACCCTGCGTTACTTAAAGTATTTTCAGCAAAATGTCACTCCACGTGCTGATTGATAAACTGCTGAAATTACTAAACGGGCATATTTCACTTCCTTGTAAAAGACATTAAAGAATGAGAGGAGACAGGATAAACAATGAAGCCAGTTTTAATGGGCCACTTAAAGGAGCTTTTACAGAATCCACACTCACTTTGCAGTGAAACACATGTCAAGTTATTGTTTGACCCTCATGTTCGTGGCGCTAACCCGTAATCCCTCGTTCCAGTCCCACATGCACTGGTTGTCCTGATCGGCACCACAGAACAACAGGTGTCAAATCACTGTATATGTGGAAGTTAATGTTAAAAAAGAATCTGAATATCAATAGAACTAACAACAATTATTATAATAGCAATCATTAATGTCCGTGTCTGCAAGAATTATTATAGCAATATATGTTCCTTTTACATTTTACATACAGTTTACATCTATATTCATTTTATTTTGTGGTTTTATTGACAGCAGTACCATGTTCCTGTTGACCTTTGACCTCTAACAGGCAGGGTCAAATATAACATTTGTGATTGGCTGGTGAGCTCCGCCACTTTCGGACGTGGGCTAGCTCCACCCTGGGGGCCGAAACACCAAGTCACGTAACGTCACACACACAACCCCTGGGGAGGAGACGAGGAGACCCTTTGGGGGAGAGTCCAGGAATGCCGGAGAACTTATATCCTAAGGAATGACACTGGAGATGTGTGGGGCTCGATGGAGGGTGACACCAGTGAAGGGTGCGAGAAGTGCATCGATGTGACTAAACACACACAACGCTGCAGTTTGTTTTTTCTATTTTATCTCTACAGCTCCCTGGTTTGCCCTGAAATGGTCGTCTGTGACTCCTACAGAGCTCAGCCTGGTCGAGCTGCTCTAAAATGAAAATGGCCTCCTCTTCATCAAAAGGAGTGAGGGGTTTGTACTTAACATTATGCTTAAAATGTAGGAGGAAGAGTGTGAGCATGACAAAATAAAAGCTCAAAGACATGCCGAGGAGTCTCTGGAAACCAAAAGGCAATATGTGGCAGAAAATGCCAATGTGAGGTAAAGCCTGTACCCACAGAGCTAGAGTACATAGTGGAGGGGCATGTAACTAGCACTGCCCAGAGAGAGACATATCTAACTCACTGATCCAACTGCTGCTATGCAGAAGCACACACCAGAAGTTAACCTTTTTGGCTTTTCACAAGAGAGAAAACAGAGGAGACCTAAACTTCTTGGCTCAGATGGAAGATTATCTTCCATATCTGCGAGAAAAGTAAACATCATCTTTTCCAGTTTTCTACCTGTTTAGAAATGTGTAACTGAAGTGTGAGGTCTCTCTTTATTTTCTCCTTTCAGACTTGTGTTTCACTTCTAACACGACGAGCCTTCCTCAGCATCATCATCTCTTTAATCCTCTCGGCCACCTCCTCCATCTCCCTTTCTATACTGGCCTCTGGCTTTTTGTCTACACCCTGCTGTTTCTCCATCTCTACCTCGCTCTCTCTGTCTCTCTTTGGGTCTGATTCTCTGTGGGCACAGGCTGCGGGTCAGCAGGATCCCACAGGATCCTCACAGACCGTCTCTTTCTCGGGGAGGGTGTCCAGAGGTCCTGCTGCCCTCTGCTGCTGGCTCTGGAACTGAAACTGGAGCTGGGGTATGGGTGGGGGTTGAGGATACGCAGGTGGTTTTGAAACAGTTTGAACCAGAGGGAGAGCTGGTAGCTGGGGGTTTTGTTGGGGAAGGGGATGGAGATAAGCCTGAGGTGCGGTGTGGGATATGGGCTGAGTTTGGGACTGATGCAGTGGTGGGGGTTGTGGGTAGGGCTTAGCCGGAGGCTGTTGCTGTATCTGGACCTGCTGCGGCTGGTGGTGCGGATGGTGTTGGAGCTGGGGGGAAGATGCTCCGTTCTTACTGAGACCACAGGACTGAGCTGCACAGTGGATCTGACGCAGAGTGTCCAGTGCCTCGCTCTTAGCGTGCTTCAGCAGGTCTGCCTGGCCCTGAGATTGAGACAGAAAGAGGGTTAACAGCACATATCAGATTACCAGATTTTAAGGCCACAGAAATAACAGGAAACATCTTTGATATCCATTCCCTCAAGGCAGCTTTTTACAGTGTACTTTTTATGACGGCTATGTCTATAATGCATTATAAGCACATTCATAATTCAACTACCATAACCTTTGCCAGTTATAAAGACACATAGAAAACGGTGCTGTACTAATGGATGATGAAAGGTTATAAATTATTTCTGAAAAGGAGTAATGTCTTATAAAGATTTGTAAAATATATGCATGAATTTGAAGGTAGCTCCAAAAACAGAGGGGGCAACAGAGTAACTGACAACTGCTGCTCTTTGCTTTCCTTGGCTGAGGACTTATGAGGAGTATTTGCTCATTCTGCCGGCTGGCAAGTTAAGTGTAAGACTAAAATAAAATCAGAATGATCATCCAAGCCATGTCAGGTCTTTATTTGCCCAGACTGTTACTAATCTGTTGAGCAGTTCTCTATACGTCTGACGTAGTGGTAGTTATAATGTGCTTTGTTAACCACGATTGAGATTCTTCTTTAAAACAGTGTTGTCACTTTATATGATGGTATAGAGCTTTATGAATGCTGAACTTATGATAATTTATGTCCAACACTTTATAAACCTTGTTATAAGTTGTTTTGCATGGTTATAAAATGGTTATGTCTTATAAATGTGCATTAAAGATGGTACATTTCAAAGGAAGCTCTGCCAGGTTCAATAAAGATGAAATAAGAGGGATCAAATCTGGTAGTGGAGTAGGAATATTTTTTCCTGTAGTGCATTAACTAAGAATATGCAGAAGAGGGCAGTATAAACCCACTGAATGAAGGCCCTTGGTTGCCTGCCAGCTCTTCGCACTGCCCCTCTCAGTTGGTGCACAGTGCTGTCATATGGTGATAATGTTATACTACATTTCTGCTCTTTATTTGGGAGCACCCCAGAGATGAATATCCGCCATATGTGGAGGAAGCGGTCAGGGCAGGCATCCTGCTTTACTGCACTGTCAAGTCAATCTGGGCCACTGCCATGGCTGCCTGCCTCCTTCAGCTAGCTGTCTCTGCCATGTGGAAATGTGGTACAGTCTTCTCCACAGGCGGTTATTTCTGTGTGTGAGAGGTGCTGCTATTATTAGAGCTGGTCAAAATAAAAAAGAGAATCTGACCACATGCTTTTATAAACTCTCTCCTCTTCTACGGCCTTTAAATACTTGACTCTTCCCCTCAGGGCTCTCATAGCCACAACCCCCTCTGTTTCAATGTGTCTGCTCCAACACTTCCTCTACACCACCATCCCTCCAACATCTGTTCACAGGCAAGTAGAAAGCACTTCTCATCTGTGAATCTACATATTTTCCCCTCCCTCCCACTCTGGACTCTGTCTGACCCGCTGTGACAGCTCGTTAAGTTAACATCCCTGTGAAGAGGCGCAGGCTGACCCGCTCTGCACCGGACTCGAGTGTAAATGGTGAAAGGGATAAAGTTCTCAGCGCCACAAGGCAGGCACGGCCGTCTGACATATTGCACAATGAGTAGAGGTGCTGCCCTGCACACAGCGCCCGACGCTCGACTCCCAGGTGATGTCAATATGCTGCAAGTGGCCTTTTTACCTGAGCCACTCTAGCACGCAATCCACGAGCATGAATAAGTCATATGTTTGGAAAAAACAGAAATTATGTAAGTTGTGACTCACCAGGCATAAAATAAGACAGCGAGAAGCCAGTCCTGTGCTGCCAGAGCCAAATCACGACTGCACTCGGTACATTCACCCCTACAGCTGGCCTAAAGCTATCCACAGGGGCCTAAGCCCAAACAAGGGCAGCCACCAAATCCCACCAGTATATCCTCATTTAATTCTACCCTAATCTCCTCCTTGTTTATCAAAACCAGTCCATCCCTTCAGTAAAAATATCCCCTGCCTTTACTGTACAATACAATAAAGTTGTAGACGTAGGTACAAAGTGGTTTATGACAGTGGAGTAGGGGTGGGCAACACATGTCAGAGACTGAGGTATTTAATGTCATCTTACTTCTGTTTTCAAACTAGCAGATCTGTGCTACATGAACATGATCCTGATTGCACAGTTACTTTACGTGGTTCATCCTCGGGTGAAATTGAATTTAGGGTCATTTACTGACCCAAAGCGTCAATATTTGACGACCTGGGTATGAGACTCGACGATCAACTATCTTTCTCCAGAATCGCCCTCTCCACCTTTAGGGCATGACTAACCGAGGCCCTGCTTAAGTAGCTCAGAACAAGCGATTATATGTTTTTTGAGCCTGTTCTTCTCCTTAAAAATGACTACAATAGACTTAACACTTGCCACAAAGCCTCTTTTTTTCACTTTGACTTTGAGGTGCAGGAGAGTGACAGGGTGGTATCACTTTAAATGGCAAATTCCCTCATTCACCCTGACAGCTCTGATCTGACTATAACTGTCAGAGTAAAGGTGGAGAAGCAGTTGCTTCCTCACAGCTTCCCCATCATCTACCGGCATGCGCTTCCAGGCCTGCTGAGGATTTGGAGAGGTTGACAGGTGAAATAACTGCCAGCCTTGGCAAACATGCACCAGGCGCACACCAAATGTTCAGTATGAGGCACAATTTACAACCGAAGAATGGAAGGAGGAATAGAAAGAGTAGGAGGAGGAGGAGGAGTATGTGCAGCCAAGATGCCTTCATGTTGATAATGTGTCTCATGGAAGAAATTAGAGGATGAGGAGAGGATGAAAGCAGGAAGTGTGTGTTTTGGAGAGACTCGGCAGGGATTGGAGGAGTTGGATGAGTTTGGGGGTGTATGCAGTGCGGGTGAGGCAGGGATTAGGTTTGGGTGTCCATCTGTTTAGCTACTTAAGCGTCATGCGTTTCCTTATTCTAAAGAGGGCAATGAAGCTTAATTAAGATAAATCAGGCTGTTGCACATACAGCTGCTGTGTTAACGCAAGAAAGACTGCTAGAACACAAATACTTTGAACCCGGATTTACCAGCGCTGTACACATAACCTGCACTAGTACTAAAATGTTTAGTTATTTAATCAATGGGTCAAAACAATTAGCAGAAACAGTTTGATAATCAAGTACTTAGTATGATCTGAGTTAAATTCAGCTTTCCAAATTCGAGGATTTGCTGCTCTCGTAATTAACAGTTTTATATCGTTGTAAATTAAATCCATTCAGACAACAAGTCGGACAAAACAGGCAATCTAAAGATGTCACCTTGATTTCTGGGTATTTGCAAAGATCATTTTTCTGATATTGTCCGACATATTTTCATATTTTCTGACAAAACTATTAACCACTTAGTTGAAAAATTATCAATAGACGTATCGCTCATGAAAATAATTGCTAGTTGCAGCCCTGACCTTCACCATCTCTCTATCTGATGAGGCAGACATGAAAAGGCAAAAAGGAATCAAACAATCAAACATCCATCTAAACTCACGCTCAAGCACAGAGCTCAGCCAAGGGAGCTTCTTCACTCAATACTAAATGATTTCAGGGTGATGAGATGAGACGAGATAAAAATATCCGGGCTGCTCTGTCCTTATTTAGCAAAACAGGCCCACTGTGCAGAGCACAGACTGAGCAGCATGTGGTGCTTTATCAGTGCTGGTATTACCACTGCTGTTCAGAGAGGCAATGAGGGGATTGGGTAACCTTATCTTCCAGTGTCTGAGTCAAGAAGGCATTTTGCTGAGCATCATCTTCACTGCCTGTGTTGAGGGCTGAATGTACCCTTATGAGAAACAACAGAGCAGCATGTTCGTGTGTACAAACAAGTGTGAACAATCTTATCATGTCTGACAAGATAGTTACATGAGCAAATAAAAAAAACTTGGAATCGACAGTAATTAATTAGGAGATTTAGGGATTAGAGAGGAGGCAATACAATTAGCCTGTAAAGCTTTCTTGAGACACCAAGTAGTTTAAGCTCAGGGTCTGGGATTGCTGATCCAGCTGGTTAAAGTCTGAAAATTAATACATGGGTCTTTGTTGTGCTGAAGGTCACGTGACAGGTGTGGCTCAGTCCATCTCACCTTGAGGACAGTGATGTTCCAGGCGTAGCTCTCCATGGCTTTCTGAAGCTTGCGGCCTTTCAGACCTTCCTTTGCTCCGATACGATGCAGGTCCTCATGGAAGTCCAGACCTGGACACACACACACACACACACACACACACACACGATATCACTTTGTTTAGTTATTTTTACTGATTTATTTGTTTATTTTATAAGGATTATTTAGGTTCATATGACTTTTCTTATCTGTGTCAGCCTGTTTTCATTTTACTCTCTTATCTGTGTGACATTTTATGTTACAGGATAATGACTAATGAATTTGAACAATGAACAATGCGAGTTTGTTTTTTGGGACATTTTGGTTAATTTCTCAGAGAATAATGCATGGATCTTGATCAGGCGTATTGAGGTGGCTGGTATCTATGAATAAGTACAATTTGATGTGGATCTAAATAAAAATCTGGATCTAGCAGATTAAAATGTGTTTTATTGGATGTTGGATTAGGCTTGATTGGATTACAGGGGACTGTTGGGCCTTGGCAGAGTTACGCGCTCTACTGAGTGCCATTACAGTTATTTATATTGTTTTGTTAACGTTTTTTTTAACATGCTTATTATGAAGTCAAATAAAAATCAAATCAAAATACATGATTATAAATATAATACACAATATATAGTCTATTTAGTAAAGCCTAAGAACATAATTGCAATGCAAAAATTACATTTAGAAAGTCATAAACAACTTTACCACACAGACAAACAGAACCTGTCTCTTTAAGGCCCCCTCCCTCCTAAAAACCCAGTCTCCCCTGATTGGTCGGCTCACACATGCCTGAGCCAGCACTGCTAACAACAACAGAGCAGTCGATTCTTACATGCCAAACAAGCCGCTAGGCATAATTAACGAGGCGTTTTGAGAGCAGTGTTTTCTGTGGGAGAGAGGAGCTTCTGTTGGTGCGAACGTTGACCTTTTTAACTTTCAAAATCTTTTACATGCACAAGAGCCTTTATAAAACACTCATAGAATGGAAGAAACCAAAAAACAAAACAAAACAACATAATAGGTCTCTTTTAATAATACTATTAATAATTTGTCTGCTCTTATTTTTTCTTCAGTCTGCACCACATAGTGTGCAGAACAAAAGGCATCCAGTCAGCTCCTCACGAGCACCTTAATGGCCACAAAAGCACCTCACCATACAATGTGCTGCATTGCTAATGGGGCTAAAATTGAAGTAGTGCAATGCAAGCTAACCTTTAATTGGTCTATCAGTAGCTTCATTTAGCCCTGGCAGACCATTACTAATCCTCTGGGCTTTAAGAACAAACTCCTCCTAATGCTGTATGTCTCAGCCTGCTTGTCAGTCTGTCCCTGACAACTAACCTTACACCACTCCACTTTTGATTCGCCGCAAAGACATTGACGAAACATAAGACGCAATAAATCACAAAAGCCCTCCCTCATGAGTCATTCATTCTTGATTCCTCAGCTCTTTTACCAAAACTAGTTGACAGATACGGCACCTCAAGAGAAGTCTTTAATTAAATCGATTTTCGTTGAAGAGCCGGAGAATTAGCTCAGCCCGGTGGCAGACTCTTGCTTCTTTTTAGAAGAATAACTCTAGACTCAATCCTGGACGACATTTCCCAAGGGTAGAGATAACATGTTTGTAAGAGAGCTTTAAAATATTGAACAATAAAATGTAACATTCAATGCGCTGCTTACAATTTGCATGATAAAAGAATGCAATGCTCTCCCAATATAGTCATGCAACTACATTGTCTACAAAGTGCCTACAAACATGTACAGTACTTTTTTAAACATGAAAAAAAATCCCACAAGTCTAACTCCTGTTCAAAATACTTAACTTGAGGCTAAGATTCACTTTGCTCATATTTTCTGAACTACCTCAAAACACATCCCAACCTGGTTTTCTTTGAACGGCACCAAATGCAATCCTGCAACCTGACATCAGTGTGTGTTCAACATTTTTCTCCAACAGACTGAAAACAGATCTAAAAAAAAAAAAAAGTAAATACAGAAAATACTATATGTGGCCTCAGTGGACATCAGACCCTGCAAAAAAGAGCCAGGACCCCTGCTGTCTTTAATTTCCATATAATTGGTGATGTACAGCCATTGCAGAATATCTGTTTCGGAGGCTGAAAGTTGTGTTAACAGGGTTTAGGGCTGATTTGATCTTGTAATCTGGTGTAGTTAATGGGCCGCTGCTGGTGCAGAGCTGAGCCGAGCTCAGCGATCACAAGACTTGGGCAGTGAGGCAGGCAGAGAGCTGAATACGAGATGGAATTAGCTGGAGGCGTCTTGTCGCAATACAGCCTCTTCAAGCATTTAATTTCCCAATTATTAAGCATCCCCCCCCCCAACAGTCGCACAGTTGCTGTCTCCTAAACTCTGAGAAATGTGAGTTAATAAACAAAAGGTGGGCCCCATGGTGCACTCAGTAGAGACAGGATCGTATGCTTTGCTTCTCTTGTGGAAACAGAAAGACAGAGTATGAGTGCTTAGACAGACATCGACAACATTTCTGACTAGACACACACATACACACACACCTCAGCAAAGGCTTACAGTGTCTGCATAGAGCAGAGAGGGTTTTTTTGCCTTTGTAATGAGTCCTGCAGCAGCCCATCATACACACCGAATACACATGCACAAAAAATAGACAGCTTCAGCCGGAGAGAGAAAGGTAAGTAAATAATAAAATCAAACAGAATCTCCCAACAGGATCTGATGAAAAGAAATGATGAAAACAAAGATGGGAATGGAATGGGTGGGATGGAGCTACATACAGTCTGATCAGCGTTTCAATAATTTATCTTGAGTCATACACACTGCAGAGAGGCAGAATATCATCACTGCAAACAGAAAATGGGATTTTCCAGGGAAACAATGACTGTAAAAAGCCAAGGAAGACAAAGGGAGAGAGATGTCTTTATCCCTTGGATTTTCATGGTAATGGAATCCACATGGAGCGGCCTCAAACCATACGAACACATCTGAGGTGGTCAGTCTGAGTCTTTGCATGGATGGAAAACATCAATAAATAAGCACAGTCAGGCTTGCAGGAGCGCAGCAGTTTCTAGACACACACAGTGAGCTTGCACCTGTTCCAGGGCCTGGTTAAAGGTAGCCGCTGTTCTACTAGCATCTATAACTCACTCTATAACTCCCTGTCTTTCAGAGAAGCTGTCCATAATGTACTCTCAGCAGCAATTTAAGGTAGCCGTGGTGCACGATCACAGAGTACTTTTCTCTGGACTGTGTGGGCAAGCACTGGGTTGACTGACATCTCACTCTGATGTTCATTCTCTTGTGTTACAACTATATCATCTTTTTTGGTACATGGGGTTTTGTAGACATAAGCTCCTGTGTGGGTATGCTATGGCCTATAGTCAATACAATCCTTTAGATTCTAAGTCGATCATATGTTTTGTATGTAAAATCAAAGCAGAGTACAATATTTCTCTCTGTATTAGGGGAGTGACATGGTTTGGGTTGTTTCTTTTTGTATTTCCTGTTTTATTTTGTCGTTATATCCTCTCCTGTCTTGTGACTTTCCACTTCCTGCTCACCTGTGTTCCCAGTGATCTTGTTCCATCCTGTGTTCCTGCGCCTTCCCTGCTCTCCCTGATTTCCCTTATTTCCTCTGCTCAGTCTTCTCACCTGCGTTTCTCCGCCTCTCTCCACTTGCTCCTCATCCCCTCATTAGTTTGGTTTGTATCCAGTCATTAGTTCAGTCTTTGTAGGTTTGTCTGTTCTGTTGCGCGTCTCCAGTGTCTGTTCCTCATTCCTTGTGTCTTCTGTGTGTTTTTATGGTTTGCCCTCTGTTTTTGTAGCCTATCACTGTTTAGTTTTCTTGATTTTAATTGTCTTTTTTGTTGCCTGCCTTTTTGTTACTTTCATTTTGAAATCTTGCATCGTTGGACTTTTTGGTTTTCAGCTCATTATTAAAGCTCGCTTTTCTGTTCTGGAGATTTATGCATATTTATGCACATATTTAATATGATAATGAGTGGCTCATTTGAACATAAAATATCAGATAACTTATTATATGGAAAGTAATTGTCTTAATGTAAAAGTTCAGCTGAGGAAGTTTCATGTTGATCTAGTTAATTTGTATTATTTATACATTTTTCTCTAAAAATGTATGGCATTTTATAATGCATATCTTTTAATGCTTTTTTTCTCACAGTGAGTTTCTGAGGATCTCCGGTGTAGAGGGATAATGGCGTCTGCTGTAAAATGAGGAGGTTTTTTTTTTAATTGGTGAGTTGGGAAAACTTTGCACATGCTAGTTTGTTAGCTTGTTTGTTTGGTTGTTGATTGTACTTTGCTGATGTGGTTTTAGCTTGAAATGATTTGCATGAATAGAGTTACGAGACTCTAAGCTTTCCAACAATGTATGGCGTTATCTGTGTTTGTATTGTTTGCCAAACTGGCCGAAACTGGTTAACTGTAGTTGCTGAATGTAAACAAAATAATCACCATTTTCAAACAGCCTTCAGTTACTTGCTGAAACACATTGAGCTGAGCACATCGGCACAAAAGCCCAGGAATGTGTTTAAAATGTTCAGAAAACAAAATCCTTACTTGAGAAAGCCCTTATAGAAACTAGTGGAGCGAAGGCGAGTTAGGAGGAGTGGGAGTTATGCTCTCCATGCAGATTAGATATGCATACGGCCGGTGTAAAGAGTATACACACAGACACAAATACACAGCGGTAGCATCTGGAGGTGCCAGAGTGTGCATCCCAGCTGTCTATCTGGTCCCCCATTAGCGGTGTATGTGATGGCTAGCCATCAATAGTGCCCAGGGGGGATCATCTAGCACCTCTCCATCCTCATCAGCACGTCAGCTTCACTGCCCAAATTAAACTGATTAGCTGCAATGATGACGGGGCATAAACTGAACACAGGAAGGAGAGAGGAAAGGGAGGAGGGGCTGCTGTAAAGTAAGAGCTGCAGCAACCCCAAATCTCCTGCTGTATAAGTGATGAGTCTGCCGAGGTGCCACTCATTCCATGTAGCTTAAATTTAAGACGAAAGGCAGGTGAGGAGGTAAAAGGTTAGTTCAGGTTCCCTTCATTTCAGATTGCAGCCTGCGCGTCATTGTGATTATGGCCTTGTCACAACAGCATTTAGCTGATGAGCATTGCACACTTTGACTGGCTGGGGCAAAAGTGTCAGGTCCAATCCAAGGCCTTAAATTAAGCTTCGATGCAGCACAATCACACTCACACACACCACTCCAATTCCATATTCCCTCTCCAACGCTGACAGCCCGTCCTCTAATAGCACCTTTTGCTGCTTCTCACACAGCCATTACGGCAAAATTATACCTTTGGCTTCGGGATCGATCATATGGACAAAACCCTCAATTCCATGTAAATCCACCATCTCGCTCCTCGTATGCCTCCACTCTCTGATTCTCTGTCTGTGTTCGGGCTGTTGCTATTGTCATCGTCAGTCTGCCATAATCATATGGCTTATGAGATGGCTTTTTGAAGGGTGCATTCAGGGCTTGTCAGTCTATCAAATGTGGTAAATTCATGCTTCCCAGCCATCAGAGAGACAGACAGATGCAGCATTTTGTTGGGGAGTCATGATTTCATCCCAGTGTCTTCCATGTTTTTTCCTGCTCTCTAGAGGATTAGAAATGCTTATAATAAATGCGACACAGGCTAAACAAGACAAGGATGATGGAAAGAGGGACAAAGTCCATTTAGGGAGACGGGTTGTTGTTGTGTATCACTTGCACAAGGAGACTGGTAAGCCTTTATGTAGCATTTCATTACATCATTTCATTTGATTTGATTGTAGCGACAACTGGAGGGGAGATCTTAGTTTCTGTCAACAGTAGTATGCTAGCTAAGGTTAGCCTAAGGGGCTAAAATGTTTAAGATGTCTCTCTCATTGGTTGCTGTGGTCCAGATTGTAAATTGTAAATATAACACGTCTGATATTATCGGGGCGGCGCTGATGAGTCTGTGAGCAGTACAGGAGGATGAAGACTGGATCTGTAAACCGCTCACATTACCAGATAATCTGAGCCCAACAGCATGTTTTGAACGGGCACTGCACTAGTCAGTCTTATTCTCCTTAGTTAAATTTAATAATATCAGTATAAAGATGTACTTACACTTGCATTTGCACTAAAACTACACTTGAAAGAATTCTGCATATATGCAAAAAGCAAAAGATGCAAAAGCAGCAACAGATATACAGACAACAGAGACCCGATGAGTCAGGATGCAGATGGAGAGGACAAAGAGCTCTGAGCCGAGGAGCAGGCCCAAAGTGTCTGCATTAATATCCTAAAGTAATTACATAATTCAACGCAGGCGGGAGATTATTATAGCAGATCTAAAACTGTTGACTCACAGAGCGGGTACATTTCACCTTAATTTCCACATCAAGCATTTTTCCTATCTTGAAATGCTTTTAATTAATATTGAAGATAATTTATATTTGCCTCTCTGAGCTTGCAGGTATTGATATAAATGGAACTGCTATACATTAGCAGCAAGAAAAGCATTACAACAATTTTGGGGAGAAACAGTTAAATAATTTGATGAAATACTGCTGTTAGACTGTCAGTTCTGTTTTCTGAGCCAATGTTACTTTGCATCCCCTGAGGCCAACAAGGTTAAATTACATTTAAAGTTTAAAATTGCTGTTTCCCAATTTTGATTCGAGGCAATAGGTTACATCATATCGCTTTTCTTACACATATAGAGTAAAGTAATTGGATTTGGTACACAGAATTGGGGCGTTGTTTCCTCGGAGGCCACATTACGTTGGTAAAAAAGCTGCTATTTGTACATGATTTTTTCGCCTCACACATCGCAATCAAGACTTCCACAACGGTGACGAAATATCTGGAAGCATGAATGAGCACACAGCAGCTATGTACATTTAAGAATGGTGGGGGTTTGGACTGAGGCATGTGTTTTATCGCCGGGGGCAGAGGAGGGGGCGATAGGGAAAGTGCTATGTTTGGCATGCAGCTGAGGCCCCTCAGGGCTGTCGCTCCAACCCTCTGTCTCATTGTATCATTCTTACGTAATGCTGCACTTATGTGAAAACCTTGTAACTCCAAATTTAGTAATTTCCATGTTCTCGCTTCAATTGGATTGTAAGGATTACATGCTCCTTGAGAAAACTCTTCAACCCCTGGGCTTTTGAGGGGCTTTTAACAATTAACCACTTTCAACGAGCATGCCTGTGAGGCATGAAACAAAGCTATTTTCTTACCGTACCTCTTGAAAATTTGACATATTGGAAGTACAAGGTTTTCACCTGACAGCAGCAGTAAGCCGAGTATCAATCTCTGGTATCCAGATACTAACGCTGCTGTGAGTGTGTGTGTGGCTGTGTGGGGTTTAAGCTCTGCTTAACTCTGCAGTCATCGCCTTTGAAGATGCTTCCAGCTCGGGGCTGGGGAACCTCGGAGCCAGGGGACAGCTCTGTGATTGAAGCCCCGGTGTTGAACCTACATCCCTGGGTAATTGCGCTGTACGAATATCGGCTTGGCTTGTCGTGGTGTGGGGAATGAGGCATATGCCTGCCTCTGTGTGACACCAGGGAGTAAAGCTGGGCATAGCAGGCTTAAATTGGCTTATCGGCCTCAGGATATTGGGTTGGCATGTGCCAGTGACTAAGCCTTCCCTGTCTTCACTGGTTTTATGATACACAAAACACACAACAACAACAACACACAAACTACAAATGGCTCTCTATGTTTACATCAGCTTTAGAACAGTCCTGAATCTCTTTAGTTAATGTTTGTTTCATTCGATCTTTAGTACAGCTGCTCCCTAATAGTCGACTAAATCGATGAGAGTCTTAGTCGACCAAGTTTTCATTTGTCCTTTAGTCCCAGGAATGAAACCCCTCACATTCCATTCAGGAGCTGTGCCTTGTCACTAGGGCTGGGATGAAAAGTATCAGGGGGATGGTTGCAAAGAGGTGAAGGAGTTAGCCATCTAGCTTTCTTCTTATCTCTGGGGCAGAGTACTGATCAGGCAGTATGTATGGATCGGGTAGCTACACTGCCGTTAGCTAGTTAATCTCAGAAATGCAGCTAACCTGGGGGAGAGTTGGTGTTTACGCTGCTAGCACAAGAGCTCTGGACAGCCAGGACTGATTTATTCCCCTGCATTTAATAACAAGACTTGTGTGATGTAATACTGTGTTGAAATAATTAACAAAATGTTCTCCCTGCTGGTTGTTCAGACACTTTCAGAATAGTCCTGTTACAGCTTTTGCTGTTGGCGTCGTTGTTAAGATGCGGCTCGCTTCGTCTGTGCCCTCAAAAATAATCATTTGAATAATTAAAGTAACATCATAAACTTGCAACGACTAGTCAACTAATGGCTTGATCTAATAACTGGGAAATTCTTCAGCATTAGGACGTGAGATAAAAACATGCAAAATGAAGATGTCACTATTGAAACAACATTATGCGCTCCTCCTATTTGAGGAGCTCTTCTGCAGAGGCACTGCTGCGGAGTAGAGAAGCAAAGGCAAATGAGGAACAATTAGTGCTGAATGTGAAAGAGGCTGGAGAAGACAAGCCATTGGGTGTCTTGATTTGAAGCTATTCCTCTCCTAATGATCTTATTATGGTCAATTTTATGCTCTACCCTAAAAGGCCGGACCTCTTGCATCGAGCACCCTTTTTAAAAAATGCTGTACTGATGAAATGCTTCTTCAATTCTCTCCTTTTCTCTCTGTTTAACCATCCCTCCCCCTCTCACTCCACACTCTTTATTTCTCTCTTCCTTGAAAACGATGTTTATGCCGTCTGTCCTCTTTCTTCCGTGGCCCGTTCGTCTGCGTGGCCGGCTGATTGTTTTCACCTGCCCACCGACATGAAACTACTCGGTGGTGACTCACTGATGATGGCCTGTTCTATTGACAGCACCGACTGCTGTTGATGTTGATGGAAATGCTGCAGCAGCAGAGAAACTACGCTCGTTCTATCAGGCAGGAGAACACGAAACATGTTTGAAGGCTGCAGATGTGTGTTCTCACAGCACATGATTCATCCGGACAGAAAGCAGAAGAGCAGAAAATATTTTTACCTCGGCTGAATTTTTGATGCTTTGTGCATTATGGTCTCATTTCTCTTGAAGAAATTAAAGAAATATGCCAGTAAGTCAGGTATTTTCATCCATCTCTGATACACTTCCAGTCCTTGAATCATGAGTCATTTTCCTCACAGCAGCAGAGAGATCTACCTTATCCTGCCTCTTTCATGGTGCCGACAACCAAAACCAACCAGTTACGATCAACATGTTCTGCAGTGTAGAAAACAGGGATGGGCACGAGGACTCAGTATTTGTTCACCGTATAGAACAATCACTTTCTTATTATATGATAAATATGAAAGTGAAATGACCTTGTTCAGTATTAAAAGTCTTTTGGACAGGATGCAGTGATGCAACTGCTATCTATGAAAATCTCCACAGCTCCATACAGCAGAAAAGACAGATCTGTGCTCGATAGCCTTCAATGATTTCAGCGAGACATCACTCAACCTAATGTTACAGGTGGAGTGGCAACCAGCAGGTATAAGAGTGATGTTAGGAAGTGCCCCCGTTAAGCTTATCAGAGGAACAACCCAATCACTAGAATGAATGCATGTGTATAAGCAGAGAAACCAGTTGGTTAGGGTTAGGAAAAGATTCTGTTTTGGCTTAAAACACTTGTTTTGGTCGCCATAGACATGGCTGGAAATGGTCCGGAGCCCTCCTTAGAATTATTGAGTGGTTTCACACTTACAAATATTGAAACGCCGTCTCGAACTGTACTCACTAGCTTGTTGTCACATGCAACTCCACCACCACCACCATCCCCTCCACCTCCCGACACGACAGACAGGACATATGTTGTAAACATGAAATCCGGATTTTTGCTTGGTTGTTTGATTCGGGCTCTTTTTGTATGTTCAATTTTTTTTTTTTGCTAGTACTCAAAAATGGGAATAAGTTCAAATGCATCCAACTAGAAAATGAAGAGGACGAACAGGGATGTTGCAATCCGAGAACTATGTTCGTCCCTCAACGCTGCGTACCTGCCCGTTGTGCTTGTGTGAGCTTGGAGTAGACGACGTCAGCTGACTCGATCAGCGTTCTGCTGGTCTGGATCATCTAGAAGACAAAGAAGACATGTAATTAATTTGAATCGTATCTCGGCATCATACTGGGGTCAGACCTGAGAAGTGTTGAGCTGATGCCCGCCAAACACAGGGGGCTTTACAGTAAACAAATCAATAAAAGATAAATTCCAAGAAGGAAACACTTCTTTAAAATGCTGATGCCGACGTGTCTATCTCAGCACAATGTTTAGCTTTACTGATTTAATCCCCTCAATACCCAGGGCTCACTTTCAAGTGGATTCAAGCTCTTCGCTGTTATGTTTACAGACACACTGACAATTGAGCCTTAACCCAATTGAGGCAACATAGCTGTCATGTAAACATCTTTATCTGATTATTTTAATTGGGGTAAGATCATAATCAGAGGAAGCAGATTCTTTCCAATTAATTGGGCGTGTAAACAACAGAGTTCAGATTGGTTTTGCCTTGTATGTAAGTACAAGAGAAAGATAGATACAATTTATGAGAAAAGCTGGATTGAAAGCAGTGTCTGTTTTGTCTGTTTAGTATTACAGCCACATACGTCCAGGATTGAACTCTACAGGCTTGCAAAAAGCAAAGCAGGCCTTAAGATGTGCATCAGTTTCAAAAACATGTCTTGACTGAATGTCTTTTCCTCTTTCTGCTGTGCAATCTCACTGCAATGTATAAACTGTACTCTGAGAGTAAGTGATTATTCATTAGATCGATTCAAAGAAAAAGGGTCTGAAACTATTTTGATAACTGCGTGATTGTTAAGCAAAAAAAAATTGGTTTTAAGTTTTCATTCGAGAATCTACATTACAATGAATATAATATTTATGGGTTTTTTGCACAGTTTGTAAATACTTTAAGACAAATCCCTTATATCTGTCAAAATACTATAGTATAGCATATATAGTAGATTCTGACTATTGGTACAAAAAGGATACATCCTTATTTTTACCTCAACCAACACAACATTGTGTAGTCGGAGCCCTAAACATCATCCCACAGGCTGAGGAGGACCAGCTGGACCAGCCCTGCAGCACCGAGGAGGAAGCTAATGAAGTTTCACACTCCTGTGAGCTGGGAGGCAGGAAGTGGACACTTATACAATGTGTGTACGTGTGTGAGAGTGTGCATGCCTTTTCTTGTTCTGTTATTCTTATACTGCTCTGAGTGCAGACAATTCTTACTCATTTACACTGAGCTCATTGTGGAAAGTCCCTTCATTCAGGGGATGGTTTCACCCAAGCTATCTAAAGATAAAAAAAAATAAAATATGCAGGATTCTTGATGTCTAATACATGAAGTATTTGATGAACCTGCATTTCTGAGAATTTCTGCAACCCCCAGAGAGTGGATGGGTGTGCTGTGAGCTGTAAACGCAGGGGAGAGTTGCTACAATAGTGAAAGTAAGACAAATATTTCCAATAGCGAAAATCAAGATTCTGCATTCTGATTTGAAAATGGCACCTGTGCCTGCTCACTGTGGTGGATTTCTTCCTGTGTGTCTGATGAGTGTTGGTGCACAAAATGGTGAGAGTCGCTTCCTCGAAATCTCACTCACCCGACATCAGCCTTTGATTGAGGAAACTGACTACTGCTTTTCTCTCAGTGCTATTTTCGCTTCACTGTAAACACACCATAGTGCATATACGGTATATAAACGCACAGATATGTGTGAGTGCGAGCTTGGCCGGCCTGACCTCTGGAAACAGAGTCCCAGTGTGCTGACGCATTGTTCAGCTCAGGGTCATAACGCTGACTGGCTGCCGCCCACATGAGGGTGACTGAGGACACACACTGCACACTGATATGCTACAGTAAATGGCCTGGTGTTGGCAGCCGTGCTCCTGTGAAGTCACATGCATTTACACACGCACATAGACATACACTGGGGCCTCTGTTTTTGAGTGGGGAGAGTACCAACAGGCCAATCTGTGGGAAGCAAACACAAACACTCAGCTGACCAGGCCCAAGCCTCAGGGCCAGGCCATAGGTTAATGTGCATATACATTTAGAATATACTTAAAGGAGCATTAATATGTGATGTGCAATAAATAGACAAGCGAAAGTAATCGGACCTCGTTATGTGGTTAGGGTTTGACATAATATAATTTAGTGTGAAAGAATACACTTGTAGCAGCATGTTTTTGAAAATTCCCTTTTTGAATTTTGTTGTTAAAGGCTTTAAACTGCATCTTCTATTCTCTAAAACTCTAAAATATGAATTCTGAAGCCCGTTTCCTGCTTGTCCCCATAAAACTTCTTCTGTGGACTGGAGCGTGACAGTTGTTCTGACAGTGCCAAGCCTCTTGCCTGGTGCGAACCCTCATAAAAGCCAGAGCAGATTCTATTTGGATCTGCGCGTTGCATTGCTCCTGATGTCACTGCGCACTCCTGTATGTGTCGGCTGCCGGAGCAGCGTGGACGCAACAACCTTGTTCTTCACTCGTGACCCACTTCACCAACTCCCACAAGGCCTCACAGGAGGGGAGAGAAAAACAGCGGGTGGTAACTAATTACAGTACTCCAACGCCCTATTGGGCCGTGCCAATGTCAAGTGGTGAAAAATGCAGTGTTCTTGTAAGAGAGCAGGCAGGGTGGAAAAGGACATGGTGATATTATACAATGAGTAACTGCAGCTTGACCATCTAACTGGTCAAAAAGGTGGTTTTAACCACAAAGTCTTTCATGTGTGTGCAGGTTATTTACCATGTCATAGGCGTTGAGCACTTTGCGCAGCAGCTCAGGCACGGGACCCTGAGCTTCCATGGTGGGGTAAGTCTCGCTCAGGTCCACGGTTACCCTTAGCGACCGCTCACTGTTCATCAGCCAGGTAGAAACTGTCAGGATACACTGCTTCATGTTGGCCGCCGGCGTCAGGCCACAGAGCTCCTTGAAGGACACCATGGCATTCTGGGAAAAAAAAACAAAAAACAAAACAAGATGAAGAATAGCAATTTCTTTATTGTCTTTAAACATCTCAAAACATTTTCAGTGCAAATAAACAAAATTTACAGTAGGTCAAATTAGATTATGCTTACAAAAACAGTAGTGACACAAACTACAGCTGTACTGTATTGTATTCGACAACATGTGGGACGCTGTTCACTTTTGTGTATGTGTTCCTTCAGAGTTGAGGTCTTTGCCGATGACAGCTACTTTATTTTTGGCCTGGATAAGGTGTGCTGGACATTAGTAGATGCTCTTGTAATGCACATTTTTGAAGTCATGGCAATGCTGTCAGGAGGCGAAGACTGTTTTGGAGGGACTACTGCTGCTTCAACCTTCCTTCTTGACTCCACACGGTTCTTTTTTCTCCTACCAGGTCCGCCACAAAGTGGCGCACTCATCTAGAGATACTCATTGTGTCAGATGCCCTCACATGAGGTAAAAGAGCGAAAACAAAAGTCTCATTGTTTGAAAATTGGCATATTTTAAAAAATGTTATGAAGTATCCAATTGTACATTTTTATCAAATCAGGGGTGATTATAGTAACTTATTGTTTGTCATCTGATTATGACATAATCTGTTCCGACCCAGCCCTGTCTGTACAGCATCTCATCCCCGTCTATTTGTCCTTGTGCTGTGTAGCTGCCAAAACAATATGTTTCCGTTTCAATTAAAGTAACCAAAGCAGCTATCAAACATAACCAACTAAGGCAAATTCCTGTTGAGTTATTGTTCTTGGCAAATGAAGTGATTCTGGCCCTGATGGAATGGCAAATATTGCAAACGCTGTTTTTGCAGACGACCTTGAGCGAGGAGCTTTAACGAGAGGGATCGTGATACTCCCTCAGAAACAAGATAAGATAGCAGCAGAGCGTTTGTCTTGGTGACAGTAAAATTATCGGTTTCCCATAATGTCAGTCTGCTCATTCAGCAGCCCAGAGACTCCGGAGCCAAACTTCTGACCACATCCTGAGAGCGCTAAGAACATTCAGTTACTCATCGCTCTTCCTTTATTTCTTCTTTTTTCTCACATTTTCTCCGTTAGTGTTTCTACACACATCTCTGTATTCATCTTTTACTCACTCCAAGTATCCATCTTAAAACTATCAAATGTTCAGTCAATAAAAAAGCATGCTTCTCCTTATATTCCTGTTTGTACATGAACAACTGGACATTCTAGCTTTCCGCTGCTAGATAAATAAAGACATCTCCATCTCAACATGTCGTGTTTATTTAATCTAGGAATGATAGCAAATCTTATTTTCCATCAGGGGCGGCTGTAGCTCAGTTACAAAGTGATTTTGAACTCCTCCTCTCCACATCCTCGTTATAGTGTCCTTGAGCAGGACAGTGAACTTTAAATCTGTATGTCACTTTGGACAAAAGCATCTGCCAAATTAATGTCATGTAATGTTATCAAAGAAAAGGACAAAGTCTGCGTGCACTGCGGGAAAAGTGTGTCTCTCACACCTTCAGTTTATGCAAAATGAAACCCACATTTGTGAGCTCACAATCATGTTTTCCTCCTCACAAACCCCTCTACGTCGCAAACACAACTTGTCATCTTAAGTTCACTGTCATTTGTGGCAGCACCGTGTTCAACTGCAGCTTGTCAGCCTAAAGACACTAAATTAAAATGAATTTAGGATACGCTGCCAGCCTCACTTTCTCTCTGTTTCGCTCACTCTTCATCAATCCTGGGCCAGCCCGCTTTCCAGTCCACCGACGCCACGGTTTCTGCATGTCTGGGTTCAGAAGCTTTGCAGCCCCAGCAACCAAACAACTTCCTCTCAGTGCGTTTCATTCTTCTGCCATCATGGGAATTTAAGCAACCAAATCAGGCCCACTCTTTCTCACACAGCACAACATCAGTTAGCTTCATTAAAAGAGAGCGTGAAAGAGGGAGGTGAGAAAAGAGACAGGGACAGTGAAAAAGAGCTATCCAAGCTGAGGCACGATGGACCAAGTCTGTGAGGAGTGAGGGCGATGATGAGAAACACTAATGGAACACAAGCCAGGTAAGAGAACCTGAGAGAGAATAAGAGATGCAGGGGAAGAGGAGGGAAAAAACAATTTAGAGAGAACAAGCCAGTGTTGGTACTTGGGAGTCCGTCCACATACTCTGCACTCTGCAATGTGGGAACCAGCTGTCTCCCTGGGCTGGACCTCCAGGCCTGCAGAAAACTCCACCCCACCGCCCCCTACCCCAGAGGATGTGCTGTCACTGCGGGGCCCGACCTTCCTGTAGACTGAGAGGGTGGCCAGGGGACAAAGCCGGTATCTGAATCTGTATGCGGAGCCTCAGCCACAGTTAACACCTCTTGGGCGACTGAGCACAGCGCCAAAGAAACACAATGGTGGAAGTGGGACAGCTATGGGGCGCTGGATTAACAAACCAGTGTGTGAATATGTGTGTGAACTTTGAGCATGTGGGACTGCATGTGTTTATGTCTGAGCTGAAGTTATTAGCATTCATTATGCTTTGTATAATTCCACGCATGTGTGCAAGGGACCACATGCGTGAATATTTTTCGATAATTGCACAATAAAAGCCACACCGTGGTGTTAGAAAATACCAACGAGAGGCTTGTGTTTTTAATTACTCACTCCCCCCTCTTTACTCCCCTTCCTACATTCCCCAAATGAGAGCTCTGTGTCCGGTTACAACACCGCTTTTGTTTCTTTTTGCTCCTCTCACTCTCTCTCGCTCGGCTTCTATCTGTATATCTCGCCCCTCTTTTTTCTGGCTCACAGTACTGATTGGTTGTGAATGTGCCTATGAAGACACACACACACTTTTCAGCAAATATAAAGAAACACCAGTCTCCTCCGGCTCCATCAACACTTTATAAGGTTCACGGGCAGCAGCACTCAAAGGACTTCATTCAAGACTTCCAAAGAAATAATTTATTTGCTGCCTAGATCCACATATGAAACATGGCAGATAGGTTGCCATGTATCTGCCTACTGGTCAGTGTTTATAGATGTCCTCAGTCTGTTTAATAGTCCAGCTTGCTCATCTTTCTGTTATTATTCAAAGCAGACCACCTAGAAGCTTTGCTGTTCGAGGATAAAAAGGAGTCTTAAAAGAGCTTCGTGAGGTGACGGCAACATTTAAAGTGTATGTGTGTGGGTGTGCACTGCTTTCATGACTACGGTTGTATGCCACAATATCTGGGATTTTAGTGGTAGAAAAGATAGTTCTTTTTCATGTTAATGTCCAATCTTGGCTTCAATTCAGGGGTGGTGAAGCTTCCAGAACTGGCCCGGTTGTCGCCTTATGGGTTGTTGGCTACAGGCCCTACTTCTGCCCTCCAGCTCCGGCCGGATCCAAAGCACCAGGCTGCACACAGCTGGCCTCTACAAAGCTTTCACAACTATCCACATTTTACATTTAAAAGGCAAAGGCCTTAATCAAGAAAGACCCCCATTTATCCTCTTTAAAGCCTTTCTCTCAATCGCACCTTTTTCATTTATTTCATCAACTTTTATCTTTTCATTTCAAAAGGAAGAATTTACATTTCAAACCTGAGGATTGAGGTTTGGGGAGGAGTAGTGGCGACAGTGTTGTTTGATCAGGTTAAAAGACACCAATCACAGCAAATCGTACAGTGCCACCCTTAATGTAAACCGACAGATTAGATTCTGAATTTATTAGAAGAATTATTAGAATTAGCTATTTATGAGAGAGATTATTAATAGCTTGTGATCATTGCCACCTTTAGAAAAAGTAAGTTGATTGAAGTTTCACAAAAGTTAGGAAGTGTCATGGCTCGGCTGTGTCAGATTTACAGGGCTGACCGGGCTCCAGAGTAACTTTATTCACCACCATCCCGAACCCATCCAGATTTTTTATTTTTTACCATCCCGCAGTGAAACCGTCCCATAATTAAAATGTAGCTTCATTAGGCTACTCTACTATCATCTGTAGTTGTTAGTTAAATGTAGATATAAGCATTTAAGACTTTTACCTCCAAACTGTACTCAGCTGAAATGTTGTAGTACATTAATTTACTAAAGCTTTGTCGTGTTGTCACATTAAACTTAAGTTCACAGATTAACACTTCATGTTACTCTGAATAAACTCTCAGTCCTGCTGTGTGTAGCCATTAAGTCTGTTAGCCCTGTCAGCCCTGTAAGCCTATTAGCTCTGTAGCTATTTGTTCCCTTAGCCAAACACACCGAAGGACTCTGGCGCGCAGTGTTCACAATGTAGCCTTATCAGGGGAAAATGAGGTTGCCTCCCCCATCGATAATGAGTTTAATGCATAATTTCGGATATTTCATAGGTCTCCCGCTGAGTAGGCTAGCCTGCCAGTTATTGTGACATCTAAATTGTAAAAGAGAGGTAACTGGTAACAACATAACAAGACACACTCATCGCTTCACGACACATTTTCCACCGTGCTCTGGCTGACTCCACAGCAAGCCACACACCGAACACATATATATTTCTCTCGGCATTGGGGTCCTGAAGAGGAGAATGGTCCTCTTTTAGAACGTGCCTATTTCCACAACTGAAAAATGTATGACAGCATGCCACAGGATCTCTAATCACATCCCTGCTTATTTAGTTTGGTCTGGTCTTTTGTTTGCTGTGCCATCAGACTGAGGTTACTGCTTACAGACTGACAGACTTTGGTATTTATGACGTTAAGTACATAAAAAGGAGCGTGCTACATTAACTTCTGGAGGAACATACAGGAGCCTGTGGATTTTGCAAGACATCAACCTTACATATTTGATTTTGTTAAGCCTGCAGCCCTCCAACAGCGGCTGGTCTTGCACAAGTCAAATTACTTGAGATATTAGATTTAGGCAGGAAGAGAGGATTATATTTATTTTATGGACAACATAGGATTTACAGCACTATCAATCATTTACTTTGCATTGTTTGATGAGAGGTTTGTTTAAAGTATTTAATCATATACGTAAGTAATCTTGTTAAGTGATTTGATTATCTTTTAAATACATTTTAAGAAGCACAAGAAAAAAGATTTGATTTTGTTGTGTTGTGTTTTATCATGTTTTTTTCGACTCCTTAACACAATTCTATTAATACAGTTTTGCCCGAGGCAGACAAAGCACTGTTGATGGAGTCCTGTCAACAGTCAAAAGTGCACAACAAGATTATTTTAATTTTGTTAGCTGTCAGTAAAGACAAGAGCCTGAAACTCTAAACTGACAACCGAACAACACAGCACTTGGCATGTAAAAGGCTCATTGGCTCCCCTTGTTGTAATTTGTAGACCGAGCAAATGAGACAAGCTTTGTATCACACCCTTCAGTCATCATAAACAAATTATATATGCTCTGAGAGGCCTCTGCCACTGGTCACAAGCCAAATATACACCGAGGTTACTAATCTCCATTTTCTCATCTAGGAGGACTTTTGAAGTAGTGTGCTAAGTGCCTAGCAACCCAGTCCTCTCCCATGGGCAGTAATTGTCCCTCATTAATGATTACACTATTCATAAAGCTCATAATTGTACAGAAATGTCACTTTATGACCCTTCTCTTCTACAACATTAATAGAGGACAATTAGTGGCAACCCTCTATCCACAACAGCAAGTGGCATTAGTCCAATCAGAAACACTTAGATCAGTTTGGGCCTATTGAAGAAAATGGAAATGTATGCAATGTGATCTGGTGAAAAAAACCTACACCTTTTAAGATCCTTACATAAAACTCACTATGCAGATAACCATGAAGTTAGTGAATACTTCCCTGTCTTTTGTCATTACTGTAAATGACCTTCAATGTGTAACATAATGTTAAAATGTTCTGAATACCATGTGAATTGCTCAGCAAATTGAAGGTCTGCAATGACTTTGATGATCCTGGTCTCTTTACCCTAGCTCATTTGCACAAAAACTTCTACGGGCACAAAAACTACTGCATAATATAACAAGCTGTTTCCCATTACTCTTAAGTTACTACAGGAGGGAGCATTTGAATTTGGAGCATCAATTATCTACTCTGTACTGTTGCATTAGTTGAAAAGGGCAGCAGTGCATTACTTTTTTCTTTGTTTAAAAAAGAAAATGGGAGTTACAGGATCTGTGAATGTCTCAAGAAAAGCCTCAACAGTGAAATATGTTATCAAATTGAAAGAGATGCCCATTAACCTCAATTATGCTATAGAATTTAAAAAACTGAATCGAAGTTTTGGACCAGAAACACACTAATCAAAGGTTGATCTGCAATAAGCATTGATGTAGGGAAAACATTTTCTATATAATGAGTAGGTAGTTTCTTACCTGCACATTTTCTCTGAGGTCTGTGGCCTCCCTGAGGGGCTGGGTGGAAGCCCTGAAGAGCTCATCCACTACTTTGATCCCTGTGGTCTTGGTGGTGGTGTACTCCCGGGCCTTCCTTCCCTTCCTGACAGACAGACCCCTCTTATGTGCCTTTCCTCCACCTCGCCTGTTGGTGATGGCTACATGGACAAACAGGGTCGTGTTTGGTAGGAACTCTCCTGTCAGAGATTGGAGGGGGACATGTCTATAGCCTGGCTGTAGGCACTCAAATGGGATGGTGTATTGGCCAATGAACTCGTCCCCAATGTAGTCATCATCCAGCACCACAAAGCGCAGTACTGAAAGTTCTGGTAAATTGATCTGGAATTCAAAACTCTCATCAAAAATAGGGTTGTCACCATTCTGGGACACAGTCTTGGTTCTTTGCTCAGCGCAGTCGGCTGGGATGCCGTGGATCTCCACATATATGTAGGGCTCCACCACATCGCCCTTAGCAGCAGAGCCACGAGGTTTGGGCAGATTCTGCCCACTGATGACTTTGATGTGAAGAAGCTGAGCAGACACCCCAGGCAGGGAGTCCCGAGCATTGGCACTGAAGTAGGACACCTCCTCTCTCATGATGGCTGGCCGCAAAACATACCCGCAGTTGCCATTCTGCCTGAACCAGCCAAGGTTGAGGTCCATCATCAGGCCTGGCGTCTGGTAGTTCATGGCCACAATCTGGCAGCCACACTTCCAGAAATCCTGGGGGTTCATGTTGCTGGCATCAATTCTCATGGGTGTGGGGTATACCCTGGAGAGAAATCGTTTGTTATAACAAACAAATTCTTCTGGGAACTCATTGGCAAACCTGTTTGCATCTACCTCATTGAAGGAGCAAATCTCCCAGTATTTCTGGTCCCTCTTAGAGATCTCAAAGTCCCTAAACTGGACTGACTTGCAGAGAGATACAAGATCAGACAGCTCCCTGCACAGTCTGAGTCTCTTGTACCCCAAGCCATTTAGCTGGTCCTTCTCATCAGCTCCCACTCTTCGGGACATTTCCAGACCTTCCTCCTCATCTGTCACATCTCCTTCAGGGTCAGTGCAGCTGGGTGGTAGCCTCTTACCCTTGAGGAGGATTTTGCCTTTGAGTTTCTCAGGGGAGGGTAGGTAGTTTTCCTCCTTGTTGGGAGGATCAATGTGCAGCTTGTCCCCAAGAATCTTTTTCATGTGCTGTGCCATCACCCTCTGCTGGGGGATGCAGCAGTGGGTCACTAAGCAGAGAATTAGGGGATACTCAGAGCTCTCAAAAGCATATTGGTTTATGATGTCCAGGACTTTTGAGAAAGCTAGATGTGAGGCTACCGAACTACCTACATACACCACTGGTTCATTATCAGGGCCGTCCCATACAATGACCTCAATGCTGCGACAGCCCATCCTTAGAGCTCGGATATAGCTGCTGATGTCTGACGAACCCCAGAAATGATCTTCCAGAAGGGAGGCATTATGTGAGGAGTTGATGTAGTAGTGGGACAGAGGCTGATTCATATCCTGGCACACACGCTTGTGCTGGGGGTCAAAGATGTGGCATTCGGAGGAGAGGAGGTAGTGTGTAAAACCATCAATGGAGAGGTAGCCCTTCTCCCTGCCTTTGGCGGATGGCTCAAATTTTTGAACTATTTCCCTGCACATGTCCTCCGTTACACCTTCCACACCCTGCTCCACCTCTACGAATAGCATCAGATCTTTACTGTCCAGATACTCTTTGTTACTCGAGAACTGCATCAGTAGGAAGAAAATCTCTGGCCGTGTGCAGAGCTCACAATAGGCCTCCACAAAGGTGTCCATGTTAATTGCCTCTCCGTATTGGTCTTTAGCCTTCTGGAGTTCCTTGAACTTCAGCTCTATCCTAGACTCTTTCATTCCAGGGTTAAGACCCTTGATTATCTGAGTGGCCCTGAACAGGTCAATGTGTCCATCCTTTTCCATATCTGCTAGATCAAACACGGAGCCAATCCATGACGTTCGTAGACTCGGTTGGCTGGGTTCCACCATGTCAACGGTGTGCCGGCCATAAGACACCAGATACCTCAGGCCCATCACCCAGGTGCTGACAACATCTGCTGTACTGGCTACCAAATCTAAAGACTCATAGTTATCCCCATAGATGATTGAGAAGGCGCATTCATCAGGAAACTGGTCGGAGAGACCGTTGCTGCGCAGAACGGGAGTTTTCTTTCCTAAGCGGACCTCCTTAATGCCCTTGATCTCCAGTTTAGCCTTCTCTGAATCCTTCTTGGATGGTTCCCAGCGGAGCCAGTGCATGTCTGGATCCAGCAGGAAGTAGCGGTTGTACATGCGTGAGTTGGAGCGGACTTTCTTCATTTCACAGCCCTCCATCATAAAGGCCATGCAAGCAGCTGTGCTGTTGATCTTGCGGTCACTTGGCATTGAGCTGAAGGACACAGTTTTCTTCCTCACCTGCCGTTTTGAACTATCCTGCAAACAGAAAAGGAGAGCGGAGGGTTAAGAAAGGGAAGGACTTCTTACTCACACTTTGTAACTGAATTCAGGAAGCAGGAGTAAAAAACTACAGTAAGATTAAAATGCATAAAAAAGGAGAAAGGAGACACAAGGCTGAGAATGCGCTTTCATCACAGAGCAGCTTTGAGCCTACAGTTGATAGATGTATTCACATTAAATTCTTAAAGAAAAGTCATGAATCTAAACACAAGCAAAAAAGTAAAGATGGTCATGCTAGGCCATTCTCATAAATAAAGTGTGCTGAGCTGCTGAATACACAAATCTGACAGCCGGTTATCAAGTGCTTAGTGAAAATCTTCCTTTTCTCCCCAGTGGTGAGCCAACATGCTGGGGCCCATTTTTATGGAAATGGGACACAGTGATTGATGGGCACCACATGAAGTCTTCTTTGCCATTTGACAGTTAAAATGCTAAACAAAACAAAAAAAAGAATCTGTCTTTTGTATATATGGCTTTATATTTATATTAGATTATTAGATAATATACATCATGTATAGTTATTCTGCTCATATTTCCTTCCTGCTAAGGGTGAGCAACTTATGTGTTTTTTTATTTGAGTCAAATCGTAATGCATGCTGCATGACGTTTCTTTTTAAAACAGTACAGCTTGCCATAATGATAGTGTGATACAATGTCGTACTGGCTCAATTCACAATGGTTTCATACATCAGGTACCTTATAATTGCAAATGAGATGTGGTTAATTATTCATCCTGTGGGCAACCTCTCATAAATACATCACATGTCAGCCAATTCCAAATACATTGCAATGTTTCTTGAAGCTCCAGGGAGCGTCTTTCAAAACCAAAGCCAGACTTGTGAATTTAACTAAACCGAGGCTCCACACACCACCTGCCATGACATGGCTGAACTTTTGCAGCTTTTAGGTCATGAGCCTAGCTGGCAGAAAGCAGACAGACAGTGCTGCCCTATTTTCACACAGGGCTGTGGTTAGCTAGATAGCCTGAATGCAGATGGCCTGGTTAAGGACTTGGAAAGTGTGCTTGTTGAATAATGCATACCAGAGAGAACAGTGCATTAAAATCAAACCTAAACCAATCCACAAATTACTGCCACATATTACAGATTCTAGACACAAAGCCTTTGAAACTGTCACAGTTGAAACTCACAGAAGCCAAATTCCCTTGAAAAATAATTTTGTGAAAACATCTCTTCTCACAGTCACATGGCAGGGGTATCATTTGATTTCTTTCAAGACCTTTAATATGAAGTTAATGTAACCAAATCCACCTAAACTAAGTTTTCTTTCTTGTTCCATGTTTGTTGATCATTTTTAGTTTGTAGAATGAAACCTAGAAAGGACAGAGGACCGTAGGGCTATAAAGGACTGAGTATGTCTTCCCTCCAAGACAGTGACTGGCAGTACAGGTCTGATGGATCTCCCCAGAGCATGGTTCAACTCTAGCCATGGTGAAACACCTCAGGGCCATCCATCTTCCACCTGACGGTCAGAGGCAGATGACGCCCAGCACCTCATCACGATTGATGAGCACCACTTGATGCAAAGCCGAGGAAATGACATGATCATCGCTCTCTGGTTTTGCCCTTGTTTTACGACCTCTATCTAATTTTCCTACACATAAGTCCTCAATATCATAATTTACAAATCTGTAATCCTTCAGAGATGGAAAAAAATGAATAGAGATACAAATCATTCTTTAAAAAGGGACAGTTCACCCCAAAATGAATAATACTCATTTTTCCTCTTACAGTGCTATCTATCCATCTTGATTGTTTTGGTGTGAGTTGCAGAGTCTTGGAGATATCTGATGTAAAGATGTCTGCCTTCTCTCCAATATAACATACAATGAATATAATGCTTTTCTTGCAGCTAATGCAGCAGCTTATGAGCTATAATTTTTTACCAACCTCTTTGGCTGTCACAGCTGCAGTGTACCAGTGGACCAGCGGCAGTCCAGCCGCAGCCCGCCCTGCAGACTGTCCAGAGACAGTCTGGCAGTGAAGAACTGCCACGGGGTATGACTGACCTTGAAGGACGAAGAGTACTGTTTATTGAGGAAACTATAGCTCATAAACCGCTGCAGTAAACGTGTCAAGCCTAGAGAAAGCAACCAATCACAAGTGGAGTAGGGCAGGTCTTGCAAGAAGTTCAGTGGGATCCATAAAAACACATTAATGAGTAAATGGTAAATGAACTTGCATTTCTACAGCGCTTTTTTTTAGTCTTCCTCTTACAGTGCTATCTATCCATCTAGATTGTTTTGGTGTGAGTTGCAGAGTCTGGGAGATACCTGATGTGGCCGCTCAGCCATCCAGTAGATGCAAGCTTACTTCTGTGTGCTTTGCAACTTTGAGCACCACAAGCCAAGTGCCCTCTAGTTCCATTATATCCGTGAGAAGACAGACATCTCTACAGCTGTTATCTCCAAACTCAGCAACTCACACCAAACCTATCTACATAAATAGATAGCAGTACATATAACAGATCATTTTGATTTTGGGGTGAACTAACCATGGAAAATATCTTTTGGAAATTCAGTGTCTGCGCTGGTCTTACACCAGATGGTGTGCTATGGCCCAGTGACGCTGGGACCACCCAGGTCCAAAAAGTTACTCACTTTGTGTTGAAAAAGGGTTATTCAAGCATTTTCTCCCAACCTCGAGAAATACTTGCATACAATTGTTGTGAGAGCCACTGCCAAGACCCACAGGCACATCTAGCCTTGCCAAGACTGTGAGGGTAACAAGGTTGCTGTTGGTTCAGCTGGAGGATAATGCAATTCGAACACTTTCACAAAAGTAACCTAAAAGTAAAAAGAACTTGCAAACCACTTCACATAAGAGGAAGACGGATTACAGCATCTCTAGAAAATCATCCGCCCCCAACCCATTACAATGCCTGTAGTGGGATATAAATGTGGACGCCATAATCAAGAGATCACATTTCAGTCCAAACGCCATGCTCTTTAATCTCAGTAGCCTGCTCTTTTTTGCCCCATGACAGACAAATACAGTGAACAACTCCAGCCTTTTTATAGAGCAGTTCAAAGGAACAGTTCTCCTCTGGTTTGTTCCTTTTCTGTTTGCACAAACGACCAAATGGACCTCTACATTGACCGGGGGTATTGGCGATATCTGAAGAAAGCTCTGAGCAACAGAAAGCAGACTGAGCAAGTGGCAAGTGGGGGAAATATGTTCAGGTCCTGATTGTTTCAAGTCCTTCTTTGGGGAAGTGCTGTAGCCACAGAGGGTCAAAGAGCACGAGGGTAATCTTCTGTCTCATTAACATGCTGTTACAATTAGCTGGACAGCCAGGTAGGACGACCCTCAGCTCCTGCCTCGCAATCAAAACCAACAAGGCAAAATGGGATAATTTCACACACAACTGAAACTGAATACTGTTGTCTGAATGTATGTGCAAAATCATAAGGTTAATGACCTAGAAGAATGGGATCAAAAAGGTTTATATCAATTCTAATGTCATGAATAGTTTTAATTTCTTGTAACCACACTTTTAAAACCTTTTTAAAGAAATTCTTGTCTCTGTGTTTTCTGTCATCCAGTTGTCTTTTTCCATTGATCATTTTTTCACAGCCTCTGGGGTTTTCCTGGTAAAGATGTCAGTATTTCTGTTTATGTGTGTGCTCGAGCGCTTCTGGCTTGACTGCCTGTTGCTGCTGTTTTCTGCCGTTGCTGCAGTGATGTGGGGGTATTTTGGTAATCCTCCACACCTCCCCCATCCGTTTTCCTGTGGTGACGCCGGCTGCCCCGGGCTGGGTCAAACTCTCCCTGATGGAAGGGTGAAGCTGCTGGGGACAGGACAGGCTGTGAGGCGAGTCCCCAGACATCCTATGAAGGGCAGTGGTATGTCACACTCACTCTTCCTCCCGTCACTGTTGTCACACCCTGACGCTGGGCGCCACAACCAGCACGACATGGGGAACATAACTCCAGGGAAGCAATTATTTCGACATGATTTCTCAGGTTGCCTGTTACACTGCAGTTCCCTCCTGAGTGGAGTATGCCAAAACAATAACTCTTTCAAATGGGACTGCGGGGCAAAACGCTATTCTCATACAGTAGACTTCCTATCTTTGTTTAATTTTATAACCGTTATATTTCCAGTTATATCTCTAAAACCAATATACATCTGGTTGGCTTTCCTGAACTCCCCCAATCTGCTGTGTGTCCTGGAATGCAGCACTATCAGAAAAACTAAGAGAGCATGTTCGTGCGGGTGCAACAGAAGCACCCCGACAAAAACCTCCCAAGAGCTTCCTCTGCTGCCAGATCTCTTGTTATGTCAGAAAGAACAAGCAAACCTAAAGAGTCCTTTAGCTCTGCCTGCTTATGTCGTGGCATGAACTCCTTCACTGTTTCAACGCAGACTGAAAAATACAAGATTGTACAGTAGCTGAACATTAGAGGGCTATAGAGGGTACGTGTCTCAGCTACCACACCGTCAAATGTTTGACCAGAGTGCTGAACCTGCTTTTGATCACATGGAGGATGAATCTCTCCCCAGAGGTCTTCCTGTGGGACTCTGGACATACTGCCTCTTTCACGACCACTTCCTCCCCATTCCACCAAACCTCAAACCTTCCCACCTCCTCGTCACGGCCGCGCTGGCTGCCTGCCACTCGCTACTCACAGCACCTATCATATCTCAACTCTAAAACGGGTCTGCAGAAAGTAGTCAGCCACGGCTCACTTCCTCTCGCCCACAGAGCTACTGTGTCATTTGTGTGTGTGCAATGCGAATCGGTGAATAAGGCAACAGGGGAGCGTGGGTAATGGGGAGTGAAGACAGAACAGAGCAGAGCCCTCTCGATGACGTGCCCGCTCCGAGATGTGAGTCAGAGTATCTGTGTTGTGTTTGCCCGCGTGTTCGCCAGGAGATCATAGGATCAATGTCGACATACATCACCAGCCACAGCTAAAACCACATTACACATGCCCACACTGACACGTCAAAGACACATTCTTACTGTATTATGATGGTTATGCATGACCATCAAAGTTGCCCGATTTTACTTGTGTAACTAATTATTGTTTCGATATGTGTAATCATGTTAGAGTTGAGGCAAAAATGTCTGCAATAAAAATTCTTAGACAAATACAAATACTATATCCATTTTCAACAAGTGAGGGCCGAGTTTTCCTAATTTTTTCATGTAACAAAGAGATTTTATCTATTTATTAATTATTGCACAAACTAAATTAAAAAGAAGAGCTGATCTGATTGTTGTGTCTGGTATCATTTTCCTAGCAAGCCCAACACTGCTCCCTGCGGAAGCACTTGACATGAAGAACCAAAGAGCTCTGGCTTCTGCCTTGAAGGATTTCACAGCTCAGTAAACCCTACTTGGATGAGGTAGGTGGGAGGTCATCATCGGAGCAGCCTCCCTCCCTCCCTTCCCCACCACCAGTCTCGGCTGCCCACCACCACCCTGAGGCAACACAGTGCTTCTTCATTCCCACATCTAAGATGGTTACACAAGCTGGCATCTGAATCCTGCCACACAGAGTTTCGGCCAGCCATCATTCAGCCTAACAGACTCTACTCCCTAAAACTGGTTGGGAAAGGCATCCATAGAGATAGAAAGAAAGAGAGTAGTAAGGTAGATGTATGCTAAGATTGAGATAGAAGCAACGATTGACGCAAATTGAGAAAGAGAGCCAGTTTAATCAGCTTAATGTTAACTTAATTTGTTTAGATGTTTTGGCATTGCTGTGCAACCTCAATGCCAATAAAGCAAATTAAATCAAATTAGAAAAACTAAATTCTCGTAGAGGGAAAGAGAAGGATGGAGAGATAAATACAATGTCAGTAACATTTTGCCTTGGCAACAGAGCATTGTTATCTGTCATGCGAATAAAGCATCATGGAGTTGCATACAGATTTTGGAAAAAGGAGAGGCGAGGGAGTGATGGAGAGAATAAAGACGGATAGATGAGGGAAAAGGAGAGGGAGAGAGAGAGAAGTCGGGCCTGTCACTGTTTGTCACTGTAATCTCTCGTGTAGGCGACTGCTTTAATTCTCACAGCGGTTCTCTTTGCGGCACATTGTGCAACTCATCACATCATCTTAGAGCAAGTTTTGCAGAACACGAACATAATGTGTGAATAGGCGAGGAAATTGAAGGTCTGAGAGGGAGATGTGCTTGAAATGAGTGTGTGCAGACATGCTCGCGCTTGTCCCGGTGCAAGAATGGATTTACGTTTTTATCCAGGTGGTCCATTGTGCACGACGCTCACTGTGCCTCGAATGCAAAGCCCCGGTTCTCCTGTTAACACTCTTTCCATGCTCAGATAGTATGTGGAAATCCTCCAGAGAATGCTGAACAAGCCAAAGGGCACCAAACAGTCTCACTAATTACTGGCCCACAGAGAGAGTGGAGGTCAATGCTATTGAGCTGTGGAGCCAAAGAAAAAAGCACCAAGTGCTGTGCTCAGCTTAGAGAATTCACTCACAAGCATTTGCATTTAAGAGTCCATTTATTTTCTATATCAGTCAGGAGACCAGCTCAATACACTCAGTGTCTGCAGGTTTGGTCATAAATCATATCACACCTTTCTGACATCGCACATTCAAATGCACACCTGCACACCAATGTCAGGCTCTCCTGTGGCTTCTCTATCAAACCACCCTCCTTCTCCCAAGCTGCTTCCCTTATGCTTTCCATTGCCTCGCGTCACCAATGGGGCCAATTATTTCCTGCAGTACCTATTTCATGAGCTCAGTTCAGGTGAGTTTCCTCGTGTTCATGTGTGCACATGTGCATGCTTGTTGCTAAGCGCGAGGGAGAGAGAGACAGACAGACAGAGACACAGAGGGAGTTTTCAGGGTGAAGTCACATCCAGTTCAAAATTTCCTCACGGTCAGCTTCCTGTCTTATCAGTCTGTGGTTGTCCTCTTCCGTGGGCAGGATGCCCGCTGTCAATCTCCCAGTCACTCTGACTGATTGCTTGTCTGTCAGGTCATGTTGGTAATTCTGTAGAAGCTGTGTTAAATAATAACACAATAATCCTTGCAATGGGAGAGGGGAGACACAGGAAGGAGTTGTTTGTCCCTGGAATCCCTTACAATACCCTGCCGAATGTACTCTTTGCTGTTTTGCCTGGTTTAGGATGTTTGAAGGTCGTTTCATCTAAGCTCATATTCGTTATTTCTGTCTCACACTGCCTTTGGTGACTAAGCCAACTCTGTGCAAGCTCTATGCCCCCATTCAACTAATGTATCTGAGTGTACCAGAACAGAATCTCTCAAGATTACAGGGTTCAATTCTCAGTGGGGCCACCAAGACATCTAAAAATGCACGCATCCATGGCACTGTGAGGCACTTTGGATAAAATCATTCAGAAAACGGCTCATACTCATGCTGTCAGATCTTTGTCTCATAAGCATCAGAAGGTTTTTACTACTTAATGCTGCACTCAGGAAGTCGTTTGAAAGTTTGGAGAGAACTTTATTTTTTTTAATACCGAAGGCACCAAGGGGGTAAGAGAGGTCAGGTGAGTATTTGCTTCTGTTTTGAAGTAGTTTATTATTTGTTTTAGGCTTGGATTAGTTACTTCCTGTGCATGAATATGATTTTAAAACTACTTGTTATAATCACTTAGGAATAGGAAGCTCACATCTCAACCTGCCATGATAAACACAATTCATTGGCCTACAAATAATTGCAATAAACAATATTATTGCCATTTTAAGACCATTTAATGTCACTGATATAATGATTTTTATGTTGTGGTTTTGTCTTTTTATGTTTTTACCATTTTGTCCCTCTATTCTTTTTCTTCTTATCTCATTCCTAAAATGTTTGTTTTTTTAATTAGTGAGTATCTTTGGGTTAGGGGGTCCAGTGTCATGTCAGTTTGAGCACCCTGTATTATGAACATGATACATATTGGTAATTTTTTACTTGAGCTAAAGATTAGTAGAATGGCACAGCAGACAGCACAAAGCCAACTCTGTTTCCTTCCACTTCAAACAGTCAGTGAAGTTGGAGTTTTATATGGCAGCAGCCTTATGCTAACAAACTGATAGCTGTGTGCCAAATCCCTCACAGCTATCGCTACTCGTTGACTCAGATACAACTATGTTTAATACTTCCCCATGGTCTGCATAGCTTTAATTAAACAGTGCTGCCTGATCGCAGAGCTTTTCTCTCATTACATTCATTACTAGAGTGTTGTCTCATTTCCCCAAATGGTTTTCAGCCACAGGCACCAGATCTTGGCTGTGATTGCCAAAAATGTGGAGGATGTGGGAGAGTGTGACATGAATATGTGTTTGCCCAACTCGAGATGATGACCAATGAAAGGATAATAGCTGACATTGCCGCTTTGACACCTGGTTCTCCTCATCAGTCGCCCTCCTTTCTGTCTATTGCTTGTCCTCTCACTCTCTCACTACTGTTTGCTCTCCCTCTTTGTCTTTGTCTCTGTCACTTAATCTTATTGAATACATTTCTTTTTTTGCTGTCTTACTCTCTATGTCTCTTTCTCTACATTTATCCCTTCATATAGCACCATTAAAGAAATGAGATTGATACTGGGAAACAATTAAGGGCAGACTACTGGCGTGCTGAACGTTTCCACCCAGTGGGAAATGATCTATCACTTCCTCAATAACATCTGACAGAGGCAGCTGTTTTGAACCCCCTAACAATGAATCGTGTGCCTGAGCCTCGGGCGCAACAAAAGGGGAAGCCAGAGGAAGTCTTTTGGGTATATTCACACAAACACACACACACACACACACATGCTGGAAGGGGAAATTTGCCCATTCTCCTCTGTTTCTGCTCTGTTTGTCTAAGACTGCAGCTCATTTTGAACAGGAAGTGAGAATGTTGCAGTGGCTCTTGCAGTGCAACGCTACCAGATGTGGCCTTTCTCTGATCCACTTCCAATAAAACTTTGCACAGGACCTCAGTGGAGCACAGACCGTATCCAGCCTGCAGTCCTCAGTGTTGCCGTGTGGCTGGGACGCATGATTATCAAAGCCAGACAGGGGAAGCTGAGGAAGAGCGGGAGGCTGATTAACAACAAATGTCACCCTGCCAGTCCCATGCCACACATCTCCGCGCCATTTACCCTCTACCTCAGACACAGTGCTTGTATGAAATGACAGCCTGCCAAAAGATTAGAGGCAACCCTGCAACAAAAAGAGAGATGTTATCTGTGCAGTGTAAGAGAAGCAAAACACGGTCTTTTAAGCACCAGAAACATCAGGTGCTATTGATGTGGGATTTGCAAGTCTGAGCATGAAGGTTCAATGGCTATAAATAAAACCATTACAGGACAACGAGGCCACAAGTTTCCCGAAGCTTAATCCTTGCCTGTCCCGGCATCCTCAATACTTCAGTCCGTCAATGCGGCCACACGGGCATAACCTTGACGGCCGTCTGCATTGCAGCGAACAACGGGGAGAGAGAAGTGCCCCTGCCTGCCACCAGAGAGCTGTGCTGCTGCTGCTGCTACTGCTGCTGCTGCTGCTGCAGTACAGGACACCTCTGCTACAGTCCTCTCCCCTCCTCCACCTCACCTCAATTTTTTTCCACTCTCTACTCCCTGAAAAGGACCAAAGAGAGGGGGAGATAAAGGGGGAGAAACATCCTGCACTGTCCTCAGACAGATGTGCCTCGTGGTGTTCACAGTCATCACCACACTGTCCTTGAGAGCGATTCTGTGTTTGTGTCCATCTCTGTTGAGGTGTAAACTCAGAAGTGGGCAAACCGTGAAATCTATAATTGACCCCAAAAATTTGCCTCATCAAAAAAAAAAAAAAAGAGAGATCTGTTCTCCCTTCTACACCTCCTCATGTACGCCTACACACACACACTGCTTCATTGTAAAACCCACATATTACTGTGGGGGTACACACCTGCCTCCATGTGCAGCACACTCACTCTCCAAACACCCACCATGTATGTATTTAAAACATCTAGAGCTGAGGAGCTATTTAGATGCTGGAGTAGAGACAGAGAAGGAGGCTAAAATTGGCAAGTGTTCAGAGAAGTCCAGTCACCTGTGTAGGAGAGGGGGACTCTGTGTGGGCTGAAGAGCAGGCGGGCTTACTATAGTACAGCACACACGGAGCCTTTGGTAAAGGCTATTGTTTTCTCCCAATCCCCCGTTTTTGCTCAACGTTTGGCAAAAATAAGACTACATCTCCGAGCAGGCTTTGATCAATGATGCATTTTCTCTCTGACACATTCCACGCCTGCGTCCGTGAAGCCCACTCAACTCTATAAATAATCCCTGTGAGCCTGATCCTTGGCTGGGCTCCTTCTGTCTCGTCAAGAGGCTGGCAAACCAACTCATGGACTGTTCCAGTGCCAATGAGAAAAAACAACAACTCTGGTGATATGTGCACCCGCTTATCTTTTCATCCTCAGGATGATGAGCCTTCTCACACAGCTCCTTCCTCTTATTATCTATTACATAATCACTTTCCATTGCACTTAATTGGTTAAGCATCCTAGACTGAATGTTGTACAGTACATCTACATCCTATCATATTGGCAGCCAGGCAACTGAGTACATTTACTCCAGTTCTGCACTTAAGTACAGTTCAGAGGTACATGTGCTTTACTGAAGAATTTCCACTTTATCCAAGATGGTACGATAGTGGAGTATCATGAAAAATATCGATATCAATGTTAATTTTGACACAACATAGAGGGCACAAAATTTCATGTTTTTATTAACAAGATACGACTTTTCTTTTCCTGGCTAGTAGCAGAGAACAGCAGAATGACCGTAGTAGACATTTCTAGAAACATTTTTTTTTTCTCTTTATATCAGTTCTGTCAGAGAGAAGAGAGAGCGAGAAAGCAAGAATGTAACATTGTATCGATACTGCAGTAATGTGTATTTCAAATATTTATAATCCATCTCTATCCAAATATCGATATTTTTGATACGACCTAACAACCTAATGCTACTCTAAGCTTCTATTACGTTTATTTGATACTCATGTTTATTATACAAATTAAGATAAAAAAAACACAATGAGCTGGTACGATATGATAGATATGATAGCCAAAATCATACAAAATAGTTAAAAGCGGCTCCAACACTGAAATGCTGTTTACAAATGAAGACATCAGTAATGATGATCTTATTATGTAACATGTAATAATACAGTTGACACCGCCACAGGACATTTGGCACAATGAATGCTTTAAATGCAGGATTTTAATTATGTGTTTTTGGTACATAATTGCTGCTTTTGCTTTCGTAAAGGTACTTCTTCTACCACTCACTTTGGCAGACTAGTTGTAAATGGTAAACGGACTTGCATTGCTATAGCGCTTTTCCAGTCTACTGACCGCTCAAAGCGCTTTATAACACTTGTCACATTCATCCATTCATACACTGATGGCAAAGGCTGCCATGCAAGGTGCCAACTGCTCATCAGGAGCAATTTGGGGGTTCAGTAGCTTGCTCAAGGATACTTTGACATGCAGCCGGGGGAGCCAGGGATTCGAACCATCGACCTTCCGATTACTGGACAACCCGCTCCTGAGCTACAGCCGCCCCAAGTGATAACTAGTAAGAGCTGGGAGTGGAGATGATGAAGGGTGAATTGTTGCTGAGGTGAACAACAGTTTCATTAGCTTTTTCTCACGGTATAGTGGAGACAAATGTAGGACATGGCAGGAAGTTGGTGTGTTTGTGTAAATGCACAGTGAAGGGAGGGTGGAGGACACGGAGTGATTCAATGTGCACGCTTTGCAGAGGAGCTGGGGGTGAAGGTGACCTTCGTGTTTTTGCCCAGAGAGCCTGACTGTAGTGAGGTGAATCAGGACCATCAGGAGTGGGCTCGGTGGACTGATATATGATGGATTGACAGAGTAAAGACATGGGTGCAACAGTGGGGGTCTCTTCAGGTAGAAAGAAATAAGGCGGTTGGCATGTAAAGGGGGAACAGGGAGAACAACGCTTCCTATTTTTAGGTCTGGCCTCTCTCCTCTACCAAGAGGAGGGGGGGTAAGGATTCCCTGGGAGAGAACTGAACAGCAGGAGGGGAGGTGAATCTGATGAGGATGCATAAGAAAGCCACGCAGATATCCACGCCTAGATACAAGCTGACCCAGTTTCACCAAAATGCCCTGGCCGCCACATATAACTGAACTCATCTCTCTTAGCAAGGACATGTGCTCTTGTTGCTAAAGGTCCCGAGAAGGTGACACGAGTTTATGTGTCATCTACGACCAGAGTCATTTCTCATCTTCTCACTTAGGCAAGATTGTTATTCACAGCACAGCGGGGATGCAGCAAGCCCAAAACAATCAATGCTACAGTATTATGCAACACGATCCTCAGGAGTTCTTTGCTATAACAAGTGCTGTTTGAGGGAACGTGGAGGTAAATCTGCTGCATTACTGAAATGGAACAACTAGTGGAAAGATGAGTGTCTCAGCTACAATCCTCTCTGGACTGGGCTTTCATTGCCTTTCTCAAAAATTAAAGAAAACTTGTTATTTGGGTATATTCAGACCAAATCAGGCAATGCAGTGAAATACCAGTACTCCCATTCATTTTGATCATGGGTTGTACTGGCAAACCCCTGTGGTGATGCGGACTACAGGGGTTGCAGAAAAAATGCAACAGCCCTGAAGCGAAAAAGTTGAAACAGAATACACTTTTGTAGAAACGAAACCTGACGTCATGCTGCAGCAGCCAATCACATAACCAGGCGATCAAACTAGCTGGTCAACAGTATTGTTCTTCAACCTTCTACACTTTAGATATTGCCTCTTTAATGCTCATTATGGAAGTTTTCACATTTTCTTATAATCGCTGGTTGACATGCCACGTTTGGAGTCAAAGTTTAACAGATATTGGCCAAAATAAAAGTCACATGCACAAACATTCAGACGTCCGTCAAATTGCTCCGAGTCTCGACTATGTTTTTTGTTGCCTCAGAAAACATCATGCTGCCAGGAGTTTGCACCTGCAGGGGAGGAGAAATACTCTGCAAACTTGTTATGGATGAAGAAAGCCTCTCTGGAAGAGCTGTTGCTCCCAAGCCTGCAGCCAGAAACCATGCACTATCCAGGTGGTGTTCACAGATGAAATGATGATACTCTCCCAGTTGTGTCCTCCCAAACTGCCACACAGCGCAACGCTTAACAGCTGATTTCATCCAAATGAGGCATTAATCACGTAGTCTTATCCTCAGTCTTTTGGAAAAAAGGCATTGACTTTCAGCCACTGACTGAATTCGCATTCACCTCTGAGGCAATTCATATGTGTTTATATGGATTCTGAATTATAATGCAGCTTTTAAACAGCGCTGCTACATGAGCTTATGCAGATGAACATAGATCCCAACTGCACACATACGCACACTCACACACAGCTTGAAACTGAAATCCGTATCAAATGGAGGAAGCACCACTAATGAGATGAATAAGTGAGTGAAGCACCGTGAGGCTATTTTGGGTCCTGTTGTGTTATTTCATCATGTGGTTGACTTTACAGTTCCCTGTGGAGCACAGAAAACCTTGTAAGCCTTCAACAAGCAGCTACAAAAGCAGTAGTTCCGGCAGCAGAGCCACATCAGTGTTTAAAGGAGGACCTTCTGGGCCGGGCTCTCAGCCCCTGTCATTACCACTCTCTGTGGGGAGCTAACGACTGAAGGAGCTGGAGGACAACATTTTCCAGCTTCCCTGCACCCTTTTACCATTCTGTATTCATGTTATCACTCTTTAGAGATTGAATATGAAACAGCATACAAACATAGATGGAGGCCTTTTTTCAAAGGTAGAAACAATGCCCCAAAGTCACAGCAGCATTACTCACATCTCTCCAAGGACAACAAAGGCTTTCGTTGGGCATATGCTTAATTATGGAGAGAGAAAAATTGCCGAGCGTGGTACTCGATGTCCTTCAAAAATAAAAATAAAAATCCCACTGCGGAGCAGCTGATTGGACAGACCAAGCTGGAGTGTGTGGGTGTTTAGAAGGGCATGAAGGGGGGACCAGGGTCAGGACAGCTGTTGAGGGGTTTGGGAGGGGGGAGGAGATAAACACAACACAAAGCTCTGCTAATTCAAATAAACAATTTCCCCCTGCAGTGACTAATCTTACTCAACCACGTTTTGGAACAGGCCAATTTATCTACTTACTGTATTTTAGAAGGCCCAGAGTTAAAGGATGTGTTTTTCAAGCATTAAAGCATGACAACCTATTCTAGTAGTAACCTCAAATACAATTATTAACCTGAAAATGAGCATAATTACTACTTTAAAGAAATAAATAACATGATACTTGTATTAAACAAACCAGGGCCACATTCATTGGCAACAGGCCAGCAGTTGAATAGGTCCAGCTTAGAATAAAGTTTTCCTGAGCAAAGGAATATGTAGGAATTCTTCTACCCTAAAAAAACTATCTGTGCTGTACTGTACGCTGACAGTATGCTGTGGAAAAAAAATCCTATGTGAGAAAAATAAATAAATCAGAAAATCAATACTCTTACAGTGCAGAGGGTTTTGAGGTTGACAGGCTCTCGGTGAAACGACAAATCTTATCCAGTATAGTGAACTCAGCAGCATTTAAGGCCAGTCCACTGGAGGGTCACATGCAGAACGGATCCTACAGGGAGCTCCTCTCCTCATCCATCTGCTGTTCCCCTGACCCTTTCCTTCCTTCCTTCCCTCCCTTTTCCTGGCATCTCTCCTCCAGGTCTAAACAGACTCATCTAAAGGAGATGAATACAACCATCATCTGCACTCTGTTTTTGTTATTTGCCTCGGCCTGTGCTGTTTACCAGAAGTTGTTCACTCACTCAGCCGTGCAAGTGGAAGCTCCTTTGTCACTTCCTGTACAAAGGGCTTATTGTGATTTAACATGCTGCATCTGTGAGCATCCTGGCTGATTTACTACACTCATTAAGGACAACAGCAACTCTAGCTCTGCACCGCTCCACTGTACGGGCTTACAGTGCAGGGGGGATTTAACGGTATTCTAATACTGCATTGAGGTGATAATAATACCACTGAAAGTTTTATTTACGTGGCTGCAGTGGATGTTAGGAGGAATAATAATCAGCCTCTTTCTCCACTGCTTTTATCTCCTCCACCTTCTACATCTCTGTTTGCATTGCGAGGGCACCTGAAGGACAAAGCGTGTCACACTCACACACACTTTCACGCACAAGCAAACACAACATAATGCAAAAGCTCAGCAGCTAATCTGATCAAACAACAAGGGAAACAGAAAAAAACAACAGCCAGCTGCATAATACTATGAGATTATCATCAGCGAGTACATATAATGTTGTGGGAAGAAGGCGCTCACTTTCAAGAAAAACAGGAAGCAATACACCACATACGTTTACATGCATCAGAGAGCAGCAGAGGGTGCCCACTACTAGCAAAGCACTTTATCTATTCTATTATCTATTGATTTCACAATTAGCTCCTGAGCGGTGCCCATACCCTAAAGAGCTCCATATGCATCCTGTCCTTCACACACAGATTATTTGTTCATGAGCTTCATGTGTGCATGCTCTGTCAATCAAAACGCAGCTGACTATGTTTGAAGCCAGATTACAATCGACTGCCAATTTCTCGTGTACAAGTAATTCAAATTCATCAGCAGTGACCTTTCTTCAGGGGAGCTCGGCATAGCTGCATCCAGCATTTCTTTTTTATTATTCACAAACCTGTCTGTGACAGATAACAGTGAAATTGCGAGCAAGGACAGGAAACTACACCTACCAAATGCGGAGACTCCTCTACCTCTTTTTGCATATTGTCAACGCATTAATTAAATGATAATGTCAGAAATAGCGGCAGATTCTGACAAGATTTGCCGGGCTAATGGAGTTCAGGAGAGGTAGAGCAGATAGCAGGGCTCATCAGGTGATGAATGAAAAAGCTTTGTTACACAGGATAACGCAGGTATGTTGGCAGACATTGTTGGAATGATGAGTAAAATGTCAGACAGGAGAACATTTGAAAACACAGCTTACGAGAGAGGAAATTTGGGACAACTTTATCAAATAGTCTGTACACCGGTGTCCTCCCTGTGGCTTTAGCTGCTGCTGTTCCCGTCCTCCCCCAGATTACAAGGTCACGCAAACAGCAGGGAACCTCGATTTGGGGAATCCCTGCGTCTTGCTAAACCCATCAAAGCTCATATTCCAACATCACAAAGGGGCCAGTGCAGACCACATGATAACTGGCCATGAACCTTCAGGAAATATTAAACAAGTACATTTTGAGGAGTTGAATAAAGCGGTGAAGATAGCACTAAAGAGGTCTGATCTGCTCTCCTCTGTCAGGAGAAGAAAGAGACCTTTTTGAGATAAACTGTTTTGTTGTTTCTTTCTGGAAGAAGCTTAGCCTCCTGACATTCATACAACTATCCAATGTAACAGCTTAAGAGCTTACATGTTTTGTGCAGACTAAGAAGCCTGCATACCCACCCCCATCCCTCCCAAATATTGTCAAACTGGACTTAATACCTCCTTTTTTCACCGACAGCACATCATACAACAATGATGGATTGTTGGACTAAAACTAAGTGAATTTTGTCTTGAGATTAACAACACACTTTTCTCACAACAGACAACATAACATTAAAGGGTACCGCCACCAATTTTACGCATTACAGTGTGTTAACAGGTCTTGGGGAGCACAACTACATACGTGAAAAAAGTGGTATAACGCCTTTTTTTGGCTCCAGAAGAAGCTGCATGTAATCTGCTGAATTGCCTCTAGTGATGTCACTCAGTGGATAAATTGCATTTTGGGTAATTTAGGCACCAAGCTTTGAAAAGCAGTCTACTGGTAGCATTGCACTCCTATACAGTAACGCTGAGATATCACCTTTTTTATTCCATAGAATTTTCCATTTGCAACAATTACATTCATTATGCCACATGGCAAATGCAGCGCTGCAGTAGGTGGTCGGTTGGAAGAGAGAATCTGCGCAAGAAGACACGAAAAGAACAACTTCTCTAAAAACACTGTTGCCACAGCACAGCAGAGGGTTTAATTACATCCAAACTGATGGGTTTTCTGCCAAGGGGAAAATAAAAACTGATTGAGCAGCAATGCAGGGGCTGATCCACCGACTCTGGACGCTTGTGAAGTGGCCTCTTCCTGATAAACAATTATAAACAGATCCAATAAAAATAATCATATCACATTGCTTGTGAGAGAGACAATTTATTGTCACTTTCCAGCCAAAGCAGCTTTGTCTGAGAGGCTGATAAACCCTGTACTGTGTCCCCCTTCATATCTCCCAACCCTACTTACAAAGTACGACCTTTGGCCGCCAGCTCTTCAGGTTATATATGAACAGAACTGACTGTCCAGAGAGGCCCGGCTGCGTTCACTTTGTCACCAAAGAGAGGCTGAGACATAATCTCACTTCTTACTATACTGTGAGAAATACAAGGATTTAAGAGAAGATTTTCTTTCTTTCTTTTTTCGTGACAGTCAACACAGTTTTATAAAGAAAATTCTATGTAAATGAATCCTCAAGATTAAATTCAGCCAAACCTCAATCAAAGTGCTATTGTTGCCTACACCTAACCACAGACTGGATGCAAACCCTGGAGTCTGGTGTGACCGTCCACCCACCCTGACCACCTCCCCCAGGGACTCCAGTGTGGTTCAATTATGTAGAATTACTTTGTAGTTTCTGGTGCTGTTGGACTTCAACTCCATTTTTTTTTAGCTCATTGGCAACTGATCATAAATGTAAGTACTGTAATTAAAGGCGATCATACCACGGACTATATATATATATATGGCAGTATGTGTTAATCCAGCAGTCCTACTGTAATGTATTAATTTGAGATGTAAAGAGAAATGTACATGGAGGTTAATCGAGTGGCCTGGTTGCCTAGCAACTCAGCAATGCCTTTCATTTGTTAATTTACACTCAAAGAAGGTCAACAACTCGACGGCCGAGAGAGGAAGGATCGACTTCAGCTTGACACAAAGGCACAAGGAGAGTCCAGAAAAATGGAAACATACAGTCAGTTAGAAAAGTATTCGCCACCTCAGGCTTCCATGAACTCTTTAACCTTTACATTAGTTATCTACATCGCCTATGATCAATAATTAAATATTTATATTTAACCTTTATTTAACCACGTTAAAATCTCCTCAGGCAGCATACAAATGCTGAATGTTAAAGTAGCGTTATGGCAAATTCAGCATCTCACATTTGCTGTACATGCATCACCTGATTCTACAGGGAAATAAAATTGATTCTACAGGGAAATATGGTTGCGGGTGATCATTAGCCAGGATAAAGATGTGGGTGAGACAGAAGCCTCGCTCACTAACAGTGGGGAAGAGAACCACAAACTGCTGTGCACACACACTGAGCCTGGTACATCCAGTTCCTGAGCTGTGCAGAGGTGGTCTGAAGGACACCAATCTGACTGTATACCGCCGGCGCATGAGGAAAACAATGGACACGGCGAAATGAGTCATCCTGTTTTAACTCTGCCCAAACAGTGTGAAAATGCAGAGAGAGGAATCAATACACAGGTTGGAGTGAAGGTAGGCGAAGCTGTGGGTGTTTGCTTGTGTGTTTTTCCAATTCAGACAGTGTCAAAGGGCGGATTACTAAAAACACAAAAGGGCCATAGATGGATCTCTGTTTCGAGGCAGAGTTAAGAGAAAAACATATTGAATTATAAAATAGAATACGGATAGGAAAATAAATAAAATCACACGTGTTGTTCCTCGCTCAATTGATGCTCTCATCAACGTGTCAGGATTCATTTCAGTTTGCAAGCACAGCTCTATCACATCATGTTACATCAGTGTGGAGCAGGGGAGGAAGGAGTGATGGAAAGCTGTCTTTGGAAGAGTTCAAAAGCAGCAAGGGGCTGCCATTAGTGTCTGCGTTTCTTTCTCTCTGAGTGCTGAGTCAGCATGATGCAAGCATGCAAAGCATAAAGCCTGCACAATATCACATCAGATGGTCGAATGACACCGACTGTCAACTCGTGCTTAACCTCAGGCCGTGCACATTTTTCACCTTTTCTGGCTTCGGGTCGCCGTTTGTCCTTTCAACCCAGGTCCAGCTGTCTGTTTGTCTCATCCCCAGCTAACCCCCCCCACCCCCACTGTGTCCCTCCAGAACCAGACGCACAGAGAGAACCTTGAGGCTTTACCTCACACACACACACACACACACACACACACACACACACACACACCAACTTGTGCACGCAAATGCAGCCGACTCGCCACTTTTTCTGGCTGATTGTTCAGCTTTCAGCTTCTGCTTTTTAAAGTGAAGAGAAAACAATTTCCAGCTGCACATCCTCTTTCACTTTCTGTCATTCGCTCTCAAACCAGACAAAGCTGCAATTCTGTAAGCAGACACAAATAAACAGCCAGTAATATGCCTAAACTGAAAACACAGCTCACATCACGATTTCATTATGATCAGGGTTGTGTGAGTGTTTTGATCTAAATCTTTAGTTTAGAAGTCATGGATAACTGCAGGTGATCTGTAGGCTGCATGTTTAAGATGAAAACACACAGCACATAAGCTGATATTTGACAGAGCTTATGGGTATCTTATGTGCTTATTTGTCACCACAGCCATCACTGATGTTACAGTAGCTCACACCACAGCTTGCTTGATTCATCTGAGCTTTAATCAACAGCAGAATAAATTTTGATGGTTGACTAAAGTGGAAAATCAGGTGGCACCACCAGCCTCCCTTCAATGAATAAATCAAATTTGGGTAGGAATTGATGACAACATTGACACAGCAAGGATGTTTGACTAGAGGTGTGAAATGATGCGTCTCCTCCATCAAACATTGTGAAAATGTGAGGAAATTCAGGAGAGATGTCTCTTGTTGATTTGGAGGCAGCACTAGCACTCAGAGTATGACATGTAATATGTCCAGCTACTTTCACACCACTACTAAATATGACCCATTTTACAAGATGCTCATTTTAGGACAAGCTAATATTAGCCTATTTAGCGAGCTAGCTAGAGCTATTAAAATCTGCCACCATCAGTTGTCATTTGAGCCTGCAAACTTAAAGGTTGTTGAGTTGAAATTTGTTTTTGGCTTACTATGAATTTAGTCATAAATCTGCCAGTTATACTTGTAAACATGTTTATGTTTCATCCAAGAACAGAAAGTGAACGGGAGCAGGTCTTAGTGAATATAGAGCATGTGCAGCTCCTTTTTATTTTTTTAAGATAGAAAGGACCCACATTTTGCTGCAGGAAAAGATTATGTGACTGAAACAGTCCAAAATCTCCTGGTTTATAAGACAATTCTGCAGTGAGAGCTTTACTGGGCTGTTAAGCTAATAGTTACCTGCTTTCTCTGATGAGCTGTAATTTTCACAGTTGGGCACCACTCTGATATTTTCTTTTCATCTTGGTTATCTCTATACTGGGATCTCTTGCCATGTGTGTAATTGACTGAAAGACACTGCAGTGCACTGTGTACTGTACCACTGTGTACCACAGATTCATCAAGGCATACAAACAACTCTCTAATGTGTGTCTGACATGTTTTTTTCCACATTAAATTCTCACTCATTCAAAATTCGAGATTATATATATATATATATATATATATATATATACATACATATACACATATATATATATTATTATGATTTTATTATCTTATATTATTGTTTTAAGAAACTGGAAACTCCAACACATCGACGCAACATCCCTGTCAGCCTGGACCCTCACAAGAATGCTTTCAGAAACAACAGATTCACAGGGAATGCCATATCCTCTGCCCTCCACTCAGTCTTCACACACCGAGAGAATAAGAACAGCAACACCAGGATGCTGTTTGTTAACTTCAGCTCAGCATTCAATACAATCTCACACATAAAGCTGATTGGAAAAAACTAAACACTCTGGGCTTGATTACCACACTCTGCAATTGAATATTGGACTTCCTTATAAGCAGACCCCAGAGAGTACGGATTGGCAGCCACACCTCTTCTATGATAGTGCTCAACACTGGAGCCCCCCAGGGCTGTGTGCTCAGCCCCCTCTGCTCACACTGTACACCCATGACTGCACTCCCAGACATTTAAGAGAACTCTATTGGGAATTATGTGGACAACACCACCATCATATCCGAGTTCATATCGGGAGGAAATCAACAATCTTGCAGAGTGGTGCACAGAGAACAATCTAGTCAGCAAAACCAGTTTTAGTTCAGCAGTGAATGTGACAACAGCCTTCTAACGTCAAACTCTGCTCATACATCATTCTACCCGGTGAAGATCAAACATTCAACTGTAGGAACAAGAGGAAAAACACATTTTTGACTGGACGGGGACTATAATTATTTAAAATACATTAAGCATATCAAATGTACTGCATTTAATATCATTATAATTCATACAGGGTCTGTTGCTTTCATATTCTGGGCCCTGTATGTGTGCTTGGTCCCTCCACCTCGTAGGGGGATGCAGAGATGTACTTTACTTTTACGGTCCAGTCAATAACACATTTCCACAGTGTAAGCCTCTATTTCAATTTATTTCCAGTCAAGAGCTCCATCAATAAGGGATGTAGCAATTGACCTGATACCACAAGCACGCTAATGGCCCAACATACATGACAGCCATAACGTACAGAGGAATCACACAAGGCCGTGCAGGCAAACACGGCGCCAAATCCCTGCTGGCGATCACAACTCCTGTCAGTCTGAAATCAATACTTGAAGTGGGGGAGGAGATTGTCGAGATGCTTGGCAGGGGCAGGCCTGGAAGATGCTTATGACTGATAGCTGGCTGCCAGGTTCCTATATCACCTATGCAGCGTTGACTCTGGGAAATGTGATCCTCTTTCCTCTCCTCCTCTATCTCTCTCTCGTCTGGCGGTGAGTTGGGAGACGGGGGGAGCAGGAGAAGAGGGAGGAGTAGCACATCCTCTTACAAGGACGAACTCCTGCTCGGACAGGAAAGCATTTAACAACATTAGCAAACAGCACACGTGCATGCGTGTGGATGAATGTATGCTGGTCTGAAGTCGCCCTGAGATGTGCAGTTTGGCCTTCACCTGTGTTTCACTCGAGTGCTCCCAGCATCACTGTTTGATAAACTAGCCTCTAATCGGATTGCTGCGCAGTTATCTGCTAATCTAATGGCGCCTGGCCAGCCTCAAGATTTAGCTGACCATCACTCCACCCTGAAGTTCTTCTCCTCCTCCTCCTCCTCCTTCCTTCCCATTTTTCTCCATCTGCTTTCCAGGTGTATAGCTCTCTGTCTTGTAAACAACCCTAACTATAACCAGCATTCACCTTGACCTCTGCAGACTCACCCACCCACCCCACAACTTATTTGTTTCCGCTGCCTCTCACCACCAAGGAGACCTCACCCAGACCTCCCTTCCTCATCCTTTCATCTCCACTCTTTTACTCCCCTACCTCCGCTCTGTGATAGCAGGCGGCTCCATTGTGGTGCCATTGTGTGGGACAGCCGACACACCACATGCACTCACAAACACACACACACACACATTATGGGTCTATGGGTCACTGGAGTCTGGAGTGTAAGTGGCAGGTAGGGGAGAGGCTACGCCACAGGGGCTGACGTTGTTGCCAGCTCCGTGAATGCTTCTTCCACAGTAGTAACAACAACACACACACACACACACACTGTACCTTCCTCACAGCCACAAGCAATGTAAACAAAGACAACCAAACGGGGGAAAAGCGCACCTGTTTCCAGCACATATGCGCGGCCTGAGGGACTTTTATCAATCTCAGCATGAGGTGTCTGTGAGTACAGTGTGAATACTAATTACCTGAGGTGAGGGGGAGGACTGACATGCATTAGATGCGTCTGCTCTGTTTTTCTCGTTTACTAGACGCTTTCGCTTTATTCAGCAGTTTCCTGGAATACCGCCGATGTTATTCAGAACACTTCAATTGATAACAACATCTATGATCTTTGCTTATCTGCCGTCACACTCGTGAACACACACACACAAGTTGAGTAAATAAGTGTTATCAGATAAACATGAAGAGGAGCAGCTTTTGTTTGGATAATGAATTCTTAGAAAATGCCCGATTTATAGAGATGAAGGTTTTCTACTTGCGATCAGTTAGGGTCAGACATGAGTTACTCAAGATTCAAAAGCTTTATTGTCATATGTGGAAGTTGCACTGCACAATTGGATTCTTGTGATATAAACAGGCATTTAAAAAATGTAATTCTGTGCTGTTGATTATTTTCTCAATTAATTGATTCATTTCTTTGGTCTAAAATGTCAGAAAATGGTGGAAGTGTTTCCCAAAGCCCAAAATGATGCCCTCAAATGTCCTGTTTTCTCCACAACCCAAAATTATTCTGTTTACTCTCATAAAGGAGTGAAGAAAGCAGAAAATATTTTAATTTAAGAAGCTGAAAAAAGTGTTTAAAGTCAAAGCAATTCATGGAATTATCAAAATAGTTGGCGATTAATTTAATAGTTAATCATGAGGACGAACATGTATTTAAGCAGTTATGTTCGCACGTGTTTTTATATTCAGTGTCATGCTGATATGGTTGCTAATCGGTTGTGAATATTCACTCTGGATGTTTGGTAAACAACTTGGGTAAAGCGAGTGATTTGAATAAACTGTGAAAACCAAAAGAGAAATAAGAGACAGTCACCACCATGTTCCTTCATCAGCGACTCCTTCAAATATGAAACCAAGAAAAATGGAGAAAAAAAGGAGATAGAACTACAATTGCACTGTAGGTCTGACATCAAATATTTGGATTTTGTTTTAAGACTACTAAATAACAATTTAAACAATTAGTTTCACAGCTATTCTAAACTTTAAATTGACAAGCATACTCAAATACATATGGTTCAAACTGATTCCTGTGACTGACGACGCTGGGAGAAAAACACTTACACTTTTGTTTTGTTTTGTCTGACAAACCAGTTATGACACTTTTTTTCAAGATCGCGCATTACAACTGCCAAATACATTTGAGAGTCTCCCAAGGCACACAGAGTCTGCCAAGTCCTCAATCAAGTGCGTCTAAGGACGGAAAAACGAGGCCTTCACTGCACTCAGGTTAAATAAGGACAGATAGACAGGAAGAGCACCGTCGTGGCTTCAATGGAGCGTGTACATGCAAAACGTATGGCTTGACATTTCCAGTCCCTCCCTTCATCTGTGTCTCACTTATGTGTCTCTCTCGGCTACCTCCTGCTTCGTGACTGGGCTGTTGGGAGAAGACTGCAGTCCTTGCTGTTCAGGATTACTGCCAACTGAAGGTGCTAATGGCCTATAGCTGTAGAACAGACAGTGCCCTCTCACTTCTTCTTTTTCTTCATCTCCATCCCTCTGCCTTTTTATACTTCACACCATCTCTGACCGACTCCCTCCTCCTCCTCCTCCTCCTCCTACCATTTATTTTCTCACTTTTGCTGAGCAGCATTCAACAGAGCAGCCCGGCCATTGATCTGTATGTTATTCCGTCACTGCTGGTCCAGCACGGAGCATTTAACATCCAGGCCAGGCCCAATAAGCAGTAAACAATAAGAAGTCTGTCCGATCACTGCGAGGAGCTCACCCTGCATTCACCACCATAATCAAAAAGCCACGGCTATTTCCAGTCACTTCCTATAGATGTGAGCTGTAAAGAAACTCTGACTCATACGTTAACCGTCAGTGTAACCAATTTAAACTTTTCATGGCCAACAGCCACTCAGATTTCCGCACTAACTTGTTTTCCTTTGAGTCAGTCTCATAAAAAGGGATTTATTCGTTTATAACACTCAAATGTTAAGATAATATTTGTGTTTTAAATTACTTAATTAAATAAACTATAAACAACAGTTTAATAAATGGTTTATAAAGCATTTCATTGGTTGCTAAAAGTGAATAACTATAAATCCAAGTTTGATTAATTATTATTTACTATTTATCATTTATTAATGATGGTTATTATTGTGTCACTCAAACTACTGATTTCTACAGAGCAGGCTAGCTGTTTCCCTTTGTTCACAGTCTTTTTGCTTAGCTAAGCTAATCAACTGTGGGTGGTATCAATCTTCTCATTTAACTGCTTTAAGAAAGCAAATAATATCCCAAAATACATGTATCAAGCTTCATCTTCAAAAGATACTGTCTGTACTTAATATCTCTTATTCAATTTTGACCTCAAATAAGTGAGTGTTCTTACCCGCTAAAGGGAATATTATTTATGGCTGTAGCCCTTTTTACTGTAAACTGCAGTGAACAGTGTCTTCTTGCAGCAGGAGATAAATCTTTTGGCTTTGTGGGAACATTAAACCCAATTGAAAATATGAGAAAAAAAAAAAGAAAAAGATCTGCTCCTTTTTAACGATCTGGCTACATTCAAAGAGCCCCTCCACACATGTATTACGGCATATCAAAAAAATGTCCTTATGTGTGTCTGATGTGGTTTTTGCATTAAAAAGTATAAAGTATAATTACCACATAAAAACCCTTAAAATGGCATCCGTATTGTATTAAATTGGCTTCCAAACTATTTGCAATGTTACAAATCATGCACAGCCCGCCTCTTAAAATCACACTTAAATGAGCACAGAGAAAAAATTACACTTTCATCAATGAATGTGAAAACACAATTCTACCGACACATCATTCTCCTCCGTGAAGCTCAAACATTCAGCTGCAGGAACAAGAAGAAAAACACACTTTTGACTGGAGGGGGATTTTAAATCTTTCAAAACTGAAATTACGAGGCTTTACTCATAAACGAACCGTGCCAAGCATGAGGTTGATTACCGTCATTCAGTTTCCACTCATGCAACACGTTTATTTGAACGCTATCCAGCTATAAATGTGTAAGACATGGCACTTTTAGAACGGCTGTATCGTTTGTTAGGATCAATATTGAGCTCTTTAATTGAAATTATTATGTTTATTTTTGGCCCACGATGTGATGTGTGTCACCCACACCTCAGCACCCGCCAATCCACAGACAATAAGGGCAACACGCTGACCTTAATTCTCCCTGATCACCGAACCGACTTCCCAGTTGCATGAGTGTCTGACCTTTTCACACAATCAAGCAATCATGCACTCAAAGTCACACTTGCTCATGTGCGCGCATCCACTCTGCCAATACCGTCTCACACACACACACACGCACACACACACACACATAAACAAGCGCACAAATAAAATTGGATTGCAGACCTGTGAACAATCTCTCCCTCTGCCTCAATCTAAAAAATGGTTCAGGACAAAAAAAGGGCTGCTCTCACACACCTTGTCAAAGCTGTTGACAACTGGGTCACCCTGTGCTGAGAATTTGTACCCACTTACTCTGACTGACCTGCTCTGTTCAGGCTAATTGGAATCTGACATTATGCAATGGCATTAATAAGGTTGCCACATAAAAAGGACACCTTTGCCCTAGGAACTTATTCTACTGGTAATTTTGCACGTTTTCCCCCATTAACTACATCTTTCTTGTGGATGCATTCAAGCACATAAAGAAAGAAATCCTACATTTTCGAGCCAAACAAGTTGGGTGGAAAAACAGCAATATTGTTATTGGAAGGACGACCTTCTTTCTATTCACAAAATCTGTTAATTGTTAATCTTCCGGGAATGATTGGCAGACCGAATTATTATTTTCAGAGTTTCAGAGTTTCTCTGAACGGACCACCGAGGAGAGTGTTCAAAAGGTCTCTGCTCACAACCTCTTTACTTTGCAATGACAACCAAACTTTAGAGAAAAAACACGGAGCATGAAACCTGTGATGGATTCAATTCAATGAAGTTGAAGTCGCTGTCTGGAAGGTAGGAAATCAATTTTACAGATTTTACAATTTTTCTCAAATGTTTGGCTGTAAAATCTAGTTCAGCCTAAAATATAAAAGGAGGAATATGAAGGTGTTAAACCTGCGCTAAAACTGTTCTGAAAAAGATGTGGGCTTTTCACCACTTGTTTTGTCCCTGACTTTTATCGACCCTTTCCTGACTAATTTTCCTCTTGCTGCGAGGGAAAAAAGGTGTTTGCCCCTCACCGAGAGACTCAGCTGGAGCTGCAGCAGAAAGTAGAGGCAGAAATAAACATGAGTCGGCGGAAATAATATTAATTCCGGTGTAAGATTTTAGTAAGCTTCAACTGTCACACTGCGGTGCCATTATGGAAAGACGATGGTTGCACTGACAGGTTCTGGTTGAGTCCTTGAGTTTTATTTTTAACTTTACTTTGATTTGATGAACAATAGCTCGCTGCAATTCTTTTTTTCCTTTTTGTGAAGTGAACCCACAATTTCTTAAGACCCTGATTTAGCACAACTCTTACTATTATCTGCATTTGAAGGCCATTTTTTTGTTTCACTTTGCAACTACCTGAATGCTTTTCACATTGCCCTTTAAAAGATGAAAATTTCAGGAGGGATTAGCTTAAAGCAGAAACAGACAGCTTTTCTTCAGCTTTTCAAATTCCTTCTTCCTACCATTCCCCTGTGGTATTACTGTTGGTGCCGTTATCACAAAGACAGCATTAGCAACATGGCTACCGCTAACAGCCTGGCTACTGTCCACAGCAAAAAACAACCGTAAGAATCCCAATTTAACCTAGAAATCCTTATTTCAGTGCTATAACAAGGCAGTGTAAAACACCCATTGTATAAAAAAGTAGGCACGTTTTGTTAATCACTGATCTAGTCATAAGAATGCCGGTATTGAACCGCTTCTCATCCCAGTAGTAAGGAGAAACGCATATCAATGGGGGAACTGACTTTGACACTCAATCAAGTGAATACTTTCACTCTTGTTTTTTGTCTTTTGCAGTGTAGAGTTTTCACAGTTATTACCGTTGTTCCACCGTTATCTGGGGATAGCGACCGAGTAAAATAAAGCCTCTTCCTGTTTTGACTGCAGAATGACAAACGTGCTTCCTTTGTGATGTAGCGAAATCGTCCTTTGCTTTTCCAGGAAAAATCGAGCCCGGTGACCGGCTGAACAGCATAGTGAAAGTAAGGTTTATAAGGAACCAATCTATTCATGGATGTGTCGTTTTTCTACAGCCATTACACTGTGCAATCTGTATTCAGAATAAGTTAATGAAAAAGTTGTAAATTGCCATTTTAAATAACCTTGGTATTTTACAAGCTCGGAATGGATCTAAAAATGTTAATTCAACCCTTCTTTAACTACACGTCTCCATTTTCATCAAGAAGAGCGACATCAATGAACTCCCTCTCTGTCACCATGGCCTCTTCCTTTCTCCCTCTTGTATTTTCCAAGCTCCGGGGGAAAGCAGCTCACTGCACAGTATCACGTTTCACACTGTAAAGTCCCGATCTATCTCTCTCAAGACCCCCACACATGCAATGCAAAGAACTGGGCAGAGAAAACAACATTCAGCGAGACCCCTGGAACTAATCCTTCGAATCCCCAAACTCATATCTTATATATTCTCGAGGCTGACTGAAGCCTTTCTCTGTCAGTAACTACCACCACACACTGGAGTGTTGCAGACTCACATAAACAATCTAGACACACACTGTACAGGAGAGATGAACACAGCACAGAGCTTTCCCTCAGTAAGCTCAAAACACACTTGTAGAATGTCAGAACGATTTACTGAAACCCTTAAGAAGAAACTGTCAATAATGTGTTCTGCTTAAGCTGCAGAGAAGCAAACTGATGCAAAGGAAATGCCAGTGCTAGTGTGTGTGTGAGCGCACTTGTGTTCGCGCATGTTTGTTTAGAGCGTCGGTGGAATGCTTGAGTGACGTGCCCGAGCTTGCACTGTAACCTGCAGACAGACACCCCGGAGCAACACAACAGGCGGCAGTGCATGAGGACATGGCAGCAACAAGAAACAGCCAGTTCAACATCTTTAAAACAAAGCAGGCAGATGGCATCAGGAACATCTGTGCACGATTTGGGATGAACAGTAATTACGGAAGAGCAACGTCTCCTGTGGAAGAGGAAAGTCTGATGTGAAAGAATTTAGGTGAATCTGGTTCCATCTCATGTTCAGCTTGTGTAGGTGTTGCAGTTTAAAAATGGCTCATCTATAAAGGGCACATGATATTTCTTTAAATGTGTGGGCAGCGAGTATAACTACTGGGAAGAAACATCAAAAACTGAAACAAAACTAAATGGAAGAGCCTAACCTAAAAGATCTTTTCCTCTTGTACTATTATTTTCCAGGCAAATTCTGACCACATGGCGCGACACAAAATGCCAAAAAGGTTCAAACATTGAATCAAACAAGACAATTAAATTGCATGTCACATCCCCTTCCAATCACATACACACTCAGCTCCTGTGCTCAAAGCCCACAATTTCCTCGTCCTATGCCATCTGTGCCAGGCCGAATAGAAAAATGGCACCATCTGCGAATCCTTGGCAACTGTGTAGGCTACCAGTGGCTATAATAAATCAGAGTGGTAAAAAGGCGTACAGTATAGCTCAGAAGACAACAGGCCTCTCCATAAACACTGGCTCGTGTTGTTCATAAACATCCACTTCATTCACCATAAAGTCTAAATGCTACAGCAGCTTATTGAAACCTGGTATACAGTATAGCTGGAAGTTCATTTCACAGCCGGTATCACCTTTGTGCTACAGTTGCACACTTGGCAAGAGCTGTTTCTGTATGATGCATAATGCACTGTGCACTTTGCATCACGTTTTTTGCAACACATTGATTTCCAGACATAAAGGAAGCTCGTCCACAGCCATTCGAGCAGCTCACTCGGGCTGTACTTCAGCACAGTACTGCTTTGAGCTATAAGCTGAAGTCGGCCTAGTAACAGCAGGTATAATGTATCATGTTCACCATCTTTGTTTAGCATGTAAGCATGCTAACACTTGCTAATGAGCACAAAACACAAAGATAGGTAAGGTATTATTACCTCAGATGGTATTATTTCTGCATTTTGTCATGAAAATGTTGAAATTCTGACCTGATTGTTGTGCAGGGGAGAAGTCAGGGGATCACTGAGACTATTAGGATTTATCCTCTGGGAGGCAAGAACATTTGCACAAAAGTCAAATTATTCGCCAGAACTAATCACAGCCACTTTGGCTCATGAACTTGTGCTATCTTTTGAAATCTTTTAAAACAAGAATACACATTGAACCTGAAATTAAATGCCAGCTTTCAGTATCTGACAATTCTTGTAATTCTGTGCCTCAAAAACAGTTCATCAGTAACAAAAAAATATTGAGGTTTGACACCCACAACTTCTTGTTACGTGACTGAAAGCTACAAACTGATCACAAGATAATCTCCTTATGCTGCTTATCAAAAGCAGTGTGAGAATCCAACACTACGTTTTGCTTTATAGACCGCAAAAAAAAAAAAAAAAAAGGACTTTGTGCTGTTCAGTTCTCAGAAAGGGTGAATATGATTGAGCCCATGGTTATATAATGTATAAATAAGCGGAGGTCTGCGGTCGGCTAGGTCCTGACATGGTGCGAGGTTAGACAGAAAGCAAGAGCGGAAGAAGGCAGTGAAAAAACTTCAGCAAATACAGCCAAGCGGACAGAATCCAGGAACAAGACTGGCATCCTTACTGACGAGAAAGAAAAAACACAGAAACCAGACAACATAAAAAAAGCCAGAGGGTTTTTTTTTTTGGTAGGTCCACTCTACTGAAACCTGTTAGAGTTCAAACCTAATAAGACTAATAGTCAATGTTCTTAATTTCTTTCCTTTTTCCTTTTGCAGGAGATTTTTGTTTCCCATGATAAGATCTGAAACTCTGATGTCTGCGTGTCTACATACACTGTATACACGCATGTGTCAGGTTGAAAAAGTCAAGCTGTGTTCAAGATAGCTTAACTGTTCCCAGACCACATACACACACACACACGCACGCACAAGCACACACACACAGATACAGTATACTGTAACACCTAATAATATCTATGATACCTCACCAGCTCTGGCATGTTTAAATGCAGATCCACCCACCAGATCAGATGGTCTGGAGTTGCATCACTTCCTTCCTCCTGCAGTTCTCTGGCCTTATCTCCCATTATTAGTTTTCCCGCATCTGATTGTATTGTCTCAGGAAGCAGAGGTATTAGCCCTCTCTCACAATTAACTTTCTGTGAGGATTCCTGTCTGTTTCAATGAGAAAAGATGTTGCGCTTGCACTTTACAAGAAAGCTGCAAAATTCGCTATTAACATTCACAGCTGTCACTTCCAATGTGAGAGTGACTGCGACTGAAGATGACCACACACATGCACGACACGCACGTTCTCGCCACTATCCATTCTCACCCTGTTCTGATCTGAGGCACAGAGATAACTCCAGCAGACCTCCCTGGCCTGCAGCAAGAGGAGGAGGAGGAGGAGGAGGAGGAGGGACAGAAGAATGAAATGGTGCGGACGTGAAGACAGTGTGCTCCCTCGGGCAGGCCGAGCCTAACAGATTGACTGTCTGAGTAAATAAAGCCAGGCCAATGAGGACCTGGCGCTGGTCTTACCTGTTACCATCCTTTTCTGCTCTTTTTAATCAAGTTGCATTATGAAAGAAACCCAAGGAAACAGAGCCGGTTCCATCTCCTTCCCATCACGGGGATTACTTGGCCAACACCTAGGATTCACACTTTGGTGTGTAATGTGGCAGGATGCGATACCTGAAGCACGAGTGCTACACATCGTGACAGAAAAAGTGTAGGAATGGGAGTAGCACAGAATTAAACGTGACTCTCCTGAATAGCCTTGCATGTTGAAACTGTTCCCAACCCCATCTTATGATTGACTGAAACAATGGGTTGTTGGACTGTCACACAGATTTCCTCTTCCTTTGAAATGGCAATAAAAAATGAGCATGCAACTGTTTTGTTTTGGTGAACTGTTGCTGTTGATGATTGCAAACTGTTTCATCATCCTGAGACACACAGTGATCTTCTGAGTGGTCTGTTACATTCCCTTCCTGTCTTACTTCACATTAAGAAGAAGAAAAAATGTGCTGAGAGGAGGTGCTGTATGTTCTACAGGCAGTAAAAAACAGGTCAGAGCAAAGCCAGGTGGAGCTGCTTTCACAGACAGATTGTCTTGTGCATCCATCAGACCTCTGTTCATCCAGTCCAGATGAACCTGGGAAACATCAAGCCTGACAAATCTAATAATTACTCATTCTTACTTATGTCCTTGAAATGACAACAGCTATCCTGGGAGAGCCAAGACCAGTCTGCTAAATACTGTGTGGTATCATCTCCTGACCAAACTAATGTCCTGCCCTGACTATTTTTCATCCCAGAGATTTGACTGTCGTGAGTACCACACCTGCCTCCACTGTAGTGTCATCACTGTTCCACCGCAATAAGGCATCACCCCAAACACACGCCGGTGGAGGCTGATCTAATCAATTCTTCATGTTTGAATGAACAGTCTTTGTCTGGGGCCCAATTTGACACATGAGTGATTGAGGTTCCAGCTCAAGTCATTATCCTTTAAGGGAATAAAGGAAGAGGAAGGATTAGGAGTCAATTTTGGACAACCCCACCCCCATGAAGAGACGGGTGGCCTCAAGGACAAGAGGAACTGTGCTGGTTTGTGTCGTCAAGTCAAATACACCAAATATTTGTCAGAGCTGCAAAGGCCGTTAGTCTAGTCTAGTGTTTGCTAGCAACAGCGCTTTGAAATTGTAGCTGCAGGTAAATAAAGGCTGAGGTAAAATAACAAATCCCCTCATCTCCACTCACTCCTTGTAAATGGGACATTCATAGCCCATATGGAGTCATTTTAATTTGCGATAATTGCCTCCATGAGATGTTTGTCAAATCACAAGACAATAACTGAATTAACTAAAATAATTCCCTTCAAGCACAATCGTTGTTTGTTAAGTCACATTCCCAGGTCGTCAGATACAGATGCTTTGGGTTGGAGATGCAAGTCTTCAGCCATCTCTGTGAATTCTTTTGAAAAAAACAAAAAACCTGCCTGTAACCGTCCCCCCGCCCCAGTTTGGAAACCTGTGCTCTGATCTATGCTTAGACATTCAAAGACATTATCTAGTAAAATTAATGACAAATCACTTGTGTAAAACTGTGTCAAACCAAGCTCCAACGCCTCAGATATGGACTCTCCACATCACGTCTCTGGTAGAAACTCAGACTGTGACTGATCTATTTTCCGTCCCTCTAGATTTCTTGTCCCTGCTTGTCTCCGCTCTGATCTTACAGCGATGCAGCTTCAAGTGATAACAGATTTTGGAGTGACAAGAGAAATTTACTAGGCCTATCCAATAACTTATTTACTTGGCCTATCAAATATACATAAATAACAGCTCCTCTTTATTCAAATTGGCTCTGTTAATCACACTTGTTCTGGGAATGCATCTGGGGCTCTTGAGCTCAGTGTTTCTCTGCGGGTGAGTGACCTTTATAAAACTGTTGATGCTTTTGCTCCCTGTTTGACGCTAAGCTGTGGATTCAAATACAATGAGGCCCATTTAAGATGTTTGTATTTTCCAGATTGCTGCTTTGAGAGAACCAGCCAAGAGAGCAAGCGATGATTCAGCAGCCCCAGACGTCTGTAATCACCACTTCACATCTTCTGCTGCCTCCGTTTCAACGCAGTGCAGATTTCTGTTTTCCAAAAATATCTAAGCGTTCAGTACGGAGCGCTGCTGCAGGAGGCATGGGAATTACTCGTGCACTTTAAAATACTTAAAAGAGACATGCATTTTAACATAACTCCCATCTTTATCCCTGCTTTCTGTTTATTACTTTTAGGAGGGGACTCTTAATCAACATAAAGCCTGTGATACGATCAGTGAGGCGTGGATATCCCAATTCTCATCATCATCACCATCACCATCATCATCATCTCAGATGATCCCACTAAATGTAATAAATGGTTTTAGTTCAGGCTGGTTGTAGTGAGGTGTCCTCGAGAGAATCAGCCAAATCTCACATTAGCTAAACAATAGCCGGGAGCAGAGGCAGCCTGACAGTGGGATCCATCAGCAGGCAGAAATTTAAGACGCTGCTCCTGTCTGACAGATCCCCTACAGCCACAGCTACGTTTCTATCCAGATGTCTGACAGATTTTAAGTAAACTTTTTAAAGAAAGACTGGTAATACAATATACTGTAGCTAAATACAAAAGTCACTAAAAAAGAGAGACTTCTTAGACAATTCACATGTACTGATAAGCATTATTTAGTTTTAATTATAATCAACTGGAGTGGTAAAAATGGTGCCAAGAGACAAAAGAGAAATCAGACAGCAGGATTGAGGGGCATTCTCCCCCCAGAAGAAATATTTGGGGATTTTAATACACTTTGAGATTAGAATACAACAAAAACAACTGGTTCTAAAAATTAATATGTTTTGTAACATAATCATTCTTTGAATCACAACTGGGCCACCGGATAAAAAGGCCGCGCTGGTGGACAAACACACACACACACACACACACACACACACAGGAGAAAGCAGAAGACAAGGATGGATGAGAGAGAAATGGAAAAAGTAGAGACAGAGGCACAGAGTGGTGAGACAGAGGAAGAGGAAGGAGAACACACCCTACTTCGCCTATACGAGCGTTTCACGTGCAGGTTTGCAAGTAGTTATGCCACGTTGTAGAAATGCTCTGTTACAAATAAAAGTTTAAACCGTTGCCTCAAAACATACAACAATTACTGATGCACGATATCCGATCATTACCTGCCTCTCTTGACACATACGATGAGATAACTGTTAATTTCACGTTTTTGTTTTATTAAAAAAGATGTTCCTAACCTGAGGTAAAGCACGACTAAGAGGTAGTGAGTAAAGATGGATGCTTTAATATAGTCAATGGCTCTAATAAGATTTGTTGTGTTAAAGCCAAAAAAGAATTTTTCCCTCCTCTCTGAATATTGCGTGCTGCGCTGCTTGTTCTTCTCCTTCATCTTCTTCTACTGTGTCTTTATTGGCAGATGGCAAATAAATAGATAACTATTGTATCAGAGTGTGTAGATGCCACGCTTGTAAGGTCCATGAAAGCAATTTGGCTTTGAAACAGCATGCTATGCAAGCTCTCCCTTTCTGTCTGCAAAAGTCTATAGGTCAGTACATACACAAACGTACAGCATCTAATGTCAACTCCATTTCCACACTCTGCTTGTGAAGCAATAACTGATAATTGGCTGAACTTCCAGCTAAGTTCCACCATTTATAGTCTTTGTGAAACCCCTTGGGGACAGGTGGTTCCCACAGTATAGTGTAAGAATCCTACAGAAGCAGTTCTAGGAACATTAAGATAAAATGAGATTCATGAACTGGCGACCACCCCTGATATCAATCTTGTGGGATGAACCCGAATGCACCATAAAAAGGACTATCCGACCATCAACCTTGGGCTTTTCCGACAGGCACTGATGTCTGCATGGTCAGTTTTAACACCGCGACACGACAAGTCACCCTGTTGTGCTACTGTCACGATGCGTGGCAGCTGTTATCAGGGACAGAGGTGGTCAAACACAGTAGTGAACTGCTTTTTCCATTTATATGGTGAGTGAGTGGAGGAGGATAACTTTGAGATTGGAAGGGGCCGTTCCTATGCTGCCTGCGCTGATTCAACATCACTTTTTCTACCCCGTTTCTATGTGGCAGGTTTGACGATGCAAATGTACCAATATTACATCTCAGTTTTACTGGAATTTTCCCCTTTCTCCTGTAGGATGTTCTCCTTTTCACTCTCAATCAACAGGACTGACCCCTCCATAAGCCAATCATATATGTCATATCAGCCCCTTATAAATCATCCCAGTACAGTCTTGAGCTGATGCGGGGCACACTGGGTCACACTGACTCAAATCTATTATATGAGTCCATGAATGAGAGGATGGATTGATATCCTGCCACTCATGGAGGCAGAGTGCCAAGGTGCATGGAAGAGTGGACCTTACGCAAGACAGACTGACAACCGTGCTATTGATCTTTTTCCCAACGGACATTAACTGTGTCACATCACTGATGACATTCTGTCTTTTTTGATTACTTCTAACCCGACCACGAACTGTGTCTTTTTTTCATGCAGATGACTGAAAATAAATCTTTGACATTTTCTCTGCTGCTAAGGTTAGGGACTCCAGATGAAAGAGGGGGAGAGACTGAATAAAAGAAAGGGAAATGCTTGAGAGATTCTGTTAAGATGCAAGAGTGTCATCCTTAAACTGTTAATGAAATCCTGTTTGGCTCCTTTCATAGTCGTGCTGGTTGTCAGTTCCCTCCACCCAGCAGCCAGGCTGGAGCCGGCCTTGCAGCTGTCCACAGTCCAGCATTATATAACAAGGCTGCATCACAAACCCCCCTATGGCCACTTTGCAGCTTCTCCACCATGACACCGTCACCCCGCCGAGGAAATGACACAAGGACAAAGCTGGATGCCCGCTTAAGGGACCGACACTCAAACTCCTCTCTTCTTCGTTGCTTGTTGAGGACCAAGTTAATGAGGTAACGCAGTGCTGTAATTGCTCATTTGCTTTCCTATTCCCATGGAGCTGTAGCCCCTTCACCTTTTAAACCTACACACACACACACACACACACACACACAGCAAAGTGCTGCTCAAGTGTGGGGTGTGTGTGAGGAAACTATACATGAACCACATCTACAGAATGGCTGACCCACTTTCCCGACAGGCTACGCTCGAACTCATTTCATGAGTATAATGTGCGATGCATCGTTCTAGAGCTGCTCGGACTCGGACACACCTGCTGAGCATGTGAACGCATCAAATGATGGAAGACATATTTCAGTCTCCGTGAGAAGGCCGATTCACCTCTGTGCTTTGAGTATCTTTATGTTAAATGCCTAACCTGTTCTACAAGGTCATCATGTGATCTACATAAAAACTGCAGCTAACAGGATACAGCCCAAAGACTTCCATGTACCCACGAGAAGGAGAGGATGTCGGACTGGTGTCGTCTTTGGAAACCGACGATCTATTAAACTTCCAGCCAGAAGCTGCAGTTTAATTATTGTTTAATATCTGCAGAAGTGTTTGCTATAACACCCACTGCTTTCTGAAGTGCAGCTGAAACATAAAAGAAGGGAATTCCACAAGATGTTTGCAGCTTTCCTGTTATCGGTTTAGTCAAGGACATATCTGCTCATTCTTCCAACAGAAGACGCCTGATGAAGAAATGTCAGTACACTTCTCCGGGAGAGCATAAAGGATCACTACACAACGCAGAAAGACACATTCAAGTCACAAGAATTGTCCACCAACATTTCATGTCATTGTAGACACTCAAACACCTACAGCAAGCTGATTTATTTCAGAATTCAGGCAGATATATCAAGCAGATCGCGTCCTTCCAGGTGGTGGAAACATCGGCACCGCTTCGGCTTATGAACTCGTTTTTAGAGCTGTCCCCGGCTATTTTAGGCGACAATACATGAGAATTTGCTGTACTTCATCACGCGATGCTAGCAGAGCACAGCAGTATCACTGTCTAACATCCTATGAACACGGTATTCAGAGAATCAGCCTTTGAAGATGTGTTATCAATCACATTCAGACAGCACAATCCCCTCCAGCTTTCCTGTCATGTTTTGCTCATGAGCTTCACAGAGGTGGACTGATTATTGTGGAGGGAGAGGAGGGATTTAGGGCTTTCCAGCCGCATAACATTTCAGGATCTTCTTGCTTTTACGAAGAACAAATGTTTTCATAGTAAATACCAAGGAGAAGCTTCAGGATGAAAACCACCAAGAATATGCCTTCATTTAGATTGAGTTGACAACAACCAACCAGTGTCTGTCAGTTTTCATACATACGCACATACATAAATACATGTTGTTTGTAGGAGGGCACACAGTGTTTGCCCACACCCACAGGGAATCTAATGACGGGGGTAACAGAGAATTAGCCAGTGTTTTGTGTCAGTTGCTAAGCAAACTAGGTCTGATGTGACAGAATGCAACTCTCCAGTGTGTCCCACCTACACGATCCTTCAGTCTCCACCAGAGACCCCATGACAAAGTCTGTCATCCTAACAGATGTTCCCTGTGTTGTAAAATCAAAGCATTCTTGCGCACTCAAAGCACAACATGTGGCAGCAGTATATAAAAATCATATGAGGAGAGCTTGCCTGTGTCGGCGTGTGGAAGACAAGTCAATTAACCTCCAGGAATGAGAGCACTAATTATTAGGGGTGTAACGATGGGATCGATGCATCGATTCAATAATGAACGAGCCGATAGCATCGATGCAAAGTGAAAACATTGATTCATGTTGCCGCCATCATTTGGATACACCTTTATTTTGAAGTTCCCATGGCATGTCTGCTTCACCGTTTCCCATCGATCGCAGGCCCTTGTATCGTATCGAATCAAAATCGAATATCGTAACGTTGTCCAAAGACTCGATATAATATCGCATCATGATGAAACCTGTAATTTACACCCCTACTAATTAGAGCTGGACAACCATTAAAAACACTAAAATCATACTCTGAAAGGGCTGTATGGAGGAAGACGACACACAAATCAGGTTTATGGGAGCCAAAAGTGTCAAAGTACATCAGATTCTGTTTGACCAAGACCTCCTTTCACTTTCATATTGTCAATTGTTAATGCACGTAATCCTCTCTGTGTGCTGCAACTCCACAAAAACTTTCACACTTGTATAAAATGTTATTGATTTAATTTGTTACTGGACTGGACAGTGGCAATGCTGCATTGAAGTAACAATAGCAACTGATTCAGGAGATTGCAGGCTCCTTTTGAGACGCATGCTTATCTGAAGAGTGTAGGAGTGAAAGTATTTTAAAATGATTACAGCACATCTAGCTCACTTCATGTCCAAGTGTCTGACATCACCCAGCACGCAGGGACGTCCACATGTGAAGGAGCAAAACACAGTGAATGTTCTGTGAAGATTTTGCCATTTGTTATTTATATTTCTGCTGTTTCTATATGCAGAGACATAATAATCTAATTTGGTGTAATCCCTTTACTCATCCTCTCGTCCTGCCAAACTTCCTCAGAGAGTTGCCAACATAAAAGCAGCTTAATTCTCGTTTATCTGGGGTGCACAGTGAAACTAAGGACCGCTGGAAGTGTGTGGACTAACTATTCACCGCACATCTGAATAGCCTTTTATAGCTTTTGTAAGGGCGCAGCCACTTGGTAAATTCCCCTTTGTGTCACCTTGAGAATGGTTGACAAGGAGAATTGAGTGTTTCAATCAACCAACCAACCTTCATGATGCCGCAAGGTGGGTTTCCAGCTCCCTGAATTCTCTCGGCGGAATTATCTCGGCTGCCACTCCCGATCCTGGGACTGCTGTTCTCCCTGTACCGTCCATTGGTGTAAACTCCTTCGGCCCCGTAGCCCTGGGCAGCGGCGGACACCTCCAGATACGCCCGGGTACCGGTTGGAGTCACCGCGGCCGCATCGCCGGTGACTCCCGCTGCGTTGGTCGCGCCCTGGGCCGGCGTGGAGCCGATGGCAGGATCCAAAAACTGTCCCGACACGGCATCTGAAGCGTGTACCCCTGCCATGATCCGCCGGTGTTACAGCAAAGCCCTCCCCTCCACGATGTAGAAACAGCCCATTTTCTCAAAACACGGTGGACTTGTTGACGTCCAGGCTGGCTCGTCTTCTTCAGCGGATCTTCAGAGCTGGTCCATCATCGGGGCGCACGGCGGCGTGTGGAGCCGGGCAGCGGACGGTCGGAACCGTCCTGCTGAAATAACGAGCACACGGTGGAGGCGACCTTCTCCGATTAGCTGTCCGAAGACCTTGTGCTCAAAAACACTGGAAACACTGACTTGTGCTGTGGGTTTTTGCTGCTGCCGTCTCTGCTCCCAGCTCACACTTTCGTCTCCGCGTCCTCAGAAATGTGTTTGGCTCACCACGTCCGCTCCAGAAGAGTCTCCGCTGCGCGCATCGCCTCGCGTCCCGCACTCTCTTTCTGCACTGAGCTTCCCCTCTCTCACGCATCCGCGGGACAAATTCAAGACTGCGAGGGCGCAATCGCAATGAGCCCAAACCCGCATGCACACACGAGCGCGTGTGCGTATAAATCCAGCATCTCGCGCGCGCAATCACAGTTTGATTCTTCAGGCGTGCGCGTGCACCATCTCGCTGCTACTTAAAGCAAACAGACTGGTGACAGTCTGTGAGCCCGAGGCTGAACATGAACATTTCATACACACATTAAGCTCTATATGTTTAATTATAAAGAGCATCAGCGTTATAGTTGATGTGAAGGAGCCGCAGAGCTCCTAACTCACTCATTAAGTCACCATGTAGCAGGCTGCACGCTCCATAAGAGGGAGCTAGGGACCCTGTTAATGAGGGACAATCACACACATCATAAAAACAGATAAATACAATTTGAAAAAGTGTATTTTTGTGATAGCACCTATAGAGAACCTTTAAAATCAGAGATTACAAAGTGCTTTGACAGAACAACAGCAGGACACTCAGGAAGATAATATAACAGGATGCATAAAAGCCAAACTAGTTGAAGTTAAAACAGGAAGCCAAAAAATAAACAAAAGAAAGCACAGATACATACATACACATACATTAAACCACCGACAGGCAGAGCAAACAACACCGACCACCCCGCACCCCCACAGTGCAAAGTAAGATGTCACAGCTTAACTTCCAACTAGTTTCTGTCCATCGTCTGCAGATCAGTAAATATGAAGTACAATTTTAAACCATTTACAATCTCACCAATTCAACTACCGATCAGGTTATCTTTGTCTTTTCTCCGTCCCAACAACTAACCTCAGTCTAGTGGCCTGCTGAGGGAAAGTTAGACAGAAACTAGGTATTTATTGTGGTAATTGGGGGTAATTAAAAAAAAATTCAAATGTGCTCCTTGATAATTACTACCTTCTTAGGATGGAATTTGCAGACCTGTAAAATGAAGTGTCACCCAAACCTCTTTAATTTGAACAACAATGGTTATAAAACAAATACAAAACACAGAGTTGTAGGAGTCATTTTCTGCAAGTGGTTCATGTGTCAAGAACTGCAGCAGCTATAACTTTGCTTGCCTTTTCATGGGCCAGTGGAACCAGAACATGCAGGTCCATTATTACAGATGTGAGGCTTCTGGTGCTGCAGCTCTGCAGCTCGATGATAAATGAGACAGTATTTCATTAAGCCTGATACTCATGGTCCACATTTGTCCTGCTGATGAGAATACTATAAACTTTCTGAAAGCCAGTGCATCTCTCTAACCTTCTGATTATTTGTTGTCCCACAACTTCAATGTCTCTCCTCCTTTTCCTCTCTCTTCACTCAGGCTCCTCTCTGGTGGACCACTGGCTGTCTGGACTTCTCTCTCTCCCCCCTGGCTGCTGGTCGGTGCCTCATCCATGTTTTGGATCTGAATCTTCATCCTCCAGGTGATTCAGCCTTTCCATTCTCTCTCTTTTCTTTGTGTGCATGCTGTGCTTGTGTCTCTCTTCTCTCTGTGTTTGTTTCCTTTCTCCTGTTGTGTGAATGGTGTGGGCTTTGCAATTTGTGTGTTTGTGTGCTGTGTCCTCTTTCTAGGTCTTCATGGTGGAGAGGAGGTCCCGTGGCTCGAGTTCAGTCGACCTCCCTGAATCCATATTCTTCATATCTAAAACTTTTCAAAAGTTTGGAATTGCCTGCCACAAAAGCTGGATTCTGCAAGGTCAGGGAACTGCTATATATCTTTTAAAGGTGATTTCATGGTTCTAGGTTGTAGAGAAAGTCTCTCTACAAATAGATTTTATTTTCATGAAAGGTTTGCAATACAATCTTTTGTACATGGACAACATAAAGCTGTATAATGGTTCCTCCAACCTGACAAATGAGAGAGCAGAAAGAGACAAACATACGTGCATGTGCGGTGTAATATCTATAACAAGGCGAGATTAACATGTGCTTTGCTTTATAGCAAAACTTCAAAAAGAAAATAAAAGGGTCCTCTGGGGTGAGCACTGATGAAATTGTATCACAGACTATCAGCTGCAACATAATATGCTGACAAATCACAGTTTAAATCTATTCAATGACTCAGCAGTTAGATTGATCTCTCAATCTACCCACTTAGCAGACTGCAGAGCATCCAAAGAAAAACGGGTTTCCAAAATATTTAGAGCCCAGTTGCAGAGCTGTGGTTCTATCATGATCTCTTTTGGACGGGATATTTGGAGTAAAAGAACAGAATGCTTCCCTGTCATCGACTAATCTAATTCTTCTTCTTTTGGGGCCAAAAATATTTCAAAAGTAAAATATAGATTTGCTATCTGAATTGCACTGTTTTATCTGTTTAAAGTATCCATTCTGACCGATATAAAAGCACTTGATTTGACTTGAGCCACGCTTCAGCGCAGTACATCAATGAGACAGTGTGTCCTTGTTTCATCAAGGTAATTTGTTGCGCTGTAGGACGGCACAGAGAACAGACGGATCAGATACTTTTCATCATGTAACTGCTATTGTAACTGTAATGATGGGAATCCTGCTCACAATACACACTCAAATACCTTGATCCTTGAGATCTGAGCGAGTGTAGCTCTTTTAAAATTACATCTACATCTAAATGAACGTAGAGGGGACAAACAAGAACAATAGTTGTACTAGAGCCTGAATATGCCTCTGGGGAGCCTTTTGTGGTTTATTCTATCTATTTATTTTTAAGATTGTTTTCCCGTACCATACATGCCGAGGAGAATAGTAATGGTTTATACAGAGCACAGTCCTCTGTAATTTCAGAGCATCACTCTTCATCAAAGACGCAAGGATTGTCTTCCCCCGCCCACCTCCCCTCTCCTTGAGTATCGATTTGAAGACAATCAGCAGGAAGAAACAACAGAGTGGAGACTGTAAATATTAGCCCCATTCATTTCAGATCGTGAATTAGAGAGTCTGTTGTTGTGCAACATCATGGCACGCAGTCCAACCCTGGCACCTCCTGTTCCACAAACCATAAAACTGAGCATCTGCTCACATCCCTGAGGGCAGGCCAAAATAAACTACAACAATGGAGGGTGTGACATTCAACGTCAGGCCAACTCACATCATCAGACGAGAGATGGCCAGTAAGCTGGGATAATGTAGCCCCTTTTATAACCCACTGAGGAGGCAAATCAAATCACAGCCAATTTGTATGAAAGGAGTCATGTGCAGCGGAGGGTGCGAGCTCAGCGTCTGATCCGAATTGTCAAATATGGACCGAGCCAAAGCAAAGTCGTCACATCATGGACAGACTAAATTCTATATTCAGACAGTTATCCTTCATGTAAATGCTGCAAACAAAGGGCAAATTCTAGCAACACCCACATGACACACAGCAGATACACCTCCCGTATAATCATCAGACAGGGATGGAGGAAATTAAAGTATTCTGTAAAGTAAGAGTACTGCAGTTTGTAAGTATAATCAGGAAAATGTACTGAAAGTATTCAGAGTAAAAGTACTCAATGGAGAAAAAGGTCCCCTGTGACTGTTGTACTATAATTTGTTATATCATTAGATTGTTATTACTCACATATTAATGTAAAAGCAGGAGTTTACTTGTAGTAGGTTGAGGTGGAGCTCATTATGATCTATAGGACTGTAACTAATAATTATTAATCTGCTCATTATTTTCTCAATTAAAGATCATTGTGATTTGTGAAATGTTGTGTTTTGACCCTCAGGGCCACCATATAATTGTCTCAACAATTACCCGGAGCCTAAAGTGACACCTTCACAATACTTGGTTCATCTAACCATCATCCAAACTTCAAATTGAATAAAAATACATTTAACTTATCAGAAAAACAGCAAATGTCCACTTTTGAGAAGCTGGAATTATGATTTTTTAAAAATTATTATTACTATTAAAATTGTTGCTAATACATTTTCTGTCATCACAATAACGTGCTCAACAAATAACTAGTGACCAAAGCTGTCAGATAAATGTAGTGAAGTACAAAAGGGCAATATTTAAAACAGTACTTGAGTAAATGTACTTAGTTACATTCCACCACTGCCATCAAATATGTTTGTCAGAGGGCGGAGACAAACTGTACAGTCTTATTCAAGCGTATCAGAGTTTCTATGTGGACATTTTCACAAACCTTGGTGGTGATAAGTGGCTTAATCTGCAGACATAACTCTCCCCCTCTCTAATCACATTTAGCCCTCTGAATGAGAGTGACTAACATGTTCTGTCGGAGCCAGGCTTCTCCTCAAGGACAGGTGGAATAGTAAGAGGTAGAAGTAAATGAAATCTGTGAATGTATGATGTGACAGAGGAAATGAGTGAGCAGGGGATGAAGGAATGGATGGCTGGTTGACTGAGGCATTAAATGCTTAGGAAGAGGAGGCTGGAGATATTTCATGGCCCCTTCTTCCCTTCTATCCTTCCCTCACTCTCGCTATCCCCCCTCCTTTCCCTCGTGATCTCTCAGGGTCATGTATTATGCATTCTCAGAAATAATTTAGCAAAAGGTTCTGCTTTTAAAAGCCTCCTCGCCTGGCCCAGCTGTCTCACTTTAATGTGAAAAGTCCTCTGACGACCTGTCTCCGAGCTCGACGATCAGCTCCATGTTGATTTAAACCGATCAGAGTAGTTCACATGAGTCCACGAGGCGTGACCACAATCGGCTTCGGTAAAGGTGCATCTTATCGATCCACTGACAAATACTGCATGTTCAGAGCACTGTAAAGCACTGCATTATTCAGTGAAAACATCAGGGCATGACAAATGACCAGATCAGGAATTATGAGAAGGAGTAAAACATTTGAGAGAGAAAGTGAAATATAGAATAGGCTGTATCAGCAAAATGTTTTTTTCTTCTTGTTTTCCATTGAGGTTTGCTTCAGTTTCCTGTGGCAGGATGTCTGCCATGGCTGTGTAGAGTAAGGCAACGCTCCCTTCTGCTGCAGCAGCTGTCAGGTTCAGACCAATGGATCTCCATCGCCTCATCCTCAGGCCTTTAACAGCCATCGTATTAATGACAGCTGGCTATTGATCAAGTTTTTTAATCCTAGCCTGCCGACAGGGAAAAAAGAAGAAAGGGTCACCTGGTCACACAGTCAGGATTTATTACCACACAAGATTTGTACAGAAAGTTTGTTGATTTGTTCACACCTTGTTTTTCTGTTCTTCATCTTTTTCTAACTTCAAAGAGACAAAAATTAAACCACAAAAACAAGAGTGTACTTCTCACAGATAGGCGAATAGCGTGTGAATAATGATACCTAATAGAGGAAGTTCATGCTGCTCACAGCTGGGGAGCAGAGGGTGTGTGTGTTCCTGAGCTTTGTCACCGCACTTCCTGTGCCTGCCCATGTGCTCATCAGTTCAACAGGAACAGAAACCATCTAAAGAATCTTTCCCACAAAGGCCTTTAATATAGTGTAGGTTTAACATTTTAATTCTACATTTATAGTGGCAGATCTGAACAAAGGACACCCCCGGCACCAGAAATTGGAAAAAAAACAAACAGATTATAATCTATTATCAAAGCTGACTGACAGGTCTGTAACATAATAGGACTAAATGCTACAAAAACAGCATCTGATTAATGTTTCATGATGCTGTAATAGACTTGTGTAAAAACAGGCCTGTAAAAGGCTGATTTTACATATATAATTCAAACTTGACCTGAGTTACAGTACATAATTAACCAGCTTGTTACTGTGAGCTTGTTTTATGGAAGTTTTTAATTACTTGTTGGTTTAATTACTAAATTAGAAGAAAAAGCCATGCAAAGATAGCAGGCCAGAGGCCAAGTGAGTAGATTTTAGGTGCTAATGGCATATGGCATACACAGTAGGACAAGGTCTGCAAAGCTACCACTTACACCTCCTCCTGTCTATTGTCTGTATGTTGGATATTTAGTCAATTTTGGGGAGGATAAGATTGTCTGGTCACACATGTATATAAAGCGGGATACCAATAATGACAAAGCGAGGACTAAACAAGCAGAATAACAGTCTACTGTGACATCTTTGCTGTACTTTGAGGGCAATAACATGCTGTAATTTGGGAATCAAAGGAGAATATTTCATTCACCTTTTTTTTAAAGAACCACTGCCACATTATGTGTTAAGCTTATATCAACTTTGAATTTGTTTAAGTGTTTTTCAAAAATTAATTACATGCCACTTAAATCATTAAATTATTACTGATTACTGACATGATCTCACCCCAAATCTGCTCAGTCACTGAATGGTTCCCCGTCTGATTTAATGGACTTTACTGACACCTGGTGGTGACAAGGTTTAGATGAGCTAAATACCAATGTGCTTCTTTGGAAAGAGATCATTTTTTCATCTAATTAATTTCAGTTGTGAGTTCTCAACTGTTTGCTGCTCTACTGTCTCAAATATTCAGTCATACGTCTCTTATAGGCCACATCTTTATGTCTGATTTATTCTACAGCTTGGTGGAAGATGTCCACATCTCCCAAACAGAATGCTGAGGACTTTATTTGACCAAAAAAACTGTGTTTAAAGACATTTGTCTGATACATGTATTATTAAATTAGATGTATGCATTTAATTAATGTTTATTTGTATCGTGACAAGTAGGCCTATGTAGCATAAAACTGACAGTCAGGATCCAGCTTGAGTTTATATATAAGAAAGGCTGTTGGACTTATATTAAAACCCCTACATAACACGGAGCCCCATGCACTCAGTTTGTAGTTTGAGAGATCTAATAAAGCCATTAAAAGGCCAAAATAACAATTATGAAAAAATAAAAACCCTGACATACAATAAATACAATTAAAGCACTAAAACAAAACAAAAAAATTCTCCTGATACTCCTGATATCTGATGTCCACAGAAACACAGCGAACATCAATAGGATAAAAAATCAAATACAATTCTCAGAACATCATCAACCAGTGAGTCCAACTCCCCCGATCATAAAGCTCTGTGCTACCAAGTAGAGACGATAGAGAAGTAAACGTGGGTCAACCTTATTAAATCTAAAGATAAGGAAATTAACATCAAACATTGGATATCTACATCAAAACTTAAAAGTAGGGAGCAACCAGAAACTGAGAAATAAATTGTCTAATAAACAGACCAAAGATTGTACAAATCAACACAAACAAGAGCAACACATGAGGCAACACTACAACTCAGGGACGCACAGAATTGGAATTTTGCCAATATCCAATATGTCAATATTTTCCTACTCAGTTCGGTTGTTGCCAATGCTGATATATGCACATATTTTTTTTCCATTTAACATTGAACATTAAGACTCTCCTGTAGTGGAAATAACATAATAATGCCTTCTATTATCGCGACAGCCCACTGGCAGCTGCAGACATACAATGTTTTTCAAAATGTGCACATTAACTAGACAAAGTAACATACCAGCTTGTCACAGCCTTTAGGGAAGAGCATAAACTGTGCTGTACTTCAACATCTGTCATTTTATCTCTTTCCTTTAATGGTTCTAACATTACAATAACAAATTGTATTGTATATGTTTCTCATTCATTATATTGTTCTCTAAATTTATGTGCATACCACATTGTAAACCTCCTTTGCAATACTGTACTTTATTACCACACAGCCATCAAGGTAAAACTTAATTTAAAACAGAATGGCACTTAGTAGAGTGCATACCTCCACCAAGGCCCAAAAGTCCCCTTTGATTTAAGTCGAGCCTAATCCAGTATCATGCTTGATAGCCCTGTATCACTCCAAATTTTAAACCACCCATAACCGCTTTCCATTAAACTTACCAGATCTAGGATCCACATCAGCTTGCACTCACTCACAGGAACCAGCCACGTATATGCGTATATGTATATGTTTTTTTGTTTGTTTTTTTCATCAAGATCCATGTATTATTCCCTGAGAAATTAACAAACAATGTTGGAAAACGATCCCGCAATGTTAAAGAAAGCAAGAAAGAAATCCCTGGATCCATCCCTTTATTCAGAACCACAGCAAAAGTTAATGGGGTCTATTCTGGGCTGAGACCAATCCTCCATCCAAGTTTTGTGGACATTTGTCCGGTAGTTTTTGTGTAATCCTGCTGACAAACCAACAAACGGACACAGGTGAAAACATAACCTCCTCAGCAGAGGTAATGCTGTTGTCATTTTCATATAAACAGACACTGATAACTCTATAAAGTACATTATGTAAGACCCACTGCTGAAGGAAAACCTTATGGATTCATTGTCACTTCAGATGCAAACCACCTACATCTATTTTAAAGCCCTTGTAATGAATGCAGGTTTAGTATCCTGGCAACAACCCACCACTGACCTCTAGGAGCCCTTTCCACCAGATTACAGTCACTGACCTGCACACATTTTCAGCCTTTGACATAGCAGCCTGTAGATAAGGTATAAATAATTAAAAAATGACTGGCATGCAGTTCATTTTAATAAACCATTATAATTAGTTTTTTCTCTTAAAGACGCAACCAATGAATTAACTGATAAAGAAAATCATTTAAGCAATAACCGGTCTCATTTTGTTATAATTCATACAATTTAGAATTTCTTATCACTTTTCCCAGAAATGACACCAGACAGGTAATTGGCATTTTAACTACAGCTCGAATACACGCAGACACACACACACAGAAAGAAATGTTTTTTTTTACATCCACCAGGTGGCAGAATAGAGCTTATTCAGGATATTTGTGACCAAGATAAAATTGCTGCTATTCTGGGTTGTGGAAAAAAGCATGCAGTTGGATGATGTGACAAGAAAAATAACTAAATAAATGAATGCACACTTCATCAATTTCACATTATCATTTCCTCCAGTTGACTTCCTGTACTTACCCTCCATTATGTTCAGATTTTAGAGTTGCTACATTTGAATGAGAATTCGTTTTTTCCCCTACATGCAAAGTTTAACATTACCTGTTTAACTATAGAAAATATCAATTTTTTTCTTTTTTTTTACACATTTACACAAACAATTTGTTTAGATTCAGTTTGGTGCATCAAGAGAATCAACCTGAATGCTCATTGCTCCAGTTTGTAAAGGTTAGACTGGCTCTGTGTGTTAATTGGGGCTGTCACGACATCAGACTTTCACAACATGATTATTGTAGCTGAAAGAATTCACAATAACGATATTATCGCGATATCTATCTGAACTGCAGGTAGAGTGTCTTGCTGTCATCTCCTCGGATGTGATGTTGTGTGGCAGTATAATAGCCACACACTGTGGTCGTAGGTAGCTGGTTAGTTACTGCATTGTGTGCATTACCACCACCTACTATGACAAAGCGAGAATGGAAAGGAACAGAAATTTTATAGGAGGCACGCGATTATTTACATAATATTATTATTTGTGTATGATTTACACAATATTAATATTTCACTTTTAAATATCAAGATTATGGTCAATCTCTGTATATCGTGACATCCCTAGTGTTAATGTAGCTGAAAGCATACAACTTTTAAAAGCTTCACAGAAAGGAATGGTGCCTTCAAGAACCATTGTGCAGATTGTGTCTCTAATGTTCCCACCTGATATAAACATGTAAAGCCTTTTCACAACTGAAGTAAGCGAGTAACTTGGACAAAAAATATTGAACATTGATCATTTTCTACATATTCTATTGTTAACTATCTGCAGTCTTAAGGTTGGCATTCATATTGTACAAAAATGTTAGGAAACAAATGACTGAGAGCACTGGAGATATTGAAAAAATGGAAAACAGTCTGCAGTGATTAAAAATTCTGATAAGATAAAGATAAAGCTCTTAACACATGAAACTAACGTATAAAGTATCACTGGGGATGCTGAAAATGAACGAACCTTCTCATCTGAAACATCTGGGAAAGAAAGTTTCTTCCAAGCAAAGCGTATGTTTTCATCGTAGCTTCATACAGTATACTGGTAAGTGCAATAATTTGTAAACTATTTCACATGTTGCAGTGTTTAAATAATGTAACGGTGTAAAGCAGTACATGAGTGCCTACACAAGAAATGCCAGGAGTCTCTCTTATACAATATATGGCACACTTACACACAACACTTTAACTAGGAGCCGGGACCTGGCATGCAGTTCATTTTAATCACCGTAATAATTAGTTTTTTCTCGTAAAGACGCTGCCAATGGATTACACACACACTTGACTGAATACTTTTACTCTGCACGATCCTGTTGATGAGCTTCTGGAGTGCAACATCTCTGACTCCGCTGCTTGGGGATTAAATGGATGGTGTTGACCGCACACATAAAAAAAAAAAAAAAGCATTTATTTTGTAGTGACATCAAAATCTTCTGTACTTCTACAGGTTGAGTTAAAATTATTTATAAAACTTTATTTTTCTTCTTTTCAACTCGACAGCTGTTTCTCTTGGAAAACCTCCAAACCACAAACATGGTACATACATTGAACAGCACACAGCGCCATCTATATCATCGAAAAATACACAGTCTACAGTGGAACAAAGCTTAAAAATGATGAGAATTGACGGTGATGAAGGATGATATCACAAGACTGCCCACGTAGCTTGAGATTTCAAAGACAGGAAAGAAAGCAAGATACAAAAAAATTGTTTGAAGGAGAAATGAAAAGATAGACGAGGGAATATGTTTAATACTGTAATGTCTGTCGGGCAAACACAAAAGTACATCATAAATTCTTCTCTGATTTCCAGTTCGTCTGTATCCTTTTTCAACCGGGACTTCTGGTGACACGAGACTTGAAACTTCTGCTCAGACTGAGGAGGTATTTGTACATAAATCCTCAACAGGGTCATGCAAAGGGGTTACATTCAATGGGGGAGTGCCAGAGAAACAATAATAAAATAGAATTATTATAGAGAAAATAAATTCATATATTTTGTATACATAGATCATTTTCTATTTGGCTTATACATCAGCTAAGCGAAGCATTCCTGAGGTGCAAGGCTGTTGTGGACAACATGTTTTCTATTCAGCGTTGTGTGTGCTAGTGGAGGGAGTCGTGTAATAGTCTCAACCTTTTTCTATTAGACTGATGTATTTGCTGTTTTTCCTGTATAGCAAAAAAGTGGACACACAGAAAACTAATGTTGACCAAAAACAAAAGCCAGACAAAGCCTGACGTGACGCTACATCCTTGAGATACATCCCTAGATGTGGTCCAGTGGCTGGTGAGTTTGCACAGCCCTAGATTTGTCTTGACACAGCTACAGGAACAAGTGGACGGATAGGCAGAAAAGTCAGAAGGAAATATTCAAGCATACCGGCCAGACATGTAACACTTTATGCATCTAGACCTCATCGTTTCAAGCATAAAACATCCAAGGATATCCCTGTACATATCAACACAAATTACAAGAACAAAAACCCAAAAAGCGTACCTACTGGTGTGAATGTGGTGCAGAAACAACAAAAAGAACCAAAAGTAATGACTGTCAGTAGAATAATGCGAGGTAGCGTTGATGAGGAGAACAGAGGGACCTGAGAGGACAAGCAGGCAGCGGTGGGTAAATGCTTGGATTTGCATTTCTGTGTACAAACAGAAGACAAATAGCCCTGTGAGAGCGAGGGAGGTGCATAAACCCCCGTCATGGGTTTCAGCTGGTGAACAAATCAGAACAAATACAGCGTACACTTGCGCGTGTGTACCGTGTGCTGATGTGTGTGCTGTCAGTCACGGAGAGCAAAGAGAGTCACTCTGCCTTTAGGTTAGTGTATATCGATTAGAAAAACTGACAGAAACTGCAGAGCGATGAATCGGATAATGTTGTTGAGAGCGAAAGCAAAACTTTTCAATACTGTTTCTCTTTTTTGTCAAAGGGCAAGTTCAAGGTCACTATCAAAATACTGATAACCCATTTACGAGGATATAACGAAATAAAAACATTCAACTGTTAAAATGACTTCTTACAGTAGCATATTTTTGAAATCTGTTCAAAATCAATGGGAAATGCATGCACAATGTGAATGAACATAACCTTTTCTTTTCTTTTTCACAATACTGTAACATTGTAGGTTTTGCATTATACCTAGTCTGTTTCACAAACACTTATGGTCACAAATAAAACTAAGAGAAGTCACTGACATGCATGCTCTCATGCTGAAAAGAAAAATAAAATCACAACCATTATTAACATTTCACATTATAGCTATCTGAAAAAAAGAGAAATGAATGGAATTAAACCATGTGAAATGTCACTGCGAGTGGGGGAAGTTGGGAGGCAGGGTTTGTTTGGTGTTGTCACGGGTTAACAGATCCGGGGTCAGGATTGTTGGCCGCCCCACTGGCTCTCTACAGGCCGCCGGAGGAGCTCTTCTACATGCCTTGCCACGTCCATGGTGTCGTCCAGGTCGAAGTCTCCGTCGGCGTCCAACATAGGGTCACTCCTGCCACGGGACACAGAGTGGAGCCAGACCATACTCAGACGAGCCAACAGCACATCGCCAAAACAGCAGAAGCAACAAGACTCACTTTATTCACATGAAATGCACCCATACACTCATACAAAGCAGCTCATATGTTCAAAGGACTTGTTGACTCACATAGGTGGGTACATGCTGTAGGGGTGAGGGTGATTGACAGGTGCTGGGGAGGCGCCGTGATCCATATAGGTTGGATTCCCACTTGCTGGGTCTGGATTGGCTGTAGCAAACCTGTACACACACACACACACACACAAATGCACACACAAACCCAAGATAAAAGCCGATGAGTCTGCGTTCAGCAGTTGCCTAAGCAACTACCCTCAGCGTGTTTTCCAGGCCTCGCTGCATGATTACGGCCGTTTTCTGTATTGCGGGTGAACCGACCGTGGAGATGAGGGAGCGGGGCCTGCTAACTAACAAGCCTAACTCTAATGATGAGTGGAATACAAGCTCACTCAGGAACCCTGGCCATCCTTAATTGGCCTCCTCCAGCTGTAACAGCTATCTAATAGCTGATCTGAATTCAGGGTCCAATATCTAGTGATTAACTCTTAATGGTGCCAGAGAGGAAATCTGTTGGGTTGATGTCAGGGAAGAAAGAAAGGAATGGAAGAACAAGAAAGCTTGATACTTACTCGGGCACCACTTGTTTTATTTGCGGCTTCACGTAGCCATCCACTGCTTTGGCTTTAAAACAAACAAGCAGAGGGAGAGAGACAGCTCAGTGCGGGACATCAGTTTACTACTCTGCAACTGTGATATTACATTTCGAGGGTAACAGCTGCCAGCGCAAACAGAAGGTTGCTTACAGAGTGGTGGGGTGTAATATTTGGAGAACACCTCATCCTTGGGTCTGTCGGGGTAGAGGAACAGGAGATGATTGAGATCGCTGATGCGGTCAGCCAGAGAGCGAATGGTGAAGTCTTTGGTTGTGTAGGGCATGAGGTTCCAAACCATTCTCTCACCTGGAGACACACAGCACACACACCGTAGTATCAGCTGTGATAGTAATATAATAAGTTATTCTCCAGGCCATTTTCAGCATTATTACAGTGTAGTTTTCATGGTCCTGAGTTTCAGTTTTGTGATTTCCTGTTTTATGTTGAAAGTTTATCCTCATTTGTCATGTTTTACTTTCCACTTCTTGTCTTTGTCTGTTTTCCTGCCATTTTTTCCTGCTCACCTGTGTTACAGCTTTTGTTGCCTTAAAGCTCACTTTTTGTTCTTTTACCTACCTGCCTCTGAGTGTCTCGCATTTGGGTCCATTTTTGCAAAAGCTTGACAGTAGTTCTCACTTTAAAAATCTAAAAGCTACATCACTCGGCTATCCCATAAGATTTTGTCCTCAGGCACTGAGCTACCATAGATAGCTGATGACAAAAGTTGTTATCAATTATGTTATACACAGATCTAACTCACAGCTCCATTTAATCTCTTTACACTTGCAATAACCAGTGTATTGTCCTCTTGCTGGCAGCAGAAACAAGATGTAAGAGTCTAACACTGACATAATATCACTTTTAAAATGGAGGCTCTGCTGTTCATTCACCCGTTGGTGAATCATAGTATTGGAGCTCCATTGATGATGGGTTTTTTTTCATTTCCAGCTCACGCACAACTCAGGCTGAACATACTCAGTCTTGATTGAACTAATTCTGATCCAACTCTTCTTGAACTCAAAGTTTCCCTACTCAGGCGACTCAGAACTCGGAATATTCCAACCTCCTGCTAAACAAATGTACAATGGAATGCAATGTGCTGTAAAATAAAATGTATTATGGTAACCTCTGTAACCTCGTAAACCTTGTTTATCATGCAAGGAGGCTGCATTGCTGAGGATCTGATTCTGTGTAGGTTTTTTTGTTAACTTTTGGCGTCTTGCATCTGGAGGGCTTGAAGGTCAGGAGTTTGGACAAGGAAATTTCAACCTCCGATGTTAACTGGATTACAGCAACACACAGTTCCGGTCAAAACTCAGAGATCTAAACTTGCTTTCTGAAAAAAGGCCCGAGCTCTGATTCATGCTGATATTTGCAAGAAAATTATGCAATCTCCAAATTGGGTTTTAACTGTCACAGTCACTGGTTTTATTTGACATTTTCATTGGGAGTCTGTCTGGCGCCTGGGAGACAAGAGAAGAGTTATGGTCGCATGAGAGTGGTGCGCTTCAGATGAATGCAAAGAGCAACATTTTCTAGTAACACATATTTCCATGTCATACCTGCTTTGTTAGGATTTTCTGCCACCCAGGCAATTGTAATGCCTCCGATCTCAGAGTCACTAAAGCGCAGAAGGAAAGTGCCGTTGGGTTTCGACATCAGCATGTCCTGAGCCTGCTGCTTGTTCACAAAGCCCAAGATTGCTCTGAAAAATAGACGAAAGAAGTGTAGAAAAGAAGAGAGATGAAAATTGTTATGTGTCTAGTTTACTGGCGAGAGCAGGTCCAAGCCCTCAGGCTGCCATGGAAAATCATGAAAGTGAACCATTGCCTGAGTTACCAGAGTGACAAAATGGGAACAAGAAAACATACACTTTCACTGAACATGCAGTCCAGCTGTCATATTGAAAAAAGAGAGGTATTCCTTAAATTTTTTCTCAGCCAAAGATTAAAACCTCAGCAGTTTCCTTACCCATCGTTCCAGTGTGGTTTGAGATGCTTTTTTGTGAGTTCCATCACACCATCAAACCACTGCCAAAATGTGAAGTTCCTCCCCGGCAAGCTTTCCTGTAAGTGAAAAGGTTTTGGAAAAAAGATTTGTTTGAAAAGCACACAGTATTCAAACAGACATGAACGTATTTTAAAAGGTTTTCAGATAACCACAGATGTCCAACCGGTCTATAAATACAGAGCACAACATGTCCTCATCCAAGTGGTGTTTATGATTTAACCAAGTGTGCAGCTGGATGTTTAAATGTTGTGTATGTGAGAAAAAAGAAGAGATGGGGGACTGTGTGTACATGTGTAGCTTATACGCCGTTCGGTGAAGTGGCTGAAACTTGATGTTCCCGTAATCTAATGAGACTGATGGTGTGTGCTGAATGTGAGTGCGTTTTCTGCCATCACCAGCTGCTTTGAGCCAGAAAATTAGGCCTCCAGCCTTTCAGTGTGTGGACAAACAGGCCCATTAAGATGAAGACCTGGCTACCAATGAGGCGTTCTCAATCAAGTCGACTACAGAATAGGGCTGTGGGGACGCTGCAAATGGAGCATGAAATTTTCTATACATGAATAACCAACAGTGAAGCCCTCCATGGAGAACAAGCATGTGGCTGAAAATGGCTTACTGAAACTGGCCTGTGGGCTTTTGAAAAATGCAAAGAGGAGAAAACCTTCTTTAGGTCTTATAAATATCCATAGATTACCACTGATAGTCAAGCTCTTTACACAGACCATGTGTTTATATTCATGGAGAAAAGAGACGTACCCTGTTAAACTGTGACCAAGTCATAGTCATGTTGCGGTAGTCGTCAGGGTTGTTGCTGGAGCTGCTGAAAGCCTTTTGAGCCAGGAAGACCAGGTTCTCCTCTGACAGGCCCCGGTTACTCTGCACTTCAGCCTTGTATTTCATGTTGATGGCATCGCAAAGCTGAGGCCAGAGCACCTTGTCTGGCACAAGGAAAGGCACCCGTCCCTGCAGACAGCAGAGGAGACGGCAGTGGATTTACATGAGCTTTATCGACACGAGCAATGCGGCAGCAGCATTAAGAAACACATGGAGAAAATGTGCAAACATGAGCATGTATACAAGAGAATAGACAGCTGTTTCCAGAGGAGCATTGTTTCCGGAAGGATTTAGCTAATTTTTAAAGGGTAGCTCCACTAATTTTACACATCAAAGTGTGTTTACAGGTCCTGGGGAGAACTACTGCATATACGGCTCATGTTTTCCTTTTTGGTGATACAAAAGGGGTTGTGGATACTGTATGGTTTGACAGCAGTGGGTTTTTGAGTTAAGGAGCTGCTGAATGTGATCAGATCACCAACACAGCTGTGAACTATCATGCTATTATAGTCTCTATTTTAGCAATGTGTCATTGTGTCAAGGTCCTTGAGACCAAAACGTCGACCTTTTAAATAGATCAATGCAGAGATGGTGTGTGAGGGAATTGACATTTTGTTTTTGGAATCTGGAACTGTTTTATTACCTCCGCCAAGGAGGTCATGTTTTCACCGAGTCTGTTTGTTGGTTGATTGGCTTTATAGCAGGATTACACAAAAACTACAGGATGGATTTCCACAATACTTGGATGGAGAATAGGTCTTGGCCTAGAATGGACCCCATTAACTTTTAGAGCGGATCAGGATAAAGGGACAAATCCAGGAATTTTTATTCACTTTCATTAAGACTGTAAGGGTGTTTTCCGACATTTTCATTACTTTCTCAGTGAATAATGCATGGATCTTAATGGAAAAAAAGTGTTTTTAGGTGGCTGGTATGTATGAGTGAGAACAGATTGATGCACACAAAGGGGACTGTTAGGCCTTGGCAGAGGTATGCGTATGCGTCAACTCAGGGAGATAGTACAGAAAATTTATCTACAAAGAATTTCGAACAGTGACACACACAAACATTTACTCACCGGCTCTGCAAAGGCGTTGTCCCACAACACAGTTGCTGTGGCATTATTGTCTTGGCTACCGTGAACTATCACCACTACAGGAAGTGATAACGTCTGTTAAAAAGAAGCAGGCTGTGTCAGTAAATGCTGGACATACTGCAAAACAACATGACCTTCATAGTATATCTGTGGCTTTATTGGTGAGCAAAAGCTTTTTAAACCACATAGTAAAATTACTGGGAAAGATGACAGATGAGGAATGGGAATGAGTGAGATTGGTTGGGCTGTTATGGTTCACTGTATATCACTGTTTGTGGATGCTCAGTGTTTTGCGTCACGCTTCCACCCAAAGTACTTGGAAAATAAAGTCACAGGAACTACTTTTCAAGGAACTAAAAGACTTCTTCAGCCCGCTGTTGTCTGCATTTCCACAGTGGTCCAAAGCTCAGCAAAGATTACGCAAATTAGTACGCTGATATATGAAAAAGCATTTTCAGGCTGTTTTCATGCATCATTTTTGCATGTGACTGCACAACAACAATTTTTGGACTTTGTCTCTGCTCATCTGTTGTACGCTTTCTTCTGTAACTCCATGCTGATGATTTTGGAAAGTCCTAGCTCCAAGCAAGGACTTTTTTGGAGGTTAAAATAAATTCCACAGAACTTAATTTAGACCTGGTCACTGGTGGTAGTCACTTCCTAAAAAGGCTGGGGAAAGTCCTGCAGTTGAATCATGGCTTTAGGCTTAAGAATGAGTCCCACTTCTGGAAATGTATGAATGGATAGTGTGATTTGCGTGTCAAGGATAATGTAGTCTTTTCTTCCACCTCATCTATCTGCGTCCTCTTACCTTCACTTGAAAGACAAGCTCGTTGCCGCCGACACTAAATTGGGACTCGAACAGAATCGTGAACTTCTCTTCTGTGACGGATTCTGCTCCTCGCCTGTCCGATCGCTTGATCCTCTTCAAAGACTACATGAAAGATGATATGTAGGAATAAGGAAGACTGGATATATACACTGTACATATTGCCTGCACAGTTAGGCCGACAATGCACATATCCTACTTACAGTACATGCATGTATAATTCACTTTGAGTCAGACTACATGTAAATAATCCATTGAGGTCTCTGTGGATTATTGCTAACAACACGCGTGATGTATAGAGAGGCTCTCCTGAAGCTGCAAACTGATCCTTCAAAGCACTGCTGAATTGCTATGGTTTTGTTGGTGGTAAAAAAAAAATCATATAGGGATTATTTTGGAGAACAAGATATGTAGGCCAGGATATCTTTGCAGCGCTATAGTACTTTATTAATGTTGTTTTGTCACATATATTTAGCTTGTGATTTCTATATTGCATTTGGCAATATCTTGATTGCGCTAATATTTCTATTAATGGTGCAGCTTTAGCACATACTCTACTGTACCAGTCAAAAAAATGCAGCAAAATGCCCCCTTGGGTGCGCCAATAAAAGACAAAACATGACAACGTGCCCTCAAGGGCGTCCTTCCAGTTGACAAAACATGGTGAAGTGCCCTCTCTTCACTATAAATATGTCACAGCTTTCTGACGCTGGTGCCCCACTACATACAGCTGGTGCCCCCTCAAACATCAGTCCACCACTGGTTATTTCCACATACTGTCAGTTTATTATTCTAGAAATCCGAAAGCTATTGAAACTTCATTGGTAACACGTGAAGCAACCCCACCTGAAGGAAATATTTTTACAGTTACCACAACAACAAAAAAGTGGCTTTTCAACAAAGCCAGTTTTGCCCTGAATTTACATAATAATGGACATGATGATCAAACACATCTTGGCAATTGCTTCACTTAAGAGCTACTTACTGTATGTACAAGTAAGCTGCTCTCTAGTACAGACCCGTGGACAATGTGATAATTAACCCACTGTAGATGATTCACTTCAGGAGCACTCACCATGTTTCTGAAGTGGGCGCTGAGAGTGCCTGTAGTCTGGTGATACTCCATCACACAGTTATTGTTGAGAATTTCCCCACTGCTGTCACTGAAGGAGAGAAAGAATCAAGGAGTGAGCTGTACTGTCTGCCTTGGCGCACTTGAGTACAGAATAAAACTCTTCCCAGAACAAATTAAAAGAAAATGATGCTTGTTTGGGCGGCAGAGTGAAAAACATGCTGGGTTTTCGGAACGATGTTCAGTCATTTTCTATAAAAATTAACTATCTCCTCTGCATGAGAAACCACCAAACAGATGTCTCTGGACTGCGGGTTGGGTGCCATACCAAGTGGTTTAGATGAGAAACAGCAGAAGTTGGCTGAGCTGTTGAATTGCTCACTCGTTTAACCACTGGCTGCCTGGCTGACCTACAGTCTTGGAAGGTTGTATTAGTTGGCAGGAATGTGTAACGAGGCTGTGGAACAGGCTAAATGTGGATTCTGCATCCACACCATAGATTCCTCTGAGACATTGTTCAAGTTCCAGCCCTGTCTCTGTGGTGAGGTCTGGAAACACACAAGACCAGAGTTCATCCTGGGATCCAGTAATCCTGGTAGTAAATGAGGACTCTTTAACCTAATGGTGCCGCAGGGGCTCATCACAGTGTCCCCACTAATGGAAGCAGGGATACTGAAAAATGTGTATACAAAGAACAATAAAGAGCTGGATGAAGTGTTGTTCGGTTAGGTCACCAAGTAGGTGAAGAAGTCGGACCCTCCAGAAAAACTTGAATTTCTTTTTAAATAGTTTTTGTGTGTTTTTTCCTTTTTAACCCACCCCATCATGGACGGGACACTGGACTTACTTTCTTGTGTTTTCGTTCTTCAGCAGGGCCTTGGCTTGTTGTTCACTAATAATGGTGGCTTTGACCTGTGGAGGGTTCATGTGCACATTCAATTTCCCACCCACTAGAAGACGCACTGTAGCGGCAAACTTGGTTTGGGTTTTTAGCACTTGTGGAGGCTGTTTCTCAATGATGAACGTGCTGTGGAGACAAAAAAGAGAGTCGGACTGAATGACAAAGTGCTGCTGATTAGGTGGCTCACACTATGCATGCATTTCATAAAATGGAGACAATAATAAGTAAAATCATGATTTAAAGAAGCCACTAGATTAAACAAGACACTTTACTTTATATGTTGAAAAAGGAGATGATTGGCTGCTCTTTGTAACACAATGTTGAAATTGTGTCAGATGCTCTTGGAAAATGGGGAAAAAAAACAGAACTTCAAAAACCAGAGGCAATCCAAGCACTCCAAACAAGAAAAAAGTAAACAAAATGAGAAGGGAACTATTAAAAAGCTGTAATTATAGTGGCTAAATCATTAAACAGCCAGGCATTAAAAAAGAACGATCTCATATAACTTAAACCCAGGACCTTCTTGCTGTGAGGCAACAGTGCCAGTTGCTCCTTGTGCTGCCCAATGCCAACATGTTTTGACCATGAGGTCTTCATCAGGGCTCCAAACAACAAACACCATGATGGGCTTAATAAGAGGGGCCACACTGGGCTGTTTGTTGTTTGGAACCGTGATGAAGACCTAACAACTGAGACACGTCAGCTTTTTTAATGACTGGCCTTTTATCTTTTAGATTTAACCACTACAATAAAAGGATTTTTTAAAAATATTTCATTCCTCGTTTAGAACTTTTTCTTGTTTTGAGCGCCTGGATTGCCTCAGCTTTTTGAAGTATTGTTTATAGGGATTCTACCAGCATTAGCATGACGATGCAACATGTAAAATCTGCTTGTTAATAGCCATAATGGCTTATTTGGATGCATTTTTACCATTTGTTTTCAAATAAATCTCAAATAATTGCTGAGTCTTCAGTCAGACTGCAGAGGGCTGCAACTGATGTGAACACAGAACTTAAACAATGCATCACTACTGCACAAATGTTTAGAGGATTTTATGCATTAAACATGTTTATCAGACTTTAAGTGCACATACAATGTGGTCTGGCGTGAAATGCTGAATGCAATTTAACTATTTACAAAGCAAACTCCGCAGGGTTCCTTTAAGCTCTAATGACCTGCCGATTTGAAAATTACCTTAATTGCAACCATGCCCGCTGATGGAAGGTCATGAATGTAATTACTTTTCAGTCAACAAACAGCATCAACATTACTTTCTTCTCACAATGTTGATGTGCTGTCCACATGAACACATAGCATTAGGAGGAATATAGAGAGGATGTTGTTGAGGAAACATAACCCGTGCTTGTATTGTGCATGATAGGAGTGCATTACTGTGTAGGAGCAAGCTTGTCTGTGGCCAATCAGAAATCGTTGTGACAGAGACATGGCTTTGCAATGTGTTATGGGTCCCTGTAGGGACAAACTTCGAGGATTCTGTCAAGAACTTTCGACAGAATTATACTTAAAAGGGCTAAAAGACCCTGGCAGATGCACCTCTGGGCCAAAAATAATGTACTGAAAAAAGTTGCATGTGCCCCTGCTTTCCTTTAATCTCTCACACACTGCACACTCTTTGCTTTGCAGAACCTCCATCATTTGAATTCTGACAATGGCCAACACTGAATGCAGGAAAGGGCAATACCTCATTTTATATAACTGTCTGACTGACATTTATGGCCTTAAGTCAACTTAAAGGGGAATTGCCGTTTTTTACAACCTGGACCTTATTTCTAGCATAAAATACAATCATTTACTCACCCAGATAACTTTGGTGTCATTTGGAGTCGTTCGGACGAAATTAGATCCAGTGGAGCGCCGCGTATATCCATATAATGCGAGTGATTGGGGCACCGAAGCGCAGCCTCTATATAACGCATTATCTGCCGCGAAACTAGTTCATTTCACCAATATTTTGTTATGATACGCTAGTGCTATTCCCCTCTGAGTCCGGGGTTGCCTGTTATCAACATCCGGGGTCCGTAGGTTGACCTAGCTGTTTAGCCTAGTCGCAGCCGTTTGTTGTTCTTTGGCCAGCTGTTCCTCTCTCTGCCTCCGCATCCTTCTTTCAACGAGCTCCTCATCCGTGTACTCTGGCTCAAAACGGTAAGGACGTCCATCATAAACAAAGTCATCGTCCACCACCTCAGAATCAGAAAAATATTCAGCCATGTTGCAAAAAACTATCAGTAGCAAACGACAGGTAAACAAGCCGGCTGTCACGGGTGTGCGCGGCACTCAGAGATGACATCATCCAGGTCAGAGGTTAGTAGGTCAACCTACAGACCCCGGATGTTGATAACAGGCAACCCCGGACTCAGAGGGGAATAGCACTAGCGTATCATAACAAAATATTGGTGAAATGAACTAGTTTCGCGGTCCAGGTTGTAAAAAACGGCAATTCCCCTTTAAGATTCATCCTTCTGAAGTATAGATGAACACACACATGCATACCTGGTGACCAATGCTGAGATGATATCTGTAATAGTACTGTTGAGTTCATTTAGGAGCTCTTCAATGGGGCCGGGGATGGGCAGCTGTTGTCTGAGGTGCTCTGCCCTCCGAATCTGCTGCCTGTTTTGCCAGATAGTTTCTGCAAGCTTCTCACACCTGACACACACAAACAAAAACATTGCTCACTCTACATTGCTTACAGAAAATTGTAGTGCTGAAGGTTTTACTCAAGCAGGACACAAAGAAAGGCAAAGACAGCAAAGCCAGTCTGAAAATAAGGGAGCCAAAGTCTTAAAGTGAGACATGTCAGACTGGCCTGCCTACATCTCTCATTTTAGGGAGCGAACAAACTTTGGTAATAAACCCAGCGGTAGTCAATTGAAGGCTTGTAAACCTGTGACCCTTTGCTTTGTGAGGTAGTCCAGAGGCTGTGATCTTGGTGGGAGGTGGAGGAGAACTCACCAGGACTGCAGGATGTCCAGGCCTCCCTCCGGCGGGCCCCCGTTGCCTGCCAGCTGTTGCCGTCTCTTCCACTGGATCAGCTCGTCATCCAGAATGATGGTCTGCTGCTTCCTCAACAGCTGCAGTGTTTTCTGGTGCTTCTCCGCCAGGTCCTGCACATCAACAGAAATGAAGAGGTTGATTTGCAATCACACTTGAGCGCTCTTGCACATACATACAGCACATTAAGGTTGTGTTATGTTCATGTCTTACCAGTCTGTATTTCTGTAGTGTGTTGGCCTCTCTGGTCAGCCATGCCTCCACAGTGGCCCTCTTGCTGAGAAGGGCGGGCTCCCGTAGCTGTCGGTCAGCAGGGGGAAGCGTTGCCAGGCTGGTCAGCTGAGCTGAGGAGGGGTGGGGTTGTTGCCGTCCAAATAGAGGAGGGGAGGAAAAGAGAGAGGAGGTAAAAATCTCTGACCTGTGCACAGACAGTGTACATTATCCCCTGAGAGGAATAATGATTTACTCAGTAGAGCCTCCTATAGCATAACACCGACGTCATAACAGCTTGGTTGATGTTTTCTGAATGAGGAAACATATATGCAAAGGTTGCTGGGTTATGAAAGCTCCTGGTGTTTGTTTTCCATGGCTGATCTACAGCTGATCTGCTGTGAAATGTATGTGAAGCATGTGATCTTTATACAGTTTCACACCTTTATAAGTTTGATTCATGCAGCACTGCAGCCTCACAGTTAGGAACAGTTCGATATAACTGCACCAAACCACTCAGTGCTTTAACTAATGATTATTATAATTAACCAATTAATCACTGAGTTTACAAAATGTAAGTCTAGTGACTAGGTTTTTTCCAAATTGAACTGCATTATATCAGGAAAGCAACAAATCTGCATCAGAAAAGCTTCAACCTGTTGTTTGGCATGTATGATGAATGACTTATTATCAAAACTGTCGACAATCTCCTCACAGTTTGGTCAGTCAAAACATTTCTTTTCGCTGCAATAACGAGATGCAAGCCCTCTGGTCTCACCCTGGATGCGAAGGCTCTCCTGGTACTGGATGATGAAGTACTCCTGGTTCTGTTGGAGCTTGCGCAGATCATTCTCAGTGTCCTGGGTCAGCAGGCGAAGCTCCTCAAAAGCTTGGTTTATCTGTTGGTATTTCTGAGACATGCTGTCCAACATCCCACCCACCGGAGAGCTCGACTGTCAATTACAAAGTGAGATAGAGAGACAGGCACAGAGAGACGGCGGATGTGAAATTGGAAAAAGTAATTGGTAAGGTTGGTTTTCCATTGGACGGTGCATTGGCCTGTATATTGTCTGTCATTGGATTGTTTATGATAGTTGTTAAGGGAAATGGCCGGCCACTGGTGAATTGAGAGCTGAGCTACTGGGTCTATCTGTGGGGGTCGGAGCAGAGATACAAAACCAAGCTGTACTTAATGCTTTATTATTTAACTGTAAAGTGACCACAAGCCACAAGGGAACACTGCTCATAGGGAAGGAAGAAATGTATTTGCTTGTCGTATACAGGCAGACTGCATGGCTAGTTAAATGAGAGAGCACTATGGTGCCTAAAGGCTCAGACTAAACAGGGTGAAATTCAATCAGTCCAAATATGCATTCCACTAATAGAAAAGGCATGTTGTGACTGAAAATCAATTCACCCCAGGAGTTGCTGAGAGTCACATGTTTTATGCACTGCTGGCTTTATGGTTTTATAACTCAGTGCTCGTAATAAACCGTGAAATATTTGACTTCCATTTTGACTTCCTTCCTTATTGCGGTGTTACAGTGGAGAAATACAAAAGGTTTACTTTTACAGGCTGTTTAACAGCATGATTGAGAAGGTATGACCGACTGCAGGTTTTATATTTATCATAATTCAAGGGAATCTGCAGACCCCGGGGGGATAAATGGAGAAAACAGAGAGTAGTTACCCAATTACCCAATCTATGAATCAGTCACCATTATGTAGTTGAGTTTCTGTTTGTGTTTGCAGGCTTTGTGAAGACTATGAAATGAATAATGCATGGGGAAGCCGCAGGTGTGTGAGGTTTATATTTCAGTGGGGATATCCGAGTGTAAACAAACAAGTGTGCATGCAGGTGTCAGCTTGCGTATGCATTTTACAACACACACACGCATGCATCCTACTCACATTGGTGGCCTCTCTGACGAGCCTCTGCTCTGTGTAGAGGATATGTTTGATGCATCGGACCAACTCCAGAGGACAGCGGTCATACGTGCTCTGAAAGACAAGGACCACATGTGCTGTGTTAAGGCTTGTTAGCTCCTGACGAGCGGAGTGGCTGCTGCACACAGGACTCACCAATTTAGCCGCATCAAGGAAGCTCGCTAAGTTCCCGAGTCAACGCGCAGAGACACTAAAACCCATTAGACGAGCCTAATGAGACTCATCTCTGATGAACAGTGCACTTCATATAGCCACATGACTCATTAGCATACACACACATTGTCACGCACACACAACAGTGAAGTGTTTATGAGTTACAGTAATATTTTTACCAATGATGTGTGATGTTTGTGGTTTCACTTTCTGTTTGAAAATACTGTTTGCAGTCAGTTGATGACATTCTTGTTGTTTCCTGCCATAAGTGGAAGAATGTAGCTGCATTAAACCTAAATTGCTTTCAGCAAGCAAATTTTACAAGTAAACAAACCAGACTATGATGAAAAAAAGAGCACAGGGTGTCAGCATTATTGAAGTTGTGTAGGTAAATGAGAATCTAACAGAAAAGTAACAGAACACATACAGTCCACATCTCATATATCACATTCAACCACATCTGTATGTTCACAAAACTGAGTGGCAGGAATTCAGGATTGCAGTTTGATTCCACACAGCCAGCCCCCTTCCCCCTGTTTTTCTGCCTGGTTTCAGGGAGGGGAGAAGACAAACAGAAGAACGGATCTGTGAACAGGGAGCTTGATCATAAATAGCAGCGCTGGCTGGCTACCAACACCCTCACTTGGGCCGTCCTCTTGTTTTCCTCATGGTGGATACAACCTGTTCTTAAAACATTGTGTGCTTTGCTTGCTCTTCCTACGACCTACGGTGACAGGGGCTCTGAGTCGAGCCACTTTTTATTATTCTCAGACTGGAAAAAGTTTAAATGTGAGTGTTTGCTGAAAACGTGGCTACTGTCTGTGCAGGTGGAATTTTTATGATCTCACTTCAATACTCCTCCAGAGTTGTTTTTGTTCTTTTTTACTGCATGAAGAGTAGACACTTCATGCTCCAATATTTTTTTTCCTCTCATATATTTTTAGCCCTACTAGCAAACCAAAAAATCTGTCTATCAGACAGGCAGCATGAACAGGAAAAGTTGGAAAAAAGTCCATAAACATTGTAATGAACTTTCAGTGCAGTGCTCTTCTCACAATCTGTGAGGTACGTTTCCAAAATATTTACCTTGAGCTGGCTGGCGTAGTGTCCCAGTTTAATTTTGAGTAGGAAGCCGTCCTCTCCCACCTGGTGCTCGGCCTTGTTCTGCAGCTCCTGGATCAGACTATCCAGCAGGCGTTTAGCCTTGAACTCCTCCTGTGGGTTCTCCAGGTCTATGCTATCCCTAATAACACACACACACACACACATACATGCAGGCAAGACAAATAAGAAACAGTCATAAATAAACACACATGCTTAAAAAATTAACTCTAAGTAGTTGAAAATAACAGACGAAAAAGGGACAAAAAAGGAATCGTCTTAATGTGCCAAGCCTCTGGGAACAGCGCCAGGCTTAGAAGCTCATTAGACATACGTTGTGTGAAGGAATCGGCTGACAACATTTCTTGAGAGTCACAACCCGGGTGAAATGACTCATTACACTTTCATAATTTGATCCAATTGGACCGATAACATCTGGAACGTCTAGAGGAGTGGAGGGCTAATTCCAGTTAATTTTATTCCCAGGAAGGACGTTTGGCTTCACGCGCCACTGAACAGCTTTCATAAGACTGAATGGGGCGCCGCCTCTGACGCTGTATCCAGATTTCCCTTAATAGATCTACTCATGGAAAAACATACAGCACAAACATTTGTGCAGGCATATATGTGGGCATAACTGTACACATATGCACCCATGCACACACACACACACACACACACATTTATTCAGTTGGTGCTGCAGAGCAACTCACCACAGCTGGCCCTCTATCCACTGGGAAAGATAATGTCGCACCTCTATGGGGAAGTGCTGACCATATAGAGACTGCATCTGGTGCAGAGCATCTCCCTGGAGCTGCTGGGCCTGGATCCACACTGCCATCTTCAACACCCTGAAATTGATTTTAATAATCAGAATCAGAATCAGAAATACATTATTATCCCCTAGGGGGAAATTGTTTAAAAAAAAGGGGGGTTTGTTATTAATTCGAGAGCAGCAAACACAGCTTAAAGAAAATGATGATGAAAAAAAGAGATCACTCAAGGAAACTGTGAAACTTTCACTTTCAATTGACTGCTTGTTCACTAACCCCTCCCTTGAACAGCAACTGTAACTTGTCTCTGCAGGTCTGTTAGACTTTAACTTTCTTTTCTCTCCAGAGGCCTCAAGATCCCAAATTGATTTGAACAGATGTTATTGAGACGCCTTTTAAAGCAGAAATCATCAGAGTAGCTGCTGGACACACTGGGTGCAAAAGCTTGACGACGCATCAAGACTGTAAATATCGTCTTGTCAACTAAATTTCTGATCTTGGGGCTTATGGAGACTTTTAAAAAAATATATTTTAAATCAAGTCCCCATCTACTTCAGTTATTTAGAAGAATGCTGTTCTGCTGTGAAACTTGTGAACTTCACACAGATATGACATGGGGGTCATATCTGGGTGAACTTATCCTTTAAGGGCTTCCACAGGACCCAAGAGCTCCACACTGAGTGTTAGTGACTTTGTGGCAGGTCAATGCTGCTTGTTTCCAGTCAACACACCCACTCACCCTTCTCAAAAGTGGCAGAGTCACTGTCAGTAAAAGACTGAGCGATATGAGTACGCGGGAAGTTTGTGGTGTATGTGTGTATGTGTGCGTGCGTGTGTGTGTGTATTGGTAGGTGCCTGAGGTGTCAGTGGTTCTCCCTGACAGTGTGTTCATCTTTTTGTGTATCAGTGTTTATGTAATTGAAACAAACAGACCTGATCTGTTGGATCTCTGTCTGTTTCTCTTTCACTTTATCTCTCTCTGGCTCATTTCCTCTATTAAAAACTCCAGTTTACGACATCCAAAATAGCCACAAGCAATTTCCACACTGCTGCTGCCAAACTTGAAGACGTTTCCTTTACTTTCCCTATTTAAAGAAGAACAGAGGCTACTCAGTAATTAAACGTTACATTGATTTGTAACTGGGCACTTTGTCATGGGTATTGCATAAAAATCAGGAAGCCACTTCCCTGCACGAAAAGAAACCACTTTGGATTTAAGAGGATCTCATGACTCGAACAACTGACCTTCAGTCATCGTTCTAATGACGCCATGAGCTGGCAGGATAATAAATCAATTTCATGAAAAACTCCCAAACCACGTCGCAAACATCTCCTCTTATCTGATCGTCAGGCAAAGCACGTCCATGCGTGAGAGCCATGGCAAGTTGGCCCTCATAGCTGCGCCCACATTACAATCACTGTGTCTAGGTGAGATGAGCTTAGAAAGATAATTCCACTCCTTATGGTCTTTGCGTCTGTTGACACTAATCTTGTCAGGCTATGGTAATGCTCATCCATTCATATCGCTCTAAATATCTCCTGAACTTTTGACCTTTGACCCTCCAGCTTGTTCTTATCCAATGAAGACTTCAGACTAAAGCACAGACTTCAGAAGGCAATAACATTCATGCATCTACAACACTGTTTTAGTATTTGTATGAGCGGCTCACCTCACCATGGAGAAAAAGCTTTGATCCATAAATTCTGACAGTTTGCTTCAGTAAACTGTGAGCTGAAATCACACCAACAGCACTTGGCAGATGATTTTAAGGGACTTTTAAGTGTCAAAAAATTGAAGGAAATCTGCCTGAACTGATCAAATAATATTTAATGTTATTGCTATTTCATTAAAATTGTGCACAACAACTTCAGATCACCATATTTTAACGCTGAAAATTGTGATGTCTTTATTCAAACTTGTTATATTCATGTATATGGTTTTATAGTGACATGCTCTCTATCCTGTTGATGACACTTTCCCTACCTGAAACAACGAGCTGTAAACTCACAAACACAAGCGCAATTCCTCTGTTACTGTATCTCCGCTGTGGTGTAAACATGCAGGTTGTTTTCAGATATTGTGTGTGCGAAGGCAAAACTGAATAGCTGTTTTTCAAAAGACAATTAAGCACTTATCAAATGAGTAATGTGCACATGTTTTATCTGTGAGGGCATCAGCAGCGAGCATCAACACTCGCATCAGCTGACTGGAGGAGGAACCGAACAGGAAGAGCATGAATCCTTTTCAACCACCTCTTTCTGCTTTCTGTACCATCCAGTATTACACAGACACGGAGAGCATGCTGGGAGCTAAAAGCTTTAAACAGTGTTTGTTGTGCTGCCAAAAGACAGTAAGACAAACTGGTCCGTCTGTCTCTTTAACAGCCCTTTAAGGAGGAGGCTCCAGGTGCTAATTGCCCACCATTAGCACCTCCAGCAGGAGGATGAGATGCTTCCCTGCAGCTGTTTCACTCTGAATAACCGCAACGTCCAAATGCCCTGCCCTAAACCTGAGACAAAACTATGAAAACTAAAAACTCTCTTCCTTTGTCACTTTTCTCTGTATGGTACAACCCAAATCTGCTGATCTCCACTTGTAATTCACAGGATTTCTCTATTGTTGCAGTGGTAGCTATGACATCTCTTCACAGGAAACTCTTAACGCTGCCCATTGTACCACTAACTTCACAGCAGGTTAAAAAAGAAAGAAAAGAAAATCCACCTTACCTCTTGCCTTCAGCTCTGCGTTACCATGTACCAGCAGGAAACTCTAAAGAGGAGCACCACAAACCTGAGACAGACAGACAGAGAGAGAGAGAGAAAGAGAGAGAGAGAGAGAGAGAGAGAGAGGAAATGAGTCAACTTTGGGTGCTTCTGAGGAAGCTATCTTTTTCTTTTTCATAAGGACCAGAGCATTAACAAGAAACTTTATAGAGGCTGAAAGGGAAAGTCCAATGAACAGATTTCATTCATTCCAGTTTTCTTGGACATGTTAAAATAATAATGTAACATACCAGACTTCCCAGGGCTAGAAAGTACACAAGTGAAGCTCTCTTACTGATGTTATGTATCGCTCTTGAAGCTGTTGCAATTAAGAATATATTTTGGGCAAACAACAGCACGAACTGATGAGAGCTGGTAGAGATGTGGACAGAAATATACTATACTATAATTAAAGAAAAACTATTCTTTATTGCAACTCCTTCTTTCAGTTTCTTTGCTTGGTTGTACTGGCTATGATAGCGTTGCACATGATAACATGGTGACATCACTAAAAGATATAAACACAAAATAAGCAGTCAGCCAATTGGACAGGTTGACCATCAGACAGCCAGCAGTGCGGCCAGATTAGCTACTGCTTTATTTGGAGGTAAAACCGAAAGTGTCTGTAATAATCCCTTGTTGCACCATGTGTGTGCAGACTCATGCAAGTACAGTCGGTCAAAGAGTTTGAGCACATTAAGTTGGTTTAATTTAAAAACCCATCATTTTGTCTCTGTGTCAGCCCTCTGCACTCGCTAAACCAGGGTTGTTGTTTGTTTTTGTTCAGAAACTGAAAGGTCTCCAGAGTGGATCATTTTAAAACACAGGCTTGATGTTCAATTGAGCAAAATGATGACACTAACTGCCCCATGAGGGTTAGGAGCCATGGGAGTAATTTTGTGTCAGCTCTAACTTTCTATGTGGTCGATCATTTTAAAGGGGAACTCCACTGATTTGACACATCACAGTTTGTTTACAGGTATTGTGGAGTACCACTACATAAAGCATTTTGTGAATCCGGACGGAGCTGTGCAAAGTCTGATTGATGTCATTTGAGGCAATGTTGGTAAGGACCGCTGACTAGAATTTTGATAAATTCTGGAAGCATAACACACCAAAATCTCTGATTGAACTGCTGATTGTCGAGTTGCATTATGAGTGATATAGGCACCAGGTTTGACAAGAAAGAAAAATGCATGAAATAATACACAATCATTTTTGTTTTGCTACATTGATTTTGATTGTCGCCACATTGTGAGATGTCAGCAATCACTTGATGAGAACAGTGCTGTCACAGCCAAGCCAGATATACAAAAATATAATCCAGGTCGTAACATGTACTTTTTCTTCAAGTGCTGTCTACTGAGGTCGAGTCGATGCCTTGTTTTTTTGTCCTTTTCACACAATTCATCTTAGAAACACTCAACTGATCCATTTATGGAGTGATATGCATGTCTAGCTGAAAACAGAGATCTGTATGTAGTCTACAGACCCAGTTTATAATCAAGAGGCTGGTGGGTGTCAGAGCAGCTGTGTGAAGTTTTGAACTACAGCCTGAGAGATAGCCATGACTTTCTGCTCTGAAGTCGGGCCTATCATGATGGAGACAGCTCCACTCCAGAACAGCTGAAACACATATGCTGGCAGAAGCCTCCACACAAATATGTTTTACTGTCTAGACCTGTGTGCCTTGACTCGATCCTGCTTGTTTGTTCAAAATAACTCTCTCATGACCTAAAAATTATCTTCCACTTGAGCAATTTCCTTCAATAGTTGTCTTCAAGTTTTCCTGTGTGTCTCACTGGGCAAAGTAAATGTAGCCCTTATGTCATGTGATTGAAACTATGACTTCTTCCACAGGTCTGCATGCTCTGCTGACACTGCGCACTGATCCATGTGGTATAACCAGCATCAACTTATGTCTCAACCCAAAATATTGCCTCACCTGGTTGTGTTATGACTCATTACTGAGGGAAAAAAAATATTAAGAGGCTACGAAGCACAAGGACAACTCCCTTTTCAATTTCCTTTATCAGCGATTGAGAGGTCATGTGTGCTGATACCAGCAAATTATCACAGATGTTTTTATTGCACTACAATATGGGATTCATATCAGTGCTCACTAATGCATTTCTCTTCCCGTAACAGTGACAATGATGCACTGTGCGCTCAGTTTTCTGGAAACAGAGTGATGCTACTTGAGAGGTGAACGCTCTCAAGGAGACATAAGAAGTTATTATCTTAGCTCAAACATCTTCACATTGTCACAGAGGACAAGGATGGCTGCATTTTGAGGTTCAATACAGTGAAAATAATAGAGCAAAATAGAGTAGCTCTGCAAAAAAAGTTTATAACGTTCAGTGCACACACACACACACACACACACACACACCCCATTTTGCCTTGGCTCCCCCTTCAAAGATCATCAGTTGTCATTCTCTTTTATCTTTATTGCTATTCTCTTCCAACAGAGGGAGAGAGGCCTTGGCTCAATCTCCAAAGCTGTTCTAACACTCACACACACTTTTTGTTGCCCAATTTGAATTTACTGCAAACCGCACTGCCAACAGATTTTTCCTGTCTCGTTCTTTCTCTCTCTGTCTCTCCCTCACACACAGCAGCGCCGAATGCTGCATCCAAACCAATCCAATACCATGGCAACAACAGGCACTCATTTCACTCAACTGGTGAACTGCCAGTTAAGTGAATGAATCCACCCCAGCTTCCAGTGTTTCTACTCTCTCAGATACCAAACCACCCGCAGTTCCACATCAGGTTGAAGCAAAATCAGTCAACTCCCTCAGTGCCTTCAGACAGCGCTGGCAAGGATGCAAGGAACAACTACACTGGTTTTCTTTTTCAACCACTGTGCAGAATCGTGGCATATTTATGAGTTGAGAACGGGTGGATGAGAAATCATGAGAATGGCTTTCCAGCGAGCATTACACAACTGCTAAAAACAAACAAATCCAAACCCTGTCCTAACCAGCTGTACAGGGTTCTCAATACCAGCCCATACAGGGTGAATGTAGCTCTGTCTGGTCATCTATCTATTCCTATGTGTAAAAACAAGGGTACTCGCCATTTGATTCAACCCTCATATTCTGACGTTCAAAGTTCCGACTGTCGGTAAGCGATCTATTTAAAGACACAATAAGTAACATTTCTGCGTTAAAATGTCTAAAAATGACTCGACCTTTGTTATATATTTTGTTGAGTTGTGTACTTACATTATCCCAAATGTTTCCATTGTTTAAACCCAGAGAAATGCAATTTTGTCGTCTGTCACTGTAACTTTGACGACTCACATTGGACGATAGTTGACTTCACTTCCTGTTTTATTTTGTACCTTCTTGCATTTCTCTTGTTGGCCTTCCTGCTATTGTTCAGTTTCCCGCCAGTTTCACTCATCACCTGTTTTCAGTTACACAAGCAGTCATTTCAGTACTCATACTCCTAGTTGATCACAACCCGTTTGCCAGAGTTTTCATTGCAGACCTGCTTTCCATCATTGCAGCCATCATCGTTTCTGCCAATTGTCTGCCTTGTCTGATCCGCTGACTGCCACTCCTGCTTAAACTTCAAGCTACCAAGTAAACTTTTACTTTAGTATTCTTGTGTGATCCTCGTGTTTGAGTCCATTTTTGAGTTCTGGGGATCCTAATAACCCCCATGCTACTTATGTCTTTTCTTTTGACAGAGAGACCCATCGCAGCAGAAATGACATACACTGTGTATAATCACAATTATGAACCTCTAGTCAATGAGGTTGTGTAAAGTTACAAAACAGAAGAGGACACTCAATATAGCAGTCTCTAAGATTTGCCTGAAAAGTAGATCGTGGGCGCCTTCAACAATCGATCACAGTCTAAAATCTGAAGATCACCCACCCCTAGTGTAGACCAATCCACTTTACACTAAAGTAAAAACCCAATACTCATACTTGCTTCAGGGAATAATACATGTCAGCCTCTCTCCCTCTTTGTGGAACCACAGTAAGCAACTCCACTTCCATCTTGAGCGCTTAACTTGCTGTTGTTGTTCTTGAAAACCTCAAAAATTCCTATTTGACATTTGTTGAACTGCTTTTTAACAACTACAGCGGGCGCTAAATCATCGACTGTTGTTGCTTCAATGGCCGAGTAGTGTGATTCTAACCAGGACAAGTTTATTTGGTCTGAGACAGATTCACAGTGTCTTGTCACAACAGCACATATATCATGTATCAATCGCAATCACAGCATCTGTTAATACTCATCAGTTCATGCAGTAAATGAAATACAGAACAGGAGTAAACGTCAAAGCTCCAACTGAGTCAATCGGCTCTCAGTGGAAAACAAGCAAAGTCAACAAAGTCAACAAAAAGACATCTTTTAAGCCAAGCCCTCCCTGGTTTGTCCTGCCAAAGACAGAGCATTCAGTACACCATGAGCCTCCAAACAGGGAGAGGCTCTGGGCAACTGTGTGAGGACAGACCAAACAATCTAAGTAGCAGACATCCTCCTCTGCTGACTGATCTGTTCCAATGAGCTCCACTTGTGAGCCAGTGTGCTTCGTATTACAACATGAGCCACCCAGGCAACAGAAACAACACTGCAATCCCTCCTGAATTGGTCCCGAATCATAATCGACATCTCTGTCGTGCTCAGTTAGCTTGTGACAATCACAACATATTAGCAGAGTGTGACGAGTCTTTTAAAGCCCAGCTGAGAGTTGTTGTTTTATTTTCTTTTTTAAATGCCCCAAGTTTTTCAGAACATCTTCATTTCACTGCCTGCGATGTGAACAAAGTGAAATTAAACACCAACTCGTGTCACCCACTCTTTCCTCTGAGGAAAAACTGCCATTCATCAACGCAAGTGCTTCCTGTTAAGAAACTGTGCCACCCACCGTTCAAAGCAACCTTACCTCTCTCCTTTACACCAAAGCCGTGTGAATGCCAGAATCAAAAGGGCAAACACAGACAACATGCCATGTGATGCTGCAGCTAGTTTCATTGTGTTTTAAAAAACCCACTCATGGGTTTTGGCATGTTTTATTTACAACTGAGGCTAATTAACTTTACTGACAACTATTTGAAAGCATGGGGTGCCATTTGGAAGCCATCCATCAGATCTTAGGTGTTGAAACTGAAGTGATTCACCGACAGAATGGGTCTGTGCAAGTTGATTTTCATACTGTAGCGACATGGAGTGAATCCAATGGCTGCTTGGAAGATACAATATTTCAACGTCCTTATTTCACTCGAGGGTGCAGCGACACTGAGATCGTTTGGCCAATTATCAATTATTTTATAGTTAAATCAGTTATTATTAGTTTTTATTGAGACTCTCCACCTGATAGGACTAATTTGAGGGAGTCTATTCTAGTCTGGGCCAGTTGCTGTTGACAGTCAGGAGATAAAATTATACAGTGTGTGGTGTTTCACAATTTATCTACTGGTTCAGCCGCCTCATGTTGTTCTTACTGAAATTGTATGACAGGAAATGGGAGCATCTGCAGAAAGAGTTAAAAACGGCAATCAGAAAAAAGATAGCACAATGTTCCTTGATTTAAAGAGTATCATTTCATCATCAGTTCACCAAGATTTCAACAGCACAAGTTCACTCACCTACAGCTCTCTGACTCTTTTTGTTGCCTTTTCCATGAATTGCATGATAATGAGTATGAGGAGTTCTGTTTTGGTGCGGTCACACACACAGCCTCGCAGGAGGTAGAACTGGTTGGCAACATGACCCTAATCAAAGTCTACTGTCCCTTGTATTAAAAAAAATCTATGCATGCATGTTGAAATAAAGTGATACGCGTGTGGTGTCTAGTCTTCATAGTTTCAATCATCTATCACTATGTATTATAGCTATAGAGGGATACTTCTGATAATATTCAGTAGAGATGTTAGGTATCCTGTAGATGACATGATGAAATCATAAAAAAGGCAATAACATGCTGCAGAGAAAAGGGCAACAAATCAAACATTTTATCTGATTTAATTTCTTTCCTTCCTTAAAGTGTAAACAGACAACTTTTTGACTTTCCCTCAAGCTTAATTTTCCTTGGCTTTGAGATTTCATATCCGCTGGCAGACAGAATTGCAAAGCAAGGCTTATAGGAAGCCAGTCTAAACAGTGATGGTGTCATTATTCTATAGCCATAATTGTGCAATCAACATTTAAATCATAAAGATATGTTAAAGCAAAAAAACGCACACCTTAAAAGGTGCAACATGGAGAAAAATTTGTTTAAAACATTATAAAAAAAATAACCAAAATTATCTTATTAAATTAATTGTTTTGACATTATGTCAAAGACGTTTATGTACTGTGTTAAAGAGATAAGTTATCTAATACAGTTAGCATGCTAACCAGCTAGCCCCAGGCCTGAAAACCTCTTTCTCCCAGTGGCTAAAAGCTCCCGTGCTGGTGGTGTAAACACCAACACTCCTCTGGTAGTCCAGCTAGCTGCACAGCTAACTGAGCTAACAAGCTAACAGTAGCTAAAATCATGGACCTAATTACATATTGCACCTGTAATCTAAAGGAAACTACACTTAACATAGGTTGTTTTTCTTTTAAACAAGGCAAAGAATGCAAACAGCTGCATCATCTAATTGTTAAAAAAAGAAATCAATATAAAGATAAATTACGTTACTGACGGATGTTTATTTATATGGTAGCCAAATAAAACCTGCTGCCTGAGGCTCACAATTATTTTGAAAAGTGGTTTGCAATGGTAAGATTGAACAAAATGACCACACATTTCACTCTTGATGCTGCCCTCTTTATTTGTCGAGGTCAATAAAGGATGTCTAAAATAAACAACTGGCTCCACTGTCTGCCCTCTCCCCTGCCTCCCCGCTATACTTCATGCTCCCTCAGTCCAGCTGCTCCATGACAGAGGCTGTGCATTATCACACCCACTCTGAGCCACCAACATTTATAAATAACATCCAGAGTAAAACTGCCACGTGTAAAATTAAGCCCATAACTTACATCCGGTGTTATGTCCAGTGCACATGGTTGCATCTATTTCCACAGCAACTGTGGCCCATCAGGGATATTTTTAAAAACAACAAGCTCCTTTAAAAGCTGGTAAAACATGTCATCTGCAGGTACAAAACAACCTCAAGAGCAGCAAGAGCATGAAAAGGACAATGTTTGCTAATAGTTTAAACAGATGGACTGTTTAGGAAAAGACGGAGGAGGGTGGTGGTGCCATGGGGCAGGGTCGAAACACAGGTTTTAGAAACAGCCAAACCTAGAAATGCACTGCAGTGCAGAGCAGCAGTCAGGGCTCAACACATTATCCGATCCAGGTCAAACATCCTCATTACATCACCGGCACAGATCTGGCCAACTGCTTTCCTGCATGCAAACACCACAGGCTGGCCAAAGTACATCTTGTCAACTCATCAGCTTTTTCAGCAGGCAGACGGCACAAACACAGTCATTGCCGTGAATCATCTGCAGTAGAGCTGCAACTAACTATTACTTTCATATCGGTTACCCTGCTGATTATTTACCATTAACGAATTAATCATTTAGTCAATAAAATGTCAGAAAATGAACGTTCAGACCCAAGTGACGTCTTCAAATTGCTGACAGTTAATTTTCTCACTACCGACTAATAGATAAAATCAACAAATTGTTGCAGCTCTCTTAAGATTTGAAATCAATTTTTATGTTAATTTACACACATTTATAGGATTTAAGTGTATGCTCATAGCAGATACTACTTTAACTTGAATTTCAGATGGGTCAGTTCAGAGAAACATGACTTAGCTTCAGTCTGACTGTGTCTGACCACACGTGGAGGTTAAAGATGAGGTTGGATGAAGAGAAAAATGGATCAAACATTCTGAAATTGCCGATGATCACTGACAGAGGGTCAAACAAATGTGACCAATGATTCACGTTGAACACACACAATCACAGAATGATAGCAGAAGAAGAAGACATGAGAGACTTGTTGTCACAGAGGAGCACATGACAAGCGAATGTGCCAGGAGCTCACAGGGAGGGACAGACGACTACAAGAGGGTCTTTGTGCCATCTAACCTGCCCTGAGGTCCTGTTGCTATGCTCCAGCCCACATCCAATCACGCTGTCAACATGAGGAAGATCACTCATTAGCTCAGTAATGCACTTGTGTGTACGTGTGTGTGTGTGTGTGTGTGTGTGTGTGCATGCACGCGTTGAGTGTGCAGGTGGTGACACATGGCTTGTGCATTGTCTCACATTTGAATATGGAAAAACCTTAATTAAATATGGCTCGCAAAACTAAATTAACACTAAAAAAGGAAGACATCCGATGGGTAAATCACATTGTGAGCCAAACATCTCTGCCCTGCAGCTCTTTCCTATCAGCTCCTTACAAGTGTCATCTCCATGCAACAAGCTACCCAAGGACCAGAGCGGAATATTATACCATCACATCCTCACATTAGCAAGATGAGCTCATTTTTTATCTCTCGCCGACATCGAGGGAAAAAACGGACGAAGATTGTTCTGAAAACCAGCTATCTCTCAAAATGTGCACCAGCGAGAAGCATTTAGAGGTACATTTTGTACTTTTGTGTATCTGAGAGTATGTGGTTGTATTAGTAACAGCTCTCCAGCTGAAGTAGCAAAAGAACGCGATGCAGGGAGAATCCACCCTATGACAAATAAACACTGTTACAGAACAGATGCTGTCCCATGCAGCAGTCTCAAAACTCAGTTAATTTATCATTATACAACCAGGACTAGGATGTCGTTCTATTATGCTACTCACGAAAACAAAAATTATATAAATGAATGCTTGTATAAGTCATAAAAATAAAACTTTTTATGAAACCATCTTTTAATAGTGGCGTGTGGAGGATGAATTTAGGAGACTCACAGTCTGAGGAAAGAAGCTGCTCTCTGTGGCACGTATAGCCAGACAGCAGCAGGGTGAATATGGATGCCTAGTGGTTTCAGAACTTCAAGTTATGGAAAGTTTTGTCAAATTAAATCGCAAAGAAACGTGAACCCTGAAAAGCTTAAAGTAATTTTGAGAAATGGAGTAAATCTCAAACTGGGAAGAACTTGACAGGTCAGATTGAGGGGAACACACACAGAATCACTGATCAGGTCCAGAGACCATGACAGATTTATGAAGGCGAGATGACCTGAGAGCGGATGGATATTTTTTCATTTAAGACAGACGCAGCATGCTTGAGGCCAGCAAGAAAAATTGTGATCTTATTCATGCACACAGATACACACAGTTTCCAATTACATCGGAAAATAACCGAGGGGAGTAAAGGAAAACACTATTGGTGTGGATAAATGAACATTAAGCACATAAAAAGGCACACTGGAAGCAATAGGACATCTGCCTGTGGCCACAGTATAGTTTGTTGTTTATTTGTAAATAATGTCTAAATACCAAACAGACATGTCAAAAAGTCATGGTACAGGGCATGAATGGGGACGGGGGGGGAAAGGGACAGAGTGTGTTGCTGGACAGTTGGATACAACATCGTACTTCTTGGAAAGTTCTGCTGCAGTATTTGGTGCAAAGGTCATTATCAGCCTAAAACGAGTCCCTCGCCTTACAGCCAAGGTCCAGGGTGTTCTATTGAGCAGGCTCTATTGGCAGAAAGGGAATATGATAGTCGTAACTGTGTTTTCAATCTTCATGTTTTCTTTACCTTAGCATGAGTCTCTCTACAGTAGCCCAGATCAGACAAACCTAACACTGACTGTTTTTGAGGGTTTTAGTGGCAGAATCAGGCAGGGGTCACCTCACTGCTTTATGCCACTTAACCCTACAGACTGGACCTTTCAACATCTCTTTTTTTTTTTTTTATAAAGAACCCAACATTTCACTGAAAAAAATGACTGATTGATTCGTGGATCAAACTGTGCAGCATACAGTCCATTTGACATAACAGATGGCAGTATCTGCTTTTTTCATGTTCAATTACAAGAGAGCTGAAATTGTGCCTTTTGTGTTGTGCTCTTGGACAAACAAACACACACAGACTGACAGACCAAATGTAATTGTGTGAAGAGTAAAGAAAAGCCTACACATGCCCCCAGGTAGCCCGTCACCCACAGAGCTGCAGCGGAGGTCTGAGGGGACTCTTTGTCTGCTGGCTGCGATGATGAGCCACTACAAATAAAAGGAGATGATAGTCTTTGACAGGCATTATATCGCTGCTTTCACACAGGTGATCAAAGGCCTGTGGGGGGCTGTTGTGTAGATATTGTCAACACTGTTGCAGACACCAACTAAACATCTCTGAGTCTCAACACACTCCTCAACAAGTACTGTGCTCTCCAGGGTACATCCTTTCCCTTACATGAACACAAACATGCTGTGTGTAGTGAGTTTATGGATTGTTTTTACATAAGTTCTTTGGGCTATTGTTGTAGTACTGCAGAGTTAATGTTGCACTGATATTGGCTGATGGATGCTACTGTGGTGGCTCAACAGACAAAAGTGAACACCAGCAAACATGGTCAAGATACCAGGGACATCGCAAGAAAGCAGGGATTTGCTAAAGTCTGACGCTGACTCTGTCACTGGATTACTTTGATAATTAAGAAAACTTAAATACATGTTGATTCTCAGGCATGCACTGAAGTTTATGTGAGACGTACTTTGCTGATAATTATATCCTTGAGAAGTGAAAGTCACACCTAATCTAAAAAAAATCAGTGTCTGAGTAATTTTGCATGTCTCTGCGTTCAAGTAACTGGACACTGACAAAATAATAGAACATGGTGGGAAGATCGCAGACAGCATTAAAGCTGCAGACACAATAGTTACGCTTTAACATTAAACATGTGTACGCAGATATAGGAAGATTCTTACTGACTATATGAGTACTGTAAACATAATCTCTGCAAAGCTAGTAGCCTATTCGTGAGAGAAAACAAAGTTATTATTCACAAGCTCACAGTAGCTTCCCTGGGGTTGTAGGGCTCATACATCATTAATATGGTGTGATTGCAAAAAGTCAGAGGGGGCTGATCTGACAAAGCAAAAAAGCTAAACTATTCTCCATGTTCATTTTTTTCCCTTTTTTTACAGCCATAAATGGAAACAATGAGAGAAAAAAAATGAATCATTGACATCTAATCGATGCCAGGTATAAATGAATCATTTTAACAGCCATGGAAATCGTTCTTCTGGTATTCATACTTTCGAAATGTGCATTTACTTCCATGCTTAATAAAAAGTGACTGAGGAGCCGAGACTCTACAGTGTGATTCACTGAATGAATATCATAGTATGTCTTTATTATTGCTGGATTATCTTTTTGAGTGTGAAGCCCAACCGACACAGATTCAGAATGCCTTCCACGGAGAGAAGAGCACAGGCTAACAGCTCGACAAACTCTCATTTCCTGGCCCATTAACCTTCTAAACTACGGCTGTTAGAGGCCAGTCAAGAGGCTATTGCTAATGGAGTGGATTTGAATGCTGTTATATGGTTGATGATGCTCTTGATAAATTATTATTGAGTCTTGTGCTATGATTTATGTGCTTTGCACTTCATTTTTATCATTCTTTGCTTGTCTCTTACCTGGGCAAGTGTCACAGGGTTAGAAAATTATACCAAAATGAAACTGAACCAAAGTGAAGAGACTCAGGTTAAATTGAAAAAAATAAACATACAAAAATCAGCATCTGTCTCCGTCAGAGTGGAGCCACTACAGCGCCTGTGCCTGCTTCCTTGATGAAACACCAGGCTTTAGCAATCTGTTATTTCTGTGTCACTGACTGGAGCTGTGACTGGGCAGAGCAGCCTGCAGGCTGAGTGATGGGGCAGCAGTCAGTATGAAGTGGGATCAATCAGGGAGTCATAATATACTGCAGGTGACAGGACCCTGCTGGACTCCGCCATCCAGCCCAGAAAATAGCAGTCTGTCATTCGCCTGCCTTTCACCAAGAAGCACAACCAGTACATGGCTACCTGGGATTTCTCCTCTACATGTAGCGAGCCTCGGTTGTCTCTGTGTAATTTTATGCAGAAATACATTTGCAGAGCCTTGTTTTGGCAACAGAGAAGCCTTACTTCACTAGTGATGACATGTGGCAATGGTGGCCTTTTGAGACCTTGTGAGAGTGACTATTTAAAGGAGCTGGCCTCGTAGAGAGGCTGCAATATCTTCTCATTCTATTGTGATCGTCAGTTTAATATCTCCAAGTGACTAGAGAGTCTACAGAGAGTACAGTGGCACTCAATATGTCCTTATTCATTTATGAATGCTAACATAACACATAAGTGAAGAAACATTTTCAATTAAATCATTTTGCACACTTATGTTAACCTGTGGCTCATGTTTGAGAAAGTAGTTTTGGAAAAAAACAATATAATACAAATAGTAAGTAGCTATTCTTTAATGTATCATATTTTTTAAATTGTCAGATGTCTCGTTTTAAAATGAAGCTCACAAATGCACGGCATATCTTGACTCACACCCTGTGGTGTCACTCCAGTGCTTCAGAGGGAGGGAATGAGTGCCTTTTGCAGATCTCTATTGCTGTACTCATTGTGCTGGCTGAGTCCCGGACAGTGTGACCTCATTGTGCTCAGCTGGCCTGGTAGCCTCTGAACCCACCGCCCTAAACCCCTTCCAGCCAGAGCCCGAGCAGCCAATGATCTGCTTTGTTCCCCCGGCTCACGCTCTCCAACCATCTGGACAGACGTCTAAGAGCAAGTCAGGGTATTTGAGGTGAAACGGCTGCAGCCTATATGTGAAAAGGAAACGGAGCCATTTTGAAATACTTTCAAGTGTCTCTTGTTAGTTCAAGTGCAGCACAGCTTTTATATTGTACAGTAGGTGCATAGTAGAAGAGTTGTAGAGTGGCCACTGGGCACAAAAACATTTAATATCTGAATATCAGAATGAAAGCTGGCTTCATGTACACACAGACCTCCATGTCTACAAAGTATCGCATTAGTCACAGTGCATGATTTTGCACAGTGTGTGTAGTGCAGATTAGTGCAGATAGAGATCTGCAAAGGTAGTGATACCTCTGAGCTGAGCTCTTTCTGCACCGCACTCACTCAACAATGAACACAGAAGACAGTCGAGACAATTGACTGTCGTGTTTTCTATCAGGACCTCTGTGAATGTTTTAACCATTTAACAACAAATAGCATATACATTAAATTACTGCTGAATATTTTCTAAAGCATATCATAAATTGTGATTTTACTGATATAAGCATGTCCTTGAAAGCAACACAAATTGAGTTTTTAAAACTGCTTACAAACACATTACCTCATTAAGATGTTGTAATTCTGCAAAAAAACTGACAAATGATTAATGGTCATGGTCACATAAACAACATTTTCTCCAGCATGTTCATTTTTCATTAATGGCATGAATGAAAACAAATGGCTGCCAGCCAATAGTTTGCATTGAAAAAGCAGGTGGCAACAGTATAAAGTTCCCACAGTCTCTCCCTGAATTTATTTAATCTAACCATCCAATGTATCATCCACCCCTTAAAATGAGTGAGACCTCTTTGTCAATCAGTTGTCACTTGTCACCAGAATAATACACACTATAAAATAGAGATGTATAATGTTTAACATTATCTAAAGCGGTTACTATTGTATTTGTCTTATCTGTCTCACCCTTGCAATAGTGACAACCCACACTACAACATGAGTCTGTGTGTATTTGACTGTCTACATGTTCATCTACATGTGTGCATCCATGCGTGTTGGTGTCGACTACAGAGAACCAGTGGGCGACATTATATAATCTGAGGCCCAGAGGGAGTGTTAAATGTGGACATGGCCTGAGGCTCAAGTCCGCGGCAGCAGCAGGAATGCCAGCTTGCTGGAGTGGAGCCACTTTTGGAGCAGAACCCTGCAGCCAGAAAACCACTGAGCAGAGACAGACAGCAGGAACAACCAGCCAGCCAGTTGTCACTGTCCAGCAGTCTATAATGAGACATCAGCGCAGGAAAGTGTTAGTCCACTTGTAAAAACAGATATTAGTTCTAAGCCCAACATACTGCCCTTTAAGCTGCTAGTATGCTTTATTAAAAGTCCTTGTAAGATGGTCTGATAGCCACAGAAACGCCCTCCTTTCACACCCTTACGATGTTGGAGCTGACGACCTGCATTTGACAAGTTCAGTTACTTTTCAAAACCGACAGTGAAGCATTCACACCGCATTCACGCTGTGATTGGCCAGCTACGCAAAGGTGAGAAACGAGCCAGAGTCTGAACTTCTCTCCCTAGTTGCTTTTATAATTCCTGACACTATTTCTGTTGTTGTTACAACCCTATAGCTCGTATTAACACTTCTATTAGTGAATGTGCTTTAATTTTCTCTGATCTCTCTGTGTTACCTGAATGTGCAGTGTTTCCCATACATAGGCTCTACTCTACACGCTCTATGAATTCAATTAATTGTATTATTGTCCATTTAGAGCTGCAATTTTTAGTCGATTTATTGATCAGATATCTATTAATTGGGGCTATAATATATGATTAACAGTGTGCTTCTTTACAGGAAAATCATTAAGAAATGTGACATATGTATAAACACATGCATCATTTGTCTTATTTTCCAGTTTTGGAACTGGAGAAAAACAAGCTTTTATCGTCATCATGTCCAGTCCAAACATTCCCCATTTATGACTGATTCACATGGGCTCCTGCTGTTGGGCTCAGGCAATTCTCATTTTCCAGACTGAAATCCCAATATGTGTATGTTTGTTTCAAATTCATTGTCATTAAAAAAAAACTTTTGTCATCATTGTTGTAGAATGAAAACAACAACAGACACACCCTTCCATCTGAATAACAAACTAACACACAACATGCATGAAGCAGAAGGCTTTAGGCTAAGAAAATAAAAAAAAAAACCTTTTCAAAATAATCACCCCACAAGAAGCTTAACCTACATTCAGCATGAATTAGAAACAAAGAACATGTAACAGATCCAGACGATTACTGTTCCATGTGTGAGCTAAGGGCATTTGGGGTAATTGTCTTTCCCCTTCTCTTCTTAACTAAACACATGCAGTGGGAACTCTAACCTGCTAACACAGACCTTTGGCAACATTGTCGTTTTAAAGCCCAAGTGCATGTGTCATTTCCACATGCAGCATGACTGGATGTTTCTATTACCACCTGTCTCAAAGACTAGAAAAACAAAGGCTGGATAGTCTGTGAAGTAGCTGACAATAAAGCCCAATATTAATGAATTATATAATGAATTTATAATTATCTTTGGGAGACGCTTGTTATTTTTTGGCTTGATATTGGACGGATCATCACAAGAACAAACCAGAAATCCTTGGAAAATCTCTGATTAGAGAGAAAAAACATATTTTCATGAGCAAGTGGAGCAGAGCAAATCATTAGCACTGAAGCTATTGTTCCGAGTCAGGACCTACCACAGGGGCCCCCTTCCACCAGTTGTTTTTCCAGGCCAGATTCAAGGGGCCCCTGAAGAGAAGTCCAACACAAATTAGTACCTGGCACACACACACATACACACTCACTCTCTTACATTTCAGTTCAGCTCTTGTATAGCGACAGAAGCTAATTTAATACTGAAAAACACTTATATTCCATTGCCAAACTGTGCAAGCTTTGAGAACGTATAAAAATACCTTGGAGGTCATCTATAAGTACACTGAATGTTTTTCTTTGTGTAATATCAAAGCCACACGTTATAGTCATCTATCTATCTATCATGAACAACATGTATGATGTAGAAATTAAGACAAAATGTTAACTGTACCTGATTAACTAATTTATACAGCCACATTGATTGCAAAACTATTCATTGCATCAAGTTAAACATACTACTGAGTCTTAAATCTTTTCTAAAACCTGCTTCAAACACAGATTATAAAATTGAAGACAGAAAATTATTTTTTTAGTACTACTACACATGCGAAAAAATTGTAGTGATGTCACTCAGTGGCTAAGTTGCATTGTGGGTAATGTAACCAGCAGGTTTTGAAAAGCAGTCCGCTCTTCTATCATTGCACTCCTATAACACTGCTGAAATCATTCTGTATGGTTTAAAATACATGTGATCAAAATCGAGTCGGCAGAACCAGAGTTTTCACCTTATTCCTTTTCAGAACCTGGCGCCTACATTACCCATAATGCTTACTTGAGCGTCACAGGGCCTTCTGCTGCAACACCTCTGCCATTTGTCTGGGGTCAGACAATGACTAGAGAACATAATAACCAACTCACACTCGAGGTCTGCTGTTAATCTATCCATCAGTTCATATATTGTTTAGTCTTTCCAACAATCTAAACAAGAGGATTAATATAATCCTTCATAAACATATACAGGAGAGTATATTCCATTACTCTCACAGCTTAAAAAACAGCCTGCACACCCATTTCCGTTGACCCCCATCCTCTAAAACCAGCCTTGTTGTCTTGCCACACAGTCTGTTAAATGCCATCTGACAAACATCATAGGGGCCCTCCACGTCTAACCGCAACCAGGGAGCTGGGGATACCCCAGACAGGACCTGTGGGAGGGGATGTGTGGGGGGTAAATGAGGAACTGTGATGAGGCCCCAGTTGAGGGTGTTGTTTATATATTCCTGGGGTAGGGCAAATGAGGAGGTCCTGCTGTAAACCTGCATCCCCCCTTGGGCTTGAGACTGGAATTTCAGTTTGATCGCAAGACTCAGGAGGAAATGAAACTTTGAGGTGAATCTCACAAAATTGAAAAGTGTATTTTATTATTTCTGGACCAGGTTTGAAAGTGAGCAGGCAACCGTGGGACTGGGGATTTCCAGTATAAATGGCTACATATAGGATACATGTACATTAGATGTACATTTTTTTGTTTGGACATCGGCAATATCCTGAAAAACTCTGATTACTAGGGCAACATTTCTAAAAACAGAGAAAAGCCTGGAGTCAGAAATCCCCTTTCCAAAACAAGATGCTCCTGTGGGTTTGAAACAACAGCAATGTGTCAACTCCTTGCTATCACAGCTGCTCAAAATGTCGCTGCTTATATCACCAGGGTGGCTGATAGGGTGAATCAACTCCTACTCAATAACAATGACTTACAGATGCAAATGTAGTTCTGTTTTTAACTGTTCTCTGTCCCAGTTCTGGGTTAGGGTTAGTGAATGACGTGCAATGGAAACCTCTCTTACTAACTGTGTCTAAAGGATGAATGACATGTAATTACATTGCTTATGTCAATATAAAACAAGTAGAGTTGGGTATTGCCACTGATTTTCGAAATCAATTCCATTCAATTTCACAAGGTTTCGATTTGAATGGATTCGATACGTTTCAATATCGATTGGGTTAGGGAGATTTCAGTAAAAATACCAATTTTGCTTGGATACGAAAGAAAATCTGAGAGAACTAATGTTGAAAGGGGACAAGGAGCCCTCTAACTGGAAGCATTACTAAACATATCTATATATATCTATAATATCTATAATTTTTTTATGTGCTTATTTCTGAAATCACTGGGCTCATATCACTTTATGTCTGCCTACCATCATCATCAGTCAGTCATTGCAGGACTCCCTCACTCTCTCTAAGGATCACCTCTTTGCACTCTCACTAGCTTACCTGGTTGTAGAAGGGAAGGAAGTAGCTAACGAGCGAGCCATCTCGCTTCCTTCTAAACTCTGTTGAGAGCTGCACATAAGCAGTACCGATCAGGAACTGACATGGCCAGTGACAACGTTACTGTAGTTCATTTTTACATCTTTTATTTCAGTCTCTCAGCGCCGACTGAACAATATTCGAGCCCTGCTTGAACAGAGACGGTATATTATTGTATTTCCACTGACACATTCCTTGTAGACAGGTCAGCTGACTCCCTGCCCATTCTCTCCACTGTTGACAAGGTAGCTTCTTTATAATCTCACTCACATAGTAAATCTTGCAGGCCTTTTCTATCCTTTCTGCTCTGTTGGATAACATTTGTTTCTAACTGACAGAGAGCCCAACCTGACTCACTGTGAGTAACTTACAGTCATTGCCCTGCAGATGTATAGTAAGAGGATCTCGCTGCACACCTCCGGCTGGTGTGGACTCGTGCACTGCGTGAGCTCGCATCCATACGGAGGTTTCAGGCGGTTGAATCAATGCTTTTCATCAGCTGGAACAAAGGGTGTGCTGCTAAATTCGTTCACCGGAGGCAGTCACTTGACATTTACATGCAATTACATTCGTTAGCCTAACTTTAACAGAGTTAGTCTGAGAAATTCTATTCAAAGTTACACCTAATTTATTTGTGCTTGAATGTTCTAACTCTATTAACTCAGGGGCTCGTGCTCTTGTCCATTTCCTCTTTCAGTCATGCAGACTCAATCTTTGTTGCTGCTCCAGGATGCAGAAGAAAAATAGGGGTTATGTATTGTTGCAACATCTACAAACTGGAATGACAACATCAGTGACATGCAGCGCCTGAACGAAAGAGTTTACAGCTTTACAGTTAAACTTGTTGCTTCTCCAAGTTTAAGTCTCTTTATTTAACTTCAGTGTTCTCTTGCTCTTCGATCTCACCTCCATCAGTGCTCCTCTAAACACCGATGCAGGCAGTTCGCCCTTTGATCTTCCCGGCGTGTCATGTGTCAGAGGTCAGATAGCTGCAGTTTCTCACACACAGTATCTAACCCAGTCACCAGAGCTCGGGGGCCCATCCCCCCCTCGCACCGTTGCTCCCCTTACCACGTCTCCCCTCTCTTCATGGCAGGCTCAGAGCTTTCAGTAAAGGTCAGCTCCACCTTTATCGCACGGAGGTCTTTGCCCCAGAGCGTCAGCACCAGCACCACTTCATGACAGACAAGACTGGGTTTGAGAATAAACAGACCCGATTTTATTTACTACCAGCGGGGTAAATTCTTATTGTTAAGAATATAAAACCATGATTTTATTTGTTGTGATATACTCAATCTAATTTATGAAACTATGGCTTTAAGAGCTAAAATTTACTGAGAACACCCATGTAGCTGGTGTCCCAAAAGTAAAAAGCTCCTTCATTTAAATCACAGGCATGTCAGAAAATCCCCTTATATTCCTCGTCACAGGCAACCGAACATAAAACATATATCATCACCCAAATGACTAACAGTTCTTCAGAGCAAAAGATAAAACAAATGACTCGTTCATTGGTTGAAATTCCTATTTAAGATTACTATTCTCTCCCACGCACATCACTCATGCAATTACTTCCTCTTTGATCAAAACACCAAACTTAAGGCAGATGGTTAATAACATGAGATCAAATTTTCAATTACCTCTTAAGAAATACAGAAGCATCTGGACAGCAGCTTGATTGCTTCGATAAACTGTATTGCATATTGAGAAAACTGTCTCGATCTTCAGGGCACACAAAGCCTGCATTTATTAAACTTAACTTAAAGCTTGATAGTAAACTCGAGTCGGGCTTCTATTAAACCTCACAGCCTTTGATTTGGTTTTGATGATTATCTGGCCACAGTCATATGAATATCTGATCTAGCTCACTGCTAACTTGATCCACTCAGCATAAGCAATGCTGGTTGGCTTGCAGAGAGAGAATCGAGACACAAAGCACAAAGCATTCTCTTCTATTTATGTTCGTTTTTTGAGCACAGTGAACCACACACAATGCCCTCAAACATAGAGAGCTGATCAACCATTAATCCAAATGTCATACTGTCGCTATGTTGCATTGGTGGAGCTGAGCGTGGCAGAGGAGGACCATTCTTTACCAACAGAAAAAAACAGGACAGAACTTCCATCTCTGCCACATTACACAAGGAAAACAAAGGCTTCCACCTTATGGTGCTGTGTGCATGGTAGCGTCTGAGTGATTATGGTAGTGGCAAAGGGATAATCTGGATAAGCTGAGCACAGACACTGAAGTGACACAGAGTGCCACAGCCACCCCCATCACCCTCATTCCCCTGCTTTCTCTGCATGATGTGATTTCCTCATTCACTGTGCGTTCACATGAAATCTATACATTGCTTTAGCAAAATGAAAATGCTCCTAAACTTACCTGTCTCTTCAATGCATCCTCCTTACTCAGTGCATCCTTCCTACTTGCATGCCTGGCCACCGGTAATAAGCCCAAAACAAAAGGGATAGACTCTTGTTTGCGTGCAAAAGCATCACGACAGTAATGGCCAGCTAATGCCTACAGATCAGGGAACTGCATGTTATTCTGAGCAACATTATTTCTTCATTCTTGATTAATGTACACGAAGAATGAAATAGAAAAGTGGACATTCAATCATCGTTAGCCAGGAGATAGCAGTTAAAATAGAACTAGAAATAGGTAGCTTGCACTGTAAATGAACTTCATTTTCCTCTTATCGTCCAAGTTTAGACGTCATTTCTGTGGTTCATTCATAAGTAAACTCTCCTGCTTTACTTTAGATTGCGTCTGAACAAATATATTCCCCTTAACGAAACATGTTCCACAATTTAAAGCAGGCAAAAAGGGGAATATAAAAGAGAACAGCATGAACCCTTCAGTACTAGGCTATCTATTTATAACTCACAATTCTATACACATGCTGCCTTGTGGCTAGCTGTGTGCATAACAAAAGCGCAGGGATAGCCGATCATGTGAGAATGGAAAATGTGTTAAATGAGTTGTGATGATAACCATGAGCCACGGTGAAGCTAAACAATGTATTTACACAACATGCTGCACGCATGTCTTGTTCAAGCCCTCTCTGTGTATATTTAACAGCGCATGTGATTGACTCACATGGCCAAACACCTCAGAGGGGTAGACAGCAACAGATGGGATCTAATTGTCAAAGATGTCGGGCGGATTGGAATCCAGATCCTTGATGTTTCTTTATATGTATAGGTGAAGATTAAACATGAGTCAAACAACAAGCCTACACTGATGAGACACTTTGACTATACCATAGATCTCTCCGTGACCTATATGTCAACAGTAATATGCTTGAGATTGAAACTAGACACTAAACAAATGTATACACACAATTTCAATACGTAACATATAGAGCAGTATTCCCCATACTGGGGCGACCTGCACAGGTAGCAACTTTCCCTCAGAAAGGATGTTTCCAATGCAGCTTTATTTGCTCGGCATAAGAACAGTAAATTAAATCATTAAAAACACAAACTACTGTTCGTTCGCCTATATTGCCTAATGACAATTACAACCTCCTACATCTATAGGGTATTGCCTTCTGGCTGACTGCTGCTTAATATTCTCAACATGATACAACTTTTCATGCAGTCTTACATTACATCTTACATTTGATCCTGTGGGCAGTTGTTGTTGACTAATGTCTGTAAACTTGCCACAGTTACACAGTAACAGTGATGTTTCATAACCTGCCTAATGAAACAAGCCACCACCTAACAATGCACGCACACACACCATAGGTGCACTCTGATACTGAAACAGATAACACTACACCTCTGGTTGGACTGGTTTCCTACGCAGAAAGCAGCGAAAATCATTCTATGAGGGAATGCAAACTGTGTAAAAAGGAGAACAACTCTGCACCAAAAGCAAAGTTCAAGTGTTTTGAATATATTTCAAAAATGTGAAATGTATGTAAATATTTATTTATTATTAAAAAACCTTTGTTAGACTTCCATATCACTGAACCCGCCTGTCACACGCCGCTGCCCCAGAAGGCCGAGCAACCCACTGCCACACATAGATTGTGAGGGAAACACTGTGCAGCATGCAAGAATACATGAAAACATAAAAAAAAAGAGAAGTGAATCTTTATCTGTGTGAAATTAACATCTGGTACAAGCAAGGTCACATAGGCACCTCTTATAGACTGAATGTGGATTCTTTATCTTATTTCATTTTAAAGGAGGCAAATAATAATGTTGTTTTGTTGTGGGAGTGGCAGGGGTGGCTGGAGATTTCGTGCAGAGCTCATCTGAGAGCCTTGTTAGGCAGACACTGCCGCGGGCACAGATGAGCTCACAGGATCAATATGGGATAACAGCTCCACAAATCCAAACACTGACTTTGCATTATATTGCATGGTGCCTCTGCGAGCAAGGAAGAGACAGATAGAGAGCATTACCCTATGGTGTTGGTTTCTAAGAGATTGTGATGAGCACATGTGCAAAAAGAGCAGAAAATGCAGCAAAAGTCACACAAAGAGAAATAGGGGAAAGACAATATTTGTGGCTGATCATTCAGCCCAATTTCTGCTCTAATCCAGCACCCTTTAATCCAGTGTACAGCAATATATAAATAAGACATACACATGAATAATTGAGAAGTCTGTTCTCCCTGGTAAGTCATCAGAATCATTTTTTAATCAAATGCTCCTTACAGTAATCTTACACAGATGTTAGCTCTTTCCCCAGACACAAGGGAGCATCAATGACCTAAATCTAGTACAACAAAACAGATGCAAACATGTCTCATGCACACACACACACACACACACACACACACACACACACACACACACACACACACACACACACACACACACACACACACACACACACACTCAATTCTAACATGCTTCATGAATAATGGCAGCACAAACAACCGAGCTAAATTGTTTATGTTGTCCCTCCCATGGGCAGATGAACATGATGCTCTCCGTGTGTTGCCAGTGTAGATACATTTGGTGACATTATTTATGGGCAGCCTGTTTTCTGTTTTAAAAATATTAACCTCTTTTGATCCACCAGCTCTCCCAGCAAACATAGATATTTATTTGTCAGTGGGCTATCAATTGGTTTTCCCATCTGCCTCAGCCTGCAACAGGCATGAACAAGAGACAAGAGACTTTTCAGACTCTTCAAAAAACAATCAGTATCTTCCTCAGAAGTCCAATACAAAGCCCTTAAAATCCAAAAGGTATTTCCTCTTGTGCACACAAGTTGTTATCTTGTGGGAACAAGTTATTATGATTAGCATTTGCACAAGAGCCATAACTTGTTCCTACAAGATAAGAAAATATTACCATTCGGGACTTTCAACTGCCGTTAGCTCATCAGGCTCTTGAGGAAACACGCAAGTGGTCATCGGTTACTTTTAAATCTCAATTAAACTGGACAAATTAAAAAGCCACTTCATAAAAGTAATAGTAACCCAGCATAAACTCCACTGTCTGGCCTGTAAGCAGCTTAGTTTAGCAATGCTGTAAATTACAGAAAAATGTACATCATGTTGTTATATTTATCTTTAAATAAGCAGAAATATCACAGCTACTCATACTGTAAACCTGAATAAAATGTACTGCCTGTGTGTAATACTGGTATTTATTACTTGTTGGCTATTTAAGGGGATTTTCCTGCTGATGAACCTCTAAATATTGACATAGTGGAACTGCAAGGAAAATACCATTAGTGCTCTAGCACCAAATGAGTTGAGTATGAGTTTTCCTCCTCTGATTACCTGACTTTCTGTGTGTCACCTTCAGTTTTCCACTTTATTTGCCAGGTTAGTTATGTGATCTATGTGGTCAAAGGTATTCAAGTCATTCCTGATGGCAGCCAATTACCTGTTCTCCTGATCTGATAAACTGTTGGCCTGGTTGACCTATAGTGCACTGCCTCAGCCCAACCTGCACTCTTGGAGCCTATACCTAACTGTAATGAGCTGCCTCATAGCTCTCATTGTGACGTTGGTGTTAGAGCAAAATCTGCGGTCAAACTGTGTGAAAAAAAAAAAAAAACGAGTGTGAGAAGTGACAACTAGCATTCTTGTGGGATCTTTCCTGTCTACTTATTTCATACCTGTGGTGTTGGGGGGTGAATCTGACCGTCTGAAGATGAGGATGGCTGGATTAGGCTGCACTTCAAAGTGAAAAGTTGCATATTGCAGCTTTAAACTGAACTCAGTGCAGACACTTTCCCCGAGTGCAACTAACCTGAACTGGCCTCCATCGAACAGATGGAGAATAAATAATTGGATTCCCTCGTCTCAACCCCAGTCAACGTTTGCACCAACCATAACCAGCTTATCTTCACAAAAACCTGAGCAACCCTCCCAACCTGCAATCGCCAGCAATCCCATATGCTTTCTGTTTTGCCAACAGGGTTAAACATAAAGATGGACCGATGCACTGGCCTCAGGTTACTTTGTGTATCACGACCAAATGAGGCTGAGGAGAACAGAGTCAGTACGTTTCCATGCACACTCAAGTCGAGCTACGGTCATAGCTCAATTAGGCCATTTAACTGGACTACTGCCATTGCCCCAGTATACAAGCACCAGGAGAGAATTGATTTATTAACGAAAGTATGTCCGACTCCACCACGGCCGTCTGTATTTTGAAAAAGTTGCATTTTTGCGTTTTCCTTCCATCCATGTACTTCAAAATGTTTCATTACTTCAGCTGAGACAACATAAACTGTGTCTCCTAGTAAGTAATTCATACTTTCACCACATAAAAATGACCTGAAATAATCAGCACAAGATCTGAAAGGTGGACCACTGTACATATTATGTATGTGTAACTCAATTCAGGACTGCAGCAGTGGTCTAAGGACAGAGGATGTCGTTCACCGAACAGTTTGTAAAGCCCATTGAGGCAAAGTGATCTTGACTTAAGGCTATATAAATAAAATTGATTTGATTTGATTTGCTTTGATACACATAATGTCTATGTGTAAACCAGCAGCACTGCAAACGTCTTCAGATTTGATAGGTCACATGTGTGCGTGGTGTTCAGCCAAGTAATGTTAAAAACAGTATCACATTCCTTAACCTATTTAGAGCTTATATTGGCTTAGAGGGAGCATTTAAGGACAAGTAAATTGTGGTTTTTTTCCATCACTAAGCCTGCACTGAGAAGTCTTTATTACTTATGTGCTGACTATTTTATATCTGTTTTATATACTATCTATTTATTCTTGTTTTTTTGTGAAAAAAAAAAATATATATATATATATATATGTTGACAATACTTTGGATGTCTATTCTTTGGTATTTCCTTCACAATTATTTTATTTTATTCTATTTTCTAATTACTCCCTTAATCTTATATTCTGCACTCTGCACTTCAGTTCAGGAGAGCTGCTTCGCTGTTTCGCTGCTGTGCAAAATGACAATAAAGACATGAATCTCGAATACTTCAAATTTGGTTAATTTCATAGTTTCAGTGTTACTATAGGGGCCCCTCTCTAACCGACAAATACTATCAGATGGCAGTGCTCTTAATACAGCATCCTGGTCACTCCATGGGTGATAAAATATACTGCCCTCAGAAGTAGGCCAGCAGGTCAGGCTATATAAGGTCACAAACCACAGTGTGAATAATGTGGATGTGAAAAGAAGAAATAAACTGCTAAGACTCTACCAACAGAGATTTAGTCAAATCTTTGGTGCCACAAAGAAAGGTATTACTACACCTGATGTATAAATATGGAAAGGATTTGTGCCTAATCCTAAACACTTGTCAGAACTAATGTCAAGTTTTTTTCCATTTATACTTACTTAACATACTGATCCCTTCTTTGTTAATAACACTTGAGAACAACTTGAAGTAATTTTCTGACACTAATATAACCACCGTACCACCAACAACAACAACACGCCCCGCACATGTTTTAAAGTCTACTTAACCAAGTGTCTTTGTCTCTTCCTAAGATTCAAAACTTCACGTGATAGGATCCACTTGAGGGCATAGATGAAGCCATTTCTTCACATAATTCATGGATGACAGATGGAGCATGACTCAGAGCTTAAGGCATTAATAAAACACAAAAGAAATCGTGCAGTGTGACTGTACAACACCGTTATTACAAAACTCTGAGATCAATAACTCATCAAATGACACGTCCAAGATTCAAAAGCAGCCATCCTTTTTATTAAACTCACATTTGAAGAAATAATTTAACTGCAGAGAATATAATATTATTCCCGAGCTTCAAGGCACAGCTGCAGTTGTGTGTGCTGTTCTCTCAGAGAAATTATGGGGTTGAGATTCTCACTGAAAGAGCACACTGATGCTTGTTCTGGAGAGAGGAGGGACTTTTCTTTTCTCACTCAGATTCCCCCACTGCCCTGGGGAACCCAAAGAAAAAAGGGAACTCGCCAGACGCTTACAAGCTGGCTTCTACTAACCTTCGAGCGGCTGACCCTCAGCTGGCTGTGTGTCTGTACTGAGGTAACAGCTTGTATCAAGCCACAGGTACAGTAGAGGGACATTTTTCAAGACCTGCAATGTGACTTGCTTTAAATAACGAGTGAGCTTCTGAATGCAGGTCTTGAATAAACAAAATTCTGAATATTGATTATCACTGAACCGTAGACAGCATGGGAAATTGTGTGTGCTTCTGCCTGGCGCCGCAGCAGCAAGTTGCAACAGAATTTAGCTCCTGTGTGTTTGGGCTTGCAGAGGGGTAATAACAGCCCAGTTGCCAGGACAAAATGTTGGCAGTGAACATTCTGCAAAACACTGACACGTTCACATTTGGACCGGTCACAGGCCTACGTATCATATTCATATTTCTACCATACGTGTCATATCATGTTGACATTACATGTTTATGACCTGACTGTCATATCAGGAGGCAGAGAGGATGATGGTGTTGTTTGCTGTGTTTGCCACGACCAAGACAGGTATATTTTAAGCCAAAACATGATCTTTTTCTAACCCTGTCGAGTGAGTTCATAAGCACAGCATCGCCACAACATAAAATAGAAAATTGGACCTAAAGAAATATAAAGTTGCAACATAAAGAAATGTGAAGTTGCAACATAAAGAAATCTGAAGTTGCAACAAAAAGAAATGTGAAGTTGCAACATAAAGAAATGTGAAGTTTCAACATAAAGAAATGTAAAGTTGCAACATAAAGAAATGTGAAGTTTCAACATAAAGAAATGTAAAGTTGCAACAAAAAGAAATGTGAAGTTGCAACAAAAAGAAATGTGAGGTTTCAACATAAAGAAATGTGAAGTTTCAACATAAAGAAATGTAAAGTTGCAACAAAAAGAAATGTAAAGTTGCAACATAAAGAAATGTGAAGTTTCAACATAAAGAAATGTAAAGTTGCAACAAAAAGAAATGTGAAGTTTCAACATAAAGAAATGTAAAGTTGCAACATAAAGAAATGTAAAGTTGCAACAAAAAGAAATGTAAAGTTGCAACAAAAAGAAATGTGAAGTTTCAACATAAAGAAATGTAAAGTTGCAACATAAAGAAATGTAAAGTTGCAACAAAAAGAAATGTGAAGTTTCAACATAAAGAAATGTAAAGTTGCAACATAAAGAAATGTAAAGTTGCAACATAAAGAAATGTAAAGTTGCAACAAAAAGAAATGTAAAGTTGCAACAAAAAGAAATGTGAAGTTTCAACATAAAGAAATGTAAAGTTGCAACATAAAGAAATGTAAAGTTGCAACATAAAGAAATGTGAAGTTTCAACATAAAGAAATGTAAAGTTGCAACAAAAAGAAATGTAAAGTTGCAACATAAAGAAATGTGAAGTTTCAACATAAAGAAATGTAAAGTTGCAACAAAAAGAAATGTAAAGTTGCAACATATGGATGGTTTGCAGAAACATACATTTCCAACATTTATTCTGGTGATTGAGTTTATGTAAAAGGAGAGAGAATAACCACTGCAGATCATATATGTCCATTCTGTATCCGTCCTGGGCTGACCTCTTTCAAATCGCAGTAACAAAAAGGGAAGCACCCTCAGCGACAGTGAGGGAATTCAAGCATATATTTCCTCTCCTCATTTCTGACTTCCTTCACAGGGCTGAATGTAAACTTGCCTTTGAGCACTCTGGCTATTGTTGTTGTTTCAGTGAGATAATAACCCAAGGCCTTATCATGCTTCTCAGCGTCTGAAAAGGTCGACTGTCATCCTCCTACCACTTAGTCTCTGCACTGACAAGAAGAGGAATTTAATGAAAGTTAAAGAGAGAGAAAGGAGAGTAAATGATCATGGGAAAGACACTGACACTGAGAGGGACTGACAATGCCTTTTAAAAACCCTGCAGAAGTAACTAGCTGATGGCAATCAAATTTGAGTCTTGTGTGGAGCAGTGATCATGGGACAGGAGTACAGGCTGTGGATGCCAACAATCAGCAACGCTATTCGACAGATGGATCAGAGCACCCCTGGCCTCGACCAAGCTAAAAGCTCATGGTCACGTGACCAGTGGATTAGCGTTAGCCCAACTGAAAGGGGGAGGAGGTTAGGGTGCATGTCACCACATGCTTCCTTATCACTTCCCTTTGAACGTGTTTCCCTTTCTCTTTCACACCGAGTTCATCCCCAAGTTTTACTTTATTCATGTGATATTTTCACCATTCTTCAATGGATTCTTGAAGTCTTTGTCTCCTTCCCTTTATCTTTCACCTGTCCATCCTCTACTCCTCTGTTCAGACCGATGAGGAGCCCCATGCTAGGCACAGTCATTAGTGCATAAGTGATTTGAACACCTTTGACTCATGGCTCAGTCAGATCAAACCCACTGCTCTAATCGGCTCACTTCCAGCTCCTCATGATGTCAATGCTGAAAACATGTCTCCTGTGCCGTCCTTCCCTGCACCCCCCTACTTGTAGCACTCCAGTTTTCTCATTGGCCTCTCCAGCCTGACTGAACCCTACACTTGTCTGGCAGCGGCGAGTGAAAAAGTGAGAAGCACAGACAAGCTTAAGGACATGCCATGCTGGAAGCACATGGCACAGTGAAACACTGGGCTACCCTGTCTCCCCTGCCGCCACTGCTCCTGCATCTGGGTCTTTCTGTCAGGGACACAGTGTGCCAGCCAATTCATGCCTGGCCAGCATGCCACTTTCACGTGCCAAACCAAAAAGACTCTCTTTTTCACAGAAACCTGGGAAAACTCTGCGTTCCCATACACTGCAGTGACAGAGGGAGCACACGGGGTAACATGGTGCTTGCCAACCAGGTTAAATGCTAAAAGGCATTGACCATTATTTCCAGTAGATTACAGCTTGACTGGAACCTTTTAATGATTGAGAGAGAAGACATGAGCAACACAAGAGAAGATAGAAAGAGAATTGACAAGGACAGCTGAAATTAGAGTCAATAACATTTCAAAAAACAGGTTAAATTATCTCTTATGCAACTTCTCAGTGCACAAATTGATGTCTTCCAATTGCTTTGTCTGAAAACAAAAAGGTATTCGATTTCACACAAGAGAGAATCGCAGCAACCGTGAACGACAAACAGGATGAGCCAACTATCAAAGTTGTTGTTGATTTTTGATTAATGACTAATTTCAGCATTACTGAAAACCTGTCCCACAGCCAAACAGGAAGGTGTCAGAAAAGCTAACGACTCATAGAGCAGTCATGTTGCTCATCGTCACGCAGCAGCCTCAACAGGGCAGAGGGACATTATCACAACATGTAATTCTCAATGACTTGGAGCCACAGGGGACAAAGTCAACGCCAGCTTGGCTGTAGGAAAAAAAATGGGCGGTTTGTCGGAGGAAAACACACAAACTCTTATCGGAACAACAAAGGGTGTGTATCAGGAAGGTGATTTCACTGCAGAAAAGCTCATTTGCATACAAATACACACACACACAGCACACCGTACTCATTGGAAATGACGCAGAGACATCAAAGCTCCAGTGACATTTCAATTCTGTTTGTAAGCACAAACACGGGGGTCTTCATTCGGTATTGATTGATTCAGTCGTGTGTCACAGCTCTGACAGTCAGCTCTGTACTGATCTTCATGAATTATCCTTTTCATGCTTCCTCAGAACACATATCAACAGGTCAATGTAAAGAAAGAACCAATCCTTTGTTTTAGCGCAACCTACAATCGGGAGACCTGAAATGGACCCAACCGGAATGACCAAATTTACTCTTGAGGACGTGACAGTGAGCACATGAACAGAGCTTGCATTTATAGCAATATACAGGCTACTATAAATACCATACAACTATATGTTTCTCCAGAGAAAAACATTTCTTCTTTTTCTCAAGCCACATTCTTAAAGTGTAAAATAAACGCAGTGTAAAGGCTTACTGTGGGTCTGTGTGGAGCTCTAGGGTGTGAAATTACAGGGACCTTTTTGTGATTGTTTTGGCGATCTGAAATATTGCCATAGGGACTGGAAATGCATTTATGGTATTCAATACTGAGTGACCTTAAATACCCTATGGTTGTTTTAAGGTTTACTGCATCCACCAAGGAAGTTATGTTGTTGCCCTAGATCTGGTGAGCTTAAAGGTTCTACTTCTTTGAGTGTCATTCCCAACCCGTCAAATACTGATTCACTGGGTTGGTGACCGACCCGACCCACCAATCCAAAGCATCAGTATTTGATGACCTGGAAAGCTCGAAGCGTCAGTCATGACAGTCAGTTGAGATTGAGACTCAAAAATCAACTATCGTACAAACAGGACCTTTAAATAATGGTTAAGCAGTCATGGCAGTTAAGCTATTGAGTTTGATATGAGGTTAGCAATTACTTTTGGTGTTGGCAGAGGTATGTGTCTACTGAGTCCCATTCTAGTTCCACGTTCGTCTTCTTAATATTCATGCTTTTGCTAAGAAATCTGCATATCGTCTGTCTTAACATAAGATACAATAAGAAAAAAGGGAAAAAAGTATCTTCTACTTCCTCTATCAACAGTAAATGTATTATTTAAAATACCAAACGTGAAAGCACCCATTCAAAAAAATGTTTAATTATATTTGAAGGAGCTTATTTTATATTACAGCTGGACCAAAACAATTAACCTGCGGCGTAGTTTAAACTAAAGTAATTATGGCTGAACAATTAATTGAGATATTATCGCAATATGTGGAGCTTTAATATCCAAACTGCAGAAGCTGCGGGAAGCTGCGATGTTTTCATAAAGGTAAAATGTGTGTTAAAACATTATCATTAGTTGCACCAGTGCGCCTGAGACGTAGAGGTTAGGAGTGTGATTCAACTGTTGCAATCATTTACATCATGTGTTCACATCAATTAGGTGCACCTGAATTATGTGCTGGTGCACCTAAATGAAAAAGTTAGGCGCACCAGTGCAACTAGAGTGCCCTGAATATCTATATCATGAACGTGTGTGTCTGCATGTTAAGTGTTAATCTGTACAGCAGTCAGACAAATGAGCACAAAGGATTCCTCTCTGAAATGTTAAGTAAAAGAAATATCCACCAATTCTTGATTAAAGTGGCTCAAACTGGACTTGAATGCGGCAAAGTTGAGGATGGTGGTGTCAAAGACTCAGTGAACAAAAGCTCTCAGTCGGGCTTTCACCTGTCAGACTTGTAAAGCATGCCCATTACACCATGATTAGGCTCATGAGAGCTGTATAACGCTCATTACAGACAGAGCTTGTCAACGCTGGCTGTGAGAGCTGCCACAGGTTATCTTTATGGTCCTATTTCAGCTTGGCTGGCACCTAAACGCCTCATGTGGGTTAGATAAACTCACACTTTACAGAAACACAGTCTGTTACAGTGGCAATTCAATAAGTTGTGTAGAAGTCACACGCGACAGAGACAGAGACAGTGACAGCACACTCATGGGCACCAGACACACGCTGTCAAGTCCGTGAAGATTATCACAGGAAGGGACGCTGCCTGTTGATTCAACAGCGTTAGGAGAAGAAGTCGCAGACACCTTAAACCCCGACATGAAACGCTACTACACGCATCCGTGCGGGGTTTTCCTCCGTGCGGCGTCCAGCAGCGGTGCCGCACTCGCAGTTTGTTTACAAAGCGCTGTCAAGACTCTTCTTGCGCAACGGGGACAGTCAGCGGGGACGTTCACCCCGCTCACGCGAAACACAGTGAAAAAGACGTGACAAAGTGTCAGCCTTACCTCCGCGGAGCCACCCGAGCTGCTGTCCTTTCTCATAAAATGCGCGGAGAGGCTGCGACAGGGATCTCCCAGTCAGTCAGTCGCTCAGTCAGTCGTCTAGTTTGCAACAGTTCGCTTTAGTTCACTGCGCTCTCTCTCTCTCTCTCTCTCTCTCTCTCTCTCTCTCTCTCTCACTCTCTCTCTCACACACACACACACACACACACATAAACCGCCCACTTCCGGTGGCTCTTGAATGTCTGCGAGGGTTCAACACTTTCTGCAGATTTCTGTCCTGCTGATCATTGATTGGTTTGGACGAATGGTGGATTCAGGCTGCAGGAGGTGATAATAACAAGAGGCACGATGTTTTCATCGTTTGTTGTATCTGCCGAAACCTTATTCATCCTATATTATACGCATCTTTGAGTTATTCTAAATGTATTTTATTCGTTTTTATTTATGTTCACTGTTCAAATGATAAATTCATTTAAAAAATAAATAAAAGATAAAGCGAAAGCACAAATAATAATAATAATAATAATAATAATAATAATAATAATAATAACAATAATAATAATAAAAACAATAATACAAATATGATCATCTTCTGTATCTGCGGAAACCTGATATATTAAATATTTATATTATCTGTATCATATTGTGAATTTTTATTTCATTTTATTTCTGTTCACATTGTCTGAACTCACTGTCAGTGTAAAATATGTTGACATTTTGTGCGGCATCATGTAAATTATCAAACATGCACAGAAAAATGTATTAAAAATAAATTAATTAATTAATTAATAAAGCACTATGACAATAATAACAATAATAGTAACAATCCTACTACTACTTATAATAATAATAATAATAATAATAATAATAATAATAATAATAAGGTGCATAATAATAATAATGTGCATAGATAAATAAAAAGTGAGAGCACACTTTGGTGCAGGTCGCTAAACTGAGACTCACTTTCCTCTGGCTCGCTGTGATCAAAGCTGTTTTGTCTGCTGCACTTACTTTAGAAGCAGACCGGCTGATTAGATTACATTTAATCTAATGTGCATTCAATCTTCAATCCAACTCAAGAGCATCGCGCCCAAATCTGTCGCCCTCGATGTGGAGAATAGCGACGCCGTCTGGTAGAAAAAAGGATCTAGTTTTTTTTTTTTTTTTTTTCTGAAAATCACACAAAATCAGGTTTGTTGGTTGAGGTTCAGGCATCATATGTGTGAGCTAGATAAATTCAAATTAATTCACACACACACACACACACACACACACACACACACACACACACACACACACACAGAGGAAGACGAGGTGGCAGGGACCAAAGATAAACCTGCCAAAATTAATTAGAGGATAATGTTGGCCTGAGGCACATGCAGATAAAGGAGAGCCACACATTGTTGTCAAGGCCACCATGCGAGCACGATGATTGTTGAAGAAAAGTATTTTACTGTATTTCTGTCACATTTTTAATCTCACAGAGCTTCTGCTATGTACCAGCAGTGCTCTGTGCAAAGGTGGAAAAAGTACTTTAATTCCTGACTTTAGTAAAAACACTGGAAAAATCTCCTTTTACAAATTAAAGACATGTAATCAACATGCTTGCAGTAGTATTTGCAGCAGGATTAGCTTAAGTATCAAGAGTGTGTTCATTGTGAGGTATTAGCCTTTTCAGTCTGAGTTTAACACAATATGCTACATTTTGATATATAATAATGTTTTCTGTCTGGTAAGTGCAAGAAAATTGTTGGACTCCAACAGTTAGGTTTTATTTAAATTAATTAAACTATTTTTTTTTATCTTCAGACTGATTCCAGGAACTTAAACACGAGTTCTGCTAACTTGATTAGAACTTGTACTAATGAGCTGAATGAAGATACAGTACTGGGTTCAATCAGCTCATAGGAGCATGATCAGCTTATTAGCTTTAATGAACTTCCCAGCATGCATTATTTGAGCGTTAAACTCTCCTTAAACCTTTCAGTTTCATATTTTGAAGAAAGCTTGTACGATGAAACCTTGCTGAGAGTCTTTAGTAGGCCAGATTTTGAGATAAGTCATGGTTGTGTACTTAAATATTGCTAACAGTGATAAAGGTTAGTACTTTCGTTTCAAAAAGCTGAAGAAGCAAAGTAACTTCAGTAGACACAGTTGCAGCAGACATTAAACAGTTATAATATGTCATAGCTTGGTTAAATAAACTGGATGTTTTGGGTAGACTGAATGGTAGATGAAGTTTATACAGCTTATGACTTCCAGTTGAATTTATGCCTCAACCAGAAAATTCAATAGAAAATGAATTATGATAAAGTTATGTAAACTAAAATGCAACTGAAAAGTGTATTTGTTTTGAATCATTACAAAATTACCTCAACTTGTCTACTCCAATTTAGTCAACATAAAATATAGAGCAGCCCAGACACTAATTTTTATAAGCTAAAACATTTTTATTTAATTATGAGTGCCTCATCATGTACTTTGTTAAATTACTTTGTTAAAATCTGTGTCATGTGTGTCTAAAGAAACAAAAAAGTCCACAGTTTGTTTTTAATGTTGCTGCTGACAGTAATTAAACTGAAAATTCCCCGTGTCATGCTGCAGAAATAAATGACTTCATTTTCCCACATCTACGTCAAAAGTCATCATTCATATTAGCAGTTTCTCTCTCAAACAAACACAACCAGCCAAGCCAGTCCCCACACACACCGCACCCTGTTGAAGCTCCATTGATTCTTCAGATTGATAGGCTGCAGACATCAACTGAAGGCTGACAGTTGCTTCCTCAGACAGCTGAGTCAGCAGCTGCTGACGGTAATAACTGTACATCTCCACACCCCCTCTTCTCCTCAAACCACTGTGTTCATTTCCTATCACAGAGACAAACAATTCACACATGAGAGCAAGCGAGCAGTGTGGAGCAGAGGCCCAGTGATGCAGAAACTGCTTCCTTACTGTCACTGTTTGTTAGCTGCCTTATCTCAGCTGTCACGTACTCTCCAAAGGACTCATGGGAATCCCGGCAGTCAGACTCGTGCTGATCGCATCAGTGCTACGTTATAGCTGAAGATGTAGTGGAGCTTGCACGCACGCAAACATGGGGTTTCCAGTCAGGGAAGTCCAGTGAAAGTCCAGACTCAAAGTGAAAATAGGAAGTGCAATGACAGGTCACCTCTGAACCATACATAACATTCAAATTCCAGAAACTACAAGTAAAAAAACCTTCAAAGATTACGACTGGTACTGCTTTTTGAAAAAAGCAATTATTTCCAATCAGCAGCAATAATACATCCAAAGACCCACTTACAGTATTTTCCCTAATTCTATTTGGATTTTGTTTAAATACCAATAAAAAAAAGAGCATTGTGTTGATTTTCTGTGTTGCTGAATTTGCACCCAAGATAATAAAGAGACAGGACCTCTCTAATTCAGTTAGCCTGTTTGTTTTTTGTGGGTGAGTCAATTTTTCCCCCTTTTTTCATGAAAAGCATCTTTACGGCATTACACCTCATCTCTTTTTCCCCTCCGGCAGGCTTTGCCAGATGAACAGAGGCCCTGAGTTAACTGCTTGCATATAACTCATAACATTTTGCTTTATTGCTTCTCCTAAATCTTTGGAGTTCCTCTTTGGTAATGATCTGTCGTCAGTGGTTTCCCCATCTACAGTGGCGCATTGCTGCATATTTCCCTTTCCTGATGCTGGTTCTCAACCATTCCCTTGAACATTACACAGGCACTGCCTACTTTCAGGATAAAGTCTCCAATAAAACCTGTTTTACACTAAATTGAGCTAGATAAGAAAACTATTATAATGTCTGCTAGTTCTTCTGTGATGGCTGACCTCACTTCAACTTGTGCCCTGAGTTTACACCATCACGGTCCAGACTGAATCTGAAACAGCGATGTTGTCACCCAGGATCATTTGATCTGGTATCTGTTTTTTACTCATCATCTTCATGATTCATTATCATTTTAAGGCTCAGCTAAATATTCAAACATGAAAAACAGAATATTTTCCTTGCACATCAATTGATACATGTAGTAGTGAATTATACCAAGTTGAAAAACAAAGTTCAGCCATGACTGCTGCTTTTATCTGGCTGTTTAATTAGTTATCTGTTAAAAGTTGTACTGTATTTTCTGGATTTATGAGTCCACCAATAATTTCCTGTCTAAGAGGTGACATGGTAACACAATGTTCTATATAATGTGGATAATCAGGCTGTAACAATTCTGATGTAAATTTGCAATCCTTGAGCACGTTTGGAAAATTTACCTACAAATAAACATTTACACCAATAGATTACTTGACGACTTTTAGTGCTAACTTGTTTTTATTGCCTTCTGTCCAATAATGAATAGTTACAGCATATCTTACAGAAAACCTCTTGACATTTTATGGCATGACAGACAAACGTGTGGCTTGGATTAAACTCAACTGACAGGGTTTGCTCAACTGTATGAAAGATCAAAAGTCAACCGCTACATATTTCACTATGTACACTCTGTTAGAGTGAAATATCTCTCTTTAACATCCATGGTTAAGTTGATTACAAGTTTTTCCTACAGTAAGTAGTTCATAAATGATTTACATTACACATCCCATCATATCAGGGGAATTCAGGCACAACAAAAAATATTTCAACTCCCAATTTCAAAAGCAAGTGCAATTCTCGTGATCACAAATTACAGTATTCAAGTGGCAGTGACAAAAAAACTGTTATCAGAGCACCACTTCTACTGGTTATGTCACATATTTTCTCACAACACTATGGGGGAAAAAAGCTTACAAGAAAATTGTCTTTAAAACACTTAAATTCTTAGGTTTTTTTTCTCTCTACAGTTTTTTAACATGAAATATAAGAAATATTCCATTTGGAGAAAAACATAAAACAGAAACGATTACACTCAAAGAAACCAAGGTATAGTGGAACACCTGTGACATTACATTTGGCATGGACTAAAAATGCGACACAACGTATTGAAAAAGACCATTAAATGCATAAAAACGAAACAAAGCACAATTCCAAAGCGGCATAGCTTATACAACAATTATTCTCATGAAATTTTCTTATTCAAAGAAAGAAAACACATTAATTCATAACCGTTTTAAAAGTCAATGACGCAAAAATACAATTCTTTCCAAAAACACAATTCCAGATACTTAAATGTACTTAATATATCTATGAAGATGGTAAAGTACTGAATGGGAGCACAATGCTGTTTAAAATACAACAGGTCAGTATCAGTCAACCATTTCACACAGCTGCAGGTGGATAGTCTAAAACTTTTTTAAAAGAACATCTTTTAAAATCAATTCCCTCTGGTGTGAAAGTGAGTCATTTTTACACAGGAAAAAGGAACAAACTGTACAGGCAGAGTGTGTGTACGGAGGGAGAATCCTCCATCACAACATAATATCAAATCCCAACAGAGAAGGAACGAAAACCTCTTCACATAGGTGATGCTACATCCATGTCCAAAGTGAGTGAATCTGTGGAAGAAATCCAAAGACAACTTTTAGTATTAGTTATCAATCAAGTCCTGCAGTGCATGTTATTATTCTTCTACTTTTTGGAACATGAGACATCGGGTTGGGGCATGTAGCTGTGTTGGTTAAGGTTAAGGGACTATCATTGCAAAGATATGTGAGCATGTACACCGTCTGTGTAACCGACTTACCCAAATGTCCTGGATTAGTTTCAGGTTCAGTATTGTGCATCAGGGAGTCGAGGGTGCGAGGCGACATGGGGAACAGGTCACTGGTGTTTCCAGAGTTTGTGCTGTGAAAAAATAAACAAAAAAAGAGATAAAATGTTATTAATCAAACTGAAACGCCTACCAAGGGTCATACACACACGTACACATGGATTCCTGCGATACTTTCAATATAACTAAAGTGACAACATCTGTCGTCACACTTTACCACAAATGATAGCTATTAGTCACCAACTAACTTTTGTATGTCAGTGTACATCTTCATCACACTAACCGCAGGGCTACCATAAATAAATGGGGTGTGATTCGGCTACATTGTTTAAGACACATATGGGTGAGTAATGAGTCTAATCATAGCAAGATGACTCAGCATTCATGTCAGTGTGCAAAATCATGCCCCAAGAAAGAGAGCAGATGAGAGATGGGATGGATATGTGGTAAAATACTGATAAATATTTGGATATAAATACCAAAATACATTAGTAATTAAACCTGGGCAGATGTTGAGCATGTTGCAAACTGTTAATGTTAATGAAAATGTCAACGTGACAACAGCTTATGGTTAGCACAGTGGATTAAGGTTGATCGAACAGGCCATTATTACACAGGCTTAATAAAGTACAATTTTCTGTCCTTTTGTTTCCATCTCTGTTCAAACTGAAATGGCTTTTTGCTTACGAAATTATTTTAGTCGAAAAAAAAACCCCAAAACTAAAATTAGCTTAAATTTCTAACCAGTTTTCCTCAAACAATCCTGCACAAATACTTCATGCTAGGATTGTTTGAATAAAAAGATGATTTATTTGAGGAATTATGGTACAAATGCCTGGGGTCCTCAAACAAAATGAAAAACTGATGGATGGCAGGGAGATGTATTAGGACCAGGAAAAATGTCGGTGAGTTAGAATGAGAAACAGAAATTACTGCACGAATGCCCCTGAAACCCACCTATCAAACACACAAACAAAGTGACAAGACGCACACAAAGCCCTACATGCCCCCCCCGCCCCCCGAGCGCCTACCCTGGGAATCCGTTCCCAAGCAGATCACTGTCCGGCAAGTCCATGAACACGGAGGGACACCTACGGAGACAGGTCAGGATCTCACTGATCAAACCTCACAACGCCATCAAACCCACGATCAACCAAAGCACACATGGTTGACTGGCCTGCGCATACACTTCCCTGATCTCAGTCAAAAGCAAGATCAACTCAGAGTCCATGTTTCATTTAGCTACTTTCAATATTGTAATCTTTCTAATTAAGCCTGAAAAAAATGATTAATTTCATTGTCAGCTAATTTGTTGCTAATTGTCTCAATGAATCAATTAGTTGTTCGTCTATAAAATGTCAGAAAAAGATGAAAAATTACACAGTGTTATTTTAAGTCCAAGATAACATCCTCAAATGTCTTGTTTTATCCACAACCCAACAATATTCAGTTTCCTGTCAAAGAGGAGCAATCAAACCAGAGAAAATTAACATATACAAAGCAGGAAACAGAGAATCAAGCCAATTATCAAACTGATAAATAAATCTTTCCTCTGCTAATGGGAATGCATACAATTTCTGAGGTAAGAGTGTTTCTTTGTCGCTATTTATATTCTTTTTCGTCATTTTGGCCATGTTCATACTTGTAAGTGTCTTAATACAAATGAACGTTTTAAGGCATACATAAAAATTCTTGAATGTGTGAGTGACATTTTTTTGTTTTTTGTACCACATAAAAATCCTTTAAAGGGGCATTTATTCCCTTTCTCTCATTAAAATTCTAGGATATATGAATATGCAAATATTTTTTATTTCATAAGTTTAACTACTTGACACAAGATGTCTCCTACTTCACTGTATAGACCATTCTTAGTGTATGTGCACTGGAGGCTTTAGGTTTCCACATCATACTTGTACCAAACTATTTGTGATGTCACAAATCATGCTCATAAGCCTACCTCTTAAAATCTGATTTTCAGTGAGCACAAAGTAAATGTACGCTTTCAGCAATGAACATGAAAACAGCCTTCTAGTTTCACCCTACATGGTGAAGCTCACACATTGATTGTTCATTTCGGGGTAGCCGCAACGCTACAAGAACAACAAGCGTCCTTGTTATGTACATATTGAGAGTATCACCATGAGTGGGTTAGTTTGAGAACAGACGATGGTCTTGGTTTTGGCAGCTGTAAACTGTGACCTGTCTAAACTGAATCTATACATGATTTGCACATATCAGAGTTCACAGTATTTGGTGTGAACAGGGTGATGGTTCCTCCAATGTCTCTGATGACTCACAGTGACAGTGAAAACAGTTCTCTGTTCTCTTTTTACTTGAACATTTAGCAACAACACATGAAAAAAAAAAGTTTGACAAAGGAAGTGCAGATCTCAAGTAAGCATGTTCAGAGAACTTGTCCTTCCAAAAAGAAACAGAAAGTAATAAGGAATAAATAAGCAGAGGTCACTGGGTCGCATGAGATCTTCCCGTAAATGCTGACGACTAAAAGATAAGGGAGGAGTGACAGATACTTACGGGGTAACACAGATGAACTTTGTCTTCAAGTACGGCACAATAGCTGTCAGGAAAAAGAAAATGTTACTGACCACCATTAAAAGAAATAACATGCATACAAAACAGTATGTGTAGTTTCTCTGAAACTGCATAGATAGCACAAAGAACAAAGCAGTGACTTACTACCTGTAGGGTCTCCTCCCATCTCTGGTTCAGGAGCTGCCTCTGGTCTGCAGTATTTCCCAAAAGCTTCCTCTTTGGGGATTTCAGGGTAAAGGTACACAAGAGGTGAAACCAGGATGTTGGTGGCATCCATAATCTTGTAGCCCATAATGATGTCAGCAAAAGACATGCTGTTGAGCTGCTGCTTGGTGTAGGGCTCGACTGACTGGATCTGGGTCTTTCCTATAAGGATTCAAGAAAGTTCAGTTTCACATCAGAAAATAAAGTAAATCCTTGAAACACTGTGAGAAAAAGTCCCCAAATACTCACCACTGATGTCTTTCTCTACCCATGTAAATGTAATTCCCCCCTCCTTGCTGCTCTCACTGAAGCGCAGCAGGAAAGTGCCAGGAGGTTTTGGACTAAGAAGGGCCCTCTCCCTCTCCTTACTGATAAAGCCCATGATATACCTGTAGAAAAGCAACAGGAAGTCATATAAATAGATGCTTAATTTTAAAATAGCAAGTCTATTTTAATGTTGTTGACCATTGCATTCCAAAAAACACTTTCTATAATATGAAATGCAGCTAACAGGCAATTCCAAAGACTGCTCCGGGACTGTAAACAAAGGACGACCTCTTACCCTTCATTCCACAGTGCCAGGATATACTTCTTCACCAGGTCAATAATGTTGTCCAGCCACACCCAGAAGGAGAAGCCTTTGCCAGCCATGTTTTCCTGCGAAGAGGAAGGAGAAAAAATAACTCACATTGAAGCAACACAATGGCAAGATGGCAGACTGAACCATATGACCATATGTGGTTGGTAAGTACCTTACAGAACTTGGCCCAAGTGATCTGACAGCCAGAGTAGTTGACACAAGGCCCTGGATTGGACAATCACAGAAAAAACATCATACATTAATTTATATGACACAGTGCAAAGATTAACATTTTAGAGACTTTTAGGTGCGACAACTCACCTAGTAATTTCTCAGCAAGTGTGGTGAGCTGTTCAATGGTCAGGCCTCTCTTGGTGGTAGAGGAAAACTGCCAGCTTAGCACCTCAGCCACCTGGTCCCAGGTCCCCACTGGAGGCTTGGTGAAGAAGTTCACATTCTGTACAGAGACACCCAGGTCAACATAGTTTAAAGTATCTTATTTTTTATATACAACTGTAATGTGGAAACACTCTTTCCAAGCATTGTTCAGCCCCTTTCCACCAGAGGGTGCTGTCTTACCTTTGGGTGGTTAGTGAGCATGTTGTACCACAGAATGGAGGCCCAGGCGTTAGGCATCTGGCAGATGTTTGAAATGACTACCACAGGCAGGGAATGAGTCTGCACAAAAGGGGAAACATTTATTTCAGTATGGTAATATGATCTTCTTCTCTTTTAAACAGTTTGGTTATCCCTTGCAGACATTTACTCATGATGTGAAAGAGTTCAGCTTCCTTTTCATTGCCCTTTCATTCTCATAATGAGACTTCCTCAGGACATACTTCTGTTGATACCTCTGCCAAAGAGGACAAGATTCCACCTGTATCTGTTTGTTTGTTTATTGGTTTGTCGGCAGAATCACACAGAAACTACTGGATGGATTTCCATGAAACTTCACAGGAGGATTTATCTCGGCCCAGCATAGACCCTATTAATCTTTGGTGCAAATCAGGATAAAAGGATGGATGCAGGAATGTTTTTCTCTCTTTTTTTACATTGCAAGGTGATTTTCGACATGCAGATGTAAAAATGTGAAAGCCACAGAAGATGCATGTTCTAGTTTGCCAGCAAATTGGTTGTGGCCAAGGGTTTAACTTCAATCAGTCAAGCAATAAACAGTAGCAGAATTGCATCTTTTGACTAATAATGTAAAGCCGACTTGGCTCGGCCCGTCTTCTGTCTTCGCAGCAAACAAATGCCATCTGTCAGAGGGAAACCTCTGTCTTGCTATGAACACAAACATTATTGTGTTACACATGCTGTGGAAGCGTGTTGGAGTTTAGAGGAAATACATAATGCTTGGTATACTGGACATGAAGGTTAACTTGGTCATAACATACTCCTTTGACACCCGAGTGACAGGTGTCTGCATATTCAAGGAAAAATGTTTCTTCGCACAGAAAGTTGTAAAAATCAGACTTCAGGAGAAATATTCATTGGCATTTACTCTGCTCTACCCCATCAGTGGAGTAACTGGGGTCAGGGCAATAACTAGGTTGACGTAGGAGGTTCAACTTTAACAGGCCATGAAGAAGCTGGGGTGGCGACAGTGTTTGGAGGCGGAAGATTTTGTTAATGAGTCATTCGTCTCACTTTGTATGGGTTGCAAAAGAAAAGTGTTGTTGTATTTATACAGTTTAGTAAGTTCATGACATAGAGACATGATACTGACCTCCAGATCAATCTTCAGGCCTTGGTGGTAGACTTCTGTCTCAAAAGTGATAAGATGGAGCTCCTCTGTGACAATCAGGGAGGCCTAGAGAAAGCAGATTATTCAAACCTCTTCTGCATACAAATGATCTTATTTTAAAAAGCAATCTGAGCATTAGTACTATTCCCACCAAGGGTCAATAATAGTACTTACATCGCTATTGGTCCGGCCACCATTGCCACACCTCTGTTCTCTCAGGGTCTGTAACAAACGGGAAGTAAGTGCTGCTTAGCGACCTTTTATCAGAGAATTTCATCAGTGTCATCTGTTAAGAATTTTGCCTCTATAACTCACCAAGTGTTTAAACTCTGCTGACAGGCTGCCATTGTTGGACTCCTCCATGTTCATAACTTTTGTGTTGGTGCCAAGGATGTTAAACTTTCGTGACCTACAAAAAAAAAAAAAAAAAAAAATCAAGAAAAAGCAGAAAGTGAGGTTCTTTTCTAGAGTAACAAAGTAAATAATCAGGGTTGAAATTCTGAAAGTCTTACCCTCGAATGGCCGCCACATCTCCAGATTCCCTGAAAAACAAACAATTTAAATCAGTAAAGTAGTAAATTCTCCAAAGGTCTTCCGTCAAAGAATTAATAAAAATGATAGATAACCCAAATAAATAAAAACTCACTTGTCAATGCAAACTTTAATTTTCAGTTGGTAATTGAGTTCAGGGAACTTAACGAGTAACCTAGAAATATATGAGAGAAAATATTGTCAGGACAATTCATTAGGATATAAAATATGCAACGGTGGAACTTTCTGTAAATTGTTCAAATAAAAACACACATGTTGTTTCTGATGTGTGTTGCAGGTGTGCATTTTACCTGACTTTATTTGTGAACTGCACTCCTGTTTTGATGACCAGAGGTCTGTCTGGATGCATGGGCATACAAGGCTGCCTTTCCACCACAAAGGCACTAGAAGAAAGAGTGGATCATGTTTCAGAGGAGAAACTCCATAAAACATAGCAACATATGGTGAAGAGAATCTAAGGTCAAAGGTCCCTTTCCCCAAAGGCTCCCCAAAATGATTTACAGCTCTTAAGTGCATCTTTGTCTTCCATCTGACGGATGAATGGGGATGGCTCGGATGTCATTACATTTAGCAAATGAATATTGTGAGATTCACAGAAAGCCCTGTATCATTAGTAATTGTAACTTTGAGTTGTCCCCCATTGAGTGTTTCTAAAGGTTTGATTTGATTTCACTTTATTATAAGAATATCCAATTCAGACCCAAACTAAGATGTAACAGTCTGTTCAGTCTAGGCTTGTAGTCAATAATTATCATCCATGCAGATCATGTCTGTCAACACTTGAAGAGTGAAGATTTGTCACATGCAGTACCTCTTCATCAGGTTTCTGAACAAGTCCACGATCTTCTCCTCCAGGGCAGGCCGGTGCTGGATGATGGGGTCTCCTTTGTAGGACACCTTCTGCTGAAGCTCCTCCAGCTTCTTGATCTGCTGACGAATCTGGAGCTGAGACTCAGCCAAGGATGTGATCCTGGTCAGAAAAATGATACCCAGTTCAAGTTAAATGTTTTAATGAAACATGTCTCTAGCTGTCAAACTGACTTGACTGTACTGTGAGCAGCAAAGTGGATGGCTGTTTTGTTTTTTATTTGATTCAAATAAGTAACTTTATTATTTCATTTAATTTATGATTGAAATATCTTATTTACCCGATTTCTACAGAAAATACCCATTAATGTTGTTTATATAAAGCTTTCATCAACTACAAAACATACATTTTGTTTTTTTTAGAAGCTTTTAAATATTAATTATTATGTGACCTAAAATCGATTTAGGAAATTGCTTAAAACTTGTATCCTAGTTACCATGTTTCGAGGCGGTCCAGGCAGATGTTAGGAGGTCCTCCAATACAGGCAATTTGCTGCCTTCTCTTCCAGTCTGCAAGTTCTTCATCTGTCAAGTTTTTCTGTACATAATCCATGGCGGTCAGCAAACCTCCCATCTCTGTCACGATTTGCTGCAAGATAACAAGCACAGGAAGCATTAAACATGGTCTTAATCAGATTCTACTGGGCTCATCTCTACATTGTGCGTGTGATACAGTTCTTTGCAGTTTCATAATCAGCATTTTAGAGGCTGAGCGTCATGCCTAAAATCTTCTGCAATTTGTGCCCATTAACAATCATGAGCTGGGTGTGTCCCTGTAACACATCACTAGAGGTGTTGCTCCATTTGTTTGCAAGTTCTTTCATTATTTTTATGCCACACTTTTTATGCCAAATATGCAGGTGAACAGCCTTTCTTTTATTTTTGTTTATCAATTATTATCTTCTTGTCTTCACTGAAAGCATTTGAGATAATCCAAACTGTTACAATTCTTGCTCCTGTATCTTTGAATTTAATTCACAACATAAGCATAGTCACTCACCCTCCTGAGCTGGTCCAGGGCACTCAGCATCTGCTCAAGCTGAGCCATCTTCTGTCTGGTAGCAGCTGCTTGACTATTCCCATTAAGGTCCTGGGACAACTCTGGACAGAGAAGGGACATGGCATAGATCAGCAACCAAATATATTCATGTAATTTATAGCAAATAAGTATTAATCTGAAAGTTAAATATCACAGCCAAAACTAAGAAAATATTAATTAAAATATACCTCCTTGGCTTTTCAATGTCTTGTAATTGAAGTCAAAGTCATCTTGCAAGTTCTCAAGCATTTTCATTTTCTGTTCCATATCCTGAAGAAAAACAGATGGATTTATATAATTATGACAAGACAGACTAATTGGTCAAAGTTAGATGATGTTCAGGATTCTTTATAAACTGCATATTCAAATACTTAATCGTCTCTGATGGAAACTTACCTGCACGCGCTTCCTGATGTCTTGAAGGTTGTGCTCCAGTATCTGCTGCTTCTCTGTCACTACTGTCCCAGTTGGATGGGCTGCCTGGCCATCCTGCAAGAGAATAAAGCATATACTAACATGTAAAACCATTGTGCCAACCCATTTATGTCGTTACTTCAGAGTGCAATGTATGTGATGTGGTTTAAAGGGTATACTATTTCACTGCTGTACCAGCTGAAATTCATGAATCGAAGCTCTTTGATGTATTATTAATGCTACAGCTAGGTTAGCGCAGCTCTTCTCTACCTGTGCAGCAGAGGTGGCGGTCTGCAGCAGTCTTTGCTCCTCCCACAGACAACGGGCAACAATGCGGGCAATATCCATCGGCTTCTCCAAGTACTTGCTCTGCAGATGCTGTTTGATCCTTCGCAAGTTGTGCTGGTAGAGTACATTGTTCTCCTGCAGGAAACGGCTATACTGCTGGTCTATTTCCCCCAAGAGGTTGTGGAACACCAGTGTGGCGTGTGACTCCTTATTGGCAGCGTAAGCCCTTGTAAAGGAAGAGATAATCAGGATATTTTTATTTATAGGTCCTTCTAAGGGACAAAAGTCTGGATATTTCTTTCTGGTGAAAATTCTGCATCTGGTCTACACAAAAATACACAGTGATAGACAATCGTACTGATTTGCTGCTGGTGGCAATAATTCTTTGAGAATGCCTAAATCCTGATGCCAGATTGGCTATCTACACAAATAATAATCACTTTTACCATTGCCTCACTCCCAACAATTTTCACTGAAACCTGTACAGTAGTTTTTAAGATATTCTGGAAAGTAATTAACAAAAAAAGAAGTGAACCTCTTTTGCTACTTTTTAATTTCTCCCTTAAAAAAAGGAAAAATCTTAGAGGAAAGCTTCATCACTGAACACAGAAAAGGTAAAGTCTGATATGTGATATGCATGAAATCCCTGTAATGGTGTCATTAGGGAAGAAGATGGCATAATAAAGAAGGCGTTAACCAAGATTTGATAAAACACAATAGCTGTTGGTGTGGCAAGCTATCAGCAATTCATGGTGAGTGGCCCACTGCCAGTCTGAAGGGAGTGGAGAATAAAAGCTATTTTATGGCATATGTAGCAAACAGAAGAAACAAAATATGCTTTCATAACAGAGCCAAATAATTAAATTATTTCTCACCAGTCCTGACTCTCGATCCAGGGGGCGAGGAACTGCCGTAGTTCCATGGGGAAGCTGTCACTGTACAAGTGGTAGAGTTGCTCCAGATACCTGGTCTCCAGCTGCTGTAACTGGTTCCACTGGGCCATCCTGACATACACCTCCTCAAACCTACAAAAAGAAGACGAGGGTAACAATATAAAATAAGCAAGACGCTCAGAGAATACGTCTGGGAAGGAACGCAAGACAACGTGGCTTAACAGAATAACTGACGAGAGAGAAATAGCTAAATGACGTTTTCTCTGAAATTTATAAGAGGCCCTTGGGAGGCCTCCTATTCAGCACATTCACTTCCTGTTCAGTGAAACACTTCGCCTCTACCAAGAAATATAGGTCAATGTGAACAGCTGTCAAGTCCCTAAGCAGATAGGCATTAATGATATTTGGCTGAGGTGTTGCCCCACACACAACAATGAAAACCACACTTCCTTTTCTGAGCTTATAGAAAGCTGTTAGCATGGATTCAAAACAAGTGAAACATATTCTTCGACATATTCATCTGAGGAGCACAATGCAACTTGAACAATATACTCTCATTAATCCAAACTCGGTTGCTTGCAAAGACTCATGGTAGGTTCAGCTGGCCTTCTCATCTTACCAAAAGCAAGCTACACTGTTGCCTGAAGGGCTTTAAATAATACACCAACAATAACCAGTAAAGTCAAAGAAAGTTGTCTCCTCCAGCATCCGTATTAAATGACCACCAACTGAAGCATTTGCTTAATATTACATACATTTTATGATTTAATAATACTGTTACATTATCATCCAAAATCAGAGTCAAAGGGAGATTAGTCAATACTTGTTGGAAAGCCACATTGCACAATACCGTGTTGCGCAGTGCACTAAGCCGAATTTAGATATAAGAACAGAATTATAGCATAGCTCTGATCCTTGATAACTGATGACTCAGACATGATAACAAACAACTACACTCTGCTGAATGTTCTCAGGAGATAGGATACTGTGCTTCCTGCCAGGCAGCACAGATTTCAAAGATAATGCTGTTACCATTTAAAAAAGCTTAAACAAGTACTTCAACTTGCATCTGTACATGTTTAACAATTAATTAGGCCATACACTTCATGTTTTTCCCTCTCCCATTCATGTACAGAGTATTAAAAGCCCCTCTCAGTATAAAACAATCCACTATATAACCACCAACCACAGCCTCAATAAAAACTAACGAGTTAATCAAGATTGTCCCACAGAGTGCCAACAAAAACTGAACATTATTACATTGCAAAAATTTTATTTGTTTTATTTTCCACTAAGGCTATCTTTGCTGTTTCAGTACTTCGATACCACATGTTTAAAACAATATAATCTCCATTAATTATACATTTGATAGTATCTAAAGTACCACAGCTATAGACAAATACACAGATCTACAAGCAGATTTTCAAACCAAGACTGCACGGATTACCATTATTACAAATGTTTTGTTATGTGTTCTGTGACTTTTTCCTGTACTGGCACTGTGTGTACAGGTTGTTAATTAGTTGAAAATGGTATTGAGTAGTTGGGTTCACAATAACGATGGAAAGGTATGTAATCGTAAGGCACTACGTAATACTGTACAGGTATACCTAACTGACCGGTATCTCAGTTTAAGAATCTATATCATGTATTTCAGTTTCACCCAAATCATTTCAGGGGTCCCAGGGAAACCGCAAAAATTCAGCTAAAACAATTATTCTCACTTGACGCAGCTGTCCACAAACGTGACGGTTTTCATGTGACCTACGTTCCTCTTTCACGAACAGATGAAAAAGGTGCATCTGCATGGTGTGAATTTCTGGCCATGTGACAACAGGATCACATCAAAGAGTCGCTGAGTCATCGTCAATAGTGAGAGGGTATCTTTCATTTTTGCACCATCTGAATTAGTATTTCCTACTTTCTATTTCTGGTGAATTTGGGTTAACGCTACCTCAGCTTGGTGTTTTATTTCACAGAGAAGACCCAAGACTCTTCATTCTGTTTACAAACGTCTTGGCACAATTTGCCTTCAACTAATCCACTACCTTTATCATATCATTCCACATATTACATTGTATTCCAGAGTTACTACTAAATGTGCCACTTACATCAGGTAGCTAGACTGTTCTGACCTATGGGTGAGTCCCTCTGTGATCTTTGTGCAGGATTATCAGTGACCCAGTTTCTACATTCACAGAAGTGGTATTATGCTGTCTAATAATCATTTAACCATGTTTGTTAATGCCACTAAGTCAATGGCTGCTAGACAACAAAAGATGACAGGATTATAGTGATCAGATGATAAAAGGCAAAGATTTATTTAGAAGGTAACAGGTTTGCAATAATTATTTTCCTAATCACTGAATCCATTTTTAATTTTTTTGTAATTTTAGTCAATAAAATGTCAAAAAATCATGAGAATGCTCATCACAACATCCCAGAGCCCACATGGACATCTTCAAATTTCTTCTTATGTACAACCAACAGACTAAAACCCAAAGACTCTTCCTTTTTCTGTTATAGCTGCCAAAGAAAAGCGGCAAATTATTACATGTAAGAAGCTGGAACCAGTAAATGTTTTACATTTTTATACGATTTAACGGATTATCAATATAGTTAACATTAGTTTGATTTTATTTCAATTAATTTCTAGGCATTGTGTCTGGATCACACATATGACAAATGATAGCCTCAAGGACTCTTTGAAATAAGCTGTTCTTTCACAACTACAAATGTATAGGCCAAGGCAGGCTACGAGTTTTGCCTTAACGTGACATTTTTAACATAAGTGTCCTTGTCTGAGTTTTGAAACTCAATCTCATGGTATGAAGGCATTGTCAGAAACTTGCTAGGCCAGCCAGGTGTGTGCTGTCTGTCCAGCTTCCAAAGCTTTGTAGTCGTGTGGCACAAAGAGTAAAGTACAATTTGATTCCTCTAAATCATGCCAGTGATATTCCAGGAAGTACTTCCTTGAATAAACAAAGAAAGCAGTTACATTGCCAGAATTTCACTTAATGGCCCCTGTAAACACAGATGACTACAATGCTCCACTATTATGCGTGTCATCTCTTTATCGTGGCAGAAATAAAGCATTGATGACCAAAGCTATGAGCCTGATACACTTACTGTATCACTATGACTCGAGCTGTACTGACAAACTCTTACTCTTAAAGTGGTATTTAGAAGAAACACACCCTGCCACACACCTCAAAACAAAGCCTAATGTGAAGACGTGCACTGGATATCTCTGAACCCAGTTTAATGAATGGGAGGATTGAATCCCAGTGCAAGGTGGCAAACATGTTGTGCCGCGGATGGGACGGAGATGGGCGTGACGATTAAAGGAAAACACGTGAGATTTACCTGAATTTCACATAACTTAATATGTATCCAGGTCAAGTTTGAGCTGTTTTTTTTTTTCCAGTCCTTATTAAACTAGGCGACACAGAAAACAAAACAGAAAACATAATTTCACGAGATCAAGACTGTAGTTGTAGTTGTATCGACCCCCAGAAGGAGCAAACAGTACCGGGTGCTACAGAAAAAACGTAGTATAACTTCTGTAACATCATGGCCGCACAGCATGAATAACTTATTACCTTGTCACAATGCTGCAGTAGTACTTCAGTAACATTATGGATAGAAGAGCTATCCGTGCATTACAGTAGCCTGCTGTAGCGTAATAATGAAAACAATCCCGCCTCGGGTCTAAGAAAAAAAAAGGATTTATTACATGGTAAAAGGAGAAGTCGTTTGAGTCGCTTACCTAGCTCGCTGTTAATCCTTTGTAAAGTTTCTCCGTCAAAAAATGAACTCTTTCTACTAAAAAACACTGACAGTAACAGTCAGTGGCGACTTTTGTACAACTTGAACGCACAAAAGCGAGGAAGAAAACACAGAAAAAGACCTTAACTCTGTATTTTAGCTTGCCAGCACGGGAAACACTTCTCCGTTGCACGTACAGAGACTCTCACCGAGCCCATTGCAGTCTTTCCAGCCACACAAACCCTACGAACTACATTATCGACACCTCTGACAGCCAATGCTGACCGCTATATCCGCCGTAGCCAATCAGAATGCAGTTTATGAGCGAGGGGGGCGGGATTTTACGCTGAGGTTGGTTGAGAACGTCGTGTTTACTGCTGTCGCAACTGCGCTGTTCCCGTCAGCGCAACCTCCCTACGGGCTGACCACAGAAGAGGCCCGCGCGCTCATTTTCCAGCGGAGGGAGGACGAGCAGTTCGACGGAGCAGCCAGGCTGGAAGTCATCTGAGTTACTGGCAGTGTCGACGTCATCAAGAGTTTAATAACACCAGTGCTGTTCATTATTGACATCCCTTAATCACAGTTCAGTGGGCCCGAGCCTCCCCTCACGGTAGGTAAACAAATAGAATAAAAACACATAATCTGACACACAATGTCATGTATTTAATATAATTCTTTGTAATATATTTAATCAAGTTTATACATAGTGTAGAATGCTCACACAATTAAGGACAATAAAAAAGGCAGTATATATTATTCAGTAAGCTTTTATTTATATTGAAGTGGTTAGGCAAAAGAGGCCTTAAACACAACAGAACGGATAAGCTTATTATTAGCTCATTATTTGTATATGAATCAATAACACCAAGAGCAATTGTGTCACAATTGTGTAACTGATCATTATTTTAACAATAACAACGTCTCAATATAGGCTGTGCATCACCTACCTCACGCTTATTGCTGGCTTGTTCTGTTTTTTAATAGCCAGTAGCTCAAAACAAGGCAAAATATACATGATTGCAAACAAACACTTCTTTTTTTAAAAGGGACCAATATCTTACAAGTGTTTCAGTGTTCAATGTGCTAGACAATGAGGACATGTTTGATAAAAGATCTATAAAAAGGATACTACTATAATAATCATAAGCCCATGTGATTTCACAAGCCTGTATTTGATTTATTTGCTCTTTTATGAAACATTAACTTGGAGTTACAGCAAAATGTCAGTGTGGATATATGGTATGCACATACTTACTTTTCACAATCACACACAAACATTCACACAAACACACACGATTACACACCATTGTTCTCTGTCCTTCTCACTGTTCTCTACCCTGCTCTGTGCTCGCAGGGAGCACTCTTCTTAATTGCATTCCCCAGCCCATTGATTATTTTAATGGTGTTCCATGCAACGCAGTGGGCCTCTGCGTGCCTGCACCACATCAAGATCACACAGTCTCCAGGGAGGACAATAGGAGCACCTTCTTCCTGTCATGTCTGCAGCCCTGTGTGCTCGTTTTACACAATTAAAAGTGGCAATGATTGAACATTGCTATTGCAATTTTACATCAGGCTCAGATAACTACAATCCAATTGTCATGAAGTCCTCTAATCCTGCATGATTATCTCCTCTAATACGCAATGATAACCTCATTTATGAATTATGGTCAGATGGCTTCAGGAAGGATATTCCTTTTATAATACTGAGGAACTACACAAGACTGTACTCCACGGTTCTGACATTTGTCAAAGTTCATCGCCATTCCTAAAACTTGGCAGCGTGCCGTCTCACTTAGACTGCATTTAGGATGATATTTGCATCTCCATGTGTTACGTATTGAGTCATTAAACTGTCATTTTCTTCTTCAGACCATCATTTTTCTGCCTGCAATTACACTGGGAAAATTTAATAGGGATGTGCAAATGTACTGTGATGAGCTGTGACCATGGTGACAAAGTAATTTTTCTTCTCCTCTGTGCAAGGTGTGCTAGGTGGAAGTCAGCGAATATACATCATGTCCAGATGCAATAAATATAGCAGGGTGATTTTATGGTGTTTTCAAGAATGTAAAATTCTAAATTTCATTGCTATCAGCAGGTCTTCATAATCCTTTGCTCACAAACTTTTTAATCAAAGCAAAAAATGTCTATACAGGATATTGACCTGCTTTGCAACATTAAACATTAGATCTAAAAATGATAGACGTAACTTTCATATAGTGCTATCTGTAAGTGTTTAAATACTCTAATAGTTTAATTTATCAGTGTTTTAATGTTTTTGATGTACTTTAGCAGAGATTAAGCTACATTTTTAGTCAATAGCATTTGTAATAAACATTATATCGTAACTATTTGGCACAATGCCTGAGTGATTGGCAGCATATAAGCTTTATTCACTAATGCTTCTAACATGTGCTTGCATGTTCTTTAAGTCAATGATTACTTCTCCGCCTGTCTCCTCAGTTCTTTATTCCCTCTGTAGGCCTGAGCCTTGCCTAATCGTTAATTGTTTGTTCAGCACGTGCTCATAACATCATTGAAACCATCCATTAAAACATAAATCCTGCCAACAACTTCCTGTTACCATACCTCTTAAGGTGCATATCATACATGGCAAATATTATATAACACATCTCAATAGCAAAGACTATTTATATCTTTTTTTTCTTATAGCCTTATATATCTATTTATCAAACCAACAACAAACAGTAAATACAACAAACATACAGGTCTAAGATAACCAGTCAGCCTGCACCATCTTTCAAAAGCTAGCTTTCTTTTTATTTCATTTTTCTTATTTATATGCTAAAGAGGAGCAAATATGAAAGTCGTTCCTGTTGGGAACAATAAAAAGAGATCAGAAAACAGATGAGACGTCCTAGATTGTGATCACATCTAGAAAGTCCCTACGACTAATATTGTGTCCTTGTGATTAGACTCATTCATCAAGACTCGGTTCCCCTCTTTTTCCTTTTATCTCTCTCCGCAGAGCTGGGACGCTCTATTCGCTTTGGGCCTTCTTTAGGTGGTCTGGCTCCACGCTGACAAGTTGAGAGTCCTCAGTCACCTCCAACAGAGCCTCCATCTCCGGGGTGTCTACATGCACCAGCTCCCCTTCCTCCACCTCCACGTGCACACCCAACCCGTTCTCCTCTCCCCCTGGCTGGTCCTCGGCCTCGGTCACCTCCACCATCTCTGTGTTCTCCAACACCTCCTCCTCCCCTTCTCGGATCTTCTTAACATGGAAGGTGAAGGGAGGCACACGGTACACAGTGGTCTTGGACCGGGCGTAGACTGTGTGGTCAGGGGTGAGGGACTTCTTCACCTTGTCTTTCGAGCTCTTCATCTTTGCCCGACGCTCCATATTGGGGGTCATGCGGGTCCCGAGCTTGCCAATCTTCTTCTCCAGGCTGTGCTTGGTTTTCTCCAGGTTGTCGCGGGTTCTCTGTCTCGTCTTCTCCAGGTTGTCGCGGGTTCTCTGCTTGGTTTTCTCTAAGTTCTCCTTGGTCTTTAGCTTTGTCTTCTCCATTTTCTCTTTGGAGAAGGCTTTCTTTATGTTGTCCACTTGCTGCTTGGTGGTGCGTTGAAGACGCTTGGTACGAGACTCCTCGATAATCTCCTCAATCTCCACCTCTTCGTCTGAGTTGAGATTGTCTGGGACACCCTCTTGACCCTCCTCACGTATCTGCTCCAGTCCCTCCACGGCTTTACCTTCAACGACTGTCTCTGCTGTCTTGGTTTTGGATGTCTTCGGTGGCTTCACTTGGTCCTGAGGAAGAAAAATAGGAACGATAAGCAAAACACAAGACTATTCAGCCACAGCTGCATTATATTAAGGGAACACAATGTGTGAACTGAATAACATTTTCAATTTGACATTTACTGCAAAATTAGCAGACACGCTGCTGCACTGATTGTATGGTGTGATTAATGTAAATTATGGAATTTCATTTAATATGTCAGGTGAAAATCATCAGCCTGAGGAAGGGAAGTTAATGGCCTTTGGCTGAGAAATTAAACTGAAAAGGTGAGAATGATACTACACATGTCATCTACACATTAAGTGCACACAACATTTCACTGCTGGGAGCTAGTGTAGACTGCCATCTAGTGGTGTCAATGGTATACCAACAATGTATACCATTGACCCAGTTATCTTACATTTCCTAAAAAATAAACTTAAAAAAAGGTAAGACCATAAGCTAGTGTAGTCACATATATTGCACATAATATAACTATGGGCCTAAAAGGAAAACATATTATCAGTACAGTCATCTTGAAACTAAAGCCAACAAGCTTAACATCTAACCACAGGTTTGTTTCCTGCAATTTCTTTTTTCTATAACTCACACACTTTCATTATTGTAACTTAAAGGACTAATTGTTAGTCAAATCCAGTAATTAAAGAGGACTTTAGGGGATTTTATAGTTACAAATATTTAGAATTTATAAAAATTTATAGATTACCAAGATCTATAAATTATAGATGTTCTGTATTTTAAATTGTTGCTTTCACTTCAATGGAAAGACTTGGTGGTTAGTGCGGTTTCACTTCAACTATATAATTTGCAGCACAGCAGTACAGCAATTTCATACCGGGTCAGACAAATAACTTGTGTAAACGCACACGTGTAGCCATACTATCAGTACTAAATGGAGCAATGCAGAAAAAAAACCTTAAGTTTTAAAACCAGCATGTTTACAGTGCAGTTGTTGCTAAAGGTTTTTCCATTAAAAAGGCATATCACCTGTTAAAACAACAAACTGCACTCCTTTAATGCTGAGTGCAAACAATAAATCAGTACTGCAGCAACGATATTTCCATATTGTTTGGCAGGACACTGTCATTGTGGTACAAGATATCCACAGAGGGAGAGGCAGCACTATGCCAACAATGTTATCCCGCTAACAGCATGTCTGTGACCCCTAGAGGGATTAGAGGTCCCACCCTGATGCGCCTCACTGCTTCTCTTCTCTTTAATACTTGCAGCATCATCATCTTCACTGAATTTGTAGAAACATGGGATTGAGTCATCATGGCCACTGCCGACACCTGTGCCATCATATTAATAGTTCTTATCAAAACAGCTTTCATGCAATGTTAAGTCTTTGGCTAAACTCTTAAAGGTTAAGCACATCTTTTATGTAAATAACCTCAAATATGGAAAAACAAAGCAAAATGAAAGCATCCTTTAATTCATTTCCATGTCTTCACCATTTTTTAGCATTACTAGGATGACTCACAGGATCATAGTGTGGATAATTTTAATATATTAGCAGGTTTGAATAGAAGGTTCACATTCTGAATTTTATCCTGAAAGTAAAAGCAATCTTGGTTTGATGTACACATGCTTAATTTGAGACAAAATACAATATGTCCCCTACTCAGTTTTGTCCGATATTGACACATGCAGTGGGGAGATGGGTTCAAGAAGAGTGTTTTTCAGCCTGTTGCCACATGCAGACTGAATCTCACATGAATAATTGAAACCGATATAAAGCACCGCTGACTGTTAGCAGATGTCTGTTTGTCTCCACCATAAGGTTTCACACCAACTCATTTGAGAATATTATGAAACAGTTTAATAGGGCAGCAATAACTTGCCAAATTAATCACCATGGTGACAGATTAAATGTATGCATCACCTCTGACGTGAGTAAACATATTCATCACCCACTCTCATTTGAAGCTTAATCACGCTTTCTCTCCCACCTGCCTAGCTGTCAATTTAGATTATAAAATCATTGCTGCTTTTACTCTCGTTCGCTGTATTCATTGCAAAACCTCTTCCCTTATCTCATGTGAAACTAGCAAGTCGGACTAAATCCCCTTTAATAGCATTTAAATGAAAACCCCTGCAATGTGGCTATTTACTTCACAAATAAATGTCCTGCAATTCAGCATCTTGACTTGCAGAACATCTGAGGTGGATAAGATATACACTACTCATACTAGAGTAGGGCACAGGAAACGAAAGCTAACACAATATCAGGTAGCATGACAGTTAACTTTGTCTTCAGTGTGGCCTCATCTATTATGAGATGTTCAACTGAGACACATCTTGGCTTGTCACTGTCAATATCAAAGTAGAATATGGGTTTGAACACAACAAATACATCGTGAAGCTGGGTTTTGTAGTGTTATGTCATTAGTAATGTGCAATATTTATAGTAAAATTGGATTTCTCTACTGGATATCAACCTTCTGTAAGAAAAACAAAACACCTGTTAGGTCATGTGATCGGCAAATCTCCCTGGGCAGTTCAAATATTGCCATATGATCCATCATAAAATGGGCATTGCCTCCTTATCTGGTGCCGTGTATGGTGTGGGCCTGGCCGACCCGCTCTGTATGGGTTTATTTTGGGCTGGCCTTTCCCTCTCTCTGGATTCCATCTACCGTTCTCTGGCTACTGGCCACCGCAGCGTTCAGTCCTGCCGAACCCCCCCTCCCTAACCACACAACACCCTCGCCTCCCACACAGCAACAGATAAACACATTGCCTGTCACCATAGAAACCACCTGCTCATGTTGTCTCTGGGGGTGGTGAAATTTAGCTGGATAAGCAGCTGACATCTCTACAACAATATACAGACATGAGGTTCTCAGTTGTTGTGAGTGCATTACAATTAAACTGAAATAAATACTGCAGCTGCTTTTTCGACATGCATGCAGAGCAAAGTGAGTGCACTGATTACTGGGAGATATTTTTGAATGCATTAGCACATAATCCTACCCCCACAGTTTTCCATAGATTCTGTCAGAATGATGTAATATGACGGGGAAACCGAATGGGACAAAATTATGCAAAGTGTTGAATGTGACCAGACGTTTGACTAGAACTTCATGAAGCCTTTAAAAATAAACCCACACACAGTAAACATGTGTACTCACAGTGGCATTAAGTACATAAATACACTTTAGACTGTGAATAGCTGCTAAGAAGCTGTCCAGGTGACCTCATATGTCCCTGGCAAAACTTGTTTGCTGCTGTAGGGTGAATTCTGCAGGTGGGCTAAATGTTGATCTTACATTTACAAAATACGTCTAAGTGTACCTCTTGTGTTCCTGGAAAAAACAGCCCTTAGGAAAGACAACATTTGTGAATAATACACACATACAAGTAAAACACTATGCATGTGTGTAAATATTCACGCTGAAATGGGTACACACACCCTCAACCACAGAAACGCAGTTATAAACAGTTTTTCCATGAAGCCAAACTGTAAACACTTTTCATAAGAAGTAGCAGCCTGAACAGGAAGCTTCTGCGGCCAATGGAAAAACAGCAGTGCACGGCATCCTGGGAATAGCTGAGGTCATACAAAACACTGATATTACAACATGGTCTAGGACTGTGTCAGCTCCCTACCTCACAAAAGCTATGTGCTGCTTAATTTTAATCATCACTGCACACAGCCAAACTCTGACATAAACCTGAACATTTATGGAAAACACAATTCAACACACGGCAAAGGATTTCCATACAGTGTTTACTCTGGGTTTGTTAATGACTGTGAATAGGCTTTTTGGTTTAACTGGTTACTGATCACATTTTGACATTATGCCCTTCCATTATCCCTCACAAACTTGTCAAGTCGTAAGCTTCTGTCAGTGCATTAATATTTCTTGTGATGTGAAATAACGCTGATAGAGCATATGGGCCGATACTGATGCTAATAATTAGGTAATTTAAGAAAAAGCTGCTAACATTACAGATGTTGTATAGATTATAAATGTCGATAGTAATGTTTTTAAACATAAATACAAACAAAACAAAAACAATCTTGACAGACATCTCTTTGAATTTGACATTTTTTACCAAAAACAGACACATTGCATGTTGCAACATTTTGCTGTCTGCATTCTTTAATCTTGACTCAGACATCTGAATCTGTGGAAATTGTGATAATATCAGCAAACCCTGTTTGGGTTTCTGTGCCTGATTACAAAAGGGAGAGACGGGGAGCTTGAGGAGGAAGATGGTAAGTCCATTAGTGTGCCTGTGTAACCTTCCTCTCTCCTCCCACTTACCAGCAATGGAAAAGTCGGCACTGTGTGTGTGTGTGTGTGTGTGTGTGTGTGTGTGTGTGTGTGTACTGACAGGTACCAGGGGAGTGGTGACTGAGTGCATGTGTGCTCTACTCAGTAAGAAGGTGGTCTGTTGCTAATGTCTCTTTCCTCCAAAAGTGGCATAAATCATACCTCATGGAAAAGATGGCTAGAGAGTGGGTTCTTGAATGTGTGTGTGAGTGTGTGTGTGTGTTTGAATTGCTCAGACAAGCCAGCAACTGTCTGAGCCATCTCTCAGTGGGAGGAACAACACAGGAGGCGCAATTAAAAAAAAACCCAGCACACTGAGGGGAAAGATTTTGCTAAACAGCAACAACCTATTAAAAACCTACTTTCTCAAACGATGGTGAATATTATGTAATCTTCAAAAAAAAAAAAAAAAAAAAAAAAAATGTAAGGCATTCATATAACAACAGCAATGCTTTCTCGTTGTCTAAATATTATCAGAGGCAAATGGTTCTGTGTCTGACTCATGCGAGGTCTCTGGGATAATTTAATCATTGACTGTTACCATGGACAACAGAGCAAACTATTCTCAATCAGCTCAACAGAGACCACAGCCTCTCTCCATCCCCTTCTCTGTCTCTCTCTGCTGTTACAAGATCTTCACCCAGTCCAATAGTCTTGCTTAGTTATTTAAATATGTTGTCACCCACATCATACCACGTCATGATGTCTCTAAAAAAAGATGTGTGTTTTGATTGCACGGTTTATGCAATCAAAAATGACCCCGTCGTCTGCTATGTGCTATTGCAAGGTGGCTCGGCAGGGTACGGTTATTATTCTGTGCCATTATTCAAAAAACTTAAAATAATGATCAGTTAACTGTATACAGTTATGATTAAAACACATGCTATGGAAAAAAAACTGTATTTCTTTCAGTAATGCACCAATGACATTATGTCAAACATTATCCAAACAAGGAATATATTCTGATTCGATTTAATATATTTTTTTCGTTCTTCAATACCTGAGTGGTTGGTAAGTGGAGACACTTTTGTTTAGATAACAAATCCATGCACATTAACATTACGAGCCTGATCCACCTACATGCATGCAGACATTTAGCAACTCACTGGCTTGTAGATAAACACACACACTGAAAGACACACACGGCATTCCTTTTAAGGCAGTGTGATGAAAGGCCTCTTCGGTGAATCACAGGGGCAGCTGTCTGATCCTGTCCAGTCCTTGCAGCTGTGCACTCAGCTTTCACAATGAGTGATATCACTGACCCTTCTGCCCCTCCAGAATGGGAAAAGGCCAAACGAAAGATTGACATGAAACAGAGGTGCAGGTTTGCATGTTATAGTCTCCGTAGAGGCCTGAATCGCGATGCTTTGATCCCTAAAGAGTGTTCGGAGGCTAAAATAAGGACGCTAATGTGCTCGGGTCATTAGTATTGATGCCTCCGACACTCTCCTAAATAAGGCTCAAACAATTCACAGATGACTGGTCCAGCTGCCTACTATCTCATGCATTTTTGGGTGACTCATGACTGAGGGAACAATGCAAATTCTGTTTCTCGAAACTCTCTTGTTTTTTTTTTTCAGAACAACCTATTCGTGTGGTGCTGTGTTTAAGATCCCTGCTGGTAATGGAAACATTAACAACCAATCCCACTCTGTCTATAGACAGATTCATCCAAAGAAAGGGGCTCTGTGTACCATACAGCCAACATGGCGATGTCATGTTACAGTGCACACCACAGGAAGGGAGTTCCTTGGTTTGTCTGTCACAGTGATTTGTGATTTTGCACACGGGGACCTGAAGAGGGAAGCCCTTTTCCACAGCTCAGCCTTCCCACATCCATAACTCTGAAACCACTGGAATCCCAGAGTTAGTCCCATGCAAAGATAGAAAATTTACTTTTCCATTTACGTCTGTGTGTGAACTGGCAGCTACAGTGCTGGAACATATTATATAACTATCCCTTTTTCTGTGACGGTACCATTCAGACTTACACTAAAGGGGTACAGTAGGTACAGGTTGGAAGGCACAAGCATGAAATTGCATGTCCTTCAGCAGTGAGCATGAAGAGCTTTTAAAAGTGAAACAGTGTCCTTATTCTTCTCTGTGCAAAGCACAGGATGTGTTATTAAAAACAGGGCATGAAAAAGGCCAACATAATCATTAATGACCAATGACTCCTGCCAGATAACACTGGAGCTATGAGAAGGAACAGAGCCATTCACCCACACTGCTGTGGTTTGTTCTGAATTGAGCTATTGTTTCTGTGATACTTAATAATGTGACTGGGACAATATAGATGGAAAATCTGACAGGCTGTAGAGGTTTTATGCTGTCTTTGTATGTCTTTGTAGCCGTAAGTCCTTGTAAGTACTATTTAACTGAAACGCAAACAATATTTTCCCAAACTTTGGATGAATACTTTCTTTTAATGACAAACTGTGTGTTATAAAATTGCTTATCTAAGTGACAAACCAAGAACATATGGATAAAATAAGGGCCAAAATTATAACTTTCCCCTTCAAAGGTTGCATCTCACCGATAACATCATTTAAGTATGATTTATATTATTTATAGATGAATCATCTGAAACATCCATGTGCATGCAAAGTCTAATCCCAAGGGTGCAAAAACCCACAGAGCGCCCTGGCAGGCTCTCAATGACAGCCTATAACTCACATGCCAGTGACAAGAAAAGCGAGCTGCCGCAGCACCACTGGGTAATATACCACCAGAGTAACCTGACTGCTGCACTGCAGACTGAAGGTTTGTGCATACCAGACTTTGCTTTCGCACGCTATTTGCAGGTAGTTTAAGTTTTATTTGCAAAAGTTTTGAGATATCCACCCCCAGTATTTATCGTCGGTCCAGGAACAATGTCCACGTGAAGAATTTTCATTGGGATATCCTTTCAATTAATGCTAAAAAAAAAATAAATAAATAAAAAAAGGCAATTACCTGTCATTACACCTGTAGATATAATGAGTGTACACCAGTTGCATGAACCCAACAACACATTTATCTGGAAAGAAGCCCACACAAACACGTATCCAACCAATTAATCAATCAATTGGTGCTGCTGACTGCTAAATTTAGACCCACTCAATGAAACAGGACACTACACCATATCATTCCATTACTGCTGGTGTATTTATAATCAAAACCAACATAGCGGTTTCCTTTAATACACTATCTCAGATAATTTGGCTGTGGCCTCATAGACGAAGGGTGTGCCTACAAATCTTGGAATAAACAGCACGGAGGGTATCGTCAGCTTCCACTGAGCTGTGATGATGTGGTATGTGGACACATTTCTGTTTGCCGGCCAAAACGCTGGATGACAACTACAACGGTTCAAATCGAGGGGCGACCTGATCGGTCTCCCAGCTGGTAAATCCTGTCTGCGGTTGTGGGATGGGGATGTTCAGTGAGACAAGAAGGCAGCTGGGGGCTGATCAGGCATCAGGACACATAAAATGTAGTTATTTTAATAGGACTACTAGCTCGGCGTGTCCTCTTGTAGATTCGGAGAAACAACTCACAGACTCCAGACCAACTTTTTTCTCCACCGACACGAAGTGGCCCTGAAAAACAATTGTAATGGTCCTGAAGTGAATGTTTACCTTCCCCAAATCAAAATGTTGTTTCTTCACTTCAATAATAATAATAATAATAATAATAATAATAATAATAATAATAATATAGACATGTGCAGAGTTTCTGCATGTCAGAATAGCAGGGATCAACTTTCTGCTGTACAAACTGTATATCCCAATGAGCAGTACAGGAAAGGCTACAGTAACACTATCAGCAAATCCTCTTCCTGCATGTCAGACACACAGCACACAGTGTTGTAAACTCGATCTGAGAAAGCAGCGCAGAGAGCAAATGTTCTGAATGGGAGTCTATAAAATTACAGTGAGTCCAATTATGTCAGACCAACCCTTAACCTTTGAGTTTCGAGTGTTCAGAATGGCCGGTCTTTATATAAACAGAAAAACAAGATGAACAATAGCAGAGGATGCTTTTTGGTACACTCCTGTTTGCAGTACATGATCATTTTCCACAGTGGCTTCAAAGACAAAGGGGATTTCAAAGCAAGGACAATGGTTTTTAGATCTATTCAAAATGTAAAACAATTACAAATGAAACAAAAATAATATTGTCATTTGTTCCTTGTGGTGTACAAAATGTAAGTGTGTCCGTAAGTGTGTCATAGAAAACAGAGAGAGAGAATCAGAGTGTTACAACATCCAGATTTGGCCAAGCATGCCAAGAGAAACATAGTTCTGGCTCCACGATGTTGAAAGAAAGATGATGAAAGGAAAAGACAAATGGGGAAGAGGCTTGAGTTTTAAGGACATGTCTGATAATTTGGGAAATACACTTATTTTCTTTCTTGCTGAGAGTTGGATGAGAACAATATCTCTCTCACATATATGAAATATGAAGCTACTACTAACTTAGCTTAACAATAAGACCGAAAAATAGAGGAAACAGCTCGCCTAACTCTATCAAAAGGCAACAAATCCAAGTATATAATCAATTGACAGGCTCTATCTAGGCTGTTACAAAAAAACAACAATTTGCGTTAGACCATGACTGTATGCAGTTACTGCCTGGAGTCTCCTCTGGTTTCCTGGCAAACTCACGGTAACAATCTGACTCCAGAGAGTACACTCCTGGTCACAAAACAGTCCAGTAATGAGTCATTTTAACACTTGGGCCTACATTTTTTGTGTGGATTAAAACAACAGGACATAACATGTTCAATTAGAGGTTTATTTGGTTTATTCAGGGTCACTGGTAGGCAGACTTTGCCAGGCTAGCTGTGTCCCGCCCTGTTTCCAGTCCCTGTGCTATCAAGCTAACAGGTTGATGGCAGCAGCCTCATATTTAGTGTAAATACATGAGAATGGTATTGATCATCTTATCTAACTCTTCTCATTTAGGAACTATGTTGAACTATTCCTTGAGCAAATTTTTAGGAGATGTATTTAAAATTGAACTGAGGTCACACCTGAGTTGGCAAAGTAATGTTTCATCAATGGTTATCTTTACCTTCAAAAATACTTTTTTATAATATCACATACTGTATATCTGATTGTTTTTTTGTCCTGAATGCCCTGGTCTTTCTCGTAAGCGACCCACAAACATGAACAACTGGACTCCTCGAACTCGGCTCGACATAGAAGCTGACATGCAACAGTGAAATGTGGAGCCTGCCAGATATCTTTCCACTAGTCCGGGAAAGGAGAGCGCTGCAGGAGAAAAGGACAGAGGAGAGAGTGGAAGGGGACAACTAAGTGTACAAGGGCTGTAGCAAATAGTGAATGAGGAGTGCCCTTGGTTCTGGATTAGATGACTGAGTGGGAGTAGAACCGGCTAAGTTGATAGTGGGGAGTGATAGGGGAGAGAAACGGAGAAGAAGGGAGGAGAGCAAGTGGGCATGTTGACAGGAGAGGCAGGGGGATACCAGCGGGATGAATCACAATGCTAACTTGGTTCTGCTGGTCGAGTGCTTTTTGGTCGAGTTGGTTCCAAACAAACTGCCTGCAAGGGTTTAGCTAAATACCAGAAAGCTGAAGTGGCCAAAAAAGCCTTGGCTGGATCTCTGTGTCTGGAGTAAGTGAAATGAAGTTGTTACATAGTCTGGTCAGGGTTAAAAGCTATTAAAGAAAAGTGGGCTGTGGCTCGCTGGCTGCGATCTGAGCTCTGAAAGCTCTGTGAGGTTGGTGTGGAATAAGTAGACTGTAACTGAGAAGACTTACATCTCTCTGATAGAGTCGACCACATGGCTATCACTGTCCCTGAACTGCAGCCAAATACACCCTGAATCCAGACTCACAGCAGTACAGTCTCACACTCTGATGGACAAACACTATCACATTGCATCAACCGGATTAATCCACCTAATAAAATAGATAATGTGCATTATGAAACAGACATGTGACCCCTAGAAAGAAATTGCAGTGCTTCTTTAACACACACACACACTAGTGGCAACTTGTCCACGTGAGACATCATTCCCAATGTAAAAACTGGTAAAAGGCTGAACTGCCAAAAAGCAGAACAGTTCTGGACTTAAAATGTTTAAAGGAAGGATACAACAATGCCTCACTACAATCTTAGGACAGGAAGCCTCTGCAGCAGGTGATTAAAACCGCCTAGGACCTCATTGGTACCCATTTACTGAGCATCAGTGATATTGGTGAACTGAGGCGTCTGCACAGAGGCCAAAGGATACTTTTACCTTTGAGGACTTCCTGAAATGAGAGCTAAAACAAAACAGGCAAAGAAAAAAGTTTGTCACACAGCAGGACACCTTACTCCATACAAGTCTCCTACTGTTGCCTGCCTGGTCTGAGGATGAGCACATACCTCAGCTATTTGGAAAAGGGCACCAGCCCTACTGTAGCTAACTGACAAGATACCTTTTCTCTTCCTGCCATCAATCATCTCTAAAAATAAAAAAAATATGACTATTTCTACAACCCTTTAAAAAACGGATTAATTGTAATTGTTGTCATTTTCCAGCAGAATCACTTTTCAGCTGTTCAAAAAGTCAAACACTTTGTTTGTTTGAATATGGAGATGCTACAGAAACAGAAAGGCCTCTTGAGAGACATTTACAGCATTTGCAACCACAATATTATTCATAAACCATTTCATCAGTGTATTTCCTGACAGCTACTGCTATTAGACAACATTACAACGGGAAATTAGACTTGTGGGGCTGAAATAAAATATTCAAATGCCTAGCAATACGAGACTAACGGGAAATAAGGAAAACCTGGACTCATTTCGAATCATTATGTTTCTCGTGGAAAGACAAGTGGTCTTTCAGAGACAGCAATATCAGACATAACGCAATCAGAGCAGGGAAACGCAGTAAGGGTGTGAAAGCGTCAGATCGTTGGCCATTTTGCAGCCTACAGAGCTGCGATGACAGGCTGGTTGAGTCTTGAGCAGTAGGAAGACCCTCAGCTGCTGCAAGGTCACTTCCACTAAGTCCAGAGGAAGGAAATGTGTTGCCTCCAACATACAGTACATTTCAAATTCATTTCACAACTCAGAAAATGTAAGTGCAATCTTTTAACTAAGGACTTTCTTTGCTGATTCCTTTGTTCAAGAGTGACGACAGTCTACAGTCCACAGTACAGAGACTAGTAACACCATCGTTTTCACATTACTCATGTATACAGAGTACATTTACTCAAGTACTGCACAATTTTGTAATCAATTAAATCAATTAAGTATTATTGCAGTATAATTATTGTATAATTTAGCTATCATGCAGTACATAAAGTAGTTACAATTAGTGATGATGCTAGTGGCACTGTGTATAAAGGCACTCTATTCTGCTACTTTATACTCGATTACATGCTGGAGGCAAATATTGTACTGTTTAAATTATTTTATCAGCAATCACATTAAAAAACACTGATTTAGATAATCGGCTGAATATCAGGCCGATAATCAGACAACCCCAGTTATACAGTAAACATGTAAATACACGGCCTTACTTTTACATTGTTGCACTGGTGCGTCTTCTATTTTCATTTAGGTGCACCAGCACATAATAATACACCCAATATACCCACTAATACATTTTGATTTAATTTCTTAAAAAATCTTGTTTTTTAACCTGACCTGCTGAATACTTATAATAATACTTGTATAGTATTTCTACATTGCGGTGTTGCTACTTCTTATTTAGTAAAAGATTAAAGATCTGCCGGCGTGTGTAATATACGTTTGGTAAACGTGTCTTCATGGCCCCACCCTGCTTGTTGCCAGGGGATCGTGCGTGCTACCGCTACTGCAGGTTTAATTATAAAGCATCACTGTCAAAGTCTTCCCGTGCTACAAATTCTGCAGTATGTGTCTATTCTCAGATTGCAGATTGAGACTTAGTGACAGCAGAGAAAAATACGGCACCTTCAGTTAAAGCTGGTATCAGTTTAATAAGGCAGAGCGCAAAGTTAATGCAGTTGAAATGGTTCACCTGTCTAACTCACATTTGAGCTTCACTTGACATTGACACTGTGGGTCAAAGGTAATATCAGTGAGGAAAGACCACACACACACACTCACACACACTGCACTAGCAGTACCAAGTTAACCATAACCTCTACATGCCTAACCCTGATCTCATCCTAATGCTAAACTTAACCCCCTCTAACACATTAGCACACAAACAGACAGTGGAAAGGGGTGAAACCTGACTGAGAGCCAGTGTTGATTTGCTATGCTGCCAATAACTGACCAGCCTATCTGTCAGTTAATTAAACTGAACCCGGTTCAGCCCTCCTCTGGCAAAAAATAGAACATGGGAGCCCGAAACAGCTACTGCAACATGGGAGCTGCAGCAGCTCCTACAACCGCTTCGAAAATGTGACACTCATCAAGTTTTGACGGCGATAAGAGCGTTACAGGTGAGACAACGACAACGGTTTTGATTGTGTCTGCTAAAGCACAAACATAACTCAGAGTCAGAGTAAAAACACACGTTCAAACTGTTGTATGCACACTCTCCCACGCTGACAATTGCACTTGCAGTAGACTACATAGTGTCACAAACAGCAGGAGACACCTGCTTTACAGAGTAATTTATTAAGGCCAGTGTCTATGATTGGATTTCTGCTAGATACCAATAGTGTAACCTGCTCCCACAGTGGACATCCCAGGAGGAGGGGGGTGTGAAAACGTTTGCCTGCCAGTGCAGATCCTGAAAGCAACTCTACTCACGAGAGCCTTGCAACTCTCAGATTCACCATCACTAATGTGTTTGAAGAAAATCTTCTCCCTTTTCCAGCGAGCACACTGCAGAAGTTAAGAGGTGATTGGTTATTTCTTGAGCATGAGAAGCTGTGAGTTTAGCAGCCAAGAGTGGCACATTGAGTCTCAAATGCACAAAGGCAGTTAGACCAATATTTGGTCCACTCTTACCCGAGAATTCATATCATTTCCTTTATTTTTTTTTATATTTCTACCCATTTTCTTTCTAAGATGTTCGTGATCTCAGCTGTTTGTCTGAGGAGGAGCTACCATGCTCCCCAACATAAATTTGATACTGCCTCCAGGTATTCAGGGGCACTTCTGTGCACTAGAGCTGCAATGATTTATTGGTTAGTTGTCAACTATTTTGCTAAGTGATGAATCCATTTGAATTCTCTGTTTCCAACTTCTTAAATGTGAATTTTCTAGTTTATTGCCTCCTCTGTAACAGCAAACTAAAAAATCTTTGAGTTGTGGACAAAGCGAGACGTTTTAAAAGGACGTCATCTTGGGGTTTGAAATTAGAAACACTAATCCACATTTTTCTGACATTTTACAGACCAATAATCAAGTCCATTAACCGTGAAAACAATCAACAAAGAAAATAAGTGTTAGTTGTAGCCCTACTGGGCACCGTGAATGCACTCCCACTTCTGGGAAATCTTTTATAATAAAAACTACATCTTCATCTCACATGGCAGCAGCCTGCCAACTATCTGTCCTCTGAGCACCCAGAAGTGGGGCGTTGGTCTCAAGTCTTGTCTCAAGTAGCCCCTCATGCCAGTGTTTATAGGCCTTATATTTGTATTTACACCCACTGGTCTTTATATAGTTTCATTAGGTAATCATGCAGTCCTTCGCAGTGGGAGGGGTCACTATCTGCCTTCATTTTTCCATGGAAGCTCATAGTATTCCCTTCATTGGTGAGAGGAGCGTGAATACAAACTATACAACAGCTTCTAAACAGAGCGGCGCAGTGACTGGTTCTTCGTAAACATTACAGCCTCATTTAGGAAAAAAGTGATTCAGACATTTATGTCATGGAAAGCACAGAGTCGAAGCTCTGGCCAGCATCCTCCATCCTGAGGTAGGATCACAGCCCCTTCTCATTTTCACTAACGAGGGTCAACTCGAGCCACAGTGAGACTCTAACTCACTCTGCTGAGATGATGTCAAAAGGTTGCTCTGATGGTTTGATAGATTCTCAGGTGCATTTCACACTCCCTCACCAACTTTCCCTTCTCATGAGGGGAATGCAACACACCCCTTTTCAGGAATATGAACATGTACTGTGAGTGGAAGTTCAGCAAATTTGTGTTAAAGTCTTGCCACCACATTCTCAAAGTAGGACTGGGCGATATGGCGTTAAAATAATATTGTGGTATTTTTAGGCTAAATTGCAATACGCGATACATGTCTCGATATCTTGAAATCTCAAACGCTCTTCATAAATGCGAGGACTGGGGGGGAAAAATATAATTTAACAATATTTTTGATGAAATACCTCGATATCGATATTATAAGGATGTCTATTGGTGCCTCGCAAGTATTAGAACAGGTAGAGTTGAGAAAATGACATCACTTTACTGTAATGCAGCCTTTAAAACCAGTAAAAGACAACACTTATGCCATATCGCGATGTAACGATATCCAAAATCTAAAAGTCTCGCATCAGGATGACGATATAGTATCGATATATTGCACAGCTCTCTCTCAAACAAAGAGTATTTGCTGCTACTCATGATAAAAATAATAAAAGAAGAAGCTCATATGCACACTGCAGTGTTCAGTACCACTTCACCTGGTAGATGAGGACTTTGAAGTTGCGTCTCTTGAGCAGCTCGTTCTCGTTGTTCTCCAGCTTCTTGATCTGGCCCGCCTGCTTCTCCAGGTTGCTGCGCACCGTCTTGACGTTGACGCTGACCTTCCGTACCTTGTCCAGCATTTTGTTGACCGTGTTGGCCGTGCCGACGTGGTTCTTGGACAACTTCGCCAGCTCCCCTTGGATGTTCGACACTGACTTCTCCATGGCCTCCTGCCGGGCCTCGAGCCCGTTCTGGGTCTGCTGGATCTGGTCCACCACCCCGATAATCTTGTCTAGCAGAGACAGAACCATGACCCCGTTCATCTGCGCTTCGCTCTTGCCTCCGGGGCCGGTGGCCAGCACCAGGTCCACCTCCTCAGCAGGGTCATCGTCATCTACTGCCGGCTCGGTGGCAGCACCCACCAGAGCGACCTCCTCGTCATCATAGGCCACTTCTTCCAGTGTTGCGTGCTCCTTTTTGACACCTGTATCCGCCATGGCTGTCAGCTCCGATCACACACGGTCTGCACACTCACTACAGATAAAAATACACTGCTGAAAAACAACCTGCAGGAGCCACGCTGCACAGAAATCTCCTCCTAATCCTTTCTATTTTCTTTCAGACAACTTTCTTTGCCACTTGATTGCTTCTTTCTAGTCTACTTCACACCTAAACTTTCTCTTCGCCCTCGCTCTCACACACTGTGTCTCTCTCTCTGCCTCTGCTCTGGGATGCCAGCCAGCCAAGGGGAGTAGGGCCTCTCACAGCTGAGGCATGTGTGCCCTGACTCAAATGCCTCTGCTCCCTGTGAAACCACCCAGTCAAACTTTTCCCTTCTTACACCCGGCCCACGCCCCAGACTCCCCCCCGGCTGCTGGGGCTCCACCCTTTTCTGTCCCCACAGGGCAGCAGCAAGACTCCACCTCTTATGGTGACAGGACACTGAAACAGGGAGCGGTGAGGGCCACCAGAGGCGAGGTCCAGTACCATCAGTTCAGCCCATCTCATAGTCTCTGAAATCATGGCAACTATGTACGAAACACAGAATGATTTAATCAATTTTACATGTCAACACTTATTGCGTGTAACTGCTGCTGGAAAATCCTGTGATTTAAGCCACCAGATCGTTGTTAGTCTCCCCCCTTTGATATTTTATGTTGACTTATGGAGACCATTTGAGGATAGACTGCACAACATCACATTGATCATGCTAATCCTCAAAAAATTTGACTTATTTTTGCAAAGACATGTTGATAATTCATGTGTGATTTGTGTTAGAAAGTAATCTTCCATGTTTGGAAGGAAGATGGCACGTTCATTTACACAAACTTTAATTCAATAACAACAATAAAAAAGTAAATATTGTAAGCTAAGCAGTGTTTCACCAATTAGTCTCACTATATTGTTGATGGCATTAAAATCCCTTTTAACATAGTCTGTCTTACATTTCCAGATAAATGTGAGTCAGAGGTCAAGGGTCATGCACATCTCAATCAACCTACAACCGTCCGCGACGAACAAATTCAGATTGCACGTAATCTATTAGATATTTTGACCACAGTTAGGAGAATATCTCTCTTACAGGGCCACATAAACAATGAAGCATTATTAGTCAGAAAACTTGCCCAGGTGATACTAGCATTCTGAGATTAAGATATTGAGAAAAACTAGGCTAAGCTAGTTAGCTAAACCTGATTTGGAGGAATACGTTAGTCTGTAGCTGGGTCTAGTCTCTTATTTTTCTGAAGATCAGAAACAAAATGTGCAAATCCTTGAAAAATGTGGTTTTATTTGAGACTGGACAAATGTGTATTAGTCACCGTTATACTGATATTAGAGGTTTGTGTGGCGCTACTGAGTGCTTGCTGCCCTCCTGTGGTCAAAACCGGAACTACAACCTAACGTATAATTCAAGTCTGCGTAAATGCAGCCATGATGGCAAATTTTGTCTTCCGGTGAAACCTTCAAAATACGATGACCATACTTGAGCAATCGGAAACTAACGTAGAAATTACTAAATCTACAACTCCCATTATTCAATGTGGAAAAATGAATACTTATATACAGATTAATATTAATATTATACTTAAGTATGACGTAGTCATGTTTGTCATGTAACGGAATTTATTAAAAAAGTTACGTTAACCATAATGTTATCCAGAAGAAGCAATAAATTGTGTAATATATTTGACATAGTTCTTCAGTAAGTCTTACCTTTGTGAAAAATGTTTTATCCTTCTCCAGCTACTTAGCTACTTGGCAGCGATGGCCGCCAGGCGAGGGTCTTCATGGCTAACCAAGCGGCCTGTGATAGCTAGCACTTGCTTGCAAGTTTGTCGACCACAAACAATGATAGATATCTTTTATTTGTCAGCTTTACTGTAAAAGAGTTAATGTCAGGTGTAGCCAACCTCTCTGACAGTAAAAGTAGACAGTATAAGTAACGTTACCGATACATGTGAAAATTTTGAATCAGCCTGTAACTTAGCTAGGTTAAACATCACGTTTAGGTCAAAATACTGTCGTTCGAGTTTGCGTTGTCGCCATCTAGCGGTCACGATCAGTAATTACAACTTCGCGCAACCAGCGTCAAGGCAGAAAAAACTAGTACAGCATTACTTCCGGCTACACCTTCAAAAGGCATGTAATTACATACAGTGGCCACCAGAGGGCAGTGTGTATGTGTGCTGTGTTTAAAAACGCATTCAAATTGCAGCCATCTACTAGTGTCATTTATGAATGCACACTGTACTACCTCTGTTTATTTTTGTGTTGTGCATAAGACTGTTATAAAATATGAGGATTTTATTTAAACATCTAAGCTAGACAATAAATGGAAATATACCTTCTAGGCCAACTTTGGGACGTTAACAGTTATGTTATATGTCGTCAAGGAGCACTAATAAAATAAACGAATGATACCAACGCAGGACAATTTAAATAAGACCTTTACGACAGACAGGGTTGTAGTTACCCATGGTGACCTCTGGAGGGCACTGAGCACTCATTACAAAAATAGAGAATATAAAATGTAACTATAATAAAATTTCACACAGGCCTATACTTGTTTTGCATGATAGCACATGCTATTAAAAAAGGTCTTACATTTAATGAACTAATGGATTCTGTTTCAAAAACAGAAAAAAAAGATGATCCTGAGATTCAATATCTATTTATCAAAACATACATTAATTTCTATCCACATTTAACATTGCTCTTTAGAATTCAATGTATGGATCGATATTGTGAATCGTTTTGAGATGAACTTTCTTAATTTAGGGTAAGGATCACTGTAAAAAAAAAAAAAAATGAAAAAAGAAAATGCATTTCTGGTGTTATAGGAGTTAGGACTAATTACACGACTGTCCAGAAGGGGGCGGTACTGCGACGTCAAGGGCGCTAACTGTCGTAAAACTTCAGACGAAGAAGAAGAAGAGGAGCCGTACGCTTTAAACAAACCAGCGACCGACCAACCCATAACAAACAGCGACGAGGAAACTGGGAAGGAAAGCAGAGAGGAGACACACACAATCTCCAATTTACCAGTAAGGGCTGTCACTGAGTTCAGGACTATTACTTAATTATAAGGTAGCTGATACGATGAACGGTTGAAAGTATATTGGCGTTAATGTGTTTATTGCAGGCGAGGTTAAGTCAGATCGGACAACAGGTGCGCTTAGTTAGCGTCAACGCTAGCTATCTTGTTAGCACTACACTCTTTTAAATGTCAAACCGAGCTCGGTTAGCTGTTATCAAGATTAGTTAACTATCTTCCTAATGTCAGAAAGAAATATTACAGTTAATGTTATTGTTGTACAACGTTGTCTGTTTCGTTATATTGTCAGTAGACTTGAACAAACGCTTGCTAATCTGACTAGCACCCGTCAACTGACGTTACAGCTAATATCTTATCGCTGATATCCGCTGACTGGCTAACCGTGTCACTGTGTTGCTTTGCTAACCCTACGTTATTATATCACGATGATGGTTTTGGTGGATCGATGTCCAAGTTGCTCCGACAGCGACATATTAATATTGTGTGTCAGTAGCCATTAGCTGTTTAGACATCAGCTTTGACAGGTGGAGCTGCGGTTGTCAGGGGACGTCGCTAAACTAGTTAATTTAGCCGCCTGGTGTGTTAATGGATCAGCTGAATAGGAAATGTGTAAGCGGTGTACTTTTTTCATGGTGTTTTATCTGTTTTGCTGTGTTCAATCGGTGAATGTTCACTTCCAGTTGATGCAGTGGGAGTATCGAGGCTTACTAGAGCTGCAGGTCACATGCTACCTTGTAATCCACAGATAAGCCCTGTGTGGTCGTTTCACAGGAGGAGGTTTTGCTGCTTGGCTGCGAGATATTCTGAGAAAATCTTAACCTTTAGTATCAGATGATACACATTACAGATCCTGCAGACTGCCGACTGTCACTACTAACCTGTGCTTTGCATCTATTATAGAAACTATAACAACCTAAAGTCCCCTATATTGCAAGGGTACAGAGAAAACTCAGCGTAACTGCATTCCTGCAATGGTCATGAGATCAGCATGGGAGCAAGCTGAAATATTTTTTTCTCTTTTCATGTCTGATCACATGCCACCTTCTCACACTTGTGCAAGACTAACACGCAAGTGACACAGGCCTCCCTCATTAGTGATCTTGACACTAATGTGCAATGCAGAGACGAGTGTTGAATGTCGGACTTCTCACATCTGTTATGTGTTGCTAGAGTTTGTCTCCAAATGATGTTCCCCTAAAACTGAACATCAAGTTTGCTTGTGTTTGTCATTAATTGACATTATCAATGTCCAGTCTCTATAGGTTCTGGTTGATTTAAGGGAGCTGAGCGCTCAACATCCTTCAGCAACATGGGGGAACTCTTCAGAAGTGAAGAGATGACACTGGCTCAGCTCTTCCTCCAGTCGGAAGCTGCCTACTGTTGTGTCAGTGAACTGGGAGAGATCGGGATGGTGCAGTTTCGTGATGTAAGTCCACTGTTACCCTGCTGTCCTCTGAATTATGATTGCTATATGTGTATTATCAACAGATTACCATTTTCTACCCACTGAAACTTGGTGAACTCTTCAACTAGTACCTAGCATCACATCAGTCACATTGTTGAGAAAGTGCATGCCTTCTGCATCGTGTTCATCATGTGCTTCCAGCTGACCCCTCATTCAACACATGAGAAAACCCATTCCTGACAATCCCTGAGGGAAGCTTTGTGCTTGAATATAAGATGGGCTGTATCCTGCTCATGCCACCAAATTATACTCTGACTCCCTCCACTACTTAAAAATAACTATGATATTCTCAAATGATTAAAAGAGTTAATTGATAGACTTTAAAAAAAGGACCTTTTTAATGGGAGGGGAGTCGGTGGATACAAATGTAAATGATGCACAATTTTTATTTTTTATTTATAAAGACATGTCTTTGAACATGACAGTCTGTTCTGTTGCTTGATCCTCACTTATGTTCCCTTTTTTTCAGCTAAATCCTGATGTGAATGTCTTCCAGCGAAAGTTTGTCAATGAAGTAAGACGTTGTGAGGAGATGGATCGCAAACTGAGTAAGTGAGCGTAGATATTCTGTGCCAGAGCTGCCTTGGATGGAAGTTAATGATGTTGCCACTCATTATTAAATCTTAAGCCTTTAAAGGACCCTACAAAGTAGTACTCACCAGGAGGATGTAGACCTGTATCCATTTTTTTTTTTACCTATCTTGCAGGATTTGTGGAAAAAGAAATAAAGAAGGCCAACATCCCAATAGTTGACACAGGAGAAAACCCTGAAGTCCCCTTCCCAAGAGACATGATCGACCTGGAGGTGACTGCTCTTTCTTTCTCTTAAAGATAAACCCTGAGCTCTGTCGTCTACTGCGGTCCTTTGCTCAACCTTTTGTACGTCTCCCCACAGGCCACGTTTGAGAAGCTTGAGAACGAGCTGAAGGAAATAAACACCAACCAAGAGGCCCTAAAGAAGAACTTCCTGGAGCTGACTGAGCTCAAACACATCCTGCGTCGCACACAGCAGTTTTTTGATGAGGTCAGCTGCACTGTGCATACTGTTTACAACCTTGTGGTGGCCTGAAAGGGAAGTGGGATTTTTGCTTTATAATTGTCTAGCGCCATGGTTTTACAATATGAGAACATATAAAGTAGTTCACATGCATTGGTAGATTATTGTCAAACCAAAATTTATCTAATACAGATTCTCTTGATAAGCCGTCTGCACTGATCTCACACACACACACTTACAAAGAAGCACTTATTTCTGCTTGAGTTGGCAAGAGGTGTTTACCTCGTGATCGTTTATAGATGCTCACATGGCCTTGGCCCATTTACACCAACTATTCGCATTAATATCCTGTAATTCCACTGCTGCATAATACTTCACGCAGAATTTATTCAGTGTATACTTTTTATTTTCGTGAGCAAAGAACTTTGCCCAACATCAGTTCCACTTAATTGCCTTCACTAAATTGTTTAAGTCAACTTTACAAGTTGTTGTGAGCATGAAATGAGGTGAATGATTCAGCCAAACTCATAGCTGTTCAATCATTAACAGGCTGTTCTCCTGTCCAGTTCTCAACAGTCATGTAAATAAAATTTCTGAGATGTTTATAACAGCAGTGTTCACAAGTATGTTCATACAGTATGTTAATGCAGTCCGAGTAATGATTATGTGCCGTTGTAGCTGATGATGTGTGAACTGACTCTTGTGCAGATGGAGGATCCCAGCTTACTGGAGGAGTCATCGACCCTCATAGACCCCAGTGAGCCCAACAGAGCTCCTCTCAGACTGGGGTGAGTCTGCTTTTGTGGTCTTCCCTGATCCGAGCGGGAATAAGCTTTCCTGAAAATTTCCATTAAGTGCACCTCAGCCATCTGTGTCTGAAACCAGAGTGTTACAACCAGCCAGTCACCTCCCACACACCAGCTTAGTCAGGCAACAAAGGTCACCTGAAGCGGAAGTCTATCCAGTATCCACATTCGCAAATGTAATTCCTGTTAGTGGAGACATTTCAGCAAATGTTGGCAACATGATCAGCTTCTTAAAAAAAAATCATAAACAGAAAATTCACGGCCAACCTGTCTTATATCGTGATGATAGACATGTTTTTTCTGAAAGAAATTTGTTTCAGAGGTTATTTATCTTTTATTTAGATAATATCTTGGGGGTTTTTTTTAAGCGAAAATGAAGGTTGCTTAGCATTCACATAAGGTCTATGGCGGACTCCATGGAGGAGGACCCACTACCAATGTAGATGAAGGGCTCATACCAAGCTAACCGAAACACATTGCCAATGCATCTCACACTGGTCCTGCAAGGTTTCTTTGACTTGTTTGCCAAAGTTTTAACTGTATTTCTTTTAGGTTTTATCCATATAACCAACAACATTGGTGACAGAATTTTTTTCATGTTACAGATTTGTGGCCGGAGTCATTGGCAGGGAACGTATTCCCACATTTGAGAGGATGCTGTGGAGAGTTTGCCGAGGAAATGTGTTCCTGAGGCAGGCTGACATTGAAGATCCTCTGGAGGACCCAACTACGGTTAGCACTGTTTGATAAATAAAAGTTGAGTAGAGAACTAAAGTGATTTCTTTTTTCAGTCCTAACTGACTTTTGTTTCAACAGGGTGACCAGGTCCACAAGTCTGTCTTCATCATCTTCTTCCAGGGAGACCAACTGAAGAATCGAGTCAAGAAGATCTGTGAGGGGTAAGTGACTTGCCAACATTTGTACAATTTTATGAAATGTTCTTATCCAGCAGATCCTTATCTGTGCTTCTACATCCATCTTCAGGTTCAGAGCAACTTTGTACCCATGTCCAGAAACGCCTCAGGAGAGGAAAGAGATGCTAGCAGGGGTGAATGCACGCATTGAAGACCTGCAAATGGTAAATACATTTGAGGAGGACCCGTTACACATTGATGACTCGTTAACACTGAGTTGTTCAAAGATACACTTGAACTGTTTAGTTCTCTTTTCTTTTATAATTCTTTCTGCTTTGTCAGGAAGAACTCTAACGGAAAGTGACAGTGGAGGAAATTTCATAAGGCATGAGGACAACATCTGCTCTTTGACAGTTATTCTCAGCTTCCTGTCTCGTCTCAAAGCCGGATATTTTATAAGCAATTGATTAATGCATGTTGCACAAATGACAGCTCATAGGAAACAGAGCTGTGTGCTTCACTGGCCACTGATATGAATCGTAGATAGTGACTGAGGGTGAGATGAATACTTAAAGGATGTTTGAGATGGTAGTTGGTAATCATAACAGTTCTTTAAGTGACAACAACAGGAGGAGACACTTAAATGTACTGTAAATTTACTAATTGCAAGTCAAATCCTTTTGTCGGCAGAACCTTTCCATAGGAACAACACTGCTGTTATTGTCCCCACAGTGTTGAATTTCTCCCAGGTGAATTGTTGAAGTGCAAGGTAGAGCCCGGGGGAATCCCTCCCTCCTTAAGCTTGGCAAATAAGAACTGTCCTCTAATTATTACCTCCGCCAAGAAGGTTTTCCCCTGTGTCCGTTTATAAGCGGGTTGGTTTGTCAGCTGGATGTACACAAAAACTACTGAACAGATTTCCATGAAACTTGGATGGAGGATGGGTCTCAGCCCAGAATAGACCCCATTAACTTTTGGTGTAGATCTGAATGAAGGGAAGAAATTTGAAGATGTAATTTTGGGCTCTAGGAAATTGTGATAAGCATTTTTCAGTTTTTCTTTACATTTTACGGACTAAACAATTAATTCGCAGATTAGTGGATGATAAAAATAATGTGATCATACGAGGATACATCTGCCTATATGGGTGTTTTACATCATGCCACACAGTCTCGCATATCACAGAAATCGCATTTGTTCAAGTGTCATGTACTCGGATATTATAGGCTCATTGACAGCTGCAGCCACAGAAACAGCTTGCACGAGACAGATACTTGATATTTGACATGCATCCTGTTTGACGAATCAATTGGTATCCTCTCAAGGCCTTACATACGGGAATGAGGATCTTGGTGTTTGTGGATGCAGTGTTATGCTTGTCGCTACGTGGGCACGAGAGTTAAATGACAGAATGGCATGGATGCGGAAGAATGGCCGGCTATTTGGACATCATTCAGTTATGTGTGGGCCATTAAGCCTCTCGACAGCAGGCGAGACTACGCCTGTAGGCAGACAGCACAGAGCTTAAATATCCTGCTATTTGCTGATCATGGGACTCGGCTTTAAATGTGAGTCATACAGCAGCATACCTGAGAATATCCTATATCTCTTTCGGGAAAACCTAAGGGTTTAGACAGCTTCTTTTCAGCATATGACTCAACTGATCAGGCCTTTTTAAATTTAGATTATTTTATAATTCATTGCTGCTATTTAGTTTTCTTGTTATTCTAGCCTTTTCAGTAGCATTTTGATTAATATGTGTACACTGGGCATCGTGACAAGAAGTTTGTCATTTCTAATCAAGAGAAAAATGACCTACCAATCCCTTATTGTACTTCCCGAAAAAACACAGGGTGAACCAGAATGGCAGGACTAGGTGTTGGCTCCCACAGCAGATATTTTTGGCTCCAGGACTGTAGAGATTAGGTTATATAATGTCTGCTATCATGTAGATTTTTTTTTTTTTTTTTTTTTAGAACTTTTAGCCTAAATAAGCTTCAAAATCTTTCTTTAACAAGTGTCCTGGCCAAGATGGGCAACAATAACTATGAGCTGAAGATAAACAACATACCACAGATGACACAAAATCAGAATCAAATAAGAAATGCGATTATAAAATCATGAATAACACTTCTGGTAAAGTCATGTAAAAGATTTCACTCTGACCGCTGCACTCTTGTCTGCCCCCAAAGGTGCTAAACCAGACTGAGGATCACAGGCAGAGGGTCCTGCAGGCTGCAGCCAAAACAGTCAGGGTGTGGTTCATCAAGGTGAGGAAGATGAAGGCCATCTACCACACCCTCAACCTCTGCAACATTGACGTCACTCAGAAGTGTCTGATCGCTGAGGTGTGGTGTCCCGTCTCTGACCTGGACTCCATCCAGTTTGCCCTGCGCAGGGGGACGGTGAGTAACCGAGCACCAGGTAGTCTATGTTTATAGAAAATATCCACTATTTAGTAGGTCCAGTTCATATTTTATCAACACAGTCACACAAGGTGCCATTTTTATTCTTAGAAAGTAGACTCTGGTTCAAGTTTAAGGTTATGTATTGAATGTAGCAGAATCAGTTTGAAACTACTGTGTGTGTATATACTGTGTATAGGGAGTTGTCTGTTATGCTGCTTCTTGTCTGTGCTTGACGGTTGCTAATCGAGGCAACATTCACCACAACTAGAATAACACACTTGAATCTCCAACTGAACTGTCAGCAACACGTTGCATTGTGGGTAATAGAGAGACCAGGTTTGGAAAAGGAAGAAGAATGCTTGGAATAAAAGTATTACTGGATATTTTGTTGTACACACCAACAGAGACCTGGGCCTGTAAGGCATGAAACTGTCTCTACAATCAGTTTATCTCTGAGCTGTTTTTATTCTGCTTATCTCGAAACATGAGGCCGTGGTGTACTGTATCAAGATCTTATCTGTACCACTACTTCTACAATGTTGTCCTGGCAGGCTTTGTGAACTCTGCTCAGATAAATGAATTTCATGCTTTTATTTAATCATTTTTTAAAGAAGACAGTGGTATCAGACCAGATTTCCATTTCTTAAATGTTCTAGTAGTTCATGTCTGTGAAAGCGTATCATATCTTGTGTTTCCTGACATTTAGGAGAAGAGCGGCTCCACTGTGCCTTCCATCCTCAACAGGATGCAGACCAAACAGACCCCACCCACCTATAACAAGACCAACAAGTTCACCTCAGGCTTCCAAAACATTGTGGACGCGTATGGAATTGGCAGCTACCGGGAGATTAACCCAGGTATGCATGTGTTACACCTTTCTTTGCCAGACTTGGTAGACCATCAGTGTTATCCTGCTTCTTTTAAAGGTCCAGTGAGCTGGATTTAGTGGCAACCAACAAAGTACCCTTGTCTCTCCCTCGTCTATGCTTAAAACTAAATACGCACAACACAACAGGCCCTCTCCAGAGCCAGTGTTTGGCTTGTTTGTTCTTGCTCATTCTAAGGTTACAAGAACAGTGCTTCTTAGTTTCAGGTGATTTACATTAATGAAAACATAATTATGAATATCATGTTCCTTTTTTGCCAATAGATCCTCTAAATCCCTCTTAATCTTACACACTGGACCTTTTCTGTTTACCCAGCTGCCTGTAATATTAAATTACAGTCACTCGTTGCCTACTCTGCATCATCACCCATTATCACCTTGTTGGAACATGCTGTATACCGTGACATGTTTCACTCATATGTTGTTTCACCTGCCACACCACCCTCCCCTCATGTGCTGCCTGCCTCCCCAACTCCTCGTCTCCAGCGCCATACACCATCATCACCTTCCCCTTCCTATTTGCGGTTATGTTTGGTGACCTGGGCCACGGGGCGCTCATGACCTGTGCTGCCCTGTACCTTGTGTTGAGAGAGAGCAGGCTGATGTCCCAGAAGAACGATAATGAGGTATGGATCCCATCATGGCCATCTCATCAGCCCCTATCACTATTCCCAGAGCTGTACAGGGTTTGGTGCTTCTGTGGATTTATGTTCATAATTGCAGAGATTTTTCTTGTTTGAGAAACTCAATTTATCTCTCATTGATTGTTTTGTGGCAGATGTTCAGCATGGTGTTTGCAGGGCGTTACATCATCCTGCTGATGGGAGTCTTCTCAATCTACACTGGGATCATTTACAACGACTGTTTCTCCAAGTCACTCAACTTGTTCGGCTCTGGCTGGAGTGTCAGGCCCATGTTTGACGCTAAACCAGGACCCAACTGGACGTAAGTGTCATTTGCAATCACTGACTATTGCTTAAACCTATTGATCACAGGAGGTGTGTTGTAATTAAAGTCACAAAACCAAAAATCATTCTCCTGTTTAGGTTTGCAACACTGAGAGCCAATAAAGTCTTGCAGTTGGACCCAGCATTAGATGGAGTGTTCAAAGGGCCGTACCCCATCGGCATTGATCCGGTGAATATTTTGTTTTGCAATCTGTGTTCTCTTTATTCTTCGAGGTAGAAACGTACTTATTTGTAACTCATTACGTGCTTTAAATGATTATATATTAGATTATATGTATTCATAAAAATGGCTTGTTGAAGAAACCTAACAGTTAATGGTAGTATTTATATAAACTTGCGAGATTGATTGTGATTTAGTATCGCTAAAAGATAAAGCCCACTCTCAATTAAATGATCTTGAACATTAAGTAACGAAGAAAAATGTTAAAAGTATTGTGATATTTGATTTGTCAGTTTCACTCACACTGTCTCCGACTATGTTGTTCCTCAGATATGGAACATTGCCACCAACAAGCTGACATTCCTGAACTCATTCAAGATGAAGATGTCTATTATCCTGGGAGTTATTCACATGCTGTTCGGAGTCAGTCTCAGTCTCTTCAACCACCTGTAAGATCTTCATCCCCATCATCATCATCATACTCGCCTTTCTTGTTTTTTGTTTTTTGTTTTCTTGTTTCTTTGAGTTCGCCAAGGTGACAAAGTGATTGTCTGTGCTTCTCTGCAGGTATTTCAAGAAGCCTCTGAATATCTACTTGGGATTCATCCCAGAGATTATCTTCATGGCCAGTCTGTTTGGATACCTAGTCATTCTGATCTTCTATAAGTGGCTCTCATACGACGCAAGCACCTCCAAGGATGCTCCCAGCCTCCTCATCGCCTTTATTAACATGTTCCTCTTCAACTATAATGACCCCACTAACAAAGCACTTTACAGAGGACAGGTTAGATACCCACATCCATCCTTTTGTCCTGAAATGAATCACAGCAACATAATTATCCTTCTTTAATGTTTTTCTTTCTCTCTGCTTCCCTGAATATGTAGATGGGCATACAATCACTCTTGGTGGTAATCGCCTTGGCTTGTGTTCCCTGTATGCTAATAGTTAAAACTCTTGTTCTGCGGAGACAGCATTTGTGGAGGAAAAACCTGGTAAGATGAAGTAGACTTAAATAACTTATTGTACCCCAGTTAAAAGCACAATATTTAATTATTCATCCCTTTTTAATTTTGTCGATTTGCCCATCTTCTATGACAGGGTACACAGAACTTTGGAGGGATCAGGGTGGGCAACGGGCCCACTGAGGATGAGGCTGAAATCATTCAGCATGACCAGCTCTCGCAGCACTCCGAGGAGGAACCTGAGGTAAAAGAGAACCAGGAGAATAGGATCTACATGTATCTTTGAATAATTCAGTCAGTCAGCCACGGCTGGAAACGGAGAGCTCATCTTTCCACTTCCCCTGTGGGGAATAAAAGCAATTAAATATAGATGAAGGTCCGATGGTTCAAAAAGGTTTAACAGGCTGCCACGCGAAGATTATAGTAAACGCTGTTGAGAGATTCAATTCAGATCTACTGCTCTTAAGCTGCTTGTAAATATAAAGAATCAATAAAAAGAATATCCCGGCTGGTTGTTTGTACATCCTGAAGAGCTTTAAAACTACCAGTAAACAGATTGTGCTGACTTGTGTCTGTTGTTTTATGTTGATCTCTTAAAAGACAAAACTGATATTTTCCCCTAATTTGATCCTAAAATGCCCTGAATGTACTTGTGAGCAGAGTGTTGTCATCCTGTAATGTTGGTTTTGCCCTTCTTTCCTTTTTAAGAGTAACTGCTTTCTCCCCTTACTTTCTTTTCTGTCTGTCTGAATTTGTGTGTGTGTGTGTGTGTCGTCAATAACCAAGCGTTGCCTTTTGTCACCTGCTGTCAAGGCCCACGAGGAGGAAGAGGTAGGACAGGAGCTCACGCTGCACCTCCACCCACCAACATATCCCCTGCATGTTCTAGCATTTCTGTCCCTTTCTGCCCCTCGCTTTGTTGTCTATGTATACTGTCAACCATTGCCTGCTGCTCTTAGCTGTGCCTGTCTGTGTGTGTGTCTGTGTGTGTCTGTGTGTGTGTGTGTGTGTGTGTGTGTGTGTGTGTGTTTGTAAGTGGTAGTCGGTGTTTTCCAGGAGTCACTTGTTGAAACATGGGTTGCAGGCATTCCTCAAGCTGTGGGCGCCAGTAGGGCCGGTGTTTCCTTATAGTTACGGCGTTGTGCATGAGGCATCAGTGGGGCCGCTAATTGTTTGGGTTCACAGGGTCCTAAGACGACGATGCCTCCACTTCTAATTTATTGGTGTCTGCTGATCTCAAGTGGCAAAGGGCTTTCCTGTCAATTACCTGAACAATCATGCACACACAGTTAACCCACATTCCCTCCTGTGTGGACCTCAGAACTGGTTGTAGAGGGGTTATTTCTAGAGGTTCATGCTGAAACGTGGTTATATTTTGATGTTACATTTCTGTCCAACAGTTTAACTTTGCAGATATGGCAGTGCATCAGGCGATCCACACCATCGAGTACTGCCTGGGCTGCATCTCGAACACTGCTTCCTATCTCAGGCTGTGGGCCCTCAGCCTGGCTCATGCACGTATGTCACACTTGTATCATTGAGGCTTGCCTACAAATTACTACAGCAGTTTGTTATGAGAAATAGACATACACTCAAATGAAATGCAGGGCCTCTCAAATCTGTGTGCTGTCTTTGTCCTGTGCACAGAGCTGTCAGAGGTGCTGTGGTCCATGGTGATGCACATTGGCCTTTCCTCCAGAAGCTTCGGAGGCTTTTTCCTTCTGGCCATAGTCTTTTACTTCTTTGCTGTTCTCACAGTTGCCATTCTTCTTATTATGGAAGGCCTGTCAGCCTTCTTGCATGCCCTGCGACTGCACTGGTAAGTTGTGTAATTGTTTTGTATATTGCTCTTGTTTATTGGTATGTGTATTTCATTTGCTTTCTTTTTTCACCCATTAATGTCAATGTTGATCTCAGTTTCATGTGTTTTTATCAGTTGAGATTATTATATTTAGTTTTTAAAGTTTGAAAGGGTGTTGATTCATTTATTTTTGCACCTATGGTTGATGTCTTAGATCCAGTGTACAGTTTTGCGCATCTTATCATCGTTCAGAAGTTTTATACATAGTAAGCATTAAAACTGAGCAAAACTAAGTTCCTGTACACTGGATTTACTATTTTTTAAAGAGGACTTCACTTGGGCCAAAGGACAGTATTGTAAACCACAGAGCTATAGCTCCATCTGCAGGCTAGTTTTTAACTTAACAGTTTCTCAGAAGACTATCCTGGGGTGCATAGAAACAGAGATGAGAGGCTACTCGTTCTGTTGGTAATTTTACACAGTAGGTGACCATTTCAGCCTATGTCTTTCAACTTAAAGAACCAGGACCAGCTTCTTTGTATTAAAAAGGTAAAATAATTATTTAAGCGACACACTTAGTGCTCAAGGTGTAAATTGAAGTGTAAATGACAGCCGTTTATTTGGAAAAAACTTTTAAAAAAACAAAGTCAAAGTTGAGCACAGGTCCTGACTGTAAAAATGGTATCAGAGTGAGGAATTAGTTTGTATCAAAGGTGCCCTAACTTTTTCCCTCAGAGGACCTAAACTGAAACTTAATAATGGGCCAGGAGCCAAAAGCAAAAATCTTTTGTATTGTAAAGATGCAAAATGATACTTGGATCAGTGGTACATACATACATACATACATACATACATATACATAAATATGTATGCGTATGTATGTAAATATATATAACCTCATAATAAAACAGTACAAACATACAAACATTATAATGCTTATTTTAGTTACACTGTCGAGAATTCCCTACAAATTATGTAATGACACATTCACAGCATGAGGGTGTGTCTGACCGTCAACAATGGTGTGTCCCAATTAGAAGTTCTCCCACTCCCTTTCCTGGCCTGTGGCCTTGAACATGTCTGGCTGCAGTTGGTGTGTGTAGACACAGTGCATTTTTCCTGCATGTGTGGTGTGCAGAGCAGTCTGCGACTCCTCTGTTGTCCCCTCATTAATGTCTTTGTCTGGCCTTGCTGAATGTCATCCTGGCTTTTAATCCACTGGTACATTTCCAGGGCATGCCTGTGTTGCATCCACGTTTCTCTATAATTACCCTTTACACAGGAATGCTGGGTGACTCGGCTTTCACTAAATGGCCCTCAGGGACTTTCAGGTGCAGTACATTGTATGCAGAGAAGCTTATATAAAACACCAATTATAATATTTATTTTTAGTTTGTTAGCCAAAGTAGAGGTGGTATTATTCCGTCCAGAGATTTTCTATGCGATACCCAGGACTCCTTAACCATTGAATACTAAGTAAATGTAGACACATGACAGAATCCATTACCTACAAAAGTAGTAAGATAATGTTTATAATTGCATAAAAGAATCTAAGTTTATCAGTGGGTTTAAGATCAAATGTGGCCAGTGACTTTTGTGGTTAATTCAGTATTTATAAGACGGAAGTTATCATGAAGTTTTAACATCAAAAGCACAATTTTTGAATTATTCCTGTGTTTTTGCAAGAAAATTGCTGTTGCAGTTTTGATACGACAATCCCCTCCTCGCCTGATTTCATACACCAGACAGACTATGGAATGGCAGGTATCCGTGACTCCTCAGTTAAAAGGTCACCCAGCCGTCATTTAGCATCGGCCTTTTAAAAATAGAGCCTGATCATTTTCCAGAAGGGAAGAAGCTTAGGTGTCTGGTCCCAGGACCGGGTCCAGAAGCAGGGATGTAGACATGAGCCGGTGTAGTTGGGTTCAGACTGTGGAATGAAGAGCATGGGTCACCAGTCTCAACTGCCCTGCTCAGCATTACCCAACCCGACAGCCAATCACCACTGTGTCCCCATGTTATTGTACGAGACGCTTCCTGGTCATTGTTTTTCTAATTGGATCTTTATTTTTTGTACAGGGTGGAGTTTCAAAACAAGTTTTACTTAGGCCAGGGCTTCAAATTCCTCCCCTTCACCTTCGAAAGCATCCTGGACGGGAGGTTTGAGGAATGAGATCTGACCGCTTCTCCTCTTCTCTTAATGTCACTTATCTCTTGATAATCTGTGTGGTGTTGAATAGTGATTTTTGTGTGTGATGCAGTTTCCGGGTGTTACCACATCTACAAGAGGGACACTCCAAAAGATTATCTGTCCGACTGCCATTTGTTTTAAACTTCTCATCACTTTTTAGAATTGATACCGAAATGTGAAACATCTGCTCAGAAATTACTATTCATTCATTCATTCCTGCGAGAAAAATAGCATTATCTGTTATCTGTCTTGTCTTAGCAAAGTTTTTGTTGTTTCTGTGTTGTGTTTAGTTTAATATTATTTATGCAAATTGTTCCTTTATAAAACCTGCATTGTTTTCTATGTGGCAGTGTTGCACTACCAGTCATAAATAAGTTCTCTTATGTGCAGATGTCTTGACTGATTATGTGGACAGAAGCTTATTCAGAGTAAAGTGATTCCTGTCTGTCTTTTCCACGTTGTTGTATCAAGATTATCTCTTTCTCGCTGCATTGGCATTGTTCTTCAGCAATGATCAACATCTTGTGCACTGAGCACCTATTTGATTTCAAAAACACCTACTTTGCACACAGATGCCTCTATTACACTGCATACTGACCTCACATTCTGAGCTGTAAAGGGAATACAATTAAACTAGCGTCAAGATGTCAGTGGAGATAAAGTGAACGTTTAATCTCGTGATGTGACATTGCCATAAGGGGGCGTCCCTGTGTTCACTGATCTGTTCAGTATCGAGCATGAAGGGGAATCTAAAGGTGGAAGTTCTTTAACAATCCAACGCACTTAATTGGTTGATCTGGTTAAAGTTTTTGTTCCTTATGCTGATGTCAATTGTATAAATTGAAAACAATTGTAAAGTTTGAAATGTCATTGTCACAGAAGGGAGTAAGAACAGCATGCAGCAGACATATTCAAGTAGAGTTCATTCCTCAAATCATTTAACAACCACATTAATTGTGCATCTCTGTCTCAATAAATTGGAAAGAGCTGGATCAAGTTGTGCTTTTTGTTTTGTCTTCTCTCTTATGCTTTTTATTTGCTTAATCTACAGCAGTGATTGAAGAAGCATCCAGAGCCTTAACACTACTAGCCTTTATTATTAACAAAAATAACGTGGAATATGAAAAGTAAAAGTGCTCATAGTGCTCATATAATTGAGTCCTAAAAACTTACTTTTGGAATTTTATTTATTTATTAAATCAGCTCTTGTTTATAAGTGTCCCATAAATATTTGTTTGTAGCTTGAAACAAAGAATAAAGCAAATGACATGTTAGAAAAACACAAAAAGTTAAAGACTAAGAGTTAAAGACTGTTAGACAGAAAAGTTCAGACTATTTGTACAGCACTGGCAGATCTTTTGAGGAAACCAGACAACTCAAGGACTCATTTTATGAACTGATCATGTATTTTGTACTGTATGTACACTCTTAATCTGCAAAACAGTAACAAAATGTTCACTTTTGTGTCTTTAAATCTACGCTATTCCTCTCTGAAGTGCGAGGGGTAGTAACAAGTTACTCAAAATTTCTCTCAACAACAGAACTTGAAGAAATGTATTGAATTACTCAACACCATTGATCTGTAGGGGTCGCTACCTGTCATATAAATAAGATTGCAAAAACTATTTTAAATCCATTTTAAAATAAAAATACCACAGACATTGTAGGTCTAGCAGATTTGGTTGTCAGTGTCTTGTAAAACCTCCTGGTGGTGCTGTAGAGCCATTTATGCACTTGCAGGGGTCCATGAGAAATGAGTGTTGTGTTTTTTGTCCCGTTAGAAGTTTGAATAAAAGCACTTATAGTCGTCTGTGACAGATGAATTGTTAGTATTATTTCGTGCCTGAGTGCTGCCAAACTTTGTGCCTGAAATAGGATACCAGGCATTTATTTTGGCAAACTTAAAGGAAATTACCCATAAGGACTTTTACTGCAATATAAATAAATGTACTGTTATGTATTTTGTGCATAATGGGCCTTTTCTTTAACACGTCACTTATCATTGAGTAATCGTCTGGGCTCCCTCAGTCTAGCCGTCCACAGGCAATTATGTTATGAGTCTAAATAGAAGTATCCACTTGTGCCTCCACCCAAGAAAACATTTAGCATTACACTATTTAATTATTCATTAATCAGAAGTGATGTAAGAAATACTCGGATTGTGTTCTTAAGTAAAAGTAGCAACACCACAGTGTAGAAATAATCTCGTACACGGAGTCATGGATTAAAAAGTACCGAAAGTAAACATTCTCATTATGCACAAAGGCCCATTTCAATCTGTAGTAACTACTGACAAGTTATTAAAAAAAACAGGAGTGTGAAGTGAATATATTTGCCTCTGAAATGTAGTGTAGTAGAAAATATAAATACTCATGTTAAGTACAAGTAACTAAATAATGAACAAAAGTACTTGAGTATATGTACCACCATTGTTATTCAACCCAATAAAAATTTAAAGTGTGCTGTATAAGGTTTTTTGAGGCGCCAACATAAAGTCGAAAACAGTGCCTCATCCTCACAGCACCTTGGGAGGCCTCACTATAAAAAGCAGCCGCTCTGAGATGAGGAACATCATGTTCTCTATGCTGTGTATTTTTTCAATGGAGATGGCTGCCATTAGCCACAACAGCCCAGTAAGTAATAATAGAGCTCTTTATTTATCTTGCAATTTTTTTTTGGTGAAGCTCATTTAATTTGATATTTCCCAGCGTGTCATGTATAACCAGGGGTGAGGGCAAGCTTGCATAAGAGCCCCAGAAATCCTGCTGTGTTTACACTTCCAGGGACTTTTACGCTGCACTTTCAAAGCATGAACCCCAACGAGACCGAGCTTATTATTTTGCTCCTCTATCTAAGGCAAACAGTAAGTGCACTTTAGTTTGGCAGAAAAGTGTCTCGAGGAATGTTGTGTGTCTTGTAAGGTTATAGTAGATTTTTCTTTGGGATAACAGAGATGCTTTTGCAGCTGCTGTAGTGCTGCAAGTATTGGTGTCCTCTTGAGCCAGGCACTGAAAAACAACAGTTTGGGATGTTGTATCACCAAGTTAGAAACAGCTACACCAATGCTAACTATTGATCCAGAAATCACTTATGTTTATTTGTAATTATAATGTAGAAAACACCTGTCATACTAATCTAATAATACTGTGAGTCATTAGTCTCATACTACATGTTTAAAGGACCAGTGTGTGGGATTTAGTGGCATCTAGCGGTGAAGATGCAGATTGCATCAAACAAAATCATCTCACCCTTCCCACATTGAAAGCTTTAAAGGTGCAATATGTAAGACTTGACAGGTAACTGCTGCTAACTTTAGCTACCATTAACTAGTTAGCTGAGTTAGCCGTGCAGACAGCAATCCAGACTGGAGGTTTGGTGCGACGGGGGGAGTGTTGGTGTCTAGCACAGGAGCTTTTGACCCGGAGGGGACGGGGCTAGCTGGTTAGCAAAACACTAAAAACACCAAAGTCCTTCTTGACAGCCAGTGATTGATTTGTCCATTCAGGATCACTGTAGAAACATGGTGGTGCAACAAGGAGCCGCTCCCTCTGTAGATATCAAAATCTCATTCTAAGACAATGGAAACACAATTATTAGTTTCAGGTGATCATGCACTAATTAAAACATTAGTTTCATTAGATCGTCATTAATCCTACACACTGGACCTTTAATGAACCTACAAGGAATCTTTCTTCGCCCTGTTCTTGCTGGCATGACTCAAACTTCTCTCACATCTCTGTGGGATGACAGACTGATGAGAAGGATTTTTCCTTTAAGGCACCGTGCACTCTGCAGCTGCAGAATAATATTGATGTTCTTTTCTTCTTCTGTTTTCCACCCACACACATTTTCATGCCCGGCGTTAAACTTCCAGACAAACAAATGATGATAATCAAAGACGGCCTCACATCACATGCCACTGCGCTGTTGTTGTGGAAGAAATTGTGTCTTTTATGCAACATTGCAATGCGTTTGACACAGATTAACAAAAACAGGGTAAGAACAGATGAAAAGTCATTTATAAAAATAAAAATGAATAAGGTAATTCACAAAAACCTGGAAAAACTGATCAAAGACGGGCCCTTTTTTTCCTTTTTTTGTTTGATTCTCAGTGTAAAAAGGGCTGAGACATCTTATCCTTCCGAGGTCCTGATCTCACTTGACATTCATCTGCAGCCCAGTAAAAATAAGGCCTGTCATGTGGTGAGGACAGGCTGTCCTCACCACAAGTCTGTATCTGACTGACAGAGAGTGTAAAGCTGTTTGTGCAGACTTGACTGACAGGCAGGTCCATTCAGCTAATAGAAGGCCCAGGTGAGTCTGGGACAGCGGAAGCCGCTCTTTACTCAAAGGGCCTGTACCTTTCCACACTACTGGGATTTTATTACCAGGTCTCCAGATAACATTGTTCCTCAAACAGCTTTCCACGACCCGTCTGACCTCCAGCTATTGTTTCCAGGCTCTTTTTTCACACGCTGATTTGGCCGATTACACCAGGAAGCTTCAAGACAATATGAAAATTTGACAGGAATGACAAAGTTGAGCACACACTCACGCACAAACATGCACACGTCTCCATACCTCTGTGGAAGAGAGTTACATAACACAAAAAGCCAGCAGAGCAGAAAAAATGAGGAGAAAGAAAGAAAGAAAACAAGTAATCACATAAAAAAGATGTGACAGTTGACTTTTCGACTAATTAATCGTTCCAGGCTCCAGCAAACCTTGAAAAATATTCCTGGAGGCAACAACTTCAACTGAAAAGTCACCGAATTCAGGAGCAAGACATGTTTGTTTTTCATTGTGTCAAAATCTTTAACCGCACCCAAAGAACTCATAATACCAACACATCAACAGGTGGCAGCTCACCCACGCTGCCAACACAGATTAACTTACGCTGCTGCCAGAGAGAGCCTTATTACAGATACAAGAATTTCTTGAGAACAAGTCATTACAGTCAGACGATCATCATTCACCTGCCTCTGACAGCCAAGCATGCTCTCTAAATTAAAGGAGAGTCATCCACTAAAATAAACAAAGCCACGCTATCGAAATGGCTCAAGGGATGGGAGTGACGGTCTGCTGGTTGACTCATCAGTCTGGTCCAGACTGAAATATCTCATCAGCTATTTGAGGGATTGTCATGAAATTTTGTACATATTCATGTTTCCCTCAGGATGAATTGTAAAACTGATCGTCTTTTCATCGAGCGCCTTCATGATGTAACAATTTCCATTCGTCCAACACTTTAGTTTATGACATTCTCGTCAGCCTCAGCTGTAATTTGGTTAAGTGCTTAACCAAGTCTTCACGGCCAAAGTGATGTCACACCGTCCGACACGTGCCGTGAGTGTTTGCCTCTCCCTGCTCAACCGACATTTATGCCGATGCGGATTGCTGGAGAAAATTGAGAACCTCAAGGAGCTGCTGGTGGCCAAAGTGAGGAGTACTGTTTTGGAGTATAAAAGCTTCAAACGCTTCCTATTCACGACTCTGTGTCACCTCCTGTCTGTGCAATGGTTAGTGTGGAAAGCATGAGTGAAGCTTGAGAAGGTGAACATGGTTACACCTGCTAAACATCAGCATTTTGCATTGTGAACATATTAGCATGCAGCCTCACAGAGCGCTAGCATGGCTGTAGACTCCTGTTTAATGTTGTAATGAATCCTAAACTTTTCATCAAAACAGCACATTTACCTGTCAAAGATTATATTATTTAATATCTTTCCAAAAAGGACGTGATTGTGTCAGGAATGTATCGTTGTTAGTGGTGAAATAAGAGCCATCATGATGCCAAAGAGGAGTTCTGTGTTGATTATTACATTATTTTATAAACAAATATGGACATAGTAATGAAAGAGGGAGAAAAACCTATTAACCTATCCCTGACGTAAAGCACGTGCCTTGATCCTTAAAGTAGGTACTTGCCTGTGTGTGCTACACATAACTCCCTAATCCGGTACTGTAGTAAACAAGGAGAGCGCTGTGGGTTGAAAATCAAGAGCTCGAAAAGATCCAGACCACTAGAATCTGTTCCTCGTCAGCCTGAAAACCTGGACTCCCTCCCAAGCTTGTAGCGAGTCAGCGGACACAGTTCACTGTGGGTACTCTGCCGAGTGTGTGTGTGTGTGTGTATAATCTACAGTTTAAGTACATGTGAGTGGCCATTCGCGTGCACCGCGTCCTGCAAATCCAAACAACAGAACTGCCAGTGTTTTTGTTTTCTCTCCATGAGCTTACCCACAATGAAATTGAACCTTTTTTAGGACTAATTTAGCAGTGTCCCTTATTTTGGTTTGGTTTCTCACACAGCTTTCGAGTTGAAAAGTTCTCTCTGAGCTGAGTGTGCCCATTGTGTGGCTTTGTGAGTATGATGTGTGCCATTAGTGCCCCCATGTCGACGGAGGTTGTAGTCACCGCAGACAGGGGAAAACAGGCGGCAGCATCAGGTCGTGCTACTCTTTGTTGAGAATGCTTTTGTTGTTCTTTGACCGTTTCCAGGGACAGAATAAATAGCTCTGCTTAACCAAAGGCATTTGCCTCCCTCGCTGCTCTGAATGCACCAGCATGAGAAACATATTACCAGCGGTTACGAGTGTTTTGCCTTCCCTGGAAATGCTCTCTCTTACTTTCTGTTTTTCTTTTGCAGGCATTGTTGGGACACGTGAAAGAAATGTTCTCCATCGTTTGTCCCGGTCAACACCTGGGAAGCAAACGGGGAGAATTTCAGCCAGGCTTTCTATTTGCCACGGTTGGTCTTATCTCTATGAAAAACCACGGCATTTTTGGGATTAAGAGGCAGAATCTCAGGTAAATGTGAGGATTTGTTTCTTGTTTTCATCCTCTTAAGGTCGACTTATATCAGCTACTGATATCCATCAGCATCAAGAGGCCGTAGTCCCTGAATTTATTGTTGGCTTTATGCGGATCGTTTAAAGATCATAAGGTTGGCATCAAGGTCGACGCTGGAATGTAGCAGGAGGTCAGAGCATTGAGGATATCAGCTGAGCAGATTCCTAAAGGGATGAAATATTTCTTTATTATTAGCCATACATCATCATTATCAGCTTATATGGCTACATTTCTAAAGGGCAGAAACAGTTGAAAATAAATGATTAACAGAGTTGGAGAGGGAGGCTGTTGCAGGTTTTCCAAAACCCTGGAGGATAGACGTTTTTTTTTTCCCCAGATCCCCTACACACACACACAGGGTGTTCTCTGACATCAGTGTGCTTCATAACAGCGGTATAATCAGGAACATAAGCGTAAAGGAATTTCCACATTATATAAGGTGCAAGCGGACCTACTTCTGAGAAAGCTGGTGTACTGAGAGAGATCTAGAGATAGTCCGATTGAGAGAGACAGGAAGAGTGAAAAAACATGACAGCTAGAGGAGACACAGAGAGGCAACCGAAGCAGATGGAGAGTGAGGAGCTGGGAACACTTCATTTATGTCTCACTAGTGGTGGAAACAGGCCAGTCATGGAGGCAGCAGGTTGGCCTAGAACATAAGAACGGGATAAATACAAAAGGGAACTCCAGTAGTAGGACATCTAATTATATACACATGTGTACTGGTTAGAATACAAAGACAGATCCAGTTCAGGCATCATGAAAGGGTCAAACTATTTGGGACAAAGTGCCACACACAGTTGGAAAAAGCAGAACAAGGGGTGAAGTACAGAGCACCACGAAGCACCACACCACATGTGCGACAAAAAATACCCAACATGCTTTTAACTGAAAGATGAAGAGAAAGGGGATCATAAAAAACAAGATTATGACTCAACAGCCATGCTAGCAGTGCTGTGAGGCCATGCTTTGCTGTAAATGCTAATACCAGCGTGCTGACATCTCAAAACGAGCCCACATGACAAGTACCAGCCTTTGAAGCCAGTTTTGCAGAGTAGCCAAAACGTGTATTTACACGTGATGCACGGGGACCCAAAGAGACTCTTGCCCCATTGGTTTACCACATTAGTCCACAATAAATCATTTTAAACCTTTTCAAGATAGGGAAGTTAGCCGTCTCGGCTAGCAGAAGTTTCTATTGGGACATCTGATTTTTTTTGGCTTCATGTGGCCTAGAGCAGCTTTTGTAAGAATGAACCGGGCTCCGCCTGACGCTGTATCCAATCCTCATTTTACATCCAGCTTTGGGTTCGCAACAACCCGAGCGAGCAAGCCAAAGCATCAGTGATTGAAGACCTCTGGATGATCAGAAAATTACATTTTGTTGCTCTACTAAGTGGATATAATGTTTATATTCCATGTTCACTATCTTAGTTTGGCATGTTAGAACGCTAAATGATTGAAAATTAGCATCTGGGAATTGTCTGTACCAAATTTTGTGCATCCAGTGGATGTTGAGATATTTCATGGAATAAAACTGACTTAAAACTTTGAAGTGCTCATGGCGCCAGAGGAAAAGCCAAAGTCATTCATCCTCTGAGCACCATGGATATCTCTACTGTTGGAATCCATCAAACAGTTGTCAAGATTAAGCAGTTAAAGCCAAAAATGTAAATATATTTCAGTCTGGACCAAAATGGTGGACTGACAGACTGACGCTGCCAAATTTAGAGCATGACGCAGAGAGGTTAGAGACATTTGGAAAGCTGCAAATTCTCTTACGTAACCCATGCAAAATACTCTCTGTGCTGTCTGTGTTGCTATTGTGTACGTCTATTATTTGACACTATCTGGCTGCGTGTGGTACTTTATGTAAAATATATTTAAAAAAATGTAATTCAGATATTTGACTATGAGGAAGATAAGTGCTTTACATAAACAAATATTCAATTACAGTCATAAATCCATTTTTGTTGTGCCAGTGGCACATGGATGGAAAAAACACTTAAAATTTCCACCAGCTGTCAAACAATTTTTGGTTATGTAACTGAACGTTTTGACCTATGCAGTGTAGAATGTAGCCTTTCCAGCCTCCCAGGAGGTTAACATTTTGAAATCCCAGTTCTTGATTTTCACTAACCCCCAGGGATGAATGTGTTATGACTGGAGGTGCTGACAGACTTGTCTTCAGGATGTGCGGCTGGTTAGCATGTGATGAAACTCCTGTTGAGTGCCCACAGCAAAAAACATCTCACAGCCCAGCAGATGTCAGACACCAGGTTTTGTAAAGTGCAATCACTATTTGTTTTATTAATGTTAACTGTTTTGCTTTTCGTTGCACGGACTCAAGAGAGATAAATGGACCACACAGAGTTCTGCGCCTCACTGGGTGTTTAAAAGCACTACCTGATAACCCTAGAAAACCATTAAGCACGACCTTAGTTCAAGCCACAAAGATTGTTGAGAGCAGGTTGTCACAGTAAACTTTTTGTCTGCTCGTTGTATTTGTTTGGATCTGCAGAAGTGCTTTCAGATTTTGTGGAGCTCTCACCGACAGCACAGATTGTCTCCACATCTGTCTTAAATCATCCCCTAATGGTCACCTTAAATATCAAAGTCACATCAACTGATGCTAAGAGTCCCTCTAAGAAACAACCACTTCATCAAGCACTTCATAACTGGGTATGTTTATGTGTGTCCATGTTTAGGGCGAGTGTAGCGTGAAAACAATACTACCCCCCACTGAGAAAACAACCCCACAATGAGGCTATAGGAGGGAAGAGAGGCATAAAGGACAAGGTTTGAAAAAAGGATGGAGGCCAGTTATGAACATTTCTGGCATTCCTCAGCAGGATTTTCTTCAGGGGAAGCGGTCGGTCCAGCCAAGAGCCACCGGAGCAGGACCCTGCAGGGAGCCCCGCTTTCTCAAAGCAGAGCTGAACTGGCTAAGTGCCGACCGCAAGAGGAAGAGCACATTAAAGCAAGCATTCAGGATATTGTCAGGGAGGGATATTGTTTAACCTGACACGAGTAAACAAGCACAAGAGTGTGCATGAGAAAGAAAGACAGAGAGAGAAAGAAAATTTACTACAGTGGAAAGCATTACTCTGTTCCTCTTCACAGGATGCTGGCATTTCCTGTTCAGAGCGGCTGCTGGATATTTATGGAAGACTGGCCCAAGAGAGGATTTTTATGCTCTTTATGATACTCTGTTTCTTGAAATAGACATGCTGAGAGGAAAAGCAGATGCTTCGCATGTGATTGGGTCCAAACATAGGTAATCTGTTTTGATATGAGATCTGCTTTTCTTCTGAGTACAACTGCAGGTAATCTATCAGCGTCAGGCAAAGAGAACCACTGAGCTGTATATATAAAATACAAAAATAATATCCAAAGAGTCATCTCATTGCAAGGGGTCGCGAGATGATTAACAAGAGAGAGAATAAGAGGGAAAGAAACCCCGAAACTGCCGTTACACGAGACACAAAGGTAATCAAATGAAACAATCTGAGCATGGAATTTTCATCTTTGGTTTAACGACTAGGCCGCCTTAGACATAACCTCTGATGAGAGGTTGCAAGTAGACATTGCGTCACTTTAAAGGGTCAATAAGCAAAGCAGTTAAAAACCACTTTCCTAGAGGGTACTCAGTTTTGTTGAAATTGTTAAATGCCAGTGAGTGCAATTGAATTACATACAGCAGCTGAATTCTGCAAGATCAGAGATCCCCTGATAATTTACATCCTTCACATTTTATTTTCATGAATTTGGCATCATGAAAAAGGGCGAATTGACTTTTGATTGAAGATATTCAGCTGGGAGTTTGCGGTGTCAATTTGTAAGTGAGAGGGAATGATACAACCATGCTAGCTGGTGGCTTTGAAAGGCACGAAGACAAAGCCGGGCTTTGAGCTAAATGCTAACATGCTGATGTTAAGCAGGTAGGCCTGTAATTATGTTATAGTTTGGATTAGCCTGTTAGCATTTTAACATTTACTTATTAGCACAAAACAAAAAGTACAGCAAAGCCTGTTGGGAATGTCAGTGATGTTGCAGGTATTTGGCCATAAACCTAATATTGGTTGATTGTGTTTATCTGCTGGTGGCACTAGAGCAATAGTCAGGGGATCACCTAAAATTGCCACTTGGCAATCGATCCATCAGTTGGTGAGATATTTCAGTCTCAAGCCAGCAGGTAACATAACTAGAAAATGATTTATTGGCACAGATTGTGTAGATGAAAAGCAAACCTGGATTGTGTTGAATTTCTGTGTGTGAATCTAGAATCAACTCTTAAATTAAATTAAGATGGAACATTTTTTTTTATCCCAAGAGAAATTAGAAAATGTTAAGTCAACTGCTTGGATTGTTAGATTTATTTTCCATTGTTGCTCTAGAAAACAATCACACACAAACGGAAGAGTTTGATACAAAATGCACATGTATTTTTCTTCATTACATTTTGCAATGCATGCCATCAACATTTATTCATTTTAACATAAACGTCCACAGGGACAAGTGCAAACCTGCCTGAAATTCTTGAGCAGAAAAAACAACACAGGAATAAGTAAAAGTTAATGTACAAAATAAGACATGATATAATGATGTTAACATTCATACACTATTAAAAAAAAACACAACAATCTTTTCAGATTAATCTTAATACTAACTCACAATATACATTTCAGTTCTTATTTTGACAAATTCTTCCCAGTTTCTCTGCTCCCGAGCATCCGAAGGCAAACATCACATATTTATACAAATCTTCAGTTGACCATCATTGTTCATCTATGACTTGAATTCTTGCTTTCAACTCCCGCCGTTCCCTCTTTCCAAGACTGATGTTCTCGCAAAATCTGATGAGCACGAAGTCAAGTGGCAACCTCGCAGTTAAGTACAAATAAAAACTTGTGCAACTTGTGCAATAGCAAACAAAACAAACAAAAAAAAAATGGACAAAGAAAAATAATATTAACACAGAAGTGAGGTTGAAAAATTGGCACTTTGTGAAAAAAAAAAAAAAGGTAACATGACCAAAACAGTGGGTGGTGAAAAATGGTTATATCTACAGTACATTGTGAGACAGCTGACTGTGCTTGATGAGCCTTTGGTTTCTTATGATAACATGGAAGTCCAATAACAACATAAAAAGTGCTCAAGATTGTCCTAAGAATGCTACTATTTCCATTTTAAACTCAGGCATTGATGTGGCTTTGTATATTTAAGGGGGTGAAGTGGTATAACAAACACACATAAATAAACACACACAACAGTGGAACAGTTAACGTCTGGCTTCAGCGTATGTGCTGTCCTTTTGCTTTAACTCTTCTGTTAAGAACAACCATCTGTCAAAACCCTTAACTTCTTTCAACAAAACTCATCACAGAAGGTATGTCTGGGTCAGCTGAAGCATAACTTGTTTTGATGAGAGCACTCAGTGAGTGAAGTCATTTCCCAAGGAAGCGGCAGGCTGCCTCTTTTCTGAAACCCAGTTCAAAAGGCTAATTGGGTAAAAAGAGAAACCAGTGTGCGTGCAGGGGTGAATTAGCCACAGTGTTGAGCTAACCCCAGTTCAGTTCTGTCACTTTTAAGGCAGCAGTGCAGTCCTGCGACAAAGTCCTTGTGTATCTTCTCCCACTTCTTTCTCCTCTCGCATTCCTTCCGTGCAATCATAAATCAGCACGGAGTGGCGTGTATTATTCAAATGCACACACACGCACACACACACAGAGGTATCAAACTACACATAGCCCAGCTCACAGACATCACAGCAGTAGAAGCAGCCAGCAGCAGGCATACAGCATCCATATAGCATGGCCCTGAGTCAGATCAAGACCAACAAGCTGCAGGCTCACTGGCTTTCAGCGTCTGCTCCGTGGAGGTTTGAATTTGATCAATCTCTCTCCATCTGTGAGACATCGTTCAGCAGATCAGCTCCTGCTGTATCTCAGGCCGTGTGGGAAAGGGCGGCTCGCTGAAGGAGAAGGCGTCACGACCCGTCTTCAACTCACCCTGGCCCGGGCACATGAGGTATGACCCGATCAAGTCCAGCTCAGGTGAGGGAGCTGGGCTCTCGGGCTCCGACTCCGACTGGCTCGTCTCCGGCTCATCCAAAGAGGACGCCGACCCAGCATGGAGGTGCGGGTGGGAGTGGGGATGAGGGAGCGAGTTCAGCCAGGGGTGGTTGAGGCTTTCTTCAGCCGTGGCTCTCTTCCTGTACACACAAACACAATAACATTGAGGATGAGTGGAAATTCCCGAAGAGTTTACATAACCGATGGATTGCCTGGATCTTCCGATTTACTCAATCTGTTCTCTCGGAGACGTCGGCCATATTTCTTTTCAACATTTGGTACGGAAAACCACAGAAAAGCACTTTCTTGCTCTCAATTCTTTCCCCTACATCTTTCAGCGATTACTCAGACACTGAGGAATCTTCCACTTTTTCCAACCCTACCAGTTAATCTGCTGCAATTAAACGATACTGACTGGAGATTATGGCTCTGACACATTAAGTATTGGAGGTTTGAAGCAGAATTAGGGTTAGAGTTAAGTGGTGGTGGTTTCATAGCTTCCCTTAAAAATCCCCCTTGTTTAGCTTTTCTTTTCTTTTTTTTACGTGGTGACACTGTTTGGTGTCAAAACTGGCCTAAAAGATTTCTTTTTAAAACCCGGTGAGTTAACAACCACCAGCTGCAACAGAGGAAATAACTTCTCGCTTACGTGACGTCAATCTTGTGACCACATACACTCATTCAGACGTGTGCGGATGTACTTCCGTGCTGGTGTGAACCTGACTCACATCCTTCGCGTGCAATTCAGCTCAAAGTGATGCTGATGCAAATCTTTTAGTTTTAGCTGGAATGAGAGCATCTGATCAGATCTAAGTCTTTACTGTAAAGAGCCTCACCTGGGGTTTTTAACCAACATGGACTTGATGAAGTCAACAGCCAGGGAGGAGATCCCCTCGAATGTGTCCTGCGAGTAGTCGATGTTGACTTGGGAGATGTTGAGGAATGTCTCCTGCTTGTCGTCACCCAGGAAGGGAGACTCGCCCGTCAGCATGACGTAGGTCAGGACCCCGATACTCCTGTTAGAGAAAGAGGAACAAAGAGCAAGAGGTTATGAGGAAATCTGTCTTCTCTGATGGTTACAGAATCTGTGTTGCGACACACTTGGCTGACTTCCACTGTATCGCTGTAGTCATTAATTAACTGCAAGAAGCAAGAATGATCTTGTGGTCAAAGGTCTAGACTGTCTTTTGCACATTAGGGAGGTGATGTCTCTGTCTTGAATATGTCTTTGTTCCCAGGAGAAAGGCACAGACTAATTGAGTTCTGCATAGCACCCACTAACATGAGTGGAAATAGACTCATTAACCACGGCACTTACCACATGTCTGTCGCAGTGCTAATGGGTTCATAGCTCAGGATCTCGGGTGCTGCAACATAAAAAAACATGGCCCCAATTAGTCATGATAAATGGCACTCCGACTGAGAAGACACAGGTGATTCTGGGTATTCTGGTGCTGAGAGCAGGACTCACCCACATACTCTGGGGTGCCCAGGATCTCCCTGACTTCTGTGATGTTGTCCATACGTCTGGACAAGCCAAAGTCCACAATACGAATATCCCCCAGAGGTTTGGCACTCGTCAGCAAGATGTTCTGGGGCTGGAAAGTACAGACGCTCAGATTAGACATAGGTTCGTTACATAATGACTATTCAAGACGACTGAGGTCATTAATTACATGTCAGTGTGAATGAGTCAAAGCATTTGTGGTAAACGGTCTGAAGAGGATTTAGGGTCTGGTTCATCAGTCAGCATCTAGCTGCTCCTCTGACATCATCCTCTAAGCCTATCAGTTAACACTGTAAACAGGTAGGATGTCTCTGCCAACCACTTTGATGGGTCGAAGGTTTGTGTGTGCCAATACTGTAGCGTACGTCCAACTGTGCTTAATCCTGGGGAAAACTGGCCTGATGCCAGAGTTGGTTTGAAACTCTAAAGATAAACACATGAGGAGAAGGGTCAGGCCTGGGCCAGTACAGTCAAACCTCAGGAGTGGCTGAAGGGTGCATGAGAGTCACCTCTTGGAAACCCTTAACCTCACACTATGTTATTATATACCAAAATATTTTAAAGCATCAGTCTGATGTATTTCAACTGATCATTTAATCTACAACACATGTCGGGTTTTTTTAGCCGCTTATTCACTTTTTAAAGAATCATAAACGTGTGTAATTAGAAACCAGATACTTGGTTAATAGAAAGAAAATCCCAGTGATGACTGTCGTGTTACCTCAGGGCCCCGTTAAGAAAATATGATAGTTCAGTAGGGTTCCTTTATCGACTGAATCCTTGTGGGAACAGGGTCGTGACACACTGAATGAGTTGCGGTTGCATAACAGAAATCATACCTCCCCTCAGTCTACCACTCGAGGGAGTAGCCTGTCCTATATTGTCATATCATGTTTCACTTACTTTCAGATCCAGGTGCACCACATTGTTCCGATGCAGGAAGGCCACTCCAGTCAGGATCTGCTTGGCCAGCCGGATCACATCTTTCTCTGTGAAGGCCTCGTCGTTATCGGCAACACATTGGTTGAAGATTTCGCCACCGGCGGCACTGGAAGTAAAGCACAGGAAGGAAAACTGAGAAAACAAAACAAGGATAAGATGAGAAGAAAGAACTGTACATGGATAGCCACCCAGTGGAGTTTAGTTTGGCATACTTTCAATTATGATTATTCATTTTAACTTGTCATAATAAATTGCTCCCTAAACTGTATAAACACGCCCTTCCTCTCAGTTTGAATCACTTAAGTTGACAATAGCAAATTCCAACCCATCCCATTAACACAATTTCAGTGAATGAACCCAAAGTCATTTCCACTTGAGATTATGTAACGCTCTGTCTCCTTGCTGGTGTACTTTGGTTGGAAGCACAAAGTCCATCCACATGTACACACTGCATGCGAGTCCAGCATGAATCAATATGATATTAGGTACTCAGACTGTGCTTGTACTCCCATTTCCCAGGAATATTAAAGCAGATAAGAAGGGTCATATCAGCTTACAGCAGGTTCTGATAAGGCGTTTTACAGCCTGATATATAGCAGGCTAACCTAATAAATTAAAATGGGGCAAACAGAAGCAAGCGTAGGACAACTTAAAGCCTAAAGGTTTTCTTTAAGTAGAAAGGAACGGATCTCTAAAAAAAGTAGTCAGAGAAGGTGGCAAGTTTGCACTCTATGAGCCTCAGCCTGCATGGTTTTTTATGCTCGTTCACTCAAAACAACTCAGGTGTGAGTACTTATCCCTCTGTGGAATTTATTAATTAGACAACTCAATGGTGACTTCTCATATTGCTGTTGAAGGAATAAGTCAGATTCCTGTCTGGTCTTGCTGCGCTTGTGTAACAAAGTTAACTGAAGTGGAGACATGGTGGATTTACGTTGGATGCTCCATCAGTCAGATCGATGCCTGAAGCTGACAGTTCACCCAAAAAACTAGAGCCATGTGTGGGGGATTTAGATGGCACACATGCTTTTCATCATCAGAGGAAAACTTTAGGACAGGGCCCTGGGCACGATTGTTACATAACCAGCACTGCCCAATCCCCTGTTAGCTTCCTAACCCTGCATTCTTTACTGTCCTCAGCTGTGAAAATAGCACCCATGTTTTTCGGGATTTAAGGGATATCCGTCATTGGTCCGTATAATCTTTTCTTTTTTCCCTCCCAGCACAAAATACTTGACCTGCCACCTACCCTGCTTGTTGCAAACATGCTCAATCCCACTTAACAACCCCCCCAAGAGTTTGGACAGCAGTGGAGGCAGACAATGAAACTCAGCACTCAATCTGTTTACACTGATGTGCACATTTATACCAAATGCAAGCAAGTCTGGTGTTAGTGTTTTCATTTGGGAGAGGAAATGAAAGACATATGAGTGTGGTTTGATGGATGCTTTTTTTTTTTTAAACTGCAACTGAGAAAAACCAACATACCTCCCTCTCACAATGAACTTGAATCCATCAATTGAACACAGATTTGACCGATTACCGTACCTGACTGAACAATTAAGGGGCTTGACATGGGAAAGTATTTCAATAGCTTCATTAAGCTGTCGGCAGAAGGCCTGAGAGGATTTAAAATCTCGATAAAGACCATCTTGTTTAAATTCAACAGACGGCACACATTCTGGCCAAGCACTTAGGAATGATCTGATAGTTTCCTGAAGTCTAAATATTGTCTCTGCGCTTTCCATCCTTCCAAGAGAGTTAATGTACATGAGTGTGTAGGAGACATCCTCCCCTGCACAGAGCTGCACGAAAGTACCCACTGCAGCCAACACCAGTGAGGGCAAGGAGAAGCTAAACAACCCATTGAAGACAAGAGCCAAGAACATATGAAACTCTGTCTCTGAATAAGAGGATATCAAGTGGGAAAGAGGCACAAATATTTATCCATTTCAAAGCGCTAAACCAATTTAACCTCCATTTAGTTCTGCCGGAGAAGCTATTAGGTCAAAGCCCTTCTTGGCTGACCACAAAGCTGGGTGCTTATTGACGTCAACTTAAGAGCACCGTGTCACCACAAGTGTGACCCGGCTGTTGGCTGAACTCTCTGGACAGCACCTTTACTTCAGTAAAGTCCAATTAAAGCACACTTGTATATATGTCAAAAGCAGGAAATGAAAGAGTATACTTCCTGGAGGATTTATCACTATGACTGTTTGAGCTACTGTGCACCAAAAAGGTTCAGAGCTCTGAGGTGATGCGCGCTCATTTTTCATCATGTCTTAAACTAGTCATTATGCTAGGGGGTTCTGTGGTACTGACGCACGCTGGAGATACACTTTCAAAGATGATTAGAATTCAACTTCTCGCTTCCATTTCTCTGACATTACCAAGGATGTGGTTGTGGCTACCAGAAGAGTGTGTATGTGCACAGCACTTTATACCAGCACGGGGGTGTGCTAGTTTTGGGAGCCTTGCTTGCTGCTTACATTTAAACCCACAGGAAATGGAAAATGGTTTGCAATTCTTGAAACTCATGCTGAGGTCAGACAGTTTGAAGATGCAGCTTTTGGGTCTCTCACTGTGAGTGCTCCTGCAGCTTTTAGGACAAAAGCAAAGTGCAATAAATAATAACAAAAGTACGGTTTGACATTTAAAAACCAAACCCTATAATTACTTAAATGTTGTGCACATGCAGGTTGCTTGATTTTACACTCAAAGACTTGCCAGCACAGTGCAATTTGGCAGCCGGAGAGGAACTGTGAACCAGTGTGGACTGACCTCCTGCTATGTTTTCTCTGCAGGCATGCAGGGGTGAACAGTGGTGCTACTTCCCCTTTCACACTTCAGTCAGAGGTCAAACACAGCCCCCCCCCCTCCAGAGAGGCCTTTGTTCTGCAGAGGCATTCCATGTCTGGGATGGGTGATGACTACCGAGGACTGGGCAGGAGAGGGCTTCCTGCCTGAACAGCGAGCAGTTCAGGAACAGGGTCAGGGGAACGTGGTTCCAGCCTAACAGCCCAGTGTTATCTCTCTGTAATGAGGTGAGCATAGGTAATTTAGATGCTACATGTCCTTTCCAAATCCTAATTAGAGGCCGTCATTAGGGCAGCCCAAGAACACTGGATATGCATCATGTCATTTAACACCCAACCACAACAGACCAGAGCCAGACAGACGGGATGACTTTGCTGGGTCACTGAACCAGCAGCTGCTGGCCAGTTCACCTGCATGTTGACAGGCAACACATCGTCTAGAGTACTGAGCAAGATGTTCTCACAGTAGTCTCTAACCAACTTATTTGATGGCCCATATTGTTATTTTCACACAGTGAGAATGGTGCAGGTTTGCCACATTGGTCTTTAAAGTGACAGTTCCTGACAGTCATTCAGCATAACAAGAAGCTGATGTGTTGCGGCTGCGACGAGACGAGAAACTAACCACAGAGAGAGAGAATTTCCATATAAGGCTGAGCTCATGCGACAATAGTGGAAGGCTACACATTTCACACGTGTGGGTTTTTTTTAAGAAAGACTTGCAGGCAAGCTGCATACAAAGAACTGACACTTCATGTGAAAACACCAAAGCAGTGATGTTCCCGTCATGCAAAACTGCAAACACAAGATGTAGCATGATGTGTATGTGTGACTTGATGAGGTTTTCCCAACTCAAAAGTTGCTTATTAGGTAGAAATGAATAAATATGTTAGGGTGTTCCCTAGAAGCCAGTCTGGTCCTCAAATCCCTCAAACATTCTTTTTGAGCAAAACTCTACTCGTGGAAAGTTTTTAGTGAGAGATGATTAAAGGGTTTTCATCTCCCTAATGATTGAGGGCCTAATCATTTTATCCCAGTTTTCCTGGCACGGCTCATACACTGTCAAGTGAGGAAAGTTTAAAGGCCATTTAAATTACCACCATCACCGTCTTCTCATAGAAGTGGTGGTGAAAGGTTGTGTGCATGACACGTGACAGACTCTGTTCAAAACTGACGCTAAATCTTTGTTTCTCAGTGAACTTTTAAAAACCCCTTTGTGCTGTTTTTGTAACATCTACAGTATTGTCTTACCACTCCAGAATGAGGATGATTTCGCTGGTGGTTTCGTAGACCTCATGCAGAGCCACCACGTAGGGGTTTGCCTTGGCCAACTCCAACACGGCGATCTCGTTTAAGATGTCCATGCGGCAGTCTGCGCCCTTCCGTCGCTTTCGCAGGAACTTGGCAGCATACTGCTTCCCTGTTGCCTTCTCAATGCACTTCTTTACAACCGCAAACTTTCCCCTGGGAAACAAAGAGGGGGGAGAGAGATTAGTGAGGAGACAGAATAATCACAACCACATTACTGGCTTTTCAAATATATTTGGTCAGAGACGGTTCTGTTCTGTATCCAAGTAGCCAACTGGACCACTGTTTTAAATTTAGGTCATTTAAGCTGCAGTAAATGAAAGGCTAAAATTACTGGACACACAGTAATCGTTACAGTTAAACTGCCATGAGGTGAAACCTAGATTACAGTGCAACGTTTAGAAAAACCCGCCAACCAGCCACGAGTGCAAAAGTGTGGGCGAGGTTAAAGAACGGTTCAGAGATAAGAAGTTCAAGTGGCATCATTTGAAAATACAGCCTACTGCCACTGACCACTGATATGATTAGCTAAGGAGGCGTCACTAGACATTCAGTGAAAATTTCCCCCTTTCTCCACCTCTTCCTCTAGGCCTGCAGGAGAGACTCACAAGAGGGAGATAAGGCTGACAGTTTTGGCAAGAGCTGCTGAATAGTGGGCAGGGACCTGATAATGCTAAAGCCACTTTTTGGGTCAAGAAAAAACAAAGAGATGCGACAGCTGGGTTGCTGGATGTCTCTGGTAACACATGAGATTAAAAACAAGATCTGCTTTTACAACCTCATCACTTCCATTCATGTTTCTGCATATACATTGATGGATTCATAGGAGGCGTTAAGGGTCAGCCGTGGGTGTGGGCAGGATGTCCGATGTGTGCAGAATTGCCTCTCTGTGTCAAGGCGACCACAATCACCAGCCGTCCCTCCCAGGCTGATAATGAGGCCTTGTTCGCTTCTCTTTCTTCACAGCTGACAGCAGCGGGGACAAATGGAATTGTGTTGACACCTCTGCCCAGACCATCGGCCAGAGATTGCGTCTCCTTTTGACAATCGTACAAAAGCTGACCAGTCTGCTAACAAGGCAGCCCCGAGACCTGGACCACCCACCTGACTGAGGCTGGGGAGGCCAGGCAGGGGGTCACTGCTGTTACAGTCAGGTTGGAGCCTAGACAGCATGCGAGAAAGGACACTGTAACCTCAACATCCATGTCCGACTAAAATCTCAATGATTTAATGAGCTACACAATACAGATACGCAGCAGAAGGCTTAGGAAAAGTGACCGCAAGATGTGAATAGATGTGAACTGGGCAGAATCTAAATGAAGTGGCCAAGTCAGAAAGGTCCAGTCAGCATGGTGCCAGTCAGTTTCCCACACAGCGTTACTCCAAGCCCACTGTGCTGCGGACCAAAAACAGCAACTGTTCTGGCCAAAGCAAGGTTCTGTTTTGGCTACCACCCCGGCTGCTGTGAGGCCTGTTTCTTCTCTTTCGCCGTTTCCCAGTCTCGCAGAATGGTGACGACTCATTGTTCAGAGTGAAAAGGCAAAACCCGTCAGAGCCTTTTCATCCTTAATTAGCCAAGTTCAGAGCAGCTCACTGTGGGCTGGGAACTACATATGGAAAGAAAAGGAATGAGCGGTGGCCACGGAAAGGAGCAACAGGAGGTCTTTTCAAAGGCTGTCAACAGGTCAGAGGTTACTAAACACGGCCATCTTCCAGCCGGCTACGTTCACACTCTGCCATGTTACTAGGCAGATGCACAGAACCTCCTGGTTATTTATAACATAATTCCTTGATGTGATATTTAACACATTAAGTTGGTTTCTGTTTGTGCTTTGTGCTCTGTTACAGTAGAAACTCTGAGCAATGCTAATGAGTGCTTTCTCAAAGATTCTGCCAAGATCCACAAACACAATTATGCAGATCAAAAGGCTGATTTGCAGGGCTCTCCCCAGTTGAAACTACGTTGTCTAAACTGTCTGAATCTAGTCTGTCATCAATCATGAAATGTTACTGTGACGCACAGAACTTCTCCAACACTGAAGATGGTGCTAATTTGATTGAGAAATTGGTTTCCTGTGGAGTCTGCGTTTTGTCTCCCTCAGCGGGGCACTGACTCATGACTGAAGCGCGATGAGAAATGACAGCTCTCACAGCTCTCATTTGCCTGTTTCACAGACAGACTGACACACACCATGAGTTCCTCTTTCTGCTTTCGAGTTTGGCCACAACACATTTTTTTTTGCACAGGTCCGCAGGGGACCATAACTCACAATGCAAAGCTTGGTGATGAGAAGGTTTTGAAAATAAGGCTAATGAGCCTTATTGTTCCTTCAAACTTCAAAAGAGTTGAAGGAAGCATTTGGTGGAAGAATTTCCTGTCAACATCCCACCTAATGTACGAACTATACAGCTGATCTGTTGGCATGCAGCAGTACGTACATTCCTGCACTTAATGGGATTATGAGACCTGATCTCAGGATGTTGTTTGGCTGGACTCATGGGAAGAGAAGGGAAGGAGGATGTAGACTAAAGGTATGAGTACATGAGGAGAGAGAGGGGGCATTTAGAGGCTTCATACTGTACGTTGCCTCAAGTCAACCCCCCATGGGTCGTGGCTGCTGTCCCAGGATGTCCCAGGGTGTCTGACAAGGAAAGCTGGCTGCTCCCTGCAGACACTCTGCAGAGGAACAAGCTTGCAGTGAAAATCTGAGTTATAGAGACAGATGCAGAATCAAACAGCTGTCGGGTTAAGTGAAACCAAAGAATGTGTTAATTCAAATGGCTTTTGAGGAAAGTCATTATTGTCTGGTCTATTGGGGAATCCCCGCACAAACACCACTGGAATGTGCACTTCTGTATCTGGGATACAGAACCCACAGAATGCGTTTTGCTGAAGAGAAGCAGAGAAAAGTGTCTGATGGTAGATGCCATATTTCATGCTACATCTCCTGGAAAACAGGTACAGGAATGGAGAGCAGGTCGCAGGTCTATACACACAAATGATCACCAAAAGCCGTGGGAGTTACTTTGTTTCATTATATACTGTTCTCTCATAAGCCTTGCCGCATATCTCGTCACTTTACCTCACACTTGTAATACTGTGACTCTTGCAAATTTGATTGCAAACTAATGAAGAAGTTGACATTTTCACTACTACACACAGTAAGCTCTATTAGACCACACTTGTGAGCTTCAACAGCAACAGTAGCACAGGTTGTACAACGCTTTCACCCCTTAGATGGCAGACACAAAGTATAACAGTGTGTGTGTGTGTGTACAAGTCCACACACAGAGACAAACTTTCTGTCTCCAGTAACTTCACATAACTCAACTTTTCACCTAATTCTTAAACGGATAAAGCTGAAAAACTTTACAGAAAAATTCATCCAAGACGCACAAAAGCTCATTACCATTGCGCGTGCCAAAGCGCGTCTCCATCTGCGCTTTCCCCCCCGGGGCAAGGAATGCAGGATTGGAAATGCTCAATTAACACGCTCCTCATTAGCACGTGCAGAGAACAAATCTAATATGATTACCAGATTTACAAGATTATCTAGATATTGTTGTAAATTCCATCCCGAAAGCGCACGGATTAGTTCTTCATCAATGAGCGCTGGAAAGCAGAGTCATGCAGCAAACAAACTCACCTGCCCAGCTCTCTGCCGACCAGGTCGTAATTGGCTGTGAACGGGTCAGCTCTTATCCTCGTGTGGATTTTCGTCACCATTCCGTTTTTGTTCATCGTTGCTGGATTTGGCATTGATGTCGCGCTAGAAGTTAAATCAATCTTCTTCAACTAAAAAAGCACACAGCAGAGACGATTTTTTTTTCCTGATCCGCTCAAGTAAAAACTCGCATGATAAAAGCCAACAGCTGTTGTGTCAAACTACCGGGAGGTAATCCAGTCAGCGCGTCCCGAACAAGAGGATGCTGCCCTGCGGGAGCGTGCGGCACAGTCGGTGTGGTAAATTAGTTTGAGTGCTACTACACATTCCTGACAATAAACTCCTCGTCAGTGCCGGCCCCTCCGCGCTGACGCTCAGCTCTGGGAGCCAATGCGTGTGCTGAAGAGGACGGACCCGAGGTGCAGCCAGCTGGCAAGTGGTGCGTTCAAGTGACAGGAGCTTATGGGTGCAGGTACACAAACATAAACATATACTTTCATCATTAGTTTCAGTTGAAGAGTTCCCATGATGACTTCTTAAAATAACAAACCTGTGATCATAATTACATGAGCAGCCTGCCATCCTAACACATCAACATACAGATGGTCAAACTGCTTTAGGACCCGTCCTTCAATCCCAAAGCACCAGTTTTTGACAAGTTGGGAATGAGACTCAAAAATCAATTTCTCTTACAAATAGCACCTTTAAATTGATGAAACATCCAGTTTAAAAAGGCAGACAAAGAGTTAAAAATGACTAATTAATTAGACACTTAAACCTCATCATTGACTGCACTCGATTTAATCAAGTTGAGGTAATCAAGTTGATTAACCCTTTCCCTCCTTACTAATAACATTGAACCCACCGTCCCTGCAGTTTACTCCAAAAGAAACACACTGTGTTCATATTCAGATAAAAACACATGCACACACATGTGCTAACAAATATTTCAGGCATGTTCCAAGTTATTTGTTGGAATGTGTTTACGTTCATGGTGAGTACTGCCAGTTCTGGGCTTGACTGTGCTACAGGTGAGAATTTTTCTCACACAACGCCCAGTCATGAATATGAAGCGGCCCCTGGGGTATGAGAGCATCCTGCAGAGCTTTTCTTATCTGTGAGAGCGTTGTTTGTCAACCCATTGAACCTGAGAGTCATTAAAGAAGAATTCAAAGCATCCCATTGGTCGACTCATCAGCGTGCCTGCCGCAGCCAACGACTCTTAACCTGGAATGGAAAGTCCAGCGATGATCACACACACAGGTGATCCAGGTTTGATATTAAAACCATAAATAGAAAACTCAAGATGCAAATCAGCCTGTTGCCAGAACAGAAGCCAATTAGGAAAAATGATAGGTATTTATGGCCTGTGGGGAATGCAAATGTGACGATGAGCTGGGCTCCACGGGAAATGTGTCACCTAAGCTCCAGGGGCTTGCTGTAGCTTAAACTGTGAAACTTTGAAGCTGTTAGAAAGATGAAGGCCTGGACTGACCCCGAGCAAACAAAACAGTGCGCACGCACACAGGAAGCCTCCCTTAGCTGAAAGTCAGACCCAGACAATGAAGGAACTTGTGGTGGTTGCCTACCACAAAGGAGACCGCATGAGACAGATGTTTACCTTTCTCAAAAACATTGTTGTGCCCTGCAGCAGTAGGTAAAGAAACCAGACTTCTGTTGTATATCAGTTATTGCCATCTAGGGCTACATTTAACAATTATTTTAATTGCTGATTATGTTTTTAGGTTAATCATTTTATCAATAAGAGATATATAAGACATATTAAGATAACACCTATCTCAATTTATAAATTATGAAAAAATCTTAATCAATGTTTAATTTATTGTTTTAGCACTCTTGCCATCATTATCTTCCTGAAGAAAGTACAAAGTGTTTGCACTGCCTTGAGAAAAGGGAAGGGAAGCAGAGAATGAAAAGGGAGACACGACAGGATGACAGGTCCCTCTGTGCTGGCTTTATAGCCCATGTCTGAGCACATTGCTAGTGGTTGGTCACATGCCCTACATAGTTGTTATCTAGCACACAGAGCAGGATCTGTCCAATCTTACCATACCAAAGCTAATTTTGTTGCCATAAACAGTAACTGATGTAAAAGAGACCTATTGAGAGTGGACATTCCTCAGGCCATACCGAGTCATTAGTGTCCAGCAACGACGTTACATAACCTGTTACGCCTTCTCAAATTATTACCTTAAGTCTAAGTTAGCCCATTCTGAAGCCTTGACCCTCTTTTCTCTGCCAGCCTTCCCATTAAAGCCGGGGGTCAGAGTTCAGGAGAGCCACGTTAGTGAGGGAGCTCTACCCGTCCCCAGAGACCTAATGAAAACACATACCAGCGATTTAGCCTGCCAGCCTGCAGTTTAGCTAACATAAATATGAGAAGTTCAGCCGTGACCTGGGGAACGCAAACACTCTCCGAGCCACTGGAACAAATAGGCCTTGTCGTTACTGGGTCAGAAAACACAGCTCTTATTTTTCACAAGGCCTTGACTGTCGACTGACGTCTGGGTCCTAAAAAACTGTCCAAGATATGAATCTGATTGATGTGAAAGAGGGAGTTTGAGGACTGTAGCTATCGTTCTTTTTGCACAGAGACTCCGCAACACTGACGCAATGAAGGCTTTGTTATGTCACACCAAACCAAACAACATAATGCTGCCCCAGTGTGTAATTTTTGGTATGAGGATGTGATGGATTTTAGATTGCATGCAGGCGTTCCAGGGGCAGCAGAGGTGTGACAGGTGTGGCGCATTACACAACAGTGTCAGTGTCCAGTGAAGTGGTTTTCAAACTATTTTGGCACACCACAGGGCAAGCCAAAACCTCAGGGCACACCTGTAACCGTTTCCCTGCAAAATAACTTCTGTAACAGGTGTTATCAAATCACTCTGTGCATGACGTAGAGTGTGAGGTTTTTTTATTGTGTGAAGTTTCTCCTACATTGCCTTATCAGATAGTTTCAACAAGCGGAGGCGTTGCCTCTGGTTCAGATCTTGCGCTTTTTTAAAGTAGGCCAAGTTTCTCTCAAGGTGGAATAGCCTTACACTATGTTAACATTAGCTCTTCTCCGGACAGGATGTTGTGTTGACATCCCCGGTCTAGCTGATACCATAAAACAGGTAGCTTTTCTTTTTAAATAATTTCTACTTTTGTTTTTTTTATTTATTTTTTTTATTTTATTTTGTAGGTGGTGCGCTGGTGTTTAGTTGTGGTTTGCTTTGCACAAGGGAGCGAACGATTTTCCCCGTTATCTTCCTCCCCACTGGCTGTCAATCAGGGCCTTTGATGTGTCACACTCTAATAATTCCCACCATCTGACAACTATGTTTACGGCGAATTACCGATAAAGGTTCCCCGAAAGGAAATGCTGCGCTTTTGCTAGCCATGCACATTCTGCTAATGCATCATATCAAAACTGGCAAACAATTTTGATTTGTGTGAGAAATGTGTTTTCACAGTCAAAAATATGTTGTGGAGGGGGAAGCAGGAAGTAGCTCTAGTTTGAGTTTTCTCCTAGCTACTTTTTACATCCCGAAATGGTGGGTTGCACACATAAAACATCATCAAAACATATAACCCCTGTCCTCAGTGTTTTTACACAGATGTCGGTTCGCTCTGCTACCACTCAGACCTTTTCTACAGAGCGAAGGGTAGAATAAAGGCACAAGTCCTACCTAGCACAGGATGTGTAAAAGGGTTTTAGGTTACAAGGGGTACGTGATAATGTTTCAACTTTTGCCTGAGTTTGTATTAATGATCCTGAACTATAACACATTGAGCAGACGGCTCATCTTCATACTGCTGAAGAGCCAGAGGAGGTAAAAGGCTGCGGGTGGAGGGACAAAGGCTATCCGGTGTTAAAGAAGTGACCCCAGCAGGATCAGGGTACATGTACACTGTTAAGCTCTCTTATGACTCCCTTAGGTAAATGTGTTAGAGAGACAGACAGTCTTTTGTCCACATTTTCAAAGATCTCTTTTCTCCCCCACTCGTTTCTGTCGCCCATGGGTGTGTAAAAAGAAAGGGGGGGTCTCATTATGTAAGCGTTCTTCTCTCATGACTTTGTGACACAGTGCTGTTAAATGTTTGCTGCTGTTCTTTTACGAGTCTGCTTGAAGGCCGGTACAGTTATGTTAAGATGTCTTACTCTGATAATATCCCAGACTTTTCCTTTCTGTTTGAGGGAGCACAGTGACCAGTTTCCACCAGTTACATGGAGGAGCTCAAATATTCGATTGATGATTGAGGAGTCCTGGATAGACAGTGTTTCGAAGAGGTTAAACTCTCACTGATTAAAATGTGTTTGAGTTTCATTCTGTTTTTTTCTGCTCCGTGGTTTCCCTTCAGTCTGAATGAAACCACCTGATGGCTGCTGATAATAGCTTTCATACAAACATCATTTCGTGAGAATGAAAAAGCCTTCAACCTCTCTTAGGAAATTGCCCTGTTAACAAAGCCTACACAAAGACTACTACAAAATTGCAAAATGCTGAATCCTTTATAGTGTGTGATTGCAAGCTGTGTAAATGATCTGTTTATGGTTCTTAGTTGTAAACCATTGTTTATGCAAAGAGATGATCCATGTAATGAAGGGTTTCAGACTCAGGAGGTCTTCTTGCTAATCTCACCTCAGTCGATAAGTGTTCCCTGTCTTCTTCGGTTGCTTATACAGGGCTTCAATGCATATCTTATCTGTCATGTGTTGTGTAATTTGTAATTAACAACCAGCTGATGTTTTGGCAAAAAAGCTCCATGTCTCTGCACTGGCACACCCTAATTTGCTTGTGTAGATAGCGTGTATATTACCACTTAGAGGGTTAGGGAAGACTAACAGCAGGCCTCTTTAATACATGATGTCATGCTTTTATTAACTCCATAAATCATTTGTGCAGTGGTGTAACGGTGGTGAGCCAAGGTCGCACACTGGTGTGATCTCTAATCTGTTTGCGGTGACCTCAGTGTAAAGCAGCCTCAATAGAGCAGCAAAGGTCTCGCACCTCATAAAACTAAACAGCCTAATAGCTCCTATTGATTTAAATGCTTAACACACCACCCACGTTTCTCTCTCTCTTACTAACCCTGGCATTTCTGCCACATCAACTGCTGTGGTAAAAGAGAGAGGACAAACATCTCCGCTGCGGCCTGACAGTGAAGACTCAGTGGGTTTTTCCAACATTGGACTTGAAAGTCATTCACCTCAAGACTGCAGGATGACGTGCAGAGCTGACGCTCGAACGGTATTAGAAGATAAGTTCCTAATCCTTTTGGCAACAGAGAAAAACACTGAAGAGGGGATAAAAATAAGACATCGGAATAGGCTTGAGATCTCATTGACTTGTTTGTAATCTATAGATAACACATGGCAAATAGCCCTGGAGGAGAAGTGGGGTGAGGCCTTAATTAGAATCCTCAACTTGGATGTGAATGACTATTTATGATTAAGGATAGGATTTTTTAAAAAAACGATCACATGTAATTTTCCAATAATGATGTTTTCAATTTATTAGCTTGTTTTTTTATTATTGAAGGCACATCTGTAATTAATTAGTTGCATCATTTTAGCTTGATGATAAAAATGACATCAATTCAGATGTGAAGATGGAGTCGCTCGAAGAGATGTGCTTTAAGAAATGTCACCTAAAATCTGCAGCTGTTTTCATCTAAAAAGCTCGCTGTACACTGACTGCTCAGCACCAAATGGACACAGACACAGTAAGCCACTAGCTGGTGAACACAGTAGAGCATTTAGCAGCTAAAGAAGGAGACCTTTCTCTTTCAGTAGTTGGTAGAGACAAAAAGAGAGTGAAAATTGGACTCCAAATGAATACTATTGTCGCTCCATAACTGCTCAATGTGTAAGTTAACAACAACTTGCTAAACAAGTTAGACATATCAACCTAAAAGGTGATGATATGTCAATGTTGTGTTCACAACATTGCAGGCTTAGTTCTCTGTTCCAACAGGAGTCCTGCATACTGATGTCTCAAGCGACTGAGTAAACATGGTTTTTAACTCCTCTCGGATCCCATCGGAGCCTCATCCGTCAAAAGCCTCCCTCCAGGCTTACATACATGTACAATGTGCACCTCTGATTGTATCTCTGTTACAAATCACCCAAAACCACAGACATGTTTGACACCATTGGGGCTACAATCAGCATCGGGAGCAAGGTCAGCCACCTTCAGAGCACTAATATTTTCAATGGGGCAAAACCTTAGAGGGTTAATCAAGTCTGAACAGCTGGTTTTGGTTCATGTCTCCTGACCAGAAAACCAATGGGGAAAAATTGACATGATGTCCAGAATAAATGCAACAGATGGGAAACACTGAGGAAAGACAGAGGAGAGCAGTGGGAACGCTTGTATTTAAATTACAGACTGACTGATTGCAGTGGAAAGCTTGAGTGTGAACTGCACATCTTTTTTTGCCCACAAATATGACATTTTTCGAACAGATTGTTTTTCCGCTGGTTGCAGCAACCGATTCTTTTTTGTCTCAAAGCTTACGCTGTGTGGGTTGCTGCAAAACAGCAGCACAGGAAGAGAAGGATGAGACAGAGAGAGAAGATGAAAGCTGCCTTCAGGTAGACGTTTTGCCACATCCTGCCTCGCTTTCTGGCAGCGTGACCTCCCAGGAATTCATAACCATAGCTGTGCACCAACTGCTAGACACTGTTTGCACGTAAAGGCAGTGATTGTGGTAAAGTGCTTATTTCCTTCAGGCAAAAGGGGAAAAAAACAGCATAAACATGTTCAACATAGGCGGATGAATTAGTGAGACTTGTGTAAGTGATACTGTGACAAAAGCTAGCCATGCACTACAGTATTCTCATTGGATTAAAGGTATTAAAACATCTTTTCATCTGTCTCAACAAGTATAGAAGGCAGCAGGTTGATGAGCTGTCCCGCTGACTCCACGTGCAAGAATTCTCCAGCTTGACAAAGCCTGTCTGGTTTGGCCAAAATAGCTCCATTCAGATTTAGATATTACACCACCCTAGAAGCTGTTGGGGTGTGGGCATTGACAGATGCAGCCAGGCTTAACCGTGGACAGTCAGCCCAGACAGACCAACTTAGAAACTGAAAGGGCTTTCTCAGCTGTTGCTTCTGTCTCCGGTCTCCTTCCCCCTTCACAGCCACATCATTGTCTCATTAATCCAACAACAGGCAACATGAAGCCTTTCACAGCTCAATTCACTGTACATGCTTTATGCCCTACATAATACAAGCATTATTCAGATAATGTCAGACAGGTTTGGATACAATGTTAGGGATTTAAAAAGCAGACACCTTCTTGGAGCTGGTGAAAAATACTGGCCAACACAATCCTGCACCCGTGACCATCCATCAAAAGCTTATCTGTGTAGGTTGGTTGCCAAAACAAATTAGTGTTGTCTCAGTTGGGGCTTGTTGACATGTAAAAAATAGCATTTGCGGTCTGACGGTAATACAAATGATTTCCCACCAACCCGAGATAAAAATGGAAGGGAGTGGAGGGAATTTCACTCCTTTCTGAGATGGTCAGATAAAACTATAGTCAGCAAGGAAGGGAGGGAAATAAATGGGACAAATGTGAAGGAGAACGATAGAAGAAGACATGCCAGTGGGTAGAAGGAGGATGAGAGAAGGAAACAGAGGAAATGGGGAAGCAGAGAAATCCACTTGGAATGTCTGACTCAGGAGAGAAATGGAAAAAATGTATTTTAATTGGCAACCAAACGTTGGAGGTGGGAGGAGGTGGGATGGTAAGTAATAAGGAAAAGGAGCGCGTCAGTTTTGCGGACAGAGACACCAGTGAGAAAACAAATGTCATGAAAGGAAGACAAATTGATAGGGGGAACAAAGACAACAGACAACTCATGATGCTTTATAGAAAACCCTTTTGTAAAGCCCGACACCCCTGAATTAAGAACTGTAAACAAGCACTAGATGAATGACTGCAAGGAAATCAGTACAATCATTTGCTAACATTTCTGTGCTATTTGTTGTGGCAGGCTCTTGCCAAGGGAATTTCCTGATTATTTTTTAAAAGTCAGTTTGTTTCATAAGGGGAAACATTCCCCCACACAGCTATTGGAGATAACAGACATACACACGATACCTCTGGGAAACATTTTTTGAGTTTCTGGCAGTACAAGCTGTACTGCGGCTACTTGAAAATCATGTTGTGTACATAAACCTGCACCCTGCGTCAGTGAGCCTACAAACCACATGAAACAAATCTAGTAACTGCTGCTGCAGGTCACATCACACTGGGTAACACAGCCCAGTGACTCAGTCAACAGCAGGTAGATGCGACCATATGTCATCTGAGGCATGGCAGGGGTCAGAGGTCGGCTTGCTACTAATGATTACCTGCTGAAGCGTGCCACATCAGTTCTCTGTGTTTGTTTGCATCGCCATAGTGACAGCGCAACAAGCTGCACACACACACACACAAACACGCACACACATACTTTCCATCGGCACCAGCTTTCATCATCTTCTGTCCACAAACCCAGAAATAAGAAAATATATTTCATGTGATAACAATATAAAGACTATTATCAAATAAAACATACAAATGGCTCACGAGTTTCATGACCTCGAGTCTAATGAATTCTTCCTTTTTTTGGCACCAGAATAATGTGTGTGGGAGGAGGAGTTTGCTTTAAACCATAGCCAAGAGGATCTTTAAAGCGGTAAACCTCGGCCTTATATCAATCCCACCGCAAGGTCATCGGGGAGAGCTTTGTGGTTTTTGGTTTATGGGAAGGTCTCAGCTTAAAATGAGGTGAAAAATCATGATGGGCCAAAAACACAACAGTAGTGGAATTTTTGAGGTAAAAACTGCATAAAGCTAAAAGTTCACAGGTTAGAGCCAGAGTTTTTGCTTATACACGTGTGATCTGTATTTGCCTGTTCCTGTGTATGTTTGTGTTGGTGTTGTGTTTGACCACGTGTAATCAGCAGGCTGTGTGGCCCTTTGAGACTCGCATGAGGAACGAGGTGAGGGGAGGTTCGGGTCAAAGGTTGTACAAAGTGGATAACCTTCTTTTTTTTGCTCCAACTGTCACACTTCATGGCCACTCCTTTATTCACATTGTGGACAAGTCTTTTGTTTTTTACGGTTTCAACGAATAGTTTGACATTTTGGGGAAAATTCAGTTTTTCGCTGTCTGGCGGAGGTTTGGATAAGATTATGTCACTCTAATGGTTGGTTAGCTTAGCTTAGCACAAACACTGGAGACAGGGGGAAACAGTTAGCCTGTCTCTGTCTGAAGGTCACAAAATAATCCAGTGATTTCCTGCAATTCCCATTGGTTACCCGGCAACAAGAAATAAATAAACAAGACACAACCTGTTGATTAATGAGCTGTACAAGTTCTGGTAGATGGATTTTGTGACAGAGCCAGATGAGCCTTTTCCCCTTCTTTACGCTAAGCTAAGCTAGCTCATTGGTTTATTGTCCCTGGGGTGCTGATTTGGTGATTAGATTAAAATTATTTATGAGTCTAAGAACAAGGTTTTCACATATCTTGACTTGGGAGTGTTTAGGGGGATTTTGGCCTGAAATATATTTCCCATCGACTCAAGAGTTGGACAGAGACCAACCAACTTTTACACAGAAGGCACAAAAGCACATAGAAAATGAACTGGAGTTATACAAAAATAAATACCTGTGTTTCCTTACCTGAACTCAACTGTAATCCACAGCTAAGAAATCTATTTTCTTGGCTTCCCACAAAGCCTCAGAACGTCGAAATAATGATGAAGAGGGTTTCGAGCACCGGCCTCTTTTTCCACGGAAATAATTCATCCCATTTTGTTGAGCGCTGGCTGTGGCCCAGTAGCCTGCTACTGTTTTCCTGTGTTTTGTTCTCATTCACACAAACAAAAACCACTTCGGCCTCAGTAAATCCTGAGGCTGGCTCGAGACCCCCGTGAACTTAAACAAGAATCCGGCTCCCATAATTTTAGATTCTGCGCCCACTTTTCTTTTGCTTTCTTGCTTTCATCCTTACAAGACCTCCCAGGGAGGCACCTCGGCTTAAGTGCGTGTATGTGTACGCTTCCACTAGCTTAGCACTCGAGGACCCCACAGCTATGACTTATAGCTCACGTAGACAGCCAGTTATTCATCCATCCCTCCAGGCCTCTGTGTTAAAAGTGCCTTCTTTATCACCCCCCCTCAGCTTTTCAGCTGATCGCATCACAAATCAGGCAAGTGACCCACGGCCGCAAATGAATAGAACATTTCTCACCACGCTTTACTCAGAAAATCTCATTTTCCACAGGAAGGATTTGTTTGGCTACTTTTATACAGGAGTGATCCTTTTACACTCTTGTTTTACATCCTAGTCAGGGATTTAACAGTGAACATGTACTGTAATGTTGAGCTGGTGGCAACTGGGAACAGAATATTTAAAAGCAAACTGAATTTCCCTTTAAATAATATGTAGAGAGTTAGAGAGCTTCCAGTGCAGCTCCTTCCTCAGACTGAATGGGAACATAAAACACTCTGGCAGGAATTCAGATTGAGTTAGCCACCCTTCAGCTCGATGTCTGTGGCTGCACTGAGGGTGTGTCCCCACTTTGATGGGACACCCGCCCCTGACAGGCCCTCTTCTAATTCAAAAACCCTGAAATCCCACAAATAAAGGCAAAGGTTAGCGCCATCTGTTAGGTTTTAACATAAGCTTCCTAATCAATTCCAATGATTTGTCTGGGGAACCAGAGTTGGAGTTTCACGTTTTGGTCAGAAAGCCGACACATCTTTCATTCATAGCCTAGTATTTATTATAGACAGGGCCTCTTGTGTTAACAGACACTGAATTGCTCCTTTGTCTCTCTTCCTCATCTATTGAGTGGAGTGTCTGTTGGAGAGGGGACCATCGTCAATGTGGGATGGGGTTATTTGGTTCTGTGAAACCATTCGCCTCTCGGGCCATAACTCTGAGCTCAGTGAGCATGTTTCTCACACCCTCACTCCAGCTGGGGGGACAGGAAAAGACTGTCTGCGACTGTCGAACTGTTGTGTCTCGTGCGCGTCGCGATGGCAATGTGTAGGGACGGCAAGAATGCAGCACCCAGATGTTGGATCTCAAGGAATCCCCCTGCTGACGTAGGGCCGGGCTACAAGAATCTGCTGCCACATCCCTGTTAAACCAGAAGCAAGACTGAGACTCCAGCACTGATGTGGAAACTACAGATCACTTTATTGTTTACCTAAAAAAACAACTTCAGGGCCTCGTCTGCTTTTTTTTTTCATGAGCCAACTGTTGTGTGTGCAGTGGCCTTAAAGTCATATCACATGTGATCGTTACAAATACAGCTATCAAAATAAGAAGGATGACTTAAATATCGTCATTCTACTAAACTTTTTGATAAAATGTACATTTTGCTGCAATGGTCGGTTGCCTAAAGATGATTTTAAGATCACACAAAGGAGAATATAAATCTCCTAAAAAATATTACCCCCCCCAAATCTAGCCTGACATCTCTCTCATGTTAGAGTGTTCCAGCACCTTTGATGTCACTTCACTTGTCTGAAGTACAACGATAATGAGGAGAACAGCAGATGTCAACTTTAGCGTGTGATCCGAAGCACTGATCAAAGACGCCAGAGACAGATCAGTCATATGATCTGGCTGAGTCTACTGTGAAACTCACACAGCCAAGACAGTCATGAATTAAGTAATTTCATAGCTCACAAGGATGAGGCCCAGAGGTATGTTTCCTTGTTGCTTTCATGCACTTAAACTTAAAGTTGCAAATAAATTAAAAGATAAGTTTATCTTTTGAGTTTAAGTGCACGTATTACATCCTGATCCAGCAGCTTATGCAGCAGGTAGCATCAAGCCTCTTCAGTAATTTTCTTAACCTCACCATGACTTTGTCTTTGCTAACAACTGCAACTGCAGACTGGCTTATTTTCGATTTAGAAACTCGTGGTCCTTTAGTAACGATTTACTCAATTGCTAATAGGCAATGTCTGCAGTTAAGGGGATCAGATTTTTCTCATGTTGAAGCAGACTGTTAAATTTGGAGGCTCTCAGTAGTGAAATGAGACTATTCCATTTCCTGCTGCTTCACAGCTCTACCACTCTACATTTCAGTGAGTAATATTTTCACTCCACTACATTTATCTGACAAATCTAGAAACTCGTTACTCCTCAGATTTCTCGTGAAAACATCTGATGATCTTATCAATATATTCTTAAAGATTAATCCAGTATTTTCTAACCTTTAGTTTTATCAGATGTCTACGAGATGTTAGAAATTAACCAAAGAGACATTGGTTAGACAGATTTGTCTATCAGAATCTTTTTCTTCTTTCTTTTCCTGTTAATCTTTACATAACTCCTGTGACCTTTTGATGCTTTGTTTGTTGTATTTGTACTTTTATTTCTCGATCTGAACACTTTAACCATCACTGGAGGCTCTGCAGCTCTTTTCTGGAAAGTAAGTGGTTGGACTGTTCACTGGAGGAGCCTCTGTGATGGAATAAACATCTTAGAGAAAGCAAAATTCTGGAGGCTTTTTCACAACCTGGCGACCCCAAAATCATCCCCAAAGCGAAAACGTATTGCTAATAAAGCTGTTAGTCATAACTTTACAACAGCTTGTTACTTGTTAAGTATACCTGCTTTTCAAACAATAGAACACTTACAGTAACAACCTTTCACTTCAGGATGAAACGGTCCTAATCGACAGAACTGTTTCACTTCATTGTGTGTAAGTGAAAGGGTGTGAAGGACATGGACACCACCCATCCTAATCCTCTCATCATCCCGAAATGAGCTGTAAACACAGAAGGAATGTGAAGGTGAGTTCATCACAGCTTGATGAACCGAAACCAAGAGGAGCTGGAATGTTACTGAGAGTCGAACTGGCCCATCAGCTTAGTATAATACCCATATTAGGCTGTAACGCCATGGCATTCCCGTCATGCCCGCCGTGAAGATTGCCATGCATGTCACATGGCAATCTTCAACTTCATTTCTTGGGTTGGAAAAACCATCTTATATAACCGACAGCTAATAATCATTGGGCTTCTCTCCTCTTCCTTTTACGTTATCTCCTGCCTCAGAAGTCTGCTTTCTAAACCCAAATTATAGGCCAAAACATACACTTACATACTTACATAATAATTACTAAAGTATGATAAACTGTCAGCAAAAATGTTCGCCCCAGATACAGTCGAGTGATCTGCTTGTGTTGGCCGACTTCTACTGTTTCATGCAGGGCAGCACGTTTCCCAGAGCCATTTACTGACCTTTGCTCCATCATCTGATAACTGAAAGATAGATTTAAATGCAGTTTACCAAAATGAAGTCCGAGAAATGTACCAGCAAGTCACTGTGACCCTATCTATCACTGCTGAAATGTACCTTAACCTTTAACTCTCCTTCTAATCACTTTAAAAGACGACATGCATTAGAGCACGGAGAGAGTATTAGCACAGAGGAGGAGGACAGAGGAGAATTTCTCATCTACATTAGCGATAAAATGAAGGGTCACTGACATGATAAAATAGGGAGTGATGTGTGATAAGCACGTAGCACCATTTACAGTCAGCACGAGCACACTTAAGGGACTTGGCTCCTGGTCTTGGTAATTTTATGTGAAGGAAATGATGTTGAGAGGTGATAAGACCCAGATGGTCCTTGGAAATGTTTGTCTCTGCATCCTTAGCTCAGACTGGGAGGTTGTGTATAAAATGTAGATTTACATAATCCAGTGTTTATTTGGAATAAAACAAATAAACTCAGTGAGATAATAAATAACTCTCTCTGGTGCTACGGCAGCCAAAAAGTATTTTAGATTCTAAGAGGGATATTAATCTTCTTTAATTTGATATATGTGCAATTATAGTATTTCACTTTTACTTGTCTTTGCTCTCTTGATCTGATTTACGGATGTCTCTTAGATAGCCGAGGCTAGTTCCCAAACATTAGCTGGATTAGCTGCGAAGGGGCAAGGTTTATGTGAAGGCCAGTTATAATCATATTCATCCTATAAGCCATGATAACCACATTTTTTATCAAAATACTCAACAATAAACATCTTACTTATTGCTGGTTGGCCCGTTTCATATGCAAAAACCCCTTCTCCTGAAACTGGTATGAGTAGTTTTATGGATGTAACGCCAAAAAAAGTGCACCCTGGTGGCTTGCTAGCCACATGATCAGGGAAATTTAAGATTCAAGAACCTGCACATAAATCAGGATGCCAGAAAAGAATGAGCCTGACAACATTAGCTAACATCAGCGACCATTAGCTACCAGTCATCGCAGGCCAAGTGAGGCTGTAGCAGCAAAAGTCCCACATGCATTGAACTGAGCAAAGGTGAATTTTATTGCTTATGATGTCAAGAGGGAGATTAATGTTGTTTCTTTCTCAAGTTTAGCAGTCTTGCTTTAAGGCAGCAAAGAGCAGATCATCTATTAATACCTATATACCTATTAAACCTATATTTATTTGTAGGCTTCCTGCTGTGGTTAATCTGGTATCTTTAGACCTTGCTGAAATGGTCCTCAGAATAAATATCTTCTACATATTGAACTATAGCCTACCCTAACAATACCAACATACAGTAATGTATTGTCACATGAAATATTGCCACAGACAGTTGAAAAACTTTAAAGGTGGCTTCTCACTTTACAGCTTTTAAAGATTTCCTTTTGCCACGAAAAAGTGTTTAACTTAAAATAACAGGAACTGCAGCAGGAAGTGAAACAGAAAAACAAACGTGCATGTTACCCAGATACTCAGCTGGACTTGTGTGACAGATACTGTATGAGGTGGAGATTTTACTGCCGGGCAAGGCTACCTCTGATCCACGCCACCTTTTTACTTCAAATAAAGAAAAAAACGTTGAGTAATTAACCAACGATAACAGCACAGTGTTGGAAAAACCCATGACAAACCAAAACAGGTATGTTAGAAATGAAGCCAGGTGACATTTCTTTCTATTCGGGCGTGTGAGAGAAGCATTTGTTGAGGTAATAACAAGGATTAACTCTCAACTGTGGGAGTGTGGGACACGCTGCGCCTGTGCCAAGAGCAGAAGACAAAGGGCGCTGAGGAAATATGATCTTCTGAAGGCGTCAATTAGAGAAGGGGAAGAAAAAGTGGTAAAAAGCATTTAACAGGTTTGCATACCACAGGTGTAAAACTGTATGTGATTGTGTTCTTTGCTCCTGGGAACTGAAAGTGGAGGCAGCTATTGTACAACTGTGGTATGAGCTGGCAAAATGGGTTGTAATCTGTGTCACTGAGAGACTGTCTATCAAGTTATAACGGCAAGCTTATGCAAGCTAATAAAATAGGTGGGGTATCCTCTAACAGCTGGAAAGAAAAGAAAACGGCAACAATGCAGCCGCTAAGAGAGATATCAGAGCAAGACTTCATTATTCAGACCTAAGTGCTGCATATCTCAACACCAGAGCACGCTAATCTCCTTTTGTGAGAATTGTATGTGTTTGAGAGCCAGGGGAAGTGGGTTTGGTAGCATTCACACGTAAGAACACAGGAAACAGCTTCAGAAAAAGAGAGGCAGGGGCACGTATGACTGCAAAATGCAAATGAGAATGCTTGCAGTCTCTTTAAAAAACAGGGTGTGTGGTGTGATGTTTATGTTTGCGGGAAGGTTTGTGAAGGATGTCTTACCACTTACTGTCATGCGTGATGCATCATGTTATGTCTGCACGCTTAGTTACTGTGTGTTCAGACCCAGCTGTAAACAGAGGTAGGTAACCAGGTGGTGGGCGGAGAGCTGTTCTGATTTCATCAGTATCTCTGGGAAGGCAAGAGGGCACATGGAGAAGCATTATTCAGACATGATTCAGACAAAAAAAGAGAGAGTGAGGGGCATGAGGAGAAAGAAGCTATTTAGCGTATCAACTGTGCAAGGTGAGAGTGGTGGTGCTAAAACATGCCTGCGTTTACTGCCAAGAACTCTTTTAACATGATTCCTGGTAAATACCAGCACGGCTGAGTCACTTGCCGTGCCCCGACACACCACCCATCACTTCATTTCACCACATCACAGGTGAGGTACTGATGCATGGAACGGCTGGCATTCTCCGCCTGCTGCACCTGGAGCAAAGAGACAGACAGCCAAGAAGGAGAAGATGAAACACTGGAATGTGTGGTACTGGATGATATTATAAAATAGAAATGAAGCCATCCAAAATGTAAAGAATATAACCTACTTCTTCATGATTCATATTCAACCATTGACTCCTTTAAGCTGCCAGTGCAACCATAGTAGTCTCCTGTCTCCAAGTGTATTTTCTCAGCCAGGCCAGCAACTTGACCCAGCAAACCTCTCCTGATGAGATCTGCAGTCTAAATTTTCTCATGTATGTTATCTAACTAGCTGGATCTTGCAATGGAACAACTCTCTGATACATAATTCAGATACGTTTGTGAACCATGATGGTGCAGCTGCTGGAGGTATGCATGCACGCTGAAACTGTCCCGCGTCGGCCTCCAGCTGAAGCCTTGACTGAGACATTAGTGCTCCAAGCTAAATAAAGGTCAGGTCTAGTCCCGGGACGAGTGCCTCGAGGCCAAGAAAGAGCAGGAACAGGATGTCCCCCATGTATCAGAGAGAAAGAATGCCTCGAGTGGTCGATTCAAGACGGAGGGACGTTTCCCATGACACAATCCCTGCCGTTTCCTGGAGCTCAGAGGTTTTGTACACACGCTGGTCTTGTGGAATGCAAAGCCAGCAGGTCAGGCAGTGACCCAGAAGGTTGCAGATGACGTAAAGCATCGTGTCCAGCAGGCAACCATAAGCCCTGCATCAACCCATATATCTATCTATCTATCTATCAGAAAACTCTGGGAAAATATACATGTATAAAATATGATGCCCCAATGCTCCCTCATGACAGGACTCAGTGACCTTTGACCTTGCTCTGGGATGGAGGTTTGGCCCTTGGGACCACTGCAAGGTTTGAATGTTCTTGCACTTGAATTATGACTATATATTTGTTCCTCCCTGTCTTGGTTTTTGCAGCAACCTCAATGAATAATGGACTTGCAGCTTTCTCATTATTAATGCTTCCAGACAGATTGCCTTTCCCTCTTTTTGAGAACTTGCATGTAAGCACAATTGTTAAACTATTACATAGGAATAAATCTTTAAAATGGTTGCAGGAAATTCTATTCTGTATATTAGAAATGTAAAATGTGCTGATTCTGCCTCTGTGTGCTCAAAACCATTCATACTTTCCACACGTCCTCTCTTCTTTCAGCCCTGATGATTTTACCAGAGAGGAGCGAGCCGCACTAACTCTATATTACCTTGTGAAAAATGCACTGTAGATTTCTCAGGCTCTCTCTTTACCCGTTATTGAAGTGCCATACGTCAACAGAACAGAAGTATTAGTCGGGGCCACATGTCTCGTCAGTCAGCAGTTTATAAGCAGGCATATAAAGTTATAGCGCCCTTGGTTTGGGTTTTTTATCATCCTGGATTACATTCTCAGAGGAGGGAATTCTTTCAATCTCTCACTCCAGTCCCAGTTGTCCTGCAGGCTGGATGGGTTTCACAGAACGGGATACTTTCTATTTTTACCACATACCCCTGCAATATTTAATATAAGAGCACTATATCCAACTGCAACACACACAAGCACAAAACCATTCTCAAACACTGACAGTTTATTTTGGACACTTACTTTACCAGTGAGCAAAGACCTACAGTACACTCGTGCATACATAGTGAAATAGAAGAAACTCTGGAGAGACACCAGAAATAACATGTCTCCAGGCAAAACCTTCGGTAAGTGAAAGAGTTGAGAGGCTGCAGACTTTGATGAATTATTAGAGCCATAGTTGGAGAAAATGATATGGATTAAATCTATCCACAGTGTGTTGAGAAGAGTGGCAGGAAAGGGTCAGAGACACAGTAACTCTACCTCATCAGATGCAGACTCATAGTTATAATCATAACATCCATCAAGTCTAGACCAAATCAGTCAAACTGTGGTTTGACTGCAGCGTGAACTTATTAGCATGAAGACATCATCAGCCAAAAACACTAATTAGATCTGTCACAATTATGTCTTCCAAATGCTCTTTGTTGTTGTCTGCAGCATTTGTCAGCATTTATGTAAAACAAAGTGGTGACGTCCTATTGTCATGATGTTGTCGAACTGTCAATTTTAAGTCGGATAAGTTAAGTTTGCATTTGTACTATAACTTCGTAGCAGATACGTAACATTATAACCATCTTCTATAAAGATTTTCCAACTATTTATTTGTTGCGTTTAGCTGCTTCAGTTGTTTATCCGTCACGTTTATCTATTTTAACCATTCATTACTTTAGCGATCATGTGTCATTACTTTTAGCAACCATTACTTTTGAGTTCCTATTTTTCTTTGCTTTTCAGCTGAATCAATATGTGGAACAATATCACATCATATATTTGAACAAATTATTGAGCTGTCCCACAATCAATTTAACTACGCCTCAGGCAACTGCAGAAGTAATTCCCAACTGGAACCCCTGGTGAGGTAGAGTATCTTGGAAATTGTGTGTTGGGTTTATCTTCAACAACACATTTGAAATCCATTGCATAATGCATTACTGTCACCACACAGCCATTAGTTGTTTGTTAAATAAGTTTGCACAAGTCATTATCGCCCTTATGTCGAGGGGAAAGTCACGGGAAGTTTTGTAGTTCACAAAATATTTCCGGAGCTTAAAAGCCAAAACAGCGTTGCAGCATTCTCCTAAACAACTGAAGTAGATGGAGACTTGTTTTAAAACGTAAAAAAAAAAAAAAAAACACATAAACTGGCTCCATACAGCTTGTATGTGTTAGGGTTATCCAAATTTACACAAGCTCTGAGATACCAAATTGATTTGACCTCATTTCCCTCCCTCAGAGGTCAAAATCGTGCACCCACCTCAGACAGGGTTTGTGTTAACACTTTTAGCTTAGCAGCTACAGTGAAGATTTCTGCTTGAAAAAGAGTGTAAAAAATGTCTCATGACATCAATTTGGGATCTGGTGGCTTCAAGATACTTGGATTACACCATTTTATGTTTTTTTTTCTTTTTTTTTCATTAGTTTTTTTACGTTATAAAACAAGTCCCCAGCTCCTTCAGTTTTTCACCTGACTTCCCATCGCCTTGAGGGTGAGTAGATAACAACTAAATTATCATTTTTGATAAGTATCCAGCTATGCAAAGTGTTCAGTCTGTCGACATCCCTGCTGCCCAGGCAAAGGTTTTGCTCCGCACAATCACCCTATCATGTATCTTATTCCAAAGTCAAAACGAGGCTTTACTTTTTTACGTAACGTCCCTTCAAATGGAGCTCTTTCTTATGTCACCTACTGGCCTGGTAATTGCTGATCATCCAACTGTGTCATCTGCTTTTGTGACTATAACAAGTCTGATCTTATCAGCTTCTAAAGGTCACTAAACTGCCTTATCTTGTTTCTGTATTGTGAAGAAACTCTGAGAAATGTAAGCTCTGCACTATTCAGTTCAGCTGAAACGCCCTCAGTAAAAGTAGTCTCATTTAGGCTGCTATATGCGACATTTCAGCTTCACCACATCCACCACACAACACGTCTTCAGCTGTTTCACTTCTGCTCATTACTCTCACATGGGACATCCTGCCGGGTACATCTGCTTCTGAAGACACTCTGTGTCGTTACAAATGTTGTATTGTGGCAGCACCATGCACTCATTATGTGTGTTTGCCCTAGAATAGCACATCCCAATGTGACTCACTTGGCCTGGTCCTCCACAGGGCAAGCACTTGAATGGACATACACCAGGGAGCTGTTATGCTTTCCCTCCTGAAGCGGTAGCAGATACTTATTTCGTTGTTGGCACTGCAGTCACGGTGCAGAATCCATGACGGCTTTTCCGTCTTTTGAGCACGAGGCCAGCCTGCTGCCTCCACCACTTCCAACAAACACTTTACTTTTCTTGCAAAAATGCCGCAAAGACACACGGCTGTGCACGTGGGATGCCCTTGCTCTTTCCCGGAGCAACTGTAAGATCTTCAGAAGTCTGTTTACTCTCTGTGCTGTGGGCCAATCTTGTCGAGGAGGTGTTTTAAAGGCTTTTCCAGACCACTGTGCACCTCCACTCTTGGCAATTACACTGGGCCACAGGGAGACTGTAGGCCACGTGTAGCAGGAGGCTGCCCAACTGCACTCAACCATGGCACATAGACTGTACCATGCTGTCAGGATGAGTCAAAGACAACTAATGGATGAAGTGCACCTCATAAGTACCCTTCACTGTGCACGGGTCAGAGTGAGGAATGAAGACAGAAAGTTTATGCAGAAGATCATGAGTTTAAATTCTCTACTGGCATTTTCTTTTCCACTAGGTTAAAGCAATTTGCACACAGCAGCCACAGAACTTTGCATATGGCAAAACATTTAATGAAAATACAAAATGGATGCATAAAAAGAGCTAAAACGCAGCGACGCCTGAGGTCAAGCAGTTCAAGATTTTTAACAATGCCTGGGAGTCCTAGATATTTGAAAGAGGTTCAAGGCCTGCTGTTATCTGTCCTACAGACTCTGGGACAGCAGCCAAGCTGATGCCATCTTGAGGGGAGGAACGCAACAAAATGGCCGGAAATTCCTACTTGGTTTGTGTTCCCATCAGCCGAAGGAATTCTTTCAAATCAGGCTGCTGAAATGTTGTATAAAGATGCAAGTACTTTTGACTGATCAGAAACTCAGCTGTAGGGAGAATGCACATCGGATACTCCAGATAAAACCATGACAGTTTGACTGCCTTAAAAAAATGTACTGTACTGTATGTACTGGCTTGTTTACAGTATCAACATTCACACTGGCTCTGAATTCAAGCAGCAAAATAACAATTATTCAAGAACTATCTTAACAGAAAAAAGTTAAATTCCATATTGCATATGCTCTGTCTGACATTTCCTGATCATGAGTGACACTGTTTTCTTTAACCTGAGAATTCATCCAAACGCAGCACCGAGCTCGGTCACTCTGATAGGTGAGTGCCCAAAGATTTGTCGCCACCTAGTGAAAAGTCAATCACACGCACATGATGACGCCTTGACATCACAAAAAATATTTTCCAGCCACAACTCAGAACTTGCATGATGGATTACTTCAACTGAACAATAGACACTTCTGGACCTGGTCTTTGGCTGGAATTTCTTGCTTTAAATTGGGCCAAGTTTCCTCTTCGTTCCCTCTCACGTGCAACTACATTTTATATGCAGATTTGCAATGCCTTTGTTTGACATGCCTGAATCCAAATGCCAAATACTAAGTATCTTAGTTTGGTACTGAAGTGGATACTTATGTATTTTTTGTCAGATGGCAGCAGGGTGAACAGAATGTGGCTGGTGTGAGTGTTGTCTTTTAGTATCCTTTAAGCTCTGTGCAGAATCCTCACTTCACCAATGCTCTGTAGATGGTTACCAATGATTTTCCGGGCCGTTCCCTTTCTGGACTGTGCACAAACCATGCCAGTTTGTGATGTTTCCAGTCAGAATGGCATTGCTGGATGGTTTGTCTGTTTAAACCTGCATCTTAAAACCTCAAATAAAGATTTTTCTCGAGCCTGAGAAAAGAATGCAAGTCTCGAAATCAAAGAACAAAAAGTACACACTTGATTTTCCTACCCGGTCTTTCCAAGTGTTATTTATTTTCTTGATATTGTCACTGGAGCAGCCAGAGGACAATGTGACTTTACTCATGGTGTGGTTGAGAAGTGATATTATGAGGTTTCGCTGCCACCTGGTGGTTTTATAAGTGCTGCTATTCAAAAGTTAAAGTGCAATGTACCAGGGTATTTTTTGTGTGTGTTTTTTTTGTTATTATTCTCAAAAGCTACAATTTATTGAAACAAGTAAGCGGTCATATTAATTCTAGTGTCTGCACATCCAAAAATACATCTCATTTACACTCACATCATTGATCATTTATATTACAACCCCTCCCACAAAGACATTAATGTTTCCCACGTATAAATAGACAAAAGAATGAACAAGGACATGAGAAAAAATGGGAGGACTCCAGGGGGCTGATAACAGGGAGATGTTTACAATGAACTGCCCTTGTGATGGTAAAATATGTGAAAGCAATGAAAAAGACGAGTCCTCCCATCTCTTTTCTGCAGCTGCTCTCTATTGAAGCAGAGCATTACCGAACCAGGCTCCATGGACAAGAAGGTTGTGCTGATCACAGGCTGCTCCTCGGGAATCGGTCTCAGCCTGGCGGTCCGGCTGGCCTCTGACCCCGACAAAACATTCAAAGGTAACCAGAGATGACAGTGACCAGTCATTTTATTGTATTTCTTATAAGCTCAAGCGTCTTGCTTGCAGTGGGTAAAAAACTGTTTGTGCTGCATGAGCTGTATATGATACTGTGAGCCTAATGTGTGTATTACTTTTCACATATGTATCGAAACAAGTCACAAGTTGCCGCTTTCTGTTTAGTCTATGCCACAATGAGAAACATGGCCAAGAAGGAGCGTCTTCTAGAGTGTGTTAAAGGCCTGCACAGGGATACGTTGGACATACTCCAAATGGACGTGACAGACCAGCAGTCCATCCTGGATGCGAGGGACAGGGTTGTAGAGAAACGAGTGGACATTCTGGGTATGTTCTTGTATCAGGGGGTTCTGATTAAGATTGCATTTTGTGTGTGCTAATTGGCTCATCCTCACTACTCACAGTGTGCAATGCCGGTGTGGGTTTGATGGGGCCGCTGGAGGTTCAGTCCTTGGACTCGATGAGGCAGATTATGGAGGTCAACCTCCTTGGAACCATCCAGACCATCCAGGCTTTCCTTCCAGACATGAAGGCTCAGGGCAAGGGCCGCATTCTGGTCACCGGCAGCACCGGAGGGCTTCACGGTGAGACAAGGAAATGGTTGAGGAATCACTGGATGTTCTACACGTGCAGTTTTTTGACATGATTTGATAAAAATCGCAAAAACACATCATGATGATGCTCGCTTGCTGCCATGCTTGAAATTGCCAAAATAAGTCATCTCCGTGCTTCACGCTCTCTTGCAGGTCTCCCTTTTAATGAGGTGTACTGTGCCAGTAAATTTGCAGTAGAGGGAGCATGTGAGAGTTTGGCTGTCCTCCTGCAACACTTCAATATCCAGTGAGTTTCCAATTTTGCTGCACTTTCTTTCCTTAATTTAAAAAGAAAAATTGATTAACTGAGACACAACTGACTCGATGCTTCATCCCGCAGTGTGAGTCTCATTGAGTGTGGTCCAGTCAACACTGACTTCCTGGTCAACCTGCAGAAGGCAGAGCTCGGGGATGCATCGCTCGATAAGGTCGATGCCCACACGCTCAGCCTCTATGAGAAATACCTGCAACACTGTGGCTCAGTTTTCCAAAATTTAGCGCAGGACACTGAGGACATTGTAAAGGTGTGTTTGTAAGACCATCAGCAAGAAGATTTGCTTTTTCTAGCTATTCTTAATACCATGATTTTTACCTGAAGTAACTTTTTGAAGAATGTACTTACTCCTGTAGAAGTATCAGAATACTGATACAGGTTAGTTACACAACAAATGTGTCAAAATAAGAGCACATCTACATCTAACCACTGAGACATGTGTGCTTGTGTGTGTGCGTTTCTGTCTTTAAGGTATTTCTGGATGCCATCCAGTCACCAAGCCCTGCGTTCAGATACTTTACCAGTGGCGTCGTGCCACCTCTCATCAAACTGAAGATCACAGAACCAGATGGCTCGCGGTACATCAGTGCAATGAGCAAAATCATCTTCTCAGCTGAGGAGCAATAATTTTGCACATGCCTTGCTATCAACCAGGCCTCGACTTCATGTGCAGACCTGCCCTTCTTTTACTCTTTCACTAGCAGAGGTTAACATTGTGCTCTTTCATTTTTGATTTCTGATATAAAGTCAAGGCACTCTGACTCACTGCGGTTGCTCAACTGGTAAGGGCAGTAGGTTCAGAGATCTGTGAGTAGAGTTCCCAGAAGGGAAGTGACTCCATGGTTGTATTTTTGTATTATCAAAAGTTATAAAGCTTATCAATATATAAAAATATTAACGTTAAAAATAGACCCTTTTCTGGTTGGTTGAGTAATATTTGATAAGGATTATGCTTCGAATTACACAACAGCTTTTGCATTCTTGTAGTTAGCTCGTGTTCTTAACACACTGGTTGGCATATTTTCACTGGGATAGGTTTTTCAACACATTGTTAACACACCCAGAATGTGGTTATGTCATTTTTGATTAGCTAGTTCAATAGAAAAGCTTCTCAGCTGACAGTGAGAGCACAATTAGTGCATGAATGAATCATAGTCTATGTTGTATTTCTTCTCTAGTGCTGACATGCCTTCCTAATTATGGCCCTTGAGTGATAAATGAATAAAGCATTTGAATCAAACCAAAATGACTTTGAGTAACATCTGTTATACACTCACTATCACTCTCCCCACGTATAGGAGACAGTGGTTAATGTATGATAAAAGAGGTTAAGTGTCACAAGGAACACAAGGAAAACTACTCAAACCCAGCATTTTACCCTTATAAATATTTCTTTATGGTCAGGGAAGATAGTGTGCGATATTAATCAATTAGATACAGTATTTTGTTAAAGTGAAATCCAGCATGTGTATTAAAAAAGGAAAAAGAGAGAAAAGGTCATGTTTGCAACAACAAGTTTAGTCTGGAAAAATCCTTTGACCTAGAATCTCTCTGTGGCCTCTGTACATATTGTCACAAGGGACACACGAAGAGATGATGTCACATATTCAGTTTTGAGATGAGGCTCGTTATTCCTTGAAGTCTAACAGGAATCCTCGCAGGTCTTTAACAGAAAGGTGTGCATGATTTAGGCAAGTGATCTTATTTTGAATTTATATATTTTATACTCAGTTAAGTTATTTGGCTGGTTGAAGGAAGGCCTGTCAATGATTAATACATCTGTTAAAAAGCCAGTGAACTGAACGCATACATGCAATGACGTCTTTACAAAACAGTGACATCAATGCACCGACTTCATGACACCACTGCTGCGCAGTTTAGTGAGTTTGACGAATGTCCTGAGACAACAAACTGAATAAACAGCAGAAAGCAAAAAAATACCTCCAGTTCTTTTCGATTTCAATCTAAATGTAAAAGAGGTCATTTAAATGCTTTAAAAAGGTTTTTGTAATACATTGTGAGGAAGTTCAGCCGCCTCAGTTTAGCTTTGGAATCACTGAACTGTATAAAGCTCCTGGATTAAACACTCGGTGAAGGCCAGCTGGAACAGCATCCATCCCTGGTGTCACTTTTGGATCGGGCTGTGGCGCTTAAACCCTTGAGTGCGTTCTCTTATAACATGAGGCAGGTTATCTTGTCTGAACATCTACGAGTTACGTTTCCGACCTATCTTTGAAAGGATTGACTGAGGCTCTTTAATCCCTCCGCTGATCAAGTGCCCTAATTCCAGTATGAAGATCCTAAAATGGATCCTGCACTACCAGTTCTGGTGGTTCTTAAAGGTGTCAGCCTCTCAGAGCCTGTAGTAGTATGCAAATCAGTATAATGAGACTTAGGTAAAGGCTGTTGTAAAATGTGTTAAATTTAATTATCCACCATCGTTACTTAAACATGTACATTTGAAATGCTGCTTTTTGTTGATACCTTCATTACTGCTCTGTTTCCGGTCATTTGATTGTACATGATGAACTTTATTCCTCTGTAGCACCAAAGTCCAAGTGTGTCACGTGCACACAATGTGCCTGCTTGTTCACTATCTCAACCACACAGTATCATTTAGACTTTGTTCTTAGAAACCGCTCGAATCCTCGTGAACTTGGCCGTCAGTGATTCACGCACAAATGATTCATACAAGATATGCCAAAAAAGGCAACCCGCACATGCCAGTCAATACTTTCTTCACCTCACAAGTGTTCAGTTTTGTGTTTTGTTGGTTATAGCATCCCCCAATAAAAATAACATAAAGTTAAACTGTTGCACCCAAAACATGGTATTATTGTGTTGGAAATGCCAAGTACGTAATGAGATATATAGTCCAATGCAGAGTAGCCACACGTGAAGATATTAATAAATGCTCATTAGGGCCTATTAATAACCTTGATGGGTATAGACTTTTTTGGCTGTGTTTTGTGGCTCCAGACAGATTTTGGCAAGTGAGGGGAGCAAGAATGGCTCTATTTATAGTAAAGCTTGATGACCCCTGCCCTAAAGTGACACAAATCAGACAACAGACCACCAATTAATAATATCTTATGTCAGAAAGTGTTTGAAACCTATGACCAAAATAATCATATATTGTGTTATTGTGTTACTAATAAATGTAATTATAGTGAAATTAAATGATTCCTTTTTTTTCTGGGGACACCCTCAAGCACCTGTGGGAGTCAGCGGACGCCACTTTGAGAAGCACTGGTCTAAAGGAACTGACTGATAATGCATCAAATAATAACAATACTATTTGTTTTATTAGCACCTCCACTGACTAAATAATGTCCAACACGTTACAATACTGTACAACAGTGTGATTGGACAGTTTTAATCAGTCTGTATGTTTGACTAAGTCTCTTGTTCTACTAATACAACTCATTCTATCACCTTTACGAATCAAAAATAAGTCAGGACTCACCTTTAGGTGCGGGATCAATCCCAACTTTTAAACTCATCAATCCTTCTTTTGATTGGCCAGAGAGCCAGTGGCACCTCCGGTTACGTCACCGCTGTCCTTAACAGGAAAGTAGAGCGGCTCATCAGCAGTCAGTCAGTCAGGACAAAGCCGGGTGCTGTTACAGCTGCTGAAGCGAAACCACCGACGTCTCTCCTGAGAACCTGTTTGAGGTTTTATCCAGAAACTCCACCATGGCCAATAAAACGACTCCTCTCCTCTTCAAGGCGCTGCTGGAGATGTCTGAAGCCCACTCTTCAAAAGTGGTGCGAGGAAACACGAAAAGAGTAAATCTCAGGTGAGTCGTCATGGGACTTACAGGTAGGAGGGATACTGAGTAAAGTTTGATCATGCTTGTTATGTCAGTCACACGGTTGATGAGTCACATGATTGGTGTCAATCAGTGTTTATTTACATTTTCGGATAAATTTAGTTAATTATGAATTCATTGTAGACTTAATTTCCAGTGTGTGAGAAGTGTGTGAGTGAAGCAGACAAACCTGCAGTCACTAGACTCCTCACTCCCTCTTCTGGTGCGTCTGTTTTATGTAATGAGTTGCCTCAATGAGACATTAAATTTGATGTGAAAGTCAGGTTCATCATCAACAGCGGGGAAATACTCATTTGTCTTCAGAAAACTGTCATTGCATGCTTTGCTTACCCTGAAAAAAATCTCTTGCAGCCTATATAAACAGATGCTTCGTTATTTATTTGATACTGTGGGTAAACTGTGTATCAAGGATAAATGCACGGGCAGTGTCAGGGTGTAGTGAACTAGTTTAACTACATTTTGCAGAGGCTTGCTGGTAGTTGATCTACATTCATCTTGCATAGTGATTAGTCAAATTACTTTTTTGTCATGTTTTGTGTAGTTGACTACTGAAACTATCAGCAGTTTTGGGCCATGGGATTTTCCCCCTTTTTTCATTACCATTGCTTCTCTATTATCAATTGAATTGCTTTTTACAAAGTACTATGAACTACTTTTTCATAGCAGCTTGAAATCGAACTAGGTTTCAGTCCCTAGCTTTGCTTTGGTTCAGCTCTCCTTTAAAAGTAGACACAAAGTAGGTAGGGAAATATAAATTCATTCATCAGGTAGCGTAGGACCCTTCACTTACATCAAAATGTATTAAAGTGTTCCCATATATTCTTTCCCTCAGACACTTGGGCTCCTGTGGGGCTCTGGTTGCAAGAAGGGCCAGTCTGCCTCTCTGCCCTGCAACCCCCGTCAGCGTACCCAGCCGCAGCTTCATCAACCTGGTTGCTCCCATCAGCGCCCGCAGGATGGAGTACACCGAGTGCCGGACATTAGAGTGAGTGACCCGATATAAATTCACACTTGTTGAAGTAAAATGACGACAGGTTTTGTTGATTTGCATGGTAAAGACACATTTTAAAAAGAAACATTTCATTTAAGAGGTTAGAAACAATTACATTTATTAGTTGACAATCATAATTTATAATTATATTATATCAGGAGCATTCTATGTTAATTTCAACTTTAATAAATATAAATCTAAAAAAGTGTAAAAGTAAACCTGAAAAAAGGTTACAAAAATACACTTAAAATGAGCAATAAAATGAAAACAAGCTCAAGAATTGAAATTCACAAAATCTGTATTAAAATGGCAATTTCATCTCATTGTATGTGCATCTAACTTTATGCAACTGTGTGCTCAGGTATACTCCAGAACAGATGTACAATGTGGTGGCCAGTGTCGACCAGTACCAGCAATTTGTTCCCTGGTGTAAGAAGTCTCGGGTCGTTAAGGGACGAAACGGCGACGTCCGGGCAGAGCTGGAAATAGGTTTCCCCCCCATCTTGGAGCGCTACACCTCTGAAGTCACTGTCGTACCAAACCACAAAGTCCGGGTAAGTCCTTATTTTGGTAGCTCCAGAAAATATCTCTTATAAATACCTACCTCATCAGATCAATAGATGACCTGATTCTTGAGCTCTTCAGCTTTTAGTAGTCGATAATAAGTAAAAGGTGAATTTCTTTTGAAACAGGCCGTGTGCACTGACGGATCCCTCTTCAGCCATCTTGAAACCATTTGGAGGTTTGCCCCTGGAGCCAAAGACCTACCGAACTCCTGCAAAGTAGAGTTCTATGTAAGTTTATAAGATGAAATAAATATATATTAGGAGTAGACGTATGCAATGAAAGTAGAGCAATGTGAACAATGAAAAGGATAAAATAGTGTCACTGAATCAATGAAAAGAACAAGCTCACTAAATTGCCTGTGGGACTTGAGAGACAAGATTACATGCTGGAGTAAAGACTAATTACAAATCGTTGTTCCTGTACCGCTGTGAATGGATTACTGACTGACTGAAGGAAGTGTAGTGTAAAATCTCATTATGCTCTAAATTTAGCCTTGAGTGGCTTGCTGGTGTCCCTGGAGGCCTGAAATAGCTGTCAGGGTAGGGAACAGTGTTAAGGAGCTGCTGACAGAAGTTTGACCTCAATGTGGGCTTAGATTACCTCGAGGTCAGCCAGGAAGTTGTCCAATCTCAACAGAACATGTTGAATAAGAGAGATTATCAATGAACCTTGAAAGGAAAAGAAGTCAGACAGTCAACAACTACTGTTAACGCTGTTAAAGGCGATCGTTTTTTAACCTCTAGACATTTGTCTTTATCATTTAAAACTTGCAATAAATCAATTAAACTCGAAACTGAATAAACTAAGAGCTTGTTTGTCCCCCCTCTTGTGTCTTCTGTAGGTGTCATTTGAGTTCAGGTCTCTTCTGCACTCTCAGCTGGCCAGCATCTTCTTTGACGAAGTGGTTAAGCAGATGGTCAGTGCCTTCGAGTCACGGGCGGCGATGCTTTACAGGAACCAGCAGGAGGCGTCACTGAGGAGGCGGTCGGCATGAGGTGACCGGTTTGACCTCCACTCGGACTTTCAACCAAACCCTGATCTACCTGCCATCAACACTTGTCTTACACAGGAGACTGGATCTTCTTTTTGCACTCACTCATATCGTCGACTTGAGTTGACATGCACATGGAATGTACTTAAAACAAGCTAATTTATTTACTTTCTTGTACATATATATATATTTATTTTAGGGATAGGAATTAATTCATGGTTTTTAAATTATCATGTTGAACACAAGTGTTTCCTTTTTAAAAATGGTGGGATAATGTACAGACAAGTGACACCTGCTCAGTGATGAAAGGGTTAAAAGTTTTTTCATGTCGGTGGAATTAAAAAGCTCTTATTTTGATAAACCTATGTCTGATCTTATTTTTCCCGTTTAAATATACTATTTGATTTTCTGCAAACAATGGTGTACAGTATCGTATGTGTAACGACCTACTATACTCCTTGTTGTGTTTGGGCAAGAGTATTGAAAAAAAGCCTGTGCGTCCGGGAACAGTTGCATAAGCACAGTACCAATAACCTGAGGCTACAGTCAATACGTCCTGCTACACACTATTCAGAGCAACTAGCTTTACTCAGTAAGTGGTCGTCTGTTTACATGTTAAGAAACTTGTAAAAGCACGTGTGGTGCTGATTTCACAACTCATGACCACTTTAAGAGCAAAGAGTAAAAAACTGGACGTCCAACGGTCAATTGCTTTTGCTGCAATCATTTGACATAAATTTGTCCCTGTTTTTTTATTCAAGCAGGGAAAAAATGAAAAAGCACTCGTAACATCATGTCTGGAATCTTGGTAGTATTTCCTGAAAATGTGAATGAAACTAAACACCAGGAAGCAGTGGTGTTGGTACAGAAATATACAGCTGAGGTCATGACAATGCATACCGAGACATGATGCACACATGGATAAATAGAGCTCATACATTTCAAAGATATGATATGAGACATGAAGCAAACAGGCAAAGATGACAAACTATGCGATAAATTAAGCAGCATCTGTTTGAAGCAGAGTCATAGTGACAGTCCAGTGTTGAAGAGTGACTTACATTTAAATGTTGATTTCATGTAGCAACAAACTCCATGCAAATATTGACTTCCTTCTTAATGATCTAAATTGATTATTGAATGCACTATAAGTATTCTCTAAACTAATTTTCAGAAAATACAATATTTTAATGACTATTAACAGAATTTATTAATATGGCTTTGAATAATGCAAAATGTACCATCAACCCCCCCAAAATGTCTTTGTTTCCAATGAATTTTACATTCTTTTATAATCCCATCCTCAAATGCAGAAACTTGTCTTAAGCAATTAGAAAATCAACAATCATAAACTAACCGTGACGCAGCAAAATGACTGATGCAAATTCAGCATGAAAGTGGCAGCTTCACGTTAATGTATCGAGTCTAATTTGTTGAATAACTTCTATATTGACGTTGTATCACATGATCTTTGCATCAATAACACTGTCAGTGCCAAGTGCTGTGTCGAAGGAGTCAACCTTCTTTGTAAAAGGCAATTTCTCATTGAGAAGAATGCATTGATCGTTATTTTTTATACATTTCTTTGATATTTAAGATCTTTTTTGATCATCAATGAAGTATAGCAAGGCTTGTATCTTCACTATACGTAGCTGTAGATCATTGAGTTTTCTGTTAACCCGAGTGCAGTCTGACATTTATAGCCCAGGGTTAACAAATTGCAGAATGCCCTGTCTGACCTAGTTTGCTTAATCAATATCAGCTTTTAAATCTGATTAGATCTCTTTGGACTTTACTTTACTGTACTCCAGGCTGGTAAACACATTACATTTCCGTGTTTTCACATTTGTGTAATTTCCCAGCTTCCTCAACTAAGAAGTCAATAAATGGGTGTTTCCTGAAATGTCAGATGAAGTATAAAAGAGGGAGGCTTGGAAGAGGACGACTCCATAGAAGCAGAGATTTTCTAAGCGGCAAGGATGAAGAAGACTGCAGTTCTGTTTCTAGCGTTCAGCTGCTGTCTATGTAATGCACAAGTTACTGAAAACAATGACAAAGTCGATCAGTGCTCAGGATCAACTAGCTCATTTGATACCTGCTCCCTCAATTGCATGTCCCAAAGCCTGGGAGCTTTGGGAAAGAAAGTCGCAGACATGGCAGAAAAAGTAACACACCTGGAGGCTAAGTTGCAAAAGGCTGAAAACGATGTCCTGGAGCTGCGGAGCCTGATTGGAGGTAACATGGAGCAAATGTTTATAATTCTAGTATTTATTCTTAACTCTGATGTGTTTATAGTAATTTCTGCTTCTCAGGCACACCTCAGGTGGCCTTTTCTGCAGCTCTCCGGGATTCTGGCAGTGGAAATATTGGACCATTCACCACTGCTACCCCACTGAAGTATAAGAGGGTCTTCTCCAACACTGGCAATAGCTACAATCCTTCAACAGGTAGTGTTTGCTCGAGATAGAAAGAGGTAGAGGTGGAAAGATATAGGGAACTCTTGAATTGTAACCAGTCTCTTTATTTTGACAGGCATTTTCACAGCAGTGGTCAAGGGAATGTACTTCTTTCGATTCTCCATGTTCAACAACCTTGATCCAGTTTCTAACTCTGTTGTGAGCCTCATGAAAAATAGCGTGAGGCTGACATCTGTCTGGGACACCTCAGGGTCTGATGCAAACGACATGGGCAGTAACGCTGTGGTCATCGCCCTCGAGGTGGGAGACAATGTGTATGTGGAGCTCATGACAAACAGGGTACTCTATGATGATGGTATGAACTACAACACCTTCAGTGGTTTTCTGCTCTTCACTACATAATTCGAACAATGAGACTTCAGGGCTGGGAATACCTCACTTTATCATGCTGTGAAGTGGTAGTTTTGAACATGGAACATGACAAAGTGATGTGCTGCGTACACACAAACTGCAAATTAGGAAATGTAAATGCAATTTGTTTGAGACTTTCATCAATATAATGTTTTGAATTCATATTTTCTACAAGTATACTAACAGTTTGGTTATTTGCACTGAATGTCCGATCGAAACATACAAATTGTATACACAATAGAAAATAAAATATAAGAGAACAAAACTCTGGAGCCTGTGAGGTTTTGTGTTTCCATTATCATTTTGCATGCATACACAGACTCTACCCTTGAACAATAATTTGGCTGTGTAGAAGGTCAGTGGGTCCTCTGGGCCATCTTTGGCCAGGCTTGTCAGCTCTCTAGGGTAATTAGCCTAAATGAAACACCTGTAATAAGAAAAGAAAAACCGTAATTAAGACTGCAGTTGAAGTTAACTGTGGATGGTTGTGTCCTGATGTGAACCCATGGCGTCGTCTATGTGACAACACTTTGTGACATGGACAGTTTCAAGTTACAGGGGTTTTGCATTGAAAACTGCACTGGTGTTACTGGCAATGTGCTACTCTTAGGCCGACTTTTTGAATGTTTCCATTAGTTATTATCATAGTTTAAATGGCAATCATCCACAAGATACACCATGTATGACAGCCGGATTTCATACAAGAATATTGTGAGGTCAATACACTGTTTTCTGTTACACACAAAAAACTTTTGTTGAATTGCTTAATTGGTTTATTGAAAGCCTTGTTTAATGTCTTTCTTGGGTCAATTATTTAGGTTTACTGTTCATTTTCTTCAGAATTCTACCCAACAAAAGCTTGAAGAGTATCAAATTTCAGGCCTGTTTGCTTTTTATATCTCAATTTGTTAGTATTACCAACTGATAGCTTTTGAAGGGGATCTTTACATTATTAACACACGAGCCAAAGTAAGAAATAGATTCATGATTTAAGCTGTAACAACATGTTGTTGAAGACAATGAATAACCACATCTCAGTCCCAAGAAGAAATATCAACCTTTATCTATGTTTGAAGCTCTGTAACATTTATCTGTTTATATATTTTGTACAATAATACATTTGTTAAACTATATTTCCAGCCAAAGTACAGAATGTACACTTCGGTCCCTTCTGTATTAAAATAAGAATGTACAATACATCTTTTCAAGGCACTCAAGAACATTATGTTTAAACATTTTATATTTGCATACATGGATATCATGAGTCTACTTTTGCACAGTGAGTTTGGCTGAGGAGGAAGCCTCCCCATGGTCATTGGTGGCTCTACAGGTGTAAATGTTGTTGTCATCTGGGCCAACTTTGGCTAGGACCAGGGTACAACGGCCATCTTCCTCGTACTCTATCTGCACTGAGGGCGACTCCACCACAGGCTCTTCCCCACACAGCCACACCACCTCAGGGTCAGGATATCCTGCCAAGATAGATGGAGAGGTGAGGACAGACAAATGTTAAGTCTTGAGGGGAAAGTTCAAGTCAAGTCTGATGTCCTCATTTGTGACTTTATTCTGTCTTAAGTCAATGCTGTGCGACATGATGTCAAAAAGAGTAACAGAAGTAAAGCTTGAGCTTTTGATTGAAGGCCTCAAGATAAGAAGCTGTGTGTACCTGTGAGGTGACATGACAGACGGGCACTGGATCCCCGAGTTACAGTCTGGTCCGCCAGGATCTGGGTGAACTGGGGTGGCCCCTGCATCTTGCGCTCCAGAGACTGCAGGGCATGCTCTGCCTCCGGGCTCAGGGGTGAGTCTGGGACAAAGAGGGTGAGGAAGGAGGAAGTAGGTGAAAGAGGAGGGAAACCCCAGGACAGCAAGTTTAAACCAGGAAACTAATTTGGAACTGATAAGATAATAAAATAATGTGAGCGTCATACCCTCTCCAGGGCTGGTAGGAGATCCAGTGCTGTCACTTTTAGACAGCAGCGCCATCCTCTTCAAGGCCAACAAGGCCTTACCTGCTTTCTATGTAACCCAAAAAATTCAGAGTCTTTAGCAGAAAACAAAAACAGCACCTCAAACTCAAAGAAAATGTACTGTGCTGTGGTGTCACCTTCCACTTCTGCCTGGCTAGAAACCTTTTCATCTTCTCCTTGGAAAGATTCTTGGTGGTGGTGAGATCCCCAGAGTCAAATGCTGCCATCCAAGGGTGGGCAAGTGCCTCTTCACAGGACATCCTCCGCCTGGAAAACACACGTTATGAGTGGAGACAGAATCAGGAGGCTGTGCTTTAGCTGTATGTTTATGAAAATCACCTGCTGTCCTTGCTGAGCAAGGAGCTGATGAAATTTTTGGCCTCATCTGTAATCTCATCAAAGCTCTCCTCATCAAACTCCCACTGTGCTGCTGTAACCAAAGCCAGGGTCTCTGTATCGCTGTTACCCTGGAATGGAGACTCACCACTCAGCCTGAGGAGAAAGACAGACAGCGGTGTCATTATATTGACAGTTTCAACCTACATCCAGTAGGTGGCGTTAGAAGTCAGCAAAACATTAAAACAGCAGGCAGTAGCTCCATCACCATTAAAACAGTTCATTTGTCTGGTAAGTTCTGTTAAGTTTCTCAAAGTGGTTATCAGGAGCTGCAGTTGTTTGAGAGCCTTTGAGGGAAAGTGGATTAGTTCAGTTTGATGTACAACTTCTCAGTTACTGTATTGGCAAATCCTCTCTCACTGATCACCAATGGAAAAAATACAGTGGATGTGCTGGACACAAGACACTGTTTAAAGGAATAGCTCTATGCTTTGGGAAACACTCTTTCTTACTGAGAGAAGTTTGATACCACTCTCACATATGTACATTAATATACCATCAGCAGCTGGTCAGGTTAGCTCAGCACAAAGGCTGGAAACAGGAGGCAAGCACCTCTCAATCTAAAGGAAACAAAATCCACCTACCTACACCTCTAAAGCTCCCTAATTAACAAACGTCACTAATAAACACGTCATTTAGTTTGTTTGGAACTGTAGTGTAAAACCACATTAAGGTTAAGGTTTTATGGGGGTCGTGTCGCGGTCTGGGAAGCAGTAACTTCCTTGAGTGCCAGGCATCCAGCTGAGACTCTAGGAAGAGCTTTAGAGGTGCTGACAGTTTGATTTTGTTAGCTTTGGACAGAGCCAGGCTAGCTTTTTCCTGCATTTTCCAGTCTTTGAACTAAGCTAAGCTAACTGGCTCCAGCTTCATATTTCATGCACAGACAAAAAGTGGTATTTTTATCTAACCCTTCGAAAAGACAGTGAGAAAGTATGTTTCCCAAAATGTCAAACTATAAATGTAGAAAGTGCCATACTCACAATATGTAACAGATGACCCCAATGCTCCACATGTCAGTGGCCAAACACACAGGCTCATAGCTGATCACTTCAGGTGCCACAAACTCTGGAGTCCCATGCATCACCTTCAGAGGTGTGTTGCCATCTGTTAAACATAACATGCACAGTTTGGTTTTGAAACATTTAATAGGAATGACAAGGAAATTGTTAAGAGTTTCATTTCACATACCAAGCCTGCTGGCCAATCCAAAATCAATGATCTTAACGGAGGTGCCAGTGGTGTCAACACACACAATGTTTTCAGGTTTAAGGTCCAGATGGATGATGTTCTGCTGATGCATGTAGCCGATCCCCTCCAAGATCTGCTGCATGTAGCGCACACTGGCAGGTTCTGTGTGCTCAAAGTTGTCGTCAACGATACGTTCAAACAGTTCCCCGCCTGCGATACTACAGAAAGACAAACCACAGTGACAGTTAAGAGTATTTCTTTGTATATCCCTTATTCAACCAGTTTGGGCTTTCAGGATGATACTCACAACTCCATGACCATGACCATCTCTGGCTTGTGATCGTATGCTGCGATGCACTGAACCAGTTTGGGGTGGTGGAGGTAGTTCATCAACTCTATCTCTTTACGGGCAGCCTCCCTCTCCTTGGCACGTCGGCCTTTGTAAAACTTCCCAGCGCACACACGTCCTGTTTCTTTGTGGGTTAACTTGTACACCAGGCCGAACTTTCCCCTAATGAAGAGAGTCATTTTAATCTCTGGGCCTTAAGAAAGAAATGCTGTGTCAATCGCTAAGACTAATACAATTAAAAAAAACTCTAACCCTGGATTATCCCAATTATCTGATCCAGAACTGCAGCAACTTGCATTTATGTCCATCTTGATAGGTTTTACTTGGCTACCACTGCAGTGTTTATGGACAGTACAAATTGTCCCACTTCTTGTAATTGTGTTTATCTTATCTTATCTTATCTTATCTTATCTTATCTTATGTTATCTCTGGTAGTGAGTCCATCACAAAAAGAGACAACCCAGCACACAATCTTTCATCTAAGATCTGTGCAACCACTGGTGTACATCTGCTGGTTACTAGAGTAGAACTGTGTCTCTCCCCGCATGTGATTTTATCTTCTCTCTGTTGCACTTGAGAGGACTTCGCCTTCTCTCAATCCCACACTTGGTATAACACAGCAATAATTTCCACTGAAATGTCGAGCTTTCTTTTTCATCTGAAGTACTTTCTGACGTTACTTACGGAAAGTTGCTTGGAAAATAGGGTTTGTTTCTGACAGATACTCACATTCCCAGTTTCTCCTGCATATTGAAGTGATCTGTGACTTTGTGGGAAGAATCAATAGTGACACTGGTAAAGGCTTGTGGGGCCTCCTCCTCTTGTGGTTTGTTTAAATCTACACAGAAAGGAACGATTGCTTTAATTTAAGACTCATTATATTTGCCTCCTTTTTCCAATGTGGTGCTCACATCGCTCACCTTTCTGCTCCATCCTAAACACTGCTGACACTGGTCCTGGCTCACTTGCTCCCACCTCGTTGTAGGCTCTAACTCTGAAACAATATTCCTGTTGAGGCAGCAGTCCAGAGCTCACTCTGTAGGAGGTGCTCTTACACTGGGCAGTGAGCTCGCTCCAGTCCCCGGACTCAACACGTCCTTGGTTCTTTACCTCGACCACATAACCCTGGACGGCACTGCCTCCGTCGTAGCAGGGGCCTGACCAGGACAGCACAAGGCTGGTGGCAGAGATGGGGGAGATCACAGGACAGGAGGCAGGAGGCTGGGGCCTCTCTGGTGGGATGAGGATGAATAAAGCGCTCAAGTAACCGCAAACATTTCACATAGTCCTGATGCTGCAGAGTGTGTGTTTTCTTACCTATGACAGAAAGGGTGAGCGTGTGTTGTGCAGAGTTCTTGCGATCCCTCACTACAACAGTGTAGCGACCTGTATGCTGTGGTTTAGCCTCTGCTATAACCAGTGTGCTGCTGAGATGTGTGTTTTCTGCCCAAATCTCTGGACCATCCACTATCTGCAGATACACAGTGTGTAAGAAGGGGCTAGTCAGTTGCCAGAATAAAATGTTGGCATTGTATGTTTCTGCAAACCATCGATATGTTGGATATGTGCATTTCATACATATCACATCAACGTTTCTAAAACACGTCATGTAATGTTCAGATTACTTGTATATGAGCTGACTTCTAGGAGGAAGAGGGGAGGTTGGTGGCGTGACAGCTCGATGAGATGGCTGGCAAGTGAGAGACCACTATTCGCGACGGTGTTTCAACATTTGTAAGCGAGAAACCACTGTATATTTTTAACAAGAGATTTTCCACCAACAAAACCGGATATTTTTTGGTGTGACCGCTTGAGAGAGCGCTGTTGAGATGGTGTTTTGATATTTGTAAATGTGAAACCACTGGATATTTTAAATGAGATGTCCAGACAGTTTTTTGTGCCTAAACCTAATCAGCACAGCGTTTTCACAACATAAAGTTTCAACATATCTGTTGTTTGCAGAAACATATTGCCAACATTTATTCTGAGGTTAAAGAAATACTATGACAAGGTGGACACAAATAATGATTGAAGTGGACATTTTGTCAACCAGCCTTAAAATTACAACACCTGTTCTTTGTTTCTGATCCAACACGACACCACAGGAGGACTGCCGGCAAAAGAACACGTCACCCGTGCAGTTTGTCCCACCTCCACCTTGACGTGCCGTGGAGGTTTTTCAAAGCATAACGCTGGACCTGCAAAGACAAAACAAAGTGAGAGTTTTGACTAAGAACCTGCCTGCTCATTGTTAATCAGAAGGCCTCACTGGAAGGAAACTATCCAGTGTGGCGTGAGAGATAAAGACAAGAAGGAGAGAGAACATGTCTGGTAGGGTGATGAGATTAGGTGATATGTGGTTAGTGTTGTACAGAATGTGAGTGTATTACTTCCCCCCATGAGACCCTTATTATTATAGCACACTGCAGTGTCTCAAGTGGAAACAATATGCAAAACACAGATGACCTACCCCACACAAGTACAACCACTCCTTGTGTAATCAAGTGTTAAACAATGTTGAGTGAACCTGTTCTTAAAGACAACTGCATCCCTGTTCCACAATATGTTTCACACTATTTGCTAAGACAAATATCCTTAAAGGATGCAAACACAACTCACATTTATCAACACTTCATCCTATGGGTACACAACGGTACCTTGTATTTACATTAGACTAGAAAATTCCATATATGAGCTGGAGTTAATATCATTGCTTGAACTGTCGGTATTCAAATACTGTGGCATCAGGATGGTTAATTTGACTATTGACAATCTGATAAAATGATGTTTAAATGGTTTTCACTAACAGGGAGTCTGATGCTACTTTATTGCCTCTCCCTCTCCAGCCACCACTTATATCAGATTCATAAAACCATAAACAACACAACCATAAAAAGCAGTACTGCATGTCCTATGCAATGTCATAACAGACGTTCAAACCTGAGCTTTTAATGTTTCTATTGTTGCAGCCTCAGGTAAATGGGAGCACAATAGCTGAGAGCCAGACAACATTATAACAAGAACAAAGGTTAAAAAAGAAAGGCTAGCTCCGGGGCAAACCACAACAGCATCAAAAGCAGCTCACACACAAAAAACAGACTCTAACCGATAAGTTAAAATAACAGGAGCAAATCAGATGATACAGCACTGAACCATCAGAAAATGAGAAGTGAATAAATAATGGAAAGACAGGTGCATTGCCTGTTCATTTGGCAGAAACAGCAAGAAAGGAGAGGGAAAAAAAGATCTTTATGTGTTTCTCACCTGTTCCTGAGTTGGCTCTCTTCTTTGGGATGACTTCTGCAGAGACAGATAAAGCGCAGGTAGGTTTTAGTAGGCGAGGACAGAGGTGTGGCTCTGCTCTTCTGTTCTATGGCTATCAGTTAACAGACTGAACTGTGCACTGTCCACTTCCCTACATGGCGTTCACTTGGGACTGAGAACCTTAAGTGGGTGTATCGAAAAGCCACTTTGTTGTGGAAGTGTAGCATAATTCCTGACTGCTATGCATGTTGCCTGACAACCAATCACACAAGGATAGGAAGTGATGCGTTTCCTGTTCATTTAAAAATATAACATGGACATCCGGAAGAGGTTATAACAATGGTAAAGAGGCCAAGATATGTTCTGTAAGGAAGGAAGGTGCAATGTGTATATGTTGAGCAATAAATTGATCAAATGTTTCGTATTTATGTGTTAAAATAATGATTTTTGGATCACCTCTTGGCGATGAGACGGGGCTAAGCATATCAGAGCCTGTGGGGGAAGTACAAGTAGAGCCTCTGAACTTCTGTAGCTCATCTTTGGGAGGCTGTGGTGACCTTCCATTCTCTGTAAGGCTCTTGGATGCAGAAGTGGGTATACTTGAGACACGATTCTGCAGACTGTAGATAGTTTCAAAGTCTGGATTGGTTTTCAGAAAGAGGAAAGGGAGGGGAAAAAACCCACAGAACATCAGAAATGAAACTGGCCAATATGAACAGAGTAAATAAATATTCCATTAGGAAAATCCCTGCATCACAACTTGCAAGGAATGGAGTTTTATTAGCAGCAAAAGGTGTTGTAGACTAATTAAAAAAAGGACTACGGTCCATTATGGAAACATCTCAGGTAATGCTTTATATTATGGTCCTTGTAGTGAGTGTTCGTTAACAGGCCCTTATTAGTCCTTACAAGATGCTTATTAACATTATTATGTGTTAATAAGACTAAGTAATAATAATAACATCATAAACATGTTTATTGTTAAATAAGACATTTTAAGGAACTCACAAGAAACTTGTTAACAGTTTAAAGACTGCTGAACAATGTAAATAAAGCCCAATAGTATTTGTAAGAGCATTACAAACTCATTTAGTGAGTTTGAGTGATGATGTGATAATAACAGATAAGTTGGTAGACAACAAGAGTCTATAAACTGTAAAAATGCTTCTAATTTAACAAAAAACACGTCAGTAATGCTATAATTAACACTTATAAAGTCATATTAGAAAATAATAAAGCGTTAAACAGTCTCCAATGTGCCCCAGTCTGTCTCACCTCTGACGAACACAGCAGCGCAGCAGGATGTCTTCCCCGCGCTGTTTTCTGCCAGGCAGGTGTAAGCCCCGGCATCTTCTGGCAGGGACTCTCTCACCACAAAACTCACCTCCCTGCCATTGAAGGAAGGTTTCCCAAAACGAGCCACTTCACCTGCCCATAGGAGCAAACAAACAAGCTAGAAACACTCCATCGAATGCAATGTGCAACAAAGAACAATACAGAGAAAGCACGTGAGAAAGGAAGGGGCTGACAATGACGCCGGACACAGTAGAAAATATGCTGTTCACCTCTTGAACCCTGTTGTGGATCTGTCATTACAAATGCTTGGTGCATGGCCAGGCATTGTTTAAAGCAAGACTTTGTTCTGAAATATAATAAACATCCCAAAGTCTCCAAAAGTAATTATGTCAGGCTTAGTTCAGAGAAATGTGTAGAAAATTAGACAGAAGACATTATGCCTACAAGCTCGAAACCGAAAACAGTACATGTAAAATGTCAAAAAGTGCTGAATTTTTCTTCTAAATGCTCAGCAACATGGATTCAAGAGGTGAATTCATACAAACTGATAAAAAAAACTTGCTTTTTAAATAAACCAGGAGACACCATGTTATGCAAGGTTTGATTTTAGTGACTATATCAGGGCCTCAGTGTACTTTCTATCAACACTGGACCCCAAGCAAACATCGAGATGCAGCAGTGCACAGTGTCCCTGCTTACCATTGTGCAACCACGACACTTTGATTGGCTGACTTCCCGTGATAACCCCGCACAGTTTGATGTCACCCCCTTCGTCCACGCAGCAGTCCTCCAGAGGCTCTATGAAGACGGGTGGATCCAGGCGTTTACATGAGGGGAGGTTAAGAGACCCTGATATGGAGGAGAGGGGAGGAGTCAGATACAGAAAACAAGAGCAACACATGCAACTGCACATATTTTTTTCTTATTTTAGCCTATTACCCTTTAATTTCAGTCTTCACTATATAACTATAATGCCATTTTTGACCACAAATATTATAATATAATGTGTTTTGCATTCATTCACACGCTAAACTACTGTATTATCACTCTGAGGCGTTGTCTTCCTTGAAGTGAGTACCTCAGTTCTTGAAATAAGGCCTGCTATAAGTGCTGCAGAGAATGTTCCAGCCTCTTATTTACCATTACAGTTCACACCACATCTTTTCTCTTCTCCTTTCTTGTTCTTCCTTCCCTTTTTTAACTTCACAACACATCTGAGCGCTACCTTAAAATACATATTTCGTGTTTAACACACAGTATGTTACTTCTGCCAGTAGGGGTCTCTCAATGAAAACAAAACGAAAGACTAAAGTAGCATGGGATCATGGGACTTATTGTCTCCATGATTAAACAACCAAAACTGCCAATGAAAATCTATCTCATGTGAGTCAGGCAGAAGTGTTTATGGATGAGGTAATGAATTAAGATTTTATCCATGTTATCTTTAGTCATGCTCACTGACTTCCCTCCTCACTTTCTGCTTCTGTCCTGGAAGACAACCAAATGAAACTCAATTTTGTCACCCCGAACAGAATTACAGATTTCTCAGGGTTTGGATGTTGTTACGAAACATAGTACAAGTACAATTTGCCAAAATGACTCATCAAAGTCCCGACATTTTAACGCAGACATGTTGCAATCTTCACTGGAAGTCTTACATTCAATCCAGCAATAATTGAAACCAGAGCTGAGTCCTTGAAACATGGGGGCCGGTATTCCCAGAATGTATCAAAAGCACATCAGCTGCACAGGCTGACACTGACTGGTATCATCAGAACAATTTAAAAGTATTTCTATTACAGAGACCTGTCAGGTGTACAACAGCACTTTAACTAAATTGTGTGACAGTTGACCAAAACTGATTTCGTGCTTTCATACCATGTTAAGCTATATACTAGTTATGGTTTAACAAAACAGGTGTTTTACCATCAACCTTTAGCCGGTGTTTACAGTGCTGAATTACTGTAAAGCCTGATGTTTTGAGGACAGGCACTGACTGCTGTTCAATCAAGCCAACTACTTTGAGCTGCACCTCTGCACACAGACACTCTGAGAGGAGGATTTTCACGCATTGCTCACATCATGACTCTCTGACCTTTCTTTTTTACAAGTTTGCCGAGAACTTGAAGCTTTTATTAGCAGGTCGTTGATGTCGGTCATAACTCAGCTGAAGTGACGGCTCACAAGCTGCTCTAAAAACTGCACATGTGGTCAAGTTGACTTGCAAGAGAAAGGAAGTGTGCTTTCAAGCTTTGAGAAACCTGCGAAATTATGTGTTGACATGGAAGTGAAAGCTCCCCAACACCATAAACAAACACATACTTGGACGAGGACAAAAATAACACCGGATATTAACTTTTAAAGCTACAAACTTGGAGTGACTGACCTAAGTTTTTGGGGTTTTTTTTACACCCAGATTTGTTGTAGGCTGTTTTTGCAGTCCAACAAACCGTTATCAGGAGGCATCACCATGTCCTGACTTGCCTATAAAATACTGACATTTAAAGCCTGGTAAATGCTACCACTGGAGCTCTCTCCAACTCAAACACACACCCTTAAACTATTAATCTCTTCTCTCCTTCTCTCATGCAACCCTTACCTGAGTCAGTACATGTAGTGTCAATAGTTCCCAGCCCGTTCCCTGGTGCAGAAGATGCACGAGGCGACTTGATGTGCATCCTGAAGGTTGACACATAACGCTGTTTGCTGGCATCACCATTCATTTCTGTTGAAGAGCAGCCTGGTCTGTGAGAGCAACAAATAATTTACACAGTCATTTCCCAAGCTGATTATCACGCTTCCTCTCCTAGTCACTGCTGTGTGGCCCTCTGCAGCTTGATGTCTCTCTCGTCTGTAAAACAAACACACACTTCTGTCTCTCTCTCACACACACACTCACACTGCCTGCTAAGCCAGTGCGGCTCTGCCCTCAGTCCTCACACTTCGCTGCACATGTTCAAACCCTCTTTTCTCACCCTCCCCTGCATCTACACTAACTCCACCTACATCACAAATCTTTCTGTTTTGCTTTGGCCCTCACAAGCAGGTCAAGAATCTTCTTATCTCTCCAAAGTCAGTTTAAAGCCAGATCTCCCACCCACTTCTCAAACCCCTGTCCTCATTATCACGGCTAATAGACACACACTACACATAAAAACCCCCCACATAAACAAGGAAAGACAGAAAGAGGGATTGTGGGAAGAAGAGGTTGGGCTTATCTACCCACCCAGCCAAAGGTCGTATTGTGGGATGTTTGTTAAATGCGCTGCCGTTTATCGATCTTACTGTTTGCCCTCTCACTTATCAATGCTGCAACTGAACTTTGTGATGCCAGTGAAGCCGACAATGCAAAGGTTCGCTTCACGCCTGTGGGTTGTAAAGCTGTGATTGTGAACAACAGGCTTGTAAATCCTATATGGCCTTAAGTGTGAGCGCCTGCCCTGCTACAGTACACACAAGGTGGCCGTTTCCAGGGTAACAGCGTCCCTTTAACACATCCACTTCCTGCTATGGCAACTAGAGAGGTCTCACAAGGGGGCCTGCTGCCGTTCCCGTGATGAACATGTGTCGTGAGCCAATAGATGACGCAATCTGCATTAGGGGATGGTATTAGCATCAGAAATCACCACATTTGGAGATACATGGCTGTCACTACAGGAGGGGTATGAAAAATTGCAATCTGAAAAATAATTTATAACTGAAGCAGTCAGACAAATGTAGTGGAGTGGAAAGCATAATATTTGCCTCTGAAATGGCAAAACAAATGGAATCACTCAAATAAAGTACCTCAAATTTGCTCTTAGGTAAAGATCTTGAGTACATGTACTTGGTTACATTCACCAAAAGCCCACTGAGGGGATTTTGTAACGTCTCTTTTCATTGTGCTCCCATTCCAACTCCCTAAATTCCACATCAGTGATCACACAGAATAGCACTGTGAGGGGCTTGTTTTAGTTTCTGTGAGGGAAGAATTCCCAAATCAAACATTTACCAAAAGACTGCACACACACACAGAGACACTGTTGTAAAATGTTTATATGAGTTAGATTTTTACATACAATTGCATAAATGTGTGGTAGTGGCCAAATTTGTGAAATTCATCACTGATCTGATATAGTAGAAGTTATAAAGCATATTTCTAAATCTTCATTTGAAAGAAGCCCGATCCCGTCTCCACTTTTTCTATGTCATTGTCAAAATAAAACCAGTATAATTCACTAGAACTTCATTGTTAAATGAAGAATGACCACAAATATTACTCAACAGATGCCAAACTCATATCAAATTGCAGATAAGAGCTTTGACTTTCTCCTTAGTCAGACTGCATGATCAAACCTCTAATCCTTGTTTGGGATTATCATGTAGCCACAGGCCCCAACTTGCAAAGGTAGTGTTGACTGATGAAAAGTAAATAGTCAAATAATCATGACTTACACTGCATGTTCTCAGGAACTTATTATAGCAGACGCTGCTGGATGACACTCCAGGTGACGCTAATAATTCTTCTGAATTAAGAGTCACAGCACAAAAACAAACCACAGTTGTATACATGTAGCACATTATGATAGACACAGTATCTAATCAGGTCTGACTCAAAGCTTTAAATAAGATGTGACAGCTTCCTGGGAAAAAGAAAACACACGCAGAGAGGAGGAAAGAGAAAGTAAGCAGAGACCCTGAAGCTGCAGAGCTCCTCATTAAGAGGAAACAGTCTGATAATGCTGCATTTCTCCCACAGAGCCTTGACCCATAGGAGCATAATTAATTTAATTTAGGCACAGGGCCACTTAGTACACACAATAGAGTCAAGAGCAGGAGGGAGACAAGCTGACTGGCCCTTAAATCTGCCCTCCCTCCTTTACATGCTGCAGCTGATGTATGAGTGTTGTTTGGTCTACTCTCTGTCCTGGATTGACTACTGTGATAAAAAGTCCCTGTCTGTCCAGAGCTACAGTATCCACCACGAATCCTCAATCTAAATCAAGAGGATAGATGTAGACTGGAGATAGTCACAGCAGAGTGAAGGGGGGTTTCGGTCTGTGAATAGGAATCTTTGTAGTGCTTCAAAAGTGAAACTGATGCAATGTGATTAGACAAGCTCAAGGTAAATAATGATTCATTTTCCTATGAAAGGCAGAATGAAAGCATGAAAACACTGGACTATGACCCTGAGACTGTGCATGTAAATCCCAGCACAAATGTAAACCCAATGATTTTGTGTTGCAAAACACCAAAAGGTCTGGCTTGCTAGATTTTACTGACACAATCCAGCGAGCAAGATGTAATTCTGCAGCCTGACCATGATTTCCCAATTGTGAAAAATGTGTCAGAATATTTCTTGACATCTGTTTTATAAAGATTATTACAGACACAGACTGCTGTCATTAAGTTTATGACAAAGATAATAAAACTACAGATAATGTTTCGTATAAAAAACTGAATTAATGACAATAAAATGAAGCGCATAATAATAAAAATCGTACAAAGATAAGGAAGCATAATACTAGTAGACACATGTATCACAATTACAATAGCAAGCAATGGGAAAGACATTAATAATGCATTGCATGCTGGAAAAAACACAAAACATGTTGTTAGTATCATAGTATTATCTTCTGGTGAAATGATAAAGCTTTGCTTGTCTAGCCATCTCAAAATTTTACAGTACATGAACTTCTCTTTTTTATGCACACGTCTTTTCTAATATCTTATACAGCATCATCCTCTCTCATCTGTAATGATGAACAAAAGGCACAGAAATTAGTCAGTGAACAGTACGCAGCAGTAAATCATATGTCCATATTAAGGTGCACGAGTCAAACATCATTTTAACAAACAGGTTTTGCCCTCTGGACATTTCTATGTTTGCTTTTTCCAAAACCTGCTGCCACAAGCAATGCTAATGCAATGTGACAGGTTGAATCTGGTTGAAGATATTCCAATAAAAGGCAGGGCATAAAATATGAAAACAACATTTATTAAGAGAAACAGGCAAAAGGTTGAACGATGAATCAATATGTCAACTTGACAATAAGGATCTAAAACTGCATGTTCAGCTGATAGTTCCACCACCTCAGTGCAGCTGTTGGCAGCAATCAGTCCTTTACTGAGAAAGATGACACTGGCACCCTCTAGAGGTTAAACCTCCTTAATGCCTGTTTTGCCCAACCAACAGCACAAACCTGTAAACTCTTACAAATAAATTGGCTAATTGATTAATTCCCATATCAGATGTACTTCAGTTGACTGTTTGGTAGTTTAATTTTCTTTTCTCTAATGTTTCTATCTTTCAAGAAACTTTAGGGTGAAATACTGTCACCAGTTCACATTCTGGGCTGTTTTGACTCAACATTGAGGATTTCATGTGCGTGATAGTTTTCCTGGATGGAGAAACACAAGAGAACATGATAATTTATAAGCTCTTTGTATGTTTAGTATGCAGAAAATGTGCAAAGTAACATCTGTAAAACTGTCAAGTAATTGTAGTGGAGTAAAACATAAAATATTATTTTCCTGTGACAAGTAAGAATAGTGAGAGTAGAAGTAAAAGATGGCATGGAATGGAAATATTTAAGCAATAGAGTAAGTATATCATTTTAGTAAACTTGTATTCCATTACTGGTCTTGCATTTGTCCCCTTACCTGCAGCAATAAAGATATATGTTTATCTTGTCTGTATAGTTTATATAAATAATGTGTTTGCACTTAAAAAAGAAACAAATAATTTATGGTGCAGTATTTCAGATTAAGATAAGACTTAACTGAACGCAAGGGGATAATTCAAGAGCTACCCAGCAGTATGTCAGATAATTAAAGTCAGCTCTACCTTTACCAGCTATGTGGTTAAAGTGATGCTTGCTTATCTATGCACTAATAATTACTGTATAATCCGATGCTATGATAGAAATGAGTTTGAAATGGACCAATCTGCATAATTCATATTTTTACTATGGGGACTTAAGCATATTTAGTTGCCAATACTCTTGTACTTGTACTAATAATGCATGGCTTGTACATGTATGTATCCCCTGTGTACTTCTTCTACCACCCACTGCACCAATTAGATTTTCTACTCGCCTCCTCTTGCTTACTTTATAAAACTCACACACATGCAACTTTTCAGTGAGAATATTATGAGGCTTTCAAGGTGCCGTGAAAAATGTAACACTTGAGCTGACCAGTGACCCCTGACTTCTCCCACAGCAGCTCCCAGGCTGGCAGGACAAACAGTCATAAATTGCCTCTGGCTGTAATACTGAGAGGCCAAGGCTGCTGTGTGGCTTGCTGGGCCATACCACCACTCACTATTCCCACAGAAGTGGATGAGTTTCTGCAAAGGTCCCTCTTTTGGGAAATGTGTCGAATTCAAACTCATCCAGTATTTATACATGGATCACAACTAACAGGAGACCAAATAACTGCGTAGTTTATTGTTAAGGGGACGTTTCATCTCAAGTGTGTATTGTAGCAGTGTATGAGCTTAAACAGCAGGGGGTGTTGTTCACCATAACTACAAAGATAACGATATGAACTACAGATTTAGATCATTGCATGAAATGTTTGGAATGTTAGAATTCAGTCTCAGTTCAGATCTCATTCAGACAACAGTTGTCTTTACTTTTTCTAATGTGCACATATTTCTTAAAACACCATCTCTCCTGTCAGCATTTCTTGTTCCTCCTAATATTCCTCTTCCCTCTGGCTGACATAGCAAATGAGTTCTGTAGAGGTGTCTTTAAATGCTGACCCTGTTGTGCAAAAGGTCCTGTTGTTTTTCGCTCTGCTGGTTTCACACATTGACCGTGACTGTCTGGCCCCTTGCTCCTCTCCAGGGCCATACAGGGCGTCAGTTCAACATGTGTGGCAGGAGCCGCCACACAAATACACAGGATGCAAGACAAGCCACAAGACTTGTGAGGGAAATTACAAATGAGCATAAAATAGCCATGCTGGACTTCCTGCAATTTCACAAATTGAGAGATTGGAGTCACAAGAGCTTATCTTTTTTTGCAAGCCTGGGACATGACACTGTGGTTTGATAAGCAAATGGCAAAACAGTTACAAACAGTATTTCTGTTTCTGTTTTCTAAATTCATCTCCTTCAAAATATTGATAACACCCAGTCAGATATACTTTTTAATAATCAGCAAATCTTTAAAAAAAGGTAATCTTCTTGCCTTCTGTTACATTAGTGTACAGGCTTGGCAGTCCTTCTCCATGAGAGAGAGCATTTGTGAGCCAGTATGTGTCTCTGTGTTCAACTCCCACCTTTGCAATGAGGCCCTCCACCACTCTGTTGTTGGTGAGGGCCCACATGGAAGCGATTACGCTGCGCAGAGAGTGAAATTACAGAGAAAACCTACAGAGCTGGAGCCCTCCTATAACCACTCACTCCTTCACTTAGATTTACACACATGAACACAAGCTCAGAAGCACATACAGCCAAGTGAACACACAGACACACACACGCAGATATAGAGAGACAGATGGGCACACACACACACACGCTCACACAGGAGCTCTGCTGCCACCTTGCCTGAAGCTGTACATTTCCACTGCTCTCTCTGTTGGGACAAGGCCGCAGTGTGCTTCCCTCCCTGCCTTCCCTCTCCTGGACTGGAGTGGGACGGGGCCAGGGCTGTAAATTCCTCAGAAAGAGCTGTTAAGAGCGCCTCCATTAAAACAGGGGGGCCGGTGCTCGCCAGAGAGGAGCCGACTCAATAAGTCATCGTCGAAGCCTGAGGCCCTTCTGGGGCCCACGGGAGAGTATCTATAGCCACAGACTGGATTAAAGCCACTTCGTTCGTTTCAACGCGTTGTGTTTACCTGCAGATGCAGGTGCTCAGAGTGCTGTGATATTGCATTAATGGGCCAATAAGAATGATTTTACTGCCTTGTAACATATCTACAGGAGGTCGATTGACTCATCAATTAAAAGCTCAGTGATTACTCCCACAGCTGTCGAATTGTTTGGCTTAGATAACTGCTTCATCAGAACAAGTATCCCTTGTTGTTGTTACGTCAAGAAATTATATATCATTTTTATTATCTCTTACTTCCACCCACTGGCTGTTTGGATCAGAAAAGGCTTTGTTCATAAGCCAAAATAACATTTAACAACTCAGTATTTCACAACAACACTGTAAAGGAGGTGAGAAGACTGGTCAGGCTGCAGGTCCAACTGTTTCAAAAGGTGCCTTTATCTGTGCATATAAGTCAAAATATGACAGAATATGTTTAAATCATTGTTGAAGCACAGACTCAGCTGTGGACAAGACACTCTGGATTCATTACAAGACATGATGAAACATGACACATCAAACAGAATGCTTTGGGCTATCAGTGTATTCTCTAAGAGGTGATCCATCTTAGTAGCTTCATGTGTCTGAACGACAGACATTGTTATGCCAAACTCTTGTGCAGGGATTTTGGATGATAATATACCCTGATAATCATATTTTAAAGACTTGTCTAGTCTGTATGGCTGCTCAGCTAAAAATCTGCAAACTAATAAAACGGGGAAAAAAAAGAAAAAAATAGAAAACAATGACATAACACAGTAGCTTAAAACACCAGACACTTCATGCCTCCTTCTGCCATCACCCCGAAAGTTTATGAGAGTGGCATGGTTGTATACACACTGTGGTGTCTGGATGCACATTAACCATTCCCTTCCATCCACACACACTCCTCCCAATCAAGCCCATTATTATCCCATGCGTGCTGCAGGCTCCCAAAATATATGTCACGCAGCTGTCAGCACCTCTCTGCTCAGCAGCTGGAAAGGTTCTGAGGCACTCCCTCATTTTCTACCCTGATAACATACAGCACACCCTCACCCCGGAGGACAGAGGCAAAACAAACTCCCCTAACATCGCAAAGTCATTCTCGATGAGTCCGATGCGTTTGTTTTCTTGTCAGAGCTCCTGAGAGGTCTGTGCACTTATAAAAACCCAGACAAAGGGTGTGTATGAGGCATGAAAATGAGCCACCAAGAAGTTAGGAGGCTTGTTTGGAGGAACTGATCTCCACAATTTCTACAATATTTACCTCTGCTGCACAGATAGCACACATTATGATCTGTTTATTTAGGCAGTAAGGTATAAGAGGCTGTGTTTAGTGATTTAAGAACAGCTGGATATCTTGTAAGGCATGATGCAAACCTGAAAGAGACCACGAGGACAAATTATAGCAGTTATATTAAAACCTATAAAATCCTTCAGGCATATTTTATGGAGAATCAGTTTTTGCTAAAGGATGTTTTTATTTAATAGCAAAAACAGCCATTGTTGCTGAGGATCAGTACCTTTATATGTTCTTATGTTTTAATGAAATAGTTGAAAGTTTTCTTGCATTCATCATATACTTATTTAAGTGAAAAATATGTCTCAGGAGTGTGGCAACGTCAGGTTAAAGAAATTATTTGAGTGGACACAAGATAAATGAAGAAAAGCAGGACACCTCCTCATGGTGACTGTCAGAACCAGTATTTATGGCTGGAGGCCCTGAATCAAAGTCAGAAACTGAAATGCACATTTAAAACCTTCAGTCTCCTGCCAACTTGTTACGCTCCATCCCACTCACAGTGGTCGCCTCTGAAAGCAACGATAGAAGGAGAAAGAACATATTGCACTTCCTGCAGAGATTTCAAGGGAGAGCAAGACAGATAGATATAGTTCTGTATGTGCTCTGGAAAGTCTCAGCTGCTCTCCTATGGTTAGGATAATGTATGACTGCAACTAATCTAGTGTTAGCCTTCGGAGCATGAGTTCTTCTTGAGTGTGCGCCAAGATTTGATTAGAAACAGTCTTACTACATGTCTGGGTAGTTTTTTCCCCCTTTTTGCCTCCATTTTTTTCTTTTCCCCAACCCTGATTTCTTTTGTCTGTTTGTAAGCCCCTTTATAGGCCCGATATTGTTATTATACAGTGAAAAAAAGTCACTGTTTTTTTTTGCACAAACATGAACAATTGCTCCACAGTACCAGAGGGAAAGCCAGCGCTTGTGACTAACAACACAATCCTTTTCTGACATGCCAAGTCCTTCTTCCAATAAGAGCGACATCATAATATCAACTCCAGGAGCATTCTTCCTGTCTTACCCCCGATCCGTGGCTTGTCCCTTCTTGCCTTCAAGCAAGCAGGAAATGGCTGCACGCAAGATTTAAGATCTGAGATCAACAACATGAGAGACGGCTGCCACTGAAAAACTGGGCACCAACTTTAAAGAGCACATAATCTCCTCTGATAGCAACCACCTCCTGTACAGTTAATATGAAGTTGGATAAAGTAGGTTTGTCACAGTGTTTTTAAATAAACCTGAATGTTTTACATTTTCAAACAGTTCTCTGCATGTATAGAGAAGGTCAGGTCCACCTGGTCTACATAAAACTCCCCCAGATGAGTCGTGCAACATACTCATCAAGATTTACTGAGAAAATTACTGTGTGAAGAGCTTTTTTTTTTTTCCTGGCATAAGTTAAATGCACAGACATCTGATTCCGTTCAGCTTTTTGCCTGTGATCCAAAGATTTAGTTGAAATATTCACAAAATCACAGCCACGTCTCTCCTCATTTCTCCCTGTCTTTGTTGTTTTCCCCTGGAGAAAGACAAAAGCAACCAAATAATACAGAATTTTCCATCATGCTCTCCAAAGCCCCTCCTCCCATAAACCCTAAAACAATCTCACTCTCTTTACCACCAACACCCCGCCCCATGCCGCTTGTCTTCATTCTCTCACTCTTCATTCGTTTCTCTGCTTCAGCGCAAAGCCAAACAAGCCAGCCATTAAGTTGAGTTAAGCGCAGGAAGTGGGCCTTCGGGCCAGGCGGCACTGTTTACAAGGAGCTAGTCAGGTTTCAGCGGTGCTTTGAAGTGAGCAGCACACAGGAGACTGTCTGTCACTAGGCAAAGGCCCAGCACCGCTCCACTGACTCACTCGCATTCCCCCCATTCATCTGAGCAGAGAGAGGGAAGGAGGGTGGAGGCAGAGGGGGTGTAAGATGGTAGATTTATGTTTTTTCCCCCCTCAGAGTGTCTGTTTCTACCTTTAATCACTCTTACCTGTCTGTTATTACAACCCTTCTTTATTCATCCCCAGATAAGGATACAAGAAAGACAAACATCAACTTGTCCAACAGGTCATGAGACATAAGAGAGGTCCATTTATAGTAAGGCTCTGCAGTATGCTCTGTCAGTAATTACACTACTGTAATCCCAGTGGTTCGCAGAGTAGGGTCCAATCAAAACGGGGAAGATTTATTTCACTATAATTCTGTCCATCTGTAACACAATAACCAGAGGTGGAAAGTACCTTTCTTCAAGTACTGTACTTAATAGTGCTATTTGTGGGAGAAGTGGATTTTTGAGTCTCATTCCCAACTCGTCAAAAACTGACACTGGGTTTGTAGGATGGGTGGGCTGCTTCTCTTACAAATAGCACCCTTACTTTGTAGAGTTAGTTTAATAATACAGTGTATAATATAATGTGTAATATAATCAACAAATAAGTGTTGATGTACTATTATAGATTAAAATAAAAATGTATTGAGGAGTAATTCACAAACTAGTGAGCAGACAAACTATATAAAGTTAACACACCTTAACCAGCTTTAACATTAATCCCATGAACTCATTAATGCATCAATATTTACAATAACAATAATTATAATTATAATTATAATAATCCTTCAGCAGGACTAGTTGCTGGCGAGAAGCAAACAAGAAGCAAACCACACACATGCGTTTTTTAGGTGTCCAATTTTGAAACCTTTTTTGGGGAAGAGGTTGAGAGAAAAAATATATTTTTGACTTAAAGGGTTGACAAAACTGACTAACTGAATTGAATAAAATAACTGAATAAAACTGAAAATGGAACGCATTTTGTGATGTGGAAAAACCGACTTTTACAATCAGAGATCAAACAAAAGATGATTTACAAGATTTACCTCGAACACAGACTCGATAATATGACCTATTATTTCATACGAGCCCAAGATGAGCAATAAACAAGTCCCTCTGTCATCACCAAAGCCAATATCCACTCTCCCACGCTTTCTCTTTTTTACTTTATTTATTAACCTAACTGTATAAAAAGTATACAAATGTGTACTGGAAGATGGTGAAGGAAACATTGTTATAAAGTATTAATAACATTATTCTGTAATATACCATTCTACTTGAAGAGTACATTTTACCTTTGGCACTTTCAGTATATTTTGATGCTAATACTTTTACTTAAGAAAAACATTTAAATGCATGACTTGTACCAGTACAGCCAATTTTACTTACAGGAAGTACAAGATCTGAGTACTTCTTCCACCTCTGACAGTAACAGTATTTATGACTTTTTTTGGTCATGTGGTTCACACACTATCTGTAACAAAACATCTAACAGCAAATTTCTTAGGACATAATCTTATCAAATGGGGGTCCGTGGCCTATTTTGTGTCTGTATTCTGTGCCCCTATGAACTTTATATATCTTGCAGCCCTGATCTAAACCTTTGCAGCAACAATACAAAAGCACACACACACACTATTGTTCCGTATGTGCGTGCAACTCTCAAACAGCCTGCTGTTAGCCCAGAGCCTCTGCTCTGAGGCAAGAGGATCAGCTTTCTCCAACACACCCATCTACTTCATGACATCACTGCAGAGAAAGGTTCAATTTCAGCCGCTCATGGCTTGGGGGATTCCAACTTGGCACCGAGCACGGTGGCTCCAGAGGAGTAACACTAGAGCAAAGCTGAACACCCTTGTTTTCCCTTCACCCAACAGGCAGGCAGGAACATTTTCACACCTATGCAACAGCACAACTTTTCTTGCCAGATGATTCCTGTTGATTTAACCCAGCCCTCTCTAACAACAGGCGAAAAAAAAAAAAGGTTCCCTGTTTTGTTTAGCACTTGAAGGCGATGTTGGTGTACACGTGTGAGGGAGGCCTCTGTCGCATTCTTACAGGTTGGCACCGGTTTCTCAGACGCGAGACACGCAGATGTGAAATGTTTCATAATACATTGACAATTTGGGTGATAAGAGTTTAACAGGAGAAGTGTGTTTAATTGACAGTTTCAGTTCAAACTCACTGCGGTATTTACCAGATGGCTACATACTTGTGTGAGAAGCTAATTTCCATTAAGCATTCCAATAATCTTTTACTGTTGCCTGCCAGTCTGAGGCAACAGATGTTCAGGTGTGACACAGCCCTCAACCCCCGTGAAAAAACAACATGGCTGTTCCTTTATCAAAGAAAATAACTAGTTATCAAAACATTATTTAATCATAAAAGAATACTGAACATAAGGAAGGGCAAAAAAAGAAAAATACTCAATAATCACTTTCCTCTTGAGTAAATCAAACACTTGATGATATCTGAGTCTGAGCTCAGTCTCAGCACATGTTTTTGGTTAAAGAGGAGTCAAAGTGCAGTGAGCTAGACTGAAAAATCTTCTTGGATATCACCCAACAGACTGAAATGGAGACATTCTTTTAATCCATAGAAAACACGGAATTTATAACCAGCAAATAACAAATAATGAACATGACTAGATCTACAGGATGTGGCATTTTTACAGTGCGAAAGTAAAGCAGGTACACTGGCAGATGATGAGAAGTATTTACTTTCTTTAAATACAAATATAAAAATTTCATGTTTTTACAAATACTATTTACAATTTCATTTATGAAATGTTTACAGAGATAATATACTGCCATTCTCCTACTGCTCGTGTCCCCTCTCTCTATGTTCTTGGCTGCGGGATCATCACTCCTTTGAGTTTATCGTGGCTCTAAGAAGAGAGCCAGAGAGGGGGAGGAGAGCATTTCAGCACATGGCGTCCGTAGCCATGCTTGTTATTTGTTCAGACAGTCAGGTTCAGTCCTTGTTTATACAGCTTGCCCTTTTGTCAAACCCTGACCCTCAGTTTGGCATGCATGTGTGGCTATAAGGCTGAGGCGAGTACGAATGCTGTGAGAACCTATAGCTACTCACTGTGCTACTTACCTATCACATGAGAAACAGGTAATAATACACAATTAGTCCCAGCAACATTACTCTACACAGTGGTCTCTCCGTGTTTGCCATTCGTCAGCCTTGTGTAGAACTTATGCCAGGAGTGTAGAGTCTTTCCAGACCAGATCCAGAAACCAGAGGTGATACCCACTATCAGTGTCATCAGATACTTGATCATGTAGACAGTGAAGTCTGGGGTCATGCGGGGCCCGGTCTGCAAAGGGCAGGGGATGGCCAGGCCCCTGCAGTTATGGCTCACCCAGCTGCGCTCCCAGTGGGATCGGAAGGCCTGCTCGTAGAAGAAGCAGGCTATAACAATGGTGGCGGGCACAGTGTAGAGCACGCTGAACACCCCGATCCGCACCATGAGTCGCTCCAGCTTCTCTGTCTTGGTGCCGTCGTGCTTCATGATGGTGCGGATTCGGAACAGCGACACAAAGCCAGCCAGCAGGAAAGAGGTACCGATGAAGAGATAGATGAAGAGAGGGGCCAACACAAAGCCTCTGAGGGGGTCCAGGTTGCTGAGACTGACGAAGCAGACGCCACTTAGCACATCGCCCTCGATCTGCCCGATGGCCAGGATGCTGATGGTCTTGATGGCCGGCACCGCCCAGGCTGCCAGGTGAAAATACTGAGAGTTGGCCTCGATAGCCTCATGGCCCCACTTCATACCTGCGGCCAGGAACCAGGTGAGAGACAGGATGACCCACCAGATGGAGCTGGCCATGCTGAAGAAGTAGAGCATCATGAAGAGGATGGTGCAACCTTCCTTTTTGGTACCTTGGACGATGGTTTTATAGCCATCGGGGGTGAAGCTCTCATTGCACACCACTTTGTCCCCCAGGAAGTAGCCAGCTATGTAGGCTATGGAGACCATAGTGTAGCAGCCAGACAGGAAGATGATAGGGCGCTCAGGGTATCTAAAGCGCTGCATGTCCACTAAATAGGTGGTTACAGTGAATAATGTAGATGCACAACAAAGCACAGACCAGACCAGAATCCATATGCGGGAGAAATGGATCTCTTTGTCACTGAAGAACATGTTCCCACCGCTCCTGGTTGGCTCACAGGGAGCAGCACAATCATTCTCATCTAAAAACTTATAATTCAAATATGGGGGTACTTTGAGAACAGGCGGACAACGGAAAGGCCTCTCATGCGTGGGGACCATGGGGGGATCTTGGGTCCCCGGGACATGAATGATGGGTGGGACGGTGGCGGCGGAGGAATCGTTTTGGCCCACACAGATCTGATGCTCGTCTCCCAGCACGGGGAAGTTCTCGCAGCGCAGTCGCTCCGGCCACTGAAAGCCAAACTTGTTCATGAGAGCCTCGCAGCCCTGCTTGGCTCTCTCACAGATGGACCTGCACGGAGGAATGGCCTTCTCCAAAACCGTGCACACGGGCGCATACATGGAGCACAGGAAGAATTTCAACTCCGGCGAACACTGTACCTTTACAAGAGGATAAAACTGGTGCACCTCGAGCCCTGCGTCCTCCTGGTTGTAGTGGCCCACTAAGTTTGGCATGATGGTCTGGTTGTAGGCTATGTCCGTGCACAGGGGGATTGAAATCGGCTGACAAAATCCGTGCTCCGGGACGACTATTCCGTTGTCCCCTTGGTACTGGGCTGATATCAGCAGAGGCAGCAGGAGTGCAACACACCACGTCTTGCAAAAACTCATTTTCCCCAAGTTTAAGACAACAACTTTAGGCCGATAAAATTGCTGTAAATGTCTTTAGTTTGTATCATCAGTTCTGCGAGCAGTTCTTGAATGGGAGTAACTTGTCGTATGTAAAAAGTCTGGCAGGCAAGACAAGAAAGCTGCTCTCTTGGTGCCTGGCCTCCGCTTTGAAACTGCTGGCTGACTTTTTTCTTTTCGACAACTCCGATTCCCTCATTGTCAAGGCAGCCACAATGACAAATGCAACTTCCGGTGTGTAGCTTTCAAAATAACAAACCTAATTGACCAACATGAACGTGTGTAATTGTTTCGCCAAGGTACCAGAATAGCACAAAAAATGTAATAGGCTATAAAATTATAATATTATAAATATAATAAACGACTAGTTTTTAGGCCTGTTTATTTTTTTAATCAAGAGCCTGAGCTCTTAATAGTTAATAGGTACCCATGTCACCCATAACCCATTAAGTTACAATCAGATAGAACAAGCTCTTTTTAATCCCTTTTTGTTTGATATAACTTTACCTTTATATGATTTTGTAGCAGAAACGTACGTACTAGCTTTCAAAATAATATCTTAATTGACAAACATGAACGTCTAATTGTTTTATCATGTTCCAGAGTGGCACAATTACTGGAATAGGCTATAAAATTACAATATTATAAATATAATAAACGACTAGTATTCAGGCCTGTTTATTATTTCATCAAGAGCCTGAGCTCTTAATAGTTCATGGGTATAAACGCATTGGAAACTAAAACTTAGACACACCCAAACTTGATTATTTTAGTTTTAATGCCTAATAATAGTAATAATAATGTCAATTAATGTATATAATTCATGTTGTATTAAAATTACACAATACATACCGAAATTAAATATAGCATCATATTCGTTGGCAAAGTGTATGCTTTTATTTTGAAGGCAAAGTCGCTTGCGCACTGGTCGTCTATTTGCTAACGTTGTCACACTTGACTCCACAGCTGGATTTGCGTGGCCCAGCCAGACTTTCAAGAGGAGGAGAAAGACTCAGTGCACTCACTGTCCATGTAATGTTCATTTTCCACATTACAGCGCGATCAATTAGCCAATCAGCAAAGTAAGCGTAAGTAAATAAATTGGTAAAATGTGCTTTGCAGAAAGACATCTGATCTGAGAAAGCTAAACATAACTGAGCTGAATAAAACTATACAACATACTCAAAAATAATGAAATTATTACAATGCAATGGAAAACTCAATGAAGAAAAAAAAAGATGATGGGCAAGAAAGAAAGTAAATAATAATAATAATATTAATAATAATAATAATAATAATAATAATAATATAAATTAAAATAATAATAATAATATAATAACACATATTTGCATACACACCGGGTGGCACCTGTGTCGTAATGCCACTACGCCGCGGCCTGTGTGGAGGGGGTGTGGCCGCAGATGTTGCTATGCCCTTGAATCTCCTGCTTTAATGCTATTGGACGAAAAACAACATTTCCGCAGGGCTCAGCCAATCGCGAGGGCAATATTGAACTACAGTGCGGTCCAGCCGGAGGGGCACGAGAGCAGTTGGGGTTACCGACAGTGAAGAAAACTGTTGAACTCCCGTCACGTAACCGACTGAGGTATGTTTTTGTTTTTTTTACTCAGATAACTCGGTTTGTTAAGGCAAAATTAGCCAAGTTTGACCGGCAAGGAAGCAGTTTTTAACTTGGGCGAAAGTTTAGTCCAAGTTAACTGAGGCCGCATGTCAGTTTGCTAGCTAACCTTACCTGCTAAATTAGCTAGCTGATTTGCTAACACGGAATGAACAGTTAGCTTCGCACAGTTGACTCTTAAGAGATCAAAAAACGGTGTCATGTAAGTGTATATCAGATGCTAACATTGAGTACGTTGTGTTTTGCCAGACTCATGATGGAGTAAAGAAAAAGGCCAAGTTCAACGGAGTTCAGAATGGCATTTGACGGGCATCAGAGCACACTGGCAAATTCAGGCTTTCCCACATATCAGCGTCAGGTAAGCTAATTTTACATGACATGGCATATTACCCATATTACCAGCACCTGTAGACCTGTGTTAAAGGTTATGATACGGCAATTAATGGTGGAAAACTATTGAAACATGTATCAAAATTGCTCGTCTCCCATAACCCATTAAGTTATAACCCAGGACAGAACAACCCCCCTTTTGTTTAATATAACTTTTTATGAATTTGTAGCAGTAACGCACTTGTGAAATTTCTTTTATTATTATCGCTGAAGCTGAGAAAATCAGTCATTGTTTTCTTTCATTAATCATATGACCTGTGAACATTTTCACAATCAAACCCCCCTTTCCCCCCAAATATTACATTACCAACGAAATGAAACATAAAACTGTAGCAAATCATGAAAAGTAATTTGTTATCTTTTATTATCAACGTACTTGCTGATTCATTATTAGCAATTAATGAACTGATAATTTCAGTTTTAATTATCGCATTTTTGTTTTTACATTCCTTTTTAGCAGTATGGTTAAGTGTCGTAATCAATCTGAATAAAGTCACCTTTTTTCTTTGGTTGGTTGATTGAATAATTAACACTGGCTTCTCTGTCTTTCAGGCCAATGTAAATGTAGCTGGTGGGAACAGTGTTCGCACGTTGCCTTTCTCCACTGCAAATGTGTCACTGCAGGAACAGGACACAGCATCCTACATGCCCTGGTCTCACAATGCTCATGATGATCCCAATGGCCTTATGAATTGTGCCCAGAGCAGCAGTAAAAGCAGGTATTCAGTTTTAACTATGTTAAGGATTAGTGTGTGGTTATTCATCGTTAGTCATCATGTTATTTAAATGTTTTTGAAGAGAAAGGTGCAACTTAAGGGACGTGTTTTCTTTTCCTTGAAGGAAACCCACTGATAAAGCTGATTGTGATGGGGAGACTGATCTGCAGGGCCTAGTGTCAAATATCTTGGATGAAGCAGATTCACAGGACAGCTACTACAGTGAAGGGTATGTCAAGTTTTAGTATTTTCATACTGCAGGGTTGGTTATATATTGCAGGATGCATTGTGTGATTTCAGGCTGTTAAACCACAAAGTTGAACAATGAAATGTATAGAATTTTTAATATTTATGTTCATTAAAACAATCTTTTAGATTTGTAGTTGCATATTTCCTAACATTAAATGAAGTCCTTATTTTTTCTTTCAGGGGCCTGCCTTTATGTAATCCTGTCTGGTCTCCAAAGACATTGAGAGAAGAACTGCTGCAGTATTTTCCATCAGAGGATAAAAAGCAACGTAACCCTACCTTTTCTCCGAACTATGTATCCCGTGAAGCTGTTAGTAAAGCACAGGGACCGTCAGACGAAGATGTTGGCCCTAATGGCCCTGCTACCAGTCAACAATGGCTTTTTAATTTGACTAATGGAGACAGAGACAACTATCACCTCCGTCCACAGAAACTGCCACCAGGTCTACCAATACCTAAGATAGGAAACACCTACTTGCCACATATACAGCAAAGCAAATATGACCACATGTCAGCTGATAAAGGCAGAGGGAATAGTCAGCCTTTGAATAATTTCCCTGACATCAGTGATGTCTTCAGATCTCAAAGCGAAGTGAACAGCCCAGTCTGTCATCCTTATTGTGAAGACGACTACGTCCAGAGCAATGCGAAGCCGATCAGGAATGAGCAGTATGTGCCTCGAGACACTACCCAACTGGTCAGCAGTTTTCAGTCGTTCATGGCTGGTGAGCATGATAGCTTATGTCGTGGAGACTTGCCAAACTTGCAAAGGCACACAGTGGGAATGCACCATGAAGACAGCATGGTTCAACAATGGAAAATCACCAGTCCTGCAGTGTCAACACAAAGTGCTCCTGCAATGCACACTCCCAAACAGCTGATGGAAGAACTTGGGACAGTGCAAATGGGCAGAAATGGAGGAGTGAGCAACCAAACATGTAAGCATGATGCTTTTCAAGATCTACCTGGTTTGAGCTCTCAAAACCCAGAGTACTTCCAGCAACAAAAGCCATCCCCTGGACTTTTCAACCTCCCAAACCAGTACCAAAACAAGACGACCATGCACAGACAGAACACTGCCCTCCCCATTAACATGAGCATAAACCAGTATTCAAAGCATCACATCCAGCAGGACCAGATACAGAACAAGATTAGGCCACATATGCAGAAGGAAAAGATGGGGATGCAAATGTCTGGCTTTCTGGGAGAAGGCTTTTCTGCAAGACCCCTAACCAACTCCAGCATGAGAGGGGGTGATAAGAGACAGGCCCTCTCACAAAGTCCATACTTTGACCACTTGGGCAGCATGCAATGTCAGAGATTTTATGGAGAAAACAGTGTGGTCTGTGCAGGGAATACACAGCAGCTCATGCCTCTCATGTATCCTGTGAATGACCCCCGATCGCACTCCAGCATGCCCATCAACTCCTCTAACTTCAGCTCGAGATCAACATTACCTCATGGAAGTGGTGTTCCTGGCATGGATATGGGTGATATGATGTCAGTCAATGAGTCTGCAGCTTTCAACTCATTTGTCAGTGACATGATGACCCACAGAGGAGAGAACACTTATCATGGCATGGCCTCTGCCATGACAACTTCAATGGCGATGAATGACGGAACACCTGTGATGCAGCTTTACTTCTACCTGGACGAGTGCTATGAGCAGTGGAAGTGTTTGGAGAAGGAGAGAAAGAGGGTATGCTTCCAAATCTGATTATGCGTCCAGTTAGAGGATGTCTAGTTGATGGAATAGTATTGGCTATCTAGATTTTGCTTTATTGAAGTCATTGTCAACAAAAGCATCATATTCTTGAGTTATTTCTTAATATGGAGCTAGTCAGCTGTCAAGCATATCTATAAAGGACTGGTTCTGGGTCTGCTACTTTAATTTATTGGTATTTACTCAATATTTTGGTTCCACTTTTTTAGTGGTTTGAATAATGATTTTTAAATGTCTTTTTCGAACACACAGACACACTCGCGTATATAGAAAAAATTTATATCGCTACTATGTAACTGATTGCCAGTGTCTTTAAGGCCTTAACCAGTAAGTAAATGTGAATTTAGTTAAGATAAAGTCTGATCCCTTTGCCTGGAAGTGATGCAAATGTTTTATCACCACATTTATGTTCAAATGAGCACTGCAAATTGTAATTATTTACATGATTATAATTATTATATACTTTTTTTTGACTATGGGGTTGTCTATTAACCTGAATTTGACAAAACCAACAAGAACAACAATGTTTGTTTTTTTTTTACTGTTGTGCAAGTGTTCAATTATCATGTTCTCACTTGTTCTCTATTATAGACAGAGGTCGTCCTTAACAAGTCATTTTCTGGTAGAAGAACTGCAGCTGTGACCAACCATTACCTACCCAGAACTCCACCGAACCCAACAGGAGTCGACCACCTCATTGTTAATCAGATGAAAGAACAAGGAAAGGTGAGACCCCTGACTTAATTGCTTCCATACTGCCATCTACAGATGAATTTGGTCATAGCAGCCTAGTTATTCTGTGAAGGTGATATTTGCGGCTTTCTTTTGCACACCTATTAGTTCTATCCAGAGACAACTACTTATTTTCAATGCAGTGTCCTGGAGGTTTGTTTAATTTTTCTTAGTTTGGACCATGAATATTCTTAGATACAAAGTATAGCATTGACCTGGGTCTTCCAGAATTTTTCCAAAAATACCACCAATTAATCTGTAGACCAACATGCCCAAGCTTTGTGTTGTCTTTGGTCGTAAATTTTAGTTCACTTAAAAGTTCAACTCATTTTTTAATAACGATTTGACATTATTTTAACATGTTATATGGTGAATCGCCCTTGATGCGGCGCATTAAGTGAATTGTAAAAAAAACAACAACACATGGATAGAAAAAGTAAATATTTCTACTACAATGTTGTAGTAACACATAAAATATACAGATTGAGAGAGCAATATAAGGGTGCACTATGTTTGTGCATTGCAGGTGGCAAGCCTTCTGGATAGAATGGCGTATCTGCAAAACATGCCCCTCCATATCAACATCCAAACTGCCCTGAACAGGCATCATATGGCTATAAGCATCACCCAGGCCAGACGTAAGGAGGAGATTGCCAACATCTCCAAACACCAACGGCAAAGAGCTAACTTCACAGAGGACAGAGGTAAATTATTTCGCAATGGTCGGCATATGTTCCTCTTTCCTAAATGCTGCCTGTCCTAACTTGCTTCTGTTTCATAGACACCCTGTTGTTGGTCATTGCACTGAAGGACCTCGCTGCTACCACAAGGAATCTCCGCACAGCCCTATGGTGTGGTCTCCAGATGACACTACTGAAACCTGTCAAGAAGCAGGACCACCATGTTAACAGGGAGGCCACTGGCACAGAGAGGAGCCCCGCTCCATTTGAGGGATACTGTTTTAAGTTATGATTTAATAGGTACCAAGCATGAGTTTAAAGTCTTGATTAAATTAAAAACATTCCACTCCAGTTCATGCCCTGATTATAAATTCCCCATAGGCACCAGGGTGACATACAAAGCAAATGTTACCTGCAAGTCTACAGTGACATTTTACCAGCAACATAGTGATCACTCCAGAGTATGAGATGAGCAACTTGAAGCTTGATGATGGCTGGATTTTTTAAATGTAATGTATCCTGCTGCATCTTTATCTTCATCTCATTTAATTAGTGTCAGTTCCAAATTAACGTGAATCTTGCTCCATCACCGTTGTATTTAAAGACACTATTTATGAGGAAGATTTCAGTGAATTCTTCATTGTTTTACTTATTTATTGGAACGTCATGGAACCTTAGTTCTAGGTACTCTCAACCAACAATTGAATCATAAGGGCAGTCGTTTAAAATAAACATGCTAAATATTAAAATATTTAATAAAATGTTCCAATTAATTTCTGTTGCTTCAGTTTTTTGTTTGTAAAAGTTGTATCCATCTGTAATTTGGTTAAGTTTGAACTCTGCCAAAGATACTCAAGCTTCTGAAAAAAAGTTCAGTGTTTTAGATTTAAATGTATTAATCACATTTTCCATTAGAAACAAAGATTAGCACATATCATTACCATCAGTGAAATGTAACATTGCTTAATTAAAAAGTAATTCTGATTGCAGTTTAGTCGATTTTGTGTATCAGTAGTTTAATATGCACATGCTAAATTATAAAATATTTCCTGAAATGTTCCAATTAATCTGAATCTTTTAATTTCTTCTTCTGTTGTTACAAAATTGTAATCAGAAAACTGTTAATCTGCAAATGTTTGTTGTTTTAATTAAATTATATGTATTAATCCCATTTTCCACATTATTTTCAGACAGTGTTATACTATTATCATCAGTGAGACAGTTTGTCATTCAGGAACCAAAGTTGCGATCCATTTTTGTAACGGACGGTCAAGCAACAGTTCTCTAGAAGCATCAGTCTGTAGTACTCTGAATAGTTGTTCCATTTCCTGTCATTTAAATGTTCATGTTGTGTTTTTTTCTTGTTAAAATAAAGCAATCAAAATGGCTGAAAATGTTTTTTTTTTTAATGAATTTAAAGAGATGATGAACCTCATTATGACCATTCAAATTATGGTACATGATATATGTGAGGTATAATATAGCAACCACTCCTTTGATTTTATACTCAGACAAAATGCATGGACAGTAAAATTAAAACAAGTATGAAATGAACACTTGCTTGCCTTTACTTGGAGGTTGTGCAGAAAATGAAAGGCATTTGCAAGATATTGGCACAGAGGAAAATAAAAGAAACTCAATGGACTGAGTTTCTTTACCATGATCAATCCAATTGTGTTTCAGGTGTATAATATGATCATTCAGGGGTAAATGTCAAAGCTGAAACGGCGACAAAATGGCAGATTAAATGTCAATACTTTCTGATCAGCAACATAAAACTGACTCAATCACAATCACCATTATATAAAGATTTGCAATTTTATTCCTAGACAAAATCTTTCTGATCATATCAGCATACAAGAAAAAAATTGATTTTGGACGTGGGCAACATCCAGTGCGATGTTCGTTACATACATGAAGAGTTGTAGAAAGTAATTAACAAGGAGAGTCTGATGAAGACATGTTAACATACTGAAGGTGCCAATGAGGTTTAGCTAAAAAGAGGCAATGGATGTTGTTCATTTTTGTCTTGTAGCAAAATCCTATCACATATAAAGTGTCCTGTCTCTTGGTTTTATCTTTTGCGTTCACCTTTTTGTGTACGCTTCTTCTCCTTCTCTTTTCTGTCTTGTTTGGCCAGTTTGTCCTTCTCCCGCTGCATCTTGTCCGTTTCCTTTTTCTTCTGAGCATCTTCACGAGCTTGGTCTCGCTTTTGCTTTTGTCTGTTTAGCACCTCTTCCACGTTGGTGTTCTTAAACAGGGCTGACACTCTCAGTAAAGGACAGCTGGATGAAAGCAAAAGTACTGTGCTAATTTATCATTCCTACATATTACCACTATGGAGGTGTAAATGATAGGAGCAGTCAGGGTTATGCAACTATTACATTAACACTGAATTCCATGTGATTTTAAACAGCGTCTGATCATAAAGAGCGCTAAAAAGGATACATTTCTCTTTTCCAGTAGGGATATGTGTTGGCTCCTCTTCTTCAGCTTCAGTGCTTTAGTTAAGGAAAGACCTGACATCTTGAGATATATGACTGAATGTGTCTGAAGGAAACAATCACTGGATGAGACAACTTAAAATATTTGCTTTCTTCTCATGAAAATATTCATGGACAGTCAGTGTGCATGGTCAAAGAAACATGGACTAGTCTAGCATAACAATTTGCAAAATCAAGGATATTCCTCTTCGTCTGTTACGTTAGCGTACTGAGCGAGCAGGGCCTCTTTCCTTTTCTTCGACTCCTCAGATACCTCCTTGTGTTTCACCACAATTTGAGCTTGTTTTTCTATCATACTTGCGATGGCCTGGACCTCAGCTACAGAGAAGGTATGACAGAACACAGCCAAACAGTAAATAAAGCATCACATTTAGCACTTGCAATAAAAGTACCTGCTTTTCACTGTCAATATGAATGTAGATTAAGAGTAGGAGCCATGAGGGTACCGATCTGAGCTAGAGGCTCCAGAAAGTATACAGACCCTTATGGTTAAGTGCACAGTAAACAACCTGTTTCCAGTAATAACACTAGTACTTTCCAGAATTAACACTTCTTCAGTTCACACAAAACTTTCTTAAGTCTCAGGAACTGTTTTTGTTTATTTTTTACAGGAAATGTTAATCTCTCCAAGTGAGAAAAGCGTCTTGCACTCTGTTCCCAACTCAAAGCAAATGAGAGCGAATGCCTCTGTATGTTTAACTGGTATAGAGGACTGACTCAGTAGCAAGCTGTCTTTGCTGTTTACTCAAGAATTAAATGAGTTAACAAGACTGCATGCTTGATTTTGGACTGCTGCCTTTCAAAATGCTTAAATGAATTCTTATGTCTTTATATCTTTTGTGCAAGTTTTGACTGCAAGGTGTTTAATTTAGCTCTTTTCATAGATTAAAGGTTGAAATATACATGTATGGTACTGCCAACCTTTCTGATTAATATTTCTAAGAGTAGCTGAATTTGGATTTTTTACTGGCAAGGTCTCTTGAGAAAATAATATACATTTCAATGAGATTATGAATGTGGATAAATCAAAGTTGCACAAATACCATCGTCATCTTTTTTGGCTGCTAATCGGCTGCGATAATCTGTCCATTGCTTGATGATCTGTTTGCAGACATCTTCCATGGTGTCCTCATCCTGCACACAAAGCACAAGTACTAATTAATAACAGCTCATTTTATATACTCAACAACCAGGTAAACAATGCTCTTGCATCAACGTGACCTGTTATTATTAAATGGGGCATAGTGAGGTGCTGTACAGATGACAACAGCACCCACTGGATTCATCCACAGCCAGTACATGACGCATATAGTGATCCAATATGTTTTGTCTACCAGCTGATAGAGGCAGTCAGCATGACTGCCAAATTGTACAAGGATATAAAAACAGCACATAAACAGTTGATGTATTATGTGAGTTCTGTGAGCAGTAACTGTTATTCCCTGTTAAGCTAATAACAGCTGGTGTACTGACAGTCTGCCAGAGCTCCTCATGGCATCTTGTTCTAAATATACAAATGGTTTACCAACTGGCAACACGTATCTGTACCACACAGCACCTTGGATTAGCTTTTTCTTTCTTAGTGGAATTTGTGAAAACACAAGAATTTTATTCATGATTAGGCATTGAGTCATATGTTGCCTGATGTCTGCCAGCGCTAATCAAGACCACAGTAAACTACAAGTTGCAGATTTTTAATTAAATATCACTGCCTGCGTCTGGACTGTAGTTAAAGAAATACTGCTGCGTTTAACGTCGATAAAACCTTCCTTAAATGACAGCTGACATCAGCACTGTCACTTGGTACCACCCGTGCCGACAAGACAGACAGCAACACATGAGAAAGCACAGCCTCGGGTGGCTGAGCGGGACATGCCGCTTTAGATATTCACCAGAAATGCGGATAAAATTCCTTGAAGCGCATCTTCTTTCTCCTCGTCACTCTCCTCTTCTTGTAGGACCCCTAAAATGTACGCCCCATACACCTCACGGTCCACTTCTAACGAGTCTAGACGATCATTTAGCCAGCTTTCAAACTCCCCGGCGTCTGTCACGGGCGCAGCCATCTTGGCCCTTTGGGGTCTTTCGGAAGCGCACGGCTGTCCTTTTTCATTGCCTGTCCAAAAAGATGGGGAAAAACGGATTCAGCACTTCGTTCAGTTTAAACCTACTATCGACGAGTTTCAGGTAACTGAATCATGTTGGCAGTCATATAAAAATATTTAACAAAACAAAAAACAAAACTGTTTTAATCGTTGCCATCTCTGAATCATTTATTTCTAATGATTGCATCAGTTTACTTATTTATGCAACACACCTTTTTTTTCCTTATAACTTCAAGCTCTTAACTCACTCAAAACACTGAAACAAAAAATGTGTATCTCTCATTAAGAGTACAGTCACTATGAGTTAATCTTCTTCGACTGCAAAACAAAAGGTGTTATAAGGCCTGTCATGATAACTTCTTTTTTTGGACGAAATATTGTCCCAGAAAAGTTGCCTGAATGATATTATTGCCATTTTAAGACCATTTTATGCCATTACAGTAAGATAATGATATGATAGTATTATAGCATATTGATGCAAGTAGGCTACACTCTTTCAAGAAGCAATGTACTCTTTTAATTCTTAAGAATCTAGACATTTGATTGTAATAAGAAAAAGCATATTGAAATATCCTAAATACATAAAACATGAAAAGAAAAACACAAAATAAAATGGACTCTCAGGCTCTGTTAACAAAAAAGTACATATCAACACACACAGAATATTGGGGGCAGTAAAAATGATCAAGTTCACATAGATATGTCATTGAGATAAGAAATGTGCAATAAGATTTGTATGATAAGTCGGTGATGTAATTATTGGCAGGCGCTGCTAAAGAAGAAAATGCTAACACATTAATGTAAATGTGGAACTACTAAACAAAAATTCTTGTATGCACGATCCATCCATCCCTCCCTTCATCCATCCATCCTCCATTTGTCCCCTCCCTGTCTTCTGTGATCACTGCTCCCTCATACCAAATCACCACATCTACCCACATTGCCCCTGCAGGGTTAATCTGAGAACTAAAGTTCATTAGTTGCACATACAAGCTAATTACAGCTTGCAGTTCAGGAACACAGGTCTTGTCATTGCCATTTGAATAAAAGTGGCTGTGATAACTCCGTCATGCTGCTAGACTGGCTTGTTGAATTAATTTCTGCAGCCAAATTTTCAATCAGTGCTAAATGCTCAGCGTTGGCAGTCACATACAGTAAATGCCCTGGGAGACTGCCACAAATCCTGAAGTTCTTGATTGAAAATTAATGTTCGATTGTTCCACAGTTTACAGAAGTAGTCGTGCACTCCCTCGTAGGCATGCCAGTAGACTGGTATAATTGAAATGCTGATTTAAAAAATAACCAGCTATTCTGTTTGAATTCAGTGGGCAGCTGGCCGTCAAACAGACTTTGGCAGAATATTGTCATTATCACAACGAAACAAAATACAGAAAAAAAAAATGAATGAAAGAATTCTTCGATGGTTAATTTTTTTATGATCGTAAACCTTTGAGCTGGTTGTTGTAATGCATTATTACTGAGGTTGAGTGAGACACAAGTATAAGTCACATTTTGTTTTAGATTTACCTCTAAATTTTGCATTACTGATGTTTTGCCTGAGCAAATGGAGGAACAGATGAAATACAGATGTGAATAGAATAAAGAAGTGTGACATTCTGCTTTTGGCCTCTGGGTGGAAGTAGAGGACACAGATTTGTTTGCTCCTGTCATGGCAGAGTCAGAGGATACAGCTGACTCTTGGATTTAGGTGCATGGCAGTAGTTTGGAGCTTATTTAGTACATGATTCATTGCAAATTGCTCCATGCACGTGTACTAGACTCCGTTTGTTAAAGTATAGTTGTAAGCAGAGCCGTGGAGCAAGAAAATGCCCTGCCAGCTGTTTGTTCGTCCTCTTTCATTTGACACTGGGACAGCAGACAACACCTCCCAGCTGTTTGAATATATTAAACAATGTTTCCATGTCAATAGCTTGATCCTGCTTCCAGAAAGCACTTTGAGCAAGGGGGGGTTATTAGGTACCCCCCACAAACACTTCCTATACCCTCAGCAAACACACACACGTGCCCACTTGCGCACACACACACCCCGTCCTACAGCTCCTACATAATGGCTTCACACGTCTCTGGCCTTGCAGTAATGAAGTGTGAAGCTTCTGTGACGCCACAGGGAGGCTACCGTGTGGAACTGTACTCTCTATTTTAGTGCACCACCTTCAATTCCTTACAGCTCAGATACATTTGCTCCCGTATCTAGCTCACTTTGTACTCTCCACGGGCGAAATTTAAACTAACTTTCATCAAACACCCTTAAACTATTGTGAAACCAGACTGAAAAGTTGGTGCATCATGCTCATTACTTTCTGCTTTTGTGCTTTCACGCTAATAGTGTTCGGCAGATGTTTTAAATTGGACCAAACAGACGGTCTCTGTGTCCCAGCTGTATATTATACATTAATGAATTGAGTAATAATGACAAAATGTACCCTTATTTTTTTCAACTAACCCGTGCTTTGCTTGATGTTTCAGGTGCCGATGGCCGTGAGTGTCTTGCAGTGGAAATGAAGCTGCTGTAAAGAAGGTGCTGACCGTGTGCGACAGCTCCGACAGCAGCACATGAAACCAAAAAGGAGCAATAAACTCTTGGACAAACATTTTACTTGTTTCAAATTTTAAATTGGAGGTAAGTCCTGACAGGGATACATGATAATATCGGCACGCCGTCTAGGGCTGGACAACATATCCATATTATATTCTTATCATGATATGAGACTATTTGTCTTCTTAAATTTTGGATTTTGTTTTATCATGATGTGGCATAAATGTTGTCTTGTTCTGGTTTTAAAGGCTTCTTTGTAGTAAAATGATGTAATTTGCTGAACTTCCCTAATTGTCGCAACATTGATATTGAAGTATTTGCTCAAAAATCATGTGAAATTTGATTTTGTTGCTCAGTCCTGGCATTTATGATGTGCTTTTGATGAGATTTCAAAATATTTAAATATATATTGTGTATTGCGATATAGCCCAAAAATACTGTGATATTATTTTCAGGCCATATGCTACAAGAGAGACTAGATTTTCTCTGCCATTAGGTGGGAAAAAATATGTGCATATATTGGCTAAAATGAGTTGGAAGATATTGAATATTGGCAAAAATCCAATATCGTGCAGCTCTGATTCCAAAGTTGCCGTTTCATTGATGTCCGTAGGCGCTTACTTGCCTCGTCTTATTGTAGAGAGTAGAGAATTGTAAGTTACATTGATTTCATGTGTACTAACTGCCAAAATACTTCCCTGTTAACTCAGTGGTGTGCAAGTTAGAGGGAATCTGCCATTACAACAGGCTGCTGTAGTCATATTTCTGGCTGAGGGGTCCAGGGTCGATGCATAATGCCATTGCGTCTCTTAGTACTGCATAGCTTTAGGACCCCTGTCCTATTTATATTGAGGGGCTGTGGATTGATGCGAAATGACGAGGGCCGCGAGGCTGCTGAGTGGGTGGGCATCCACATGCTCCGCTCCACAGGCAACCCTCTCCTTCTATACACTCGCGCACACACACACACACACACAAATACACACTTGTCTTCATGTCCCAATGCCACCAGCCTTAGAAAAGCCCTACAGTCTCAATGTGCAATGTCCTCTCTCTGTCAACATATCCTCTATCCCAACGTTAATGTGACAGAATATAACCAGAGCTTAGAACAACCAGGCAGCGCAGAGCAATGAAAAACAGCATGTGTAACAGGCATATTTCCTCATCTTCTCCCGCGGTTTGCTTCCTCATCACATGGTAGCTGGACTTGTAGCGATGCTGAAAGTTCAAAATGCCGGTAATTCTGTTGAATAATATTCTGTACAGATTGTAAAGCCCCTCAAGGCTTTATAAATATCTTGAATCTTTATGAATAATCTTGAATGAGCCAGTTAAATCAGCTTTAGTTGAGTTCTTCGGCGTGTGGAAGTGCAGAGACCTTCATTCACAACTTCTCAGTTGACTCTGTTACAGTTTGTGAGATAATTAGTGAAATTAAGTGAAATCAAATAATTGGCAGTTTTACAGCAATGTGACATTTCATTTAATATAACTGATAGTACTATTGAAGTCATTATTTATTATTGTAATCATAAGTTTTATAATTTCAATGTATACAGTGGATGATGTGAGTTATCTGTTTGAAAGGTAATTACAACAAAAACACAACATAATAATTCCAATAATATTATTTTTATCTTGCATTTGTTGTTAATTGTTCAGGCATTGTGCTATTTCTGTTATTTTTTTTCCCCCTTATCACCACTGTCTCTCTCTCTCCCTCACACACATACATAAGTAGACATAAGTCCTCCCTTCACGCCCACACACACACTTTTACAGATATGCAAACTGCAATCTGTCTGTGGTAGAAGTAATGAGAGAAGCGAGAGGGACAGTTTTCATGTCACCATTACAGTAGACAGTAGTGTCAGTGGTGACGTTTGGCTACTGCTGTCCATCCATCAGTGACAGATTGTTATTATTAAACTTTGCTGATTGCTTATCGATTTTGCACAACATCATTAGGGATATCAAATCTTGGATGCCAGATTGCCTCACCCCATTTACTGTGTAAAGGGCTTACTGATTTCATGTTAGAAAAGAATATTAGCTCTCAGCTTCAAGCCATGTGATCTTTGTAGAAACATACGCGCTGATACGCGAAACAGGGCGCTGATTCTCAAACTGGGGGATAGAGCCAATGTAGAGGGGCTGTGGATGACCAGGGGAAAAATATGGAGTGAAACTAAGATGATTGAATATGATTTATGAGTTTACCACTAAATTTCAACCACAGTCAATTTAAAATCCCACTTAAGTGCAGAAGTATAATCAGATAGCCGTCCTTAAAGTACCAAGAGTAAAAGCACAAGGGCTGCAACTAACAATGATTTTCATTATTGATCCACAGATTATTTTGTCGATTGATGGTTTCCTCTATAAAATAAGATAACGGAAAACTTTCGCAAGCGTAAGTCGACAATATGGTTTGTTTTGGTTGACACGCGTCACATGTGACAAAGAAAAGCAGAAAATCGATTAACAGAATGGTTGGCAATTAATTGTGTGGCGCTCGACTCATTGATTAACCGACTCACTGTTTCAGCTCGAGTTATCAGACTGTGAATACTGATGCGTCAGACCAGGTGCCCCAAGATCTCGACACTGCTTTCATACCAGACCAAAAAGGTGAATAACAACTGTTTTATCTTTAACAATTAATTGCATTTTATAATGTCTTTTAATGGAACATCTTAATCTGAAAAGTAACTAATCACGATAGTTTTGGTGGCTCTTGCTGATTTAGTCTTGTGCAATCTGAAGTGACTCAAGTCTGAGTCGACACTTCTGATGGATAAAGAGGAGCCCAGTCTGATAGAGATGTTTTGTGTGACTTGTTTAATGATTTGTACTTGGATTTCAACTAGGTTTGCACGCTGGTTCTTCAGTTTATTGGAGCCAAGCGACTGCGTGTCTCTTCGGAGGAGAAAAATTAAGTTGAGCCGAGAGCCAGGGGAATAATCTGGTTATGTTTAATGAGGGCTCTTATTAGTAGTTATGCGTTTATCAGGTTGAGTGTGCTGGTGGTGGACTTCCCACATCTTCCTCTCAGGAGACATGGTGCTTTCACTCTGCTCATCTAGCTTTTTAGTCTGAATTGTAGGCAATTAAAACCCCGCCATGTGAGTGTGGAGAAAAGGTAATGAATATGGAACACCAGCTCAGAGAAGTCTGCAGAGACCGCTCGTCGAGTTCTGAGGGTTCCTTTCTCCGAATCATTGGGAAGCACAAAGACCATTTGACAGAGTTTTTTTTTTCTTTTTTCGCCTGTCCCTCGCTCACTGTGCACGTGAGTCCCCAAATGTTGGCCCAGAGGTTTTAAAAATGCAAAGCTCATTCTTTCCAGGTTGTTGAACTTCCGTGACCTCTGGCAGTGAGGAGAAACTTTTTGTCGTGGCTTTGGCGCCCTGCCTGGCTGACCGAGCCAGGTCTCGCCGCTTCTGAGCAGAACAGAAGAGTGATGGGAAGGGGGCTGAGTGGATGTGTCTAGACAGCCAAGTGGAGGAGGGCAAATATTTAGCCATGCCACTTGGGGAGGGGATCCAGGCCTCCTCCCCCCACTAAGGCATGCCTCTTAGCCACAGAATCAGGCCATGTCTCCATCCTTCTCCCAATGCTGTTTCACACTCTGTATTCAGGGGCACGGATCTCATTTCTTGGATAATATTTCAAGCTGGCCACAGATGGGGAATTAAATTGAAGACCTGGCTTGGTATGGACCATAAAGGATGGATTTTGGGGGGCTTCTCAGAGGGATGATATGAAAAGGAAATGGATACTGTAGATTTAGCAGTACTTAGGCTACTTTTAAGGGGTCTCTGTAAGTGAATGCATGTAATGCTGACTGGGTTGTGTGCTTGCTTAAGGCAGAACAGCCCCCACAGTCATCACTTATTATCCACTGTGACACATCAGTCACCTCATTTTAAAATGAATTGTTATTTCGCTGTTGATAGCTGAATGCAATTTTTCCGCTCTTCCTTACAAACAGCTTCAGGGTGAAATCTGACGGTACTATTGGTGTTTACATGCAAGCTTCGATATTTTCCTATATTAACCAAAATGCTCCGCCAATCCAGACAAATTCCCATGGATTTTCTCCCCGCCTATGCCCAATTTGAATAAGTCTGTAATCAGATGAATTGCTGTCAGACAGACAGCCTAACAAGGCTACTCAAATCAGGGTAAATATTGACTCAAGCGAACGAGCACATGACAGTTTATGTGACACTGTGTTGTCACGCTGACAACAATACACATCCTCCCATCACTGTTCTGGCAGGGTGGTGTCACAGAGGGGAAAGTAAAAGTTGGAGAGAGAGAGAGGGAGAGCAGTCCGGCGAGGCTTATGCTCAGTTGTTCATGCTGATTGTTGGTTGGCACTGCAGACTGGCGCTGGTGTCGCGTCTGCTGATGGGCTGAGTCAACCCTGCTCCACTGGTAGCCGTCACTCACCCACACATCAGACAGCGAGGCGCAGTCTCACGCCACCTGTGTTCTCACAGTGTCTTCATGATGATCTGTCCGCTATTGTTCCTCTGGTCCCTCTGCTCGCAGCCAGTCTGGAGAGCTTTCTTTCATTCTGATGGGAGAGAGATTAGCACACACTCATGCATGTTGAAGAGGAAATCCATCTCGAGATTTTTTTTTCACGAACCATCAGCAGCTATCAAGCAGTGCTGACACAAGTAGCTGATTAATCAATAATTTGATCAGCAGAAAATTTATCTGTGACAGTTCTGATATTAAATTAATCTCGAGTCATTTATCAAGTGAAAGTGCCTCACAGGTTCTAGTCAGCCTCGTAGATATGAAGATCTGCTTTGCTGGGACTCACTGTCATGTCATGGTAAATTGAATGCCTTTGAGTTGTTGGACTTTTTTTGTGTTGGTAACTTGGGATGGGCATTTGTCATTACATTCATACTCTAATATAGAATAAATGATTCATTGATTAATCAAAAAAATAACTGATCAAGACAATAATCAGTCTCTGCAAGAATTTAGAGCTTTGTGATTGCAAGAATGAATAAAAATACGAACAATCCTGGCATTATTTGCGAGAACGAACCATGTAAATATAACTACTCACTCAAATTTTTTATGACAATTTTAAAATAATAAAGAGTTTTAAATTACTGTTACAAGCTTGGGTCAAATAAAAATCTGCCCCCAGCCACAAAACTTCCTTGCAAATATACCAATGCCAGAAGGAGCCCCACCAATTAAAATAAGAGCAGATTATTTGTTACATGCCTTAACTGACCCACAGTAACCTAATATCTTGAAATTACGGTTTTATTTTTGGCGTTCAGCCTGAGAAATTATACCACCTGGTAAATGTCATTTATGGGAGAAAAAGTCAACTGAGAATCCTCAGCAAACACTTACTTATCAAAATAAAACTTTCAAACATACTACGACTCTCCGTGAGTTCTCAAAAGAATTATGAATTCTTCACCACCACCACCAATTTCATCACATTGTTTTCAGAATTGCCGCTGAATCGGGGCTGTAATAATCACAACAACCCCCCTGGTGTGACTGCATAATGACATTTGTCTTCCTCTCTCTTCCTCTTCTTCTGCACAATACTGCACATTTGCTGAATTTCCAGTAAGTCACACAGGACTAATCTCATAAACACTGCATACCTATTTGCGGATCCGACCCTCCTGAGTTAATGAAGGCATTTGTGTCACTTTAATGTAAAGCCTTGTAGGGCTCACCCATCTGTCTACAGTTGTGCTGTTACAGTGTGTGTCATCAGAGCCTACAACAGCAAATTACAGCTTATTAGTACCAATACTAGCAGTGACAACATTTATCAGGGAAAACATCTCCCACTCTCCCTAATTGTCCCCCTCAGGGCCCACTGTTATGTGGACCGGTATTGACGGCCAGGCAGTCATTAGGACATCACACTTGAGCTGACGAGCAGAGAATTCAGGGGGCATGTCCAACCTGATTGGTTAATTTGATGTGAGTGGAATGACACTGTTTCTGGAGCCATAGTCTGGGTGAGGATATCCAGACGCAACCCGATAGTTTGTGTGCTTTCTTTTTGTGAACTCCTGATAGAGAACAGCCAAGGGGAGCAGCAAGCGAGGCGGGCCAGGATATGAATAGCTGGCAGGGAACAGGGTGCCAGAGGTGTAAAGGGCAGTGAAGTTTATGTGTCAGAGAACAAGAGTGAGGAGCTGATATTCAAGTGTATCTGTCAGTCTCTCCTGGCCTTTGAGAGTGAGTGACAGAGGGAGCAGGTCAGCCCGGCCTGTCTGAGCTTTTTTGTCTCTCCTCAACAATGGGATCTTGTCTGATACAGATACGCTTCCTGTCTGTCACTTTCACTCGCTGATATTTTGTCACTTTTGTCTGCGCGGTCAGTCCTGCGTGAGTGCCGCTCATGCACCTTCACATGAATGCCTCTGTGTGTGTTTCTGTCGTCAGATTGTGATCTCCAGTCAGGTAGAATTGTCCCCGCCGCTGCCCTCGTTCACGGCGATACCCCCCTCCTGCCTCATTCCACTTCACACTGCTGACATCTTCAGGGAGTGACAGATAGAAATCAGAGTCTAAGCCAGGCTCTCAGCAGCTCAGTGTCTGCTCCAAAATACTGCGATTTTTAAAAGGGCTTTGCCTCCAGACACCCTCCAGCCCCTCACGTTCTCAGGTTCCCATTGCTATTCACTACTGTAGGACAGCACGCTAAAGCAAGTTGCCTTAGGGTCCGCACAGTCCTGCCTCTTTCACCCTCGCACCATGCGCCCTCCTCCTGAGGACCGTGCTCCTAAATCATGCTTTTTGTTCCGGTGATCAAGCCTAACTTTTCTTTTCTGCCAATTAAAAGACTTTGATGTCTATCTGTGGAATGGGTGAGGCAAGAAGAAGCATCTCTCTTCTGCTGCCTCTTGGCTACCAAAGGCCAGACTTGTGCTGGCAGAAGATAATCAGCAGTTCTCACACAAACAAGATAAAAAATAAAAAAAAAAAGTGAGAGGATTTACTCCCATTCTGCCTGTCAGGCAACCCACTGCAGACAGGGGAATTATTTTGGCAGCAACACTAATGTGGTGACGGTTGTTGTTTCCTAAACTGATTTCCTTAATCCTCCACTTGTTCCACGCTTTGTAAACATGGGGGCTTGATTTTGTAATCTGGGAGGTCCCACTGACGCACAGACACACATGCACACACACACTAACAGCTTGTCCCTCTAACCCCCTCCTCGTCAGCCACTGCCCTAATTAGTCAGAATTAAGACGAATGCCTGGGCCTCCCACGATCAATTGGTATCGAGCAGACCTTCGCTCGCCCCTGCCTGGGGGCCTCTTGCGGCCGGCAGATCATTTATATCAATCGCTTTTGTTTTTCTTTCCTTCCCCCTTCCCATTCTCCCGTCCACCTAGTGCAAGGTTCGGTCTATTGGTTTGCGTGGAGAATGAACGGCACGTTAACTGCTCCAGTTATATTGATGTCACAGGGACACATTCTTCCAGAATACCCAGGGACACGAACGCCTGTCACATGAATATACAGTATGTGTTATCATATCCATTTGTGGGTGAGTGTACGGGCTCATTCAGTGCTTTTTATGTCGTCTCCTTTTTACTAACAAGCTCACCCTTTAGAAGCAGGAGTCCTCCCTGCCCTTTGCTCTCCTTGTTGCCCTTCTCTCAAATACCTCTCTGTTCTCTCTCTTGCTCTGCCTTTATTACTTGTTATTCTGGGTGAGGAGACGCTATATGTGTTCCATTCCTTTATTGATTTGGCCCATTTGGACCAAGTACAAAGAGATGTATATCAATCTCTCACCTGATTGTGTCACCTCCTTTTTTCTGTAGCCACCCACATTCTCTCTTTGTCGTTGCTTTTGTGCCTTCTTGATTTGCCGGGAATGTGTGAGGACAGGACATATAAAACTGGCTAGTGGAGAAGACTAAAAAAAAGGCACTTGAGACCTTCGATATCTCACCTTACATGCAGAGACTTGCAACTAAAATGTAGTGAAAACCACAACTTTAGGCATCAACCCTCATTGATTTGTTTTGAAAGAAACAGCATTGAAGTGATGCTGCTGACCATTCGTGGTCTACTCTGAAACGAAGAATGGTGCTGAATTCAGTGAATTGCGGTTTTCAGGCACAGATGTCCCTATATAGAGTAAGGTCAAGGGCAGATAGCATTTTTATTTCAGATGGATTTCCAAACCATTGTTTACTGGCAGGCATGATTCCTTTGTGCGATGTTTGAGCTATAAACTGCTTTCAATTTCTTTCTTTTTCTCCTGCAATTATTTCTGCATTATTCTTAGGTCTGCTCAGACAGAACACCTATGGGAAATTCATTTAAAGGGCAAATTAAATAGAGACAAGGAAAGGGTACAGAAGCACACTTTTATTAGTTTCTTTCTCCAAGGTTGATGGTACAGTAGTGAACTGCCACTTAAAAACACACATAGATCCAGTTTGTCCTCTGTGTGTGTCACTGCGGGTCACTGAATGTGTACTTTGGTGTACTATGTACTAGTAGTACATGTGAGTGTTGGATACTAACTGATTCTACCCTGGAGGCGAGCTCAAACCTCTCAGGTCAGCAGCCTCTTCATGTTGCATGCTTTGTGTGCATGTCTGGTGCATTTGTGATGTTGCATAGACCAGTGATGGCAGCGCTACATGTATGTGGTGCCAAGTCTGTGTCATTCCCCACAGCACTTTAACCATCCATGATTTGGCAACTGGCTCCTTGGTTAGTGGCCTCTATTCTGTGTGTGACGTTATGCCTCAGGTGTGATCGAGTTGGAGCTCGGTCCATTGGAGTAAACCTTGGCTAACTTACTTAAGCTATGTAGCTAAGCTAAGAAGAACCTGAGGCTGCACTTAAAGCTCATGTGCGTGTATGGCAGTGCCAGATGAGCTCTCCATATCTGCTTGAGTGTGTGCGTGCATGCATGTGGCGTTTGAAGGGGTTGAGCGTGTGTTTTTATTTGAGTCCCCATCTCCCCGACTCCTCCCCGAGGCCGCGGCTGTCCTGCCATCACGACACGCCGTCTCTTTCCCACATAAACTCTGTTGTTCTCACTCTGTCTTCACCACCTGCTATTCAGAGACAAGGGCTGACAGACTTGCCTTCTCATTTCCTTCACATTCTGCTAGAGAGGGCCCTCATCTGTACAAACACTGCTGTATTTCTACTTTGAACTCGGGGTCATTGGGGATAAAAAAGAGAGAAAGAAAAACACGGAGAGGGAGGAGGGGAGTTGCTATATAGTGTCTTCTTGGATTAATGGGAGGAAAAATGGGACTATTAATCCTCCTTTCTCACTGTGCGCTGTGCACTATAGGATATGATGGAGACAAAGTGCCATGTAAATATTAACCAGTGTATCCCTTTACAATTTTGCCCATTCACCTCCATTTTCTGCTTATTATCAGGCCGATAATGAGTCACAGAGGACAAACACACTCCCCTGCTCTCCCTGTGTGTGTGCGTGTGCTTGATTGGGTGGGATGGTTGGCAGCCACTTTTGTATTTCTGCCTAATTTGCCATTGTGAATACTATTGAGTTAAGTGGCCTAAGTTTGTTTTGCTCCCCAGCTCCCTGCTGCGCTAGCATTACTACACCACTTGGGCTATAAGCAATCAGAGGGAGCGAGAAAGAGATACGAAGGATTTAAAGGACCAGGGACTGCAGTATCATGTTTTAAGTGAGAAGCACGCCAAGTGATGCTGATGAAGAAGGATGTGGTGGAGGGAGACGAATGCCTGGGCCCTGAAGTGTTGTACCAGTCTGAGAGATGGTCCCTGTGAGGCCCCCTGCGGTGGAGAGTCAACCGTGGCTCGCCTGAACTCCTGCCAAGCTCACTGGCTGTTTGAGTTGTTGCAGATGGCACAGACAGTAGCACTGATGTGGTGGGGTACACATAATGGAACGATACACAAAACAAACACTATTATATGTCATTAGATTAATATTACTGCCACATTAATGCTTTGGTGCATTTCCCCGATGTAGATTTTACAGTTGAGCTGATTTTAAGTATTTTATATACTGCTGAAGAGTTTAATCTACAGCAATTAATCATATTCTATAAGATCATAATATGTTTGTAGTGTCACTGCCCTGTGAAACTATGTTTCTCTCAGAAAAACAGCCCTATTTTCAGCTTTGTGGCGATGCATTTTCCAGCTAATTCAAGAAGATTTTTAAATTGTATATTCAGGGAAAGAAGTAGAAGAATCTTCTCAACCAATAAAGAAACAGTTTAATATTAAAAAAATCAACACGTTTGGATATATAGTGCTCATTGGATCAGAAGGGTATAAAAATCTGAGTAAGTAACTAGTAACTCAAGCTGTCAGACAAATGTAGCAGAGTAAAAAGTACAATATTTGCCTCTGAGGACTAGAAGTATAAAGTTACATTAACTTTAGTGCTCCATAGTGGCACTTCAGCATCCTTCATTGTAACTGAGGACAGAGTCTGCAAATCGAGTAAAATGATAAGGACTTGTCTGTCACCCACCTACAATGCAGTACTGAGTTCTCTCCCCAGACAGCTTAACAACCGTTCACACCTGGGCTCACCTGGCCCTAGCAACCCACATAAAGGACGATTAAGTCAATGACCCACAAGGGGCCCTAACGACTCTGAAACTCAGAGCTCACACATGTCCTTAACGACTCTGTAAGGACACTCCCACACAGAGTTCAAAAGCCTGCAACCCCCCTCCAGTTAGTTAAAACTGAAGAAGCCTCTTGGATGAGAAGTGAAAGGTCTTCAAGAAACTGAAACACGTCCAGTTGCCTGCGATGCAGCACTTAGAATTACCATGACCTGATGACTGAGAACCTTCATCAACAAACTTTATGATATACCTCAAAGTTTTAAAATGTAGTGAAGGCTTTGAGACAAATATTACAGAATAATAATAACATACTCAAAATGACAGGGTCTGTGATTCCTGTTTCAATGTTAATGATATATGAGATGATGCAGAACTAAAAACTAAAGTGTGTGGCTGCTCGAATAAACAAACCTGATTACGTCTACCACTGAGTTAATGATATACTGTTTTTTGTACTCAACTGGCTGCTTAAATTGTTGAGAATGTTTATTTAAGTTCTGTTTTCCTAGTTTTTATAATACAATTTCCCTTTTCTGGAGTATAAAAAAAACAGATGCAGTGACGAGTGGAAGATTTTGTTAACTGTTTTCTCGGCATGAGTGCAGGTCATCACTAAAAACTTGTTATATTTATTTAAAGCAACATTATGTCACTTTTTTCCCTTAAAATAACAGCTTCAAAATCATTTGATGGCACAGTGTCTTGTAACAGGGTGTAACTTCAGTGAGAGGGTAGGATCACAGCGTTACATACATATTTACTTCAACATACACGTTTCCAACACATAACATTGTTATGATGTCATGAGTTTTGTTTGTAGTTAGCACCTACATTACGTCTGACAAATTGTTGTAGACCTGATATTTGTATCAATTGCTGTCCGTGCTTTCAAGGTCTTTAAGTGAAAAGTAGTGCCAAAGTGAATTAAAACATTGGAAAAAATAAGTGATCATTGATACTGAGTGATATATTTGATTATAAGTTATGGACCTGTTGTCTGAGTTGGAACCACTTGTCCTATTAAGTGTGGGGGTTTATTTATAACTGCTTGTGATAACTATGACATTACGTGTTTGTGTGTGTGTTAAAACCAATAGGACTAATAATTACTGCCTGGATGTAACTCCAGTTCGGTACGTGCGTAAACATCGATATGAACTATATGAAATAATCTGTATTTTTCTTTTCAATTTCTATTTTCGTAGAACAATGTCTTTTTTTTCAATCATCTTCACAGTACATGTCTGAAATTCTGGTAAACAGGCAAGCTGTTACCATGGTCACAATGGCGTGACAGGGTAACACAAACTCTGTGCTTCAGCTTACATTAACTGCATTGGGCTCGAGGACGCCTGTCGAGTTCAAGTCGGGCTCAATTACTGCTCCCTCAGTTGGGTTCGGACAGATAAATGCGGCCCAAGCTGCTCTCTATTTTACGTACTGCTCTCTACAATATAAGCCTGTGCTATGTTGACACAGATGCTACAGTCAACTGTTTGGTTTCGATCCCCCTACCTGAAGCTGCTCCTCCACAATCTGCTCAGCAACTGAAAGTGCAGCACACCCAGAGAGAACGACGCAGAAGACAGCCTGTTCCCCCTGCTTCATGATGTATTCACAACCAGAACATGTTGTTTTGAGATCCACATGGCAGATTCTTGTTAGCCTACATCCTGAATAATCAGTTGTTGCCTGGGCTCCCAGTGGCAGCCTGTGGGGCCACAGAGACATGCCCAGGGAACCTTGGGGGCCCCGGCTGGGGGGATGAGGGTGCTGGTTGACTGCTGCGTCTGTCTATCAGGAGATTTGTGGGGATGCTCAGGGCACAGAGTGGAGACAGTGTCAGGGCGATACCCTTGACGGTGATGTGATTGAGTAGACAGCTACGACCCGCTCCTTTCTTTAGCCGCCACCCATCTCTTTCCCCCCTCCATCTCCACCCACTCTTCCTTACAAAACAGCTCCCCGAGAGTGAGCGATCACTTAAAACAGCGCTGGTTATTATACCTTAGCACATCCTAGTAATTTATGCATGATTGCCTGGCAATCTGAGGCAATTCATCATCCTCTTTCCTATCTTTCTTTTTTTAATCTGTTGGTGTCTTGTTCCTCTGGACTTTAATCTATAGGGCTATTAAGAATGCCTGTGTAATAATGGCTCAGCTCAGGTGACAGCATGACATTGGCGCCGTCATTGCCGTGCAGGTTTGGGATCCTGGAGGACTGCGGGCAGTGAAAGACGCCAAATCTGGCTTTTATAGCTGAGAAGCTGTTAGACCATCCGTTGTTTTGTTGGTGCAAGACCTCCACTCCTGTCAGGCAGATGGGAAGAGCGCTGTCTGTGTGAAGTGAAAACATTGTGCTGTATCCAGATTTTTTAGATGCAATGAGCTGATGTGTTTACAATTTAAATGTGTATAAATACATGTCTGGTGTCGTTTATTCATGCTTGTATATTTGTTAGCAATGTGCATTGATAAGGACCATACTATAATGTTAATTATTTAATTATGGGTGCTGTTTTTAGTTACTGTGAATTTTAACTATATGGATGGTGAAGAAAAATAAACTCGCAGTATGTAAGATGCAGTTCAATTTTACAAATGTTTCCTTTTATCTCTGGTGTAATTACTTAATAAATAAATAAATAAATAACTTTAGCAGTTTGATTTGAAGGAGAACGTCTCGACAATATGTTGGTGCATTTGCAGAACTGCCTTGACTGGCCCAATGCAATGCATACTTATTACCAGTGGTGGATAGAGTACTGAAGATATATACTCAAGTAAGAGTTTAATTACTTGCGTAAAAGAATGACTCGATTAAATGTGAAACACACTAATGCGAGTACATGTCACTTTCTATTTCAATGTTTTTGCAATTTTTAATTAATTGCAATTAAAATAACGTTGACATCGAAGCTGGCATTATGCCAATCAGACCACCAGCATTATCAGATCACAGAGCTAACGTAAGCTAGCCAACAACATTTTCACCTTTACTATATGCAACTGGATTTACAGTATATGCAAGAGGTGTTTTTTTTTTAAAGCTGAGAGGCACAGCAAGCATGTCATCATGTAACCGTTCTCTTAAAAAGTGTGGCCAGATGTGGCCAGCAGTTGTCCCTGGATACTGCTTCGTGTTGTGGGTTTTGCTCTGTCATCACTGCATCATGGTCAAAGGATAGATGGTGCGACTTTTTCTTCGAGACAGATGGCAACTTGGCATCTGCAGTGAAGGTGCTCCTTGCACACTCTCTCCCAGCACATTCAATATCCACATTACTATGGTTACCACCCACCCCAGTTTATTACTGATGATCAATGAAGATGACTGCATCACATGTTTACTGCTGTGTGTGTTTTGTGAAGTTTGTTTCACACGAAAGCAAGTGGTTCAGATATATGGCAGGAATACAGGAAACCTGGCCAGCGTGTATCTGCGTGACACACGTGTTTTTGCACGTTTATATGCCTCCCTACAAGTGTGTGTTGTCGTGTTACACTTGCAGACACCATGAAATATCCCATGTGAAGCAAAGGTGTTAACAGCAACACCACAGGCTGACCCTTCTGGTGTGGAGTTATCCATCGGTGACTTCAAGGCATGGCTAATGGATGTTGACCTTGTTCCATGTTCTCTATCGGTTCCATTCAGCATCTATCAACCCAGGGATGTATCTTGATTTACCCCCCTGTCCTTCTTCCACTTCCTGCTTGTAGAGCGCAGCACAGGAGTACACCACAGCCCGTTGTAGGCCATTGTAATCTGCCTGAGCTCAGTGGGGGCTAAATTAAGAACTGAACAGCATGAGCAAGAGTGAGACAGCAGACGGCAGCAGCTCAGGAGACAATCATACACAGACAGTGACCCTGGTTTATCTTTATCATAATCTTTACTTATCTAATTGGTCTACTTTCAAGCTATTTTTTAACAGTGGTGGTGTCAGTAACGTGCATGGCGAGTACTGTATGACATCAGCAAAATGAAGATGATCCTCACAGCCTAGAGCTCTTCACTGAAGTAAATACATGACTCACTATTTGTTCAAGTACTGTGGATATTTCCAACAAGTGTGATGCCGAACTTAGTACCATCTGCACTGTTGATGGCCATTTAATAAGGGAAATAAATGAGGAGCTGGTGATAGTGATACAGTTTGGATCCTGTATTGACAGTGTCATTTCTTTTACTGGCTGTTAAAGGAGTAACAGTGTCAACATTTTGGGAAATTATTTGAGTTGAGAGATCAGAGCTGGATGACAGGAAAGATAGCACTGGGACTAAACAAACGTGATAATTAGTGAGCTTTAGAGGTGTTGGTAGGTTTTTTTGTTATTATTTTGACAGAGCCAGGCTGGCTGTTTCCTGTTTTCAGTCTTTATGCTAAGCTTAGTGTCCATGTCACTTCAATCTGCATACAAATCACACAACTTTTGTCGATTTTGAAATTGTGTGCAGTATGTCCCATGTGACACCAAATCTCATTTTTTTTTTGTTATTTAAACAATTAGGGTTACTTGATAAAGGATGATGACAAAGGTAACCTGACTATGGTCCTCTCCTTTCTTCTTTTCTCATACTTTATCTGCTGTTTACGTCTGTTCTCTTCCATGCCAAAGTATTTTTCGGTTACATTTTACCTTCGTCATATTTGCTGCTGAAAGTTAACATTTTTGTCAGGTACATGTGTGCTGACACAGATGGTTGGGGTTATGTTAGAAACACCCAGATGGTATAAAAAATAAAGAAAATGACTCATATTTCAGTCGATGTGTTACAGTACAGGACTGCATCTTCCATTTACTCTGGTGTGACAGTGAGGAAAGCCTCACGAAGTCAAGTGAAACAGGAAACAGTTTCTCCCTAAAACTTTGTTGGTGTCTAGTTTTTATCCCTGGATCGGTTTCGTGTCTTTTCATTTAATGTGGAAACACTTAGAGAAAGCTGTCTCATGGGTCTGAAAAAAATCCCTGGCAATGAAGTAATCTACCTAAAAGACACCCTGTTGATTTGTTTCTTATTTAATTGTCCTTGTATGTGTGTGTGTTAATGTGAGTATAGGTGTGCGTGCCTGTGTGGGTCCTGATTTGCTTCTGAGTCTGAAGCCACGCGGGTACATTTTTTGGACCGCACCTCCAAACATTTCACAGCAGCAGTCAGCGCATTGATTTCCCATTGGTCGATGCTGGTTGAATTTACAGAAGGGGGTGCAGAAGTAAAATGTCTTCCTTTTTCCTCCTTTTCCATCTGCAGCGGTCACACCATTCTTTAATTCCTGTTTCAAAGACGGTAGCAAGAAAGTAACTTTGGAAATCTCAACGAAGGTGACTTTTGCCTGCAAGTGCTTTAAAAAGACATTTAGCTGAAAACATTTAACAATACAGGATCCAGTTGGCCCGGTGTACACATACTGTGAGATTCTGTGAATACTGAATCATACTCATCGTACATTGTAATTGTCCTTCATCATACTATTGGCAACAGCAAGACAGGAGGACATACTACACATAACTCCACATTTGGAGTTATGGCTGTAGCTCCTTAGGGTTTAAACAAACGAAAGACAGGTTTTATTTGGACACTCAAATGGCCTGAAAATGCAAAAGGCCAGAAGGCAGTAGTGTTGTTTAACACGGTCGGGATTTGGCTTCCATGCTGGTGTTGTTGCCCTCAGAGCATGGCTGCTCCTCAGAGGCCATGGCTGTGTACTCCATCATCTTCTCACATGTAACACCAAGCCTGCTGGACACGCATGCCTGTTCGATGGTCCCGTGACAATTCAGTGTGACACTTTCTTTCATCTGTGTCTTGCCATTTCTTCTCATCCATGGTCCTTCAAACTTTCTCTCTCTTTCCTCTAGAGCTCTCTGGCATCACTTGAGGGCCTCCTACTTGTTTTAAACAGAGAGAAAGAGACGATAGCAAAGGAGGATTGCTGAGAAATTATTTGTTTTTATTTACATATATTTTTCCCCTCCATGGTAGATTGCCGCTGACACGATCTTTGAGGTTGCATGAGCAGTTTTGGTGCTGGAGACGGTCTAGTGGTTGTAGGTGTAAGTGTTTGTGACAAATTCAGAGGCTCTGTGTCACGGCCTGTCTGATCGCACATATCCTTTCTTTCTAACAATCTCTTGATGCATGCTGTCCTCCTCGGACAGCGCCAGCAGAGAAGGCCTGGCAGACAGCTGTGTTGGGGCTTAGATAGAAGACTGATCGTACAGAGGAGGGAAAGGAGACATGCTGTAATCACAGAGACGGAAGAATGATGTCAATCATGGCGTCTGGTAGCCTGGTAGAGGAAGGAGGGATGAATAAGGCCAGAATTGAAGGATCATCAGTGTCAGAGCTGGAGCCACCCCGTTTCTCCTTAGTCTCTTCGAAGAATCAATCTCTCCTGACTATAAATGTACTCACTCTTCTTATGTCATTCATCATCCAACTTTATCTTTCGACTCATCCTCTTTGACCCCCTCTCATCTTAATCATCACCAGAAGCTGAATTACAAGTAGCAGACTTTGTGTGTTTGGTGTGAGTCAGACATTTTCTTCAGTTTTTCAGTGAGGTGTTCACAAACTCCTTGACACACTTTGAAGTCTTAACTCACGCTTTAAACCTTAAGAAGCGTCCACAGTCATACTAGCAGCTCAGTGCAGCTGTGCTTGTAGGCACAGCGGTGCTTTGAGCAAAATTCTAACATCTGCATGCCAACAGGATGTTTAGCAGGTTTGTTTACATGGTCATCATGGATGAAAAATGTTAAAGATATCATTAAAAGTAAACATTAGTTGGATCCTGACCTCTCCAATATGGCGGCCTTGCAGGCACATAGCTATGGTAGCCAATCAGGTATTGCTGAGGGGATAGTGACACGTTTAATAAGCTGAATAAACAAGTGTACCCATCATGCAAAAATTAATCTCAGCATTTTAACTGCCATGTACAAGTGAGAAAGTGTCTTAAACTACTGTTAGACAGTCTGTAAATAGTTTCAGTTATTTACCCTGCCCACACTGATACAAAAAATTAATTTGCCAGTTATTACCGTTAGATTAATTGCTAAAAAAACAATTGTTAGACGCAGCCCTAATACAGAGACGGTTAGGTTTAGCCCTCTATCTCAACGGTGCTGATTAACCTTGACAAAGACGCATCAGCAAATTTGTGTTTTGATGATCCTTTGCAGTTAATCTTGAGCGTGAAGTACTTTGGATGAGCAGGTCTCATCAAACCTGCAAGCAGCAATACCAGAGGCTAAGCAAATCAGCCCCTTCTGAACAGGCTAAATTTTGAACGGGCACTGCAAGAGTACAACAAAATGGCGTTCATCTGATGTGCCGTGGTGCTGCACGTTTGAAACAGACAACAGAGTCCCATGTCTTTGCTCCTCAGTCTCTGGGAGGGATAGAAATAAAGGAGAATTTGATTTCAGACAGGTGTTTTACTCAGGAACCTCCGAGGGGCCGCTCCTGACAGTGCTATTTCAAAACCTTCCGTAAAAAGTGAGGTGGTGCTGTCACCAGCAAATCCCCAACGATATGTCAGAGAGCTTCAAACCTTTGAGTATTTATTTATTCATCCATATCTGTTTGTTTGCATATTTCATAGTATTTCTTTCCTACTTTGGGGTTTTGGGCAAGCTTCATAATCAGTGAGTATGTTGTATGAAGTCATTTCTCAGAGGGTGGTGGTTTAATTCTCAATTTGTTACCTGCTTCCCAGGATGACTTTATTGTGAATGCATGTTATTTCATCCTTTGTTGCTTAAATCTCCGGTAAGAAGGTCCCAAGTTTGATCGTCACTCCAGCTGTTGGATGTTAAAGATACTCTGTTTAAGCAAGCACACACAAATTTTCTTCAGGAAATGTAGCCCTTTTCTATTTTTTAAGATTAAATTTTGATTTGTTGGTTTGATAGATGGGCATTTAGTGCCAGGCAGCCTCATTTTCACCTGCTCTGACTTTGTGTGGTAATTAATCATCAAGGTGTACTTATGAAATTATTAATATCCTAATAATAGACCGTTAATTCTGAAATGGGAGACAGGATATCATGCTGAGTTCTCCTGTATTTCAGTGAGTCATTTCTCTGGCTGTAAGATATTGACTTGTCTTGATCGTATTTCATCAGGGTTTCACTCTGGTTTTTCCTCACTTAAAATTACACCTGGTGTACAATATTCCCAACACAGATAGATCTTCCTTTTTCTATTCACGTATATCAGTTTTTTGAAATGCTGTTAAGTCTCCAAACACAAATTTAACTTCAGTCAACAGATTAGATCCCTCCTCCCATTTTGCTCTCGTCCTCTCATTTCCTATTTTTCAAATTTTTGTCTCCTGCTCAGTCTTCCTTTTTCGTTTTCAAGCATCAAAAGAGCTTGATGGTTTGACAGGACGGGCCCTAGAAACTTGCTACCTCCCTCCAGACCCTCCTAAGTCTCTGCTCCCTCATTGAACTGTTATCTGCCCCATTTCTGGGCTTTTCCATGGCAACTAGGAGCCAGCAAGCGTGTGAGTGAAAAGAGCGAGGTCTCCAGTGGAAGCAGCATCTTGTCTCAGACAGCTGTCTGCTAAAAAGACAAAGGAATGAGAAAAAAAAACAAAACAAGGAGCAACTGGAAAGTTTGGTAAAGTTGTTTTTCCCTCCTTTAGTATGAAATGCAATTCACTGCACTGTGCCGCTGCATTCAGCTGGACCCTTGACCATTCTCAGTCCATGGGTCTCTGCCCTGCTCTTAAATCCCATGGACTGAAGCATTTCCCTGTGGATAATTGCAGTGACGTGCTGATGATTACAATATTGTTCTATGTTTGTTCTCCTTGATCGGTTCCTAAGCAACCTGTTCAGTTGACGCAAGCTTCAACTACTGACTGACAGTCCTCAAAGTTTCATCCATGGGACCCCCTCAGTGGAAGTAACCCACATTTCACTCTATTTTAAGCTTAATGTCAGATGCAAGGCCTTACCAAAACATATGGGTCTCTCCACTCAACATGTATCAAATAGAGCCTGGTTCCCTGGAAAGCCAACATGTACACGTACAAGAGCCTCTCTTCACAGTCCTTAGCCTCTCCTCTCCAGGTTCTTTGCTTGGATGTGGAGCGACAAGGCGACTTTAAAGTCGGGTTATGCCCGCGTCTTCCGTGTAGGATTACACCAGAATCCCAATGGTCTTAAACAGTCACACTCTGCCACTCAAAGCCAGACATTTTCGTTTGGAGCATTTATTAAAGGAGCTTGGGAGTCTGTGGTGACAAGTGAAGCGTTTTGTAGAAACAGAATGGGGGATAGAGAAGAACAGAATTTAGCGACTAGGGTTTTCCTTTTTAAAAGTTTCTGTCTGAAGATTTTCATAGCCTTTGTCTCTCTGTTTAGATATACAGCCACAAACATAGTCGAGGGACACAGTGGCCCTGAGAACTGGGGAGGAACAAACAGTCAGAGGCAATCTGTGGATGGCGATAGCCACGTCTTTATAGCAGTGTTTTCCGATTACGATTAATATTTGGGTTGGAGGAAAAGTTCCTCACCATCTTTAATGCTCATAAAAGGTTGAGGTTTGGTTTTTCCCTCCAACATAATCTGAAGGGAGGAGTGAGCGGATCATGGATGAGTTAAGAGAGGAAGCCTCAAGTGATTAAAGGGCAAGGGAATATCAACAAGAGGCGCTGTCTTATTGAAAGGTTGTGTTTTCTTGTGCATATTTCCATATTCTTTATAAATGCAACAGATTGAATTTGTGCATTTATTGCTGAAATTAAATGTATGTAAAATATGTTTCATTTTAAATAGAAATAGTATTGTATTTTAGCAGATCCATCTCTGTCCACATCAACTTTTAAGTTGCTAAGACAAATCCAGCAGTCACATAGCAACATTATTCATAGGGTAGGGGGGAGGGTGGCACAGCTCCCCGCCCACCAGAGTAAGAAGGTGATAGGTAGTTGGCTTGTGAGCGTCAGAACTTCAGTGTTAAGTGAGTCAACATTTCTTGTTGGAAAGCAAATTAGAAGACAACTAGTGCATTTTAAAACAAGAAGAGAGCTGCACAGTGCTTGTAAAAAATGTAGATGACACATGCACACAATGCTACGTTGCTTAGCAACATTGACGTTGTCCTCTGGAGAGAGTGTTACAACCAACACGGCGTGTTTGTTGTTGTACTCACCTGTCTGAACAGCACTCTGTGAGCCTTGAGCGCGGCAGCAAGTCCTCCACAATCCGCTCAAGGTTCAGCTTCTTTGCTTTATCATTCAAAACAAAATGTAGTCAGCTCAGCCTCTCTGTCCCACTGCGCTACTCAAAGTTATCAAAACATTTTGAGCTGAACGACGCTCTACAGGCGCAGCTGTGACTGAGATTATTGCCATAAACAGCGGAGAGGCATCACTTAAGGTAGAGGACTGCCAGAGGATCCACCATTAAAACCCCTCACACACACAAACACACACACACACACACACACACACACACACACACACACACACAGACACACACAAACACCCCTCAGTGAGACCCCATAACATAGCATGTCTGTGATTTTGGAAAATATGTCCCTTTTGAGATGATACAGTTATCAGAAAATGTTCCTGTTATTTTGTATCTACAATAGCCAATCTTTATTCATCTATTATGTGCGTATTTAGAAACTGGTATGGCTGACTTCTGCAAATGTAGTCAATCCACAAACAGTAAACAAAAGCTATTCTTTTCCCCATTAATCAATCTTTACCACTAAATCCATTTGATGTTTTTTAAAGACCTCTGTAAATGGCAGCATTTATCACCTTGCAAGAATAAGCCAACAGAGATGGAGATACACCGCAACACCTTTTCCTTCTAGCCACAGTTTTCCGCAGTGGAGTCTACATTGTCCAGCCTTTGAAAGAGCAACTGTCTCCTCTGAGACAGCTTCACTGTGTTTATCTATTCCTTGTGTCACTCCCTGCTCATCGGTGAAATGGTTGGTGAGAGTATGGATCCAGTTCATGACAATCCATCATTTATGACAAGTACACACAGTAATCTATTTTAAACAGCAGGGTACTGCTGATGATGCATGGCAGAAGATGGTATACTGTAGACACACTTATGGGCGTGCATATTGATAATCAATTTTCTTCATTTTAACCACTGCAGGAAAAAAAATCATCTTTCCAGACGCCTCTCCATGTTGCAATCTTTGAACTTAGTGAATAATATGCATCGTAATTTTCTGTATTGACACCTCTCACTGTTTAGAATACCAGAAAAATGGCGAGGGATAAATTGAAACATGATGGTGGAAACGCTTCTAACAAAGTCCATTTAGTCCACATCCATCTTATTAGTCAGAGCACAATAGACTGCACATAGCACTGAAATAAGTAATGAAGCAAACACGCCCAAAGTCTTATTGTATATTGATCTGTCAAAGCTAGACAGGAGTTTTAGTTACACAGACAGAAAGAGCTGCTGAAGCATAATCTTATTGGTCGAGTTACAGAAGCACAGTTAGTTAACTTTTATAAAACATACCTACAGTATGTTGCAACATGTCCTGCACCTGTGCATTTGTGACAGTAAATAAGAAGACAGAGTAAGTGGTGTGTGATCACAGCAGTAACCTCTGTTATTGTTCGGCTGCTGCTGTTTCATTTTGGAACAGTCATATAAGTGGAAATTATTTTTCTTTTCTGCAGCCTTTCCTTGGTTTCTTCCTGTTTGATTTTTGCTTGGGTTGATAGAGTAAGTGGCAAATATTACCATGGCAATATGGCAACTATCCAACCGCACTGAGCAGCAGTCCTTGACGTTGCTCACGACATTTCAAAATTCTAGATGTCTTTGCCCTTTTCAGCTGAAAATGTGTCATTTATGTTGAGAGAAGACTGTGTTAAAAATCTATACATCTACATCTAATTACTTTAAGTCGGATCTCTTAGATACAGATCCTCATCCCTGAAGCTGCCATTACTCCATACCTCATTTTTCCTCTTTTCCCTCCCAGCACCCCATCATCAGCCTCACATCCGTGTGCTCTCAGTGGCAGTAAGCCCGTGAATTCCAGACCATTCTTTGGAGATATCTGCCGGCTTTCTTCTTGCTCCCAGCCCCTGTTGCGACAATTTCAATCTGCCTGCCGGTTTGAAGGAGCTGCCAGGTGCTTCTGGCTCAACTATGTGTCCTCTGACACTCCGTCTTGGGGATGGAAGAACGGAGGGGAGTGTTAAAGATGAGGCTATCTGGAGCTACCTCTGAGAACTCCTCTCCCTGAAACTTGCAACCCACCAAAACTAAACCCTGTTCCTAATTCTCTCTTTGCGCTAGCCCTGAGCAGGGTTCAGATACAGGGATGGCAGCAAGTTCTTCACTGAGTCCCCATGGGGTCGGAAAAACAGATCCTGTTTGAGCAAGCCAGTTGGCTTGGTGTGGCGCAGTGACCGCATCGCCATCTTCGACTCAGAGTCTGTCAGTCAGTCACAGTCTGCTGGTCTGCAGCTCCAGTGGTCAGGCAGGAGTTCATTCTTTTCTGGTGTCTTTGTCTGAATGTTTCCTCCGACTGCCAGACACTCCTTTCAACTCTGAAACCTCAGTCTGAGTCTCATTCTCTGTTGCCGATCCAGGGCTGTGATTCTGTGCTGAACTGGTCACACCATCGGTCCAGCTGCTCCTCCTGCCTCTAGGTAAAGGCCTGCAAGCATGGTGATAGTTCTGCTTGCACAAAGGCACACCGCTTAAATGCTCAAATGCTCAAATGCTCAAATGCATGCATTTACGCACATCAGAGTCTGAATCCACTTGACAGCAGAGTAGAAACACAAACAACAGCTAAATTTCCCCTTTGATTTGTATCCTGAAACTCTCCAATGCAATGAAGGCTGTTATTTAGAGTTTAACAGAATAAACAACAGCCTCAACAGGGGTTCTTACGCTGAGACTGACATGTGGGACTGGCTGTCCCTTATTAAGTATCTTCTGTGCCCTTTGCAGCAGCAGACACACATTTTCCCAGAGGTCCAAGCAGCCCAGCGGTGTCCTGAAGTTGCGAGGACTGCAGGATGTATTGTGACAGACTTAAAATGTGAGGAAGAAGAGTCCTCATCACCCATCACCTCTGTGGGATGAAAGGCCCCGAAAGCAGCAAGCCACCCTGCTGGACACAGCTCAGCTGTTATAAGAAGTGTTTGACAGGAGTGGCAGGTACTTGACCTTCTCTCTGGCTTTTTTCTCTCTTTTCTTCCCTCTCCCATTTCTCTCACTCTCGTGCTCTGTGTCACAGCTTCGCCACGGGCTGACCACTCTCGGCCCATAGCCTCTTGGGTGTTGTCAGGGAGCTAACAGTCCCAGTACACTTGAGTACGCTTGCATTTGTTGTTCGTTTATTCCCTCTATTTTCAATAAATACAAGCGAGGACGCCTTGTGGTAGTGTTGATCTTGCTGCTGTGCAGTCTTGCATGCTGTGTCACATTATTGCAGAGGTTAAAGTCCCAATTCTTACGAGAATTTCTGAGTGGCTTGATGTCAAAGGTTAGGTAGAGGAGAGGTGGAATTGCTGCTCAGTGGATAAATAAAAGCAAAGGGAGGAGGGCTCAAATTCCAGAAACGCGTACCTTGTTTCTGATGTAGAGCAACATGAAGATTATGACTTTACAACAACATCCACTGACTAAATCAGAGGAGACTTACAGTGGCAAACATGTTAGGTTGCCTACTGTACTTTGAGCCTAGATCTGCATGTCTGGGTGAGGAAGGCAGTTGAATTTTTAACAGCCTTGATGCACATTTCCATTTCCTCAGCAGACATTGTTGCATGTATTCATCTCTCCTAACAATGGCGAAATGTCAGCATACTTTCAGGCTGCTCTAAATTAAACATTCATCCCCTCTGAGTATACAGCTATAGAGCTGTTCTTGCCATCCCCTCCCACACTATCTTTTTTTTCTATTTTCTTCTCATAGACGGCTTTGGCCAAATGAAGAAAAAGACACTTTCTCTCACTTTGGACCAGATGGTAAGGATGTGGAGTATTTGAATAATTTTTTTCTGGTTTATAGATATACCAAATGACAATTGTCTGGCTTACTTTCATGGTCATATCCCAAATGTCCCAGGCCTCGATACGTGCAATGGCCAAGAAAGTTGAAGACAAGACTTAAGATGGGGAGGGGGATATTTTATTAATGGGAACTATTAATATTCCATCGCAGTGGGACGATGGTGTGTTTCTTTTTGCAGAAGCATAATGAATAACTGAGCGCCTCCATGGTACCCGATTCCTCAGCATGAATATTCAGGCACTGGCGGTGTATCATGGGAGTGTTCAGAGCCTCTTCTCTACCCTGTAGTGGATCACACCCCAGCATTTTGTATCACCTCCCTATTCCTCTCTTTTTCCTCCCATCCACATTCAGGCATGTGACTTAGGCCAAAAGCATCTGGGGACTGGCCCCTATAGATCCGATGCCCGGCTCTCAATAATGGCCCTCCACAGAGGCTGGATTGATTGATTACACTACTGTGGCTTTGTGTGGGTTTTTAATTGATTGATTAATTGTGGACCTGGGCTGAGATGTGATTGATTATGAGTAGTCAGCAGTGGGTTGGAGTTGGACCCATCAAAGCCAACCAGGTGAGAGGTGAGCTCTTGTGGCTCCTGTAATATGCTTGTCCTTTTATCCATGAATGCTACTTTCATCTCTAATGCTCGGTACAGCCACACTTCGTCCTTGCCCCGGTCACCTCTCTGGAGCTCCTTTAGTCCCTAGTTTAAGTGAGAATGTGTCTGCGCTCACATGTGTTCACATGTAGTTGCCTGGAGCCTTGTATGTCCTATTCTTGCCAGGAGAGTGTTCAATAATGTCAGGTCTGTGGCATTCAGGAGATACAACAAATAGTTCATCACAAACCCCGAGGACTTATCTCTCATAGAGCCCACGCAAGGAAATAGAAAGAGTTCAAACATAAAGAGAGGACGAACGTAGAGGCAGAGAATGAAGAATGCATGTGAATGAAAAAGGAAAGAATGACCCCACTTTAGAAACCCCATTCAGACAGTGAATATGAAGGAAAGTAAAAGTGAAAGAAAAAAATCAATCAAAGAATCAGACCATGAAGTGCAGACAGTAAAACACAGTGACAAACAAACATTTCAGCAGTAGATGTGTTCTCATTCTCAACAAATGATACACCGTCCCACTGGGCCATAAATAACAAAAATCTTTGCTTATTTCATCTTGTAATTCTAGCGGGGTGAGATTGGGAACGGCTGGGGTGCTACGACCAACACGCAGAGCTTAGACGCATCACAGTAATTTCCTCAAGTTTCATTAAAATCTGATCAGTGTTGTTTCAGGACGTGTGACAGATAAACAGATGAATGAATTAACAATAAAACAAACAGAGGACAAATGAATGAACAAACAGAAGACCAAATGAGCCAACAAAAACAAAGGAGCAAACAAAGAATTAAATGAACAAATAAATGAAATGATGAATGGATCCCACCCTAGCATGGGGATGGGATATCAGTCGCAATCTGTTTGTCATTTAAAAATAAAGGTTTGCTCCCCATGTTTGGTTTCTCAAAGGGCAGGAGGAGCATCTTGACAGTTAAAGGCTTTGTGTAAATACTCATCAAGTGAGGGATAAACCAGGAACATGCGTTGTTGTGCTTTATCTGTCGAACATGTCTCACAGGGAAATGTCAAAGGCACAGATGTTGTGTTTTGCTAATAAAAATCATAAAGCTGCCGTTGGTAAGTTCAAGATGCTGTTAAAGAATCCTGTGTTACTTATGAGACCCAGGGACCACTCAGTCAAGTGAATTTGAGTTAAATTTGCAGGTCTTTCTTTCCTGATGTCAGTATATGTTGGACTTTTAAGCAGCATTATGTAGATAAGAATATAAACAAAAATATATATATATTTATGGGGGATAGCAACGGTCACCAATACTTTGATAATAATCAAAAAATGATGCCTCTTCAGGGAATAATGAAACTGAAATATACTTCTTTTACCGCCTCTTAAATCCCCTATGTAATTAAATAGGGGAAAAAGACATAGAAGGGCTTGGATATCAAGGGGTTCATTTAAGACAAACAACAAATGAAACCGGCAGGCGCCAGGCTATTGAAAGGCGAGCAACTCCCAAATAAATAATTGTGGCCCTGATGCAGATAACCCAGTTGAATGGTGACTTTTGATCGTCACTCAAATAGTTTGTAGAATACTCAAAACTTCCCTCAACTAGGGCATGAACAGAGCAGAGTTTCTGGGTGACAATCTGTTTGGATGAGGGCTACAGTGTGTCAAAGACAGAATCAGCATGAGAGGTGACCTAAACCCAGACTGACCTGGGTGCCATTCCCCACCTCAAGAGGACGTAATCACACCCTGATTGGCTATGAAGGAAATGCCCCAAGCTGCTTTCACTTGTTAGTTAGGAGCCAGTCTCCTCACCCTAAGCAACAGTGATCTGAATCCATTGCAGTCAATCCAGAGAGATTTTGAAATCATCTGAAACAAAACAGGTAGCTCAGATGGGCCCAGTGAATTACTGAATTACTGCCACAGCAAAGACAAGTGATAGGCAGGCAGAGCGGCTGTGACAGAGACACTGTTCACCCTATTACAAGACACTGTACCATCATAATGATTTTGAAGCTGCTGTAAAAAAGTTACATATTGTTGCTCTAAGAAACACTGATCGACATTTTTCATATTTTCTAACATTTTATAAACCTATCAACTAAGGTCGCTAAGAAAATCTAGGATAAATCAAAAAAGGAATTAGTCCTTGGGTACAGCCCTAGTTGTATAAGAACGTAATTATGATATAAACACCCTGGAGCATGCATTCAAAACTGACAATAGAGCATTTGCAGTGAAGCTGAGCTGCCTTGAGTAAAGAGGAACTCAGCACAGTGAAGAAACACACTGAAGGACCACAAGTTTTACAGCCGTCCCTTTGCATGTCCTGGAGCTGTCTGTTCCTCCCTTCCTGGTCTGTCCAGAGAGAGATGTGTGAGCGGGCCACATATCACTGTCATCTGTCAACCGAGCAAGTATTATGAAGGTGGGACCATAATATATCAGATTCCAATATTCTGCTGTTGAACAGACACAAATCAAAAAGGGTCAAAGATCACATGAGACGCATCAAAAAGGCAATGTGATAAAAAATGTGACAAAGTACTTGTAGTGATACAGAAATTAGCTCCCTAATCTGAAGCCCCCCTCGGCTCCACTGTAGCAGCTACAGTGAGTTTCCGCTCATCATTTAGCTTTACTGCTTCGGTTCACTCTCACCACTATCATAGTGTTGTTTTCAGCTGCAGCAGGGAGCTGCCTTCACTGAAAACACTCAAAAAACCCACCGTAGACTACCTGCTCGTCACCAAATGGCAGGCAGACACAGTTAGCGACTAGCTAATGAACGTAGTGGAACATTTAACAGTTTAAACTTACTAGAGTTTTAAAATGGTTACGGAGCAGTCTCAGTTTAATACTGATGCCACTTTATCACCTACATAAGCAAAAAAGACTGAGCTTTTTCTATATAGCTATTCTTAATGCCTGCTTCCCCACAAAATCATCATTATTATCACAATTAGGAAATAATGATGAAGACAAGACAGTTCAATTTTTTTTTAACAGTATTAAAATTTAACATGTAACATAACTTGTGGTGTTGATGAAGGGGTACAGCTTGATGACCAGGATCATCATAATTAAGATCGCTCAAGGACTATTATTCCAGCTTACCAATCAGCTGTCATGGCTGAGGGGTTAAGCTCATGACTATCACTTTCTGAGACTGGGGCTTTTGTTAGGTTTAGGCAACAAAACTACATGGTTAGGTTTAGGATAACATGGTTAGGGTTAAAAGAGACCCTTTCTGGTCTTTTTCTTGGAGTCGCTAAGCTATACATAATTGGTCCGTTGCAATGATCGTCCTGGAGCAACATTAATTATGATGTTCCAGAAACAACACGATATCAGATCATGCACTGGGGATACATATTCGTTATTGTAGATTTATATAACACTTAATATTCATGACTAAACAAGCAACAATCATCAAGTTAAAAATCATCTTCTGGTACTCAAAAACACAGCTGATATGCTTCATAAGAACTGGGTGGGTTGATCAGTCCCAGCTGTTTCAGATCAGTGAGAAGAGCTAAAAGATAAATAATTCTCTAATTAGAAATAACCAAAACTTTTGCGACTTTGTCAGAAAATAAAGTCGAAGCTGAACAGAGAAGTTCTCAGGGTCTTTAAAGTAACCAGACTCTCTCAGCTCTTATGATAATATATATCAACTGCTGAAATTACAGCCTGATCACAAGGCTGATGACAGCCCTGACCCACTCTCGGACCCCTCTCTTGCGTGCAATTTGCACTTTGTCACTGAGGTTTCATGGACAGCTGGTGAACTTGCTTGGTCACTGCCGGCACAAAAGGTCCTGTCATTTGCTACAGTTCAAATCAACACCATCGGTATGTAGCCTAAGGTCTGAGCTGTGATGGATATGCTGCTTAAATTAAATCACTGTCTGACTCCAGTGATGACAGCATCTTCTTTTATCCCTCCAGTCAGTGCTCGGCCTTCCATCTGTAGCTAATAAACAACATTTAGCCTGTTTTGAGTTCTGGTCAACATTTCCTGCGTTCTAGCTTGAGGTCAAACTTTTCTGTGATTTCATCAAAGTCGTGCCTCTAATGTTACAGTGAATGCAGCATCAGCATCTCTTGCGTCAGTAATTTTTTTTCAGTTGTTACTTTACTGCTTACAGTGTAAAAATTATATATGTTTGGGCAGGTTGCCATTCATCACCTAGTGGTTTTCTCCATTTGTCACTATTTTGTATTGGTTTTCTAAGATGTCTAACTATGGTTATCAACAACAACAACTGCTGACCATCAGATACATTTGAGACGTGAGCATTTTTAATTCAGGCCTCATTAGTGTTTCAATTAGTAGTCAGATCCTTTACTTATAAGTAAAAGTACCAGTCTAATAGTGTTATAATACTCATTTACAGTACAATTGTTTTTCTACATTCTAAATCCTACCGAGGTAAAAGTATTATTAGCAAAATTTACTTAAAGTATCAAAAGTAAAAGAACTCATTCTGCAGTAAAATGGCTAACGTGACTGATTTTTCTTATATATAAGAGATATTAACAATAAGTAAGCAGCATTTTATTATTGTAGGTAGTTGAGGTGGAGCTAGTTTATGTATTTGAGATACCGAAAGCTGTCAATCGAATCATTGTGCGGACCAAACAACCAGACTGAGGCTGCTCAAAAAGGTTGGTCTTGGTCTGATTCAAAGCAGCCTCTGGTGAAGTTCATTTCTAGTGTGAAAGAAAGCGGACCGACCACAGGATTTTTTTAATAACAGATATATGATTTTAACACGATTTCAAAAGCGAAATTGCTAATAAATCCATCTGGTGAATGTGAACTATTCAGGAAGCGACGATCGATCGATAGCCTTTAAGCGACTGCACTCCAGCACAATAATTTTCCCTGATTAATACATCAAAAGCTGTTAAAACTGCTGTGCTGTATCCTACTTCATGTACTCTGTCAGTTCATTAAGTCTATTAAAAAGTGTGTGAAGGCAACCCCACAGTAATAAACCTTCAATCATCAGTGTACGAGAAGACTCCCTTTCATCCTCTCTCTACCTGAACATGAATACACAGGGACCATACTAGAACTAAAATGCACCAATGTGTCATTTTATTTCTCTCGGTCTGGACCAAATGAACCAAACTACAAGTGTGGAAAACACCTTAAGAAATGAGATGATTCAGGGGAAATAAAAGAAGAAAAGACAAAGCTCTAATTAACAAATTTGTATTCTGTAATCTTTGCTTTTTTGAAATATTCAATAATTTTCACTCTGAGACTCCAGACACAGAATTAAACTTATTGTATGTGTTTTAATGGCAAATCTTAATCTATAAAGTACAAAGTTGTAACTGCATCTGTCAAATAATTTTAGTTGGATAAAAAGGTTGAGTGGAGGAGTTCAATGAAGCACAAAATGGAAATGATCCAGTAAAGTACAAGTTCCTCAGACTTTACTAAAGTACAGTTCGTAAGTGAATCTTCTCATTTATTTTCCACAACTTTCCATCGGTGCCTTTGTCTTAACAACAACTTACATCAAGTGAGAGAGAGGCCTTTGATGTTTTTAGGTGTTGGTTTGTACCGCGGAGCAAGAGGTGCATCAGGCTTTGGCTTTGGACAGCCTGTAGGTTCCCTATGGGGCCGAGCAGCAGAAGGAGTAACGGAGTGAATGCTACTAACCCTTCCTGCTTCCATTAGAGACAGAAACTAGAGGATTACTGCCAGGGGCAAGGCTAATGACTGTCATGGCCACAGAAAGCCGATTTGCTGAAACCGCGGCAGGGAGGCGTGAAGCCAAAATCTCCCACTAAGACCCAGTGTGAGGGGCCTTAATAAAGGAGACACTCTGCTATGTCGCTGGCTTTCTTCAGTGAAAAAGTTGTTTAAAATCACAAAGACGAGTTTGTAATATATGCACCCCTCATGTTCTTTTTCAAGCAGTATTTAAAAAGTAACTAAAAAACAACAACATCGGCGTTCATTTGAAATAAAGACAATCAAAACATGATTTAATTCTTTACAAATCCACAAACCTGACATTAAATGCCTCTAAATCTCCATCTGAGAATATTCAAACTGGCAGCGCAGCAGAAATAAATAGTCCCATCATAATTACTAACACATAAGACATCGATCACTAGAAAATGATGGTATTATAAGTGAGTGGGAGGATACAGACAATGATCCGACTTCTTTGTTACAATAACAGTGAGAGGAACGTGATAGATGTGTTTAAATGTTAATGCTGTTTGAGGCTCCATGTAGGAACCTGACAACATTCATGTTTCCAGTGCAAATAGAAACATTTCTAAACTAGAACGTGATCATTGAAAATCGAGGGACATATGAGTGTGTGTTTGGGGTAGGGGGTTTACACATGAAAAGGCTTTTATGTGGCATGTTAAGGAGCAATACCCAGTGTGGAGCTCAGTGATGAATTCAATGAGAGTTGTCCCCGCCACCAGGAAGCCTTTATATTCTACACAACACCATTGAGAGACACTTCAGCTCGGTGACATTTAGAAATATCTGATCTGAGGAATTTCTTATCGTTTACTGCTGCTTCTCTTACTTCCTCCATTTTCTCTCTCTCCTTCTCCTCCACCCTCGGAGTTGTCCTCCCCTGCTCCCTCTCCTGTCTAAATAACATGCACACACAAACACACATGCCTGGGCATTGATTTGGCTAGTTCAGAGCGTACAGGGGCAAGGGAGAGCACTCATGGAGAAGTTTGTACAATTGATCTCTGGAGGGCTTGAGATGCAGGACTCTACTCTCTCTCAGTCTCTCTCGCAACCTCTTGCGCTCACTCTCTTCGTCTTCAGCTCCTTTGTTTCCTCTGGCTGAATATGCATTTTCTGGATTAGAGTGAAGGCAAGGAGGGAAAAGGGAAAAGGGAGGACATTGCTGTGCTGAGTCTCCGGGTATGGGATCTCAACTGTGGAGGGAAAAAAAAACACTTTTATCCTCAGAGGAAGTATCTTGGTTGACTTGGCAGTAAGACTTTGGATGCCAGACAATGTGTGTCAGCTTGCAGATTAGTAGTTTCTCCAGTGTCCCCTCTTTTAGGGAATCCAGGATGCTGCAGTTTAAGATTACAAAAGGAAGAGATTTTACCTTTGAGTTCATCCAAGTGTGTCCCCGCTACCCGCTATTTAGTTAAACACACTTTAAGCTGATTCACAGCATCCAAATATGATTCATCATTCTGCAACTGTGCCTTTAAAGGAACTACAGTCAGGTATTTTTATGTTAACTATGGAACACATTATTACATTTATGCGAAAGGTTTCGCTTGCAGTGATCAACCCACAGACAACTGTTACCTAACCAGTTATTACCAGCAGATCCCCACAGAGCTACTGGGCTATATTCTGACCCATTTCAGTACATAGCTATAAAAAAAACACCATAAATCTGTCTGCAGTGTGCTGTAATCTGCATAAATATCATTTTCATATAGAAGCTCTAAGACAGGGCACTTTCTGAATGTGCCAAACACCACAAACATGACTCTGCTGCACACACCTCTCTAAGAGCTGGAAGGCAAAGTTGACAGCCCCTCTTCAATTCTTGTCAGACTGGCTGGACTCGATGTATTCTTCATGGTAGCAGACGTTAGCTCAGGGTGAAAAGGGCTAACATGGCTCCTAGTTGTTGTGAAGAAGGTTTTACACACAGCATGGGACTTGTCCAGTTTGTGTTTTCCAGTACGTTAATAAAATCCGAAATGTGCTCAGCTGCTGATCTCTAAGGTTAGCCTAACGCTCAACTGAATGCAAGAGGGTGACGATGCAACATAACTTCACACTTTTAAAGTCCAGCAAAGCATTCAACGTTTGCAGGCTATCATTTTGTGTGGGCTGCAATCTCCAGGTTATGTTCTCTCTCTGCATCAATGCAGAATCTTCCACGTCTGCACCAAGATGCATATTAGAATGGGGACATTTCCACACCTCTAAATATAATTTAAATAATTGTGTAATTTTCTGAGATGGTTAATATACAGTGAAAATCTCACTGTTGTACCATACTCCAGACAGAAGACTTCTTTACTCCGTCAGAGTTTAGATGTAATCTTCACATCACAATATTCAGCTGCTGCTTGAGAAACTGTACTGTAGCTCATACTGAACACTTACTATAACAATCATGGTTAACTGCTTACCTGACTGTCAGCACACACAGCATCTCTCTCCCTCTGACACTGGCCACAAACTGCTCTGAACACTCCCAGTTAGACTGCACTGCTCTAGTATTTCAAGCAGTATTTACATTGAGCTTTGTTTTATCCTGTATCATGTTGACTCAAGCCAAAGTGCACGACAGACATGGCATCTTTCTTTCTTGTGTACCAGCTCTTTCTCCTCTGCACTCCTTCCCAGCTGCATTTCAACCTCTTCAGCTTTCGTCATGGTTTGAGTTTCGGGTCCAGTTACTTCCTGTTTTATTTTGAAGTTCTGTCCTTGTGTGTCATGTTTTGCTTTTCATTTCCTCCATTTGTGTGTTTCCCCTCCCTTTTTCTGTGTTCACCTGTGTCCCAGGTACTTTTATGTAGTTTTGGTATTTTTGTAGTCATTTGCCCTGCATGCTCATTCTGTTTTGTTGCCTTTTGTTTGCCAGCTTTTGTGCTTGGACTCTGTATTTTGTATCTTGGATTTGATGGACTTTTGGTTTACAGGTTGATTTGATAAAGCTTGCCTTCTGTTTGTTTACCTGCCTGCCTTTTTGTTTAACCCCGACAAACGAGTGTTTTTTTAAATTATTTGAATAATTGTTAGAGGTTAAACGACTCAGTATTTATCAAGGAAAAAGTAAAGTTTTGGAAGTTCTTGCAGTCTGTATAATTTGGTGCAAAAGAAATATATTTTTCCCCCTTTTCTATCCTGTTAATCATCTCCTGACCCGTTAAATTTGCCTTGAGTCCCCTTGTGGGAGTCCTGACCTGCAGGTTGCTAACCTCTGCATTAAAATTTCCAATGGCCATGGAAATACTGGCTGTCAAATGTCCATTAATATTGAATATCTGTACATTTTAAATGGGATTCTTTCTTGGTCTTTCTTTATTGTTTCTTGAGTGACAATGTGCTCCATGTGTCAGGATATAGACTACAATGGGCTTGGATTTTCTATCATTTTTCAGTATCAGGACACCTTCATCATCGTTTTTATATCAACTCAGTAGCCAAGTGAAGAAGCTGACTTTTCTTATTTTACCATTTTAAAACTGTATATCACAAGCTGGAATGTTTTTGTGACCATCTGATGTCTGACTGCATTTTCTCTGAAATCCTTGTATATTTGTGAAGGAGGAGGAAAGTCTGGCGAAGGATTAGGGGAGAACAGCAAACTGCCAAAATCTGCACAGCCTGTCAGAGTTTGGAAAAGAAAGAGACAGGAGAGGGAAAAAAAAATGTCAAGAAGGAGACTGCAAATGAGGCTTGTTTCAATAAGGGGATCGATGGGGATGCAGGAAAAGATGTTGTGTGCATCGATGATAAGTGTCCACGGGCAAACATAGGAGGGTAGGTTATAGAAAGGGGATGCATGTGTCTGTTGGGGCGATGTTGTTGAGCAGTGAAGATAGAGAGTGTGGCCCACAGGAGGCTGCAGAGATACAATAGGTTGTGTTTTTTACTAGTTTTCCAAAGGGCTGTTTATTGGAGAGGCTTGAAAAGGATGTTTCAAATTAAGAAGAGGTCATTTTTAATTGGAGAACAGACGTGGTGAGAGGAGACTCTACAAGAAAGTGGTAAAACTATTAACAAGATGTGTTTATGTGTTTTATTTCAGCATTATCCCTTTCAAATCTTATTTCTGTTTTATCTGATGCCTTGATGATGATTGTTCGAGGCCACTGTATTAAGTGGGGGATCTCTACAGGCTCAGTAATTATTTTTAGGCTGCTGCCCTTTGTGTTTTTCAGTTCCCTGGCCCATTTGTTGGAAGACGTGATTGTTGGGGACAGCCCTTCAGCAGTTGTCCATGTCACAGGGCCTTGTGGGGGCTGCACTTTTCATTGCAAGACCCATCATGGCAGGCCAGCTTCAAGAACTGTAGTCAGTCTATTTAAGATAACCTTCTATCCAGAAGTATATTATTTATTTGCACTGTCCCCTCCAAGCAGCCTGTGCTTGTATAGATGACACAGCAGAGAGCCGTGTGAAGGAGATAAAGTCAGGTATATCTCCAGCCTTGATGTCAGCTGTGTTACTCAGCTTCTTTGGTTAGTGCTTCCAGCTGCTGAGAAGCTGCTGACCCTGGGGTTATGGATGAGATCCTGATAGCCTCTCCCTGTCATCTAGTCACAATGCCATTAGTTCTTAAGGTGGATCCAGCAGTGGTATACTGTAGACCAGGGCTGTCAAACTCAATTTCATATTCAGCATTATGGTTGCCCTCATGTTGTGAATGTAAGATGATATACATGTATCTACATGTTATCATATTACATAATTAATAAGCCCCCTGACTCGGTCTTCGATAGTGTTTCATGACAAGCTGGCATTGTAAAAAGCCCTTTTCTGCTCAGGGTACACTTGTTCACATACCTTCAGCATACAATGCTTCAAAAATGCACCTTCTGAAAAAGACGATCGGGTGATTTCTTCAGGCACAATAAAGCTGTCTCTCGCTGCTGCCTCATTTGTTGAGAACGCAGGCTGCCTTTTAATTCTTTGACTTTTTGTTGCTTTTCTTGGTGGCTAAGGTTAGCATACTTGGTCACTGCCTTGTTACAAAGAAGACATACCTTCTTGTCTACCTAAAGCTCGAACATGTATCAGCATTCCCATCTTTCATTAAATTGCATTCCAGCTGTGTCAACTTTTCTTTTCTTGGACATTTTGCTATGCTGCGACTATGAAAGATTCACATGCCACAGCATAGATTGTGTGAGAAACTAACACCCTACAACCAAAAACATTTCTGTCACTTATAATGATTATAATACACCTATTTTACTTTGTATTATTCCTTGCCCCATGATACCTTGCAAGAATTATGGGTATTTTTTCCAGCATGTACTGCCACCTAACCACTAATTCTCTTTCTCAGAGTGATAGTTAATCATTTCTTTCATTCATAAAGTTCTAAGTTAGTGACTTTAGTGAGTGAGTACCACTTATCATTATTATTATTGCCACTTAGCTCTGGCTTCTAAGGCCTTGAAAGTGCCCCCAGCGCAGTTATTGTAATATTTTCATACATACCTTAGTTCTTCTGAGCACCGGAACATCAGTCGTTTCCCCAGTGACTTGAAATGAAAATTCACGGATAATGATTGAAGCCAGCTTAACCCATGTTGTAGAGAGGAATACAGTACATGAATGCATTATACGTATAAAAACTGGCTGTGGAATAATGGGATAATAATTTACCAAAGGATTTCTTGACAGCTGCCACTGCATATTTATCAGCAACTTGTGTTCACAATGACAATAAAACATATTTGTTGCCGCAGTGGCAAGTTTTTTCTTATTTTTTTTTTTAAAGCTGATGGCAGTAGGAGGGAGATCTCTTCAATATTTCCCACCTCCTGCCATCTTGTGTTAAAAATAGTAACAGAAAGGGTGACACTGAGCCATCGTGGCATGTCGTTTTTGGGATCAGCTGTGTGCTGAGAAACGGAGCCGGAACCCTCCTGTCGTCCCATCGATAGAGAGGAGAGAAAATTTGTTTGACATCATTGTCCAGCTCACTCACGTGTTTGTCATGACATCATTTTGAATTGCTGTGAATTCAGGTGAAAGAATACAGATGTGGGCCCTAACCGCTGGAAATACATTAAAGATTAGAGTCATTTCAGGGCTTTGTGCTTTTACTGAAATTGTGAAATAAACAAAAAATTTCTGATTGAAATGTTTGTATTGTACAATCTGGGTGTAAGGGTTACAAGATCAGGTGATAAACACACACATATAAAATATAGCATGACTATCTTCTATTTCATGTCATTGCTTTTGTTAATGCTAATATTTTTGACAATTAAAAGCACATTTGCGAGAAACATTTCCAACATCTCCAAGTGGCTTTTTACTACAAAGACAGTCTTTTGCCTTCAACCTGCTAATATCTTAATATAATGGTTTTCTGGTGGTAATATGCTAATGCGGCACCTTCAGAGTGTGCTTACACCAGCCTGGAAATGTACATATAGCTCCATCTCTCTGGAAAAGAAAACTGAAGACCAGTTGCCCTCCATTGTAATGAAGTGTCTAGAAAAGTTGATGGTGTGGAAGTCCAACATAAATGGAAAACTGGATAGGAAAATCATGACACTGATGATGCAATACTAACCATAATGCATTTTATTTTGCAACACCTTGAAAACTCCAAGGCCTACACTACACTCCTGTTTGTAAACTTCAGCTTGTCTTTTAATACCCTGCAGCCACACATCCTCCCCAGTAGACTCAGACAGATGTCTAGCAGGGACTTTATTTGTGTATCTACTATCAGCCACGCCTCCAGCATGAGCAAGGTTGCAATAATATCAACATAGCTAGATGCAAAAACATTGTGGGAGGTGCCTACTCAGGCCTGTAAGAGCTGACCAATCAGGGTTGACTGAGTTTTACAGGAGGGGGGCCTTAAAGAGACAGGCACTTAAATGGAACATTTAGACAGAGGGTCAATAGAGATGCTGCATAAATAAAGCAAAGAGAAAAATCATGTGTTTTTCAACAATCATTTAAGTATGAACCTGAAAAATGAGCATCACACGGGAACTTTTTGAATAAGAAATAAACAGACTGGTCCCCTCCAGACCCTCAAAATGTTCTTTAAGAAGACTATTAGTAAGTATTTTAGAAAAATGACTGATGATGCCTCCCATAACCAGTACGCATCAAGTAGATTAGTCCAAATAAATACACAAAAAGATACGTAAATAGGTATAAAAACTCTTTCATCCCTCTGCCAGTGCATCTCCTAAACTCAGGATATAAGGAGGGTTTAAATGAGGCTGTGTTGCATTCACATTATGCCTGTTAGTGAACTATAATTGTATGTATTTGTATGTGGCAGGCTTTGTGCTTATAGACAATTTTCCCAAGGGGCAATTAAAGTAATCTTGAATCTCGAAACTGTTGCATTTCTTCTGCACTGTTGATAATTGGTGATGGTAATTGGCACTTATTTATAAGTAAAGTCTTTGTTGCAAAATCTAACACTGCCTGAAGAGGTAACAACACCATCCTTATGTTAATGTTTGCTGAATGAAGATGGTGATAGCAAAGGGCTCTATCAAGTCCCTAACCCACAGGTCCTCTCCATTTACAGGCTGCAGTGGGGCTCTTCAGCATGTTGTTCACAGAGAAGCACATCCATCTTCTTTTTATCCCAAATTACTGGCCGTCTTTGATTCTCACTCCCTGTGTAAATGAAGTGGGTGTGAGAGGCCAGGAGAGCGGTGGGCTGATGGATCTTATTAGATGTGTTGCATTGATAATCAGTGGAGAGACAACAAGATACGGAGTAAAAGAGGCAGGAATAGGGAGAACAATAGTGATGTGTCTATTCACAGTGGCAAGGTGCCCTTGAGAGGACAGAGACAGAAAAGACAGTGAAAGACAGAGACAGGATGAGAAAAGAGTTGGAGGAGATTGCTGAAACGTCTCAAATGTAGACATGGTGTCACTTTGGTTTATCTCCATCAGTGCATCAGACTGGCCAGAGTGGCGATTCCACATGTGTGAGCTGAGTGAAACTCCATGTTTACGAGGGGATAAACGTTTGTAGCACTCTCTCTCTCTCTCGCCTTCATTCCCTCCGCTGGCCGTCCTCTGGCCCTCCATTTAGGAAGTGAGAAAGTACACATCTTTATTTATAAATCATGGAACTCCCATTTCTTCCACTTGGCCTATTTGGTTACAATAACCGCATCATTCATTTGCTTTTTTCTGTATTCCTGCGGGCTTTCTTCCATCACTGAGGGAAGATGTTTTTCTATATAATGATGTGTATTTTTCACTTAAGCAATTGCCTCGCTAAATTAAATGGTGTGCATGCACTGCTCACATGCACCTTTGACAGCTCCAAAATATCTGTGAGTCTCTGCCTTTCTTGACAGTGTACCCTGTTCAGTACTGCAGGTTATGCCTCATTACATACAATAAACACGGCACCACTTTTCCGAGGACTGGTTGCTCGGAGGTGGCAGGCTGTCTGTCATCACTCAATAGGATCATGTGGTGTTCGGTCTGTTTAGTCTGGAGGTGGAGCAAAGGGGAGGAGGATCAATGGAGTAAAGGATGGAGGGAAGAATCTTACAATCTAAAAACAACTAAATCATGTATTTTGTATTTTCTCCTGACAACTTAGGCTCTTTTAAACTTAGAAATTTAAAGTCACCCACACCTTTAAACAGTAGGTAATCACCTGGTGACAGTCATGTTTCTGCTGACTTCCAGTGTTTTAACGTTGCACCTTACTTGTGATGAAATGCTCCAGGACACTGTGACATCACTGTTTTGCGTGGTTACAGGTACAACAGGATGTTAATAAACTTTTTTTATAAGGCAGTTGTCAAAAACATCTATTCAAAACACTTCATCACAATAAATTCAATAAAATCAGGCTATTGTATTTCCAGAGAATGTAATACAATAGTGTACCCATCTCTTAAAGGGATAGTTCACCCTCAATTACTACACCGTTATACAGCACTCGGTTTGGTGGAACTGTGAAAGTGAGGGTACTTTGTTGTCCCAGTTGTTGCGGCCACCCCTCTCGTCTCGTTTTGGTGTGAACAAGCTCTCACAAGGCTAACTTTTCTGAGTTGGGAAGTTGAGATGAGGTGATGTGGGATCAGGGAGGAAGGAGAAGCATTTGGTGCTTGTACAGAAGGTATTATACACACCCTGGTACACTGCATGCTAGAGGAAACACACTGAGCCTATGAGCTTGGCTTTATTAGATCCAGGCATAAAGCGATGTTGGTTACAGCTGGCGTGCAGACTTTATGTAATCACACAAGCTGAGATAGTCAGACAGCTGCATACATACAAATACATTCAAAAAAGAAACAGACATCCAAACTTACATATTTCCTATTACAGTAACAGTGGAATAAAAGCATGTCTCCAGTTTTGGTGATTACACCAAGTTCACAGGTTGTTAAGTTATAAACATTATCTGGATTTTTCCCAAATGATCATTAAACCAGATGATCAACATGAATGGAAACTCATCTTCACTCCACACACATTTTCACTGAACAATGTAATATTGCTATTCAAATAATACAAAAAGAGTGGTAAGGAACAGGACACATATAGATGGTCTGTTTATCCATCACTATGAGGTTTTTAGGACAAGTGCTGTGAGAGACAGCATGATGGTCTCAGCTGTGTCTGCTGAGCGCAGGGAAGATGTTGTAGTCATAAGGAGAAAATAACAACAAGGCCACAGATAAGGGTGAAAGTATACAGACGGAAAAGTAGAGGGCATTAAAGTTTCTCTCACATCACACGTCTATGTGTCATATCTCACAGGCCCCAATATAACAGTGTTTTCCCTCAGTAAATTACACATAAAAACGTGGGGTCATCTTATATTCACAAGCTACACATAAATGTCATTACGTATTTAACACTATTTCACAGTGTGTCCCTCTGACTGCCGCTATATCTGTTGTGCTGCCTCCTTCTCTCTCTCTCTTTCTCTCTCTCTCTACATATATATATATATATATATATATATATATATATATATATATATATATATATATATATATATATATATATATACATATATATATATATATACATACACATATACATATATATATATATATACATATATAGCTGTCTGTCTGTCTTCTTTTCTCTTGAGGAGATTAAGATAGCAGAAGTCTTGAAGGAGTTGTTACCTAGATTTCACTTGACAGGCTGCTTCGGTGCTGATGGTTAGCCACTTAAAATACTAATCAATAATGCTGATCCTCTTAAAATGGTAACATTGAATCAGGAAGACCAGGACACCAGGTTTTCAATAACTCAGTTTGACATTTAAAATGATCATTATGTTTTGTTGTTTTGAATACATTTTTATTTCTTACATTAAAAAATCTTAACACAAAAACAGGTTTTGCAAAGTATATTCGTCTTAAGTTGGGCGAAGCTTTCCAAGCTGTTGCAGTGCATTGCTTCATCATTTAAAGTGACCTAATGCAACATTTTTATCTTAAAATGTTTTTTTAAACTCTCTCACTAAGGGCAGATTTGTAGGTATGTCAAAAATGTCTTTTAAATACGTGTTCTGTATAAGTAGACATTTCTGCTTATTTGTTCTTGTGGTTTTGACTAACGTACAATCACTTTCCCAAAAATATGTGAATTTCAAGCCTCTGGATAAGATGGTTCTTTGGCTTCTGATGCTGATTCAAAATCCTTCAGCTTGTCAACAAATGCAGACATACAGCTGTCCATGAGGGAGTGTCATTTACAAAAATGATGTAAAAGGGAATTGCACTCAGAAACTGTAAATACCAATTCTTGCATAATGTTGTTTCAATGATCTTTTTACACTTTTTGACAAGAAGACGTCCATCAAGAGCACATTTTGTTTCACAAACAAAGATCTACTGCAGAACTTAAAACTGTATCAAGGCGGATTGAGTATTCTAAAGATCGTGCTGTGAGTGTGTGACAAATAATGTCAAACATTTTTTTCTAATAAGAAAACTCTTGTCTCTTCTTCCGTCCTGTTGTAGTTTTGTTGTTTCTGTCTATGAATGAGGATTTGTTGTATATGTTAGCCAGCAGAAATGAATATTGTCCATGCATTTTGTTTCTCCTGGTAAAACATCAGTGCTATGGGCATGAGCTGTGCCGTTTAAATAATGGAGCAATGTGTCATATTAAATCTTTCAGTACATTATGGTCTGAAGCCGGTCTGAATAACTGAAGCGCACATCATATAAGCACTTGCCATTTTCTTCCCCTCATCTTGGATTCAAGGATTGTAATTACAGAATGATACAGCAGATAAGTCAAGGGCACTTAAATATCTATTAAAGTTGATTAATGAGCCTCGTGACATTTGTGTGAAGTTGACAGTCAAGAATGTCTTCAAACACTGGCGGATGAAAATGTGGAGGCCGATTGATCACACTTATTGATTTTCTACCCGAGCCGCTCCTCGATGTCTCAGCGAGTCGCCCATTAACTGAAATGTGAGTGCATGTGTGTGTCGACTCCGCCGAGTGTGACTGTGTGAGTTTTCTTTTCTGAGGAAGAAAACTGCCCCTCCTGAGTCAGTGGAGCATGATGCATGTGTACGGCAGCAAGTTGTGTCTCAGCACTGACACAAATGCTACAACACCCTGCTCTGCAAATGTCAGTCCCATCCAATTAAATGCTTGAGTGATGCCATTGCCCTCAAGGGATTCCCACCAATAAAGTTCTGTGTTTGTTATCAGCTTTGTTTCCTGTTTTTCCTTCTTTTTCTGAGACACTTCATAGTCCAGAGTGTTGTTCGTACACGCCCCTACAGTACATTCAGTGACAGCCGATACAGTACCACGTTTCATGCTGCAGTAGCCTCACGCTGTTTCTGTGATTCTCTTGGGTCATGTCTGCTTGTTATTCATTTGCGAGCAGTTTTGACCACCTACACATTGGCTATATTTACAACGATGTCAATCTGTAGTCTGCAGTGTTGACTTCACTTTGATTACTGGTTGCTCTACTCGTTCTCAAGCACCCACATTGTACTGCTCGGTCGCAGTGATGGAATTTATCCTCGATGATCAAAAGCAACCTACAGTTACAGATTTTAGTAGCCGCTGCCTGATGACAGATTAGTGAACATTGCACACACATCTTAGTTATTTTCCAATATTGCTTCTGTGCTCTGTTTTGTCTGTGTCTGCAGTCTTTTGTTGCCTTGGTGATTGAGCTAAAAATTAGCTTAACAACTGCCACGGAGACTCATGGTACAGAAATACAGTGTGATTATCTCTATTCTTGGTTTTCCCTGAACAAACCTGAAGAAGTCCAACACTGAATGTCTTGTGAATATCCATTTTTTATGGTGAAAGCAATTTCTGCTGTCTACTGGCAGTCCCATGATCCCTTTGGTTGAGTCTGTTGACCAACTAGAGGTAGAGGGGGGCAGGTTTTTTTTTAAGAAAAGCAATTGGATCCACAATAAAGCCTTTATGTATGAAACATTACCCTTCTACATTTAAAGCTTGGTTCCTATTTTTGGTGTAGTTTACCATTCACCAAAAATATGTTATGAAATATATATGTACACACATGTATTTTTCAGGTACAGGAATCGATATAAGAAGGAAAAAATGATATTGTTGCATCTCGAGAGCACATCCTCTGATACTCTCAAGAAAAAAAAATTAACTTCACATACACTACAGACCATAGTGTGTTTGTTCTTGGCTGGCTGTCACAGCAAAGAGGGGTTATTGGCTGAGGAAGAACGTGTGCTTGTGTAAATCCCTCATTACCCGCCACAGCCATTTCCACATATTAATTAAGCCAACTTACAAACCTGCTGCTGGTAGTAGCCTTGCCAATCTGCCACTCTAACAACAAGATAAGGCGGAGGAGAAATGTGCTGGCTTTCTCTGTCTTTTAGGAGAGAAGTTCTTAATTGGTGCGCTTACATACACAATAACATGTGCTGGTTGGATCTTGAGGCAGCTTTTACAGATGCGAGGCCTGGTCCTGCCCTTTTCTGTTGGAGGAGGATACACGTTTCACATCCTCACTAAACTCATTAGTCAAAGTCCTTCACACTTTGGTATGAAGAAACTCTGCAGGAAAATGATTTCAGCTCCCAGTTGAGCTATATCTTACACTGGGCTCGGTTTACTTACCATTTATTCCCTGTGAAAACAATACTTAGAAATAGATTCAGATAGCCATTATAAAAGGACAGGCCTTTATTGGACCATCGGAGGTTTTTAGCGCTCTAAAAGGAATTTGGTGTTCATTCCAGCATGTTAACAGTCCCACTCTCTGAAGGCAGCTCCAGGGAAAGGCTGAGTACTACATTACAGGGAAATGTTTGGGCAAGGGGTTTCTATATGGGTCAGTGGGTAATGCCAAGAAAATGTTCAGTTTGACATTTATTCAGGGGCGTGCCTTGTCTCTAAGTACTCTATATACCAGGGAATTTAAGAGGCCACAATGGTCAGTATTTCAGACATGTATCCATCTTCGACCCGTATCCATATTGATTTGTTGACTGCTCTCGCTGCATGCTCCTTTAAGACTTGAAGATGAATATATACTGAGGGTATTAGAAGGCTAATTTTGTGAGAATGTGTTCAATGAGCCGAGTGTGGCAGACATTAAGTGGCCTAACACTGTTGGATTTTTCAGGCTGACTTATGAAATGTTTGTTAATTGACAGTGCAAATGCCACACTGCTCCTAGCTTGGAAATGCGTAAACACCTTGGGACAACTCCTTTTTAATTCCATGTGTGAGCTGAAGGATGAATTCAGCACTGTGCTTGTTTTTACCCATTTACCCATTTAAGCTGAATATAAAGGGGAATGGACATTCGATTATAAGATTATATCCACATTTGAACGAAACAGCCGCCTTTTTTTATTATATTTGGATGCTATTGATAACAAATTGAAACATTAAATCCAACATAATTTGGACTCTGTTGAGATGAGTAAGTTATTTAAATAATTGACAATGTTTTAATTAATTCATTTGAAATGTTTGTGAAAACCAATGCAATGACAGAGTCTCTGGCTGTGGAGATATTCACCCTTTATGCACTCCAACCACAGAGCAAGGACAGCATTGTTTCTTTCCTCTGCTCGTTTGTCCGGGGAGATTATTGTTGTGTCCTGCCGCTTTCTATTCCTAGTTAGTTCATTTTTTATTTATGGTATTAGGGAATAGGTAAGCACCACCTCAGCTCCACATGACGTAGAGTATTTGTATCGGTTTAGTTTTGATTTTATAAGTTAATATGACAGGCATGAGTGCACAAAACAACACAAAGTCATAATGAGAGATGAAATATGCAACATTTTCACAATTTAAGAAATCAAGAGGGACGATATGTCTGTTTGTATTTACCTTATTTCGCCCTAAAATTCTCTTTTCGATAGTATCTCAGATGTTTTTGGGCCCAAGCTCATCATGAATTTCACCTCCATGTATCAAAACATGAGGTTGATGTTCCTGCTAAGATGTGACCTAAGGAAACCACAGTAGGTCTGACTTCAAGATTAAAAAGCAATGACTTGTACAACAAGCTGAAGTAGAAAAATGCAGCGAGTCCTTGAGGGGTTAAGAAGTGTCCGTCAACTGTCTGTCTGTCTGTCTGCCTCAGCCTCAAGCCTTTCCTATCCTCTATCAACTCGCCTCCCATCAAAGTGTCAAGTCAGTAAAAAGTTGTTGTAGACAGTGGAGAGTTTACTGAGTGAGTGCAGTCGTAGCCTAAGGAAGATTTATTAAATGGCAGTCTTTATTTTCCTCAAAATTGAATGCGACGGAAGAGAAAAAAAAGAAAACAGATCTGAGGATCAAAACAACGTTTGTTGAGTAATGTTTGCCTGAGAATGAGACCCTGACCAGGATAAACCATGAATAATTTTCACATTTTTAAGCATTTCCGTTGCAAATGATGGCTCTGTAGAAGCAATTGCAGAAGCATATTCTGATTATATTATCACACTGAGAATTTCATCAACAAAATCACCAACCATCAGTGTCTACTGCTTTCAATATTCCAGCAAGCACAAGCTTTACCATGCAAATAATTGCAGTTTACTGTTATTGATATTTCACCTTAATGCATATTTTTACAGGGACAATGCACACTGATCAACATCTCTTAAAATGTGTGTAAAGTAAAGTGTAAGTCAAATGGTTCATTTTCTACTGTTACCTAACCAGATGATATATTAATGAAATTAATTATTCGGTTGAAATTGTACAGGCCTAAATAATTTAAAGACTTTTACTGAATCAAATCAAACAGCTCCAAAGAGCATGGAAAGTTCAGCTACACCTCAAGCCCCAGGTGAGAGACCCAAGGTCCTTTCATCTGTTCTGTGTGGCCTCAAATGAGACTTCAATAGTTGTAAGCATTTTTAAGATCGTCAACATCTATTTTCAGTTGAGTATGTCCCTGGTGTTCTGCAGTTATTTGTCATAAGCCTTGAGTGTTCAAGTCTTTGAGTGAAAACCTTGATAAACGTTTAAGCTAGTGCAACATGGCATTTATAAGCTATGTTAGCTCGTACGGTATCAAGACACGAGAGAGATTATAGACACTTATTTTGTCAACCTGCATATCCAACATATGACAATAATTAGTTTATAGAAGCAGGATCAAATGTGTTTAGAGAGTTGAGGAAAATGTTGGGAGCTGGCCATGAAAGCTGAAGGATATGTTATACCATGGACAATCCTATCTAATCAGTAGAGAAGTATCTGCGTTTTTGCTAATTCATCTTGATCAGCACAGATTTGATGCAGCTGTCCCAGCAATTTGCCTGTTTTTATGTCACACCCTGTTACATAAATGGCTATCAGACTTCAGAGACGGCGCTGTGCTACTTATCAAAGAGTTCAAAGCCTAAAAGTGTTTATCATGGTGGGACATCGCTTCTGACGGTGAGATCGAACTTGTGATAGAGGAGCGGATAATGTAAATAAACCCACGGCTGCTGCAGAACTGAGCTTGTTTGTTGTTTTTGCAGAAATTATCAAATGTGTGTAATTATCACGAAGCAGTTTGAGTTATTGCACTACTATGTCTCCGTGCTTTCAGTTTGGCTTATGGATGTTTATGTCTACATTTTACCCTTTTCTCAGAGATTTGGGGAAAGTAATTGATGCAGGAACACATACATGAAGAAGAGGCCTAGCATATACCAAGCTCTGAGGCTTATCAGTCCCAATAAAGTCAGGCATGTGCTTATTAAATGTGGTGGGACAGAACCTTTTCTATCTCGAAGCAAACTTAGAACCAAGTCTGACCTTCAAAGTCCCACATCATTTAGGTGCGGCTAACTTTTTTACTGTTATCCAAGGTCACCTGGTCATCCTCCCATCCCTCTGCAGTAGAAGGCAGCATGTGATCGGGAAAGATCCGGGATTTGGGCACTTGGGATTTCTCAATCGGGCTCAGCTGTAAATAATCAACACTTAAATCAGTGTGATAAGAACTGGCTTAAATGACAGGAAGCATCTTTGGGAAAAATGAATTTGATGTGTTCTTTTTTGAGTTTTTTTTGTTTGGCCCATGTCCCATCTGCTAACATGGAGGGAGAGGGGTTTATGATGTTTTAGCTTCACTTGTGAGGAGACGTCATGTTGTCCACCTTATATACAGGCAGTTCCTCTGACTACAGTCAGAATTAACTCAGATGCTGTTGTGCTTAACATGCAGTACACAAGCCTCGTTATTCATCTTTTAATATCAATCTAAAATTTTATGCCCTCAATCTTTGTCAGTTTTTACCAAATCTCATCAAACAGAAAATTCCAAAAAGGCAAAATATCAGTAGCTTTTTCAAAATTCGCACAAAGTATCATGGAGATAGTCAAAATATGGGTACCTCTCTTCAGTTTGCTATCTCTGCCTCTCATGTATATAAAAGGGCAGCCCTGACGTGGAGGAGCAAAGAGTGATCTCCGAGTGGACGAGCAAGACAGTGAGAGAAAGATTGAGGAGGAGGGTGAGAGAAAGGGGAAGGAGACAGGGAGACATGCCTTAGGTAATGGGAAAGCCTTCAAGTGAGACAGTAATCAGGGTAATATGTCAGGCTGCTTTCAGCTGGGGAGCTTGACGTTTTCCCAATTAAGCACGGGTGCAAAGGCAGCTTTTTCCCTAATTGTTTAACATGTAGTCGGATGGCCTGGTAGCATGACCTGCGCACGCCTTCCGTAGATCACAGGATGGTGATTGACACAGACGTCCCTCTGGGCTGTCTACGCCATGTACTTCATCAGTCTGCAGTTCAGCAGCCGCACTTGCAAAGAAGGACCCGTGGCTCAGTTTAAAAAGATGAGGAAGGAAGAGGAGGAGGGATAATGAAGCTGTTATCAATACTGGAGGTTATGATACATGGTCGTAGTTAAAGGAGTCAATTTATCTTCATTATGTCATTATGACTCCAAACATGTCATTCACAGATCTGTTACGCCCCTGTTATTAACCATATGGACCAATTCAAATAGACAGTGAAGAGCCAGCCTTATCTGAGCTCTTCATTTGGGGTAATGAAACACTTCTCTTCCTGTCTGTTCTGCCTCTTGCTTTAATTCCTGCAGTGTGTTCAGTCATTGTCACAGACACTGTAGGGCTCAAAGACAAGAAATGTCCAGTTTTGTGCAGTCTCCTGTCTTCAGCAGCCGTCCATTGGAGTGGCTGATCACCGCTGAGTTTTACTGTGTTTGGCCAGCTTAATGAAACCTTGATTTCCCAACTCCCTCTCTGTATGTTTCTTCTCTCATCACTCTGCCCAAAGTCTCTGTGCCTCAGCCAGTGCCAGGAGCTGCCATTTGGTTTTGTTTGTAGAGTGCTCATAGCCAACTGAACCAACAAGCTGACTGATTAAAATGAAAATGGGCCCTCAGTCTTGGCCCTCTATTTCTGTCTCTTGTTTTCTCTCTGCTTGGCTGAGGAGGACTGTGCTACATACATCCTCCTCTCATGAATAACGATGGTAAACCTCAATATCTACAGCTCTGCCACTTGAAATAAAACTTAATAAAATATAGGAATTGTTTGGATTGTGGAGGCTTCTGTATTTGGGGATTTGAGCTCCAGCTTTCAGTCAAGATTTATGAAATGAAGAAATGGGCATACAGTGCAGACTCAGACATGCAGAAATCCTCATCCTCATCATCTGTACACTTGATTATGCAATTGTGCTGTGGTTTTCCTCGAGCGAAGTTTGCAAAAGCATGTGATCAAAGAGGTGATAATAAGTCCAAAGCAGCAGCTGACAAGCTGCTTCACACATAACAGAGGCAGTGTTGTTTTAATTTTAGGCAATTAATTCAAATGTGAGAAATAAACTGACTTTTTATAAGTAAATACATTGAATTTGAAATAATATGATTTTATGGCTTACAATTTAGCAATTGTACACCACACCAGGGACATGGTGGTGGCAGCCCCTGCAGACTAGTGTTGTCACAATACCAACATTTTGACTCTGATAACAATACCAAGTTTAGTATCCCGATATTCGATACCAAATCAATAGTTAAAATTGACACAATAAAGATTCAATATTTGAATAAATAAATAGACCAGCTGATGAGACACATGGACACAGTGTGCTTATGCAAAACCATGAGACGCACAACGTGTGCAAAATACGTTTACAATGACATCATTAATTTTATTTTCAGTCTGACAAACGAGCCGCCGTAGTTTAAAAGTGACATTTGGGTCGTAGCACTATGATTTTTAGCTATTTAACTGTTTAAAAAAGAACCGAGATGAAACCCTCAAATGATTTGTCGCTACGAGAGACAACAACATTCGGGCTAGCATCCTGCAGGCTAAAAATGGCAAGTTAGCCTTGCTCTAGCTAACGGACTGACTGTGAGGAATTAATCCATTTTAAACACATAAGATGTAACTTCTGCCGCTTGGGGGCTCCCTGTCAAAACAAAACAAAATCACATTGGATTCGGCTCATATCCGGATCTATTTACCGACGGAAGTGGAGCTCAGAGATGACTTTTCATCTTTTGAGATTAAAAAGTAGATTTTTCCTCACTTCTGTTTATCAACCAGACTGTAGCACTGATCCACTGAAGTGACCTCCATTGTCAGTTTATTTGTGTGTTGTAATGTTGACTACTGATGGATGCTGGAAAGGGAAATCATTTCATAATTTCATAACCATAATGTACAAAGAGGTGAGAAGAGAGAGAACTGGAGTCTCTGGTATGTGCTGAGATCAGTGAGAGTTGACCTGAATTCAAACACACAGACATACACCATCATGTGTGCTGTTGCTTGCTAACGTCATCTTATGGCTTGTGCACAATGAAGTCCTCTGGCTGTTTGGGGCAGAAAACACCGCACGAGTAACATGAATAAACACAAATAATCCTGTGTTCAAACTGGCTTTGCTGGTGGTGAACCGTTGAAATAATGTCACCATATGATTCAACAAAATATATGACAAAGGTCTGGTTGTTTTTAATGTCAGGGCTTGCATCCCCACGTGCAAAACAACTTTCCCCTTACACTATTTTGCAGGTGCACCGTTGCTGCATCCTGGATTTAGCTGGATTCAAGACGTTGTGATTGGTTTAAAAAAAACACAAAAAAGCCAGGGCTTCTTTTCCCCCTATACCAGAATGATGGTCGGTGGAGACAGACCTTTCTCCTGCGCTGACACAGTGCTGTGGAGCTATGTGAGACTACCATCCTACCAGCTGGCTGGTCAGCTTGCTTATTCACTAACCTGTGGTGTTTTTCACTCTTGAAGAGATCCCAGTGTCTGTCACTGAGATGACTGGTGAGGTTTGAAGTGTTTCCTCTCTTGCTCTATAAGCAAAGTAGTCCAGCAGTAGACTGCTGCCACCCATTTTGTTAACCAGTACAGAGCTTGGAGGTATTATTTCTGAAGATGACGCGCTCTTGTTGTTAGTAGTAGAACTGTTGAGGCAGAGGCATTGCTTCTCTCTCTCAATCGAAGCTGAGGCTCACGCTGTATCAACATGGATGAATGCACAGGCGGATGTCCGCTGGCCACAGACCGTACAGGCACATGACTTGGCCACTTTGCTCGTACTCCCACCTAAAAGGATGAGTAACTTCATTCTTTCTTTGAGAGTGACTTTATCTGAGCTTCACTTTGTTGCCTTTACAAACACAACAGCAGCATGTAATCAGCTGCTGTGGCTTTTGTAATGACATTTGGTTAAGTCTGTTGGACTCTGTGAAAGGACTGCAATTGGCTGAGGATGTGTCACAAAACTGAGTGCCTAATGAGTGATGTCGGACTCCATCCACAGCTGGGACAACACACACAGTTGCAGTTGAAAGTCAGTTTTAGCAGAATGGCTGCAAAAGAGAAGGTACTGTTTACATGAGAATTGAAAAGAAGGAGGAAAAGAATAATTGAATCTAAAATCTCTCGATAATTATCTACATTTTCCTTCTATTTTTACTCAAGCGTCTCTCTGACAGGGCTCAATCGCCACTCAGGTTCGTACTCAGACAATCAGAATGAGCCTCTTCAAGCCTTCAGGCTGCTGCCCTTAAAAAGGAGAGCAGCCACCCACTTTTTCTCAGTGACAGCAGACAATACCACGGACAGCTTCATCAGACCACTCCGCAGAGTTCTTTGCTTCCTGCCACAGTCGACTGCACCGGCTACTGGCTGCTGTATGTGCAATGGTGCTGAGCACACCCCTGCTGGTGTCACACAACGTTCTCACTTACCAGCTCCAGCACAAAGTTTTGTCACACTCAGAAATATAAATATATCCTTCACATTAGAGGTTATTCATCTCCGCTCTGGTAATCAGGCCAGCTAGATTTGAGTTGCTCTGGATAAATGGTTTGCTCTGCAAGACATTTTTCTTTTCAGCATGAAAAAAGTTTGCAAAATAAGAGGTTCAGTCTCTATTCACTAGAAATGTTGACGACTATTCATTCAATTATTCTGTAGTCATTGATTATAATACTTCTATGTTTACATCAGTCTATGAAAGAGATCACATTTTATATAATAACTTCATGATAATGTCATGAAACATTATGCTCACTTAAAACAAAGAAATAAATGCTTAGGATTTAAAAAGAGGATTTATCCGTAACAAGAGTCTCCATTGCATACAGTATGCCTTTAAATAGCGAGCACATTCATTTCCTGGTAAAGATATCTGTACACTTCTTTATCCTACTTTTAATTCAAGCCTCAAGGGACACCAATATTGATCCATTATTGTAATTTGCATGTCGGCTGTTGGCAAAGCAGGTGTTACCTGAGGGGGCTGCCTGTGCTTTTCCTTGTGTTTTTATTTTTTCAATACAATATTTTCATTTCTTCTTCTAAAGAAAAAGCCTTCAATTGCATTTTAATTATGTAGTTATGTACTGTAGGTTTGGCCTCTTAAAGAAACAACTAGATGTCTTTGCAAGAAGTACAACAACATAACACCGGTCTATAGAACCCATCACTGCCAGTTGTCTACCAGGAAGTGACTGTAGCCGTGATGTCATGGCGATTCAGTCTACATACAGCAGAACAGAATCACTCCAATTTTTATGCTGTAGATACCTTTTCTGCAGAATAACAAGCAACTCCAATTGAACCCTCCTCTTCATATCCCTACCCTAAATGGTGCGAGCTGCAGCAGTTCCTGCAAGTATGGTCTTCTACCTCACCAAGCTTCCAGCACCACCTGTTTTGTGACAATGGATAAATAACTTTTTGGCGTGACTGCACAGAAAGTCCTCTAATGCCAGAATTATGGTGAAACTTTCCCTTCACTATATCACGTACTGTTCAGACAAACATGACAAGACAAACAATTAGCTCACAAAATTACCTGTGTGTGAGCAAGGCTGTAAATTAGCCGTCTCTGTGGCAGAACGTTTCCTCCGTCACCCAGTTGGATTGGGCACACACTGTGAGTTTCTGCGCTCGTCGTGATCACATACCTTTGTGTGATACCACGGGGCACAATGGGTGACATCCTTAGTAATCAGCACCTGCTGCCTGTAACAACAGAGGTATATCGACAGATGACATGTCATGTGGTCACAGACTGTGTCATGATGTGTGGGTTTGACAAGAGGGGGAATAAAGGTGTGAGTTTAGACACTCGAGAGAGGAGATCTCAGTGGGAGGCGGAGAAGCAGTGGCTCACATGCAGAGCTGGAGGTTTGTGTGAATGGCTAATGACGAACAAAGTCATCCACAATTCTCATATGGGATGGGAAGTCAGGGGCGTTAGCTAGCACCCTTCCAGATGCATCAAAGCGTGAATGTCTCCTGTTGGAAAACTGTTACAACACCTCCTACTGTTTGCACAGATTTGGCTTTCTATATATGTTGGTGTGTGTGTGTGTGTGGCTGAACTTTCCTTATTTAAACCATTATTAAATTGCCTACTCACAATGGTTTGTCGGACCGTAGATGAGTCAAGTGTATTAATTATAAGAATAAGGCCTTACACTTCGATTTCTGCACGCCCCTCCATACAGCATTGTTTCCCCTACTCTTCATCTATTTCCTCTTCCGCGCACAGGAGTTCAATTAAATCATTCATTATTATTTTCTGCTTACTTCCAGGTTGTCAGATGCAAATTGATCTTCTCTTTTCTACACTTTTTAATCAACATCAGCCTGAAGGAAAACAATGCCTTCCACAAGGTAACACTGTTTGTCTTCGATATGTAGAAATCAATCTGTCCTGCATTACTGCGGTGTCCATTTATGGCGGAGGAGCTGCAGTATCTGATCGCTTCGGAAGGCTTTGACCCTTTGTTACTGTATATCCCTGGGTGGGAATGAACTACTTAGCTGTGTTTGAGTTCTGAAGGAATGCACGCACACTCGCACACACTCTCGCTCTCACAAAAACACACACACACACACACTGTCCTTGAGCATTTAAGAGAGCATCTGGTTGAGACAAGGAAATTTCTTTCTCTTCTGCATTTGTTAGAAGTTGTTAACAGAGGCAGACGGAGCTTACAGCCTACATATAAATTGTACTTTTCCTGCATTCCTGTTATTGTTTTAAATGTGTGAAGCTCTTTCTTAGTTTCTGTTTACAGATGATAGGCAGATCACTAAAACTTTATAAGGTTTGTGGGCCTGTAAGAACATCTCGTCATTTTTGAATGACATTATCAATAAAACTGTATGTACAAAACAATTAATTCTAATCTTTTCCCCATTTTAAATTTGGTCCACTTTCATTCATTGCCAATGTGAGTCATGCTGTATCCTTCTCTTTGTGAGTTTTTTTTTGTGTCAGCAACACACTGCAATTCATTGTACATGTACATCTTATAAAAACTGTGCACTGACAAACGGATCTAAGGCTACACTGAAGGACCGCCTACTCAACTGACGTGCTAAGTACGCTCTTATTCACACACCAACGGCATCATATTAATGTGCAAAATAACAACAGGCTAAATGAAAAACCGGAAGCCCTTGGGCTCACTTCAGACACTCACACAGAGCCATGCATGTAGTTAAAAAGCTCTTATTGGCGAAGGGCATATTAAAAAATGTAGTTAAGTAATAAGTAGTTAAAGTAAGTGAAGCAAAATCACAAAAGGAAAATACCGACTGGTTTCAGACCAAACTGCGTCTTCTTCAAATTGGCTGGAAAGAAGAGTTTCTTGTATCAGGCAGATTGGATTACACATGACACACGCTGTCTGATTTGATTTAATTTTGACCACGCGCGAAGGTCTTTGCAAACGTCTTATAATATTTTTTTCCCCCAGCAGACGAGGCACAAGGATCACCCAAGACGCATTTCAATACCAGGTGTGATCAGGGCTTAATCATCACTTCTCATGTAAGCTGTTGCGAAGGCTCGGGCTGCGACCCAAGCCAGTGTCAGACGCTCTGGCTCGGGGTTGGTGATTTGATCATCAGGCACTGGCCTGTGACATTTGAGAAGTTAATGGTAGGTGGTTAATGGTGTTTGAAATCCCGTGACAAATAAAGTGCTCTCTGAGTGATTTGGACTATTAATTCTGTTAAATTGAGAAAGTGATCTGCCAAAGCAACATAAATAGGTGTGAGCTGGAAAAAAGCCTCTGGCACACTAACACACATTTGAAAAATAAGACGCAGTAGTGTAAGGTTTAACAAGGAAGACAGTCAGTCACTGTCCTGTAGCATACAGTAATAATGTGGCTTAATACAAATGGCAGCAGGTGAAACTGGGGAAATGCCAATTTTCAGATGTAGTCGGGTGGACTGAAGGTGAGCACAGATTCTCTGGTAGTACAAGGAGATTACATCCTTTTACCATAACCCACATTAACTCTGCTGCTCTCCTCAACATGTATCCTGTTGGTCACATAGGAAAACCTAATGATGCATTAAAAAATTAATGCAAAAATCACAGTATATTGTGAATCATCTGCTGTGGGTGTTTTTAGCCCTCAGAGGGAAACAAACTGTGCAGTGCATTTTCAACACTTGGATTTTAAAGATTTTACAGTATAACCCCTGCCCCTGTTGAAGTTAGTCAAATATTGAGTGCTGTGTTAGCACTGCAGTGGATGAGGCTGGAGCATGCACGATTCAACAGCAGCACTGCTAATTCAAGTGAATAATTCTGCCATGTCTGGCACTGAAAATGATCCTCCGAGCATAAGCAATCATTCTTTATATGGGATGTGGTCGCAGTTGTTTGACCATTATCGTGATGCACATAGTAGAGTAGAGATACAGCTGTCAAGAGGCCAAATGGAGAAGCTAAGTTCAGTACTAGGTCAACCTTGAAACAATTCATGGTGAAGTGACAGCGCCGCCGTCAATAGATGCATTTCAGAGGCACATTAGAGAGAATCATTAGGGAGTCATGGTGAATGTCATATTAGGAATCCTTGCATTCAAAATGCAGTGTTGATGTCACTGTTGTTACTGCTCCACAGTGTTACCTTGGGTATCTATTTCTGGAAAAGCTTGTTAACCTGCCGGTTAAATCACATATTAGTACAAATTTATGAAAAAAGAAAGTGGTCAGAACGAGTTTTATCTGAATCATGTCTTCTATTTTAAATCGCAGACTGTTGAGCCCAGAAATCCACATATTGTAGAGTGATAATGAGTACCCAGCTGTCCCGTGTTGAATTATAGGAAAAGGAGCCAGCTCTCTTTTCAGTGGAGCTGCGCTTTGGTTTTGATTGTTGAATAGGCAAACATGAATTGAAACTGTCCATGATGGTCATTGTTAAACCTTTTGAACAGCTATGAGGGCGCTGAGGTAATGACTGGCCATATTGGTAACACAATCTGCTCCTAATTATACATCACATTTCATACACAATAGGCATTATTAATGCCACCCACTTGATTTGATTGATAGTGTTTTGGTTCCTTATTCATAAGCAGCTTTTCTAGTAAAAGTAGAACAACACTATACATGCTTTTTATACACAAAACAATTACGATAGGTAGTAGATTGCTTTATAGATACAGAGTTTTCCATTTGCATCTCCATCACACTTTCCCTCGCTAAACATATGTTGCCACAAACACAGACAATGAAACAAGGGGTTTGAAGATAACCAGAAAGCAATCAACATTTGGCGGCAGTTGTCAACCAGCGAATGATTTATGTCCGTTCGCAGCTCTGGTTCGCCTCTCCTCCTGCCAGTCAGCGGCTGGTGTGTTGTTGTGAAGCAGAGGTGCTGCTCGCGGTTTGATTGGAGTGGCGTGGAGCTGCAGCACATGAAAAAAGAGCCAGTGTCACCTTGTCACTCTCAGGCACGCTGCCAAACTGCTGGCGGGCGGTTGGAGCGGGCATGTTGCCGAGGAGGGGTGTGTGTTGAGCACTGTGGTGATGAATCATTGTGCTGCTCCACTCTCTCCCCTTACCCCTCCCCTCCCCAAGTCTGTCCCACACCCCACCCTCCACCTCACCCCATCACTAACACTGTAATTATCCGCCTGTGGAGGGTGGGACATCTGCAATAACACTAGAGTTTGAAGATTTGTGTGTGCGTGTGTGTGTGTGTGTGTGTGTGTGTGTTGAAGACGAGAGTGACTCACTTAGAACAGGAGAACGGTATTGGAGAGGGTAATTTAGGGTTGAATTGGTGATCCTGTCCTGCATCTCCATCATTACTGAGTCATTTTTATGATCAAATTAGTGATTCTCGATCTCTGCTTGTCAGGAAGTTGGCACAGGTGGACTATTCTTACATCTAAGCATGATGGTTGGTTCCCAACCCCGAGCTCTGGCCATCAGAGAGGCTTACCTATTCCTCCCCCAGGGTCTGCACTTATTCGAGATCCTGCAGCTGATCAGGCCAGAGTATATGTGTGGCACATCTGATCGGAAACTGAGGGTTGAATGTGAAGTCAACCAAGATCAAGGTCTGCGCCAAAATAGATGCTCCCATGGCAGCAGGGCTGTCACAACAGCCAGAGCTCTGTGTTGGAGAGGAGAGGTGGGTGGAGGTGACCCTGAGGGACTCGGGGTGTTGGGAGACACACGTGCTCAGTTGCAGCGAAGGCTGCTGGCGATCTGAAGTGATAGTGATGGCTTCTGATGCTCGATCATCCAGCAGCTCTGTGGACTCGCTGGCTCCCTGATGGAGTGAGATGAATGCTGCTTTGTCTGTAAAACAACACCACTGATTTATTAAGTACTTGATCGACTGCACCCATGCAATGTCAATGCAGTATATTTGTCATTGCTTGGCTGGATTATGTAAATACATATGTAAATATGTTGAAAGGTCCATAAGTTGCATGTAGCATCATATTTTTATATTACAGGTAAGCAATCAATAAACAAAAGGATGTTAGTGGGGTTACTGTAAACTGTATATGGCTGTTTCTCTTGACTGTTAAAATTGTTATTCAGTTAATCGATGAGTTGATCGATTGACAAAAAGTATTTAACTAACTATAATGGCTGTCAGTTTCATTATCAAGCGATCTCTTTGTTTCATTAATTGTTCAGTCTATAAACCCTCAAATTTTCAGATTATGATGCTTTAAAACAGAGAAAAACAGAAAATCCTCACATCAGAGAAGCTGAAACCAGTAAATGTTTGTCATTTCTTTCTTGATAGATAATAGAGCCTCCTCTGACAAAGTATTAGAGAGCTAGTCCCTCACAGTCAAGCAGTCTGTTGTTGACATTTTATTGATTTAACAATGCAGTTTCACTCATTAAACTCATCCAGTTCTCATGGTCATGTTCTGTAACTCTTTCTTTTTATTGTATGTGGGAAACAATATGTAAGACTGAAACTTTCAGGGCTCTTTTTTCTCGTGGTTGAACCTCAGCAAGGTCGCTGAACTGCAGTGCTAATTATCACCTGAGGGTGCTAGCTCTACTCCGGGGACTGGGAACCCCCACCCACCTACCCAGCCAGCCTGTGCATTTAGGACCTGGAGCGAGTGGTGTGTGTGTGTGTGTGTGTTGGCGTGTGTGCCAGTCGTATGTATGTGTGTTCGCATGAGGAATGTATGCTCATCAGTATCTTCGCTGTGTGTATGTGATTTGTGAATGATCCCTCGTGGATCATCATGGTGCCGAGATCTATTTAAGCACTTCTTAGGACAGCTGCGCTATCTGTCTTGTCTCGGTGGATTCCCCCCCCTGATTTCTGTGAAATGAGACAATATGAGAGACCAGCCGACATCTCATTTGAAGACTAATTAGGTTATTCAGAGGGCAGGCGAGGGCGTGCGTTGCATTAATGGTTTAATATGTGCTTTTTGAGATGATGAATATCGAGTCACATTTATTCTGCATGGGTGAGTGAAAACACATAGTGCTGTAAGTGTAGGGTAATCACTCTGCAATCTGCATATCTCAGCTTTTAAATTCTGATGATGTAATTGGTGGGATAGACTGTACATAACACTGCACCATGTTTGCTGACACATGGCCGATTCCTCGAAGATGCAAAAAAAGACGACTGTGAAATGCTTTCAGGCAGCAGAGGCAGAAACATCTGTGAAGTCAGGAGTGTGAGGCTGAGGTGGAAAATGTGAGCCTGTCTTTTTGTCTCTCTGACTCTCCTCTAACCTTCTCATACAGACATGACAAGGTTGAGAGGAGGTTAGGAATTTAAGAAAGCTGTAATGTGATGGTTGATTTGAATTTGCGACATGCTGGGTGAAGCTCTTCCCGTTAATGTGTGGGGTGTTAATTGCGCAGCCACATGTGGGGGATGACACGTCATGCCATACATGTTATCCCCACTGAGCTTGAGCCGCGCAAGAGGAGGCTTGACTCCTGTGTCAACACACAGAAAAAAAGATAGAGAGCATGAAACACAGACAGGGAGATAGTGAGAGAGAGAGAGAAAGCCCTGAGGGGGCAGAAGGGTAGCAGGAGGGAAGGCAGATCCTTCACATGACCTCCGTGTACATCCACTGGTGCTACCTGGAGCACAAACATTGGCATGGCATCCAGAGGATATGGAAACTCACCCATGTCAGCCATTATCAGCTCATGGATTTGATAGTCAGCTGAGATGGTCTATTCATCCATGAGCACCCTGTGGAGAAGCAGAACGGGCTGAGCTGGAGACAAAAAAGGGGAAAAGTGGGAGAGTAAGGAAGAAGGAGAGGGAGTCGGACATGATAACCTCATCTTATAACCTTCTCTGTTAAGCCATCAGTCTTTCTGACCCTTGTAATTAGCACACAAAGCACAGGGATGGAGAGAGCTCGCTTCAATTGGTCCCTGTGAGACTCTGGTTTCAGCCTACAAATAAGATATTGCCGCATAGACAGTATTTTACTGAAAGCAGAGAATAGATTTGTCTCCTGGCAGACACAGCAGATATTTCATCCTGGGTATGCCTGCGGCTTAGAGCCTTGTTGGTATTAGTGCGCCTAAAAGTTGTTGGGAGCTTACAGTCCGCATGGGAATACTTTCACAATATCAATTACTTCAAACACACGCAGGCACTCACGGGGATTTACACACACACATTCACCGCCGGCCACAAGACAGGAAAAAAAGAAGAAGGAGGGAACAGGTTGGAGGCAGTTAGGGAAATGACATGACAACTGACTCTTGTTTTTTTTAATTGAGTAAATCCGTACTAATTCTGTTCTATTATGGTGGGAAATGAGCGTGATACTGCTGGGAGGTCTCCGTCTCTCTCTGCAGGGAGCGGCACTCACACCCATCTTCCCCGGTACCCCCCACCTGCAGCCCGAGGGAGTGGAGGCCAGCCGGGTGAAGTAATTGAATAACTAACAGCAGATCACTATTTGGCTGACTCCAGCTCATTGGATCGACAGGAATGCTTAGGTAGCGCCGGCTGGCGGAATAGCAAACTGTTTGGAAGTTGTTGGAGAAAGCCGGAGCTGAAGACCGAAGCTGAATGTGGGCTGTACTAAGCTACAGAGTAGATAGTATATGAGCAGAGGATAAGGCAAGAGGCGGTGTAATCTCACAAGGGAGCGATTTACCACCATTTCTTAGTTTGTCTTATCATGTAGCTTAATGACTTTAATGACTTGTAGAAAAATTCTGAAAGGCTTTGAGAATCAAAGAAAGTCTTTTGGAGGTCAGGGAATAGTTTTTTTTTTGTTTTGTTTTGTTTCAGAGAAGCAAAAGCCTGTACAGTCTGGTTTTGAGTGGAGTCCACTCAAGCCTGCAGCACTGCAATCCCAGCTCTTTTGTCTTTGTTCCTGTGAAAAAAGGACAGGAAGTGTGTGGCAGTGTGGAGGAACTAGTTTACTTATTCATCAGGTTTTCAAGTTCTAGCGGACACAAGGTTTCTCAGGGATGATAAATGGCATCCGAAGGCCCAGGTGGATGGGAAAGGGGAGGAGGTAAATAATGGAACAGCCTGACAAACAAAGGAGGCTCCGTGATGCATTGTCTGAATGTGAAACAAAGCCACAGGTGTGTGTCTGTGTGTGTGTGTGTGTGTGTGTGTGTCTGAGCAGGACTGATGGTTGCTGAAACTTTCCTTGTCTCTCCATTGCTGCCAGACCCCTGCAGGAACATTTAGGCAGCTTTTGAAGTGAGCCTTGCAGTACCACCTCTGTGAGGTGATTGCGTGGATGAAGCTGATGCATTTGTGCAGGGATAGAAAATAGAATAAATAAATATATAAAAGAAGGGACGTCCCTCCAGAGTGGAAATGTAACTCTAATGCAGCAGGAGGAGGTGGACAGGAAAGCTATTAAGGCTAAGCGAGGGCCTGGGGTCCACTCAAGTTTTACACTCCTACTCAGGGCTGCACCGTATGTATCCCTGATACACTATCTCTCTCACTCACTCACTCACACACACACACACACACACACACACACACACACACACACACACACACACACACACACACACACACACACGCATCCTCTCAACCTCCTGTTCCAGCTCCGTTCCGTCTGAACTCTTTCTCAGCGCTGAGCTGAGCAGACTCAAGGAAACGGTTCATTTAAATGTACATAATTTGCTCTCGGAGGCTCACTCTGGGTCTCACTGTTCCCCTGTGGCGCCACAGAGAAACAGCCCAGGAGAGACAGAGAGAGAGAAAAAGATTTTATCCAGGAAGAATCCACTGGCCTGGACAGAAACGCCGGCTGGTAAAAGCCAGGCAGAGTGAGAGCTTCAGGTACACTGGACATTTATCCCCTGGAGACTGTGATGCCAACACGTGTTTTTATCTTGTCTCGCCACCAGGTTCTTTATACTGGAAAAGCCCAAACAGTGCTGTGCATTTAACAGAATAAAAAACATGTTTTGAAAAGAATAGACACCTCTCTATAATAGACACCAGAATTTTCCATCTAATGCATGCTGCCAGGTATACCTTTTTCTGATACATTCGGTGAAACACTAAAGCTGCAGGAAATTCTGTGAATCAATTATCAAAATAAAAATAATCAGCATTAAATTTGCCATTGAGTAGTAATTAGAAAAAAAATTCAGCCTCTAAAATATGGAGATTTTCTGCTTTTCTCTCATTCATGTTATCATAATTCGAATATCTTTGGGCTTCGGGCTGTTTTCGGACTTTGCTTTTGGGCTGACTCTTGGAAACTGGAAAAGATATTTTTGCACACTTTTGACATTTTATAAACTGAATGATGAATCAATTATGTAAGAAAGAAGTAAAAAAAAAAAAAAACTATGAAAATAATCATTAGTTGCAATCTTACCGTACACCATCAACTACTAGGTAATACAGGTAACAGAGAGCCAGGGTGAGAAGAGGAAGACAGGAAAGGAGGGGATTGGGGGAGAGTGAAAAGTGATTTGGCCTTTGTCAAAGTCAACACTTGGCCTTTTGCAGATCAGGAGGTGATTGTGTTGCACAAGCTTGAGTGTTGTCAGGGTGTGTTTGATGTACGCCATGTCAGAATTACTGCGTCAGAATATCAGTCATCTGTTTGGTTGTTCCTGTGTGTGAGGGTTTTCATAACCTCTGGATTTATACAGGCTCAGTCTTTACACTAACACTGACCCGTATTAAGTGGGGAGTGGTGGAGCTTTGAGCATTTGTCTGTTCTCCAAGAACAAAGTAAACAAAGCACTCAAATCCTCATAATTGATTCTGTTTGGGCTGAGTCAACTCCAATCAAATAATGAGCAAACAGCCAGAGGGATAAAAGACGTGCTTTTGGTACATCTTGTCAGCGCGACTTCTTGTCATTGTGATGAGTAAAGATAAAACATGCAGCCGTACAAGCAAAGACGTCAGATTCTATCAAATGAACCCGCTGAAATGATCCATACTACAGGTATATTTGTTGGACCGAGGGGAAAAAATAAATTCATTGATATGTGAAAAAGTTCAAGAGTCAATGTGCTGGTACACTGCTCACAACTTTCGCCAGGAACAGCTGAATAACATAAATCAGGAGAAAAAAATACCCTCCCATGGGTTGTCAGAAATTCAGACTACTCTCCCCTGAGCAAAAGGAAAAATATATATCCTACTTACCCTGTTCGTACGGGTGAGGAGGTGCTGTTTGAAAGGGAGAACTCACTATGATCAGTTTTCTATCATTTTGTAGCTACATGAAGTTCCAGTCTGTTTTCAGTTCTGTTTTTTTCACTTGTATGTTCTTATAACAAACAGGAGCTGCTCTGATCTGCTCAAAATAAAAGTGTCACCTCCTAAACAAATGTTTCCTGAATCACACAGCAGCCTAACTCCTAATTCTCTGTTCATTATCCACATTATTTATCTCATTTTAAATATTTCAATGGTGAAATGGAAATTGAACAGCAAAGCTTTTAAAATGTCACGGAGACACAGTGGTGCTCATATTACAGGTTGTGACTGTGGCTGCTCGCTTGCATCACAACATACTGACTTTAGTTACTTCTCACTGTCAGGATTAAAACAGTGAGTGCAGAGTGAAGAGTGTTTCTACGTTACTTCTTGCATTAAAAGGCTTTAATTTTTTAGGCTGTTCCCATTTTTTTTTATTGCTAGTTTGCAGTTTGTGAAAGCCGATTTATCTTCACCTTCTTTCTCCAAACTCTCTCAGGGATTACTTACATGTATCTGAACATCACAAGAGTGGATGATAAATTATTATTCATTTGTTTTATTTATTATTATATTTCTTTAACCGCTTTATTTTCCGTTGCTTATGTATGTAAAACTCACAAACCAAACAGGACAGTGCAAAAGGAATAATCTTTTATACCAATGCGGAAATGTCTACATGTTTCATAACAGAGACATTTTTAAAGCAAATAAATATATTACTATGAAAACTATGCAGTAATCAATGTCCAGGGACATCCAGTACACTGCTATAAAAGATCCTCAGCCAATTAATGAAGATTCATTACCTCATTTTGCAGCTTTAGGGCCGAAACATGGATGATGCATAATAATAATAATTTCTCGACAGAACCGAACCAAACACTTTCTATTATTGCAGCTGTGGAGGTTAAAAGTGCACGTCCATTTTCTACATCAGTATATATTCAAGGTTGTAGGGCAGCACACATTGGATGAGAGGTGGGGCACAGCACAGGACTGACTCATACAGACAGGTAAGATAATCTGGAGAAAACCCACACAGACACAGAGAAAACATGCACACACTCCACTCACATCACATCACATCAAAACAGAATCATTTTTAAGAAGTAAAAACCAGATGGTGCAGATGTGGAAATGTGTCTCAAAGTTACAAACTCCATTTTAATTAAAGCTGAAATTGGTAAGTTAGTGTATTGTCTGTCTTGTTCTTGTTGCACATCAACCGGTCAGGGTCACAACATGAAATGTTGTTTACAGAAATGGCATCCAGCCCTTTCCTGAAGTGACTGGAACTTGTAAAAGCCTTGAAAAAGCAGATGGCTTACCGTCTGCAATTAAAAAAGAAACTCTGATGTTTATCCATCTATTATAACCTGTAAGCCGAGCCTCTACTGTATTTGTGGAATTTGTAGCTTCCATGTAATGTAGCTACTGATCTTTCTTTGAGATCGCGTAAAGATCAGGCTCAGTGGCATCTCAAAACTGATGTGATCACAGCGGGACACCTTAAAGCCCCTCAGTTCACACCTTGAACGTGTCTCGAAGAAATATCATTGTGTATAACATTTGCCGAATAAACAAAAAGGCCCAAATAGTTGTGAATAGTTGGAACAGTGTGTTCAAACAGCTGCTTGCAAGATGCATTTTAGACATGGAAACAGACAGGCTGAAAGCTTTTGCAGAGTTGAAGTTACATTACAGATTGTGTAGGTGTTAATCTGAACCTAAAGCACCACTGCAAATGATTTCTCTGAACTGAGGTTCAGTCTTTCAAAACTTCCCTTCATGCTTTCAAACTACGGAAGTGATATCACGTTGAAGTGTTTTGAACATTTGTAAGTGTTAGCAGCCACAAGGTTTTATCCAACTATAGTAATTTATCACATTGCCATAATAATTAGTCAACTGTGAGGCTCAATCCCGCCTCCAGGAACACAGGCAGCAGCTGTTTCACACAGCCAGAGAGCAACAAACACTGGCTCAAAGTCACACACTTTGCCTTTTGGGTAAAAATAAATACTTCGAAAAATGTCACAATTTCCATTTTAATTTGCAAAAGATTATTTCGAGTTTATACTCAAATAAGACAGGCAGGTGTTCATTTCACCTGTAAGAGAAATGCAGGTCCAAATCTTATCACTTGGACTTGATATGTACACGTCTTGTGTAAAGTTGACAGGAACTTCACACTGCATTTATGAATTTCTTGGCATAAAGCAATTTGAAAACATGACTACATTTTAAAAAAGAAGCTTTTTTTTAAATACATGCAAATATGTTGTTGTAGAATATATGTAAGTGAGTCGATGGACGCTTTGTTGAGATTGTTTGGTTAACTTATTAATTCTGTCTTAGCACCTCACATCATTTACCACCAAATGCCACTAAAATCTATTTATTTCTTTTAGATATCCTGCCTACAAACTCTTACATTGTACAGCATGAAATCCAACACAGCGGCCCTATTCTCACTGGGGTTTTTTGTGTGTCTCTACACTTTGTGTTAATGGCTCCTCCCCAGCTTTCGTTTCCCTCCACGCCTGCCCTGCATCAGCCTCGTTAGCCCTGCCCTGTTCCCGGTGTTTTCCCCAGCGGTTCAGCTTCTCTTCTCCTTTCTCTTCACCTGTGCTATACCACCTATCTATCCACCTGCGCCTCATCCTCTCATCAGTTTAGTTTGTATTTGCTAACACCCTAGCTTGACAGCGGAGAGTACTGACAATAGCCATGTTTGTTGTTTAAGTATAATGATAATTTTAGGTATCCTCTTACGGGTGAATGAGACATGAGGTAGTTGGAAACAGTAAGCAGTGACAATGTTACGCTGCGCTAACAGAACACAGCCCCTGAGACGAAGAACAAGTTGCTGCTGCAGTGACAAGCTCACGTTCAGCGGCAAACCCAGTAATGTTAGCACAAAGCATAACCCTACAACAAACAGCAGTAATTGCCAGGACAGGTAGCCTTGTATTTATATGATTGTGATATTTAACAGAGTTATTTATTTATGTATTTATTAGACTTAAAAAAAAGCCGAGAGAGCTAGCTGCCAACAGATCTCCCAGCTGGCCAGTGAGATCTACAGGGCAGTCGGTGTAGTCAGGCAGCGATCCATCCGATGACCCGTTCATGTGCTTTGGAGGAGAGGCTTTGGGGGAGGCCTGAAGGAGGGGGGGGGGATTTATTTATCGGTTGGAAACTTTCTAAATCTATCTTGCATTTTAGGGTTTCTACAATCTTACCAACCCCAGCATTAAGTGTCAACTCTGCTACAGTGTCAGTAAAGCAACTTTGTGTGACCTTGTTCGGACTAACCGAGCTGCATTAAAAGGTTTTACATGTAACTGCGGCCTTAGGGTGGGCTTACTGATGACTGATCAGCAGGAAGGACCACAGAGACCCTGAATGTTCCCTTAAATAGCGTTCACCTCCTTCCATCTGCCCTCTTCCCTCAGGTTACGGTCTGAACAACTCTCCTATCCTCAACAACACCCTGGTTCTGAAATATGTTTCAGACTGTTTTTGGAGTTTGTGAATCATTTTTTCTGAATGATTACTGTCACTGGCAGAGTTTAATTACGTAGGAGGGCTATTTTGTTGTTATTTTTTATTAATACAAAGAAATGCAGATTCTCCAACATCTTTTTATAGCACACGTCTGTATACAGTCATACTAGAAACCACAGGCTCAATTAGCCTTAGCAAGTAATCTGGCCTTTGGCTGAAGTACTCCAGTCCCTGCCAAACTTTGCCGGCTGTCATGGCAACGGGTGACACTCTGACATTTTCAGTCGGGTGCGTTTATCACCTCACACCCTCCCTGCTATGTATGCCTCTGACATTTTGGGACGTGCAGAGCTGGCACAGAAGCAGCTCTCGCCAACAGAGGCATTTTTATGTGTTGGTTAACAAACAGAATTTACTGTATGTTTGTATGCTCATGTGTATGCATGTACGTAGACCAGTGTTGTCAGTGTCGTCAGGAGCTGATTTCTCACTCAAGATGTTGCATCTCTCGCTGCATTTTCCGTCCAAGTGTTGAATTTAAGAACGGAAAATCTAAACAAGCGGCGGCACCCTGTAAGTTATCCATTATGGAAACATTATGATTAACTCAGTCGCGTTTGCATGATTCATCTTATCTCATATTGGATGCATGTGTGAAAAAAATATCTATTAATGTGTGTCTGTGTTCAAATGCATGTATACAGACCCTATGCTTAAGCCTCTAGCCCAGTAATTGAAAATTGAATAGAACAGTGAAGTTGTGGGCTCATGGCTCATGGCCTAATTTGGCAGATGGCTCACTGAATCTCTCCGTGGATCCGTTCCCTCAAGTGTGTGTGTGTGTGTGTGTGTGTGTGTGTGTGTGTGTGTGTGTGTGTGTGTGTGTGTGTGTGTGTGTGTGTGTGTGTGTGTGTCCACGTGTGTGTATTTCTGCTTGTGCAACTCCTCAGAGACGAAGACTCCTCAAAGCGTCCTTTTAACAATTTAAGTTTACATCAGGATCGGCACCAGGAGTTGGAAGCCAGACGCAGGTGAGGGGTATTGGTGTTGGTTTAGTTTTATTCCCTCTCAGGCCTCCTTTGCCCTTCTGTCGTCCCCTGTGGTCTCATTCACCTTGCAGGGGCTCATTACTTCTTCTGTTTATTCGAAACGTTTTCTTATTCCCAGCCAATCACCAGGTTAATGTATTCGGTTAAAGAGATGTTGAACATTTGTTGTTGCCTCTGCAGTTGTCGTTGAGTCCAGCCCAGTCTTCTTGTCAGATTTTCACCATTTTGCAGTCAATTCAACCTTGTCCACTTGTACAGGTCTGCTCATGTATTTCTTGTATTGTGAAAAACAATTACAGTTTTAGACCTTGTGAATTCAGAATTAGGTTTCGGTTCAGGGTTTGGGTCAGGCATGTAATTGTGATGGTTAAGGGATTTTTCACAACTTGGTTCTTAGTTTTGCATTACTGCCATCATATCTGTTTGGCTGTAATTGTACTCGCTGAGATCAGACTGGTTGTAAACAAGCCAGAATATCTGAACCTTTTTGGAGGTCAACCCAAAACTGAAAGTGAACAAAATGGTACTAGTAGTCTCTCATTGCAGAGGAATACTATCTGCTTGCAGCTACAGCAAGAACAGCCAGTCAAAGTTGAATCTAGAAGTTAAAATGCGATGGGTGTTTACAGCAGACATTTGGCGGTGGTAATAATTTGAATATTTGCCTTTGTTTTCACACTGAAATAAGATACTAGCGCTGAGGCTAAGCTGGAGGTTAGTTTAAAGTCTGTATGACCGTGTGACTGCTTGTTTTGCTTGTTTCTACATCTTTGCAATTGAAAATCACCTCACACTAGGATTTGTGTTTTTATTACCTCAGAATGAGCGCTTTATAAGCAGATGGCCTCAGGGGCCCCAATGGTTTCTACAATCTACTACTACAACAATTTGCTCACTAACCTATATTACTAACAATCCAATTTTTAGGTATTTACATGACAAATACATGTATTTAATATCATTAAAACACATTTCAACTTGTCATCTGATACCCCACACCTTGCTGTTATTGTGAAATGGTTCGATCAAAACACTTCAGTCAGATGTAACGTTGCAGAACACACATCTGCCACTAATGTAATGTGAACTGACCAGCAAAGTCAAAATACCTCCCAAAAACAGGGGCTTATAAAGAAAAAGCCAGGGTGCAGAGACAACAAGAAAATGAGAGGAGCAAAGATGCTGTGGTCAAAGTTTTGGCCCAAAGGAAAGTGTGAAAAAGCAAGAAAAACTTTGGCTAGCCTCACCGTAGGTAATGTTAGTGTGTTCTAACTAGATTAGAAAATACTGCTGCCCTGCCTTTATGACAGGCTGGCCACACTGGATGCATGAGCAGTGCGTGTGCAGGGTGTAACATCTTGCTTTTCATTTCGGCACAAGTGGCGCTTCTCACACGCATGTCAAGCGAGGCTGCAGCAGCACTTCGTCTAGAGATTCGGAGACTCGTCTATTTTTACCGCGACAAGCGTGCAGCTTTTGTGGCAAAAACAGACCTGTAAACGACCTGTAGAGAGTAATATCAACATCATACCAGCATTTCACTACAATTTTAATGTCTGTGTATGTAGAATATGTCACAGACATGAAGGGAACACACACAACAGGTGAAGGGCAGTTTTTATTCCTGTGCAATCGCTTTTTCTTTTTCTCCCTCCTTCTCTTTCCCCGTGCCGCTTTCTCACTCTATCAGAAGGGGAAAAGGAAAATCATGTCATTATATTTACTGATAATCATCAAAGGCAAACATGAAAACAGGGCAGGCAGGAGCCGCTGCAGCCACATCACACTATACAAGCATCCAGTGTATTGCAGCCTGCTGCTATTAACGATGCTTGCAACTACCGAATTGTTCAGCCTAAAGTCACCAAGAAAATTAGACTGTTCATTTGTTATCATATCTACTCCATCAGAAACTAAGTGCGAGCCCAATGTGAACAGTACTTTGATTAATGTAGCCCTTGAAAATAAATTTGACAGATGTAGAGTAAATTCTGATCCGATCTCATGATTTAATGCCTTGCAGTAATTTCTGTAATCAGTGTTTGATTTGACTTTTTGACCTTTTTTTCTCTCCTTGTTTTGTTTAAAGGTAAAAGAGGGAAAAGACCTGTATTTATTTAAATAATTCACATCCACTTTGAGCTTTAATTATAATGAGTATATGAATGCAAAACGAAGCATGGCCTGGACAGGTGTACAACAGTGAATTTGGAAATGGTTGTTAGAGGCTCCATCTGTGTCACTACAAGGCTAATGAAAAATAACTAATTTGAAACTGCCAGCGTTAGTGGTGGTGTTGGAGTGGATGAGTTTAGAAAATGTGTCCCCCTGTCAATAATTCCTAACGGCTGGCATGCTTAAAGGTTAAGATGAGGGTTAAGATTGAAAATGTAGTTGGTTAGGGTTGCCAGTCGGGGTGATAATGCTTTGTGTAAGTATGCAAAAACAGAGAAAGACAGAGAGAACGCTGTGTAACGAGAACATATGGTATTAGAAAAGAATAATGGAACTGTCGTTTCAACCCCCAAACCTTAATTTGGCGCGTCTCCAGAGGTCCTTTCATGTTTCGAAATAACACCACTAACAATTTATTAGCACATTTCGAAGGCAAAGTGCAGACAGATGCATCCCTTTTTTTAAACCAATGGATTACTTGATTTACACTCATGGACTACGAACGCTCATGTCTCTATGTGAACGTGATGGTTGGCTCATTGTGGCCTCCCAAGGTTTTCTCATCCTCTTATCCGTGTCTTTATTTAGGCAAACTTCTGCTGTCAGGAGCAGGTTGTGTGTGAGCGTCTCCCAGCGAGCCTCCGAGCGAATGCTCCACAGTGACACGTGTCTGTATGTGTTAATCACAGATGTCTATTTCTTTCCCTCTCTGGCCTCCTCCAGACCTCCCATGGCTCTCTCTTTGCCTCCCTGCCCGGAGTGAATGCAGCACAGGTGACACAAGGCGGCATGACTAGCATGCCACACATCCATCAGACTGTGAGAAGCAGCAGGAGAGAGCAAACTGAGCTAAATTTGGGGAGTTATTACTCAGTCCAAGCCGACTGCTCAAAGTTATGCAAGAATCTGGAGGCTATTTTATATTAGAAGTTTGTCTTGATTACTTCCTGGTAGCACCGTCTTTCTCAGACATCATGTAGGGCCTTCATGTATTATCAACAATATTTTAATTTGCCAGCTAAGGTGACTGCTTCTCTTACTTGTCAATATCTATTTTATCTGCATGCTAATGTCTGAAATACACCATGTAATAGCCTATCCTGGTTGAGTGGGAGTAATGTGGACGGTAATATCTCCTCTTTGACATTTGCCCTCTGCAATTCTGACCTCATCCACCTCGTCGCAGCTCCCCGCCGTAGGCCCTGTAGCTCCGTCTGATTTCCACTCACACAAACTCCACTGCACTCTGTGCACACGAGCGTGCACACGGGCACAAACACGCACACACATACGGATTTGCTGCAATTAGAGTCATATGGTGTGAGCTTACTGCCTCCCACGGATCTAACCAATAAGGTCATTTTGCAGATGAAGAAAACAAATACTTCCATTTCTGCAAGTTGCTGTTTTTCGAACGTACCCTGCAACCCCGTCTTTTCCTTGAACCAAGCGCTGAATTGAATGCGTTTAATACAGTTGCATTCAGTGTCCTCGTCTCTTTCCATCTGCATCTCTTCTCCAGAGTCTCTGCCTTTTGATCTCTGCCTTTTGTTTCCCATCCCTGTTTAACAGGTAAACACAAAAGTCACTGAGGTTCTTGTGGATTATGGCATAGATCTACAGCGTTTTATATAAGATTCTGAAGCACTGCGTGACTGCGACACTGAACACTCTATGTAGGAAGTAAAACAGTATTTTTACATATTCCGGTCCTCATTCTGTGCAAACATTTACACATTTGGCTGCTGTTTTCCTACAGAGATGTTTGTTTGTCTTGGCTACATAATTGAATTCCATTAATGTAGCAAGCACTGCCTCATAGCCAAGAAATGGTTTGATCTTTGTTTAAAGTGTGTCAGCTTTTTAGCCCTATTAGTAGTTTGTTCTTCTTTGGGGTGTGTGCAAAGCACTAGGGAGACAGCACTTTAAAAGGTCACTAATGCACTCAGCCTGCTGAAGGGGAGAAAAAGGCATGTTGGATGTTTGTTTGTGCTTTTTTATCTCTCTTTACAGTGCGTTCTCTGGAGATGTGGCGCAGCAACATGTGAGGATACCATGGTGTTTTCACTGTGAGGGTGGAGGAGACGGAGAAAGAGAGAAACATTGACCACATCTCCTTCTGTCCGTTTCTGCCCACAGCATGTTAGGGCAAATACAGGCCGCGATCAGACATTTACGAAGAACAAAGGTACAAGGCGATTAGAGTGTAAGACAGCAGTTGTGGCGAGTTAAAGTCAGAGAAAGGAGTGAGGGTCAGAGGTGTCTGAAGTTCTGTGAGTCAACTTTCATTCTGCGGCAGCCAGGAATATGTTGTTGCAGTGTTCAACAAATGTATACAAGGCGGTGGAGCGGCAAGGTGGGGTCACGGGATCACAGAGTCCAAGGGTGGGCCTGCAGATAAGAGCCTGGGCGACTCAGCTCAGCCCAGCCGGCACAGGGAGTGACTGCAGAGTACACCTGGCCTGGCAGCATCAGACCATCCAGGGACAACTGGGAAAGGCTTCCTCCACGGCCGCAACCCAAACTGACAAGAGGAATCATGCGCGGCGGTAGGAGCAAACAGAGCAAGGTTGACAGTGCTAATGTGTGACTGCACTATCATCCATCCGGTTTCTGTGTGTACGTTTATGCTTGTGTGTGTGTGTGCGTATTGTAGAGGCTCTGGGGCAGCAGGAGGAGGCCTATTGGTCTACTAACAGCTGACTGCTTTCCTGACCTTTGTGTGTGTCATACCAGGTTAACGGCAGGGCCCAGTAAGGAGAAAAGAAAGTAGGTGAAAAAAGAAAGTGAGAGAAAAAGGTCAGGCTTGAACATAGAAAGACGTTGATGGTGCTAGAGTGCATGCAAGTCGGACTTCTAAAAGTAATCACTGTAGAAGAAGACATTTTCTAACCTCAACTGGCTGCACTCGTGAGCTTAACAGTTTCTGCCCACAGGGTTCTGCTGTGAAACCTTGCTGTTAAAGTTGCTTAATATAAAATGAAATATGACTGTCAGGATCACATTAATCAACACCTTAGTTTAATTAAACTAACAAATGAGAGACTGGGATTTAAAGGATTTAGGATTTGGCCTTTTTTCTCAAATGGCCCCTCACCTAATTTAACTTCACTCAACTTCATCGTCCCTCTAATTGAAATTTTCTTGAAACTTGCAGCAGCAGTTGAAAATATAGATCAGACATGCTGGTCTTTTGCTCTATCGCAGTGTCCAAAATTGTTTACTGTATCATCAGTGACAGGTGGACAGTTGCAGAACAAGCAGTTATTTTCCCGACAGAAAAATGAGACACATTCCTTTTTGGGATTGTAGCATTGTAAATGCTGGCGACACTACTTTGTGTGATCATTTGCTTACCCTTTTGACATATACTCAGTTGAAAACAACAATATATTTAATGTTTTACCCCATCAACTTCAGTGATTTTTGTAAATATATTCTTGTTCTAAATTTGAAACAAGGTAAACAGGTTAATTGGTAACAGGTGATATGATTGGGTATGAAAGAGTCATCATCAAAAGGCTCAGATGTTCACAAGCAAGGCTGGGGCGAGCTTCACCACATTTTTGTATATAGGATCCTCCCATATGGGTTCAGTTTGCAAGCACAGTTTGCTTGCAAATGAGTGCATCCTGTTTTAGCAGCATGAGACACACCTGGGCCCATCTTCTCTCATGACAATATGCAGGTGACATTACTAACCCTGGAGTCACCACAGTTGCTTCTTTCTTGAGAGGAACTGAGCAAATGAGCAATCAGTCAACATCTGCCAGGTGTATCCACAAGAAAAAACATTTAAAAGACTGTGAAACTGTTAAGGAGCTGTTGTGCAATCAACTGCGCAAACACATTTAGAAAGTATTTGGGCATAAGGTTTGATTGACAGCTGAAGGTTAAAGACAAGTAAATGGTTCAGCTTAGTGAGACGGTTCTCTGCTTCCATTACAGGAATTTGTGATGAGTGAAATCTTTTCTGGAAGACCTCAGCCTCTGTCTTGTCTGCTTTTTCTACTCTTCTACGTTTTTTTTTTACATGTATAACCTCTGCTAGGAAAGTTTCAATGCAGCAGACTATGACTGTCTGGTATGTCATCATGATCATTATCAGTTCTTTATTTCTTCATGTTAAGTCGTGTTATCTTTTTTTCTCCCCGTTCGCATCCACCGTGAGTTTGTTTTGCCACACACCGATGATAAGGAGGTTGTGCCACATGAAAAAGGAGTGTCAACTAATAAACAGGGTCATCATCCGGTCCAGTAGAGATCTCTTTACACCTTCTATCCATTGCGCCCTTTACAGTTTTGACCCGAACTGCTTTATTATTCTTTCTTCTAAGAGTTGAGCTGCTAAAGTGCGAGACACATTTTTTCCACGTTGCTCCCTTTTGCAAAGCGGATCCTTTTTTTTGTCAAAAGATGAAACAGGAAATCAATTTTTCTTTTGCCCCTTTACTTCTTTCACCATCTGTGTTTACAAGAAACTCTAACAGCGTTAAGTCCATTTGTGCTGAACAGCAGCCACTTCCCACTTTTTGTAAATCAAAACATTTCAAACAAAATCTAACCTGGTGTCAAACACTAAAACGCAGGTGCTAGATGCTTCTTTTCAGTGATGGTAATAATGTCTTTGAAATTACTGTGGAGACAATTTACAGATGTAAGTGCCATTAAACACGGCTCAAATTTCTCTCAGCACATTAGCTTGATTTTTTTACTGCAGGGAAATAAATAAAATGATACAGAGAGGGGTGACTGGCTCCCTTAAGCGTGGAGTAGTGCAGACCAACATAGCAGCCAGTGTCACATCCCATTCCTGCCAGGTCTGAGGAATGTCCACTCCTTGACACTTGTCCAATCCAAGCTATCTCAAGCTCTCTCCTCCAGCTTCACGCCAGCTAATCTCTCCTGACACCTCACACAGCCCCGACAGGGAATCACTCTACCCTGAAAACAATCCAGCCCTCCTCCCTCTCCACCCCAAATCAGTACCGGCCCCCCTCTCCCTCTGTCTGTCTTCCTTATATTTCTCTTTACCCTCCCTCCCTATCTATCCCTTCCCCATTACTTCTCTCTGTGGCCTACTCTTTCTCTTGTGTCTCCATCTGTCTTTGTCAAACCATATACCGCTCCTCTCCTTTCTCGCTCAATCTCTCCTCCCCCTGTCCTCTCTCCTCCATCCAAACTTCCTTGCTGGGTATATCATGCCTCTGTTGATGAGAATCTGTGAAAAGATGCCTTGATTGCCGATTGAGGAATAGGCTGCATTTCCTTAAGGACTCATCAGCATTCAAGTACTGCATTTTATTCCACTGGTGGATGCTGCTAAAGTTGGAGGGTCTTTATCTCCAAGCGCACCTTTACAGATGGAGAGAAGCTCACAGGATCACTTTAGGAGGGGACGGAGGGAGAATAAACACAGTAAACATTCCCTCGACACCCATCAACCTAAATATACTTCACTTTTTGGAGAGAAAAGAGAGATGAGGGACTTGCTGATAGGATCTTTTTTTAATGTTTGCACTGACAGGCCATTGTTAAAATTCTGAGTTTAAACACAACAAGAAACACACATCTCCAGTCATGCTGTTTGCGCTGTAGTTAGTTAGTCTCACAGAGCAAATGAGATCCTTTACAGATCGTTTTCTCTAATTAGCCTTATTTGGGATACAAGAATTCTCGTGAGACAAGTCGCTCAAAAAATCCCATTTATTATTTAAATGTATTCAACAATTCCAAAAGATAAGATAGACAAACATGTCATAGATTTCATTTACAAGCTGTTTGTTCTTCTCATCGTATCTATAGAGGCTCCCCACCCTACAGAGCACAATCTCATTGGCTGCTGAGTAAAATATCTGTCATTGGCTGTAGCACAGAATAACTCTTGGAAAAAGAACGATGTAGCTATGGCACGGCACATGCTAAGATGCACAGACACATACGTACTCGCACATACAAACACACGCACATACACACACGCACACACACACAAACGTGCAGTCATAACAGACCAAGTCACTCACCCAATCAATTTCATTCTCAAGCAAGCTGTCAGGCCGCCATGTTGAGTAAATATTACTATAATGCCTGTGTGTCAGTGAATATGCAGCTAATGAATGGATGACATCCAGTGAAGCTGAGAGACATTGAAACAGAAAAATTGCCCACTCACTCTTACTGTGCCTGAACCCCTCCGCCTCTACCTCCCCACCGTCTCACTCTCTTCTTTCTGTCTTCGTAACTTTCTCTCCCTCCGCCTCTGAAGACCCTTTTTTTGTCCCACGCGAGACGGCTCGGAGGTCGGCGCAGCACAGAAGAAGAAAGAACGCACGCGCTCTTCAACTAGGTTACCTCTGAATGTGAAGATTTTGCTTGATCACATGGCTGTTTGTGCCGAGTAGAGCGTCTACATAAAACTAGAACATCGAAGAGACGATTTGAACTCTACTTTTAATCCAAACAGCAGCAGGACATTGTGTTTGTGTGTGCGAGACAGCGTGAGGTGGTTTGAGGAGAGGATACTGTCGATATGAGATGTTTCCTTATTCAGATACAGTGGAAGGTACAGGTGCAGAAATGTTATTCTCCACATGAACAATATATAGTTACCTTGCTGTACCCAGCGATGAAGAAAAACACCCACTGCCAAGAAATACTGACAGTCTTAATTTAAAGATTTTCTTTTCCAGCTGTTAGATCTCTGAGCTGCATCACATATAACATCTCAACAAATCTGTTCTCTCAGTCAAACAGAATATCTTCACAAGGGACAAATATATTCTTTTTTTTTTTTTAAATCTCATTTGTGTAGAATATTATGCATGTCTACAAAATAAAAACACAATCTAAGGAAAATTGCACGGAACAACACTACGAGTTTCAGTCAATTGAGTCCACTGACAGTACAGCTGACTGTTGCCACTGTGGAGAGAGGAGGTGAGATCATCCACTTCTGCAGGGTTTTCATTTTTGTCGTTGATATTTCTGTGCAATGGAGCAGGGCTGAAGAGGAGGGACACTGAAAGCGAGGAGCTCCTGACATGTCGGCATCATGGCGAGGAGCGCAGAAAACAACACATCCCCACGTCCCGCTCCTCCCATGCCTCCCACTCGGCCCCTCTCAGTGTGTCCTCAGGAGATGTGCACCCAGGCTCGGCTACAGAGCCCGGATGTCTCGTCTGATGGATACGAAGCAGAGGTGTCCATGATGATGGAGAGAATTAGGAAAACTAGAAAGCATTCCGGCTTTTAACACACACACCCCCCACCCCCCTGTGTCGTACAACTCTTTCTCTCAATCACTTCCTGTCTGACTGTCTCTGTGTCTGTCTGTTCTCAGTCTGCGTAGAGGATGAAGCCAGAGAAGGTGCTGTACTTGTTGTTGTTGCCTCCGTGGGCTTTGCCTCCGTCCAGTTTGATGTAAACCTCGTCCCCTGCGTCCAGATGGAGGATGACGCTGTTGGAGGCGTAGTCGTAGTTCTGGTCAGCGTCTTGGGCAATGGCGCTGGCACGAACCTGGAAGAACAGGGACAGACGAACACGTAGGAGAGCAGGCAGGCTGGTTAGCTACACAACGTATTAGGACAAGTTCTCATTTTGATAGTAAATTTTCATTTAGTTGTAATGTCGTTTAGTTTTACTCATACTTTGGTCATCTGAATTATTTCTTTTTTTTCTTAGTCTAGTCTTAGATTTTAGTTAATCATTCGACTGCAATAACAGTTTCAATATAAAGCATTATTTAATTGTTTTTATATAGTCCTGGAAGACACAGGTTTAACTGTTGTGATATGAATCATATATATTGTATATATATATACAGTATATGTGTGTGTATATATATATATATATATATATATATATATATATATATATATATATATATATTTGTCTGTTCTCTTTCCCCCAAATATTGACAATCCTGTACAGTTTATGAGAAATGCAGCAATGCAGAAGTCAACTAGCAACTTCTCAGGTGTCAGTACTATCTAATTTTGTCATTTTTGAGTTCAGTTCTGATTGGATCTCTTCCCAACTTTTCCCTATTTAGAGGAGACCTATTATACTTTTTTTTTTGTTTCCTTTCCTTCAGTGTTTTATAAAGGTTTTTGTGCATGTAAAAACTCTTGAAAGTTAAATGGATCAAAGTCTGCACCAACAGAAGCTCCTCTCTCCCACAGAAAACACTGCACCTGAAACGCCTCGTCAGTAGTCTCGCCTTTAACTCCGTGGCTTTATGACATCACACTCCGTCATGGTGTCATATATTTGCATAATTTATGCTGAGTGGCTGATTTGGCTCGTAAGAATTAATTTAGCACAGCTGCTCCGTTGGTGTTAGGGGTGCTGGCTCAGGCGTGTGTGAGCTGACCAATCAGAGAAGACTGGGTATTCGGGAGGGGTGGCCTTAAAGAGACAGAAGCTAAAACAGAGGGTTTCAGACAGAGGGGGAATAAGAAATAAAGCATGTAAAACTATTCCAGTAGTAACGCAAAATAAAAATATTTGCCTTAAAATTAGCATTGTATGTTTCCTTTAACATTTCTGTCTCGTTTTTATTTGTTGACATACGTGTCAATAGGTTTCATCAGAGTTTTAATCAGCATTAGTTTAGTTGTCATCTCATTTTCATCAACTAAAACTGTTGAATACTGAAGACTGAAAGTATTTGGAACTTGAAAACACTCTCATGGATCTCCACCAAGGCTTCACAATCCTGCATTTGTTATTTTAAATATTCTTTTAAGGATTAACACCTGGTTATCTCCACCAAGACCAAAAGTAACATTTTTCTTCTTCCATGGCCTTAAGTTCAGCATTTTTATTGATGTGTGCTGAGAAATTCTGCTAATTAACTTGCAAACAAACAGATGAGACCCAAATTGATAAAAACAAAACATAAAAACTTTCTCTTACTTCTTGGCAGAGGTAATGAGGGAAGAACCAAAAAGAGCATGAAAAAGTGCGACCAGTCTGAGAAATCATTGTGCTGCTGCACCACAAGAGAATAGCTCAGTGTGTTTCACAGAAGGAGAATGTATCAGTTCGGGAATATCAAAATAAAAACTCAAGTATATTTTTTCAACTACTTAATCTCACAATTTTTTTTATTTTGAACTTAAATGAATTACCAGGCACAACAATGGCACAAATAGTTCTTCATATTGATATTAAATCTACTGGAGCAACCAGAGGGTCAGTCACCTCAGGCTTTTCTGTCAAACAGATTTATGATTTCAATCACGCCAGTGGTCATTCACAGAAGACCTAACATTCAACCTTGGAACAAAAAGGCCAGAGAAAGAGAAAGACTGAGAAACGCACAACAGGGCCGGCTCTGAGGGCTTCTCATTGTGGAGGAAATACAATCGAATAGAAAACATCGAGGACAGCCGCTGAATATGAGCAGAAATATTTGATAACTCATAGTGAAGAGTGACAAGGATGATTGAAATGAGAATTTTTATATCTCTGTTTGCCTGACTGTGGGTGTGTGTGTGTGTGTGTGTGTGCGTGTGTGTGTGTGTGTGTGTGTATGTGTCTGACAGTCTGGCTATAGGACATTTGGAACCGTTTCTAAATAACCTGTCCTGGCTAATTAAGACCTTCACCACAAACATGCTCTCTCTCTCAGGGGAGGAAAGAGTAGCTGCAGTGCCAAACGGGCGCTGAAACAATAGCCGTGTTTTCAAGCGTATGTGTGAGTCTTTGTGTGTGTCTGGCAGACTAATTGTGCATATTATGAGTAAAAAAAAAACAACTAAATTAAAGTTGTAATTTTTAAGATGAGTAACTGCTTGCTCTGGAAGTTTCTCCACGGCAGATACAAAAGGAATGAAATCAAAAGCAAAGTGAGCAGAAAGTTCGGAGAAATCAGCCGTGACATACAGAGAAGGTCATTTGGCCGGATGTTGCCAGCATACAATGTGTGCCTTTGTCTAATGAGCCAACCAGGTCTAATTAAATGTAGTCGTCCAAAAAACTTCTGTACAGTGCAGTCTGTTAAGTATTTGGAGGGCGAGTTCAAGTTTTTTCTGTTTTCATTCCAGCACATTAAGTCTAGAATGTAAAAAAAAAAAAAAAAAAAACTATTGTAAAAAAAATAAAGTTTTTTGCAGCAGAACCAGAGATGTCGTCTTTATTGGTCCATTTCAACCTGGTGCCTACATTACCCACAATGCAACCAGCAACCATTCGATCAGAGATTTGGGTGTGTTATGCTAGTAACAGTGCAACGTAGCCTCAAGCAACGAGCCTCAATCAGACATGAGGAGTGGGCGGCAGAGGTCCACTAACCTCACTTTTGTGCAGCTCCCTCTGGAGCCACAAAAGACCTTATACAAGTTTTATCAGATATGAACAGTCTCTACTGTAGACCCCAAGACATGGAACTACACTTTGATGTGTAAAATTGGTGCAGTTCCCCTTTAAACAATGACTATAAGCTTAAAGCTGGAAGAGCATGTGCCATGTGTAGAGGCTGTGTCCTTTGCCGCAGAGGCCCAGGGTTCGATTCCGACCTGTGCCCCTCTGCTGCGTGTCATCCCCTCTCTCTCTCCCTGTTTCCTGTTACTTCTCACCTGTCCTAGCCAATTAAAGAAACAACAACAACACAGAGCTCTAAGAAGGTGCCAGGAGAACAGCATAGGACTTTTTAGACTATGCTGCAGTTCAGTCACTTGATCTAAGTCCAACTTAGCCTGTGCATCAATTGTCAAAGACCGGACTGAAGGTAAAAACAATTTATTGAAGCCTTTAGATCATTTCTTACCTTTTGTTTCGATTCATAAAAGAGGCTTAGCATAAAAACTTGCTACTTTAAACTTTGCTTAAACAGGTTCTAAGAGTCCAATTTGTAAACACCTGTGATCTATAAATCTCAAATCAACTTAAATTGACGTATATAATGCCAGCACAGATGACAGTTTAGTGGGGATTAGAGATGGACCAATGCATATTATTCTGTGAGTTGACAAAGTCAAACACGCAGCTTGGGAGTGTGTCGCTGCCACACATTTTTCTTAAAGCTTGTGCAAATTACACCACAGGCTCAGGTGCAAAATGTGTACATAACCAGCAGGAAAATCACCTAAGTCAAGTCTAGACTTTGCTTAGAGATAAGATCACTTGTACATCAAAGAAAGGTTTCAGAAGTAACTACTTATATGTGGTTTTCTACATAAGATCAACACTGATTATAAGTTTTTTCTTTTCTTTTCTTTTCTTTTCTTGACTAAACCTTCATTTGTGCTGGCTTTATGCATGGTAAAGACAAAGCAGGTGCTGTGAGTTGATTTGAGGTTCACAGATCACAGGTGTGAATAGGATTTTTACACTCAGCATCTTTGTTTAATCAAATGTAAGCACACCTTTGGAACTTATCTTTCAGTTCAAGCATAAATCTAAGAATATTTTGACTAATGAGGCCTCAGGTCCGTGGGTCTGTGGGTCATAAACTACAGTTATAAATCCAAAACTGTTCACCCTATGGAGGCTAAATTTAAACTAAAGGTCGGTACTTTAATCTAATAGGCATTGTTTCATTATAATGTGCAGGCTGGGCTATGGAGCAAAACTGTGCCATCTTCACAGTATCTCAGTGCTATTAAACATTTACTAACAAGGAGAACCGTGTCAGTAGTATCTTCAATAAAACACAATTGAACAAAAAGATCATTATTTTCTCCTCAGATGAAAAAGGAGTGTACTGTACATCCTTTAAAGTAGCCACTGGTTAAATAAGCCAATTAGTCACTTAGTCCGGTCAGCGAGGTTGAATCAAAATCAATATTTTACGTGCATTTGAAGTGTTTTCTTGTGGCTCATTATCGGGTCTCCAAAGAACACCCCGGCCCTTGCCTCGGCTCTGTGTTTGTCCACACAGCTTTAAATCGGGGCTTTTCGAGCGGGTGTCGACAAGCTGGCCCAACAGGCGGCATTGAGGATGCCCAATAATTAGTTGGCCTATTTAAGGAGTATACACAACAGGCATATTGACAAATGCGAGGAAAGGCCAGATACTGACAGAGATCTCCTGCACAGAAAGCAAAGAAATGTTGCCAAAGCTAACAGGGAACGTGGAACAGGTTCTCTTGACATGTAGATATATTAAAATCAAGTATATATTTATAGGCACAATTTACATCAGTGATTTATTTTTGTTTGTTTGTTTTTTCTTATTAATATTGTCGTGTTTCTACTCATCACATCCCAGATGTGACTCCTCATTCAGTCACTGTGATTAGGACTGTGTCTTTTTCTTTTGATTCTGTTGTTAAAGCTAAGTGTTATTAAAGGACGTTCTTCCTATGATCTGTTCAGCCACAATAGCTATCACTGATTATGCTAAACCCTCAGCACATCATCAGTTGTTCTTTAACAATCTGCTGTTGGAAACATGAAAGCGTGCAGAGGATGTGCAGAGGCGTGCAAAGTCTTATTAAAATAGCTAAGTTTTTGAAACTGGATATGCAGTAGTTTGGATCACGATTACAGAACATGACAGGGTAGAGAAACAGTCATATTCAGCAAATTGCTCTTTAAGTGTGTATGTTTTCAATCTGTAATTGGTACACAAAAATGAAAGCCTGTGATTGGAATCAGAACTACTGTAAAAAGCATTAAAGTGGTAAGGTGCCATATCTGTGACACCTCATTTTGAACCTGACCAAACCGAGCTGCGTGCTTTGTTAACATGGTGTTACAGATCTTTTCTCAACACTTCATCTTAGGTGTGACAACATTTCTGCCAGTAACCCCCAGAAATCAACCGTGTAAGTGCTGTTTCTCCGTGTTGCTTGGTAGGAGGAATTATCCAGCTAATTTATGTTTTTCTCTGATTCAACATTAAATACAGAAGGCCAGCATGGACTGCAAAACATTTCCCAAAAGTTCCACCAAAATAAAAATGTTTTAATCACTTGCAGCTAACTGTGCTCTTTTTGTGCTTTTAGGCCAATATTCTGTTGGATTTCTTCTGAAGTCCAGACCATCAGACATTCAATTCTCTGAATGATTTTCAAAGAGAGAACTGTTCTTTGCATCGCCTTCAGCTCAGTGTGTTAAATAATACAGCAGAGAGGAGCAGGGTTGACAAGTCATCAGCCTTTTTAACAGCATTATTGTCAGGGATTTTAAATAAACCTCAAATTTGTAATAGGAAGGTGGAAGGAATAAGAAGCTGGAAAAACAAATCGTTTAGAGTGAGATGGATGAATTTGAGGGAACATCAAGCATGGGCACAACACTTAATTAAAGAAATATTTGCATAGAAAGCGAGGCAAACTTTACTATATCTTCCAAATCACCTTCTTTATGTTTAAATAAGGGGGAGGCTTGGAGGGTGTCTTTAACAACATACCAGGGACAGATAAAGTCACACTGGTGTGAAGTGTGCGGGTGCTTTAAAGGCTAATCCTGTTAATGAAATTCTGAGGAGAGGTCTTAAGATGCAGGAGTAATATATGGAATATTGTACATTTTTTTATTGTTTATCCTGCTGATTAAATCTTGCACAGCTCATATCGGTGTGCAAACAAAGCCTCCTGTTCTGATTCTGAGATGCCGGCGTCCAGTGCATATTAATATGATATGATGTGCCCCGAGCATGCAAAGTCAACACCATCCTATTAGAGGGTTACCGCGCTGGGTTGGCAGTGGGTGATGACTGCTCAGGAGGATTATTAGTTGAGATTTTTAATGAAACTTTATCAAAATATTTGCCTTTCAGGTGTTCACACATAACTTCAGGAAATGTCACAGATGTGTAATATAGCTTAAATTATTCTCTTCCTCTGCTCTTTAAGGAGCTAAATTTAGAACATCTTCAAGTGCACGATTGATGTTGTTTTGGTGGGGGAGGGAGGCAAAACAAATATAACATTTTCCTTTAACAGACACAGAATAAGGAAAGCCCTGGTGAAAGCAGACTTGAAATCCCTGAAATCCTTCCAGTTCTTCCACAATGATATTTTTGTTTTGTTTTGTTTCTTTGCTCTAATGGTTTTTATCCCCTTCTGAGACTAACTGCCTGCAGTCTAGGCCTCCTTCATTTGCTTTCAATGATAAGCACGCATGAATAAAACCTCTCACTGTTTTTGAAATAATGATCAGGGAGCTCCTATCGGAGCTATTTTTTCTTTTTTTGTCTCCAGTGCACACAAGGAACTTGTTAGGGATATGAGCCAGAGGTTTCGGATGCAGGGTATGGCAGATGTAAAGCGGGAGATGAGCAGGACAAACAGCCGACTGGCAGTGCGTGACCTTGACGCAGAATATGTAGAGGAACATTGACAAGACAAACAAAGCGTGAGGGTGTAAGCGCCGGCTGCAGCGATGGTAAATGAGGTGTCATGCGATGTTGTCTTCCTTGTGGCTGCTCGTGCGTGTTTGCATCAGTCACATCGTCACCGTGATGGCTTTGATTGAATAATATTCTGAGTGGAGCCACAGATAATTCAAGGCTGTGCTTGTGCTTAATACATAATGCGTGCCTGGAAAAGTGGAGTGTGGATTCTCATACTGTAGCTTGTGCACTTTACAGCTGTGGATGTGAATATCACAGTCATCAATAACGTCAGTGCTTATGTGAAGAAAAGAGATTCATTTATGGTAGTTTTTGAAATACTGCTCCTCAATGAAGTGGCATTTCAGTCAGTCTCTACTGAAAAGGCATTTGACATTAACTTCATTTAGAGGCTGTATTGTCTGAGTTGAGTGGATTGTGTTCTATAAACCTTTATTAGAATGCTGTTCATAAAACATGTGAAGTTTTATCTGTTGTTCCTGGTGCAGGAGGAGCCTGTAAGGAGTTTTCCTACAAGAGGCTTTGTCACTGTGACAAGGACATGATCGTGGCTTCTCTGACAGGGATTTGTTGACTTGATGTTGAGCCTCCATTTTGGATCAACGAGTCTATTGGTCCTCTTCAAATCAAAGTGTACTGCTGTCTAATTGTGTTTGAACATTCCAGCCGTGAACTGCATGCTTAATAGCAGCTTAGACAGCTTGCCACCACTATTGAGCCTCGTCCAACATTTCACTGCCACGCACATGCAAACACACACACAGAGAATGGAGGAGAGACATGCACATGCATCCACATGCTTTATTTCGTGGGCACACATTCACACCAGACGCAATGTTACTGAAATAATGACAACAGGAAACTACGAGGGGTTGCGAGAAAATGGTTGTGTCAGAAAGCGGCGAGTCTCCCATGTGTTGCAGGTTTATTTGTCGGAGGAACGTAAATGAAAACATGATAAGAGGAACGAAATGGTAACAGGAGATTTGCCATCTGTCAGACGAGAGTAGAAAAAGGCTTCCTGAATTAATTTCACCAGCTGTTCTCTTTGTACCTGCTAAGCCTCCTCTGAAACAGAATGGCTTTTACTGCACAAACCCATGAAATTGCTTACATTAATGCTAAAGGTGAGCCTGGTGTCGGGGCGCTCATTTATCACGTTCACCACTTGATCCAAATACTGTGGAAACCTTCAAGAGGCCAGAATAACTCAACGCAATTCAGCAGGGGCAACAAAAAGGATAAAAACCAGCTCCTTCTGAAAGAGGTTCGTTGGAGGATAACAGTGGTGGAAAGAACAGGCGTCAACTTTGACCTGCAATCCAGCCACTCTTTTCTTTCTTGTGTCTGACTCATCACGCTCAGTTAATTACTGAGACACACAGCACTGTCTGCCTCCAGCACCGAGACCACAATCATTGCTCGCAGCGTTATCTGAGAGGCTGCAAAATTTTCAACCTTTGTTCACCCTGAGCCTATTTTCCAGCGTGCTTCCTAGTCACCCTGCGGCACAGCAATTTTCCCTTTTTTGTTAAATAAAAAAGGTTCCACTCAAAGGAGGCAAAGTGAGTTTCTGTTTAAGTGTTGGATGAGAGGCTGACTGTAAGCATTGCTGTGACATCCATTTTTCATACAATTCATCCTCTCTTACTGGGGCGTTTGTTGATGTCTTAACGATATTCATTTTAAGGAGGGGGTGGGGCAGGAGATGTTAAATGCACTGAGTTCTCTAGCAGCAGACTGTGAGTCATTTGAAGCCATTGACTCGCTGCTTCCCCGTGAAGAGGGACAGGATAATTGTTGGTATCACTGCAAACTGAATTCGGGGGACGGCTAAATGTCAGGGGCGTGGGGAGCGACGGAGAGAGAGATGTTTGCATAAGAGGGCCAGGGGCACTTGTCTATCTCCCATATGGCCCTCATTATAATGAAGAAGCCTTGTGAGTCAACACCATAGCATCCTTGAGTCAGCCAGTCACAGGAGACAATCCATAGCCTATTTTAGACCGCGTGTTTTTGCTCTCCCAATACACGAGACATTATAGCTGTATTTCATGAGCTACTTACTGTGAGATGCCAGTGCTTGGAGTGTGTGCACTCCTGGACCGTAATGGCTCTCTGTTTGAAGAGCTGAGCGTCAGATGTCTTAAAGTAATATAATTATTACGGACAAGTGGTGGGCAGCTTTCGAGCAAGTTTTGAAACTTCACCAATAAATGATAGATTTTCTTCCCCGTGCTGCAGATGACAGCCCGATGTCATCTTGACATTTCCAATCTGTGTGGTATTTCCTAACAACATGGGCCAATCTTCATTTGATAGCCCTCGCACCTAATTAGGCCAGCTCTAATGTTCCACTCGGCAGAGTGTCAAATCCAATGTCCAATTACACAGCAGATCAAGGCCAAAGGTCCGCCTCCACTACCTCTCTGGCTGATTATAGAAGAAATGCCACAGTATACATCACACAGAAAGAAAGGAGTCTGTCAGAAAAGGGAAAGAGACACATGCACGCACAAGCATGGACACATACACATAAGGGGATCAATACCTCAGGCGAAGGGGCTGAGAGACTGAGGGTGGCTCTCTCAAACCCAGTCTGTCTATTTCAGACAGAGTCTCTCTGTTACACCCGGCAGACACACAGAGGCCTCTCAGTGCTGAAGTCAGACCACGATGAAGAATAGCAGGTCTGAACATTCCCAGAATGTTAAAATCAATCAAGTGGAAGTATTGCTGTATCTCTGTGTGGACAACTTGTGCGTTTGCAAATGTCGCTCACAGTTTTCCGTACATTTTTGGATGAGAAACGCTCCTAAAAATAAATGCCGCTTTTACCTTGTGAAAAATCAATAAAGACCACAGCCCATCCTGAGTGATAAGCTGCTGTTGGAATCTCTTTATTTGTTATTCACACCTTTTCTTAGAGCGTACGTCAATAGCCAATTCAAACAGAACAGACCTTCATCCAGATGGCTCAGTGCCTATGTTTAATGTTGGGATTGATAGCACATGCTAAACACAATGCGTGGGTTTCACCTGTGTGCAGAGCAAAAAGGATAAACAGTCTTGTGTTCATGAGCTGTAGACCTCCCTGGAGGAGTTAGAGATGGCAAATGGTTTGACAAGGAAGTGACACACGTCTGAAACTGAGCTTGGGTAAAAAAGTATTTTCTTTGAAGAGAAGTGAGCGCAAAAACAGAATCCAAGAGAAGGATGGTCCGCTCTATCTTATTTTTTTTTTTAGCGCGATGCATCGCTTGAGAGCAATAAAGTATATTGATGGCATTGTGTGTTCGCAAATCGATTCTGTGATAGCGCAATCTGGATTCTGTTGTGCCGAAAACAAACTTTTCCTTTATAGATGAAAACTTTCTGCTCCTTCAGAAAAGTGAGCTCCTGTAGACCTGACATAGAGGAGAGATGGAGGGCAGTGCACAGTTGGGGTGGGTTGAGGCGGTGGGTTAGGAGGGTGGGGTGGGTGCAAGCATGCGCGTGTGTGAGCATGTGTGGCTGTGTGGGTATGTGAGGAGGAGACTGCAGCGGTAATTGCTAGGGAAGAGCCATGTGCACGAAGGACGTTGAGGCTTATTAAAGGAGGAGACAGAGTGATTATTCACTATGGTCCTCTTGAGAGACTGACACTGAAGTCATTGCTTTTAATTAACTCTGAAACGGTTTTGCGGATTAATAACAATATTAAGAAGGGAATGGAGAGGAGAAGCGCAAACACATCCTGGATCTGGTTCAAGCTTTTTAATTACAATTAAATAGACTCGGTGGCACAATAGCACAATAACTATGTCTTTTCTGTCCTCTTTTCTTTCTCCCCCTTCTTCTGCGCCCAATGAATTTGTCTTCATTGTCGCTGCTGTGTCTCTCAGGATGTGTCCAAGACAGGTTATAGCAAAGCATTGATTTATTGGAGAGAGTTCCGGATTGGTTGGAGTATTTGGCAAGGGAGCAAAAGAACAGGCGATGAAGAAGCCAAAAGAGTGTGTGGAGAGGAACTTGGAAAGCGGATAAAGTGTGCTGTGCTGAAAATAGATTTCTTATTTGCTTGTTTACCAGGAAGCTCACTTTTGGGTCTGACTTGAAAAGTGTCAAAGTTCTGGGGACAGTGTTGGGATCCTTGTGTTCCAGTCTGCCAAGTGAAAATGGGAAGTGGAAGAAGAGAAGTGGAAGAATTTGAGAAGGAGGAAAGTAACCCATGGATGTTGATGTTAGACACAGCTTGAAAGAACCCCTGGAGTGGGAGGAGCACATGCTGGAGCAAAGCGGCACTGCAGGGCCTGGAAACCCACCGCTTCACTAAAGCCAAAAGATGATAAAATACCAGCATTGTCCACAATTCCCTGGCCTGCCCTGTCCCAGCTCACAATGTAGCTTTTTGCAGCTTTAATGAGCTGAGGAAAGCACCACTGTGGCTGTAGGAGCTTCGGTTGGACTCTCAGCACTTCATCAATGATGTAGCATAAGCTGGCCGAGCATTTATAACCATTCACAGTCATTTACACAGACTGAGGCTCTGGGGCCTTCTCCATTAACCAGGCACACAAACACCACAGCAAGAGGACTACATCTCTATAAGCTGTGCATAGGACAGAGAAGGAGAGGCAGTTACCACTTTATAAACATTACCCGGGTCTCTGGAGATGCACACTGTGCGCGTCTAACTTAAGTACCTCCGCACCCTCCTCTTGGGAGCACAATGAAGCGGGAACAGAAGGCGATTTATAGGAACATATGTTCTTCTTCGCCTATTATATATCAATGCTTTTACGCCCACCCATAAACATTACTGTTGAGTGAGACATTATATATAGAAGGTGATCGCTGTAACTCTCTTTTTCTTGCTGGGCGTGAACTTGGCGAGGGTAAAGGAATTAACCTCTAGTCGCTGCCTCGGTGAGACTGCAGGTTCACGGCACACAGGAGCCGATGCCAAGTGTTATTTTATCTCCATCCTGCACATTTTCTTGATCTCAGCACTTGTCATGTGAGACCTCGACAGCTTTCTGCCTTGATCTAACTCTGTGTTTATTAACTGACGCGATTCTGTTTGATATTAAAGTTCAGAACATGAAAATTCATCAAAAAATAAAAGTAATTCACAGCGGGCACACGTGAAGCAGGTCAGAGAGGCTTCTGGGCCATGACAATTGAGGATCATATTAGGTGGATTGCAACTTACATTTATTATTTATCTCGCCGCTGTGCTCCTGACTGCAGAACAAGCTGATGATGCTGAATCAGAATCTCCAGGTGTTCATGAAATAGACTCAAAATGATGCGTTTCCTGTGACCTTAGTGAAGTAGAGCAAGTAAAAAAGTGACTCACTTATCATGCACACTGAAAAATGTCTGTCACCGGTATTTCTCCTTGCACTACTGTCTCTCGGTGTGTACAATTTACTTTGAGCACTAAATTATGGAGGCAAGAAATAAAGTGCAGCTGAGCTTGTGAGGCATGCAGTTAAACATTAGAGAGGCATGTGTGGAGACAGTGTGTGGGATGCAATGCCAGCACCTCCTAAACTTTCTCATGATATTTAAATAATATAACACATTTTAACACAGAACTGAACTCCACTTAGTATTTAAAGTATTTAATTTTTGCATATATTGACTTATATATATATATATTCATTTATTTTTTCACTGAAATGTGTTCTGGAGGAGCAAGTGTGAAAGCATTTTTTAATAACATAGATTATTTTCTGATTTGTTTTCCTTGCGTTGATACATTTTCCTTCATGATGCCCACGACAAACTACAGGAGACAGATTTGCATCCTGAGCAAACAAAGCAAACAATATCTGCAACAACTCCGCTCTAACATCCATCGTTTTCACCCGCATAAAACGCATTTGGGAGCCACTTTGAAGATAAGAGATGTGACGGCTGATCGGAAGGCTGCAAACTACACTGGCACACATTACCGACCTGAGAAGACCCTGCGGGGCGCTAAATAAAATTAGAGCCCCATTAAAACGATGCATCAAAGAAGCCGAGAATAGATCACGTCCACGTCCTAATGCGTTTAACACGACTGCGAGGATGGATGGGCTCAGCGGCGGACAGGCAGCATTAACCCGGTGGGCTCGTAAAGACAGGTGTTCAAAATATTATCAGCGGATATTTTTTAATATTTCCTCCTGCTTTCTTTACACTCAGAGCGCAGCGAGCCGCCAAACCTCACACAGTCTAAAAGTTGCATGCGACAGAAATGAGGCGCGCACACTGGATTTTAACATAAATCATAATAAAATGATAATTATTGTAATAAATGCTTAACTAATGCATAACTCGAAATGCGGTATAATCACTCTAAAACGACAATTAACACTTTGTGATAAATTAGAATTAAATGCCGACCACATGAAACATTTCCAACTCCAGCAGATTCTGCTTTTCTTCTTTAAAACACGCTCCTGCACAAACTGCCATTAAATTCCTCTACATGTAAAATCCTAAGTCAGAAAAAAAAAGGGACGCATGATCGGTGTCCAAATTTTACAGTGTGAAAACACAAATATCGGCGCGCACTCCTCGCTCGGCTCAAGCTGTGACCGTCCTTTGGATCGCGGGACGCGGCGGTGTCAGGACGCATCATGCACAGAGGAGACGCGGGTTGCAACCAGTCAACACGTCTTTATCTCCAGGCGCGCCGGGTGCCACAGCTGTGCGCTTTGGGCTTTTCTGAGGCGCACGGCAGATGCGCACGCTTCCCTCGCAATGTCACTTTTTTATTCCCTGGCATTATGAAAAATCAACTTCTTACAATATGGATTTTTTTTCTTTTTTAAGAGAGAGCAGCTGGAGGCAGCAGCGAGGGAGATGAGGAGAGTGAGCACCAGAGGAGTCAGGTAAGGAAAGTCAGAAAAAAGTTTCAAAGCACTAACCTGGCCGTTTTTGCAGAGGTCTGCCCACATGCTGGTGCCATCCCCTCCTCTCATCAGCACATGGTAGATGAAGAAGTATGTGCCCGGTATGCTGCAGATGAACTTGCCCGAAATGCCATCATAGTTGTTGCCTAGGTTGGTGACCACGTCGTCAAACTTGAGGATCTCGTAGCCTTCGTGGGGGTTCTTAAGCCCTGCATAGAAGGCCACCCGAGGCACTGTGCTGTAGGTGGCTGTGCTGATAGCTCCGTTCCCCCCCAGACCCAAAATCCCAGTCCTTCCCTGATCCCCTCTGTCACCAGGAGGCCCCGCTGGTCCTGGTGGCCCCGGTTCACCTGGCGGTCCAGGTGGTCCCGGCTTGCCTGGCCTGCCAGGCTTCCCCTGCGGGCCCTGCAGTAAGGTGGAAGGTGGAAGTACGTTGCTGTGGTCGCTCAACGCCTCTGCCTCAGCCTGGAGACCGGTAGAGCTAGTGCTGCTGGCTGGGGTGCCCTTGTTCAGGTAGGGGTCGCACACCATACGACAGGTGCCCAGCATCTCATAGTGGCTGGCATCTGTACCCACAGAGCTGACGAGCACGGGGATGAGGACCACCAGCACCAGGACCAGCATAACCCCTACGGCAGCCGCCACCAGGGTCTTCCTCCCGATGCTGAGTCGGGGAAGGGGCTGCGCAGCCAGCGTGGGTCTCCCGGGGGCGGAAATGGTGACTGCTTGATGTGGGGAGCCTGTCACCGAGGAAAGGGACCCAGAGATCCCGAGAAGAGTTGCAAGAGGACCGGCAAGTGTGTGAGGGTGAGACAGAGACCCACATACACTTGATACTCCTCTCTGCTCTGCTCAGTCACACTAAAGTAGGTAACCAGTCATTCACACATGCATAAAGACCCAAGGAAGCCCAAGCATACACAGGGAGACATTCAGCGCATACTTACAAACACAATCTGACTTGTGAGAAGAAGCAACAAGAATGCAGAGCCCAGAGGAATGGAGTGAGAGACAGAGGGAGCGAGACAGAGAGAGAGAGAGAGAGAGAGAGAGAGAGAGAGAGAGAGAGAGAGAGAGAGAAAATGATGAGAGTGGGTGAGGGTGAGAGATACAGAGCAGCCACTGGATCTGTGTGTGTGCGTGTGTGTGTGTGTATGTGTGTATGTGTGGTGAGTTTGTGGTGCCGGATTCTCAGGCTTGGCTTTTTATACGGCAGTAGCAGCAGAGCTCCCCCTCTCCCTCCCCTTTGCTCCCCCATCGAGTGAGGGGCTGGTGTGGTTACATCCCCTTCTCTCTCTCCGGCTCACTCAGAGGAAGGACTCTCATCACACTGCATTTCTTTCTACCACTCTCCTGAACCCACCGAGGAACCAACACAACCCCCCCTGACCATCTCGCTCCCCCCTCTTTCATCCCTCTCTTTTTCCTCTCTCCTCACTCTCCCTCCTTTTTCCCCACTTTTGATGCCGTTTCTCACTCCCTTGCTTTCTCCTCTCTCTTATCAGCATCCAGCCTCTAAAAATAAAGATGGAGCTGTGGAAAGACATTTTTTTTTCTTTTCCTGGAGGTGGGTTCCAGAGATTCATGCATATACAGTATGTGCGCAGACACAACACTTAAATCTGCTTCGCCAGGAAATGCTAGCAGCTTCTCAAATAAAAAAAAAGGTGCTAATTACAAAAGTTAATGCCAAGAATGAATGCATGAGCCAAGAGATTGAACAGCATTATACCATTTAAACATATATGCAACCCGACATCCAGAGGACTAATTGAAAACTTTTGGTGGCACGTCACATAGGAGCACTTTGTCAGGGCAAAAGCCGCCAATTTATCCTTCTGTTAGGGGCCACCGACAATGATGCTCTTCTGCTGTTGTTATTGTATTCCCCTCTTTGCCTTTCCCCCGTGTCAATAACCCTGTTTCTCCACCTGAATGCACTGACACCTTTTCTTATTGGTGTCTTTTTTTAGGTATTGATTTCATGTTTTTTTTTATCAAATTAAGGGTCCTGGTAGGGAGAAAGAAATCCATATGTGGCAGTGATGTCATTTGTTTGACATTTTCATCCCTTAGAGTGATGAATGGTAAAGTAAGAAAGCAAATGACAAAGTCTGTAGATGGCAAACAAACGCAGTCATCATTTGAAAAACGTGTTATGTTTGCAGAGAGGTGTTTTTGGTCTGATACAGTTCAGAACACAAAATGGACAAATAAATCAAGTTGGATGGGGAGAATATGGCACGTCCATGTCCGAATGAACTGCCGTTTTGGAGAAAAAAAAGTGTTCGTGTCAGCCTCACAGAGGCAATGGTAAAAACAGCAGAGGCGGGCGTTTTTCTTTCACTGATATCTCTGGCTTTGAATCACAAAACTGAAGCCAATACAGCTGGTTGCTCAATACCACACACAATGTGCAGTTCAAGGTCACAAAGATCTGAATTATGTGTTATATTCAGTCTCTCACAATCATGTCTGAAAGGAAGTATCTGGTGCTGTTTATCATAACTTCGAGGATACTCCAGGTTTCTAATTCACTCCAGGTGTTTTCACTCCTCACTTTTCTGTTTAAACGTGTGCTCATCAGTGAAATCAGCTGGTGTAGTCACTGGTTGGAATAAAGATGTGCAGACTCTTGGCTTTCCACGTCACATGGTTGACTATTCCTGGCTTAGATAGGACTGTTTGTGCCCGAGCTGGACCGAGCTCCTGTGACGGATTGAGATGGATCAATGAGCAGGATGCCTGACTATTTGTCACCACTAAACCTGACATGTCACGAGTTATTTCACTGCGTTTCTCTCTCTTCATCATCATTAAACTTTAGTTGCAAACTTATGGCATCTCCAGTTGGTTGTCTAATTTATCACTGAGCAGAGTTTGTGAGACATACCCAAATAACTGGCACACCAGGTGTGCCTGCAATGCATATTTGCCTGTTTTGTTTTATTCCTCATAATAGACATGGAGTTTGCCTATATGAGGGAGCACACAAGCCCTAAATTGGTTTTGGGGTTTGTTTAGGGGGCCATTGTTTGTTCTCCACACCTGCTGGCTGTAACTGCCAGTCAGATCACTGTGCCCCAAATCTCTAAATCTCTGAACCACAGAGATCAATGCACACTCGAGAGGACAAACAGAGTGCGATAGCGATGAAAGAGAGATGAGGAAGATGGGGAGACAAGCAATCGAGAGGCAGAAGGGGAGCAAGAGGTACAACATGGAGAGGGAGTTAACTGCTGTGACAGCTGAGCTTTATATCAGTGGGGCTGGTTTGTTTTGCTTGATTTGTTCGAGCATATAGGGAGAGAATCCATCAGTGTCGATGACAGTCATGGCAAAATGTATTTTAATGGAAGTGACATATTTTAAAACCCTGAATGGCTCGATGTGATGGCGACAGATTTTCAACTTTTTGAAAACAGTCAGGGTCCACGTGAGAGGTGCAGAGATAAAGTTCCTGTCTGAGGTTTGCTTCACCTCAGGCATGGTGCGATCCAGAAAACACATTCGGTGGGAAACCAGACAAAGATTCTCAACCTTTTTGCTGCACTAGCGGATCCCACTGGTTTGCTGTGGCGACGCTCCATGGGGGGAAAACCCATGTTTTACACACGAATGAGGCTCCTTCCTGACATGTGAAACACACTCCAGTCTCTAGGATACAATGTTAACAGTCAATATTTCTGCAAACCACAGATACATTCAAATGTGTATGTGTCTTAGGCTACGTACCATATTGACATGTCTCCAACACGCATCCTGTCATGTTCACATCACATGTTTATTGACTCTCATATCTTGAGGTGGAGCAGAGAATGGTACAGTAAGAAGCGACAAGGCTGCCATGCGGGTGACTGCAGTTTGAGTTGTTTCAGCATTTGTAAGCATGACACCAATGGATGTTTTAAACGAGACATCAGGACATCTCCAGTTGTACTTTGCCAACATTTATTCTGGCCATTGGGTTGTGAAAGAGGTATCACACTATGTTTCATGCAGGAGGGAGATATCTGTTCACTGTCCTCACCAGGACCAGCAACACTGTTGTGATAAGAACTGCAGTGTTCAGGGATTAGGCATCGCAAAATAGGAAAAGATAGAAAGTGCAAGAAGAATTCTTCCTTGTATTTTGTTAACTTTGCAGGTGTGGTGTGTTTTGCTGATCTCACCGGGCAATAGGAAGGCACTTTAATAATACCCACAGAACACACACGGTTCACTGGTTTAAATATTTTGCCCAGTGAATGTGACCAGGTTGAAAAACATGTGGGACATCAAGCATAACAATAAATTGATAGGAGACTTGATGTTCTCTGTAATCCGGTGGCATATATCGGCATCAGCAAGTGGCAAAAATGAATCGGAAAGGATCGGACTATCCTATATTGGCAAAAAGTTGGTGATATGACACATGGTGATTTAAACATGCAGCAGTCACAGAGCAACATTAGCATCATGTTTCTGGCCACGTCCTTTAAGCTCTGTTTTTGGTCTCTACCAGCTCCTCAAGAAAATATCTGGCTCTCTATGAGCAACAGCTGTAATATACAAATAGTCATGTGCTCCATCATAAAGATACTGATTATCGTTATTTTCAAGGACTTCCATACTTAAAAAAAAAAAAAAAAATCACCCTTAAATGGGCTTAACAACTTAAACAAATCGTCCACAGGCTCGTATAGGCAACCGCAGGAGACAGGGAAGGTCTCATTTTTCACATCACGTTACAATCTGCTCACTTATGGCCAATAAAAACCATGATTTATGATTTTGTTACAGAGGTTCAGTGATATTCTTCTCACATATGTTAAATGTGAAAAATTGTAAACATTAAGTTTAAATGTAAAGACCTACTGACTATGACAATAATGTTCACTTCTCTCTACCACCTCCAACCCAAGAACAGAAAAATCACAGTTCATGGGAAGTAGACTTGATCTTTTTAGTCTCTGTCTTTCCTTGGTTTCAACCCCATTTAAACTATTTCTTCACTCAAACTCAATCATCGACCAAAAACACTCACACTTACAGAGTACACAGCTCTATAATCTGTCCTTCATGTGTTGGTTATGTAGAACAAAAGTTGAGGGTGAAGTACATGCTTTAGCTGAGCACCACTCAGGCATATAAGCAGCATGAGGATGCAATAAATTAAATAACTGCACCATAGCAGCTATGTTTGTGAGTAAAACATCATCATAATCAGTAAAAATAGCCAATATTACAAAAGTAATTTTATTTTTATGTATGTACTTTAATTCCTGTGATTGAAGGGAGTTCAGAGAGTTTTTGTGCTGCACAGCTGACTGGACTGTCATGAGAGAGAAAGCTTTTGAAAAACAATAAGTGAGCGGATGCGAGGACAAGGCAAGAACAGGAAACCACAACCTCAGTAGCACTGTGTCCAGCGTTCAGCCACATCCAAACACACCTCAAACGCTTTTAATCACTTTGTTGTTCTCCCTGGTTACAAAGAGACGGGGAGGCAGGAGTTTCAGAAGTGCACAAGGGGAAACCACAGAACATAGAGAAGAAGTTAAAAAAAAAAAAAGACTTTCAAGGATTTATTTTTTTCAAGAGGAAAGTTTAACAGGTCAAAGAAACAAAACAACATCACAAACACACAAGCAAACACAGTAGATGCCTCATCTCTAGTTGAGTTTGTGTCTCTGATTGCTTCCCTTGTGTTGCTCCTGGCCGAGGCTTATCAAAGAGCTCCTTTCATAAGTGCCAGGATCAAGCCACTGCTGTGACTGCTTGGCACCCACTGAGGTGGTTTGGAGATGGGGAGGGGAAGGTGGGTGTGTGTGGGGGTGGCTTCAAAACAAAGAAGGCAAGGCAGAGGAAGTCAAAATTGAAGATGGTGAGTGAAGAGGAGATGGTGCATTTGTGCATTTAAAGGAAAATGGGAAAAGAAAAAGGCTGAGCTCGGAAGGGAATTGCCTTCGGCTTCTGCAAAGTGTCTGTGGAATAAAGGTGTGTGTGTGTGTGTGTGCGTTATTGTTCATGACAGAGCGAGAGAAGCGGAGAAGAGGGCAATCTTTGAGTCTGGGGAGGAGTTGTTTTATATATGTGCTGAGAAAATTAATATGTATTTGCTTTAAGCCTTCTCTGCCTCAGTGATTTCTTGCTGACACGCGCTATAATGCTCAGAATATCCAGGTGAATGCAGGAACAGTGAAGGACATGACTCCAGAGGAAAACAAGTAACACACACACACACACTCAGAATACCCTGAGGCCATGTGTTCCTCCTCACTACAGCAGCCATGCTTCTATCAAGCCTGACGTCTGCCCTGTTTACCAAAGCATGTGACAGTGTTGCATTTTTACAAGACATAATAACTCTGACTCGCCGACCAGAGCTCATCCACTTAAGAGTGAGTCAGCCTGGTGTTCCTTCACATTCAGGGATTCATGTTTGCACGAAAGTCCCCAGATACCAAAGTGATTACGCCACGCTTTAACCATTTGACATGTTATGTCACATGTGCAGTCGAATCAGTTTTATTGCATGCACTATTCAGTTGCATGCTTTGTATGCAAGATTATGAAATGCTTACTGGCTGATTGCACAGACACGCTTATCAGCCGAGAGTAGAATACTGTACAGACAATTTAGTAAAGATGTGCAGGGTAGCTGAATTTTGTCACCCATGAACACGGCTTGATCTTTATAGTCTGTTTACATGTTGTCTTTATTTTTTTCCTTCACTGAGCCGCAGAGCTCCAAGGAAACTGTTGTTTAACTCTTTGTCTTTCTAGAACTAGGAGAAGTGAGAAATCACAGGCTTACTTTTTCACTGCTGCAGGGCTGGCTAATATATCCAGGTATCATAATGAATGTGGTGATGTGGGGTATTATGTGTGTGTATGATTCATGCGCCTCAGCCTGCCTCGCCTGCAGCGAGCTGGTTGTGGCTTCACTCGGTCTTGACTTCTCTCCCTCCAGGCTCCCAAATGATGGGCTGACCTTTCCACCTCGGCCAGGACTGCAGCGTCACTCACAGCATGCTCTGAAAGCTCATCTCCTCTTTAAACACTTCACATCGCTCTGCACTCCGCCTTCCTCCTCCACTTGCATCTGATTTGGATCATGCTTTAGAAGAAAGGTCAAAATTCTATATTTTTGCTCATCATATCTGCAGGATTTATTGCCTGAGTGTTGTTTTGAAGCGCCATACAAACGTTGTCATTCCTCATTAGTCGTGTAAGACATACAGGAATTTGATTTTACTCTTACAGGACTTTATCCTTGATAACAGGATTGTTGAAACACCGTGTAAATTCATATTAGGTTTCTGGTACAGTGTGCATATTTTTTGTCAGTTAAACTCGTTTTTTTTCTTTTCTTTATAAAGACTGAAAAAAATGTCAAAAGCTTAAAATAAGCTGCTTCAGGAACATAAAATTCAAAATGTGTGCATTGTCTGTTGATGAGTAATGAGTGTGGATCGAATGTTGACCCAGGTGGTCAAAATCTGTGAAGATGTTGTCAGTGCTTTGCTTCTGGTTGTAAAAGGTAATTGTTTTAATTAGCGTTTGTGTGAAATTGTAGTGCAGACAAAAACATTACTGAACTGTTATTTCAGCCCTGAGAGTGTGAAAGCTATCTTTGTACAAGCGTTTTTTGGAACTCCACACTCATCAGAGTTAATTCGACATTTTATGATCCCTCTGATAAGCTTTGAGTAAACAACTTTGGTAAATAACTGACTGAGCACCACACATCGCTGCAGAATCAGTATTTAAAACTGAGGGGTGTAAATATTTCTTTGTAAGAGAAATATTAGGTGTATAGAAGTGAGGATCTTGTGTTACTCGTTCTCGTTGTGTGCTTGTTCTCCTTCTTCCCCTCTTCTTGTCTGACCCAGGGGAAGTCCCAGGGTGGTTTCCTTCAACCAGGCATGAAGACAAGAGCTTGTCAAAACCTCAGCTGGAGTCCATCGAAGGCTCTCTGTGGCCTGGACTTGCTCCCAGCATGGAAGGGCTGCAGCAGAGAAACCACAGAGGAATATTCTGTCCTGGGGAAAAGGATCAAGCGTCTGTGCAATAGACAACTCTCCCAAAGGTTAGATGAAGGGGGGAGATGAGTGTTCGGAGTGAGCTGTTATATCCCCTGCATATGTGCAGCGCATTTATCCAACCCAGTTGCCAGAATAAATGTCGGCATTGTATGTTTCTGCAAAGATGTGTTAAACTTTGCATTTCTTTCTTTTGCAACTTTGTTTCTTTAGGCTAAATTTTTAATTGGTTCTTGTGATTACCCAGTGCTTATGCTCTGGCTAGGTTTGGGCTCAAAGTCTCTTGGCTAGGGTTAAGAAAACACCATGTTTTGGCTTAAATTGATGTCCCAAGGTCTTGTTAACAACACTCAATTTTGTCACCACGAACACGGCTGGAAAATGTCTCGAGGTCTCGTTAAAAAATATCCAGTGGTGTCGCACTGACAAATGTTGAAACGCAGTCTTGAACTGCTGTTAGTCCGCCACCGTCCCCTCCACCGCCTGATAATGAATCAGGTCATGATGATATATTGTGAATGTGACACGACACATTTTGTAGTGTATAATTACCTAAAAATAAGAAATGTTGTTTTCGTTAATGTTAAATTAGCCTTTTGTTTCTACATAGGTATGAGGATGAGATGAGGAGTATTCAGTTGGTTTCAATCTGCAACCTCACTGCTACATGCCACTGAAACCTACACTGGTCCCTTGAAGGAAAACTTTGTATTTCGGGGAAATACAGCTATTAGTTTTCTTGTTATAGTGCATGAAAAGATCATTACCGCTCCTATGTCTGTATGGTAAATATGAAGCCAACACCAGCAGCCACTTAGCTTAGCTTAGCATAGCACAAAGACTGGAAGGCAGGGGACACAGCCTGCCTGGCTCTGTACAAAGGCAACAAAATCTGCCCAGCAGCACCTCTAACTATCATTAATTACATTATAATGAAATTAGATATTCAATCCATCCTTTCCATCCATTATCCGTAACCGTTTATCCTTTTACAGGGTCTTGGGGGCTGAAGCCGATCCCAGCTGACATTGGGCAAGCATTATACACCCTGGACAAGTCGCCAGTTCATCACAGGGCTGACACATGGAGACAAACAACCATTCACACTCACATTCTCATCTGCGGGCAATTTCAGAGTGACCGATCAACCTAATATGTACATCTTTGTCAGGAATTTGTATCATGTGATCTAATTTGTTTAATCTGTGCAGAAAATGTAAGAGTGTAAAAAGATCTTCCTCCATTTTACTAGGGGTTATGTACTGAGCTACTTCTCGGGCAGCAATAGTTGTCTTGCAGCCAGTGGTGAATTGTTATTTTGACACTATGTTTCTTGTGCAGATTAAAATGAGATGCAACATGTAGATAATTATTGAACTTTCAGGAGGGCTGATTGGCAGGTCTCGTTATCTTTGGACAGAGACAGAATAGCTGTTTCCCCTATTTTCCAGCCTTCATGCTAAACTATCGATAGCTTCACACTTAGCATGCAGACGTGACAGTGGATCAGTCGTCTCAACTCTTGACAAGAAAGCCAATTTTAGTCTATTCTCTAACATGTGGAACTTTTTCTCTGAAATAATTGCCAGAACATAGATGCATTGATTCACGCCTTTCCCTTTAAACTCATTTGGCCAACGTACCAATTGTTCTGATGTTATGATAGAAACAATACTCTATACTTTTAATGATTTATTCTGACTTTATTGACCAATTTGTACATAATTAACTTTAGTTTCCCACAAGACCAGGTTCTTATGTGTGAACTTAATAAAAAGTCTTTGTTATGTTGCTGTGTTACCTGAGTCCTCAAATCACCTCTTCATGTAAAACACAAAGACCCTGAAACGACTCTAAATTATGCAAAATGCTGAATGTATTGTCTTACTCATATAGTAATATTAAAACCTCTAAGTTATAAGTAATAATTGTTAAGGAAGGGAATAGGGGGAAAAGATGCATATAGAAATCAACACATATTTCACTGTGAGCCCATTGAGCCTGCAGGAGGAAATCAGGAGGTGTGTGTAAATGCAGTGTGTGTGTGTGTGTGTGTGTGTGTGTGCGCTTTGGGGATAGAAGCAATAAAGCTGCTGGTGAAGAATCTGCTCATCAGCAAAGAGGGACAAATACAGTAAAAGCTATCTATCTATCTATCTATCTATAGAAACAAAAATAAAATGGGTATAAATCCGTATTCACAACACTAACATATCATGAAAAACCCTGGGTTCCTTACAGAGCGATGTCATATGGAGTCATCCTCACTCCTCACCCCTCTCCCCTCTCGCTGCCAGTCACCCTCGGGCCCCCAACCTCCGACCCCAGCCAGCTACACGCCCTGCCCTGCAGCTTCCATCTCACGGCACGGACCATCCACACAGCATACAGTATTATGCAATAAGTATGTATTTATGTATATGAAGTCTTCTCGATGAATCATGTGCAGCGTGGAGGGAATTTCCGATGAACTCTGATGAAGTTCCTGTCCCTTAAGCTCCCAGGACACACTGCAGGCCTGTCTCCCAGCTCAGTTATACATCATATAGCCATCAGGGGAGGAGAGACTACAGTACAAAACATCATTAATATAAAAATCATTAATATGGATCTGGGAGCAGAGAGAGCACTTCCTCAAATAATGAGAAACCCATGATTAGTAATGCAGTGAGCACACATTTATTATTAATCATACAAAATATAAGTGTGGGAAACATTGTGTGTAAACAATATTTACATTAAAAGATTAGAAGCTGTTACTGCAGCTGGATCGGGAGTATATGCTGGTCAATAAGAGACAGCACCTTCTGCATAGTAACTGCTGACCTTGACCTTGTATGTGTCTGTTTATGATTCAGATTCCTGCTTAATCTTTTTCCTCTAAGAAGGAAAAAAAAAACAACATTTGGCCTGGCTGAGCATATTTTCCAGTGAAATCTTCCATGAGTGAGCTGACCACCTGACAGCACACCTGGATCTAAAAAACGGTCCAAATTTCTCCTGTGAGATTAAAGAGGGAGAGAGTGTGAAAGCAAGACAGAGTGGAGGAGAGAGACAGAGAGAGCGAGAGGTGGAGTGCAAAGGGGAGCAGCCCAAAAAGCAGTAGTACCCTCCCTCCTCCCTCCATACAGCATGGCAGTTAATTTAAATTCTGCAAGGAGACAACCCATAAATCACCTCCATTCTGACTAATGGCTTCTGCAACTGAGGGAAAACTCTTGCCTCTCTACCTGGAGACATTCTGCACTGCAAAAAATATAGGCTACACTTGGTTTGTGTGTATGTGTATATGGAGTGTGTGTGTGTGTGTAGATATATATATATATACTATATATATGAGTGCCTCACTCAGACAGACAGTTTTTGAAGGAGTCAGCAGCACGGCTAACCCCTCTACGTGAACAGCTTTCACTAGAGGCAGAAATCCCCCTGCGTTGGTCCATAATTAGCCCCTGTAACTGCAACACGGTGACGTCAGAAGTGTGTGACACGAAACTGACCTTGGACTGGATTCTAAACCATAACCCTGCGTGAGTACACAAGCTCAGCTCACCCAGATTTGTGAGTCATGTGAGTCACAAAAGCTTCTGTAAATGTATAAGTGGTTGTCCCTCTGGGATTTTAGAAAGTTTGTCTCTCCTGATTTCACAACAAATGTTTTCTGTGTGTGTGTGTTTGCAGTAATATTCAAATCTGTTTTCATTTCAAGGATGGCAAAGCTGTGGAATTAAGGAGTGTGTAGTAAAAAAAAAAAAAATAGCAATAGCAATCTCTTGTGATGTTACAGGGTTGATTTACTTTTATCTGACACAAAGTGTAGCTGCAGTAACAATCTTAACATAAGCTATCTAGCTTATGTCAATAGAGTGCCGCAGGAATGAATCCAGGTAGCATTATTGCGCTTCCGGCTCCCTCGACTCAAAGTCAGTGGGCTTTTGGGTTGCCTGGGGCTAACACAAGCTTAGGAGATTTTCATGTTTTGTTCTACGAAATAAAATACATCAGTAAGCACCCCACTTGTGAATTTCAAGTGTCTATTTGTCTTACAAAATGTGGTTGCTACAAGTGGCTAAATGAGATTACAGAAGTTGTGGGGGACATTAAACGTCATCACGTCGAACACAGACATTCATCTACTCACAAATACGTCTTTATAGGCGGACTTTAGTTGCAAACTATTCCAGCTGTACAACTTAGGAAGCGAGTGGTTGTGACATTAAAGTCATGCGACAGTTATGTAGTTTGTTTATAGCCTAGCGTTAGCTTTTTACTTCTGTTGATTGCATTTACGCTTCATAAATCATAAAAGTGGTGTCCATTTGTTGAGGTCATTGTGCTGAACGAAACATCTAAGTATCATATACTTGTTCATGTACTTCGAAGCCTATGCTGAATCTGAAAATACATGTATCAATGTATGTGCAATCCAATTCAACTGAGATTTGACTCCAAGAGGAAGTACATGTTTTGATGCAAATTGTGATATCCCTGTGATGTCAGGGATATCCTGACCAGGCTGCAGCAGACAGGGTGGGTTGGGGACAGTTTGCTGAGGGCACCCGGTCGCTTGTCTGCTTTTTTAGTTGGTGCACAGTTTCCTGTCAGCAGCGCCCTTTGCTCTGGGATGAGACATGTTACCTCAGGGCCCTGTTTGCTTCTTCATTGCACCCTCGTGACCTGTCAGTACTCATTTGAGTACAGTGGTGTGACCGATACAAAACATGCACCGAAGTCTTAACAAATACATTTATCCCATGATTTGTCGAGATAAGTGTATTTCTTTCATTTTTCCAAAAGCCTTAAATATCGACCGAACATACAAACGTTGGAAAGTGATTTATTGATGCCCTTTTGCTAGCGAATATGAGTTCCTCATTTCGATGCAATAAACAGCTTCCGTCCATTTATTGCCCATTGTAGAGTGACATTAGACAATCATTATGAAAAACACAGCAAACACCCCATACAGACACACGCCATTTCGTCAGAGCCTCAGATCCATTGAGAGAGCAGAGAAAGATTAAAGACTGTGCTTCTCCGCTCTGTAATCTGTCACTCTCTGTGGGCATTTAGTCTATACACTCTGGATAAAATGGGGCTATCGCTTGTGCAGTGACCTGGAGTAACCAGCTTCAGCCAGCTTTGCCTTTTATTCCCTCCCAGTAACACGGATGACCTCCAGTTGTGATTGGGGCCTCTGATCCCCCCCTGTGGGTCATACATGTGTTTTAAAACTCAACACGCTTTCCTTCCTCCACCTCCTGCCTACTGTTTCCACCTCCGCCCCCCTCCTGAAGTGTACGGTGGGTTGCTTGGAGGTTTGAAGCTCTGGGGCGTGACATAGATCGCCAGGATGAGGGAGAGTTCCAGTTCTCTGAACCTCAAGAGTCACGGCTTCCCTTCTCGCTTCTGTTTCCAGCTGTGGAGGACAGATATGAGCCTCTGGCTTTAAGGCCCCACCCACCATTGCCATCATCCAAACGGCCTCACTGCAGCCTAAAACAGCTGGGCTATGTGGGGCACCCAAATGACTGTAGTGGCTGCAGTGGCTTGCTGCAATGATCCCTTGCACTGCTCACCCGTCCCACTGGTTAATAATGACTATGATCAATCATATGTGAGACTTCACTGCAAGAATATCACATGAGATAAAGGCTGAGGTATGAACCCCCACCAGCCAAGCAGGTGTTCAGCTTTTCTATCACAGTAAAAAAAAAAAAAAAGCAAGAAAGGTCATTCGGACAGCACACAGGCGAGGTCATTCATTTCATGTGCCATGATATTTCTCATCATAAAGCCCCTCTTCTTTTTTTCCTAAATTTGATCCTATTGGACATGAGTTTCCTCTTGTGAGTTTTCCTCTCTTCTCTGAAGCCCCGGTCCTGTAATCCAATCTCATTAGCCCTATGAATGGAAGTCTCTCTGTGTGAATCCATTAAGAAGGCTTCCCTGTGGCTCCCTCTCTGTAATCTCTCTAACCCTGTGGGATTAATCACCCACAGAGAACAGAAATCGATCCATTTAATCACTAAAAGATGTGACAAAAAACCCTGTAACTCGGGGATATGGTGGAAAATTATTGGCCAATTGAAATTCATTGGAGAGAGAGAGAAGAGAAACCGAGAGAGGGGGAATAAGACTTATAGAAAACAGTTCTTTGTAGCACCTTAATGAGACAATCCTTTCAGTTATTTGTGCTGTGTATTTGTGTAGAGAGGAGGCTTTTTATTTGCCCAGGAAACAGCAGTATAGAAAGGAATATACAAAACTAATCAATGATTAAGAATAAAAAAAGCTCAGGTAATGAGTTTGACCAAGACAATCCCATCTTTTTCTTACATCAGTACATCATGTTACTTTGTTTTTACACCTGCATCTTCAGCAGAGGTGTGAATTTGAGAAACGAGGCCGCCGTCCGCTGAGAAGCATTGCAACGTTTAAGGTTTGATGATGCCTTCATGAGCCCATAATGAGAAGGAATGGGGGTCGACCGGCGACGTTAACCCACTAATAAAATCTGCCTCCCTTTAAAGGGTGTTAGAAAACCACAATTACCCCCCTGACATTTTTCTACTGCATGATTTATGAACTGAATATTGCATCTCCCTCTCTAACCCTTATTCTAGCTGTGGAGTAATAAAGGGAAGTTAAGGGGCAGTATTGACCGGCCTAAAAGTAGTCTTTGATTTGCCACAGACCCGCGGATGAACGGAGGAGAGGAGAGAAGAAAAGAGGAGAGGAAAAAGTGAGGAGAGCTCAGCTATTGATGAGTTTTTCTCTCCCACGGCCCTGCACCATGCAGCCGCTGGCCGTCTGGACACCCGCCACGTGTGAACAAGCTTTCAGCTCACATCATCTTCTCCACTTCCACCTATAATTGGCCATATGTGTCACCAGCGCCCTGCTGCCACTGCTGCTGCTGCTGCTGGAGGGAAGGAAAAGGAGATCACAGCGTTGACAAGGTGATTGTTGGATGGCGCTTGCTTTGACATGTCAGGTAGGCCTTATCTTAGCAAACACTTCTGAACCCCTGAGCCCTTATATGTCTTAAACTAGCAGCACAGTCACCAGAGTAAAATGTTGCCAGTGTTTGTGTTCTGTGTACAACAGATACTTTAAATGTGCATGTTTTCATACTATTAACACTTATACAATACGTGGCATATCATGTTCAGATTACATTACCAGATGTGCCTGTGCCATCTAAATCTAAAGCTGGCACACTCAACAATATATAATAATATCTCATTATTTCTTACAGTATTACATTTAATTGGAATAAATAGGCTTATAGAGAGACTTTGAATCACTTGTAAAGAAAGTTCAAAGTTTAAGTTTGCTGCCTTTACACTCTTCAGTCGGTGGCCAGTCACAGATCATTACAGAAAGCGACAGTAGCTGGCTGGCTCAGGCCTGGAGATTTGATTTAAAATGCAAATGTGTCAAAACAAAGCTCTCTGAACAAGTTTTTTAGGAGGCCATGCATCGAGAAAGAGGAACAATCAAGGGTAGTCAGAAAAGAGCCTCTAAACCAAAACTGACTGCTCCAGCGCGGCCCATGATGCCCCCACGGGCATGATGCTGCTGTAACTGTTACAGATCTATCAGCAATAGACGAATGTGCAGATGTTTATGAGTAGACCATTGCAGTCAGCTGCTGTAACTGTTGTGCTGTAATGTTATTGGGGAATTTTTGAAACATAGAATGAAGAAACAAAGTTGCGGCTCTCCTCCTCTCTAAATAATGATCACTTTTTGCTTTGCTTCTTGCACATCTTTTATCCCAGAGGCCCGCCTAAATTCACATTTCTTGCCACGAGTTGACTTTTTATGTCAGGAGGTGGAGGGGATGGTGGTGGTGTGACAGCTAGGCGTGATAGCTGCCAAACTAGAAACCACTGTTCAAGGCAGAATTTCAACATTTGAAAGCACCCAACCACATCAGGACATTTTCCAGCTGGGTAATGGCGATGATCTTTTCCTAACCCTTCCAGGTTGGTTTTGTGCTTAAACCTAACCAGACCATAAGCACAGCATTGTCACAACATAAAATTAAACATAAAGGAGTGTAAATTAATTCTGGCTATTGGGTTAGTAATACCCTGTTGTGTAATGACAGTCTCCCTGACTATAACAGCTCTTTAACTGCTCTGGCAGTAAAGGTAGTTGTTAGGATACAGCAGAGAAAAAACGCTGAGGGTTTAAACTTTAAGCACTTGTCCTTCACATGTAGTGCAGACATAATGAGATATTTATACCGTCTCAAGAGGATATTTCTAGTTGCTCCGCTGTGGACAGAAAGTGTACAGCAGATCATCATGAGGCCAACCACTAAATAAGCTGAATACCTAATGCCCCAAAGCGGCTCATGGCATGTGGCATTCACAGAGCATTCATTAACCTTTATTGCTGCTGTAGCAGTTATCTGCATTAAGCAAGGCTGTTAGGTACTGTGTTCAGACAGGTAATCAGACAGATATCATCGGATAGAGAAACCCAGCTCAAACAAACCCAAAACACAAGTCAATTGCAGGCGGTATGTGCAATCAATGGCTGTCCTGACTTTAACTTTTAGTCTCTGAAATTCATTGTCAGTGAAATTGGCAGTGAGTCACACCAGAGAGGGAGAGGGGGGAAAAGGTCAGAGATTGGATAAGGGTTCGTCCCTCTTCCCTCATCTAAATGGCAAATGTCACACCAGCCAGCAGAGAGGCCGCCGCAGAGTGCTAAGAGGAGGGTGAGTGGAGGGGCGGAGAGCAAGGGGAGGGAGGGGAGGAGAAGTTTGGTAAGTGGGGAGGATGGGAAATGCTGCTGAGATGCTAGTAGGCAGATGCTAAGTGGCGAGCAGTGATAGTGATGGTGCCAAGCAAGGATAGCAGAGCAGCCAGCCAGAGGCAGCCAGGGGTTTTGCCACAGGGGGAGTTGAGAGGCAAAATACATGAGAAGCAATGACATGCACATACAGAAGGCTGAATGCACCTTCCCTGAGGAGGAACAATGATTTCATCCATCCAATGTGCATTTAGACAATGCTCAGGCTTTAGGGTTGTCAAAATGATTGATTTTCTATAATTATCTTTGGTACTGAAGTAAGATAAAGTGATAATTTTGTCAGAGGTATGGATAACAATAAACATGGTTTGTTTGTTTGTTCGTTTGTTTGTTTGTTTGTTAGTAGTTATATGACTGGATAGAAGTCAGTGCAGATGTTCTTTAAAATGATGTTGTTTTCTTTCCTTCTCGCCTCTCACACAGTTTACATCACAAACTAAGAATTGTGATTGTGCATAATCATTTGTGGTTAGACTACCCATTTGAAACATATCTTTCAAAATAAAACAAACCCCAGTTATTTCCTTCCTCTTGCTGCAATCTTCAATTCAGATCACCTTTATTTTCAGATTACTTAGAGAGCAAAAACACAAACCGACGTGGGCAAGATTACAGGTTCTACATGACAAACTAAAAGGAGAACAAACACTCAGGCGAGCGGAGCATTTGATGCTTTGACACTGTTTATTTGTGCCATCACTAGCCTATAATCACAGAGTGCACAGGGTGAGGAGGTGTGTTTTGTGCCATAGCAACACACTGACACACGAGACAGGCCTGTGCTATGAGGAATGTTGTGATGTCATGTTTGTTCTCCAACATCTTGTCCCTCACCGCTTCTAATCTAGTGATTATCTAATAACCAGCTGCTGCCATGCATCGTGGCGACCACATAAGTTACCCATGTTAATGAGACATTTCGCTGAAGGATATTAAGATTGTATCTTCACCTTCTGACACAAGATGTCAACGACACAGTGTGTGATGAGCTGCTGTGTACAGTGTCTAATTGTGGGATGCTGGTATCCTGATGGCTCATCTATTTGAAGAACATTTCACGTACTCATGTGGTTGCCACCTCATTTTCCTCTCCTTATTTCTGTCTCGTTTCTTTAAACTTAACACAGTGTATCAAAGGCTTTGTCGCTTCTGTGAAAGTATGTGTATGGCTATATGTTGTTTTTAAAAAAACAATAAACTACACACACTTCTGACCTTCTGATCATGATTCAAATGGAACAAAACAGTCTCAACACTTCTTTGTGACTCCAGCATCTTTAGATGTAATGCTTAAGTTTGTTGACTGGATGACTCTCAGTTTGTCACCTATTGCGAGCGGAAAAGAAACCATACCTCACTAAAATGACATATTTATTAATTTGTTTATTAATTCACATACAGGATATGCAATCTGCTGCCCAGTGAGTAAACATCCACAGATGAAACACTGAACAATAAGGTTGGGCCCATTTAAACATTTTCAAATCATGAGGTTTCCTGCCAATTTTCACCACCGGCTGTGGTGTGACTCAGCTGCTCCTAAGAGGAACGTCATGAGAACCCTTGAATAACAGCGGCACTACAGTCCATCACGTCAGCTGTGACGCATCATGTTCTTATTTCTCACAACAAACATTCAACTTAAATGGAGCGACGCCACCACCCCAGCATCCACCTGTAGGCTCCAACTGGGTGGGGGGTTCAAGATGTTTTGCTCATCACTCCCCAATATCTGTGGAAACATATCTGTGGGGAGTGATGAGGTCGGCACCTAGATGCTCTAACTCCAACTATGTTTTGCTGTTCTAATAAACATTTCAAACGTGAGTTGTCTGACTGAACTTTTCTTAACATCAAGTTTAACATCAAAATAATTCACAAAATAGGGCTATAACATAACAAGACATAAGCACCACATCACCTGTGGAGCTACCTACCCAACCTTTCTGAACAAGTATTCCTGCTTTTGTTTTGCATCAGCAGCGAGTGTGTTTCTCCCATATTGCATAAATGATGATGAGTCAGTGTCTGTTCTGCAAGCCCAAATTTACTCTGCAACCCTTGAACGATGATGAATGTTCTGATGTTTTTCTGACATGAAGATGGAGGATTTAAAGCTCTCAATTTTTTCTAATGTACAGGAACTGATATTTTGGTTTAAAAACTGGATATTTGCCCCTTTTCACCCCCTCTCAGTTTCTCTGCAAGCAAACAGCACCTGAGTGTCCAGCGGCGTCAGAAGCCGAACCAGGCCGAGACATCGGGGAGGCCGAACGTGGTGGCTTCGACCCCCTTCTAAAGGAATGGCAGAGGAGGACACTGCCGCCGTGTCTGGCCTCAGGACTTAGTGAGACACATGGGACCTCTGGAGACAGGCCACCATCTGGTGTCTGTCAGTGAATTAGCTTGACACCATGATGAGAAACACAGAGGCTTTACAATACGTCTGCCTCGCTTTCTGTCTCTTTGCGTCAATGACTCACAAAGACTGGCAACTGCCACCAGCCCTCCCTCCACTCCCTCTCTTAAACCGCCCTCCCTGTTCTCACTCCTCATCTCTCTGTATATCTGAGTCTGGTCTGAAGATAGACGAGAATCTGCTGTGGGATTATGTACTGTGAGCTGCTAATAATGTTGAAGAGCCTCCTGGGCTCCTACTCCCGCAGCAGCGGTGCAATAAAGCCAGGAGCTGGGAAATACATGGCTATTTAATGGAAACCGAAGCTTCTGAGCTGCCGTGCTATATTTACAGGTAGCCTTTCTGCCTCAGCTTTTCGCATCCTGCACTTGTCTGCCGCGCCTGCACGCCCGTCAGCCACCTTGGAGGAGACCTGGCATCTGCTGTTCCCAGTGACTCCCTTGCAGCCTCCCACGCCACTGCCACAAACACACGCTCTGCTTGCATAGGCAATAAAGCAAGGAGACTGGTGCGGGTGCAGTCATTGTGACTGCTGTTAAAAGTGACACTTGGTTGTGCAGCAAAAAAACAGGTGACAAAGAATGAAAATTATAGTGTTATTCACAAAACATAGAGAAAAGGGCAGAATAAATGCTCTCTTCATCACAGTTTTCTGTTTGTTGTGCTTCTGCCCAGTTCCCCAACTATTCAAATCTTGCCATTTAGTTTGTACCATCTGTCTCACACCGATGTCAGAATGCGTATGACACAACGGGGCCACTGTTTTGTTGTCTTGTTCTATTTATTCCTCGATAATGAGAAATCAGCAGAGGGACTGGCATGGTGCTTGCTGCCACACATATTCACCCATGAAACTCTTCCTAGGCCATATGGCTTGTCTACAGGGGGGTACTTGACTCTTCTGACTCTGTGGCACCACAAGCACAGATCTTGATCTCTCTTCTTCAGAGGGATGTCATGAATCCACACTTCTATGCATCCTGGTTGAAAGAGAGTAACTTTTTTGGAGTGTCTCCACTGGGCACTCATCTCCCTGCAAGTGTTTTTACAGTAATTGACAGGTGGCTTGATTGTCAAAAAGCAGCAGCGGCAACAAATTTGGAGAGAAAACATCCTGGACAAATGATGGCGACCATGGGGACATGCTGTGGGATTTAAGCTGTCATAATTGTCCTTCCTCTTTGTGGGACACTTTGTTCACATGCGGTAATCCCTACTTTAGCCTTGTGTGTGTTCAGTGTGTCACATCTCCAAAAGAGAAGACAGCACCGTGTGACTAATTACACACTCTTGGAGTGTTTGAAGGGGCGCAGATTGAGGATGGCATGCATGCAATGTTTAATTCAACATCCCGGCATGAAGACTTTTAAATCTAGTGTCGGCCCAGCTCTGCAGCAGCGGGCTCTGGCACAGACAAAATTTACTTGTAATCCCCAGTGTCAGAAACAATAATGCATTCTCTCCCACAGTGCAGTACAGGAGTTTGAAAGTGCTGTAGAGGAGGTAAAGCACACTCCAGTGTGCTGTAGTTACGACACGTTTTAACCAAAAATTCAACAAATAAATGTCGATAACACAGTTAGCAGCAAAGCAGCAGTGATGCATCTCGCTGATTGATCTCACCCACTTGGGGTTTTTTTTTTTAGGGTGAAAATCAGTCCAAGACACCTAAAGGTGACAGAGGTCAGTAATTGAGAACGATTACACAAACCTTTTGTCATGCTTGCTGCATCCATTCCCTGCTTTTTCTCTGGTTTCCATCTCTCAGTCCATCAGTTTCATATCATGTTCACATTACATGTATATTTAATCGGGACATTTTCCAGCTGTGGTAGTGGCGACAGGCCCAGGTAAGCCAAAACATGATCTTTTCCTAACCCTACAAGTTTTTAGTTTTTGTGACTTAATCTGGATCGCTGATGGTTTATAGGGTTTCAGTGTAAATGACGGTGGTTTCATTATTCTATATCCATTACATTGTGCAAAACATTTACTTCATGACGACACGTGGAAGCAGACAACTTGTCTATTGCCAGTTTGATGACAATTTTAACATCACTGCAGCTTTTTTCTTTTTAAAGCTGTTGCAAATAAAGTAATTTTGGGGGCACAATCGCAATTCACAATTCTGGTATACTGGTTTCTGATTTATCAATTTAATTAAGTCTTGAAAATGGGCTGTGGTGACCACGAGAGCGTTAATTGACCATGTAATCCAGCCCCTGTAAAATGTGCCAGAAATAAAACAACTTTATTTTTTGCAGCCTTGAGCCAGGAAAAGACAGCAGAGAGAAAAATGAAGGAATATTGAACGAGATGAGAGATGAGACCCCAGATCAGTGGAAAACATCCAACCAGCTGTATAGCCAGGAACTAGGACTTACCTCCTTTTTGTTTTTACCACAATCCTTTCTAAACATCCAGGTGGGCTAAAAGTCAGAACCATTAGAGTAGATTTATGTTAATTAATCGCTACCTGAACATTATGCCTACTACATGTTCTACATCCTACGGTATTAACATCTTTCTTCACTGGGTTTTGTGTTACAGGAGATATGTAATGTATCTCTAATCCAACTCCATTCCCCATGTTAACACTAATTTCAAAATATGGCCATGAGCCAAACTTGTTTATAATTGCTCTATGCAAACATCCATTCATCCACATAGAGGGATAAGAAATCAGTTTGACAGCGTGAACATGGCTAGACATGCAAAGAACAAAACAAAAGCAATATGCATACAATTATTCTTCATATCAATGCTCAACCATTCGTGAAGTATGTAGGAGAAGAAAAAAAACAAGTTGTTTTTTAGCTTAACGTACATTCATTCCACCCTCTCACATCTGGAGTCCAAATCCCAGCAGGTAGCCACCTCAGGCGCAGACATGCTGAGCAGCACGTCCCAGCAAGACCAATACCATCACAAACAACGAGTGAGGCCCCATGGAGCACACATGTGGAGAGAAGGTCACCGACCGTGCTGAACCAGCCGACACAAACAGCATCATCCTCCCTGTCTGAGACCACATCTTGGACAGCCCCCCCTGGTTCAGATTCTGGACGTCCCCTCGTCCCTCTGTGCCTGTCGGGGTAAATTACTGTCATCCCAGCACTGTGGAGCTTTACGCATAGCCTATTAAAATGTATGGAGACATTTAAGTCAGATGAAATCTATTTTTCTAACATGGCTTGAGAGCACGCATCCATATGTCTTCCATGCTTATAAGCAGTGTTTTTCTTGGATTTCATATGTTAATCCTGATTATCTCAGATGTTCTTGTGGGAAGCTTACAACACCACTCAGACACATCTCAAGGCTCGATGATTTCAAGTGTGACTCAGTATCCTCAAGCATAGAAGAAGCCGTTGGCATTAAGTCATTATAGCTTTGAAACACACTGAAACCTGGAACTTTCATTTTTTTCATACGATAAACACGTTCCCTTTAGTATCATGAAAATGGATGAACTCAGAATTGTATTTAAATGATGGTCTTAATGTGTCCAGTTTGTGAATCTCTCACATTACAGAGAACTGAAGATAGAATTTGGAAAGTACTACTGGACCTACCACATTGGGTCGGGAGGACGTCCTCCATTGGAGCACCATTTTTGTTTTTGCCAACATATTGGTATGAAAACTAGAATTACCGCCTCAGGGTCGTATGCCTCCGTGCACCAGTCAAGTTGAGCTGTTCCTGAGCTTTGGCACTGAATAACGGCCAGAATGTTTTAAGTATAATATTATGATGTCAATGTGAAGTTGACCTTTGACCTTTTAGATTTGAAATGTCATAACTTGATAATTTGATCTGATTAGATATTTGGATCATAATTATCATATGAATTGTTGAGTTATGGCCAAAGAATGTGTTGTGTGTGGTCATAGTGACCTTTGACCACGAAAATCTAATCAGTTCATCCTTCCAAGTGGATATTTACTCAAGGCATTCCTAAAAAATGGGTTCAAAAATCAAGTACATTAAATTGATAAAAGAGATCCCGTCCTAAGGAAGATAACCGGAGCCTCTGCCCAACACCACCACCACACACAGAGTGCCCTTTCCCCTCTTACCTGTCTTGGCCTGTTCAAGCATTTTCATCAAAATTTCAAAATATTCAAACAACCTCTGCCTTTAAGGACAAACCATCCCTAGTTATTGGAGTGTTTTTTTTAACTATATCTTCCTTGGGGAGTTCTTGACTTCTTCACGAAGATGGAGGTGTTTTCATCTTTTGTAATGATGATTCAACTGCAAGAGCTTCAAGCCCACCCAAGCCTTGGAGATTCTCCAATTGCGAGGATCTAACAGCATCTATGCAAAAAAAAAATAAAAGGTCCATAAGTCCAGAACATGGACTTAGTTCTTGATCCCCTGACTGAAATAACTCACCCCATCATTCAACCTCACTATACACATTTCAGCTTTGTACCTCATTCATGTGCTATTCAGTCCCCGTACTGACATCGCTATGTGAGCATGTCAGCATGTGGGCAAGTATATGTGTTTTTGATTCAGCACTGAGCTCATCTAAGCAGGTGCTAAGGAAACATCAAAGGTGTTGTGGGTACGCTCAACCCACATGCACTCCTGAAAATCTCAGCAGATTCGTCTTGTAGGCAACGCACAGACTTGACCAGCTGCCAGTTTGTTTTTTATCAAAAGAGGTTAAACTCTGAGGTCAGTTGTATTCTTATTGCCAAATGCAAATGTGAAAAAAGCCCCTCTCGTTCCAAGGTGCACGCTTATAACAAAGTGTCAGGATCCTGCAGCAAAGAGATGAATATCCCACTCAAACATAAACCACGCTGATGTGTGAATGTACACCCAATCAACCGGCCCCCCTTTCTCCCTCAGCCGTGTGAGACAGGTGCTGCTGCGTGCCGTGCAGTGGGACTGAGTGGCATTTTAAACTGAACTCACCGTTCTTACCTGCACCTGCATTGTGTCTCCAGAGCAACTGCTTTCCCATTTAGCGCCTGACAATATCCAAGCTTTCTATTCATTTCCCGTCTTTCAGGCAGGAGGAAATGAATCACAGGGCTGTCAAGGAGAGGCACAGGAGCAATAACAGGAGTGTGAGAGAAAAGAAACTTTGATATGTGAGGTTTACTCACTCTTTATTCCTTACGGACCCTTGGGGTATGTTATGGGACATCACACTGCTAGACTCAGGCTGCTAAAGCTAACAGACCTGCAGGTGTAATTTCATCTGCCCATCTTTTTCTTCCCTGCCTCCCACTTTCTGTTCCTGGCATCCTCTGCCTCTCGTTTTCTTTCACACAGGCTGCCTGACTGTCTGTCTGATGTCACTTTCGTTTAAAGTGGAAATAAATGCCATCTATTCTCATTTCAGGGTTTTTAAGAAAATACTATCAGACAGAAATTACCTTAATAATCAGAATACAATTATCTCTACAAATCTAAATCACACGTTCAGGCCGAAGCACACACCAGTAAACAATGATCATTTGTTGATATATTTACACTCACATATACACATAATAACGTGTAATTCAAATGCAAAGTAGAAAGTACTATGTTTCAGAAGAAATTAGAAATTAAAGATGTTATTGACAACAACAATCAGCAACTAAATGTGGCTTTCCATCTCCCCCTTCCATTGCATTCTCGTCACAACACCGCTGTCGTTCGAATCGTCTGCCCCCTCTAGTGGTTGCCAGTTTGCTGCACTAGCTAACGTTCCAGATATCACGAGATACCAACGGCATTATACTTTTGGCTCACAAACCTTGTTAGAAGCTGGAACCAGCCACCAGAAACAAACAGAGATAAACAAAACAATATTTTTTCGGACCCAACAAACATTGTAAAATTATTAATTCACAATCATGATAATGTTTTTAAGTACAGGAGTTTATTCTGCACCTTTCTGCAAGCTCTGTAAATGTATTATTTAAAAAAAAAAAACGATTTGTCTACATGAAAATGTCACTATGACCTTTAAGTGTAGTATATGAGGTATTATGTCATGAGTTAGCATGAATTTTGACCTGTTGGTGGGACTAGATGAGAAATAGAAGTATCATAATAGGATTCTTCCTCCGGGAACCGTAGATGATTGCACGAAATTTCATGACAATCCATCAAATAATTTTTTAAGATATTTCACTCTGTATCAAAGTGTTGGACCGACCGCAGAGCAACATTTGCTTCTGTGGCTGAAAAGACAACACATGGACAAAAGGACTTGGAAGGTGGAAGAAGTTAAAAAAGCAGCACTGCACAATTGTGATTAATTAGCTGCCCATCACAAGGGTGAAGATAGTAGGGACTGAGAGATTGCCTATTAGACCTGAATAGGGAAGATGGAGCTGGAGCCAAGTAAAGTGTCTGAGGCTGACGGCAGAGGACAGTTCACACCAATGTATCTCCGTTGTTAAACATCAGCTCGAGTCTGCAGCAGCGTCCCGTCCTTCAATACTACCTGACTCTTCTAACATGAAAATACTTCCTTTGGTAGATGTGAGGAAAGCTTTGTTGATTATACATACACGTAATAACCTGATTATAACCAAAACTCTCATACAAATATACATTCATCATATTTATTAACAGTGTATGGGTCTGATAACATTTGAATAAATGTTTTTGTTTGACTTCCTGTAAAGACTGAAAGCTGCTCGAAAAATTGTCCGACTAAACTACAGCTTTTAGTCTCTGCCCGCTGCTGCTGCCACCTGCTCTCGGCCACTTTCCAGGCGAGGTGCAGCTCATCACGATCAAGCCTGGTATCACTCCAGGAGGAGGAGGTAACCTGGATGTTTTCCTTTCCAGGAGTGAAAACGATTGGATCCACAGTCAGAGAAACCTGTAGGCTCATGGATTGAATATACAATATGACTTTAAATGTGTCCTATAATGTATCTCAATTTGTTGGATATATAGATGTTTTTATGATGTTCATTTAGAGCTGATGTTTAACTCTTTCTGTATCTCTAATGAAAAATGAATAGAATTTTAACAATCCGCAAGGTACTTGAAAGATACTAAGAACAAAAAACGTAGTAAAATGTATATCACGTATGAGACGTGGTGGTTCTTGTCACTTCATTTAAAGTAATTTGATTGGCTGTAGCTTCTGACACTGGTTGTTTTTTTGTTTGCTGAAGGCTTCTTTGGTTGTTGTTTTTTCTCTCAACCTAACTCAACCATCAGATGTGTTAAGACAAGAAAACTACCTGGTTAGGTTGAGGAAAACAGTGCAGTTTGGGTTAAAATAACTGTTACTTCTGTAACTTCAGTTACAAGCGTACCAAGATTACGACCTTAGGTACATGACGTAACTTTACGACATTAGTGAGTTAAACTATCTCAGTGATGACTTCTGGTTTCAAGACATGAACAAAGCTCTTGAATAAAAAGTCCTCCGTTGTTTCACCCGACCATCCATTCCCAACCTCCTCCCTATACAGACATTTTGCTCTTTATACTACTTCTCCTCACTTCCTCCTTTGCAGCTGTGTCGATTGTTGATCCTGAAGAAGGCCTGCGGGCTGAAACATCATCTGAATTAAAGAGAAAATGCATATGGATCCAGAGTGTGCGACACTTTATTCTTCCTCCCATGACTCTGCCATGCAACACCCTGGTCTTGTCACCCTTCTCTCTTTGTATAAATATTTCAGTAGAGTGGCTTTTTTTATAGTTGTTTGGATATAGTAAAGCATAAACATGCAGTATTTAGATTTTTCTTTTTCTCAGCAAAGGACACACCTAACTGCCTATAAATAAAATGGCTCTGAAATTTTTCAATAACAACAATTAAATTACAGTAAACATTTAAGATGTATTATTTCTATATATATAATATCTATTTTCCAACCATTCTATTTCATTCTCTTTAAATTTAGTCCGTACATTCAAAGATCTCCAACAATGTCATGCCCACAGCATAGTGGCAACACATTGCACATTGTTCTTTCTCTCCTATGACAACGTGTTGGTGTGAGTTTTATTATGGAGCCTGGTGCTTCACTTTCTCAAGCTCTCACCACTGAGAGGAAACTGATATTTTAAGGTCTGCCATCTGCACAGGTGCCAAAACAGCCTGGGAGTTCTACTGGATCAATCTGAGATTATTCCCCTGGTTCCTTAGGGCTGAAAAGATGGCCCGTCACGCACACCCACTCACTCACACACACACACACCGGCACACACACAAACACTTAATGATTTTTCTAAAGTGAACAAAACAATTAAGTAAAGCCTGCAGCATCAAAGTCCTTCAGTTAAAGCTCAGCGGCCTTTAGGGAGGTGTTGTTGAGACTGAGGACAATAAGAGAAATCAAAAGGTAAGTGAGTTAAAAGGCACTGCATATTTATTCTCTAGCCTCAGGCGTTTGTGTAGAGGTTACCTCTGAGGGATCTCCTCATGTACTTTGTCGAACACCTTTGTTCTCCAGCAGAGACACAAGCTGTAATAGAGGCTAAAGACCAGTGAAACTTCTCACTATCACTCATCGTCGAAAGAGAGAGTTTTTCAGTACCATGATAAAAGTTTTGTTAGGCAATACTTAAGTTTCTAGATCCTATTTGTCTAAATTTCTCTGTTACGAAAGGTTTCCTGAGAAAAGGCGGTTTAAATATGTCACTAGTAGATGTTGTGAAATTGGTTTATGGTACATTTGGTGAGAAGTTGAGCAAAAATATGCAATTATTTAGAGGAACAGATGGAGCACAGAGACCACTTATCCACTTATGAGTCCACAGGAGTTTAAATTATTTTACCAAACTAACAACTTTTTGTATATTCAGTCTTAGCTTGTTGCTTTTTATCAGAAAATCAGATACATTTGGTATCTGAAGCTGCTACTTTTGGACAATCTCAACTACAGTAACTGCTGTATGTTATGGCATAACAGGGACCTCTATTTATTTATTGCATTCCTTCAGATGCAGAACATCTACTCTCATCTATAAATGATCACTTATAACAATAGCAATGGCTGCCTCTCCCTATTTGTCTCCCACTGCTTCTCTTCCTCCTGGAAACACCTTGCTGAAATTTCTTGCAGTAATACTCAAGTGAAAAATGGCTGAAGCTACAGGAAAGTAGAGAAACTGATGTCAAAAATAAGATGTTTTTCATGGGAACCCAGCCAGTGTACTCGACTGGTCTGGCTTCAAATCCCTCACCATGTCTGCGACAGCTTCATCCTGCAGGTCTTGGAGAGAAATGCACACAGACAAAAATGAGCCACCACAGTGCCAGGCTCGTCACATTGTTGATGATGGTTGAAAACAGTAATATTACATATATTTAGTTCAAACCAAATATGCAACAATTAATATGTATGAACACTGCCCAACTATGATTTTTCTGTCTACTTGCTAAGTCGACCCTGGCCATTGCAGTCATTTGTTGATGACAAAGAAGGTGATTACACTACCAAGGAGATCCAAAATAATGGAGTCATCCCTCACTTTTCAAGGGTGAATGAATGTTTTATTTACACATGGTATGACATTAATTAATACTGTCATTTTTGGGCAATAACAAGAAAAAAACATGAACATATATATTTAAAATGATGACATTATTGCAGAGTATCCCACCAACATAACATGCATGCAGACATGAAGAAGACTAGAAATGTGCTTTTGACAAAACACGTTTTAATTTACTTGAATTGACTCAATTCATTGCGCTCAGCATCACAGTGGGGACATAAAAGTTTATTTACAGCATATTTATTATACTTCAGATGAATCCCAGAGCCAACATTGGCCCAAAGCTACCCTTAGTGCTGCTAACTGCAGCTGATACTCAGGTCAAATATACCAAAGTCTGCACCAGCAAATCCTGCCAGCAGTACAGCATGATTGAAACGATGATGGCACGGAAAGGCTGTTGGATTCCCATGCTTGCATTTCTTGGACTGATCCCCATTTTGCATATTTCAGTTGAAAACAGTGTGGTGGAAAAAAAAGAGAAAAAGGCTTATGCACCTGCTTGCTCACCAAATAAACTTATAATAAATAATAAAAAACACTGAAAGACAGATAAAGTGGACACATCAAAGGCAGGACAGACAGAAAGAAATATAAAAAAAAATGCAAGAGACAACAAAATGTCATACTTGATACTAGTAATAGCGGAAAAACAATATTATCTAAGACAGCACAATAAAACGGCAATAAAGGCAGGTTACAGCTGGCTTAACACCCACAATAATGAAATATCCAATCTGAGCTCAGATTTTGGAGAAAAAACATTAATTTTTCTTTGGTTTCTGCTCTTCTGTGAGATCATCTTTTCTGGACAACTTACAGGTTCAGGAAAACTATAGTAATTTTAAAAAAAACATGTTTGTTAAACCTCTAACATTAAATGATAATGTGTTCTTGTTTCTAATTATGCATAATAGTACTGCACATTTGTTTGTTGAGTCAGATTTGCTTTTTGCCAGCACTTCTTGGACTGATCTACTACATTTTCAACCTTTGCCTGTGTTAAAACAATATTTTTCTGCTTTTCTCTCTCCATATGGAAATTAATTTCTCAGAGAGTGGGACAGCGTGTTTGGATTCTGGGGGTTTGAAATGCTTGAGAGCCACCTGATTACTGCTGACTGGGAACATTAGTGGATCAATGGTCCTGACTGGTCATGTTGGTGTCTGATGGATGGTTTGTCACTTGTGTTTTGCCCATTAACTCAATAGACGGAAACTATTCTTGTCTCGTGGATTCAATTCAAATTCTGTGCATGACGTGTGTATACCAAGGGAGATTGTTTTCCTCTCTGCTTAATTGTGAATCAAAGACCATCTTCTTGCCCATTGTGTGACAGGTCATAGGTCAAACTAGAAATAACAACTCCCCATGTGTGCACAGCACGAAACTTGGACCATCACTGACCACATTTCAGAGCAGAATGAGACAACATGTTTGGGGTATTTGTGACATTTCCACAAGTGGAGAGCCCAGATAGGACCAGGAGGATAGTTGGGCTGAATGTGTTGATTGTCTCATGTAACCATCAGTACAAAGAAGTACAAATCATTCAAAAACTAAACCAAGTCAACCCAGACAGGACAGCAGATGAAACATGAAGAACAAACACAGCTCAAACAGCAACAGACAGTCAGAAAGAGGAAAAACATTAAATACACAGGAGGCTAATTAAGGACAGGTGAAACTAATCAGGATAATCACAAGGGAGGGAATGCAAGACAAGACAGGAAGTAACACCACATGACACATGAGGATGAACTGTACAAAATAAAACAGGAAACAATAAAACACTGAACCCAACATCTTGACAACATAAGTCACATTAACCTCCCTAAATAATTGCTCAGGATGGGCCTAAAGCAAGAATGCATGCTCAGTGTTGATTATAGTCTATTCCAGCAGATGTACTCCACTAACTGCTTTCTGAAGTCTGATTGGTTTTGGGTTGAAGAATCCTAAGATGGAGTGTTTTCACGTGGGCACACACTGGTAGAGACCTGTGTTAGTAGAGTTCAAGATGTCAGTATTGATGTCACCTTATAAACTGTACCGTTTGCTTCACAGGTCATTAGCAAGAATGAGCCTTTGACCTTAAGGTTGGTTCTCTGGACTGTGTGTGCATCAATGCTGTGTGTGTGTGTCTGCAAATGTGCTGCATGTTTGAATGCAGATAAATGTCTTTTCTGTCAGACGGCTTTTACGGTCTCCAATTAATCAAAATTAATTCAATTGTTCATCAAAATAGTGTGTTATAGTACCTCTGCTGTACCTTTTACTACTATGTTATGAAATAGTGTGCATGTATTTGTTTTGCCAATGGCTGTAACATCATCTCAGTCTTATCATTAGAAACATGTGAGCAAAGATATATGTCTAATGACTCTTTAATGCAGAAAAAAAGAGCAGTTTCTGACTATGAATAAACTCACTGTGAAATCATTGTTAGCAAGCAATTATTTCTGAGTTCTGTGATTTTTTTTTTGTTCACACGGTGGGAGTCTTTTTCTCCAATATTTTATGGTCATTCCTGAATGTTTCCTGTTATTGATTGTGACCATGCAAGTAACACTTTGCAGCATCCTCTAAAACTAGGTATGCTCAGGATCGATAGACTGACCACAAAAAGCCTTTACTGCTCAGGCGTCCCCCACCTGTGGCTAAGATGGACCGAGTTAACCCGTGTTCAGATGGAATGCATAAATCCTGTATTTGGACTCGGAGCTAAAAATGGAACAGCCAAAAACAATCCCAATTTTACATCTCTTGTATATGAGCCAGTGAAAAAACCCTCAATCTGGCTCGAGAGCCTGTGCCTCACTCTCTCAATGACAAATGACCTTGACACATAAGAAGCGTAAGTACAGATAGACCCACTCACTTCATCAAAGACACAAAAGAGAAAGGGTTAAAGAGAAAGAAAATAACCATGGAAACACAGAGAGAAAAAAGCCATCCATTGCTTTGTGCCCTTTTAAACTGTCAAGTAATGATTTAGGGTGAGGTGCAGTGTGGGGCACACTCCCTTACAGCTAGGCCCCATCGCCTTGGAAAGAGGCAAAATAAGACAGCAGGGGAAGCAGGAGGAGGGCGCAGTAGAGGGCTTGTGGGGAGAGTGTGGGAACGTAACGGAAAAAAATAAATCCATATCTGTGCCTGGATGCGTCTGTCCGGCCCGTCACTCTGAATTCATCGTCAGTCAAAGGCAAAATGTCACACCTTTCATCTGTTCACCCTGAGCTGTAGACTTTTAATTGCACAGGCGGAACATAGTTTTATCGAAGCGAGGCTGCGGCAGCGATGGGAGCACAGTTTACCCGGAGCAGGAGGGCCAGGTGAGGGGCGATGGCACCCAGCAATAAGACAAGAAAGCAATAACTCTGATAAATGATGCCAAGACACACAGATACTTAGACCCCCACCTCCACCACCACCACCTACTCTCCCCTCTCAAGCACACCTCTCCAGTACCAGCTGCACCCCTCACCCTCCCTAACACATACCATCCCTCCATCTCCTCTCCAGAGGACTGGACAGCTCTTATTGAGCACTCGTGTGTTTACAGATCAACGCTTCCCATCGGGTTTTGGATCAATGGGATTATATTTCTTATAAAGCAGGACGGAGCAGAGGAAGGTGGGGGCGGCGGGAAGGGCTGCACAGGGTCGTGGGTGTGTGTGTGTGAAAGGCAGAGGATCGAGCCGTCACAGAGGCTGCACGAGGGCTGTTGGAGGATGTGATGACAGAGTGACAATTTGGGGAAAGAGAGGGGTTGGGAGTGGGTAGAGCGGGGGGGTTTGAACAGAAGAAAAGCCAATGCCTACAGATGGGATGGAGGGTGGGGAGCTTTATTGATCTCCTGTCTGTCTTCTCTTCAGAAGATCAGTGGCAAACAGAGGCCCCGGTGTTTATCATGTAGTCAATGTGAGGATGAGGACGTTCTGTCTGGGGATATGGAAATGTGCAGCAAACTCTGCAATACAGCATGTTTGCATGATGCACATATTGTCCCAAAATGTCTTTGAAAGATGACACAGCCGCAAAGGGCAAAAGTCAAGATGTTTTTAAGAAAACATCGCAAGCTGTTATGGGACAGAAAAAGCATTAAGTATTCATATTTGTTAATTAGGCGAATTGAAACAGAATGAGCTCACAGATTTGTTTTGACATGCCATTGAAAAAAATATATATAAAAAAAGATTGCACTTGGTTTCTCCCTGTAGAATTTCTGATTATGTTTAAAATCAGAATGTCTTTATGTAGCTCATGTTTCTCCTCATGTGTTTTCCTGCATCCATGTGTGCCGTTATGTACATAAACTCCAGTATGCTCACCAATAATGACAAATCAAGCAAAATAGCCCATCTCCCATTTAAATAGATTACTGATACGAGGGTTGAATGTAAGGTAATGCATGACAAAAAACGAGATGGGAAGTGCTACTTGAACAATGAATGATGAATAAATTTGCATGTGTTGAGTGATCAAATGCTCAAGCTTCAAAAGTTAAAGATTATACAAGTGCTATTTTGGAAAAATGTATTTAATTCACTCTGAGCTGTGAGATGGAAAGAGATACGGAGAGACAAAGAGAGAGAGTGCTTAATTACTGGCGGCTCTCCAGAATGAGCCTCCTAACCAGTTTAGCTGTTGGCTGGGTTTTAGTCATTTTGATGTGTATTGTCGAAACCTGCTTCTGAGCTGTGTTTTCACTTCCTTGTCCCCATGAGGTGACACAAATGTATTCCTATTGCACACAGTGCTATTGATTTTTCTTAGGTGGGAGAATTATTCCGCGCTGAGCACAAATCATCTTTGAAGCAGGCATTTATTCCCACTTTCACCTCCAGTGCAACACCCCGGACTCCCTTTTTATCGTGTGGTAATTTAAGCGGGTGGATGCAGTGGCATGCTCTGTCAACTTAAAGCCCCCATCTTCAGTCCTTGCCCTCTTGAAAACACACCCCAGCCTACATAAACATACACACTTTGGCGCACGCATGCTTGCGCAGACACTCGCGCACGCACAGATTAATGTCAAGGACTTTCCCATTTGGAATTCTAAAACATTATACATGCAGATTAAAACCACATCTCTCCATGCACCTACTCTGCTGTGGGATATTCTACGGGCTTGTCCCTTTTATTTCCTCCCCTCTTCAAAGTGGCACCAAATGTAATCCTCCTTAATGGATGTGTAATATTTACACTTATACCATAATCGCTTAAACATTCATTTACGGAGCCATATTTGGTTGTTCGTGGCCCTGACAGCCTATTCATCAAAAAGTAAATGTGCAGAACCTCGCGCCCCCTGCTGCAATCAATCAATATGCTCCTCTCCCGGCTACCATCAGTGGAGATACGTCTCAGGCCAAAATTAATCACTGTGAAGTTTGCATAATCCCCCTCTGCTTCCCCCCACCCATTACCCCACGTTAGAGAACCTTTACCTCTGAAGACCATTCTGATGACTGAAGGGATTAATCAGAATCTTCTATTCTCAAGGCTGATGAAATTGTAAGACTTTATGCAGTGGTAATATGATGTATTTAAAAAAAAAAGAAGAGGTATTTATATTCAGCAATTGGATCTCAAGCTTAACTGATTGTCTGGAATTTTACGTTTGTACTTTTGAGAAATTGTACACGGCTCTACATCGTGAGATCCTGAGCAATGCTGCCCTGAAAACCTCGAGAGTCTGTCTGAGCGTGCAGGGTTTCATCAGACGATCTCAAGTGCTCGTAGGATATAAATGAAGTATTTGATTCTGATGATCATGAATTTCTCCTCTTCTGATTATTATCAGTTTAAACTCAGACGTACCAGCTGAAAAGATGGAAAAAGGTGCAATGCCTCTACATCTTAAAGCTGCTGTGAAAGATATATTTTTACTAAAATAAGTGTTAAATAGCTCTATATTTTAACAGTAATCACTGCTACAGAGCGTTTTGTCAGTAGCCCATGTCTCTCCTCCCCCTGCTCATGCAGTAAAACAGAAAATAAATGTTCTGGTATCCCTGCCCACTTTATCCAATCAGGAGAGAGATCTCCATAAAGAAGCGGTCCATTCTGCTCTTGAATATGCAGAGAGCAGGATCCCCCTGTTTGCCCTTATGGCTGGTGATTACTGCTGCGCTTTTATGTGGCGACAAGTGGTGTGGTATTGTTGTGAAAATAAAAATCTATCTATCTGTTAGTGCATTTTTAAATATTTTACAATGACAGGAAATTAATTTTGACCTTTTGTTTGTGAGGGGAGGGAGATGACAGATAAAGAATTTGATAATGTCTGACAAGCATGATTGCAGATGTACTCTACAGTGGCTGGCCAGTTCCACAAAAACAAGAAAAATATTTACTCCGCCAATGACAACTTCATAGATAACATAAGAACCTTTACACAAATTTCTCATAAATGTACCGTAGATAACAATATAAATGCAAGGCTCCAGTAAATCATAATAAATATGACCTTGCAACATCTAAAACTGCCCCCGCATGATGGGAAGCATAAAAGCAGAGGTTTCTTTGCATGGTTACACTCCAGGCTATTGAAACAGAGCATTGTGCTGAAATGAAGGCTAATTAACTCAAACGGATGAATAACACAACTAACACATACAATAAATAAAAGAAAATCAAATTTAACGGACTAATTCACATAAAACAAGTATCCTGTGGATTCTTACACAGTTTATTTCCACGGCTTTAGTCTGTTTGACCAGAACAGATTTGTCTCTCTCAAACACAAATACAGCTGATGGCAGTCAACAGAAATAATGGTGCAGTACTTCGACTGAACCATAAATGAAGCACACCCGCGTTTATTGTGCAGATAAACCTATAAAATACATTTCTGGTCTTGAAGTGCATCACAGAACATACTTTCATGTATATGGGTTGTTTATTTGCCAAATGAGTATTAGGTTAAGCTGCTGTAAATCTGTCAGGTCCGACTTAATTGGATAAAATACTTGGTTGAAACTTGTTGCTGACCCCTGCTCGATAACACTTTCACACTTTACATCCCACTGTTTAGTAATGGTTTGTAACGCAGTGTGTAGTGGAAGTGGAGTGTTGGAAGCATATACAGTATACACATTAATGATGCAGATGAATGTACTTGTCAACAACTCCAACTTCTCTTGAGGAAATGGAGGTGGGTGCATGAACAGATAATGAACGACAATGTAGTGAAACACATATGTCCTCTCTTCCCAGACAGTTATGAAGGTAATCATATCTCAATTGAATACTGATTAGCCCGCTGAGGTTATTGTTGTTATCATGAACAGCATTACACAATATGACACATTTTAATAATGACTGGCTATTTTATGTCAGACCTTTGAAACAAAGATATAATATGATAATAGGGCATTCTTGAAAACAAAACAAAGCCACATAAACTTGCCCTTTTCATTATGCTCCCACCGGGTGCATGGATTTACATTTACATGAATTTGTAGGATGAGTAGAATTTAGAGTTTGTGGTCTCTCAAGCAAATAAAAACATGTGTCTCCTACAATTTATGTCTCAAATAATTACTGTTTCTGCAAATGGTAATGGTAAGTTTTGTTTGTTTTGTTGTTACATATAAATCATTATGTTTTCCATGTTGGACACAACTTTAAATGTTACATAAACACAATGATTGTGAGAAAACCTTAACAGCTGGTAGACTGGAGAGTGAATCATGAAAGAGGGGGATTTAGTTATTTATTTTTTTAGACATTTTACATAATAAATGTGTAATATAATACGGCAGTTTGGGATTATTTTTTAAAATGATTGGTCTAAAATTGACAATTAAGAAACATTACATGAGGAAAACTACTATCATCAGATATAACAGCAATAATGAAGAGACAGAACTGAGGTGTGCCCTCAAGAGATGTCACTAATGTTACACATCATTAGAGCCGCAAAGTGTTTGGCCTGATATGTAGAAGTGAAACAAGGTTTGGATGTGATCGAATCATTCAAATCTGAAGTTGTTCATCTTGTCACTGGCTGTGTTTTCACTGTGTTGCATTACATTTTTAATGCAATGAATGCTCAACGTGTTAACCTAATGCAATGCTTTGTGTCCAGACAATCAAAAATTAGCAAAAATGTAATTACACTGTATCAGTTAAAGAAATGATAAGTCACAAAGTCAGATCAATTTGAAATTGGTCTGGCACATCTGCTAAGGATCAATTTATGATCAGGGTTGTTTTCACTGGTCCTGAGTGGCCAATCCTACATCCCAGAGCTCAGTAATGTCAATATCACATTTGGTAGTGATTCTTGGAAAAGGCCGAAACAAAATCGGACATGACAAGGCATTACTGTGTGTCTGATAAAGGACGTAAGAGCTGTGAGGTGTACATACTGGACACTACAAATACAAACTTCTTCTATTTCTGGTCTTTATCTGTTTGATAAAATATGAAATTGTGTCCTAATATATCAATCTTCGTCTGTAGATTTGTATGAAAATGCATTTATCATTTGTTTGTGTATTTGTGTTTGTATTGATGGACTTTATTTAAAAAAGCGTTAAAGAGTGAATCTCCTGCTATGGATCATTGTGAGTGTAAATTATCACCTTTGGGTATTAAAATAGTGATGCTTTAAAAAATCCAGCTATTTTTCAATGGTACTGTATATTGAGTACATGTAGCATTTTTACTTCTCTGATAGAAACGAGTGGAAGAGGCTGTCGTCCTGTTTTTGTTGAGGCGTCTTCATCGTGCTGTAAATCAATCACGAAAATGTCTTACAATTGCACCTGATCTGAGGACAAATGTCATAAACCAGATTAGAAAGCCTGTGACAGTCTCATATTTCAACACATGTTATTACATGCTACCAAAAATGTTTGTAAATGATTTACTGATGTCATGACAACAGCTACTCCTCCCTCCCATTCCCTGCACCTCCTGCTCCTCCTGCTCCCCGCTGCATATTACTTTACTGAGTGATTCATTTAGCCGTTTACAGACAAGCTATTCCACACCTGCCCACCAGGTATCCCCAGTCTGTCACCTGACACGTCATCTGCCTGCACAGATGCTTCTTATTGCCCATTAGTCTCAATAGACAAATATTTTGTTTTATTAATCCAGGTGGTAGACAGCTCAAGTAACACAATGTCTTGAAAATATGTCAATATGTCCGTCTTTGCACTAAAAGTTTTGGCAGCTGTAAGACCAACCAGCAAGCTGTCTTTCATTCAAATCTAACTGTGAGTAATCATTGAGGAGCAGCAGAGTGAAGTTGGATTCTGTGACTCATCATTTCAGACAAAATGGACACCAGGCACCAAAAGTTTTGACCAGAGGGACACTTCAACGTCATGTTTTCAGAGTTTCCCAATGAATTTAACTGGCACATTTTACAGTTTGGATTTTGTACTTTGAAAATACGTCTTTATCCTTAAAGTCAAAGTTTGTAGACAACAAGTTTGATGAACTTTGACACACAACTTTGCAAGCAAGCTGTCTTGGCGGTGCTGACCGTGGGTGGACAGACGCCCAATGTGGAGGACGTGATCTTAGTTTATTAGTGTTGTACCATAACCTCCTCTGTCGGTGTAAAAACACAACAGAGAAATGGTTTGAACACAATTATGAAACAGCATGGTACTGTGCAAAAAGGGCTTTAAAACAAACTGTGTGTACTTGCTGTTGTGTTCTAAATTCCAGGGGTGAACGGATGAGTACAATAAAAATAGAGGAAGCACCAGAAGCAATTGTGACTGATTAGTTGGGCCAGCTAGTGAGTTAACGCTTAGCTCACCAGCTTGCCTACAGCAGTTCTTGTTGAGGTGGAGGTGTTCTTATCACACATAGAAGCTTTAAAACAACTTGCAACTTGTCAATGGCTATTTTCAGTGCAGTCAAGTGCTTTACATTTTAAAGCTAGGGTTGGTAAGATGTTTGGCGGATATATTGCTAAAGCTATCAGTGAGCTAGTTGCACAAGAATGGCAGAGAAAGTGCAGCCAAAATTCCCCAATACTAACCTGCTAGCTTGACAGCGCTGAGCGCTAACAGTTGTGTCCGTTGTTTACGCCCATTCCGATGATGTTAGAGGTTTTCGTACGTGTAAGGGCCTGTTGCTCAGCAGCTAGATAACTCATTAGCACAAAGCACACAGCCCATGAGCCGAAGGCAGAGTGAGCAGCAGTGGCAGTGACGGACTGTCGAGTAGCACAAAGCAAACACCTACAGAAGCAAAGAGCATCTGTCACACCGGGTCGTCTTTTTGGACTGAGGTTATCGAGCTTGTGTATCGTAGCAAACTAGCTGTTCTACCCGCTGGCCAGCGAGATGTCGGTAGTTTACGTCGGCTTATTCAGGCAGTGTTTGTTCATGTGTTTTGGGGGAGTGGCTTTGGAGGGAAGAGATAGGATTTCTTTTCATTTGGCTGCTTTCAAAAATTAGCTTTTGGTTTCTACCATCTTACCAACTACAGATTTAATCAAGGCTGAATAGTTAAGTCAACAAGCAATCTGGAAACAGAGGGTTCAATTATATTCATTTCGTATTTGTTCAGCTTTAACTCAGATTTGAGGTTAATGATGGGTCTGACAATCTATAAAATGATTCTGATGAAAGTACTCTGTAAGCTAAGGTGACAAAAAGACTAAAAAAAAAGCAACGGGAGCGACATGTGGTTGAGATACTGACACCACTGCCACTATAATTAAATATGGTTTCATCTTTAGCATACATTTGTCTTTGTCATCGTAACATTTCAAGAGCCCCGGCAACCTATGAATAGAGATCGCAAGCCTTCTGTCCTTTTGTCACCTTCTTAATTGCCTTTTTACTGTTTTCAGAACCTGCAGAGATAAATAACTATACAGTGTGATCAAATTTAACATATAATACAAGAAATTCAAATCTGTTCTGACATTAGTAAAGTGATAATGGTTGTCTGTATGCTATACTGAATGTTTGATTGTCAGACAGAAGATGCAAATTTCTTATCGAAAATTGAAAGTTAAGGGATTTTTTTTTGCTGTCTTTTCCTTTTTTCTTTCTTTGTTTTTTGCATTTGAACCCATAAAGTGTAGTTCAAAAGACACTTCTCAAAAGTTGTGGCTGCCGCTCTAGGGACTGTGCGGCTGTGACGCTCACTACACACATATCATTTTTCGGTTCGATGAAAAATTGACAATTTCTATATTTCTAGAAATTATCATACAAGTCTGTTTAGATCAACTCTATGTTGTCCTTTTCCTTTTCTCTTGCCTGACCTCTTGAGCATTTCACCTATGAGTATTTGAAAGCAGCATGCCCTTTTCACAGGACATAATGAAGGGCATGCTGAGTATGTTTTTGAGATTTTTTTTATTTTTTTGCCATGGTCACTGGCTTACCATCAGAAAGCAAACTTTAACTGACAAAGTCTGTGTAGTGCAAATATATTTTTGCAAATGCATGTTTGGTGCCATCTGGTGACTTCAAGCTTTGGAGTCGAAGGATTTAAATCGAGCTCCAAGTGCCTGATGTATGGAATAGAACAGCTGCCGTGATATAACTTGAATTGGTTGGTGAAGTAATGAACACATCTGAAAACACACCAAGTTTGCAAAACATACTTAATTGGGAAGCTCCTCAGGCACTGTAATCATATGGATAAATATAACCCTGCAGTGCAGTGTTACATAATACAGTGTTTGTCTAAGTTGCTCCTCCATGGAGGAAGGGAGCGTCTCGTCTTCGACTCCGCACTCAAGTGGGAGCAGAGTCGGCAGTAAAAGAATGTATTAAATAAGTGTGTGTTGAAATTTGCGACTGATGAGGGGCGGCTCCCACAGGATCTGTCGCAAGCCATCACCTGTAGCAACAACAAGCAATCAGTTAAGCAGTTCCCGGAAGATTGTAGTTTCATTCCAAGCGAGTCAGAACATGAAATGTCCCCTAATGTTCTTTATGAAATACATGTAATCAACTGAGCTGCAAAGGGTCCCAAAGAGCAAAGTGCTGAGTTCATTGAAAAATGATCAGATGAAATCAACTGCTCTAATAACCAAGTGAAATAAGGTTTTACCTACAGAGTAGATAATGTGATAGGTCTTCATAAGAATGTGCTGCATATTACAGTGACCAACACCAATCAGTGGAGTTGTCACTCAAGTATTGAAATTTGAGGCACTTGTACTTTGCTTGATTGTTTCCATTTTATGCAACCTTATACTTCTACACCAACATACCTCAGAGGCAAATATTGTACTTTCTACTTCACCACATTCTTCTGACAGTTTTAGTCACTAGCTATTTTTCTGAATATAATTATCCTGTCCAGTGAAAACAGTGTCTCCAACTGTGTTGATTTTGAATGTTTGTGACAAACTGAAGAATAAAGTGTTCCTTTATGGGTTGAGACAACTCTTCTACTCGTTAAGCTAAATAAACTATTTAAAATCTTCTCGGATTAGCTGGAAAAAGCACCGTCACAAAGCTGGAAACAGGGCTGTTTTTCTGAGCTCATGAAATGTTTATTTGTGTTTCTCACAGGATGATGTTACAGGATGATGCATTGCTCCAAAACAATCATATATATAAAAGTTAAACACTGACAGGGAACATTTCACCAGAATGAATTCTTTGACTTTTAATATGTTGATTACATTTTGCTGATAATACTTTCATACTTTTAATTGTATCGCTTAAGTTAAGTATCTACTTCCACCCCTGCTACCACCCACGTATGATGTGAAGGGCAAAAATGCTGACACATGTTGTCTAATTAATACATGACTTGGTTCGATGATTTACCTAATTAACAATGTCTACTATATTGTGTTCAGGGGATATTAGGTGGCCAAAGTGCTTAATTTCGAGACGTGGTTTTCCATGAGGGCTGGTGTACACTCATTCTCAGTGGACACGCCCGAGCTTGTGTTGGAACAGGCACTGTAGAGGTGTAATCACACAAGGGAGACTCTCTCCACCTCTCTGCAGGATCTGAGAAAAAAGGAACTTGACGCTGCTGTCTAGCACAACTCGGGTGTTTAACTCCAAAAGGTGATTATAAATACTCCTACTTAATCGCAGGATTATAACTTAGCTGTGATCTGTGTGTTGCTTATCCTGTAGAAAACATTTTTTCTCAGTAAATAAGAGCAGATTTCATACATTTAAGCTATATTCATGTTTTGTAACTAAGAGGAAAAACAGTTTGGTTTCAATGAAGACTAGTTTGCCTATGCAAATTTCGAGACGTGGTTTTTTACTGAAGACTAGTTTGCCTATGCAAAAATACCCGCTGAATGGTGGCAGATTAGCGGATATACTGTTCTAAGCTTTCAGCCTTTCTCCTCTTGCAGCCAAGATGCCAGAAAATGCAGAAGCAGTGTCAGCCACTCTCCCCACCAACAGAAACTGCACCATAGAAATAACCAACGTCAGCGCAAACTACTGCCTCATCAACCCCAAGTAAGTCTGTCAATGTATTTACCAATTTAACGCATTAATACAATTTGAGAACAAACCAGGATGGAAAAGTTTACAGAAAAAAAAGTATAAATCAATGAATGGCATCATGAAAAGACAATGTGATGAAATGGCTTTTCATTAACATAAAATGCATTTCGAGCTTTGAGGTCAGTGCAGCTCAGCTAAGTCTTTAAATGACCTGCATCAACTTTGTTTTCTGCATAGTATCATTCAAGTTTAACTGGTTCCAGACGTATTTGTTTTCAAAAGGCTTACTTAATGCGTTGCTTTGAAGTGCTGTAATCAGTACTGCCTGATTGCAGCGCCAAATCAGCATCTTGATACTATTAGCATTGAAATCCCTTCAGAAAAATGAACTTTCCAGAGTCAAAGGTCCATGTTAATTCAATGTAGTTTTACTGTATTTAATCCTAAATCAATGTCAGTGTACCATCTATTTAACATGAATACATTATTGAGTTTGGTTGGCACCTTTTTCTAAATAATGTTTCTCCCACTTCTCAAACAAAACAAACAAATAAATAAAAACAACCCATGTCTATTGGAATTTCCACCATGCTTCCACATTTATCTAGCTGTGGCAGAACAGACCATATCTTGGATGGGTGATTTTCATGTGTGACATCACATTGCTGAGAACATCCGCCTATCCATCATGCAGTGACACACACTGCCTCATTGCACATCGTACGCAGGTACACTCACTGTTGCTTAGAAGTCCACAGCAGTGCTTGTACAGTCACACTCCATCCATCAGCATAAGGTATTTCAGGTACCCCGGAAAGCCCAACACTCAAAAAGTACGCTGACAATCTCCACAAAACTTACAAAACTCAGTTCTTTCATCAAAAAGTCTGGCAAGTGTGACATAAAAGTTATCAAGTGATTGTCAGTGACGGTAAGGATTTGTCTCTCCTTTATAGGGTGTACATGTCAAGTGGCTTCTGTCATCACCCGCCCCAGCCCACGATTCGCACCACCAAGGTCGAAGTGTGCTCCTTCACCAAGGATGACAACACCGCCACGGGCGCTGTTGGCCTGCTGACCTACGACCTGTTCCATATGCAGAGCCGGGTTTGCTCCGACCGCATGGCCATCATGTTCTCTGTGCCTTTTGACCACAACCTGTACAAGAACCGGCTGGCCGTGGGTGTGGTCGAGCAATCCCGTGACTGCGACAAACACCTGTACGACCAGCTGTATGATGGGAAAGACCTCAGTAACTTCACCCGCTCTGAGCAACACGGCGTTGGGCTTTTATATAAAGCTACATATATTGATTTGAGGGCTACAATGTCCAGTGTTGGCAAAGCCATCGTGAAAGTGGAGCTCTATGATAAAATGGGTCGCTAGTGTGGAAAAGTCTACTGGTGTTCTGCCTCTTTACATTGTTACTTCTGTACTCAACAGAATAAATAAACTTCATTTGAACTGAATACTGTTGCGTGTTGTCATTCAGAGAAACATCCAGAGGAGAGGAAGACAGATTCTGCTGTCATCTGTAATTTCTGTCCGCTGAAAGATATCAATATCTGACAGCCAGCTCATTGATTCTCCATTAGCTTATTTCTTGGGCTTATGTATACTCTACACCCCCTTTTCTCTTTGATTATGCTAAAAACCCATTCAGACCCAATGCGCGTTGCTTTGTGTGGGATATGTTTCCACTCAGTATGCTTTCATTATTACTGATGAACAGTAATCATTTTTTAATCTCTTAGCTGGATCCATCCAATTCTAATGAGCAGCAACAGATGGAATATCTGCATAGATGTTTTTTTAATCGGCATGATAACAATATTGGTCTTCACTGGCTGTGAGACTCTCCATCTTGCTCTGAAGTGTGTGCATTTTTTGTGCGGTATTTGGCATCCAAGAGGTTCAACAAAAGACGGAAAAAAAAAGAGTGAAGTTGCTCCACAGATTCCTGTCTTAACTTGTTTAGTTTGCCTTTGTTTCTGTTGCACAGTACCGCAGAATTTATGACTCCCATACCACATCTTTCAGTCAGGCAGACATTCATGTACCCACAATCCTGTAGGAGTGGGTTCAGTGAAAGATCCCGGCTTACCTAACAGGTCGGGATCTCCTGGAAACTGTTCAACAGGGTGTGGTAGTTTCATCCCATAGGGAAAAATACAGCAATGTTTGTTCTCATGGGGGCTTTGTGTTTTAAATGTGTGTTGAAAGAAGGTGTGTACTGTCTGATAGGGGTTGTGTTGCAAGTGGGAGGGTTTCCTGGGTGATGGCATGCATCCTGTTTTAAAAAGAAAAAAAAAAAACACTACCGGCACCTCCCTTTCAGGTAACTTTTCACACTTTGGAATTTGGCAGCACCAGCAGAGGATCTCAGCAGGTAAGTCACTTGAAGCATTTTGGCTGAAAAAAATTAAAACATTAAAGTGAGTTTACAGAAATCAGTACACAGAATGGCTCATTAGCTTGTGACTCTAAAAGAAAAAAGCAATTTGTAGAGGCAGAGCCTGATGGAGCATTTGTTTGATTTGTATTTTATATCTGTTGATAAAACGGCTGCTCATTTTCTCCAGTGTTTTCACTCTAACTTCATTATTGAATGCTACTTAATGCTGTAATTGAAGAGGTGCACTCTCTAATGAGCCAAAGAGAGTCTGTAGCTATTCTCTGATTGTTCACAACTGTTCTGAAATCTCATTAGCCTCTGAAATGCATCATTCATACCCAGCTCCAGTCCATGTGCACTTTTGAAGGTCAATGTAATGCCAATAAAGCACGTCAGCAGAGCAGAGGTCAGGAGGATATTTTTTGTTGTAACGTATCTCATGATTCCCTGTGTGTTTGGGCGTGGAGGGAAGTGCTTGTCACAGCTGCTGTTAGGTTGTTCGGTTCAGCTGGTTAACGTCTAAATTACCTTTTTTTTCACAAGCGGATCTCACAGCCGTTCCAACATGACAGAGTCAGCTGAAGCCATCGCAGCCGATGTGGACAGGAAGAGAAGTGTCATCATTGAAATCTCAAATATCACTAACAACTACTGCCTCCTTAACCCTAGGTAAGCCCAGCCCAATCCCCTGAATACATGTTGGAAATGTACATTTCTGCAAACCACAGATATGGATATATTGAAATGTTTCATTTTGTTGCAACTTCATGTTCAATTTTCAATTTTATTTTTTAACACCTCTGTGTATGTGGTCTGGTTAGGTTTAGGCACAAAAACCACTAATGCTAGGGTTAGGGAAAGATCATGTTTTGGCTTAAAATACCTGCTTCTGTCCACCACAATACAGCTTTCTGATACAAATTTAATGTATCCATTGTTTGCAGAAACGTACAATGCCAACATTTTACAACATGTGTGTGTGTGTGTGTGTAACATATGTTTCCTCTGTTCTGGTTAGGGTGTACCTTGAAAATGGCGAGACATATAACCCACCTCAACCCACAGTGCGCCCTCAAATGACCGAGGTCTGCACTTTCACCAAGTCCAGCGGCAAAGCCACCGGCAGCATCGGTGTACTGACCTACGACCTTTTCGAGAGGACGCAGAACGACTACATTGAGACTCTGGCCATCATGTTCTCAGTTCCCTGGGACTACAACCTGTACAAGAACTGGTTTGCGGTCGGCATCTATAAAAAGGGCCGTGAATGCGATAAGGCTTTGTACAAAGAAATGTACTACGAGAAGAAGCAGAAAGAGCATGGGTTTGTCAGGGAGGAAGCCACTGGGTCAGGAATCAATTATGTGGGCAACTACTTAGATATAAAGGCCACCATGAGTCCGTTGGAAAATGCCATCATGAAGGTGGAGGTGTGGGATAAGCTTTTCACACCCATGGGCCAGCAGGCGTACTAGAAATCCCCCCTAAACTGTATATCTGTCACCAATCCCCACAGCAGAATTCATCCCTCCACCTCGAGCTTTTACCTGGCAGACTGTTTCTAATACAGTCAACACGCATGATTTAACAGATGTATTGTTGCTGACATGTGTCTGTATGCCTGCGTATTACCCTTCAGTAAATCTGCTTATGATCAGAGTTTAGTTTGTTTATAAATCCGGGCAGCAATAACGCCCCTTTATAGCCGAAGCCTCTGTCTGTTTCAATAGCATCGGGTTTTAAAATGGCACCTTTAGAAATGAAAATCAAAGGATGACTCACCAGAGGATGAGGGCACATAGCTTAATAAAACACACCGAGAGCTTGTCTGTGTTTACCTTGACACTGCAGTCTGAGGAATGAAATAAACCTTTTTGACGAAGCTATTTGCGTGTGTCTCTTGATTGAGTTCAGAAAAGCGCAAAAGTGCTTGAAAGAAAGGAGTTTGAAATATTTGAATATAAAATGGTGTTTTTGTGCATGCATACCATGCATAGCAGCCAAAGCATGATCTGTATGTCAATGGATTCAGGAGGATTGCTTTGAAGTGAAATTTAAAGGCTCCATGGGGACTGTATGAGAGCAGCACAGGGACACACCCTTTCTCATGTAGACCTGATCAAAGCACATTGATCATTGCTAATATTTAAAGCACACCAAAGCTCATATGACTCTGACTACGTTTTATAGAACAGGTATGAGTGTTTTAAAAGTGTTTTTGTAATGCTAAATGTTAACTAAACAGCTGGCATTTTGTTCAAACTAAAACGATTTACAGAACATATGATGACAAATGTTGTGGATTTCTATTAAGACGCTTTCTGTTTGTAACCTGCAGCTAAATTACAACATTTTCTGAAAAATCAGAGCTGCTACAGATCAATTTTATGGCAAATATACTCAAAACCATTTCTCCATGAACACCTAAATGAAAACAAATAGTAAACTCTTGGCTAAATAAAACATTGTGTCATCAGAATCTGTTTTAAGAGACTCAGTAGAACAGTATTTGTACTGGGATTTTTTGAGATAAACAGGGTTTTAAATGGCTGCTGGCAGAACCAGAGGGAACACTAAAACATTTTCAGTTATGCAGCTTTTGTTGAAAACACATTCAATGGTTAATTTTTATGAACCAGTAAACTCAAGGAGAAAATTAAAAGGTACATTTGCTTTTCTGCATTTATGATCTTGGCAGGGACTATAGGCAGTGGTGCATGATGCGGGGATGGATTTAGGTGAACACCCTGTTATTGTGCCTGCTCAGAAACTCATTATACTTCCTAAAAGCTTTATAATTCTTTAATTGGGGAAATGACAAGCTTGATGTGCTATCTCATCCTCAAACTACCTGTTTTGCAGTAATGGCACAGCCAATTTTGTGCAGCAACAGTCATTAACCTTAGGAGAATATGGGGTCCTAAAGCAGGAGGCAGTATATCAGCTCTTAATTTACATCGCAGGAGAAGTTATCAGGTTCCCCCGACTCTATTTACAATCTCAACACTGCTTTCCTGATTCTGCTTTCCCGTTGATTCATGATGCCTTTTGCTGCATTAACTGTTCGAGCCACAAAGACACCCAGATCAAAGGTTTGCTCACTGTCACCATTTCATTTGCATAAATGCCATACATAATATAGAGGCATAAACTAGGCCTGTTCAGGCTCAATCCCTGAAGCATTGTCAAGTACTGTATTGGAGAAATGACACACAGTCCCTATAAACAGATGGAGAAACATTTGTTTGTCACGGCTTTAGACTGGGGATAAGTTCCCACACATTCCTTTCACATTTCCCTTTCAGTCGCTCCGCTATGTTAATACACCTGCATATAAGTCTTCTTTCATGTTTTGTGTTATACTGTTGACTGTGTGTGTTTGTGACTGAGTGCTTCTGTGTTTGTGTCTGCGTTTGTACGTACAGTAAATGTGTTTGCACGCTTTTGTGATGAGCGACTCTTAGTGTAGGTACCCATGCACCTGTGCATGCAGAGATGGATATTTCATATCAAATACATTCTTTTGTGCACCAGGTGATTTGTATTTCGCAAGTCTGAAAAAATCTTTCAACAACAGAGTGGGATTAGACTTCTTAAACAGGAGACAAAAGATATGTGAAACATTTATTTTCCTGTGTAGATAAACTTAAGAATCTCAGCCTTTGTGGATTGAAACTGATGCACTAAACAGGTGTGAATCTGGCTGTTTGTCAAGGTAAAAGCCTCTGTCAAAATCCTCCATGATGTGAAGAGGAAAGGGAGGTGGATGAGTGGAGGTGCAGCATCAAAGTAAACACGTTGGCATGACTTTTCATAAGATATGAATCAGCTGATCACACTAAAACAACAGTTAAACCCACTGTAAGAAGCTTGGATCTAGCACTGCTAGTATTTTCACTTGGTATTTTCCTATATTTTGACAACACAAAGGAATGTTTAACTCTTAATTAATTTGAACTGCTACTGTAGTTTTCATGCTATGAATAGAAAAGGGCTGAATGGTGAAGTAAACACAGCAGCATGCATCTCCTCTCCCTGTTATCATCACCAGCTGTTATAAAGCCCTACAGTGGTGGTGTCTCTTCACAGCATGAAATATTTACAAGGAAATTATTGATCCGTTTTAATTTTTCACACTATCAACGAAGCCGAACACAAAGCTCAGACTGCATTACCGGGAGAGCCCGATCATTAAGTGTATTTGCATTAAAGGTTCAGCTTCAGAGTTTGTTTGAATTTCAATCACTCTATTTGCTTTGAAACTAATCCTACCAGGACATGAGAACTGTGCTGTGTATTGACTCAAACTGGGAGTGTCCAAACAGAAGAATAAAATATTTGATATTAGTGACCTGAGGTTTGAGTATGCACCCATGGCCAAAGATACAATCAGTCATGTAATACATATTCTTCTTTCTCAAAGTGAATAGAAGTACATTTAAAAGGTGCAGCCACTAAATATGCATTCAAAGAGTGCCATCTAGAGGCCACATCTGATATAAAGTGTACTTGAACACTCGAACACTCAAATCTCTCTAGGCAAGTGTTGAGGAAAAGGAATTTTCAAAGCTTTTTTTAAAACACTGCCCAAAATATCTTATTTACTCTACATGGATACACAGTGATGGTACAATATAATGGTCACATCAGTGATGACAATTAACAAAGTACATTTCGGAAGTACTGAAGATACTTAATTCGAGTATTTCCATTTTGTGCTACTTTCTGCTTGTAGTCCACAACATCTCTTCACTTTATTTATCTGATAAATGTAATTACTTTGCAGATTTAGTACGTATAATATCATATATCATAACCAACTAAGAAATCATGATGTTTTATTACAGATTAAGAAAATAAAACTTTCTTAATCCGACGTGGTAAAGTCACAAACTACCAGCTGCAACATCATCATTCCATGTGTCAATGATTATGATCTACCAATATGTTTTATTCTGAAATGGGCCATCTGCACATTTAATACTTTACTTAAATAATATCTTGACTGCCGGACTTTTACTTGTAAAAGGGTATTTTTACACTGTGGTAGGAGTATTTCACCAAAGTAAAAGATGGTACATTCAGAGTGCACAAGAATGTGGAAATTAGTGTTGAAGTTGCCTTTGTTTTCTTAGAGACCTCGTCATTATTAGCAGACAGTATATTAATGTGGCTCCCTCTGTGTCCTCCGCTGCAATTCTTGGCCCAGGTCATGACATCCAGCAGGGCCTGGCACTCTGAAATAGTTCACTCAGCCTGGCAACAGGCGCCTGCAGCCCCGTCATCGGAGCTCAATTACAGGCCTTAATCTGAGGCGGGTTCCCCTCCGGAGAGCCTACCAGTGTAAAATAATAAAGTTGAATGTTTTCAAGCTGAGCTGGAGTTGCATTGTTCTACATGTTTGTTTTGTTTTTCAAAATATCTGTGGGTCATATTTCAAAGACTGTTCATCATTTCTTTGGATCAGATGTGAGGGTCGGAGGTCAGGTTCTCCCTCGAAGGCGTTGGAAATTGTCTCGACATGTTAGTTTGTTAGTTTGGAACGTCTCATCATGAAGAATGACACAGATGTGTATCATGTAACTGCAGATATCTTGAGGGAGGACACTCAAACTGCTCTTTGTAGAACTCGATCTATTACAAGAAACTGAACTGCCACGTTGCTTCTGCTCTTCAGTTACATTTTCTCTTGTAAAAGTGTTGGCATCACCGTTATAAATATTAGATGGAAGTTCAGCTGTACAAAAACTAAATTCGATGCCAACCCCATACTTAACTAGAATGGTACACAGTAGAGAGCATACCTCCGCCAAGGCCCAACAGTCCCCTTTTGTAGTCACTCATAGATACCAGCCACCTAAACACTGTTTCTTTTGTTCTGTCTTTTGAAAATGCAGTGATAATAAAGAAATCAACGTTTCTACTTATAGCACTGATAATGAATATTTTCACAACCTGCTTGCAGCGGTGAACTCACAGAAGTTTACTCTATCACCTACACAGCTGTTCCCCCCAAGCCTCTCTCATGACTCTCAGCTCATTGTTTCCATATTCTAACATGCAGCTTCAGCGTTCGGTTGAATCTAAAGCTCATATAGAAATGTTTAGGCCAGCTTTCAGCAAAAAAATGTTACCTGACCAGCACCAAACAGCAGACAGACAAAGTTAGCCACTAGCTGGGTAACACTGGAGCATTTAGCAGCTTAGGTTCAGATCATTCAGGAGATAGTGCGCAACAAAAACAGAGCCAACAAAAGTGCTTGCTTCCACTGCCCCCAAGTGGCAACAAAATTTGCTGTTGTAGATTTAGATTATCCATGAGAAAAGTATTCTTGCCATAATGCCTAGAATGAGTCTGGAAATCTTTTGTGGTGATGTGATGTGAACCTCCTTTCGCCCCAACATGACGGCTGCACATTTCTCATTGTTTGTTGCCCCATCTTCGCCTGAGATTAATCCAAAGACCAAGATTTCTTCCTGCTTTTTCACAACTACTCCAGATCAGATACAATATTCAGGTTCATCTGCTTCAGTGTGACAAAAAAATACATTATTATTTCAACAAAATTCCATCTAGTTGTCTCTTGGTAGACCAACACTCAAAGTTGTCCAGCTGCAGCTGTTTTATTTCAGGGACAAATCAAACCAATAATATTAGCCTTCAGGCGTTGCTGCAGGCCCTGCTCCTTTTCCATCATCATAAGAGAACTAAAGAATATTTCTTGTCGCTCAGATTTTCAGTTGGCAGTACAATGCGGTTGTTCATGCTCTGTACTTCTTCGAGTTTATTCTGACTGATCAAGCAGCCATTTTGATGTCAAACCTACTTGAATGTACCATCATCTGCTGCCAGCTTGGTGTCATCCAGCTGAAGGGTCAGCTCTGACACAGCAGTGCCAGCTGCCTGGATCTCGTACAACAAAGTAATTACTCATGTCACACTCAATGACTCGCATCAGTGGGTGCAATCTTTTAATTTTCATAAAGTCTGGCAAAACTCCAGTCCACAACAAGCAATAAACTGGCCGGTGAGAAAAGCAAACAGATTTTTATGAATAAAGACATCTGTATATGAGATGAGATATCAATAACTCATCAATAACTTGGCATCAGCTCAAGGAAGCCGACCTTCCTTCTGAATGCTCCTTCATATGAAGCAGAGACGCTGACATTGTCAGCCACCTCAATTTTTTCCGCAGCCACAGTCCCCAGACACACTACGTCTTGCCAAAGGAACCAGCAGTTGATGTACAGATGCCCTTACCCGCTGTCCTTCCAACCACTCTGCCAGATCTCTGGGACACAACAGTCATCAGCTCCCACAGTGAGAGGACTCAGAAGTCCCGACAGAGGCTCCACAGCCAAAACCCACCACCCTGCAACTGGAGACACAGCTGCAGCCTGGGAGTGTGATCACTACTACACTGTCTATGTCTCACTTTTAGGATGACACTGATAGTCATATGTATAAGCCTAATTAAAGTCACTTTGTTTAGGATCTCATTTTGGTAGACACTGTAGTAAGCGACAATGAAGTAAATTTCTCATTTTTAATGTAGCATTTCCAACAGCGTTGTTAAAAAGTACCCAAAAGTTATACTTGTGAATATATTGGGTTAAAATATTTGTTAAAAATCTTATTTTAAATCTACTTAAGTATCAAAAGTACAAGTATATTATACATATATTTACGTGTATGTATTCTGTATACTATGGCTCATCTGATTACCTGCCTGGTCGACTGTAGATATTCATCCACTATTCAGCATTTTTCTAATTATTGGATTCAGTGGGGTTTCTTTTATCTAGTTATGATAAAACAAATCAATTTTAAAAAATGTTACTAAACAAAAGTTACCAAAGAAATTTTTGAGTTAATGTATTGTACAAGTAAAAAGCACAATATTTGCCTCCAAACTGTAGTGAAGGGGAAGTATTTAGTACCCTTAAATTGTACTTAAGTACAGTACTTGAAATGTAAATAAGGTAAAACTTAGTTACATTCAATCACTGCCATTGTGGAACTGGTAGTGTTTCAATACTTTTTAACAACATGACCGCAAAATAAAACTGAAAAGTATTGTATTTTTGTATTTTTATTTGTATGTTTAAAAATGTTTTGCAGTAATTACTTTAAAGGGGGCACTATGTAGTTTTGGAGAAGAAATTACAACTGAGAATTTTAATGTTTACAATATTAATGAGGTAATAATACAAACTCAAACATATATTTTTTTTTCCATAACTAAATAAACAAGCTGTTCTCAGAGGAAAATAAGGTCCCCAGAACACTGTTTGACTGTTTGATATAAACAAAGTAAAACAGTATGAATTTGTGTTGCTCTTTAAGGTCAGTTTGTTTATTCAGTCATAAAAAAATCAGTGAATGAAGATCTGTCTCTTCTGATTAAAATTTCTTCCCCAAAACTACAAAGTCCACCCTTAACAAATCACAGATACAGTATCTAATATTTTAAATCTCCAGCTTGGAGCTTGGAGTCAATAAAAATAAAAAGTTCAAGGGTATTCGTGACTCAGTTTATCAATCAAAACTATCTCTATCAGATTTTACATAACAGAACATATCTGAAGGGCTGCAGGCTGCGTGGTCCATCTCAGAGCAATTCCAGCCTGGCAGCATCAAGACAACCCACTTCAGTGTCAGCACAGATCATTGAAACAGAGGCCCATGGGATTGTGTTCAGATCAGCTGATTAATATACAAGTTGAGGCTTCTCAACATGTTATGTAACTGTGCTGTGGCATAGCTGAGGGGCTGGAGAATAACCTCCTGGCCTCATATATGCTTTGAAGGATTCCTGATGATAGAATACTGCTGCAGAGAGAAGGCCAGACCCATCTAAGCACACCAATCTTTTCTTGTAAGATTTGAAAATATCTGACACTACTGTGCGGTCACATACATCAAAAGTATATGGAGCTTTTTGAATTTTTAGTACGCATCCATACATCCACTTGGCTCCTTGCAGCTGCAGAACTTGCCTCAGAATCATCGCATTTTTAGGGTTTTCTACAGCATCAAAGTAATCCAGTGATAGTTGTCCATACATCTACAGATACTGTGCAAACAGGAATTGCTCATAGCTGATTCTGCATGCATTTTAAGGTGCCTGTTCAAGAATGTAAACAAATAAAGACTAAATAATAATAATAAAAAGAGCACAAGTTGAACACTATAGGCATGACCTTAATTTTAAAACTTACTTGACATACTACGGCACATGGCCGATTTTTCCTTGACTGCCAAACCATAGTAGTAGTTTTTAGAGATGATAGTCATGTTAGTGAGTGAAATCTTGCTACAGAGACATAAAGCAGGTTGTATCACATAAAACCACTGGAGGGCAGAGTTCCCTGACTGAAAACAAAGTCATGTACTGTATGTACCATGGGTATTTTGTGTACTGCACGCATGCACATATTGTTTTGCGAAGCAATTGATGTAATCCAGCCAATAAAATGTGATTCATTTTGTTTTCACAATCACATCTTGCATAAATAATGGCGTCAGAGTTGGTTTCTGGCTTACTGTAACAACATGGAGTAACACAGCATTGAATGAGATCAGAAGGGGGTGGGGACGAGGATGACCCGACATCTAGAGAGGAAGAAGGTCACCAAACACACTTTCCCACCCAGCCCTGCCAGACACACACACAGACACGCACGCATGCACAAACACAGGCCCACCCTGCAGTGTTGTGTTTGCCAGATGAGGGTGTGATACATGACTGCTGTCACTGCTTCCTTCAATACATCAGCACTTGCACATCGCAGCATAGCAACTGCTCCACAATATGCTGTACTGCTTACTCAAGATACAGTGAAATACTACCTGAGGCCCAAAGCACTGCCATCTGTGCTACACTCAAGGGAAAGGAGTGTTTAATCAAATACTGACAAAAGGTAAAGGTTACCTTTGTGACTTTGTTAATGTATCCTTGCGAACATGAGCTGAACTGAACTGAGTACAGTCCGCTTCGTTCTTTAAAAAAAGAACCAGATTTCAGGTTCCAAGAGGAAAAATAAGCAACAGTCAATAATCCAATTTAAGATTTAATTGTATAAAATAAAAAAAGTATATAAAAATACATACAGTACATGGTGTGAGAGCAGGCTGAATGTGTTCTCTCAGACCGCACAGTAAGTCCATTAAGTCCTGACAATAGCACAGTATATAAATACACATTTTGATGCAAATCTTAAAGCCCTTACAATGGCTTCATCGTCATTCAAGACTGAACAATACATAACGATATTATCATGACTCAGGCGAAAGATAACACTCTAATCTTCCTGTCGTCGCTCAGTGTTTGTCACTATACTGCACAGACACTTAAAATGTCCCTTTGTCATAGCGTTTGTACAACTCCACAACTGGGTGGAGTTGTAGGATAAACTTCGCTCCAGTTAGCTCATCATATGATCATGAGGATTGTCGGTGTTTGGACAGTGGAAAGTGCTGAAGGATTTTCTGCTCAAAAATAGACAATACCAGGAAAGAGATCTCTTTTTCTGAGCGTCCCCACTCATTGTGGCCCATCTGTAACCTCTGACCCCGAACCTTACAAACGCTATGACTCACATAACCAGATCCATGCATCAGACTATACTCATTTCCCCTACCCTTTCCCTAGATCACACGAACACATACCTGTATCCAATTCAGTCCTCTGTATACAAACTGTACATTGTCTGATTTGTGGCTCAAAGCAGAGTTAAAAAAAATAATAAGAAGAAGAATTCAGCAATAAAAATCACTTTGTCTTTTATCAGTGCTGTCCAATATAATGAGCAGCAGCATCACAAATATGTTTTGCCTTTACTTTTGCAAGCTCCAGAGCTTTTGTTATCATAACCCTGAATACTGGGTTCTCCAGTAAAAATCAAGCTCAGTTTTCTGAATAGTATGTGCAAGATGAATGTGACGAAAATATGACTGTTCAGATCTCGAGTCAGAAGGTCGAAAATAAAAGTTTTGTCACAATAAGTACAGTAATTACAATACATAGATTTTGTCACAGTGAGTCTCATCAGATGTTAACAACAGCTGTATGATTGCGATGCCACCGATTATGACATTCACTCTGCATCAGTGTCATTTTCTTGACTAGTTTCCTCTTTGGCTGGTGTCTCAGGATCCATCTGAGTTGTGAAGCGCGATTAAAGAAATATTCAGTCCTCTGCAAAGTCAGTGGGTGAGATGAAAGCTGCGGCGTATGTGTAAACAAGCTATAATCCTCGTCGGGTTGGGACACGAGAGAGAGCGCAGGTCAAAAATCTGATGACTGTGAGAAGAGATTCAGGATTTTTATGAGCTGCCATCCCCATTCTTGGTCTTGAGCACCACCAGGCTAACCATGACAGGGATCAGGCAGATGGGAGTTATCACCAGGGCAAAGATAATAAGTGGTGGTGGGTCACTTAGCTCCTCTGAGGGACAATCCTTGAAAAACTTGGAGTGAATGTCCACAAAGGTCTGCTCCACCAGAGTGTTGGGCCATGGGATCAGGAGACAGTCAGATATCTCCTCTGTGCAAGTGCTCAGGTTACTATACAAACTGCAGTGTGGAGACAGGAAGTGAGGGGATGGTTATTCAGATGTTGGTAAATATTTATTAATATCTTAAAAATGATTAAATGCAAATATAAACACATACTACTTACCCGCTCACGTTACTCCAAGTGCACCAGTCGGTGCTGCGTAGTGATGCCATTGCATGCTCAAAATTTGAGAGGCACAGGCCAAATAGCACGGAAAGGCAGTCCATTGATGGTGCAGCATAAAATTGATGACAGATAGAGCAATATTCCCCACACATATGAGTAATATTCCCACAAGCTGCATGAATTAAGGAAAGAGAAATATAGGACGAAAGAGAGAGAGAGATTGAGACAGATAAGAAAACATTTAAACAACGTGTATTTTCTTTTTACACAGAATGATATTAGGTTGTATGACTATGTATCATTACAAAGTTATGGCACCTACCAAATGGCATGGCAGACTGTCCATAAGTGGCATCTAGAACAGAGAAGAATGAGATTTTTAGATTGAAAACCTTTACACCAAACATTTATGCAGACTATAAACTCTCTTCAAATCTGCCATGTCACAATCTTCAAATTCAGTTCATTAAATAAGTCAACAAAGACATGCATCCTAGCAAATTTCAATGCAAAGAGTGTTTTGTCTGTTGTAGCTCATGAGTTCCTTCACATGACTAGTACTGAGGCAGGCATTCACAGCTGTAGCAGGGAGACCACACACTTACCGGAGAGAAAGGAGAGGAATACCCCAATGAAACCAAGCGCTCCCTTCATGTCAGAAAAAATGAATAAAGGTGCGTTTTCCCCAAACGATGACCATGTATAAAAAACCTGAACTTCTTTGACTGTGTACAGCAAGGCATAACAGGAAACCCGACAGGATGGAAGAGACGCAGTGTAACTTTCGGTTACCAGATGTCCAAACAGTGTTACCCGCGGTTAGCAGATGTTCTATGAAGATCTGTCTGACGGCCCAGCGCCTTGGCAGCAACTCTTCCCCTCTCCAACACACGTTTCTTTTGGATTTTCTTCCTTTTTTAAAGGGGTGGAGGCAACAAAGATTGTCCTCTCCATTCTCTCAAATAAAAGGGAGCACACCCAAGCTGGGCTGGACTCACATCTGAAAACCCTTTACTCTTTAACTCTTGTTCTGCTTTTTAGTCTCAGTTTCTCACAGTCGAAGGCCTGGCCAGCTCACAGCATGTGATTTATTTGCCTTTTGGGCTGCCTCTGCCAAATAGGAAACATAAGTAAACATTTAGGGCTTAGCGTTTTGGGGTGGATGTAATCATGACTCTGCAGGGTATGCTGTGCAGACAGCCATGATTTCATATTTAGGTTAATTTGACCAAACCTTGAAGAAGTTATTAGTCAGAGCTGACCAGCTGTTTCAAAGACAAACTATCTTTACACATAGTGAAGGAAGAATTCTCATATTTCCACCACAACTGTGAGAAACTTTTGTTTTTCATGTCATAAGGAGTTCATAAGTGTGCTACATCTGTAAGGTACTTTCTCACTGTCACCACACACCACTTAAAAGAGCTGTGTGAGAGAGGTGGTTTCATTGATTGAGTGAAAAATGAAATTCATGGTTCATGTTTTCTCATGACCAACTTGTTAATTTATGTCACTGAAGCCACATGTTGGGCCTCTCACAACATCTGTTTGCCGAGCAGCATTTTGATTTAGTAATGACATCAGGAAATGTGTCTTTTCAGCAAAGGAGGAGCTCAGAGTTGGGGGGAGTTGGCAGGGGGAGGAGGGGGGACAGTCAGGGGAAAGGAAAAAAAAGGAAGGCACAGGATGAGGAACAGTGAAAGGGGCGCTGCTCCAAGGTTCCAGTTGTTTCACAACTCGGAGTTCATGCGTTGATCACAGACGTTGCATGGGGTGAATGACGAACAAATTCAGGAAGTTGAGCCAGGTGGGGGCTGCTCATAATGAGGTTTAAGTTAACCTTTAACCCCAAACCATTATGGGCCTCGTGTCTACTGCTGCTGACCCCTCACTGGTAGAGACCTCCCGAGGAGTTTGTCTTAGATTCTCATGATAATACACACAAGGAGATCTTGGCTGAAGCTGGGATCACTGAGCTCTGCTTTCTGTGTTTGTCAGTTCCAGCCAGGCAAATGAGTTTTAAGGAACTGATACAAAACAATCCCCCAGTGGAAACAAACGCAGAATCACTATTTTGTAACTGTCAAATGGATGCATGTATTTCTGCTAAGTTGTGAAAGCAAGATTTAGTGAAAACCTGAACATTTGCAGTTTTAATTTCTTTGGACTTGTAAGTGTCAATCTGCAATAATGTTCAACAGAAAAAGGTTGTAAACTTACTGGCAGCCATCGTCTCTGTTGAGTGATACCCTGCGGAGAAATAAGGTCAGCTTATTCACGATGAGTGGTTTGATGAGATATGAATGAATTTTTCCTTCTTTAAAACACACATACCTATTGTTGTGGCTTGTTGCACTGCCAACTTTTCATCAACCAGACAAACAACTGTTGTGCATCCTGCTGTGAGTAATAAAATAATGGAAGAACAGAGTAGAAACACTCATTATTTGTAACAGGGATCATTATGTGAATCATGATGCTGTAGATTCATCATTCAAAACTTGAGAAAGCAGAGGAGCTCAAGGAAATTACAAGGAGTTGTGGGAGCTGTGGGGAGTGAACAGGTCAATGCATCCTCCCTTTGTCTGCCACTGCTTTCGGGAAATCTGAATATATTCAACTCAAGGACATTTAAACTTACAACACATTCCTTTCCCACAATAATAATATATATTGTTTAATAAACAGGAGTATACAACAGCTACAACATGAATCATAAATGTAGTTGTTAAAATCTGCTGAAAACTTCTTTAAAACAAAATAGAGACACAAAAATTCTTCTTTGAAATCAAATTTGCTGTCTCAGCTTGATCACAATCACTCCATGGCCCTTAAACCAAACTGTTTAAGTATAAAACTCAATCATGAGACTTGCTAAGCTCCTTTCTAAAAGCCACTCAATCACTGAAAGCCCCCAGGCATTCCTCTTTAGGGGTGAGATAGAGGGCAAGTAAAGAAGTTATATCATAGGAGTGAAGAAATGGACAGTGTAAATCCTCTACTTACCCCAGATGAGAAGAGTCACAAAACACCCAGAAAACATAACTGAGAAACTAGTGGCTGTCATTTTGCCTGACAATGCTGTGTCCGTCTTCCCTGGTGGGTAGGGATTACATATCTCAACCTTTTCGCAGGAAGACTCTATAAAACAACAGGAAGCCCTCATTTCCTAGGATGGGCGGACTCGCACAATGGGACAGAGAGCCTCTGATAAGGTTCGAACTACTGTGGTCCACTGGTGCTCCACCATCACTCCCTCTCTCTCTCTCTCTCTCTCTCTCTCTATCTTCTCTCATCCCACCCTGTGTTTCCAAACAGAAAGAGAAAAGTGAGAGAAGTTGTGCAGAGCCCCACCCTCTGCTTCTCTGTCTCCCTCTCCCCTACCTTTGCTTTTGATGAATACTTTTATCAGTAAAAGCAATATTTAGATTTCAATAATGAGTTCAGGCAGCAAGTGTACTGACAGCATGTGGGCTGTGTTGGACTCAAAGGAAAGGACTCACGCTGCTCTGTGAATATCTGACAACTACTTGTTTATGTTCTGTTTGTTTCGCTTGAATAGAAACTTGGAACAGTAGCGGGATTATGTGCTGAGTCAGTTTCATCAGAAGGAGCCGTGGAGCCAACTCAAAGCCTCAGAGCGATGCATGGTTATTAATCACGATCCAAAGGCTACTTTTATGAGATATTTGTTTTGTCACTCAAAAGCAGCAGTTATTGAATGTTCAAACAAAAGGTTGTACAATATTTTTAACGTGCAATGAGAACGTTATAACCTTACCGTTATTTTTCCTTAAAACATTTTTTTAAAACAGCCGTGTTGACATATTGTAGAGATGTCCTCTGAAGTTAGCATGCTAACCAGCTAGCCCCGGCCCATCCTGTGTTGTAATACCACTTTATACCTCAAGAGGCAATAGTACGATAGTATAGCTGTAGTTTCGGCTGGTAGATGTTTGTGAAGCGTTATAAGCTCTCTTAGCTCTTTTGCCTTGTGAATTAACAAAAGAAACTCACAAAATGTAAAGGAAGGAAATATTCTCACACCTACGCTCAAACAGAAAATGCAACCATACACAAGATAGACAAGCTTATTGCCTTTTTAATTCACTGCACGCTCCACAGAAACAAAATAAAACCCATGAAAATCATATTTGTTTGTCTTTCCACGATCACCTCTGGTTTGGTTCAAATAAATCCTGAATTCACAAAGTAAGATGTGAAAATATTCCACCTGCTTCAAGTCTCTCCTGTCCGGTCCTGCCGTGTCTTCAGAGTCAGAGTCCTGGTCAAGGCCGCTGTAAATCACCTATGTACTAACATATGTTATGTTTTCATATGGTCCCGTGTTCACCGAGAGGCTGCTGAGCCCAACACTCCCCTGTAACTCTGAGATGCACTGGTAACCTGGCTAACTGCATTCTGTTCAGTCGAGTCGGAGTGGCAGCTAATGTAGCTTTGAGCTAGGCTACTAGCCTAAAGACCAGCTAAGGAGCTGCAGTGGTCTGGTATGCTCTCCTTTTTCACACTCCACACCTCCAGATTTTTAAACACGTGGTCTTTGGCTTCAACCAACACTGACTCAAGTGACATCACTTGAGGCTATCTGATTTCACGCCACTCCCTCTGGAGCCACAAAAAGCTTTATACAACTTTATTCACATAAATATTGGTAGATTTGATGCGTAAAATTGGTGCAGTTCCTCTTTAATTTGTGGTTTTTGGAGACTACATTTTTCAGATTTGGAGTTTCTAGAGCATGGTATTTATTATCAGTGATGGTGAGTAAGGAGTATGTTTTTTGTATCAGTGCTGTGTTACACCATCGGTGCTGTTGACAAGCACTCCCTGTCCACCACCTCTAGATCTGACGTCACTGAGCTTCTGTGGAAAGGAGAAGCGGCAGGGATCTCCATTAGAAACTGATTCACTCATCCACGTCACTGAAGGACGAGTGCTCTTTCTCAGCTGCTGGATTTGGGAGTGAGCCAGATAGCTCAGGCCAAAATTACTTCCACATTTCATTTCGGATAGAGGCCACTCTTTTTTACACAACTGACTGAAAATCCTACAAATGGACAATTACGTACATTTGCATGAAACTTTCAGTGTGATTGAAGTTAAATAGCTGAATGGATTTAAATGCAAGGAGGAGCTGTTCTGTTGAGGGAAAGCAGAAAAACTGAAAGTTTACTTTGCATGTCTCTCTCCTATGAGTTAATGCTTCTTATACCTTAGTCACAATCTGTTAGTGTTTTAAAGGACTTCAGAGGTAACTCTTTCATCAGCTAGTTTGTGAATCTTTTCATCTCCAAGACTTTGTCACAGATCATAAAAGGCACAGTGCACTATATCTGAAGACATGAGTCCCTCAAAGCCAGGAGCCAAAAACAACACACACAGTTTACATTACAAAGAATTAAAAACTTCCTGCTGATAATGGCCTCACTGCTCGTGCTTATCTTCCTATGTGTGTTTGCTTTTGTTTGACAGTTCAGTATCAACATGGCACAGGCTACTTCAAATACCATTGTAGACACGCCAAACATGCTGTATCATCTGAGATACTTGTGCTCAGTGAATGCGTAATTAGTAAGCCAGAATGCATGGCATATAGAGCAGAGGCAGTGAGCAGGAGGGATCAACAAGAGCACAGTGATCAGAGGGAAACACAAGCGAGGCAGTCATCCTGGCATAGCACGATATCAGACCAAGTCAAGCCAGGTCTCTTTATCCAAACTAGACATGTACATATGAGGACACGTTATGCCATGAGATGAAAAGTAGCTGAACAGTGCCATCTTGTGTGCCAGAGAAGGAACATCCATGTGGTTTCCTTTCATCCATCAAGGGTTTATTAGACGGTCATGTTTGTTGGTTTATTCACATTTTTTGTTGTATCGTGTTGCTTTCTTATGTTTAACAAACAAGTCTTTTGTTTTTTCACACAGTCACTTTGAATATGAAGCTGCTCCAAATACTGATAGAAAACAATCACCTCAGAAATGTACTAATATATAGTGTTGTAAAAAGTAAAGATGTTATGCTGACATATTACTTTGGTAAAAGTGAAAGTCACCCGATACAAATACATGTATGGTTTGACTGATTATCATATAGAATAAATTAATTTAAAAATGCATTACTTTGGCTCTGATGCAGCATGCAATCTGCAAAGTAGCTAATAACTAAAGTTATCAAATAAAGAGGGGTATAAAGTACTATTAATACTATCAGTAGTATTTGCCTCCAAAATGTAGTGGAGTGGAGGTATTAAGTGGCAGAGAATGGAAATGTTCAAGTAAATACATACTTTAAATACTACTTAAATACTCAAGTCCCTCAAAGTTGCAGTAATTTAGTAAATCTACTTAGTTACATTTCACCGTTGCTGCATGTGCCCCTCAAAGGAATTTCTGCCATCAGTTTAAGTATCTGTGACACATGCTTGAAATAATTATCAATCACAATTTGTAAAATGTGTAGAGACTTAATTAATTAGGCTGAAGTGTGTTTAAGGTGCACTATGTAGTTAAATTTTAATCAGAAGACAAAGATTTTTTTTTTTTATGTCAAAACAAACTGAATAGACAAACTGACCTTAAAGGACAACACAATTTCATACTGTTTTACTTTGTTTATATGTGGCGGACCCTGCCACCTTCTAGCTTCAAACAGTGTTCAGGGGACCTTATTGTCCTCTTAGAACAGCTTGTTTATTCAGTTATGGAAAAAAATAAATTTGTGAGTTTGTATTATTAACGCATCGATATTAAACAGGTTGTGACGTTAGAGAACTTTCTATTTCAGATATTTTCACCAGCACATGTTTAATAGGCCAGGAGATTCATGTCTAAGGATTTACTTGTACATTTGATACTTTTGTTGCATTTCCTTGCGATTTTAAAAATGGTCGAAGTTCGGATTTTCCGTCGAGGACGTGAAAGCATCATTGGCCGGAGGATAAACTGCGTTGAGCTCACCCTGGAGGAGGAGAGCAGAACAACATCTGAAATGTTTTCCACCCGATTGAACTCCACTGTCGAGTTTGTTTTCACCTAATAATTAAATTCACCTCATTCATTAATTAGACAGTTTATTTTAGCTGCACACGCTGCAACTAGTCGTGTTATGTGAATATGTGTGCCGGGTTCGCCTGCAGTCTATTTGTTTATTATATTAATTTAAAAGAAAATTTTAAAAAAAATTTAAAAAAAATCAATACAACACTCCTGTGAGATCGCTCCATGTATTTACTTTAAACGTGCCCATGTGAGTGTGATGCCCTCACGCATTTTGAACGGCGCCCTCGCACTCAGCACAGTTGCATCAGTTCCTGTGTGCGCGTGTAAATGGCTGTGCCGTGGCTGCTCCACGCTACTTTTTATTCCCAGGACGCAGAATAGTCATAAATCCTCCTCTGCTAGGAAAAGGCTGTGATCATAATAAAGACGTCACCCTCCTGCTCGGGTTGGCTCAACCAAGCCAAGTGCGCAGCTATTTGTAAGCTACAACAACAACAACCTCCAGCACCATGCCCATGGATAACGTAGGGATTTCTCTGAGATCCCCTCGCCGTGCGAAGACGATATCTGCGTCAGATCCATAGCAGAGAAAGCCTTTAATTGCTCCGGATCTCTCTACTATTTAAAAAAAAAAAGAGAAAAAAAGAGAAAAAAAAAACGAGAGACAGACAGGGGACTCGATCGCGTTGCGGGCTCCTGTCGCAACAAATAGGACGCAAGACGTGGATTTGAAGGTATTTAATAACTGCGACACTGGCTGTAGAGGTAGACGTGCACACGCGTCCGCCAGAATAACGTGCTGTCATTGTGTCTTTAAAGTATCCCCACATTTAAATGGATACTGTGTAGCTCCGTCTGAACGGGACTGCAGCTACAGGACGTAGCGCACTTCATAGCTGTGGCTGAAACGTGTGCACGACTCGCAGTCCAGGGAGGAAAAAAAATGCACTGTGGCAGTTTCCCGAGCTCAGTTTTGGCTTTGTACTCATTTTTGGTTGTGCTTTAGCTCAGACAGGGAACTTGATGTACACTAACGTGGTTATGAAACACAGAAAAACTGTACTACGCACTTTTCTGCTCCGCTTCATATTGCTTTTTTTTTTCTGAAGAGGCACGCCCACTCGTGAGCAATGTGGATGCCCCGTGCTGTTAAAATTCATGGAGACTTTACTTATTTTGTGCATACGTGATGAGTGTGTTTGTTCAAGTGTGTGTGTTTGGGCAGGAAGCCATCGATGGCTGAGAAAAGCAGTCCAGCCCTCAGCAGTTTAAAGCACCCGTGCGGAAGGCATTTTTCTACATTTAATGTCAGTTTTGTTTTGCCAACAGAGGGGGGCACTCTTTCAGATAGACTACAAGTGAGGCTGAATGGGGAAGTTTCATGTCTCTGTGTGAAGCGTTTACTGTGCGTAGTAGTAAAAGGCTCACAGGCCTAAAGTGGTCTAACAACACACTATATAACCAAAAGTGTGAATTGTGAGTATGTAACTGTTAGCTGTAGTCTTGAGAATGATCATGATATAAGAGGAGGTGCAGATAGTTCACTAAACACTCACACTTTGTAAAGCCTTGCAGGAATATTGCTTGAAATGACTGAAAAACTATTTTTTTCCCAAAAATGCACTCATTCTCAGTGATGGAATGTAACTAAGTACATTTACTCAAGTATTGTACTTAAGTATCATTTTGAGATAATTGTACTTTACTTGAGTATTTCAGTTTTCTGCCTCTTTATACTTTTACTCCACTACATCTATTTGATAACTTTATATGCATACATGTGTAATGAACTAATAATGTATAATAGAAGTATAATGAACTCTTACTGTACTCTTGATACTTATGTACATTTAATATCAGATACTTGAGTCAAGTACGTTTCATAAGGGTGACTTTCACTTTTACTAAAGCGATATTAGAACTATATATGATAGTAAATATCTTTACTTTTACTCAACCATGACCTTTGGGTACTTGTTACAGTACGGCTCATTCTTCTGATGCACTTTTTTGGGATCTAAATTGGTCTTAACGGGTCAATTTGTAAGATGTGGTCAGAACTTTAGTCTAAAACATTAAAAAAAATGACCGAACATTATCAACAGAATGTGAAGAAACAACAGTGTTGGGGTTATGTCAAAGACGCCCATGTATTGTGTTGCAGAGATACTGACATGCTAACCAGGCTAGCCAGGGTCCATCTTGTTCCGTAATGATACTTTGTACTGCAAGAGGCGCTGCCCCTTATATTTTTGGATCAACCATTGAATTCTAGCCATATTCTACAAATTACACCTTTAAGTTGACAGCAGTATCTACCCTGTTTTGGACTGGTTTTCCACATAGCTTCTCTGTCTTTTTAAAGAGTCATGGAGGAAACAGCTGCTGCAGCTTCAGCCCCTGGCACGGGTGCTGCCCCACCAACCCCAAGACCTCAGCCTTCCTCCTTTGCACCCTCCCGCAGCCTGCTAGAGTGGAGACGGAGGGTCAAGTCTGAGTATATGCGGCTTCGCCAATTAAAACGCCTTAAAAAAGCAGAGGAGGTCAAGGTGGGTCGACTCAATTATTGACAGTTCTGCTTATAAAAATGTGTGGGGGGCTGTGTGACATGCTCTCTGTTCTGTTTGTTTGTTTGTTTGTTTGTAGACCCTCTTCATGTCCAACAGGCAGAAGATTGAGCAGCAGACAAACCTCCTGAATGCAGAGTGGTCCAGGCTCAGGATTCAGTCCATCCCTCTGTCAACTTCCAGTGGAGCTCTGGCCAACAAGAAGGTGTGTGTGTGTGTGCGTGTGTGCGTGTGTGTGTGGTGTACTGTATAGAGTAAAATAATAACCATTGCAACACATCACTTTACATACCATCTTGTCGGCACTGTCTTCATTTTCCTGCTGAACTAGTAATCCGATCTATTATTACTGTGTGAATGCATCGTGAGAAAAACTCCTCATGTCCATCACGTCGCGTCCTCTTCACCAGCCCCAGTGTTATGCTCTGATTACCACCTGGCTGTCAGGTGTTACTAAAATATCTCAGGACAAAGGCAGTGTGCCAGAATTGGATCACATGCCAGCCTGAAGTGGTCTTTGGCCCTGTGGGAGCTAGTGAGGACATAACAGCATCTTTTTCTCTTTCCACATGCTGTCAGGGTCCACTTTATTGTGTTTCATGGGTTTATATTCCCTGCTGGGGGTTGAGCAGCATGGGTATCCGATTATATAGTTATGAAATATACCAATAATGTTGAGGAATGTTCTGTTGTCTTGTCAACGCCACCTCGACTCTGGTGCTCTTACAGATGTGTACAGTGGAGTTTGGCTTCCCAGGATTCAAAGGCCAAGCCATCGCCATGAGACCGCTGTCAACGGTGGCAGGAATCCCCTTCATGTACTCCTGGTCGCCTCTGCAGCACAACTTCATGGTATTAAATAAACCATATTATGTTGTGGGTGATGCGATTATAGTGTTATTACAGGTACAGACAGCTCTTATATAAGGTTTGGCTCATTCACCTGATTCCAATTTTGAAGATTCTCATGTGTTCAATGGAAACGAACATGACATTGTATGAGTTTATTCAATTATACCAGTTGTGGGTTTATGGAACATCTAAACCAGTTGTATGAGCTCAAGAACACATGTCATCAAGCTCAAAGCATGTTCTTTCCCTTTGGTTTACATTAATTTTATTATTTCCAGTCCGTTTGTGTATATTTGTTGGAATGTGAGGCAGGACTGTGTGAACATTATGTGAACAATTTGCGAACAGTATTTTTTGTTTCTTAGGTCGAGGATGAGACCTTCCTTCACAACATCCCGTACATGGGCGACGAGGTGCTGGAACAGGACGAGGCCTTCCTGGAAGAGCTCATCGACAACTACGATGGTGTCCATGGAGACAGAGGTGAGCCTGTTGAATCCTCTGTCCCTTTAAAGGATTATTTCAACCAGAAATAAAGATTTAAGTCAATACCTACTGACCCCCATGCCGTAGGAAGTTGAGCGAGCCTTCGTAGTCCACAAAACATTTCCGGGGCGTTGCAGCCTTCTTCCAAACAACAGATGAAGATGGGGACAAAACATTTTAAAAAATGGTGAAAAAAATCATAAAATGGCTCAATACTAAGTCTCTGGAGATCCCAAATTGATTTGAAAAGACATTATTTGCACCCTTTTTAAAAAGCTTAAGTTTAGCGACTAAGCTAAAAGCATTAGCGTGTTTCCCATTTGAAGTGAGTGCACATTGGTGTGTGTAATGTCTTTTCAAATCAGTCATCTCGAGGCTTTCAGAGACTTGGATTACGCCGGATGCGCTGCATGCTATTTCATGAGGTGTTTTTTTCTGCTGTTTTTTAGAAGTCCCCATCGAATTTAGTTGTTTAGGAGAACGCTGCAACGCTGTTTTTCTGTGAAGCTCCAGAAATGTTTTTAGGACTACAAAACTTCACCCGGCACTCCATCAGCATGAGGTTGAGTACATAATAACTGAATTATCATTTTTGGATGAACTGATCCTTTAAGATGTCTCCACAGATCCCATAATCCGACCCCTTTCATCATGTATATCACTGCAACATTCACTTGGGAACTTTGTTTAATTATATGTTGATGATGCAGCTGATGTCATCCTTTAGCATTTCTGGAAGCCTGTGGAAAACAAATATTTAATGGATTGGCAATGTTTATGCTCTGACATGTTAATTGTCTCCCAGAGGGCGGGTTCATCAGTGACGAGATCTTTAAGGAGCTGGTGGAGGCCTTGAGTCAGTACTCTGACCACGAGGAGGAGGATGAGGAGGAAGTAGCGGCAGTGGCGGCGGCGGTGGAGGTGACAGGAAAGAAGGAAGACGAGAGAGTGATGAGGAGGAGCTCAGTGGAGGCTTCAGAAGACACCAAACCTGGTACAGTGGCATTCATCAGGAGGAAGAGGAAGAGCACAACTGAGGGTGAGCAAGTCTTCAGCTGTGTGTTGTTTGAGAGAACAAGAGGGCTGTAGCATGAACAAGGCCGGTACTGTTCCTCTCATTACACTGTACAGCTGCCACAAGGTCGCCCTGCCACAGCAGCTCTTGCCACAGGCATTGTTTACTTTAAAGCTGTCTCTGTAGCCCCGCACGGGTGCTGTGAGTGAGGGAACCTGTTTGTCCATGACACTGATATGGCCTGGCTCTAATTACAGGACTTAATGACCTCTCGTACCAGGCTTTATGGGAAACTAGGCTGTATACACACTTAGTGATAGTGAAATGCAAGCACACCTGATTACACATTCAGACATTCAGCTACTGGTACACAGTGGTGGAAGAAGTACCCAGATGCTTCATCTTTTCATGAACTCAGAAAAACATGATGTTTTTTGCAACAATGTATTTTCATGCTAATCCTAGAGGGTTTTTAAATAGTTTATTTATCTTAAGAGGTAGGAGAATTGTCTCAACCCATAAAAGACCATGTCATCCTCAGTTTATCAGAAAAATTCAAAGTCACCAAATTTGAAGATACGTGGTTGAAAAGAAACTAAAGTTGTTAGGCAGTTGTGTGTGTGCAAAAAGTACAATATTTGCCTCTGAGATGTCGTGGAGATAAAGTGCAAAGTTGTATAAAATGGAAATGCCAAGGTAAAGTATGAGTACCTTGAATTTGTACTTGAGAAAAAGTACTTAGTTACACCACTGCTTGTACACACACACACACACACACACACGTCCATCTATGAGGGTCCATGAATAAAAGAGACTGAAAAAAGAAAACTACACAGTGACGACGATGATCTTCACTGAGAATTGTTTGCAGGACAAACTGGCCTTGAGCGCTGGGACAACACGTGTAGCTTTGCAAAATGTTTAAATCAACATATTTCATTAGCTTTATTTGTGGATCTGTAACAGAACCTGATGTGTGCACAAAACAGGGTTATTTGTGTAACCTACTCTCTGTTTCTCTGTTGTCTCCCAAAGTGAGGGACCTGTCCGGCAGCAAGAAGGTCCCCAACGATAAGATATTTACAGCCATCGCCTCAATGTTTCCTTACAAGGGCACCATGGAGGAGCTGAAGGAAAAGTAAGAAAAGTGCAGTGAAACTAGGGGTCTATGAACACAATGCTGAACAGACCGTTGCTTAGTGTTCACCATGGCGACGCGAGCTGTCAGGGAGGGAAGTAATAATGGAGGCTCCCTCTCAGGCTCTGTGACTCAAAGGAGCCATTGCATCAGCATCTGAAAGAGTTTTACTTTGAAAGAAACATTAGTTCCAACTTCAAATGAGAATACTGTGGCAAAAGAACTGTACACATGTGATATATATATATATATATATATCTACTAAAACTCATCCTGTCACCTCCACAGGTACAAGGACCTCTTGGAGCCCCCCAGCCCGGTGAAACTGCCCCCCCTCTGCACCCCCAACCTGGACGGACCTTTTGCTAAGTCTGTGCAGCGGGAGCAGTCGTTACACTCCTTCCACACGCTCTTCTGCAGACGATGCTTCAAATACGACTGTTTCCTCCACCGTAATGTCTTTATTTAGTATTAATTGATTTGTTTATTTATTTCCAGTGAGATTGTGATTAATTACACTATGATTATACTATGTCCTGTTTTTGTTCCTCGGATGTTTTATTTTATTGATTGCTTACAGTCTCTAAATGCCCTGATGTACAACAGAGTCAAAACATATTTGTTTGTGTTTGTAAAGCTTTCCATGCTTCACCCAATGTTTACAAGAGGAAGAGTAAGGAGATCCACATGGAGAGCGAACCATGTGGTGTGGACTGCTTCCTGTTACAGGTATGCCTGGCTCACAGTGCACTCTGTACGCTGTGGTGAATGTTATATCTTTTTGATAACTCTTTGTTGTTTTTCCCATCCCCTGTGCTCTCCTGCAGAAAGGGGCTAAAGAGTTTGTGGATCAGAATATGTTACGATCACAGAGGTCCCGGAGGCGCCGAAGGCAGCCGCGTCCCACCAGCTCCAGCTGTCCTGGACCGTCTGAGTCTGCTGAGGAAGGCAAACAGGGCGACAGTGACCACGAAACCACCTCCTCCTCAGGTGGGAGTCCGATCTCACAGGAAATTGGTTTGGAGCCACTTTTGAAAGCGCCATCTGCTTTGTCTACTTTAGGTAGGATAACTAAGGGAGTTATGGAAAAGGTTCAGTTTCTTACTTTGTTGTTTTTATTGAGTATTTATTTATTTATTGTTTTGAGATTCCCATTTTCCCAGCTACTCTAGAGTACGTAATTGTAAAGATCTGCTCATGTTTTTAAGCTCTGAGGCTTCACACAGCACGGACACAGTCATTTAATGTGTTTCTGAGTCACCGTATGGCTGAGTGAATGCATCATTTACCATAACCTCCCCCAGATCCCTCCCTCTCTGAAAGCCCCCTCAGAAAAGTGAAATTTGGCTGAAGATTATAGCGTTCAAGTCATATCCTGCTCTCTCCTTTCTCTTCTTGCATCTCCTCTCAATATCAGCTCCGTCTTGCCAAGCATAATAAACCAGCCATCAGTTTTGCATGCTTCAGCCCCAACATAAACACTTTGTTCCCTCTCCGCCTCCTCCCACCGTGTTTTTTTTTTTTCTGTTTTTTCCCCTCTCTGTTGACATCTTCATGTGGGGAGCAGCAGGAGGGAAATAAGAGCCATCTCCTCCGGCTCTTTGTCGTCCTCTCCTCCCCTGGAGCTCTCAGGTTGTTGTTCATCTCCGTCAGTGCCTCACTGGAGTCTCTGTTAGCTTTGGAAACCGCTCGTGCTCAGCCGGTGACTCAGCAAACTCTCTTGGACGTGTTGAGATAATGTGGAAAAAACAGATTGTTAAGCAGATTAATAAAGACACTCTGTGCTGGAGCATGTGGCCACAGCAATGCTGCATTCAGCCTGTTGCCAAGCAACATTCAGCTCTCTGCCTTGAGCTGTGGGTGTACGAGCATCAGTCCTGAATCTCCAAAAAGCGAAATCAAAGCCCAGAGTCCCCTGTGGCTGTGTGTGTACATGCAGATGCACAAAAATGACACCCAGGAATAGTAATATATGTGTCAACGTAGGGTTGAATTAGGATTAATTGTGTGTATGCAGAAAAAAAGGTGTAACAAACCTTTTGCCAAGACCAAGTAATAGAAAAGTGTTTGTGTGTGTAGATTCAAAATATCTGAAACAAACATTCTGCCAAGAGTGGTTAGTCAGAGATATTCAAGTGTTTTTTTTCTGTCTGTGTGTGTTTAACAGAGGGGAATTCGCGTTGCCAAACTCCCACCAAGCTACGTCCAGCGGATGATGACGGTGCAGAGCAAGCTTGCTGTGTGGTCCAGTGGAGCGGGGCAGAGGAGTCACTGTTCAGGGTGCTACACGGCACATATTTCAACAACTTCTGCTCCATCGCTCGCCTCATCGGTACAAAGAACTGCAAGGAGGTGAAATGTTTACAAACTAATAATTAAAAAAATCTCTTACTGACTAATAATGATTGAAAGCACAACAAAATATGGCTTAAATCTAACCAAGCTGCTACATACAGTACAGTATAGTATAGTATAGTATAGTATAGTGTATTATAGTATAGTATAGTAAAGTATATTCTTCTTCCTTGTCATAAACTGGTGCCAACATTACCCACAATGCAAGTGGATTGCAAGCGTGGGTAACACATCATTGTTAATTAATGATACATTTAAAGTAAATTGAACTTAAGTCAGTAGTTTATTGTAAAGCTGCTATAATACTGGTGAATAAAAACTGTGTAGTTCATCTACAAATTATTTGGATGGCCATTTTAAAGTTGTAGCGTATGTTTATAAACCTAGTAGTATTGGTGTCATAATCAAAACAATTTGGGGCAACATATGACCAGAATAATCTTTTACTGTTGCTAACTGTAGCTACTGTTAGCTCAGTTAGCTCAGTTAGCTTTGCAGCTAGCAACTAGGAGCACAGAAAATCGAGGGATGTTAGAGTTTACACTTCTAGCACAGGACCTTTATAACGAAAGGGCCGGGGCTAGCTGGTTAGCATGCTAACTTCAGCAGATTTATTTGCAGCACAATACATTCATATCATAATGTCAAAACTGTTATTTCTTCAAATATTGTTGATGTAGTTGATTTATGAAGCATTTTGTTGATTGTTAACAGTCAAATAACTATTAACTAAAGTTTAATCAAGTGATGGTCATGGTAAAGTGTTCCCAGAGTGTTGTTATGCTAGTAATGGCTAATGTAGCCAAGAGCCGTGAGCCTCAGAGGTCTAGTAAACCCACTTCTTCCCAACTCCACACTCCCAGATTTTTTCCTTCTTGTTGCCGCTGGAGCCACAAAAGGCTTCGTACAGCTTTTTTTCGCCTATGCAGTAATACTCCCTGAGACCCGTAAACAGAGTTTGATGTGCAGAATCAGTTCCCCTTTAAAAGACCAGATGGTGGAATGAGAAAAAAAAAGATAGAAATAGATGTAACAATTGTGAAGAGAAAAGAAATGGAACACACATAAAACAAGGGCATGGTGACAAATAGGAAATAGGAGCAAGACAATTTCTGAGAAATGAGGCTTTAATTTTAGAGGAACAGCACTCGCAGTAAAATCAATTGTGAGTTGTTTGCTGTTGCATCTGTTGTTTACTACCCTTAATAGCTATGAAATGTAGTTTCCAATGTTAAATAATGAACTCTGACTAATACTTTCTGAAAGTGATACAGAGTAGTTTTGAAATAAAGTAGACATCATAGTTATAGCGATGATTCCTGTTGCGTTTGCGTCAGTGCAAGCGTTCTAACACATGCATCCTGTGCCTGCGGTTTTATGGTGTGGATAATTGGGCTGACTACAGAGAGAATGGCATGTGGCACCATAAACCAGGATGCTTACCAGATGTGACGTCTCTCATATTCTCATGATGCAGTTGTTCAGCCTCAGACATTCACAGATTTATGTCATGTACACAAGAGGGGGTTTAGAGAGATTATTACAGTTTTTTTAATTAGATTTCATAACTTTTTACTGTAGAGCACAATGCACGCAGTAAATAAAAGGTAAAACAAATCTTAACACAGTATTTCAGACAAGTTGAAGCAGCCTTACATCCTTCCCTCGTAGCCCCTCTTACAGTACAGTCCAGAGTCTGTACTAAACTGTCTGTCACAGCCCTGCTGGCAACCAGAGGGCCCCGCCCACTGCTTAACTGAGTGGAAATGCTGAAACCAGCTGCATCATTATGTATGTCTGTGTCCTAGGGAAGAGGCCAAATCTGGGTTTTGGCAGCCAGAAGCGGCTGAGTGTGTACGCGCACACACATGCATGTGTATGTTTGGCCTCTGCAGTGGAGTTTTGATAGCAGAGCATGGGGGGAGCAGGATGTACTGTGCCGTAATTTGTGGCGATGTGCTTTTCAGCTTGAGTGGGAATACATTACACAACTTAATTAGGGTGAAGAGAACAGACTTTCCTCACAGTAGTGTACATTTGTGAGAAATTACCGGGAATGTGTTGTTCATTTCCCGCAGGTGTACGAGTTTGCAGTGAAGGAGGTCCTGATTCATCGTGTTCCTGTGGTTGATGGAGGCATCTCGCCCCAAAAGAAGAAAAGGAAACACAGGCATGATATCACCACTTATTCTCTCTCCCTCTCCCTCGCCCACCTTTTGCTGACTGACTGAAACATGATCACTTGCAAAAGAGAGCTTAGCGCTCAGTGAAACTTCTCTGAATAGATAAAGTGTAACACTCCATGTTAGGGTTCACAAATTCACCATTAACTAGATGCTTTTTAGCATGTTTATTATTAGCATTTTTAACTTTATTAGTCATCACAAAGCGCTTATTAATGCCTTATTCTGCATGACCATATTCTACTACTACGGCACGAGTTTGCATTTGACGCTATCAACTCTTATAGTTTTGTACCTGTTATATAAGATTGGACCATATTTATTAAGTGTTATAAAGGGAGTATGACTATTGTTGTGGCACTACCAGCTTGTAAGGCCCATTGTGATAAAAGCATATTAATTCATGAACAACACTTGAAAAATGACCTAGAAATGACCTAGTGGTTGCAGAATATGGCCCTGCAGATTAAGGCATTAATAACTGCTTTATAATAGAGAGACTAATAATACGTACTGAGCCTGCTGCCACCAGACAAAGCGGATGAAGATGAAGATGAAGAAGATGAAGATAATACGCACACTAATAAGCAACAAGTTATGGTGAATGTGTGTACCTTAAAACCTCAAAGTCATGCAGAGATGAATATATTCTGCACTTTTGCAAGTACTCATAATGTATTTAGTCTAATAATGCATTTAGTCTTACTGTTACAGTTTTGTCACTGATGTAAAGAAATGTGCATAACCAGAATAGGTGTTGAACAAGTTAGGGGAGTTAGAGAGTAAACCTTGCAATTGTGTTTGTTTAATGTGGCAGGTTATGGGCAAAGATTCAGCTAAAGAAAGGTATGTTCATCTCAAAATTTTCAACTCACTGATTACTCTGTTATTCCACCATGCCCTCTAAAATACAGCACAGCTTGCTGTGCCAGTCTGAGGGTTTTGTCCTCTGTTGCTCCAGATAACTCATCCAATCAGGTGTACAACTACCAGCCATGTGATCACCCCGACCATCCATGCGACAGCTCCTGCCCGTGTGTGATGACCCAGAATTTCTGCGAGAAGTTCTGCCAGTGTGAGCACGAATGTGAGTGTCACCTTTCTTATTTACCTGTGAGATCATGCTCTCCTGTACTGCATGCTTCTTTCGTCTCACACGAACAAAACCACATGAAGAAGCGTCCTCCGCCTAGCGATACTAAAAGAAACATTTTTGCCATAACCACATTTTCCACTGAAAGCGCTCAGTAGCTTCAAAGCCCTTTTGCCAGGCCACAATAGAGCAGGGCAGCAGAATGTGAAACGATTCTGCAGTATTCTGGCAGCGATCAGAGGAGAGTCTGTCCTCTGGCGGGGATAGGTGGGTGTCTGTTTAATACAGAGCTGTGTTCACAATGAGGCATTTGCTGCAGCAGCAGCGACCCAGAACTGTGTTTTCCGAAATGGCCACATGGTGGAGGAATGCATTTTGTTTTTTGCTCTAGGGAGTTTACAACAGAGAAAGAGGATAAGTCGAATTAAACATTTTGCAATAGTTTTGATGGTTTTGCCTCATTTGTTCATCTGTTGTGGTTAAGTCACCTTCTCTCCCCCCTCCTCCTCACCCGACTGTTACCTCGCCTTTTCCCGTAGCAGAGGAGAGTCTGGGCCAAACAGGAAGCAGCCCCCGGTTGCACATGTGTGTGCTCTAAAGAGCTGGAGAATAATCAAAGGGATGTGACAGGCTCCGTGCCTGATATACACCATCATCTGCAACATCAGTATGAGTCAGACTGCTCCAGCTAAACAACGCTTGATGATACAGACACATAAAACCCACACAGGCTGGGGATGGGAGGTTAAAACGGCACGACAGAGAAGACAAATTCTGCCCTGAGCTCTTCTTATGGACAGCTCTCCCCAAGCTGAAGCTGCTGGAAAGACATTTTGGTTTTTCTTGCCTGATCCTTCCGTTCATCTGCCCGGAGGGTGTTATGTTACTGCCTGCAAAATTGTATTTCAACATATCTGCCAGCAGAGGTCCCTAACAGATGAGCTTCTCAGCATTACTCAGTCACCGAGCTTCTGTGCAGCAACTGCATTTTGAGATGGAATTGTTTATCATAATCCTATTGTGTTCTGCCAGCTCATATAATGTTTTATATTTCTGTATTGCTGCATGCAAGCTGCTCATAAACGTCCTCAGCATGTCCCCCTTTCAGAGCAGCTGTGTGTCTAAATGATTTCCAGGCCAGAACCGCTTCCCAGGCTGCAGGTGTAAGACACAGTGCAACACTAAACAGTGTCCCTGCTACTTGGCTGTGAGGGAGTGTGACCCAGATCTGTGCATGACCTGCGGCGCTGCAGACCACTGGGACAGCAAAGGGGTCTCCTGCAAGAACTGCAGCATCCAGAGAGGACTGAAAAAGGTACACAAGGACACTTGAAGGTCTTGATGGTTAAATGTCACAAATCTGATATTCTAGTTATTCTAGATGACTCATGTGACTTGTGGTGTCCTTCTGTCAGCACCTGCTTTTGGCTCCATCAGATGTCGCTGGATGGGGTACCTTCATCAAAGAACCAGTTCAGAAAAATGAGTTTATCTCTGAATACTGCGGAGAGGCAAGTCCTGGCAGTGAACTCAGATTCTAACAGTTTTATTGATTGAAGTCGTTGTGCTTACAGTGTTTTCTATTTCTGTGTGTGTGCATATGCAGCTGATATCCCAGGATGAGGCAGACAGACGTGGAAGGATCTATGACAAATACATGTCTAGCTTCCTTTTCAACTTGAACAATGGCAAGTATCCCCGCTCCTGGTCATAATCATAGCGCTGTTACAGCATTTGAAGTAATTCTTGATTCAATCTTTGTTTCTCAGTAGACTTTGTTGTGGATGCCACACGAAAGGGGAACAAAATCCGCTTTGCAAATCATTCAGTTAACCCCAACTGCTACGCAAAAGGTAAGACTGAGTCGGTTTGTTTTGCTGTGGATTTGAATTTCTTGCTATGAATGCTGTAATTTCTTGCATTTTGTCTCTTTTGTTGGCTGATGTTGATGTGTGCCATTGCAGTGGTGATGGTGAATGGAGACCACCGCATTGGAATCTTTGCCAAACGAGCTATTCTGCAAGGAGAGGAGCTCTTCTTTGACTACAGGTAGAGTCACAGGCCGGCTGCTGCACATGTGTCTGAATTACTGGTTTCTGCAGACACTGATACCAACTAAAACTCGTTGCTTCCTCCCGCAGATACAGCCAAGCCGATGCCCTTAAATATGTGGGCATAGAGAGGGAGGTAGACATGACTTAGCTACACCTGCAGCCTACCTCCATAACCTGTCCCGAACTCTTCAGCCACCCACTAGTGCTTCTGTCCCTCTCTGCAGCGTCATATCTAGCTGAACAGTCGCTGTCTCCACCCTCTCTGCTGCACTTCCAAAAATAGAAAGTCCCTCCCTCCTGTTTGCAGGTGCTCCCGCTCTGCAGACACCACATCACCTCCCTCAGTGACAGCCGTCAGCTCTCCCTCTCATCTGCCCAAACCCAGCCACCTACCTGCAAGACTGTATACACCAAGCTTACGAAACGTAACTATTTAAAGTGGAAATACTATTAATCCGTATCGCTTACTGCACCAAGAGGATCACGTTTTTTTTTTCTTTTTGTTCCATCTCGTCAAAGCAAAGAGGCTTTGATAACCCATCATACAGTGTGTTACTCTCTCAGCAGTTTTGTTACTGTACTTATAGACCGGCTTTTTGTTTGACCTCTCAATACGTAACGCGAGCTTTTACATCGTACCTAATGATGACCAGTGAAATGCATGTGCTGTCTCTTGGATAAACAAACCATTAAACATGTTAGTCACAGCATTAGCTTCAGTCAGATGCTGCTCCGTGCAGTCACTCAGTATTGTAGTGTGATGTTACCCAGTGCTTGTTCTTCAGAGGAACCTTTGAAGAAGAGGCAGGTTTGACAGCTTGTTACGTTCTTCCTTGAACCCTTTCAGCGGCTAGCATCACCACCACATGTTTATGGTGAAATAAATTATTGTGCATTTATAACATTGTTCTGCAAAAATAGGCAACCAGACGAGAAACCGACTGACTGAATGTAACCTGTAGATGATGGTGAAGAGATCTCATCCCTCTTTTCATTTTACACATTAACCTGTTCTATTGGTACTCTGAGCAACATCAAAAAACATTACATCATCATGTTTACATGATCCGGAGGCTTTCACACTTTGTGAGGGAAATGATTTAAAGATTAACTAATCACACAGTAAATGTCTTCCTTTGGAAAATATATATATAAATATATAAGTGCCAAATGATTCCACACAGAAAAAGGCTGAAACAGTGTGGATGTGTCGCATAATAAACAGATGTGTTAAAGGAAACCCTTTCAAGGTTGTGACCACATTAAAGCAAAATTATCAGTGTTTGACCAAATATTAAAGTCCCCCACATGTGAATGTAAAATATCATTTATCATCGTTTCTTTATTTTTTTATAGTGTATGTCCAGATTTGTTACTCATTCTTTTTTTCATTTATCAAAACATTAAAGCCCACATTGAAATGAGATCTTTCTCAATAGAGATGAACAAAATGGAGTTTACTGCTATGTACAGTGTATGCCTATAAAAATAAAAGTTTAACTTTATACATTAAAACATGCTGTGTTGGTTCTTGTGTGCAAAAAGCATCTCACCTAAAACTGGAATGGTAGAGCTCATACCTCCGCCAGGCCCAACGGTCCCCTTTACTACTCACTCATAGATACCAGCCACTTAAATACGCCTGAAGTTTTTCATCAAGATTAGTGAATTATTCCCTGAAAAATTAATGAAATATGTCAAAGCGAGAAAAAATTCCTGGATCTGTCCCTTTTGTCGGATCTGCACCAAATGTAAGTGGGGTCTATTCTGGGCCAAAACCCATCCTCCATCTAAATTTCATTTCATTTCATCATAGTTTTTGTGTAATCCTGCTGACAAACCACCCAACGAATAAACAGACAAACACAACCTCCTTGGCGGAGGTAATAACACAAACACACAGCTTTCATTTCCTTCAAGCTTCTTTTTATTGAGGTGACAGTTTGGCCTTGATTTACACAGTAATGGTCATTTACAGTGAGAGTTTTACTAAACAAAATCGAGCGTACAGAAGAACAGAAAAAATCCTAAATTTCAGTGTGATCACAAACACAACTGTAATGATCTTTTCTGGTCCTTGTTGCAGAAGGATTCAGTTGGACGGTGCAGAGAAGTCTAACCTGGTGTAACCTGCCTACGCCTCATTCTGGTGCTTTAGCGTCTGATTTGATACATGATACCACTGTTGACAGGGTATCTGCAGATTCATATAACGTGTGAAAAAGTCTTAATTTAGGCTTGTATCTTTTTTTAATTATTAATAGTTCATTCTGATGTCAGTCAGCACTCAAAACATCTCACTATTTGTGAAATCTGCAGATACCTTGCCTGAGCCAACAACAACCTGCTGACCTACTCCCTCTACTGGTCATTTTATCTTAATCCCTTTTATTCACTCCCTCGCCTTCATCATTAGGATGCAGGATGAACACTTTGGGAATAGCTCAGCACAGATGCAATGTGCCTGTATTGTCCCTCACAGACGTGATGCCTGAACGCTCTAAGCTTCATCCAGGCCTTGTTTCTACTGTTGGTGCACTACAATAAGTGAGTTGGCATCAGTGCACAGGTTTGTATTTTTAATGAGTCATTCTTTAACGTCTGCTGGTTGTATCTGGGCGGGCAAACTATGAATACACAAACATCTAAACAACCAGTCAGTCACACATACACACGCTCCAGGGACCACGCATGATTAACTATAGTGAATGAAGTGACAATGCTAGGCGTCGAGTGTTTATAGTCCATTTACCAATGAGTACAGTGAGGTGTATACATTTATATAATACATAAGTCGACTCTTTCCTAATAGGCAACAAAGCATATTTGACCCAAGTTTGTTGGCTTGCGCCTAATATGAACTTTGAGTGGTGATTGTCCATTTAACAAACAACACATACAATTCTGTCGATCACAAACCAACAGTTTCACTCTGCTTGCTCACTCTTCATCACCATTCATCTTCTCACAGCAGTCTTAAAAATATAGTTTTGGCCGAATCTGTACATTTTCATACATCATCATCAAGTCGTGTCTTTACAGTAATCGCAGTTTTTACATCTACTGTACATCCGTTCAATGTACAATGTCGCACAGCTCTGCCCATCTGTAATGGAAGAAACCAACAATGTTGAGTTTGGAGGTCTTTTTAGTGCTACAGAGAACAAGGACTGTACTTTCGTTATCCTGAGCGTTCTTAAAAGCTACCTTGAGTGATTTTACTTTCAGTGCTGAGCAGCCCACAGTGAAAACCTCAGTCCTCACTGTGGGGTCTGCTCATACATTACAGAGTCAGAGGATTTACATTCAAGATACTCCATTCAACTGTTTTTAAATTGTTTCATATAAACCATAGGAATAAAAAGAAAGTCGCTTAACACATTATTCATATATTCACGTATACACTCATTACATCCTACTTGCTATTATTGTGCACCTGCAAATTAAACCGAGACATAAAGGTTATTGGTGGCTGATAAAAGCTCATATTATTGCATGTTACTGCAAAGTGCGCTCATGCTCTACAAATGCATAGCTAATATGTTAGAAATGTTTCACTTTTTTCCATTTTTTTGTCACATACACAATAGTGCTTTAGTGTCACGGTGAGTGATGGAAGCTCTAAGCTTTGGTTGCACCACACATCAAATGAAATTTCATCCACCCAGAGGAGGAAATGTCATCAGACTACAGGTAGAGTTTTTAAACTTTCCACTGAAAGCAGCTAAACAAGCAGCAGCAGCGGTGACAGCGTGGTCGGCTACTGTCCTACAGCATTATGCAAAAATATTCGAGCAGTATGAGTTGGAAGTAAAATATTAGCATTTACACTCTTGTGGTCCTCTGTACATATGTTATTGTGTGTGTGCATGTGTGTTCATATGTATGCTTCTCCACATGGCCATCGGGAGCAGCTGTTTCCTGAAAGATGCTTATTACTGAGGATGGAAGGATCGTGAGAAGACTGATTTTTCTGTGATACCGTCGTTGAAGATGTCTGCCGGGTCAGACACACTGTAGCACCGAGCTGTTGGCAGCTGGACCGTAATATATATGCAACCAGAAGTAAGACAGAAGGGATGAGAACGTGGATAATTTTAGGTCACCCTTTCCCTGGCGAGCTTCATCACCTCAACTTTTGTTTTAATTCTGCAGCACACCGACAGCCTGTTCGCTCTCACACTTAGAGGTACATAATCATCACACTCTCATTTCCCCAATAGCTGAGAAAGTTTAAGGAATCTGAGCATACTGTGATCGGCAAAGCTATCTACTGACACTATGGCGATTCTGAACCACTTACATGTGCCATTCTGTATAGGTAATGCACTGTTATAGGCTGCAATACAACAAATATAAGCGTATATACCTTTTACAATCTGTATATGCATCATCTCAAAGCTTAACATCTCAAAGCTCCATGCTTGTTCTCTCTTCGGTTGGTTGTTTTTAATCATGAACACCAGTTTTGTTTCAGTGATCTGGATTTTGGTCACACTGGTTTTTAAGTTCTCAGATGTGCTCACGGCTCAAACTCGAGGAGGATTCTGAGCGATTGTGTCAAAAGTGGCTCCATGAGAGATTGTCATCGAAAGGTATATTCTAGATGGCGATAAATCTATACAGTAGGATATTGGTAGCTTTAATCGGTCTCAAAAATGGCTCAGGAAAACAAAATCAATCAATAAAAATCTGAATACTTGAAACTGATGTTCCAACTAGAATTAAACATCCCTTAAAATCCTGTCCCCACCGTGTCTAATCTAAACCCTATCTGAATAAGCTATTATGGTTTCCTCAGGTCAAGCTTGCTCAGATGAGGCACTTCAGTATTTCACCCTGCATTACAGTGTGAGACTTGTTGGCTACTCACGCAACATGGGGCTCGATGTGAACTTTAAACCCTTTACCAAAATACGGACTATGTAGAGCACCGGGCATAGGATCCCATCTCAAGTGGAGAAAGAAACACAAACCAGAATATGAAAAAAAAGAAAACAAAAGAATTAGAAAACTTAACAACAGGTATCTGTGGTTGTTGTAAGTGCTATTTCCCTCTCCCCAACCCTCAGTCAAACCCCACCCGCTGCCCCAAAAGGTCCTGTGATGCTAGTCGCTCCTGAACTCCTCTTCAATTTCTGGGAGGTTCTTTTTTTCTCTCCTCAGGGTCTCGGTCAGCGGCCTGGCGCTGCTCGGGGACTCCAGGTTCTTGGGCTCATTGGTGCGGTAGCTGCCCTTCTGCTGATACGCATACACGTAGATGCTGTACAGGCCTCCGAAGAGCAGCAGCAGCGCCAGGATGACAATGACTAAGGGATAAAAATAGCACAATCAGAGTTAATCTGCAACACAATGAGGAGAAAGAGAGAAGTGCTACGAGAAATACTGATGAGGAGCAGGCACTGTTTGACTGAATTTTTGATGCTACATTATTACATTATATGAGCCATCTGGTGAATTTAGGGCTGATTATATCAATAATGATTAAGTCCAGTCCAAAAAACTTCCTGCCTCTAACTTCCAAGTTTCTAACAGGAAGTCAGTCCAAACTGCAAAGTACAGCTACATCAGAAATGACTGAATACTACACTCTGTATTTCTGCAACATCTTTGGGGCTATGTGCTTTAGTATTTAGCATGTATTAGCCCAGAATTTCACCTGCCATTGACACTGAGTGCCCAGCACTATTTGCAAAGTATTTGTCTTTTTCTGATCAGGAAGGGCCAATTCTGGTTGTTCTTTATGTCTGTTCAGCCGAGGCATCACTGCTCACGCAACCAAGCTTTTTCTTTTTATTCTTTTATGTTCATTTTGCCTGTTTCTATTGCACCTTTTCTCGCATGCAGCTCAAGGTGCTGTAGAGGAGGGAAGGCAGCGAAGCATAACAATGGTATGAAAAGAAAAGACAGAAGAGCGGCAGTATTGCAACAGCACGGGAGAACAACATGTACACATAACAGATGATAAAAGACAGAAAAACAATTACTGAAAATTAACTTACTGGGAGTGCTCGTAACAGAATACCACATTACCGTTTCCATATTTTTTTTGTTAATAAATATTGTCAAAACTTACAAAAGGCTCTCTGGACAGGAAGGAGATTGTTGTCTTGTGGCCTGAGAGGTCTTGAGAGCATAATCTAATAAACTGTGGAACCAGGCAGATCTTTTTGTCCTGGATGGTACCCATTCTGCTGTATTTTTTAATTAGCTGCTGTCTAAGCCTGAGTTTCTACCAACAGACGATGGTCTGAATGGTAAAAGATAATTCGATTTTTAAAAGGTCAAGTCAGCATAAAAAATGACTCCTAGAGAGGAAGACCATGACTCTAAGCATCCACAGACCAGCTGCCTGTGAGCTTCGGCACCTACAGCCACAGTTATTGTTCAGTAGCTCAAGCCGTTGCTTTACAACAAAGGGTAGAGTTAATGTCCCCCCTGCGCTTGCTTGGGTTTCCTGTCACAGTCCAACAAAAGCAGGTCAGGTGAACTGCTGCCTGCAGGTGTGTGTTTGTTTGTCAGTCACTGCGTTGCTACTGTGTAATGGACTGGACAAAAGCTGGTGTGTTCTGCACATCGCCTTGTTGTTGTTCTGAAAAAACATAATAAATGTTGCTCCAGGACCATCATTGCAACTGACCATCATGTTTGAAATGTCAGAGCTTTGCAAAAGGGTGTATTTTAACCCAAGTCACGTTTTGCTAAACTTAACCAAGCAATTTTCGTTACTTAAACCTTATCAAATAGCAACAGAAAACTGAAAAGACGTTATTAAATCTAATCCTCTCTGTTGGAGAGGCTTAACAGGAGGCTTTTCTCACATATTTTGAGACTGCCTCAAATTACAAATTTATTGGGAGAGGGTAAAAAAGACAATACGAGAAATTCTGAATCTAGAGAAACCAATTGAACCACATCAGTTGATTCTAGGCAATCAATCTCTAAGGGGGTCGGAAAAAAATAAACTGTACATGCTCAGAGTTCTTGTGTTAATATCCGATAAAATGACCCAGAGACTAAAGGACATGAACGGTAAGGAGAACAAGAAACTTGTACTCCGGTATGGCGTCCTTTTAATATGTTGCCGGTCACAAGGTAGAGCCAACTGTGTGTTTTTCTGGGGCCGTAACAATATTTTCACAAATGAAAATTAAAAAGAAATGGAAAATAATAAGCGAACTGTAAAAGTATAAGTGTAAAAATAATAATTCAGTCACAATGGCTTGCTCCAGATGGAGACTTTGTGGCTTTAAGTCGAAATGAAACCCTGGAACAACACAGCGTCAGATACACAGTGTTTCCTAACCTCTGCTAATGCATGCTTGGAAACACCACAGCCCCTCAGGATCATACCCTCATAAATGGCTATAGAGAATGGATCGATGCTGCTGCAGAGATATACTGCACTGAACGCAGAGCTTAGAGCAGTAAGGAAGCAAAAATGTTATTCAAAGTGCTGTTGTCACGAGATAAATGGAGGAAAAACATATGTCTTCAATGTCCCCAGAATTTGTCCAGCAGCACAAGTGACGATTATGTTTTATCAACGACATTTAAAACAAGTGGTGTCATTTCTCAGTCGTAACCATTTTATGCTGAGCAATATATCAGACAGGGATGGTGTCTGATAACCAGGGGGGACGATCATTGGGATGTCTGAGTGGTGCACAGATCTTAAATGACATCCTGATGTCCTGCATTAGCATAATACTTCTGAATCTGAATGATCTATTAAGCTGAAGCGTCTACCAATGATGAACAGTAAGCTGGAGTCACACAGACTAAATATAGCTGATCCGGTGGAGGTCTCAGACAGCGACAGGGCAGAGAGTCTCTGCCGCAGTTTAATCCTGAGACTCCAGCCTCTCCTGCTCAGCAGAGGGACCTGCTCTAATTTTTCCCATCATCTGTAATACTGTGCTGCAAAAACTGCTGTTCTGGTCTCAGCACTCAACATGTCCCCTTGTAATAAAGTGCAGAGTTATCGTTGGGATAAAATAGATGAGGAAGTATATTAAATATTGATGTTTCCCAGAAATCCATATGTAGACAGAGAAAAACTCATTTGTCATACTTCGGACTCAGTTTCATGTTTTCATTTTGATGTTCTCATTTCTGTGTAGGCAGTTTTTTGATATAATGGCTCCATTATTTCCTCTCAAAATGACGAATTACATCAAAATGAATGAACATAAAATCCATGCTGATATATTTACTATGTTACATTTCCCCAGAAAACAAAACCTGAAGGACGGGGGTCGCAGGTTGGGAAACTAACAAAGCACTGCACAAAACACAAAAGGGTCAAAGCAAACTGTACCCTTGGTGTCTAAAAGGTGGTGATTCTGATTCTATCAAAATGATAGACGAACAAAAAACATTGGACCCAAAAACCAAAGGTGACGTGGGAGTCACTGATCAGGGGGGGGGACAAAATGTATGGAAAATGACCAAAAGAAAGAAATCTCACACACACTCAACCCAGATTTTCACCCAAACAGAAAATGCAGAAAGCCAACTGATGGAGTTGACTCCTTGAAAACACAAAAACCAACTGAGCAGCTGACTGATTGCAGCCAGCTGAGGGAGAACATCACAGGTGCACCCAGTAGCTTCTGACTACCTGTGACCTAGATCTTGAGAAATCCCTGTTAACATCAGGACCTTGGGGAACCTCTGATCTGTCCATAACAACTAACATTTCTAACTAATGGCGTAGGCAGCTTTCATAATTTTAATTACACTAAAATATAACTTTTTTTATTTCCCTTCTCTTTCTTTCCGTTGTCTCTGCAGTATGATTTTGGGGATTGTTTTTTGTCACTAAGTGAATAGAGGCTCATTATAAATATCTATTTCAGGATATTGTATAAAAATAACATTTAAAAGTGACTGATCATTTCTAATATTAGTTTATAAACTGTGTCTTGATCAGAGACAGATAGATCTATTCTACTTTCATTTCACTCATATACTAAAGTAGATTAAAAAGATAATCTGATCTTCCGTATCATGATAATAAAGCATGAGACGTGTCTGGCTGTGTATTTTTCTATAAGTATGTTTTGTCCCACATGTAATAAATTTGAGCCTGCAGTCAGACGCTTGAATAACACTCAAAAGCCCACGTTGGACTCTGACAACCCTGCTCTAATTTAGGATTAGAGGATTTCAGGAAAAAAGGAGAGAGAATTTCAAACGCCTGATTTGTGTCATCTGGGACGGGAGGGAAATAAAACAGAAATGAGGGAGAGGAGCAGTGCTTCAAAGTCGACTGAATAAACCGCTAAATGTCACATTACTGGTCTCATTTTTGACTGCAGCCATTGAGAAACATTGGCGGTATTGTGTATACACTGCAACGTCTCAAGAGAAAAACATTTAATCTTACCTGTTATCCAAAATAGTCCTAGGTCATCATGGATATAAAAATACTCTGAAATGAAGAGGTACACAAGTAAGTGGATGAACACAAAGTCATATTTCTCCTTTTATACTGATGCATTATGGGACATATAAACTCACCTATGCCAGTAAACCACGGGTCTACCTCCCACGGTACGTAACCCAGGACAGGAGGGAAGGCGCCACAGTTGGACTCAGAGACGTAGCCTTGCGTCGTCACCGGAGGGTCTGTTTCATTTGGACGGAAGAAGGCCTTTAAAGGAGCGTAGACGTTGTATCTCACCCCAGATATGCAGCCGATGAAGCCTGGAGCATTGTGCCTCTGGATGTCATAGTCGATGTCACCAACCTCTGGAAGAGCAGAAAGAAACATCAACAAGGTTCCCACTTAAAATATTAAATGTATTAATGGTTGTTTATTTAATAGGATCCAAATCACCTGAGCTCTAAACCCCAGTTAGTCCTAATGGGGTCCATATTAAAAACATACATTAAACATAAAATAACAATAATGTACACATTTTGCAGCCTGTATGATGCTGTTCCTGACAGCAAATAAATACTTTAGGCTACATGTTGTCATCAACAAGTGGGAAATAAAATATTTACCCATCACTCTGCCCATGAACATGGATTTTGGAGAATCAAATCTGGCATCCTCCACCAAGGTTATCTTTTCCACGATAGGCTCCATGTAATCCACCTGAGGGCAAGGCAAGATTTCAAAATAAAATAAAGGCTATATATTTACAACCAAAGGAAATAGCTAGCCTGTACAAAGGTCACAAAACCCACATTGTGAGCTGAGTTAGGTGCTAGTGGGCAGAATTTGTTTCCTCTAGATCCAAGCTAGTTTCCAGTATTTCCAGTCTTTATGCTCAGCTAAGCTAACTGCCTACAGGCTCCAGCTACACATAGTATGAAAGTGGTATCAGTCTTCTTATCTAACACAGCATATTCTCAAAAATGTCAAACCTTTCCTCTAAGATATGTTGAAATGTGTGGATCCCCTTGTTATTTTAAGAAAAGTAGGCCCTACATCGGAATGGTTTGTTATTTGCACATTTTATTACCTACTAGTCTATGTTTCTTCAAGACATAATTCATTACTTCGGTGAGTTTATACATACATAAAACAGAATAAAAAACAACAAACCACAGATCAGAGTTTACACAGTGACAGCAGTGAGAGCATGAACCTGTGTTTTGATGGTTCTGTTGTGTCTGGTTATGTTGATATAGTGGGGGTATCCATCTGCCAGGTTTCGGTGCGTCAGCTGGTACTTGTGTGTTATGAGCCCCAGTTTATACCTCAGATCTACACTTCCTGTGGGGATAAAAGAAATCAATGACATCAACCGCATATACTGTTTTGATACATGCATTACATCATCTCCTGAGGTCATTTTAATGAGATTCTGCAGATCTAATCTGTGGATAAAATAAATCTGCTTCCTTACAAATGTAATTCTGCTTCACAAATTTCTAGATTTCATGTTTCTGAGCTTCTCCTACCGTCAGTCTTAAGGATGATGGCGATGTAGTCCTGGACAAAGGAGCTGATGTAGAGCAACACAGCTGGCGTGTGAACTGTGCTGAAGCTGAACTCTATGTCATCCGCTGTGTCGTTGTAGCCGAGGCTGAAGTTGTCGTAGTGCGGGTCGATCCAGTTGGCCCACGCTGCTTCGTCTGATATAGGCTTCTTTCGTATGTTGTATCTCAGCCACGAGCCAATCTCAAAGTAAGCTCCGATGTCTGAGGAAAGATCATTGTGGAATTACAGCAGTTTCAAAGTAAAGCTGCGGATGATGTCAGTTGGCTTTTGAAAAAAGTCTAATGAAAAATGCATGAACTCACCTTTATGGCAGTAGAAGCCATCAAAAGCTGTGTTGTTACAGTCACAAGTGTAAGAAGCGTAGCCCTCTATACACTGGCCGTCGTTTCGACATGGTATGGTAGCATTGAGACACTGTCCTGTACAGTTCCTTCTTATACCCTGTTCTTCATTTACTTTCCCCTCCAGATCAAGAGGAACACCGTTCAACCGTAACCCTCGAAGACACCCCAAGAAAGGTCTCAGGGTGCGGTTGGCTGCACCTAATACAAAGAATATTTTTATCAGTGGTATTTAATTTTTAGATTAAACGTTTTTATTAAATGTACTGTATGTCATGCAAGGTTTAAATACCAAATTTCCAAGTTTACCTCAAGGCACCTACCTACTAGGAGAGGATGTGTAAACTTCATAGTGACGAAGGTCTGACCTGGGAAACGCGTAACAGCCCAAGGCTGATAATCAACTTTGATCCGGGCCAGTTTCACATTAATCTCGGCTTGAACAAAGTGCCACTCGTTGTCATTGAGCGGCACAGGGGATTTCAGTGTTACATTGATGATGCCATCACCGACCATGAATAAAAACACAAGGTTATGGGTGGCTGTAAGAAGAAAGAAGACATAGAAAGGAAAAATTAAAAACTTCCAGTAATTCTTAGAGAAATCTCTAAATTGTATAAGGAGATAAGTCAGCTCACTATTCAGCTCTATTCGTATGAAGTTTCGGAGTTGGTCATCAGAGTTCTCCAAGAAGACGCCGTGGTCTCGATAGGTTTTGAAGTGGAAGGAGATGTCAGCACTGGAGCCAGGCGTGAAGGTGGGGAAGGTTATGTAGGTGGGCTTGACGAAGGCTATGGTGTTCCAGATGTTTCCTGTGGAAAACATCAAAATATAAAGTATATATATAAAGAAAAACAGCTCTCATCCCTCCAACATCAATGAACGGTGTGATATTAAAGCTCACTGTCGCCTTGGCAACGAAGGGGCCCAACGGTGAACTGTGCCTCTGAGCCGGTCCTGTTGGTGTCCCCGACCACCACCCTCCTCACAGGCAGATGGTCTCTGAAGTCCAAATAGCCCTTATCTGAGTACCTGAAAAGCCAGAGTGAGGATGCTAAGACTTCATCGTCATTGTTACAGATACAGACTAAACCTGCTCGCTGTATTCTTCTCTCACCATTGTCGATAGTCAGCATCGCAGTTGCACTGAAACTTGGGATCGGTGCAGGTTTGGTTGATGGCGCAGCCGCACTTTTGGACCTCTCTGAATGTTCCACCCCAGTAATAGTGACTCACATTGTCACGACCAATCCAGTAACCAAAAGGTCTTCCATCTGTTTTAAAAAAGAAATGGTGCATTTAAATGCAGAGTATCTAATATCTGCCGCTACGGGTAAAGATTTTATTGCGGATCGGGATAAAAACACTCATAAGTTGATCGTAAGTGATTTTCAGTATGTTTTAGTGGCATTTCTCTGGGTTTAAACATTGTTGGAAACATTTGGGATAATGCAAGTGCACAATTCAACAAAATGTATAACAAAGCTGTGGTCATTTTTAGACATTTTAATGCAGAAATGTTAGGTATGATATCTTTCAATTGTTCTCCATTAGCACACTGCTAATTTAATAAACTACCTGATCCTACTTACTGGGTGTGTTGAGAAGACGAGACTTGTAGCAGGAGTACTCGATCCACTGCTCACAGTACATGGAAGTGTTGGCGAGAGCAGTGACTTCATCCCAGGAGGCGTTCCAGTAGTTGACGTCTCCTATATACGGCCGGTCTATTGAACTCCCAGTCACCTTGGTACCTTCCACTCGGTCATGCAAAATCACTGTCCAAGCTTTGTATGCTGTGAAGAGGCATGACAGATATGGGTCACAGTGATTAATATTAAAAAAGGTGAGAGACGGAGTACTAGTTCAAACACACACATACAGGCACAGACAAAAACAGCTTGCCCAGGCTTGTTTTATAAACCCTTTAATTTCACATGGGACTTCAGCACATTTCTCATTACAGGAACATAATAACCTGACGTTTCTCTGTCTAACTTTTCATTAACAGCCTGCAGAGAATCAAAATAATACTGAACATGTTGCTGATGAAGCGGTTTTTTATCCATGACAGTGATTACTTACACTTCATTTTGCAGTACACTTCGAATGGCTTCAGCGGTCCACTGAGATCAGGATCGATGGTGTAGTTTCCAGACCAATACTTTCCACTGAGTCTGTACGCCTCACACGATTCTTTATAAACCGCTGTTCGAGGGGCGAGATGATTCATTTGTTATTATGAGGAAGATATCTAGAGTGGGCCAAGTGTTATTAACTGTAAAGAAACATCTATTAAGGTGATGAGAAGCACTTACACATGTGACACACTTCTCCTTTATAGCCTGTGTTCTCACACAGACAGATAAAGTCATCCCACGACTGGATGCATCTGCCTTCGTGTTCACATGGATTTGGAGAACATCTGTACACAAAAGATATTCTTATACTGAGTATTTTGATGTGACAAAGTGAGGCTGATGCAAGTGTGTAATTCTCTATTTTCTCTGTGTTATTTGTCTCTTGTTTAGAGCCCTTAGATAAGGTTTAACGAGGTAATGTTTTACGAGGTGATGAATGCCATCAGCCATTCAGAAGATGTCACTCTAAGGACTTACAATTCAAAACTAAATTCTTTATTAATATCTTGAATATGATCACGACACTCCACCATAAAAGAGCCAAGATGATCAAGAGATAATGAATCCTAATAAGAATGTGTGTATCTTTCAAGGACTATGACTATAATTGGTCACTTGCTCGACTCAAATGACTTGAGAAGATCGTTTTGAAGTGCTATAAATGTGTGTTGGTATTCATGAAATTATATGTGGATGCTTTCTGCCACATATTGTAAACAAGAAGACATTTCTTACCTGTCAGTGATGCCACATGTGCCCAACAACAGCTCAGCATAGCGCCCCCACTGTCGCTGCAGAATAATGTCGATATCAAGCTGTTCATTGTCTATGAATATATGCTGCATGCAACCATGGAAGCGGTTCAGCTTGGTCTCACACTTCCGAATTGTGTTATTGGTTTTGGGACAGCCTGCGAAGGAGGATGCAAATGCGTGAGTTGAACAGTCCATTGTTGTTTGAGGAGTTGTTTTCAGGTTTCTGTTTTAAATCATCCGCTCACCTCCAAAAAAGTAGCGGTCTCCTGTCCGAATTGTGAAAGGGTTAGTGATCTTCAGCGGGGACCCCTCCTCCTCATCAATTGTGAGTGTCAGCAGGTTGTCTCTGGCTGCCAAGTCCACTGAATGCCAGTAACCGTCATTTAGCCTGTATCCTAGAGATTGGAGAGATGCCTGTCATGTCACAATGCATCCAGAATTGACAGTGAAGTAAACCCTGACCCCAAAACAGGGATTGTCCAATGATAGCTTAGCAACCGCAACTGGGTGCAGCAGGTCTGTCAAGCTTTGGATTTCAATACTTGGCGAAGCAGCAAGGAACATAGAGCATGGAGTCCTAAAACCCGGAAGAAAGTGGCTAAATGAGAGTTAATCAAGCTGTCATACGTGACAAGGCTAAAAAATGCATAAAACCCACCTGCGGCAAACTGGAGTTTCTTCTTGCCAGGCTGGAATATAGTGACGTTGATCTGTCCCTCACTCAGGCCCAGCTCAAGGGCGCCCAGGTCATCCGCAAATCGTGTGAACATCAGCAGCCCCGTGTAGTCCCACGAGCGGAACTTGAACTTGACAAACATACGAGGCCTCCTGAAGAAGCCCGGGACCTGCAGGTAGTTGTTGGGCCCAGCAAAAGTCATCGGTTTGAGCAGAATGTCTCTGCAGGCATAATGCATCTTTTTCTGTGGGGAGAAAGACAAATAAGACCTTATCAGTAACTGTGAAAACAGACACAGCGATGTTATTACCGATAAGCCGTGTAATGGTTTGTGTGATGCCCCACCTTTCGCGGGATGCGGATTTCAGGCTCTTCTCTCTGAGCCTTGTCGATGATGTTGATGCCATTGATGAAGACGTTTTCAAGGCAGCCCCGGAAATTTGGTGTGGTGGGCAGGTGAGGCAAATTTTGCTCTATGACACCTCCTACATATAACTAGGAGAAAGAGATTAATGCACTCAATCATCGTCATTTACCAGGAAATTAATTCACATTGTAAATAAACACAAAAGTAAGACTTGAGCATTCAAATTAGCTCATTAGCTGGCTTGTAATGAATTAAAGAGCTTACAAGTTGCCCTCAAGTTGCAATTAAAATGCATTTAGAAGTCTCTCCCAAAGAAACATTCAGTAATTGTACTCAGCACGCAGCTCATTGATCATTTCCTTTGATTATCTGAGCAGTCGGTTTGTATATGATATTGCTGTAATTACACACACATGGATATGACCCGTACCTGCGTATCCAGATCCAGATGTATGAACTCTCCCTTGCAGATGCCTGTCACAGTCTGACTGTCCACTGTGAAGTTCACCTGTCGCCCAAAGCGCTTGATGGTGACATAGTGCCAGTGTAGATTATCAAGAAGGCTGCCAGCAGTCAGAGTGATTCGACCATCAACTTTGTGTATTATACTGCTTCCTGAAAACAGAGGGCAAGGACAGGAAGAAATATAACTAAATATAAATGCTCAGAGAGAATATGCTGAATTGTTATGCGATACTGAGATCTCCCCCTCAGACAACAGGCTTTATTTCAGGATCGAGAAAAGCCTGCTTCGTTCTGAGATTGATGCCACTGTCAATATTTTCTCTACAACAGGATCCCTTCCACAAATTTCATCTTTATGTCTTCCCCTGTGGTCCTGTCTTTATAATAAAGGTATGTCCAAAATATTCTCAGCTTTATTTATCCAACAAACAACTTCTTCAGCTGTACCTAGGCTGATGTGCAGGTAAAGACGGCCTCTCTTGAGCTCCAGGGTGAAGAGATCTCCTTGAATCCCCTCACTGTGCAGCAGCAGGCCATCCTGCTCCAGAGTCTTGAAGTTTATGGCAATATGGTCCTGAAGTGTACGGGATCTCTTTTCTGGGTACATGTAGACCACTGAGTCATCCCCGTTGTACTGTAGCACGTAGGAATCTGCAGAGAACATTTTTAAAATGGATTCACTTTTTCCAGAAATTACTTCAGAGGATTTAAGATATTGTTCAAACTTTACGTGAGGTGTTCATGCAGTTATACAGTCTTATGTAGCACTTAGTGAGGTTTTAAAGATTATATGAGTAAACGATACGTAGCACATCTCCTTTAGCTCTTCAAATGTGTTGGCATTCGCTCTGATCTTCCTGAGTATGAATCAGGTGATACCGAGCTTAGTCATTTATTAACTAAGAACATATTGTAGCATATCTGGCACTTACATTTACTGGCATATTACCAAATATGATTAAGCATCCAGATTGTAAAAAGTCCCTGGATGTGAATCAGAGGCAGTAAATCCCTGTGGAGCATCATCCATCAGTTATTTTTACCATAAGAGCAACCAAACAGCTCTAGCCTCACGCCGATCTTCCCTCCATTCTCTGTGTTCCACGCCAGAGGAAGCAGACGGATGTGTTTGGCAGTAAAGGCGTAATGGAAGACATTCCTCTTCACCTGATAATAATTCCAGTTCCCAGGCAGCGTCTGCAAACAGATTACACCGAGTAAGCGGGGGGAGAGTTATTGAGTCACTGCAATGCTGTTAACGCCTTATTAAGGGACTGAAGATGAACTGATGATGAGATTAGCTTTGTCAGTATTGAGAGAGATAATATGCTGCGCTGTCTTTGTTTCTCTGGCAGTGACAATGAGATATAATGGAACACCCACTGACTGGAGAATCGGCTGTAAAGATTACGTTGACTAGTTAATCCTCGCCTCATCCCTGTTATGGCCCTCACCCCCCCCCCAAACGTCATGGATCGTTGACACCTACGGAGTTTCCTCCTTTCATGATGTACGGCGTCCAGGAGTCCGGTCGGTCTCCATACAGCAGGGTGTACTTGGAGACCCAGTCATATGAGTTGAAGGTGCCCTGGGTGGCGATGGCCTGCAGCCGATACTTCCTGCCCAAGTCTACCTGCAGCCATGGCTGTTTGTCCCTGGGAGACGGGGACCAACCGCTGCTGCCTGAGGGGGAGAGAGAGGATTTGGAAGTTGACAGATACAGTTTGACAGAGATTGAACCATGACCAAAGCAATTGTGACATCAACTGAACCTGTAATTTATGGCAATGCTTATTAAATTCCAATCAAATTTGTGGTGGGAATACTAATGAGCAGGTGCTGTTTTGTCTGGACATGCTAATTAGCAAGGAAGTTAGAAGATTGCCCAACTAAATTTACATGGTTATAATTGTTCCCTCAATTATGTAGTCTGAGGTCCTGATTCCTCTGCTCAAGTGAAAGTAGACTTTAAATATATAGTGTTTAAGATCCCCAAAGAGTTTAAGGGCTCACCAAATCTGAGTGTGGCACACAGATACTGCTAGGGCCGGGTATCTAACTTTGATACTTTCAGAGCATGGGCCGAACTTCCTCAATTATATCGAGTATCGAAAATGATCTTGTCATTTGATACGAAATTTCAGTACCTAAGGAGTTAATCTTATCAGTTTTAGTAAGCCAATAAGCATGCAGCATGCTTGATGTGTCAAGATCTAATAGTGCTGGTGATTGGCTGTTTCGAGGCATGCAGGAAAAACACTAGCCACAAGACGGGGAATGTAATTTTTTGTTAGAACGGATTTCCTAAAATTGGTCAAGGTAGTCAAGGTATCAGTATTGACTCAGATGTAACAATTAACTTAAATGTGACTGAGAACCTAAATAGACCAGAATCTATATTAATGTTACCTGTTACCCTTCTGCTTCTCGTGCCATGATAAGTTAACTGAGCAAATAGTAAGGTATGAATGGTAAATGGTGTGAAATAATGGATTAATTCAACACTACAATTAACTTACCATATAATTTGGCAAAATTGGCTGAGTAAAGAAAGTTATATCTGGAGGAGGCCAGGAAGGAGGAGGCATAGAGCCCAGAGACCAGCGGATCAACACATTCATCTGCAGGGATAATAACAAAAACACCAAGGTCAGGAGTTATTCAGAAGGACTTCTTCTCACACATCACATTCAGAATAATACAGTTCTGAGCAACACAACAAAAGACCGTCACAGCTGCACAGCCTGATAAGAGAAGACCATTACGAGTTTAATTAGAGGCTGGTGCATGCTCCATTAGACATAAAACTAAAATGTTGCTGGATCAATTCAATTAAATCCAAAGCGTAGCACAAACACATTAAGTCTTTCTGCCGGTAAAGGTATACAAATAGCGAGGTCACACATTCATAATCCACAGTCCCTAAATATCCTCCTCATAATGTGCTGGACCAAGGTTTATAAATCTAAAACTGTTCTGACATCTGAGAGTGCATCATCTTTGCATCTAAATTTCTTCACAAGTTGAGTGGAACTAGCTGGAAAAAGGTACTGATGACGCACACTTTCTCTTAGATCAACTGCTTTGAATGCCTTGCAGTTACACAACACCGCCTTCATATTTCAAGAGTTCAAAAATGGATCTGGTCTTGTGTTGTTCACTGTTGCCAAGACAGAATAAAAGCGATGCAGCATCGCACTTATATCTTTGTGGGTGGGTGCGCCTGTTGGTGCTTGCATGTCTTTAGATTTCTGTGTAATTCCTTCAAAGTAAATGCAGTTTCATGGGCAGGAAAGTCAGAGTGATTCTGCATGGGGGTTATGAGACTGATAGGGCCGTCACCCATCTGCTCAGGCTTGCTCTCCAGCCCACGGCTATTAAAACTGACCATAATTCTACCTAATCTTGCTTGTGTCACTGCTGAGGATAAATGCATGATGCCCTCACCTCGAGCTGCAAGAGAAACACTGTCTCATTTTAAGTGCCAAAGTATGCCTTTTAATACCCCTGGGAGATTTAATATAGATAGGCTCAAAATATAGATGGATCTTGTTTTATTTGAAAAGGAGGGTATTCAGATAGAAACAAATAAGGATGTTTACTCTGGGTGTGCACAGGACCAAATAAAATAAAAGTAAGGTCCAACCTGACCTTCGTCTTCCTCCTCCTTTATAACAGTAAAACCATCTCTAAACATTTGGAGTTGTTTACTGGTAAACAGGGGTCCTGGCATTGTAATCCCTGTTCTTACAGTCACAGAGGTCACAGAGCAGGGGAGAGAAGGCTGGAAACAGGACACATTAGCAGAATTAGTATGCAGGCTGCAGATGGAGCAAGACGAGGAGAGTGCTGCATAACAATCAAATTCTAAATAACTTTTCGAGTGATCACATCAAGAAGCGTTCATCCACTGCCTTTCACTACCTTAAATGACACATGAAACACACACAAGCCATTACACAGCACGGATTTACCATTTTCTCCCTCAGTTAGTCACAGGAGCGTGAGATGTGTCACCTTTCATGCAAGGACACACTGTACACTCAGGTGGAGGGGGCATGCTGAGCAAGGGAAACGTGACCTTGACTTTCTGCCTCTGTCGGCCTCCCTAAAAGCCTTTCTGACTCTTCCAGTTATCATACAGAAATCCCTCCTATGCTGCAGATGATCAATACACATCCCTGATGAGTCACTCCATTACTAAACTGTAGAGCCATTTCAAGTGATCCACTGGTCGAATGGCTATTCAAGCAAAAATATTTAGCAGCTTTGTGCAGCAGTTTCACAGCCAACTTCAAGTTCATTTGCAGCTAATGGCTTAATGTATATTGATTTGTTTTAATCCCTCTCTAAGTAGTTAAAGGAAAGGAATTTGACTTTAAATTTGGAGAGCAGCTCCGTCCCAGACCACAGCAGGTTAACCCAGGCCACTCTGACTGTCACGCACTCTACACCCCCAGCTATTCAATGTCTTGCTTCATTTCCCTGACTCTGAGACCACGCTCTTTATCTCCATCCCAGCTCAGAAAAGCATCCACTCTTCCCTGCTCTCTTGCACAGCATCCCATTACCTCATACTCTCCCTAATCATCATCTTGCTATTTTTTACTTCTCTACCTCTCTCTCCCCAAGTGGGCGTCGTCATGTTGCAGTAGCTAAAGTGTAAGGCTGCGCAGAGCATCCAGTCACCAGGTTTTCACCCGTCTCCCTGTGATCTTGCGTCCCCTCCCTTCTCTGCACCACACAGAGTAGTCTCTTCTCCATTTATCATTGCAGTGCTGTGGGGAACGGTGTGGCTGCGTAGAGCTCTAGCACCACGCTTGCTGAATCATCAGTCTGCTGTAAGAGTAGGCTGCTCTGTCTGGACTGACACATCATTAATGCTGGTTACATACAGTATGCAGAGAGGCGCCTCCTCTCGCTGTCACTCGCCAGTGATGCGTGGCAGCTGAGGATTCAGATGTGTGCAGCTGAATGTAGATGTCCACCAATATTATATCTTAAAACACTGCAAGGGAACAAAGGGGTTGCATGGCATGTTTAGCTAGGAACAGGGGTTTTAATAAATCATTCATACCCAGGCAGGCATCACAGTGGGTGGTGTCTGACTTCAGCCATGGATAAGAAAAAACAAAAAACAGTGCAGCACCTCAGGATCACATTCAGATTGAAATTCAGATCTCAAACAGCTTCACTGTGTTTCAGCTATGTTGACATACAGAACAAAATGTTCCTCTTTCGTAATATCAGTTCCCCTCACGTGGGCCGAACGCTCAATCTCCAGATGTTGGAATCCACAAAGCATGCAGAATCCTCCAATCCAAACACATAGACTGTACAGAGTCTCAGCTTCACCCAGAGCAGGGTCACGGTGCTCTGGGATCTGAGGCTCTTTTAATCAGGCATACTTCCTCTGTGCGCTTCAAAACAGCAGTTATACAGTCGGCCTGCAATAAAGCACAATCAGGATCTGCTACAAGCCGAGCCCACAGGCACTCACTCACTGGTTAGCATTCAGTGATCCAGTGAGGATTACAAGCTTCCACTCAATTCTCTCCTGTTCATTCACTTTTTAATTCTCTTACCACCACGGCAAGGCAGCACCATTCCCTCAGCAGCAAACCACGAGTGGGAGCTTCTAGTAATCAGCAGCAGCTGCAGCGTGAAATAAAACAAACCGTTTTTCATCATGAAAAACTTTATGTATCTTCAAATAATTACTCGATGTCAGACAGGAACATTTCCTCCCTATATTATCTTAACAGAGAAAGCTCAGAGAGGTGCATAAAGTGGATTTACTTACATTAACACCCAGTGCTGATAGTGTAAACGTGGATATGCTTTTGTTTTATACAGAATTAGGTGATAAGCTATGTTTGAAGGTGCACTATGGAGTTTGGGGAAAGAAATTAAAACTCAGAAAGTTAATACTTAAGAAAATAATACAAACTGGATGAATATCTCACAAGCAGTCCTCAAGGTAAACAAGGCCCACAATGAAGATTTTTCCTTAAAACGACATAGTGCACCTTTAATCCTCAGAAATAAATAGCCTACAGTAGAATTTGAGATTTCTAATTATCCAGAAGTTCCCTGATCTCCCATTCATATCAAAACTAATGAGTCATGCAGTGCGCTGTATGGGGTTAATAAACAGTGAGGACCCTCTGAGGTCATCCTGACACTGACATCACGCATAACGCGTATTAGTATGCATACAAGCTCTGTAAGAGAGATGGCACATTTTCCCTAAACCAATTTTAGCCCCCACCTCTGCCCAACTAAACCCAGCACATGACCGTCTCATTGATCCTGCAGTAATGGTTTCCCTGCCAGGTGCATTCGCCGCCCGTCGTGTGCAGCCTGCAGGGCTTCACGGACAGGTGTTGGCAACACAGGCTTCCCTAAAAAAAAAAGTACTGCAGTGGGCTGGTCCCGCTCAGGACGCTGAGCCCTGCTCGCCCCACCGCCACTTTATCAAGCGGGATTCTCAGCAACAACAACACACATTACCAAAGCGATTGGAGGACGATTACAGAAAGAAGTGAATATAGACTCTCGAGCAGCGTCGTGCTTTGCAAAGAAGTGGAGAGTTGAACGCACACGGTGCAGAAACTTGCGTGCCGGCTGAGAGGAGGCAAAGCACTGCAATGCAGACAGTTGAGCGCGGTGGGGATCGCCGTGCGCACCTTCTGCAGGACCGACGCCGCGTGCTTCTCCTTCTTTTATACTTTTCTTTCTGTGTGATCCCACAAAACAATGCCTCACTGAAAATTACAATAGCCGAGACAAGCAGTGAAATGTAATGGTCCGTGACTGGTTTTATCGTTGCCCTTCAAAGACACTCAACACCCCAGGCTACATTTGGCCCTCAAGTGGTATTTTCCACTTATCGTCACCGATTATCCTGCAACTTTTTTCTCAAGCAAAACAATATGCAGATAAGGCATGTAAACACACTTTGACATATTTTCATATCACCCTAGCAGCCGATAATAGATGAACAATTGCTGTTTCACAAGACTTACGTGATGAGCAATGTTGAAAACCCAAAAATAAGAGGCATATGCTCAGTATTTTGCAAGTCATCCTTCACTTAGGACACGTTTCTCCGCATAGGCTATGTTAATTGGATCGTAGATTGTTCTGCAGCATCCTCTCAACCCCCTTTAGCCCAACTTTAACTAGCGCAGCTCCAACTCCTCTTCCCGGGATCTCGGGTAGCCTCTACCGCAGCGGGGACGCGCATCGGATGCTGGTGATGATGCTGCGCTTCGCCGAGAGCGCGCACTTCTTCTTTTATATCCTTTTTTAAAATTGTTTTTTATTCACATGGCCGGCGTGTAAATGCTGTGGCTCCTGTGTGATAACTGTCGAGATATTTGCAAACGTGCTTAACTAGCAGAGAGCTGGTGGGCCGGGTCGGAGTGGGATTGTGATGGTCCCTCTGCAGGATGCGGAGGAGGGGAAAAACTTTTTCAGTCCGCTGCAGATCGGTTGTATTTTCCCAAGACACTTAAAAGAATAGGATGTTGTCCTCCAATTTCCACACGAGTCTTCTAGAGCTGGTCAGAAACAGTAACTTTCCATTTGAGCTGTGGATTATATCACAAATGCACTAAATATTCCTCTTGTCTTCTCTCCTGGCATCTCCTTTGGCACCCTTTTCTTGGCTGCCAGCTTCAGGAGTGAGGAGATGGTTAAGTAGTCTTTCTCTCCAGGAATGCAGATCTGCATCTGAGCTCCCCCCAAAAAGGAAGTCCTGTCTTGTATCAGCAGCAGAACCACAGAGAATGATAATGACAGCACAGCAAACCAGCAGGCTGCACTGTTCTGCCTGTCTGACCTTGTGCAGGTACTCAGTTCATGCCAGTGCATTCACAAACATGCCCAGAGCAGAACAGGTTACAGGATGATGATGCCAGCTGTGCCTGAATTCAGGCCCATCCCTGCACAAACACACACACACACACACACAGGGAAGATGGGGGAGGGACGAGACTGAGGCAGAGGGGTATTTGCAGCAATGGGTGGCACATTGACCACAAAATAAAAAGGCTTTGGGATTAAGAAGTGGGTTTATGGGACGGCTGTGTGTCAGTGATGATGCGAGAGATTGAATGCCCGGGCCAGCGTGGGATTTACCGTGTTTTCAATCAAATCAGATTGTCAGATTGTAAGCTCCCTGACGCTGTTTTTCCCCCCTGAAATACCATAAGAGTATAGAATTATATCTGCGGAGAGAAGACAATGGAGAATGACATGGGAGAGAGTAAAGTAGGACATCAAATCAGCAGGGGAAACTGGACACAGATGCGGCCCAGGCACCGCAGGAATAGATTTGGTGAGGTAATTTATCTCAATCACAGTGGAAATCAATTTATTCCTCAAGTGTGTTGGAAACTAGTGTGCAGTCGTCCATATTATTCCACAGATAAAGTCACTCAAACAAGGTGCAAGTGAATTTTTAAGTGTCCCACAGCTTGTATAAAGTTTATCACACACTAATTTGACATATTTTAAAGGTACAACAGCAAGAAAGATATGATAATTTTATTTTTTTCAGTGCATCTCCTTTGTTAGACTATCACACAACACAAAACAAACATTATCTCCTCATAGCTGCTGTCCTGTTGTCTTCAGATAACATGTGCAGCACACACAAACACATGCACAGCCTCTCCCACACACATATGAACCTAGCTTATGGATGTGAGCGTTGTGGCCAGGCAGCTGAATTACCATCTGTTTCCCCCATTGACCTTTTACATCTGACCTTATGGTAACCATAGAGACCAGATCCGGCCAGATGTATTAGGTTTTGATTGGGGTTTAAGTAATCATCTCAGGCTTGATAAACTGATTAACAAGAGACAGAATTCCCAGCAAAATATTATTCGCTAAACCTCATCCGCACAGTGTTTACTGCAAAATATGACCAAAATATGTCCAATCAGTCGTACAGTCCTCTTATTTTTCTTCAGTGAATAGTTTTGTAAATGATGAGAAATGATTCCACTTATTCGCAATGAAGGCTGACTTGTTTCAAAGTAAGACAAAACTTAAATGTCTCTAAAATATCTTTTAACAAAGGCAGAAAAACTCAATGAATTCACTTTATATTCATCTGTCACTTCACATCACTTAAGTAGTAATTAAAGGGAAATGTGAATTATAAGAGAAATCAACATTTTCTGCAAAATATGACTCAATTTGTACTAGAATTGCATTTTGCAGGCACAGCAGCAGTTTGAGAGTCCAAACCACAACTCACCACTAGATGTCAGGTAAAGCCCAGACTTGGATTTCCCCCACATGACGTCAGCTTGCATGATTTGACTGATATGCTGGTGTCCAACTCTCTCCCACAACCTATTCATCACTTAACTTTATTCTGCAGGTCTTAAGGGATGATTCATGCTGCCACAACTCATAAAATATGTACATAAATTATAAATGAATGAGCAAATGATCTCTGGGTTAATAAAATTGGTCTGACGGGACAATATGCCAGATAGTAATTGAAGACAAAAACACACATACTGAAAAAGGTCACCCTCTCCAATCTCATTTTAAATTACACATGCACAAACAAGCTCACAGGTTGAGACCCATGATGGCTTTGTTTCTCACAGGGATGTTTTTTTTTTTTTTTGGATCAGATTGTACTTTGGTCTGCCTCCATTAGCGTTGTGTGTATTTTCCATAGGGGTGCCACTTTACACTGCATAGGACATGTTGTGAGGGTACGATCATGAAACCACACATGGAATCGCGCACGTTCTCACACATAGACAATCACGACCGCGGGCACACAAACAAACTCCTACTTACAAACAGAGGTCATGTCACAAGTCACGCCCAGATGTTTCCAAGAGATAATGTTGCTGATCTGTTATCACGGTTGAGTGCTACTTGTCATGAAGATGGATGAAGGAATCTGCAAAGTTGGAGAGATGAGCACTGGCTTTATTTATGTGTATCTGATATGTCCAACACAAAACAGTCCTGAGGAGTGCTGACGACGGCTGGTTTGAAAATGTGTGTCAGAAACTCGGGAAATCAGCAAGATTGTACTCCAGTTGGACTTCATGACAGGTGTTTGTTTGGCCGCCACCTATGTGAACCTGATGTCCCTTCATACTGGTGTGTGAGCTGCTGTAAACAGGGTTATTTAAACAGCCTTCTCTCAGGTGTCCATGCACCGGTATGACCTCCTGCTGGTCAGGGCCAATCCCAGCAGAAAGTAAGCCCAGCAGGGGAGGCCCAGACTGGGATCCCACCTCTGAAGATCTCCCAACCAGTGTTAGCTCAACTGGTGTGTCCAGGACAGCTGCTACAACCTGTTCGACCTCTCACACCTTCATAGTGGGAACACACCAACCAATTCAACATAGAACGTGGACCAAAACCAACTAGTGGTGACTTCTAATGAGGATCTTATCTTAAAGGAATAGTTTTGACATTATGGAAGATGTGTTTATCTGTGGGGGGAAATACTAGCGAAATTTAACTCTGTCCAAACGTGACACCTACCAGCACCTCTGAAGCTCAATAGGATCTAGTTTGTTTAATCCATGCAAAAACTGAAGTGTTAGCACGACAGCTCATCATTTTCCTTGGGGTTATATGCAGTCAAGAGCGTTACTTTGTGTCGAAAAGTGGTGGTGACATAAGGGCTCAGAATATTTTTGTTTAAGTTGTCTTGAAATACAATGTCAGAGAGGAAAACTGAGAAGACATTAGAAACTACTTCACTGTAACCATACATACTGTAAAATCCAGTAGATAAGACACAATGATCTTGATATGTCTGCAAACCTCATTCTAGTTAGCTAGCTAGCTAACCAGTCCATATAGCACATTACATTTTACAATACATGCTGATCACATCTATTATCTTATTATCCAAAACCGTTTTCCTGGCTGGAAAACTTGCTGCTTGTCTTTGATACATTTATACAGTCATTTCAAAAAGTGTTGGGTACATGTCCCCAGTGTAAATAACACCTATATGACTTCCTGTGGTCTCCAATTGCCTGGCAACTGTCCTCGTTGACATGCCATTGTTCCGATGGCCCATTATTCTGAAATCCCAATAGTCTAAAAGATGTCCCATTGGACCACAAGCCCATTTGTCCAACAGCCCTTTGTCCTGAAAACAAACAGCCATTGCTCCAAAGGCCCATTTCACAGAAAATACACAGTTGTTAGTTCAGTGACTGCCATTACTCCTGAGATTTATGCTGCTTTGTCGAAAAATACCCGCGTATCGCGAATTGATAGCTCTAACAGTGACCTGCTTATCAAGATGTCGTCAGAAGCAGACCTCGTTAGGTAGCATGTATTAACCAAACACCGGCCCTCTCCTGTCCCCTGGTAAATTGGGGGTTTTGCCCTTAACAAATTATCTTTCTGGCCTTACAAGAAACAACATTCCCAAACCAACATACCAAATAAAAGTCAGGGCTTCACAGCAGTGCTCTTTTGTTTTGAGGATAACGGGCTGTTGGTCCAATGGGACATTTTTCGATCTTTCGAGGTTTCATAATAACCTTTGGAACAAATGGGCAGTTCTCCTGTTCCCAGTGTAGAAACACTGGTAAATTGTCATTTTCTACACAAATTAAACAAACAAGACCTAGCGTGAAAGCTGGTGGAAGTGAATTTGCGAGCTAATGCCTATTTTCTAGTCTTTGTGGTGAATTAAGCTGACTATTGTGCATTGTTCAGGCCTGACATGTCATTTGCCACCAGCAGCCCAGCCTAAAATACTCAGCGTTGGCACTTCTTGCCCGAACGTCTCAGGCCAAATCAGTATAATCTTTTCACTTCTTAACACTTTTCACTCTATTTTGTTGTTTGAATTCTAGTGTTTTCTTGTAATCTTGTTATTTGAGCATATCTTATTGTCTCTCTGTCTTTGACCAGTTTATTTTCTTGTAAAGCATTTTGTAACTTTGTGTTGAGGTCCACTGTAAAGGTGTAGAAGATGAAGCAATAAGAGATCAAAATTAATTTGGTTCATGATCCCATCCTGGTTAATGTCCTCCTTCCAGTTTAAAAAGTGAATCCTTTGGGTCTGCCTGTCAGTACAACAGTAGTGCATGTAAGCCGTCTGAGCTCTCATCAGATTCCACTTTCCTCTGTTAAAACAACCGAGTGATGCTTTTGTGTTGAAGTACAAGTTATGACGCCTATGCTTGTCACTATGCAGACTCTTAAATGCATTTTTAGCATTTATTCACAGAGGACACATAGAAGATATACGCTGAACGACAGCTCCACAAAGACAACAGCACTGACACCTGCATTAAGTTTCAATACCAACAACAGCTGCAGCCTAGTGGAGATGCATGGAGCTGAGACACTTTTGTTTCCCATGTTTGCTGCCAACATGAGCACACAGACACACACAGATGCAGAGCCGCAGCCAGTGACACACACACCGCTGGGTTGTGTGTCCCTCACGCAGCAGACAAGCCGCAGTTATTTAGTCTGCCTCCCAGTTTGTTTGCCCACTGTCTTCTCTCTTTTGTTGCTCTGCCTTGGGCTTTGTTTGATGTGAACTGCTGACTGTAGCAAATGACAGTTGCAGCTGGGAGAATGATGAGTGAGGACGAAAAGGGTCACGCCAAATGACAAATTATGAAGGTGGTCAGGTTGGATAAACAGCGGTGTTTCTGTGTTTGTGTTCAAAAAAGCAACAACTGAATGGTTCTCTTCATTCAGTTATTAGAGGACACTGGGAAGGGGCCAAAACGGACTTGGTTTCCTCACATGTGCAAGCAGGTCTAAAGCAATTGTTGAGGTCAATAGTTCTGCTGGCCCATTTCTACAGTGTACTGTGCTATGCACACACACACACACACACACACACTGAGATATCTGGCCAGACATCCAAACTGTGTCCTTCCCCTCCCCAGCTCAGCTCCTTGGAGTCGAGCTCCAGTAAAGTACCTTTGGCAGCGAGGCTACAGAACGGCTTGTTCTCTCAATGCCGGGCCCCGCTCCACCCACAGCCTGCTGCAGGTGGGGGCTGGGGCATCTGCAGGGCAATGTTCAGTGCAGCTAATGGAAGGGAGGCCTGATTCTTGAGTGTTTAAGGCCAGTTTACAATGATGTCATGTCGAAACCTTTATTCATGGGTGAAAAAGACTAAAATATACTCTTAAAATCAGAAACTCCTCTGCTGCCTCTGGTCAAAAAGAGAGAGAGATCATTAGTTGTGATGTGAGCAGTGTTGTAAAAAGAACACAATTCATACTTTTGCAAAAAGTGAGAGATCGTGCATGAAATCTACAAAGTAACTAGTGAATAAAGTTATCACATATAGTAAATGTAGTGGCACAATATTTGCCCCCAAAATGTCGTAGAGTGGAAGTATGTAATGTAGCAGGAAATGAAGATACCTCAAAATTGTACTTAAGTACTTAAGTACATGTACTGGGAGTGGATATTGCGCCTGATGATGAACCATTGGTGAACAAGCCACAGGCCAGGTGAGTTTTATGGTGTACAGTATGTGACTGAGGGTGTGTGTTTGGTGTAGGGGGAGGGTGCAGAAATAAAATACAGCCCTACTTCTTGCAGGGTTCACCCTCTGCATCCATGAATGTTGCTGTTGGAGGTCACGGCATATAGCAACGGCCTAGATCGAGTCCTGAAGGAAACATGAGACAACTCCCAGACAGGCGCTCACATACACACACAGTTTATACTGCAACATACATTTTCCTAAACACATTAAACTGACTTTGATGGGATACCTATTCTGGACCTGGAGTGAAGAGAAGTGTAGAAACATGTTTTCACTTTAAAGTGTGCATGTGTCTGCATGACTGACGTGTTATCAGAGATCAAATCACTGACTAATCTAGAAGGCAGAACGCAGCCTCTTTTATATGAAGTTCAATAAGTGTTTTTATCACCTTAATGCAAAAATCATTGGAGCATAAATGTCTAAAGGGAAAGTACTGGCATATCAACCAGTGCGTAAGTGTTGTTACTGGATGGTATTCACTTGGATTGTTTGGAGTTTGAATACCAGCAGCCTAAAATCTTTGTTGCATGTTACCTTCCTCTCTCTTTATCTGTCCTGTCTCTCTCTACTTTGATAAAGATGAAAATCCCTAAAAGACTTCATCTCCTTTGTACTCTCTCAAGTAACTATGAATAGCAGACTGCCATTGTGTGCAGTGTCACATTATGCTTGATGATTTCCTGCTGATATAAACACCGGATATTTTTGAACTTTTGAACCAAACTAATTAAAGTGTAAATAATGCAACAATTCAACAACATAAGTAATTATCCAGAAGATTAGCTTCCCATTCATTCCCCTGGTCGCTGGAGCCTTGGTTTTCTAGAGAGTTGTTCCTGTTTACAATAATGTTTTAAGTGTGGAAGATCACAGAAGACTGCAATTCTGTTTTAGGGTGGGTTTCCCTGTAAAGACACCCAGATACACACTTGCAAATTGGACCAAAGGAAGAGAAGTTTACTCAGTCGCTCTGCTGCCCAGACTGAGGTAAAGCAGTGGGCACTTTTTCCATATTCAGTAATTATACTGCTTGTACTGCTAAGAGCCACTCTCAAGGCTGATATCTAAACACAGGAAACAAGAGTGAGACCGAGCTCAGACGCACAGAGCAAGAATCCTTCACAAAGAACAGACCGTTTCCAATGATTCTACAAATCCTTTTGAGATATCCATCTTTCAATATTCATGGTGTCCACCAATAAACAAGCACTGCCTTTAATTTGCACAAAAAGATACAAACCTCTGTATCACACTGGATGCATGTTTCATACAGGTCTCTGCAAAAGCACACTTACGCATATGTGCATGTACAACTGCAAGTGCACAGACGGATCACTAATCCGGCACAGGTTCAGATTTTGGCAATGTGTCATCAATTCTGTATTCAGCGCACTTTCACACAGTCAGCATCCTAAAAATAGCTGAAGGACTTTGGCCCTCTGCCCAGCCTCCCTAACTGTCAATAAGTTATCTCCTCCCTCGCACAAACGCTCAACTTTCAAACCTACCGTACCACGAACATTAACTGCACGGCTTCCCAAACACCACAAGTAAATTGTAAATTATTCTAATTTGGACTGCCTCAAGTATGTGGTAATACACCAAGAGCTAACCTGATTGATCATAGCCATTTATAAATCATTAACTAGACATAAGAGGATGCACTGAGTGTCTACGGGAATGCTGTCTGTTTTTTTTCCTCTAAGAGGTGAAAATACCTGACAGTGAGGAGGGCATGTCTCTGCTGTTTGTTTGCACTGCCAGTTGTTGTGTCTCCTCTCCAAGTTTTTATCTGAGGTCTCCCGTCTCTTTATCTGCTCAGCTTGACTATCCATTTCTATCAATCCCACATCTTTCTCTCTGCCTCCTCCTCCTTACTTGCCTTTTGATGACGGTTACAGATAACAAGGCTTCTGGTATTGTGACTCCTCTTGTTTTCATTTTTTCCCCAAGCTGAGGAATGTCTGCTTTTTGAATTCAAGTCATTATTACGAAGCTACATACGTTTAAAGGTAGCGTGAACAATGGTTGTGGCCTTTCTAAATGATTGCCGGTGCAACTGACAAAACAAACAACAAAGTACAGTGAACGTCACTCCTGTTTTTCCCGACTGTACTAGAAAAATAGCTTGCTGCTGTAATATGCAGTCAATAATGAATCCATAGCCTAATGGGGGCCAAGACAGATGCCTCAGGTATAGAATATCACTCCTGAGAAGCTTCCTTGCCACACAGTTATTCATCCGTTGCACAAGTTTTGCAGGCAGTTTATGCGTTGACAGGCGAGAGTCTGGAGCACTAAGGGTTACTGTAATGAAACCTGGCAAGGAGGGGAGAGGGAGAATGTGAGGGGTTAACTGGGGCGAGAGGGTCAGAAGTTGAAGCTGGGAATGTTTTCCCCAGCCTGGCCTTCCCCTGACACAAGCCTGTGTGCCATCCAGTCCCCAGGAACAGATGTACCCACAGCCAGGGTTAGAAACACCTCCCTCCCTGTGGTGTCCCCATTACTGGTAAACACTGATCCTGAAGCAGGTTAGGAGAGGACAGGAAGACAGACGGTACTGGACATGGTATCGATGGGAACTCAGCCGTGTGCCAAAGAATCCCACTGCTTCTTCCCGCTTGTAACAAGTCTCTCGTTGGCAGGGCATGTGTGCAGTTGAAAGCAGCTCTTTCCAATTTCTTTATCATTAATTTCATTAACTATCTTCCATCATCGTTTCATCAGATTTTCCACATGAAAAAGCTGATCTGTCACAAACGATCCACATGCACAGCTGGATATTTCACAGTGGGAACTTCAGGTCAAGTGCTGCAGTAGTTAAAGGGCTCCACAGCAGCCCTATCCCATTACATGGGCCAACAGCCGTCAAACAGCAGCCCTCTGTTCACTAACCCATAGCCTAAATCTCTGCTGGACCTAAACACAGTGGGCTGGTGGTAGAGGGGGTGGTGGCACGGCAGGATGAGGGTTAAGTTCAATGCTGGACACAGTGGGGAGGAAATCCTGTCTGAGTCATAGGTGAGGGGTCACTGGGGGTCAGTTCCTATCCTAAATCCTTAGTTCAGGGTTGTCAGATAAACTCTGACCTTGAACTGCTCTTCTGAGGAGCAACTCGTGCGTATCACCAAAGACGGAGCAGCTGCCTCGAGCAGACACCGAACTTCTTATTGAATCACTTCTGTATGCGCCTGCAGACCACATTGAAAGCTCAGTTTCAAACAAAACCTCAAAAGGAGACATCTCCCAGTACTCCTCAAACATATCAAAAGATTTGATCAATCATCGCCTAGAGAACACTGCAAGGAACAACATAACATACAGCCACCCAACTGTGAACCATGCAGGGAGCTCCTTGGCAGACAAGATTTCACATCGCTCTCTGTTGACAATCAATCTGGTTCACCAACATAAGAGTCTGGCTGTGATGCGGGCTGCAATGAAACAGGATCCTGGCGGGCAGAAATTCAAAGGGGAAAGAGTGAGAGAGACAGTGAGAGGGAGAGACAGGGAGAGAGAGAATGGAGGGAACAGCGCACGGCCCTGCTCTGTCTCCAATCAACTTGACATGTGTGACTTGTGTCTGCATCTCCACTGGAAACCCCACACGCCAATTTCAACAAACGGTGTTGCGGGGAGTGGTAGGCAGGAAGTGGGTGGGACCAGCCAGAAGGAAAAAAAGGAAGACGAAAAGATGAAAAACAAAGTTTCTTTAACACCACAGTTAAGTAAAATCAAGCAAAATCAATTTGTTGAGATATGTCTGAGATATGTGAGCAGATTTCAGAGGTCCACCACATCCAGCATCAACATCCCATCATATTATAAGTCTTTTACTCCAGATTCACACCGCTCTCTCCTCTGGCATTCAGGCTAGCCTGCCTGGCCTGTGTTCCTACTGGGAGCCCAACCAAATCATCTGCCCTTCTCCTGATCTGGTGCCTCTAACCTGACACACTGTATCAGGTTATCTTGCACGTATCCAAATGTGCATGTGTGTGCGCCTGTGTGTTAACGGAGAATCATGTGTCATCTCCTGGAAAGAGGAGAAAGAGAGTGACAGAGGAGAGAAAGCAGAGTTTATGAGAGAAGGAATATCGTTGTAGTTTGTCTAGTCGTTCTCTAGTTGTAGGTAATCACAGACGATATCTGACGGCTTCTACGGATACTTCAGGCTAATCCTGATGTGCTTTTTGTTCTGACTTCTTCTATTTCAGAAACCATATATGGAGGGAGGGGTTTTCTCTTTTTTCACTTTACTAGCGTGGGCCGAGGGAGTGAGCTCTAAAAATAAAACACATGTTCCTCCAGGTCTGTGGGAGCAGGGGCCCCCAGCGTATTGTTTTGGGATATGGGGGAGGACCGGGAGGATCTGGCCTGGAGAGATTCTGCAGAGTGGATACAGACAGAGAGAGAGAGAAATGGAGAGAGAGAGAGAGAGAGAGAGAGAGAGAGAGAGAGAGAGAGCAGAGGGGGCAGGGCTGCTGTACTTTTCAAGAAAAGAGTTGAGGAAATATTCTCCCTTGCACACGATTATGTGCAAGTTGTTTGGTAATGTACACTTACACGATGAAAGGGAAGGGAATTGAAAGTCAATTTTGTTCAGTTAGGCAAATAGCCACCTCTCCTTTCCTGTAACCATCGGGGGTTGAAATGTGGGGCAGTGTGTTTGTGTGTGTTTACTTGAAAGTGTCTGTGTGTGTCTGAGATGGGGTGAGGGGTGTTCAGGATTGCTGTGCATAATGCTGAGTACACCCCAGCTGAAAAGGTGCATCCATGAGCCTTTTTTATTGATTTTCAAAGCCCTCAGGGAAGCAGTAAGGACAGGGGTTAAGAGTATCTAAGGGGTCAGTGTGCTTATGCACCCACACTGCAAAAACTGAGCGTAGTGTGTGTGTGTGTGTGTGTGTGTGTGCGTGTGTGTGTGTGTTGTGGGGGATAACTGAATCAAAGGAGTGTATCCATCAAGCTAAAGTGGATAGACCGACCAGCAGCTAAGAGCTCTTCTTGGTGAGGAATGAGTTAAAGCCAGCTGACTGAGATGTGTGGGGGGAGTTTGCACAGAGCAGAGAAGGGGAAATGAAGGGATATTAAGGGAGAAATAAGCATGAGTGCCGAGGGGGCTGGATGTATCACGTGTCTGGATTTAGCACCAGTCCTCCTACCTCCTACTGCTGTATCTTTGTAGACTGTTCAGCAAAGTGGAAGAGGGAAGAGTGGGGGAGGAGTGTGTATGTGTGTGTGTGTGTGTGTGTGTGTATGTGCAAGAAAAGCAAAAGAATGAGAGTCAGGTAAGAGAAAGAATAAGATGTACAGAAAAAGACGGTGTGAAACAGCTGTAACCAAACACTGAGGGTAATTACTGATATCATGACAAATCTGATCTCCCCTTCAAACAGGGTATTTTTAAAATCAGCCAGTCATGCTCTCATGTTCGCTCACTACTGATGCTAAAGACAGCCAAGTAGAGTAAGTTGCAACATTTTTCCATCTGATAGTATTTTATACTGTTACATTTCAAAGGTAAATATTGTACTTTTTATTCCATTATATTGATCTAAGAGTAATTAGACTACTAGTTTCTTTTCAGATCAAGATTTTAAATATAAATATGTGGTATTTTTGTAATATTAAACAACTCAACAGTTACGGGATTAAACCAAATTAACCAGCCACACCAGTTAAGTAGATATAAATTACTGCTTAAACTATAATGTATGTATATGAAATAACACTGACCAGGGCAGTTCTGCATAAAAAGTACTTTTACTCAACTATACTTTGAGTGAACTTTGATAATACTTCCTCAAGCCTGCTTTTACTCAAATAGAAATTTGAATGCAGGACTTTTATTTTGAATGAAGTGTAGCATTGCTGCTTTTACTTAAAGGTGCAGTGAGGGATATATTGGCAAAAATTGAATATAATATTCATAATTGCGTTTTCATTAGTGTACAGTGAGCTGAAACTGATGATCGTTGTGTTTTTGCTACCTTAGAACAGACAAATCAAACCAGCCCTGTCGCCAGGATAAAATGTTGGCTGTCAACGTTTTTGAAAACCACTGGTATGTTTTGCTGTAGGTGTCATTAGCTACGTAGTACGAGATCTACAATACGTGTCATACCACTTTCACATTACATGTTTATGTATTGTTTCCACATTTGTAAGCAGGACACCACTGGATAGTTATAAGGAGACAGCTGGACAATTTCCACCAAAACATTGTCTTTCCTCAACCCTAACCAAGTGGTTTTTGTGCACAAAAACCTAAGCAGACCATAAGCACAGCGTTATCACAACATAAAATAGAAACTTTTTTTAACGTATATGTGGTTTTATAAAAAAATATACATTGCAACATTTATTATGGTGACCAGGTTGACCAAACACTTGCTCTAAAGTGGGCATTTTGTTTGTTTTTTAGGTGTTTCTAGCCAATGTTAGATGCCACTAAATTAATATGATTCTCCAGTCAGTGTCCTTGACCAAGGCACTGACTAAGATCTTGAGTTGTTCCCTGGGCGCGAACATTGCCCAATTCTGCCTTGGGATGGGTTAAGTACCAGTTTCACTATGTAGATTGCATGATATGTGATCAAATAAAGATTCCTCTTCTTCTTCGGTCTCTGGTAATTACTTCTTTTAATTTTTATTATGTGAAGTAATTACATTTATATGCTATTCAGTTGTGCTTTAGATACTTTAGGTTGATTATATTACATAATTTTATACAAGGCAGGAGATTTAAAGCGTGAAAAGTGTAATTTAATGTGTGCATGCCACAGATATGACTAATAAGTGCTGCCCAGACATCACTAGTGTGTTTTGAATCCTTTTATCATCATCATCATCATCATCATCGTCATACCCACAGAGGACGTAGGACGCTTTGTCAGAGTAGAGGGGCGTGCTTTATGGGCGTGTCATTCCGGGGAGTGTCTGTGCGCAGCCAATCGGAGCGCAGACGTGAGGCCTGTGGGCGGGGCCTCCCCTCCCACTCTACCCTGTCCCAGCTGCAGCACGCTTTTGTTCAAACTCAGAAGTCAAGACTGTCGGAGCTTTGCAGAGGTGCGACTCTCATGTCACTCACCAAATGTGTTTATTAAACGCTGACAGCGGCTGTGTCGCTCCCGTCAGGCGCCTTCAGCTCGGTGTGTTTTGAACCTGCAGCGCCGCTTTTGGAAACTAAATGTGTGTTTCCTGAACTTTGGTCGCCTGAAGTTGTTCAAACAGGGAGAGAGAGAGAGAGAGAGAGAGAGCAAGGTGTCGTGAGGGACTGGAGTCTTGGAGGAAGGGGAGGATTTTCCTTGAACCGGTTGTCGGTGTCGTTTGGGAGTACGACTGCTGTCATGTACAGTTAGGAGACATTTTTACATGTTGTCTGACAGACAGGAGAGAGCGACGCTTAATGCTACTCCTCATCCTCCTCCTCGCTGGATATCTATGGAGAGGGTCTCCTCCTGCTGTATGCTCTGGAGTTACTTGCGGCCGAGGCAACACCGTGAGTGTTGAATTCACCGACCTGGATAGCAAGAGAGGACACACTTAACCTCATTTGAATGCCTTTGCAAGGAGTTTGCTGGTTTCTGTGCTGCAGGCAGGGCTTCAGTTTGCTTGGACGGGACTATGGGGAGAAAGAGGAGGAAGAGTCTTTTGAATTGCGCAACAAGGAGGACTTGACTCCCAATGGACGGGTAAAAACTCTCCACCTGCACTACACGAGAACTCATGTGCATGAATGCTTCATATACACAGTTTCACTCAATGTATTATACATTCTTGAAATACATGGACTGTAACAACTCATGAAACGGGGTCAACTTCAGGAACATAATCACAATTTTCATGCAAACAGATATAGTTAGTGTTTGATTTGTAACTGATTACTTTAAGAACACTGAATATGGATTGGATTTTCAAGTTATGATAGGGAACAGTTTCCCTACAGTGTTCACATGTTACCTGTTAACTTTGTTGTCTGTGGGAATCACCAGCTTCTTCCATGCAAGCCTCTATAACAGATGCAGGATAGATGTATTTATGAATGTATTGCTGCCTCTGGCCAGTGTGGCGTTCAGGTTTGCTCGGTCTTGAAGGCTTGGGGAACATTGAGCAATCCCACACTCACGCTCACGCTCACGCTCACACACGCACGCACACATACTCTGATGCAAGCTGTAAAACCCAGTGTGTTGAACTGATCCTGTGTGTTTGGCCTCCGTCCGCTCAATTGCAAATAAGACTGCGGCCTTGTCTTCTCTGTAATGTTAGTCATCTGATCAGGCACAGAGAGTTCAGCATTGTCCACCCACTTGTGAGGGGGCATTGTTGCCTTGAATTGAGGTAGGCTCTATCTGTATGACCCTATGTACAGCTCTTTATGTACAGTCTCTTAGAAAAGTCCACCCTCAAATATTCATTGGGTTTGTGCGCTTTTCCTCGCTCTCATTAAGGAGAATTTTCTCATAAATGTTTAGCCTTTGACTCCGGCGCAAGCTTAATTTTCATAATGTATTACTTGGTATCATAGGCCGAGCTATTCTGTGCTGCTACGACATGACTACTGATGAAAGTCATACCACCTGGAGCCCCTACTTGCATGGCCTGCTGATATATTTATTGGCCCTTTTGTCTGTTTGCAACCAACCAGTGTGACACCACAGCGATTTGCATGAAAACGTTGGGAACAGATAAGTTTTACACAGTTATTGCCTCAACAGAAATCTAACAGTACCAGCAGCCGCTTGATAAGAGCAACATCTGTTGCTCAGGGGGTATCCAGAGAGGTGTTGTTGTGTAGCACTCTTCTTCTTGGCAAACATCCCTGTTCTCGGTTATAATGTACCATCTGCCTGGCCGTTGGCGGTCAGAGGAACCCAACTGCCCTCCACATTCACGATCAATACAAGATCACAGTAACATGTCCCAATGGAGGCGTCTGATGGCCCTTTAAAGCGAGACACAGTAACTTTCCCTGACCTCTCATTAAAATGCTCCATCTGCACGATTGTGCTCCTGTGGGTGGCTTGGGTTTAATGTTGGTTTGTTCAATTGCAGATGTGTTGCTTGGAGAAGAATGTGGCTCTAAGAGATGATGACCTTGATTGAGGTGTTGGTTTGTGGTCTGTCGTTAGTCTCTCTAAAAGATAAGTCACGTAGCATACTGCCTCATTTTGATGGTTATTTCCGGAGGCCCGTTCAAACTTGTGAAAATGATGTAATTTTTACACAAAAACCTATTAGTTCATATAAATGACACAGATGGACGGCTTTTACACTGTACCAAGTAGTGACATTTCGAGTGACATTGCTCTTCATCAGACTTAAGAGGAAGAGTGTTTCATTTGTGTTTCATGGTATTGTCATTTTCGACTCTGCACCTGCATTTTTTTTTTTTGTTTTAATGTTTGATGATCCTATTTTTGTATAGTTCCTAAAACAAAGCTGCCTCTATCATTTCCTGATAAAAGCTTATGTACAGCTGTACAAAACTAATGAATGTGCACCTCATAATGCTCCTCTCGTCTGTAGCTGCTCTATTCTCTGGTAAATCACTGATTAGAGGCTTGGTTCTGTTGATTTCTTCCTTGTAAATATTTATAAATGTGATGTGACCTGTGCTGAGCCATAAAAAATATAGTCTGTGATAGATTTTCCCTTGAAGAACATTCTGTCTTCATCTATCATGTGATCATTTTATCAGATCAGCTCTCAATGGGAGGAACCATTTTAATGACTGATGTAACTGACAGTGTTTTAACTAGAAACCAAAAGCAGTTAACCTTTATTGTTGTAATGAATGTACCCAGGTGTTCTGAAGTAATTGATTATTGATTCCTAAATGCTTACAGGTAATCAATCTGCTTCCACAAATCCTGTTTTCTCTTGATCTGTGTCATTAGTTCATCCTGGGTATTGTAACTGTGTCAATAGTTCACACTGAGGCATTAATTGAGACCACAGCTGAACAGCTCTAAACCAACATCATCTGCTGACTTTGTCCTCAGAATATACAGATCTAGCTGGTACTGTTTGGTTTTCTGTGGTGTCAACGGAGGGGGTGGGGTGGAGGGTAGAAGATGGTCTACAATGATTCTCAGGGAAAGCCCCTCAGGGCTGCCGTCCATCGTTTACTCAGAGTGCTCCATTTCATGCAGATCTTGACAAGCTGCATTTTCAGACAGCGGGTTAGACCTCCCTGGGTGTATATGTGTGTCTTTTGGACTTTGTAACACTGAAATACTCCATTTAGTAGACCTCCGTCCAGCTCCTGCCAGGGATAACCACAGTAACCCACAGGTCTGGTGGAGTCTCCCTCACTCATGACATCCAAAACCTTCACCACCATCTCCTGCCTCGTTTTCCAACATGCTGCCAGAGGATGCCACGATGTGTAGCATCCACAGCACTAAAGCCATAGACGACTCACACTTCCTTGCCAGGACTCTACTCACTGAGGTTGGAATCATGAGTCAGTGCTGACGCTCGTGTAGGCTTGGCCCTTAAGAGCACAGGGCCATGTCAGAAGCCCTTTTCCCTGCATGTTTACAGTCCTCATTCAAAGAAACTGCTCTCCAACAGCTGCCCAAACAGTCACACTGAGCTGAATGCCTCCAGTGTTGGGACAGCAAGGCACTAATTTTAGGACAGGACATCCGTCATTCACTCTTCTTTCCATGTTTCCACTGAAACTTTATTCAGTTTTTATGTAACGTGAAGTCACCTTTACCAATAAACTGCTGCCACAGAGCGTTTGGGCCTGGACAGTTGTAAGTGTGGGCTGGAGCACCGCAGTGCATCCTGTTACTTGGAACAAATGGGCACAGTCCGGCCATGCTGAGAGCGGGTCCCATTAACCGTCACTACTGCCCTCTGTCTTCAGAGGTGTCACGGTACGCTGGTTTATATTTGGTTTCCGTTGCGTCTCTGCCTCACCACCTCCAGGCCACACATCTGGTCTTCAGGCCGACACTGGCTGAGCCCAAGCATTTCCTCCTGGTTACTCAGCCTCCCAGGAGAGCTGAAGGGAGAGAGAGAGAGTAGATCTGGGGGGAAGCGAGAGCGGAAGTCAGCCACGGAACGAACACATCACGGCATCTTTCCCTCTTTCCCTCCATGCTCCACTCTAGTCTGGAGTGATTCATCCCCTGCCCGTCCAAAGGGAGAGCTTTTGCCAGGGCTCTGCATCGCACGCTATCCTTGTTCCTCATCCCACAGCCCATTAACTCTATTGGAAAGCTATTTTTCTGTGAATTGTCACGATTTGTGGAGAGTTACTCGAAATATCCTAACTTGATCTACCTGACCCATTAGTTTATCGATCCTGTGATTAGTTTATATCATGGAATTACAGCTCTGCAGTCAGTTGATGTGATTAGTATTGATTTGTCATTTCAGTCATGGCAGTCTGTCTGGATTGGTTAAATCATTTATGGCTAACAGATGCACACTCTTTCATTCACAAGCTGACACTGTTCAGTTCAGTTACTCTTGCCTGTCTGGTTTGACTTTTACAGTACCTCTCCCTGAGTTAAACATTAATCAAATCTCATTATCCAAACCCTCATCTTTTCCTCATTTGCCTCACAGTCCATCTGCCTTATAAATATAACACAGACTCCAGGACTATAAATTTGCAGTTAGTGTTTTCTTTGTTATTTTTGAGCCATCCGAAAAGAAGCAGCACACTTTTTTTGCAGTTCAAGGGCTATACTTAGGCTAGTTTGCCCAGTAGTAAAGTGTGGTGTGTGAACTGTGAGGGGCCCAGAGCTGACCTGGATAGTGTTTCAGGTAGGCCAACACCCCAGAGCTGGGCCGGGGCAGCCACAGGAGCTGGCTCAAGGCTGTGGCTCACAGAGACAACAAGTCAGGCCACGAGGACACACAGTGCTGCCCTGCACATCAGGGAACCGGTCCAAATTGCACACAGGCAAGCTCTGATGTCTGATGGGGTTTTCCAAGGTCAGGTTGGGAACCTAGGGGCCTGAGTGCTGTGAAAGGAAACATCTTTCCCATCTTCTGCCTAACAGGGGAGTCCTGGAATCAAAAGGTCATTGTTCCACCCATGAAATTTGATTTTACGTGTCTGCCAGTGGTGGCCCCAGTTGTAGTCACTAGAAGCAGTAACTCCAGTTGCAAGAGAAAACTGATGTCCAGGAAAGAGGGAATGCGATTTGATACGAGTAGCTGGCTTCAGTTGAGATAACATTCAGCTAGTAAGTTCTGCACGATTTGTGGCTGTGTTCATCAGATAATGAACATGAGACCCTGGAGGTTTCTTTGTCTTTCTCACTTGTTTTCATCAAGCTTACAGCCTTTATCACCAACTTGTGATTCTATAAACATGTCAATAGAAAAGATGAAGGCAACTGATCCTGTTATGAGTCAAACCTCCAAGATCAGGGTTATTTTAGGTTAACAACCTTCCCAGAGAAAAACACTGATCTGAATAAAAGCATTTCAGGATTTGCTGGTTGGGGTGCATGCAGCTATTGCACAAAAGATTCCTCTGTTCCCCACTCCTATATTAAATGAGCCTGTTTTGCATGCCATATTTCTCTCCACCAGCTCACCCCTTGCAAGTGAAAGCCAAGCATTACAGGAACCGAGCAGCTATGTGCTCCGACTGCCAGGAATGGCTGCATGCTCTACTGTAACATGGCCACTGAAGGCAAACTGTTGAGGGATTACTCCAACCTGTGGACTAGTTCTAAGGACAGACTACTGTTTGTGTTGCATTATCATCTATTTACACTATTCTCTCTCTTCTGTTGACAGAGTCCAGCCGAGGTGACTGTTTCTCAACCAACTCGCACAGCCAATGGAACAAATGGGTAAGGAGAGAAAGAAACAGATTTTTTTTTACCATATTTTTAGGAAGTAATAGTTCCTTATTTTAATCTTCTGCTTCCTCTGAGTGCTGGGGATTTTTGTATTTTTTTTCTCAGGCTGGCGCACGTGTAAGTTAAGGCCAGTCACTTGATTTTTCACTTCTCCTGCAGTGCATGTTGTCTCATGCGGCTCTCCTCATGTGGCCATGTGCCTAACCTCATACACACACACACACACACACATGCTAACCTGTGTGTGCATACAAACAGTGCGGATTCACATGTGTATTGACAGATGATCTGACATTACCAAGCTGCGTGGGTATGTTTGATTGCTTGTGGATAGCGCTGTCAATTATCACTCGTTAACCTCTGTTGGAGTGTTGCCATTCCAACATTATATGTCAGTCTTCAGCAGATATTTTCGTGACCCATCACAGTTGTAACGTTGGGTTAACTGGGACCAAACTGTGTCAGTTTGAAGGCTGTACATTCAAACTGGCGGTTACAAGGAACCACTATTCGTCTCGAGAATAATGAAATTCAAATGGTCATGTGGTTGACAAGTGAATGCTAGTGCCAATGAAAAGGAGTGATTCATGGAGGGCTTGATCCAGACTATTAGTGCAGGGCTGTGATCTCAGACAGTGATGTAGCCAGGCTCTGCTCCTCTCTGTCTCTGGCATTGTGCCCTTATCACCCCTCCCCGCCCCCTTCCCTCATGCACAATCTCTACTGTACATCTGTTGACTCACGGGCAATGAATCACAAACCTCAACATGTTGGACTATCATACATCAGAAATGAATAGATGAGGGTCTGCAACTTTTAACAAGAAGCGAGCTGCCTCCGGAAGTTTACCTGCAGTCATACAGGACGTTCTGTCTCCTGAGGCTCTAGGGAAAGAAGAAAGGGAATATGTGAGTAGGGAGGCAGGCTAACTGGACTGGGTGACTCAGTCCTACCTCAGCAGCACTCCCAGAAGAGGTGTGGCTCGGATATGTGTGTGCGTGCATGTGTGTGTGTGTCACTTCTACAATATAGTGGCCTCGGGTCACATGGCATAATTAACTACTGGTTTTGAAGGGAGTGTGTTAAGAGCCTGGCTGTAATCATCACACTTAGTGCAGAGATTAGAGAGCGTAGTGCTTGGTCATTACCTGGCCAATGACTGAACACGCCCAGAAGTTCAGCTGTATAGAGGGAAAGCCAAGTCAGGCTCTGATAAGTCAGGGCATTGTGGTGTCGCAAATGGGGTCATATCCTTTATCTCCAGTCTCATGTTACAGGCAGGGCAGCTCTGGTTTACTTTGTACTTTTATTGAGCTATTGAATTGAAGTGTCCAGAAGGAGACATTAATCTCAACTATTAGTTTGAATAAGGCCCCAGATTTGATTGTGACAAATTGAAGCGATTTCTGTTTGTCCTGCACGAGTGAGGTTAATATGGTAATGCTCAGCTAATTCGTCATGCTGCAGGCATGATGCGGTTCTGGGGGAGAAGGGCCCACTTCTGTCAAAACACAGCGGTGGGTACAGACACAAATGTGAGCATGGGCCATTTCTGGGGTCTTCCAGAATGCCTGGTTATACTGGCTTATTTCCTGTGTATTTTGTATATTGTAGTCATGGTCAGTTATTTGAAAATACCATTTTTGTGTGTGTATTTTGTATTTTGAGTCTTCTTTACACTAACATGGCTGCAGGGCAGATGCACAGTCAAATTTAATTTATTCACTATCAGTATTGACTTCTCATAATGTAACATAAGAATTACACATATACACAATGTGATCAAAACATCTTGCTATCACTAAACAAGCTAGTGTACATTTTCAACTCACTACAGTAAAAAAAATGTTTTGGCCTCTATCATATTTGAAAATATACGTACATTTATTGAGAAATTTCTTTAACAAGACAGTTTGACAGTTTATATTGCAGCTGTATTAGTTTCAAGAAACTAGACAGACATCGCTTTGATATGTAACCTGACATGGCTCAGCACGTATGGATTGTGTCTGACACAGTGACACAATCCATATGTATATAGGACACAAAGCTGCAATACACAGTATTGTTATGTTTTAACTCAAGTCACAAAGTAAAAAAAATGCTTTTTTAGTGGACTGATCTGTTACTGCAGAGAGTCTGGGACCACAGTTGTCGAATGACGATATTAGTTTGGCATATGTTGAGAGTTCTGTCATAGATTTGTTGTGTGTTTGCACTGACCTCTCTCTGTCACAGGCAGCTTAATGAGGGTGTGGGTGATGGACATATCTCTGTATGCAGACAGTGCAGGTCTCCATTGTCTGTCTGTCAGTCAGTAAGCACAATGTGCCAAGCAGCTTGCTCCCTCCCGCTGTGCTCACACTGAAATGTGTCTTACATCATCACTATTTTTTCATCCCTACTTTCCTGACTCTTGAGTTCCTTCTCATAGCTGGAGCAGAGCAGAGTACAAAGTGTACTGGAAGGAAAGTGGACACTCGAGGACTTGTCCGTAACCCTTTCTCGACATTTGTTCCGTCTGCTTTCTCATTAGTCCCCCCCCCCTTCTTCTTTGACAGTCAAAAACTTTTGGTGTGGGCTGCCAGGCTGTGATGTCTGAAAGAGACCAATGTTTCAGAATGTGTTTCATGTGTGTGAATTTATGTGCGTGTATGCATGAAATATGTGCGTGAAAAGCTTAGAAGTGGGCCCCACGATAATTGCCTGTCTGAGTGTCTGTTGGCCTGTCTGTCAACCATCCAACAATCACAAACTTGCTGTTTATTACATCAGAAAATATATAAACTTTTAATTCACGTCACTATGAAAGTGACTTCATTTAAACTGAGAAATCACTCACACTCTCTATCATAAAATTTCTTGCTGATCAACACTGTCCTTCAGTCACAAACTCAGACTTCCTGTCACACACACACACACACACACACATACATACACACACACACACACACACACACACACACACACACACACACACACACACATACACACCCCCCTCCTCCTCCTTTCTCAAAACATGACTTTTTTCCTCTCCCCTCTGCCTAGTCCAGAGTTTCTTGGCAGTGGTCTTGGGTAAACAGCGTATTTTTAGCTGGGAGGTCATATAGGCCCAGTCTTAATCACCACATTCCCATTTTCCCACCAGCCCAGCTTCAGCCAGAGGCCCTTGCAGCCAGCCCATGCACTGTGGGGGAGGGGATAGAGACTTGAGAGAGAGAAATGGATTTCTACAAAGATAAACTGATAATTTAGTGCAGCAGTATAACCCAATGTAATGAACGTCTTCTCAGATAGTGTTATATATCCTTGGTGCTTGTTCGGATTGGGGAATAAACTGTGTAGAATCATGCACGGATGTCGTTTGTGTACAGTATAAGCCTGGACATTAACAAAAAGGCAGCTGGATTGAAGTCATCTTTTACAAAAGGCTTTGTGGAACCATCCACGTTTCATTCATCAAATAAATCTTTCTTTATTTCTTTGACACATCCACACAAGGGTCATTTCTGCAACCGTGCTTGTTCTCGTGGTCACAAGGGCCCACTTTGTATGCCGGAACATGTCTCCACTGTTTCCACTGCGGTCATCCAAGCCCGACAGCAAGGACACCACTTTTTCTGACTTTAATTAGCGTCTCGCCGTTTTGATTAGACCCTGGACTGAAATCAATTACTCATCGCTCCAGCAGCGACCACCACACAGACACAAACTAATCAACGCTCATACTTGGTGGATTTAAGTGTGTCACAATCACTGTCACCATGACGGGACTGCAGACAATATGCTCATCAGTTGTGATGACCTTATTTCAGTGTGTAGAAACAGCCAATAAGCTGTTGATTTGAGTCAATCAGTGGCTTTACAGTCTAAATACTGCTGCCGTCAACGTTGGTAGAATGAGAAGAATACATTCAGACTCGGCTGTGTTCACATTTGGTTACCTCAGCATAGATACTCATGCGATTTTGTGCATTCATTGACAAGTGAAACCAGATACAAACAAACTATTTATAGCTCCTTTTTCAAATGAGCTAAATCTAGAGGTTTAACGATGAATTGATCAGTTGATCAACAGAACATTAATTGTTACACTACTATAATTCTCTTCATCAAATCAGAGATACTGTCGCTGTCAGAAACTCCAAGTATCTCTGACTCTTAATAAAGACTCAGAGGCTCCATGAACAGTTTTGCCAGTTTTGCTCTTAATTGCAGTTTAAAGGATGTGGCGGCAGGACCACTGATCCCTGAACTATTTTTGATCATTAAAAATTGGACTTTGAACATAACTACAGTTGTTTCTTCATCACATAATCAGAGTGGAAGAGAGAACAGAGTCAAGGCCGTCATTATGGCAAAAGGCAGTGAGGCTGCAAAAAGGAAGCTAAAGTCCCAGCAGCCTGGAGTACAGTCTAGTTAAAATTAATTGCATTCATGATTAAAACAGATCACTACCTAACCTCAAAGGTGTTTTCACTAATGCGGCTGATTAGACCTCTTCTCAGGGCTGTGTGGGTGTGTACACACTGTGCTTAACTGACATCTCCTTGACTCTCCTGTTAGTTTTGTTGCACCTGTGAGGGCGGGACGACATACACCTTTATCTCTATTTAAAGTACATGGCATTTTGGTGACCTCATGTAGTTCCCAGAAAACCTCCACCCAACTTTACCTTCACAGTGGTGCGTTTTACATTGTTTTTAAAATAGAGACATGATCATGTGTGTATGAAGTTGAGAAAGTAGGTCACACACAAACTGGAGTGATGGATAGATAAGTATTGAACACCAGCCACAATGTCTGAGGGCCTCATTGGCTGTCATTTCTCTACAAGGCTAGAGGACATTAACAATCACATGACTGCTCAGGATTTAAATATGTTCTATATATTTATCATACAATCGGATCTGTGTGGTTGTCATAGGGAAATATTTCCCTTCCTCTCTCAAATCATGTTTCTTCTTTTCTCACTTTTGTTTTCATGACTTCCCCTTCTCCTACTTTTTAGGACAGCTGGCAGTTTATTATGTAATCTGGGCTGCTGACCTAACCTTTATGTGTTTCTAAAAGAAAAACTACTGTACAGTGTGTTGATCTGGAACAGAAACCACAGGGCAGAACTACCTGGATTTCCAACACATTTCAAGCTTCAACTGTTGAGTCACGTGACATTCAAATGACGCTCCTCCTCTGCAGTAGCTGATGTTTAGTCCTCGAGGGGAGGGCTGAAAGAGAGCGGGAGAGGTGCTGTCTATGGATGTGCACTCGCTCTATTCTCTGGGCTGTCTAATCCCCATGTCAAATTGTTTCCTGCGCTCCACAGGAAGTTGCCCACGAAAGGCCCCACCATCACAGCCTCTGCTGGGACTTCTGGGAATGTGGGGGCGGTAACATGGGGGGCTGGGAGGGTTCCATGAGTTTGGGGGTTTAAGGGCTGCTGGACAGCTGTGGAGATCCAAAAGCCCCCACATCAACAGTGCCTAAACGTTTGCCCCAAGCTGCATCGCATGTAGTTTTCTTTATCTGTCAACCATCTTTAGATTCACAGGATCGATTGCAGTGTGAATGGGAAGAAAGTATAGATTGAACTATGGCGTGCAGATGTTTATCTAAAGTTTCAGGTGCATCTTAAGGAGTATAGAAAGAAAGCGCATGCATGGAATCATGTGGTTTTGTTTGTTCGTTAAATTGTGTTTGTGAACTACTGCATATGTGAAAAAAGTAGTAAAAGGACTTTTGTGGCTTCAGAGGACGCTGCATAAAATCTGATAAACTGCCTCCAGTGATGTCACTCAGTGGCTTAGTGGCCTTGGTCAGACATTCAACGTTGTCAGACTGCTGCACTGTTCAAATCTCACAACTTTCTGTCATGTTGTCCTTGTTGAGTGGTGCAACCGCTGTGGTTTGCACTCTGCGTGGCTGATCAGCGAGAGAGGCTCACACATTGCAAGATCACTCGTGCGGTCCAAGTTGTGTGTGAGTTGATTTGCAGAAGAAAAAAGGTAGAAAAAGAAAAAGAATATGGGTGAGAGGATGGATAAGGATGAGCAGGCAGCAAGGATTGTTTTTGCAATGAAAATGTGTGCTCGTATTGTGGCTTAAGCAAGGGCGACATGGTTACAAATACTAAAAAGCTTGTGCGTATGTATTCTGATAAAAACTATAAGTAATTATTTTGCCCGCTCAATACAAATTGATGCAAGATACGACCAGGTTTCAGAGAGCCACTGTGGTTGACGGCAAAGAAGAGTAGTGTGTCTGTTTTTATCGGCTGTAGCTCGTTCCTTGCTCCCTGACCTGTTGGCGACTCAACCAGATATTTAGGCTGCCAGATATCCAGTCCATGAGTAACTGGATTGCATCTTTCAACAGTTCCCACATGGCCTTTGTCGCAGTGAATGCTGACTTCTCTCTGATTTGGGGCTTTTTGTCTGCCATCTCAAAAAATGTTGGTGGCTATAAAATCAGGGATATAATCTTGGACAACTAAAATACAAATGACGAAAATAAATGCAGCAAAACCAGAGATAGCGTTTTTTTTTTTTAGTCCAGGCACTCTCTTTCTGTTTCAAAACCATTACCCACAATGCAACTTAGCTTAGAGTGATATCACTGGAGGCGATTTATCAGATTACATGCAGCTCCCTCTGGAGCCTGAAAAGGTTTTATACTACTTTTTTGCATATGCAGTACTTTTCAAGACCTATAAACACACTTTTATGTGTAAAAATAGTGGAGTTACCCTTTAAGCCTTGGATGTTGAAATGTATGGGATCGACAGAAGAAAGAATCAGTGCCTGCACTAACAGAAATTAAGTTACAGTACTATTGAAGATTAGTACCTCTTTAGAGTGTTTGGATGCAGGACGTGCACATAATGTTTTGGGTTTTTTCAATTTATACATACATATACATTATACATACTCATGCACTGTTATGCAGAATTATTCTTAAATATAATTTACAGTGTCTTTACCCTGTGACTGTATCTTTTACTCTTTATACTCTTTCTAATGATACCAATTTATCTTGGTATAGTAAGTCATATTAAAGAGAAAAATAATTATAATGTGACAAAAAGGAATAACAAACACATCTCATTGTAACAAGAATAGTTTGTTGTCATAATGAGACAATGAGCAGACCTTTTTGGACACAATGGTCAAACTGACTCTGCTATGACAGCATTTAAATTAAAGGTCAGTGCTGTTAAAGGCCAAAACCTGGGTTTGGACCTGTGCTTTTCTTCCCCCTTTCAGTCCCTCTACTCTCCCTGCATGGCCTAAAAGAAGCACTTAAGTTGATTTATAAAGTATTTCAAGTTAAAGATGGAGTGAGACCAGTTGGGGGCAGATAAACAGATTTCTGTCTGCACTCGTGGTATGGCAAAATACCCACGTTTCTTAGAAATCTGCAGACAAGAGAGCCAAGTTTGATTTTGAACTCCAGGAATAATTCTCCAAGATGTATGGCCATGTGTACCACATAACTACTTCAGTTGTGGGTTTAAATCTTGCAGCAGGTTACGCCAGTTGTTTTTAAGTCAAGAAATTCAGAATTGTTATGATAATAGTTCATACTTTTTATTGCTATTGACATTTTGGATGCAAGCCCATTACAGACAGTGACACAAAATAACCTATAGTATTGAACATAAACAACCCTAGCTAGGCTATATTCTCCAGTCGAGGCATAGTTTTTCTATAAATCTAATCCCTCTCTCATTTGGGCTACTTATAGACCAACTCTGCCTGTCTGCATGCATGTCTCCATGATGTAGCAGGGGTTATTAACAACCTCAAATAAGAGACGTCATCACATTTCAGTGTTTATTTTAATGCCTATAAGTAGTGTGTGCATATGCAGAGACTTTCGGAGGTCCCCCAAGGCTGCTGTGTAGCAGGCGATTGAGCTTAGGGACTGAGTATAACGTGACAGGATCCTGACACTCTCCTTCTCACTTCTGCTTGCTGATGATGCCCTGAACCAGTTCACACACAACTGGCCAACAATATAGAGTTTCACTGCGTCTGGACATTTGCTTAAATTAGCGACTAATGCCTGTCCGTTTGGATCTATAACTGCAAATATATTTCATAAAGGAAACAAATTGTATGGATTTAAGCATACACTGTTTGAGGATAATGTCACAGAGGTCAACCTGATAAACTATGTTGTAGACAGGATCAGGTCAGCAAACACAAAAAGACAGGAAATGGCTTCTGCAGTCATGTAAGCTGAGTCAAAGCAGATAAGGCTATATTCAGACTCATTGATTACTGCTGCCTTCCTTGAGGAGGAGCCCTCTGGAATGATCAGATCAATACTCACATAAATCAGCTGGCGAAGGAGTAGGTAACTAGAGGCCAAATATCGCTGGGAGGGAGGGCTCGATTCATTTCCTGAGCAATAATCCCTTGAGGAGGAGGAGGAGGAGGAGGAGGACAGGAAGCAAGGAGGGGTTTGTCACTTGTACCTCACATGCTTGTTAGACCCCGGAAATAGAGAAAATAAACGAGTAATTAGATAAATAAATGAGGAGAGATAAACCCTCTAAACAATCTAATAGACTGGAAATGGACCTTGGCCAAAGATAACAAAGTCTGAATTTGTACACAACACTGCCTGTCCAGATGTTGAAGAGTCATGTATGTAGGAGTAGCTGCAGACATGATCATGAGGCATTAAGGAGGGAAAGAAAGAACAGCGGTTTAGCAGATTTACAGATGTTTTTGATGTTCGTTGTTTTAACTATCCGAGGCTGTGACCTCTTGAACCTTCTGCCTTCCCCTGACCGGCGTGAGCTGTCTGGCTGGGAGTCAGGCCGGCGTCGCTCTGTCACGTTTATTTTCAGTCGCCCGCTCAGCTCGCCGGCCAAAGTGATAAAAGAGAGACGAGCTGTCCACAGTGGCGTGGTATGCATCAGTGTGTGTTTGTGTGCCTGCGTGCTGCTATGGAGGGAAAGTAGGAGAACGGTGGAGGACAGATATTCGTGGCACTTCTTCCAGTCCCCCTTGTGTGACCCCCACCTAAGAGTATCAGAGAGGCTTGTAGTTGGCACGGTGTCAGATGGAGGGGGGGGTTGCAGCCAACTGTGTGTCTCTGGGCCACTTAGCTATCCAATGGGAGGGAGTAGTCAGGGGAAGACTGGAGTTGAGAGGGAAGTGGAGTTATTTACATTCTCTTTCTGCTCCTCCATGCAGGCACACTGTCTCAGACGTGTCTGAAGAGATGAAGAGCCTGATCATTGAGAAGAATAAGATGGGCCTGGAGGAAGAGCCTGAACTGCTGGTCAAAGGTAAGTCAGGCTCACAGAACATATATATACGGCACATTAACACCAACATCACTCTCGTGCATCTACCTGCTCTCTTCAGTTGAGGTGAATGTCAGTATGAACTAATTAGTCAACAGAAACTTTTGTTAAGTAATTGGTTATTTTGGCAAAATCATAACCGTTCACTAGTTCAGACTCTTTCTGTTTTATATTAATGCAAGCTGAATACTTTTTGAGTTTTGAACTATTGGTTTGACTAAGTGTGCACTGTGAACACCTTGGTCTCCTGGAAACTTGTTGACATTTTACAGACTAATAGTTTAAAGATATAATACTTGTATAATACACAATAATAAAGATATTATACTACTATAATATAAAATGTCTCAATTTGTCTTGACCTAGATCTATTTTGTTTAGTTTGGTACTTGCATTATCCCATGTTGTTGTTTCCAAAAATATTAAAACCCAGAGAAATTCATAATTAATTCAAGGTGTGTCATTTGGGCTGTCGCTGTAACTTTGAGAGAAAATGATTCATCAGAAAGACAAAAATGTGACAAAACATAACATAAAACTTTCAATACATTACCTCGTCTGTGAACCTGATTTCTGCCTCTGACTCACATCAGATAGATTTTCATCGGCCATTGTGGTTTAACAATGAACACAACAACGCCCACGATCCCACTGACTTCACGACATCATCAAACTACGTCTTGTGTTTTCATTGTTTTGATTGAGGGTCGGCCAGCGGCCAAAATTACAAACTGTGCATTTAATACATGAATAAAAAACATCCATAAATTAATCAATAATTACTACTTTGCCCTTCAGTTGATAAATGAGGTCCTTGTTCATCTCATTAAGTGTAGTATATATTTCATTACCCTAATTGTCTCCTAATAAGCACTGTCGCCCCGCATCCAGCCCCTCTCTGACCACATGTGGCCCACAGCTGCTCTCCCTCCCTCCCCTGCTCTGTGTGTTCGTGCAAGGATAGCTACTGGCATCAGGAGCGCCGTGTTGGGTGTCTGATGCTTTTGAGGAATGATCTCAGAAGATATTTCTGTATGATTTTTTTCTTTTTTTCCCCCCGTCTTGGCCTGCTACTGAAAGGGAGCAGTAAAATGCCAGCACTTGGATAAGTTACGTCCTGTTTGGAATGGCGGCAGTCAGATTGCCTAATTCTGACAGCAGTTACTATGCGCCCTTGGCGAGCGCCCCTCCCTGACTGCTGTCCCCTCTCTGTCCCTGTGTCACAGTCAGAGGAGAAACCGAGGACAGCTACTCTCCTTGGGCCATTGATTACACCGTCACTTATGATTTCAGCTTTTGCACCCAGCCCCTTCCTTCAACCAACCTCACTTTAACAGCCAGCGTAGCAGTTGCACACCTCAGGGCGTTTGATAATCCCTCTCTTTTCTCTCTGTGGTTGCAAAAGGATAGGTTTTTAGCGGTTCCCCCATTAGGGCCTTTCACCTTGTTCTGTATGTTTTTTTTTTCAGTAGGACATCCTGAGGCTGTATGCGGTTAAAGGGATAGTTTAGGTTTTTCTTCAGTGAGGTTATATGAGGTTCCTTTCATCAGTCAGTGTATTACCTACAGTAGCTGACGGTCGGCATGCCTTCAGTTTGGAGAAGCAGAGAAAGCAATGTACTGTTGTACTGACGGGTCAGCAGCAAAACATATTTCAGTCACCTAAAAGAAGGCCAAGATAAAGAAATCAGTATCGGTTGAAGTGTATGCCATATTTAGAATATTTTATTCACTTATTTACTTTTCTGTCAGACAGCCCGTTCCTTCAACACTACATTTCCTCAAGCATAGATTTTCATACACGTCGCACATTGCATCACGCCACAGATCAGGGTTCGAGCCGTTCCTGGAAGACAAACACAAGAAAATAAAACTGACAGCAACAGAGTGATTATGACAGCAATGATGCAATGCTGGTAGCTGCGGAGACAATAGGATATGAAGAAGAACTTGTGGAGAGAGAGAGGGGAAACGTGTGTGGAAACTGCACTTCTTTACTGGTTGTTTGGATCCTCATTTAATTTATGTGTACGTATTTAGTGCTATCTTACCTGAAGGTTTAGTATAGCAGTGTTCTTAAGTAAGTGTCTGACTTATTTTGCAGTGGTCTGGACCAGGGAGTTGAGAAAACATAGTACAAAAGGAAAGGGCTGTCTGATGGCAAGATAAAACACTGAAAATATTCTACATATAGCATACACTTAACTGACTCAACTGATATTGACTTTTTTTTTTATTATTGTATAGTTTTGCCTCTTTTTAGGTCGCTAAAACACATTTTTCTGCTGACCACATCTACAGCAATACATTGCTGAGCTTCTGTACTAGTCTGTTTCTCCAAACATGCTGACTGCCATCTACTGTAGGTATTACTCTGACTATGGATAAGTACTTCAAAAACCCCGAACTATCCCTTTAAAGTGGCAACATACAACCCCCCAGATGTTAAGACATTGGTTGAGTGGCACACTTCAGCTGGCAAAAGTAACGGCCCTAATAAATAAAGTGTAGACTAGCTAAAAAATAGCTATACTGTCAAGACCATCTTTTTGCAAAACTTGATGCATGAAGCAAATGTTATGGGTTTTGCTTCAGGCGCTGACCTGAGAGTTTTGTGTTTAAAGAGGAAAATGTTTCCCTGACGTGAAATAGTGCTTTAATTTTATTTAACTTTGAAGTGAGGCAATCGTGTTTATATTTCATTATAATATTTAAACAGTTACGGAACAAACATTCAGCACTCAGAGTGACAGGAGGCTTTCAGTAAAGAGATGGATATGCACAGAGAGAGATTGTTTGCTCAATCTGTGTTTGAGGGGGCAGGGCGTTGGGGGGTCAGGGGTCACAAATGAAACAAATTAAGGGCGAGCCGTGGCCCCCAGGGGAGACATTAGCAGGCCACAGAGATGGGATCCAGATGGGGGACCATGGGAGGGGTATACAGGGGGTCCCATGACTCTTTCTGTCTCTCTCCTTTTTAGCCTTCCCTTATCGCACTGTTTAAAGTTCCCAAAAAGAGCAGCATCTGTGGGGCGTCCCATGTCTGTGACAGAGGCGTCGAGGTAGCGGGCATGCCCTTCTCTCCATGTCTCTCACCCAGTCAGCTTGTCTGCCTCCCCCGTCCCACATCCAGTCTGTCAGCAAGCTCAGCCTGACTTACCTCATGGTTTTTATTTATCTGTTTCACGTTTGGTCCCCCCCCCCCCCCTTTGATGTGGTGTTAAGTACCTCCAGGGTTTTTGCTTTGGGCTATATTGGGTGGGTTTATGGTGGGTTCAGACCTGCCACTTATATCATATAGAAGCATTCTCAAACAGGAAACATAGCCTGGGAGGCTGAGCCCTTGGCCCCCTCCTCTCTCTTTATTTTTATTTTGGAGTGAGGCAGTGGAAGCTTTGCACTCCCTGAGAAAAACCACTTTGAGGCGAGGACAAAAACGGGGAGAGAGGAGAAATGAAAGCAAATAGGAAGAGAGTGAGAGCAGAGGGAAGAAAGATGCAGGCGAAATGAGCGCTGGCTAACAGGTGGCACGCAGCTTGCTAACCACAGAGGAAGTTGTGATGCTGGTGTGGCGTCATAGCCGTTTTCACAGCGTAGGAAGCTGAAGGTATATTGCCTAATTGTTCCTTTAAAACCACTCCTCAGAAATGCATGCACAAGCCATATGAACACACGTGCACAGCCACCACCACAAGTGGCACGCTGCCAGTGCATAGCATTGACTGCCCCTCGCAGATGGTCCCACCCCTGCCAAGTGCCAGTCCAGGTGGCCTGTTACAACCCTCTGCCAGCCACTCCATCAGCCCTCAGGACGAACTCTGACCCCCTACCAGCACTCTTAAATCCTCCTGTCCAATCTCCAGGCAGCATCTGGACACAGCTCGGCCAAAGTAGTTTATTTATCTGCTTGAGATTAAATATTTATCGGGAACAATTTGCACACATAGCAGCTAGGGGAGAGAAGTTCGCTGCTGTTTGGGAACAGTCGATCTGTGCTGTTGCGTTCTGTCCAAACCCTCAGGACCTTGGGAACACAACAGTCTTGCGTAGTAGCGCCAGGCCTGGCAAGACCAATGGGCATGCCTGTGAGCTGGCGGAAGGCATGTCTGCTGAACTCTTTGTCTCTCTCTGTCACACTGTGACAGTACATCTCTGTCTGTCTCTCTCTCTCTCTCTGTCTCTCTCCTTTATCACTCTGTCGACCTCTAAAGTGGTAATTATGTTGGTTGCATGCAGGATTTAATGCCTATGCCATTAGCTGACTGTATTTTTATCCCCTACTATTTACCCCAACAAGGCAGTCACATACAGGCTGCAGCAAACTTTATGGACAATTACATGCCTTGGGGATTATTCTTAGTGACGACATGGTGCAGCAGTACTGGTTTAGTAGCTCTATGACTAACCCTAACCCAGGAGAAATGCTTGTTGTGGTGTACGTTTTGTCTGAATAGAAGCCAGAAAATATTGGTAAAGACAAAAAGCATTTTGCTTGAGTGTGTTTCTCAAAGTAGTGTCCTAGAAATCAATATCAAAACATTTCAAACAAATGCTCAACCCCAGTGACAAATGCCAGTTATTTTGTCGATTGTTCTGTCAGATTTTATCAGACACCAGTGAAAAATGTCCATCACAATGTCTGATGTCCAGAGTAGTGTCATCAAACATATCAGTATATCAATAGATGAAAAAAGGAATGTTTTTACAGTGTGATGTTCAATGTTTACTGTAGTCTTTTGATAAAAATCCCTCAATGTAACATCAGTTTCCTGTGGTATTGAAAATAGTAGTGAATATTGATATTTTTCAAGGTATTGTACCAAAGTTAGAAATTCCAGTATCTTGACCAAGGTGACATCTTCTCTTGTTTCATCCAACCAACAGTCCAAAATCAAAATATATTTGGTTTACTTTAGTGTAAGACAATAAAAAGCATCTGACTCTCACATGTAAGAGTCAAATGTTTGGCCTTTCTGCTTAAAAATGACTATGAACCTATTATTGAATAAGCAAATTTAAATTAGATAACTACGAATAGTTGCAAATAAATTTTCTATTGTTTGACTAATTCAATAATTGTTGCTGTTCTACTGGAAAGGATTTTAGCCAATGTCTTATTTCATTTTTCTCTTCTTTAAAGGGTGGCTGCTGCGGGAGGTGCGAGGCAACTGGATCAAGCAGCGTCGGTACTGGTTCGTGCTGAGCCAGGACTCCCTCGACTACTACAGTGGACCGGAGAAAGGAGCACGCAGACTGGGCACACTGGTCCTCACCAACCTCTGCTCTGTCATCTGGCCAGACAAGCAGACATACAAGGAGACTGGTGAGGGGGCACACAGACAGGCTGATGCATAGCTGACTCATGCTCATGTATACATTTGCCAGTAATCCCTTCTGAGTCCAGTAAGACCTGCGTTAATTCCCTGTGTGGTGCAGCGATCATAGATATTTTCAGAAATTCCTAGGAAGTTGTTCTGGGTTTTTGGATATGAGAGTGACGTCTTTTGGTCCCTTTCTCTTCCCATGGGTGCTATAATTCTGAGTAAGTTTGGGAAGTCCCAGCTGCATCTGGTCAAAAACGTGGCTCGAGGCTGGTCTAGAAACCTCGCATTTGACTAATCAGCGGTAGCATCTCCCTTCCCTGTCTGGAATGAAAGAAACAAAAGCCGTAGACAATAAAGAAGAGAGTCATTGCTGTACAGGACCAGACACAGGGATGACTTGACCTTTTCGAGTTTCTATATTACTCAAACATGTTTCCCTGCTGTATGTCTGTTTGCCTGTCCATCAATGGAAAGGGATTATGTAGTGACTTCACCAAACCACTTAAAAAAAACAAAAACCATTGTATAAACCCAAACCCAAACATAGTTTTTACTAACTCAATATACCAGGGGACTTTTGTGGACAGAAATGTTCAACAGAGGCATTGTCACAAGCTCTATTGGCTGTTTCACTACTGATCAGCTTTGTGTTCCCCCTAAACTACCGAGATGTTTGTCATTCAAAAGTTGTATTAAATACTTAGTTCCTCAGTGTATTTACTGATTTTTACTATGAAATATAAGTTCCCTTTAGGCGTTCCATCGTTGCCTTCATTGGCCCTTTACAGCAGAGATAATGTAAGGGCACCAAACAGGTTCAAAGTGGGCAATGGCAAAACATGTCATAATCTCAGTTGTAAAACCTCTTAATTTTGAGTTCGTATTTCACCACAAACCTAAACAAAGAGGGACGTGATGCCAAGTCACGTAGCAGGAAAGCCTGATAACAGCCGAGCGGCTGCGGATCAGGCCAGGCTGCCCGGGGTATGTCTAATACTTCCTCTGCACAAGGAGGAAGCACGCCTTTTTTCACTTTTATTGCAGGTTGTCTAAGAGGAGACTCACAGAGGAGTTTAACACTTGTGTCCTAACCCATCTATAGAATAACTGTTCCTGTTTGGTTTTGGTGTGGTCTGAGGTTCCTCTTAAGCTGACCTTTGATCCTCAGTGAAACCGAGAGAGGAAGTCAGAGAGTCATGCCAGACATGCGGGATGTCCCGTGCTGAGATCATTTCACTGTTCTCTTCCCTATTTCCTTACTGGAAGGAACTTTTTACTGGTTATAAAATAATCTCACTTTAATGCTGATGCCTCTAAATGACCTACATAAGCATCACAGAAAACCATCAGCAAGAAGATTAGCTATTTCTGTATAGTTATTATAGTTTTTCTTAATGTCTGTCACCAGGTTGGGTTCTGACTGATCTGGGCAGGATAAGTCAGAAAATTTAAACTATTTTAATGGCAAAGTGTTGAGGATGAATTGAGGAGTCTCACAGCCTGAGGAAACAAGTTGCTCTGTACTCTTGTACAGCACTAAAACAAAGTTTACTTTTTTCACATGGCCACAAATAGATACATGACCTCATCGCTAGGCATCCTGCAAAAAGCTGTGTTCATACAGGAAAAAAATACTATTGAAAATGCATTGCCTCTGTTTTTCCACTGGCTTTCAAAACAACTGCACATGCTAGCTATCTCAAGATCTTCATGAAAGAAGGCAGTGTTGCTCATACTGAAAAAATGTGTCTGTGTGTCTTTCAGGCTACTGGAGCATCACAGTATATGGGCGGAAGCACTGTTACAGGCTGTACACCAAGCATTTCAACGAGGCTGTGCACTGGGCATGTGCCATCCAAAAGATCATTGATACCAAAGCACCAGTGGAAACACCAACGCAGCTCCTGATTCGAGACATCGAGGTGGGTTACACAACACAAAACATACAGTACACACACAGTTGCTGTCGCTCCCCCTGCTCTGTCAAAATGGAAACCACACAGCCTCATTGGAGTCCAAAGTTTTCTCTGCTTGTCTCTCTCTTGTCAATGACCTCATCTTATTCCACCACATTGTGACAGGACATAATAACAGACCTGACCATGCCACACCATGTCAAGATAAAGGTATTTCCAGTCATTGGAAAGTTTGGATTTGTGGTACATGAAAGGATGCCCTTCCCTTTACCTTCTCACGTGGCGAGAGATTTAAGTGTTTCTAAGTGACAGCCATATTTTTAGAGCAGGGGTTGCTAGAGAGCACAGCGTGCTGGAATCTCATTGAGCAGACGGATGACTCGTCTTGCATCAGTCTGCCCCTGGGGTGAAGAGAGGGGCAGTTTTGGCAGAGGAGGTGGAGGAGGGCTTGGTGTGAAGCAGCAGGGCCAGATAAGCAGTCCTTTGCCTGGCCTCCTGTCTCCGTAATCTCCCAACGAGAGTCTCTAATCTCAAAGAAAGTGGTTAATCTGCTTGCCTCCGTCTGCCCCTCGCTGCTTTGCCAGGAGGGGCCAAGTTAATTTTGTGGAGGAACAGAGGGGGCCTACTTTTAAAGTGCTCCCTGTTCAGTGTTTTGCTCTTCCCCTGTGACGACTCATCCTCAGTCTCTCTCTCCCTCTCAATCCCTCTCAGCTGTTGCTTTCTCTCTCCCTCACCTTTACACACAGGCACACTTTCTCAAGTAGGTGAGGTATTTTCCCTCCTGACTGTGAAATTAGGACCGCTGCTGCAAAAATCAAAGACAGAATGAACAGAAGAGGCTTTGTGTGAACAGGCCAGCTCGCTTATCTTTAAAGCATAGATTCATGTTCCAGCCACAGACACATAGGAGAGCAGGGATTGACGTTTTAGCCTTGAACCTACAATCAGAGGCCATGTGTGAAAGAGAGGAGATCTGAAGAATAGATTTCTCTGTCCTAAATCTGCCACACATTATATTGTAAGGATAATTCCAGTTTATTACACCCTGGGTCTGTAAAAACACTGTATTCACTGAGTATGTGTACATTGTGAAATCTAATGGAGCTGGAAACACAAACAGTATGATGATCTTACAAAAGAAAATGTTTGGAAGAGGAAATGAAAACAAACAAACAAACAAACTGCTTTTTTGTATAACTGCTTTTTTGTATAACTGCTTGTGTATCTTGCCTCCACTGTCATTGTTGTAACATTCACAATGCTGCCAAATTACCAGATCTTCAGAAATGACTTTGGTGCGTTCGGTGTTACAAATGGTGGACAAAACTGTGAAAACAAGGCCCAAGTTGTAATACATAAGAATTATCCTTAAAGAGAAAACATTTTGGGATATACACTTGTTCACATTCATGCTGGCAGTTAGATTAAAAGATCAACACCACTCTAATGTCTGTATGCTAAGCATGCAGCTGTCACCTGCAGCAGGCTAACTTAGCTTAGTTTAGAAACAGCTAGACTGGCTCTGTTAGACGTCTGTTGATCGTGATCGTGGATATTGTTACCTTTGGATAGAACCGGACTAGCTGTTTCCCCATTTCCTGGTCTTTGTGCTAGCGTTAAGCTAAGTTAGCTGTTTGATGGCTGTAGCTTCATATCTATCGTGCTCACTTAAGAGTGTTATCAGTCATCATTATCATCACTCATCTAGCTTTTAGCATGAAAGAAAACACAGGTACTTCCCCAAATGTTAAACCATTCCATTTGTGAGACAGTCTACGGGCCTTAGCATGATGTACAGTGTATAACTATCACTGATGTTGCACATGGTCCACAGAGCAGCATCTCATTCCCACGTTTCAAACAGACAAGCCTGTCACCAGTGTGCACCAAACACTTCAGAAGAATGTGTCAACTTTGCCCCACTAAGGAGGGGTGAAAGCGGGCTTGTCTTGTAGCCAGAGAGAAAGGGTGGCTGGTTCGGAGGGGGTTGCTGAGGCAGGAGAGAGCCAGAGCAGTGGCAACGTTACTAATGAGCAACAGGTGCTGGAGGGCAGTAGCATGGAAGCCATCTGTACCGCTGGAAGGCATCTATCGGCAAAGGCAGCGAGAGGCACAAACACACGCACACTAAACTCATTGACACCAGAAGATAAAATATAACGTGTCAGTCATGCTAGTATGGTTTGCTAGGTCATCACTTGACCTTCCCGCTGCTTTGAAAGTTGCCAGAGCTGAATTGTGACCCTGGTCAAATCGACCCCAGTCCCCCCACAGATGCACTCAATCACCAGCTCACTGACTTGCTTCCAGGTTGTCTGCAGGCCTTTTGAAGGCATGTGAAAGTTCGTTTTTTTTACTGTCTGCTGGTGTTATCAACACAGTTTTTTTTTCTCACTTGTGTACTTTAGGAGAATAAGTTCCATCCTGAGGTAGTGGAGCACATCTACCAGCACAATCCCATCCTGAAGTACACCCAGGGCCCACTGTACGCCCCTCTGCTGCCCTTCCCCTATGGCAGCCTGGAGCACACATGTAAGTAGTTAACATGTGCACATCATACATTATCATAGCAGCAATGCGTAAAGTTGCAAGTAGAGATTATAATAATGGTAAAACATAATTTGTACAGACTAGAAAGTGCTTGAAATACATATAATTGTAAACTAGATCATAAAACAAGCAGGTTCAGTCTTTCTTGAAGCAGTTATGAAATGGAATAAATCTGGTATATAATATTCCTGAATATATTAACAGGTATTTATGCTATCTAAGAGAAACTGACCACCCCACGTCTGTGTGTACGCACAGTTATTGACCGTTTTCTGTAACTACTTTTCAAGGGCCTTACTGTTAATTGTAAAGAAGCAGTGTAATCTCTGTGATTACTGTGCTGTTAGAATTGCTCAGAGCAACATTTAACACAACACGATACAATACGGATCACTAAAGACCAACCTTTCTTGGGTTGGCTGTTATTAAAACAAGTACAAACAAGGGAACAAAGGGTCTAAAAAAGAATAACATGTGTAATACATTTTTTGTTTTGCAGCTTAAATGTCAGCTTCAACTCAGTGATGTTTACATAACAAAATGTTAGCATCATACAGATATCCTGAGTGTATCACATGTGTATAACACAACATTGCACTGCTCCTCCTCCTCCTCTCCTCAGACCACAGTGGGAAAGGCTACGGTTCAGTGCGCGAGGAGGCCGTGAAGCTCTTCAACTGCCTGCAGCAGCTGGAGTCGGCACGGGAGCCTGTTCCCATCATCCAGGGCGTGCTGCAGACCTGCTTGGACCTGCGGCCCCTCCGTGACGAGGTCTACTGCCAGCTAGTGAAGCAGACCAGCTACACGCCCGCCCCGTACACTGCCGCACACCTCCGCTACTGGCAGCTTCTCACCTGCATGAGTTGCACCTTCCTGCCTGGACCCATCGTGCTCAAGTACCTGCGATTCCACCTCAAGAGGTGAGATGCACACATGGGACAGTCGAGTGGTGAAGGGTTGATACGGTCAACTTTAGTATTAATAGTATTAAAAATGTCTTTCTCTCACTTGCTTCCAAAACAAATATACATGCTAACTAGGTCAAGATCTTTACGACAAGAGGCGGTGGTGCTAACTCTGCTTTTGTCCACCAGAATCAACTAAGACGAAAGTTTCTTGTAGATGCTTTAAATATTGATTAAAATTAAAGACTTGCCACAATCTAAAAAAAGCTGAATATACTGTACTTACTTGAGCGATCCATGGTATTGCTAGCATAAATAAATCCTGAAGACTGGAGAAAGCTGTTCACATCAACTCCTACTTGTAATTTTAAATGGAAACATGGAGATTTCTTGTTTTTGCTGGCTCTGATTTGTCCCAACGGGAAACATGTCTTGTGGAAGCCAGGTGGAAAAAACAACAGCACATCCATCTCTGTAGACAGTTTAAGGTAGTTATAAACCACAGTTGTCAGTTAACAGGAATATTGCGGTGTCTATTTTATGCTCATGAATATGCCATCCCAGTCCCATGAGAATGGGGCATCAGACCAGGAGTCTGTTGTTGGTTATGAGAGAGGTGTGTGAGGGAGGACAGGTTGAATACTGGGAGATGAAGGCGAACCAGCAGTGTGCAGTAGCAGGGAAAACACGGGGTCTAGACAGCAGGGACAGAAAGCAGGCGCCAGCACCGTTGACCACCGGTTTAGATATAGTAGCGTGATATGCCTTCACATTGTTAGCGTGTTCCCTCAGACAGATCCAGTGTTTTGGGGCTGGATTTGCAGGTCTGAATTAGCCCCTCCGTCAAGCATGCTAATCTAAGTTATTAGCAGTGTTAATCTCCTGCTCTAGATTTTCTGTCCAACACCATGCCATCAAACCGCTACAGTTTTCTATCTATATGTCTGCACTGGGAATCGCCCTCTAGCTAATGGAACAGTTGCATGCGATGGTGATTCATAATAACGCTGTGGAACTCACTGCCTGTGTGTTTTGATACGTATTGCCGTCGCTCTCACGCACTCTCTCACTCTGTGGATCAGTGTTGAGGCTGCAGCTGGGCAGAGCTAAGACTGGAGCTGGGCAGTGGGCCCAGAAACCCTCCTTCACTCCCCCAGTGCCCTGAGAAACCCCCAGGGAAAGTCTGCTGTCAGAGGGAATAGGGCAGAGGAGGAGGAGGAGGGGGCAAGAAAGGAGGAAAGAGCAGAGAGGGGTGAAGAGAGGAGTGTATAGGAAGGATCACACAGACTCGGTGGAACATTCCTAATTATGTTTCAGCAGGACAAATCCCACCCTGTGGCCATATAGTTATGAGAGAGCGAGGCATCGGAGGGAATGAGAGGGCCTCTCTCATTCTGGCAGAATGTTTGAGGGCCTCTTGTTCGCCTCTCTGTCCTCCGTTCTGTGTATTTTGGGACGAACATCGTGGTGTAATTGTTTCCTTCCTATTTTTCCCCGTGTTTACTTAGGGTTGAGCTCATAACTCCGTCAGGTTGTATTTCACACCTTTCACACTGCAAAGTGTGTGAGACTTCAGGCTCCAGTTGGAGTGTGTTGTCCGCTGCCTTTGTGTACCCTCTCTTTTAAAACAACAGCGCACACACACACACACTCACTCACCTACCACTCCTGGACACTCCACTGGGAGGAAGTGGCAGGTCACTCCGGTTCACAGGAGCGGAAACACCTTTTCCTGTTTCATGCATTACCCAAAGTCAAACATGTTTTCTTTGCCGTTTTCCTTTTCTTTGAAGGATTGAGGGATGTTGAGCCTTTTAAGTCCCTAAGAGCCAAAGTGAGAACATTTGTCATTCTTCGCCTCATTGACTTTTGAGCATTGCCAACCCAAAGAACTGTGTTGAATCAAAAGATGACGCAAAGTCCATAATCACAGCATAACACTTTTCAGACTTTGAGTCATCAGGGGCATTAACAAGCCTTCTCTTTAATGTATTGACTTTATGTTTTAATTTTTCTAGCAAATATCTAGCAATTCTAAATGCACACACATGATTCATATCCACCCGTCTCACTCTTTCTTTTAGGATCCAGAGCCAGAGCCCCGAGTCTGAGATGGATAATTATGCGTCATTCATCAGCGAGGCTCTGGAGAAGACCAAGTGTCGGGAGTGTGTGCCATCCTGGGAGGAGATCCAGATGCTGATGAGTCGACAGGAGATGCTGTGCACTGTGCACTATCCAGGCCCCGGATCCTGCCAGCTCTACATCAGCTCACACACCACTGCCAATGAGGTTTGGGCACATTTTTTTGTATTTAACTTTAAGGCACGAATTTTCTCAATCTTTCAGCTTCTCACGTTTTCCTGGTCAAAACTTCCAAGTGTAATCTGGAGTCCATTGACATTACTAAGCCATGATAATTGCAGGAACTGCATTTCTCATTTTTCTGTTTCCACCCAAAAAACAAAAATACGTATTTTCCCTCCTGCCTGTTGAGCTATTTATCCATCTAGATTGTTTTGAAATCGGCTTTAGAGATGCCTGCCTTCTCTTGAATATAATGGAACAGGATGGCACTTGGCTTGTGGTGCCTAAAGCGCCCCAAAAATAAGCTTGAAAAACTCAACAGCAGTGTCTTTTTTTGAGAAATTGTGACCTGGTTAGTTGAGATAATAAACAGACCTTGTCGTGTGCAGTTATTTTCTTTCTACCGAACTACACCCGCCAACCGAATCACAGTGCAGAAGGAGGCGTACATGTACTTTAATCTACTGAGCTAGCTAAGATTACAGCTTAGCTGAGGAGGAAGCCATTAATGTTTAGCGCTGTCACCACTACGGGCCTCTCATGCATGGGTAGAGTGGTTTCTTCTGCACAGTTATACTTTGTAGTTAGAAGAAAGAAAATAGTTTCTATGTGAAACTGCTCACAACAAGGTCTGTGGATTATCTTGAATAACTGGGTCACGATTTCTGGAGAGACACGCTGCTGTTGAGTTTTTCAAATTTATTTTTTTGTTGCTTTGAGCACCAGTGCCATCTAGTTCCATTATATTTGTGAGAAGACAGAAATCCCCAAAACTCTGCAACTCACACCAAAAATATCAAGATGGATAAATCACTCTAGAACTAAGAGCAAAAATATGAATTTTTGATTTGAAGTGAACTGTCCCTTTAAACAATTAAACCAACCATTAACCATTTGGGTGTCCATCTCTACCTCTCCTTGCCCCTCACCAGGTGGTTCGAAGGATGCAGGAGAAGCTCAGCCTACAAGACAGCAAAAACACGTTTGCACTGTTCGAGCAGAACGCACTGTGGGAGCAGCCGGTCGCAGGCGGCGCTCTGATCGCAGACATCCTGACGAGGTTTGAAAAATATATGTGTCAGTCTTCACCCTGTAAACCAGAACAGACAGCAGACACTGAGGAAGTCAGACACAATAAAACCAAGCAGACAGACGTGCTATCAACACCTTGACTAAGTCTGGCAGGAATCTGAGCTATTTGTCACGTTAGATGAATGAGAACAGAGCAGCGGATTGTATATTTATCTTTACTAGTCTGACTCCCATGCTGAACGTTATCCAGTATCCTTGATAACCGGTGACCTTGTCTGGTCTCAAACATGACACCCAGCTGGGAAACTGGACTTGTGTCACTATTTCTGTCAGCAAAGCCAGCCAAGGTGAGGCTGATGTCATTTGGTTATACAAGTCTTGAATGAAACGATAAGGCATCCCGGGGAATAAAAGGGATCTGTGTTTTTTGGCCGTCGATGTCCTCACAGTGCTGAGTAACAGGGTCAATATGAAACTCAGCAAACTGCTAAGTTACTAAACAACAATATTACACATTGAGGAGGCAGTAAGTTGTAACATATTAACATCTCGGCTTAAGATTCTTGCTACCCCATTTGTTTCAGCTTTCTAACCCTTCCTGTCCCTCTTCTGCGCAGCCTCTCCACCAAAGAGTCAGAGTCTAAATCCCAATGGAAACTGTGTTTCAAGCTCTACTGCCTGTTGGATGCTGACAGCATATCAGTGGACAGCATTGAGTATCTCCTCCTCTTTGAGCAGGTAATGGAGCAGAACTTTTTAAAAGGGCAGAGTCCTCCGTTGAGAGTGTCTCTGTTATGAGTGACTATTTCAGTGCTGATAATGAGATATAATTTATTGTCCTGCTGTGATTCATTCCTCGTATTTCATTGGATTATTATGTTTTTTACTTAACAATCATTAATGTCTTACGGGCGGTGATTGCTATAAAACACACTGCATAAAAAGCATGACTAAGAGCACTGGCTGCGGTGCAGAGGGGGCAAAAGGCAGCCAGCACTGGGTTCATTAGAAAATTTTTCCTGAGGACTCCCATAAAAGAGTTATGGGACAAAATAAAACAGGGTGGGGTAGAAGGGATTGATGGCAGGAATGAGGCTGTTACTGACAAATTGTACTTTCTTTTCCTCCTGTTCGGTCTCTCCCTGTTTGCCCTGGGTTTGGCCTTGGCGCTGCAGTGTCATGAGATGGTGGTGCGTGGCCAGCTGCCAGCCTGTGAAGAGGACCTGCAGGCCTTAGCTGCCCTGAGGCTTCAGTGTCTGATGGGGGACTTCAGCACGCATGCCCCCTGCCCACCTCTGGATGAGCTTTTTCCAGGTCACATGCTAGAAGCTCAAGTCCTCATGTCCCTCACTGCACCCCAAGCCCTGCCTCCATGTCAGGTGGCAGCCCAGGGCTGCCCCGCAACACAGCGCTTCCCCTCGGGCCTCCTCGCAGGGACGCTGTGGAGTCACACAGCTACAGCAGCGCACAAGCAAAAGGTGGAGCAGGATATGCGCCTGCGGAGCCGGCTGAAGGAGGAGGCAGCAGCCGTCATGGGATCCATCTTGGAGCGTTGGAAAGGTCTGGCCGGCTACAGCCGCAGGGACAGTATGGCTGCCTACCTCACAATTGCACGCCAGTGGTCGGGCTTTGGATGCACTCTTTATGAAGTGGACTTTTATATTGTGAGTACAGCGAGGCTTTAGTTGTGTTCCCTCAGTGCTCAGTGCTGACATAAATAAAGGGATTACTATGAGCTGTTCTGACATCTGCTTACCTCTTCCTCCCTCCAGAGTTCGACGGGAAGTTTTTCCCAGAAGTTGTGGTTGGGTGTAGCTGCTACATCCGTGTCTCTGTATCGACAGGGAGAGGCAGAAGCCCTGGAGTCCTTCCCTTATGGCCAGATCTGTTCCTACGGTGTGTCTGACAGCAACACCTTCAAGATCACAGCAGGGGATCGGGATCTGCTGTTCGAAACTACCAAGGTATAGTGGCTCAGGCCTCAGGTTAGCATATACAGGCAAAATCTCTTATTCCTGGAACTGTTTCTCCTCTGAGCTTAGGCACAATCTAAGTCCACCGTAGTCAGGATTCAGTTTGTGTACAGTGCAGGGACAAGTGGCCTTATCACCATGCAGGGTTCTGCAGAGTAAGTGAAAGAAGCACGCTGTCTGCTCATGATACCCCCCCTCCCTCCAGCTCTCTGACCCACTTTAAAAACACTCATTAATTTGGTCTAAATAGAGAGCACACAACCTGCCCCTACTCTCCAACCGATGCTAACCACCAAAAGTCTGACTTCCTGCCATTAAATGGCAACTGGGGGTGAGTTTTATTGCAGTGGTTAGATTAAAATATTAGGCAACATTTCTCAGAAACATGGATGTTCTTCCAAACAGACATTTTTTTTCAGTCGAGAACAAATCTTGGCTTTCACTGGGGTAGATTTGCTTGCATCTTCCCACACGGAACAAAAAATCCCTCTGTGATCTCTCCCGGGGCACAAAAGTGGCTTTTATTTATTTATTCGACGCACAGGCGAATTGAAGTGCAACTCAGAAAAGGCTCCTTCTTTTATGAACTTAGGGCCTCACATTGCTCTGACATGAATGTGAAGGGTTTTGAGCTACAGGGCAGGAAAAAAAGACAGAGTAGATGTGCAGGGGGTGATTATGGTAAGGCCTGGAGTTAAGAGTGAGGGCTGCTGATTCAAGGGTTACAGTTAAAGTTGAAGAGTAGGTGCAGGTTGAAGCTCTTTAGTCAGTGTTCTTAGGCAAGCATTAGTGAAACAGAGTCAGGGTAATGGTCATGGTCATAGTGACTTATGGTGGTTTGGTGGTCATGTCCACCAAGGTCAGGGTAACTGAGAGACAGATGAAGAAATTAACTCCTCCTCAGTGCCCTCCTTTTTTTTTTTTTTTTGCAACAGCTGCTGAACAAAATATGTCAAAATGATGAAATATCCACACACATGTGAGGCTGATCGAGGCGTTCGTGTCCTCCAGAATCCACCAAACGGCATCATCCTCTGCTCCTGGAGGATCCAGTTTTTCTAGCAGCTGAATGACATCATCCCTCTCCTCCACCCTCCTGTGACAGTGCCAGACAGACACTAAGACTGCCACCAATCTGACCTCTCTCTCTCTCCCTCTCTTTCTATCTCTCTCTGTCACAGCTGACTGAGATCATGCAGCTGATGAATGCGTATTTCAGTGCCATCCGTCGCCAGCGAGGGAAAGGGGAAGATGTGGACACTACCATAGCAGAAAGCACAGAGGTGGGATTCCATCACCTGGCCTCCACACTGACGCCCACCCTCCTGGAGCTGCCCTCGCACCCCGTTTGAGATGGACCCACACCCGGACACCCCCCGCAACCCCCACCGTCCTCCTCCACGTGGCCCCTGCGAGGCCCAGCCCCAGTCCTCGGGACACCACGCCTCCTCCACTGGGAACGGCACGGCAGCCAAAACAAAGAGAGCGCTGTTTTCACTCCCCATCCGTGAAAATAAACCCTTGCTGAGCTTTCCAGCTGAAGGAGCTGGCTGATGGAGGAGGGTGGGAGTGGGGACGGGAAGGCAAGGGGTTCTGTTTTGCAAGTGAGGCCAGAAACCCACAGAAACCAATGCGGTTGCTGATGAGCTGTCACACACCCTCCACCCCATCCTGTCACGCAACCACCTCTGTTACCCTACATGGCAACAACCCCCCCACCTCGACCCCTCCCTTGACAATGTGAGACGTTGCTACATCAGGGAGAGATAGCATCAAAAAGAGTTAGGACTTATGACAACAATAAGCTGTGGTACTCCCCTCGTGAAGGTTTGGCTCAGTGAAAACACTACTCTCTCTCTCTGTTCTCTTTCTCGCTCTCTTTGGAAAGTGTGCCATATTTTGTATTGCCTTTCCTAGAAGGCAGTCGTCCCTCATGCACTGCTGGAATAGTGTTGAGAACTTTCTGTGACACACACACCCTCCCCCGTCTTCGGCTCTTTCTCCCTCTCTCTCCCTCTCTCTCTCTTCCACACACACATACACACTCTCTCACGTGCCCTTCTGCTGACATGTTCATCAGAGACAGTCAGTTTTCATAAGGTCCCCGCCAGGCTTGCATTACCTGGAACTGTTGATGCAGTGAGCCATGTGAACTTGGAACTGGAAACAGATGTTGAACACTGTTGCTAAGTCACTTTGGCTGCCACGGCCATATAGACTCTTACCTATGGGATTATCAGTGTGTGTGTGTGTGTGTGTGTGTGTGTGTGTTTGTGCGTGCGTGCGAGTACAGTATGAGCGTCTGTTTGATCAAGGAAACCATTTTCTGGATGACATTCAGGATCTGAGTTGATTGCGTTTCACATAAACCAAAGGATTTTTGGAGCCGTTTCTACATTGTTTCCACCAAATGCTCTCTCGCGTCCTTTGTTGTGCTGCTTGTCTTGGCTGTAATCCTCGACACGAAACTTGGTTAACACTTGACTGATTTGATCATTTCGCTTATGTCAGTTATTACCCTAATGCAGCTCTGCTCTGCAGAAATAACAGGTGCTTCTCTGTTTATTATTGTTATTTTCACAATGTATATATAATGGAAGAAATTAAGAGTTCACATAACCCCCCCTGTCAGAGATCTGTATCATTTAAGAAGACATATTTACCACCTGTCCCGTTATTTAAACAGAAACCTTTTTAATCAGGCCTTGGATGCTTTTTGTAGTATTATTTATGCAAACTTTGCTATTTTTTTTTTTTTTACTGTTCTTTGTCTTAAATGCAGACCCAGATGTGTTTTCATACAACCAGAAGCCATACATGCTTTTGGTTCTGCTCCTTAAAGCAGTTCAGATGTGTAAATCCTGTGTAGCTCCTTCTTTGTGTTCACTGTTTGAGTATTCTTGTGAAGCCAAAGTTCGCCAAGTCATTGAGCATGGACCAAAGATGTGTTGTTGTTTTTTTTAAAATAAGCTTTTATAAACGAAATTATCCCAAAGCAGACAGATCCCCGAGTTTATCTTTGACTGTCGTCACATTTACTAATTTTTCTTTAAACTTGAATGTCAGACAAATACGAAGACATCCTGTTGTATACATCGTACACCTAATTTTAATGTAGTAGATGACCTTTTAGGAATCTGAGACCTTAGATAGGCTTTGTACATATAATTTTAGAGTACTGTCTGCTACACAATCCCATGAAATAACCACCCTCAAGACTTAAATCGTCTCACCATGAAAGGCCTTGACGAGTCGTTGCACAGTCAGCCCTGTCACCTGCTCAGAAGCAGGTTTTTTGCTTTTTCTACTGCAGCTGCAGGCAGCTCCGAGCTACATGTATGAAAAGAAGAAAAAAATCAAACCACGGATGTTGTTGCTTTGTATTACGCTTGTTTGTATGCTGCATGGTACCTTTTTATGTAATGTGTGTATAGTTAATTGCACTATTGTTTGTTTTTAACTAACTTGGAAGTGCAATAAAAACTATAAATACTGTATGTAATTAATAAAAACAGCACCATTTTACCATATTCAGTCTCTGGTACTTCAGTACTCATTTCCTTTCATTTTTAAAAAATGGGCTTTCTTGTGCCTTGGCTAGTGAAGCACTATCAGACTATTGTTTTCAACCAGGCACACTTTATAAAAGTCTGAAGTTTGGCGCCAGCCGCAGAGCTGAGAGTCTTACCTCCCCCGAAGCTTTTCTGCCTAAAAACAATAGCTGGTTGAGCAAGCGTTGCTAAGTGCCTTTACGTTCCCCTGCGGTAATGAGCCTTAACTGAGTTAGATGAACAGCCACTGGGACACAAAGCTCCAGGTGTAGAAAAAAATGGTGTTTTATCATTTTGTAGATTTGACTAATGGAACGTAAAATGACCTTTTACGGAAACTATGTAGTGTAACTTCAGATGACACAAGAAATATAAAAAAACAAACAAATACAAAATAATAGAAAACGTGTTTATTCATCATTTTAAACAGGTCCAACAAGCAAAGCAACATCAGACAGTATATTCATTTTAGACAATACAGAGAAAGCCAGAGAACTAGCTATTCTTTAAAGTTTATTTACAGCTATAGAGATGTTAAAATGAGATCCATCCGTGTTCATCTGTGCAAACTTTTTCTATTGTAGGTGACTACTGTAGGTGTATATGGCAGGTGTTTTATTAACATCATTTTTTGGCTCAAGCCCAACTTTAACTTGACATTCTTGTTGGTCATGTACAGCGGAAACAAATGAGCAGTGTGTATCAGCAGCAGACAGACGGTAAAAAGCACCTTGTCAGAAACCTGTATTAACCATCACATGGCACTTTCTGTCAAAGATACTCTTATTATTCAAGGCAATCATGTCGTAGGCGGTGGACGTTTTTTACTGTAAATTAACTGCACAAAAACTAAAGTACTGTACTCAGTATAAAAATAGACCAAAACAAGGCAACAGGTTGTCTTACGCTGATGGAAAAAAGGGGGGGGAGGAGGCTGAGTTGAGGAGAAAGGAAATAACTATTAACAGACATTTATAGATTGTTTTGTACAACACATATTTAAGTACTCTTCACTGAACTATTAGGTAAGGATTGTTTTATTTGAACTGGGTTTGAGACGCTCCAGGATGTGATGCAGTCCAAAAATAAAACACTATAATTTTGCTTTTTGGTGAACAGTGGGTGTTAACACTCATCCCTCAGTCTCTTTTAAATTTCGAGACACAAACACACTAAACTATTACATGCTATGAACAAGTCAATAAATATTGTTTTCAGAGAAACAGCTAAAGCCAAATACCTGTCTATTTTGGGGCACCTGTATGTAAGAGGACAAGTGAAAAAGAGGGGCATTAAGTCGAGTTGGAATAAACTAGCTAAGCATGTATGCTGACTGGTTGGTTTGAAGTTGAGATATAAGACAAAAAGTCTGTTCACTGTTCTTGCGTTCCCCAGGAAATGTAGTCAGGCCGCGTGGCTGCGCTGTACTCGTCCACCAGCTGTTGCACCACTTCGCGAGAGTTGTCCAGCTCGTCAAAGTTGTCCTTGAATATGTCCTCTTTGCGGAACTGCTCCAGGAAGGCTTCGCGCTTACGCAGTTTGTCATACTGCCGGCACGTCCGCTCAAACAGCTGTGGGACAGCAACAAAGAGGAGATCAAGAACCTGAAACTTATCAGACTTCTTTCAAACTCACCAACTTTCTGTTTCTATTTCTATGTTACCAGAAAGGAAAGGGAATCAATGACTTCATTTCCTTGGATGACTGTAATTTCCCCTTAAATTTAGGACCGAAAACAAAGGAAAAAAGTTTTGCTTTCTCAATCATTTCAGATAAAGTAATATGACATCACAGGATTACAACTTCACAGCATACATTCTGCAGAAAAAAAGGGGGAAAAGCATCTACAGTTTCAAGGAATTCACTTATTTTTGTGGACTTCCCCTCTAACTGCTGCTGTGGCGACTCAACTTCAGTTTCAGGTCAATGCATATCCTAGAGTATTGACTAAGAACAAACAGACTGTCTCTGCTGTGTAAATAGTCACTGTAGGAGAATACAACTGAAAGACGAACACTTACAGAGGAGATACTTGTGTGGTTGGCCATCATCAGGCCGCTGACTCGGTGGGCTGAGGGCAGGTACGGAGACTTCCTGGACAAAGCCACCTGGATGCTGGCGGGACCCCAGGGAATGAAGCTGGCGAGTTTACGCTCCCGGATCCTTTGGAGGCTTTTGTGCACCTACACAGAGGGTTAAGTAAGGTTTTGACTGCAGGACTTTGACTTAATATTATTTTCATAGTGTAGGATTAAGTACTTTTACTTAAAGTTGAGGATCTGAATAGTCAAAATTAGTTTGCATACTCTCCCAAAGTTTTAAGACATTTGGAGAGGTACTGTGCGGTGGTACCTGTGTGGGATCGACTTCTCCCTGGATGATGTTTAGGATGGCGATGTAGCAGTGGCTTGGCTGCCTCTCTCTTCCTGTGGACACCATCACGTTCTTGGGTTGCAGAAGCCTCCTCATCACATCCAGCACTGTGGTTTTCCTCACACTAGCAACCTGAAACACAACACACTTACCGATTCAAAACATTCCCAAAAAGTCCACTGGTTCTGGGTCAACATGAAACATTTTGCGCCGATGTTTCACTTTAGCAGCGTCATTTTCTTCTCAATTTATTTGACTGGTCTGCACTCACCGACTGGTCAGTAGTAAGTGGTGTGTATCCAGTCATGAGGAAGTGGAGGCGGGGTGTGGGGATGAGGGATGCAATCAGGCCAATAAGGTCGTTGTTCATATAGCCTGGGTACCGCAGAGTGGTTGTGCTTGCAGACATGATGGTGGAAACCTGCGTGTATAAAGGTTCAGTTAGACACAAAGCTTTATATTAACCACAATCTGGTAAGAAAAGGATTTGCAGCTGGGCAATACATCACATCATTTCTAATGATTCATGACGATTGAGTTATTACAATATGCGCGTTTACCTGTAGTCATAAATAACTTTGATGACAGCCATCTTAAGTCTTCACAGTCGGGTCAACTTCAGCAGGTGCACAAATAGTCGAACTATTCACGTCTTAGTTTACGGTTCTGTGATGACTTAAGACAGCTGTCATGTTACCGTCATGACTCCAGGTGTCTAACTGGCTCTGGCTATCTCGCAGTGAAGCTAACAGTCCCATCGACAACAGAAAGTCTGTAAAAACACTAATCTGAGCTCTGTGTTATCCAGCTGTCAGGCTAACGTCTCGTCGAGAAACACAAACAGCAGGAGACGAATTAGTGTGCAGAGTTTTCCGCTCTCTGTGCTGGAAATTATTATTACACTGGATGTCTGTTCTCTGCCTTATTGAACCATCCAGTAGTGACAGTCCATAGCTGTATGAGACCACCTGTATTGTGCATAATTATGACAGCCTTGTAAGTGGTGCAGGACTCTTTATTTATTATTCTAATTTAAAGGATAAGTTCACCCAAACATGAAAAATTCAGTCATTAACTACTCCCCCATGCTGATGGAAAGTCAGGTGCAGTCCAGAAAACAAATCTGGAGCAGAACTGCGTTCTCCGAGACAACTGGATGCTGGGGACTTGTTTGAAAACATAAAAAAAAATAACAGAAAATAAACATAAAAGTTGAAAAAATGTGACCTACACCCTTGTCATGCATGAGTCCGTGCACCCACCCCAGACGCTTATAGCTCAACAGCTACAGTGAAGCCTCTGGCTTTAAAAAGGGTGTAAATAACGTCTTTTCAAATCAGTTTTTGATCTCTGGACTTCTGGTTTCTTGGATTATGCCAGACGAGCTGTACGGTGCCATATTATGTTTTTTGTTTTTCAGTTCCCCATCTACTTTACTTGTTTAGGAGAATGCTTCAATGTTTTGTGGACAACAAAACAACCGGCTTACCATCATCATGGGGTTGAGTAGATAATAACTGAATTTTCATTTCGGGTGAACTTATCCTCTAACTGTCGCATTAAGCCCTGAACTTGTAATCTGTAATTGCAGCTTCTGTCAGGCAAGCTGACATAACATCTGGCATGTGCGGCCTTGTACAACTCATTTCTGAGAAAGATGAAATCCAGTTTGACGTGCAACTGTCTCACCAAACAAGTTTATGTATCCTATAATTTCTGCAGTGAGTGACACGTGTCTACGACAGTCTATCATGACAGTTGCCTTCGTAGAAATACAGACAGGTAAAGTGGGTAGCTAAAACCTGCTGACAAGCAGAGAAAACAACTGGAGGAGGTAACACTGAGTCAAGTTTCTCACTCACCAGCTGATTGATCTGGGAGAACGAGGGGTTCTGGATATGCAGCCTGTCTGTGGCGATGCGATTTAGAGCCGTGTTATCCAACACCACCTGACATGCAAAACACACACACAGAGACGCACAGAGAGAGGGTGCAATTATTAGACACATGTAGAAAAACCAGAAAAGAAGAGATTCCCTCCAGCACAACAACACAGTCAATGTCAATACATAGCTACTGTGTTAAAGGAAGAGTGAGAGGGTATCGGAATAATGACGCAGTCAAGGAACCTCTTAAGGAGCAACACAGTGTGCTGTTGTTAGCAGAGCTCAAACATAAAAGACACACTGTACAGTCGCAACAGTGGAACCAATTCTTGGGCAGATTCTATTAGCCCTCCGGCTAATTTAATCAAGATGAGGGCCTTATGCAAGACCCTGCAGGAAGTAGGTATTAGAGAGGAAACACCATTAGACTGTCAGAGCATCTCAGACTAATACAATCACCATTTTAAGACGGAGATTTATTAAGTTCGACTTGTAATGCCTCAACGCTGGCAATGCAGTTTGCTTCTTTATTAGTCTGCTACACAAACACTGAAGCGGCCTAAAAAGTGAGATTTTCAACAAAGGTAAACATGAATGTACACATCTGGGTTTAGTTTCACAAATCAGGCCAGTAGATTTTGAAGTTACATAAAAGTAACAACCGGGTCGTCCCATTAACAAGCCACACACTTCACGGCAGGTGAAGTAACAATCTGTCTTAATATTTATGATTGTTTTTGGAGTATTCCTTTAAATTACTTAAAACAGAATTAAGCCGAGCCAAAACCAGTCCAATCCAGTGTGGATTTCTGTTAATAAAATATTTTTTTTATGGCACCGAGGCAGCAGCGTGTAATAGGCCTGTGAGACTTAATCAAACTTTATTTCCTACTTTCATGTAAGAGTTTCATGTCTTTGATGTCTTTGCAGTTTGCCATGTGTACCAGCTTTAATTCGCTGACCCCTGCCATTTACGTCAGAACACACAAGGCCAAATTTATGTAACGATCTGACGTCACATCATATTTTTATGACTGATCGCTTTCTAATTAAAATTATTTTTGCATCCGTTTTCAGCTCACTGATAGGATGGAACAGTTTAGCTACCGTGTTTATGTATTTTGCCTTCGGTTTGTCCAAGTGCAGCAATTACAAGCGAGTCATTTTGTGCCATCTTGTGAGGTTATTCCAAACCATGGCTGCGTCGAGAAGCAAAGAGAGCAAAGGGACTAATCAGCAATCCATTCATGAGTGCTGCCGCTCACCACGCAGTCTGCGTTCTGGGTGAGCCTCTTCAGCGTGAGCAGCGAGTTGTACGGCTGAACGACCACGTCACTCATCTCATCCTGGTTTGGGAATACAGAGTAAGTCTGCACCAGCTTCTTTGGGTACCTGGAGATCAAAGAGTGTATATTATTCTCAGTGAAAACATTTAGCTGTTCAGTTATCGTTCATGCTTGAAATAAAACATCTTCTAACAAGTTGCATGTGTGTTTGTGGACCTGTCATTGAGTTTCTCCAGTAGATAGGATCCCAGTCCTGAGCCTGTTCCCCCGGCAATGGAGTGACACAGGACAAATCCCTACAAAGACAAAAGGGTTACTTATTACTCACAGTTCAAATTTGCAGCTACAGCGTGTGCCACGTGTGTATAAAGCTTAAACTCTACTGATGCAGAAAGCTGAATGTGTGTGGGTGAGCAAATGCCTCTCTTCCTTGGCAGTTATATAAATGGGAGTGCAGCCCCACCTCACAAAAAGGCTCCCTCACCCCCCCAAGACAGCCCTGTAATACCTGCCTTCTACACTCGCCCGGCTATTATCACCAGACGTTCTACACGCCACACCCTGCCAACATACACACGCTCACGGCAGCTCGGCCCACCTTCCTATCCAATGCACACATGAGTGCACACACTCAATAATAATGTGGGGTCATAATGTGAATGAGTTACAGAAATTGCAGACCTTCGAGGGGAAATGCGAGTGTTATTTCACGGGAGGCTGGCAGCTGAAGAAAGTTCACTAAAAAGAGAGGCTAAGAATAATAGTGAGGCACGGCTGAGGCTCTGCTAGTTTAAACATGACAGGCACCGGCAACATTTGAACATAGTTTCAATCAAGTTTCTCATTTCTGGATGCGTTTTAACACAACAAACATACAAGAGTCTCATTCAAGTCGTGTTTGGACACAATCAAGTATTTCCTTATTAGTGGCACAGGCCCAGAGTCCCAAGAGCTCAGCGAGCCACCTGAGCTTCACCTGCACAATCTCACTGAAAGAGACAAAAAAACAAAGAGACGAAACAACCACTAAGAGACACAAAACAACAAAAATGAAAGGGATAGAAAAACCACCATCAAGAAAAGTGAAATAACCACAAAGTGATGCAACTACCTAGAGACACTGAAAAAACAACAAGAGATTCAAAACAACCACAAAGAGACGGGAAACAACCAAAGAGATGCAAAACTACCAAAGGAGCCTCAAAACAACCACAAAGAGACATAAAGAAATGACAAAGAGACACAAAACACCCACAAAGAGACGTGAAACAACCACCAAGACATGTGAAACCAAAAAGAGACACAAAGCAATTATTTAGACACAAAACGACCATGAGGAGACACAGCATGACTAAATAGAGACACACTAACAGCACAAAGGGACAAAGTGTAGTTTTGTGACTCTTTCAGTCTGGGTCTTGCTTGTGTGTCGGAAGTACGGGACTTTTAATGTGTCTGTGTCCAGGGGCCTTTTATCTCACAATGAGGCTACAATTTGGACACAATTCCCACTATTTCTGCAGATTCTCCAATGAACTCACACATTAACTACAAACAACGATCCCTTTGATATTTTCTTGCATGTTTGAGTTTCAGGCTCTACTTGCGGGTTGCTCTTGAGCAGGGTAACAGAGGGCAGGTTGACTGTCGCAGCACGCAGCGATATCACATTACATTTAAATCGGTTTTTAAATTTCCACATAGCCCCGATCAGTCCCAGCCCCAGGGAGAGCTGGTATGTGATAAATGGTACACTTGCCTCCAGACTGTCACTGCCATCTGCCTCACGGTCAATAATGTCAAAGATGTCTTCTTGGATTTTTTTGCCCTTGAGGAAAAACAAAAGATGAGGCAGGATTTTAGATGCATTATATTTTTTATGTCTTTAACTGATAAGAAAAGTCATGTTCGGTGATCACCTGTGAATATCCGCTGGCCCAGTTGTTCCCAGCACCTCCACCGTGCTCAGAGAGGTAGATATTCTCTGGGTTGTACAGGTTTGCATAAGGAGAGTTGAGGATGGAGTGGATCACCCTCGGCTCCAGATCCAGGAGAACTGCTCGGGGGATGTAGTGCTCATCATCAGCCTTGAGGAGTTTTATGAATAACCAGGTGTTAGATGGTGACACTGCACAGCCTGGAGGTTGATGCGTCCTTGCAGGGTCTGAGTAACTTTCCGCTATAGCGCTACAATCACTCCACCTAGTGGCTTATAATGGTGTTGCACTTCATGTGTACATACGCATCACTAGGTAAACACTGAATATACGCTGACAATGTGTGCTTATTGTCATCAAGTTAATGAGTCAGTGCTGAAACCAGTTACCTGATAGAAGAAGACATCCTTTCTGTCGGTTCCTTCAGTTGCAAACTCCTCAACAATCCCCTCCGGGCTGATGCCATGCTCTGCACACAGCTGCTTCCAAAACTCAAAGCCAACTGGAAACAAAAAGACGAGCAGGTAAGCAAACGTTTAGGTTATGTTTGTTAGCCGTGTGTGCCCTTATTAAACAAACATTAAACACGTCAAGCACCGTGAACTGCGGCGTTATCTGAATGACAATACACAGGCAGCTAACCTCAACTTGTGTTAGGCTACATCTGCTGTGAAGGAAGCCCATCAATCACAAGTCAGTTCAGCTAGTTTTATGTTGTATTTTGTATCTTAGCTAGTGTTGCTACTATCACTCAACAGCTAGCTAGCGTCACTCCACAGTCTGACATGTCATCTTAGCTAGCTAGACACTGGCTAACGTTATAAACGACTGCATGTGAGCGATATCAACATCAACATCGACTTTGCCTTTTACGTACTCTGATTTCCACATTGTCCAAGCTGAAGCGTTATAATTTCCCGAGGCATGGTCAGTCTTTTTCAAGTTGCTCCTTATTTAGCTAGCCCGCTAGCTGCTTGCTAGCTAAATAACAGAAGAAAAGTGGACTGCTCCTCCAACTGCCTCACCGCCAGCCCGCTCCTTCCCGCTTGGTGCTGATGTGACGCTCAGGCGGACTTCTTCTTCTTCTGTTTATTGGCGGCGTGCAGACCGACATTTTAGGTGTATACCGCCACCTATCGTGTCGGAGCGTGTAGCGTCATAAAACAGACAAAATGACATATTCAAAGCAGAAAAGTCCGGGAAACATGTACGAAGTCCCCGATTATGCATCCCAAAATCAACGTAGGAGGCCAAATCTGTGGTATCTCGAGTTTCGAGTCATTTTTACGTTTTATTTTGAATGTCTTCACCGGAAGTCAAGTGTGCTGTGTTTTGTACCTTTGACATCCGTGGAGTTGATGGTATTTAGTGCTTCCCCCCAGCGGCCACATCGCGTAACTACACCCATAATTTAAGAATATTCTTATTCTTACAACAATAAAAAAAATATTATTATTATTAATAAATATTAGTTGTATAAAATGTGACAATGTGACTTTATGCGTGCTTCTTGGGTGCTCTGAAAGTTTAAAATTTTTAAAAAAAAGGAGCAATAAGAAAGAGGAAAAAACCAAAAACCAAAACAAATATAATATAGGTGTATTCCAGCTAAAGTAACGGTGATAATCATACAAGAAAACAACAAAACATACATTTTAAAATAAAAGAGACCAGATTTGGCGAGAGCTAAGTTTTCGCTTGCTGCTTTTAAAGTAAAGTAATATTTATTAAGGAAATATTACGTTTTAATTTGTTTCGAGAGCATGAAAATCTTATATCTCATACCTTATAGTTGTGCGTTTCACTGCCATCTAGTGGTCACAACCAGTAACTACAACCAAAAACTCACTAGTCAAGTTAGACGGCTCTTGTGCTATATCTTCCGGTTAAATCTTTTCAAAATAAAACGTTACAGAAGGCTGTAGTTACAGATTGTGACCACCGGAGGGCACTGTAGACACACCATAAACAACTCTTAATCTTATATCTGTGTATGTATTATTTCAATAACACAATAACGACCTCTTTCATCAAAACACTTTTTGTAAAGGACTTGTTTCAGATTGACGTTTCATCATTTCAGATTTAAGATACATAGAAAGTAACGCTAACGCATCACTCTCTGATTTAATTCAATCAAACTGCATATCAGATTGGAAATATACAATAATACAATAAAATGTATTGTTTTCGTACAGAGCCACGTGAAACCACGATGGATAAACAAGATAAAATAAAATAAAATGAATACTTTCAGTTCAAATAGGTTTTCAAGGCGCCAATATCGTCAATGCGGTGTGCAAGTAAACACAACTTTATTCCGATTGCACCTGAACGCACCATGACACAGGAGCTCGTGCGGATTGTGATTGGGCTGCTGAGGGCTCAGAAAAACAGATAACGCCATATTGTCAGCTCCCGAGGACAGCGCTAGCTTAACTCCCGCAAAAATGACAAAATAGTGAGTGTCATCTCATTTTAAAATACTTTCACATTGTCTTTAATGAGATGGTTGCTTCTAATATAGTTAGCCTTTTTTTTTTTTTTTTCGTTTTTGTATTAGTCGCTGACAGGATGTAGCTGTCGTCGCTAGCTGCTAGCTTATAAACCCTTTAGCGTAACATTCGGTCAGTTAGCCGATGTTGTGAGCGGAGCTGTGGTGCCCCTTGTCAGGAGATTTACCTGTTTCCACTCACTGTAAGTCTTTATTTTACAGGCTGTTTTCACCGACGGTAGACGCTAAGATGGCGCACACTGGGGCAATGGAGGACGCATCCGTGGAGGATAGCTCGGCCAAGCAGGGGACGAGTGTCTGCCTGAGAAGTCGACCGTGCTCCAGCGAGAGAGACGGTCAGGTACGGGCTGTCAAAGCTGCGCTTCAGTCCAGGTTGGGGCCCTACGAGCCCGTCCTGACCTACCTACAGTCCGTCCTGGTGTGGGAAAGACCCGTTCAGTGTGTGCTTCTCTACATCTTGGTCAACGTTGTGTTCTGGTGAGTTGAGCTTCGTACATTTTGATGACAAACCTGTCCTGTCGCCTCTGTTTGCCTCAGTGTTGTAGCAACCTACATTCAGACAATACAGAGGTTGTCTGGTCGTTGTGAGGGAGCCAACGTGACTGCCAGCAGCTGGCGTTTTTACATAATGCTAATGTTTCACCTGTCAATTCAAGACAACACAGATGGCTGGCTAGTGGGACTATTAATAGACACGCTCACCGTACAGCCACGTGTCCGCTCTGATGTCGCTCCTGTCCAAACTGCTTTATAATCTTGATTCCCTCCATTATTTGCATTGTCATTTTAGTTGTTGCAGGATGAGTGTGGTCGGCTGGAAATCGAGGCCCTATCTGCAATTTACAAGCCAATGAGTTGTCACCACAGAAAAGGAAATTCATTGTCAGTGTTTCTATTTGTTTGAGACCTCGGTACATCAAACCTACAGAGCACATGTCAGTTAATAGCAGTCTATTTGTATATTAGTTTATACTTTACATGTTAAATATTAGGTCAGCTGCAAACTTGGGAAGTACAGAAGATTTCAGTAGGAGAAAGTTTTGGACTGGGACAAGCTTTTGGCTAAATTAGGTGACCTTGATATTCTTGTATGGTGAGAATTACTGACCCGGCACACAAAGCGGGAGAGCCGGGCTGGCCAACCTGCAAGCTTTTATTCGATCAGACCACTGTGCATGTCGGGCCGCTTGTCCCTTTTACTTGTGCTTCAGCACGCACTCGGTGGTGCCCCAAGAGATGCATTCATAACCTATACCAATGCATGAAGAATGATGATGGCAGCTCTGATTATAGGTCACTGAGGTTGTCTGAATTTTCCTTCTCAAAGTACCACATGGAAAACAGAACAGTGGCTACTAATTGCACTGCTACCCCAAATACCAACATACCTCGTTCTGCCAACAAATCCTTTGTTAGGTTAATCTCTAACTGCTGATTGGCAGAATCCTGTAACATTGTTGTTGTTGTCAACAAATTTTACAGTCTTGTGATCTGAAAGTGGAGCAACGTTCAGGGTTTAAAATGTATGAGGCCCGAAGAAGTGAAACCAGGTTGTGCCAACTCTGCTTAATAGGTGGAAACCACCTGAATCACACCTGTGATATGATATCATCCTCTTGATGCACAGCCTGTAGCTCTTCCATTCCTGTTGGTGGGTGGGAATGTATTCATCAGCACTTCACTGATTTGTAACCCCGGCATTTTATTTATATTCAGCAGTGGCATCAGTGTTCTGTAACTAATGGGTGTAACTCACACCAAAGGGTGGGATAACTTCCTCTTTACTTAGTTCTGACTGACAGAAACAGACGATCATCACTCAAGGTGGTTGTGGTTTGATGAATTCTGTTCAAAGTTGTTGTACTGTTGTGTGATTGTTGGTTGCAGACTTTTAAAGTACTGTCTGCTCATGTGTTTGCTCTACTTTAATTCCCCTCCAGGTTCTTCGCCCTGACCTCGCTGCGCCTGCTGTTCCTGTTGGCTTCTGGTCTGGCTGTGCTTGTCTGTTTTGATACCTGGAGAAATAAAATCTGGCCAGTGATTAAAGGTGCTGCAAGTTACTTTTTATGGGGGCTCTTTATATTTGCTTTGCAGACTCTGGCATGTTTTGAACTTTTCCTTCACTGTCCCCCCTGGAATGCACTTTTCCTTCTTTTCTTAGATTCATTTTATTAAATTCACAGATTATTTCCCAGTTTTCTGTGTTTGCAGCAAATGTACTTAGTCAGAGTAGATATGCATCAGCCCGCAGCTCTACACTCTGGACTTTGCAAGTGATTTGTATAACACCTGGAACAGTTAATCTGTCGCTCTAACCTGTTTTTGAACTGTACTAAGTACCGAGTGTACACAGTTCCCAAGAGATTAATGGGTGGAGACAAGTTTAAGGAGAAAGTGCAACAACATTTTGACTATTTTTTATATATTGTGCAGCCAGCATATGTAACAATCATTTGTGTTACGGTATGTTTCTTAATGTAATGGATATTTTCTCTCTCCACAGTCAGGAAGCTGGACGAATCAGAACATGAGAGGTTTGTTACTGTAACCACCAACCAGAAATAATAAAAGCACAAGTAAAAAAGCAGATGAAGGTGTTGATCATTTTCTGTTTGTTGTTTTTGTTTATAGCTGGGGTCTGGTGCAGCCCGGCATCCTCAGTGTGCCTGAACTATGCCACCACTTGGCTGAAGCCTGGGTCAGTGCAGTGGTTCTCGCATCCAGTGTGCTGCAGTATAAACGACACAACCCGGGCAAGGTGAGGACCAAACACAATACAAAAATATATACTGTATGAGTAATGGGATTCCAGAAAAACTCTTTCCATATGCAGTATATCTCAGCATCTTTTCTTGATATGGAAACATCTATTAAATAATATCTGACATGATTAATTACATGATTATGCAAAGTCAAGGCACCACAATTCCTCACAAATACTTATTTATTTCAGTGACTTGATTCTCTGTATGTTGTTGCTCTTTGTCAGTTTTGCTTCATGACCTGTGGAGTGTTCACCTGTTTGGCTGTGGTTGGGCGCTATATTCCTGGATTGGTGCTATCCTACTCTGCTGGTGAGTCCCACTGGTCTAACCAGTCTTAGCTACAGATCCAGTCTTCTTAGCAGGGCCATGTTGGCAGGGAAACTCGTCCTGACTCGTGCTATTAAAGTTGCATAGGTGGTGAAACCAGATCTGTGGTGGCCCCAGTATCAAGGCCCAGCCTGTGAGGTGATTAAAGTCAGGATGAGACACACAAAGAAGGAGTGAAGGGAGCCAGGCAGAAAGCTAAGGAGGTCATACTGAGACCAGGCTAATCTCCTCACCTCCAACAAGTGTAGGCTGGAGAGACGGAGGGGGGGAGAGAGCTGCCAAGGCCGGCTGACGTCTGAAACAATCCACAGCAGCTTGTGTTGTCTGTGTTAACTCCCTGCTGCTCCTGGCTTCACTTTGTTTATATCTCTACTGAGGCTAACACAGGCTAACATCACTGAGTGTAATGTTACAGCCAGTGGTAAAAATGAAAACAGTAATATAAGAGTAATATATGCAATGAATATTAAAGCGTTAAAAACCAAAACGCACCAAAATAAAAATAATCCTTCTCGGGAAATCATACAGTCAGAATGTCTGTAAAAAAACAGCTCTATTTAGCAAAGTCTGTAGCGGTCATTTTTTTATGCTTCTACATGTGTAAGATCTGTATGAATACTGAGTTAAAATTCAGTTGCAAGAAAATGAAAAGTAGATGGGTACAATATCGGTTGTAAGGTATTATTGGCCAATATTGGTCTATCAAAGATATATCGGTATCGGCATATATGTTGGCTGATATGCACTTGTATGAAAACTTTCTTTTTTTTCTTTTTTAGAGATTTTAATCCAGAAAAAGATGCTTGGATAAATCTTAATTATGAAATTCCAAGTGAAGTTTACTGTTTCAGTGCAGTGATGTCATTTTAGACAACGTTTATCGTTAAGATGTAAAATATCTGTTACATATCTTCACCACAAGTCTTTGATAACCTTTGAGGGACTATTGCAAACAATCTCTGTATATCGGCCAATATATATCGATACCTGAATTTTTTACTCCTTGATAAGGTACCAGCATCGGTCAGGCTCTAAAAACAAGTGGCAATATTTTATTTAGAAAATTGAAGATTCTTTTTTTTCTTCCTCTCCTCCAGTGTTGGCTACTCTCCTGGCCCCTCTGGGAGCTTATCACAGGGTGTTCCAGCATGTGTGCGTGAAGCTGGAGCCGGCCCTGCAGTGGCTGGACTTCAGTGTTCGTGGATACATGATGGCGAAGCCTATAGATAATCAGTGTAAGTAGTACATCAAATCTAAGTTTTCCCTTCTCATCTCAAAGCCTGTCTTCACTGAGTTCTGTGTGTTTGCTGTTGTGCTCTGCAGTCCTGCGGAGGCCCATCCATGGTGCAGCCTCGGGTGAAGGCAGTGACAGTGAGGAGGAGTTGGCTGCTTTCTGTCCAACGGTAAGTCTCTCAATATGGTCCTCTTTCTGTTCTGTTGATCACTAGCCAGGCCAGGTTTACTATTGTTAAGGGTCATGGACATTTGAAATTTGGATTTGAAATTTGTCTGGTTTTCTTCCAGTGGAAAATCCACGTGTGACAGTTGTTGTGACCACATGCTACACACAAGTCCAAGGTTTACTTTCACTGACAAGAACATTTATGTAGTGGGATCAACACCTGTGCCAAATGGTTAATTCTGTGAGAAATATAACAGCTGAGGACTTAAGGCAACTTAAATTAAGGCTCTCAATGTGAATGGTGTAAGTTAAAATATACAGATGAAACATTCACTACATACCTATGACTGTATTTCAGCACCACAGTGTTAGTTAGAGCACATCTGAGCCTTCCTGTTGGGGCTAAAAACTCCACATGACGTGCTTTCTGTCATGTGCCTGTTTATTTTTGCTTCTGTGTGTGTGTAATGAAGCCTGCAGAAGGTATCAGAGCAAACAGAGAGAAAATATAACTACAAAGTCAAACCCTTTCTGGTTGAGCGAAAGAATAAACGTTTCTAAAAAGATTTTGACACAGCTCAGAAAATGCCTAACCCTTTCAAATCTGCTGTCTCTCCTAGTTCGATGATGCCATTGTTGCCAAGGAGCTTGCACTGACTGACTCTGAGCACTCTGACGCTGAGGTGTCCTACACTGATAATGGAACGTTTAACCTATCCCGTGGTCAGACCCCGCTCACAGAGGGCTCTGAGGGTAAGTACGCCGGAGCTGCAGATGTTCTTTTCCTTTTTTTTCTGCCATCTTGTTCTCTCTCAACATGTCCTTGTCTGTCAGATTTTGACAGGCACAGTGATGCTGAGGAATCGTTCGCTCAAGACCTCCCAGACTTCCCCTCCATCAATCCTGACGCCACTCTGATGGATGATGATGATGACACGAGCATAGGTCTGCCTAGTCTGGGTCCGTCCGGGCTGGCTAGTCACCGGGCCTCAGTGCTGGATGTAGATTCTCATCTGGACTCAGACCAGGAGGATGATGCAGAACTTTCTCTCGGCGGCCTTCCCGTCTCTAATTTAACAGGAGACTTGGCCGGAGTCATCGCCAGCAACATGATCCAGGCAGCGCTGATCGGAGCGATGCAGCCTCGGCCTCCTGCCTCCCACCGCAGAGAAGGCCCTCCGAGGGCTGGAGCCCACCGAAGCTACCGCAAGCAGTCCAGTTCTGAGCTGGACACAGACTTGGACGCAGAGGACTTTGAAATGCTGGATCAATCTGAATTGAACCAGATGGATCCTGTCGGAGGAGGAGGGGGTAGCAGACGGGGAGAGAGCCAGGGGTCTACCTTCTTATCTAGCCTGCTGGGTAAACCACAGTAAGGTGTAAGTGTGTGGGAGCATGTGTGTCTGTACACCTGACTTCATATGGTGTGTGTGTGTGTGTGTGTGTGTGTGTGTGTGTGTGTGTGTGTGTGTGTGTGTGTGAGTGAGAGAGAGATGATTTTAGGTTCCAGCAGTCCCGCTTCTGATCAGCATCAGTTTATCACTGTGAAGTCTTTTATTTTTTCTATCTTTTCAGACTCTTTTCTCCCGTACTTTCAAACCCTTTTCATCCAGAAAACTTTTACTTTGTAGGCTGAGCAATAGGAAGTGCCACAACAAAAATAAAACACATTCAGACATGAAATGAACCAGCATTATCGAGCCTTGTAATTTTATGCACTCATAAATTACAAGGGTACTTTGTTAGTGACCATATATAAACAACAGCAGTGCCCATAAAACGTTGTCTACCTGGAGGTCTCCACATACAGGGCTATTTAACATGGGACCAAATATGACATTCCTGTTGGCTGAGCTGAGCCATGTTGCATTAAGGAACAACATCACATGTTTGAGTTCCCATAGTCATTGGAATAATCTTTTTTTCCTCACATTTTGTCAACGAAACAGCAGTTCATGTTGCTGTTATTGCTGCTCTGCTGTCCTGTAAACTAGCATGTGGCTACGATCTGTTAGACTTATTTAAATGTTAGAGATTAATTATCACTTTCCAGAAGTTGTGGCTTTAGACAGCGATTCTTTAATAGAAAATACAAAATATTCAGATAAATGCTTCACTTGTTTCTCTGTAGGGATTTCTTCACTATTTTCCTCTCCTGCTATCATATTAAGACATTTTCATGCATTTCTTGGAGCTTGTTTTTAATTCCATTTTATTTTTTTTAAAGAAAGTCACATTTCAGTCTTAAGATATTTGACCTGGAGGAACACATGATGTTATGCTTGTTGTTCATTGTATTTATGAACTTGTGCCCCAGGTTTGCTGTGAGTAAGGTCAGAATATTTTTAATTTTCCTGCCCTTTTAATACAGCTCAGTTCCATATTGTGTCCATGTTTAATACCTTGAATGAGCCCTCTGCTTTGTGTGTTTTTCTTTTTTCAAAATGTTTAAATACGTTTCTTTGTTTCGTTTACCATCTTCGTAGTTTAATGTAGTTGACAGTCATGCTGAACTTTTTAAGAAACAAATCAAAATATATTCTTCATTTCATGGATCTTTTACTATTTCAATGGGGAAACATGTTTACATGAAGATTGGTATAGAAAGCTATCCCTATATCCTTTAAAAAAAAAAAATAGTGTTAGCACGCAAAGGTTTAAAGTGGCTTTTACGTGCTGGTCAGCCTGATTTCCTTTTGATGGACGAACCATGTCCATGTCAAAACTTAGAAGTAGAAATGGCACTTAAACTTAAATGAGCCACAGCTGAGATTTATTAAAATCATATATCAAAAAAGTGTTAAAAAAAAAAAATGCTGGGTTGTTAATAGAAGACAACACATTGCTCTCTTTAACTGTTATTTTGAGAGGAAAATCATAGCTGCAAAAGATTTAGCACAATAAAACAAACTGCTGGATCCACGTTCATGAAGATGAAGTTGAATTACTGTGCACTGACAGGAAGTTTTGGCGATTTTGGCTACAAAAAAGAGATTAATCTCTGCTGTTCGACCATCAGTTTACCAGAATGTTGCTCATTGCTGTTCCATGAAGTTCCTCAGTACGAGTGATCTGTAGTCAGTTTGATAATGTAATGTGCATATTAGTGTATTTTCTTCTCTGTAACTGGTTTTGATATGTTTTGACGTGTAAATCATATTGAATAAAATGTTTGCAATTAAGTCTGTCTGAGGTCATTTCATGTGACGGGGAGTAAAAGACGTGGGATTGACCCTGAAGAGATTATTCTTAAAAACTCTGATTTATGACAAAATCAACAAAACATTTGCAATATATTTGCTCTGAAACTTTGGGAAATCCTCTAAAGGAAATTATACATTTTATAGACAGTTTGAAAGTAATGCACAAAAACGATACAGCAGACCCAGAGATATCACTTTTTTAATTCCACGCCTACATTACCCACAATGCAATTTAGCCACTGAGAGGCATCACTGGAAGCAATTTAGCTGATTAGATGCAGGTTTTCTACTACTTTTCCACATATGCAGTAGCTCTCCCAAGACCTGTAAACACACTTTAATGTGTTAAATAGATGGAGTTACCCTTTAACTGTGCCTGAGACCAGGCAAAAAAGCCAGACGGCTCACTTTGTTCTTCTTTCCGGATATCATAAAAACTTAACAAAAACTAACTAGAACTGAGCCAAAGTTATAAACAAAAGCTGATTAGTTTGGGGGCAAATAAAAACACCCCAGTGGGGCAGTTAATATGAAGATATAAACTGTTATATGATAAAAAAAAAAAATAATAATAAAAATGCCACTCTGGATGAGCAGGGGAGATATTTCTCGTGGTGTGAAGCATCTTGAGACTAAACGATCTTTTCAGTGACGTATATTTTGCGCGAAACTCGACTTGGGAAGCTAAAGTGAAGGTGGAGGAGTCAGAAATGAGTAAAAAAGATAACGGTAAGAGATCAGCTGAATGCCAGGGTGCTTTTTGACTGTAGCAAGCCGGCTCGCGTATCTCACACTCGTATCAAACGAGCGACAACCGCCACATTTACCAATACCGAGTTAGAAAGTTTAGCTAAGAAGCTATGAGCTAGCTAACGTTACATACAGACTGCTTGATAAGCTAGCTGACCTGAAGGCTCTCAGTCCTTCTTATGAGAGTTTACTCGAAAGACGCCAACTTTTACAACATGGTATTGTTGTGTGTGAGATGTACTACATTATGTTACTTGTTATATTCTTAACTTTATTTGTCACCAGCGATTAAAGTACCTTAAGCACACAGACCTAGCTAGGTTAACATATAAACATTAAAGGCTAGGACGCTTTTATACAGCGTTAAAGAGGCACTATGTAGTTTTAGAGACGAAATTCAAACTCAGAGTTTTAATATTTACAATATTAATGAGGTAATAAGAAATGTTTATTTTTTCCATAAATTAATAAACAAGCTGTTCTCAGAGGAAAATAAGGTCCACGGAAAGGTGGCAGGGTCAGCCACATATAAACAAAGTAAAGCAGTATGAAATTGTGAAATCAGTCAATGAAGATGTTCCTCTTCTGATTAAAATGTCTTCCCCAAAACTACATAGTGCACCTTTAAGGTATTGTAAAAAGACCATAACAATCTAGCTGTCATTCCTAACTATGTGTGAGGTATAACAAGTATATTGTTACTGTAAATTGAAGTACTTTTCAGCGATGTTTCTGTCGGCTCATATGATCAGACTCTCTCTCCTGCTGTCATCCACAGGAGCGACACTCATCCTCGCCTATCTGAATGAGAAGAACCGGCCCTACAGTGCTCAGGATGTCTTCTGCAATCTACAAAAGCAGCATGGATTGGGCAAAACGGTGAGATGAGCGCTTATACTGTACATAACATGCAGTGGTATGTGTGTGTGTAGCCTACATTTGTGGACTGATTACATATTTATCATTCTCTAGGCAGTTGTCAAAGCCATGGAGCTGCTGGCGCTCGAGGGGAAGATAAAGGAGAAAACATATGGCAAGCAGAAGATTTATTTTGCCGATCAGGTTAGTCTGCTCATCTGATGTGTTGTGTTGCTGTGTATAGTAATTTTTATGTTTCATCTGAAAATGACAGCTGCTAATCTCTCCCACAGGCTCAGTTCAAAGACGTGAAGGATGCAGACCTGAAGGCCATGGACTGTCAGATTTCAGAGCTCAGTGCAGAGGTGCAGTCTCTTACCCAGAGCTGCAGACAGCTAGATGCAGGTGGAGTACACCATTGATCACCGCGTGTTTACACTGTACCAAGGATGTTGCTGTTTTGCACAAAGCTCCTCCTGACTGAAATGTCTTTGAAAGGGGATGTTGTGTACATTTGTGTGTAATCTCCACCAACAGAGCTGAAGGAGCTCAGCAGCTCACTGACAACAGAGGAAATGGTGTCAGAGATCCGAGAGCTGAAAGAAGAGTGCTCCGGGTACAGAGCACGTCTGGAGAAGATAAAGTCGGCCACGAATCACGTCACACCAGAAGAGAAAGAGAAGGTTGGTATGCATTAATACAACAGACTGTCTTAAAGATCTAGTAAAGATACTCCTGTTGTTGTTGTATGTTCTTTCAATTTGTTGTACATTATAGTAGTATATTGCACATTTTTTTTTATTTTTCAGGTTTACAAAGAGCGGGATGTTTACGTGAAGGAGTGGAAAAAGAGGAAGAGATTGGTAATGTATATAGAGCTGCAATAATCGATTAGAAGATCAGTTTTTAAAGCAAAAAGGGCCCAAATGTTCAGGCTGCAGCTCCTCAAATGTGTTGATTTGCAGTTTTTCTTTTTTTCAGATGGTAGATTAAATATCTTTAGCTTTTGGACTGTTTGTCACTAGCAAGTTGAAGACATCCCATTGGTCTCTGGAAGATTGTGAATGCTATTTTTTCACTATTTTTTTTTTTTTTTTAAACATAAAATCAGATTTTTTTTTGCCCCTAAATGTATATTTTGAGTAACAAACATTTAAACGAGGGCCACAAAAAACTTTGTCTGACTGGAATATTTTTAGTTCGTAAAAATTTGATTTGAAAAAGTCAGTACGATTGCAAAAGTTCCATATTGTTCTCCTCCTATCAGCATTAATATTACAAGTAGCAGTTGGAAAGTGAGATAAGGAAGGAGGAGTTGGGTTGCAAAGGCATCTTTGTTATCATATAGACACGAGGCAGCGACACAAAATCCTTCCAACTTCCTTCTGATGTTTTCTCAGGCTTCTGACATGATCAGTGCAATCCTGGAGGGGTATCCGAAGAGCAAGAAGGAGTTCCTGGTGAGTGAAAGAAGCTCATAAAATCAACTTTCCAAAACTTAAACTGTTTTGATTCCCAGTACTAATGAATAATATACCTGTGTCGCCCCCACAGGATGAAGCTGGAGTGGAGACTGATGAGGACTGTAAGGCGGTTCTTCCGAGTACTTGATAGAACGAGGAAACACTTGTTCATTCACCTCGTCTATGTGAGCCCGTGCAGTGTGAAGAATGTAGACTACAAATTAGGGCCACAGCACGTTCCTTTATTTATAGCCTTTTTGAACACATTGTACATCTCATAAAAGTTAAAAAAAGAAAATACAGCTTTTCTAATTGGAAGTATATTTATATAAAAAATAGCGGTCACTTGCGAGACACTGTCACATCAGTCGACAGCACTCAGGCATAACTGCAATTTCTTGTATGTTTTTTTTCCCTTTTTTAAGGCCGTAAAAACCAATCCTGAGCCTTTGATGAAAATGTAAATGGATTATTCGTTATAGCTTAGAGGGATGTACATTCTTTGTTGTTCTTATTACATGTTCAAGTCCATCTTGATGTCATATTCTTTTTAGAAAACTGTACATAAAAGAACCACATCATTGAAAGCATGGATGGTTATTCATGACCTTCAGCTGTTATGGGGATTGTCCCACTTTTCCCTCTCCTTTGTTAATCATCCTTTGTACCGTTTCTTCACTCAGTATTGCTGCCAAGTGATTAAATGTTCATGACAGTAATTTTTCATACAGAATTTCTCCAACAAAAAGCGCTCAATTCATCTTTTTCAAGTGTTAACAATAAGAGATTTTGCAGGATCATTAGCTGCAGAGATAGGGACCACTGCCCAGGTACATCTGTCTTCTGCTGTCGTCTTACACACTTTATTTTCATTTTACATGGGCAAAATTAAACAGGACACATATTCAACAATATTCTCCTTTACATAGGTTGACATCTCACTTTGGATGGTGGTATCCAGTAGATGGCTTTTATAAAAGAACTATCAACAGAAAATACTTGAAGCAACAAGACGATTTTTCCCTGTGATTAAAGCATCGACAGTAAAGCAACTCTTTGTTATTGGGCAGATGTGCCATATGTATGATAGATTTTACTGGAAACAAAACTGTCAAAGGCATCACAAAAATTTGCTTTATATCATACACTTAAAAATCAAAAGTATAAAAACACTCATTCAGTAGAGCGGCTGCAAATTGTGCGTGGCCACGTCCATTGTTCTCACCAGGAACCTGAGGCTGCTGGAGGATACAGTGACAGAACGTTTTCAGCGTTTCCAAGGCACAAAAGGAGGAATCAGTATGTGCTCTCAGCCAAACTCAGAACATCCGCCCATTAAAACTACTGATACTTTAATTTAAAAACTGTAAACTACAATCATCACAATCAACACTTTGTATTTAACATCACCTGCGAAATAAACACGACATGTATAACTGCTTGTTTTAAACATTTAACATAGTGTGGTGTAGCATAATTATTGACAATATAAACAATCATTCGTTAATAAAAGACCTTTCTGCTGTCTACATTGCACACCTGTCACCTGTGAGATTTCAGCATTCTGTCACACTCAAGGTAAAAAAGGTTTGTTTCAATCAAACCTCAGTGGTAAAATGCTAAATCACCATGGAGCCATTGTAAGGAGAAATGAAATGATTCAGGAGTGGTATGGCTGACTCACAGTGTTCACTGAAGCTGAGACGAGTCCTTTGGATCAGCATTAGGCTGACGTGACAGAGGTAAAGCTCGAGACGAGGTCGATGGGTTGCTGAAGCAATACAATCAATGACCTCTATCTGTAAGAGGAGTCTTGACTTATCTCAAGGGCAACAGTTAATGCATACAGTGACCACAACTACTACACTATCTAGTCTACCGGATGGATTTCCCCTTGGCGGAACAATAATAACACCTGCTCGATCTGATACAAATTTCCATCTCTGCCCGTACTGTGGGTTGAGGTAATCCATATGCAGCCAGGGAGTCACTGATGAGCTGAAGAGAGTGTAAATACTGTGGTGTGGCCTGAGGCTGATTGGAGTTTTTACTCCACCCTGAGAGGCCAGAGCAAGCCCAAAGTCTGAGAGTTCAGTCTCGAGGTTTCACTCGATCAATAAAGCTGACCATTGAGCTGCCGGAGCATCCCGACGACAAACTCCCTCAGCGTCTAGGAAAGAAAAGACGCACACAAAATATGATTTCAACATTAACAAAGCCACACTGATTTTAAACTGTGTCTGTTCTGCTGTTGATTGCTGTAACAAGTGAATTTACCCAGTAAGGGATCAATAAAGTCTTATTCACAGTGTGTCCAGAATATATCTTACCTGTGGCTTGCAGTGCTCCTCAATCCAGCTGAACACGCAGGCGGAGAGTTCTTGAAAACTGCTCACTGAAACAGAAGTACTGAAGGACTGGAACAGGGTGTCCATGATGCTCTGAAAAACGTTGAACTTGACCTGGTCGGACACCTGATCCCCTCCCTGCTGTGGGTGGTTCTGGTGGGCCTTCACTATGTGCTCATAGTTCCTATAAGGAAAAACAATCATATCTGTTTGTCTGATTTTTATAAAAATCCGCCTCAGTGCAGAACAAGTTGGGAGTTCTTAGTGGGAATGTGGAGTTAACTAAAGTAAATGAAGCTTGAAAAAGTTGGTGAACCATTATCTCACGTTTTCATGATCTTCAGCGCCGTCACTTCTTTCCTTAGTACCGAAACTTCCTCCTCTTGCTTCTTCTTTTCCTTGTGAAGAAAATGGATGTAGTCTATCGCTGCAAAAAAATAAAACACAGAAATGCATCAGTCAGGGATTTCTTCACTCAACAGAGATTTAGGTCTCCATTTTCCATGAGGCGTCGTCCCCCGTCAAGCATCTCTGCTGCCACTTCCTCCTTCTTCTCCTCATTGTAGAGATCTCTGTGCTGCGTGACATCCATCTTTCTATTGCCTCAGGTGATCAGATCTTTTCCATTACTATCTTTTTTACTTGCTTTGTGCAATGAGAATACATGAGACTGGATCTGTACTTTGAGGTGTGCAGATTATGAACAGTGTTCATCCAATTTAAAACTGTTAATTTGGACAGAAAACTTTTAACTTTTTATGGTAAGTAAAATGATGTATTCAATACGATTCCAAATACATACTGTTCATTAGTTTCTTGGGTGACCTATAAGGGTTTTTCCAAGAAAAAAAAATAAAAATCACATCTTACTTTTCTGCAGTACCGTAGCCTTGCTTATCTTCTGTGCTCCCACTGCAAATTCAGACTGCTGCTGGCAGGTCGGTACTATGGACTGGAGATCATCATAACCTTTCTAAAGTAATTAAAAATAAAAAGAAGAAGTCAGTAATAACTACTGGGCAAGTGAACATCGTGAACAAATATACAACTTTTCAAATGGTGTGTGTACTGTATCTATAGGAAGTCACAAAGACGTTACCTTGATAGCGTCCCTACGCTTCTGCTCCGCCTGTGTGTGCGCTTGTCTCCGTCGATCTTTATACGAGTCCTTATATGACGCCTCGTGTCTGTAGTCGCTGTCTTCATCGTCTGTTCAAGAACATATTAACACAGATTAGTACATGCTTCAGACTCCTGACTGTGACAGAGAACACCAGCTGGCACACTTTAAGATGTACTGTTTTGTTATTAAATAAACGCATGACATTATTTGACAGAGGCAACTCAAAAAAAAACAGCTGACAGCGTATGAAAAAAAGCTGTGATAAAGATGGAACACAGTTCTGCATACACGGTATATTTCTCAAACTTACAATTATACACTATATACTCCTCTGACTGGTTTTTGAAGCTCGCAGAAGCAGGAGGAGACAAAACCAGTTGCTCTCAGCTGTGAATTAGTAAGCTCCAGGTAAATGCGAGGTGCTGCTGAAGTTAAACTGATCAACTTAGAAAAAGGAAGCATGTAGGCTCACTTCAGGCACACTCAAACTGAGCCAAGGATGTCGTTAAAAAGCCTTTACTTGTTAGGGCATGTCATAGTTGGGGAGAAAGGAGACAAAACGCAGAAAGGTTTCGACCCGCACTGGGTCTTCCTCAGGGCATGACTGGGAAGAGGAATCAAACTGAGTAAACTGCTGCAGTTAGTCAGTGTGCCTGAAGTAAGCCAACCTGGTTTTTTAAAGCTCTCTAAAATAATTAGCGTCACTTTATATCTTATTAAGAGTAACTACATATCCTGTGATACAAGTGGCAAGAAAGAATTTTTCTTTTATTAGAAGCAGTAAGCTAAATGAAAGAAAGCAGGCTGTCTCAGTTTAACTATGAGCTTTTCGTTTACATAAAAAGTTATTAGACTAATAAGGTTTATTCTACAAACAATTTTTAAATATTTGACATAATTTAGACTCAATGTCTTTGCATTATGGGGAATGGGTCATTCAAAGTGAGGTACGGTCAACAAAGCAAACATTCACATCACAGTCTAAATGTAGCACAACTTTCAGCAATGTCAGACCCCTTCTATCACAAACATAATACCTGTATTTGGTACTGAAGAGGCACTTGTTGAGCCGATGCTGTTGGCCCTGGACACAACTGTACCCTTTCTGGCACTATCAGGGAAGAAACCTGCGGAGTAAAACAGCTGACATCAGAGATCTTTTACTGCGAGAGCAGGAATAGATTTGACATGCTAATCTCAGAGACCATAAACACAAGGTCACCATCCTATAGCCTAAATATCAAATTATATGACAATCAACAAAATAGGAACTGACTGAATACTCACTGTGGTCAAAGCCACTGTCGCTGAAGGCACCGTCTGTCTGCTGAGCCATCACCAGACAAGAGAAAATGGAAAAGGGAGAAAATAGAGACTTAGAGGCTGAGGAGAAAATTGTGCTGCCCAAAATACATCAACAATAGACCAGCAGATAGGCTGCATGTTAGACTGTCTAAACCCCCTCTGAGCATTGCCCTGATTTTTCCAATTTAAGTATGCAGGAGGATAAACAGCTGCACCAAATTACCTCTTCACTCACAGATCTAGGGCACCACATCACAATGGTTTCTTTAATTTGTTGACCCCAAAAATGAGTCCAGTTTTTTTTTTTTTTTTCAATGATTCCGGGGGCAGAACACCAGTAGTGCCGAGATAGAAAAGTGGCCGAAGGCATGTCGATGCTAGGGATACCGATCCCTAGACCGGTATACCTTTCCCTAGACCGGTATACCGATCCCTAGACCGGTATACCGATCCCTAGACCGGTATACCGATCCCTAGACCGGTATACCTTTCCCTAGACCGGTATACCTTTCCCTAGACCGGTATACCGATCCCGAGACCGGTATACCGATCCCGGGACCGGTATACCGATCCCTAGACCGGTATGCCGATCCTTGGAGTGGTATGCCGATCCTTGGAGTGGTATGCCGATCCTTGGAGTGGTATGCCGCTGGTACTCCACCGACACATGACTGTATGTGCCGCTTGAGACTGTCATGCCACTGAAAGACTGTTGGATGGGTACCGCCCCCTGATGAATTTTATATGAAGCAATGTATTAATGTGTTCTCCTAATAATTAAAACCTGTCAGGCGGCATGACAGCGGCATACCACTCCAAGGATCGGTGTATCAGCCTAGGGATCGGTATATGCCGCTGGGCAGCAATCGACATACCTTCAGCCACTTTTTGATCTTGGCTTCACCACAACATTGAAAAGGGTGTTCAATTTCAACACTGAGTCTTGCTAGATGTTTGACTCTCCTTAACAAATGTCTCTTTACCTACAGCAAAATCATATTCAAGGAGGGTATCAAAGGCTGCCCCCTACAGAGGCTTATATTACAAATGCTTAGATCAACTATTTTATTCAGGAGTCCATGTCATGAAGAAGATTGGGAAGTCTCTTTCCAAAGACATAACAAACGCATGTTTATTTACACGACTTGTTTCAGCCATTTCCATATTGATTGATAGATTATAGATATTGATTAACTTATACCCCACCCCGCCCTAAGGAAAGCTTTGGTCAATAAGTAATTTTCTGGCGACAAAAAGACAGTTTAATGATGCTAAATGTGTGGTGGGGCTGCAAATAGCACTACATTTACAAGCTTCCTAATGGTAGATTTACTGAACCATTCTGTCAGCTTCTTCAATAAACCTGCACTTAGCTTTCACAAGGATGTTTAAAGGAACTTATCAAGAAATGCAAAACGAGAAAAGTTATGTACAGATTTATTCCAGGCATAAACGAAGTATACACGAGGAACACGAGCTGCTCAGTGAGGACGTTTTGTTTACTTAACTAGCCAACGCTAGCTAACAGTTAGCTTCATGAGGTTAGCAAACGTCATCTAGCTCACGTTAGCCGTGAAGCTAACAAAGCCGTGCTTCCTCGCAACGCTTCCAAAACTTCCAACTTTTAGACAAAACAACGTTTGACACTTATCGCTGCGGACACGTGGCAAACGTGACAATCTATTCAAAGAAAAGTTGAGGTTAACTAACATCAGTTCGCGTTACTTACTCTCCAGTGGTCCTCTGGCGACGTAGTTGGGTCCGTCATTTTGGAATACAAAGTAACTACTACCGCTGATGCGTTCGCGTGCTCCACGTAAAGTCTCCTTCTTCTCCGACAATTAGGGAAAACCGAACTCCGTCTTTTCAAATGCACGAATAAAAAGCAACGAGGACTTCTCTTTTCTTGGCGATAAAAGCTTCAATAATTAATGACACTTTTAATTTATCACTTGCGTCATGGGCGAGCTTCATAATCAGCTCCCCCAAAGGAACTAACGTTACTATAAAAGCACGTATGCATCAACTGATGATGAATGTTAGTATGAATTACTATAAATCTAATCCTTTTTAATTAGTCGCTCATAGATGCCCACTGCATTCATTTCAAATATACTAAATGCTACTTGAATCTTAAATGAAGCTAAGTGTTGTGAAGTCAAAGATTAGAAGTGTAATATCCGAGGAGACCTCGAATGCAGCGACCCTACATGCAGTAGCTAGTTTAAAACACAGAGGGGCGCTGTTGGACAATCCTCCCTGCCTCGTCACTGAGGACTTGCCCTGCTTCTCTCACCTGTACTGCCACATTAATCTGGCCTCATGTTGAGGGACATGCCCAAAACAAATGTCAGCCCAGGGCCATGCAGGAGAATGAATGGCTCTAGTGTTGTGAAACTGGACTCATGGTAATGTTGGAGAAAGTTTCCTTTGTTTTTGTTGGTTCATTTGACACCTGTACCTGCTTGGTTAGCATGCTTCCTCAACCTGTGACACTTTCTCTTTTCTTTAATTCCCCTGACACCTTATCTTACTCATCATTCACCTACTCATTGCATGCATGGTACGCCTAACGGTTACCATGTTTATCTTCCACTCTGTCCTCCACCCCAGGTTCTGTTGCTATCGTGCACAGGAAGTTGCTCTTCTGCTTTTGTGTTTCTGTGGTTTCTGTCTGTACAGAGTGTTACACTCCCCTCTCCTTCCTCTCACACGCAGCCCTCTGTACTCACTCACCAGAGGAGCTTTCGGTCAACAAGTGTAGAGACTAGTGAGTGACACTCAAGTGGCATTTAAGTGGGTCTTTTCAACAGGCCCCCACGAGGCTTGTAACCTTAATTCTCAAAGGTTAGTTTGGAATGAGAAGGACAGGTTCATGAGAGGACAGACATGAGGAAGAACTACCTTTTTTCGTCATCCATCCTGTCCTCAGGACCCAGGCGGATTCACTAGACCGGAGGCTTGATGTTTCTGTCCTTGAACGCTCAAAGACTCGGTTTGTTTCAGGCCTTCTTGCTCTAGTCACCCGGAGTTATCCCTTTTTGTCACTCTGTTTTGGAATACACTGATTTCTCAGGAGAAAGTGTTTGTGTAAAGCTTTCCTCCTGGATTACTTGTGGAGATTAGTGATGGGGAATGCGGCTGCTGGGGTCATGGAGCAGGAGCCGACTGAGGGCCGAGAGGCCAGGAACTCAGTCGGAGCCGCTTCTGGAATGAGCAACCCCACTCCAACCGTTCAGAAGAAGCAGCCGGCTCCCCCCAAGCTGCCCATGCCGCCAGAGGAGGAGCTGGAGGAGCGCTTCAACCTGGTGCTGGTGAGTGGCTGCACAGGAGACAACACATGAAAACAAAGATTGTGTGCCTGGTTTGTGGTCGAGGCCATGGGATAATTATGCAGGTACACAGAAAGCAGAGGCACAAAACAAAACAAACCACATCCAATTTTCAGCTGCACACTTGCACTCTGTGATTGATTTATGCTGCCAAAATACAGTTTGAAGTAAACACAGGCTGCAGATGATGCCAGCATTTTTAGCTTTTGTAGTTGTCCCATTGTCACAATCTGTTAGAATATCTGAGGTGGGTACAAACCTTCCAAAATATCTGCCGAGCAAAGAGACATTTGACATATTATCTTGTTTAAATGTTATCAGTAACTGCTCCATTCAAATATGGGCTCTGACAATAGAAACAGTGTTATCAACAAGTTACCAGACCCATCAACATACTCCCTTCATTCACTATTATATTTGAAAATGTCAGATGAGGAATATGGTGATAAGTGCACGCTCGGGTAGCTGCTGGCCTCCAAGGGGAAGTTGAGCAACACATTTAAATGAGTGAGACCATAAGACCGGAAAACGACTGTTTCACCATTCTTTCAACAGTCATGAAAACAAGTCGGAAAACCTCCTGATGAGCAAGAATCACACATCAGAACAAATTGTTTAGTATCAGGGATGCAGTAGCACTTAAATCTTTGATTATGGTTGCTATGTGTTTGTCGATGAAAACAATAAAAAACACACACAAAATCACCATAAAGGAATTCCCCTAAAATTAATGACCTCATTTGACTCAATAAGACAAACACAACTACTGAAGTCACGCTGTCACTCTGCAGCCTGCAGCTGCTCCATTAACATCAGTAATCAGACGTTGACAACCTCAACACACCTAAATGGGCTTCATTTACCGTGTCATTACAGCTCTGGTCTCTGCTCAGCAGTGAAAAACATCAAATCTTTCTCCTCTCTAAGTTTTTATGATGCAACAGGGGATGTGTGTCATCATTAAATGGGAAAGAGCTCGGTTTTGTTCTTGGGTTAAACAGCATGAAGTGTCCAGGTTCTCTGCAGATCTCCTCTCTTTAACTTTAAACCAGACGATCAACAGCAGATGTTGAAAATAATGTTAGATATCCACTTTATTTTTTATCAGTGCAGGATGGAGGGAAGCTGTTGACAGTTTTGGCGTTTGTTTAAAAAAAAAAAATAGCAAAAAAGTTTATAAGGTTTTTCATTATTATCTGATAATGCTTTACAATTACCCACTGATGGAATGTAACTAAGTACATTTACTCAAGTACTGTAATTAAGTACAGTTTTGAGCTACTTGTACTTTACTTGAGTATTTCAATTCTCTGCTACTTTATACTTCCACTCCAGGGAGGGAAGTACTTTACTTTCTACTTCGCTACATTTATTTGATAGCTTTAGTAATTAGTTACTTTGCAGATTACAGGCTGCATCAGAGCCAAAGTAGCGCATTTTTAATTAAATAATTTTATTGCAAAACTTTTACGTATTTAAGTTAATTTAATATCAGACACTTTAAGACTTTTACTCTGGTACTATTCGCTTTATTCCAGGGTAACGTTTGAACACAATATACTTTACTTTTACTGAAGTATGACTTTGGGGTACAACATTTCAATTACTTAAAAAAAGAGCTAACCTGAAATGCCAACATTAGTCCAAATATTATGATGAAACTTATCTCAACATTATTGTGGATTTTTAAAGCCTTATGAGTTAGAGTCATGATCCCAGTGGAGTTGGCAAACACTTAAAATATGTTAACATTCATGTGCAATTATTTCACATAAGTTGTCAAATGTTGTCATACCAGAATGTAGCGAGGCTTTAGGATTAACTGTTTCATCAACTGAACAAAGGTGGCCTGTGCCATTTCGAGCCCACAACGCCCTCTCAGACACGATATGAAAAGTATGACCTCACTTCCTCTTTGCGAAGTCAACGCTAGAAGGAAATGAGACATGCACATCCTTCTTTATTTCTATATGCTTTCTATTTGTGCTCACAGTGTGTCATGTCAGTTCATGTGAGTGAACGTGAACACAGATGTTTGAGCGGCTCGTTCTTCAGTTTTTTGGTGTTGTACCCTACAAACCCACAACGGGACACCGCCCTTGCCCCACCATGGTTGAAGCTCAGACTCTCCGGAAGCAAAACAACGGTCATTTCCGTTTCTGCTTCTCTTTTTTTCTTTGAAGCTGTGAAAAGGAGCGGCTGAAAGGATTAGTATTGCCAGTAAATCATCATCAGGTGTTTGGAGTCTTAAATCAGGCGCGTACCCAGTGACATGGCTGGTGTAGCATGCAGCAAGCAAAAGTTGTATAAAAGCATCAACTTAGAATAAAGAATAGGAAAAAAGTCATGTAAGTCATTGCTCAATCAGTGCCCAAAGAAAGAGTTGAACTCTGTAATTAAAGGCTTTTTATTTGTGACAGTGATTGAGGACCATTCTTGCCCCAAAAGTATAACATCCTTTAATAACTTTTATGTCTTTTTATTCCCACACACAAACTCCCCAATTAGGTTCTGAATCATTCATAAGACTTAATTAGGCGTCATGTAACTGTTCAGTTCTGAGGCTATTTGAATAAAGGAACCTTTATATATCAGGAGTCGTTTCACTGTCAGGTGGAGGCGATAACTCAGAGTGAAACTGCACTTTTTGGAAATGTATGTCAGCTCCTTAAATAGTTGAGTCAACCTGCGCCAGAGACATGTAGAGTTTGTGATCTGTGTAAAATCCTCCATACAGCTCGACATATTGTGTACAATTTATGAGTGAAAGGTGTGTGATGATGTTAAAAGTCTAATCTTTTGATAAAGACTGTAAACACTCTGTCTGTATTTAAACTTTGATCATGTTAATTTAAAAAAAGCCACCAGATAAATAAAGATGGTGAGCAGTGGAGTGGGTTTCCTGAAGTTTATTTCTGCCTTGTGGTGTAAAATTTGACAAAACATCATCACGTGCACAAAGGCTGAAATTATTCCCTTGTTGTTATAATAATAATAATAATAATGATGATAATAAACTTTATTTATACAGCAGCTTTCATACATAAAGTGCAGCTTGAAGAAAACAATGATCAAGGTAATGAAAACAAGTTGGTAGTTGTAAAAACATTATTAAGATAAAAAGATGAGCGATGTTAAAAACGATAAAATAATTAAAAGCAAGATCATAATAATAGGTCTTGTGCTGTTGCTTGTGTAACATGAGGTGTAATCTTTGGTGCATAAAAACAGATGTTTTCGTCATTCTTATGTGAAAAAAATATTTGTTTTCTGACGTCAATGGTACCTACTGACAACCATCAGTACATACATGTAAACACTGAGTCATCTGTACTTCCCGCAGGTAGGCGCCACCCTTCTGCTTTAAGCGGAAAGTGCATTTGTGGTTTGATTTGAATATTGTTGCATAAGCAGGAAAGATGAAGAAATGTAATATTTCTGTCCTGAGAAGAACAAAAAGATCCTGACGTGTGACTGATATAAAATTCATTTGATCACATTTAGATTTTTGAAATATTAAAACAGCCTCCTTCGTCTTCTCTCCTGTCTTTCAGAGCAACATGAACTTGCCTCCAGACAAACTGAAGCTGTTGAGTCAGTACGACAATGACAAGAAGTGGGAGTTAGTCTGTGATCAGGTAAGGATCAAGATCATTTATTCATTTTTTGGGTCATGAGCCTCAACCTCAGCGTACAGCTCATCAAAGTGAGCACGGTTCTTGCAGGGTTGACGCAAAGTACATAAACACCCAAAATGGATCATGCGGTAACGAGCAGAGTGCAGTGTGAAAACCTTGCAGCAGTTTCTGTGGTTGCAACCGATGGAGGCGTTGACATGGTAACGGAGGGCGTTTAGTCTCTACTGTGTTTACTAGAACAGGCAGTAATAGCTTCAGATGTGCACCGGTAAATGCGTCCAGTCCAGTCATCTAATCAGATATGTTGATAAAATGCTTATTTTTGATTTGGTTCTCTGCCGATCCTTCGTCCTCAGGAGCGTTTCCAAGTGAAGAGCCCCCCGTCCACTTACCTGGCCAAGATTAAGAGCTTCTACCAGGATCAAGGAGGGGTGTCTCGCAGGGTCAGTGTGAAGCATCGCCCTCCTCTCATATCTGACACATCCTTTAATTTTCTACCTGCACAGTGATGTCTTGATTCTCACCTCTTCTGTTTCTTTAGCTCAAGAAACGGATCCAAGAAGCCACCCAGGTCCTTAAAGACTTGGAGATATCCCTTCGCACCAATCACATTGGGTGAGCATGTTGGACTCTATGTAATATTAATACTATGTAATGTGGTTTTATGTAGTTTTTGTTGTACTTTAACGCCTTAAAAAGTCTTCTTCAATACACACCAGTCCCTGATGTCACCTGTTAAAATTAAGTGTGACACATGAGGTCACAAACCTGCTCAGTAATGTCAGTCACACAACGGTAACTATCTATTAAACTATCTAAAGCCTGTTCACATCAGACCAAGTGGGGTTACAACTGAATTGTACTGAATTGAGCAAGTCTGTAGTTTGTTCTTTATGAAGTCAAACTTTCTGGTAAGAGCATTATTGTGTTATTTTTTTCTTTCTGTTTTGCCCAAAGAGCTAACTGAGAACAGAATCTGTGACATTTAATAAAATATATTGTTCTGTCTGTGTTTCATTACTCACTCTTTGTTTGTTGTAGATGGGCCCAAGAGTTTCTCAACGAGCAGAACAAAGGGCTGGATGTTCTGGTGGAGTACCTGTCCCATGCACAGAGTGACGCCTCGTGAGTAGCAGCAGGGTGTGATAGCTCTCTAAGAAAGATGATGCTCTAGCAAAAGGAAATGAATTATCATCATGGATGTCTGTTTTGTATAAACTCTTTAGGTTTGAAGTGGAGAGTGTTGAAAATGGAGGCACCATGTCAGATAAAGGTAAACCAGCAGAGAGGTCAATGGAAGACTTGACCAAGAGCTACAGCAGCTCCCACTCACACGGGATGACCAGAGCTGCTCGGGCACTCACTGTAAGGTGAGTACAGATATATATACTGCACTGTACATCATGAACTCTTAGTAAAGAGGAACTTTCAGCCAATACAGTCCACATGTCCAGTCAAGTAATGCAGAAGTGGTGTGATGGTGGCATTAAGTGCCACAGAGATGACCAGATGTCATGTCGTTTTCTTAGAAGTGCTGAAGTGTGTGAAGCTGAATGTCATCTGAGGGGTGAGAAAAGAAATGAGAGGAGGAAGTTTTTGTTTCATAATGCATTTCAAGTAAAAAGTCAAAATGTCAAGAATAAAGTCAACTCTTCTGGTCCGTCAAATCCAGTTAGAGGAGCGGCTGACAGCTATGCGAGCTGCCCGAGCCTGCGGTCTCTGCCATTACTCCATCATTGGAGTGTATCGTTCTGTGTGTAGTGTAACAACCTCTTCAAACTCCTAATACTGACAACAACACTGTGTTCATGAGCCAAAAGAGAAATAATTTCTTTATTACTAAAGCCGATTCTGAGGTACAGTTTCACCGATTCATCTACACAAGGCATTTTGTCGAGGCAGTCATAAGCCCTGTTTGATGTAGTCTCAGAGGTTCGACTTTAATCTTGAGATGTCAAGTTTATTCTCGACATTTCGACTTTATTCAAGAAAATGTATTTCAACTTTAGTCTAGACATTTCGATTGAGCATGTTTCTTTCTCTAAATCACCATTTTTTGTTGCATATTTAGGTCCAAAGCTACAAAATCTTCATTAGTGCAAATAATCTCACAAATGGTGACAGCGCCCATTGATCAACCAACCGATAATATGAAACATTTGATTTGATCACTGTGTCTGTAGCGCTCTGTTTTTGCCACCTGTCTTCATCTTATCACCAGACAGCACTTCCTCTAAAAACTGAGACGTTCAAAACCATGACGAACGCTTCAGTTTCTCCCACCATCATTCATCTCCTTTACTCTTCATCCTTAACAATTCCTTCCTCCTGGTGCCACATTTCACCTGTCAGACAGACACAGACACACTGGATGTCCAAAAACAGTGCTGAAATTCGTGTTATAATTGGCTGACGTCTAACTGTGCTCACTTCAAACCATCTGACTAACAGCAGAGTCTCTTTTCTTAAAGCATCTATTCATGTGTCCATACACCTGTCATCGCTCTACAGAATAAGCTCCACTCTGGGAAACAAGATGCATAAGAAGTCCCATTCATCCTACCAGAGAGATGATGTACACGTCTGCATAATGTGCCTGCGAGCCATCATGAACTACCAGGTATTGTCTCAACAGACTCAGTCAGTCAAGTGACATTTTCTCAAAACAAACCAACTTTTCCTGCATATTTTCATACATGTGCGCCTCTTCTGCCTTCAGTCTGGATTCAACCTGGTGATGACTCACCCGCGCTGTGTGAACGAGATCACGCTCAGCCTAAACAGCAGGAATCCCAGGTGGGTGCATTTGTGTGTGATACAACGTGCGTCTTCTCCGATCTCTCTGTGTCCACCGTATCTAACGCCTCCTATGCTGCTGCTGCAGGACCAAAGCCCTCGTGTTGGAGCTGCTGGCTGCCGTGTGTCTCGTCAGAGGCGGACATGACATCATTCTCTCTGCCTTTGACAACTTCAAAGAGGTGAAATGACTCTCTTTATTGGGGATTTTAGCATATCGCATTGGTTTGATTTGACTTGCGACTGTTGCTCGTTCAGTCATACCATTGTTCCAGACTTCCCCTATCTGGTGACTCATCTTGTGACAGACGCAGTCCATCTGTCACATGCACTGTGGACAACTTTAGCACATGGAGAACAGTCATGTATGTTATTTCAAAAAGCAGGGACAGTCCAAGGGGTAAAAAGTATACCCTTTTTATGTGGTGATGAATGAGATCAGCTACACGTCACAGACACATGGATCTAACGGTGAAAATCGAGTAGAACATGTTCACACGCAGCCATTTTCCTCATTCAGGGTGGGAAGCTAAAATCTTGTACTGCTTTGGTCCATGGTGCATTTAAGTGCTCCTTGGATGGTCAGGAGTATTCATGTGCAACACGGACGCCAAAAATAAGTTGTTTCACATTTTATCGCTTGGAGCATTTAACAGTTCCAACCTAAAATGCCATATTACAAATTACTTGTGAGCCAAAACTTTATATGCAATACATGACTTTAATAACAGTTTCTCAACATCAACCCAACGTTTACTTTCGTCCGGTATGTTTCAGCATAATGCGATGTCAACCGGGCAACTCATGCACCATAACTTTCCGAGTTCTGACATTATAGCTAAAATTACCGTTTGATTACATTCAGCGTGTTTCACTTCCAGGCTTAGATGTTCATTATTATTTTAGAGTTAATTCATGCTGTTCGTTTTATTATTATTTCACGGTTTCCTGAGTGATCAGCACCGGAAAAGACGACCTGTTAGATAACGCTAACGCTAGCATTCGACCGCTTCCTAGCTAACATTGACGTTTGATACGCGATACACAATATGATAGGAAAGGCATAAATTAAATCTAAAATGTCAATGCACATCTTGAACACATTTATTTAAGCTTAGAAGTGAAATGCCCAGGATGTAAACAAACAGGAACGTAAGCTAGGAGAAGTGGTTGAATGCCAACGTTAGCTAATGTGTTATCTAATGTGTTGTTTTTCCTTGAAATATGGGCCGATGTTCCTCCAGATTTTCACTATACGTTATCTTTTTAAATAATTTAAAAAACTGAATTATTTATGTATATATGACTTAAATAACATTAACATAACACAACATTATCCTAGAGCTTCACATCCTGAACATGACGTCAGAGGAAAATGGCCGTCTGTAGATAAAACTCGCAAAAACACTCAATTTGTCTCAATTTGTATTACGGCCTCCATCGTGCCACAACTAGACTGCATATTCAGATAAGTTATGTTTTTCCTCAGGTGAGCAGAGAAAAGAACCGCTTCGAGAAGCTGATGGAGTACTTCATCAATGACGACAGCAACATCGACTTCATGGTACGTCCACAGATGTATTACCTACACAAGATGGCCGACTGTTTGCTAACAAATAAAGGGACTTTAATGTTGTGGGCGTCTTTTAAAGATAACTAACTTTACTCTCCGTCTCCAGGTGGCCTGCATGCAGTTCATAAACATCGTGGTCCATTCGGTGGAGAACATGAACTTCCGTGTTCACCTGCAGTACGAGTTCACACACCTTTCACTGGACAAGTATCTAGAGGTGAGTGTGTCCATGGTTTACCAGCGATGGATCTAGCTGATAGTTTTATGAAGGAGTTGCACGTAGTGATGAACCCAGTGAGACTTATTACCTGAATCTGTAGCTCTGCTTTGCTTTACAGAGTTTTGGTAGTTTCAGCTCATTGTTAAGCTGTCTGACCACAACTTTTACTGTTTTGGTTCACTCTCATTGCTCTCATAGTGTTGTTTTCAGCCACAGCAGGGAGCAGACTACCTGCTCAGCATCAAACAGCTGACAGACACAGCTGGAGACTAGCTTGTGAACATAGTGGAGAATTTAACAGCAGAGGAGCCAAATGTTTTTCTCAGGAGTGTGTAGAGACCAAAAACAGAGCCGAAAGAGTGGTAATATCTAACTTATTCAACAGGTGGCCACAAACACGACTTGATACGGCTGCTCTGTAACTGCTGGACTGCCATATCAACTCTAGGAGCTGGACAAAATATCTATACAGCAATACATCATGATACTTCCTCCTTAGATACAGTTATCAATATGCTGGCGCTGATAAAGAGGCACTCAGCTAAGACGCTTCCCTTTTGTACATCTTTTTTATCTCAGTTAGTGTCAAATTCTGGGAAACTCACACCACAATGCAGTGAATAAATATTCTTCCTGCCTGTTGCCTTTTTTTAGGGGTATTGTGTAACCTTCAGGCAGACAGATATCATGATGAATCACTACATGATTGTCTTGAAATGTATTGATTATCGCAGAATCGCTGTATCATGATACTGTCGTTAACGTGGGCAACGTATCGTGAATCGTATTGTGATTCTCACCCCTAATAATCTCAAAGGTGATCATATACCAGTGTTGTGTCCACAGCTTCACAACAAGTTCAACCTCATGATATTGACCGAAGACTAATTACAATTCTCATAAAACATTTTTATGCATCTGATGAGTGTAAGGTAACCTTTGGTGGGATGTGGATGCTGCACACTCATCCACATAATCCATAATACTGACACTGACTCTCTTTACAACATAGTTTTCAAATATTTATGTTTCTGTATTTAAATATCTTCCATAAATCTTTAAAATATTTAAAAGTCAACCTGAATCAAGCCTTACGCCATGTGTACATTATTCCTTTAAACATACAATAGATATCATGTTATTCTAAGCTGTTATTTGCTCCTGTCATACATCATTATTGTGTGTTTGTGTGTCAGCGTCTGAAGGAAACAGAGAGCGAGAAGCTGCAGGTCCAGATCCAGGCATACCTGGACAATGTGTTGGATGTGGGAGCCCTGCTGGAGGATGCCGAGAACAGAGGAGGGATGCTGATGCATGTGGACGACCTGCAGGATCACAACGCACAGGTCAGACGCAAAATAAATCAAAAGAGGAGGCTCTGTGGACAAAAAGAGGCTTTGATGTTGTGAAGTTAATGTTGTCTGTGTTGCAGCTGAACGCCCGGCTCGAAGAGATCGAGAATCGGACCGGGGAGAGAATATCTGAACTTGAGACTCAGCTCATGCAGGCCACCAAGGAGACTGAGCTGCTCAAAGTAAGTGCTCCTCCGTGACATGTACAGTGTTCAATGAGATTAATTAGCCAAGTAAGGTGTGACATTCTCAAAGGTGATTAGTTAATAATGAGGTCAAACGAGTGGCATTTCACTTTGTTTTAATTATCTTAAAATGAACGTATAATCTAATCACCTTCGATATGAAATAAAAAGATGAGTGTTTGCACTCAGCTAATAAATCTGTAAATGACCTTGCATATTAGCAGCTTGGCTCTGGGGATATAAATGTCTCGCTCCCGGCTGGTTGGTCTCTACCCCTTTGGTCCACAACTATTAACAGACTGCCATTAAATTTTGTACAGACACTCATTGTTACAAGAGGATTAATCCCCAAATGGCGTTGGTGACTCTGACTTATCCTTTTTTCCTTAATTTTTGTCCCAGACTGAAATATCTCAACAATCATCGGGTTGTTTGCATTGAACTTTTTTACTCACACGCTGAACATTACCTTCTACTGTGATCATGCTGACTTTAACTTATAGCTCAAAACACCTCTAAGTCATTGACTGTATTAAATATGGATGGAGCTTCGTGTTCTGAAAAGTAAAGCCACTTAAATTTGCAGTCTTTCTTAATTGTCAGCAGGGTGCAACTTGCAGAGCTGCTAGTATGACTGTAGACTTCTGATCTAGTTTAGGGTTCATGTTCATAATTTTATTTTGGGTTACTACTAGAATAGGGTTACATGCTTCGATGCTCAAAAACACATCCGTTTTCTCATACTGTGCAGGGCTGCAGCATTGTATTCCCCCTCTGAAACTTTAACTTTCAAGGTATTTTATGTACAATAATATATATAAAACACCAAAGGAAAGGAAAAAAATGCAAAAGCATTAGTTTAACTAGCATTAATTAGATAAGACAGACTCTTAATTAAATGCTCTTTGTGTGTTTCTATATTTGTGTTTGTGTCTAATAGGAAAGCCTGCGAGAGTCCTGTTCTCAGGTGAGTGCGTTACAGCAGAGAGAACGGGAGCGAGAGCTGGACAGGGAGAGGGAGAAGGACAGGGAGCGTCTGAGCACCTCCGCCCCTCAGACGTCCTCAGAGCTGGAGCAGAAGATCCAGGAGCTGCAGGACAAGGGTCTGATCCGGCTGGGACGCAGTGCCTCTGGAGGTCTGGACATCCAGGTGGTGCCGGTCACCGTGGTCGAATACGTCCAAGCTCCGGCCTCAGCCGCCCAGCCCACTACTCCAGACTCTGTCAGTGATTCTGCTGTCTCTGCTCCTCCACCACCGCCTCCTCCTCCTCCTCCACCTCCACCGGGAAGCAGTGGAGTTGTGCCTCCTCCTCCTCCTCCACCTCCCCCTCCTTCTGCACAAATTCCACCACCTCCACCTCCTCCACCTGGTGCTGGACCTCCACCTCCACCTCCTCCACCTGGCGCTGGACCTCCACCTCCACCTCCCCCGCCTGGTGCTGGACCCCCACCTCCACCTCCCCCGCCTGGTGGTGGACCTCCACCTCCCCCTGGTGGTGGACCTCCACCTCCTCCGGGTGCACCAAGCACTGGTAAGAGGGTTAACTGAGTGTGTAGAAACAGTAAATATCTTATTTGTTCGATGATTTATCCTTTTTTTCCTGTTTTCTCAGGGCTCAAGAGCAAGAAGCCCATTCAGACCAAGTTCAGGATGCCTTTGTTGAACTGGCAGGCCTTAAAACCAAACCAGGTGATGGGCACCGTCTTCAACGAACTGGATGACGAGCAGGTTTTAGGGGTAAGAATTTGAATATCATTATATTACAGATGTATTTTCTATATTTAACACTACTTTATCCTGAGCATCTCTGCCTCTCATTCTGTCAACATCAGGAGTTGAACATGGACATCTTTGAGGACATGTTTAAGACCAGGGCCCAGGGGCCTCCAGCAGATGTGTCCACTGTCAAGAAGAAGTCGGTCAAGAAGGCCCCCAGCAAGATATCCTTGATTGACCCCAACAAGGCAAAGAATCTGGCCATCACTTTACGCAAGGGGGGGATGAGCCCATCTGCTATCTGCACTGCCATAGAGACGTATGTGCTTCACTGTTCACATTTCTGAGCTATCCTCCTTTATCTCTGTCTCGTACACTCACTGTTGTGGCTTTCCTGCTCTTCTGTACAGGTATGACCAGCAGTCTTTGCCCATAGACTTCCTGGAGCTACTCGAGGCCTTCATACCATCAGATTACGAGATGAAGCTGCTGGTTAACTACGAGAAGGATGGCCGACCGCTGGAGGAGCTGACCAACGAGGACCAATTTATATTATGCTTTGGGAAGATTAAACGTCTGAAACAGCGAATAAACACTCTCACCTTCATAGGCAACTTCCCGGACACAGTCAAACGTATTCAGCCGGTCAGTTAGTCGAAGGTATTGTAAATTGGTTTTAAGTTCTGATGACAGATGTACTGATTTCGTTTTCATTCACAGCAACTGAACTCCATCATCGCCGCGTCCATGTCCATCAAGTCTTCAACCAAACTGAAAAAGATCTTGGAGGTAAGTACAAGAGAATACAACACTTTGATGTAGCTTCGAAATGTGTGATTTCGCATAGGTCATCTCATGTGTCCCCTTCAGATTGTTCTCGCCTTTGGAAACTACATGAACAGCAGTAAGAGGGGAGCAGCGTACGGTTTTCGGCTGCAGAGTCTGGACCTCGTAAGTAGCAATCACTTGTACTAGATACATATCTGTCCTCTTACTGTACCTGTAGTGCTGTTTATCTATCTTAATTGTTGTGGTGTGAGTTGCTGAGTTTTGGAGAGTACATCGTTTCATCTCAGCTGGTTTCAAATTCTGTGAAACTGACACAACGCAGCGCATAAATACACACTTCCTGCACTTGCACAGATATCATGATGTATCATTCGATGATTGTCTTGCAATTATTGCAGAATCTCTGTATCTGGATATTGTCGTCATTGTGGGCAACGTATCGTGAATCGTGTGACCCATAGTGTCCTCCTGCCAGGCTGAGCTGCCAGCTAGCCTCTCGTCCATGAGTAAATGCCCTGTGATACAGTTGGCGGGTGTAGTTGGCAGAAAGTAAATAGTTCCTGCATGAAACTGCCCTTTTTTGCCCCTTTGAGCACCACAAGCCGAGTGGCATCCATCCGATATCTCCAAAATTCTGCAGCTAACGCCAAAACAATCTAGATGGATACATAGCACTACCTGTAAGAGGAAAAAGGTGTATATTTGAGTCTTCCTTTTAAGAATCAAAACTTGAATCCATGGACCTCATGCTTCCTACCATTATAGCCTTACTTGGTGTTTGTTACATGTCCAACTGTTACATTACATTCAACAACATCTTTTGCTTCTCAGCTGTTGGAGACCAAGTCAACAGACCGCTCACAGACGCTGCTTCAATTCATCACCAACATCATCCAGGAAAAATACCCCGACTTGGCCAACTTCCACACTGACCTACACTTTGTGGACAAGGCAGCCCTCGGTGTGTTCACGCACACACATACACATCACACTCTTGTGATTTAAATTTGGAGTGATGCTTATCCCAGCTCTGTGTCTCTTCCAGTATCACTGGACGGCATTCTTCAGGACATCCGCTCATTAGAACGGGGGATGGAAATGACCAAGAAGGAGTTCATGGTGCAGGACGACAGCCCGGTGTTGAAGGAGTTTGTCAAAGTCAACAGTGAGCAGCTGGATGCTTTGATCAAAGACAGCAAGACAGCACAGGTTAGCCCACACAACACATCTACAAAACACCTTATTTCATGCTTTTAGATGTATATTTTATGTTGCTGTCTGACTCCCTCCAGGAGGCATACGGCTCTGTGGTGGAGTATTTCGGAGAGAACCCCAAAACCACGCAGCCTTCCATGTTTTTCCCGCTGTTTGGACGTTTCATAAAGGGCTACAAGGTGAGGACATGTGGCGGGTTTCTGATATTTAGCCATTACCATCGCTGCGTTGCATTTTAATCATTTTTTCCCTTGATTAAACACAGACTGCACTGCAAGAGCTTGAGCAGAAAAAGAAGATGGAGCGTGAGAGCAGTGAGGAAAAACAGCCATCTCCGAGCAAGGCTGGGTCACAAAAGGTAGCAAAAAAAAAAAAAAGAAAGTAGAGATTTTACAGGTTTTGTTTTTTAATGGCTTATCTACAGTCTTCTCAGAAATACTTGATACAGCATAAATCTATTTGTGTCTTTTTTCTAGGGGCCAATGATGCCTAAGATGCCCCAGATGGACCTGATAGCTGAGCTGAAGAAGAGGCAGAAGCCGCCGGTACGTGAGGGGAAGGACGGCGCCCTGGAGGACATCATCACAGGTACAGTAACAGGATACTTTACTCGAGTAGTCACTTTGTGATATTTTAAGCATGTGTGCATGTTTGATGTTTGCGCGCTGTTGAAATTCTTCGCTCTGCTTCAGATTTGAGGAACACACCGTTCAGGCGGGGAGACGGTCGACGGCCGGCACAGCGCCAGGAAACTTGAGCCACTGCTGGTCCAAGAAATTTTACAAATTTAACAGGAATCACACTCAAGCATACAGACAGAAGAGCAAGCTTTAACACGTTCTGTATATACAGTATATGAAAACATATGGCAGTGTGTATTTTTGGCAACATTTTAGTGTGAATTTGTTGTAAATAGAATTTAAGATTGAACTATTTGATGTTTTTTTAACAGTCCATGAATTTGATTCCAAATCTTGTTTAAAAACAATTTGATTATTTTTATGGCACCTCGTGACCTTTGTATGCTCTACGTTTAAAGTGTTGTTGCCTAAGTAACTAAAAAAAATCATGATTTTATTTGAAAATAAAGCTATTTTTTAACCATTGTTTCTGTATTTGTATTTCCTCCATGAAATGAGATCTTTCACCTGACACGTGATGCAAAACACATTTTCTGTTGCTGAAGACACGACTCATCTGTATGAGTGGGGGATATTATAAAAAGCAATCAAAAACTAATTTTACTTTTTAAATAAGATACAATTTCATGGGAATTAAACACAAGTTAACTTTGAATATAAAACTGTTAGTCATCAATCAAATGTATTTAATTCTAATTTAAATTTGTATTATTGTTGTATCATTTAAGTTTTCTATTTTCATTTAAAGCATAACTTCATCTGAAAATTAAAATCCAGTCATTATCTCCTCAGCCTCATGCTGATGGAAAGTCGAGTGACGTCTCGTTGTCCACAAAACATTTCTGGAGCTTCACAGTGACACAGCGTCGGAGCGTTCTCCTAAACAACTGAAGTAAACTGGGACTTAAAACGTACAAAAACCAACAGAAAAAAACAGAGAAGGGCTCCATACAGCTCATGTGGTGTAGTCCAAGTCTCCAGAAGCCAGGCGAGCCAACATTGTTTTAACAAGACCATATTTTCTGTACACCCTCGACGCACGGTTGAGCTTGTGCACCCACTTCAGACAAATAACTTCTTCTCAAATCAATTTGGGATCTCTGTGCTTCCGGAGACTTGGATCATGCCGAACAAGCTGTATGCAGCCATTTTCTGTTTATTTGGTTGTTTTTGTACATTTTGAAACAAGTCCCCATCTACTTCAGGTGTTTCGGAGTATGCTGAAAAGCTGTTTTTCTGTGAAGCTCCTGAAATGTTTTGTGGACCACCTTTCCGAGTAGTAAATGGCTTTTTAGGCACTTGGTTTTAGATCAGAGAGCTGCCTCTGAACTGTACATCTTTTGCCTTGTTTCTTCATCTCTAGTCGTGATAAATATATCTGAGATCTGATGAAAATGTTTACACTGTGTGAAATAATGTAGTAAATTTTACCGACCGACTACACACCAGTGACAGTGATCATGTTTTACTGAACGTGATAAACGCTAATGAGCACGAGCAAGCCTGCGTGAGCCCAGACTTGAGTGTATGACTGCCAGGTAGAGGAGGCTCTCTAATCCTAAACCAAACAGAAAGGTAAATATATTTGAATTTGTTGAATTGCAAAACAAGTCATTATAAAGCAAGATCAGACGTCGCCACTGTACAAGAGAGCTGCACTTTATTGGACACACAATCACAGCAAGTTATGTACAAAAGGAGGCAGGTTCAACTGCCTGCTGTCTTCTCACAGGAAAAACACACACATTTCTCACAGAATATCATGGCATCCACACTGATAAATTAGTTATCTCCAGTATCAGTAGGCTTTTAAATTTATATATCATTATATTATAGATCTATTTTCTGTTATTATTTTTGTTCTTATATCACACTACTCTACAAATGGGAGAATCACTCTGTGGAAAGAGTACACCATTCAGCGGTGACTTCTCTGGTTGGGCTGCGTTCAAGCACTCTGAATCCTTCTGGACATTCAACACTCTCTGTCAACTATCTTCATCTTCATCTTCATCGTCACATAACAACACAGTAAGACTGAACATGCCTGTGTCACAGATACCAAAATAACGTCTCATTTTTCATGTTAGTAAACCTTTTAAACACACTTCAGAACCGCTCGTCTTCTTTCTCTCTTTCTCATTTTTTTGAGAAAACATGTAGACAACATTTTTTTTCGACTGCACCGTGCGATTGCTTGAGACTATACATGCATTGTTTTGTATATACCTTTGTACCCATCGTCATAGTTTATTAATAAAACATCTTCTTTTGGACATAACAATTTTTCGAACTCGCTAGGAATGACTCGGCCTATTTACAAGTCAATTTTTGTTTTTCTACTTTTGATGCCAAGATTTTTGAACATCCACACATTCATGTAAAAACCTCATATACATACTACAGAATGTAGGTTCATTATAAAAAAAGAGAGAATGGCAAAGAAGGAGATAAAACATTAAATTCGTACGACTCCATGTAGTTCCCTTACTGCTCCATTGTGGTGGTTTTAACAACTTCTGTGGTTTAGCTTAACTGCTACTTAAAGCCACTCGGTGCAATAACTGGAAATGAAGAAAGCAACAAGATGAATTTCCACCAGCTGTAACGATTAAGAACCTGTTGTCTCTGAACGCTTTTACACCGAGCATCCACATTCACATTTCTACCACTCCTGTTCACATGCAAACATGACACAGAGCAAAATTAAAGCCATTTAACATACTTTTCTCAAAGCAGCAAGGCTCCATGTGAAGCCTTTGAGCCCATTTCACAGTAGTCACCACGATATCTGTGTTTCCGACCATCTCCGATTCACCAATACCAGCTGAAATGCAAATACGGGATGGGGTGAAACCAAAAAAATTGGACCACAGGTACAGAAAACAACCCCCTAAAACAAAATGAAAGATAGTAGCAAAATAAGCCCCCAAGCACAGGCACTGGTCCAGCCTCTGACACCTCAATAGTGACCCTTCACGTAAGGAGGCAAAGGTGCAGTCGAGCTGGACAAGCGTTTTCAGGGACAAGCTTTTCATAAATCAAAAATTACATAAAATCTAACTCAGTGTTCGTAAAGAAAAGCCTAGAATTTAAAAATGAACTTCAGTGTATATTACAGAGGCTAACTGTTATCTATACAGATATTTTTAAACAAATATAAAAATGTTCTGTGTATGAATAAATAATCTCAGTGTGAAATGTAATATCTCTGTCAATGAATTAATAAAAAAGAAAAAATCTGTACAAAATGGTCACTAATATATAAAACTGAAGAGATGATGACATTGTACAGTATATTATTTAATCTAGGCCTATATATATATCACACTTTTCTTCACAATTATAATATCATACACAAACATCTCACTTAGATATATTTATATATGTATATTTCTTCTATGTTTGAGTTCAAGTTTGCATGAGTTTTTCTGATTGCCAGGGGCATCCTCTATGAGTGTCTTGGACATGCCCTCTAAGCCTCCAGCCATGTTGAAATCACAGCCCGCTAACACTTGTCTCGGAGAAAAAAAAAAAAAAAAAAAATTCCAGAGAGCACTGTCACGCAATTCTGGGAGGTTTCATCTCAGACTTAACTTGGGGAAAGCAGCCAGGCGGGAATACTTCCTCCCCAACGCTCACCAGACGCAAATGCAGCAAATTTAACTCGCAGAGTTATGGATTTGAGTGTGGAACAGCATGAGTAAGTGAATTTCTTTCATTTGACTTCACTCAATATGAAACCCAAGGCTTGAACCTGGCTGGCAGAGCTACAGAGCACCCAGGGTGAGGCTTAATTCACTGCGCTGTGAGCTTTGCAGTTTTGCACATTGTTAGAGCTCGGGGAGTGTTTAGTCAAATGCCACCGCTGCAACCTGACACAGTTTGCATTTCAAGTGCTGTTTTCTTTTTTCCTGCAAAAAAATGGGAACAAGACAATTGTCACAGTCTCTTCTTTGGGTAAAAGTGTCGTTCTGTCGTTGCTGCTGATCTAATACTGTAACACAAGATCAACCGGGGGATTTCTGGCAATAACAAAGTCTTAGAGGCACTGGGAAAAAAATGGTAACAGGTCCTTGCAGAGGCTTTTCTCAAAGGCAAAGAGCGCTGCCTCGGTAAAAGAGTGCTAATTACATATTGCACACACTGTTACTGTTCATGAATTGAGGCCCATCACATTTTATCCTAAGATAACCTCCACACACCAAAGACAAAGCAAAGTGAGAGGGGCAGGGAAAGAACAGCCACTTAATGGCTCTCTGACTGTCAAACCCTTCCTCTCATCTCTTTGGGTCTTTTATATCACAAGCGCTCTCGATAGAGACAAGGCAAGTCAAAGCCGGCCTTATTAAAGTAGCCTTCAAACACACGTCCCCAAACTAATCCCCTCTCCTCAGGCTGTCCAACACTTTGACACCGGCCCCTTTGCACGTTTTAATCTCAACGCCACAAAAAAAAATCAGTTTCCACACAGTCATTCTCGTGAATGACTGGAGAAAAACTCACTTTTTCTCTGTGTGTCCGTTCGACCTCATCACCTCCCCAGCGGGCAGCCTTAAGGCAATAACACAGAACAGGGAGCTTCAAAATGGTTCCTTGTGCAGGGGTTACACTTAGGGAATCACTGACAGGCCTTTGATGTGCTTTAAATAATAACTTCAACTGCTGTCATTAAGGCACACCAAAGGCCTAACATTCATAAATGTTTCATGTTTCAACATGCAGGTAATAAAACCAAATGAGGCAACAGCAGAAGTGGCCTAGTATACCAAATAGGCCGGGTATTTCAGGAAACATTTGTAGCTTTGTGCTTATCATAGTTAACCAGATTCGCAAGGTCAGAATTAGAGGAAGGGTCATGTGTTTGAGAGGAAACTGTGCTTTCTTTATTCTCCTCTCAGGCCCTTGAAGAGTCAAGCTATATCTGAATCTTAAAGGGGCAGTTCACAACAAAATAAAAAAAGATATTTCTCCTCTTACCTGTAGTGCTACAGAATTCATTCATCTAGATTGTCTTGGTGTGGGTTGCTAAGTTTTGAGACATTGGCAAAGGAGATGTCTGCCTTCTCTTGAGTATAATTGAACCAGACGGCACTCAGCTTGCGGTGCTCAAAGCAGCAGAAAAATACATTTGAAAAACTCAAAAGCAATGACTCTTCCAAGAAATCATGACACGACTACTCAAGATAATCCACAGACCTTGCTGTGAGCAGTTTCATGTTTTCTTTCTACCGTATCACCACAAAGAAGGGAACGTGCATCTACTCATGGATGAGAGGTGTGTGCTTGTAAGCGCCTTCGAAAAAACAAAAATAAAAACTGACAGATTTTCGTGGTGCTGGTAGTCTGCTGGACAACTAGTGGGCCACAATGAATTTAGTGGTTAACCACACCAGAAATGAGTAAAGAATTATCTAGCTTATGTGATATTTCCTTACTGTATGTTCAGTGTTTGTCTGACGTTAACAGATTGTGTCTGTTTTTCTTGCAGATGTTTTGTAAAACAAACAGCCAGTGGCAGAGCTGATACTGTGGATCATGAGTTATAACTTCCCCAGTAAACACACCGACCTATTCGGCTGTCGCAGCTGCAGTGTCTCAGAAGCGAAGAGCTACAGCGAAGGATGAGTGGCCCGAGGGGAGCAGCAGCAGACCGGGAAGGAGGCAGAGGAGGTTGCTGTGTTTACTAAAGCTACAGTTTATAAACTGAAATATCAGAACTGAAAGAGAAACAGATACAACCAGACCTATACGAGTTAACAAAGGCAACCAATCAGTCCTTAAAAATGCTAAGCTAAGCTGTAAGGGTAGCTAGCTGAGTTAGCTAGCCTCTTGTCCATGAATAGATGCATGCTATCTCTAGAAGGATAAACAGCGCTACAGGTAAGGGGAAAATATGTATTTTTGATTTAGGAGTGAACTGTCCCTTTAATATGTGCTGATTCTTTATCTCAGTTGAAACAGTGTCATAGATGCTGAAATATGATCACTTTGCTGCAGGGAAAGATACATTTTGCTCCAGTTCAAAGAACGTATCGTTTCCTACATGACTTTCTAACTTTGAAAGCTGCTTCCCAGCAAATTAACTTTGAAGTTCAAAAGAAACAAGAGTCCCAAAAAGAAACTACTTGATCTGTCACTCTGTAGATCAGGTTCCTTAAAGGGTGAAATCGTGTTCTGGTCCGTGTGGCATATTTTTAACCAGAGTGCTCTTTATCAGCAGTGCAACAGATGTGACTTAAAGATGAATCATCGCACAAGAAACAAAAAAACTAGAAGAGTCTGTGCTTCTACAGTACAAACAGCTTGGCTTTCTGTGTGACAGAATGTGTGTGTTATTTATCACTGTGTGTGCTTGAGTCTTTGGGAAGGTTTGATGTCAGGTGCTAAAACGCCAGAGAGATGCTACAGCGGAAACATCCTGATTGTCATAATTAACTAGTCAGTACACATATACAGAAATTCAACATTTGTATACAATTCAACATTTTGCGTTTTTCCCTTCTGTTTGTGTAACTGTGCCTCCTGGTTCTATTTTATATAGAAGTGTGCTCCTCCCTACAATGTGCTTTTATGAACACACCGTAAATCGAAATGGACATATTTCTATAATCGCTTCTTTTTTTCGGCGCAAGGATTTCATTTTGTAGGGATGCTTATAAATATTCAAACCATGTGACATGAATTCAAAGCAGACTGTCAGACAGCGCAGGTCAAAGATCGGGGAATGGGGACGATCATGTAAACTCGTTACACAGTGTGTACAAACAGAGGGGAAAATATAGCACCAGTTCAGAGATTAAAACACAGGTGATGCAAGAAAATCCACAAATGGCCTTTTAACACAAAACAATTTGAAACCACAATCATCACCTCGATATACTCTTGATTTTTTCTTATTTCTGAGCAGCCTCACAGTCTGCCACGTTATGCAGATAAGTGAGAGCAACATTATCCTGAACAGACACAATTACTGGACTCACTTGGTGATTATTGCAGCTCCATTTTCTATGACAAAAGTCTAGAATTCATACCTACTCCACTACTGTATTGAGTGATGGTATAAATGAGACTGCTACTGTCAGTAAATCCATCCAGACCACATCAGCTTATAGCAGGTTGGAGGGGAGGCCCATTTGTGCGCTCTCTATCTTGCAAACTGGCAGTATGACTGTGTGGGAGGACTGGAGATGAACTATGGAAAAGAAAGATTAAAAGTAGGAAACTTGTCCAAGAAGAACATTGTGACTCATTTTACAGTACGGTAGTTCTTGCCATGGGAATATGAAGACTCTGCATACTGGGTTGAGGCCAAAAGACGACGAAGAAAAAGCCAAAAAGTCCTGAAAGAAAACGTAATTCTAGAAAAAAAAAAAATGCTGGAATTTTCTTTAATGTAGTCATTTTCTTTTTAATGTTCATGATGTGATGGTGCTTGAATTCTCCCATGAGCTCATCCTCCTCTTCATCAATGAGAGCTGCCAGGGGAGAGGTCCTTATTCACAGGCTCGCTGCCACCCTCCCTGCAGCTGTTGAGACTGGAGCTGTCAAGGCTACAAGCCCTGCTCTTGAGAACCGCAGAAGCAAGGGTGAGGGAACCGAAAGGGGTTGGAGAGGAGGGAGAAAGGGAGGGAGTTGGGGTGGTGGGTGAAGAGGAGGAGGACGAGGGGGTAGCAGGGGGAGTAGGGGAGGAGGACTGGCTGCTGGGCAGGGGCAAGGAGGAGGCTCGCTGCTCACGTAGAAGGCGGTGATGACGGAGGGTGGAGGAGAGGAGCAGGGCCTCAGCGTTCAGGCCGGAGGCGGAGAGGCTCGCCAGGAGGGCCTTCGCTTGGCTGGAGGAGGCTGTCAGGGAGGGCATTGCCCCCTCCTGGGGGTACTTTCTCAGGCCAGGGGCAAACGCTGCAGGAGAGGGCACTCGGCCTGAGAAAATACCGGTTTTGAGGAGGTATGGCTCAATACTGCCACTGGTGCTGTGGGTCCCCAAGGCCTTCAGGTAGAGCAGGGACACAGAAGACAGGAGGGGGGAGGGGAGGTTTTCAGGGATCAAAGAGGAAATCATGAAAAATTAAAGTCTTAAAATTGGCTGGGCACTGTCCCCTGCAGCACCTTCCCTTACCATTACAGTCAAACATGCCCGTGCATGCATGCTTGCACGCGCACACATTCTCGCTCACACACATCCACAAATGCACACAGATTGGGGTTCAGTGAAGAATTTGGAGAGAAGCTGATGACGTAACGTGGGGGCGGAAGGATGTGTGTAGCTCTCTAGTCGGGTGAAGAGGAGGAGGAGGAGGAAGCTGAAGAGGCTGGACACGGACAGGTCGCTCACTGCTGCAGGGTCACAGGTACAGTAGGTGGGCAGGCACAGGTTCACACAGGGTGACGGGGTGGGTGAGGTTGGCCGCAGGAACAAGTGTCAGAAGAAACGTGTAGTGGAGGGGTGGGGTTGAGGGACGGGAAACAGAACAAGAGACAAACACAGGAGATCGTTATTCAGGTTGATGTCAGCATGTGTGATGCAAGCCATGAGACAGGCTGCCATCTACACATGATGACCAAACCATTGATAAACACACCTTCTGTCATGGGGTGCAACACTAAGTGATACTGCAGATTACACTGGTGTTGACCACCTTTATTTTGACACGTTTTAATGATATTAAAACATGCAAAATATCCTGATGGACAGAAAGCATCACACGTGAAGTCCCTTCCTGTAATGCTGGAATGAGTCAGTAGATGGCACTGTTCCAACAGTAAGAGACGTGGGGGACACATTTACAACAGATATTTGTCTCTCTTTTGCAGGTGGAGCTAAACTGAATGCACCTCACAGAAACAGTTTGTAGAGAGATTAGAGAGTAGACAGCTGGTGACAGAGTGAGATAAGAGCCAGAATGTGTTTTAAAGAGCCAAACTTTACTAATACTATACCATATACTAACACTTTTTACACTTGAGGGAAGTTTTATTTACGTTTTTCATGAGAAGCAACAGGAGTGAAGTTTTTGTGGTGGATCTTAAAGTTCTTAAATGTGTTTATTCAGGGATTATGGGGATTAGTTCTGTTTGAAAGGAGAGCAGGTGTGCTAGTCTAGACTGCGCTGCTGGGAGGCTTTCACCTGCTCTGTTGCAGTTCCAGAGCCTGTGCTGCCAACCATCCCCAGAGAGCGGGGCTGTTCCTTCTGCTTCAGGAACTCCTCTCAAGCCTGGCCGACACATTTATTCTGGTCTGTGAGTGCGGAAGAGAAGCCGCCCTTCATCTCATCCACTCAGAGCTGCCTGCCAAACGCCAGCCTCCCAGGATGGGTCTTCACAGCACCCCACCTCGTGCCCGGCACCTTTAACTAGCCTGTTTTACCGCCAGAAGTAATAAGAGGCCAAATGGGAAATGGAAATAGGGTTTTGCGGCGTGAAAGTGATTCACATTGTCATGCCCTCCTTGATCTGTGCCAAAGCAAACGGGGAGAAATTGTGGCTTTGAACTGTCTGTTCTTATCCAGCACATTGATTTGAAGGATCCCCATGCCTGAAATGCTTTAATACCTCTGAGTGAAGCTGTAGTGAGCAGACAGCCAGAGCACAGCGGCGCAGAGCGCCATCAGAAAGGCTCTGTTAATTTTAACACCCGCAATTAACAAACACAGATACCATCAGAGCCAAAGCTGACAAAAAACCTGATGCTGTGAACATTAATGCTATTTTTATGCTCCAATAATCACGTTTATTTGGATTTGCAGCGGCGTGTCCAGGAAGGTGACCCTGAGTAGCCTGGAAATCTACTCTTTAAAACTTTAAACCTTTTTAAATCTGATCAAAATTTCAGCTTTTGCAACCGCAAAATCGAAAATTATGGTTAGCTGTTCATTCAGCCAGAATATTTTATCTTGCTGAAAATAAAAAACTGGGAATTGGCAATACTTAACGCAGGACACACATGAAACCAAAAAGTGGTGCCAGTGCATCTTGTTTTAGCTGATTGCAGATGGTACCCAGTGAAGTCTTAAAATCTTTAGCTGTCCATCCAGCTGGCTTTCATAACATGTTAATATGCACCAGCTGCCATTCATCTGAACCGGTGGGAAATGTCATCATCATTGTGTGGATAATGCCATGGATGCTAGAGGTATTTATATATTTAGATTTATTCATATACTAGATGGGTTTGGAGGAGGTAGTAGACAGCTGAGAGACTCTAAAGTGGTGCGCGCCCTGTTCAAAACACCCTAGAAATGTCAATTATCATTTGGCCAGAAGAAACAAAAGAGAAAACACCAACGGGAACTGGAGGGAGGGTAAAAGTTTGGGGTCACGTTTAGGGAATTATGTCCAGGAAAGGTTTAAGAGAAGAGAAGCCTTTACCTTCATCTGTGAGCCGAGAAGAAGAGAGGTCACCCAAGGTGGGCACGTCTGATAGTCAGAACAACAGTATCAGTCAAAAGTGTGTGTTTGAGGGTGAACTGTGAACTGCAGTGGCTCAAAAGTGAATTACTTTTAGATAACAGCTCAATATTAAGACATAAAATGTGGATTGAAAAAAGACTTTTTAGTAGCAGCTCATATTTTATTCTTTAGTGGCAGTAATTGGGATTTATCTTCACAAAGATCACGAGCACTAAAGGGTTAAAAATCACAACTGATGAAGAGAAAATAAAGTTGGCAAAAGTTCTTAATCAGCTCTTAAAAGCTGTATGCAAGTGAGTCATCCACCTTGATAATTTGATGAGATGAGCTGCGGATAATCAGCGTGTTTTTGCAGTGTAGTCCATGCTCAGCTGTTTCATCATATTGAATTTTAAAATGATTCAGCAGACAGTTTTTTGCTTCATCCATCTGTAATGAATTGTCAGGATTCGTGCTGTTTTCATGATTTGACTTTAAAGACTTCGGGAATCTGACCAAGAAGGAGCGATTTCAAATGTAACAGCTTGTGGAAACCAATGAAACAGTGCTAGATTCTCAGCATCGTGATTCATTAAGGTTTGAGCAGGGTGCTAAAATATTTGTGTTGGTTTTTTTCCCACCAAGCTCGTGCTGCAGTACATGGCACTGCGTGGTTAACAGTTTGGACTTCGAGTTTGTGGATCCCCAAAGTGTTCAATCGTAAATAAATAAAAAAGACATAATAATTAATCACATGAATAAATCGCACCAAATATATAATTGAAGAAACGATCAAAACTCGACTCATTATTATGTGATGTTATTTCATCATTCATTATCATAATATCAGAATGTTATTGTACATCATTTTTATTTCATTTTATTTTCCTCTCAAAGTGCAACCTTTCAAAAGTCTGTCTTTATTTTATAATGTCGTTTTTTTTCCAAAGATGATTTATAATACAAGTCAATTACTTTATACTCTCAGTACTTCTTCAGGCCAATATCACATAAGCACAACAACTACTACCAGATCTACTGTTAGCTTACGTTAACTAGAGCAAAAGATGATGTTAAAGCTATGTTATTTAAGCCAACTAGAAGCTGCTGCTGTGAAGAAATGTGGCTGAAATAACTATAAATTAATCAGGTAATTATGCTAGCTGCTGCTATCAATCAGGTTCAAAACCCCACTGAGTTATCCAACGAGGAAAACAGGTTGAGTGGATGTTAGTCTCTGTGTCTTTGCAAGATATTCATAATTAACTGGATAAGATAGTTATTTCACTTTTTATTTGTGTTTTACAAAATGTATTCATGTTTCATAATCTGAATTATTTATAATGCACCTTGTACTTCAAAATGCAACATAAAGGAGGCATTGGTGATAGTGTGATGTATTTTCTGAACTTACCCGACTGTTCTACTTGTTCCAACACTTGCCTTTACAAACTTAGCTTTATATATATTATATCCACATTACTGATGATTATTTATCCAAAATCTCATTGTGTTGATATTTTGTCAAAGTACCAATAGTCCTACAATATTGTTACAGTATCGATATCAAGGTTTTTGGTTAAGAATATTATTTAATCCAGTCCAGTCATAGCATTTCTGAAATGCTTTTTAGGCTCTATCGCATATTGCAATAAAGTCTATCAATACTACAATACTTGTGATTGAAACATCAACATTGAATTTTTGGGGGGATTTGACTCCCTGCAGAACAAAACAGACAAGCAAGTAGGGGGTTTGTTGCCTTCTTCTCATCTAATTCTGACACCTGCCACAGCTGACAGTTTATTCTCTTTGTTAAAGTCAGCCAGTTCTTTGTTTCTTTTTGTTATTAGTCATGCAGTTGTGCTGTGTTGCCACCCTAAACGGCTTGGCACCGACTTCCCACGCTGACAATTAGCTTTGACTGTCCACTGTCCCTCTGAGGATAGTGCTTTCACACATACAGCTTATTTTCACACTGACTGTTTTGAACACTTTGTGGACAAAGACAGCGTGCCATGTGTGAGTGTCATACTGAAATAATGGGATTAATTTTGCTTTCACTACACAAGTGTAGGAATCCACTCTGCCTTCAAATCACGGGGAAGGAGAGAGACTGACAAGAGCAGAGTGAAAAGGAAAAAGGGTGAGCGTACATAAATTGCAGAGTACAGAAAGCGGAAGAAGGAAGGAGACATAAAAAATCGGAAACATGAAAGACTTAATGGTGTGGAAATGAGAACTTTCCTCTTCATTCTGAATAATCAGTGATTGCCAGTGACTTAAGGGGTGATTATTACACGGCACCGCAGAGATTCCTCCCAATCTTCCTCGGTCTGAGGCGGCCAAAGTGCCATTACTCTCCCCATCTCTTCAATCTCTTCCTCTCTGCCTAACACATTCATTTGTCTGCAATCTTCAGGACTGAATTTGTGTCTGAATGCTCTGTCGAGTTTCTGCGAGGTATGGAGGTTTATTTTCACTTCACTGCTCCTGTTATTTTTCAAATTACATTGACATTAAGCTTTTTTTCTCCCTCCTGCGCACTGGCATGGTGCAAAAAAATCTTCTCTTGGCTCTACTGGACTGACATGCTTCAACAGTTTAATTTCCTCACCTCCAGAGGCCATTGAGCATCCTTATGTGCAGGCCTTTACCTGATAACGCTAAAATGCCGGCAAATTAAAACCAAAAAAAAAAAGACTCAGCTGGGGAAAATGTGTGACAACAAATGTATGGATAGAGGCGCCAGGAGGAAGTTTGCAAGTTTTCTGAAATTAAACTTTAAGTTTTTAATTCCCGTTAGACTTAAATATAAAAGGCTACAGACTTCAACAATATATTGTGTTCCCAAGCTCATTTGTCATCTAATTTGTTTATGGATAAAGATACTGCTACGCAAAGGTGTTTTTCCACATTTTAATGGGTTTATAACCTATAATTAGAGATAGCTTAAGACTCAGACACAAAAACACAGTTTATGTAATTGAGGCACTAATCCTCCACTCCTGTAACCTGTGCGACACACATCACTCTGTGGGACAAAAGGCCTGCGGAGGATTCCTTTGATCTATTTCAACAAACCCATGGAAATGAGACTGTCACAATAAAGCGCCGTCAAACAATTCATGATCATTAGCAACTGAAACTGTTTTTAAATTCAGATAATTGTGGCCACTGAATAAGCCCATATATTATAAAATGACACCCTGTGTGAAATGTAAGCTGAGGAGTGGAGCACGATGGGGATGTGCAGAGGTTCTGTGGGGCAAAAGAGGACTGAGTGGAGGTGAAGAGTGATGGTGAGTTATGCTTGATCTGGTGTGTAAAACACAGAGGGGCTGCATGGCTATTCTGCAGACTGTCAGCTCGCAGAGGTTCAGATGCTCTCTGAAGGCGTGTAAAGGTGCTACTACCTTTTAAAGGTCCAGTGTGTTGGATTTAAAGCCCACCTCTATACAGTTTTTCTTCCTTATATTCCTTATATTAAATGGTGGACGTTCTCTCTCAAATAGAGAATTGGGTTATGGTTAATAGTGGACCTTTAACACATTTCTATATGAAGAGAAAAAGTAAAAACTCTTTCACATCGAAGAAAGAATTTTCTATCCAATCTTTCTTGATTTATAGCCGGCACAGATCATTGCCTCTTTGCCCCAGATTCAGAGGGCATAATAAAATGCAATGTCTTTTTTTTTTTTTTTAATAATTGCCATCTTCACTTTTATGATTTTTTTTTTTTTACCCGTTTGTTAAATAAGTAAGAATGGTTATGGCCTTGGGTGCCATCTGCAACAAAGGAAACCAATACTGAGAGTGTCTGGAAAGTACCGTACAGTCCCATCTGCACAGGCGCTGCAAGATCAAGCGAGCATTGGCCCCGAGAGGGCTAAATATAAATACGATACCTGCTGCTGGCCCTGGGTCTTCAGGAAGTCATCTCTTTTGCCACTCTTAGTCTTGTCTGTGCTGTTCTGCTGCAGGTGCTTCAGTTTGGAGGCAGCTGATGACTGGAGAACCTTGCCAAGGCAGGTATGTCCTCCCTGAGAGGAGAGGAGAGAGGAGGGAGGAGAGAGGAGAGAGGAGAGGAGTGAATCAGACCATGTTCACACAGTACATGATCACACATTTAATTTCTCCTCTTCAGTGCCCTTAGTTTATGCCTCTGACACACATCAACTCAGAGTGCAGAGTTATAGCTTGTCTGTCTCCCGAGACCAATGAGGTTTTTAAGATCAGAGCTTGTAGCTGATAAAACTGAACAATACACTTCAAAGACTTTCACCGTCGATCAGCAGAAAATGACAAAGACGGGAATATAGAAACTCAGCATCAAAACTGACGTTGCGTAGCCCAGCCTCACCGCAGGATCCGTGAGGCAGTGCGCTTAATGATCTTTCCTGCTGAGTTACTCTGTCAACTGTCTCTAATATGCACAAAAACAAATAGATATTCAGTCGGGTTTCAATCCAGCTGTGCTTCTTGTGCACACAGAGACATTAGCTGAAAAGAAAACTGATAAAAGATTAAAGGCAGTCGCATCCGCATCCAAGGCAAAGACACCTGGAAACTCCTCTTCCGTTTATCCTTTCTTCTCTTGATGTGAAGCTGAACGTAGACATAAAATATACAGTACATTTAATGCATGATGGATACATCATGCATGTGCTAATTAAGAACTGAACTGTAATGGGGTTTGAAGGCATACCACTTGTCAGTGTAAATTAGGTGAGTATAAGAGCAAACATTGGACAAGAGTAGGAAGAGGGGTCATGTTGAAATGATGAACGTGGTTGAAGTTGGAGTGATGAAATAATGTGTGAAGACTCTGTAATCCTCAGTCATGCCCATGGGAATACTCCCTGGCTCTACATCAGAGGGCTGAAACTCACCATGACAGTGTGACTGTCAAGTATTGCAGTCCTGCCCTGAGTGGGAGCCTACATTCAGAGCAACAGGGAATACTACGCAACCTGTCAAGACCCCTCACTGGAGTGGCAGCTGACACGGGAACTCAATAAGGCTTTTGATTAAAACTAATCTTTCATTGTGTTACGGTCAACTAGAGGTGAGTCGAAAGTGGGCTTCTCGCAATATCTGGTAATAGAGTTCAACACGTGGTCATCGGGTATTATCAAGAAGTGTATTAGAAGTGATTTTGGGCTTTGGTATAGATACATTTATGTTCTCATACAGGTTTTAAGGAAGACTGATAAAGAAGTTGATAGTTTTTATGTCTTAATGTGTTCTGAAAGGACAAATTCACCAAGTAACTCCTGATTTATCCAGAGTGTGTACAATATACGAGAGTCAATTTCAAGACAGAACAGACAGGAAGACACTCTTTTCACAGCTGACAATTATAGATGAGAAACAGCCAAAGGAAATTAGATATAACTGTATGATCTATGTGTTTACTTAACAAAAAGTGAAATTGGCAAACAACTCTGGGCTCAGCAGGACAGCAGCTCCAGCACTAATCACAGAACAGACAAGTACGGAGGAAGTCTGTTGTCTGTCCCCTTTTGCATATTTTCAATTTCAAAAACAATCAGATGCTGATTTAGTCAGGGAGCAGACATCAGAAGCTTGAAAGCGAAGTTCCAACAGTCACGCAGAGAGAAGCAGTGAGGAAAGGAAATAGAGCATGCTGTGTCAGAGCAGGATTCTGCACAGCAGGTGTAAGAAATGAACCTGGGTCGATGCTGGGCTCAAAGAGGATGGCTTAGGTGGGACTGGAGGTTTCACGGTCTCCGAGGTCGGGCTGCCTGTCGTCTGCACAGGAGTGCTTTTGTTGCATGTCTCAGTGTAGAGCTGCTCTGCAGTTGGATGGCCACTGATCTCTATCAAGGTGTTCTCCAGCTCACGTATTGTCTCCTCCAAGCTGTCCAGCCTCCTGTAGGTGCTGTGCCGGATATCATCTCTCATTTTCGCTGACCCACTGGGTGTTGTAGTAGTGTTTACTGAATGCTGCTGTACCCCAGGAATCATCTTGATTTCAGTGTTGTGCTGAAGTGTCAGCACCCTGTCGCCTGTCTCTATCCCTCTCCTCAGAGCCTCCACCAGAGAGCTCTGCTGGCCTGAGGGGAGGGAGGATTTTATTCTGGGTTTGGGCACCGGCTTCGATGACTCCAAAAGGGAATGCAGCCGCCTGTAGACCTGATTGACGGTTTCTTCCTCTATGAAGAGCACCAGGAGAGGCCGGTCCCTCAGCTGGACTTCAGAGACTTCTTTAGTCTGCGGTGAGACAGTCAGTGTGTGCAGAGCTTCTCCTGTAATCCTGCTGATCTCCTGGGCCTCCAGAGGAGACATCACCCTCACCTCCAGCTCTGTCAACAGCAGGGCAACTTCCTCTTTAAAACAACACTGCTCTCGCTCTAGCTGAGGAGATCTTCCAAATGATTCCAGTTGTTTTGAAATTTGAGTCTGGTAGAGGGTGTAATGACCAGTCCAGTCTCGTGATGGACTCTCATTTGTTAAATCTCTGACAGGATCCTCTGAGGCAGTGGGCGAAGCTGGAAGACACTCTGTCAACACGATGTGGGGGACAGGAGACAAGTTCCTTCCCTATAAATGAGGAAAGCACTTGAGGTTTAAAATTTAACACAATGAAGTGGTCTTAGCTTTAGCACAATCCAAAAACTTCCGGGTGAGAACACTGCATAATCAGACAACCAACCATATGACTGAAAAAAGAAAGAAAACAGTGAACGATTTTATCTTCTTGTATGTAAGTCTAGATAACTCACTCTTGACAAAAGTATCAGTATGTAAACACTGTGGGCTCCTTACTGTTGCCTCTGATGTGTTTCCCCTGGGGTCTGTCATATGCAGCTCTCTCTCAAGTCTAGAGCAGTCCACAGAGGCACAGCTGAACAGCTATTTTTACTGCTGGTCACTCATTCTAACTGACGCTTACATGCAGAAAAACACCACCACATCAACTTTAACGCCACAGCAGAAAACACATAGATTCTGAATATTTGAAACCTTTTCTATACTCATTTTCAGTATAGATACACCAGAACCAGCTGCACTTTTTGCTCTCTGTTCTCTCCGGCTGCAAGTTGACACACATTATTTCAAAAGGCTTGATTGAAAGAGAAAAAAATCTTCATTCTGCATATTCATGATTGATGTGTCTGTGGTTAATTAATTGGTGAGGAATATTATCTGCTGAAGGGAGAGTTTGTTTAAATGTCAGCTTGAAGAGATAGAAGGAGGGCATGAGTGGATGTGACTGCAGGTCGAGCTGTAACTGGTGCCTCCTGTGTGTGGTAGAGGGTTATAGATAGGGAAGAAGAAAAGAGACAGAGGCTAAACAGGGCACCAATCCACAGCACTCAGAGTGTTACCTCTGTACCTGAGGCCTCAGAGGGCCACAGGCTCAGTCTGCAGGGGGGGACACTTTTCCTGCTGCAAGGACTAACAGGCAAGGGAAGGGGAGAGGGCAGAGCGAGCCTGAGCGGGGCTCTCTCAAACAGCTGCGGAGGGAAAAAAGGAGATTAAAAAGCTGTCAAAAATTGCTAGATAGAATCACAACAATCCAAGTCAGTTATTGTTGACTTCTTGTTCCATCAAATTTCAGGCAGGCCATCTCAAACACAGTCCAAGCAGCCATCAGGGTCCATCTGTCTGGCTGTGATCTGTGAGCCCTGGGTGATGATGTGTGTGACTGAGCAGTATGTGATCTTTGGGCTCTCCCGGTGCCAGGGGCAGGACGACATATGGCACCTGCTGCTTGAACATGTGGTAATGATGGTGAGCATGTCTGCTTGTAAGAATGTGTGAGCGCAAAAGCCAGAAGCAGATTGTAACATAAATGATAAAAAGAGTCATTGAACAACAGCCCACTGAGGATAAAATCAACATAATGCACAACCCATGTTTTAGTTTACCTCCAGCTCAGCAGCAATTTTATCCTCCTCTCTTTCCTCCTTGTCCCCAGAGGCGAGTGTGGGGGGCGTAGATGCAGGACGAGGGTTTTCAGACACAGCCCTCCTCAGTTTCACGTGAGGCTTCTGGGCTTCAGTCTCTTCAGATTCAGACTTCTACAATCAGAAAACACAAAAGGGTTTTCTCGTATCTGACACCAGTATTGACCATGTTTTGATCAGACCACAATATTCCTTAGGTGTACAAAACAACAGATTACCTTCTCTTTATTAGGACGGACTAACCTTTATACTTTTTCCAGGAATGAGGGGCTCTCCGCTGCGGCTGGTCATACCTGGAGAAGACGGGAAACTACGTCTAGGTGGCGGAGGAGGAGGAGACTTGGAGGGTTTCTCTGTGCGATACCGCGGTACTGTCAGCTCATCTGGAAAAAAAAAGAAATTCAGGCAACCTGGGAAAGGAGTTACACTTGCATAATACGTCCACAGTGATTTTAGAACAAGCTATGATGCATCTGAAGGCATTATGTGGAGTACTATGTGAGTTCTTTTATAAGAGGTCAAGTCGTGACCGAAGATAGTTCAGGAGACTTTATCAGAGGATTTATTGAGGCTTGATCCAGGAGAACACTGTATACTGCCAGACCAATTCTGAAAGCCACTTCCTGAACGGTGAGTGCCCTTATCAGACTTATGAGACTTACTAGTGTCCAAATAAGGTCACTCTTCTGTCTTCGACAATGTCTACAGTATCTTATGTTATTGTTAAGAAAGGGGCAGGTAATGGAAGTTTTCTTCTTCCTGCTCCTGTTTTGTTCATCGATTGTGTAACAGTGTAATTTGTTTCTGGACAGTTGTTTGGAAATCGACCAACAGGGTTCCTACATCTTTTCTTGAGTCAAATTCAAGCACTCTTCAAGCATTTTCAAGTGGCATTTTACAGCTTTCTAGCACCTTGCAGATGTGGTAATTACATAGTAAGATATAGTACACACACTCACAATCATTATTTCACTCAATCATTTAAAATCATATGTGTTTCTGCTATAAACAACCAAAATGATGTGTCCTGATAGCATTCTGCTATGATGACACATTAAAGGAAAACAAAAACGTTTCATACACTTGTCGGTAAGTAGATATGTACATATGGTTAGGATTCTAATGGGTATTGGAATCTAAACAAGAAACTATACTTACTTAAGTTATCCTAAGTCATGTTGTGTGATCCTTAGGTCGTAATTCAATCATATAGAAGGCAACCTGTCTGTGCGTAAGAGTCTGGAAGAAGGTATATCATATCTAATGGCCTTGATTGCTCTGGAGACAGAGGTGGTGCTATACAGACCACTGGCCTAACCAGTCATCCTTAGGAAACATGAGTTGAACTCCAAAACAGACTGTGACATTTTACCTCTACCCTAAATAAGGAAAATCCTCTAATATGGAAAACCTCTGATTTATTGCATTGCAGCTTCTTAAAATTCAAACTGTATCTTCAGTTTTTCAAGTTTTGTCTCAGTTTAGGGAACATTTTCGTCAGAAAATCAGATGACCTCCAGGGCAAGTATTTTAAAACTAAATGGATTAGTTTAAAAATGCATGGTTACCCTGAAAACAAAACTGTTTTTCTAAGCCCTTTAAGGAGTCGAGCCTTTGACAATGATGCACGAAAATGATGCAGAATGACGCACTCAACTTTCCATCTTACCAGAGCCACGCCTGGATCCTCCCTCTTTTCCAGAAAGCTTGTGCTGGGGCTTGTTAACGCGGTGCTCTTGGGTTGCTGCCCCCATCTGGGGGTTCTGGGAGGAAGGTGTGTTGGAGGAGGGCTTAATCTGCTTGGCAGCAAAGTCCAGATCTGGAATAGCCTTCATTAACTCAGCCTGGGTCTCCTCCAGCAACCGGTTGATGTCCTGGGCGCTGTACTGTGTCAAACTGGCTCGCTTCTCCTCCCAGTCCCGCTCTGCTGCCTGTGAAGTGAAGAGATGGATCTAAACACTGTAACTCACAGCCAATGTAGTGTTGCAGCGCTGGTGTAGCTATGTTGTGATATGATTTGCGGGCAGTGTAAACAGAGAAGGAAAAAGGTTAAAAACAGCAGACATAATTCCTACCAGTCGGACTTCCACAGACAAAGCTTTGTCAGCAGCAGAACGGCGTTCCAGCTCCTCCAAGGCTTTGCCCTTGTGGGGGACAGGAGGATGATTGTCCTTGTGAAGGCCAGACGGATTCCCATGGCCACGGCTGAGACTGGAGTGGGGGCTCCAGTTGGACAGGCTGTTGCCTCCCCCAAGGTCATTTATGGTGAGTGGTGGGCTGGTGGGGATGTCAAAGTCTGAAAACTTTCTCAAGTCGTCGTTGTGCTTTGACGAAGGATTGGAGAAGTCCTCCTGCTTCTTCCACACCCCCTCATTCGCTTGTCTGGGAAGACATGGAAGATGAATTCATTAATCAACTCTTTGAAATGGAACACAAACTAAAACATGAATTATCCATGACTTGAAGGGAAAACAACTGTTGCTGTATGCCAAATACATCCAAAAAGCTCAAAACACTGTGAAGGGCACAAACTTCTGTCAATACTGAATAATTCTCCAACTCCCTTTTACCCATAAAGATGAGAAAAAAATAAATTTGATGAGCTCTTTTGAACACTGAGGTTAATTAAATCAGAAAGTAAGGTGCTTTCTGGACGCAAGACTGATTGTGAGATAGACGACAGAACGCTGAAGGGCACATTTTAAAAGTCCACACTCAACATAAAATTAAAAAGTCTCTATTCGTGTGATTGAAAAGAGCCCTCATCAGGAAGTCATAATGCCAAGTGGCCACATTAATACCGGCTGCTTGAATGCTCCTTTCAGGACCTTTTGTTCCGACATACATTATGATTTTAAATCATCTCTGGGTCTCTCACGGTCAATGGTTTTAAGAGCTTCGGCTTCAAACAATAAATGTTTTATGGCGGAAATCTCTGATCTGAATCAACAACATCTAATCAATTTTCCTTGGACGGAGGACTGTCTGTCCACCACGTTTTATGAAAATCTATAAAGTTCTGCTGACACACAAACAAAGAGGGGTGAAAACATAATCTCATTGGCAGAGGTACAAATGGAAAAGCCTTACGTGGATTGATTACAAAGGGGAAAGGTTTCATGTCAGTTAATGTTGGTCATATTTCACTGCAAGTGTCACTATGTAAGAATTTATCAGATAAAAGCATTTCCATCAGTCCTTACAGCATTACTTGAAAACTTTTCAATCACCGAGGACATTTTATAAGAATTGTCACAATGTGTCTTTCAATAACTGGCATATATAGCATAAAGGTTCGCTCTCAAGGCTCATTTATGCTCAGATACGAATAAGGACGAAGCCCTCAGTCAGAGCAGATTCATACTTGCGCATGGTGGCGAGGGTGTCGGTTATAGTCTTGCAGCGTTTCAACAGGGCATCGAGCCTGTGTGGCTCCTCTTTCAGGAATTTGACAGCCTCCACCTCCACCCTGAGCACCACCCGCATCTTACTCTGCAGGCCTGGGAACTGATCTGCAGGAGAGAGTAGAAGAGAGACACAGGAAGTCAGCTACGCTCCCCCCAAACAAATTGATTCTTCTCGTCAAAGCCATTTGTTGTAATCAAACAAAACATTTTGGACTACTTTAAATGGTCAGGCAGTTCATTAAGACAATGAACAATCTGAGCAATCTGAGACTGATTAAATGTTTGACAGACTAGCTGTGGGTGACTAAAAGATAATCATTGCCTTGGTGAGTAATTAGTGCATTATAAACTGTCTGCCAGAGTAAAAGACTGCATTTTCTGTTTTGTGCACAGAATGTGAAATGTGCCAGCGTGACTCACTTTTCAGCTCTGTGAGTGTTTCTCCCAGCTTTCTCAGAACCGTGGCCTTCTCCTCGAGCTCCTGCACTGTCACCAGCTTGTGGTTGACAGACGACTCCTTCTGGATCTCTTCCACCGATTTCTCCAGGTCACTGAGATGGAACAGACAGAAGGCTGAACACCCAGGATTCCTCAGCTACACTTAAATTTTTACTGAATATTTATCTCAGAATTACGCCGTTTGAGTTTTGTTACAACTTCTGCCAATAAACTGTCTCTAAATCAACTGGCAGAGTTCTGGACAGCTGAACTGGAGGAGGATGGATTTACAAGTTTCAGGCAACAACTGAGGGAAAAAGTGGATCAGAGAATCTATACAAATGAATTTTGTTCAGCTAATATTGAATGTCTCTGCTCTGGTCTGACCTGTGCCACATAAATCTGCCTTAACTTACATAATGAATCAAAGTCCCATGTATAATAAACCAAAATTAATTGGCCATTAGCCCGGCTAAGCAACAGATATCGATTAGTAGAGATCATCTAACAGTTCAACCAATTAGTCTGCAATCAAAATGCCACTCCCAGTGATTCAGTAACTCTTCTGCCGCTCAAAGAAAGGATCATTACCACAGCGAACATTTCCACATATGAGACAGAAGCAAGTTATCTGATTATTAAATCTCAAGGTAGCTCTCAGCTCTGGTTTTGTCATCACTTCAATTAGCTGCTGGACTGTCTCATACCTCAGATCTTAATAAGCATCTTGCTCTATGCCTGGCTTAATTACAGTTACAGTTTCATCCTATCACTGTCTCGCTGTGAGTCTTCTAATTATAAAACCGATATGAACTTTGTCATGTTGGAAGCAATTATAAAATATGTGATAAAAGCTCATTTTGAACCGGATACTTGTCAACTTGTATATCTAATACACCGACTAGAAACCACTCATATTGGTACAAATTACACAATTAATCAAAATATATGAAATCGCAACAATGCCAGGTGGAATGTCCGAATTACAGAAGCTGCATTTTATTATAAGATAATATGTGTGACAAAACAGCTTTATAATGATGCATCATAGAGCTGCAGAGACGCCCTGGCCTACAAATCGTGTTCTCAAGATGTAAGGAAAACAAGTTTGTGTGGTACAGACCCCAACAAATGTCATATCATCCTTATTTTTATAGATTTCTTCAGTATAAGTGAAAACTGCGATCCAAGAAATGATCATTCCAACTGACTGTGATTCATTTTTTGACATATGGTGCAGCCCTAGTACAAATGCATATATTTTTCTTTTGATTAAAGGGGCTCTGTGGAGCTTCTGTCATGTGCTGGAAGCCGGTCGTTAGTTTTTGTTAGCCAGCTCCATTTCATATTCTGCTCATTTTCAGGTTCATAATTATATTTTGCTCAAAAAACAGTTTTCTCATACAGCAGAGTGCTGCAGCACTGTATTCCCCTCTGTCTGAAACTCTGTTTTAGTTCCTGTCTCTTTAAGGCTGCCCCTCCCAAATACCCAGTCTGCTCTGATTGGTCAGCTCACACAAACCTGAGCCAGCACCGCTAACAACAACAGAGCAGCTGTGCTAAAAAGAAGTGTGATGTCAAAAAGTCACTGAATTAAGGGGAGGACTACTGATGTACAAGAACCTCTATAAAACAATGAAGGAAAGGGAGAAAAAAATACAAAATTAGCATAATAGGTCTCCTTTAAACAAATCGTCCACAGACTTGTATAGGAAACCAAGAGTGACGGGGAAGGTCTTTCACGTCAGCTCACATAGAGCCAATTAAACGGGATTAATACATGTAGATTGTTACCTAGAGCCCTTTTAATAATGTTTGGACTACTATTGATTAAAAAACAAAAGGGGGAATTCAACAGCCGTGTACTACTTTTCTACAATCACAGTCTGACATCATTGCTGAACAATGTAACTAACTGGAGCTGCTGGATGATGAGCTCCTCCTCGTTGAGGTACTTGAGTCTCTCCTCCTCCACCAAGAGGCGCTGTCTCTGCAGAGGATCCTCCTGCTTCCTCAGGGCGTCGGCCACGCGCACATTCAGCTCCGCTTCTGTCCGCTTCAACAGAGTTCGCACTGAATCCTGGTTCTCCAGCTGCACACAAACACACACACACAGACACACATTCAAACACAATGATACAGATAACGTGTTTTGCTCTTACTTTAGCAGGGCCTGGTGCACATTTCGCAAGTATTTGGAAATCATTGTTAACCTGCTAGCCTCATAAGAATAGCTTGTTAAAGTTGTGAAATCTGCTACCATCGCAACAGAACAACAGGCCAACAACGGGGAGAAGAGCAGCCGAATTTCCAAAACAGACCTCAGTGATTGACAGTTACTGCACATTTTGTTTTCCTGTCCTTGAGAGGTCAGACGGTACGACCATCTCTTGTTAAGCCAGAAGATCACGTTGCTCTGTCCTTGACTGCTTCTGTGTTTTGCACTCATTGCTTGTTAAATTTTTGCGCTGGTGGTTCCCTCAGTGGTGTGTGTGCGGCACGTGTACGCAATATTTCCTCAAACACAGAGAGATGCCCTGAGGAGAACGAAGGATGCCCATGACAGAAGCACTGAGTGTGAACTCGGCTCCCTCTCAGTGTTATGCATGGAATATTTTACAGGACTGCTGCATGTAATACAACTCCCTGAGATGAAAGCACCTGGTAAGCAAGAAAAATTAATAATTAAGCAGCCTTATGTTCCAGATCTTCCAGGAAGACAACAATATCACGAACATTTAAAATTACCAAGTATTCCTAATTATACTGCAGCAGGCAAACACAGTGAATATGATAACATATTCTAAAAATATTAATATATCCAGAAAAAACACATTTTTAGATTTTTTTTTATCTTGCAGCTCTGCGCTTCCTTTCTCCCAGTTGCCTGTCTCTCCTGCACGCTCGCTCTGTATTATTCATGAGCCACATGTAAAATTTAAGCCAGTGGCCATCGCCATGGGCAACAACATGGGTCCAGGTGCAGAGGTCACACTTGGGCACACATACAGGTAAACAGCAAACTCTCCTCTCTCACATGTTTGTCTCCTGTCTCACTGCTTTGCCAGCTCAAGAAGCCCTTGTGAATGCAGTCAGGGAGGAAATAAAAGCACTGCACGCCGATCATCTGTCACTCCCATTCCTCCTCCTTTCTCTTCCCCCCCTCTCCTCTGCCACTGAAAGCATTTAACTCAGCATCTCTTCCTGACTCCTCCTACAGTAACCATGGCATCGCTCACATCGGAGATAAATGGAATAAATTAGGTGCTCATCTCCACATTTCTGTTAACCCTTTTCATCTGATATGCATCATAAAATTCAGTATCTCGATAAAATACCAAGCAATGTGAACTGAGCTTTTTATCTTTCACACATTCAATTTCATTATGAATCCTCAAAAGATACAATGCCCTCAATGTGTCACACAGCACAGTAATACGGACGTGCAGGTGTTATTTACTGTAGGTACAGTATTGAAGTGAAGATCAAATAAACATCAAAGCCCCTGCGCTCCTACATACATGCGTGTTCACACACTGTACAGTGTAATGTACATCTCACAAACACTAGATAACGACTGCATGAAGACGATGTAAATATTTAAAAACATTGGAGATTAGTTTAGCCGTTTGCTGCAACTAACAACGAGTGGACCTCTGCACCAAAAGCAAAGCACATATAGAGCGCATAATGTGGTCTGTCTTCATTTGCATGTCAACAGTGAGAGAGGAGGAAACCTGAAAAGAATCACTCTCAGCACAGCATTCAGACTGATCAACATTATACTACATGATTCACTGAAAATGACTGGATTCATCTCAACCTGTTGGCACACTTACTTCAGATAATCCACTGAACATACTGTCAACACTTTTCATAGGGACTACCAGTGACTCACAGTTAATGTTCAGACTGTGGATTATACAGAGTAAATATTGTTGTGTCTGAAAGAACACCCCATTTGATTGGTGTGGAGGCAGAAATCTATGGAAAGCCTGTTCGTTCATGATTTGTCTACCTTTCCCTGCTGCTTGATGTTTTGTACTTCTTTCAACAAAGTTTTATATCAAAAGCTGGCAGTTATAGATGTTGTTGCAAACAGCTGTCTGCTCCATACGCCTGCACACGACTGTCAGGCGGCATTCTTTAAAATATGTAGTATTACTGCACATGTTACAGAGCTATTTTTGTGTTGATTTAAAATTACATTGTCATAATTTTCTAATTCATTAATCTTTAATCTTTTCTTCTGACCTATGAATTGGTGTCAAAGTAATGTGACTAATGTGATGATGATCAGCTGTGATAGAAGGAAGGGAGCAAACAAGTGTAGAAGGGGACGTCGGTACAGTCTTTGACCTCATGTTAGATTTAGAAGTGATAATAAATCAGGGAAATTATATTTATCTGTTATGTTCTCATATTGTGGAGGTTTTACTTATAACCGAGTGCCGCCTTTTTGATTTTATGAACCTGACTCTTCAATAAAGGGGGAAAAAAAGCTGTCTTTGCCTCTGCTGACACGAAGGATCATGTGATACAGCGGGATAAGAAGTGAAAATGTTAAATATTATGCAACTGATATGTAAATCTATATTTCCTTACATTTCACCAGCCTTCACACACAGATACACACACCAATGAATAAAACAGCAGTTGTCAGTAGGTGTCGTATTCTCTGCTAGCAGATGTGTGCAGGCTCAACCGCTGTCTGCTGTTTTCAGCAATGTTTATAAACCCCAGCTGATGACATAAAACTATGTTAAAACAGGTTCTTAACTGACAGGTTTCATAATTTATGGCAACCATTTTTATCTTATGTAGACAGACTAAAATGCTAAAAACATAGCATAAGAGTCTGGATTCGGTCTGTCCCCTGTTGGATTGTACAGGCTCCATTAAGCCTGGACTGAGCAATTGGATGGATGTTTTATAATTACATACTATATAGTTTTTTGTTGTTGTTGTTTTTAGTAAATTTTATTCCACATTGTCCAATGTCTGTGGTTAACTTTATTAATTTTGTTTACTTTAATCAGGAGTAATACTCTCTGACAGTGTTGTAAAAAGTACCCAAAACTCATACTTGAGTAAAAGTAGAGATACCGTGTTAAAATATTATTTTGGTAAAAGTGAATATTCTATATACCTGTGTCTTGCGTAGCTGCGAAAGCTGTTTGCGCAGGTCTGTGGCGTTTTGCTGCAGGCCGTTCAGGTGGAGCTGCATCTGCAAGCGGCTGACGCTGGTCACGGCATTAGATGGTGGCGGTGGCATCAGAGCTAGAGGTGCTGATGGTGTATGAGCTGCCAATCACAGAGCAGGACATGGGGGTCAGCAGGAGGTCATTGGGAAACAAATTGGTTAGTTTGCTGGGTTGTGCTCCGGCGAGATTTGCAGTCAGCCAGCATGACACACAGTACAAACAGTAACACATACACGCAGCATAAAGGCTCAAAGAAATGTACATATACAGAAAACCTGGGCACACACACTGGAACAAAAACAGTGTGTGAATGCAAAAAAGCGCCATATTCACAAAACTCTAAAAGCCCACTGGGAGAAACGTGAGCTCATGCTATTAGTAACCCATATAGGAATGCAATTAGTCTGTTCAGTAGTGACACACAGGGGAATAACCATGCTCTTATCTTAACACAGGGCTTTGTGAGTATGGCCATTGACTCCCCAGCTATCCTCACACACACTCTCATAGACATTTACAAAGGAGTGCCTCGTCTGTGACAAAACAACCTTCTGAAAATCCCCAAAGGAAAAGACCAAGCAGAAATTCAAAAAGTAGAGACAGAGACAGCACGAGGGGGGTCTGCTCTCCGGGAAACCAGCCAGGAAGAGAACGTGAGGATAGACATCGCCAGGCAGCTACCCAGCAACACCACACACCCATACAGAGAGCAGAGAGCCATGGGAAATGTCTGATAGGAGAAATAAAACGGGTGATAGAGAAGGAGAATGGCAACTACCTTTCTTCTTCAGCCGTCCAGCTGGAATATAGAAAGAGTGAGCCAGTTACCGAGAAATTAATGAGAGGGTGATAGAGAGAAAATGAGGGTTCATTTTTACAGAATGATGATCAGTTTTATTGACTACGGCAGAGAAAATGACTCAGGTGATGGCTTAGTCTCTTGGCAGTGTATCAAGTTGTGAGAAAGCCTCAAAGACAACAGTGTCCTTGCACTGGCCCTGTGAAGGTCTGGCCGCAGAAAAGGTTTGTTTATGCTAAATGGTGCTTAAAAATTATGGACAGGAGAAAAAAAGGAGAGGATGAAAGGAACAAAAGAAAAGCAGGAGGATAAAGGGTTTTATTCAGAAATGTTTCAGTATGTACAGGCTACATCTGTTGAAAAGTTATTGTACTAAAAAAAATCTATGCTGAAAAATCTAAGTTTTGTTAATTAAAGTAACAGCCACTCGGAAAAAATAAACCTTCCAAATATTTCAAAGCTGTCTGTCTTATAACCTTGCCAAGAAGGTTATGTTAATAGTCTTGCATATTTGTTTGTTTTTAACACCTTTCAACAGTTCCAGGCTGTTAATAGGTATATTTTTTTTTCCATTTTTGACAGTCTTCTTCACCAGGTTTTCTCCCCCTGCCTCCTGAAGAAAAACTGCTCCATACTGGACAAATTGATGAAATTAATACTTTTCTCATCTGACTGAGAAGGATTGTACCCAAGTGTCCTTCCTAGGCATAAAAGTAAAATGTAACCTGCCATATTAGCAGTGTTTGATTCATTGAATGAATGAAACTCCTCGACTTCAGTAGTTGGAGAAAGATGATGATAGTTCAAGACGAGCAGAAAAAGAGGGAGATGAATGAGGTAGAAATCTCAGATAATTCATCACTGTGTTCACACCTAACCCGCTTCTTTCTGTTAAAATAAACTTTGGTGTGTTTGCCTGTTGAGTTTAGAGACTACATGAAAATGGTCTAGGTCAACATCCGAGCTAACTGTAGTATGATTCGTTTGTGGTCTGAAAGCAAACGGACCAACAACAGGAAAGCACGATTTGAAGAGCTGAATAATAATTTAGTCCGTCTGCTGATTTTGAACTGTTCAGGCCTTGACACATGGGGGGGGCGGTCGATTTTTATGAGATTTCACGCCCCAAATAGAGGGATCAACCAATCATGTTGCGCTAAACCGAAGTCACGTCACATATCATGGCAATAGCAGACCTGTTGATTGTTTACGTATGTCATCACTCTCTCCCAGGACAGGCAGCTGAGATGAACCTGGTAAATGTAACACTGTGTATAATAAAGGATCCATAAGAAATGTAGGTCATACAGTATATATATGCAGTCATTTTGCAACCATGGCAACATGTATGCACATCAGCACATAGCCTGATCAAACAGACAATCAAAAGCTGTTAAAACTGCAGAATGTTGTGCTTGTGTCCTACTCTGTGTACTTTGTAAGTCCATTTAGTCCATTAAAAAGTGTGTGACATGGCCTCTTTTTCATCCTGTTTCAAAGGATTTGTCATTATTCACATCATGCGGTCGATGTCTGATGTAATAATACTAATAATGCTCAAAGTCAGTTATTCTTCAGTACCTTTGTGTGACACCAGAGAATATAAATGTACACATAAGAAGCATTAAAGTGCTGCATTAACTGCTGTCAGTCACCAGAATTTGATTCATCCCCGTGGGCCCTGATGATGTGCTGATGATGCAGGTTGACAGCTGTGAAACCGGTCCAATCAAGGAGTTACCTGTCAGTCAGTACAGTATCACCACATGTTTACAGCTCTCGGTTCGTTAGTTAAACAAGTCTTGTTAGTAACAAGAAGAGGAGTGAGTAATCATTTAGTAAACGGGTCAGAGTTACACTGCTGTACTCACTTCCGGTGGCGGAGCCGTCGCTGTTGGTTTCGGTCTTCTCGCTGGAAGAGAAAGGTAATGGCCGTGAGAACTCCGTCCCTTGGTCCGGAGGGCAGCCCGCCATCATGCAGAGACGCAGCAGGCCACATCTGCGGATCAACGGCCACAGGGCAAGGCAATTACAGTGCTAACGCCAACAGCACTACTGCTGGACACTATCAGACTGATTGCATTAACAAGTTATCTTCTTGTTAATGAGCCCCTATTGTGTTCATGAGGGTGACGTGATAACAACGTTCAATGTAAATGAGGATGCTATCTCACACATCTCAACGTATCAATGCATAAATCAATAGCACTGTGCCCCACAGCTGATGTTTACTGCTCTGTACTTGTGCTGTGCTCACACAAAATAATGTAGCACTTCACTGCTATGGAGCTGATAATGGCTCTGATAATAGCTGGCTGCTGCTGTTCCTGTCGATAATGCTGCCTATGTGTCTGAGCTGAGGCTGTATCAGTGATTTTTAGAGGGTTAATGGGGTATAATGGGGAGTCTTACGTGCTGTCACTGTCAGGTGCTCTGGTCAGCACACTCTGGACTAGACCAGTAAGGCTGGCTATCTGCTTCTCCATTGCCTCCATACGCTCCAGACGATGATCCCTGCAAAGTAAATAATAAGGCAGAAGTAGATTAACCCCTGGATTACATAAAGATTGACTAAAAACTGTTTTTTGCTGCATAAATATGCAACTAACAAAATGTGCAACAAAGCTCGAAAGAAGACTTTCTTTGCTTAATTAAATGTTTGTAATCAAGTAAGTCACAAGTGGAAATAATATCCATAAAAATCATATTAGTTCAGACATTTAAAATTCTGCTGATTTCCCTAATGAGGAATGTGTTTGATTTGGTCATGAAACATTAAATGCAAATCACTTTTTTCCCAACATAGCTCTGCCCACTTAAAACCCCCTGGGAACAAAATCGATAAAACTCAGATATAGAAACCTTTCATCAAAAATAACCAGTATTCTATGCAGATATTATTGTTATCATGCAGGACTCTATCGCTCAGAGGCTGAGTACAAAACTTTCTCAGGACCCTGTTTAAACAGTGCAACATTGCTTATAGAAATTCAACACAAACACTTACACTGACCTGCTGGCGTCAGGATCTTGTCCAGACATCGAAGAACCAAAACCAGGCGTGGCCCTGCCGCCCTCCCCGGGCCCGGCTGTCAGACACAGAGGCTCTGAACTGGAGCTGGGCCTCGACTTCGGGCTCTCAACAAACACAGAGGAGGATGCCGAGTCCTTGCGGAAGGACTGTCTGACAGGTGAAGCTCTGGGTGAGCTGGAATATGAGTCCCTGTCTCTCATCTGCATGTCTGGGATTTTCTGCGGGGATGAGGGCGGCATGCGAAAACCCATGCCCAGCGTGGCTGAGTATGTGTCAGAGTAGAGTGAACTTCCAGGCTTGTAGAGGGAATCCTCCAGGTCCCCCTGAAGAGCAGCGGCTGAGTAGGTGCTGAGTGAGCGCACAGAGCCACGCCGGTACAGGCCAGTGGAAACAGGGAAGCTAAAGGGGTCTCCAATGGCGGCTAACGACTGGGTGGAGGCGATGCTGAGGCGACCCTCGTGCATCAGGCTGTAAGGATCTGCATACAGCCCCTCGTTCTTCATCAGCGCCATGTTTTTCGCTGAAACTTCCTCATCAGGCTTGACGTCGCGGCGCTCCAGGATGGCGCTGGGCGAAGGAGACAGGCCTGCGTTGGCAGCGTGGCCGGCTGAAGGATGGTGGGGATGTCGCTGCTGGTCGTGCTGGGAATGGGACCCGGCGAAGGATGGAGGACGGCCCCCGCTGTAGGAAAGGCGTGAGCGGGAAGGAGAGCCAGAAGCTGAGGTCGAAGAGGAGGGGAGGGTGTTGAGGCGGCGAGTTGGGGAGGAGTCACGAGAGGAGTACACCATCTCCCTCTGAAAGGAACAAGCAGGGATGAGGGTTACAATAGAGACCTATGGATGAGAGTGAGTGTTTTCCATGTGTCCGTCTGACATGAGGGTGATTGAGATCTGACTGACAACAGACAGCTTGTCACAGTCAGCAGAAACCAGAAGAAGATGTGGAATTGCTCAAAAGACCAATTATTTGTCAAACTGACTTTAGTCTTTCCTCTTTGCTGTTTGTTTTGTTATGTTTTTCTGGCCTAAATAGAAAGATTTCTTGAGACCACACATCCCTTATTCCAACACTATTACCCGTTATTCCTTTTCCTTCTCATATACACAAGTTATCATCGTTACATTAATATAAGCGGGTAGTCAGTAAAATCCCAAATCCAAACACAGGCATTCACTCTATTTAGTAGAGCTGTGACAAGATGCAGGAGAAAAAGCCTCTCATTCACAGTGAGGACAACTGAATACATCAATTTCCACCACTGTCAACTTAGCTTTTATTTTCCTCTGCCTACCTGCCTGTGCAAAGCATCACAACATCGTTAAAATGGTCAGACGTTCAACCTACCGCTGCCTGTTTTCCTGTTGTGATTTTTCTCATTTGTGCAGCTTTCAAAAGCTAAATGCTGTCACATTACTACCTTTCTCGCCTTACTCATCCATGTTTTTCTTCTTTTCATTTGCTTCTCAGCATCCTAGCTAACCTTGCCATGCGGTACAATGTGATACAAAGAAAAAAATATATGCTGCTGAGCTTTCACGCCTGGGGACAAACTTGTATGCATACTGTATAGTCACACAGCTGTATGAGTTGGTCTGATTTGTACAATGGGCAGAACTTAAACAAGCAACAAACCAAATAACAACAAGGCTCAGGCTCATAAAGACGGCTTCAGACACAATATGGACAGGAGCAAATCAATGGCAACATACTTGTTAAAATGCAGTTATGGAGAAGAAATGGATTGTGCATTTCACACTTATTGTACAAGATGATGGATTATGATGATTTTCTCAGTAACAATTTTTTAATTAAAATCATGCCTTTAAGATGTTTTGGTATCAAACTGAGTTTTATGATGTATTAAAATCTATATGTGCAGTTTATGGGCACTGGTCGGTTGTTTCTCTACTCATTTTTCCTTTTCTGTGTCTTGTACTCAGAGACACAAAAAAGCATGTAAGCATGCAAACACGTACTCATTAACCATACAGCACAGTACATGCAAAGACAATATACACAGGCATAATTGCCGTTTTCACCGCCTGTTTGCATGCTTAATAGCAATCGTATTCTCAGTATTGTGTGAATAATGCAGATGGTAAGCAGGGTTTTGTATAAAATAATTAAAAAAAGGTCTCCCTCAGGCTTCCTTGATCTTCACTGAAGCAGAAATAGCTTCGGATGTTAAAATATGCTCATTTCACAGAGGAACATTGTTCTCTGGTGTCTGCACAGCAACAGATGGCCTACTTGAAGATAAGAAAATACATTTCCAGGAGGAATACCTGTTAAATTACTAACCCATATACACTGCAACAGCCTGTCAAAGTTACCATGAAGTATAAAAAACACCATTACCGCATCATGGATGCAAACTGCTTCTACTTTATGTAATGGTAGTAGTGTAGCTGACAGCTAAGTTGTCAAAACTCAGACAGCGTTCTTTCTCTGAAATAACACCGTTTGCCCTCTTCACCTCCCTTCTCCTCACCCTCAGGTCTCCGTTAGCCAGGTGTGGAGCAGCTGGGTAGGAAGCGTAGATGGGCTCTTTGCGGTAAATCTTGATGATGCTGCGGTCTTGGATGTCTCGGACGTCCTCCAGCTCGTAGAAGACATTGCGTGCCTCATCCTTGATCAAGATGGCCGTGTTGGGTGACTTCAGCATACCTGCTGTCAACTTCTGAGGGAACATGTGCACGATGAGAGCGTGCAGTGTGTCCAGGCTGCTCAACTCGTGAGTGATGTGCACCCGGCGGGTCTCATCTCCGTACTGCAGGAACAGCACGCCTAAAACAGAGAGATAAGGGAGAGATGGTTGAGTCAGAAGGCGATGGCTTCAGTGGATGGAAAGAAAAGAAAACTTGCAAAGCCATTCTGACATGTCTTGTAGCATTTTGTTTGCCATTTTCAAAGATATGGTGATGTCAGTGATAATCAAATGTTCTGATTGTTTGTATACGAATTCCAAAAGAGGTTTTTGCTTGTGTTTCGACAGTAAACACCAGTTCTTTCTTTCAGAATGTGAGAGTATGACTGTGGTAGCTGTGTGAGAATTCACAGCAAAGGTGCAAAGATTGAATTTTTACAACTATCTCTTTTAGAATAAAATGTTTACTTCCTATTAGTACTCAAATAGCAAAAATGGATGTCAAACTACCCCATAATAGCCCCATTTCACTGAAAACTGTCAGTTGCTGCAACCCTTGATTTTATAGGTAAAGATGAGTCTGATGCCTGACTAACCTGAAAATTCATCTTCATACACCGGGGGACAAACAAAACAGAACAAACAAAGCAAAGAAAGACCAGTGATTAAAAGTCAAGCAAAATAAGCGAGATATTGCAGACGAGTTGGGGAGAGAAGAAAACAAAGAGAGTGGTTAGTAAAGAGACATGGAGAGGAGAGGCTGGAGATTTGCTGTTCTACTTCTGTCTGAACTCATCAGTCACTTCGGTCACTGCCACTTTAATTTTACAGCCACTTTTTTATCTCACTGTGCCTGACATAACATCACACCTTCATCTTTATGAGTCTGGACCAGCCTCACACTAATCCTCTCTACACTCTCAAGGCCCTTTTGTAGTAAACCTGTCCTCGACTCTGTTTACTCTTGCAGTTGCACAAAACAAACCTGCAGTCCCTGTATAATTAGCACAATCAAATAACAGTCATCAAAATAACTACCTAGACAAAATAGTAATGTTTAATAACTCCAAACTAAATATAAAAACTATATTTTCAAGCTAATAGTACACCTGCACAGACACGTTGAAGGTCAGCTCACTTAGTCAGCCTGAATATTTTCGAATAAATTGTGTCTGCAGCAAAAAAAAAGATGAACTGTTCTGCAATCATTTAAGAAAGTTGTGTTATCCAAGGACTCACTACTCTACACTCTCTACACACTCATTGCTCTGTAGAGCAATTAGACTGAACTGAAACTGTTACGGAAAATGAGGTGCAAATATAACACTTCCTCCCATTTTCTGTGAGCACAGAGAATGGGAGCTACATGAAGTAAACATTCAGCTACAAATCTGCCTCCAGTCCGACCAGCATGTTGTGACAGAGCCTGCCTGCAGTGCTTCAGATCTTAACCTGGAGATCGTAGCTTATTCTGGCTGGCAGAGCGGGACAGCGGCAGGCTCTGGCGAAATCGGTTCATCCGGTTGAACCCGATGGGGATGTCGGCTTCTGACATGGTCTCCAAGGATTCAGCGGAGGCAAAGGAGAGCTTGGCGGCCTGGTCGGCAAGCCCAGACTGTGTAGACTGGGAATGCCGTGGACTGCGGCTCTGCAGGAGGAGAGGACACACAGAGATACACAGTCATTTACTGAGAGGTGAAATCAAGGCGGAGAGAATGGATTGGACGGGGCAAATGGAGTAAGACCAACCGGAAAAGAGACAGTGAGCACACAATGAGGCATTACACAATGAACCACATAACAAGATTAACAAGACCTTGACAATGCTTTAGCTACCAGCCATTCACTAAGAATTACAAGCGTCACAGTATCTGACATCAGTTGAATGCTGCAGCAGGAAAGCACAATTTAGTTGTTCTCCAATGGTATAGCACTCCAGGGCACCAGCCTTCATGAATAAGCTATGGTGGGTAAGGAGGAAAAACTCAGCCGGAAATTGTGCTCCAGCTTAGCATAAGTTATGTCATGTTTGCTCGACTCTGCACACCTCCCACACGCCCTCATCCAAACTCTTGTCCCTGTGCTGCTGCGAACTTTAAACGAGTGCTTGTGGGAAGGGAGGAGAAGCTCATGCAAATCCAGGGCTGTCACTGTGGGTTTATCCTGCTGGCCTATGCCCAGGCGTCTCTCACTGAAAGACTGTTAGTGCAGCTGGGGCTGAGCTCACTGAACTGGCTCCCTGATCCCCCAACGCTGTAGCGTCTCCTCCAGCTCAGAGGCTGCTGTAATGAGCTCCCAGAATGCTGTCTGCTGATTGTTTGGATGGCAGAGGCAGACACATCCTTAGCCACAGTACAGTAGCTTTGCCTGTCTCCTACTCCTTGCACCATGAACACAACAGTTTTCTTCCTTTCCCGCCCTTCTCTGCCTGAGTCAAACTGCAGCATGGATCTACTGTGGCTTTTATTAATGTAGTGTTAATTAATGTGAGAGTCTGCCAGAAGCTACACAGAGGGTCATCTCTATGCTCAGTGACTCTCAGCAGAGCTGCACTCGTACAGCCATTCATGATTTTGGTAATTGGGCAGTAAGACAGCAATCTGGGGCTGCAACTACAGATAATTTAGATTTAGATTTTATCCAATTAATTAATTAATTGTTTAATACATAAAATGTAAAAAACACTTTTCAAAACCTTAAGTTTTTGATAATTTAATCGAAACATCCCACTAGACCACCGACACTAGGAAGTGATTTATATTTTTAGTAGAGTTTGGGTGCCGATCCGGATGTGATTCAGTAATCGGAATGTCGTCGTCGATCCACATACAGATCCAGATTCTACAGTCAGACTGATTGTAAATTTCCCATTGCACTCTGAAGTACTTTTGAACTCATGTATAGAAATATACTGTACTGTCTAGTAGAGTTGCCATTGCAATTTGCTCTTCAACACCATTTTGTATTTGAAGCCTGCTTCACCAACAGATCATATAAATTGATTTGGAATACATTTAAATAATATTTTGGTATATTTTTTGCTCTTTTAATAAGGAGTGCTGTGTGGTTTACCACAGCCTTATGTAACTGTGTACATAATGACAACAAAACAATCATGATAATAACGATAATTTTCGTAGTTTTGTTCCAATTTGTCTTGGATTTTTGATTTCTTTTATTATGATGTGATTTTACCCGTGCACATCTCAGGAAGAATAGTTTGTACCTCGGTAGAGGCTAATGGGGATCCAGGTAAGTAAGTAAGTACATAAGTAAGCACGTAAGTAAGTATGTAAGTACATCAGTAAGTATGTAAGTAAGTAAGTAAGTAAATAAAGACAGAAAGAATGAACAAATATCTGAAAACCGGTCCCAGAACCGAAAAATAGTGGATCAATGTACCTCTAATCTTTAGCCACGCAACCGGCCTGACTCTATGGATGGTAATGTCAGTCTGTCTGTCCCCCATTTTGATTCAGATTCACTGAGCTGGTAACATTTTAGACTCTTTAAGTCTAAGATAAATAGACAAACTAATTGTAAATCCAATTGTAACTGACCAAGTGTAACTCATTCATCAGAGAGTTAAATGCTGGTCTCTGATTAAACTTCTGCCAATAAATTAATCAACTAATTCTTGCTGCACTATAGTCAAGTAAACTAAATGAGCCGTAGAAACATGTAACTACTTCTAGCATTGCTGATTTGCTTTTTAAATTACCTGCTCTGCAATCACATGTGTTTACAAGGGAAGTTAACAAACCCGCATCAGGACTGAGAAGCGGAACAATCCGTTTTATAATGTACACTCCTTCTGTCACTATCATGCATAATTCAGTCACACACACCCACCCACACACACGCACAGAATGATAGTGGTGGTGTCCAGTGATAGTGGTGGCAGACAGTGTCTGAGCACGCAGAGAGACGGTGATGCTGACAGATAACCCCCACCGTGTTTTCTAATAGGGTCATTTATCTAAACTGTGACCACACTGAACAACAACACAAGCAACAGCACCACAGAGGAGCAGCACGTAGCATACAGCAGCGCGTCATATTCTGGCCAGCTACAGTGGGATATGAAACACATTAAGGAGGTCAGATACTATAAAGCTGGAGTTCAAGAGCATTTCATCTCAATCTAGTGCTGAATCCTCTTAATTAAATTATCTTTGAATCCCTTCTTTTAATTCTCTTCAGGCTTCATCAATTTCTGGAAGCAAAAGTTATAAATAGTGTATCTTCATATTTAAAGGAGCACCTCAACACTTATATGCTTATTTGCTTTCTTAACAAGAGTTAGAAGACAAGATTGACATCTTATGGCTCTACAGTTCACATAAACCTATGGCAAACAGCTGGTTAGCTTAGCTTAGCTCTGTACAAATTAAAGCCCTACCAATACTCGATTATTCAGACGATGTCAATTTTAGGGAGTGAAAAATGCTGATATCAGTATATTGGCTGATATACACACTTGTGACAAAGATTTGTAACAAAGGATATTCTACAGTGAACAAATAAACTTTAAATTTTACTTTTTTAATAATTAGAAATTACCCCAAGAATCGTCTCTGTATCATAACCTCTTTCATATTGGCACATATGTAATATCGACTGATAACATTGGCTAACCGATATATTAGTCAGGCTCTAGCACAAATATTAAAAACTGTTTCTGTTTCTTGGCTCTGAGCAGTTGCCAGGAAGTTGCTGGTCCTAACCAAGAAATATTTAGACACATAAACAGCTGGGTTTTTGTGAGGATTAAACAAACATGACATGTTAATTAGTGAGCTTTAGAGGTGCTGCTCTTGATGCCTTTGGACAAAACCAAGCATGTTGTCCCCACCCTCCCAATTTCAAGTCTTGGTGCTAAGCTAACTGGCTGCTCACAGTAGCTTCTTATAAACTGTCAAGTGAAGTCAATTTTATTTATACAGCGTAAATTCACAACAAAAGTTATCTCATGACACTTTCCGATCGGGGCAGGTCTAGACAATACTCTTACATTAATTAATTTACAAAGACCCACCTTTACTGTAAAGACATGAGAGTGGAATCATTTTTTTTTATATCTAATAATAATATAAAATCCTAAATAGTTAAATTATTCCTGCAGAAACTAAAACTAATTGGATTCTAGATAGTCAGTAGACTACATATAACCTTCTCAATGCTGATAAAAAAAAAGAGGCAGGAGATAAAAGATTGCCTTGGATTATTCAGGAAAAAGTAACACAGAAATAAACTTGGCATTGAGCTGTGCAATAACAACTTTCAGTATGAATGGGAATGGTTGAAAAGACCACCGAGTTTTAAATATACTCAGAGTGTCTGTTCATTTTTTCCTGCACGTATAACAGAAACATAGAGCAGCTCTGTTTCTACTAGTGCATGTGAGAATTTCATTTCAAGGGTAAACAACCTAGCTGGAGCTTTCTACGAAAATAAGAAGGGAATTGAAAATACAGTGCTGCGTGACTGAGCTTACTTTGTCTGTAGACTCTAATCTAAAATTTCTGAAGCAGCTGAAACAGTGAAAATAAAAAAAATCTGTGTAGGGAGAGTGAGTAATGCCCTCTTCTCTTAACAACTACTATGAACATGCTGCTGAACAAGACAATGAAACCCAAATCTATGTTTGTGTGTAAGCTTACCGCAGCTGTCGTTATATATGCTCTTTGTCAGCTTTCATAGTTACAGCAGGCTCAAAACATCGATTTCCATATTGGTGGTTTTTGTGATGAAAACTGAAAATATATCTCTGCAGTAATTTTACATTGTAAATATTATATGTGAACACACCATCTGGTCATGCATCTGGTCCTGCCACACATGCCAGTGTTATACACGATGCTGCTCACAGCCTACTTTGAGGGAAACTGGTTCTACCTCCTTCTTATATTCCTCTACAATCCTCCCTCTACACCTCCCTCCCGCCCACCTTCCACTTTTTCTTTTAGAGTGATCTTTTTCAACAGCACTCAATTACTGTTGAGAACTCTACACTCTTATAGGGGCACGGTGGTAGAAAGGAACAAGTAGAGAACAGGATGATCTTACACGGAACAGAAGTGAATCGAGTGGAAAGCGGGACACGGCAGCCTGACAGCAGACCTTAGGCTACAAACTGCATTAAACTTAATGTAACCTCCCAACATGTTGTTTTCTTGTTTTGTGCGCTTGTACACACAAGCTTGAGTGCATCCATGCACAGGCACACATACACATACTGGGATGCTCTGTTTTAAGGTCAAATGACGGCAGCCTTTGTAAATGGCTTTTTATGTTTGGGAGAGAACATCTAATCAAACTATCTGACCTCAATGTTTTGTTACTTAGTCTTTAAACTTGTTAACCTTGTGCAAAGAGCAGCAGAGAGTTTCTTAGCTTCTTTTCAGTGCAAATGTCAAGTTAAAAACTGACTCACAGCTCACCCACTGTATGTTTTGATGAAAGACGCAAAGGAATAACAGAAGAACTGGTCTTAAACATGCTCTGAGAAACCCCGAGACCCAGATTGGATTTGAGACGATGTTATTTACACCTTTTTTAAAGCTGAAATCTTGAATGTAGCCACTAAGCTAAAAGTGAGTTCACACCCTGTCTGAAGTGGGTGCACATCTTTTCAAATCAATCTCTGAGGTTTCTGATGATTTGGATTAGACCAGATGAGATGAATGGACAGGGTGCCCTTTTATGTACTGTACTTTTATGATTGACAGTTATACAAGCCTCCATCTACTTCAGATGAGAATGATGCAACGCTGCTTTGCTGTGAAGTTTCAGAAATGTTTTGTGGACTTTCTATCAGCATGGGTTGAGTAAATTATGAATGAATTTTCATTTAAAAAAAAAAGATGTGAAGTCACATTCTAAGAATGACTTATTTAACCCGTAAAGTCATACAGCTTTGTACAGATTAAGCCAGATTTCATCCCTGAATTGGTTGCCCCGGATTCATTTTAAAATCATACTGAATTTCTGCCAGATAACTGATCATCTGACATGCAGTTTGAGAAGGGTCAAGAGGCCTAAATAACTGCCTGAACCATCAATGATCCTGCTCTCAGAAGGATTTCTGGCATGTTCGAAATTCCAGTCAGCCGTCTCGCAGTTTGAGCATTTCCATGGTCTGATTTCCCTCATGGCTGTGGTTAAAAGATCTGTTATAAACTGTAGTGAGCTTTTTAAAATATTATTATTCAATCACCAAGCAGCCCAGTTATGTTCAGTTTGTAACACAAAAGAACAGTTTTGTGTTTCCATTATCAAAAGTTGTGGATGCCCTCCTGTTTTTTTATTACCCTCCCTCTGTTCAGCTAACTAGCACACTGATCTGAAGCTAAAAGGTTGAGTTAAAACACTGCAAACCACTGACTGGTCAGTCAGAACAACCAGAGATGTCTCGTCGTCTGCGCTCTGATTTCTTCAGTTTTTTTTCAGCAGTCTTCTGTTCCTGTTAGTAAGATAGTAATACTGATGCTTCAGGTTTCACAACTCATCAAATACTGATGCTTTAGGATTGTAGGTCGGGTTGGTTGCAACCCGAAAGCATCAGTATTTAACAGGTTGGGAATGAGACTTGAAAATCTACTATCTTACTAACAGGAGCTTTAAATACACCAAGATTGCACTTGTGTAGCTTTAATATGGAAATCAGATTTCCCTCTCTGCCTGTCAAAAAGTTTGTCAGAAATGAGTAAATGCATGGAAAGAATAACAAATGTTCGGAGAAACTGAGGACCAGTCGAAGATATGGCAACCCTTTATTGACTGTATGGACACTCAATTTGCAAATGGGAAGTGTTTTGTTGTGCTCTATATTGTCAATCAGTTATTTAAACTTCAGAATATGAAGAAAGTATTTCAGATACAGAGCAGACAGAAAGACAAGGGCTGAGAGAGTATCCAGTTCAAATAATACATTTTTTACGAGCAGGAGTATCATCCGAGTACTCGTGATGAAGGAAAACCCTCATTGTAGTTTATTCATTTTAGTTTATAAAAACTTGTTCTGTAAAAGGTTCTCTTACTCTTGCGATCAAAAACATCGATCTGAAGCTAAATTCTGAGGCTGTTCTCTAAATAGTTTTCAAATGAATAATAAATAAAGCAATTTATAGCAACCAATATCAATTTCAGGCTTAGATTAACAACTTCCGGTTTGTCCATCAAAGCCCTGTCCATTCTGAGTATGGACATGAATACAAATAATTTAGTTAGTTGAACAGATACAGAGAACGCTGTCCTCGCTCATCCCTAAGACAGACCGTACTGTCTTACTTTCAGTAGGAGCAGCCATGTGGGCGTACAAGTTGCAGGTTGTGACTGTGCAGAAAGGCAGATTAAAAATGTGCAGTGTGAGTTAACACCACATACAACATTAATAGAAATGCACTGTCTGCCAAGCTTAAGGCAAATTTAAGCTGCGAGCCTTCAGCACATTATGTGACATTCTTGCACATACAAGAAGCAGAGAAGCAAATATGGATTAATTACACTGCTGGTATTAATTTGAGTGTTAAATCCTGAAGTCCAGACGTACATTTCTGTTGCTCTGCTCTTCTTTTTGTTCTTTCCCCTGAATGGGATAATTTCCCTGCTCAGTGATATGACATTCAAAGAGAGAAAATTCGTCAACCAGCAAATGTCAAAGACAGCTTGATGTGTCTGGAATGACAAAGAAGTGTCTGGCTCCTGGGTATTACTTGTGAGACAGGTGTTAAATGGTTAATATCACACCTCAGACCTTAACAGCATCTCTTCTATTTCTCCGGGTCGTTTCTCCTTCTAATGATATCTTTCTCTTCCTCGAAAGCTTGTGTCTGCTGCAGTTGTCTGTCTCCCTCTCCTTCCTATTTATCCCCTGTCACTCATTTGTCCTCTCCCACCACTCCCAAAGCTCACTTCTGATTCTTACTGAGCTGCTTTACGTCAACACGCCTGCCTTCGACTTGATCTCTAGTGGTAGAGGCCAAAGCCGCATCCAGGTGTCATGCCTTTGCTGTCTGCATTTGAGGATTTTGAGTCTGAATTTTCTCCCTCTACCAAATAAGAAAAGTTAACAGCTTTCACTTTTAGAAAATGGAGAAAGAAAACAGCTTCCTCACATTGATCCATTTCTCAAAGCTGTTTGTCTCTTCTTCCACTATCATTATTTCTTTCCATCTTTTCCAACTCTTGAGGCCAATCTTCTGCCTGGACATACAGTCTCCAACACCCAACACTCACAGAGTCCTGTCTCTTTAAAATACCAGGCGTCATAAATGCATGGAACAAATTGCTTTGCCAAATTGCTGTAAATTGTGTGTCGATGCAATCGGTTTGTTCAGAGTGAGAGGGAGAAAAATGACTTGGAGGGGGGTGATGGCTGAGATTGCTTGTGAAGATTCTCTTTTCTGATAGAAAACAGAGAAACAGTAGCCTGAAAACATGGCCAAGAACAACATGTATCTTTTTAGATATTCATTTAACTATGCATTGTTCATGTCCCACACCTGCACTTGTCATCAATAAGGTTTAAAAAGCCTGTGTATGTCACACCTCGTATTTTTTCCACAGGTTGAAAAGTGTGTGGCAGTCTTGATAGTAGCTTCATTTAGTGTTTATTTTTAGCAGACAGGCGAACCCAGAGAGAGTCGGGCTAAGATCAGAGCTGGTGGGACGAGGGAGTAGGACGCGGTTTTCAGAAGCTTAAGTGCGAAATGAAGAAAACTGAGCAGGATGAGGTGAAAACATAATGAGTGTCAACAACAGAGTGTGTGTTGAAAGCAAATAGCTTCAGATCTGTTACCACACAGAACATTTGTGTCGTTTCATTCTAAATTTTATTACTGCTGTGGGCCCAATAAATAGATTCTAATTCTCTCTGTGCAGTGATTAAATGACACTCAACTTGATGCATTTTTGGCTGCAGCAAAGCAACAACAAGAGATTAACAGAACAGCAACTTACCGTACTAAGAAGTGCAAGGGATCAATAATACCATTTTTTTTTTACATGTTTGTTTACAGAAACTTCCAGGTGGAAAACACTTGTGCCTTGTAGCTTACATACAATTTATTTGATATAATAACAACACTTTCACTAATGTTAGTCTGGAGACCTACACCCTGCTAATCTGTTTCAGCTTGAGTTAACCGAAAAATAGCAGTAAGAGATGGCGCTGTTTGAGTAGATTTGGTTTATCAAAGACGCTAGCAAAGCAACACAATACATCAAGTAAGCACAGTAGAAATGTCAGATCGGGTCACCAGAAGACAACAGAAACAAAGAAGTTTGCAGATTTAAAAGATGTCCCCAATGCAAATACACGGCCAGCTTTGAGCTCAGTACAGCAGACAGAGTGACACTTTGCACAGGAAGTCAGACAATCAATAGAAATTTGGGATCCTTGGTGCATTTAGCCACTTAACGATACAATAATAGGTGATTTATTTGACCTAAGGCCCACCATTAAGTTTTAGTTTTGGCCCTCCAAGGGAAAAAAGTTTGGGCAACAAAAAACATCAGAATTTGTTTGTTTGATGTTTAAAGCTTCACTTTCTACAAACATACCAACAATGTTTTTCAAACCACCTGAAAGTCCTGCAGAGTTTAAAGCGCCGTGTGATAGATTTATGTGATAGGGCTCTAAATTCCATTTTGTATCCCGCTTGTTTGAGGTTAAAGTACTTGTGGGACTGAGGGATAAATTGCTTAGCCTTCCTCATGGGTCAGAGCATATGGCTATTGATATTCAGTGACATTTCCACCCTGTCCAAATGATATTGTGAGAAGGGATTCAGGGAAGACTATATCGCAGATAAGCCCGGGGCGCTTCCCTCTCACACACATACACAAATATCAATACGTTCTTCTTTCCGTTTAGATAGCATACCTCTGTGCCTCGCTCAGGGAGGTGTAATGCCACAGCAGTGATACATATTACAACGTCAATGCCGGCTAATAAATAGGCTCAACTCTTTCAGCATGAGCGATATTCACTTTCAATGAGTCTTGATTCTGGCCTTCTCCACTATATACATCCCATATTTCCTCTCTGCAACCTGTGGATGAAGCGTGTTCAGCAGGCCAGCCATGACTCAAGCCTCTGTGCTAATGTCAAAGCATTATTTCAGTAATGCCTCAGCGGCACGTCTGAAATGTCTTCTTAATGTCTTAGTCAGTCTGAGTAATACTTCAGCGAGGTCACATGGCTCCTAGCCATTAATGCAAGCTGACTGAGGTATCATAAATCCACAGAGAATCGTCTTCTGCAGATTAAATGGAGCTGAAGTTTAAGCTGTCGCCACCCCTGACGCCTCTGCCACCGCAACCCTACGCACGCACCACAAACACACACACAAACACACACACTGCCCGAAGAGTCAAGAGATGCCAAGTGAGCTGGGTGTTGGATGAGCCAGAGGACCGAGGAGATAGACTGGTGATGCCTGAGGAGTCTGATGTGATCCCACAGCACAAACACACACAGACATAAACACACAATAGAAAGGAGAATAACAAAGACAGAAAAACAGCACAAAGACAGTTAGACACGCAGCACTGACCTTAAAGCTCCAGTAGTTGGGCTGTTGCTGGAGTTCGTGAAGGACAAAAGAGGGAAGGGAAGGAGACAAACAGAGAAAAGTTAGACACTTGCTTCTTTAATGATGGCTGAAGTTTACTGACAAAAAGAAACCATTTTAACAAAAATAATGTGGCAGAGAACGAGCTGAACGGGAGACACAAAAATGCAATACATCCTCTGCAAAATACATTATCAGTCGCATTTCTTCAATCATTTCTATCTGACAGGCTATTTATGAAACTCATTAATATTGTTGACAGCTTCATCAAACGCGACTACCTATAAACCACAATCATTAAATTTGATCGGTGTTAATGCAGGGGGTGGCTGTGTTTTGCAGGTGCCAGATTACAGCGCACCTGAAACAAGATTGGGCTGTTGGCTGTAAATGGGGAAGGAAGGAAATGAAAAGAGTGAAATCGAATCAAACAGCAGCCTTCTCTGTTGTTGCGACGTTGGCCTCACTCCCAGACTTTTCCACCACAGGCAAGCAAACCTCTCTGTCTCCTCCTTGCGCTCTGCTGTCTCTTTCTCGTTCTTGATCCATCTGCCGTAATGTCTCTGTCTTAACCTCGCCACCTCACCTGCTTATTTCCACCAGCCGCCTGCTGTATCTTTCATCTGCCCATTTGCCCTTCCTGCTGCTCTGCCATGTAAGAAAAGGTGGTCGCATGTTGGTCGAGGCCTCGGGACGTGAGCTTTCCATTAAAACACAATTACCCCACAGTCAAAACCGGGCCAAGCCACTGATGGCCCAGAAATACCTCAAAGTGACACGGAGAATTAAAAAAAGATTGTGCCGAGTTCATGAATTTTAATTCTAATCCAAACTCTTATTCTAGTTCTTATTCTTATCTGCAGGCAATTTTCAGTCCATTCAGCCTCCCTTCTGCAGGACCCACATAACTCTCCTGGCGCAGCAATGAAAAAAAGTGACAGGCAAATTTTGATTTATGATAGTTGGTGGTTTTTCATTAGAAGCCTTCCATTTTAATACTGTCTCAACAAAGGCTTAGATTATTTCAGTAAACAGTAACATCAGAGGGAGCGCTTTCAACTGATTATTACCTTATTGTAATCTAATCTTTCACTTAATGTTCCCTCATTTTGATCTGATGCCATTCTTGACAGTCTCTTTCACTTTGTGCTATTGTCTCGCGCTCTATTTCTTACTCTCTTATCTTTGTATTGTTGTGCCACTTCTCGCATGGCTTTGATAGAATATTAAATGTTATAATTACTTTAATCCAAAGTGTTTTCTGGCCAAGAAGACACTGAGCCTGCGTTTACATGAATCCTAATATTCCACGAACAAATCAGAGAAATAGCCCAATCAGGATAAAAATTCCTCATGTAAACACCTCAATCAGAAGTGACTGATCTGATCCGGTCCAATCATTTCTATCAGATCGAGATGGGTGGATTTGATAATCCTTATAGGAAAATATTAGTGCCTTATTTACCATATAAAAGTTTAATCAGATCGTTTCTGTCCGGCTTGAATAAACAATTCTTTCTGTGCATGTTCATGGCGGTGTTTTGTGACCATTACAATATTTGATTGGATGGTTGAAGGCTTGAAACAAGATGGAGGACGGAATCTCTAATCAGAATACAGCTCATATAACCATCTACAGAATGTTTACAGGTGAGTGCTTTGTAAACTTAACAGTATACTGCATGTACTACAGTACATACTAATTTTTGGGAGTTCGTATGCAAGAAATCAATGGTGATAGAAAATGTGCAGACTATCTTTACAGCATGCTGTTTTGCCGTTAGTACTGAAGTAATCAACAGTTAATGACAAAAAGCAGATGGGTACTAATTAAAGCGTGACTTTAGAATGGCACCTTAACATGTGTTCCTTGAGCTGCACCATCTACAATTAGTTTTATTTTTTTCCGACTGCATCATGGGAGAATAGTGTACAAGATGTCAACAAGACACTCACGAAGCAAAGCGGTTTTAGTATAAATACAGCCTGTCTTGAGTATACTGTGGCACTTACACTGAATTCTCCAAACGTCCTTAGAATTAAAACGTCATTCCAAAAAAGTCGGGACGCTGTGTAAACATCATTAAAAACAGAATGTGTCGGTCTGCAACGCTCTGAAAACCTTCCAGTTAACATGAATGCGACTAGACGGGACTCTGTACTTCAGTTCTAACTGCCGGCTTTTCAGACTCTTTTACAGACGGAAATAATTTGCAGCATCTTAAGATATGAATGAACATAGTGATAGTGAGTTACGTACTACAGTTAAATTTCTAGTAATGATGAAAGAGCGGAAACAAAAGGTCTGTGCAAAGTGTGTGTGTGGTTGTGCAAGTGAAAGAGAGCGAGCGGCAGAGAATAATAATGGTGAACGCGAGCGGAGCAGAGTAAAAGCTGTGAAGCTGTCCATCTAAAACTCTACGAGGCGCTGATTGTCTGTTGAAACAGGTGACGTGTCTTACGTTTTAAAACCAGCTACTGGCGATTTGACAGGCTGAGTTGCAAGCGACATCATCAGCTGGCTCGAATCAAGCAGAGGCACTGCTCACACCGCTCGAACTTTTCCCTGCAAGTTTCTAAAAATGTTTCTTTTCCGTTGTGGATATTTGGTCTGAACTGGGTTCAAAAAAACACCTGTTTTTTTCTAACAGGTGATGGTATGATGATTGGTATGAAAGAGGCATCCTTGAAAGGCACAGTTGTTCACAAACGAGGATGGAGCGCGGTTCATCACTTTTGTTTTTAACTGCTTTACACAGCATCCAAACTGTTTTAATATCTGGGTTGTAAGACTACTGTGCAAAGCCATAAATCAACAACATCCAGAAACGCCACTGACTCCTCTGGGCCCAAGCTCATTTGTGATGGACTGAGTTCACATTTTCAAAAAGTATTTGGAAATCATGAACATCATGTACTCTAGGCTAAAGAGGAAAAGGACCGTCCAGATGTTACCAGTGCAGAGTTCAAATGCCAGCAGCTGTGATGGTGTGGGGATGTGTTAGTGTCCACAGCATGGGTAACTTGTACATCTGTGAAGGCACTATAATGCTAAAAGGTACATGCAGGTTTTGGAGCAACATATGCTGCATTCAGATGACATCTTTTTCAGGGACGTACTTGCTTACAACGCCAAGTCCCATTCTGTGTTACAGTAGCGTGGCTTTGTAGCAAAAGAGTGCATGTACTAGACTGACGTGCCTGCAGTACAGAATTTTCTCTCACTGATTATATGTGGCGAATTATGAAGCACACAATAGGACAATGGAGACGCTGGACTATTGAACAAGCGAGGTCTTGTATGACTTTCAGGTGGTGTAAAACAGTGGCAAACATGCCCCTGTCTGAACTTTTTGGGAGCTTGTTTCAGGCATCAAATTCATGAGGGCATATTTCCAAAAAACAATTACGTTTATAAGTTTAAATATCTTAAGTATCTTGTTTTGGGTTTTTTTTTTAATCAAATATAGGTTGAAAAGGATTTGTACAACATTGCATTCTGTTTTTGCATTACATTTACCAAGTGTCTCAACATGTTTTGGAACTGGGGTTATAGTATTAGCAGAGTAATAGTATGAAAAAGGGAGACTGCATAGTTGTAGTACAATAATAACAGGGGTAAGACATAATAACAGATGCATAATATAATCCATTACAGCACTAATGGGTTGAATTAACACGTGTGAAATTATGACCTGCATTCCAAAAGTAGTAGCTATACCAAGGCATTTCATTGTGTATTATTCATCCACTAAATAATGTTTGGCTGATGGAGAGGGGACTCATGCTCTTTATAATTTTAAATGTTAAAAACCTACTGCATATATCTGGGAGCGCCTGGCCTCGCCGGCACAGAGACAAGTGGGACACTCCAAATGATACAGAGCATAATCTACACCCACGCTCCCTTTTCCCCTTAGCATATAAGTTTCTACCAATGTATGTCAAAGCAATTATTATTAAAGTCAAGTCTTTGATGTTACGCTGAGGAGAATTTCTGTCTCCTAGTCTTCTGTTTTTTTATAGTTATATATATATATATATATATATATATATATATATATATATATAAAACTTTGTGGCTATATAGTGGCTGTCCGGTGAAAACCATGTATGTTTAAAATTTGAAGGATTAAATTCTCCACAGTGGGTTTAATATGGCTAAAAACATGGTTGTTTGTCTGAATCTGAATCGATAAAACCTGACAGATCGTTGGTAAACTGGGTCACTTTCATGGAAAAGATAATACAGGTTTTTTCTGGTTGGACTCATATTGGCCTTGACTACCTGATCATGTGTCAGTCATTCATTCAGAGGCCAGCCAGTGAAGCCTCGTCCTTGACAATCTGTTGAACTGACAGCGGCTCAGGGGCACCATTGGCGCGTCATAAATAATTGCTGTTCACTTGTTCTGAGAACCTTAATGATTTTATTTTCCCACAAAGCTACACGACTCTGAGGGCCGTCTTTAATGGTGCAGAAGTGATTTGTGGTCGTGTGTGTCTTTCTCTGCCAGTGTTTCTCTTTGTTGCTTTAATGAGGCTTACTCACAGTTCTCAGGTAAAGTAAACACATTCATTCTACACCGCCTCGTGTTGTTTTGACCGTTGCTCCGCTTGCAGATACACTGACGCTGGACTTTGAGTTGAAAATACTGCAAGGAGCGGGTGAGAGAGCAAACTCGAGGGGGCTTGTTTAAAAACAATTCTTCTTCCTGACAATCATCACTGCAATCATTACATTTCTTCTGTGCAGCAATTACACTCAAGACATCGTTTTACACTGTCAAATGTTAACACACTAACTCATTCAGCCGTAATCCCAGATGACAGACAAAACTCTTGACTGAAGCTCAACTACTTAGCTTAAATGTACATCATTTTTAACCTCCTCTTGATTTAAATGTGTAGTGAGCCCTACGGAGACAGTGTTACTGATGTATGTTTGAGATGTCAGATTAAACTTGGGGCTGAGGGGCTGGATGCATAACTGACTGCTAAGTAAAGACACTCATGTATACATTTACACACAGATGTGGATGTGCACTGGCTGGAGTGGCCACGGAGCACCAAGTGAAGGACGTAGCCTCACAGAGTGGAGCGCTGCATTACCTGACCTGCATGTAAAGCAGGCTGCACTTACACCACCCCTCCTCCACTCCTGTCTCTTTTCTCATGTCGTCATCCTCTCTGCACCCCCGCCCCCCATCTCAATCATTCTTACTCTTTCCCCCTCAATCCTCACAGGTCTAGTTTTGTGCCTTGACGTTACCGCAGCCTCTCTTTCTTTCTTTCTCTCTCCGTTTTGAAAATCACCTGCACCAGTCTCAACAGCAATTTCACACTCACCCAAACAGACGCACAAAAAGGCTCTGAGTGCATTTTACAGTATCGTCCACTCAGCCTTCGTCTAGCCTGCTGAGCATATGCTCACCGTCACCACAACAACCACAACAAACACAACAGGCGTGGAACCTAATCCCAGCTGGCACATCCTTATCCCACACATACACACACACACACACACACACACACCTCACTACAACAGCCTCCGGCTTCCAGTTTCAAGCTTCCAGTCCCATCTCACCTGCAGTGCACCTGTGCCTGTCCACCACTCCAGTCATCCCAGGCTGTCCGTCAGGTGCAACGAATCCTCATCGCGTTTTAGCCCGTCTCTCCCTCCCTCTGGTTCTCTAACCCTCCCTCCCTCTCCCTTACTCAATCTCGCTCTCTCTCCCCTCTCTCTCTCTTGCTCTCCAGTAGCACATGCGGCGGAAACTCTTTATTTAATTCATTACAACACCAGCCGATTAACTCCTTCGCAGATGGGTGGCTGGCTCCTGCTGGTGCTGGCTAATTGAGCAGCGGGCTGCTTGACTGGCTGCTGCGCTCCTCTCCAGCTCCTCCTCCACCCCTCCCTCCTTCCTCGCTGTCCACGCTCTGCACATCCACAAGATGACAAGGAATCCTGGCTCTGCTGCTTCCTCCCCTGTGCAGTGAAAATGCCCTGTCACTTCAGGATCTGTCCACTCTCCTGGCTGCTGCTTGAATGTTTTCTCTGCCCTCCACTCGCTCCGCTCTTGCCTCTGTCTTCATTATTGTACAATTCCTCCTTCTCTACACAACCTGACCTTTGCAATGCGATATCCCCACTTGCCATTTATGGGAGAGGTTGCCACGGCAACTATGGACTCTACCTGTCTTTCACCCGCCCACCCTTGCTCACTCACTCTCTCTCCCTTTTATTTTCTCCCCTCTCCACTGATGTGCGTCTCTGTCACGTCATTGCACTGAATTTACTATTTTTTTCTCCCTCACAGCGGTGGCGCTCACACAAGAGTGAGCGTGTGTACAGTACTGTAATGTGCATGCGTGTGTGAGTGTATAGAAAAGAACAAGAGAAAGATTTTGAGACAGTGAAACTGGTCAAAGCATAAACTCCATTTGGAGGGAGAGAAGAATTGATATAAACAAGCAGAGCATAAATATTACCCTCATGTGTTCAAAGGACTTCATTAGCATATGTGTTTTCAATATGTGTATGTGTGTGACTTTCTTTCCCGTCTTTGTAAAGTTCTGCAGGCTCCAGCAGCAGAGAAACAAAGAAAAAACTTGGCTGTGACAGTTTAATGACGACCTCTTATAACACAGATATAAAGGCCACCTGACAGCGTTTCATTACTTATTTTCTCTCCTTCAATTATTTTAAATGAGCACAACACGCAACGTGCTGCTTTCACTCAGCTCAATGTTATCTGACAACCTCTATTCCCTCACAATTCATTCTACGCCACCCAAACTGTTGCGTGTATAGGTGATGGAGCTTTCTGTCACCATACTGACAGGATGACAGGACGATATTGACCACATTGATTGCTAAAAAAACACATACTGAGCACCAAATGAAGTGGCATACACGTCTCCAAATTGCAGCAAAGCGATAAGACAACAACAGACACATGAAACGTATTAATTAATACATTAACCATACTACAGTATAAGAATGACATTGGGATGATAAATTGTCAGGCACAATTCTTTAAAAAGGAGGTGAACTGTTTACCTGTTCTCGTGCAGCCCGCTCTGATGTTCCCCTCATGCTGGCGTGGGAGGGTGAGGGTGAAGGCGGGTTGTGGTGCGGGCTGTGGTGCGGATGCTGCAGCTGCTGCTGCTGCTGGTACTTGCTCTTCAGATGATCCATGAAGGCGTCCCTCTTGCGTTCCATGTCAGCCTTGTGCAGGTTGGTCAGGGCCTCCAGGCTCTGGGCAGCGCTGACGGTGTGGCGGTGCTCCGACGTGTGCACCAGGCCCACATTGGAGAAGCGCCGGGCGCTGTTCCCCAGCGTCCGGTACTCCCGTGGATACTCCAGGTCATCTGTGGAGATCATGTGACTGCCACCACGCTCGGGATCTGAGGGTGGAGGACAGAGGAGGGGAAATGTGGATAAAGGACAGGAAAGAAAAGAAGGGAAGGGAAGGAGGAATGGAGAGGAAAGTGTGCAGAATAAGAGGTGAATCACCACCCACACAAGCATGCAGAGATTATAGGGCGGAGATGTACATACACACAGAGCAGGCACACACAGGTGGAAACAAATGGAGCAGGGAGAAGAAGAGTATAAAAAAATAAGGCGGAGAGAGGACAGGGGAGAGAGAGAGAGAGAGGAAGAGAGGAGAGAGAGAAAAAAATGGGATGGGATGTTAGACTATTTGCCACCAGGACGGAGCAGTTCCCTGCAGAATTATTGATTTCAAGTTCTGAAGGGAAGAAAAATGAAAAAAGTAAAATGCTTCTGCAATAGATCAAAGGAAGAGGCTCAAACTGAATTTGTTTTGCTGGATATTCCATTGTGATATGCCTGCTTGTCATCTTAAGTAGCTTTCATTGTTTTCTTAGGAAAAGGAGAAAAACAAAAACACTGAAACTGAGTTGATTGAAAGTCAGATGGGAACACGAAGGAGCACTTCTTTCATAACTGTCCTTGATGTCGCTCTTTCTCACCAACTCCTGCCCATCTATCTGAGCTTTGTCCCTCTGTCCCTTGACACCCTCTGCCACTTTCTCTACTGTCTCCTGTCTGGAGGTTACCGATTCTGCTGTCCGTTTTTTAAGGAGGCGCGTCACTCTGACAGCCCTTTGTCTTTTATCAGAGCTCTAACTGACAGACAACACAGCCTGAGGTAGAAGGCTTGCAGGAAGGGAAGGAAGACAGCCGGGAGGAGACGGTATGGTTACACAAAAATAAAATAAAAAATGTGACTGGAATAACGTATAAACTTAAGGTGTGATTAAAGAGCAGGGAGCCTTTTGCCCGGTGAGTTACCTTGCTTAGGAAAACAGGCCCCGGCGTTGGCTAGAAGAGAAACATGCCAAGGGTTAATTTGTGTGTTTGTGCACAGATGTGCAAGCAAACACAACACAACACTGTCACATGACCTCCAGAAATGAGCTATTGTGAAACAATAGCACTTTCTGTGAATTACAATTACCTAATGCATAATATATGCATTATAATGTATTCATAAGGGTTAACATACGGAGGAATGGTCTGCTATGAATACTAAGAGTGACTTTGAATAAAGTGCAGAATGGTAAATTAATATTTCATGCATTTTTACACAGAAGTAGCTCATAGATTGTATTTCTTAAAATCACAAGACATTTATTCGTATTTGAAAAAATAGCAAGTTAAGCAAGTATAAACTTCAGACTTTAATAATTATGTCAGAGATGGATAATGAAAAAACAACACAGGTTAAACTAATGGCACAAAAAGTGCTGAGGCTCAATAAGGTTGAATGAAAAGGACCATCTGTACATTAAAGGCTCATCAGCAGCATTAGGATGACTGAGTGAGGGAGCAGCAGAGGGAGGCTCCTCGGGGCAGGAGCAACAAATGGACTGTTAATGAACGCAGAGGAAGACAAGAGGAAGCTGGCCAGATGGAGGCCCGTCAGAGCTGCAACGCTCTCCAGTGGTCAAACTTAACACAGATGAAGCCTGTTAGGGGCAGCAGGTCCGCGATTATTTTAAATGCAGCCGCAATCAAACTGTGCGCTCGTTGGAAACCCATTTCTCACTCTACTCATTCCGGGAGAGATATCACACTTGAGTATGATCTGCTGTTTCGACACCATGCCCTTACATCCACCACATTATGAAGTGCTGATAAACTGCGCAGGGGTGAGGCGAAATGGACTGACCTCCTGGCTAATAGCATTAGCATTGAGCTCTACGCCGCACACCAAGGCCGCCGGCCATATTCATCTGGTCGCCTCGCAGCCTCCCAGATCTCTGGTTTACACTTCATTAGGCTGGAGCTTATTGTGCATCAGCTAACAAGGACCTGACTCAAGGGCCCCATTACAATGGCTGGCAAAGCTGAGCATATGTACTATGGCTTATTATTGTGACTGAGCATCCACGACGACAGTGAAAAGCTGAGTAGGCTATGCTGCCTCTAGACAAACATAAGGCTGCAAAGAGAGTGAAAAACCGCATCAACAAAGCAATATTGGTAACATTTATAGCTATCAATTTCATAAAGTACAAGTCCTAACTGCCAAAAGAAATGAAATCTTTGCATCTCGTTATGCCACTGGTTTGGAATAAAGCCCAAAAACTTTGCAAACTGCATTTTTTGGATATACTTTCCAAAGCTGTTCTGGCTATACAAAGCCATCATCTTGAACGCAGCAGGAGTAAAAGTTGTGTGGGTAGGAGAGTAAGAATAGAAAATGGGAACAGGTTATTCATCTTTACTTTCGTCACTCACAGCCAATGTGTTTCCACATAAGCTGGCAGACAATAACCCTGACAGCCAAAACAATCTGTGCAAGCCCACGCAACGCCAGCATCATTTAAACCTACATAAAAGAGCCTTGATGGGGTGGGTTTCTGCTGAACGCTTTATCACAAGGACGCAATGTGTCTGTCAGCAAGTCTGGGTGTGCAGCAGACCAAATTGCGACTGCAAAGACTCCAGGAAAAAAGGTGCAGCGTGTTGGTCAACAAAATAATAGAGGACCTGAACGACCATGGGAGCCCACAATCAGAGGCGATAAGATCTGTGTGTCTGGCCAATGAGGCCTGGGCTGCACTGCTAAGATAGAGAGCACAGTCAAGAGCATTAACCTGCCTAAATAAAAAAAGAGGCCGCTGTGGTGGGCACTGAGAGATAAGACAAGACAAACAGGCAGGGAGAAATGACCTGCGCAGAGAAAAAGATACTGCGAGGCAAAACAAACAACTTCTAACGACTAATACTGTCTGATTGCACAGTCCAAATTTGGTCTGTTTGTGAGTTTATGCAAAATAGATAAGCCCTCAATCCTCTTTCCATCAGGAGAGGTGATCACAGATTGATGTTTTGATTATGTTTTTTCATATATTGTAATTAACAAATATCAAGATCCATCCTGCAGCTATATCGTCAACTTTTCACTTTTGAGTCACCAGTTTCCACCGCCTTCAGTAGGTTATTTATACAAGTAGGGAAATTCAGTCCGTGACATGAGGTATTTGCCAATCCACCCACAACAACTATCAACACACATACATTTTAATATTCTGTATCATAACAGCCAAATCCTGGACCGCATACTTTCAGAAGGAAAGGTGTTTTTTTCCTCTACAGTCACCTGCTGAACTGGACTTTCAACTCAGGAAGAGGAGCCGCTGCTCATCATATGCATGAACATATGGTATGGAGAATCAAGGGGTGAGAAGGAAAAGTGGATTGGGTGTGCTTTGATGGATTTGGAGGAGGCAGGCGGTGTATGATTATATTTTGGGCATGTTAAACAAGTGGGTGAGAGGGAATGGAGGGTTTAAAGAGAAGCTTCAGGTCTTACAGAATGATAAGAAAGCTGCAGACTGCACATAGGCAAACACAGCACTCTAATAGCTAAATCAAAATGCACAGGGACTTCAAACATTTTGACTCTATACTTATTGTCACATATACAGCTTGAGGCGACATGAGTCACTCCTGTATTCATGGTGTATTAGAAAAGGTATATAAATATTTAGAAGGATGTAAATAAGCGTATACTTTCTGTTGTGACATAAAAAAGTAAAGCAGCAATAAAATAACATCGTCCGCACAATTCATGTCAATAAGGACTACAACTAACAATTATTTTCATTACTGATAAATCGCCAGATCAATTACCTCTGGTTTGTCAGCAGGATTAGACAAAAACTACTGAACAGATTTCCAATATACTTGGATGGAGGGTGAGTTCAAACTTTAACATTGCAAGGTAGTGCCATTCTAGTTTACTCCCTTTTTGATTTGTCAGAAAATAATGAAAAATTCTGAGTCGATGCTTTCAAATCTGTATTCCTATTCTTTTTTCTATCATATATGATGGAAAAACACCACATTCACATTTGAAAAGCTACTATCTGAAATCCTGGGCATTTTCTCTTGAAAAATAACTGAAACAATATCGTTTGTAGTGTCTGAAAATATTGATATAGCGATACATTTTGACTCAGAATATTTGAGAAGGTTTCAATACTGATTTCCCACACTATCGATACACCGCTACCAGCTGCACTTTCTCATTCTCTCTTCTCTCCGACAGCAAGTTCACACATGCATGCATGCAAGTTCCAGTATGTAGTTTTGGGAACAAAAATTGAAACTTGTTTACAAAATTAATAAAATCATAATCAGTAAGTTCTTCCTCAAAACTACACAGTGCACCATTAACACTGAGTACATACAGTAGGCCTTGTTCCATTTAATTTTTAATGTTGTGGCAATTTTCCCTGTGGTATCAAACAAGGTATCAACAATCAATATATTTCAAGGTATTAATATATCGAAAGTTAGAAATTCTAGGAGCAGTTTTCAGAATCATTGTCCATCAAACGACTATCTATAATATCTATAAAAACTGGAAAAAGTTTCTCAGACACCACACAGATTGTTAATGAGAGCTTTGTGGCTTCAGAATATTAATGATTTGTGTTCTATTTAAAACGTAGCTCTGAGTACTGTCTGTCTCACCTGTTTAACACACAGAAGTTTTTCTAGAGCTGTGATTTGAATTTGAATAGTCAACTGTTCACAGTTAGACGTCACGGAAAAGAAGTGGCACGAGTGTATTAATAACCAAGAGGGCAATAAATCTGAAAATACATTGCCAGTTTAAAGGAGTCCCTGATACAGAACTTGCTGTACAGAACATTGTGTCAAAACAAATATGAATTGTTTGAACTTCAAATCATTTTAATGATCGCGTTTTATCAGACAAACTTTGCTTTAATGAATGTGCAGAAGCATGCCACCGAAGTCCTTAAGAAAGGCAATCTTTTATAAGTGTGGAAATAATTTGTTTAGCAATGTCAATATATTACTGTTTTCTTCTCTTCTCTAATTTACTGTGGTCTGTGTATCATTACTCTGTCAGAGTGGCACTTCTGTGTTTGCTTACATGTACCCTGTGGATTTATGAGTAAAATACATAATTATTCATTAATATAGAGGTTAAATACGGGGAACACAGGTGGTCATTGCATTTAGCTTCTTTGTGTAGTTCTGTTCTGTTGCTTTTTACCCAATATTTTATCTGATTATATATTTTCTCTTCTTTGGTCTGTCGCTTCATTCAAATCAGATTACAGTGCAGCTGCAGCAATATTTCACTGTTTATTGCAATTAAACCAAGCATTCAATCATCTATCCTTCTAATTAGTTCTCTGTGCTGTTATATATTTAGTTTTTTCTCTGCAGATGAATTATTCCTCTGACTCTCTTTTACTCTTCCATGGTGAATTGCGTTATTAAAAAGGGAGCCAGTTTTTCTGATAGTGCGGTGTCCTCCCTAGAAGGTCTGTCGTTATGCAGATGGTTGGGAAAGCCAAGGCGAAACTCTTCCCTCTGATACACAGCCTAATTTACTGTAAGCATGGCAGGGCTCATTGTGGGATGCCGGCTGTGACAGCACAGGGAGGATAGACCAGCTGAATATTAACCAGAGAGGAAGGAGGGAAATGGCAAAATCGAGTGGAAGTAGGTGAAAACAGCAAAACCAGCACTAGCCTATTAAGGCTTGAGGCAACAGGAAATAAGCCAATCAGCAATGCCTAAAGCTGTTAGTAATACAACTCTGTACGCTCCGGTGGGAACAGTTAAAACAAATAACTAGAAGGAGAGAGAGGCATGGCTGGATTAAATGTAACCTTCTGAAAAACCACAAATCCAGCCTCTTTTAAGCCTGCAGGTCACAACTCAAGAACCACCTAGGGGGCTGCAGTTGTATTAAACCTTAAAATGACAGTTACAAAGCCTGGGAGGTTACCAGGCTGAAACCAGCTCATGTGCTGCCTGATTACGCTCTATGACGTCCCTGCTACATTACTAATCCAGCAAAAGGAACAATTGACTGGCAAGTGACTCTCATCTTTTTCACTGCAAGCTGTCAAACAAACCTTGAAACATACTGCCACTGATGTATTAAGCCAGACATTTGGATTTCCCCGAGTAGCTAGAAAGAAAGGGACTCTGAACTTCAAAAAGAAACTTTATGTTTCCATCTCTATTATCTCCCTTTTCAGTGTTGCTCCTTACTTAAAACGACATAGCTGCGCGTATATGGACACGAAACCCAGCAGGCATGTGCACTTCACTTTTTTCTCTCCATTAAGGTAATCTCTGAAAGCTCTGAGGCACTGCTGTGCAAGGAGACGTTAAAAGGGGTGAAATTGACGTCCGGGCAGCGAGAGCAAGCCATCAGAAGGAGGTCAGCCTGCATGTCTGTGCTGCTGGACGTAGTAACAGGCAGAGACACAGGCTGCGTTGCATAAAACTGACAGAGACAATAGCAATCTGTTGCTCCCCATAAGGGGACGGGAAGCCCTCTTGTTCATTAAACCACACACAATAAGAAGTGACGCGCCCATCGTATCACCTCATGCCCTCCTCTGTCTATCCATCATCTGCCTCTCGCCCACCCACCTCCAAACTTAGTTTCCCTGGGCAACGCTGGGGAATACAGAGGAGGCAGCCAAGTTAAAATTGCAGCAGTTATATGGATCCAGCAAAGCACCTGTTAATACGCAATGGCACACACTCAGACAATTAGAGCATGCTACAGCTCCTCTGCAACATCTCTGGGGCCATCTGTGGCTGAAAACAACAAATGTGTGTGTACTCAACTGGAGGATAAATTCAAGAGATGATATATAAATGTGACAGACAGAGAGGGAGAGGGAAAGGAACAGGTGGAGGTAGCAAACATAATGCACCTCTTTGTTTCACTTGTCATTCTGGTAAAAGCCGCCTGTCTTTTCCTGGAATAACAGCAGGCATGCAGCATGTGAGAGAGCCTCTTAATTACAGCCTGTTGTTGAACCAGGTCAGTTAGCACATGACTGCCACTGGGTGTGAAGAAGAAGACTCTCCAGCCACACCTCATTACATCAGTGCAGCTCAGTTTACCTCACTGGGGAGGCGAATGCTACCTTCAATAAGATGCTAGATGGAGACAGGCGGAGGTAATGGAGTTTAAGAGATGGTAGATGGAAATAAGATGTTTGGTGCGCATGGAGACTCCATCCCTGACTGTGTACGGAGCGCCTTCAAAGAGTTGCTTCTCCTCTGATAGTACAGAGCCTAGACCTCTGATCTCAACAGGGCACAACACTGACTGGGAGTCATAGGTGGAGGATGCTTCAGTCAAAGACCTGAATAGCACTGCATGGAGGAAAGCAGTGCAGCATAGATCAACCTTCAGCTGTGGTTTATATGGTAGTCACAACAAATTACACATACTTCATCATTACTTCACTTTGTCATTGTTGTTGCAATTTCAAGTAATTTAATCATGTGATAGAAATTATTTTAACCTTTTAGAAGTCTGCACTCATAAATACTCAATAAATAATAAAGCTCACAGGTTTCAAGATTCTGAAAGTACATTTTTACACCACACAACAATGACTGGAAACCAGTGGCTACCATAGAGAAACGAAAATTAACTAACTAACTAAATCGCTAAATAATTGTTAGGTGCAGCCCTGCTAAGCAGCATACAAAAGACCAACATTCATTAACAACCATTAATCTAAATGTTGGTAGAATTATAGCCCAGGACCTAAGAAACAAAGAGGCGGGAGAGGTTAGACGCTGTGAGTCTGAATGACAGAGGCAGCAGTCTCCAGGCCTGAGTCATCATAACATCATGACAAGGCTGTTGCCAACAATATAGCCACATACAGGGCAATGTAATAAGCTTGGCACCCTGCCACATGTACGTGAACTACCACCATTAACACACACACAATTTCATACACACACAGAACTTGGCACAGATGGAGGGTCGTTTAGAAATGTGCAGACCTGTCAAATATTTCCTGAACTACTTGCGTATGTACATGCTAAATGACCATCCATTATTGTTATTGTTAATGTGATACCTTATTGATCACTGCTGGGAAAGACTCTTCCTGCCTGACCCTCAGAGTACCGTGTCTGTTACAGAACAGCCTCCGGTGCTGGTAAGTTATTAAAATCAACAAGGAAGATTCAACTCCAGGTCAGCCAATTAAAGGGTCATTATCATCACTCTAGACAACTGTCATTTTGTCTGCAGTAGTACTTTAACAGAGTGAAATGCATCAAGGCTGAAGAAACAGCAGCAGGAGGGCAACTGTGCAGCTCACACCTGGTTTGACAGATGAGACGCTGCATTTATTCATCTCTAACCCTGACATCACCTTCTGTTAACTTTAAATCCACAGCTGCAACTTTAAACCCAGAGTAGACTTGCTGCCTTTTAACAACCCACCCATAGATTCACAGCGTGACTCAGAAACAACAGCAAACACACAAATATCTATCTGCACGTTAAATTCATCCTGTAGCTGTCAGAGATGGAGGTGCTTCTTTAGTATGAGCGAGGTAGCCAGCGTGCTTTCAAGCTAATCTCAATGGATTCAGCAGAGCAGCACGACGCAGCACACTGCTGAGCCGGTGAGCCAAGTGATGAAAGGAGCAACAAAACAAAGCATAAAATACTGATTTCGCAGTCGGGCAACACCATCACCTGTGGTACCATCCAACTGATTTCTCTTGTCCTCACAAAATGAGCACATTAAACACTTAAACTGTGTTTTATCGATAGAAACTTTCTTTTAGACATTTCTCTAGATTTGAAACAATTTGGTAGGTTGGTTTGACAGCAGGATTACAGAAAAACTACTGAGCAAATTTCCACCAAGATGGGTCTTGGCCCAGAATAGACCCCAATTTACTTTTGGTGCAGATCCGGATAAAGGGATGGATCCAGGATTATTTTTTTCCAAATTTCTATAACATTGCAAGATTTTTCAACATTTTCAGTAATTTACCTGGATCTTAATGAAATAAATCAGCTGTATTTAGATGGCTGGTATCGATGAGTGAGAACATTTTGATGCAGATTCTTAAATCATGGCTAAGGATGGGTGGTTCAAAATTTTAGAGTGATACAGGGCTATTGAGTTTGATATTACATTAGTTGGGTCTTGGCGGAGGTATGTGCTCTACTGAGTGCCATTCTAGTTAGTTCTAGAAAAGCACTACATTTTCCCATTCAGAAGAGCTTAATAGTCCCTTTGTCAAGTACAAAAATATTAATCTATTCCGACCAAACAAAACACAAAACAAACCCAACAAGCTTGTTTATTATGATGAAATAATTACTGCAGATGTACGGACAAGTTAATGTAGATGAGGAAAGAATGAGACTTCAGGAGAGAGAGAAAAGGACAAGGAAGAAAAATCCAGACTTTCCCGAGGGGTTGACTGTGACTGTTTATCATGCAAACAGGCCAATTCTGGCTGAGGCAGGTGGATGAAAACACTCGTCCAATCAGAATCCGCCAGCTGTTCCTTTATCTTGCTCACACATCGGCACATATCTCCCCCAGAGCGCACATGAACCAAACAGAAAGCCCTGACACTTGAAAGGAAAGATGCACACACATTAAAGACAGTCTAGCTACTGTACTGCAGCGCCTGACCTGACAAACAGAGGGAGCCACAGCTGATAAAAAATAAAAAGTGGGCGGGAAAACACTCAGGTGGAGGTCACTGGTAATAGAGATACCCCTGTGATGGCTGCCAAGGACTCCATACTAAATCACTCAGGTGTAATAGGTCATTATCTGTCCCTTAGGCCCTATCATATTAACAACACACACAGTCACACACACGTCCAGAAGCATGTTGGCGCATTAAATTCTGCAGAGCACCCACTAACTGAAATATGACTGATGGGGTGAAATTTGGTCGAGCAGCTTAAGCGGCAAAGAAAATCTTAGGACATAAACGGAAGATTTAAGAAGCCTTCTCTATCTGAGCTGATACGCAGAGCGTCTGCATATTCATGAGATGAGCAGGGTTATTATGAAGGAGGGGGCAACACCAGAGGAAGAAGGCACTCAGGGAGTTATAAATCTTTTCCCTGATGTGTGTTCTCCTTTGTGTGTACAGTAGGACTGTGCTGCAGTGTCTTGCATGAAACACATACTCTATTGGTGTTGTAAAAAATAATGTAAAAGTGATTAAAACACACACTTAAAGCTCCACAAATCTATATGTTTTATATTAACGATTAATTAAATAATTAGCCTACATAAAATGGGAAAGTGAGGAACGGCCTGAGAATTATCACACAACACTGCAGCTCTGTTAAGCCTATTACACATTTTTAGTTCATCGTTTTAGTTTTACAGCCAACAAATTTTACACGTTAGGCATTTGTAGCAGTTCCCCACACAGAGATGTGTAATCACAAGCAGGACTCAGGCGACACATACTCGGGTATTTATGGTAACAGGGTTTTTTTTTAAAAAAACAATCTCCGGACAGATTTTTTGCACCGTATTAAGTAATCTCCGTCTATACTAACAGACTTAAAAATGCATATCACATGGCCATTCACACACTCTGGGCATGCATGTGCCGTTGTAAACAGGAATCAGATTGTATTTCTCTTTGCCATCACTGTATTATCAATGTTTGTTTCTGTCTGTCTAAATATAAACAATACAACATCCATTCTGTCAACGTACAAAACACAAATACTCCAATATCATAAAGCAATACTCAAGTTTAGATTACCAATGATCCTGCAATCACTGACAGAGTTTTTTGGATATCTTCACCCTGGAGGAGTTTCACAAAGGAGTTTATTGAGAGTTTAAAGCAGAATTCGGCAATAGGTTATCGGTGAAAGAGGGCAAACTAAGCAGGCTGTGGTCAGGAGGGACAGGCAGGCAAGACACAGGAAGAAAAACTGGGATGCTAGTGCTGCAAGAATTTCCAACCTTCGACTAGAAAAAGTATAATGGAGTACTCAAGACACATCCATCTACACCGACACAACAATGGCAGCACCCATGGGAAGGCAGAAGGATGTATTTGAGAACTGCAGTATTGGTATAGGCTAGTGAAGGAAATGTTTATATATGTTTCCAAGTATAAAAGTGCTGTTAAGTAAAATATATGACGGCAGCTATTACCTCATGGCGTTTTTCCTCCTCCATTTCGTTTATAATAAAAGGCGGGCTGCAATGCTGAGGGTTCAAATGTGTATTCACTTTGACATCTTGCACCTGAAACGCCTTTAAGTAAAAGCAAATACACTTTGCTGCTAATATCGCCCACCAGCCTAATCAAGAACGACCACACAGTTTCTGTTTACAAAATAAATATAAAAAACTGCAATGCATCAAAAAAAAGAATTAATTACAAACAGGAATGCTTGAGCATAGTAAAAATTCTGACACACATTTGCGTGTAGTAGGAAAGTATTTCTTGTCACTGTACATCACCGACTGCAGGTTCATTAAGCCGGCACTGGACAGGTCAAAATCTCTCACTGTTTCTTGCCTCTAGAGGCTGATTATACTACAGCCTTCTGCAGGCTTGTTGCCAAGACTGTCAGTGGGAAACCAGAAGTGTCAAAACTTCCAAAATGTATGTACTGGAATGAGAGCTAGGGTGTTTTTTTATAGATACAACAGGAAGTTTCAAGTTTGAAATCTCTTAAAATGCTCCCTTAGGCAGCACCATTAGGTACATAATGAGAAGAAGGGCGAAATAAAAGAGACGTAACATGAAAAATCAAGGCTTGTGTACAGGATGTAAGTTAGATATTTTTATTCGAGTTTGAGAAGAAAACCATATTATTTTGCCAGACAGGGTTGAGAATAGATTAAATAAATAACAGGAATATGGAGAGTTGTCAGAAAATTACAAAGAAAATCAAACTGTAGATGTAAGATAGCACAGACAAAACCGCTGTTATGATATTTTCATTGCAGCTGAAATACCCTCTAACAATAACTGAACTGTGAGCTTGTCAGATCTCAGAGACCAAACAATGATGGCAAAGCCCTCAACGTTCAGAGGTTTACTCAGTGATGGCTATTTAATAATCTGCTATTGAATTAACCCCTTTTTATGGCAGGTTCTACTGAGAAAGAGACAAGCACAGCGATTCAGTAGAAATGCAAGGTACCTGCAAACAACATTTACTGTTTTTGTTCTTCTTCTATCTAATTAAACACTTAAGCACCAAAACAAGATTATTATTCTAATATTATTTCAGTGCAGTAAAAGCCAAAATCCGATTTGTGCTGCTGAGATTGGGAGCCTAAGGTTTCGTAATGATCATGTAATGATGTGTAATTTGCAGTAAATCTTGTCATCGCTGCTGGTTAAATAGGGGGATCTCAGCAGCACTGTTAAGGTTACTTCTTTTACGGGGCAGGATTACTGAGCTGGCTCTGACAAGTAGTTTGTTGCCTCCACTCCCGGCAGACCTGCTGCCAAGCCTCATGTAGTATTAGCATGCTGCCATTCTGATTCCAGACAGAGCCAACAGGCCAACCTAACGAGCACTGTCCCACAGGGACACATCTGTTGTCAGATTAGTTAGGCTCTGGCCATGGGTTATCAATCAAAGTGGTGAATTACATTACAAACTGAAATTCATTCATCACTTAGATCAGCTGATTAAATGATTTACCAGAACAGATGTAGGCAGGAGCAATGGAGAGGCCCCGAAAAACAAGGGGAATGTTAAAGAGAGGACGTGTTGAGCCCCACCAGCCAAACTGAAGCGACTACGGGCAGTGAAACTGAGAAAAATGAGTTTGGAGTTCATCTGCTGCTGTGACAGAAGCACTGCTGGCACAGGCTTCAGCTGCATTTCACTCAGCAGCATTATCATTTAATGGGATTAGAACATTTGCAAGTGTCATTGTACCTGATGTGATATTAAATCGTCTCAATATTTGACTTTGAAAACATTCAAATGCACAGTAACCGTTCGTGTAGCTGACTGATAGGCATACAGAGTCTTTTGGTCATGCGTTTGTCAATGACAGGTATGCAAATGTAGCTAGGCAGCAGGTGATTATCGCTTAAAGCAAGAGTTATGTTTGTAACTCCTGCTCTATGAATTCTGGATGACTGCCAGAGTTCTCTGTCACTCAAAACTTGGCGAGAAGATTGTGGAGGGACATTTTTCATGATGATGTGAGCTATTATAAGCTTTGTCCTGCGAGCCATGTCATTCCAGGTCATGTGTGACTTTATTGATATTCAGTGTTGGGATTACGTGCTACAAACTGTTCCTAAATTCAGCTGGAGCTGTCCCAAGGTCTCACTAAAACTATCCGTTTTTTGAGGCCACAAACGTGGCTGGAAATTGTCCCAAGATCTCTTTAAACATATCCAGTGCTGTCATGCTTACAAATGTTGAAACGCATACGCAACCAGAAAGATGAAAGATGGAAGTCAGGTACTGTAAACATGTGCTGTACACGTGATATGTTATGTTAGCAGACAATATGGTACATAGCCTAGGACATGTACACATCTGAATTCATTTGTGGTTTGCAGAAACATTAACTGCAAACATTTTACCCTGGCGACTCAGCTGTGCAAACAAGGCCAAACACAGGGACCTCGGGGAGAGTGACAAAGGTTAAACCGAAGAGCAAAAATTGGGACGCTACTTGGTATCAAGACACAGACAGTGAATGACCTTAATAGCCTCAGAACAAGCCTAAACTGCTAGAGGCAAAACACAGCTCCTTCAGCAGTTGTCCTCAGGGCAGGGTCTTGACCCCGGAAAAGAAGTTGGGCTCACACAATTATCTCTCCTGTGTATTACCTGGTGGGGGAAGACAGGCACAGAAAAAGAAGATTTTCTTCAAAAAATACGAGCAATTTTCCTCTTCGATGGGAATTATCCTGACAGTTTAATTGGAATGCTACTGCCAGAACCTTTTTTTAATTAAAAGAGCGAGAGGCAAAAAATTACCTTCGCAAAACTGAAAAAGAAATAAAAGGGATCAATCAAAACAGCCAGTCACTAGCTGAGGCGAGTGTGACAGTGGTTGTCACTGCAGATCGGTCGCCTTGACAACAGGTCAGCTGTTCCACAAAGCTGTCTGCAGTTAGTCAGCCCCCACTCGGCCTCCCACACACCCACACGCGCATGCACACACAGTTTGTCTGACAAGCATACAGTGCAAAGTTTCACAAGCATGTTGGTGAGAGACGCAGCCAGTGACAGATGTGGCACAAGCAGGACAGCAGAGATTACAAGTCGAGTCAACATGGCACTGATCTGTGTTATGATGCTGATAGTCGTGTGTCACAGTACAAACTGCTCTCTGTCAACTGGCATCAGAGAAAAGACAAATGGAGAATCAGAGGATAGGAGGTTGGTGGTAGATTTTCCTAGGGCTGGATTAAAGGAAACGTCTTTCACAGAGGGCTGTGAAGCTACCAGAATAAAAATTTAACTCCCCTCTCTTATCCTCAAATCTTAGTTTGAAATCGTTTTGTGTTAACACCAAACCCTGATCTAAGAGGACAGTCAGAACAGATAATACACATGTTGAAACTGTGTCACAAATACAAAGATGCTGACTGTGTTTGAAGTAAAGTGAAAACTGTGACACAGATCACAGATGAAATCCCATTTCTGGCATTTCAGCCTGTTTGGGAAGATTTTTTTTCACGCCTCTTATGATCCCAGAAGGAGAGGGGAGATGAGCAGCACACAGCAGTCCCTAGTGGGGTGTTGGAGTAATTGCTTGTTTCACCAGTCCCCAGAGGATATCACAAAGTGGGCTAGAGGAGTTCGTCAAAACAGCAGCTCCACCTTCTGCCTCAGATCTTCCGTCATCCTCTGCTGCCTGCCTGTTTGTCTCGTCACAGTGAAGAGGGCAAGAAGACGTTACCATTTATTTTATGGTGTGTCTAATCACAGGCCAGCCACTGAAAATAGAAATTATACTCATTGTCATATTGTTAAGAAATATGGTGAATAAAAAGATTCGCCCTTCATCACTGATCAGGATCATTGATTTTTGATTGCAGTGTAATATTAATGATGCTCAATGCATGTTATTCATGATGTTTAGAACGAATCAGAACGTTTGTTTACATTAACTTCTGAGTAGAAAACCCCTGCATTACACACCACTTTACATACAATTTGAATGCCTTTTTTCATGATGTTACTTCAAAGTGTATACATTTTTCATCTAATGTTCGATGCTGTCATAACTCATGAAAAACAATCCTTGCACTTGAAAACTCTTTCAACGTTAGGTTTAAAAATCTAATTACTTTGGGGGGGTGGGGGGCAGCACAGACTTAAGAAAATGACAGCTTGCTTTTACCCCAAACTAGAAGTTAGTCTCAGATGTGGCTGTTGAGTAGACATCAAAGACGCTGGAAAAGTAACATAAAGTACATAAAATAAGCACGGCAGAAATGTCAGGTAGGTCGGACCCAACGTGTTTAACTGTAAATCTTTCAACGTTACAGTTACGGCTGGAAATGACAGAAGAAAAAAAACAAATTAGCGAATTTCACTTATCTAATGTAATGCGGATCAACTGCCAGGTGTCTACCAGGGGTCCCGTGGGCGACTATCGCATATGCACACAAACATCTGTAAAGTACGACTAAACAGAGGAAGAAAAACATGTTTATTCACTATTATTGCTGTTTACAATCATTTACATAATGTGTTATGAAATTACATTAAAATGTACTTCTGGGTGCACCTAAATTTTGTACTTGTCCACGTACATGAAAAAGTCAGCACACCAGTGCAACATGAAAGGTTTTTCTTGAGCCCTGCTACCCGGAAGTGACTGTTGTAAGCAAAATGTCACAGTGATTCGTTCTATATGTAAAGATAGTCTGTTGATGTCTGCTATCAACCAAAACTGAGTACATGTGAGTGACTACAATGCCCACAATTCCATATTGTCATGAATTAAGTGTTGGAAGTGTTTGGAAGTGTTGAATTAAGTCTCTTGTTGCTGTGGTGGAGGGAATGCAACATTACACAACAGCAACAGTGTCTTCTTGGTGTACTTTATGTCTAAAAGAACGGTGTGATGAAGGATCCTTGTGGACACTGCAGTTGGTGTTAAGTAGCTGAAAAAACAGCAAAAGCTTTGAATTCAAGTGTTTTGTTGCTGCGAGTAGCTTGTTCAGAGGGCGTCTGGAACATTTCCCATGATAACTAATTGCTTGTACTTGTACATCTTTTATTCAGTTAAAGTATTGTGCACACATCCTTGTGCTTTTGAAAGGTCTTCTCGACTGTGATATTGTATAACCTTGACCCCACTCAACTCAAAGAAATAAGTTCCATCTGCACATCCTGCTCATCCATCACTTCTCTACCTCTTGTGTGTATCATTGACTGGCTATCCTGTACACCAAATCAGTCCAGACACTAATGGCCATGCAGTAACATATGCCAGCATGTCGTGTGTGCTGGTATTTGTTTGGATCTAGGTTTTTCCATTCAGTCTTCACATGGATCATTGTGCATGTGCATCAAAGATATCTGCTCAATCTTTGTCTGCTTAAAGCCAACACTGTGTACTCCTCCTCCTCTCCTCCATGTCATGCCTCCTTCCCCTCTCTATCTCTCGTCTCCACCCGTGCTGCATGTGTTTTGAGCCTCTGATTTGGGTTGGTGTGCAGAGGGATGAAGGGGTGGGGTAGCCGTACAGATGGATGCGTGGGTTTCTATGGTGAGGTACTGTAGGTGATCGGGGAAGAGCAGCCAGTTGGCACGAAAACAGGAGGAGGAGATGACGAGTTAGACGTTAACAAGCTGTCACTGCCAGCACAACACAGCGCCCACTGCAACAAACAAAAACAGCAAAGATACCAACCCCCTGACAAGCCCGGTGTTATAAACAACAACCAAACAGGCGTACACTTGTCCCATACACAGAGGAGAGGTACAAACCATAAGTCAAATGAAAATGAATGAGTTCAGAGTAAAATGTAACCTATCTGTGGATGAAAAGACGTTGCTTTAAATTGCACTTTTATTGGGTAAACGTTAGAAAAAACAGCAGCAAACTTTCTGCCACCTTCCAGACTAACCTCGATGTAGCAGCTCAATCCCAAATGGCTTACCACAGCAGGACAAGGATTAGCAAATGTTGCCACCGCTGCTTCAAAACTTTCTTTCAACTGCAGCAGTCAAAACTGATCAAAGCAAAAGAAGAGAGAAGTTCAAATGTATCCTTGGGGAATATGGTTACTTTGCTTTGTTTTGGTGTAGAAATGCTGTCAGGAAAACAGCAAAACCTTTAGCACAAGCTTTCTCTATTGTGCTGTTGATTTAACTTTACAGGCGTTCAAATATCAAAAACGGTTTGATCAAAATGCACTTTTTAGAACTTAATAAACGATGCATCACTTTTAATCTCTAAATGCTACTATGAAGAATTTCTCCCACAATGCTCCTGATTTGTTCCCGTGTGATGATCAATGGCTGCAGGGCTTTGATGCAGACATACTAACATTTCCATGTCACAGAGCGCCAAGTAACATTTACCCCAGTTAAAATGGCATTTATGATGAGACCTGAGGGCAATGTGATTGGATTTTTTACTTCAACCTCAAGGATTCATGCTGCCAATCACATCCACGGGAGAGCCGCCTCTCCAGACATGCAGAAATAAATCAACTATCAGGCCTTAGGAGCTAAAGCTGGACTGGGGTGCTGTAGCTCTTTAACAAGTGAGAGAACAGCACCATTTAATATAAATGAAGACATCAAGAAATGTCTCTATTTCAGCGTCAGTTCCTCCCCCTTCTTCTTGCCACCTGCTGGCTGAATTAAACAGAAATCTGACAATTGTTAAATGTTCTGCCCCAGAGCCCCCAGAGCACTTGGCAGAGCGGCCCATGGCTAATCCAGTAAGCACTAGCACTGACTCACAACTAGCTGAGAGACAGACAGAGATTGAGATTGACAGAGAGGGAGACTGAGAGACAAAGGCAGCTACTGAAAGAGGGAGGCTAAGAATAGAGGTGGTTGAGCCACGGACAAAAATGGGAAATCAGTGGCTGGCAGAAAGAGGTTGGTGAAGAGGAGACAAATTGATGGTTTGAGGTGAGTGTCGAGAAAACTGGAGGAAGAGCGGGGAGAAGTGGGGCAGGAGGATGTTTGGACACAGAGGGAAAAAAATGAAGGAAGAAGTTGGGGCCAGGGGCCGGATGAGTGATAGGAGAAGAGGGAGCAGAGAAGGAAACCGGTGTGCAAGGTGTCCTCCAAATCCATTTGTCACCCAGAGACTCATTAGAGTTTGTGAGTGGGCGTCTGGTTATAAATAGGCTTTGGAGCGTGTGTTTGACAGGAGGGATTCTCGGCTTTGATGGCAGGACATTAATCTCACTGGAGAACTCCCGGAAGACGTACGGATTGACAAACAGACGGCTCTCCAAAAAAAAAAAAAAGCAAACTATTTTATCAGTCAGCAACACCCATCTCCAGTCTCTCTAACTCCAGGCTGTTTGACTCTGTCCAGACTCTTCCTTACACTAAAATGACCATGAGTAAGAAAAACATGTCTGTTTTTAAGTTTTCAAAAGCACAACCTCCCTCCATTCTGTCCTTCCATCCCTGCTTCTTTTTGGCCGCCTTTTCACTCTTGTCTCCTGACTGTAGAGCTCTTCATGCTTCGCTTAACGCTTTTGAGAAATTTCCAGTTCCTGCGTAAAAGCTTGTGAGTCACTCATGGTGTGTTCTCCAACTTCTTTGTCTCTCTTTTAGCGTGCTCTGCTCTTATTTGCACTCCTTTCTCACAGCTCTTAAAAATGCAACACTCCCAGTGCCTTTAATTGGAAAAAACAACTCCCTCACCACTCTCATGTCTAACTGATTCTGTTGCTGACCTGCTGCTCCGCTCACCCTCTGGCCAGTTGGAGCAGATGTGCACAAATGCTCCATTTTCTCCATCTGAAGATGGCACCTCTAGCTACAGCTTTGCCCTCATGTCCCCCCACCAACCACCTCCTGTCTCTCCAAGCATGACCATGGATCATCCAAAACTTATGTCTCCCAGGTGCCCTCCCACTGACCTCAGCGGGGCCAAAGGGCCCCGCTGTACTGTGGATCATTGGAACATAAAGCTGTCGCTGAATGAAGGGAATGAATGAAGAAGGCAAAGAGCCACGGCTCAATCATGACCTGAAGCCAGCTGCAAATAGCTCGGCCAAGCTGCTTTAAATCGACTGATCACTACTAATGACTGGTTCAATGATTCTGTCTGGTCCCCTCAGTCCTCACTGCCACCTAGTCTAGTGATATCTGATTTATGCCATTAACAGACATAATCCATATAGACACAACATTTATAATTTTCCATATGGTAAAACATCAGTGACAGAAATGATAGCATTTATAACCATTGTTATAACAAGAATAACTCATGCTGCAGATAAATGTGATGAAGGTCCTTGACAATTAAAGAGGCCAGCATCTATAATTTTATCATACTGCATCACATAAAGTGAAAACAATGTGACAACCTGAAAGCAGTCGCTCCGAGTAATTAAACCTTCAGGTAATTATCACCTGAATCTGAAGCTCCCTTCAGCTTTAAAGAGCTTCATGGTGAGTTTCAGCTCAACTTAATATTTTGTTTCACTCTCACAGTTCTCACAGTGTAATCTTCTGCTACAGCAAGCAGCTGTTTCCAGCAAAAAAGCTCTGAAAACCCACTGTACACTCCCTGCTTATTACCAAACAGCACAGACACAGTTAGAGCCTAGCCAGTGAACGTTATGGAGCTTTTAGCAACTACAGAGCCATATATTTACCTCAGGAGGTGGCGGAGACCAAAAAACAAAGCTACAAGAGCATAATTATTGGATTTAGATTCATCACGTGGTGAGATATGGTAATGTCGCTAAAATTGCTGCGATTACATGGATCCTAATATCTCACTAATAATGACTGTTAGTGGAATATGAGGGTCCATGTAGCCCAATCATAATACAAATGCCTTATGTGAACACCTCAATCGGAAAAAACTGATCCGATCCAGCCAGATCTGATTGAAAAGGGGTGGTGTAAAGCTTTGATAGCAATGTCACCGCTTAATCCCATCATTTCTCTCTATTGGGAATAAATATATTCTTTCAGCGCATGTTCACCTTACGAAATCAAGCTAACATGAGGTTACCTTGCTTTCGGTGTGTGTGGAAACATGATAGTAGCAAAACAGAATTGGTGTGTGGACAATAAAACTTTTTTTTTCTTTTGGAGATCTTAAAAAGTTTTACTGCTACTAGTACTTTTTTAAGTCTTCAAAGGACAGTGTTATGTTGATTGACATTTGGGGATTTGCTGTAATTCTGAGGATACAAGTCCTTTTTAGTTATCATTATTGAGGCTACCACATTGGATTAAAGCCTAAACAAACATTTTAGCTAAACAAACAATCTAAATTCTCATTATTGTGTGTTTAAGGAAGGTTGGTTTTGCTTTACATTTTGTTGGAGACACTACAGATTTAGACACTTATCTTTTTGTATTTGTTTAGCAGTTTACAGCAAACAAAGTTTTGTGTAAATAGAGAGTTGAAGGCCTGTCTTTCAACTAGAGTGCCTGGGTTCAAACCGTACTGTCTGAAAATACCGTTGAGGTGACCTTAAGCAAGACAGTCACTACCAGGTTCTGTCATGTTACTCTGAATACAATCCCACCAATGATGTCCTTGTAGAGAAATGGAAAAAGAGCTTCCACATAGAGATCAATAAAGTATCATGTTAGTGTTACTATAAATATAGTCAAATATTATCATCACTTCAACACAGTATTCATTTACACTATCATTTAAACCTAATGGTGTTGTTAATGTGAATTGCAGCATAAATGGAATTAGAACATTTCCAAGTAGCTGAAATGAAACAATTTTTCACGAAAATTGCCATTGCTGATAGAGATGAAATATAGCCCGAACACTTGTGGTGAGAACACATCCCCACGGAGAGCGAATGCCAGAGGTCGACTGTTCATATCGTGTCGATGTGACTGCACAGGAAAAAGAAAATATATCAAAGGATAACATCACTTTGAGGGTAAGATGGAGCTCTCAGAAATCCTGCCACAGCCCTTCATCATCTCCTCTCTCTTCACGGCCAATTTCACCCTCGCATCTCACTCCTCTTCTCCATGGTACTGACAAACAGTGCAGATCCGGAGTTTCAAGTTCAACCTTCGCCTGGAGAAAAGCGAGCCTGAGCAAAGATGCATCTTATAAAGTAAATCTTTACCCGCTACCAAACAATTAATTATTTAGGCTATTCAAATTCATTTACAAAAAAAATGCTCCCTGCTTATTCAATGTCAGGAATTGCTGCTTTATATTACTGCAGACTGAATATATTTGTATTTTCACACGTCGGTTAGACAAACCAAGCAATCTGAAGAAACCACTTTCAGCTCTGGGAAACTGATGTGCAATTTCTGACATTTCATAAGCCAAACAAGTGATTCACTGCAAGAATAATTGACAGATAAATGAATAAAAGAGCAACAGATAAAAGAAAAAATAGCCACTGTGCTTCAGTCAATGTTTACTGTAAGATGAAAGCCGGTAGGAAGGTACAGCCGTAGTAAAGTAAGAGCTTCCTCCGTCACACACACCTACACACATATTTCAGCGTACATGCATTTACTCCACGCATGTAAGAAATCCCAGCACAAACACAAGCGTCAGCTGCTCACATCAGACCCCCCACAGCTTATTCTCCAGCTGTCTTGAATCCTTTAAACTCATTTTATGAAGACAACAGAGTGTAGGTGTGTTTAGAACAGGTGGATGAGGAAAGTCATTTATGCAGAGAGCGTTCACCTTGTTTTAATCTCTGAAGTGTACCCTGTACTCTGAGTGTGCGCTAGATAGTCTGACTCTGTGAACCCTGCAACCCCTCTGGCATTGATCCTAAATGCACAAACAAGCACGCACACACACATCAACTCCTTGCTCAGTGATGAGATCGAACTGAGGGCATGATGAATAAATAATGGTTTAAACTCTGGAGGTTCACTTGACTAATTAACGGGGGAAAAGATTCTTCTACAGAAGCAACAATACAAGAGAGCAAGAGAAGACCATGTAGTAAATCAAGGATCACTGCACTGGCTTCACACACACTTGAAATACATATACACACACTTCATAAACACACGCACATATGCACACATCCTAATTTGCGATTCAGTGCTGTAAAGAGACAAAAGAGGGGAGGAGAGGTGTTGGCCTCTATTGACTCAAAACCCTGCGGGCTAATGAGAGCTCCAACACATAGGCACACACAAAAACACCCATACACACACCCCATTACTGTCATATAGCTGTGTCGGAGTGTGAAGGCGGTGTGTGCATCTCACCACAGTCCTCTTAGTGCAAGGTTATCATGAAGGAACATAAAGGCAGAGAAATCCCAGTTGCTCATCAGGGTCCTTGTCGCTCTGTGAGCATCGTGGTCACCCGACAACACACTAACACACACGCACCATCAGTGAGGTCATTAGAGTGGTATAATTATGAAGAATAACCAGTCTAGCTGGCCCAGCTGCCCTGCTAACATCATCAGACGAGTTCCTCCAGCTCATACACTGTCACCAAATATGAGCAGACAGCAGAGGGACGGGGAAAGGAACATGAGGCATAGTTGGAAAAGGGAGTGGCAACACTGACTGACTGAGGGCTTTTATTTTGTCATGCTGACATCTCCTTGGAAACAGACACATTCGATATACAAGGGGTAGCGGGAGCTCGCAAAGAAGCTAAAGAGTAAATCCAAATAAGCTTCAACAGCGACGAAAACATGCAAATATAAATCAGCGTGGCAGCAGCAGCAGCAACAATAGGAATCAAATGAACTAAAAGTGACTGGCTACAAATGACTTAAAAAGTCCCGAAGGGCGCTCGGGAAGCCATGACAGAGTTTGTGAAGAAGGCTGTCACGAATGAGGCAGCGGCAGCAGCAGCTTGAGTCCTGGTGGAGCCACAGAGCTCCACAGCCTTTGAACATACAGGAGGCAGGCAGAAGCAGACAGCAGAGCTACGTGACTCTCATGACAACAACTACAATCACACAAACACTGTAAAACACATGCAGACAGTCCCTCAATGCTGCAAGTTATCAAGATTAAATACCACAAGCAACTGCACCAACTAAAAGGATGCCTTAAATACAAAGTGAAAGGGAGAAAGGAGATAGAAAAAATCAAACAGGATTGGGACATACAAGAGAGGGAAGAAGAGGAGCGAGGGGACCACTCCAAGCGCCCACCTGAGCGTTTCCCAGCATTCTCCATCCGTGTTCCTGTCAGCCCTCTATACCTCTTTTTTGCGTCTAGGTCATTCCATCCCTCCACCCATCTCCAAAGTCATCCCTAGCTGTCACCACCTCACCGGGACACTGGCTTGGGCGGAATATTGTATATGAAAAAATGAATCAAAGAGAGGGAAGGCAGGGAGGGACAAAAGGATTGTGAAAGAGGTGGAGAGAGGAGGGAAGAAACAGAGAGAGAGAGAGAGAGAGAGAGAGAGAGAGAGAGGGAAGAAAGGCTGCCAGTTCTGACATTGTCTCTTTTCTCTCTTTCTGATTGTGTGTCCCTGGCTGTCTGTCTTGCTGGCTCTCTCTCTCTCTCCATTTCCCTCATTATGTCCATCTGAGTGGTTGTGCCAAGCTAGCAGGGCAGCAGGAAAAAACATGGCTCGCTGTGGCCTTCAAACACCTTGCAGACTGGCCACCTCCTGCTGGCCACTGACTGCAGACCTGTGTATACTAGTTGTGTGCTGGGGGCTGTGGATAGAGCAGGAGTATGTGTGTATGTGTGTATGTGTGTGTGTGTGTGTTTGTGTCTGACTGTCATGTCAGCCAGCCAGAGCTGCAGATTACTGACGCTCCACTGGCACGTCCCACTTCATCCTTCTCTCCTGTCACCCCGGCAACACCTCCGCTCCCTGCCCGCTTCCCCCACAGTCCTCCACTCATCATCCTCCCCTCCTCCCCCTTTCTCCACCATCTGCCTCTACTTCTCCCTCCACACCTTCCTTCCTCTGCTCGACGTAACCTGAGAAAGAGTCTTTAAATTTAATTTCGTCCATCTCTGAAATCTGTATCTCTGTGTAGCCCACAGGAACAGTAAAATTCGTCAATCTCTGCATCTCAATCCGCTCTAATAAAAAGAGCCCCATCAAAGCTATGTATATATACACACACACACACACAAGGCCCCCAGGGTGCTTCCTTGCTCAGATAAAGATAGCCAATCACAGGCTGGGGAATGCGAGAGAAGTGGTGCGGTAATTAACACCAGTGGGCCTGGGCTTAGGTCCATGTCAACACTCAGCAAAGCTCAGGAATCACACCGACTAACAAACACAGTTAAAATCAGAGCGTATGAAGGCTTCGCGTTCTGCTCCTCTGAGATAGCGCTGATGTTTAATTAACATGTTAGATTCAGTCCGGATCTCCACCTGAGCAGGGAGAGGTCAAAGCAACCCTCAAGGTGAAAACTTCTGACAGAATGCATCGCAGGGAACTCATCTCTGCAGTGAGGGAGAATCTGCTGTGAGTGAGTGTGTGTGAGACAAGGTCGACTTTTTGATCATCTGTGTTTTTTGTCACTGGGCTCTGAGATGTGATCACATTCCACTGTTACAACTTTGGTCAGAGAAAACTCCTACTCTTCTTGTGTAAAATATAAAAAAAAAACATTGACTGATTAGCTACAGTGAGTTTTTTGTGATAATGTGCTGAGAATCATTAATTTGATGATCACAAGAAGTAATGAAATTGAAATGAGTGAAGCCTCTGTGTTCTATTAAAAAGAAGTTACATTACATTCAGCAATCAGCATTACTCACCAAAATACGTGTGACCGTGAGGTCTGATAAACATGTTGAATGCATTTCCCGAGAAAGCAGAAAAAAGTATTGCATACTGTGGGTCCACATGCATTTTTTAATCATTTTAATCTAATGATGATTTGGCCCTCAGGTTTTCTTCCCAATCAACAACCATACTCAGTCACTGATGTTTTATACAGGCCACACACTAATGACACGTGATGGTGATCAGATAAAATACAGCCTATCAACCGAGAAGAAACATGGCTTCATACCACCTCAAATCTTACAAAAAGTCACAGCAAACATCTTCAACAATGAATTTAATGAATGTAACGTGTATAAAATAAAGTATATAAATAATTAGGAGCAGCCTGTAAGATGACTCCTATAGCACTACTAGTGGTCAAAAACTCCACAGAGATTTGACACCAGCTGCAAGTTCATGAAAAAACTTCTAATAAGTAACTGTTCCTCTGCTGAACAACGCATTTTTTTCACCATCATCAACAAAATCTGTTGTTATCTGCAGTCTAACCACAGCCTGAGTGTGTGCAGTTATGAGACACAGGCCACTGTGACTGTACTGTAGAGCAGCGGATGACACCCACAGATATCTTACCCTATGCAGAGCTGCACCTGCTGAGCGGTGCAAGGTTAACAATGGCCACATAGGGCTTTACATCTGCTGAACATGCAGTTTTACTCCCCAAAGAGTTCACATACACATACACACACACACACACCTGTATTTAATTCATATCAGCCTGTGCACATGCATGTGTCGTCAGGTGTTGGTGTGCACGCTGTCCGTGATTGTGCCTGTGTGGATAAGTGACTCAAAAAGCGTGTTGTAAAGCTAAAGCAGCACATGTATGCCTCACAAGGACGAGTAAACAACAGGCAAACAAAACAGCGTATCCCCTCCCTTTGAAAAACAACCCTCTACCCACCAAGCAATTTAGCACCTACAAATACATACAGATGAGATATTAATGGCTTACTGTGTCCTCTTTGACCTTTTAATTATTCTGATTTGTGTACAGAGCAGGCGTGTCGTAATTGCATTAGCATCTCTGCAGGTTTACTTAATGTTCCAGTAGAGAGGGAATTGTGATTTAGCAAGCAGATAGGATAACACTCCCTTCTTTTTGTGTACACTAAATGCTCCACTGCGAGCGTGTGTGGCTGTGTGTGTGTGTCTGTGTGGTTGCAGTAAATCATCAGAGATTTATTAGCTCAGTTACCACTAGTCAAACCCTCTGACGTGCAATTATGCTCTATCAGCAAATAAATGATTTGGCCATTACAGGCCATAATTGGTTATGGAACAAAGGGTACAATATATTGTCCGTCTCTTTGCAGCTGTTTAACACCCCGTCCTGCACTTTGCAGCTTGTATTACCGGAGGACTCTACTTGGCCCCTGTTTGCCCCCTCTTCCTATATCCCACTTCCTCCGAGCATGTCCCTGGAGAGGACCACTGCTCCTTCTTTCCCTTTATCTTTAGTGCGAGGCATCTGGAAAACAGGCTCTGTCTCCGCCACTCTCTATCACATTCAATCATCCCCATGTTTATTCAGCTCTCCGCCCTTTCTACCGTCCCTCCACCTCCCTTTCTCCCTCCTCCTGTCCCGCCCGCCTTCCTCTCCACTCTCACTATGTCTCGGCTCTTAACCACAGCAGCGCTTATCACAGTCCTGCATCTTTCCATTTCTATCTATCTCCCTCCAATTGTTTTCTTCCCCACCATCTTGCCTCTGCTTGCTGCCTCGTCCTCTTGAATTTCCTCTCCGCCTGAAAATGCTTTTGTCCAGATAGATGCTGTACCATTTATATTGTATGAGGATAAAGGATGCAGATGCGAACCTGTTCACCCATTCCCCTAAAGCTCCTCAGTACCTCCATAATATGTAATGTAGTAAAGCTTGACGGTATCAACACCAGAGACGTTACAAGAGAGGAGACAACCCACTTAAAGCATATATGGAATAGTCTGTAATGCCAGAGATGGTGGTTGCATTACACATATTATGCCCCTTCTCCCCAAAAGCCAATCGTCTGCTATATCATAGTCGAACCAGGAAACATATCAGCCAATTGTGTTGCTGCACTGACATGAGTCTCTCGACAGTTTCAGCTGATTTGATGAGGCTGCAGATGTACTTTGAATACATATGGAAGAAGAGAATATGCATGACATGCGTGTCACAGCACTCTGGATAGAGCCGTAAAAAAAGTTGGTTTTGTCACATGTAGTTTATATAACCCCATGAACATTAAAAGTGAAGTTATGGCTCTCTCCCCATTAATCTAGATATGAGCCTGGTCCTTTTAGCCTGAAATAACTGCCCGGGGGTGTTGCCAAGATGGCTGCCGAGTGGCAAGACTTGCCTGAAATGACTTTGTCTACAGGATTGCAGTAAGCGGTTTATTTTGAATAATTCAATGCACAAAGCTATGGGAATTATCACACTCGGTTTGTTTGTTTCAGTCTGAATCTTAGTTCAAATGTCACCCATCCTCCTGACTCCACTGGCCTGCTTTGCACTAGTTTACTCTATAGCACATTTCCATATGTTGTGTATATCATTTAAATTGATTGAAAGACATTAACCGGGATATACAGTAGTCAGATTTCTTGAAAATCTACTGGGAATCTGTTTGTGGATATTATAAGAGACCTTAAAACCTAATTTAATGCATGAAAAAAAAAGGTGCTTCATAATATTCATGCAAACATTCAATATTTAGATGGTCTAATAATGCCATGAAGCAGTCCTGCTCATTGATTTGCAACAATGCACATCTCACAATAGCCAAAGACACCTAGGGACAATTAAAAGCAAACATAATTTGCTATTTAAAGACATCAAAGGGCTCGATCCATGGAAAAATGCACACAGATTATTATCAGAAACTGTGCCTTTAAACGAGCCATCAGGACTTTCTCTAAAGTTGTGATGTCACGACTATACAGCCATCGCACTCAGCCGAGCTGCCAGTACATGGTTGCAAAAACACCCGTAGAGCTGATGTCTGCGTGAGCTGACATATCAGAGCAGACTGGGCTTTTCGGGAGAGGGGCCTTAAAGAGACGTTTGTTGTACAAATTGTCCTCTGAATGTATCACAGTTCAACTGGAAACATCTTGTACAGGTAGACTCAGGTATGGTTTCCCACTCAGCTCCATGGTTTGTTAAATGCATTCAAATTACTTAATTTTGAGACAAACAACTCCCAAGATTCAGAGAAACGTGCCAGTGTATCAGTGTCTGAAATCCAGATATCTGGGACAGAGTGAAGGCAGCAACAGTACGCTGGTATATGGTACATGGAGGCAAAGATGAGATGAAATACCTATCAGGAGTAGGTGAGGGTCATTGGCATCTAGCTATGGGCTAAGTAGGAGGAGATCAGCCTGCTGCATAGAATTGCTCCCACACTGCAGCTAATTAACGCTGTCTCGTTCCGGTTCAACAACCTTCGTGCTACTGTCTTCAACTGGGGCATCTTGAGATGAGACAGAGGCGGAGTAAGGGAGAGAGAGACTGTAATGACAACGCAGCAAAAACAAGTGTGACCTTTCGGGCCAGATCTTATTTTTGACACTTCACGCAAACAGTCAGTCTCACACAGAGATACAGCGTTGGTGGAGGACGGATGAAGCTCATATCTCTGTGTGAGAGGGTGGCTGAGCACCTGTCTTATTATACCCTGCCTTGGCCACACAGGACAACTCTCTACCCCGCCGGGCCGAGCTATGCCGCAGATAAGAGGAGGCTCGAAAGAAAACGTTGAGCCGATAAGAACTGGTCTTAGAAAACGCAGACACTGACAAAATGGAAGACGAGCTTGACAGGAGTGCAAGGGGAAAGGGAGTTAAGAGAGCCAAGCGAGTGAGGATGGATGGATTTGCTGAGTAAATGGCTGCGAGCTAATCATGACGCTAACAGTAATGGATAGGCAGGGCTGTCCAGATTGCCTCATTTAAGGACACTTGAGTATCGTTTAGGTAATCTCTCTGACGCACTTGCAATGGATGTGAGTCGTGGAGACAGAGTGGTCTGTACTGAGACAAACGATAAAGGCAAATAGTTCTTCCAATGCAGGAAGTCAAAAAACAAAAACTTGCACCTTTTCATTGCGCTAGTCTCGGATAAAGCAGTCAAAATGCTTGACCTTAGGTCTGCAACCAGGTAGTTGGCTAGAAACACTGCAGCTTGATCCATTTCTGGATGAGCTAACATGGAGTGAGGGCAGCGAACAAAATCCAAAAAAACTCAAAAATGAGTTTCCAGAGTTTTGTCCTCCTTTGATCCTCAACTGGAGGCAGACCGGGGGACTGAACATCAGTGACCCTGAAAAACCTTCACTGAGATTTTCACACATACGTTCAACTATCCACGCACAAAACACCATTTACTGTTTGGCCTTTGGTACAAACCTTTACACTATGCTACATTCTTAAAATGAGGACTTCTCTATTTCAGCAGTTACTACTTTTGTGTTTGCTATCCGATTCTCTCAATGACTTTGTCCCTCTTCTGTATTTTCCACTAATCTGTCTCCTCATCCTTGACAGCATCAAGGTTTACTTTCTACTTTCCTTCCCTCAGTGCCTCTCAAAGGATCCCTCAGATGTGTTGTTGACTGTACTGTGGCCCACACTGCAGTAATCCAATGTTATTGGGGGTGCTATAACTCAGTTTTATGTGATCAGGAGCCCCACAGCCCCGGCTGCTGCGCCTCGTGACAAACGACACGAGTCAGACGTGGCATCAATGAGTCAGCCACTCTGAGAGGCTGTGATGAGACCAACTTTTTAAACCTTTTGTATTTCTGATTTTTCCAGGCTGGGTGTTGAATGTGCGTCAGTCAGAGCGTTCGTCGCTGTGTGGGTGAGTTTCTCCATCACTGAAGAGTTGGCGCTGCAGAGCAACATTAAGATTAAATGTGATCAGTCCGCCAGGAATCCAAAACAGACAGCAGAGCCATGTTGGGACGCTAGCTTTTGAAAATGCTACAATGTAAGACCGCGAGTGAATCACAGTGCTGTCTGTTTATTCTGCTCTCACAGTGTAAAAGTCCCCACAGCTTTTCCTCTCACTTAACTAAAGACTTCTACAACGGCACACACCAAAGCAAACGAAGGAAGACATTCGTATGCTGCTTGTCATTGCTCGCTCTTACACTAAGCCAAGAGCAAGAAAGGTCTTGGTTTTTGTTTGTTTGCATTTCGTAGCCTCATGAACCATTCTCTGAGAGGCAAGCAAATAGCAGCTTTTAGGAGATTTGGGAAAATGCGATGTGCTAATACCACTTATAACAAAAAAAATAAAGAACATTATTATGGATGCATGATTAAGAGAATCTGTATGTGGAAGGAAGGCAGCCTTTGATTCTCCTTGTTTGCTCTTCAGACTGCAGAATGTCACGATGTTCTTCACACTGACACAAAACAAAATCTGTATGCTACATACTGTACTTAACGTGATTGAGGCTTACTGATTTTCAGTTCACCAAAAACTTCTGAGACTTTCACAAATGAGCACATATTAAACAGATTTGCATTCCCTTTTGAACTCTCCACTTAACCGTTTTCCAAAAAGTACACACCACCACCACAGTTTACAAAAAAGGAGGTCCTCTTGCAAAGTTGAAAAAAGAAAAAAACACTTCACTAATAGAAGGAGGAAAAGGGAGAGGAAATACAAATGAGCTGCTGATTATGCACCAGAGTCCCTCTAAGTAAGTGAAAAACAAACTGTTAAAGTACAAAGTGTTTGCACTGCGAATGGTATTTTTAAAATACTGTTTTCACAGAATTTTGCAAGAATGATGTCTTTATACAGAGTTTGCTTGTTTTTAACTGTATAATAATCATGAATAAATACCTGGATGTTCTACTTAGAACCAAAGTGAACACAAGGGAATCTTATACAGCCCTTACAGAAGAACTCAATACCACCATTGTTACATAGGCTTCCAAATATAGACAGGGCTTTACATTAATCATGTTGCCGTTCTACGTCAGCACTTCTGTGAAGTTGCCCTCTCAAGGTCTATCCATCAATCCTCCGTCCCTGATGACCGCCTAGTTCTATGAGGAGGAGAGGAGTCTTCATCCTTCAAAAAAAACAGCTAAATGCTTGAAATAGGGGATGGTTGCCCAGACAAAACCGTCACTGTGTTTTCTACAACGTGGAGGAGAGAAGAGCTCCTCTTACTGAGAGTTTTATTATCCATTTTTGTCAAAAATCCTGCACAAAACTCAAGTTTGTTAATTATGTAGACTTTGTTGCACACAGAACTAAAAACACTGTCATCCAAATTAGCATCAAAGAGGTAAGAGGAGGAAAAATGGAGAGCGGCGTTCTGTGACGTCCTAAACAGCTTTTTAGAAGCCGTTAGACAGTGTACAAGAGCCTCTGGCACAGTGGACGAATTAGCATTCAGCACTGGAGAACACAAAGACTCAGTCAGGTCTGAAGGAGATCTAAAGGGAGTAGGCCGGCTCTTTCAACGGGAATCTGGACAGGACTGTGTGACATATCGATCGGCTATTGGCTACGCGGTACTGCACACTGGGCTCCATCACCGTCACGGCTACACTCTGTCACTCCCTCTTTTTAGCTGTTAATTTGTGGTACTCTGGATCTTAACATTCTGCCCTACACTCTGGCAGCCATCACATTCAGGAGAGGTCCACTACATCAAACCTCTGCTATGACGACAGGAATTTTAACTACTCGGGTGGGGGGGGGATCACCGCTCAAATCCACACTAATGCTTTTGTGCATGGATGTGTGTGTGTGTACCTCCATTTACACTTTGTCCTCCAGACTGTATGTTTGAAATCTGTCCTTCTACGTTTCCCTCCAATCTACTCCCATGCTGCGATATAATGTCTTACTTAAACACCTTCATCCTTGCATTAGCCTACACCCTGATATTGATGCGCTGCATTATGGTATTAATAACTCCAGAGTGGCAAATTATGAGCGCTTCCTATTTAAGAGGCTTTCCAGCTCGAGCGAGCAGCTTTTTAACTGTTCTACTCAACCTTATCAGTGCAAATCCAGACGTCCTTGTAAGAAAAAAAAAAAAAGGTTCTGCTGACAACAAGGTACCAGAGGAGAGTTTTACATTGTAAAAGTGAAGTTTCTGCTCAGTCTTTGTCTGTGTAGATGTTGACTTGGATAATCTGTGTGCAGAGAAAGAGACTGTATCACTAATGAATCCACTAATTGGCTCTGTAATTGGCTGCAGTTAGAGACATCTGTATCAAACTGTTAAAAAGTTGGAATATCAGCAGTAATGAGCTGCAGTATCTGTTAAAAATGTAGGATACCATGTGAGAGAGCATCGAGGTTATCACGGGGGGGAAGGGGAGGGAGAGGACGAGATAATAAAGGGGAGAAATGTTGAATGGTGGGAAACAGACAAAAGCATAAAACTGTACCACCACTTGGGTACTTCGTAAAGATGAATTTCTCATCCTATTTTGTCTGTGAGAGCAGAAATGTGTCTTTTATGGAGGTTATTGGAGGGTTTATGCTCTGCTCAACAGGGCAGCCTCTGGGATTCTGTGGACCCTTGATGAAATTTAATTTAGGTCCTTCATTCCTGGATGTGTGTCAGCCATCAACACACCAACAGCAGTGCATCTACAAAGCATGAGTGAGACTCGGTTTCCTTAAAACACTCATTGGATATCAAAGCAAAAAAAAACAACCCAGGAATAAGCTTTGACAACAAAGTAGTTATTGTTCAAAAGCGTCTGATTAAGCCACAGTAAAATGAGAGATTTTATTTAATTTTGTACGGCCAATTTGTTATCTAATCAACACAGTCTGCACGATTAAATAAGCTGTAAAACATTCAGCTTTATAACCATATTTGTAAATCAATGGCCTAACTAGAATTGCAGTCAGTAGAGCGTATACCTCCGCCAAGGCCCATCAGTCTCCTTTAATTCATACAATCCTAATCCAATATCAAACTTGATAGCCCTGTATCACTCCTTAACTGTAATTCAATTTTACCAGATATAGGATCTGCATCAAATTGTATTCACTCGTAGATACAAGTCACCTAAATACACCTGATTTTCTTCACCAAGACCCATGTATTATTCCCTGAGAAATTAATGACATCTTGAAATGTAAAAGAACAGAAGAAAATATTCCTGGATCAGTCCCTTTATCAGGATCTACACAAAAATGTAAAAATTTAAATCTATTCTGGGCCGAGATCCATCTTCTGTCCAAATTTCATGGAAATCTGTTCAGTAGTCTTTGTGTAATCCTGCTGACAAACCGACAAACGGACACTGGTGAAAACATAAACTCCCAGAATCAATAACGAGAATACAGCATCTTTGTATGTGTGTGTGTGTGTGTGAGAGTGTGTGTGTGTGTGTGTGTGTGTGTGTGTGTGTGTGTGCGCACGCTTGTGTGTGTGTGTGTGTATTGGTGTGAGCTGGCAGGTCAGCTCTGCCACGAGTGTGGGTGGAGAGTTTGTCTCCTGTGCTCGCGGCTGCCTGCATGTTCGGCCATCTGGGAGAGAAATCTGCATAGCCTCACTGCAGCAGAGTGCAGCTTGCAATTAAGAAGTGACAAAAAAGTTTTGCAGATTTCAGTCCTGCAGTTTTTCCTGTACCAAAATGGACTAAATCCAAAACACAACAATCATCCATTGGGGAATCTGTGTGCCTCTTCAACTGCAGCCTTTACAGTGCCCTCTGATGGCTACAGAGAAAGCTGCTCTGCACAGGAGACATTATGGCTACACCCAATCTTTTGTATTATTGCTGTACCATATATTTACCAGACCAATTGGACTTAAAGGGTTAAAAGCCAATACTGTTATTAGTACTGCTGTCAAGCCATCCTGCTATAAGAGACTTCTGCGATTGATTCATCCTGTGGAGCAATGTTTGACGAGTGGCTTCTCGTTTTGTTTGCTCTTATGAACGTCGACAAAGACACACATGCACAGGCACTCAGGTGAAGCCATTCACATTGCAGTGAACGTTTTCACTGCATATGGTGGTCAACAAATGGCGATCAAGAAACACAGCAATGCGCCAACAAAAGAAGTGAAGAGGAAGACAGCAAGCTTGTAGTATACATGCAGGAACAATGCATTCCTGATGTTTGCTGGAGCTCAAGTAGGGATGGCCAATCTGACAATCTGACTATTTTCTGGCGAATTTAATGTCTTCTTATTTCTGTTTCCAATCTTCACGTAACATCACTGATCATCAGAGCAACCTTTGTTAACATCCCATAATGAGTGATGTAGCCAAATATAGCTAAGCTGACTGCATAAATTACGTCAAGTGGCTTTTCCTTGCGTGATGTGTAAACAATGCAATATGAGTTAAAGCTAGGGGCATAGCTGAGGAAGAAATATTGTGTTTTAATTTTGTAAATGTAGAAATTCATCGTCCATTTCAATCATAGATATACTGTAGTCTTAAGGGTATGTTAAAACTGTTTTTAAAAATCAGAATTTAGATTGTGGATCTTTATTTGTTAGACAGATTACCCACCCCTAAGCTTAGGGATACAGGTCAGTAACAAACTGTCAACACAAACTTTGTTTGTTTACAAATAAACCACAGGGGAGCTTTCAGTCTAGGATTTCATCTGTTGGACACTGATGGAACATAATTAATACATTATCAGAGCATATTGTGCATCCATTATAAGCCTGAAGTAATTGTGTTTACAGTATTTTGTTTATTTGTGTCACAGCTTTGCTTGAACATAAACTATTAAATCTCTAAATATCCCCTTTAACAATGGCTAGAGTCCAGCCGAGGGTCTTTCTTGCATCCCTTTCTGCCTCATTTCCTGTCATCTCTCCGCTGTCTGTGATAAAGGCGTAAAATAGCCCCAAAAATACTAAAAAAAAAATACAGTTTCTTCATGAATGTCATTATAAAGTTCAATGTTTTTGCTATTTGTTACAGTCATTAGCCTCATCAGCCTCCTGTTACCTTACATTCATTAATTCCAAGGCGCTTCTTGCAGTGTGGTACTCAAAATCTAAATTAGCAAAAAAGAAGTCATTGGTATTACCATCAGGGATCCGTATCTGCAGGTGCACTGAGTAAAGGTATCAGAATCAATAAAGGAAGAGAAAAAGATCAGTGCATTCATATTTAACTCCCTGATGAAAGGAAACATTAAACAATAGCTTACAGTGTAGCACTTACAGTATATTGAAGAGGGAAGCAAACAGTTTCTTGACTTATTCAGTTCATGTGTGCAAAACACACACACTTAGACAACTACAGGCACTGTTGAAGAAAAAGCATTCATCACAGATATAACTAGGAGACCATTTTTAGCTCTCAGATCTGTTGTGTCCCAGGGGATTACTAGAGCTACCGCCTCAGCTACAAAGACAGTACGTTCATGTACATTTATCATGATTTGATCTTTAAGAGTTGTGCAAGTAAACTAAGTTATTTTATACAGATACAAAACTGAAGCCTTCCAACCCGTAGACCTAAACAGAAACGCAAACCAAAGCAAACTCCCCTGTTCACAGGTGGGTACAGAACAAGTAATCCTGCCCTCTGTCAAGGGAGGTGAGTGGATTTAATACTTTAAGCCTGACAGATCTAAGAGAAACTCCCAGTCTTTACCTAAAAACCTTGCTTTCAGCCTTAGCCTAGCTGTGGAATCGAGGTAATCATTTACACTCTTTAAACTTAAACACTCATAGTGAGTCTGTGCTGTTAAAGAGAGGCACTGGTGTTTTCAACAGGGTAGGGCTGACAAAGACAATCATCTATCACTGAAGGCTGACAGTCATTGACTACTGAACCCTGTACCATCGTAACATCATGATTTAAAAGACGCCCCAACAGAGCAAAGGTAGTGTGTCCACTTGTCGCTGTTGGCAGAAGTTGTTGCCGTTTGTGACATGTGGGAGAGAAAATCAGAAGAAATGTGTTGCTGGTCAATGCAATAAAGCCACTTCTCCAAGTCCTGTTAATCAAACCCTCGAAGACGCTCCGTTACATTGTAGGGAGCGGTGTTTCTTTTCTGTTAGCGTGTTTCTTTCAATTGTGTTGTAATTTTTTGCATTTCCTTCATTATGATAGCTAGCTGCCGAGCTTCTGAGGCTGAACTGACTCACTGAAGATCATTTTAAACCCGGCACTGGGATGTACATCGAACACTCACTAGGCTTGAATGTGAGAGTTGATGACGTCCTTCACTAGTGACGGGAGGCAATTTTCTTGGCTGGGTGAGACTATCGGAGGTCTCTGTCAGAGCGACAGTGGGAACAGCGGTGCCTACAGTGTAGTGCAACTGGGCAACTCCTGTTTTACAGCAACTCTTGGAGGATACACCTCCCCCTCACCCAACAATGTTATTGTCCATCATAATGTTTCACTGTGGATGACGCCATATTTGATAGACATTGCCTGACCCTAGTTTTCAGTGCTGTTTATAAAGTGTTTGACTTGCAAAACAAACCCCATGCTACAGGTCCAAATTGAAACAACAAAGGAGATTAGCTGTCATTCATTCTGTTTGACACATCAAATGAAAAGGCCCTAGACAACTTCTCATTTCAACATTAGCCAGCATTTACAGCAGATGTTTTGCCTCTCTAGAAAACCAGAATAAGATTGTAAGATTCTAAAAAGTCATGGTTTTGTACCTGTTTCTGTACTTTAACGTCCGCAAAACTCCAGCACATTCAAGATTCATCGTCCTTTGACCATCTGGACCTTCAGCGAGTAAGATTTAATGGACTCCGATCAAATGCTGCCATCTATCCTTGTTAAACCTCCCCTCTAGTGCCCAGATTCCTCATCTGTCTCCATCAACCCGCATTGGTCACCACGGGATTCTGCTGAACCGTGATATGCTTCTTCACCCGATTGAATATCTAACAGGAGATCTGATTTCCAGCTGGTTGCAGAGAAGAGCTGGACGTGAAGAGATTCATGCATATGCTTGATCATACTCAGAAATATGGGAGGTACACAATGATAGGGTGTGTACATGAAAGCGTGTTTTTAACTGGAGCACTAAAAGCAGGTATAATCAACTCCCAATTCTTCGGGTCACAGGAAAGGCTTGACATTTGCTTTGTTTGTCTCTTCTACCTGACTGCACATCAGTGTCACTGACAGAACAAATTAGGGAGCATGCAGAGTGTGCCGAGTGTTAATAATGACTGAGCGAGGGAGATGGAGGGGTAAAAGGTGAGACATTTAACATGGTTGAAAAGAGATGGAGAGGGAATCAGAAGAAAAAATTGTAAATGTGAAAGAGTCAGATTTAAGAAATTATAGAAAGGATGAAAATATGAATGTGAGGGGAAGAATTGAGGGAAACAGAGAAGCGAGGCTAGGTCTACGTCCGACCCCTGTCATCTGTTGACAGTCTAGAAATAGAGAGGGTGCGCCTGACCTTGTCATCTCAACATCACGACGATGACAGCCCGTGTAGTGAACCAGAAAATCAGTACAAGTCAAGGCTATTAGAGCGAGAATCTGACAAATGAGAGCCTGCACTTCCTAAACCCTAAGAAGACCTGTTTCCAAAAATCCAACACGAGAGAAAAGCAAGACATCATACACTCATTGCATTACTGAGTCTGCTGGCTCAGTACTGTGATCTTCTTATGTGTGTTCATGTCTGCAACTACCCTCTACTTTGAACGAGTGTGAATGTGTCAAAGGGAGGAAGGACCAGACACCACCCAATCCTGTTGCCCTGCCACAGGGAGAATCGAGGTAAAGGAGGAAAAGCACTCTGTCCTCTTCCTCTCAATCGACCCCTCCTCTCCACCCTCCCAGCACTTTCCAGCTCTTGGCCTTTCCCTTTTGTGTGTCTGAGTGGTGATAATGGCAGGCTGTCCGTCACGCAAGGTCTGACCCAGATTTACTCGGTGAGGAGGAGGATGGCGAGTGGGGAGATATCTCAGCCCTTCACCCATGGGAGCCATCCTCCCCAATCAGAACCACTCGCCTCCCAGATGAGGTTCTGTAGGAGGGAGAAAAGCCAAGGGCGCAGTCTAGCCTGCATCTTCAGCCTGTTTGACTGCACGGAAAAAGTAAAATGAGGGCCACTGAGACATAGCTAACATACTAACTGGTGCGTGCCAGGAAAATAACACTGAACCTTGTAGTATGCAGTCAAATGTGATTCTGGATCAAAAATGCCAATCTCAATACCAATCAAAGACCATCTCCTGTGGCCGTGCCCACATCTTCCTGCATGGATACGGTTACCAAGGTGGGTGAGAAGGAGTGGGGAGAGGAAGCTGTAGGGAAGGAGGAAGGGTGGAGAAATGAATGGGACACAGAAAAAGAGTCAAGACAAAAATCTATGGCCACTACAGCAGGCCCATAAGGCTGTAATGCTTATTCCACCGCAAAAAAGAAAATGATTTTTTCTTTCTATTATTCAATCTGGACCAAAGTGTGAGGCTGGCAGACCAACTGATTGATCAGTTGACAATTACTAGAGCTTAACAGTTCAGTCATGCAGATACGGAGAATTCAGGTGATGAGAAAGATTTGTGCTCAGAAAGAAAAGGATTGACTTTGAAAAAGATGCCATGTTACTCTGAATTAAAGAGTTTTTAGTTCACAGAGCCTTGTTAACTTGAATTTTTGACATTCACTGTAATATGACCTGTATATTAACTCTTACTGCAATTAGACTATAATGATGGACAAAGCAGTACATTTAATTCAGATTAGCTGAGTTGCATTTGGATCTGAGAAAACACATGCAGGCAGTGGACCTTCATCAAAGTGACTGAATCCAAATGACAAAATACAGCTGCAAAGACAAGTATCGTCATGCAGAATACCAATTAGAAGTATATTTCAGTTAGCATCAAGGTCTGAGCAGATCTAAGCATCAAACAGATGTTTTAACAGAGTCCAACCTTCTTTTATCTCTCAAAGAACTGAAGTCCCCATGTGGAAGAGAGGTCTAACATCACTACACCTATGGGAAAGCACTCGTTTGAGGAATCAGTCTCTTCTCAAGGCAGAGGAAGGTCCTTTTTTTTACTAATAATATCAGATTGTGCTTGTAGTTTTGACTGTTTTGTCCATCCTTTGTAGCGTGGCAAATGAAACTGTATTTATGAGCCATTACCAATCACAGTATCACAGTATTGAGGAATTTATTTAAAAGCTAGCGAAAAGTGCTTCTTTAAAAAAAGAGCATGGTATTACTTTTCAATTTGTCCTTTAAAATGAGCAATAATAGGCTTTTATGAGGGGGACATGAGCTACAGTGCTATCATTCAGTGCAGTGTAAGGTCTGTCTTTCTCTCTCTCTCGCTCTGTTTCTGTCACGGAGGTACCGTCAGCCTCTCTCTCGTATGTCCTTCATATGTCCTTGCGTGACAGTGCAACTGCGGTCTGCTTCACAGTTTCTGTGGGAGGTATCTCTGGGATCCCAGTGTGTGGGAGAGGACTTCTGCCTGGCTCCCCATCTATCCGTCGCTTATCTCAATCATGCACACTCCTGCCATCCCTCCCACCGTCTTCCAATCTCTCTCTTTCTGCTGTCACACGCAGCAAAATATCACTCTTTCATTTAGCTGTGCCCTGCTTCACTTTGTTTTTCGAAACAAAGAGACATTTCTCAGTCTGTCACCCAGATGATGACTGACAGGGAACTGAGTCATCTGTTGTCTTAATTCCTCTCAAATCTTTTAGAAAATGAATCCTGGCGGTGTAGAGAACAGGCCACAGCTGCATTTGACGCATCAACACTGCTTTGTCATGGAAATTAAGGGTTTTACTTCACTATGAAAGTGTTGTTATCTAAGTGGCAGGAAGGTCTCTCAGGTTAATGTGAGGCCCTATCTACACGTACACCGGTATTTTCAAAACGTAGCTGTTTCTATCCGTTTTGGCCTTTCCTATACACGTAAACACCGTTTTAGGTCACTGAAAACAGACCTTTTGTAAAACGATGACGCAGACACTCCTTAATTGAGTCTTATCGGTGTTTGTGTAGCATTATTGGCAAATGTGAACTCGGAGCACAATATTGCGCATTGACAGGATGGATGTTCTGTAGTCTATAATTTGAAAGACACAAACTGACATTGAAAATACAACAGCAGTGATAATATGGAGCCTAACATCCTGATTACAATTGTTTAAAAGCCCAAACAGAATAAAAAATACCCCATATAAACACCCCAATCAGCATAAACAGGCCCAAATGGAAGGACATTTCTCGGTTGCAGAGGAGTAATTTAAACTTTTCCATGAACGGATCAAACTTGAAATTGGCCCATGTAAACAATACAACCTGATTATTTTCTGGCTGCGTTCTTTCTGCGCATGCACCACCATCCTGACATAAATGCGTATTGACGTACGTTTCTCCACTGACCAAAGATAGTGGCTTCTAAGGTGAACTAGTCTACTGCGGAGAGTTTAATACAAATTCTTAGAGAACTTAACATAGACGACGATAGATATCCATCTGCAGGACAGAAAGCTGCTCAAACATGCAATAGAAGAGATAAAATATCCAACAAGAAAGAGAAATGTATGATGTAAAATTACTTTTGTGCATGTCACACAGCTGCTCCGATTAAATTTGTTGTTGCATGTCACGTTTCCCTGCTTCATCATTTTCGTTCCATAAAATGAAATTAAAGCAAATTGAAAAATAAAAATCGTTCATAATCATTTCTGTAACCAGTATTCAATCTCCTTCCTGTTTACACCTGCACGTTCATGCTGAGTGTACATGAAAGGTCCTGTAATATGTGTTTAGATGTATATCGAAGGAGATTATAGATGGAGATAAAAAATACCCTTGTATACGTGTGGTTGGGCCTGAGAAATCCTGTCTCTCTCTCACAGCAGCCGGACACAGAAACCTTTTTTCTGCTACATTAATTACAACAAAATAAATAATTTCATTTCATCTATCTGAGGTTGTTGATATTAGCTGCTAAAAGAGCAAGAAGAAATCCTGCTCAAATTATCAAGGCTGATAATCATGATAAATAATTGTCCTAATCACTATCTAACAAAACAATCAGGACTGTCACACACACAAACAAGCGCGCACACATGTATACACACCGGGACTTTCACCATGACGGCTTGTAGCTGCAGAGAATTTCTCCTGATTGAGAGTGCTATAGTGCCAGAACTAATTAACAGCGTTTGATTGTCATGCCGCAGAGGTGGAAGTCATTACCATCATATTTCCATGTGCATGCAGAATATAGTAGTGGAAAACTCTAGCAGATGTTTGCTTTGTGAATGCAGTGCTAGCGGGATTAATTCAAATATATATTCGGATTGTATTGTAAATGTCACATACAGGCTGGAGCTGATCATAAAGAGAGTGGATGCAGAGAGGAAGTGACATTTGTTCCTGACATTTTGTCTTTCCTCCCCACCTACTGATGGCAGTTTTCACATTTATTATTATAATAGTGGAAGGAGATAAGATCGCTGCTTTACAATCGGTTCCCATTTTTCTACCAGATATCTGTTTTTTTCTCCCTCTTCAAAGTCTTTTGAACATTTTCAATGGGATGGAACAATGCTAATTAGCCTCCCTGTATAGGCTTGGACTTTGAAAGGAAGGGAGGCAGAGAATGACTTTAAAAGGCAGAGGAGGAAAACAGTAAGTTGTTCATCTCTTTCCCATTCCTTCTCCGATGATCAATCGTAGCTCAAATTTCTACAGCATCCCTTCCGTTCGACTCAACTCAAGCCTCAATTTATTCTCACGGACATCAAATGAGCTCAGTAGCACGCACAGAAAAGCTGCCAGATCATAAAAGACCACAGCAAATTTACACACACACACAAACACACAGTAACAGAGACAGAGAGGGGTATGAGTGCACTGAGAATCCAAAAGCAAAAACGGTTTCACACTGCTGTGTGAAATGTTCTCTCAGGCTCCGCTTGGCAGACAAAGTAGGCCTAAATGATTTATGAGACTCAGCAACGCTTGCCAGTTGTTTGTTTTAGATAAATGCTACACAAAGCAAAAACTAACAAACCTGATGACAGCAAACAACAAAAAATGGAAGTTTGTGTCTCCCCCCCAAAAAAAGAGCACCTAGTTTTTCTGAGTTCCACAAACCCAAAGTTCAGACATGGAGGCTGCGCAAACTTTGGCGCAGGTAAGAGTAAGAGTGTAATAGTTTTGAAAAAAGGTAGCTTTTCAAGAGAAGTGACAGGTGCTGAATTTCAAGGGGGATGAATCCATGCTTACCTTCTGCAGCAGGATCCCTGCATCCCAACACCAACACCTGGTTGACTCCCCGCCCATCAGATATGAACACCTGGTAGTCCTCATCAAACATCCCCTCCCCCGGCACAGCCAGCAAACACCCTCTATCCATCCGCTCAACCTGCAGCTTTACTCGGCTTAGCGCAGCAAAACCTCCACAGCCAACTCAGTGATGCATCACAGTACGATACTGTAATCTACTGTATTGAAACTGTACAAAACTATTTGACCACAGTAGCATCACGCTTCGATGATTATGTTTATATGACACACTGAAGTTAGAATATCGCAGAGGCCTAAATAGGCTGGGGACCTATTACACAGTGAACACACACAAAAGAGCTCTACTAGCTGCACCTCTTGCTCTTGTTTTCTTCCTCACACACATACACACACTGTACTATACTTTCTTTCAACATCTGCACTCTTCTTCATCAGCGGCATGCTTATTCACAGCGCGGATCGGAGACGAGCGCTGGGGGCTGCAGAAGCACTTCCCTTCTCCTTTCCTCTGCACTCTCTCTCTCCCCCTTGATCTCCCTCTTTCCATCTTTCTCTTTCTCTCCGTCTGAAAGGTTTCTGTGAAAGGCCCGAGATGAAAGGCTGCCCTCAATGGGAGCGTGATTGCAGAGACAGCGCTGGCGGGCCAAGGTGCTACCAGAATTGCTCACTCAGAGTCGCTCCACCCTACAAAGATGCACGCTGCCATTGTCCACAGTTTGTGCATGTGCGACATCAGAAAGATGCTCAGTTTAACAGTCTCTTTCTGACTCAGTTTATATTCCAGCAGAGTGCGACCCGTACTTGTACACAAGAAATCACAGGAATATAAACGTCACGTCATATGATGATGTACTGTGCAAAGATACACACACTGAGGAATCCCAATGAGATGCATACCAACTATGTACGGTGAAATGAAAAATACACTTACTGCATAATATCTGGTACTTTCTGTCACACACAGTCATGTACGCACACACATTGACAAATACATACTTTTTTCTTATTTTGAACTGCTTTTCTAATCCACTAATCCAATAGCAAAAAGCCTGGGGATGGGTGCAGAGAGCGGCCAGCAGGACACAAACGTCTGCTCATGTAAAGTTGAGTCCTTGGAGAGAACGCAGGACGAACTTGAGGATGGGCACTAGACTGACAAAACTGCCAGGAGGCTGAGATTTATAGTCTGAAAATGGCCCAAACTCCAGACAGTAAAAATCTATATCCACCTCTTTCTGTGGCGAGAGGAAACGTTCTTGAGAAATCAAGGATCACTTTAGCTTTTGTGGGCAAAAGCCACCAGAAAAGCAGAGTTTGAAATCAATGTGAAGGGCGCTGTGATATGTGTCTGTATAGCTGGCCTGCTGCTGTTCAGAGCACGGACACTGCACATTGAGTTTGGTACTTTGGGACAAGACTGATAATGACAGGCTTAGCACAGATATCATGCAAATCAGGAAAGAACAGTCATTTCACTGTGTGTCATTGTTACATGTGAGGCTGAGGATGTAACAGCTGTAAGCTAACCAAGAGACCCAGCACATTTTAAACATGCTTTACATTTGGTCCTTCTCAATTTGATGTGAGCGGTGTAGCTCTGGATTTCCTCTGAGAAAAAAGCTGAAATGTAAAAAGAAAATATTGGAAAGCAAAGATTTAATTATTCCCCTCAGTCTTATTACAGAACCACACAGAAGCACAAAGAGCCCTCCTCAATATGTCTTGGTTACAATCATAGCACGGCCTTGTCTGTTCTATAATAAGCGAGGCAGCAGATCGATAATGCAGATTGATGTTGCTGTAGTATTACCACAAACCTACTTTTCCTCCAGCGTCAGGATGAATACAACAAAGTTGAAATCTGCCAGGGATGCTACAGTGAAGGGGTGATTAAAATCAATAGGATGTGACTGCAATGAATTGACTGACATACCAGATTTGCAGCACATGTGTTTCTGTCATGATGACACATGAGCTGTAGTGAATTAGATTTCCAGAAACCAGTGGCAGGTGTTAAGTGAGATAGAAACGAGGAATGAAACATCCACCGCTCATGCACAAAATGGCTACGGCAAAAGACTGCTGTCAAATCTAGAGAAAGACAGACTATTAGCCTGTTTTAATTCAAAAGGTAATATGCAAACACACAGACAAAGAGCCATAACCCCTAAACCTATTCATATACTTAAGAGGAAACAGAGGATTTTCAGCCCAACACTGCCAAATGTCTCTCATCTCCTATCCATCACAAAATTGCCTCATTTTTAGCTTCAGTCCAATTAAAGCGATTATGTGTCAGAGAAGGAAGCGTAATACGATGATTATGATAATGACAGTGAAAACCAGACGTGACTCGTTGTGAATGAGGCACAGGTGCAAAGCCAGACACAGGCTGCTCTATCCCAAGCAGAGGATTTGACACACAAGCACCAGGAATGTGTTACCGTACAGGACAAAGCATAGGGAGATAAAAGCCGACCCTTGAACTCCCAGAGACAGTAATACACACTTGACGTGGAAAAGGGGATACAGGTGTCACAGTCCAATATCTCTTAATTGCTCTTCGGCTGATTTACAGCAGAAGCTGTGAGAACTGGCGCCAGCAGCTTCCATTTAAGTGGTCTGCAGGATTTGATCACCGCCTGGAATTCATTATGATGGTTGAAGGTTGTGGCACACATTTAAGCAAAGCTAGGAAAGTTAAGGGTATGTTAAGAGAGTAGACTTTACCAGTGAAATCATCATGAGGTAAAATTTTTCAGGATATCTGCTGATGTACAGTAGATATTTGAGAGTTTTAAAAATCTGCGAAACGATATCACATTAAATGTACACAAAGATCCCTACATTTGTTTTACAAAGTATTGGAACTAAATTAAAAATGTACTAATATGTGTAAAAATAAACTTGTCAGTGTCCTCTGGTGGATAAACTGTTATAGTGACACTGTTTGTAAAATACCTAAAACATATCTTTCATATTTCTGTACTGTAAACTCATTGTTGCTTTTCGCGTGACATACATGCAAATATGACAAGTTAATATCAGACAGGGATGTTTATAGGTCTTGCGTTTCCCAGATGTTGAATTTTTTTATATGAAGATGCCGACTACATTATCATTGCCATCTTGTTGCTGCTGCTTACATACGCCATGACGCAGATTCAAATGATACACTACGTGTTTACTGTGTATATGTTCTGTAATTTGTGTAGCATGAAGGAGTTTACAAACTTTCGTTTCATTACGCAACCCTGTGTTGTATAATGACAAATAAAATACCCTTGTACTTGTACTTAATCACTGCAGAATAATAAAATCCACGAAGCACAAATTACTTCCAAAATGCTGAGCAACAGGCTAGTGCATTTGCTGGGTGAGGGTTAGACTAAAATTTTTAATAGGTTCCTGAATTAGTAATTATAGAGCTAGACCAATACATTGCCGGGACAAGTTATCGACTAATATTATCTTACCACAGATAAATTGTTGTTGTGTACAGTATATTAGCCAATAAGTAATGTCAGTGTAGACGGGGACTTAAAAAGAATGACATCATGACATCAGGCTCTAAGAAACATCTATTAAAATGATATAAATGATGTAAAATACAAACCCAAAGCATCACTTTAGTTTCTTTACATCACAATCCCACACTGATTTCACTGCATACGCTGCTCACACAACTACCTGCAGCCTCCATCTTACAGAGCTGAGAACGTGGTAATTACTTATCCTGGCTTAAAGCAGTAAACAGCACATTATAGGTACTCTGGGCTCTAATCTCATTCAAGTAACTATATCGACAGCCATTTTAAACTCCATTAGTCCACTGTTGAATTTCCACATTTTCAAACTACTAAATATACATGGGTTTCTGAGTTGCTCTGAAATCCATCACTGGGATTTTTTCTTCACCATTTAAAGACCTGGCTGAGATTTTAGTGCACACTGCTGCTCCAGCGGTGGAAAGTCATGCGAGCCCTGTGTGCTCCAGACTATGACACTGTGAGGCCAATATTCAGAGGGAGTCAGGTGGGCGGCACGCAGAGATAGAGCATTTTTGTGATGTACGAAATAGGCTGGGCCAAGGTGAGGACATGGAAAAGGAACAAAAGGGCCACAACAAAGCCCTGTGGGTCCCTGAACTCTTGCGTCAAACACCCACCAACAGAGCAGAGGGAAGAGAAATCGATACCGACTCATGCTAGGCCCAGGCAGCATCAGGTATATTCGACCGTGAAGACGAAACAAGAAAAGACAAGAGAGAGAGCACAGGAGGAGACGAGTAGAGGAAGAGAGTGATGAAGCACATTTTGAAGGCCAACGCTGCTCCCCTATTGTTGCTAGACAACTCCCAATCCTCCCTCCAATGCACAATGCTGATGTTCTTTCTAACCGTGACCTTCTTCTCATAGATCTTGTTGTACTCTCTTCCCAAACAACTCATCTATTGCAGAGCGTCTGCAAAAATGATTAATCTATTTCAATCAGGTCTTCATATTGCTTTCCATCATGTATGCATTGTGCGAGCATCATAAATTACCATAACAACGCACAAAGTTAGAAAGGTTAAATTAAGTCTGGAACGGATAGGAAATGAAGAATTTGCTGCATCGGTTGGTATTTTCCATGATGTCCCTGTTAGTCGGGCTCCGTGAGAGCGACATGTGCAGGTGACCAACACCCCCGAGGGCTGAGTGACACCTAAAGGGCACAGCCTGGCTCCTCCAAGACATCTGCAGCACGTCTCATTAGTATTCAGCTATGAATCATTCAAACACAGCCGGCTGCCATTATCAGCAGAGGAAGGGGACTCACACCAACACACACACACACTCACAGTAGGGGGCACACACAAAAATATACCAGAAAATGCTCCGACCATCATCTGCACTAATATGGAGGGAAAGTACAGCGCTGAAACAACTAGTGTATGAGTCAAATATTTATAGATTTAAAGGAATAATATGCAACATTTCTGCCTTAAAATGTCTAAAGACAACTAGACCTGTATCATATATTTTGTTAAGTTGTGTACTTACATTATCTCAAACATTTTTACAATATTTAAATCAGTAATTTTACTCAAGGTAACAAAGCCCCTTGACACACCAGATGACACGTCAGAGAGTGAGGAAGAAAGTTGGCGAACTAGGTAGCTAGCCAGTGTATTGTTTGCTATCGATACCCCTAGCATTTATCGAGCAAAATGCTACTTTTGATGTTAGCACATTAATGATCATTTTTTATTATGTGTTAGCATCAAGCTAACAAACCAAGTTCATGTTATATGAGATCAATTCAGGAATCCAAGAATTGGTTCAGGAATTGCTAAAAATATATCACAATACTTGAGAGGATCGATTTTTTTCCATCCCTACAAAGTAAAGCAGTAAATGATCACACATGAACTTGAAACCATCAAATGTTGGGCATTTTTGGTTGAAAAAGACTTAAATGGTTAATCCATTATCAAAACAGCTGTTAAGAAATCATTGCAGCCGTAGTCTTCAGATCTCTTGTTTTGTCCAAACAGTCACTTTACCTTGTTTGAAGACTAAAGCCCTATTTTGATCTCATATTTGCACAATTTCTGCAGGTGTTACTAGCATAAATACACATTTGCAGCTCATTTCAATCAGGTAACAGATGCTTTGTGTCTGTACTTGAGTATGACAACCTTTCATTGCTCCTCACCTTCTCTGCCATCACTCATTTTAAACGTCAGTATAGCCAATGTCGCAGCACAGCTGTTGACTGCTGTTCAACATATTATGAGCCGCGATCAAATTTCATAAGTGTTAAATTGTCTGACAACAGAAAACAGATGTTAAATAAAATATGAGTCAAAATTACAGAGATTCTGATTTGCACGGAGCTAAAATTATCACATGACCCTGTGTTTGGCAAAATATGATAGTATTTTGTGGTGGGATCTTTACAAATTACGGACATGGCAGATTTGCATGGGATTAAGATCACAGACGTCCTCCACAATTATTACAAATTACTAGAGCTCCAGCCCCCAGGTAATACAAGTCCTGCCAGCAAATACACATTCAAGGCGCTGGAACCAGAGAGAGCAGATATTTTTTCTGTCGACTGACAATTCCAATAATAAACTAATTATTGCAGTTGCTGCTCAAGTATATGTTGAATAAGATTTTCAGTCTACACTGGCAGTAACGCACCATTGTGCAATGTAGAAATGTGGGAAAACACACACAAAAAGCTTTTTGTTTGCTTGCACAAGGTGAGACCTCTCTCCTACAGAACCCCATTTGCATGCTGTGCAACAACTGTTTGTAGTTAACATGCTGCTGACACACGGACTACTAATGTAGGAAGGATCAACTTCAAAAAAATATACTCCTTTCCATCTCTCTCTCTCTCTTTGCGATTGTCAGTGGAGAGAGTGCACATGCTCAGTGGAAGTACAAAACTACAAAGGCACAACAACTTTGTGTCCTCGACATTTCATCGGCAACGCTAGACATCGATTGTCTATAGCATCGCGCAGGACAGTCAATGATAACCCAGTGAGCTACAACATATTTGTCAATTTGTTCTGGACACAACTAGGAGTCAGAATTCAATAACCACATCACATCGAACGACTGCTGAGGGCTCTATTCGCTTTAAAAGATCACAATAGCAGATGTGTTTACTTGCATATATCTGCTATGTAAGATAAGTTGTTTTAAATGTGACATAAACACACAGCCATGCTCTTCATATGTTGATGTCAACATGAACGTACAAAAGTATCTTTTCTCCCAGCAACACTTCAAACTGTATCCAAGGTTGATTTTCTCCACTCAAGATGTGGTTTCACTGTTCTCAAGTTGCACTTGACACATCGCAGGAGGTGGGAAAGAAGCAAAGTAAGCAGTTGTGCAATTTCTAAGACAAGACTGGGGAGGAAACAGAGCAATAAGGAGAAGTCCACCGTGGCTTCAGCAACCGAGTTTCCGAGAAACTGAATGTCTTAATGAAACCAGTAAAGTAGAAACTTCCCATCAAGCAAAAAATACATTAATAATTGAACGAATATTGAAGATTTGCTTCAGGGTGAGAGTCAGTGAAAGTTGTGCGAGCTGAAGAAATAAGTGATAGATGTTGGTGGTGGGAGTTGATGGACAGACATTGCCTGCATAGTCTGAACAGGAACTAGATATTGGCAGAGAAACAAGCTCATATACATGGATAACAAATACCTTATATAATAATCTTCATAAACCCTATGCCATATCTCTGACACCAGCCACCCAGCCCCAACTGCATTAAGAATGACATTCCAGCAACCTGCCCTTCAGCACATAGGCCCAAGGACCAGCAAAGTGTCTCTGAGAGAGATGTGAAACTGCCAGAAAAAGGCACTTAATGACCAAGAAGAAATGCAAAAAAAAAACCTGAAATGTGTTGTCCTTTAATGTCAGTTTGTTTATTCAGATTGTTTTTTTAGTTTGTTAAGGCATAAAAAAAATCTGCCAATCTTCCACAAAACTACATAGTGCACCTTTAATATCTTCTTTTTTTTATATTGGCCTCCAAAAACCCTGTATTGGTTGGGAAATGACAACAATCACAATGAGATGTAAAACACCCACAGAGACATTAAATGTTCACAAAGAAATGCATAACGTCTGGTAAAGTGACCTTGTGAACGAGGGTTGGGGGGGCCTCTTACATGTCCAGCCCTTTGTCTCATAATCTGCCCATGAATTCATGGCAATATTTAACTCAATGAACAAAAATCAAGGAGGTCTGAATGACAGGCAGCACCCCATCTGCATACACTCCTCGATCTTCAGAGCATCTGTTTGGCAGTGGGAGGGAGTGGGCTGGGCTGGATAAGCCCCGCTGCCAAACCCTGGAGCTTCACACTGCAGCTCTGCAGCCGTCGGCGCAACATTCCCGCTGCCATGTTGAAGGTGGAGCTGATATTTTACTGTGTTGGCCTTTGGCATCCTAGTGTGCCAAGAGAAAGCAAGAGAAAAGAGAAAAAGCTGGACAAATGGCCAACCCACAGTTCCTGGCCAAGCACAGCTACATCTGCCAAACCAAAAGAAGCAGGCTGAAGGAGCCACGCTGCCACACCCACCTCTCTGCAGAGAGTGAAATAATAGAGCTGGAGAAACACTAGCATCTTGCACTAGTGCAACCTACACAAAAACAAAATAAAGGGAGGCAAATACACAAATATATGCGATTTATACAGATAAACATGCACATCCACGTGGGCGTGCAACAACAGAGAGACAGAGATCGCTGCACTTTGCTCCTGAGCACCTGCTGGAAGATCAGTGGCTTGATGTATGGCTGGGCGATACGGCATGCATGCACAATGAGGTTAATCCATTGTTTATCAGTGCGAGAGAACTGGTAAGTGGGGTCATTAGGGATGTGGACACATTTATCACATAAGATAGCATGGATCTACAATGTCAGAGACTGTAAAGGAGTGTTTTTAGGGCACAAACTTTGGCAAACATACAAGAAAACGTACCAAATGACTGCACATTTCACAGCTGGGGAAGTGCAGGCGATCATGTGTGAGCTCATGTATACGTGCGATGATATGCATTCCCTGTCAGAGAGCGAGGCTTAAATATAAAACCGAGAATGCTGCATGTGCACAGGTGTCAGTGTAGTGATGCCAACAGACCTGATGACAGCGATTTTTTAAATGTATACAGCATCTGGCATTTATATAGCGCTTAACCTCAGAGCCTCACGTCTCATAATCACGTTACCCCCCTTCCTGTCGGTTTGCTTCCTCGCTGCACCTCCACAGTCTCACAAACCGACTCTGCGAGCCTCTTGTTTCCTAGTAACTGTGGGAGGAATGTAGGGCTGACTGAACGGAGGGGCTTTTCAGGTCCGTCAGTCGTGTGCATGCATTCATTGATTTCCAAATGATTACATGTGTCTATGGGTGAAACATACAGTTTTTCATGCGTGAATGTCCATCGCAACATGGCAATTAACACTCAGTTTATTAGTACACATATCTAAAAATAAAGCAATCTTCTATTAAAGTCCTGCGATGAATTCTACCCTCAAGAAGGTTATAATGTTTGATTTATGTTGAAGCTGTTGATTCAATTATACGGTCACTTATGCAGCTACACTTGTAGTGCTGTTGAATTACACCATGTTATACAGAGAAGTGTTTGTCCGTGTCAGGCTGCAGCTAACAATTATATCCATTGTCCATTAATCTGTTGATTATTTTCTCGATTAATCGTTTAGTTGTTTGGTCTACTGTCAGAAAATGGTGAAAAATATCAGTGTTTCCCAAAGACCAAGATGAGATTTGGTATTTAATCTGTGTCCATTCCTGTCTGTGCTATAAATGACTGAAGCACTATTTTTTACATTTAGTTATATATAATGCGCAAGTTTTGGTGCACTAATGTGGTTTTAGACAATAAAGTATATTGTTAACCTGTAAAATATCCTGCCTCCATTACATGCATATCTTTGTCACACATTTGATAACCACATTTGAGGGATCATTGAGGGATACTATTTATCAGTATCAGCCCCAAAAGTTGAGAATCGGTCGGGATCCAATAATGAAAATCCTATAAACAAAATAAACCCAAACAAAGGACCACATCCACATCATGACAACCTTCAAACACCCTTGTTATAACCTACAGGCGGAGCTCAGACTCTGGCAGTTATTACCTCTGAGTGCAGTCCTCAACAGAGCTCTAGTTATTGAACAAGGTCAAACATTAGAAGGCAACTCCTTGCTGCTGAAATTATGACCACTGAGTGACTCACTACCACCAGCAACAATAACTTAACCAAACACATTCAGTCATATTCAGCACAGCCATTTTCTCTTTCTCACAAGTCAGAAAGCCAATCCATCCCGACAATTTCTCTGCTCATAATCTTAAAAAATCTCAGCACAGTGTTCATATCTCTCCTGCCTGTCGTCTATTTCTGTTGCACACTGGCTATGTTTCAAAAATGCCAATGTCATGCACAAGATAGAGGCCTTGCTTTCCCATTAATGCCTCGGACTGAGGAGATGGATGCCACCCAGCTAATCGATCAGGAGACACTATACACAGGCAGCACCGGATGAAGCAGAAGGATACAGGTGTGTCTCAGGGGAAAAACAGAGCTGACCTTTTCATACTCACTGCTCTAATAGTTTGTGGCAGTGGGCTCATCCGTGGATTTCACATGCGATGTTTATGATGAAAATACGTCTTTTAAGCTCAGCTCGGATCCCTGGATAATGCAAGTCTGTATCTGCTTCCCAGCCGGTTACAAGTCATTAAATGTATATTAGTGGGCGATAATGTGGGAATTGGTTTCCTCCTCAGAAGGGTAGCTCCTAGTGGGGAAAATGAGGAGGGAAATGAAAATCCACAAGGTTGCAGCAGAGCATAGCATTTCTTACTGCAAAGACTAAGAGGTGCAGCACAGAAAGATCTGCACACTGAAATGAATGACGGATACAAGAGATCTAGACTTGTACACAACTGACAGTAAGCGCGATGGAGGTTTAAATGTTGATTGGGACGGAGTGAAGATGGAAATCTAAATTGCAGTTGAGCCCCGAGGCAGTGCAGACATATTTGATGCTTCAATTCGAAAAGTGATACTAAATCTCTGGTTAGAGTTTGATCAATCAACCTTTAGTCTGAACGTAGAGTGTCAAGCGGAGACGAAGGGTAAAGAGGAGATGAGGAAGGAGTCTATTGAGACCGCGACCAGAATGAGATGAGGGATATTTGGATCCAGTCAGGAGCAGAAGGAGGCTAATCTGCCCAAAATCATCAGAGCCTGCGCTGCCTGCTTTGTATTCCTGCCTGAGCATCTTGGGAATGAAAATCAGAAGTGATGGGAAGAGAACGTAGGAGGAAACGGATTGAGAGAGAAGAAAGAAGACTATTACTGCTTCTTCTGTCACCTCCCTAACACCACCAACTTCATTTCCTCTAACTCTCCCCCTTTCTTCCTCCCTCTCTTTCCTCTGGGGAAGTTTTTGCAAATGACTGTTTCCCTTCTTTCAGGTTTCTCAGTCACTTCACATCTCAGCACCCTTTGTGAAGTAACACGGATGCCAAAAACCAGTCTTTAGCCTGGAGGTATCTGAAACGTAAGCTAAATCAGGCTCTCGCATGGATGTGAAATGCACTCCAACCTACACTCCGACATGTTCGTAAGTGATTCAGCTCAACTCGCTCTGAACCCTTTTTAAGCATTCACCTGGCTTTAAATGTTTAATAATAACCACAAAAACCTGTCCACGTAACAAAACACAACCTTGTGGGAAGGAGAACAGTGCAACATGATCTGCAGCTCCTATGTTTAGACTACCTCTGTCCCATGCAGGGAGGAAGCAGATGTATTTGAATCTGACACTGTGCGCCCTATTTCTACTGAATATTAAAGGCAGAGTTGTATGTATGCTGCTATTTCAGGTGCGACAACACACCAGGTGGGGCTCAAATGGGATATATTTTTTCCCCAAAGAAAAGATACCATTTGGTTCAGGAGGTGTGAATGTTGACCAGTAGGTATAGATGCATGCTTCACAAAGCTTGTCAGTGTACTTATTTTTCTACCTGGTCTCTCATTTCTTTTCACAGCCTACATGGGACAAAAAGTAGTAGTATTTATCGGCTGAACATCGGTATTGGCCGATATTCGCCTTGTTGTTCGCCCTCGGCCTATCCGCAAATAAGATGGCATTCATCGATGGCAGTGGCTAACGTGTATCTGTTGTGTCTCATCAATTCTGCGCTGGGTACATTCACTGTCTAACCTTTCTTTCCCATAGACTGCAGCCATCACTTTTTCCACAGCTCCGGCAATGTGCCATGCGCACGTGTGGTTTGTTTTCAAAGAAAAGTGACAGAAAATGATGGCTTTTTTTATTTTATCTTTTTAGAAAGAAAGTTATGTGAAAAGCTGCTCTAAAAATGTGTATGGTTGAATTGTAATGACAGGCAGTTCATTCATTCTTGTATAAAGAAGATTTCTTTGTTACCATGACATAAAAGGGAGAATAAATAACAAAAATACAATTTTGGAAAAAAAAAATTGTTTCAGCTATCAGCCAAGTTGTCATTTTAAACATCCACATCGGCACAGAATTTCTATATCTGCTTTTTTGCCAGGAAGAAATTAGTCTTTTAATCTTAAAACATGCCAAAAACCTACCGGCACACATGTAAAATAGAAGGTTATCCAACAGCTCAGCCATAAAATCTAGCTTTACAAAGATAGTATTGTCAGAGGTGTATTAATTTCGCTCCATGTTTATTACTGAAGTTGTATGGTGGTTTGCAGTTGTGTTAAACTAGACTGCACCATATTGAGATTCTGATGTTTTGCCCATTACATTTACAAACATGAGGGTAGAATATTAGAAACACATTTCAATATAATGAAGTCCAGTACAACACCACCACTAACCACCACCTCAATAATAATCATATAGTTGAATTAACAATAACTTGGCCCGGGGGTGTGTTTAAATAAAACATAATGCTGCTCTGGGATTGTAGTTAATTTTTTCATCTTTACTGAGGTTTATGACGGGAAGAGAAAGCAACAGAGAAGGCAAATGATTGTCGATGGATTTGACACAGAAGATGTATCTCAACTCAAAGATCTCTACAGGGAAATTCGTTCTCTGCATTTCACCCATCCTAAGTATGAGGAGCTGTGGGCAGCCAGTGTGCAGCAGTATTTAGAAAGGGGGGAAAATGTGTACAAGTTTCAGCACAACATATCTTATTAGAGCTGTGGAATATAAATCATCCATCTTTGCTCACTACATCTTAGCCTTTCTTACCCACAGGCGTGCATAAACTACAGGTTAGGAAGGTCTCTTTAAGAAATAAAATTGTGAAATTATTGGTATCGACTGAAAAAAATATCCATATCACCCAACGACTCTGAAACTCAGAGCTCACACCTGTCCTTAACAACTCTGCAAGGACACTCACACACAGAGTTTAAACGCCTGCAACTCCCTTCCAGTTAGTAAGAACTGAAGAAGCCTCTTGGATGAGAGCTGAAATGTCTTCAAGACTGAAACAAGTCTAGTTGCCTACAGTACAGCACCTAGAATTACCATGACCTGGATGACTGAGAACCTTCATCAACATATCACCCATCCCTAATACTGTAGATCCTGTAAATCAGACGGCCTGGATTTAGTACAGCATGAGTGATTCAGGAGGTTGATACAGTGAATTATGTTTTGAAACAATGCAAACTTGTTCCATTACAGAATTAAAATATACTGAAAACAAAATTAGCATGCACAGTACTCGGGTCGCCACAGGCAGGTCTTCAAAGTTGAAGTAGAAATTCAACAAAAGTATGCTCTGTGAACACAAATGAGCAAGAAGATGTCGCCATCCTAAAAATACTGACACTGCATGCTGTCATTTATCTGTGTGGCATTGCCACAGGCTGGGTGGGTCATGGATGAAGACAGGAGACTTCTACAATGTACCAAAATGAAAATGTTGTCATTATCTACACACTGGTAAAGTTTGTATTTCTATATCAAGTTTTGTTATTTAGTTTTTCAGAAGATCCAAAACGGCCAAAAAGTGACCATTAATCAGTGCACAAAAAGTTCTGAAGTCAAACAACTGCCTTCTGCTTAGCAAATTTGAATTTGACCTCATTATCTCCAAGATTTTTTTGCTGCTTAGAAATAATGTCTGAAAGTATTGCAACTTTTTTTACCAACTAATTAACTGTCAAATAACCAACAAATGGAAAAGTTTAGTTTTTCATTCCTAATATGCCAAAAATGTGTTATTCTCATTAAATGACTAATGTGCTGTCACTACAAAAAAAAAAAAACCACTTACAAAAGGTGGATGTTTTTCTCTTCTTTCTCCTGCTGCAGCACAAAGTAGCTCTGAACCACTCGGCCTCTCATATAGTCAGCAGAAAGTTACTTTTGATTTAGGGTACACTTTGTTATGTCTCACTGCTGAACACCTTAATACACGACAAGTTGTTTTTATGACTCATGGGCTGCAGCTTTTAAGGAGCACATTAGAGCAACAAGACTTTTCCAACAGATCACTGTGGGCCAACTACAGCTTTGTGAGCCAGTGCAAGCTGGAGGATAATGAAGTAAATATTGGCCTCCTGGACCCGCAGTGCAATCGCCTGAGGATCATGTTTTACAAGCTGCAGTGGAGTAATTTTATAGTTAGTTTCTGACCTTTTTGGAAATCTATCCAGCAAGCTGCAGCCACCTAAGATGCTTAAGAGAAGGTTCACTAGAAGTGGTACCATCTGATTTGATTTGTGAGCAGTCACACAAACTTTACCACCTGATATGAAGTGACTGTAACTGATTGAAATGAAGAATAGCTGTGTACCTGTGGCGGGTGGTGGGGGGGTTAGTAATATCAGACCCAAGCCACCAACCCAAAGCGTTGGTATTTGATGACCTGCGAATGAATCTTTCCTCAGAGTCACTTTATAAGTTTGCAGAAAAAGTGTTGCTGTAATTTTCCACCTTAATGCATACACACTGGCTTGCCTCACCTTTCTGTTTTTCTGTCCCAGTATGTCTGCTCTGTTGACTTTATTCGCCAGCAGTATGTTTTAAAAGGTCCTAAAAGCACACCCTGTGTATTAGATTTTTTCACCCCTGATTCAGTTTTCATAACAGCAGGTTCAGCCATGTGTGGAGGAAGCTTATCAATAGGCAGAAGGTGTAGAGTGCAGATTGTCAACTACTTAATCAATCGTGCATGCCGTTGTTCTCTCGGAGGGATAAAAAAATTCAAGTAAAAAATGATAAAATGGGTCGCCAAATATACAGAATATTTTTTCTAACAGAGCTTTGTGATAGTTTTGGAAGGCACAAACAAATCATGTCACTCTACTGATAGATCAGTCAAATGCTCCCTTATGTCTTCCATGAAAATACTTCATATTTTGATGTTTAATTGGGAGGATTTGTGATATTTGGACTATTGGATAAAAATGAGTAATTCTTTGGTCATTATAAACAAGTGGGGTTTCAAAGCAAATGCAACAATTTTCAGGTTGATTTCCTATTAGAGGCTCCCGGCTGCACCGATCCAGTTTTTCCCCTTCAGAAACAGATCTTGATATCTCAACACAGTGATTCTGCAGATATAATATAGCGATCCAATTCCAGTGCTTTCTTTTTCAACAATGTAAAATCTGAATACCTCTCTTCAAGGAATTCACGAAACTATTTATACTTAAGATAACGAGAGGATAAGGACTGCTGTGGCAGTAAAAGCTCAGTATGCGCCATGTTGTGACTAAACGGTAGAAATACTGAATTATACCATAATGACTTGTCAAAATATATGGAAACTATAAATCATATATGAATAACAATGCTTCATATGTTTTTTTTTACTTAGTTAAAGTGTGGTATTTTAAAGAATGGAAAAAACTGACATTACATAACATAACAGAGTGACCAGTGTGCTTTTAGAGAACAGAAGGTCATAAGACTTCTTGGCAACAGTAACTCCTCAATATCTCTTTTCCCTTCAGTTATCTCTGAAAAGGTCAAAATTAAATGAAACTGGAGTAGCTCTTTCTCTTCATTCTATCACAGGCTGAAAAATACCCTTCTACTGTTTTTATCATAATCCATGAATCTATCTCTTTCATAAAACAAGAAGACCGGGATAGCTCCATCATTATGCACTGATATCAAACTGCCCTTTACATAATTGTGGCATGAAAACAAGTATCTTTGATAAATGTATGTAATATTTAAACCCCTGAATCATTAATGACCTTGAGAGCTAACTACTCTGCTTAACACTGTAGCTGTGAGAGGCTCATCATATCGGCCACAAGCCCCCGGTGTAAAAAGCAGAAATCATTTACAAAGACACTGATTTCTGACTTGCATTTTTGACTCACACGCTTCCTAAGAATAAAACTGAGAAAGTGTAAAGACTTGAATGAGATCTGAAGAGCTGTGTCATTGTATCACAGAACAATAACGTTCTATTGAAGCACGCCTCGATCAATCTGCTCCTTAAATTCCCAAATGCTGCATGTATATCATCACGCCTCTGCACACTAACACAGAGCACATATTTGCACACATGCATGTGGTAGCACATATGTGAGCTCGAGCCCTGGTGCATTTACAAGTTGCTGCGACAAGGACACTGCATGAAGCAAAGCTGACATAAGGAGCAGCTTGCTGGTTTGGACGGAGAGGTCTGGCATCACACAATCTTTATGTGCTCAAACCCTTTAATGCATTGAGAGGTTTTGCCCCAGAATGTTTGGAGTCTGAATATCATGTTAATATTTTGTTTAGCAAATTTACTTTAACATCAGTACAACTCCAGCAACGCTATTCCCAGCAGGGTCAATTACTTCAGAAATGCCCTCAAAGCATGCAGCTCCTCTCTGCCATACTACATTGCATCATCGACAGCCAATCACAAGGCAGCATTCATGGGGCTTTGTGTGGCACAGACCTAGGGGAATAAGCAGGTGCATAAGTACACAACACTGACTCCACAAACAAACTGAGAGCCACACATGGTTGCGTGCTGCTGTCAATAACAGATGCTTAAAAGCTTTGATCAGCTGCGGATTTGAAAATAAACTAAATGCCTTAATAGACTTCAACAAAGGCGAGGATATGAGGTGATTCAGCTGAGGTTGTGTCCTTGCATGTTAGATAAATATCTGACAGGCACATGATGACATGACCCCATACAGTCCACCTGTCTACTGCCTAAAGCATTGTCCTCTGAAATGAAAAAACAGTAAACCCGCAGAGCTCATCTGGCTTTAAAGCAAAATCGATTACCCAGTCAGAAAAGCATTTATTTGTTTCTTTTTACAGTGCTGCAGGGATGACGTATTTTTGTAGTAAGGACTGCTCTGGCTACCTCGCCATAAAGCCTAATTAATTTTGTTTTGGATTATTGCAGAAAATAAGCTCTGCGGCAAACACAAGTTAACGATGCTTTTGTTTAGCCAGATAATCTTCACAGATAAACACCACTTTCATGATTTAAGCGTAAATGAAATCACCAGAAGTAAAAGGCTAATGTTCAGCTATAAACGAACTACATCGCTGCCGCATGACTTCAAAGTCACCACCACTAAGCTTCCTACCACACTATACTATACACACTTTACTATAAATTGATCAGTCTATAAGTTAGAAAGTTAAAGTAAGAATAATTTGCAATTAAAGTCCGCCTGTAAAGATGGACTAGAGAGTAGGTGAGTGTACGTGTTTGGTGTGGTGACGTTTAACGTCCATGACAAACCACTGTAGTCTCTTGTAGCCACTTGTTAGCAACCGCCTTTTTAAAGACACGCACATGCTTGAACTTGCACTGCACAAGTGGGGTATTTGCTGACATATTTTATGTTTTAGGACAAAACATCGAGCAAGATTTTAGGCATCTTGTCATGATCCTGACTTTTAGTTTGGGGATTACCAGTTTTATGTTGAAAGCCTTTCCTTGAATGTCTTGAGTTTTATTTTACACTTCCTGTCTTTGTCTCTTTCCCTCCTGTTCTCTGTGCTCACCTGCATTTCATTTGTTAATTAGCCCTTGTAAATTAGTCTGTGTTTTTCCTTCACGCTTTGTCGGTTTGTCTGCTTTTCTTGTGTCTGTTTCCCAGTCCGGCGTTTGCTCCTCTTGTGTCCTCTGTGTTCCTGCTTTTGTTTCTGGTTTGTTCTTAGTATTTTGCATTACGCTTTAGTTTTGTCTTGGATTTTCTTCAGCCTGGTTTTGTTCCCTGACTTTGATGTTTTTGGATTTCGGCTTCGTTAATAAATCTCACCTTTAGTTTTTTTTATCCTTTTTGCTAAAACATAACGTCTAACCAAAAACCCATTCCAAAAACTGACTGATTTCAAGATGAGGGAACTATAAGTGCAAAAATGCTAACTTATTTATGGGTTTTAGGACTCATTCTTGTGGCACTCTATCCGAGCTTTGCGTAGCTTACTGTATATCAGTTGAAGCACTATGAGTAAAATATTAATTATGAATGATAGCAGATCAAAATCTGACTGAACTCTCTACACAAAGTCTACACATGTTTATCCTCCTTCCACTCCTACAGTACGTCAATCTGTAGTATTGAGTGTGTCATCATGTTGCCAACATCTCTGTGCCAATTTCAACACAAAAGCCTGATTTTCTGTGATCAAATTCTAATAAATCAGAGAAAACGCAGCAAGCTACTGTGGACAAGATGTTATTAAATTACCTCATGCTATCAGTCTTAGTACAAATGGTACTGGACAGAGTGTAGGCCAGACAAACACATCATAATCTTTACAACACATCATCTACACCCCCGCCATGTTTGTGTCTTTGCCTCTACTCTCCTTTCATTCTGTATAGCATCAGTTCACCATGCATCTCAGTCACTGTGTCTACACAGTTCTGGCTCTGCCTCACTGGAGTGGATCAGCAGACAGACAGACATGTGTGTTGACATAAACCTCAGCTGAACATACTAGGTATAACATGGAGGCATAAAGCTACCAGGATCTGCCGTCTGTGCACAATGGAAACGTTACGATAAGCATTAGCTCTCCAGCAGGCTAATACTGGGCTTAATGCTTGACTCTGCTTAATCTATTCTTTACGGTTTAGCCCAGCAGTGTGAACTGGTACAACTCTAATGGGCTTATGAAGATGCTTAAATGTGCTGTGATAGGCAGTGGTTAAACTGTGACTACCAAAAGTAAATGCTACACTTCTATACTGGCCAACCTGGCAAAGCTACGCCTGACCTGGCAAAGTGTTAGTGCACTGGTGGCCTGAATGCACAGACATTAGTATGGTATCTGGCAGTAGTTTTTGGATGCTTTGAGTTGAATTAGTGTCTTGAACTGCCACCAACAGCAACTGCAATCCTGAAAAGTGCATGTCCATTCAACGGTTGTGCTTCTATAGAAAAAATAAATACTTGCTTTAACATTCAGCCAACTCGTTTCTGTTTCTAGAAAAAGAAACTCCCATGGCTCAGTATTCAGCTTAATCCATGTCAATCCTTCTAAGATAGACGCTGACTACAGAAAGAACTCCAAGGACAAGCTTTAAAGGGATAAGTGAAAAAAATCCAATGGACACACAGACTTCTGGCCGGTACAAAAGGTCTCATTGCACTGCAGCTTCTGTCCACCTTCACCTGAACCTCAAACAGATTTCCTCTGGGTTTAAAGAGACCGATAAAAGCATCTGACAAGAGGATTCAAATATCAACTTGGAGAAATGAGAAACGAAACCTTTCAAAGGTCATCCGGCAAAAAAAAGCGAAACACAGCAGCCCAAAAACTGAGGGCATCAATATTCTCCACCAAGCACATCTGAGAAGAAGCTCACAGGCAAACAAATTTAAAGAGCTGTTTACTATTCCGCTGTTGAGCCTTCGCAATCACCCAAGTAATGACCTCGTTTAGACACTCATCACTGTTAAAGACAATTACGTCGCTGTTACACCCCTCAAGTCCTCAAATTCTCAACTTACCTGTCCATCTACGTGCCGACCCTTTTTTTGTCTTTTGTTCTTTCAAACTTCCTTTCATTCTTTCCCCGCCTTTCATATTCTGAGTCTCTTGTGCTGCTCCCCTTCTCCCTACTAGCTACCAGAGTGTCCCTGGGTGAGAGGCAAGCAAGGGATGAAGAGGAGGGGAGAAATGAGGAGTTGGAGGGGGGAAATGAAGGTGGATGAATTCCTTGAGCTGTGCTGCCTCTTTCTCCAATAAGTGCGTGTTTCACCCCTTTACCCTCTTCTCCTCTTTTTGTTTCTTTTCATCCTGATAATGGATACTTTTCCTATGTTGCCTGTCAGCGTTTCAACATTCCTCAAGTACATTTACCCCAATTCTTTCTTACTTTAACCCCCACGCCCTTCGCGCACGTTTCATATAATGCGTCTCTGCATTTACACTCTGTACTCCAAAAAAGCAGGTGTCGCACATGGACGGGAATGCAAATACAGAGTGTACTGCATGCAGAAATGAAGTACACACATCCACATCTAAAGGAAAACATGCCTGTCGCTGCCCAGGAATCTGAAAGCTTCAGTTCATTTTCAAGCACAGCATTCTCAGGCTACAAAGCGTGCAACTAGTATTTCACCAAAGGGACTGTGGAAGAGAGTGAAACAGAGAGATTAAAAGAAAGACTGGCAGAAAAAAGAGAGAGATAGAGGCCCGAAGGGAATAGAGAGAGCGCCACATGAAGGAGTTGACCCACCCGATCATCCATTTACAATACCATCCCCCATTCACTCCAGGCAAAGCTGCCTCGTCCCCTCATTAAGATATCAGCACATCCACCAATTGTTTTATTAGTAAAATCAATATTTGCTTCGACTCTATCTTATTGTCTTTCTCACACACACCCTTTGGAGTGCTTCACTTCCAAGAGGTCGTCCATGTGGCTGACGGAGGCACTTGCACACACACACGCAGACGCACTAACACAGGCAAGCACAATCACACTTTGCGCTCATCTACACACATGACAAAAATCTCTCTCACTAGTCACCTCCCTCTCTCTTACACACACACTCACACCCACCAGCACCACCTGCTTCACTGATGGTACTTCTGCTCTACAACAGCCCCCTCCCATTTCTTGTTGCTCCCACAAATGTTGCCTCCACCCAGTGTTTCCAGCACCTCATCCTCGTATCCAACATCCCTGCAAGCCTCTCCCCAGGCACCTCACTCCTAACCTACTACCCATTAACTGATGCTACCTTACGGCATCACTCTCCGCCTGCGATGCCTTGCACATCGAGCCCTCAGCCCAACCCCCATCCCCTGCTTTCACAGAGTGTGACAGGAGGACAGCCAGCTGGTTGGACAGCACAACACGCAGAATCAAAAAGATACCTGCTACACAAGTATGCATAGAGATAGGGTTGACATGCCTTGGGATGGTGCATTGCCCATGCTGCGACACGGACCGCTGCAGCTGAAAGTGATCGCGTTTCCTGTTCCCCCTCCTCTTTTTTTCCTCTCTCCTCCTCCCTCCTCCTGTCCCTCGCTTTCTGTTCTTCACAAAGCGCTGGGTCTCTCCTTCCTTGTGCCGGTCCCCGTGCTCCTATTCGCTCCTCTCCTTCTACCGTCCTCCTTCCCTTTGTCTCACGCTCGCTCTGGCTTTCTCTTCCCTCCGCTGGAACCTCCTTCGCGAGATGGCTGTGGTCCAGCAGCGGCGCTCCTGACAGCACTGCGCGTGTGTGTGACTGCGAGCACGTGTGTGTGTGTATGTGTGAGAGGGAGAGGTTGAGTGGGAGAGCCTGAGTGTGTGTGTGTGAGAGAGAGAGAGAGTGGGGCGTACTCTTCAGCGGTATGAGCCTTGGGAGACTGTGCATGCCGGTGCAGGGATGCTCAGCACACAGCTAAGAATGAAGCACAAATTTTGCCCATGATAAATTCACACTCTCTCACCCACTCTCTCACACTTGCTCACTCCATGCCTTATTTCCTCCTCATTACACATTATACTCTCTCTCTCTCTCTCTCTTAAAGACACAGGCGGCACGCTGCATTGCTACACGCCTACGGCACATCTCATGATATGGTAATAAAGGGGAGTCCAGGGACATGGTCCTGTGTGGGGCTCAGCAGCTGAGCTAGCAGGGGGGCGGGTGGAGAAATGCTTGAAGCATCCACTGTACCAGGAATGAGGGAGGATGGGGGAGGGTGGTGCTGGTGATGCGAGGAAGGGAAAGAGAGTGGAAGGGAGATACAAGAGTCAACACTTGAAATATCCCCTAGTGACAACAGCAGCTAATGATGAAGCTGTGTTGGGCCCGAGGCGAGGTTGTTAAGATTGGCGCAGTGGCAGGTGAGAATGACGAGAAGGACGCCACAGGAGGTCAACCTCAGCATCACTGTGGCCTGTGGCTCAGCACTGCTGGATGTTTGTTTGCAAGCAGGAATTATTCCTCTTTTAAATCCTGGCAACAATCATCTCCAGTCACTAACAATCACAGTCCAGAAGTAGGGCAGCGTTATGTCCGCTGTTCAAGAATGCCCTTGAAACACAATGGGGAAAAATCCATACTGAAATCAATCTTGTGCAATACTGTATCTGATAGAGGACAAAAATGAGCTACAAGTAGCTAAGGGCAGCATACAGATGGAGTGAAATCAAGGACACATCTTGAAGAAAGTGGAAACTGTCAGGTGTTGTGGATGAGAGAGACTCAGTGCATTGCTGTCAAACTGAGAGAGGCTTTCGTGGCTAATGGGTGCTGATGAATTAAGAGAGTACGAGAGAGGGAGAGAAAGTAAAATGCCAGTAGATGGAGAGATAAAAAAGGATGGAGGGCCATGATGAGAGCGATGAATAATGTATGGCCAGGCTGAACATGACTTACACAGCACACTGGCCTGTCCATCATGTCCAGCTGGCTCACAGACTCAGAGAGAGGATACATCAGCTTGTCAGCTGGCGCCTCTCCACCTGAGCTAAAAACATGCTGACAAACCCTGCAACACATTTACACATTAAGGGGAGTTGAAAAGACTATTTTCCAGATGTCAGTGTCTACTAATGGCTGTACAAATGAAAACATCCTTCACAAGTGTCATAAAATGCATCCTAGGTCATTAAAATGTCAACATCATTGGCAAAAACACATAAACTCTGGGTGCAATTGCAGAAATAACATGACCTTACCACACAAATGTCAAAGTGTATTCACAGACATGAGCTGAAGCACTTTGTGAGAGACTTAAATTAAAGCCATGCTGTTCTGGGTGCTGGTGCTGCTGGTGAAAATGGTGTCACCCAGTAGGGGTTTGTTACTATTTATAGCCCATGATTCATACTGAGATTGGAACAATTTTGAAATCGAATTAGTTTTAAAGTAGCAACAAATGAGATTTTAATTCCCCTAAAGCACAGGATGACATGTCTGCGGGGGGCTGATCAGCACCTTAATTACATCACAAGGGTTATTATTTCAGCACTTTATACTTCACCAAACACCAAAACTCTGATCTTTAAATCATGCAAATGTTCCACACAACTGAAGACTGTAGCGTATGCTAGAGACAGGCCACTACTTAAAGTAGTAACTTAACAAGTATTGACATTTATATCTGCACCGGAACCCAATATCCTATTATCTAAAATAAAAATTCACTGTTCGTTTATCTTACACGAGCACTCCAGCACACTTGCAGGAACATGGCACTCAGTCACAGCTGAAGGAGCCTTTGGCTTGAGGCAGCCTTGTTAAAGCAAATCCTCACAAGGATCCTCCCAGAGATCAAAACCAATCATGTCTTCAGGTGATCCAAGTCAACTTTTTCCAGGGGTGTTGCTATCAAGTTTTTCTGGCCCTGATCCTGGTCCTTTAATATTGGGAATCTGCCAATCTCTAAATCCAATCAAATTGTTACAATGCAGCATAAGATATGCAGTGCTGATTGTTAAAATAACAGGACGTTTGTCAATTTAACAGGCGAAAAATGAGACAGAGAGTTATTTTAGAGTCAGAGTTTAGCAAATTCATGTATTTTGCCAACGTGGATGTCAGAATTTAAAGTCACACCAGTGCGCACAATATTTTTTCTCAGTGACGCACTATTTTAAATTAGAGCGGTGCTGGAATGCTAGCAGGATCAGGCAGAATAAACGCAGAGGAGATCAGATCAGATTGTGATCAGCTTTATTTTAGCCGATACCGATCCATTTAAATATTCTGGAAACAGCCCTGATGCTGATATTTCAGCAATGGTTAATGAAAAAAACGCAAAAATCTCAAATTCACATCTGTAATGTGCTGTTCAGTAATGTACAACGCGCTGCTAACAAAACCAAGGTTGATCTATTTGAGCCCTGACTTTCCTATGTAGATCCTGCTGTGGCTTTTTTTATTGGTCCATTTCATGTGATATACAATATGTTGACATGAAATACCACACACCCAGCACGTGCACTTGGCAGGCAAAATATATATGCCAATTTTAAATCTGATTACTCCTTGTAAAACCACTGCTGTGTGGCTATAATTCTTGCTGTATAGCTGCATACAACTAATAAAAAAAACAACATAAATCTGCTACAGTGGGTCTAATAGATTATCAGCCCAAGGACATTGTCATGTTGTGATAATTGTTGTGATCTGCATCATTTGGTAAACAACTTAACAAACCACTGTCTGATAGATTGTTTAAGAAAACAATACAGGAGATAATGTAGTGCTGATGGCATGTTTTTCCTCAGGCCTTCGATATCTTAGAGCATGAAAATATCATTTTACAAGTTTTAAAATCATGGTCTCGAAAGTAATTTCTGATAGGAGTTAAAGGAACCCAGTTTGTCCTGGTTGTCCTCCTTCTCTCCATCTCAGCTGTGCGAGCTCATCGACCCAGAAACCCTTCAGCACATTCTGTGGCACAATAGATCTGTACTCGCTTCAGTGGAAACTAGCCATCTGAGGTTATTAGAGGGGGGCTGGGGAGGAATGTCAACGACGGTGTGATTTGGATGCAGGAAGACAAGACAACCTGGACAGGCAGGAGGCAGAGGTGTTCTTACTGTATGAGAGACAGAGAAAAGGTAACTGCCATCAAATACCAATCATCTTTCCACCTTTCACAGTGTGGAGAAACACGCCTTGAGCACACAGTTCTTATGTGTCATTGTAACCTTCACAAAAATGACACGGTATATTCAGAGCTAGTAGCACGGCGAGTAGGATCCTCTAGGTAGGCAGAGAATAAAGTAAGAGGTCATGTGTAGGCCCAGATGTCTACAATGATGGATATCACTCTAAACGTGCGATACACAGCAAACCAAGACTGTTCCAATTATATGACAAACATTTATCATCCAACCATTTAAACGCTGCACAAAAACAGCAGTGTTACTGCTGCTCATGCACTTTTGCCCCTTTCTCCAGTGGAAACAAAAGAGAAAAATGTTTATTGGAGCCAATGAGCCATATTCAGTCGGCCGACTCACAAAGAACGATACGTTAGAACCAAAGCCTGACACCAGCTATTACGTGTAATATACTACAGTATGAGTGGGCGACGTGCCGACTCCAGTGTGGACATTTCTCTGCTAGGAACCTCTCACCAAGAGGAGGTGAACTGCCTCCCCTGTCTGCATCTGGGTCCTATTCCACATGCTCCCTGTTTCCCTGTTTCACCACTAGCGTGACATTGCTATTGTTGCTTGTTACCAGCAGCGACAGTGTTGGCTGGGGATGTTTTCATCTTGTGAGTCTGTGTGTGTCATCATGACAAAATGTACTGGAGACGCCTATTTCAGTGGGACCTACCACAGAAGCATTTTGAGTAGTTTGTCTGTGGACAGATTTCTTTCAGCATGACAGCATCACAACCATGCACGATGCCATTACAGGTGTGCAGTTCAGATCAGGATGAAGGCCACTTAAAAAATTAGCATGGTCTGAGTCATGGATGCTGGAACTGGAGGGGAGGAAGTAGGAAGGGGGCCACTTTACTTCACATGGCTCACATCTGTTTCAAGTTGTGGATCACTGTATCCAGTTAAAATAATTCCCATCCACTCTAGCATAGCTGTTATTGTTTTCACTGTGTCTGTCTGTCACAAAACTTTACAGGTGTGTAGTTGAGATCAAAATGAAAGCTGAGTTCAATGATGGGTGTGTTCCTATGCACAAGTACTGGGAACTACTGCAATAACATAGTAATGATCACTGAGTTGGAACAGAAACATATTGTCATGCATCACTACTGGTGTGATTCATCGCAAGATGGTGTCCAGTTTTACTAATTTTACTGTTAAACTGTTCTTTTAATCACTTTGGGGTTCATCTTTGCATGAGAGGTGCTATGCCAACAAATTATTATTATTAGTACTTTTAACATTATTATTATGATTATTAATATAATGGAAAATGTATGAGTAGTTTCTCAAATCTGATCCCTTGTTGGATATGAAACTGCTTTAGATAGATGGTCAATAAAACTAGCATCACTTCTACCTACAACATTAAAATCCTGCTTACATGTTTATGCCTCAATGAAAACAATAATAATGTATAAGGGGGCCATTCTTCTCACTGAATGCTAGCTATTTATAATTCTGTCTTTAGCTGAATTAAGATTTTGAATGCTTGTTGTACTTTTTACTGTGTGTCTTTAAGAAACCACTTAAAACTGCAGCAGCAACTACAAGAAATTATTTCACGAGTGACTTAAAAAAAATGTAAATATAAAGGTAATGGCAGCGTAAGCGCAGAAATTAGCTTCTAGCAGGCGCCAAGTCGTGGTGGCTAGCAGCCGGTAGCCTCGTAGCTAAGCTAGCTAACGTAGCCAAGCAGAAGCGACATGAGCCGAGACGTCCATTTTGGCTCAAATAAATAAGCTGCTTACCTTCTCCCAGGAACAGCCGAGGAACTGAGTTGGGAACAAAGTTATCCTGAAAAAAGTGTTGGTAGGTGAGAATAACACAGAGATGATGTAGCGCCGCCTCCTCTGTGTCAGGCAGGTGTTTCTTCTTCTTTGGACCGAATAACTGATCCAACCTGAACATGGCCGTGATACGGAAGCCCATTAGTGCCAGTTAAAGAAACAAAAATATTAAGCACGGTGAATCAAAAATATGAGATAAGAAGTCATAATTATGTGATAAAAGGTTGATATTATAAATAAAAAAAGTCAAAATTATGAGAGGAAAAAGTCATAAGTACGAGTTAAAAAGTCGAAACAATTAGATAAAATGTAATTAATATGAGATAAAAAGTGAAGGTGAAATTCTGAAATAAAAAAGTCATGATTATGAGATTTTAAAAAAATCAAGATTATGAGTTAAAAGTCATTAATATGAGATAAAAACACAAATTATGGAATAGAAAGTCAAAATTATGAGCTAAAAAAGTGTTAATTCTGAAATTAAAAAAGTAATTAGATACATGAAAAGACAAAATTCTGAGATAGAAAGTCATTATTATGAGAAATTATAATGAGCAAAATCATTAGATCAAATGTTACAATTATGATTAAAAAAAATTATGAGATGAAAATTGTCACATTTATGAGATTCAGATGTCAGAATTATGCAATAAAAGTTGAAATTATGAGATAAAGGGTATAATTAAGGCCGTAGAAAGTCAAAATAATGTTTACTACTTGTATAATGTACAAGTACCCCGGGGAAGCCATCCCATGTATCTATGGACTCCCCAAAATACACAAGGAAGGAGCACCACTCAGACCCATCAGCAGCAGCATCAACTCACTTACCTATAACATATCCAAGCACTTAACCAGTATCCTACCTCCTTTGGTCGGAAACACTCAACACCACATCAAAAACTCACAGGCTGTCACCAACAAGGTGAGAGAAATATCACTGGACTCAGAGGAGACAATGTTTTTTTTATGATGTCAGATCCCTTTTTACATGCATTCCCACTCAAGAAGCGGTAAATACGGTGAAGTAACGCCTGCTACAGGAGAGCACTCTGTCCAGCAGAACCAACTTTACCCCAGACCACATTTGTGCCTTACTTCACCTCCGTCTGAGGACCACCTACTTCCAATACAGTGAAGGTTTCTACAGACAGAAGCACGGCTGTGCCATGGGCTCACTGGTGTCCCCAGTAGTGGCCAACCTCTACATGGAAGAAGTTGAGAGCAGAGCCTTGATTACCTTCACAGGAACTGCTCCTAGACACTGGTTCAGGTATGTGGATGACACCTGGGTCAAAATCAGAACAAAGGAAGTGGAAGTCTTCACAGAACATATAAATGCTGTGGACAATAACATCAAGTTCACACGGGAAGATGTCAGAGGAAACCGTCTGCCCTTCTTAGACTGTGCGGTACACACTGAAGAAGACAGAAGCCTCAACATTGAGGTGTACAGAAAACCTGCACACACAGATCAATACTTCCTGTTCGACTCTCACCACCCACTGGGGCACAAGCTGGGGGTCATCAGAACCTTAACCCATCGGGCTGAGACCGTGCCTACAAAGACAGAGGGGAAGGAGGAGGAACAGAAGCACATCAGGGGAGCATTTAAAACCTGTGGCTACCCAAACTGGACCTTTGTCAAAACCTCTAAAAGATCCAGAGCAGACAGAGATGAAAGAGACGAAAAAACTTAACATCATTCCTTATGTCGCGGGAATATCTTAACATCATATCCCAGTTCACTTCAAACCTACCGACACGCTGAGGCGGAAACTTGTCTATCCTAAGTTAAGGAGCTTCAAAGTACCTTAGCGATGATTAATGGAAGACCTGGAAACTCACAAGTTAAATCAATATGATTGTTCACATAATAAACCTCAACAAGAGGATGAAGGAAAAATAAAGCAAGCAAGATTTACATGTTATATACACATGTGGTGAAATACTTCTATATAATAGTGTCCAAACTAATATAATACAACGCTGACTGCTTTTATTGGCAAAGCTTTTATTTCATATTAAATGTTCTATCTTCTATTTTCACAGGCAGCAGACGTCTCTCTTCAACAACCTGACCACAGATTCAATGTGTTTTATGAAACCAAAGAGTTCTTCGCCTCAGCGTTAGTCCACTGCCAATCAATTGGACATATTCAGTGTTTCCATGGCGATGCAAAAAGGCTAGAGATGACTCGTCTTTATGAAAAGGTGCAGTCACTGGTGAACTCTGTTTCCGTGTGTGGGTGGATGGACAGGATTTAAAATACCAAGCCTCGGCCACAGGCACACTGCTGGGCACCTTCTGTGACTTCTGCAGGCCAACGAATGCAAGTGACCAGTAATGCTATACGTAAAGGCATTGAGCTTGTTTAGGAGATGTTGTAATGGATAGTAAAGATTTAGTGCAGTACACCAAAGGAACACGTTTTTATATTAACACCCATAATAAAAAACAACTTCACACATGGAAGTATATATTTATTTAAAAAAAAACAACCTTTGTTTTCTTTATTGTTGCTTAAAATTCACACCAGGCAAAGATCAAACTGGTATGAGATGCTGGAGGATGTGTGTGTGGCTACTTCCTCACCTACTCCCTCCACACTTACAATTCATTACCAATAATCCAATCAGTAAAATGAGCATTACAACAAACTCCACTTTTCTCTAATCTTTGCTTTGTCTATGAAATATTGGATCGTTAGGCCTCAAACAGGTCAAAAAGATTATGAATCACTAGCTTGATTTTTAATAATGCACCTAGTTTTACAAGCTTATATAATGTTTTTAAATGTATAAGCTTTAACTTAAAGTAAGAATACACTAAAGCTGGCAAATAAATGTAGTCAAGTAAGAAACGCACAAAATTCCCCTCTGAAATGTGGAGTAGACATGTGAAGTAGCATAAAATGGAAATACTCAACCTCAAGGCTGTACTTGAGGAAATAGAGGTCAAAGCAGAAATAATGCCACTGCAAAGGGGGATGCTGCTGAAAAGGGGACAAGCACGGCCGGGTGAGCGAAGGGTTAACATGCTGTGAAGCTACAGGGTGTGATGTCACACATCGAGGTGAGATTTAGTGGATCAACGTGCCAAAGGTCAAGTGTATCGCTACGAGTGTGATTCTGCAAATCCCATGAGAATTATTTCAGGTTCATTTCTGCTTTTCTTTGAGGGACTGGGATGGATCATGGCAGGAAAGATTGACAGCAGTGTAAAAAAAAAAAAAAAAAAGATTGTCACCTCTACTCACCTTGAATTACAAATCAGGATCTTTCAAATAAAAATATTGCCAGATCAGGTCTTGTAATTCAGACGTAAAGGACAACTGGCAGCTACTGCAAGCGGAGGAGGGATGTGATCACAGGCTGACCTCTGTTCAATTAAAGAGCCACTGCAAAATAAAAGTGGAACCACACCCTCATCCCTCTGCACTGTATCACAGTCCACGTCTTGTCTCCTGCTCCCCATGTCTACTCAGTCTCTCTCTATAAATACATAAGGTGCTGTTTCCAAGGTAACAACTCTATGGAGAATTGGCCACCTGAAATCTAGATGGAGCGGAAAAACAGGGTGAACGGGGGTCTGCAGGCTATTGGATTGTCAGGAAAAGACCCTCATCTTCACTGCGTCACCATCTGTCCAGCTCTGTCCCCTGGGACTACAGCCTTCATTAACCCAGTACAAGATGTACCTTAGACCACTTGTGTCAGGAAAAAATGTCTAAGATGGTTCACATTAGTGTCTCAGGTGTTTTAACTTTAGCTGGATGGATAATTTTAAATATCTTGTCATCTAATTCTCAGCTCTAAATCCTGGAATAATCCCGTCAACATGTGAAGTTCAGAGCAGGAGATCTCACTTCGAGCGCATTTTGAAGCCTTGGAGAATTAATTTTAACACATTTGACATTTGACACCATCAAACATATTGACAAAGTGAATGTTCACTGCATTATTAGTAAGTGAATATCACAAATAACAGCTGTAGAATCTGTCTTGTTAGTAACTGTATCAATAAAGAGCTCATTTAATAAAGGTTTCCTGGTGTGGAGATGAGTCTACCTGCTAACGGTGAGTATATTCACAGTTTTGATGAATCATTTTCTGTTTTTAAATTAGTTAATTTTGAAAGTCAATGCAAGAGGTGTTCTCCTCTCTGACATACTTGTGCGTATTAAGAAGTGTTCGATGCCCTCCAGTGGTCACAGCCAGGAATCTCAGCATTACGTTATATTAGTCTGTAAAAAGACCATGTATACATCTGTATCTAACTGCTTATCATCCTGACATTTCTGAATGGATTGATTTTCAAAATTTCAACATTGAAGCCTTGATCAGGCAAGAAGCTCGAGTAAACAGATGTCCGTTAAATGTTCCTGTTTATTGTTTTCTAGTGGTCACAGCTAAACAACAGTTCTTTATACTGATTATTTCTGTTTTTTACATGTATAATATCAATTAACATGGTAATAAGGTCAATGTTTTTTTTTAATAATAAACTTATCAAAACAGTATAAGGTCCTACACTATGTAATACATACTAAAGATTCAGGATTAAATGCTACCTAAACTGAATGTAAACATAAACCATAAAAAGGGTGAATACGATGTGGTGAAAATGATAATTCTAAGTGCTATATTGTAGGCAACGACGATGATGATGTGACGTTTGTTGGAGTCTACACCAAACATGTTTTCTTACATCAGAACAACATTTGTAAGCCAGGACATCTCTGCAGCGCTTCATTATAATGATGCTTTGTCACACATTCTACCTTAATCAAAAAAAATTGCAGCTTCTTGCAATTTGGATATTGCATTTAGCTATACTGCAATTTCAGTTATATTTTGATTAATTGAGCAGCCTGAACTGTAAAGGAATTCAAAGGATTACATTCATCACTGAGCACAGACATTCATTTCTCATATGACTACATTTCATGTTAATGAAAAGGCAGTGAAGGGGATGTACAATAGAGATCTCTTTATTATAGTGCATTTATCAGATGTTACAAGATGAGTTTAAAAAAGCGCAAAAGGTAATCAAGAAATACATATGCACATACCTTGTCATTTGTACAGAAACGATCTTGAAAATTAAAGCTTCACATCTGAACAAGGGTAGGTGGATGTCAAGTTAAAATACATTTTCTTACAGATTATATACACATTTGTAATTCTTGCGGCATACCAGATCATGTCACTTATCCTATGAACTCTACAGATGTTTACCTAACAGACAAAGGACAAAGAAAGCCCAAAAGAAGAGTCAATCAGTTACTCAAACTTTTCAAGAAAACACCTAAATGTCCAGTTGTAGAAACACAAAAAGGGGAAATTAATATTCCTTTAGAGGTCAGTGTGATAGTATGACCTTAGAGTCATGTTCATTCAGTCAGGACTGTGCACAGTTCAAGATGATAGAAGAGCCTTAGAGGTGAATGGATATGTTGGAAATGGTCTTGTTACTGGGTTAACTGGTGCAGCATTCATACTTGCACACTTAAACTGCTGGTTTAGAGCAATATGAAAGGTTATTGTTGAAGTTCTTTGCAAAGGCTGATGGATAAACTGCAGTCTTCACATAGGCCTGTGTTGTTCAAGCTGATGAGGTTGTGCAAATGGCATCAGAGGGAGATGTCAATAACCCCAGGGGAAGTGCCCGAGCTACATGTAGGAACGAGACCATAAAGCCTGAAGCATAGAGGAAGCATTTACAGTGCTGATTCTTACAGCAGGCCAGCGCAAACACTTCCAGTTCAACTGTACCGTCTATCACAACGCTGACGATTTGTTCAAGAGCATGTGTGTCCTCACATGAACAAAGGAGGAGGGCAAATCTAGAACTGAACCAAACACAATGAGCCCTTTCTGAATCCAACCAATTGGTCCCGAGAGCATTTTACTCAAAAGACTGCACACCTGGCACGTCAGCTCGCGCTTAAATAAACCAGGTCAAGTACATTAACAGTAACGTAAAAAAAACAACAACAAAAAACAGACCCTTACTGAAAGAATGACATACAAGAGAGAAAAAGACTATTAGTAATTAAAAAGCCAGAGTGGGAGCAACTCTAAAAAGGCCTCACTGTTCTAGTGGACTGAATGTAGCTGAAACCCACACATCCACCGATAGTGCCACACTTGACAGACCTCCACATGATTTTAACATGAAACATTTATTGCCTTTTATAGACCCAGACATGACGGATATTTTAATCTCCATGAAAATAAATATCAGTCAAAACCATGATGGGAGGAAACTTATCTACAGGAACCGGTTCTGAATACAATACAGTGACCATTAACAGGAAGATTTAACGGGGCACTATGTAGTTTCGGACAACAAAAATTCAAACTCAGAATATTTACAATATTGATGATGCACACTCAGAAATATTTTTTTTTTTTCCATTTTCTGAATAAACAATGTAAGCTTTTCTCCGAGGAAAATAAGGTACCCACAACACTATTTGAAGCTAGAAAGGTGGCAGGGTCCACCAAATATAAACAAAGTAAAACAGTATGAGACTGTGTTGTCGGTCTGTTTATTCAGTCATGAAAACGAAGAGTTTTTTTTAATTTAGGCATTAAAAAAATGTTTCCCTAAAACTACATAGTGCACCTTTAAACTAAGAATCTGAAGAGTTGAACTGTTGAGAGAAACTGAAGCAGTCATCACCAAAAGTCATAATTTTCAAATGAATGTGAACTGCTCTGGGATGTCAGGTATTTTATTGTATCAAACATGACACGGTTACACTGTGTGGCTTCTCAGAGTGAATTAACTGTTGTCAACAAGGCCTTAATGTCACTAGCAGATGTAAAAACTGAATTAGTGGCTGTTGAGACCAGTGCCTTTGGATGTGCTGAGAGTTAACTGTTTTCAAGGCACAGCAGGGCTGCTCCCACTCAGCTCTCACACATATTCATTCATCCTAAAATAGTCATTCAAACACACCCACACAGAACACAGAGATGCTGGGAAGCACTGGCCAACAAGTCCAACGCTCCAGATGAAAGAGAAGAAAGTAGAGGAGAGTCAAACCAGGACCAGTGCTGCCTCCCATCACACTGCAGACAGAGATGACAGACAGGAGGTAGAGTGATGGATCATTTTTGGCCCTTAAGCTGGTTTGAAAGCCAGTCTAGACCCTCGTAGAGACCATCTCCACTAGTAGCACACGTGGCCTGGATATACCAGCGGCGGTTTCGCAGGGAGTGCAGGCCAAGCTTGTCTGTGATCTCAGCTGCATTCATGGCATTGGGCAGGTCCTGAAAGAGCAGAAAACACAACACTTAATTTAAACAATAATTGCTCATTTTCAAACAGCTTTGTATTAGGCCTGGGCGATATGGCTGAAAAGTATAGCACAACAGTAAAGTAAATTTTGGTCGATATCAATTTTTTCAATTATTGATCATTTTTAATGACCTGTGCTCCTTTCATCATTTTCCAAGACCAGGCGAATTTGGTTGAGTTTAATTCAACCATTTTATCAGGACACACTGGTAATATTCTCTGTCATACAGCGGAGCTGACCTGTCCAATTTTTATTCACCATTTCCTTTCCGTCAGCACTCATTTGGTTGTTAAACAATCAGCCAGTGGTAGAGCTAGTACGGCAGATTGTGAGCCGTGGTTGTCCCGATGGTCACACCAACCACTTTGACTTTTGCAACTGCAGCGTCTCTGGGCTCGTAGGTAGAGCTAACAGGCTGGGTGGCAGAGCAGCAGCAGCCTGCCCTGCGGACAGTAACAAGCCCAGTGAGACTCCTCCAGTGAGGAGCAGCTTGGAGGATGAGTGACACCGAGAGGAGCAGCAGATGTCCAGGACAGAGGCCAACAAGGTCAGTGTGTGTGCTGGCGTAGCTGTGGTTCAAAGTCTGCCATATCAGAACGCAGACATTACCATAACTACTGTGTGAGTTAACTGTTTGATTCAAGAATAGAGAACGGAACCAATGAAGCAAACAGTTTACAGGCAGAGAAGGGCAGGTTTTGTGAGAACTGCCGTGGGGTCTGTAATAAAGCCTCACTCAATGCTCTTCTGTTGTTGCTGATTCACATGGCAATTGTGCCATCTAAATACACACGTTAGCAGACAGCAGACACGTTGTTGTCTGCTGTTCTGCATTTTGAATACAAGCCTGTTATGCTCTAATGATGACAAATACAAATGTAAGCATATGGCTTTAAAGTAGGCTTACACCTAGAGCTCATGTTAGCTGCTCCAAACTGCTATTCCATGTATCAAGAGCCCTGTCCCTTTCCTGTATAGGCCTGTAAAATAAAAGTTGCATAGTGTACCTTCAATTAAAAATGTGTCTGACTGGAGCAGCTGGATCTTACTTAATCAGACCCACACATTTTCCAGGAGCTAATAGAAAACTATTAAGTTTATAAGATTAATTTATTGAGTATTTGCGGACTGAACCTTTCGGTGACGAGCCCCTTTCTCTAATCTTTATGATGCAGCTGCCTCTGCCATCTTTGTTTCTTTAGTAGAGTGCCAAACCCCTGTTCATACATCAATGGCCAAGTGATGGAGACCAAGTTCTCCAACTAACGGAGCTTGTTTCATTCTTTTTTTTTTTTTGACAACAGTGACTCAAACTCACCTGTTTGTTGGCAAACACAAGCAGCACGGCATCCCTCAGCTCATCCTCAGCCAGCATTCTCATCAGCTCTTCCCTTGCCTCACCAACTCGCTCTCTGTCATTACTGTCCACGACAAAGATAAGGCCTGAAAATAGAAAAGAGGTGAGGATTGTGCGAAAGAAAATAAATTAAGGTCTCCAGATGCATTAGCCCAAAATTGAGCTAAAGCTTGTACAACAGACTTGAAGAGATCTAGAATCATCAGAAAGACTCTCACCTTGTGTGTTTTGGAAGTAATGCCTCCAGAGTGGCCTGATCTTGTCCTGACCACCGACATCCCACACTGTAAAACTGATGTTCTTGTATTCTACCGTCTCAACATTAAAACCTGCGGATGAAAGGGAAAATAAAGAGATGAAGAGTGGTTGCACTGCATGGTCTCTTGTTTCCAGTCACTTAGGTGTAAGCTATGAATTTCTCATTAATATGCAGGAGAGGACTCACCAATGGTAGGGATTGTGGTAACAATTTCTCCCAGTTTGAGCTTGTACAGGATGGTGGTCTTTCCAGCTGCATCAAGTCCTACCATCAGGATCCTCATTTCTTTCTTTCCAAAGAGACTTTTAAATATGCTTTGAAAAGCCCCCATCTTGGCTCACCTGCAGAAAGACAAAAAATATTAAGTGCTCAGGTACCTAAAAGTGTGGATACCATACGAAGACAGAGAGATAATAAAAGTGGTAATTTTCCAACTTTGGAAGCTCATGTCGTATAAAAGGCCCAAACCAAAATCAAAAAATTGTGGCGATGAAAACTGACTGTTATGTCGCCTGCGTCTCAGCTGAACAACACAACACACCGCAAAGACTACAGCTGACGGCTGACTGCGTGAGAGGAAATAACTATATACCACCAGTGATAGGAGTCCTATTCGTTATTCAAAAAGGGAATCTGAAAATACTGCAGATATATAAACCGATTTTATGATAAAGCAGCATCCCCCAGGATGAGCTCAGGGACATCTGTACTAATCACTTGCATTTAACCTCCATCATCCAAGTATTTAATTTACAAAGACTAAGAAATAAGAAAATTAAAACTACTTTATTAAAACTAAGAAGTGGATGCAATTCTTTGTACTAAAGAATGTGTTTTTACTTGACAAAAGACTGACCCCGTAACGAATACCTGATCTATCAGTCAATCTGATTATAATTTATATTATTATTATTAATCACCTGGTCAAAAAACATCAGAAAAAAGTTTAAAATGCCCATTAGGATTTCCTCAAGCCCAAAGGGATGATCAGATGTCTTGTTGCTGACTATGATCAATTAGGAAATAGTTATATGGTGGATTCATTTTCTGTTGTTCAGCTGATCAACAGAAAACGAATCAGCTTTATTACTATAATGGTTAAAGCTCTAAATGACTAACAACATTTTTTTCTTTATCTGATTTCTGTCAAGATTCACCCTAACACTCAGCAGATTCTAAATCCTAAATAGTTATGCTCAATGAAAGGAAAATAAAACAGGACATAAACAACCAATATTGTCAGCATATTCATAGAGTTGTTCAATGGCCAACTGTTGGGTTTCCTCCACCTACCATCTGCTTACACTCCAATCATTTTAAGACTTTTACACAATGTTTGTTGACAACTACAGACAGCGTGCCTCAGCTTGTTCTGCTCAGCTGTGTGTTAAATGCACAGGCTAAGAGTGTAACTGGGATAAGCACCATTAAGTAAAAGAGAGCACATTCCTCCAGTTTAGAAACAGCGCGAATGAGGAACTTAGATGACAACATGCCTTCTGGCTGTGTTGGATTCTGGACAGCTGCATCTATTGTCAGTGAAGAAATTGCTATCACTGGCTAGTGTGCGACAGATTTGTGCCTACATGATTGTTGGCTGACATGCAAAAGGTCCAGTCTTGGAAAAAAGCCTGTTTGGTTTAGTTCTGGGGGGTGGACACCAAAACTGGCATTTTACCAATTATGTTTTGAGTTAAACTGTAGATGTATAGTAAATACTTGCAGTACATCACAATCTACTGTAGGTCTGCACTTTTAATTAACAGAGAAAATAATTCAGATCAATTAATTAAAATATGCAGTTTATAAAAGGGACACGATTTATCCGAACCGAAGTGGACATCTCTTAAACTTTTTTGTTGGACCAACAGTCCAAAACCCAAAGATATTCAGTGAATAGTTAGGGGTGTTTTGGCTTATCCAGGATGTCTTAATGGATCTGTATTGGCTAAAATAAAGCAGATAAAAATGAGATTATTTTCTTTACTATATCTGCTATGTGTTGTCCACCTCAGCCTGCTGCTCTCCATATTGACAGCTGGCTCTACAGTGCAGCACTTCACTGCATGATGAGCGAGTGAACATTTGAGTGTGTGAATGTAAAAACTGATTGGCGATTATTATCAATCGACTAACTGTTGCAGCTCCATTATGCAATATTTCAAAATAACTTCTGACACTACAGTATATACTCATGACCAGCAGCTGAGGCTGATCATATGTCAGCCACATTTCAAGCTCTCCAATCCAATCTTACAAGGACGTTTACTGAAACTACCCAATAAACGCACACCATTATAGAGGGTGAAGAAATGAATACAGACTGGTTCAACCTGATTATTTTATGTGCACACAGCACCAGCAAGTTAAAATTTCTAAAGAAAAAACCTTATTCGCGCCTGATTTCTTAACATTACAACATTTCCTCGGGAGCGTACATAGCAGGTAAAACAGTGTGGTAATACCACCAAACTTATGCAACTGCCTCACCTGACTCCACCTGAATATCTGCATGCAACAGTACTCACTCACATCACTGTATCAGAATACAATGTGGTAAAATGCCAAGGATTGATTAACAGGGAGGCTCAGAGTACATGGAGGGGCTACTACTAACTTTATCCTCGGCTTTTATGACGCATCTGTGCTTTGGTTTAACATAACAAAGACAGAGTAGATCATGTTAAGAAGAACATTATTTTTAATGACACTGTAAATGTGCCAAATAAATGCTCACATTTAAAAAAAACAGACTAAAGACAGGAACACCTTAAAGACAACATTAATCATTTCGGTGCAACACATTTAACAAAGACCTGGCTTGTTTATCCAGGTGACAGCATGACAAAGCATGCAAACAACTTCGCTTCTGCTCTCCCCATTATGTTTTCAGTAATCCAAACATCCCAAACACTAAGCTGTGGGAGGTAATTAGCTAAAGCATAATCAAGTATACAAACAATACGATATTAGGATTTGCTAACTGAATTTTAATTTGGTAAAGTAAATATAAAAGGTGTCTGGTCCTGTCTGTGTCATTTAGGATTCTGAAGACTGTGAAGGCTGATGACTATAAACTACAGTCCTGTGATGTAGCACAGCCAATTATGAGTCAGCTGAGGCAAACTGTCAAATACAATGACCACACAACAAAGGACCTATTAACAAACAAAACAGTGTGATCAGGCAACGAGCACTTGGAACAATATTATACCTGAGGCTAAATAAAAAACAATGACAGATAGAAAGAGAGGCTGATATTGCCAAGTCTTTCTTCAAATGTACACAATAGGGTGATTTATAGAGGAAAAATTAAAAACAGTTGTGAAGCCTTTACACGTGCCAGGTAACACAATCAAGAGCCTAAGTTATGCCCCTTCCGGTGGACCACCATGGGACATTATTTCGGGAAAAAAATGTATGGTAGTGAATGGAGAGGGACAAAAAGTTCTGCTCCTGCTTGAATTGTTCAATGAATTACGCACAAGATGTTCGATCATTTAAAAAGGTAATTTTTCAACTTGAGAAAGTCACAGTTTGTCATTAAACAGTCTTGAAATGTAAGACTGTGAAAAGACTGTGAAAATATATAATTCTAATCATACATACCCAAATGTTGCGTTAGTGCTGTCATCTCATTGAACAGTCAACAAAACCCTTAACCTAAACTTTCTAGAGCTCATCCTGTATATTAACCTGCTTGCAGAACTGATTAATTCTCCTCTCACATAACTGCAGCTGTCAATATGACCAGATTGTAAGTTTCACATGTGCTAATACTTTTCTTTGGGAATATATACATCATCAGACTTTATTTTCCACCAGCATTAACATTTAACATAATTTCTGAAATATTCAAATCCTCAATCAGTCATTTAGGGTTGGGTATGTCTTACACGCATGAGGACGTGCTGTTAAACAGTCCCTCCTTTGAGTAAACATGAATGACAGGTTTTTGTTAACGCAATAAGATTAAGGAAGTAGTCATCGAGATTTTTGGATAGTACTACAGAATAAGTATTCACGGTCTGAGATCATTTAAGACCTTGTGAAAACAGAGGGCGCAATATAAAATGTAGCGTTTCTTTATTGACCATTAACTAAGAAATGACACCTACATTTACAGCACATATATGGATTAAAAAGGGCATCATCTGTTTTGCACTGATAAAACTAATCATTTGGAATACTTAAGGTCGGTCACTTGAATCCCCCGCCCTCAAAACAAAATGCTAGCATCGACATCTTTACCATCGCCTTAATGAAGTTACACATTTGTTGACACTAAGGTACTTTGAATGAAGTGTACGTGTTCCGATATCCCTCAACGGTTACGGTGAATTAGTCTGTGGTTGGGTAATTAAGCACCTTTAAACTCTCATTATTAGTGAGATAACATAAGCTATAGGGCTAAGAATCTATAAAGTTTTAGGTTGCTTGCCACAGAGCAGGAAGAGGAGCTGGCGTTAGCCCCGTGCCCAAATGGATACTCGTTAATGTTAGCTACCGTTTCCTCCTAGCCTAGCTAGCTAGATCTTTTAGGAACCAAAGATGAACGTCAAGATTAACCAAAACAATGCACAGAAGCAAGACCCCGTACGCACAAAGATGACACTGTCTGATAATTTCCCTGACTATTATTTAATATGAGTTTATACTTAGAAGTAAAATGTTAAAAACTTCCTCATCACAGTCGTGCTAAAGTTAAAATTGCTAAGGAAACCGCTAACCAACTGTCCCAGGTGTCCGGCTTCAAGCTACCACAACTCAGAGGGAAGTGTAACTATAAAGAAACCAAAAGGCTATTTCGCTCCATCCTTATTTAAATTAAATTTATATCTATGACACTATTATATTACATGTTTCCAAATAATATTTGTAGATACCTTTTACTATTGCTTCTCGATCCTTCGCCGCTGGTCCTGTTCAACAACAAAATGGCGTTTTCCGGCTTCGTCGTCGTCGTCGTCTTCTTCTTCGTCATCACAAGCGTCCGTTTCTTCTTCGTGGTATTTCAATGACGTTGGCGGACGTCGAAATGGTGCTGTAGCGACACCACACGGTATGGAGCGAGCTTGCGCTAGTCAGTATTGTAAAAGGGTCCCCAATAGTCACACTTGAGTAAAATAAAGATATTGTGTTAAATTATTACTTTATTATTACTTTAAAAGTTCATTTAAAAGTCTGATGCCAGTCTAACCAGTGCGACCGGTAGCTTGTTGTACGAGTACATCCTGTCAGTGGGATATATCACTGAAGCTTTAGGCCATTCAAATAACCAGTGTGACTAACACATTCTGACACATTTTAATAACATAAGCCAATGCAAACAAATGTGTCATTCAATATATTTTTTAATATAATGTGTACAGCTGTAGAAATACCAAATATCCGTGACGGCAACTGATTTGTATCTGGGACCAGAATTTGACCTGAGGCAGACAGCTGCTTTTAGGACTTCATCTGACTCATGGTGACTAAAGCTGCAACGATTAGTCGATACATCAATTAGTCGATCGTTTTGAAAATTAATCAGCAGCTATTTTGATAATTAATCATTAAAGCCATGTTCCAGGCAAAAATGCCAAACACTCTCTGGTCCTAGTTTCATGATTGTGAGGATTCGCTGCAAGAAATTTGAGGACATTTGACTTTCTATTGATAATTTTATTTAACTTTGACTGTTTTCAACTAAAATTCTTACATATTGCACCTTTAAGGCGAGTCAAGTCCCAAAAAGAGTTTAGAAGTTTATAAAAGCTTATTTAATTCTTAATTTCATCTCAATAAAAAAACAATCCCTTCATTTATTTTCTGTCGAGAAAAAAAACAGTGACTTGAGTCGACTCGTGCCCAAGTCCAAATCTCTGGCCTTTACAAAGTTTAACTCCATGTTCCCAGATTGAGTTTCTATATTGAATCCACTAGATGGGGCTCCGTGGTTGGCTTTCCTCTAAATGAAGGTTGACAGAGCATGGAGTGTAGTTTGATTGGAAGAACAGACCATAAGGCCTTTAATAACACACTGCATGTTAGTGTCCTTTAATCTCCGACTCCATGGATCATTTATTTCTCATCCATAAGGTTCTCTTGAATGCAGAAGGCTTTAATTTGTTCTTTGAAGTTAATGGATTTATGCTGCTTATCACAATGATTATAACTAGAATGGGGAGATTCTCTTTTTACCTCCGCCAAGGAGTTTATGTTTTCACCTGTGTCCATTTGTTGGTTGGTTGGTTTGTCAGCAGGATTACACAAAAACTACTGAACAGATTTCCACGAAACTTGGATGGCGGATGGGTCTCGGCCCAGAATAGACCCCATTAACTTTTAGTGCTGGAACATTTTTGTTAATTTCTCAGGGAATAATGCATGGATCTTGATGAAAAAAAACAGCCATATTCAAGTGACTGGTATCTATGACTGAGCACAATTTCATGTGCATAAAGGGGAGCATTGGGTCTTAGCGGAGGTATGCGCTCTACTGAGTGCCATTCTAGTTTTTAATTTTTCTTCCCCATGGTCAGGGATGCAACCTGTTGCTCAAGGACACTTCAGAGTGGATGTTAGCTGCCATTCTGGGTTAAACTTGAGGTCTTGTGGAGGGTCACCAGCACCATGTTGCTTTTAAAGATGCTGGGTATCATTTGTCAGGAATGCTGATCGGAATGTTAGAAAATCAGTGGCTACATAAGGAGTTGAGACAGACCACATAAAATGGGCTCAGTCTGATGTTTTGATTCCAGCCCATAACCAGGATGACGGCACACCTGGACATACAGTGATGGGCACCCAGGTGTATTATAGATGTCTATATCACAGCAGGTAAACCCAGTCATTTTGCAGCTCTGACTACCTGGGTGGCGTTCCAGTGGGAGGGAACATACAGTAACAATATTGGAGAATCCAATGAGGGTGCAGTGAGATGATGCCCTCCCCTCCCTTCCTCCTGTCCCAAAGGGCCCTGCCTCCCAGCTGGGCCTGGCTGCACCAGATTGAAAGTCTGTGTGCATGTGGGGCCCCTTAAAGAGGTGCGCCGACCAGACGGCACGGACTTTCTCCGTAGAAGAATCAGCGAGATGAAGAGCAGCGCCAACCCGGCACCATGCGCTCCAGGCTCCCGCGGACCGCCTGCCTACTGCGACTCATCGCGCTCTGCATCCTCCTCTCGCACTCTGCAGCTTATTTTGGGTCAGCAGATTCTATTTTTTACTTCTCTCCAATTCATTTATTGATTGCGTTTGTTGCTTTAATCCTCGGAAGGGATCATAACAATAAGCTTTACAAACTTTAGCCAAATTACGCACGCGTAATTGTGCACAAACTATTGCGACAAATCGTTATTGTGCTGTTCGAAACTTCTACACTTTCTGCAATTTGTCATGCTAATTTTGTTGCGACATCATCAGTGGTAATTAAATGTGTATCTCAAACTAATTAATCTGAATTATTTGGACATTTTTACGCGTTTTTCCTCGATTTGTTTTAGTTTTTCCTGTATGCATATTTTCATTTTTCACTGTATTGGCATTAATCAGGAGAATTAAGACAGAACACCGATTTTTGTAAAATCCACTAAATAAATTAAAACTACAACACACAAGTTAAAAATGCAACTTTATAATGTGTTTCCTCTCTGCTCTCCAAGGCTGACAGGTCGGGAGCCCTTGGTGTTTTTACCGGGTCCGTTCTCCAATGAGCCTCCGACAGGAAAGGCCCACCTTAAGCAGTGCGAGCAGATGACTCTGACCAGGCGGCAGAAGAGGCTGTGTCGCAGGGAACCTGGTTTGGCCGAGACGCTGCGGGAGTCGGTGCGCCTCAGCCTGCTGGAGTGTCGCTATCAGTTCAGGAATGAGCGCTGGAACTGCAGCCTGGACGGCCGAGGGAGCCTTCTGAAGAGAGGTAGGTTGACCATCCAGCCTGTAACTTCTTAGCACTTTGTTGGGTAGTGTGCTTGGTTCTGACCTGAGAACATCCAGTTACGCACTCTTCCTTATCTTTGTTTTTAACCTGAGACAGGTGCACAGCATAAAACTCATCTCTGTGATATGCAGTTTGTTTTGAATAAAAGCGTCTGTCTAGATAAGGTGTCTCTGGGCAAGACACCAAAATGGGATGCTGAACAACATCAATTTATCTTGAAACCAAGTGATTATCTACAGCAGGAGGTGTGAAAGTGGAGACATTTGTTTGTTGAAATTGTGCATCCCTAGTTTGGAGACAGGAATAAAACATGATTTCTTTCCAACTTTTATAAAATATTGACAGTTTTGATTAAAGGCTTGACACACAAGCCGAATTCAAATATATATTTTGCTTAAAAAATCATGTTAATTATCATATTAAGTAGAATCAAATCAATTGTGACTATCGTTTTTGGACTGTACATTTCTGTGTATGATCATAAACTTTAAAGCACTATGTAGTTTGGGAGAAGAAATTTTAATCAGAAGAGAAAGAATTTTTTTATACCTTAATAAACTAAATAAACAAACTCTCTTTGTTTTCATGACTGAATAAACAAACTGACCTTAAAGGACAACACAGTTTCATACTGTTTTACTTTGTTTTCCTCTATGAACAGCTTGTTCATTCAGTTTTGGAAAAAAAAATAATTTCTGAGTTTGTTTTATTGCCTCTTTCATATGTTAATATTAAAATTCTGTTTGAATTTCTTCCCCAAAACTACACAGTGCCCCTGATGTTTTGCCCAGTCCCTTTACTTTACAAGTTTTCAAAAGTTGCCCGTTTGAATGCTTTTCCATGGCCCGATACAACCATTGATTAACTACACTTGAAAAAAAAAAAATGTCCATACTAAATCACTAAGTCCCCTGCAGGTCTACTGTACACAGAAAACGCTTCCAGGCTTTATGCATATGGATATCAGTGTGTGGGAGAACATGAACAGGTCAGCATGGAGGTAATGAGGGAGTAGAGAGCCCAGAAATGTGGTGCGGTGGTGGAGAGCGCTCGAGCCCTGTGGTTATTTTTATCTGGGGAAAGCGCCCATTCCCAGAGGAAAAGGGTGGCTTGATTGCCCACTTTCATCTGGGAAAATCCTTCCTAGTCAAAATAATAATTAATTGGATCAAAATATACCCTGGGTGAAGCAAATAACAGTGTGTGACCAAGAAGAAAAGGTCAGGAGAGGAATGATGACACGAGAAAACGTGCAGAATAATGCTGAGGTTGTGTTAAACCATGACAACGTAGTGAGCTCTTTGTAAACATTATGGCTTTAAAGGATTACTCAGACGCACAAAGGACAGTTTGATGCTTGCAAACTATCAATTAATCCCTTAAGTTATAAGTAGTTTGTACTCAGAACACATGTTTTTAATGCCACTAACAGGTCTTGCATTCAAAGCTCTTTAAAGGGGCACTACGTAGTTTTGGAGAAGAAATTCTAACACCTAATTTTAATATTTACAATATCAATGAGGGAATAATACAAACTCAGAAATATTTATTTTTTTCCATAGCTGAATAAACAAGCTGCTCTCAAAGGAAGACACTGTTTGAAGCTAGAAAGGTGGCAGGGTCCGCCAAATATAAACAAAGTAAAACAGTATGAAATTGTGTTGCTCTTTAAGGTCAGTTTGTTTATTCAGTCATGAAAACAAAGAGAGTTTGTTTATTTAGTTTGTTTAGGCAGAAAAAGATGAAGCTCTTTCTCTTCGGATTAAAATGTCTTCCCCAAAACTACATACTGCTCCTTTAAATTTGTCCTTGATAAAAACAAACTGCTGTACATTTTAATCTCTCCCCATCTATCCCAGCATTCAAGGAGACGGCCTTCCTGCTGGCGGTGTCCTCTGCGGCGCTGACCCATGCGCTCGCCAAAGCGTGCAGCTCAGGCCGCATGGAGAGGTGCACGTGCGACGACTCCCCCGGCATCCAGCATCGAGAAGCGTGGCAGTGGGGGGTCTGCGGCGACAACCTGAAATACAGCACCAAGTTTCTCAAGAAGTTCCTCGGCCAGAAGAGGGTCAGCAAGGACCTGAGGGCTCAGGTCGACACCCACAACATCAACGTCGGAATTCGGGTGAGTGTGAACAAACAGACCCAAAAGGAGTGGAGCAGAAATGTGACATTGAATGTAAAGAGTTGCCTCCCAAGCCCGAGGCGTCAAAAACATCCTTTACAGCCCTGAGCTCAATTAGTTGGGCTGCAATTTTCACACGACAATTATACCTCTGCCACACTCCTGCGCCATCAGACGATACAGAATCGTAATCCTCACAGTGCCAGCCAGACAAACGCCCCCTTATTTGCTGCCGTCGTTGGCCTTGGCGGATAACACAGAGGCAGAGGGTGAGGCAGTGCAGCAGGGAGACAAGACGGCTGTGGGATCGTTGGAGCCAGGTGTTCTCAGGCATGATAAAGCTTGCTGTGCGGGCCTACAGAAAATTAAAGGTCTCACGTCGGAGAGAACGATTATAACCGTGGCCTCTTTTTAATATACGAGCGAGCATTTTTTTCCACTTACTGGATCGCTGTGCTCTTCATAAATCCACCTAATGTTCATAACCGTCACTGTGGAGCTCCGAAATAGCAGGCCCCGGGGTCCTGGAGCTCACACCTAGATCGAGCCAGAGATGGTGGAGACAGCGAGAAAAAAACACAACAGGAAGAAGTGAGGGCCTTATCTCATCTTTGTTGAGTTAAATGTTTTCCTCACTTTACACCAAGAAGAGACCACGAGACGGTTCACAAAAACATGAAGTGGTCAGACCCTCCCTCGTCTCTCAGTAATGGTGCTCTGAAGCCCCCTGAGGGGTTCATACCTGCAAAGGGAGGAACTTAGCAGAACTTTTCAACCCACAGGTCCCCTCTGGCTCCGTCTGTGTGACCTGTCTCTGGCCCCTGCCAAGACAGCAGCTCTCAGGCTGAGTGATCGCGCCCTCGTCGCTGACCATCGAGCTCAGTGAACTATTAACCTATCACAAACAAAACGCTGCTACATATTTTTTGGCACTTCTTGCGCAGAAATTCTTATCAATGTTTTCCATGAGCAGGCATGTACAAAGAACAGGGTGGAGAGATTCCACTGTCTGCGCTGTTTGTCACCTCCGCCTCAGGCTTTCGGAAAGGAGCAGACAGAGCTAGTTTCAACACATTGAGCAAAAAAAAAAAAAAAAAAAAAATGCAAGCGCTGTCAAAGTGAGAAATGTGAGGTAAATGAAAAACGACATGCTGAACAGTCCCCGCCAATCCATTATGTCAAAATTTTTGACTGAGGTGAGCTAAAGGCACCCTCTCTGCAGACCACTACCCACCCTGCAGGAAACTGTCTCACCCTGTCCAGATAGACCTCCCAGATAAGAGGCCAGGTAATGAATCAAACTGGAAAGGAACTGACATGTCTCCCTTTTTTTCTCCTCCCTCCTCCCATCTCAGGCGGTGAAGAGCGGCCTGAAAACAACCTGCAAGTGCCACGGCGTCTCCGGCTCGTGTGCCGTACGGACTTGCTGGAAGCAGCTGTCCCCTTTCCACGACACCGGGCGGCTGCTGAAGTACCGATACGACACTGCAGTGCGAGTTCTGAGCGTCACCAACGCAGCCACTGGGGAGACAGAGCTCGCCGGCCCACGTCGACACGGCCAGAGCCTGCGCACTACTGATCTAGTCTTCCTCGAAGAGTCCCCCAGCTTCTGCAGACCCTCTCGTTACTCCCCTGGGACAGGCGGCCGGTCGTGTGCCAAAGACACCAGCTGTCAGAGTCTGTGCTGCGGACGTGGTTACAACACGGCCATGCACCTCACCAGCCTGTCCTGCCACTGCCAGGTACGCTGGTGCTGCCACGTGGAGTGTCAGACGTGCGTGAGAGAGGAGGAGGTGTACACCTGCAAAAACGCATAACAAACTACGAGATAGGAGAAATATAGGCACAGACATGACTGAACTATAAGCGCCTATAGACATTTCACTGAGGGATCCCACATCAGAGCATGCATTCACAGATCTGAACTCTGACCTGTATGTTATTCGGACCTTCACACGGCAGCCATTTTCCTCTGACGTCACGCTCAGGTTGGGAGTCTTTGTTTGGATTAAAAGTCATTAAAAGGTAGGGAATCTGATAGATCGTGATCATTTCACCCTCTCCCAAAATGATCAGCGAATGGAAGTAAGTCAAAAGTGAAAATCTGGAAGGCTATGGAGCCATATTTCAACACATTCGGTGACATATTTAACCTGAGCATCAAACCATCATATGGCGTGATTTCCCTCGAGATTTTCACTGTCTGTTATCTTTTCAGTTGCTTGTGAAATTTGGCCATATTTCAACGTAGAACAACATATGTGATAAGCCATTAGCTTTAGGGAGACAACAGCTAACGTTAGCATTTAACCACCTGCTAGCAAACATTACATTACATTTGATAAGTTTTACATGATATGACAGGAAAGGCGTAAATGAATTATAAAATATCAGCGCACATCTTGGACACATTTATTTAAGCCTGGAAGTGAAACACACTGGATGTAATCAAACAGTAACGTTAGCTAGGAAGTGGTTGAATGCTGATGTTAGTGAACGGGTTATCAAATATGTTGTTTTACCTTGAAATATAGCCTAACGCCTCTCCAGATTTTAACTATCTACACTGATCAATTGGGAAGAGGTGAAATGATAATTATTTGTCAGATTACCTGTTTTTACTACTCCAAACCTGGAACACACCAGCACGACATTTGAGTTTCCCATCCTGAGCGAGATGACAGGAAAATGGCCTCCCATGCTAACATGGTCTATAAACACTTATAATATTGCTGTTTATTTGCTTCTCATCACCGATTTGATATGCAGCGGCTTACTGTAGGTGAGGATGTTTTCTAACTCTGCTTCTCTCTCGCTGGATGCACTGAAACGCTGCTCTTCTGGGACGAAGGGGAAACAAGCTCTTAAAAAGAAAACTGGTACTGGACCGGATATCACCAGCAGTACGACGTCTGCAGGGGAGCTCTGACAGTGACTTTGTTGTATTTATTGTATCAGTCATCGTGTCTGTTGTACTGCTGCTTTATACTTTATCCTTCTTGTAAACGAGTGTCGCCACGGAGGCTAAAAACGGCCTTAAAAGGAATCCACCTGTCTGTCCGTCTGTCTGTCTGTCTCTCTGTCTGCTGTGTTACGGTTCATTTCTGATTATAAAGCACTTAAGTTGCTCTCGCTACACACGATGCAAAGTGTATAATTAACCATAGAAGATAGAGGAAGTGTTCATGTTTAAATAGAATCACTGGAAGCTGCCGATATACATCATAACTAGATGCATTATTGTGTAAAGACACAAGCTGGGTTTCAGTTGCTCTTATGGAAATGTCTATGGAAAACATGCAGCCTAATGTGTGCTCAACAGAACAAAGGGAAATACCCGGGGTAATAGCGAGGGAAACACCAAACACTGTCTTTGAAAAGCAAAGAATGAAAAACACTTAATTTCTCAACATACCAGCCCTCCTCTTGTTTTCCCTCTATTTAAAGAAGCACACACTATGCTACACTTTCATGTTTAAAATTGCCTTTGAAGTGGGCTAATCGTGCTCCTTATTTCCCCCCAGATTGCTAATCAAAGAAAATCACCATGTTTAGTCTCTTAAAGGACTCTTATGTGTCCATGTGTGCGGGTCAAAAGTGCACACCGGGACCCAAAAGGTTTATTTTATTGGCCAGTTTGAGCTTTATATATATATAATATGAATATAACTCATGTCAGGGTTCCAGCTGTATGACAACGTGGAATCGTAACTTTCTACCTCACTTCATCTTCTGGCAAATATCCGTAAGATTTATGAGCTATGCAGAGCTACAGTAAAGATCATATTTTAGATTTGTGTACAGTTTCTTTTGAATTTGGTAATATATGTCTCCATATTTCAAAAGTTTTTTTTTTTTTTTCAATCTTGCTGCATTACATTCTTATTTAAAATAAATAAGGTTAATAAATGGAAGTACGTTTGTAAGAGCTGTGTGTTTGCTGTGTCTTGTTCACTTGCCTCAGGCGGTCGCCCTCAATCACACTCCTACACACACACACACACACGCAACGGGGATGTGAGCACGATACACCTGCCTGAAACTCCCTGCATCTATCAAGCAAAAACCACTTCCTGTTGATTCGCCCTGCCCTCCTTTTCATCTGAAAGGACTGCGGTCTCGCTGCATCACCCTCAACCGCCAAGTAAAAGGCGAGGGGCGGGTGGCTTGAGGTCACGCTTACAGGTGTTGTGCCTCCAGCCAGTACACCAACCGCGATGACAATCATAATGACGATGATGATGAAGATGATGACTGCTGTCTTGCACAGCATTTGACCCCTAATTCACTATCAGAAAGTCACATTTGGCTGCCCCGGGATGACGATGAGAGCAGTTTACGTGCTATTATCCGTGAATCATAACTTTCCACTCGTTTGCGCGGCATCAGTGAACCTACAGCACACAGAGGGCCTTTGTACGAGGCATTTATATTGTGTGCTCTGGTGCTTTTGATGTTGCTCTCTAATTACTATGATTACACATTATTATTCCTTATTAGAACATCAACCAGAGAGCCCAAGTATTGCAGTGAATTATGAGACAATTTGAAAATTACTGAGTTTTTATGACCTTAAACATCACATTAAAGGATGAACGGTGTATGGGATTATTGGGGTAAATTATCTCTCGGTGTGATGAGCACACTTGCATGCCTCGGGGGCAGGAATTGCCAATTTTGTGTAACTTATTAGGAAAAACGGCACTCAGTAGAGCTCTGTCAAGGCCCAACAGTCCCCTTTTGTACTCACACATAGATACCAGTCGTCTAAATACAATCTTTCATCAAGATCGATGCATTATTCCCTGAGAAATTAACACAAATGTGGAAAACACTGCTTATCTTGCGATGTTATAGAAAGTAAGTTAAAAATTCCCAGATCTGTCACTTTATCCAGATCTCAACCTAAACTTAATGGGGTCTATCCTGGGCTGAGACCCATCCTCCATCCAAGATTCATGGAAATCTGTTGAGTAGTTTTTGTGTAATCCTGCTGACAAACCATCCAACAAACAAACAGACACGAGTGAAAACAGTCTAACTACCAGATTGTGCAAATGACCCCAAATTCTTACGATATGACGAGGAGTGAATAATTAGAGCTGCAGAAAAAACATTTGCTGAAACCTTTTTTCTTTCTTTCTACATCAATCCTGTTTGACAGTTGTGTTTTAAAAGTTATTGTTTTACATTTTTGAAATGCAGCAATTGTTGTTAAAAATGTATTTTCTTTTAGCACTCAAAATAAACTGAAGGATGAAGTGTTCCTACATGGGTTGAGAATACGTTACACCATTAAAAACTCGGCAGAAGAATATTACCAAAAGATGAACGAGACAAAAACCAGACATGATCATTGAGAGTCCTTCTTCTAACTGATAACGAGATAATCACAAGCTCCTGGCTGGAGACAATGGAAAGAAAATTAAGGATGTTTTTCATAGAGATAATAACAATAAGCCATTCATGTTTTTTCGGTTCTTGCTGTGTGAGTAGTGTAATTGTTCTTACTCTTTTGTTCAATTATGGTTACAGACTCTCTCTCCACCTCCCCACACTCGTATTTTGAGTGGATATAATTACCAGAAAAAAACAAAAACACACAATAAACAAAGTTAAAGATGAATTTCAGATTTTTTTATAGATATTGCAATAATATAATTATCACGAATGCTTTAGACCACGATGATCGTTATCATGACAGCCCTGTTTTCAACTGATGTGATCTAAGAGACAGTAAAATAATCGGTAGATTCTTTATAAAACAAGGAATCTCTGTCTGTCTGTCTGTGGTTCATATATTTCTAGTACTGTTCATCCGATCTACTTCACTTTTGGCAGGTTTAGTGCTGAGGACCCGAGGAAGTGCAGTGTCGAATTTGGTGCGATTTGGACACACAACACATTCAATATCAATCAATCTTGAATAACAGTGAACACTGCTCTGTGCCATTGCTCTGGCTTCATGGTTCTGTAGACTGAAGCTGGGCTCAAGCCTGATCCCTCTCACGTGATCTCATGGGGATGCAGACATAAACACAGTGAAGATTAGTGTGGTGCAACAACTTGCTGTAGTAACATGTTGCACTGAGAAAAGAAAACAAAGACAGAGGATGAGTGGGGAGACACAATCAACACAGGTTTTCTATTTTTCAGCTAGAATCGAAGTCAACAGTAGTATGCTAGCTAGCTAACGTTAGCCTCAAGAGCTAGAATGTTTACATGTCGGCTACTCTGGGATGTCTCTCTCATTGGTTGTTGTTGTGGTCCAGCTCAGAAAGAACGGCTGTAATCATCCAGATTTTAAATCATAAGAATATCAAACATGTTTAATATTATCAGGGTGGCCTCGATGAGTGTGTGAACAGTTTAGGGAGGCTCAAGACTGGATCTGTAAACCCTCACATTACCAGACCATCTGTGCCGAACAGCATGTATTGAACAGGCACTAGTTTGATTAAAGGAAATAAAAAGAATTTCAAAAAACAAAACAAAACTGTGGACTGACTGAAAAATAAATTGTCACAAAGCTGAAAACAAGGCTGTTCCTTTGATCCACGCAACAATATGTTTTTGTCTATCTAACAACAGCATCATATTGCCAATACAAACCTTTGTTTGTATCCTTTGCCTCAGAATTAATTTCCCTTCTTGGACAACAAAGTCAACAACTTCACTTCAGTGACACGTAAATGCGTCAGCTGTCTCTCTGGTGTCGGAGGTCAAACAAGTTCACATTTTGTGATTACTGACTCACTATATTAACTCGTCATATTATAATATGGCGGATCAATATTTAACCTCACTCAACATGAATGCTGTGTTTATAAAAAAGCCTCGTTCTTCTCAGCAGAGCTGTGGGATAAGGAGCTAGAGTGAGAGAGTGGAGTGTGTCGCGGGGAGCAGGGTGGACCGGGGTTGAGATATTGAGGGACATAAAGGAAAAAGATGAGGATGGAAGGATGAGAAGGGATAGTTTGTGGCCCCAGGAGGCCTATCCCCTGCTGCTGCTGTTGTTGTTTTATAATGAACTCCTAAAGCCTTCATTTCCCTCACTACCCTGAGCGGAGGGGGTGCAGCGATGGGGGCTGCTGAGTCCACAGCCGGATTCGCACGCACAAGCCCCGAGGGTGGCTGCTTTGAGCAGGGTGGGGGGTTAGACGGAGCAGGGGTGCAGTGTGCAGTGAGCTCCTGTGTGTGTGTGTGTGAGAGACAGTCCTGACAGGAGACAGGTGAGGGCAGAGAGGTTTTTGCATATGTGTGTGTGCATACCTGCCATGTGCACACCTGTGGTCACTTCAGTGGGAGTGATATGTGAATGTTTGTAGTCAGGTTTTCCTGTGCGGGTGTGGGCTACAGTCGGCCTGCTGTATGCTGGAGCTTCCCTCCGTCACCCTGACACACTGAATGACACAGATAATGTAGGGTGACGCTGGAGGTAACACTATCTCTTGTGTCTGTGTCGGCCTGGTTCAGGTAAAGGTTACTATGGGCAGCAGTGCACCGTGCTCTGATAGATGAAGATGAATTAGCACACCGGGGTTGAGACATTTTTTTTTTTTAGATATGTATTATATTTGTGTTGCTTGGCAAAAAGATATTATCCAAAGCAACATACATAGCTTTCAGGTTTATACATCACTCATTTGTAGGAACAGTAGATGTTAACTGAAGCGTGGACGGCTCGGTAGTAGTTTGCTCAAGGACACAAAGTGTCGTCCCGTCCTGTAATCGGAACCTCTGAGCCCGAGGTGAAACATCTTAACCCTGCAAGACTTCCGCCTCCGAAGAGAAGGTGCTTAGATAGCATCAGTGCTCGGCCTAATCCCCACACCCCGACATGGCACAGAGAGAAAATTAAACGATGAAGAGGATGAGGGGAGCAATGGAGAGAAAAAAAAGAGGGAAAAGAAAGAGAGGGAGACGGAGAGAGTTGTGAATACGGCATGGGGTAGGAATTTGGAATGTGAAATGACTAATGCAATTGCTCAACCCACAACAAGAACATGCACTGCCTAGAGCTACGACAAGGCTGAGTGCATACCTCTATGGGGGGGCTGAGCTCAGAGGTTGGGTGGACGGGGATGGTGGCTGACGCACGGGTGTAGAGAAGGTGTGTGACGGTCAATTGAGCAGCAGCAGCAGGGTTGAAATTGCGGATTCACACCTGAGGACAGAGGAGAAGAAGATCAGAGGATTGTTAGAGTATGAATAGTAATAAACTTTAGACAAACATCACAACATTTAGGCAGACATTCTTGTGGAATTAAGTAAACTGTAAACTGGCCAAAAATGATTGGCATCTACTCAACCTCATGCCGATGGAACGTCAGGTGAAGTTTCAATGTCCACAAAACATTTCTGGAGCTTCACAGCAAAACAGCGTTCTCCTAAACAACTGAAGTAGATGGGGACTTATTTTAAAATGTAAAACATCCAGGGTAATCCAAGGACCCGGAAGCCCTGAGACCCCAAATTGATTTGAATTGATTGAGATACTATTTGCACAATTATTAAGCTGAAATCTTCACTGTTGCTGCTAAGCTAAAAGGGTTAGCGTGCACGTTGAGCTCAACTTCGCAACAAGGGTGTAAGTAATATCTTTTCATAACAATTTGGGATCTCGAGGCTTCTGGAGATTTGGATTACTATTATTTGGAGCCATGTTGTGTTTTTGTTTTCGGTTGTTTTTTATGTTTATGTAATGATTTTATGCTGTGATGCTCCAGAAATGTTTTGTGGACTAATAAACTTCACCCAACTTTCCATCGGCACGGGGGTGAGTACAAACAAACAAACAAACTTGTCAAGTGACGGAAAGACAAAAACAGAAAATGGTTTAAAAACGGCTGGATTCTTGAGGATGTGGATCACTGCAACAGCAACACAAAGCTTAGCACAGGAGATAGTGTTTGTGACTTGTTTTCACACAGCAGATATGCTGCAAATGGCTCCTGGTATCCCCCTTGATCAGTCCACTGTGAATCCCCCCACTGGGAATCTCTGGGGAGGAGGTTGTTCCCATGCTGCCTCACTGAAGCACCTGCAGCACTAACAGCGGGGTCTACGTTGCAGCCGCTGTGATAGGGCATGATAAGACCTCATCCACCTTCATAACTGACTCCCCGTGCTCGATATATGGCACTTCTCTGCTTTTCTATCAGCTGCAAACACACCCACACTGACCTCCATTACAACCGAAACAAAACTTTCCCAGAGAAACATCGTGCGATGGAGAAAAACACAGATAAAGAGCAGAGCTATGTGTTCTCTCAGACAGCAACATCTCTCAGAAATAAGTCTGGAATGTCTTCTGTGATTATTTTTGTCATTTCTGCAGCTACACAATTAAACTGTCTGTTGGCTTTGTGTCCTGAAGTGCTCTCACTCATTAAATCATCACTGTCATTAAAGGATTCAAATTCACAATAACGTGCCTTCAAATCTTTTATTATTTGAGCTCTGTGAACTGCACGCTGACTAGCTGACACATACGACTTGATCATGATGGGAGTGTGGTTGAGAGTGGGCGCAGGCTGTGGGTAGGAAGCTGTCAGGCAGGGGAAGCCCAGCGTAGGGCTGTTTGTGTTCCCGTCATCCAACCGCAGGGGTGGACAGCATCTCTCACCCCGAGAGGTCTGGGTGTCACAGGTGGTGTGGCCACAGGGCTGAGTGTGTCTGAGTGTCTGACAGCTGTTTGATCGCTCGATGCTCTTTGAGGTCAGACAAAATAAAGCAGGGAGGCAGAACAAGAGAGGGAAACGCTGAGGCCGACCGCCTTCTCTCACTGGGAAAGGCTGAAAGCAAATAAGGTGAAAGGACCGCTTCAGGGGCGGGTTTAGAAACGTTTGCGTCCCACTGTGGGAGTTTTGCATCTTTCTGCAAACATTTTGCGTCCATTTGTAGTTCTGTTGTGTCTCTTTGTGATGGCATTGCATCTATTCTCATTCACATGTGGTCATTCTGAGTTTCTTTGTGTTCATATTACATCCTTCCACAGCCATTTTGCATCCCTTTGTAGTTGTTTTGCATCTTGTGTCATTTTGCGCCTCTTTGTGGTCGTTTTGAGTCTTTTCACAGTTGTTTGCCACCCTTCACGGACATTTTCATCTTTTGACAGCCATTTTGCATCACTGTGTAGTCATTTTACATTTCTTCTTGTTCATTTTGTGCCTCTTTCTGGTCATTTTGAGTCTTTTGATAGTCATTTGTATCGCTTTGTGGAGATTTTGCATCCTTTGACAACCATTTTGCATCCCACCGTAGTTGTTTCACATTAATTTGCAGAGATTTGCAACTTTTGACAGCCATTTTGCATCCCTTTTTGTAGTCGTTTTGTATTCATTTGTGGATTTTTTGCATCTTTCTACAGCCAATTTTCATGGTTTGTCTCCCTTTGTAGTGACTTTTTATCTTTTGAAAGCCATTTTGCATCCCATTGGAGTTTTTTTGTTTTTCTTTGTGTTTGTTTTGCATCTCTTCAGGGCCATTTTATGTCTCATTCTAGTTGTTTGGCATTCTTTAGTGGATGTTTTTTCTACAGCCAATTTGCATCCCTTATTTTTCATCCCTTTTTTGCTATTGAGTCCCTCTAGAGTTGTTTTGCATCTCTTTTTGGTCATTTTGAGGTTCTTTGCCGCTTTGTGATATTTTTAGTCTCTTTGTGTTTGTTTAAATTTACAACAAAAAATGTTCCAGTCACTTCACGTAGAGGATCGAACACTCACAGGTCAACTACCCCTCACCTTTTCTCTCTGGTGGGGTTGGGGCTGGGGGCTGTGCCACCCCTGGCTCCGCCTCTGGACCCCTTTCCCACCAGGACCCACCGAGACACGGGGGAGGCTGTGAGTTTCTCCTGTCATTTCTCTGACAGGCGCTCATTTGCTTTCATTCAGCGTCTCATCACGGCTTCAAAGACAAGTGGCTCATCTCCCTCGGGGGGAGTGAGAAGATCAGCGTGCCTCCAAAAAATGACTGGTATCCAAAAACTGTTGACCCAAGGCGATTTTGCTCCTCATAATTGGCTTCTTCACTCTGTCTGTCTTGGGCAATCATTGGAGAGTTATGGTGTATTATATTGCCTGGAAAACATCATTAAGTGCGTTGTGTAGAAGTGACTCAATAACATGTCATTTTCTCTTGATGAACAAAACAGTGTTATTGAGGGTGGTGGTGGCAGAGTACACTGAGTGCTTTCTTCCTCTTCCAAACAATAACTCTGCGGCCATGTTGTCTCACCGGGACAGGGAGACTGATCCAGTGCTAAATTCTGTTTGGTTCCAGCTGGACCCCCCAAAGGAGCAAAGGAAATAGCATTCTTTGACGATCCAGTGAAGCGGCCACACACACACACACACACACACATATGTATACTTTCCTTTTAAAGCACTTAAGTACAATGTCGAGGTAGCTGTAATTGAATTGACTATTAAATTTAATGATCTTTTATACATCTCAGAGGGAAATGTTACACTTTTTCTCCAATACATTTATTCGTCAGCTAAATGTACTAGTTGTTCTTCAGATCAAGATTTTATATTTAAAGATGTTTATAAAATAATCAGAGATATAGATTAGACCTACAATACAGTTGTTCAAGCGAGTCATGGCTCATTTTGTGCTTCTTTTAGTATCTTAGGGGCATTTTACATCTCTGTAGGTGTTTTGTGTCCTTTTCTGGACATTTTGCATCTTTTGACATTTATTTTGCATCCCTCCATAGTTGTTCTGTTTTAATTTGTGGTTGTTTGGCAGCTGTTCTTGGTCAATTTGCACCTTTTTGTGGTCATTTTTTGTGTCCTTGTGTTAATTTTGCTTTTTTTCTGAGCCATTTTATGTCTTTTTTAAATTGTTTTGTTTTACTTTGCATTTCTTCTTGGTCTTTTGTGCCTCTTTCTGATCATTTAAAATCTTTTAAGGGCCATTTTATATCTATTTGTAGATGTTTTGCATCTCATTAACAGAGGCTCTCCCTTGACAATATTAAAATAGTGCTCAAATGGTAATGAATCAATTACAATATTCCAAAAATTTATTGTAATAAGCCTACATGATAATTACAATACTCTGAATGGGGCCACCAGGCATAAATAGCATTTTTAGTTTTGATAAGTGAGATAGATGACTTCTTAACAAAGTATGTTTACACTGTGGTATTTCTACTTTAACTTAAATAAAGATCTGAATATTTTCCACCACTGTAAGGCACTAATTCAAAAACGTTTTGAGCAGACAGAACCATAACCTTGCACCATAAATGTGCATTAAACTAGAGCAGTGACTGCATCAAACTAGGTGTAACTACATGTGATCTCTGGGTCAGTCTGAGTGGCGTGATCGTGGCTCCACACCTGGAGTCTGGATTCCAGTTTGTGCCCGTGGTGCTCAGGTGTGGAGGAAAACCAGTAAGCTCATCTCATCCTTTCCTCAGGGCTGAAAGATAAACGACAGACAGGGAGAACCCCACGACCTTGACGAAGAGAGAGCGAGGGAGAGAGAGGTAAATGTGTCTCATGTACTGTTTAGAAATGGTTTGAGGGGGGCCTTGTTTCTGCCTTTCCGTACTTCTCCTCTATTCTGCGCAACAGTTAAAGCTGTGCACATCCAACCACTGCCCTGAGGATGTGTTATGACAACCGAAAACGGTGAACAGCGAGAGCAAGAAGTGGCATGAACAGATCTCAAGGCATCTGACATGTGGGGGTGGGTGAAAAGGACCTCTGTTGAGAAGTGTCTAGCCTGAAGATACAACCATCAACTCAAGTACCATCAGGCAGCCGTGGAAAACTGTCTGGGCCGATTTCTGATTGCTGTGCTGAATGAGGTAAACAAACAAACGGGAGCTTGTAACAGCTCACTGCACTTATTAGGTCAAAGGATGCTTGGGTTTTTCTTCGCTTGCTCTTGGTCTCATTGGTTCTTCCCCCCCTCCCAGTTTGGTAGACAGCGCTGGGATGGAGGGTTGGATCAAGGTGATTGAGATGTGGTTTTGTTAAGGTGCCAGGCAGCGCCCCGGGATGATTTTCCTCACACTAAATCACCAAGAGACTATTGTGAAATGTTCACGGTTTGTTCTGGGAAATACAATCAAGCCACTTTCACACAGTGCTCCTTGACAGGAAACTTCACAAACAACCTGTCTCCTTCCTCAGACATCCTCTCTGAATAGTTTGATATCATTCGTTTTGGTGTCTCTGACTGACCGCAGGCGAGAGGGAGGCTTCTGGACGGACAGACAGGAATATTCTGATACCTATCTGTGGAAAAAGAGGATAGCCTAATTAGACTGAATCAGGCTGAGCTGACAAAAGGTAGCCTCGGGACACTTTTCACAGTCTTTCCTGTCACATGTCTACATGTCAACAGATTATGCTATTTGCTCTCAGAGCTCGTTCTGGTAAGGGGAAAGGATCTCTGCCATCACACCTGTCAGCTATTAAGTTTAAGAGAATATCAAATATAATGGAAAATACAGCCTAAAGGATAGATTTAAGTGTGGGAAGTTTAGGAACAATTGAATCACCTGAACTGAAATGTTGACTTGGCATGCAGGATTCAGTGTCTGCATGACATTCAGTGCTTACATTTAGTGTCCTGTTTCATCTTAAAGGTGCAGTATGTAGTTTTGTGGAAGGACTTGAATTTTTTTTTTAAATGTTTAATTTTTTTTATGCCTTAACAAACTAAATAAATGAAATCGCTTCGTTTTCATGACTGAACAAACTGACCTTAAAGGACAACACAATTTCATTTTACTTTGTTTATATTTGGCGGACCCTGCCACCTTTCTAGCTTCAAACAGTGTTCTGGAGACCTTATTTTCCTCTTTATTCACTTATGGAAAAAATAAATATTTCTGATTTTGTATTATTACCTCATTATTACTGTAAATATTAAAATTCTGAGTTTGAATTTCTTCTCCAAAACTACATAGTGCCCCTTTAATCATGTACCACAGCATTTAGGATTATAAAAACCAAGTTAAAAGATGCATTTTATGAGGTTTTCTCACCTGCTGGTCTGCTACTTGACACTAGGTGGTGTTTCTTCAGCATTTTGGTGAAAGCTCGTTAATTGAGAAAATATTGTAATCAAAAGAGGGCACTGACTATGATTATTACCCTTATAACTGCCTTAACCTCACAAGAATGACAGATAAATAGACGATACCGGAAATAAAACCCCAAATACAGATCTCATCTTACATTTTCAGGGTCGAAAAATAGAAACAGAGTGAGCCCTCTTCGTTTTTCGCCGCTCTCACGCTGACGCCGCAGCACTTCCGCTTTCCTATTTCCGTACACAAACACTCTGATGACGTGTACGCTCTATTACCGTTAGCTAGCTAGCTAGCTTAGCCGGCTGTCAGAATTAGGGTGTTGTAAACTAGTAACGGGACAAAGCGGAGGGAAACTAAACACCTCAACAAACCGCGGAAGATGGAGACTCTTTACCACCAGACGAACAAGTGAGTGTGTCTGTTTCTTCGGAAACTATGAAGACTCTTGGGTAACGTTAGCTAACTTAGCTAATTACCTGCGATTTAACTTTAGCTGTAACTGTAGCAGCATGGGGGGGGATTATTGATCATTAAAGTCGTCAGTTAATGGTTCATTTATGTTTGTAAACGTCTAAAAATTGCCAGGTTATATTTTGAATGATGTGTCGGTTCCTGTCAATTAACGTTATGTTTGTTCCGGATCAGGCAAATCCAGGTGGTCCAGTCTCTTATGGGCAATCTGGAGAAGACGGATCGTCAGTCAGTACACTGTGAGTTTGACATCAGGAGACACTCTGTGTCAAAGTTTAACTATAAGCCCATTCTCCTTTGAATGGTTTCATTCAGTATAGACTCCTTGTTATGGCTGCTCTCATGTATATAATGACAGGAGTGGGGAGGGGGGCGGTGGTGTCTCCCCGCCTGGTTGATTGTTTTCTGCTCTCGGCCAGGCTGGTGCCAGGACAGGAAGAATTAGGGTGGGTGCAGTGACAGAAGCTGGGAGGGCTTCTTCAAGATAATGGTGGGAGCCAGGCAGCAGACAACCCCCCCCCCTGCCCCAGATTATGACATCAGCTTGTGTTTTAACCCACAGGAGGATGTAGCACACTAAACCTTTATGTTGGTTAATGAGAGAGATACACTCTACTGATAAATACTAGAGCCTAGTTCCTGTTTGATCTTTGGAGCTGATGCCCACAAATGATCCCCCAAATGGGGTTATCAGTCACTTCACGTCAAAGGTATGAAATGGAGGCAGGATGTTTAAAAGTAAACTTTATTGTCGTAAATAGAGCAGTGGACTGTAACGGTAAACTGTTTGATTATTTTGAAGTACTGTATCCAAAACATCTTTTCTTCTATAATTGTTAAAAATTAAAGTTTTCATCACAGGGCTAAAAGGTGCCAGTGTGTAGCAGTACTTAAGTATCCAGAGTATTAACACAACATTCTCCAATGTTAGCATTAGCTGTGTGTTCCAGTGGAGAGTTAACCCGGGGCTAGTAGAAGTGCAGTGTGAATCGTACAGTCCTGGGCTCAGGTTAACCCTGGGTTAACAATCTGTGTGTGAAAAGGCACTAATTTATCCCAGGGTCAACTCTTAGCCAAGGGCTAAAGATATGTGGTCTGAAACGCCCTTATTAAATCATTCATCTTTGGTACCCTAAAGAATTGCAGCTTTTCCGATTTGGATATTTGATAATATTTTGATTAATTGTGCAGCCCCAGTAATTTTAAAACAAACGTATTACATTTAACAAGGGTGAGGTTTTACCTAATCATTTGGAATAGATCCAAAAGGAAAATATGATGTAATGTTTTCCTGTAATTATACCAATTGACTCATGTCTCATTTGTATTCTCTCTCTTTCGTGTCCTTCTCTCATTATTCAAGTGTTAGAGAATGAACTGCAGGCGAGAACCGACCAGATCTTCACTCATTTAGAACGTCTGGAGATCCTGGCCAGCAAGGAACCACCAAACCGCCGCCAGAACGCCAAATTGTAAGTTTGGATTCCCTCGTTGGATGGTGACCCGAAAGCGTAAGAGCTGGCAGGGTGAACCATATCTCATAAAGGGTCTGGGAGGGTGGAGAAGATGAGGCAGGCAGCCCTGTCCTGCCCTGTGGCGACGCGGCTCTATGAAAACATTTCCTCAGAAGCCCCGTCATCACCAGCATTCCTGCTGCATTGGGCAAAGATTCATTTCCGAGCTGGGTAAACAGGCCTTAGGGGACATGGCAGCACATCCCATCCTACAGCACCCCTCTGATCTCAGTGGAGCTCCAGTGGGGGCTGAGTGAAATCAAGGAGAGGGGGGGACTGTGAGATTTGAGGGAAAGGAAATATCTTCATCAACCAAGAACAATTATGAATAGTTAGACCTATGTGTAAGATGAGGTGCAATGACACACTGGCATAAATGTATCAAGGAGGTGAAGGAGCATCTGTTAAAACAGAGAGAGCGTTTGTCCACTTTGTAATGAGCTTTAATCGATTCACTGTATTCTTTGCTTTCCCTCAGGCGAGTGGATCAGCTTAAGTATGATGTCCAACACCTTCGGACCGCCCTGCAAAATTTCCAGCACCGACGCAACGTCAGAGAGGACCAGGACAGAGAGAGGGAGGAGCTCATGAGCCGCACCTTCACGACCAACGTAAGACGGACGATATTATATCGTTATCGCAGTATGAGACTATACAACGTCTTAGATTTTAGATATTGGTTAGATAGTGGTATAGGGGAATGAAGTCGTCAAGTAGTCAATGGGGAGAGAAAATATTTCATCCCGTTTGAATTGTGCCATGAATCACACACGATGTCTGTAGACTTTCTAATTATCTACAGTCTTGTACTTGATTATTTTGATGACGAACTTTCTTTAGTTGAAAAAATATCTTTAATTGATAAACAGGTAAAAAGGTGATGGTGTTCAGCTCCCTCAGTGTTACATTCAAATGGTCTCAAGCTGAATCATCTGGATTTGAAGAAAAATGCTTGTTCTTGTTCCACAGGACGCAGATACCTCCATCCCCATAGATGAGACTCTTCAGTTAAACTCCGACTTGCACAACGCACACAGAGGCATGGACGACCTCCTGGGCAGCGGCAGTAGCATCCTCAACGGCATCAGAGATCAAAGATCTACACTGAAGGTAAGAGCATGTGATTTTATAAAAGGAAAGTCAACCATAACAGAGAAAAACCTTCACTTTCTATTTTTTTTAGGATAAATTAACCAGTAAAGCTAAAAATTCAGTTTCCTGACCCGGTTTCTGGTCTCCACAATGATCACAATAGTCTCATTGTTAGTGTGCATATGCTCAGTTAGAGGGTGAGTCTGTGTTTCCAGGGAGGAGATGGTCTTCCTGGTTTTGCTTCAGGCCTCCTCTTATCAGGGTGTGTCTGTTGATCGGCACTTGTAGCCCGGTTGTCTAGCCATGGGAAACTTCTGACGGAGCGGCGCGTCAGGGAGGGTGTTGGCAACTCCCAAAATCAGAGGAATTAGTGTGGATAATTGCATTGTTGTCATGTAATGCCTGAGTTTTCCCAAAACATCGTGTACGTAAGGCTGTGATCAGTGCTGATGACATGGCTCTGTTTGGTCTCTACACAGGGGACCCACAAGAAGATGCTGGACGTGGCCAACATGTTAGGGCTGTCGAACACAGTGATGAGGCTGATAGAAAGACGAGCCACCCAGGACAAGTTCATCATGATCGGAGGCATGCTGCTGACCTGCGTCTTCATGTTCCTGGTAATCAGATACCTGGGCTGACCACCTCTAACCCATCCATCCATCCACATCGGTGGTTTTTTTGATCAGTCGTGGACATCTCTGCAGCACATCATCATCCCTCATGATATGAAGAGTGGCAGAATTTTTAACATCAGATTTAAGTGATTTTTATAAATGGTGCCATTGCAGTTTGTTTTCCACAAATGTAAATGGTTGAAGAAGACCTTAATTACAGACAGTATTTTATTCCACTTGAAAGCTCCGACAGAGCGTTGAACTTTCTGATCGTAGGTCTGCTGCTTTCCTCAGATTGCTGCCACTCATCCGTAATCTAATCAAAACCACTCGGAAACTGTAAATCCCTCTTGTGACTGTACCCAAATGGCTTTTTAAAAATACTTATACAAACTGGTCTTTGCTTTTGCCTCCAGTGAAAACCTGTTTGTTTCGCTCCTTCATTTGTCAGTAATGTGTCGTCAGTGTCATTCTGCCTTGATAAGCGTTGTTCATAGAGAAATAGACATACTACTGTGCAAATACTCATTAAAAGTAATTTAGTTTTATGTGTAGCTGATTTTACACATCAGATACAAACAGGATGGCAACAAGGATCTGTTCAGAAAACTGCAAATATTTTGTAATTGTTCTACATTTACTCTTGGATTTCTGCTTTGGTCGAGTCTCACTATGTGAGTGACTTCATTCTCTTAATAGAATAAAACATGTTTAATTTCCTTGGTATATCTTCATCAAATGACTCTGCTGGTTAACAAAGTCCAGTTCTAACTGATATTGTGAAGAGCTTTCCCTTTCTGTTAGCAGCTAGGTGTGTCAGCTCTCCTGTTGAGTCATCTTTATGGATTTGCTGCTTTCACAAGTCTGTTCAAGGAAACTAGGGCACCATCTAGTGTTTGATATTCAACAGTGACCTCTGCAGGGATTGCTTGACTTTCCCCAGTCAAGTGAAGTGATGCTGATGTTTTATTCCCTCCACCAACAAGGTTATGTTTTCATTTGTGTCTGCTTGTTGGTTGGTTTGTCAGCAGGGTTACACAAAAACAACTGAAAAGATTTACACAAAACTTGGATGGAGGATGTGTCTCAGCCCAGAAGAGAGCCTCATAACTTTTGGTGCAGATTTGGATAAAGGGACGGATCTAGGAAGTTTTTCTCACCGTCAACATATTTGTGAATTTCTCAGGGAATAATGCATGGATCATGATGTAAAAAAATTAGGCGTATTTATGTGGCTGGTATCTATGAGTGAGTACAATTTGGCGTGGTTACTAAATGGTAAATTTAAATTATAGGTGGTTTAAAAGTTAAAGTAACGCAGGGCTACCGAGTTTGATACTGGATTAGGATTGAGTTAATTAAAGGCGACTGAGTCAATAAAGTGTCAAAAAATTGTGAAAAACCCAAAGTGACACCATCAAATTGCTTCTTTTGTCCAATCAAAAGGTCCAAAACCAAAAGACTCTTCTTTAACTATCATAAATGACAAAGACAAAGAGCAAATCCTAACATTAAAGAAGCTGGAACTGAAAATGTTTAACCTTTATACTTGGATTATGACTAAAATTATGAATTTTCTTTCAGTCTAACCGTTGCAGCTCTACTAGAGACTGCAGAGTGCTCAGAGGATTTTAATGTTTACATGTGAATTTCATTAACCCAACATATGAAAGAAAAAAAAAAAGACATGAACTCAAGATTTTATTTGCTGAAACAGTAAGTTTTTGAAAAATACAGAGTTGCTACTGTTTGACAGATCACTATTCCTTTGCCATCCCGGCTGAGATGGGAATTTAGAAACAACCTTGATAAAATACATACATGTAGCCACCTTCCTTCCACCCTTGTAGTTCTGCGTTTTTCCAATGCCTGTCTTAAACCTCTAGAATGTTAATAGGTTAATCTACAGCAGTTTTATTTACAAAATTACACAAAAAGCAAAACACAGCCCTTCTTTTGAAGAGCATTTTGGAAAATAATTTAAAAACAGAAAAATACAATTATTGCAGTATACTACAATCTTATTGTTACATGATGCAGGCGCATCATCTTGATGTACAGATTTCAGTGCAATTCGTTCAGGCGTACCCTCACCACAGGTAACATGAGCTTTGCCTCAGAGCATCGGGGTGTTAAGACCCCTACATCACATCTCCCCTCGCTTAAAGAGGGGGTTCCTATGTGACAATGTCATACCGATTAGGACACCACAGCTGTAATTTCACATGGTCATCATTGGTGGGATTCTTCACATTACACACTGATATATGTACAAGGTACTGCATTACAAAATATTTGAGACCAAGGATCCAATAGAGGGCAAGTAGTCATACGAGAACATAAAGAGTATCAGTAATTATGAAACAAGGTTACTTTACAGAATCGAAGAGCGATGCCACGTTCTTCTCCTGACACGATTCTGCTTTTAGTTTCAGCCATTACGTCTCTTTGGCTGCCGAAATGGGCAAAAAATATAAACCGTGAGAAGAATAATATTTTTAAGTTGAAAAGCAGAAGAACACTTCCAGTGGTTTCTTTGACTCATCGTTCAAAAACAAATGGGTGGTGGAATATAAACCAATGTCTTGAGGAAGTCTGTAAATCTACACCCTGTTTTAAAAATTCAGGTCAAAACACAGAAAAAAAAACCCTCACATGAGCCAGAACAAAATGTTAGTGTCAGATTTGACCCTCACACAGGCCAGCACCACTTTGTGGCTACAACTTACTGCGCTGTGTAGGCCAGTAAAATGGTGGTTTAATGACAGCTTCCTGTCTCACTGCCTGCAAAGACTTCATCTGAAAACCCTAAACCAAGCCGGTCGGGTTAAGTCTTCTCTCCAGTGGTTAGGTGCTGAGACTATACTCCTCCACTTGTATCATCACTCAAGAGCCGTGGTTAGGTGGGTGCTGGAGGTCCTGTCCTGAGAAGATTGGGTGTAGCAGTGGGTGGAGTTGGAGAGCTGCTGCTGCGGCAGCCTGTGACGGCCGAGGTGTAAAGAGTGTGGGGTAGAGGGCTGTGTGTGGTACGTGGTGGAGGGCTAAGGGGGTGTGGTGAAGCGCAGAAGCTGGGATGATGTGTATAGGCTGACCAGAGAGGAAGGCTGTTGGGTGGGCAGGAATCAGCCCAGCGTGTCCGAGTGAGTGTCCCAGAGAGTGACCAAGAGAGTGGCCCAGAGGAGACAGGGAGATGGGGGTAAGGTGGTGCTGGGGAATGTGGTGTACCTGGGCCAACTGGGCATGTGCAGGGTGTGGGTGGTGTTGATGTGCTGGGTGGATGCCCATGGCTGCAGCAGTGGCAGCGTGGTGCTGCAGAATGGCGTGCTGCACTGTGGTGATGGACGTGCCGGAGGCTACAGACACAGGCTGCTGAATGTGGATCTGCTGCAGGGCTGGAGGAGGTGGAGCTGGGGCCAAGTTGGCTGCAGCTGCAGCGGCGGCTGCTGCTGCTGCAGCAAGAGGGAAATGTCTTCACCTGTTTGGCCAGAAGCTGCTGCTGGATGTGCTGCTGTGCAGCCTGCTGCAGTTTGCTGTATTTCTCCATCTCCTCTGGTGTGAACGTGATGGGCTGACTCTCCAGAGGAGCCAGTCCATCCTCCTCCGCCTCCATGCCCTCCTCTTCCAGGGTGGGAGGTGGGTAAGCAGGGTAGGCATGCATCTGAGGCTGTTGTTGCTGCATTTCTGGCATGAGGGACTCCATCATGGGGTTCTGTGACGGGTCCTGTCCTGTTTCTGCTTGGTACTGGGGCATCATCATGGAAGGCTCCTGTTCAAACAAAGGCCGGGGCTCTTGGTGCACCTGGGCTTCTATAGTGGGCTGCGGAGTTTCCTCTGGCACCACTGTGCTCTGTGGGGCCTCCTCCACCTTCTGGACCGGTGGAGCTGGAGGTGGTGGTGGAGGGGGGAACTCCCTGATAGGCTCTACCAGGATAACCTCTGCCTCAGCCTCAGAGCCCTTCCCTGCTCCTGATTTCTCTCCCTCATCAGGTCTCGTTAGGGGGATCACTGGTTTCTTTCCTGCCTGCAGCTTACCAAAGAGTGGCAGCATGGCTTTGCTTCCCAGGGTCGGGGGTAGTTTGGGACCAAAGTAACCCTGTGGTGGGTCCTTAATCTTAAGCCCAGATTTTGTTCCTGTGGCAGAGTCATCAGAGCTCTTTTTAGACTGAACCTTCTCCAGCAGCTGGCGTGCAGTCAGGCTGTTCTTCTGTTCCCCTGCATCTCGGGAGCTCCCTGGCCTCAGACCCTGCGAGCTGGATGAATGTGAGTTGCGGTTAAGGCCTCGTGATGAAGATGAACGTGGAGACTGTGAGCGGTAGATGCGAGAGCGGTTGAAGTCTCTGCGGTGTGTGTCACTATCCGCTCGACTCCTGGCACCTCGTCGGCGAGGAGAGCCTTTGGTGGAGCTGGAGGAGCGACTGGCAGAGCTGTGGCTGCGGCTGTAGCTGCGCCTCCAGGATCTGGCACTGGTGCTACGGCTCCAGCTACTAGAGCTTCTTGAGCTGCTCCTGTGGTGCCGCCGGTGCCTCTTCCTGCGACTGTAGCTGCGTGAACGTGAGCGGGAGTCTTCTGAGGAGGACGAGGAGTATTGATGTCTCCTGGATCGTCTACGTCCTCGGCTTCCTCTCCGCTCATACTCAGAGTCTGATGAACGCTTGGAGCGCCTCCGTCTGCGACCCTCGGTGCTGTAATCGCTGTAGCTGTCTGAGTAGCTGCGGCTGCGGTGGCTGTAGGCGCTGCTGCCTGCTGAGGAGCGCTCAGAGCTGCTGGAGTATGAGTGACTACGGGAGTTTTGGCCTCGATGGCGCCGACGACTGCTGCCCCGTCTTTCCCCCCGTCTCGATGAACGGCTGCAGGACCGCCCTGATTCCTCACTATGGTGGCGGCGTTGTTCTCGAGGACTTGACCTATGATGACGTGACCGCTGAGTCTTAGTGCCTCCTTCTTCTTCACTCTCACTGCTGGGAGGTCGACCAGGACCAGGACTCTTTTGGGCTGAGGTGGAGCAGGAGGCACTTTGAGGTGCACTGGAGTCCGTCTTTTGTCTCTTGCTGCCGCTGTGCTCCTCTGAGGTGTTGGTCTTGTCAGTCCCTTTTCCGGCTCCTCCTTCCTCTGCTCCAGACTTGCAAGGCACTTCCTTCGTAGCACGTTTCCTCTTGCCCGGTTCTGCTCCTGTATTTCCTGTCGCTCCTCCCCCAGCAGTTGTCAGTTGGACAGAGGAAGCAACAGTTTTATCTTCTGACTTTGGTTTTGCCTTTTCCTTCTCATCACCTGTTGCCTCGTCTTGATCCAGAGCTTTATTTTTACTCTTCTTCCGTTTGTGTTTTTTCTTCTTTTTGGGCTTCTCTTGCGTTGCCTCAGTTTCTCCCTCTGCGTCTTCTTTTGCACCTTTTTCTTTTCCTTTGCGTTTTGAGTGCTTTGAAGACTTCTTATGCTTCTTCTTTTTCTTTTTTTTCTTGGCACTACTGCCACCAGTTGCAAGTTTTTGCTCATCACCTTCTGTTTGGCCAGTCTCTCCCTTCGTCACTGGCTTGTCTTTGTCGGCGCTGGTCCCAGGTTTAGTAGTTGTGTCTACTTCAGCTGTGGGGGCAGCTGCCTCTTGCCCCTTGTCATCAGACTCTTCACAGGGCTTCGGGGACTTTGTTGCTTTCCCTCCACGCACTCCTTTGTTGCGGGACAGCTTGAAGTCAAAATAGAGAGGGTTACAGCTGTAAGACAGAGAAGGTTGAGCTTTTGTAAATTCGAGGAGCTCAGAGGGCCACTGCAGGGTTGTGCTCTCATCTTTGCTCAGAACTGGGAAGAAGGGACCTGTGGGGATTTTAGGACCCAAGTTTGTATCTGGAGTTTCCTGTGCGCTCTCTGCTTTTTGTGTAGGTGAAGTGGGTACCATGGGAACTGAGTCAGCAGCACATGAAGGGACATCCTCCGTCTTCACTTTAGGTGATGGAGGGGTTGTGTCTGTGTCAGGGGGTGAGGCGACAGTTTGTTCTTTCTCAGTCTTGCACTCTGTAACGTCGGGCTCTGTCTGTTCAGAACTATCTTCAACCTTTTTCTCCTCCTGCGCCTCTTCCTCATCTTCCTCTTCTTTGCTCGGACACTGATCAGTGGCCTTCATAAACAGCAAAAATTGGAAGTGGGGCTTTACCCGACAGTGGGCTGGAGGTATATAGTGATAGTACTGAGGCTCCTGTCCAGCATATCCTTCCTCTTTTTTCATCATCATCTTCAGTTTGTTGAGAGTGGAGGCTAGAGAGGCTCCGTCATCAGGCTGCTGAGCCTCTTCTGTCCCTGCCACAACACTTTCTCCTCCTTCACCTCCTCCTCCTCCTCCTCCTCCTCCTCCTCCTCCTCCTCCTCCTCCTCCTCCTCCTCCTCCTCCTCCTCCTCCTCCTCCTCCATCACCTCCCTTAGGGCTGTCTGTGCTGCAGCCAGATGTCTCGTCTTGCCCTCCAACCTTCTCTCCCTCCTGGCCCTCCTCCTCCTCCATAGCCTCCTCTCCGTGATCAGCAAACACCGCTGCTGCTGTCTCAAGCTTTACTGGGGCTTTCTTGGCAAAAGAGAAGGACACGCTGACTTTGGATGCACTGCTAGCGGTCGGGGAGGATGAGGGGTTCTTCCCCAGAGAGAAGCTGATGGTCGGACCTGGTCTTGGGGAGCCTTGTCCTGTTTTTTCTACTGGTGAACCTTCCCGGGTATCGTCTGTCATAGTTATGTTTTCAGGTGTTATGATGTCGCCATCTTCTATCTTCTCTCCATCCACGGCAACTGTGGTAGTTTTGAACATAGGCCCACTTCCTGGAGTACTGAAACATAAAAGCATGATAATGTGATGTAAATGTTTCTGACAGAAGTGACAGTTTAACAGAATAATCAAATGTTTGTTTTTGTTTGTTCATCATTACAAAGGGCTTGACAGGTTCCTGATAGTCTTCAGTATCAGGATTCAGTTTTATCATTTTAAAGAGACTCGGAAATATGCACTCCAGACAAGACAAACATGTTTTTAGGATGTGGTCTTTGTCTTTCTACGGCCTTAATTATAATTTGTCTGGCCTAACAGGTTGCACAACAATCCCTTAACACACAGACATGCAATTGTACTACCAACAGAAATAGTTTGAAATCCAGCCAGCAGAGGGCACTCGGGGAATAAACTCTTACCGGTCTTGTTGTTTCCTCTGCTCAGCCAGCTCATGCAATCTGCGCAGCATCTTTTCCTGCTTCTTTCCATCTTTCCGGGAACGTGAGGACACATTGCGAGCAAACTCTCTCTGCTTCAGCTCTTTAAGCCTCTGCAACACACAAAAGCAAAACGATGACACGCCAGGAAAGAACAAAACACGTCAGGATCTCTTCTCGTGCAGTTAAAAAGACAGACGCTTCTCTCATGTTTTAACACAAAACAGATCTCCCATCAAGAGTGCAAATTGGAAATTACAAGTACCTGCTTGTGAGCGTGGTCATAGGAGTTAATGTGGTTGTCAAACTCCTGGTGTTTGGTATACTGTTTGTCACATAGCTCACAGTAGAAATTGGCTCTCAGGTCCTCCAGAGCCTTTGCAATTGCTTTCTCCTTTTCCATCTGGTCCTGTTGTTAATGAGAAACGCACAAGAATGAGTGACTGAATCAGTTCAGTGTTCAACGAGTAGAGGAAGACACTTGATCACAGTAACTACAGTCTTCTGTTTCCGTCCAAACAGACGCATTTACCACAGCAGTCCTGCTACTAGGGCTACAGGGGACATAACCAACACAAATAATCAGAATGACACAAAACTGAAGGACATCACCTTGTATTTTTGCCGCAGTTCCTCTGTGTCCTCTTTCTCCACTTCGAGCACTCTTCTCTTCTCTGTGGCATCCTCTGCATAGTCCAGCTACAAGCACAGACACAGCAGTTACAGTTACAGCACTCACACAAAAAAAAGCACCCCTGAATCAACGAGAGCATTTCAGATTCATCTTAGAGGCCACAAGCTGTTATGCTGTTGGCACATATGGGCTACCGGGATTATGATTGGCCAGTTTGTTATTGCTTGTGTTTTCTTCTATATGATTCAGATGGTGACAGATTGTTTAAGTCCAACGGAAATCTCATTAGTCATCCCTTTATGGAGTAAAATAATGTCAATGCGTTTTTTCCAAATCCATTGTTAATAGTTTTGTTTTATTAAAAGGAAGAAAAACCGTCTTTGGTGAAATATCCGAAATGCTCCTATGGATAAGTTCTCCACCATCATTAAAACAAACAGAAATATAGAATAAGTTTCTCTCTTGTGGCTTCTGATGTTTCCCTTAAAGAAGAAACACAGGACACATGATTTACAGAGCAGATATGTATGCTGTAGCTGACAAAATAATTTTTATTTCAGTTATACTTTAATACTAAAGTCATCATGGATTGTGCCAGCACATCAGTGTGGAAGTAAACAGCCTCCTGAAGGCAGATGTATGACATGCAGCCATAATTGTGAAGGTCAAATGCAAATTACTACAGGAGCTGATGCTTCTATGTAATCAGTGGCATTCAGCAGGCAGCAGATTTGAAGTAGACACGTCTGACCAACTTGTGTTACCGTCTCTTATACCATTTTTAAACCACAATTAGACCACAGATCTGCAACAGACATCTTGACAAACCACTTTTGCATGAACTATGATTTTTGCAAACGATCGCTCTCAGGCTAAAGCATTCACTAGAGCGAAGAGAACTAGCCCATACCATGAGTCTTTTTTGCTGACCGATTTGCATTGGCACCTATTCATTCATTCAGCTAATGTCCTCCTGGCATCCAACTGCACTCAGATTTGTCTGTCAGACTGCCAGTTGGTAAAGCTTGATTGATAACTTCAGAGAATGTTTTTGCTGCCGCTGAGCTTTACATGACTCCTGCTGGAACTTGGCACTGTGCATGATGCTCTTTGGCTCACGTAACGATTTTCTGCCATGGAAATGTATTTGAAGCACCCAATGATTCTTCCACAGACTGTGTGGATGTCAGCGGTTGAGACCAAGAACAGATTTTTTAAAAATATTCTATAAGCTTCACCATTTTGTAATCCGTCTTTGTGCCAAGTGGCCCACAAATTTGCGGCTGAACTGCTGTTGGATGGAGTTGTTTCCACTGAACAGAAACAAAACTCGCACTTCATCACAGGGGTTCAAAATGAGTGTACATTTGACAAACTAACCTGCTTCATACAGAGCTTGACCGATTTATTTGTTAGCTGATGTTATCTGTTGATATTGGCCTCAAAGATCTATTGTACAGGTTTATATGTTTGCCAATATGCACCAATTAGAAAAATTTTGTTTTTAAGAGATTATAATGCAGAAATGCTTGGAATAATTTATAATTATTCAATTCCCAGTAAAGTTTGTTGTTTCAGTGCACTGATGTTGAAGTTTGTTAATCTGTAAAATATGCAGCTTTTGTGTCCGATGCAAAAAATAAGTGTATATTACCTCATGTATTGATATTGGAATAACTCACTCCCTGATAACAGTAATGGCAGAAAAGAAATCCAGTATCAGTCAGTCTCTTGGTCTATATCTGTATCATGCTGAGAGCTACTGAGATCTTGAATATTAGCTTCATGACCAATGGCTGTTATGACATGCCATCACTTTGTTCTAAATTTATATTTAGTTATAGCAGCAATGGCTGTTGTTCAAGTTCCTTCGTTTCATTTCAGCAAAAAAACAAAACGGTTAAATATTAGAGTAGTGAGAGCTCAACCAGGAACTGTTCCTGTCTGATATTGTAACCAGTGTGCACTAAACAAGTCAAAATGCCTTCAAATTCTGCTGAACACTGCTGATATGGATACAGATTATCAGTAATCAAGGCGATCCATACTCAGAAACAATATTCATCCGCAGTAAAAATGAAAATCTTAGTGTAAAATTGAGAATAACCAGTGATGGAATGTACCTAAGAACAATTTACTCAAGTTTTGTGCTCAAGTACAATTTTGAGGTACTTTACTTGAGTATTTCCTTTTTTTCCTCAACTTTACACTTTAAATCCACTACATTTATTTGCTAACTTCAGTTACTAGTTTCTTTGCAGATAAGCATTATTCAGTGTTGATTGGCTGATCAGATCATGTTGTGGGCAAGACACTGAGTGAGACCACAGGCGGAGAAGACGCTGCACCAGAGCCAAAGCATTTAAATTAATTTATTTTATCTGCCATTGGACACAAAAAACACGCAAACTGATAATCAGAAAAAAGTGACCGGTTTTAATAATCTGCCAGGCAGATAACTGATCTATCTCCAACATGTTGGGCCACAGAACGAAACTAGAACATTTAAAAACAGCCTGAAGCTTTCTACCATGTCCCCATTAAGAACATAAATTAGTGATAGGAATTAAAATGAACATCATCATACCTCCATCTCCATCCGTCCCATCCCCATGACATCATATTTGAGGATGATGGGCACAGGGTCGGTGCGTCCTGAGGGAGAAGAGACAGAGAGAGGACTCTGTGAGTTTTTGAGACTGTGACGGAGGGCCAGCTCGGAGACAGCCTGCTTTTAGAGCATAGGGTGCTGGGGTTAGAGAATTTTTGCCTTGAAGTGCAAAGAGACCAGAAAGCTACAGTGAACCAAACACCAGCCATTCTCACAGCTTACTGCAGCCACCAAGTACAGATCACTTTATCTTATCTAGCCTTCCTGTTACATTTGATCTGGCTGCTGATTTCCATTTTAAATGAGTCAAATTAGCTGCAATTTATGTATATCTGGAGAATTATATGAAGTCAAGGGCATCAAGGTTGTTCAGCACTAAGTCTTATTAGAGAAAGACTGTCAGCTTTAAGCAAATCTGTTTCCATATCTTTTTTGAGTGTATTTGAAGCACCCACCACCCCTCCTCCATCCGTTCTTTGCTGCAGTCCTGTTAAACCAGAATGCCAAGTTTATCAAGGACGCTACAGCTTGAGGGGATGTGTGGTGGTGTGTGTGTGTGTGTGTGTGTGAGAAGGGAGTTGCAACAGGCCTGCGCAGCTGCTGCCACTGCGACATCCTCCACGAGGGGAACAAAAAACCTCCCAATATTATCTAAGGCCGATTGCATCATCTCTTTCTGAAATGTCTGCAGGCTGGCTGACCCTTGCAAGCCCCTTCAACTGTCCTGAGGTCCAAATCTGTTCCCTTGTCCCAGGCCCCCTTCCTCATCATGACACGGAGCGGAAAGATTATTTTCCTGTCTACTTAAGCTATGTTATGTAAGCTGTGAAAAGAGCTAGATCGGAAGGAAATTAACTGTAGAAAAATAAACAAACCAAAGACAACCAAAAAAAAAAAAAAAAAAACAGAATGAAACATTAAAGATATAAAATATATCAAAATCAAAACTACTTTGGAGATTGACACAGAATTGCTTAATCCACTCATAATCAGCCAAACAAAGCAGAGAGAAAGACAAGAGTAAAAAATTAAAAAAGGACACAAGCACTGAACTACAGCAGAGTGACGTCACAGGCCAGGTATCGCCATGGTGACAGTGCAAGGGATGGGGATACTTACCTGGTGAAACATGGGTATGGGTAGGAGGAGAAGGAAGGGGAGGACAGACAGACAGATAGATAGACAGGGGAATCTCAACACAAAAGGCATAAAAAGAATTTGGACTAGTCTGCTGCTCCTGTTGCCAGCCAGATACAATAATCAATCTTACTGATAGTGATTATCAATTCAGTTTGGTTTCAGTTTTTTCCTCCCACATATATTAAAGTTAGTTTGTTTTCATGAATCAAGCTTTTATGTATACCATTGGGCATATGGAATAACTACAAGCATTTGGCTTGAAAATTTATAATAAACGTAGTTTGTAAGTAGTTAAAATTCTTACAAATTTGACTAAAAATAAGAAAATACCGTGCATTTTCCACTGTCCTACCAAAGTAACACTTTGAGCCAAGAGGAGCCCCGAAACAACATGTATAATGTACTAATAATGTCATATAACATAAAAAAGGTGTAAATTATAGAATATGGCCAGAACGCTAAGGTAGCTCCAAAAACATAGGGGGCCGAGTAACCACCTACGGCTGCTCTTTGCTAGCTACTGTTAGCCAATTGGCTCATGACTCAGTTAGCCGTGAAACCAGTGGCTCTAGAGTTCATCTGGACAGGGACCTCAGATCACAGGGGAAGTCACAACGGGCGATGGGGCCCAGCTCAACTGGATTTGGCCGCCTGACATGAGAGTGGACACGGCTGGACACCGAGCTGGGACTGAACAGCCTCCAAGACTGACTAAGGTCAGTTTGACAACCAGGGATACAGTAAGGAGGTGATTTACAGCGGCTCTGACCAAGACTATGACTTCAGGGACAAGACACGGCAGGCGGGGACGGGAGAGGCAGAAGAAAACGGCGTGTAGAACTGGAATATTTTCACGTCTTACTTTGAATTGAGGATTTATTATGACCAGACCAGAGGGAATTGTGGGAAGACAAACCAGACTGCGTTGGAGAGTTTGAATAAAGTGTGCACGATGAGTTAACGAGGCAATAAGCTCATCTTAGTTTGGTAAAATACAGGAACTTGAATTCAGACAGTGTACGGCTGGTCAGCATGATAACTTCAGCAGACATCTCCACAACACAGTACATAGACGTTTTTGACATAACTTCAAAACTGTTGTTTCTTCACACTCTGTTGTTAGTTCATTTTTTAAAATGTTTTAAACTAATATTCTGGCCATATCTTACACATTACTCCTTTAAACAGGGCTACTTCCAGGCACATTATTACCTTTCTGGACAGAGGAAGGTAAAAGCCTTACATTTTGTTAATATTTGTTATTCCTCAAGTAATTTAGTCATCATAGCCCAATGACATATTAATTCTGAAATCATAAATGCATGGGCATTGGAAAATATGAAGGCCTGCCTGGACTCTCAGTCCCACTGCAGTGTCTGGCAGCTGGGTGGGCTTTTAGCTAAAAACCTTAACTATGATTGGATGATTGTGGAGGCCTTATTCCACCAAGGCAGTGAGAGGAGAGGACTGATTGTGCGATAACTACATCATAAGACTATCTTCTGACAGACATGTGTGTTCACGTTCTTTGCCTAACAGCGGTAGAGCAGTGAAACCTAAAAAAAAAGGGGGGGAGTTGGTCTGTTAGCCAGCCACTGCAGTGAAACGTCTGAATAGAGTTACAAGCCAGGCCCAGAATTAGAGATTAATGAACAATTACAGTCATCCCAAACTATCACCAATCTTTAAACACAGTGACAATACTTCCACATTACCCATTCCAGTGGAAAAGAAAGGGACCAGACAAAAACAATGTGCATCTAAATCACAGGGTGTGAATCACAAGGTTTTAAAAAAACTGAAAACAAACAAAATGACAATGTTCTAAGAGTAATACATATGCATGATAATATACAAGCAGCAGAATGAGGACTAATACAGAGAGAATTGAAAGCCTATGTAGCATTGGTGCTCTGATGAGAGGAAAACAAAAAAAATGGGAGAAATCAAAACAAAGTAAAAAAAAATAAAAATAAAACAATTCAATTGGGGGATAAAATAACATTTACCACTAAGTTTACCATCAGCACAACATGGGCAGGATCAAATCGCTGTAAAAAAGAAACACCAATTGGTTAAGCAGGAAGATTGAGGCACATAGAGAAGGGAGGGTGGGGTTGGGAGTGTGGTTGTGGGGTTTAGGGGGGGAAGATTACCAGAGGGGCATTGGTGTGTCACCCCCCTCCCCAGCCCCCTCATCCCTTCACTCAGGGCTAGATGCTTACAGGGATTTCTTCTCACCACTCTCTCCCAACCACTCGTCCCAGTCCCCAGGCCCCTAGCCTGGCGTCATCTTGCTCTCTCAACCAGAATATGCCCTTAAAGGTACCAAACTACCACCCCTTACAAAGGACGCCAAAAGTCCCATATCCCTGTAAAAACCCAGCAACCCTTCCCTCTTTACCTTCGCCAAAAACCCCATCAGATAAGAACTTTTGGACGAGCTGTACTGGGTGAGGGAATGGTTAAACATCTACTTTTGGAGTGCCTGTGTCTCATATATCAAGTCTGAGATGATAGATGCCTCTAGGGACGACCACCATTTTCCCCCTTTGAGCTTTTTCGCCTTGCAGACGCTTGTCAGCCCAGTTAGCAAATCTCCCCGAGATTCTCTCATTTCCTCGCTAGCTTACAGCCAGCAAGCTTGTTTTTGGGATGTGCTTGACCCCGGAAAAAGTGAACACATGACACACGTAAAAATGTACCTGAGGAAAGAGCCAGCAAGGCTTTGAGCAGTGCTTAGAGCGGGTTCTGCGTTGCTGTGTAGCAGCAGTTTTACTAAAGTACACTAAAAAATGTGAACTGTGCGCCCATCTGGAGTGTTACATTTCACTCTATCGTGTGAAAGTAGTAGTTCAGTGTGTTACCTCCAACACTGCTTAAAGCCCCAGGTGAGTGTGACAGTTTGAGGCAGGCAGGTGTGCACCTCTGGGACAAACATGCTGTGCAGGAGGGGCAAAGAAACAGGGGGAGGACGGGAGCGTGTAACCATGGGGACAGAGACATTCGGGTGTAGAAGGGTGGTGAGGTTTTCCCTGTAAGTTGACTCTATGGCCCGGTCAGTAACAGACACACTCACACATCTCAGTCCCACATAATGACCACACACATACACACGAGTTTCACAGGTTTGGAGGTAGAAACAGGCAAACAAGCAGAGGGGGGAAAACTTGTCTACTTGGCAAGCCATTCAAATTCTGAGCCGTGGTTACAGCCAATCAGATACCCGACAGCAGCAACGGAAACTCAAAGAGGAAAAAAAAATCTAACATACGTGTAGATGATGATTCTAAGGGATGTGATGGAATCATGGCTTCCTAAATCTATCTTGATTTCAAATGGATTTTGGTTCTTTGTTCAAATCGAAGCACTTTACACTTGTGCAGATTGAAATAAAGGTTTAGTGATTATGAAGCAAAGAGGAGGAAGCTGACAGAGGCCATTAGCCTACGGTACACTGTAAAAGGGGTGTTACATTGAGGTCAACTGCAGAGTGGGAGAAAGAAAACACACCCACACACACACATACTGACATACAGAGGGGATCCAACAAACCTTACCTAAAAAGGGGCAAAAAGGACAAAAGAAGAATAAGAACAAAGTCAATACAGTGAAAAACTTAAAAAGGGGACACAATTCTTTCACTTCAAAAATTCAAAAACCTTCTCTTCTGGCAAGGAGGACAGGACAGGAGAGGAAGATTATGATTGTCCAGCAGACTTCAATGAGATGCAAGGGTGCAATTGTGTTCTGAGTCCACTCTTAAGTGCCTTAGCAAATTTCAATGGAGACGGTGGGCTCCGACACCGGGCCATTAATTCCTACACAACAACTGGACACACTTTGCCGCAGTCTCATCTGCCCACAAAGCAGGATGCTTACATAACCACACATCAGTGATGCCAGCGGCAAAAACAAGAGCACAGTCAGCCCCTGCAACTTGTTCTCTCCTCCACACAAAGCACAAATCCTTATCACATCAAATAGATTGCTATTCAGCTGTTCAAGGCCGGATGGAAATAAACAATGATGAACACCAAACGCTATGCTCAAAAATTACTGCTGTGCTGTCGCTTTGCATTCACTTGTCAACCTGCCCAGAATGAAGCGGCTTCCTGGTCTGCTCTGGTCCCTGGCCACAGTCAGGCTGAGAATACCTATGAGACGACACAGGGGAACCAAGGCCATATATGTACATGAACAAGAGTGGCTGGAGCAGGCACAATGCAGCTCAACAGCCAGTCGTCACATCCGTGTGTTATCTAATGTATAAATGTCAGACAATGACTGATCACTGCTATTTAATCAGATGCCAGTCAATGCGTAGATGAAAATCAACAAGTGATTAACAGCAATACCTCCACACTGACGCACCTTTTAATTGTGAAAATGACTTCACAGACTTGGATACAAACACCAAAATAGAAGATAAAAGGGATATATATTTCTTCTTCCTCCAGACTAACTTTTTACACTGGTTGCACTGGAGCGCCTAACTTCTTCATTTAGGTGCACACAATACTGTCTTAAATTTTGAATTATTTTCTAAACACATGAAAATGTTTAGTCACACCCAACAGAATTTTTTGGCACATGTGTGACCAAAAAAGTTGCACCCCAGAGCCTAGTTTCTCTGTTGAGTCTCAGCAGGCTAAACCTTTTGTTTTATCATCGCCACCTCCGAACGAATATGTCTACACTACTATATGTTTCAGTGTAGTCAGACACAAAATTCATTCTGTGTCTGTTATCAGACAACTGAAAATCGACTTTCCAGAACTTTAAACACAAGGAAGGCAATTATGTGACTATGCTGCCTACAAATTTAAAAAAGCAGCATTATTCTGAACTTTTAATGTTAGCAACTCACTTACTTTGTCTCTGTATGTTCACATCTATGGCCATAACCTACATATAGCTTGGGCGTGGGCTGGAGACTCCATTTCGCAGTTGTGTTTCTCATTAAAATGCTGACACTGAGCCCATGTTACTGCTGAGTTTACAGGGAGAGCCACGCACTTGAGCAAGAGTTGCAACAAAGACAAATGAAGTGGACGGAAATGACTGCGTGACAGTTATAGAAATGAAACTGATAGATCTGAGGTTAAGGATAGAGAAGAACATGGAGGAGGAGGTAGACAAACCAAAATGCCAGAAATGATGTGGAAAAACAAGCTCCATTCACAGCAGACTGCGAGGACTCATTGGCCTGCCAGTGATGACATCACTCACGGACAATGCTATACATCATCCTCTTTGGAGAGTGCAGGGAAGGGTGAGGCTTTGAGAGAGAGTTGAAGTTAAAAGACAGAGAATAAAGATACTGATGAGGAAACGGGGTGAAGAGACAGGAAGAGGCTCAGTGGAAACATGCCAGGGCTCTGCACCACTGCCTCTCAGCCAATGAGTCCATGAGCACAGCAGGGTTGAGCTAATGAGGTGCTGATGTTAGCCAAGACCAACCCACACACTTGACTGTGTTCAGCCCGCTCCCTCTTGCAGCAAGTCAATATCAACTAGGCCATCCAATTACAGATGTCTCCAGAAAGTAAACCTCCTTAATGCAGCTTTCTAGTTGAAAGCTTTCTACATCCTGCAGAATTAATTCAATGAGCTGGGCTTAAAGAGCCTCTTCGTGATACAGCGTTCCCTACACTCAAGGGACAGCCATCTTTAATCAGAATATAAAGCAAAACTTCTAGTGCACACATAATGTTTATATATTTTCAGAGGAGTGAATATTATGCAGACTATACACAGACATAGTAAAACCTTAAAGGGGAGTTCTGGTATTTTTAAGTCTGGGCCCTATATTTACACTTTTTGTTGTTTAAATCATTCATACCTAAAGTGTTGGAATAGATCTTTTGGGGCAACTTCGAGCATCAAAGCTACGTCCACTTCAAGTACTTGTTTCTGCTACTGACAGGCTGAGGTTGTTATTTTAAGTCTTTGACAGCGGTACCGAAACGATTCCCATGGAGATGGACCTTTTTGTTAAATAATGAGATCCGTTTTGTAACTTGAAACAAAGGTCTTGCTAAAGGAGAGGTCTCGCTTTGAAATCTTGCAAGGTGAGTTGTTACAGTTGTTGCCTCATCTCGATTGTCAAAATCAGTTAAGAAGTCAGACATGATCATAAATTCTAGTAAACTTCAAACTCCTCCCTCCAACTCTGACTCACATCTCAGAACGAGACTACTCCTTAAGCGAGACCTGGTTACAAAACTTGTTATGTAACAAAAAAGGAAAATCGTAATGTAACTGCAGAATCAGAGTTCGTCCACAGCTGAGGCTGAGGTGATCTCTGGACAGATTTAAAAACTTTCGGTAATTATTCGTCATTTCAACACTAAAATGTGTAAATATATGGCCCAGATTAAGACACAATCCAAACAGACTCTCAAATGTATGCCTTCTAGTGCTAATTGGTTCTGGATTCGGGCCAATTTTATTGCTACAGAGGCCCGAAACTATAAATACAACTGGCCCAGACAAGGCCTAAGAGGGTCATTTGCCTGTTAATTCATGTGCTTTACATTCCAGCAGAGAGGCCGCCATGTTGGATAGCGTTCCGGCTAACATGTTTGTGTTTCCAGAATCAACCATGTGCTCTTCGTTAGCACTCCTGCATCACTGCCCTGAACGAAAATAAATGTTTCAAAAGAGAAACAACATTTTGCTCCTGTAGGCAAGATATAAACCTGATCAGAGGATGTTTGTTTTTAACCAGGGGTTCAGAGAGAGATCGTACGTGCTGGCACAGCAGCAATCCAAAGACCATAACAACTGGCTAAACAACTGGATGTGAACAAAACTGTGACCAATTACACTGTAATTTTGAAGGGAAAAACACCATTTTAATCTGAGTTGCTGTTAACTAAATGCAACACCGAAGACAAATAAACACTTCACTTCCATCTCCCAACCCCCAGAATCCCTGCCCTCATACTTTCCAAAGCCTCGGGAACATACTCCTCCCTCTTCAAGCTGCAGGAACAACTGGAATTATGTTTGTTTATATAAAAATCCATTTTACCCAGCAATATACACAAAGGGAGAGTTTAGAGAAAGAATGTAAAGAGAAAAGAAAATTTGCTGATATAAAAAAAAAAACCTGGAAAAGTGAGGGGAAAGAAAATGACAGAGGGTAGTGGCACAGTACCACCAGCATACATTGAACGTAGGTGTACAGAAGAGTGAGTCCTTACCCTGCATAGTTTTGCCAAGGCCTTGCCCCAACTTCCAGCCATGTTTCTGAAGCAGCCGGTGCCCGATGTTATCCTAGCAGAGAGAAGAGAGGAGAAAAAAACCAAAAATATTCCAATAATAAGAGAAGCTTTTCCCCGTGGGCACTGGTCAAAAAACAGACAGACAAACAAACAAACAAAATAAAAATAAAACACTCAGATCACGCTATCATCATCAGCACAACCACCACCACCATCACCATCATCATTTTTGTCATCCACATCACCTACAGCGTGTAACATCAGTGTCTTCCAGCACAAGGAGTGGTAAGGGCGGTTGGGGGTGGGAGAAGGGGAGATAGAGGGTGGGAGACTGAGAGGAAGGGTAGGTTTTCCACTATGATGAATACATGAGGCTGTATGTAGCCTGTAAACTACAGGATACCCTCCTACAGTAGGAGTTTAAAAACCTTTTTTAAAAAATTTATTTTATTTATTTATTTATTTATTTGTTTTAAAAAAGGCAAAGAAATTGGGCATGAGCATTTCTATGTTTTTTGGATGATAAAGATAAACACATCAAGTCACATCCACTAACTGAGAAGTTAAGAGGAGAAGGAAGGAAGGAGAGGGAAATATATGTATCACACGCATACATATATGAACCACTACAGAGCAAGATCTTAGTACACAAAGAAAAGTGACACAGAACAGGTATGGAAATCTTGCATTAACAAAACAAGACCAGAATCTCCAAGCTTGCTGTGATTCCGTAACCATGACAAAGGGGAGCACCATGAAACATATGCAGCTGTCACAAAAAAATATAGCAAGAGGAAGAGACAGAAGTGGAGCTAGTGGGCCTTGGATTACCATTACAAGGCCCAGTGTGGACAGAATATGCACGTGTGAGGGGATATGTGGGTGTGCAGGTGAAGAGAGGGAGACATTGTGTGCATGTAGCCCCATGAGATATACTAGAAATAGCTATTGTGCATGTTTTTGGACACCTCTAGCATTCTCTGGTTTGTTATCAACGGTTTGGTCCCAACCACACCAACGCTTTTTTTAAAAATGTGAGACACATTGCATACTTTTAATTGAATCATTCTTGGAGATATCATTACAAACTACGAGATATCACTTTACAAACTAGATGGCCTTTATCAAACTGCAAAGTGGCCGATTGTGGCCTTAAAATAACATTGTGGCTGTATTGCCAATCACCAAATATATCTCGATATTTCGAAAATGCCTCAAAAGCACTTCATAAATGCTATGACAGAGCGACAAAATCAAGCAAGCTAAAACCAAGGCTTACCTTGTCTGCTGCCGGCTACATTTTGGGTGTTGTCATGGCTTAAAAACTGAAACCCATAGAAGGTATCGTCTCATCCTGAAGTGGAAAGTCTGCATATTAACTTCATAATGGATTTGTTATGATCCACTGAAGTTGGACATGATTTTAACATAGTTAAATAAATACCCAATTTTGGTCTGGCGGGAGCCAGGAGGGTATTCAAGTGACATTCAAATAAGTCACAAAGGTTTCGATGAATCAGTAACCTTTAGTGTTTGACTTAATTAAAAAATGTAATATGTAACTTAAGTAGAACAGTCCGGTAAGTTCAAAATGAAACCACTTTACTGTAATAAAACCTTTAAATCAGGAAATGACAACACTTATGTTGTATCATCATATCTAAAATCTAAGATGATATATAGTCTCATGTCACAATATAGATATATGCCCAGTCCTAATATGGACAAGATAAGGCAACTGATAATAAATCAGAGAGGTTTTCAGGAGTGCGAGAACATACACAACAGGAATTCCTAGCACACTCTGAGGCAAATGTGCATGTCTGAGACCATTATATCACTAGTATGGGTCAGCAAGAAAACAAAAACATTAAGTGAAATGCAAGACCGTCCCACCAATACACACTACAGTACATCCTCAAGCACAAATAAACAGGAGACAATGAGATTTCTTAATAAGCAGTGTTGTTCTGTTGTGATTATAACTATTCCAAGCTTGTCTAACATTCACCAGAGTGCTGCATTCTACCAAAAAAACATACAAACCAAACAAAAAGGATATTTATAATCACAAAGAGATTTACATCAACTTTCACAAACAGAAAGTGAAGGGGTTGGAACAAAACAGCATGCAGCTTTTTGTTAAAGAGTTTTAACAAAAAGGATCGTCGGTGTTAGTAGCGCACTGTGAATGGTACACATACAGAGGGGTGGGGCGGGCTGGGGGAGGATGGCGGGGTTAACAAAACTCCAGATGTGTTAGTATCAGGTGGATCAGGCACAAAGAGGAAGGTGATGGCTCAACAGGGCTCAATTAGTTCTCTTTGACAAAAAAAAGAGGAGGTCGGGACAGAGCAGGCTGAGCCATGATGGAGGTGAGTCTCTAGGGTGGTGGAGGTGAGCTTGGCTTGTATGGGTTAGTGCATGTGAAGGGGAGTGGTAGTCACACACACAGCACACACTGCATCTCCGCCCACAAAGGTCTTATTTGGGATAATTGTTTTTTGTTTTGTTTTTTGTATTTCAGAGCAAACTGTTGCCTTCCTTTGCCCTACTTAATATTAACAATCATGATGACTGGAATAAATACTACATCCAAAACATCTGGCTGATGTTTGCCTCTAATACCCGAGGGAGAGGCTGAACCGCTTCACTTCCTGTTTCTGTTTTTCCCTCCATTTCATGCATGTATGCACTGTGCTTACTCTCTGTGACTGTTGGATACCTTCCGCTGTGGGATGAGATAAGACAGGAATTTGTGCTGGGTCTCACATGAACTGGAGACAGCCTGGACTGCTTGTATCATAACTAGAAACTATAAGGTTACATTAACATGCTATCACTGTGTATTAGATGTCCCTGCTTGGCAGCTCCTGGACATTTTTATGAGATATACAGAATTAGAGTCTGTGGTTCTGATAGAGTATGTTGCCTCCTCCCTGGTGGATAAAATGTCCCCTGACTTCACTGTGTAGGAAAACACTGCAGAATTTGCTGCAGTGAGCGCCTCCCCTCCGACCGACATTGGGTATGCTTCTGTCCCTTACTGCAGTATTATGGTGCAGTAACACTCTACACATGAACATTTATATTGATTTGGGGGATTAGCTGATCTATGAGGCTTGGAGCAGGGAGGAAAATAAGAACTAAACTCGCTGAATTCTCAGCCTCTAAACAATCCCTGTTAGCTGTATTTTTTTAATCAAATAAGACAAATCTGACCATGTGCATATTTATTTTAATAAAGCTGAATAAAAACAAGGGCAGGTTGGATGAGGCACCAGTCGCAACTGCTGACACTGATAAGAGAGATTAGTTCAAAATGGGCTCAGCAAAGGTTAGAGGGCGGAGGTGAGGCGCAGACTGCGTGTTGAACAACAGATGAGTGCACCAAAAGAATAGACAGACAGACGGATGAAAGCAACGACGGCGAGTCCAACAGCAGTGCAAGTGGAGTGAAGGCATTTCCATACGAACCTGGCTTTAAAATACTGGGCTGTCAAAAAAACAGTCACACGTGACACAACGTAAGAAACCGGCCAAACGCTTTCAACTGCAAATTCTGCTAGCTTCTCTAGTTTCTTTAAAAAATGCAAATCTCTCTCTGCTTTTAAACAAACATAATACTGTATACAAACAGAAAAGGTAGGCATGTCAATAAATCCACCAACTGACTGTTAATACAGGAGAAAGAAAAATAGAAAATGTTATCCAAACAAAAGAGATCTACAAAGAGGGGGTGTTTTTTTTTTATAAGTGTGCACTGTGCTGTCATCGGCACAGTGCATGGCAAAAGATGTGGGTCAGGGAAGTGATATGCAGGGGACCCCACCTAGAGACCTCAGAGGGTTTAGGAATCTTTTTGCTTCTGTCTATGAAGCCATTTGTGTGTGTACAATATGGGAGTGTTTGTGTGCTCCTGTCTGGGTATAAGAATTTGTGTAACACAGAACAGGCATAGTAATCCATGTAAACCACATATTTTATTTTATTTTCCTAGGGATGACCGCTCTCTACAACAGATCTGAGATATGAAAAGACAACTGAGGCAGGCCCTTTCGGGATCTGTCCTCCAAAAAGTGAAGTGTGCTGCTGCAGTTACTCATCTTCCTCTCTCGTGTCCCTGAGGAATGTCTTTTGGCAAGTGCTGATGGTGGACAGACAGGACCTGCTGTCTCCTGCTCCTCATAAACTCTTGCAGCTCGCTTGTATTTGGTGCTCTGTACATTCCTGGTCAGTAACAACTATTTCAGGTGTGCCTAAATGGAAACAACTGTCTCAGTGCACCAAGAGCCAAACGACTAAAGCAGAAGGCTCCTACTTCCCAGTAAATGGAGGCAAGTGTGGGGATTAAAGATTTCATTAACTAAGTGAGGGGAAAAATGACAGAAGCCAAGTCCAATTAAGATAAGTGTGTACATGTAGTAATTCAAAAATACATACTTACCGTAATTCTGAAGCCCCAGTTCATCAACTGGAAGTTTATCATCGTGCAGTTAAGTTAAAAACACTAAAGGCCAAAGTTTGAGCCGCTCTCCAACGACTGTAACAAAGACTTAAACACTCGCATTCTCACTGAGTTTGAAGTAAGGCGATGGGGTTTGTTTACAGGCAAATGCTTTGGTTATCGTTTTTTTTCCCTTACTCTGTTGCCGACATAAAAGAAAAATATTCAGGGGGACCCCAGCAATGACCGCGAACATCTCTGCTGCTCACCGAGTTAAGACCAGTGCTAAAAAAAGCATGTTGCAGTGTTGTAAAAAAAGTGGGTCAGGTTTTTAAAAAGGACTGGGTTTGACCTTTTCCTTGTGCTCCTCTTTGCCACCGAACAGGTGACAAAAGTCACACAGTTGAGAGTGTCAAACACCTGTGTCAAACAACGTTTGGCTTTAAAGCAAAAGGCTACACAACAGCTGATACATTAATACCTAAAACATCCCCTTTTCTGTGCCGTTTCACTTAATGTAACCCAAGTCCTGTTGGGCTCCAGTATCTGTATTACAGAATATAAGTAATTACTAAAACTTGGATAAAAGGAAATACACAACAAACTGTTTACCAATAAATCTTCCTGTGGCCTGTGAACATGTGTTTCTTAGATTTCCAGTGTGTGTGTGTGTGTGTGGTTTCTGTGGCTCTGAGGCTGCCCGCTGCATATCGCTCAGGGACAGGGTCAGGTAAGGGGAGGAGGGTAGGTTGGAGGGTAGTTTGGAGGGACTGGAGGAGGGGGGGGGGCAGGAGACGTGGGAGGAAATGAGTCTGGGAGGAAAACTGTAGTAGTGATTAGGACAGAGTGTTGAGAGAAAATAGTACTGAATGCTACCAAGTTAACACATGCAATGCAAAAACAATGTTAGAGAGAAAAAGAGCAAAGACCAAAGGGGAAGACAGAAAGAGAAAAAAGATCCCAATAAAGTACCACAGACCTCTAGCTGCCTATAGATCACACACAATAAGTGGCAGGGGAGGGGCTCCGAGCAGCTGGGCCGAAGCATTCAGTGAGATGTAACACTGGTGGACAACTGCCAGAAATCGTACCACCTTTAGAGGTTTGCACTGCGGAGGCAGGGACAGACCTGTGTGCCTAACAACAAACTGCATGTTAGTCTATGTGTTTTAACATCTAATGTGACATTTTAGTTATCCTTCTAAGTGATCATGTCTGTCTCAGATCAGTTTTGAAGCTTCTCCTGATGCTGTGAGGCATTTAGCTCATATGTTGGTACATTTCGAACAGGCACTGTGTCATCTGGATTATGAAAAAGTACCTGATGTAAGTGTCACCAAATCCTCTAAAATCATCTTTAACACTTTCATGATTACTTGTCTGTGGATAAAAAAGTCTGCCACCTTCTTCTTTGGGCATGCAATTTCCAAAGAGAACATGTCAGATGTGCAAGTATAATTATAAGCGAGTAAGTGACAGGACAGCGCCACTGATGTGTGAAGAACTTTGTGATGCTGCAGCGCGGCCCTCAGCGCCCCTCCAAAAATAATAGCGCAGGAGCAAAAAAGAGCCACTCAAGCCAGGTGAGCAGGCCACCTCTCTCCCTTTGTTTTCTCCCCCTCCACCACCCACACACACCGTGGGATGTTTGTGTGCCTGTGAGGAAGCAGGTCATACATTAACATCTATAAAATTAAGGAATTTAAATGCTCTTGGTTTACTCGATTCCGACACACAGTGTGATGTATGTTTTTTCCAACGAATACGACAACTGTTTTTCTCCTGCTGCTGCTGCTTAAATCTTAAGACACGGGCCAGGTAACATTCATTTGCAGCCTACAGCTCCCTTTATTGATTAAGTGTGCCAGGAATGTTTAGTCTAGAGCCTGACCGACATATGGGTTGGTTGATACTGGCCTATCATAGATACATCGGTATCTGGGTATATGTTTGTCGATATGAAATTATATGAAACGTTTTTTTTTTGTTTTGTTTTTTTGAGATTATAGTGCAGAAAAATGAGGCTTGGGGTAATTGTTAATGATGAAATTCTCAGTGCACTGATAACCACATTCAAGAGATCCTTGCAAAAAAATGTGTACATCGACTCAAATATTGATATTGGATTTTGTGCTCCCTAATAGCGGTATCAACATCGGCCCCAAAAATTGATTATCGGTCAGGCTCTAGTTTAGTTTCACCTAATTTATGTGTAATGTTTCGAATTCTTCTTATCAAGCTATTATTTGGGTTGTTATACTGTTTAATTTATTAAGTACTTATGCTGCAAAATGTGATGTCATGTGAAAATACAACTTATTAATTAACTAGTGACCATTTCCATGGCTGACAACTGATTAAGGATGCCTGTTATGCCTTTCTGTTATACACCAATGCTCAGTGCATTTGTTACAGGCTGGAAAAACAACAACTACAGCATTTTTTTGATCTCTACCTGGTTGCTGATCCTGTAGGATTGGCTCACAAAGCACATCCATAATGTGGAGGAGAGGTGACCCGACACTGTGTGTACGCAGGGGAGTTTGGGCCTGCTCACCACAGTGCTTCAGAGACAAGAAGAGGGGGATGAAGGGAGTGGGAAAGACAGAAAGAAGAGAGCTGCCTGCGCTATTATCTATGTGCCTCTTCAGCGAAAAATGCAGTCCCAGTTGCACAAGCACCATGCCAGCACAGAATGACAGAGGGTACTGTACACCGAATCACTGTGTAGTAGGGAGGGAGCGAGAGAGGTAGAGAGAGAATAGATGTAGAGTGTGACAGTAGTGAAACAGAGAGAGACAGTCAGAGAAGCGTTACAAGGACCCTAAAGATAGGAGTAAGAAAGCAGAGCGTGCAAATACAAACCGGGTCATTGCTGCTTAGCTAATAGGGGCCAATTCGCTGCAGGAGAGAAATGTCGAACACCCCAAGTTGTGTACAATAAGATAACTGTCCTATAGACACAAACACTATACACTAACACATAAATTCTAAAGCTACATAGAAACACACTCACTCAAACACAAATGTAGCCATTCACACCATCTAATGTGCGCTCTCTTGCTTGCTAAATGGGGTGGAATAAGCACTGCACACTTTTAATTAACAAATGAGCCACTGCAAATGCACAGGATAAATAATATGGTTGTCTAATCTACCTAATTTGGCTGTTTTATATCCAAGTCTGCCCTGCAACATTCATTTATTCTGTTTTTCTTATTTAAAAAAGGCTGTCATTTCCTTTGTGAATACATTTTAAAAAACAGGGGCAGGTTGAAAAGATCACATACATATATCTAACCGGCAGTGCTCTCTATAAAAACCTCACTCAGAAAAGATATATCCAGTATCCACAATAAAAACTGGGCATTATCAAATATGGAATATGTACTGAATAAGTTTAAAATGGATGAACAACTACAATATAAATGTAACGGCCATTAGTGGCAGTGCTTTATCCACCCCATGCTTTCAGAGTCATCTCATCTCATAGTGCTAAGATGACTAACAATGACTAATGGGATACTGATACAAAAAAATCAACGTTTATCTGTAAGCTCTACATAAAACAGGAAGATCTAGCATATACATCATCATTTTAACTGTCACACAGGAAATGGAGTAGGCAGAGGACATGGGAAGTGGGAGGGACTTAAGGGGTATTAATGGACATGAGACAAGTGACTCTACAGGTTAGGTGGCAAAAAGTGTGTTCAAGAAAACACTGGATGTATCTACATGGACAGAATGGATGGAGTAAAAAAGGTGTGGTTCTTATTTCTCCCTGGACCAATCATCCACTCTCACAGCTGGTCCAATGGTGCGGGATGATAGATGCAGCCTTACCGATTCGATGGGCTTGTCCAGGGACGCCTGCTCCAGCTCCAACTGGCCCTCTTCATACTGGTCAAAGTGATTCCCACCCTGAGTGACACACATTTTAAAGCTTATTTTAGAAAGGTATTTCTGTGTAATGAACACGTCTCACCATTTTCTGACATTTTACAGAGCAAACAATTGATTGAATAATTAGCAGATTAATATATGATAAAAATGATCATTACTCGAAGCACTAATCAGTAGCAGTTAGTGTTTCTGAGGAAAAATCCATTATGAAAGTTGATTCCATGAAAACAAGTCATTTAAAACATGAAGACACTGGCTGTATTTTCCTTTTTGTTTTCAAAACAATGAGACAGCACTGTGCAAGGAGGTGCGCCTACTGCCTGTCATTCGCACTGAATAATAGTCAATCACACTGAATAATATTAATAATATGATAAGAAAAACATTCCAGCAGTTATTACCCACAGCACAAAGGAGCATTATCATCAAGAAGCAAACTCAGGTCTGTAACTCAACCAGTGCTGGGTTGATTATGCTTCGCAAGAACCATCTATGATGAAAAAGGTTGTTTTGTCGCCCAATAGATCCGTTACCTAGACATGTGTTTTATGCCATATTCTGACCAAAATCATTACAATACAAGCTTTCTTGTTAGCAGTGAAAGCCTCAGTCCAGTGCACTTTGGCATTTGTACTTCCTATTTTTCAGTCACTTCCTGACAATGTTGATAAGCCAAACTGTTTGTGAAATATGTTCTGACAAAGCTCCATGAACCAGAGAAAAACCGGTATGCTATCATGCAGTATATGTGACTGTGCTAGTCCCTTTGTTACCCATTATCCCCTCATAACCCATCCCATTATATCTTACATCACAGCTATCAAATTTACAAGTTTATTCAGCCATGATTGACTTGATTTCCGTTTCTTTATTTCTTGGTACATTGTTTCCAGCAGTGACAGCAGTGAACAAAGACTTCCTCCTTAGGTTATTTATTGTCTGAATTTGAAGCACAGCTTTTACTTATGCAACGTATAAAGAGTAGAATATTCATGTTTGAGTCTGTGCCCTGGTTGGGATTGACAGTGAGTAATGGGCTTGGTACCCCAACCAAAAGGAGTGTGTTTATAGAGCAGTTTCTGCTCTGAGACAGATGGCTTCCTCTCTTTAGCAGCAGAGGAGAGAAGAAGGTCATGTTTGTGAGTCCGTTTTCCTCCTGACCTTCAAGCAAGCAGAAAACTGAAAGGGTCCGAAAATAGTCCATAGTATTTTATTATTTACTAGTTGCTTGCAGCTTCTAGCAACAGGACATGTGTAGACAGCGAAATCTAATGTTACTACACAGAAAATATACAACATACACACAGGTTTTATTTCCTCTTTTCATATCTATTTGAAAAACATGGAACATGCACCGCAGTATATTTACTTTCTCTTTCTATCATTGCAGACTTATTACATTGGTGAATAAATGAAAACATTCCTCAGACTACAGCTACAGATGTGCAGCCAATGTTGCTGTGAAAAGACAATGTAAACATGGGCTGGTCCTTGCAAGAGGCTTTACCCTCCACACTCTCTAGGGGAATCTGGTTTTGCAGCGATAAGCAACTGCTCAAATCAGTCCATAATAATGAGGTGATTTGATGCCACACTGGCAGTCATTAATTCCAATGAAACAGGACCCTCATCAGCATGAGTGAAGCTGGGGATTATGAGAAGGGGAGATGCAGAGGAAGAGCAAACGACTTATTTATGAACAAATCAATGACTACTACCCCCCACTCCCATCGCTCCTCCATCCACCTGACACTCTGCTTAGACCACTTAATGTGCCATCAGCACAGCGTCTTCCCACCACAATGACTTCTATTATTCCCTGCTGCTTGCTTCCTCATCACTCTGACTCTGGTACACAAAAACACCACAGCACTGCTGTATAGCAATGATCTCCACTTTGTCCTCTGATGCACATTATTAGAGTAAATTTCCATTTGTTCTACGACAGTGAAATGGATGCTCCACACCCCCCACATTAGGAAATGAGAGAGCTACTGCAGGCCAGCTCTGTGGACATTCATAAATTGCCTGCCGTGTTTCTGCAACTGAGGATTAGCCACATGCTAAAGCTTCAACAACAATGTAAATCAATGGAGCAGACTGAGCTGTTGGACTGGTTATACTGTAGATAGAGGTAGACCATCTGTGGGTGTTTCCTGCGCTGTGTTGCTTGGCAGCAGGCTTCAGTCCATGGAGTCATAGAGAAACTTTCTGAATACTGCGCATATGAATGCCTTCAGCAGATCTCACACACAGTGCTCCACTGTGCTGAGCCAGAGCTGCTCTCAACAGACTCATTCAGACCACACAGCAATTCACCTCACTGACAAAATAGCAGAATACTGAGTTCCCACTGGACACCAACATAGTGGGCAGACAGGAAAAAACATGAGCAGTTTCACAAACTGTTCCTTATACACACGCTTAAACTTGTAGCAGGTTTCAAGTCATACTTGTCTGGCAATTCACCTATTTCGCCACATCAGTCCTACAACAGAAAGCTGACTGCTCCTACAACAAACAGCCCTGAAACCAAGCCAGATCCCCACTGGCTCTGTTGTCCTTGTTCAAAAACACTGCTATATTTTTAATGGGCCGTAAATGACGGAACAAAATGCTGTCAGCACAATGTTTAGATTATTTAACCAAGCCCTTTCTCTGACCCTGAACATCACTGTTGATACAGCAATTCTCCATTTCCTTCACAAATCACCAGGAAAAAAAAAAGCACACAAGGTCACAAACAGGAGAAAAAGCTGCAATGTGCTTCATACGGGCATGAAAATATCTTTACTGTGCAGCAATGATCTTCACATTCATAGTAATGTCCAGGCTATATGTTTATACAGTTAAACGTGTTGTGTGAAAAGATTATTCCTGGAGTAAAGGTTTAGAAACTTTTAGATAATGACTCCTACGCATAACTGGGCAAAACAGCCTCCAATATAATCGAAAAACTCTCGACTCAAGTTTGAGGTTAGTTGAACTGGATACAACCACTCAAAAATACTGCAAAACACGTTAACATGTGGAGCAGAACGACACCTAGTTACACTTAAGATGTTTCACAAGTTGTTACATTGGCCATTGACATTTATGTCAAAGAATTACAAACCTGTTCGGTGGCTTAATAAAACGGATGGGATACCACAGTATGAAAGATGCTGGGTGAAGCAGGGGGATTATAATGCCATCTAAGGGATTCAATACAAATACCAGTGATGAATGACTGATGAAAAACTACATATGTGGATTAAGAAGTGTTTGTAGTCTCGTCTGTAATGCTATGTTTGGTTTTTACTGGGTGCGGTCTTAGATCACAGATAGACAACTGAAAAGCAAACAAGTCATACATGGGTTGTGAAATTCAGCAGCTCAGGTCAAGTAATAATACAAATACTCAACCTGGAAAATGTCATATATACATAATGTTATTCATGTGAAGTAGGGATTTATTAGTAGCTATAATTGATTACATACTTCACACAAGAAAATCAAAACAAATCCCCTTGTGTTTTCATCCTACTTTGTTTTCCATCAAAGAATGTGTTTCCACTCGCATCGTAGAAACAAACAAAATCAAAAATGAAATGGTGCCACCTTAACAAAAGCAAAAAAACACACAAGTAATGCAGTTTAATTAGAAATATATCAGCAAAAGAGTGGCCAAGGACACCTGTTTATCTTAAATCCACCCCACACTTCTTTCCCATGCGCATTTAATATGAGAGATAATTTCACGTAATGTCATTAAATTATCGGACCAACAGATAGCTGACAAGAAGTAGGTCAATTCAGCGTGCTAACTAGCTGCGGTTGTTGTTCTCTAGGTGTCAAAATGATACAGCCATTTCTTGCTAGCGCTAATATTGCCCAACGTGCGTACAAGTTAGCTGTCTGCTAGCTAGCTAGCTACCCATCGTTAGCATATGTCGATAAATAACCAGTCTACCCAAGGTCACTAACAAGCTAGTTGGACTTTAACATGTATTTTATCGTAGCATGGTTAAGGCGGTTACGTAGTATGCATAGTGTTACAGTGCAGAGTCAACTATAGCAGGCAGCCAAACCCTGAGACGTAGGGGAAGTTAAATTCAAAAGAGCCGCAGTGCACTAGACGGATCCACTAGCGGTAGCTTAGCTAGCTTGCAGTGCTAGCAGGCGTCATGTAGACCGAAATGCACGGCGCCGTTTTTAAGTAATTATCAGCCGTCCGTCGCGTTTCGTTCCGTCTTCGTGCGCCTAAACATCCAGACGTGCTAAAATGTCTGCAAAGTGTCAATCGTCTGACATGCATTACCTGGAAATCACGCTCTTCGTTGAACCTAGAAAATCTGTCGGCCATTTTCTGAACGCAGCAGCAGCAGCTTCTGTGCTCGCTCCGTCTGTGTCCGACAGCAGCGCGCTGGAGGGGCGATGTGCACTCCGCAGATACGCTGTGTGTGAACTGACCTTTCACAACAACATCCAGCAGGATGAAACACTCTTACCGATGGGAATTTATTGAAGCCGCTTTAATACTGCGATGATTATTGTGTATTTGCATGCATTCTTTATATATATATATATATATATTTATTTATATATTTAGCTTTACACAAAGGTTTGTTTACAGTAATGGGTGTAAACAAAGCTGGATTACCCCACTGACTGGGCAGCTGACCCAGGAGCCCCAGACTCCCAATGGGCCCCCAGTTTACCTATTTCACTGGGAGTCAGTTAATTTCAAGTATGTTTGGAGATTTGCACCAATAAAGTGCATTATTAAGTAATTGTGTGGTTGTCTTGTAGAGGGGTCATGTTTCAAATATAATTTATTATTAGATATTTATCATTTACACAACATTGCTCAAGATTATTAATTGTATATCATACCGATAAATTATCAGTTCAATATACTGTTTAATGGTATTGGTGGAAGAATAGCCGATAAATGGAAGGGATCATATGAGATACAGTAAGTTGTGGTATGCAAAAAACTGTTTTTTCAGAGAAGAAGCAGGAGAAAAAGAACAAGAAGCTCAACATGCTGTTATTGCGCTCCTGATGTCAAAGAGCCGTGCAGTGTAGACTAGAGAGCCAAACATGTCATCAACAGTGTGGACGTTTTCAGCAGTTTCAGAGGAGGGCAACACAATTTCCACAAATGTTCAGAGAGAAAGGAAGCGTCTAGGAGTTTTAGCACAACAAATCTGATCAGATCTGTGGACTATTATCTGTCTTTACTTAGCCTTTCTTACCCGCAGGTTTGCTTTAACTTCAGGTTAGGAACTTCTTTTTAAAATATAAAAGTGGGAAATTATCAGTTAGTTTATCCAAAAAAAGAAAATCAATCTCTGTATCTCTATTATTTGCTCACATTAGGACAAACTGGTGCACCAAAAACCTGGAAGACAGGTCACCTATTATTCAAAAAAAATGTTTTATGTATTTGATATTATTTCTTGAAAGCATCATGTATAATAGTAAATGTTGTTTTTGATATATGTTGGTCTCCGTGTCTCTGATCACATGATGAAGCTCATGTCTGTTGTTTACTTAAAGGGTACTTGACAGAATACATATAATCCACAGTGGGTGGAAAGTGGGGAGTCAGAAAAGGGACCAGGACAATCCAGCCATGGAGTTAAAGGTAACTATGATACCAGTTGGGTGTCTGAGGCCAGTCCATAGGCTGTGATGGTATGACTATGAACAAATTAATCCCATTAGAATCTGATGGAGATCTATAAATAGACCTATATGTTGTTTATGTCCCCATGGTCATCTTCAAACTATGCATAACATTTCCACACAGCATGATTGTAAGTGTAGGAGACAAAATGTTGCCTTTTATGGTATCTGCCCCGACAGTCTATCCTTGTTGTTTAAGAAAAGTAATAAGAGGAGAACCTGTTGTTTACCATATTCCATATTTATGTCATCTGCTCACAATGTTGACTGCTTTGCCTGAAAGAGTCATTTCAATCTGCAGACGAGAAAAAAAGCTCAGATTTCCTGTTTTCGTATTTTCTGCTCCAAACAAATACTTGTCTGGAGAAAATTGCAGAGTGAGATCCACTCATCTGCTTGTTTTGTTTAAACTAAATACTTCCATTGTTTGCTCCAAGAGTCTCTTGGCTTTTGTTCACACATGTGTGGTGAGTCACGAGAAGAAGATATCCAGGGATTTTACTTGGTATTAAAAAGGGGAAATTAGCAGATCATCAATATCTTTTTTGGCCTCAGCTGACGCATGACACAGACCTTCGGCACAATTCTGGATGCTGGTGTTTGAATGGCTACAGTATGTCCAGATTGATGTAAGAAACATAGATCTATATATATCCAGTGTTTACGCAACTGTGTTGTCAAAACTGATGGACTAACTGAACAAAAGCAGTTTAAAACCATGGACACTGTCGTAGGCAAGTTTGCTGTGTTCTTTGTTTTTTGTTCAAATTTTGGACAGATCCTTTATATTTTTGGAATAACTCCCTTTATACTGATAATGGGAACATAATAAGCATTCATTAAAATTTGTACAGGAGTGAATGGGCATGCTACATGTTATTGTCCCACACCTTAACATTTCAAAATCACATGGATATGAGGACCACTGCAAATCTCAACATATAACTAGTATGAAAGACACCCATACTTCGTCTTTTTATTGCATTTTATACCAGTATAATCATCTTAGATTGCACATTTTGCAGCCTATAAAGTTACATGTAAATAATAGTATTATAATAATACTGATGCTTGTAGTGAAGCAGAAATGCTTATGACTCCATCTTGTGGTGAATCTTGGTTAATACAAATAACCCCAATAAAAAAAGGCATATTACTACACAATGTGCATACAAAAATTATATTATCTTCACAGCTTGATCAAACTTTTGGGACTGTCTAGCCTTATTGGTAGTAAGGAAGTACAGGGGAGCCAACAACACCTGAACACATCAAGGTAAACAGGAAGGTGGCATTGAATAGACACCAAGAAAAAAGTAAGAAATAAACAAGAACAAGTAATAAACACTTGGCTCTACATTGAAACGGATATTTTATGCCATATATTACAGTGCTGTTGCTTGAAAAGTCCTCTGAGTGTACACAACACATCACCATTTCCTCCTCTGCTTTTTCAGGAACTAATCTCAAAACAGGCGCATACAGGAAGTGCACACATGTCAGCTTCAAATTAAAAGCATAACAGTCACTTACAACAGGTTATAAAAAATGCAAAAATACCACTAGAGCGCAAGCAGCAGTAAGAAATACAATCAAAACAACCAGTGAATAATGAAAAAAGTGCCAAGCCCCTTTTGTATCAGCGAATTTTGAATATAATTACTGTAAAATAAGTGAACACAACATTTGCTTTTGAAATGAACAACCGGAAGTTAGCTACTTAGACGGCGATCTCATCGCGATCGGCCGACGCCTACTAATTGGAAGCTGGGTAAGTTCAGACTCTCCTCTATAATTATCAATAAATTACATTGTTTAACTAGTGACACCGTTTTCAGACCACCCTCAGCCTCTTCTCCTCTCTTTAAAGACGACGGTTTTGTACTCCAAAAGTTCAACATCTCAACGCAAAGCAGAAACACGTCGGTCTGATTTTTTAGCTAAATGTGAAATGTCGGTGAATGTGGCTAGAAGGAAGTTATTATTGCGCGTACAGACCCTCAAATAACAAAGCTAGCGGGAAGTATAAGCTCAACTTTAATGGGTATAAATGGCCAAGTTTGTGACAAAGGTTAGAATAATCCAAACAGGGCAGAGTAATACGCTGTCGTTACTGTAACTTTGGCTGTACAGGTCACCAAACTTTTTCAAAACCGCACATACGCCTGCATGAGCCAGATGTGGATGATTACAACAACTGTTGTTCTCCAGCTCGTACTTTATCCACTGCTATTGACTGCTGTTGGGTACATCTGCTTGTAATATACGTCCTATAACAGGACCAATTTACATCACTTTAAGAAGAAAAAAAAAAAGAAATACTCAGAAGATCATATAAGAAGCACACAAGTGAATACAAGTAGTACATTCAATGCAGATAAAAAGCAAGAAAAATGTGTGATTTATCCATTTAAAGTAGACTTATTATAACTGTACTAAGGAGCCTCCATAAGAGTAGCTATTATGTTCATTTCATGTTGTCCAGTATTGACATACTTCATAGCATAAGCCCTAATGTTGGCTGATTGATCTAATAAACATTAAGCCGTCATCAGCTCATTTCTACCACATTTCTTTGTTAGCATTAATCACCCTTGACAGGTACTATATGTTGAGTCCAAGTTCTGCTGTTTCTCACACACTGTACAAATGCAAGCCGGATCATTCTTGGCCCAGAGTCACACTCCTGGCCTGCATTTAGAGCTAAACAGCACTGGCCTGGGTCCATCGACGAATGAGAAACCTATGGTGTCCTGTCAGTGCAAATGTCCTTTCTCCTCTCCTGTGCAAATAAGGAAGAAAGTGCAGAGAATTAAGTACATTGTATGAAATCTGTTCACTACAAACAGTTGTAGGGCACCACACTTGTACACTTCTACATCACAGAGGAGATCGCTACATAACTATATTAGACTACAGTATAGTTTGATATAGCATAAAATACATAAAATGCATGCCAGATTTCCAGTTATACATGCTTGACTTGGATTATACTGCAGTGCTTCTGCTTTGAATTTCACCATTTCCAGTCCACGTGTTCAGTTTAAGTGTTTTTGAACTTTTTCTGTGTGTAAAAAATGCCATTTGCCAGAATATCCGGCCGTGCAACCAATGACTCTTCTCATGCAGCAGATTATAGGTCTGAGCGAAATGGCCTCATAATAATAACATGATATTTTTAGGCTATCGTGGCAATACACAGTATATAACTAATCTCCTCAGAAGCACTTCATAAATGCCAGGACTGGGCGACAAAATCAAATATCATAATACCTTGATATTGATATCTCATCAATACTGTAGGATCGGCTATTGGTACTTTGCCAAAATATTAACACAATGAGATTTTTGATAAATAATCATCAGTAATGTGGATATAATCACTAATTGGGTAAAGGCAAGTATTTAGTAGGAAAATTACATCCCTTTCCTGCAAAGCAGCCTTTAAAAACCAGGAAAAGATGGCACTTATGCAACAATATGTAGTGTTGTATCACTGTTATTTTCTAGATTAATCAATTCATCTTTTTATCTATAAACTGCCCAAAAAATGTCCATTAAATTTCCAAAAGTTCAAGGTGATCCCAAAGGTATTCACTTTATAATGATAAAAAACTAAAAATTAAGCATAAACAACATTAATAAAACTGTGGTCATATTGACTAAGATATGGAAACATCATCAGTTGAATGAAAATTTACAGAAAATGGAGGGCTCCACAAAATTGCTGTGTTTTGCAATTTAGTAACCTATGTTTTTGTTATTTAAAAGGGAAGGGGAAAAAGGGAAGTTAGAAGAGACACAGAGGAGTGACTGAACAGTGTGAGTACAACTTGTAGTCACATCCTGCATATGGTTTCTTAACGGCTCTGGACATGTGTTAGTCCAGCACTGAGACATTTTCCTAAGAAGCAGCGTTCCTTAAGGAATGCTTGGATGTGTGTGTGTGCGTGGTGTGTGTGTGTGTGTATCCGTGGGAGACTTCAGGTTGAGTCCCTTTTCACTGTCCTTACTAAAGGCTTTGGAATTTCATTAATCTGTGTGGGTGTACAGCAGAAGTCGGCTCAATATAGCCACTGACTGCAGTATGTGCAGTTAAGCTCAGGATTTCTCTGCAAAAGTAGATTGTACCACTTCAAATTTACGCTGCAAGTTCTTGTGTACAAGCTTATTACCTGTGCAGTCTGATGTAATCCAGTGCAACAGCCCGTAATAACTCCTATCTCTTTGAATCTCATGTGTTCAGTTCCTGTTGACACTGAGAGAGAGAGAGCTGTGGGTTTAGCTTGGCTGTGGATTTGAAGGCAGTGGTTAAAGGTTGCATTGCATTGCATTTAGAACTGAAACAATTAATTAATAAATCACTTAATTGCTTAAATTAATTGCTCAGTCTCTACCTTAGAGTGGCCGAAAATGACTAAAAATGCTCTTCACAATTTCCCATGGCTTAAGGTAGCATCTTAAAACTGTTTTGTTTTGTCCAAACAACAGAACAAAACCCAAATATGTTCAGTTTATTGACACAGAAAACTGAGACTAAGGGTGCTCTGATTGATCAGCTATGGCGACTGATTGTGACTGGCAATTTTTCGTTACACCTAGTTTGATTGGTTGTCCCCATAAAGGCCGATCAGATAAACACATAAGACAGGTTGTCTATGCGCTGCTAAAATGCTAAAGCATACTGCAGGGCTCGAGACTGAAGTAGTAGCTTAAGGGCACAGAGACTGAGACTGAGACAAAATCTTTCCTAAATACTGTCCTATTTATTTTTCTTTATACTTTTTAATAAAAAAAAGTAATTATTTATTTTCTCCACACTTAAATGGTGTCTTTAATAACTATAGTTGACAACAAAGTTAAGAAACATCCTTTTGATTGGTGATTGGCATCGGCCAATACTGCTTCCAGCAATCAGTAATCAGTGATCGACCTGACTGGATAAAAACATTAAATGATTAAGTGACTATCAAAATAGTTTCATATTAATTTTGTGTTTACTGGCTAATCTTTTCAGGTCTGTAACTGAGAGAATAATAAATAATGAATACAATCGTTTGTTGCCTCCCTAATGGAATTATCTTTAATGTTTAATGTGCTGTATCTTTTGATGAAGTTAAAGATATGACATCTTTTCATTCCTGTGTTTAGCCATGTTGATTTGTGCTGTTAATACTCACTCTCCTTGTCTTGTTCATTTAAATTGAATCACTCCTGTTAGAAATAGAATTGTATGAAACATAGCATTTTCAGACTTTTCTGCCATCTTAACTTGCAATGAGGAAAAACTTTACAACAACTTTTTGATACACGGACCTTCATCGGGTTATTAACCTGATGAAGTGTTTTCCTGACTGCAAGTGAAGATGACAGTGTGTGGGAGTTTTCTGTCTCAATTTTGTCAACCCTCAGTCTTCTCCTATGCACCTGTTGATCCACAGGTGTGCCAAAGTTTTGCTCTGTGAAACTTTACTAAACAAATTTCAGAAGTTAGAAGTTTTGAATTAGTCAGAGGCTAAAGAATATCCCAAATTAAACCCTAACTGCTTATGACAATGTCCACAATCCCGATCCTAAACAGTTTTTCTTAGATATTGTTGTCATGACAGCTAACTAAACATTTATACTCATGAGGCAATAAGCAACTTGCACTTTAGCTTTTTTTTTTTTTTTTTCATGGTTTATGGCGGAGCCTCTCAAGTGGTATTCTGAATTTCCTGTGTTCTGTCTTGGTTTATAAATGAGTAAGTTGTTTTGCCGCTGAAAAGAAAAGCAAGTGAGATAATTTCAGATAGAAGAGGACACCTCACATTTAAAGTGACAGCTCATGCATTTTCTCCAAATTCTCTCGGTGGCTAATATTTTCCGTACGGCCGTCATACTGTCAGATAGCAAACTGTCACTTTTTAACAGACGAAAGAAAACTCTGTTGTTGTTGATGTGAAGAGTGTGTGGACGGATGACATGACATGTGACTTATATATATATCAGCTGCTACAGGGTTTGTTCATCAGAGCACATGAAAGGTCACAAAACTCTTTACATTTTATGAAGTATTGTGGTTGTGTGTGTAAAGGTCAAACTCTGACATCAATGACATCATGCACACAGAAATGTGACTGTTCTGTGGTGTTTTTGACTTTATTAGCAAACATCTATTCCTCAACGTTCTGGTTTTAATTTGACTTTGAAGCGGTTATGATTCGATGAGACTATTAATTCTACTTGGGTATATCTCGACAGTCCACAGAGAGCTCATGTTCTGCTTTTGTCAGTCCATAGTTCATGGTTGATCATCAAAAGCATAGCCAAACATGTTATCCTTTAATCTAGTCAGAGGGAAGAGCAAGTTAGCCAGCCCTGTTGGAGGGAGAGGAGGGAGGGGGGTGCGTATGGGGAAGTGGAGATTCATTTCCCATAAGTCATTGTCAGCCAGCTCCTCCCCCGGTTGGCTGAGAGCCAGCAACAAGCAGAGCAGAGAGCGAAGAGCCTGAGCTGAGACTTTACCGAGAATCAGAACATGAAGGACGAGGCAGACAAACACAGCACCTAGTTTTACTAATGTAGATGTCAGGTTGTTCAGAGCGGATACACGGGAGAGAGAGCAGCTCAGACTGGCATCTGTCGGTACGTCTACACGCCCCTCAGCCTCTCGCACACACAGAGTTGTTTTTGTGGTTGTGTTTATTGCAGTGGGTTTTTCACTATTTCCTTTCCACGTAAATTCATTGGGGTGTGGTGTTGCGCCGTGCTCTCAGAGCACCGGTGCAGCGTCTTAAGAAGGAAGTGACAGTTGCTTTGTTCTAGAAAGTGTTGCAGTGCATGAAGTCGGCACACAAGGTAAAGACGTTACTAAACTTAAACAGCTTTCATTCAAGTTTGATGTCAGTATTTCTTAAGTATTACTTGTGTTAAGGAGCAAGAATATGCAAAAAATTACTGGGCAAATGTTTTGGCAGCTGTGCGTTTGTTTTAAAAGACCTCTGTCAAGAATGTCTATATGTATATGTGCAGAAAGAGTCGAAAGCTAAGTGACAGAAAGAAGCTGCTGTTAACTGTAAAGGGCACACTGATGCAACATGCTGCAACTGTAGTACCCAGTTCTCCCCTTGTGCTTTTAAAACTGTTTTTAATGCAAAGAATCAGTGCTGAGATGAAAGGAGTAAGTCTGAGCGTGCTGATTTTACAGTCATACATGTTTTGAAGATCATAACCTCCAAGCCATCGGCAGTCAATCACGCTAATCTTTATTGGAAATTCAGCCCGGCCATGCCTAATGCGCCGTAGTTGACTTCCTCTGAGTGAAACAGAGTTCTTGCTTTTAACGACACAGTTGCAACTGCCAAAACAAGGCCAGGGTTGAGTTTCCTGTCTCATCTGCCCACCGCAAACTTTCAGAGTTTCACTTTGTTTCAGATCAAGTGATCCTCATGATCCTGAACTCACTTGACAAAGTCAAATATGTTAAACAAGCTTTAAAGAAGCAGATTATTTTGTACATAATCACAGTACAAAGCCTGTCATTGTTGCGTTTAGGTGTGTGCATATTTCTGTGGTAAAGGTTTGACACGAGTTCTACTTCTGCTTTACTTGATTACAACTGGTGATCCTGCAAATAACGAAAGGAACAAAACAAACAACTAACCTAAGAATAAAATGGAAATCACATAAGTAAAAGTTGGTTTAAATGTGAAAATATAATATAAAACAAAATATAACAAATAAATGTGTTTGTCAGTCACTGTCAGGTTTTTCTCTTTATAGGAACCATCACCCACACATTAGCAGATAGTAAAAAGTCCTTTGTTACATTATGGGGAAGCAAGCAAAAACTTAACATTTCTAAAGGTCAGTCACTAGTATTGATGAGCCATGCGATTTACTGTATAGACATGATGCAGTAACACCATGTTGGAGTTTGACTTAATCAGTTTTAATATGATTAATTGAAAGAGCATTTAACATTTACCAGTTCCCTCTTCTCAAGGATTTGATGGATTTCTTGCCATATATTAGTCAGCTGAATATTAAAAAACCATCTTTGAATCTTATGTTTTGACCAGCCATCAGTCAGTACATAACATTCAAAGATGTTTTTTTAATGTCCCACTTTGGCTGTGGGCATTTTATAGACAAAACGATTAAAGGTGTTAAGTCATTTGCCAGGCAATGACACTCAACAATCAACTATCTTTCTCCAGAATCACCTTCCCCACCTTTAATTGAGAGTCGGCAGAGTAATTGCAGCCCCCTTATAAACTGAAACACGGTATCGTCAGTTAACTCCAATACCCAAAGAAAATATTTGATCAGTTTATGGGTTTCCCGAAAAATGACACCAAGATTTCATAAAATAGCCACATAGAGGCTCAGGGGTATATGATTAGATATTATTACAGATATGACTTGTTTGTAGAGCCTAACCAGTACATCAGTTGGCTGATAATAATGGCCTTTCACAGATAAATAGGTATCGGAGTAAATGTTGTCCGTTTTGCGCCAATATAAAAATTAGATTATAATGCAGAAAAAGATGCCTGGAGTAATTAAATAACATTCCCAGTGACGTTTACCTTTTCAGTCCACCAGTCATTTTAGACAATTGTAAAATATCCTGCCTTCGTTACACATCTTTGTCAGTGTTTGATAACCACATTTTAGGGATCATTGCAAAAAAATGTGTGTATATTGGTCAGACTCTACTTATTTGACATTAATGTTGTGCCACTGTAGAGAAATCAGTTGCTTACGATGTTCCCTCTCTCCCCAGATCCAGCAGATGAAATGGCGGTGCGGCAAAGGATTTTTAACTCAACATTACCCTTCTCCGGCTCCTCCAAGGCCGAGCTGAAGGGGTCATTGCCATCCTGCTCGGCTGCGGACCAGGAGACGGAGGAGGAGGAAGAGGAGGGCAAGGACAGCAAAATGGGCTACATAGCCTGTTCCTACAACCCTACAATGATGAAGTACATGACACATGGGACTGCAGAGCAAGTGGGAGAAATGCCACCAAAGACCTCATCAGTCATTGCCCAAGAATGTAAATATGTCTTTTTGATATTTTCTTTTACACTAAATCAAATAAAAGTGTGTCGACAGAGAATTTAACATTTACACTGTCTCCTCAGGTGAAACCCAGGACTTACAAAAGTTTAGTCCATCCGATGTGAAGCCTTCCTTTGTACCCTACCCTAACTGCCTCACCAGGTATGAAATGCAATATTGTTTCTGCGTTTCACACGTTATTTACATTTAGAGAGGCTTACTATATGTTTAATGTCATATCTGGAATTTACATCGTTGCCATACTTCTGTGTCAGTCTTTCCTCAGAACAAAACAACGTGGCGTGCCCGACCACAGCCTCCATCCAGGAGCCGAGCAGCTCATCAGCTCAGCTCACTCCAAGAAAGAAGACCAGGAAGAAACAGAAGCGCAAGGGGAAGAAAAAACAGGAGAACAAGAAGGAGAAGCAGCGACAGAGACATCGGATGCCTTCTGGAGTCCCTGAACAGGAGAGTGGAAGTTCTCTGGTTCAGATCCTGGTATGAACTCTCATTGTTCTTCACATCTCATTGACTTTTGAATATACAAAAGCTGTCAAAAGTACCTTGTGAACTCCTTGTGAATCATCTCTAAGGATGGATTGCCACATACTTTGGCAGCCGGAGGCTCGACCTCTTGACTTGCCCATGCAAACATTAGCTTTCCTGTGTTGTGGAAGTGATTCACTACATTTAGACAAAGCTGCCCCTCATGGCCTTGAACGTTCAGCCACTGAGCAAACACACCTGAGAATGTAAACAAAATGTAGTCTGATGGTTTTTGCTTGTCTCCTGTAGGTGGAGTCGTCTCTTGGAGGGAGAAGCAACCTCAGCACTTCATGCTGTAGCAGCATTGAAAGCTCAGAAGAGCGGGACAGAGGGCCTTCTCTCTACAGCCGACCGATCTACAACACAGGCTCCAGCTGCTCTCCTCTGCCCTGGAGGGACCCCGTCTGCGACCCCCACTCCAGTGTCTACTCCTATCAGCAGGTCAGCGACTCAGACAGCCTCAGTAGTCTGAGAAACTGTTCGCTGGCCCTCGCTGGTCTCAGGGGTAGCGTCAGTCAAGGGGACCCGTGCTACGCAGGGCCCTTTTTCAAAGATGTGGAGAGGGATGTCAGAGAAGAGGAAGAGGAGCTCTCAGAGTCTGATTTTGTCCCCAACGAGGGATTATTCTACTTCAATGATGTACGTTGTGCTTTAGTCTACTTCCTGTCTTCCGTCTTGGTTTAAATGTGGTTCTGCTTAACTAACTGGTCTCTCTTGTTCAGAAATTCCAACTTGTGGACTCCGAGTACAAGGAAGGGAGGGAGTATGTCCTCGAAGAGTTTCTCAAGGAAGGCTCCTATGGCGAAGTACACATTGCTCAAGATGTCAACACAGGCTTCAAATTTGCTGTCAAAAAGGTAAGGCAGAGCATATCGCTCTCTGTTTTTTTCCACTGCCTGGTTTCAAAGTGTGCTCTGATTGCTCACTGTTTTTTTCCGTCCTCACAGATTGCCCTGAAGAGGTTCAGCAGTGAGGAGGTGGGTGCGTGGAGTACCCTCAGATCTCCTCGTGTGGTGGAACTCTTTGGAGTGGTCAGAGAGGGGCCTAACGTTGTCCTCTTCATGGACCACAAATCTGGTAAACAAGCCTCACTTCTGACTGTGCTTGGAAACTTTTGAGTGAAGTGCGGTGAATTAAGTGCACAACACATGCACAGTAGGTGCAACCTGAGGATAATGAACTACAGAAATATGGATGCAGTTAGTGTCAAGATGTGGAAGTGGGTGGTTAGGATGCCAGAAATGACTGTTGACCTCCAAATTACAGGTGGCAATGCCTGCCTGATAAACATAATTACATATCTCATAGTTTGTCTTTGTCATCAAATTCCAGGCCATAATTAAAGGTATGAATGTCATCAAGATACAGTCTTTATCCTGATCTGACCTTATCTTTTATTTCAGGCTCTCTGGGCCAGCTGATAGCAGAGCGTGGACGGCTGCCAGAGGACCTAAGTCTCCACTACCATTCGCAAGTCTTAGCAGCGCTGGAGTACTTAGTGAAGAAAAAAGTGGCGCATCTAGACATTAAAGGTAGGTTAAACACATTTTTTTCTCCCTTATTGTTTCCCAACACACACAAATTCACACACAGGAACTCCACACAGACTGCCACAAAAATTCTCCAACATACAGTGCCAACATCCCAGTACTTTTTTTTATGTTTTTCTGATGCCCCTCTCTGTATTCAATGTTGTTTGTCCTCCCATAATGAGCTTATCCTAATATGCCTAGTTGTGTCTCACTTGTTAGGTCTCACTTCACTAAATAAAGGCAAAAAAAGGGGGAGCCCATACATAAAAAATATTTTACTACAGAAAACAGAAGTTATGTTAAGAAGCCAAAATGTGAATGACGATGACACGAAGAAAGCTCATTTGATTTCTTGAATGTGTAGCCACAAAACTACTGATTAAAAACTAAATTGAAGTGTTAACTAAAGTCATGACTACAATTTATATTTTCATCATATCTTCATTTATTTATGAAGACATACAAGCATAAAAAGACATACTGGGGTATTTATATTTAAATTGGTGCTGAACACACTAGGTTTAACCTCAAATGAGCCATCATCATTAATTTATCCAAGAAAATAAAGCAGCAAATAAGTAAACAAACCAGAACATATTCACATTTACAAAGCTCGAATGAGGGAATAAATAACAAAAAAACAACAACCAAAAAAAACAAATTAACTGATCAAAATAGTTGGTAATCAAATTAATCGGTGACTAGTAATCGATTACTTGTTGCAGCTCTACAGCAAAAGCAAAGCAAGAAGCCCTTTAAACACGTGGGTGAGAACAAAATGTTCATCTCTTCATCGTCATGTGCAGATATTCCCACTTGTACGTCATGTCAATTTTTGTTTGATACAGTCCACTACCTCTAGGATGACGAACGATCTAAAATATGAATGTAAATGTTTGGACTAAAAAAAGTAACTGCAGTGGGTTAGGGTTAGTTATCACACGAAAACGCAGACATCAGATATTGGCATTGGCCCCTAACAACACTTTCAAGATGAATTTCGATAGAATTGTTCAGATCAAAGTGGCACAACAGTAATATCAGTAAAACTGGATGTGTCAGCTCGACTTTTACTTGTTGTCATACCTAGTGGAAAACAAAAACACAGAGAGAGAGTAAGTCAGATTTCTAATTAGTTCTCATCAGAGGACTTTGTGCAGCTGTTGTGTGGAACACAAGTGTCATAGATACAGTCTTGATCTGATCCTCAGCACCTGTGTTGTGAAACCAGACTACCACAGAGAAGGGCTGGGAATTTCCCACAGTGTGACTCACCGCCGCTCTTTAGAAATGGCGCATGTGCACAGAATCAGGAGAGCTCGAAAGAAAAGGAAGAACGAAACAGAGAGGGGGGGATGGGACGGACGGGGAGCAGGAAGTAGTCAGAGAGAGAAGTACAGACAGAGACGTAAAGACAGAAAGCAGAAGATGAAAATAAAGTGGAAACAAGTACAGAAAAGAAGAAAAGAGAAAAACAGAAAGGGAACAAAGGGTGAGAAAAAAAACAAGACTTAAGCTGGAGGACGGACAAACAGCTTTATTGTCCTCTTGCAGCTCAGGCGCCACCTGGTGTCTGTAATGCCTCCAGAAAAGCAAGGCAGTAACACCAAATCGCTTTATCTGCTGCCTGTTTGTAACCAGACTCCACATTCATTCCACATTAAAGTGTTTTCTATAGCAGCTGTCCCTCAGTGACCTCACATATTCCTCTTATTCTGCCCCATTTGTCTGTGTTCTGTCTGTGCAGCTGCCCTGTTTCTAATTATGTCATCCAAAAACTGAACTACACAAGTCATGGAAACCAACAAAGTGCCATTGAGTTCACTGAGCAGTGCCAAGATTAATGCAGCGGATTACTGACTGTGCTTGTTTCACTCAGCTGACAACGTGTTGCTGTCGGAGGACGGTAGAGACACCTTCCTGTGTGACTTCGGACACGCAGAGAGACTTGACAATCAGGGACAGAGTCTGAGTGGGTCCAAAGGTAAATACTGCAAAACTTTTCACTTAAGAAGATGAGTAATTTATCCACTTCCTTATCTTAATTAGTTGTCCTCTCTATGTAATTCAATACAGATCTGAAGGGCTCAGAAACCCACATGGCCCCAGAAATTGTTAAAGGGGAACCCCGCGGAGCCAAAGCAGATGTGTGGAGCAGCTGCTGTATGTTACTGCACATGCTCAATGGGTGTCAACCTTGGACCAGATACTACACCTGCAGACTGTACCTGAAGGTAAAGTTAACAGTGACACTACGCCTTGCTATTTCAGTACAGATGTTCAGTACACTCTTCACAGTATTCAAGTCAGACTTTGACCGAGTTTGTGATATTCACAGATCGCTAACGAGCGTCCGCCTCTGAGAGAGATCCCACCTGACTGTAGCCCACTCACAGCTGAAGTTATTAAGGCGGGACTTCAGAAGGATCCAGTCAAGAGAGCGTCAGCATCTGACCTCAAAGAAAAAGCCAACAGAGCTCTGAAAGAAGGTAACTATACCGTACATTATATTTAAACCTGAAAATATTGATGGTATTACTTTTTTACAGCCCAGAGTAGTGTCTGCAGGCATTCCTTAAATACATCAGAAGTCTGTATGTACCCTGAGAGGCAAAACTGAGGGCAAATAAACTGTTCATAGAAACTGCAGTAAGAAAATCTCCTTAATTGGAGATTAAGATTGATTCTTTTGGTGTGTAAAGACTTTATATGTTTGTCTGCTCGCAGTGGGAGGACTCACCAGCCCAGTGAAGGGACCCTACACCGAGCCCCTGTATTTTGCTGACAAACCTCCTGACTCCCAACTCATCAATAGCAGCATTGACTGTGAGGATGAGGAGGAGCATCAAGAGTCTGTAGAGAAACTGATCACAGTGGGGAGGAAGACAAAGAAACTGGGTGATGACGATGAAGAAAAGGAGGCTGAGTCAAAGCGAGGCTCGCCTTTCTGTCCACAAACGCTGATTTCTGAGCCGAACCATAAGAGGGCCAACAAGATCACCACAGTGCCTGAACTTGAGCTACGTAAACTAGAGCGAGGTGAGTTTTCTCTCAGTTTCCTGCTTATTTTTTGTGTGCGTCAACTATTGGAACTCTTCTCATTGTTTTCCTGCTTGTTTGTAGATTTCTACCTGAGCAGTCTGTCCCAGCTTCACTCGGCTGAGATGCAGGAGCAGCTGTTGTCTTGTCTCAGCAGTGACCCGTATACCAACTGGGAACCGTGGGACAAAAAGGTAACAAACAAAATAGAATATACATTTTTCTAATTTAATCTAATCTAAAACTGTCAGAGTGAGGTTGATAAATAGTAGATAAGGATCTGAGTTATCAATTGTGGCCCAAGTCATCATTTTTTTCTGCTACTCATAGATCCAAAGTAGTGGAATTTCCTTAAACAAAAAAAAAGTTTTACCGTCATACAGTCCAATTTTAAAGCCGTGTAGCAATCACACACTTTAGGTGCCTCAAAGTAATGCAATAAGAAGAGATTAATTGGAAGTGTATGGCAATATTTTTTAAGGTTAGACTCCATCTATGTGGAGCGTCTCCAATAAGCGTAAGCGTTGAAGACAAGAAATGATGAATGACAGCGTCCAGGAAGTAACTGTCTTGAGGAACGCCCGGAGATAGATTAGCAGTCAGATATGGTTTCGCTGGAATTGTGACCGTATGAACTTTGAGAATGGGGAAGTGACAGAGAAAATTAGAAGATGAGAAAATGGCAGCCTTTCCAATTCCTAACAATTCTCTATAAAAGTTGTCCAAATACTCCATTCAAACACAATTTTGTTGGTATGCATCCACCTTGGCTATTAGTATTAACAGACCCACTGTTTGGCTTGTGTTCCTCTTTTTAACCCAATATTCCAGGACTCTGGCCGCTGGTCCATGAGCCCAGCAGACGACTTCAGCTCTGGTGTCTTCTCCTACAACAGTCAGCCAGATGTGCAGCTTTTCAGTGTGGATTTGCTGAGTCACACACAGATACCACCTCCCTGCTGTTTTGAAGGTGAGATCAAACATCAGCATCTCTCTTCTTTTAAACTAATGTGGAACCAGCTTTTAAAATGTGAAATCATGTTGCTCCAGGGGTGGATGTCTGCATCAGAGACTTCAACAGGAAGAGCATCCGCATCAGAGAGACACGCCGGGTGAAGGTTGGCCACATCGCCACTGGAATCAGTGATCAGGTGAGGGCTAGCAGCCTCACACATGTTCCATGTCAGTCTCTTTCAACGTTTGTAAAGACAACATTTGTTTAATGCCTACGTGTGTCTCCTTTTTAGATCTCTGAAAGGGTTTTCACCTTGGAGACCCAGCAGGGCCAGCATGTTGCTCATGATGACGAGGTGCAGGAGTCCGGTCTGGAGCTCTGCTGTGTTCTTGCTCCAGACTTCGACCCCGCCTGGAGGTGGAGGATCAGAGACGGAGTGCTGGAGACGAGACAGAGGCCATAGCTCTCTCCTCACATCAGCCGCAGCCTCATCTTAACTGTTTTACATGTGGCCTTCTGTTGAATTGTGCTTTCATGAGGAGTAAAAAGAAATCAGATGAACCTGCCTTTTAGCCAACAGTTTTTTGTTGCGGTGTTGCTTTTGGTCTCTAAAGTGCTTATTGCTGTCTGAACTTTTGACCACTGTGATGTTTACATGTTGCACCTTTTCTTGTTGCATGTTTACATTGAGTCATTAAATGGTTAATGAAGCTACGCTGAGTGTGTGATACATTATTGATCCATAATACCATATTGATTAAGTAGTTTACAATCACACATAGTGACTATGACTTTAGTTACTGTACCTGGGATTTATTTTGTCTCTCAATAACATTAAGTTGGACTAAATTGACATTTCTGGGTTATAAATGTTGTTTTGACACTATTGTGTGCACAACATCCTAAAACTCAAACCACGCCCACCAAAAAATACAACTTTGCATAAAAACGCACCTCCCTAAAATCCCATTTTTATACAGTAGGATTTCCTCCAATACCATTAAGAAAATGCTTACATTAGCATGTCAACATGCTCACAATATTCATGCTAACATGCTGATGTTGACATGCATTGTCCTTAGTTCTGCAAATAAGTAAGAAATAAGATAAAAATCATATTAAACAAGCTAAAGTTTAGACCCAATGATGGCGCTGTTGGAATCCATCAAATAGTGGCTGACAAGTTTCAGGAAACTAATAAGCTCAACCTCAAGGTGACGCTACCAGAAATGTTAGAAGATCACTCAAGTCTGGGGAACATGATATAAAAATATGTATCAAATCTCATGGCAATCTATTAATTAATTTTTGGGATATTTCAGTTTTTCTGAACCAAAGTGTCACCAACATGGCTAAAATTTATTAGTATACAATAAATCCTCTAGGAGCCTAGCAGGGTAAATGGTTTAATTGTTTATCAGATTCATTTTTCACGTTGGTAACGCTGTAAGACTGTTGAACATCATCCTCATTCTTATATAAACATACAAATCCACAGCCACAGTAAGAGGTAAAAGATTTATTTTCAATATTACAGCTTACAAAGTCACTGCAAAAAGATTTTCAGGGAGACTGGAAACTAATTTCAACTTTACAAAGGCGATAGAAAAAAGGTGAAAATTTGAGATTATCAAAGTGATTTTGTTGTAAAAAAAAAAACAAAGAAAAAAAAACACCAAGGCACTGACAAACAAAGGGAAAATGTATAAAAAGCCGTTTACTGCGTTGATAAGATTGCAGTCTGAATTACTCACGTAAAAATACAGTACTTTGAACATGTGTGAAGTGAGGTAAGCATCTGTGAGCAATCCAGTGCTTTCTGTGTCTGCAGTGCAACACCTTCTGTAGACCACAGGACATGTTTTTTCATGACATGTGGCTCCGTTTACAACATATACAAAAATAGGCAGGTTTTTTTTTTTTGTTTAACTGGAGCCACATTAAGGTCACAATGCTGGTCGAAATGCCCCCAAGGCAGCACATGATTTAACGTTGAACAAGATAAGAATTCAGATTTTTTTTTACCATGCGATGATTCATGTAGAATGTAAAGATAACTTTGTACACAGGTCCCTGCTGTGGCAATTTGATAATCCACTGAAAAGAGGTCGAACTGTGCATTCAAGGGGAGAAAATATTTAACGTAGCTTCAGCCTAAATATTATCGGAGGTGTATGTTCTTTCCAACTGTATCACTTTCTTGATACAACTCTTTTAACATGAAGGAATGTGACCACCCTCCGTTCATTGCCACCAGATCATTACAGATTTACAGCAGTAAACACTCACAAATACATATGAAGATGGAATCTCTAGCTTACAGACACCATGATGAGGTGGATGGAGACAGTGGGAAGATCAGAAAAGCAGTCTGAGTGGAACAAAAAATAAAATTACAATAGAAATAATGCAGAAAGGAAACTTCCAAAAATGTTCAGTCCATATATCTTTTTATGGCAGAAGACAGAATGCAGTGACTCTTTTTATATGTACCAAGTAAAAAATAAATTACTTAAAATGCATTCTCTGTTCAAGTCTAGCAAACTCTCCACCATCCGACTGCATTGTATCATGCACCGCTCACTTCCTCTCTGGCAAAGGGATCATGGGTACGACGTTAGTGCATTCAGTCCAACTCCCAGTCTTTGAGAGCGAAAGGGAGGCAGGAACGAAGAGTGGCTCTTCGTATCCAAATACATGTTTTCAGCTCCTTCACTCTGCCCTAACTTCTTTCAGTTGCTCTTGTTCAAGTTTCCCTCAGGCGTAGCTCCTCCAATCTTTAATGTGTCTGCTCTTCACAAACCCCTCACAACTTGCGAATGACGATGACAGTGGTGAGAACGCCAGCCAAGAAAACACCCACCGTCTGCCACGTGGGTGTGCCAAAGTAGGAACGAATACCCTCCTAAAAAAGATGAACAACAAACCATATATGAGCATGTGTCACACAAGCAATCAGCAGCAGAAGCTCAATTACTAATTAATGATGTTTGAGCTGCGTTTGATAGCAAGCTCCTTACCCAGCCACCTTGCTCCCTGATCCAGTTGATCAAATGTTCCTGGAGATAGTCGATGGTCCAGTTGATTATTGTTCTGATGATATCAGGAACTTGGGTCAAAAGAGCCTGAGAAAGTGTGAATGAGAGATGATTCAGCCTTGTGGTCTTTGTTAATTAATTCTAATACAATAATGAAGCTATGTCTCACTTTGTTTTGTTTTTATAATTCGGTGAAGCACAACAGAGGAGTTTAACTCACTTTGATGACAAGTCGACAGGCAAAGTAGAACAGCGCCACCACCCTGCCCCAGTTGAACTTTCCATCTGAGAAGATCTGAAGGGCAACTTCCATAAACACGTCTTTTGTGGGATTGAGTGCCGAGCTGTTTATCATACTGAGGAAGACAACATTCAGCAATTAGGGACAAGCTAATGCTATAGCGCAAACTGCAGATGGAGGGCAGAAAGTGAATTATGACACAAAGTGATACAGAAGATTCTTGGTGATACGTAGGAAGCTGAGATACTGCTCATTTGTGCAGTGGCTACTACTTCTCTAACAGTTTCCATACTTTGTTACGTTAAAGTCAGTTTTTTTTTCTTCTGTTTTTGCTGGAGCTTGTACCCTTTTAACAACAACAACAACAATAATACACAGCAACAATAACTAACTTCCCTTCATCTAATCCATTCTGCGTTTCACTTCTGTCCTCCTCTAAATTTCACACATCATTAGAATCACATGACTGCAATCAACCTATTCATAATTGCTCAAGCCTGGAACTGGATTGAACTGACACATGAACAGGTTGTTCACCTTTGGAGCTCTACATTCCCATCCAGCTCATCTCCAATCTGCTGCAGGCACATGGCAAGTTTCTTGTGGTTTGGGTCACACAGCTCTCCTCCACCCAGCTGTGCCCTGGTCACTGTGGTTTTGCTGTCTCCATGTCGCTGAACCCGCTCGTAGATGAAACTACACGAGACACACACAGATGATAGCAATTGTGATCTTATTGCCCAATTCAATACCAAGTTAAACTTAAGTCAATAAGTATGGCGTGTACTCACTCTTTTAACAAAACAGCTCCTACTTCCAGTATCTGATCTTTAGTATTTCCTGAAAGACAAAGGTCAGGGTCATATTACACCGTGCTAGAACAACTGTTTACTTTCACTTTAACACGAATCTAAGGCCATACTTTACATTAAATTGGCTTAGATTAGCCAAACTCAAAATAACGACTGAGAAAACATTATATTATTGAGTATTTGTCTGTTAATGTATATATACTCGTGTGTATTCTTAAATACGTTGTGTTTGCATGTAAAAGCTACCTTGTGAGAGACATTTATGGTGTACAAAGGCAGCACATAGAAACATTGTTATTTGTTAGCTAAGTTAATTAGGCTCAACTAATTTGCCGAAGTTAGTCAGTGTTGTGTCTGCATAATATTGCACGTCTACTTTGGACATTTTCGAGGTGAAATAATGCTCCTCTTTCCACGTTTTGGTTTTGTTAAAACATATTTGCTAACTCATCCTTGTATCCAGGCAGCTAACCGAGCTAACTTATCTGTAAAAACGCAGAGTGAGTGCTAACAGCTAGCTAACGTTTAGATTAGCTATCTTGCTAACCTCAGTTCAGCTAGCTTATCTCACCGCTGACAGACAAACAAGCTACAACCGCAAAACAAGCGATAGTGGTTAAAGTGTCAGATTATATATGTGTACTACGGCGTTAACGACGCTGTCACAGTCAACTTAAACGTAGCTATAACATTGCTGATGCTAGCTAAGTACCTTGCTCGCCTACTCCCGGGTGTGATGCCATCTTGTTGTCTTGTTAAGATTGTTCGTACTTCCGCACAATCATGTGACTATTTTTTTATTTGTTTGTGTCAACCGCAGCCGAAGGCGCCTCACGGTTTTCAGACGTGCTGCTCCTCATCCAGCCTGATGGGACTGTTGTGCTGCTGCGTTAACGTTGCGCTAAGTAAGAGGAGGTGACATCATCCACTGTTGACTATGTTTTACAGATCAGCGTGACGCACACAGCGCACGCGGACGACGTTTTCACAGCGTTTTGAACGACAAATAAAACAATTTAAAAATATTATATTCACGCAATTATCTGCGTATAACCGTCTGTAATGTTAACGAAACATTGATTTTTTTTCTTTTTTTTCAGCCTCGCCTTTTCTGTGACGTCATTTCCCGTGTCTCGCCGTCTTCCGTTCGTCGCGCGCACTCTCAGGCCTCTTTACGACTCGGCTGGCAAAGATGGCGGACGCACAAGTACGTTCAGCAAAACGGCGTGGTGAATTTAAATCGATCATTTTACATTTTAACGAACACATTTACCTGCTTATATTACCTATATGCCTTCACATAGCCTTTATACACGTCCCTGGGCTGTTTCAAAACACTTTCAGGCATTTATAGCTGCCATTTGTTGATGCCGTTCTGTATACCCTCGTGTAACGTTGAGCTAGCCGGGTTGCTAACTCGGTTAGCCTAGCTTACTACAAGTTAACTCCCAAGTAGCAGTGCCTTTCTTTGTACGTACTGCAAGCGGCAGCGATTCGCAGCAAAACATAACCCCTATAATTTATCTTAACGATATGTCCTTTCAGTGAAAGGCGATCCTAGTCCTTCATTAGAGGAAGTAAATCTTAGCCCCTGGGGCCGGGCGGTGTTAGCTTATGCTAGTGCTTCTGCCGAGTGCAGGGAAGTGTGGACGCGGCGACGTGGTTTCTGTGTTAACTTGCCGATCTTCTTGTTTTCACAGACCGAGCGGGCTTACCAGAAACAGCCCACCATCTTCCAGAACAAGAAGCGTGTTCTGGTCGCTGATGGTGGCAAGGAGGTCAAGGAAAAGCTCCCCCGTTACCACAAGAGTGTCGGGCTGGGCTTCAAAACCCCAAGAGAGGTAACTTGAATTGTCCAATAAATAATCCAAACTAATGTAGACACTACTAGAGCTGTTCAGTTCTTTTTGTTTGCTGCAAATGATGTTTTTCTCACGATGGTCTTCCAAGCCTGCTAGGTTTTGACGATAATGCCTTATGGCAATGCTGATGCAGTCAAGAGTTATTATAATAAGCTTTTCTTAGCAAGGTAATGTGTATTGTATAACACTAACAATGCCTTGTGTTTTCACCAGGCTATTGACGGCACTTACATTGACAAGAAATGCCCCTTCACTGGAAATGTCTCCATCCGTGGCCGTATCCTCTCTGGTAAGTTTAACACAACTCAGACATTAGCCGGGCAGCTCTGGCTTGGGATGCTGAAACAGTGTTAACCTGTGGCCTTGCTGTCATTTGGGCATCGCTTGGCTTTATTATAACACAGATAATGTCAAAGTGACCTGTAAACACTTAAAAGCATACCTGACTCTGCAGTAGTGATGATTTAGGTAATTATCTTGCACGTAATCCAGAAATATAATTTGCAAACAAAACAAAGTTCTGCACTAGTTTAAGAAAAGTCAGTGAATGGTTTGTTAATTTTGTTGTACAGGTAGGGACAAGTCTAGAAAATGAGTTTAAATGGTTTAATTTTAGCACTACGTGGGTTAGAATGTCACTGAGTATTGATGTCTCAGTTAAGCACAAGATGAACACTATCTGACTGCAAATAAAAGTCACTTGAAGCAACCCAAGCCAGAACAGTCTCTTTATAGGCTAACTTACCACAAACTCCATATTGACTTTATATTCTCTTGTCACTGTCCTGCAAATGATGTTTTTCTCACGATGGTCTTCCAAACCCTCTGGGTTCTGACGACAATGCCTAATGGCAACGCTGATGTAATGGAGTGACACTATTTAAAATAAAATTAGGCTACTTTTTAAGTTCTTGTACTTTTTGTTGTTTTTAAGTCTTCACTCTATTAATAGAAAGGGTTAAAATTCAATTTCCGTTTTCTGTGCGGTCTACAGGTGTGGTGACCAAAATGAAGATGCAGAGGACCATCGTTATCAGACGCGACTACCTGCATTATATCCGCAAGTACAACCGTTTTGAGAAGAGGCACAAGAACATCTCTGTCCACCTGTCACCCTGCTTCAGGTAATTAACCTCATGGCTCCTGCAGTTGTAACAAACATGGAAATATATGTTCAAAAAGTCTGAACATGGTGCAGTGATTTGTTTCCCCCTCGGCCAAGTTTGATATCAGGTTTAATTTCATAATAGTGAAGTTTAAAGGCACAATCAAAATTGGTGTATTTGTTCTGTTATAGGTCTGTTTAAAAGTCACTACTTGTGATATGATCTTAAGAAAATGTATTATTTGCTGCAAATGATGTTTTTCTCACGATGGTCTTCCAAGCTTAAGAAGCGCTGACGACAATGCCTTTGGCAAACACTGATGCAGCTTAGCTTTACACCTTCTGCTAAAACCTAGCTAAAAAATGTTGCGGTCAAAGTTACCTCAACAATTAATATCTGTCTTGATTGTGTTTTTCTGCAGAGATGTCACAGTTGGAGACATTGTGACCGTCGGAGAGTGCCGACCACTCAGCAAGACTGTGAGGTTCAACGTCCTCAAAGTGACAAAGGCCGCTGGAGCCAAGAAGCAGTTCCAGAAGTTTTAGATGTGACTTTGAGCAGGAAGGCTGATGTTGGCTGACTTGTGTCACTGTCAATAAAGAAAATCTTGTTTAAATAATTTCTGCTGTTTGTCTCATCACCCCCCTTGGATTTTGAACTAAATAATATATATATTTACATGTAAACAGTTCTGCTCCTTCTGTTTTATTTGTAAGTGTATTCAGTTATATGTTGTACATAGTACAAGTAGTAGAATGTACATAGTAATTCATGTGGTGGCACACTGCATATTATCAGCCGGTGTGACATTTTAGATTGTCTATTTCAGGAGGCAATCTTATTAAATATAATTTTGAACATCAAATTAAAACCTTCCTTTTTGAAGGTCCTATTTGTAAGAAAATATTGAGTCTCATTCCCAACTTATTATATACTGATGCTTTGGGGATGACAGCCGATGTGACCTTCAGTCCCAAAGTTTTAGTATTTTGAGTTGGGAATGAAACCCAAAAATCAACTCTTGCATATGGGATCTTTTCAAAGGAGCGTAATATCTGCTCTGAACAACTAAAATAAAGCTTGAAATGCTAAGTAGAAAAAAACACTACAATGTAATCAAAGTGGTGCAGATCATATCTTATTAAAAATTCAATTTACAAATTTACATTTCAATACTGCATGTTGAGCCCAACAATGAGCAATAAGGAAAATGCATCTAAATATTTTCTTAAAGGTAGTGATGTGCCGTTTCTTCACATCTTAAATAGACCAGCCATTCTAAACTGAAATGTATTTACTCAATCTGAAATCAACATGACAATAGTGATATGGCAGCCAGGCTGAATTAGTTAAAAAAAAAAGGTTTTCTGCTCCTTGAATGGTCTTTTCAGCCTCGAGCATTCACCAGACCCTACTATTAAAATTTCTTACTTTACACAATCAGTCCAAGCACAAGCAGATTTAGGACATGACTGGTGGATACAGTGAAGAGAAGAGAGGTCCCTCTTTCACACATTTTCATCCTAAAGAAATCGTACAATCCCTTTTTTTATTTTATAAACATGAGCAATGTTGGGAAATCTGAGAGTTTTGGTGTGCTTTTTATATTGGATTAGACCAGAACATACAGAAAATGACAAGTATCAAGGTTGTGGGGGTCGAGATGAAACCATATATTTCTGTATTTGTAGAGGCTGCATGCTGGACCCACAGTAAGAAGGCCCCTGATCCTCACAACTCAACTAGCTGTAATAAATACATTGTTACACATACACATTATTTTCATGCTTTATCAAAACCACACTGCACAACAGCGCCACCCAGTGTTTCACAAATTCACAACATTTTCTTTCCAATAAAATAAATGTGTCCAGCAGATGGCGACAGATGACTGTTTGATGCTTGGAGGCAATTTCGGACACTGAGTCAGGTCTCATGTTTAGCATAGTGCATTGGTGGAAAGTAACTAAATACATTTACTCAAGTACTGTGCTTGTGTACAATTTTGAGGCACTTGTGCTTTACTGGAGTACTTCAATTTTGTGCTACTTTATAGTTCTCCACTACAATTCAGAGGCGAGTACTGTACTCTGCTACATTTATTTGATACCCTTAGTTACTTTGTAGTTTCAGATTAATAATATAAAGTCAGTAAAATAAGCCCTGTTTTATAATTAAAAACATATTGTTCTGAAATGGACAATTCTTCTTAATGAATATGTTTGCTTTTGTTACATAAAATATGTTTTTTCTATAATATTTCTTTGAAAATTTTAATTTGTGACATTTTGGATGCATGAGTTTCACTTGTATCAGAGTATTTCCACACTGTGGTATTGCTACTTTCACTGAAGTATAAGATCTGAACACTTCTTCAACTGCTTGTAATGTGAGACGAAGTAACAAGCGGACAATGCAGGATTTTACAGCTATGAACAGAAACACATATTGCTGAGCAGGAGGAGGGAGCATTATCAGAGAAACAAGGTGATTGATCACTGTCGTCCGATGGCTTCGGCCTCAGTGTGATGACGCTGTAGCATTGAGAAGATCTGACCTCCTTCTTTTGTACATTTCCAGCCGTGATGATGCTCAACAGTGTCTGAGATCCGTACGCTCAACAAGCTTGGATGCGAGTGCATTCATGGCCCGTCTGCATCAGCTGAGTCATTTGCATTTGTCCTTATTTCTGCTCTAGGAGATGACAGCATTTCTGTATGGGAATCAGTAAATCCGTCCCCCCTCCTCCATCCTCCATTTTGCACTCAGCCTGGCCTTCTGTCTGCTGAGTGCCACATTATTAACATAATGATGCTGTAGATGTTTATTCTCTAATGCCCCAGTGAATGTGGACCATATGGCGATGACGTGAAGAGGGGAAAGTGCTTCATGTGAGCTCAGCCGTGAAAGTAGTTCCATCACAATCATTAGCAGAGTTTTGAAATAACCAAACATTTTCCTCAATTATAGTTTTCCCTTCTGTGTTTGTTGCACTAACAACAATCCCAGCTCTCCCCCCACCATGCTACAATATTTACCTAAACAGCAGAGTCTCAGCTTCTCACCACAAATTGGTCCTCTTTTGTACTGGGGCTTTCCCAGGTCCTTCTCTCCATGGGCGCAGACACTACAGGAGGGTGGGACGGCCTCAGGATGTTCTCTGAATAACAGCCCCTCTCATGAGCAGACACCCCGGGGAGCAAGGCAGCCCAGCAGGCCACCCAGCCCACATGAGTGCATACATGCTCCCACAGAGTGTTTGTCTGAGGGCAGAGGTTCTGATCCCTCAGAAAGTCCGAGCAACCATAATAGACCCGGTGTTGAACTGTGATGAATATGTGCTGTCAGAGAAGCATGTTAGTGTAGCTGCTTGTTATCTGCTGATCTATGTATGTGTGTTCTTTAACTTAATCAAGATAAGAAAGTCAAAATAAAAACATTTGATAGAACTGGTAAACAATCTTTAACTTCATCTTTTCATGATCTACATATTTATACGCAGAGAATTATGATGCAAAAGTTATGTAAGATTTAGATTTTCAGTGTGTTGACAGTGAAGAGGAACACTTGTGTAACCAGGCAATTAAAGAAATTGCTCAAGTGAATCTTCACTGTTGTGACACAGTTGGATCATTTCAGACCATCTTGCAAGCCGCAGGATTTCATTATACTATTTATGACCCTTCCACTTTGTTCCAATTCAAATAACAAATCAGCTGCTGGGTTTAATTGTATGTTACGTAGATTATAGAGATTGTTTTTCTTTCTTTCTTTCTTTCTTTCTTTTTCGTTTTTTTTTTTTTTTTTGCAGATTTATTGCTGGTTTAATTCAAACAGCAAACTCCGGTGTGGAGGACTGCCATTAAATGCAACAAAAAACATTAATTAAAAAACAAATAATGAATGTTTTTTGTTGCATTTAATGCCATTTGATTTATCACTTAAGTTATTTGTTTGTTTTTGATTTTTGCAGATTCAGTCCTCCATACGTCAAATCTTGAAAAGTGAAATCATGTAATTCTCCAGGCGGTGATGTGAGTTTCAGTGACGGAGAAGCCATCTCATGTTTCTGCTTAATAACTCTCAATTTTCCATTTGGAGCCATCACCAAAAGGTGGAGGTGAACATTGATTTAACAGATTTAGTGCTCCGTCCGTCACGGGCTGACGACCCACCCAGGTCAGCCCGGTCAGAGGTGGCCTTCTGTAAGTCTGTAAAGAGAGTAAGAAATGCCATAAACAGATTTTTATAGAAACTCCTGGATGGATGTCTGTGCTTTGTGTGTGGCAGCAGACACACTCAGTCTTTTGAACTGTCTCACTTCACATTCCTCCACTCTGCCAACATGTTTACCCAGTGTCACGGAGCATGCTTGCAGTCGTGCTTACTTGTGTATCTAATGGCAGGGATGTTAGCTCAGAGGGTCGACCCAATGAGGGTAATGGCCACTATGAAAACAGAGGCCTTCTGGTGTCCCAGCAGGAGGCGTGGGCATGACGGAGGAGGAGGGGGTCGTATAGTCCCATGCTGGACCGTCGTTCTGGTTTGTTTGGAGGCTGTCAGCAGCTTCCAAACTGTTCTCCAGCAGAAGCAGCAGCAGAGGACCTGATGGGCTGAACAGATGGAGGTTAAATGTAGACGAGCCTGAGCTGTAACAGATAAAGCCCTTCATCCTCTGGTCTGTTTGAACAGATGTGTAGTTTAAGACTCTTTCAAATGTGCATATGTGCATTCATTATCTATTTACTCTATTGGTCCAGACTGTGGCTGGGGTGGGTGTTCAAAATGTCGAGGCGTATTCTTACACCGCAGACTTTCTTCTTGCCATTTTTTCCCTTCAATATAATATGCATCCATTAAACCCGTCATCACTATCCAGCGTCTCACTGCTGGGATGCACAACAGGAACACTGTGGGCTCCACTTCAGGTCAGCGCAGGGTCACTCTCCACATCTGGACGTGTCATCAGCCCTCCAGATCCACACAAAGACAGCCAATGTCCTTCCACCAAAGATGGACTGCAGTCTGACAACATCCTCGTATAAAACATGTGCCATTACGTTGTGTCGCAAACAAATGATGGTGTGTACGGGCTGCAAACATATTAAATGTGGGATTGTGGGGCCTTCTGTTGGTGTTTGAAGAAAATGAAAGTCGATCTGGTGGATAATAAGCATGTCAAGATCTATTGCTGTCAGGTTAGAGGTTCTGGTCACAGTGATCAGTGTCTGATATCTGCACCGGGAGCTTCTTAACTGATTTTAAGTGATTTACCAGATGTGGTCCCAGAGTGTGTCCCTGATAACGTGTCTGTCAGCACATCGATTACTTAGATTTCTGATTTGTATTTTCATGAGAGTTAAAACAATCTGATGGGTAAAGTTTTCGAACCTGCAGAGCTCCATCTTCAAGGGTATCAGTGACACAACCTTGATTGATCGTCGCTCACCTGGCCTGTCTGTTAAGCCGAGAGCCACGCAACACATCCAGTCCGCCCCTAATTCAATATTCTCATGTTCAGCCGTGTTCACGCCTGCCCGTCAGACAGACTGCATGTCTGGCATGCGTGAGCATAGTGGGCATCTCCAATTTTACACCATGTTGTCAGATCAAAGCGTGGGGCTGGCGCTGGCGGGTCACAGGACGGGGTGTTGCGTGCAGCAGCGCTCTCGGGTCATGTGTGAACCATCTAGCATGGCTGTCATCGGAGCATCCCTGGGGTGTGCTCTCGATGACTGATGGCCTCACGCTGGAGCCCCGAAACCTACAGTCCAGAAAACAGGCAGCTCTGGACTGCAGTGCTATGTGATGGTGCCAGAGGGCTTATAGGCGTGCAGATGGAACATATTCATGTACACAGATATGCTCTGTTTTGGCTACAAACGCATGACTTGACATTTTAAAGCACAAAAGATGAAGCAGATCCCCTCCACACATGTATTAAGGCATAAATAAAGGCTCTCTAATGTAATTACTCTGATATGCAAACATTTTTAATTTCATCATAACTGAGACAAGATGTCTCCCGCTTCACTGTGAAGTCCGTTCTCAGTGTTTGAGCGCTGGAGGCTTCGCGTTTCTACATCACATTTGTTTATGCTGAATATTTGACCAATTAAAGGTGCAATATGTAATAATTAGTTAAAAGAATATGTCGAATTGACAGTTTTCATGTTACGACATCTATATGTGAAGTTAGCATGCTAACTAGCTAGCCAATGCCTGTTACAGTCCTGAGATAACACCCCACCACTGCTCTGAGCTCCCAGTCCGGGCTGCTAGTTGCATGGCTAACTGAGCTAACTAGCTAATGGCAGTTATAGTTAATTAGTAGTAGTTAATTTTTTCAGCCTACCATTGTTGAAACAGAGCTGCTAATATTATTGCTGTAGCAACAGCAACAAGTTAGTGAACTGCTGAATGAGATGCCCTGTTTGTCTGTTGACCGTCTGTTCTCCAAAATCCAAAATATTTCCATGCTGCTGATTTATTTCTGAAAGGAGAGTGCAGATCCTTCTCTCAAAATCTGATTTTCAATGAGCACACTCTTCACATAAATCTTTTTCACACTGAAGCTAAAAAAAGACAGTTTTTGAGTGGATTGGGACTTTAGTGAAGTCAGAAAACAACAAAGAAGTACAACACAACTACCGGAAGTTTCGGTCCTTTGTCCGCGAGAGTTTCTTGCATTCTTTGAGCTTCTGTTTGAGACTGTAACAAAGGAACTGTAAAGTGTAACACTTCTCTCTATGAAAGGTAACAGGAGAAACTCAAAGCAACGCCCCACAGCAACAGTTTGTGCCGCTATTGAGCGGCTCCTCTCCAGCGGGAGGAATTCACCCTGGCAGATGGCGGGGCCGAGGCCCCCGAGGCCCCAGGCAATGCTACACCCTGGGACCCGGATACCTAATCGTGCCCTGTTGAGCCTCTCACCTGCTGCTCTGCCGCTCACAATGTTATCTCATCTCCCTGACCTATTGTGGCTCCCAATGGTGATAATGACAGTTGAGAGACCCACGCAGCGCCGGAGCAGAGGCTCGCTCTCCCCGGAGAGAGGCAGGATCATGGGAAACCTCGGAGTAATCGATCTCTCCATCTCGCCTCCTCTGGTGGATCTCGTTTCTTATCACGACCTGTGGACAGCTTGTGTTTAAGGCTTTGATTTTCAGCGTAGCTATTAGAGTTTTTTTTTTTCAATTAGGTGTGGTTGGTCCCTTTAACTCTTTGACCTTATATGTTGTGGTGAACATAGAGAGGAAGTAACTTTAGTGTACTTAAGAGGGAATATTTTAATTAGACAGCAGAGCAAAGCAGCGTAATGAACAATCTGACATGATAAATAAGACATTTCATTTGTTTTTTGATGTTCTGTTGTTATTTCTCTAAAGTGTAATTTCACAACGGGACAACATTTCCACTCTGAGCCCATAAACTATCCAGACCATTGATTTGGTCTCGGGTAACCACAATTGGTTGCATTTTGAAAACCCAGTTCTCGCAACCTCCTTAACCAAACCACAGTGCGGTGTACAGTCTTGTTGTTGTTTTGTCCTCCTTTTTTTCTTGCCCTCCACTGTTTTAATTTTCGCTCAGTCATTTTCCCTGAGAAAACACCATGCAGTTCCTGCGTGACCTCGGTTCCCACAGGCTCAGTCAGACACTGTCACAATGGCCCAGTTCTCACTGAGCTCCAGTGGATCCTTAATGAGACTTTCATTGCTTCGGCTCCTCATCAGGCCGTATAATAGAGTCAATGAAAATGATCTGCTTTGTCAGAAATAACTGGGATTATCAATTCTGTTGTTCGACATTTTCTCAGCAAATGACTCCCAATACTTAATGAGAATTTGAAATTACAAGATAAAATGTTCCACCTCAGGTAAATGTTCTCGATACTGACAAAAAGTTACACATTGGACACATCTAAAGACCTCTCTCAGCGACTTGTGTGATACCTTAAAACACTGCAAAAAGTGTTTATTCCGTTATTTAAAAACACAAAAGACTAAATTCTTGTTTGATATATAAAACACATTCTGAATAAAGTGATAAAACTTGTAAAGATGAATGTTTTCTTGTAACGATGTTCAACATAATTGGTTAGCTGGGCCCTGTATATTACCACCACAGTACACGTTATTTAAGAATCACTCCAGTTATTTGGTATTCCACCTCTATAAAGTCCTACACTTCCCACAATGCAGTTCAATAAAAATGTCATTCTTGAATCCTGAATGTTTGCGTCCATCAAACTCAGCACACATGAATTTGAAATCTGACTAGCTTATTTTTTTCAAATTTGAAAAGCCACACAGCTGCTTTGAGAAGCTAAAGTACTGTTTTTGTTGTCTTTAAAGGGGCAGTTCACCCAAAATATCAATGTATCATATATGAGAGGCTAGCTAACTAACGCATGAACGCCATGGACGTATAGCTGGCTAACTTAGGGTTTAGCGCCCGACTACCTTGAATAGAAATAAAATTATTTTTAATCTTGCGGCTCCTCTTGACATTCCCAATTTTATGGGACCGAAAGGCTTATCTTATGGTAGTCAAACGAGCCACGTGGGTTGTGACGCTCAAAAAAATGATCCACCGTTTTACAGCTTCTTTTGTCACAATGTAAGCTTATGGAGAAGAGAAGGCAGACATCTCTATGGCTGATATCTCCAAACACAACAACAGTGCTCCAGATCAGAGGAACAATATGTATTTTTGTGAACTTCATGTGTGAAAGCAGTGCCCTTTAAGAAAAGAAGTGAAACTTAAGTTGTTGGTGGCAGCTCTCTCTGCAACCCTGACGATCAAGTTAAATGAGGATGTATTTCCAAATCTTTTGTCGCTTGTGTGTTGCAAACATAAAGAGAAGGAAGTGAAGGGAGTGTCACAATGATCTGTTTCATTACCAGTTTCTATATGAAGAGAAAAATGAGGATGTTTTGCTGCTGAAGAGAGAACAGGAGAGATCATATGGAGCGAGCACACCCGATCACTGTGTGTGTGTTTTAAACTGTTGTCTTTGTGGTCTTACGATCAGTGTGTGACCAGGAGAAAGGAAATGGAGATCTCAGACAATGTAAAGAGAAACGGTGTGTTCAGTTCTAACTAAGATCTCTCACAGATTTGACCTCATTTAACTTTGATGGCCACGTTACTGTAACTCTTCGCTTTAAGGAGGATACGTTGAGTGAAACATGCTCAAACCTCACAGAGTTTGACAGCAGACGTTTGGTTTCAATATACTTTGTGATGCAGGAAATCTGGAAGATATTTTATGTTTTTCCAGCTTGGCAGAACAACAAACTGTGAACCAAATATGCGTAATGATAAAAATCTGCCCCTAATCATGAGATTCTAGATGTTTTTCAGTTTGTACAAGGCTCAAATGTCAGTTGGACCAAATTTATAGAACAAAGATGTTGTTGTTGGTGAATCCTGCGACTTTTCACTGACAGAAAAAGGGGAACATCACAGAAACAACGTTGGATTTTTAGCTTTATATAACAATAGACAATTGTGCAGTTTATGCCCGCATGAAACAGAAGGCAAAGTGTTATTTGATTCTGCATATTTAGGTGTTTGCTGCATAAAAGGTCAGCAGCCAGTAGTGTTGGCAATGTCAATGTCAGTTACGCGCCCCCGCCATGCAGCTACATGTCAAGGTAGCCAACTCCGTCTGACCGGCAGCTCCCAGTGAGCATGGACAATTGAGTGATGACAGGCTCGCCAAAAACAGCCTGACTGGAACCTTACACAGCATCCGAGACCGACGGCTGCCAGTTTGATGACAGGGAATACAGTACTGAGGTTTGGCTCTACGCTACCCCAAGATACTGCTACTCCCTAATGTGAGGCAGCTAAGAGGACTGCTAACGTTAGCTGCATGACTAAGAGAGCAAGCGGTGAAAGTCTAACAGCAGCTAAACTCCGTAAACAACCGCAGGACTACCATGGATTTGATTAAAAATGGTAAAAAAAAAAAAAAAGCATTAATCATTTCAGCTCAACTTTTTTTTAAGTAACTGATTTCCATTAAAAGTCCGACTACAAGAACTTGAGCAGACTTATATACTAAATGGTGTCTTTGTGTGAAAAATGGAAATGAAGACGTCCATTCATACAGAGATCACGACCTCCGTGTCCTCAGTGGAAGTTATGGCCTGGGCTGACATACCTCTTCTGCAGGCAAAACAAATTTGGGGCAGGGACCCCCTCCCTGAGAAACAGAGGAGAAGGGAGGTTTTTCACTGCGACACGAGCGATAACCTCGTGCCATTGTGTGCCTGGCTGCCTGAACATCTCTGTTTCACCTCCGCGCGTAAAACATGATGGAGATAAGAGCAAATCCCAAACAATCTTCAGAAGAAAAAACAAATGGGACATTTTTCTTCCGCTTAAAGCAAACAGCGAACCTCCTTATCTTAAGATAGATTGCATCTGCGAGACCACCACAATTCAAAGAGAGGAAAGTCTGATGTTTACGCCTCTGGGGACGAAATGGCATTTTGTAACTTGTATGAAAATATACTTTTATGTTTACAGACTTAATGGAGCCTAAATGCAGCCATTTATAGAAAAAGCTAATGGCCGATGTACTTCATCATAAATCAGATCATCAGTCATGTAAGGCTAGAACAGCGTTATATTTGTTGTGTTGTGATTTGAATCTGTGACACACTGTCATTTTTATTTGCCTCCCACAAAGCAGGCATTGACCAAAGTGGGTGTCTCTGGAAAGAAAGAAAGCATCATGACCACGGAGTGTGTGCCAGGGGGGACAGGGCGAGAGGGGACATTTATTTGGCATTCTTCCCCTTTATTAGACTTTTATGACAAAGTGACAACTCAGATTTGTCCCTGGGGCACTTAAAGGGGCTATATGTTGGAAGTTTAGTTGTAAACATTCAAAACTGAACTACAATTATCAACAGAATGTGAATAAATAGCAGTTTTGACATTATGATGTCTGCGTAATGTGTCCCAGAGATATCTGCTATAATTGGCATACTAACTGGCTAGTCCAAAGCTCCCCTGGTCCCAGAGCGCCCAGTTTTAACCGCTAGCTGCATGGCTAACTGGGCTAACTAGCTAAGGGCAGCTACAGTTAGCAGCAGTTACTTTGGCAAGAGGGTCAGAGGGAGTATGGATTTGACAGGTGGCCAATTCTTACATATTGCACCTTTAAATCTGTCTTAATCTCAAGTGAAACAGCATTTAGCATTATCTTGAGTAAAATTGTGGATTTCTCTGGGTTTGAACAGAAGATACAGAAGGACAACAGAAGGACCTGTCATTTTTTGACATTTTGATCTAGAAATGTTACACATCACTCCTTTAATTTGCTTGATGTCACAGCTGTTTGACGTTCTGGCATGAACCTGTTTCAAAGTTTTGTGTTCTTTTAAGGGGGAATGCTGATCGCTAAAGTCGTAGCCTGCACACTGGCTCTGTTCGAGGCACAGATGTGATTTCAGTGACGGTCCACTTGTTACATAAGTTGACCTACTGTCCAAACAGAATCCGTGTATCGTTCCAGTAATGACAATAAATTGCCTCAGAGTCAGTCAGAGGAGGATTCCCTTTCATCAAACGCATCTTTGTGGTAAATCCAAGAGCTACATCCTGCACTTCATCAATAACAACAGAATCAATTTGTTTGCTTTCCACTTATCAAGTGGAAAAAAGTGACTCTGTTAACGACACACACATGGAAAGAGAAAAAAAAAAAATCAGCGCTGCTCTACAACCCAACGTGGTGGCCCCAACATAAACAGAGATCTGTGGAGCAGGGGTAAACTTCCTCTGCTTGCACTGGTGCACACACTTCCTGAGGGGATGAGCGGTGCATCAGATTAAGCGCCGATCTCCATAAAGGCTGGAAGTGTTTCACTCTGCTGGCAAGTGAGCCAACCAAGCAAATTCAAGCCACATGCTAAACTCAGGTCTCCATGCCCTCATGCTGCTGTATTTAAAAAAAAAGGAGTGTTTAACAAAAAAAACTCAGAGATTTTGCTGCAGATAGCCAGATGTCTAAATATTTGCCATGCTCACAACATGCCTCTAGGTCTGTGTGTCCAGTGCTCTGCTCCAGACTGAAATGTCTCAACAGCATCAAAAGATCAGCATTAAATTTGCAACAGATATTCAAGGTCAATAAAGGATCAATTCTTACAACTTTGAAGGCACAGCGAGTACTATTTGCAGCGCTTCCAGCAAGACGAAATGTTCTCTTAAAGACCTCAGCGTCTGCTAGAAGGATTAGAACAGGATTTTGAGTGTTTACTCATGGTTCCCAGACGATGTACTGACTAATGACTTTGGAGATCTGCTGATTTTTCCATAAGCCTCAGTCATACTTTATTTTCAGTGCTAATTAGCAAACGTTAGCATTGTGATTGTGAATAAGATAAAGGTTATATCTGCAAACATCAACATGCTAGTATAATCGTTGGGCACATGTTAGCATGCAGATGTTGCATTCAACTATGCACCACTGGGACAGCTCACCCCAAACTCAAACATACTAAATATAAGTATTTTAGATGTATAGGCCCTTTTTCCTCTCGCCTGTCACCTAATTATGCATCTAGATTTGTTTTTGGTGTGAGTTGAAGAGTTTTGGAGATACCAGCCTTTTCTTGAATATAAGGGAACTAGACGGCACTCAGCTTGTGGTGCTCAAACCACCTAAAAAAAAAAAAAAAAACATTTGAAAAAGTCAACAGTAAAGTCTCTTTCCAGAAATTAATGACCCAGTTACTCAAAATAATCCACAGAGCTTGTTGTGAGCAGTTTTGTGTTCTCTATCACTGCATCTACTCGTGGACGAAAACTTGCTGATGCTACAGTTCCGCTGAGGAGGATGATATTTATGTCCACATCCTGCGCTGTCACGAGCATGAACTTCTCGTCCTGCACGTTTGTACTGTTTGCTGGTTTATTTTGGCTGAAAGAAAATAGTTCTGACATGAAACTGCTCACAACAATGTCTGTGGTCTATCTTGAGTAACTGTGTCATGATATCTGGAAAGAGACTTCACTGTTGAGTTTTTTTAAATATATTTCGGCACTTTGAACACCACAAGCAGAGTGCCATCTAGTGCCATTATAATCAGGAGAAGGCAGATATCTCTACAAGATCCAGCAACTCACACCAAAACCTTGTAGACAGATGAAAATCTATGAACTGTGCCTTTAAACACTGCCATCTTGGGAAATTTTCCGTTTCAACCTGAAATCAAGCAAACTTTTAATTTTGTCTACCGTTCTGTTTGCTTAAATTAAAGCAGCCAGTGACTCGACTTCCCACTATTTTCTGCGTTAAGACGACTTTCCTCTCTTCTAGATGATCTCAGCGCTGAGATGTTTTCTGAGAAACATGCCTGTTACTTTATTGTTATGGGGAAAGTGGATTATCTAGCTGTTTCCACTAATTCAGTGTGTTCGACAGCTTATTTTTGATTTCCTGCTCCACGACTGCAGATTAATATCTCGGGGTGGCAGCAGCCCAACTGCAACAAACCCTCTCGACAACGAGGGTCCCTAACCTCAGCACCCTGAGAAACACTATAGCCGGCCTGAGAAGGCATAGCAGCGCATAATTTGAGACATGATTGTTGAACAGTAGATATGTGTGAGTTTTAGTGGCCTGGGGGGAGTCCCACCCATGGAGACTGGAGAGGAAACTGTGCAGATGGAGGTCAGAGTTGGGCTGCTCACATCCTACTCTCTGTTTGTCCTGTTATTCCAATCTACGCCAACACGCAGGCGGGATCTGAGATAATGTTCAGGGAATCTTCTCAAAAAGCCTTTTTCTTTTTAAAGCTCCGCTCCGCTGGAGGATTTTACATTCAACACGACCACGAAAGCATGAAACGACACTGAAAAAGCCACAGGATTTAAATAAGCAGTTGTAAAATGTGGTCATAGGGGTAAACTTGCCTTTAAATCTCACAAAAGCCACATAAAACAGTATAATTAGACAGGATTTTTAATCTTAACTGCCATTTGTCATCTACAAAGCACCCCAGAAACAACATTACAGCATGACTTGGCAAGCGTTAACGTCCTCAGAGGCTTTGAAGACCCTCCAACTGACGTCCATCGTTTCCATACATGATGTCCCTCTGTGATTTCTTTGCAGGATTTGTATTATGTTATTTCCAGGCTGCTGCTGGATTTGGCTCGCAGAAGATAAAGTTGGCTGATGTCATGTTTTTCATGGCATCGACCATCCACAGATGTTAAATATATCTGAACAGATATCTATAACGGTGCCTACATGGGAGTCAGAACAAGAGTAGTTAAAAACTGTATATGAAGACAGGTCACAGGCTGATTGATATTTGCTATCTACTAGAGACCAATAACACTATCATATGTTATTTTGAGCCGAAAGTATTTTGGTGATATTACAGGAAAAAATATCCAGGACAGTGTTTGACTACAAAGGTAACATCACAATGAGGACTCCTTCCTGGAGATGTGACTGCGTTCAGGTCAGGGCGAGCCACGCCAAGCCAACTTGAGACCAATGAAGCGGCGGCGATGACCTGGGAAATCAGGATGTCTTCCGTCAATACTGCAGAGACAAAGAGATGTCAGAGGACGATGACCCTTTCCTGCTAATCAGAGGGAGAATCGTGGAGAGGAAAGGACTCCTCCCTGAACCTCTGCTCAGGCAGTGATGAGGTTTCCATGTTTGTGTTGGCTCATGGAGGTACGACAGTACCTGTATCCTCTCTGGCAGAAGACAGGGAGCTTATCTTTTGGCTTTGTGAAGAGAAAGAGTCAAGTTTGTTTATCATCTCCTAAGTTTTGAGTGAATTTCCCTTCTATCTGTGGATCTGTTTAGGCTCACGGTGTTCAATACTTGCCACTGTATAATGGGCCATGTAATAACGTAGTTTCCTCTCACATTGTTTTGCTCACATTCTTGTCTAATATAATCCATAAACAAAGTTCTTGTAAACTACAACTGACCTACACTAACACAGCCCTGAGTCTACCTGTTTCCATGTGAGTCACCCTCTTGTGTGTTGCCTTTTGAGCCAGATAGTAGCATGTTGGTTTGCCGGTGCAGACTGAAATATCTACAGGATACAGGATGGATTGCCATGAATTGTTGTACAGACACTCACAGTCCCCAAAGAATGAAGCCTGCTGACTCTGTTGATCATCTGACGTCCTCTGGAGCCAACATTTAAGTTGAAGTGACGTGTCTTGACAACTATCGGATGGATAAAGTTGCATTGTATTATATCATATGATAATGTATATTGCACCATATTATACTGTATCGTATTGTAACTTATTCTATTATATTGTATTGTATCGATAACCATGACATTTGGTGCAGACACTTTGGTGACACCTTCATATACATTTTTGGTCCTAGGTGTACTTTGTGTTTACTGCCAAATAGGAACATGTTGCACGAAGATGGTAAACATTATACCCATTGAATATGGGTTCATGGTAAAAATGAATGACGATCGATTAAATATGGGGATACCGCTGCACGTTTCCGGACAGGCATTAATAACGTTGCACTCACTTGTAAAAATGAGAAGCGACATAAATCGTTAAGTAAAGAATGAAAAAGAGAGCTCGAGAGTATTTCATTGTGCAAAAAGAAACAAAATGTGCTTTAAAATGAAATAATTCAGTATTTTTTAGAACATTCTCCTGAATCCTTTGATGGATTTAGTGACATGATATGAAACTCTTTGTGAAGTTCCTTTAGATCCTTCAACAATAGCTCTACTTTGAGGAGACCTTTTCAAACATTATGGCCAACCCATTGGCTGAAGATGCATATCTAAGTATGATCTGACCTGTGCTTTCTTCATGCCGACTGAAGTTCAAGATTTGTCCAGAGCCCTGACTCGCTTTCTTTCATCCGACGGGATCATGTTGACCGTGGGCTGTGACCCCGGTAATGTTATACAAATGTCATGCATCATGGGACTGGCGGCTCCCGTAAGAGGCGAGCATTTGGCCTGCGAGCATTGTCGCAGAGAGGGGCTCTTTGTAGAGACCTCTGGCAGAATGAACAATGGTGTTTTACGGACAAGGTCAGCAAGAACAAAAACCACAGAGACTGTTGCGCAATATTTTCTGCTCGTAAACGTATCTTAAAAATGCTTCTGCTGAACATTTTGTGTGATTTCTCAAGCTCTTTCTTCCTTTAGGCAATGCTTGAGAGGAACAACGTTTTTAGTGTTGCGGTGCAGTGCTGTTTATTAATTATAGCTCTGTAACAGTTTGCAGATTTATCATGTCCTTTATGGCCGTTCATTCTGTGAGCTTTGATGTTCAAGGTCAGATGATGAAACGTTTTTGTGTAAAAATTTGGATGGTAAACTTTCTTTAACAAGCTTGGCAGCAATGTGTTATCATAATCCTGCCGAGGGAGGATTCAACCTACAGTATACTGAATGAAAACCTCGCCTAACAGTTGGTTGCAATAAGGATGTGACCAGCTTTCCTTCAGCCAGTTGAATTCAAAGGTTTATTGCCTGTTTAGTGCATACTGAGATAACCCGATGCAGCCGGGGCTTTTGATCAAAGACATCAGCAGAACGTTGCGTTCCTCCGCAGTCGTCACCTCAAAGGAAATGACTCACAGTCCAGCTACAGTAAACATTCAGGACAACAAGCTGTGCTTTTTATCTCCATCTTATTTCTGCTGCACCCTGTGGCTTTGAAGCTCCGCGGCTGAAACCGTCCCCAGACATTAAAGCTTCTTATTATAGTCGTTGTTTATCGGTTCGAGATTTAGCATTGTGTTTGTGTGATCTGCAGAAACATATGAAAAACAATGGGGAGCGAGGAATGATGGGAATGATGCGCAAATATTGTTCTACAGACGTTTAAGTACAGTTTTGAGATACTTTAGATGATTATTTCCATCTTGTTTTACTTTTATAGTTCAACTCCTCTTTCAGAGGAGAATATTGTACTTATTACTCCTCTACATTATCTGACAGCTCCGTTTGCAGGTCATAAAATAGGATACATTTTTTTCATTAAGCAGTTCGATTAACTCATCCTTTTTTCAATAATTTCTGTATTTGACCTCACATCTATGTATATCGGAAGGGATTCTCTGCCTTGTAAGACCATTTGGGTGGTAACATGAGAAGTTTTCTGCAAAAGTAGACCTTTATGTGATATATTAAAGATCCTCAATAACATATTTTTGTTTAATGGACTTTTACGCAGTGAATTTATTGTTTTCAGGTGTTTTAAAAGAATATTTTCAGTTTGGTTACGTTCAGGCAGTAAAACTACCTGGTTAGATTTAGGAAAGGATCGTGGTTTGAATTTGAAATAAGTGAACATTTAGTTTTAATTTAACATGAGTCAGGAATAGTGATGATAACAAAAAATAAAAAAAATCATCTCTGTTTGAAGTTAAAATCGACGAGACACCCAATACGAGCAGACGAAAATGCGCTTCAGGCACACAACACTATGTGTGATGCAAGGCGTTAGGTGCTGCCCCCAGGCAGTATTCAGGGAGTCGCACCTGGGGACAGCGACCAGGGAAAACAATGCCTCTTCCTGTTTTGGTTGTGCAATGGCAGAAGCACTTCCTTCGTGCTGTAATTTGACCTTCGTTTTACCATGAAAAATTGAGCCTTTTTCAATTTTCAATTAGCTTCAAGCCACAATTTCTCTTTTCTACGAAGGAAGTACCTCAAAACTGAGTACGTTTACTTCGATTCCACCACTGCTGCACACAAAGGGGAGTTGATTTTGATATCTACATTTCATGAAACCTAACTGCTTGTTTGTTTGTCTTCCTGTTTAACTGATCTCATTCTCAAGTCAAATTCAGCTGTAAATGTTCTTGTTGAAAGTGAATCTGATTCTTGAGTTTTCTGCTATCAGAAGCAGAATAAAGCCTCATTCTGTCTCTGATCCCGGAGCCTAAAGTCATATTTTATGTCTCGGAGAAAGACGGCTTAGTGATGCAGCACGCTGCCATGGAAACCAGAGCGGTCTGTTGTGTTGCTTGTGTTAGAGATCCGCCCTTTTGCCCTGACCCCTTCCCTCTGTGGCGGCACACTTTCCCCGGGGGATTTCACATACAACATCTGCCCTGTCCTCCAACCCCCGACCCACCCACTCCAAAAGAGCTTCTGGACGGGCTTTTCTCAATAAAGGCCGTCCAACACACACCTGCTGAGAGGGTTAGAGGTCAGCATCCAGGCAGGGACACACTATCCAGCCTGAAGGGCATTCTTATACAACATGGCACAGGAGAAAATTATTACACTAACTGAGTAAGAAACAAAAAAAAAAAATGATCGGCTGTCCTACAACATTACATCAGCTTCTCAGAACACTTTCCCTTTTTCATTTTCCCGAGTTGTAGCGTCTGGCAACTCCGTCACGTGACCGCCGAATGTGTGGACAGAAGGAGAGGGAGTTCCCTGTGGTGTCTGTTCGCTCGCAGCTCTGCCTGCTGCCTCACCAGGCCCTAAAGGAATCACCAGGCCCTCATCAATCTGCCTCCGCATTCCACAATAGCTGACAAAGGGACTCCACTCTCTCCGCGGCAGATGGCTTCGCCTCGGGCAGTCTACGCCAAGCTCCCATTGTGTAGACTCCAGGGTTTGATGCAGGGACCTTTGCTCCCCCTCCCTTCAGTGTCACAGACCGATACGAGGGTGCAGAAGTTGAATTAAACCGCTCTGTGTTTGGGTGAAATCAACAAAATATTTTATATGAGCAGCAGTGTGTTGATGAGGAAATCCAGAGGGTAGATGAAGGAGACGTTTGTGCTGGGACAGAAAGCCGTGATCTTCCTGGATACAGGAGGTGAGCGTGCAGCAGCACTCACAGTTTTGGAAAGCCATGTTTTCTGTTGTTGTCTGCAACCAGGAAACATTGAGGCAAAATAGAGCAATTTTGATGGAAGACAAAAAAACATTTGAGGCAAGGGTGGGAGATGAAGTAGTAAACCCTCCACCAGAATCACCAGTATCATTACCAGCTTAATGTTTACTGCTAATGCTTTGGTAAACCGAACTAATGGAACAAATGACAAAAAAATGACACTCCTTAAAAGATACTTTTTTCGTTTGATGTCTTTAATACATTTTGCTGATAATACTTCAACTTAAGGGGAGACACTACAAGTGAAAACATTTTTTGAGTTAAATTTTTAGTTTTGGGGCTATTTTGCTTCCAACCAGTGGCATTTCTAGAGTCTTTTGGGGCCCCGGGGCAAAAATTCCCAGGGGGCCCTGCAACCAGCTTTCAACATCATTATGTTATAATCAGGAAAATCCAAACCTTTTTTTAAATTTTTGTTTCCACTGTTCACATTAGTAGAATTTTCCAATATAAATAACATGAAAAACAAGAACAATTACCGTATAGTGCCTTGATAGGGAGTTTATATGAGTGACCATCAGGGGTCCCAAACGTTTGCCTGGTTTGCCTCTCCTGGTGCAAATCTGTTGATAATACGTCTGCTTTCACACTTGTGGAAAATAAAAATCCAAAACACATTTTTAGTATTTATTTTAGTTCAGATTTCTGTTCTGGGAATAAATAGACAGCCCGTAAACCTAAAATATCAGAAAACATGTCATACAAAAAATATTGTCTATTGTAAGTAATCAACGGGAGGAGTTTCATCAGGATATCTATTAAAATTTTTACCATATTCACAATTTTCTGGTCTTAAAATGTTTGGAATTTTACATCACATCTATTTAAAGTCCATCTTTTTCTACTCTGAGTGAGTAATCTGCTTATTCTGAAGGTTTTGAGGGAGGTGTTTAACAAGGCCCGACTAGTGGTGGTGATTAGGTGAAGGCTCAGCTTTATCCAAACTCCTGCTGTAGTTTCGCCCCCAGATAAAGATACACTGAGGAGGTTTTTGTGGGATGTGAAGGTGCAGTTTGGTTAAAGGTCTTGTAACAATTTTATGGCCTTTTCTTCACGGCTCTTCCCTCCAAGAAATTGGAGGGAAGTGAAGTCCTCTTTATGATGTGGCATTCCTCCTCGAATGTGCTCACTAAAAGCACGCAGCAGCTTTGACCGACTCCATTCACCAATTAACACAAAGCTGCCTCCCCATTAGAGAGCACGCAGCCCGACTCTCCGGGCTTTTTGTGCGGGAGCGGGCTGCGTTTAACACATCTGTTGTCTCCCATGTCTGAGCAACCCATACACAGGTCTGTTCACAGTGATCCTTTTATTCAGCCCTGAAAGGACCTATAGGGGCTCCTGATAGATGGCCTTCATTCCAATGAAAATGGCAAGCCGGATAATGAGAAGAATGGCGAGCCACCACTCCAGCACACCCCCTGGTCCGAGCCCCTAAACATCCTTTTAAAAGGCTCCTCTTAAACAGTCTGATGCTGAGTCTAATCATGTTGAAAGGAGAAACCATGTTTTATTTCCCGCTTCTTAAGCTGCTGCTGTTTCCATTAACGTTGAAACAAATTAAAATTTTATGAAAAGAAACTTGCGTCTGAAACATTTCAATCGAAGTGAGGAGGAACAGCCTCCTCATTCGTCATATGACGTCAACCCGTCAGTCCAATCGCCAGAATAAATATTCAAACTTTACGTTTCTTTAGGTTCAATTTTCAATTTTATCATGTGACAACGCTGTTCTTCTGACCTGATTAGGTTTACGCCCAAAAAACACCTGGTTAAGGTTAGGAAAAGATCGCGTTTGTCGTAAAATACCTGCTTTTGTCACCACAAACATGGCTGGAAATTGTGCCAAGGTCTCCTTAAAAACATTCAGCGGTTTCACGCTTACGAATGTTGAAACACAGTCTCGGACTGTGGTTGCTGGCATGGCATGGCTTAATCCTTTGAGCGACACACACATTTTATTAACTCAGCTCACGTTTTTTGAACTTCTACTATCATAACTTTATGTTTAAAAATGAAAATTTCAGCCACAATTTTTCCAGCCCGTTCCTACAACACAGAGGCCTGCGTGTTGTGACTGAGGTCAGAGTTTTGTGTTGGGGGGTCAGAGGATGTTTACCGCAGCTCTTCAGCATCAGTGATCAGGACAGCACATGGATGGAAAGACAATAGACAAAGCAATGTCCTATTTAAAGATGGGTCACTGCTATTTATAAAGCCGTGAAGAGGCCAGAAGGAGGTGGGACGAACACGAAGACAACATTTCTTTCTGTCTAAGATTCGTCTGGTTTATTCTTGTGCATCCACTGCGACAGTCTCCAGATTAATTAGATTAAATTAGATTTTGAGTTGATTTCATGACATTTATCAGCCTGTATGGCTGCCCAGTGTGTCTCTCACTAATGACCAGTAATGCTGCTATCAGAGTGAATCCAGAGATCCGGAGGTCTCGTCCATTTATCACACTAAGCTCTTATTTTGACATCTCTAAGAGGCCCAGTGGAGCTTGTTACATCAGTTGAAAACAGAGATAAGTTCAGTCTGTCAAAACAGCTACAGAGGGCATTACTCTGCAGGGTATCTCTGGTATCAGTTGTGGTGGAGGCTGCGTCTGTTATCTGGAGGATGATGCCGCCACACAGGAGCTTGTTAATTTTCTGGTGGTGTGCCGTCCTGAACGTATCCTGTGTGTTCTTCAGAGATCTTCCCTCATCATTGTCTATCTGCTCGTGAGATCCCCCTTTAAATCAAAATAGACACTTGTGGCCGGACACAATGGGCGGCATTGTCTCCTCCTGAAAGGAGAGCATGTGCTTTGCTAATGCCGCACTCGCAGCAGCCAACCTCCGGGACAACTTCTACATTCAGCCTTTGATTAAGGAGCACAGTTATGCATGGATGACTTCCTCCAAGGTGCCTGGAGGTTGTGGGAAAGGGCCAGTGAGTAAGTGTGGCCTCAATCGGGGGGCCGGGCCTGCCTCGCTGAAAGGACTACACTGACACTGGGCCGAGTCCAGCTGAGCAAGAGGGGGCTCACTGTAGATCACATGACCAAGACTGTCTGACTGTGATGGGACACACGTGTGTGGGCTCTGACTAAGAGTTGTAGGGCATCTCAAGGCATATTAAGATCATGTTGAAGGGTTTAAAGCTCATCTACAATATGAACAAAGTGGGAGTTTGGATAGATGTGGGATTACTTTTAGTGTTTTAAGACCATACTAGCCTTTGCCTTCTTTCTGTCATTCAATCTTTCTCTGTACATTTGCACAACAACACAGTTCAGTGGTTCTACCTGTTTCTGATGAAGTCAATTCTGCAAACCTAAAGGTTCAGGGGGCATCCGGATTTGAACCGGGGACCTCTTGATCTGCAGTCAAATGCTCTACCACTGAGCTATACCCCCTTATTTGAAACCCCAGAAAAAGAAGTTGACGAACGATCATAATTTCTACAATATGTGTCAGCACATACTCATATACAGTATAAGCATAGGTATGGTGGTGGCAGGCAGCTCGGTGTGACGGCTGCCGAGCAAAAGACGACGTTTGAACATTTGTAAGAATTGACAGCTTGTTGCGACGTAACGAGATAAGCAAATGGCTTCATTTCTGAAAATGTTTTACTCGTGCAAGAAAAGACAGATTTTTACTGGAGTCCTTTTCACTCAAATGATGGGCTACATACATCATTGAAGTGTTTCAGCATGTCTATCTTTAATTCATCCATTGTTTTCTTGCATAACTTCACAGTGATGCAGCTCAATGATTCTTGCCCACTAAATGCTTTCAAATGAAGCCATTTGTGCAAATATTGGACTCCATTTGAGGGTCAGGGGGCATCCGGATTTGAACCGGAGACCTCTTGATCTGCAGTCAAATGCTCTACCACTGAGCTATACCCCCTTTAAAGCTGGCTGCAGAAAATGAAGTACTGATGGTTCAAGAAGGATCTTTCACAGGGACCAGGTTTGTCCCGATGGGGATGTGTTGTTTTGTACTATATATAATATATAATATTCTAAAATTTAACGCTGGGATTGTACATTTTTGCCAAACAGTGACACTTTAAAAGAGTGATGTTGACATTTAAGAGCTGAGAGATGGTATTAGTGTGAAAGGCCACGGTCCCAGAAAGTCCTCCAACACCTGTAGCATGTCACGCATGTATGAGTTTGGGACAATTTCGTTTTTGTAAATATCCAGCCCCTGCTAAAGGTAAGGGGGCATCTGGATTTGAACCGGGGACCTCTTGATCTGCAGTCAAATGCTCTACCACTGAGCTATACCCCCACAAAAATAAGCATTTTTTTGTTGCCACAAAGATGGCAGCAAAATGTCCCTGTGGTCCCTGGCTTGACATTGGAGGTTTAAGTTTGATGATTGGCTGCCAGAGTTAAGAATAAACTAAACACATTTATGAATCAAGGGGGATTACAAAGAACTACTTCTTCTTCAAATCGTTTATTAGTGAGCCAAAAAAGCAATACAGTCATCAAAAAGATCCACACTGAGGCGGTATCAGTGCAGGTCTGGTCCTGGAGGGTTGATCCGGGGTCAGGCCTGTTTGTGCCCAGCCTGATCTCAGGACATCTGTGGTGTCGGTGTGAGTGCTCGGACACAGACGACCTCCTATTAAACAGTGTGATTAGTGTGGCGCCCGTATGGAAGCCTGGGAGGGTGACGGGTCGGCTGCCTTCTGAAGGAGATTAATACAAGAGCGCAGGCAGGGAGGAGCACCTGCCATCCGTCTACTCAAAGACCGGCAGAGCGGGAGATCTAACAGTAACTGTGTTTGAAGTGCAGGGTGACCGCAGAGACCCTCGGTTCTCAATCGTGAGGAGCAGCAAAAGAAAGCAGCGGAGCTCTGCTTAAATGTGTCCGAGAATGAATGCAATTTGGTGCGAACCTTAAACCCTTCATGTAATTTTTCCAGATATCTGTAACGTGATCTCTTCATGCAATGCAGCATTGAGGGCCCAGCCTAACCTGCTCCTGTCGTGGATGTCTCCCATGGGAAATCACAAAGCTTGTAAGCAGTGCTAATGCTACAGTTTCCCACGGATACTACAAGGGCTAAACAAGGCTGATACACTCCGAGAGGTCAGCGACGAATCGTGTTTCTGACACCAGGGCGCAGATATTCACTCAGTGTGAACAAGCTGGAAGATTTACTTTCAATGAGAGCATGATTTTACATTTACAGTTTGAAAATTTTGTCAGAAAAAAAAAGCGCCAACATGCTAAATCCCTGCTCCTTTCACAAGCTCCTGACAGTAGAACAAGGCCTCCGCTAATCCATTTAATATGAGAGGATCAGACCAGTTGGACCCACCACAAGGGATAAACTGCTGCTCTGTGGGGTGGAAGCTGCTCTGGAGTTGCGCCAAAACTGGAGCCAGGAATTAATCCCGGTATCAAAATGAGCGGATTCCCTCAGCTGACCAGGTTGGACAGTCTGGGAAGAAGGTGAGTGTTTACGTGCGTGTCTGTAACGACGGCGGATTTTCTGACAGGCGGTATGTTAAAATACGACATGTGGCGAGCCCTGCTTAGCCTCGATAGCCTTTAATCCTGCTATCCTTTAATTTTTGTCATTTAACGCCAGTTTTAATTGCAATTAAGGGATCACGAAAATAAATAACAGCTTTCGGAGATTTAAAAAAATGGCAACATCTGCATTTATAAACATAAAGGACAGGAAAAACATCTGCTCCAACTTTTTGATTCTCATTGTTGCATGTTCAATCAATTAACAGAATGTCTTTGACAATTAGTGAGCATTTACCATATTATCTCTCGCTGTTTTCAAGTCATAAACTCTCCTTCACTCACATCTGTGTTTCATTGTCATGCCTCCTTAATTTGTCAGTCCTCCCCTGTTGCTGTATATCACCCTGCTCCCCGCGGAGCTCCCTCTCAGTAAACAATAAGCCACTATTGAACTTTGCCACTCTGCATTAGAAAAACATGAAGAAAAATCCAAATGAGTCATAAAAACAACAAGTAAAAGGTTGAAAAAAGAGGGGGTAATTAACCTCGATCCTCTGTAAATGATTAATCCCGCTGGTTGCTAATGGACAAACATTGAAATCCTAAATAGATACAGATGGAGTGTCTTGCAGACATGATTGACCTTGACTTTCTAACCCATCTGTCATTGTTCACAGGATCATAGGAGAACATTGTGTTAAAGCATATCAGAAATATTCAGGCCTCTCCTGACGGGGAATGTCTGCAGTGGTTGAGTTTCGGGATACCACAAAGCCCAGAGGAGCGGGAAGTGAGGAGGTTTCTAAACAGATCCAGTAACGGGACACTCTGAAGTGAGAGACCCAGAGGAGTCTCCTCGCCTTTGTACCTGTGGTCAAAGAGCCACCAGAATCAACAAAGGAGCAATTTGCGGCAATGAATGATGCTCTTTTTGTCCTTTAATGGTCAAGATAGTACAAAATGCTTTAAGATTAATAATACGTTTTAATTATCTTCCCCTCAAGACATCAATAACGTCTCATTTTAATTTATTTACTCTTTCCTTGCGTTAACTTTTAAAACTGCTGCTTGACTTCTGCACAACCAGAGACCTCCTGATCTTTAGTCAAATCTGCCGCTAAGCTAGCTACATCCCGTCATGGTAGCAGTGTTTTAGCATGTCCATGCAGATGCAGATGTTGGGGACTAACCAGAGGGGAGCTGCAGTTGTTTAAAGTCTGGACACTGCCACACAGAGTTTAAAAGCCTCCAGTTAGTTAGAACTGAGGAAGCCTCTTGGATGAGAGGCGGAACGTCTTCAAGAAACTGAAACATGTCGAGTTGGCTAAGATACAGCACCTAGAATTGACATCAGGTGATTTTCCAGGAATGTCTGTATACTTTACAAAGAAGTAATTCAGTTTCTGTTTAAATTGAGGGGGCATCTGGATATGAACCAGAGACCTCTTGATCTGCAGTCAAATGCTGTACCACTGAGCTATACCCCCTTATTTACAAGGATCAGAAAAAGAAGTAGAGGTAATATCATAATTTCTACAATATGTGTCATAGCACATACACATACAGTATTAGAGTGGGAATGGCGGTGGTACACAGCTCAGTGAGACGGCTGACAAGCAAAAGATGACCGCTCAAAATGGCGTTTCTACATTTGTAAGCACAGAAACACTGGATGTTTTTAACCAGACGTTGGGAGAATTCACAGCTTGTTGCGACAGAACGAGATAAACATTTCTGCTTCATTTCTCCTGCACAAAAGAGAAGCTTTTTAACAGTGAACCCTGCCAATGAGCTGCATACATCACTGCTTTTTAAGTCATCCACTCATTTCTTGTATATTTTCACAACACTGCAGCTTAATGATGTTTGCTCATGCATTCCTTTCCGATGAAGTTCATCTCTGTGAATCTAAAGATCAGGGGGCATCCGGAATTGAACCAGAGACCTCTTGATCTGCAGTCAAATGCTCTACCACTGAGCTATACCCCCTTGAGAATTAACAGCGCTACAGGAAGAAAAATAATGACCCACTGGCACATGAACACATCGGAACATTTTCCAGCTGTGTTTTTGGCAAAAAAACAGATATTTTTGTTGAGAGTTTGGGACAATCGGCAACTGAAAACTCTTTTTTCATTTTTTTTCCTACTATTTCCAGCTGTTTAGTTGTCGACAAAAGCTGGTGAGCAAAAAATGATCTTTTCCTAACCCTAGCCAAGTGGTTTTTGTGTCTAAACCTAAACAGACTATAAGTACAACTTTGTCAAAACTCAAGTGTGCTACTGTGATATGTATATCTTTCATTCACTCTTGTGTGTTATCTTAAAGATGTAGCTCAGTGATTCTGACTTTTCATAGAGCCATTTATGTGAATCTAAAGGTTAGGGGGCATCCAGATTTGAACTGGAGACCTCTTGATTTGCAGTCAAATGCTCTACCACTGAGCTATACCCCCACAAACTTGTGTGTAGTAAAAGAGGTAAAATAATGACCCACAGATATTTTAAATTTGCACGTAATACCTATCATAGATGGCTTTTTGAGCTTTGTCAGCATGAAAACACTGAATATTTTTAACAGCACATAACCAGATAAGTCAAAACATGATGTAATGACATAACAGTAAACAAGTGGTATTTGTGCCGAAGCCTAACCAGACCACACAACTTGTCAACTTTATGAGCCTCAGTGGGTTTCAGTATTTTAACAGCATGTGTATCTGTAATTCATCTATTGTATATTTCCACAACAATGCAGCTTAATGACTTTTGCTTACAGATCCCTTTCAATGAAGTTCATCTCTGTGAATCTAAAGGTGAGGGGGCATCCGGAATTGAACCAGAGACCTCTTGATCTGCAGTCAAATGCTCTACCACTGAGCTATACCCCCACAAAAAATACTAGTAGTAAAAGAGGTAAAGGAATGATCATAGATGGCTTTTCGAGCATATAAAGCATGAAAACACTGGATATTTTTAACATGACCTCGGGACAATTTACAGCTGTGACAGATCCAGATAAACCAAAGCATGATGGCAACCAAGTGGTATTTGTGCCTAAACCTAACCAGAGCAGACAGCTTGTCATTTAACAGTATGTGTATCTTTAATGACTTCTGCTTATGGATTCCTTTGTGATGAACTTCATCTGGAACTGAACCAGAGACCTCTTGATGTGCAGTCAAATGCTCTACCACTGAGCTATGCCCCCTTTACATTACCTAATTGTACAGGAAGTTCAAGACTGACTCTGTTTAGGAGAGGGAACTGACCTTTAACAGAGGCCAGTTTTATTCAAATGGGGAATCTAAGAAGTGGTGATCTTTATTTCAGACAGTTGAGATTGTATATTTTTACAGTATGTGTCAAACAAATTCAGATATTAAGCTGAGAGACAGCAGTGGTGTAATGGCTGCCAAGCTGCAGTGAGACCACTGCTCGAGAGGACCTTCCAAGTGTGTAACGACACTGAAGGACACATTTGTGTATTTCAGAATGCAGTATTTGTGTATATTTCCCCCTGCTAAAGGTTAGGGGGCATCCGGAATTGAACCAGAGACCTCTTGATCTGCAGTCAAATGCTCTACCACTGAGCTATACCCCCTTACAAAGTACAGGGCAAAAAATGAAGTTGGATGAGGAACAGATCCTCCACAGAAACCAGTTTTATTCAAAAGGGGATGTAAAGAACTGGTGATCGTCCTTTTGTACTTAACTTCTTTATTTCAGACAGTCATTTTCATTGTGGTTGTTACCACTAACCCCTAAAATGTCTGCAGCCACTCAGATCTCCTTCGGGACAAAAAAAAAGAGAGAGAAATTACACAATGCGTGCAACACCCACATAACACTCCGTGAGTGAAACCTCAGCAGTTTCCCACCGGAGCCGGAGCTCTGCTCTGCCTGCCGTCCCGTGAGAGTCTGACACATCAGACTGCCCTGTCATTTTCACAGTATCAGATCCCACAGCCCTATTCTTCCACCATAATACACACACACAAACACAGATCATATCTCTGCACCTCTTCATGTTTCACAACATAAAGCCCTGCCTGTAACTCTGGTGAGAAAAGAGACAACACACAGCCACTCTCCCCCATCGTATGTTTGGAGTTGTGAGGCTGTTAAGAGACCAGACTAGACTAGAGTCCTCCTAATTTAATGTGTCGATCATTTGATGCTCCCAGAACAACAAGAGCCGGCACAAAGAGAGAGTGCTGGGAAGCATTAGGCTGACAGAGTGGAAGTAGGGCAGACCAGGGGGTGACGAGCAGGTCTGAACAGTTATGCAAATGGCTTGTGTTCGCCTGGTTATGGAGAAGAGAGTGAAAAAGGGAACAATTATGACGGGAGGGGGGCTGCTTTAAAATAGGACATCAACCACCAGCCGCGAGTTTCCTGTTTTCATTGGATCTGCAGAGTCGTGTTTTTCTCCTCGGCAGCAGAGATCTCCCTCGCCTCAGAGCGCCGAGCTCGTTTATTTAGCCAAGAAATTTAGAGTAAACTTCATCGCTACTGATACATCCTCCGACAAACCGAGAGTCAGCCGAATCCCACATGGATGTTTTACATTTCCAACAAACTCTCTGCATTTAGTGTCCTGTGATGACAGAAAAACAAAGTCATACTCAAGTCATTTATAAATATATTTGCATGTATGTAGTATTTACTGTATACTATGGATCGATTACCGGATCAGATATTCAGCATTTTTCTGGTTATAAGAGTTGACCAATCCAAAGTCAGGTGATATAGCATCAACCCTCATAGCACACATACATCTCGCAGAGCGAGTTTCGTTGGCAAGACGTCGACCAAACGTCTTCAAGTACCTCAGATTAAGTACTGATTATGCACAGTGCCTCTTCAATGGCTCACACATTTCATGCATTTCGATGAGAACTATTTAAAGCACCTCAATGGCTCCTGTGTCTTCTCTTTGTCTGCTGGACCTCCCATTGTTTGTCCCAGCAAGGTACCTACAGACAAAAAGACACTGTGCATTGGTCGGGAAAAATGATCATTTAACCCGACACAAGGGGCCTTTTCATAGGCTGATTTTGGGACATACAACCATCGACCTCCTAGCTCTTAAATTTACATTCTGATATGGAAATAACTCAAAGTTGTCAACGGCTTTTAGAGGTCCCTTGAGCTCAGTGAGCTCTTAGTGGAAATATAAACCTGAGGGGTCTCCAGTGAATATCTAGTTTCCAGCAACAATAAGTGGTTTTGTACAGTGTGGAGAGAAGTCCGTGCTGTTGTGAAACAAAGACAAATATTCATCTGATTTAACAAGGCTGCTGTTTCTGACTGATGATCTTTACAGCTCCAATTATTGAATAGAGGAAATTATGTTCGACATGTCTGGGCATGCCAGCATGTAACCTGACGCTCCTGAGCTCCTGGCTGATCATTTACAGTTGGAGAATCAAGTCTGCATTCAGCTTTGAGAGTTGCAAACCAAAAGCAGGATTTTGATTTCAAGGCTGACAGCTTGTTTCCACATAGCTCTGTGTGTATGTGAGTCTGCCTGGAGTCCATTCATTCATATGGGATTCCTACAATATCTGTGGGATGTGTTTGGGGTGTTGTTTCCTTTATCTCAGCTCAGAATATGGTCTTATTCTCTGTTTCACCGGCTCGTTACGTTCACCTGAAGGAGCTCGATTCAGACTGATGGGAACTCTCCCCGCAGATCAATAAGAATGGGTCATATTTATTTGTCTCTGGGAGCAGCTGAAGCGTTCTCAGCCGCGGTCCTCGTCCTCGGAGAGCTTCCTCTAAAGTTGCATGTGGAGGGAAACTGAAGCCGAGTTCTGAGGAGGACGCCCGGTCCCCCGGCTCTCACTTCTGGTGTGACCTGTAATCCCATCAGAGCTAGTGTGTCCATACTGGGAAAATAAACAGAACTGAAGACTGATCCCGTCACCCAGCTCCCACTGATCTCCACAGGGTAGTACCATTTATACTTTAGTATAGCTCTTGTATGTAGACTCAGACATGTAATACTAGACATGCAGGAAGAATCCATCATGTTTGACAAACAACAAATAATGAGGGTGTCTGACGAGTTTTAACTCCGCTAACATGCTCATCTTGTTTTTTAGAGACTTGCACCATTTTTACACCAAAAGCAGTGCATATACAGGTTTTTTTTTCTTTTATGTGAGTAAACCGATAAAAAATAGGCAATTAACTTCTTTCCCATCGCCAGCCGTTGAGTTGGCTAATATTTTACGGTGGTTACTATTTTTTACTTTTTATTTCAGTCTCTCTTCCAAATTCAATGCCGACTGAACAATGTCTGAGTTGCTAATAACTCGGCAACGTCCTTAACTTCAAAAATCATGAAACACTTTTACACCAAAGTTATATATTGTAATATGTATATATGCGGGTGCTTTGAACGTGGATAAATAGGCAATTGACTCCTTTCGCACAGCTTTTGGAAGTTTTTGGCACGTTTTTTCGGGACAAAGAAGTGAGCCATCCCGCTTCTTTCTCACCTCTGTTAAGAAGATGTGCAGAACCAAGGCCAGTGACGATGTTTTTTGGAAGTTACTCTTTTATATGCTATACTTCAATCTTTCTTTCAAACTCAACGCTGTTCGAGTGTTGCTTGAACAGGGACGAATAGAAAACAATTTGCATGCCAGCATCCAAAACTTCAAAAATGAGTGTTTCCACCCAGGTGTCATGTTTCCATCACAGGAAAGCGACGGAGCTGGAACCAATAAATATGAAAAAGTCATTTTAACCAGGAATGAATGGCGATTGTTCCCTTTCCAACTGAAGACAAAAGCCATATGTTGGTGAGTGTTGGTGGCTTTTCTGACCGGGGTGTTTATTTAATGAGCTGAGCGGACTCAACTCAACATTTTAAGTTGACATGAACTATGTAGTTATATTGAGTATATTCTTGCAGTATGATTTTACATTTGAGAAGGTGTCCTGAAATATTCATGTGACCCTACGAAGGCATGAGATATGGATGTATGTTATTATTTTCGATATATTCATTTAGTTTATTATACTTTTGGAAATTATTTTTGTCTCTGTGACAATTGTTGAACAAAAACCACCACAACACATTACAACAATTACAATCAAAGACAGATATTTAACAACAAAGTGCTTCAACATCACCAACAAGACATCACAAGGATTGGTTGGAGTGTATAAAGGATCTCTGGGCATTAGCTCATATTAAGGAGCACTAAAGAGAAAAATGTCTTTAAGAACATGATCCAAGATCCAAGAGAGTTTAGTTTGCGGGAGGTCTCAGACTCATCGTCCACAGCGGCATCTTAGATTAGAATATGAAAGACTGGAATTCAGTGGACACATATTTGAATCAGTAACTAATAAACAAAAGCTTCAAACGCTCAGAGAACCATCCGGAGGAATGTCAGACGGACTGAAATATAAAAATAAAAGCCAGCGATGTGGCTTTGAGTTAATGTCTTCCATGCTGCGTTGGATCCATATGCAGAGTATCAGGTTATAGCTCGTCGTGCACATGTGTTTTCACTCTGTTGTGTATCAAAGAATGAAAAGAGACACTGTTTTCTGGACAGTTGTGGCGCTCTTTACCTGCCATATTCATCATACATAATCAGCTTTGTATAGGCAGGATCTATAAATAGCAGATCCCCCAACATGCTGATACCATCAGGGGTAAAATCAAGCACACTGTGGTGTTTATTTGTGGGTTTGTGGGCGCTGTGGTGAGGAAGTGGGCTTGTCTGAAGAAAACTGGGTTTAATCTCACTGGTATTCAGCAGTAGCAGTAGTTCGAGGGGGGGGGGGAGCTCAAAGATGAAGTGGAGCTGTGTTCAAAAGGGACAAGAAAGTGTTTTTCTATCGGTGTCAGTGGAGCGAGCAAAAGGCTGAAGCGAGGGGGAGGTTGGAGCTAATACGGCTGCAGAACTTTAACAACCGACATTGTTTTCACGAGTCCAAAGGAGCAAAGAGAGTTTCCGAGGTGGGACGAATGCCCTGCAAGCTCGGCAGAAAGAGGCGGATGATCGGAGAAGAATGAAGGCCACAGAGACAGCCCCCTCTGCCTGGTTTCTTATGCTTGCTTTTAGACGCCTTTTCTATGCACACTTTTAAAAGGTGAATAAAAGAGCTTGTCAGGAGCGACAAAGCAGAGAGGTAACTCATGTCCTGTGTGCCAGAGTTAAAACAAAGAAACACCTGCAGTGGAAAATGAGTTTTTCTCTTGAAAAACAGCTCTCCGACTAGTCCAACTGAGGTAAAGACAGAGGAGTTAAAGGATAAGTTCACTCAAAAATTTAAATTTCAGTCTTTAACTGCTCACCCTCATGCTGATGGAAAGTCGGTGAAGTTTCAAAGTCCACAAGACATTTCTGGAGCTTCACAGCAAAACAGCGATTCTCCTGAACAACCTGTGCTGGGGTAAACGTTGTATTACTTTAAGCAGTAACAAAGTAATATATTCATTTCTAATAGGATTTCCAGTATTATTACAGTTACTGTGTCTAGTAATGTGTTACCACCCAACATTAAGTGATTATGATATGGCTCCAAGCCCAAGTTTTTGCAGTGAAGTTGTCTTTTTCTAATCTAAATGCAATTTTGAATGATGGTTAAAGATATTATAGTAGAGAGTACTTCTGCGGTTATGTTGGTGAAAGTAACGCAAAAGGATAGCAACTAGTAATATGTGATACATTACATTTTTTTACATTTTAAAACAAGTCCCCATCTACTTCAGTTGTTTAGGAGGATGCTGCCACACTGTTTTGCTGTGAAGCTCCAGAAAAGTTTTGTGGACTACGAACCTTCACCTGACTTTCCATCAGCATGAGGGTGAGAAGATAATGATTAATTTTGGGGGGAACTGTTCCTTTAACTCCTCTGCCTTTACTTGTATTTGCAATAGTCATATAATTGTTTTTCAAAATCTTTTTCTGAGGGAAAACTTATCTCCACTGCAGGTGTTTCTTTCTTTTTTTTTTGTTTGGTGGACTTTCGACATGAGGTGAGCAGATAAAGACTACATTTAAATTTTTGGGTGAACTTTTCCTTCAACTAGAGAAGCAGTGTTGTGAATGTAGGGCGTGACTCAGACTTTGCCTCATACACCTTAAACAACATTGACTTTTTGGGAGTTTATCACAAAGGTGACCTTACACTATATCTGGAATGACACCAAAACCATGTGTGTTTTCAGCTGCCTTTGTACAAAGCAAACAGATTTAACCTCATACTTTGTATTTTGTTAAATTCCCTCAGATTTTATTTGACCAGACATTTGTTTGATTCTGAACCGTCTAAATCTGGTGGCTCCTGCGGGTCGGTGGGGGCTCACTGTGGCTCCACCAGCTGCGTGTCGCTCTGCACGTCTTTTGGTGAGCGTCCCGGCAGCAGACGGCACTCGGTTGCGAGAGCCAGAATTTGAATAACAAGTGTTCAGGAATGGGCCAACTGTTTAGAGTCCTCACAAGGTCAGCGAGGAACAATAGGGGCTGTTTTTTCTGAGCTCACAGTCGGCTGAATCCAAACGGCTTCACAGGTCTGACTGCAGGTTTAGACCTCAGAGTGTGTGAGTGATGCAGGTGCGGCTTTAACACACCTTTCCTGCAGTTTTGTTTTCCTTGGGTCAATCTTTTACTCACACTATCTCCAAAAGCCAAACTGAACTACATGTAAGTGACACAGAGAGTCACGACCACGCCTCTTTGCTGCGTCACTGGCCGGCATGCTGCGTTCAAGGACCTCCCATGAGGCGTGGCCAGCACGGAAGCTTATAAATGCCCCTTCTTTTCTATTCATCCATATGTGATTGAGCCATGCACCCTGACGGACGCGTCGTTTAAAAGGAAAAAATAAATTTAAAAAGCACCATATGGACTTTGCTTTGGAGTTTCGTTGCGCCGCTTCATAGTTTTTAGTCTTTTTTTTTTTTTTGGTTTAATCATGTTGAAGAATAATGGAAAGAAGACAGCCATCACTGCAGCCAGCGCAGCCTGTGTCTGCCTGCTGCTGCTGGTGGTCGCCGTGCAGCAGCAGCAGCAGCATCACCGGGCTCAGCTGGATGAGGAGCCGAGCGCGGAGCAGGACGCAGGGACGCGCGCTCTGCTCCAAGAGGAGGACGCGCCGGTGAAGAGCGGATTCTCCGCCTACTTCACCAAGCTGACCCGGGGCCGCAGGGAGGTGGAGAGGCCCGCACGCTCCCCCGCGTCCTCCGCAGACCCGCCTCCAGCCGAGGACATCAGCGCGGATGACATCTTCATCGCCGTGAAGACCACGAAGAAGTTCCATCAGTCCAGGCTGAACCTGCTGCTGGACACGTGGATCTCCAGAAACATGCAGCAGGTAAAGGACGAGTGCAAAATTAATTCTTGAAAGCAGTCATGTTTTGTGCACAAGTAACTGTTGATTTGAGGGGATGGTGAGGAGGTGATGTGTGTTTCATGGCTGCATTGTTCCTCCTGACACACTGCTGAGTTTCTCCAGCTCTGTCACTTTTTATTCTCCTCTGAGTGATGTCCCTGAGAACGGAGGGAGCAGTTTCAGCTCTCCCTCTTCTCCCTCCCCTCTCTCCCCACTCTCTATTATCCCTCCTCCTCTTTGGGTGTCCCTGTGAATGCCCCTGGTGCAATGGATGCTTCACAGCACCAAACTCCAGCGCTGTCCCCCTTCCAGGACTAACAAAGCGTCTTTCTGAAGGGGGAAGAAAAGCTTTCCCAGCCCCTTGTCTCCCCTCTCTCCATGGGAACGTGGGAGCCGAGTCTGGGTCAAGCTTTGCTGGAGGGATGGGAAAACTGGGGGGCTTCGTTAAGGGGATGCTTGGGGGGACAAAGGGGTGCATCTATAGGCAAGTTTGTGCCGGGAAGCGAGCTGCACAAAGACATGCTCGGCTGTAGTCAAAGTGATTTTATCCTGCACCCAGAGGCGTCACATGTGCTTCTTTCTGAAGTCTTTTTAATTTGCCTCGGGCGCTGTCACACACAGGGTTTCTCTCTTTTATCTCGAGCACCACTAAAGTTTCCTCTCTGGAGGATAATCACAGGCTGTCAGTCCCTGATCAGACAGAATCACCTGCAACATCTGCTCACACTGCACAGGTTGATGTTAAGTTAACCCACCCAACAGCAGGGCTCACAGGCAGGGAGGCAGCTGGTGGGGTGGCTGCGTGGACAAAAAGGACAGACTGAGCCCACAATGCAAGAGGGAGTTCCTGCAGGAAGGGTGACAGGTGGTCAGGAGAGGGTAACAAAGGACGGCCTTAATGCCAGCCATATGATGCTCCCAGTTCCCACAATGTACATATGGTGCATCCTCAGTGTTCAGGTTTGATTCTCACGCTCAGCTGACGAACATCTGCGGAGTTTGGATCGCTTTTAGAGACACAAGGGAGAAAAGTATTGTTTCTGCAAAGACTTTGTTATTTCTCACTGCTGTCAGTGAGATCCCTTCTCCTGTATGCAGACGGAGCTGCTGCTATCTGCTGCTGTTTGCATGAGAAGAGGGAGGGAAGATTATCTCAGTGATAGCTGTGTTGACACAATAGTGCCTGTGGCCTTCTTAATCTTTGAGCCCATTCAGAGAGTAAACAGCATTTATGTGAAAAGATCTCCTTTGTGGCGAGAACCAAACCGAAAGACTGAAGTCATTTTTTAAAATCAGTACCTCTTCCCCAACAACAAAGCTTCAGAACTGTAAAACAAAAGAACAAAATTGTCCGCAATACTTCTCGTTCCACAGCGTTGATCGGCCACAAATTGATCTCTAAATCTGGCAAGTAGCAGCTGCTTCTATCAGAGCGTGAATTCATTTTGCAGCTGGCACCTCCATCTTCATGGTGTGCCATGCATTCCTCTCTTAAGAGTATGATAATTAGCCAGCAACCCAACAAAGAGCGCTTTTAGCGTTTAGAAGAAAAACACTTGGCCGAGTAGTCGAGTTAATCAGAAGGATTCAGAAGCCTGGGGTCGAAAAAATCTGTGCCTGCTCTTCATCTTTTACTGTCCGCGCTGTGGCCATTCAGGCACTCTGATGTCCAAATCATTTGTCCTGATAGAAAAATGCTTTGAATTTCTTGGACAGAAGGGGGAAGTGTTTGATGGAGGGAGGGGAGCGATGCCCTTCCTTCCCGTGGAGCTGGAGACAGCCAGCCAGGCACCACGTTCAGCTCAGACAGGGCCGTGCCAGGCCTTCCTGTGGTCAGGAGTGCAGCCCCCTCCTCCTCCACCCTGTCGCCTCTTATCTCTGCTTCAAACTCTTTCTTTCTTTTTGGTAGGAATTAGTATTCACCGAAAGAAACTGTTCTTTTAAGTTTCAGTTAAGAAACAAAGGCGGACTTTCCCGGGAGGTTTCTCTTTAGTTAACTCCTGCAGCTGTATGCAAATGCTGGCAAACATATTTCGAATTTACCCAGTGGAGACTTTACCCAGCATGAAAACTCGCAGCATTGTTCTATTCAAGAGGCTCTGGTTGGAGGGGAGGAGGGGGGGCAGGATAGAGGGTGAAGTGGGGGTGAATGGCCACACATGGTTTTCGATTTACTAATCAGCAGTGAGACCCCCCCTCCTCCTCCTCCTCTCTCCTCCATCCTCCCTCCCTCCCTCCCTCTCCCTCTGTCAGTGCCCTGGCAGCTCTGGCAGCTGCCTCAGTGATTAGGCTGTCTATTCAACGGGCTTTAAAGCAAACAGCGCCAGCCTCTGATCCCTTCACCAGCGAAAACCACCACCCTTCCTTAAACAAATACAAGCATCGAGCTACATCTGCTGGGAGTTTGCTCCACAAATAAAAAGTTCAGGCGCAAAAGAAAGAAAAGCATAAAAAGTGGCCCAGCAGCAGCACCGTGGTGAACTCCTGTCAGCGAGGGCTGAGGCGCCACGACCTGGCGTGTAGAGACACGTGGCGTAGATAAGGTAGCGTGATGCTCGGCAGGTGCTGCCTCACCTGAGGTGAAGAGTAAACAGACCACTGGCGGTTACAAAGCTCAGCGCCGGCGGCCTTTTCATCATCACCATTCAGCAGCTTGCACCTGCTCAGTCTAATCTCCCCCTGCTCCTTTTGAAAGTGTGTTCCCGTCTCTTTGTTGTTAACTCCTTTTTATGAGTAGCTGCTACATTTAACAAGCGCCTGCAGGCTCGTGGTTCAATTCTTGAGTCTGTCAGTCATACAGCAGCGAGCACACACACAGAGGATTGTGTTGCTGGTTTGTCAGACCTGTTTGCTGCTGTTGAAGCCCGGCAGCAGGTCCAGCAGAGCGATGGGGGCTCAGCCGGGGGATGGGGCGCATGAATGGGGTGTGCGTGGGGGCGGACAGTCTGCCTCCTGCTTTGTTCTATGTCTGGGATGCTTCGGGACGGCTGCATAGTTGCCATGGAGAGAGTGAAACACGGGACAAAAGGGCTTTATTAGAGCCGGGGGTTGTTTAACTCAACGTGTTTTCCACTGCATAAAAGACACGTCGATTGATGCTAATCGCACCGGGCTGGATGCGAGGAGGAAGGACTTTGGAAGCACTGTTGAATGTCATCGTGTGATCGCGCCACATGATCACCCAAAGTCGTTTTGATTTTATGGATTTAAAGAGCAAGTGCACTTATCTGTGTTGTCTCTTTGTTTGTTCACAGTCGTACATCTTCACAGACGGAGAAGACGAGGAACTAAGAAAGAAAATTGGTGAGTTTCATGAGGGGGATTTCATGTTGGGAACAGAGAGGTGCTTTGAGAAACTGTATCAGACGTCATTAACGATGATAAAAAAAATTGCTTCGAGCTTTTTTCTTCTGTGAGCCTCCACTGATATATCTCTTTTATCGTCGCCACAGGGAGTCATGCAATCAACACCAACTGCTCTGCAGCTCACAGCCGACAAGCTCTGTCTTGCAAGATGGCGGTGGAATACGACAAGTTCATCGAGTCAGGGAAAAAGTAAGCATCTCCGACGCTTGATTTTTATTTTTAATGCTGATTTCTTCATCAGTCTGGATCTAATAAGTCCTCTGTGTCTGCTGCGTAGGTGGTTCTGTCATGTGGACGATGACAACTACGTGAATGTTCGGACTCTGGTGAAGCTCCTGTCCCAGTACCCTCACACCCAGGACATGTACCTCGGTAAACCCAGCCTGGACCGGCCCATCGAGGCCACAGAGAGGCTGGGCGACAATAAGATGGTACGCAGAAGATTCTTACTTTTGGTGTCAGATCATATATATTTGTCAGGTTATTCTGTGTTGACAAACTTATTCTGTGTCCTTATAGAAACCAGTCAACTTCTGGTTCGCTACCGGAGGAGCAGGCTTCTGTGTGAGCCGGGGCCTGGCGCTGAAGATGAGCCCGTGGGCCAGGTGAGACACAGATACAGAGACCTCACATTTGTAGCTCAGTCTTGAGGACGGAAATGGCAAAACATGGGAGATGTACTTGTTTGCTTTTCAAAATAAAAGTGTGTTCAGTCTCAAGAATAATCAGCTCTAACCAGGTGTCTGTTTTTTCGTCCCTCCAGCGGCGGTCACTTCATGAACACGGCAGAGAAGATCCGCCTGCCCGACGACTGCACCATCGGCTACATCATCGAGTCGGTTCTGGGGGTTCCTCTGACCCGCAGCAACCTGTTTCACTCCCACCTGGAGAACCTGCAACAGGTGTCAAGATCTGAGATTCACAAGCAGGTGAGAGGCTTAGAAGCTCATCTCTTTCTCCCCAGGATGAAGTCATGAGTCAGGTGTTTTTTCTGTGATGCTTATATTCTGTCTGTATCTTATCCTCCAGATCACTCTCAGTTATGGGATGTTTGAAAATAAGAGCAACATCATCAATTTGAAAGGGGCTTTTCCTGTGGAGGAGGATCCATCACGGTGAGAGACTGTTCTGTATTTAAAGGGTAACTCCACCAGTTTTACACGTTGAAGTCCGTTTACTGGCGACAAAAGTAGCATAAAGCCTTTTGTGTCCTGCTGCCTACATCACCCACAATGCAACTTAGCCAATGAGTGACATCACTGGGGGCAATTTATCAGATTACATGCAGCTTCCTCTGGAGCCACAAAAGTTTTTATACTACTTTTTTCAAATATGCAGTAGTTCTCCACAACGTGTAAACTTCACTTTAAAATTGGTGGAGTGACCCTTTAATGAAGTGTCACAGATTTAATCTCAGTTTTAAGACTTTCCAGCAAATCTAACTCCAACTCTCTCATCTCTGTCTTCCAGGTTCAAGTCTGTGCACTGTCTCCTGTACCCAGACACCCCCTGGTGTCCCCCCCAGGTTGCCTTCTAGGGCGACCGCTCCTTTCTCATCCTCGTCCCCGTCCTGCCTCGGTATCTGAAAGGCTCGTGGGGACCAGTGTTTGGTATCAGACCGCGCCGCTGCTGTATTTGCAGTTGTTTGCGGTCTTTAATAGTTTTACTGGGCTGCTGTGCGGCCCGCCTCGGGACTATATTCCTTCCTGTCCTGGAGCCTGGACCTCGTCTCCAGCTCCCGGCAGGAAGTAGCTTTCAGCGTTAAGCTTTGCAGGCAATCAGTTGAGCTTTGTGATGTATATGTTGCTTGTAAATGTATCTGCAATTCTCATAGAATGTATTGTCATATATTCAAGCCTTTTTGCCAGCTTTACATTAACATTTATTTTGTTTTTTGCGCTTTTTAAAAGACGGTCTTCGTTTGTAGGCTTTTATCACATATAATTGGCGATTTTTGTTTCACTCCGATGACTCCGGACAAACGCTCTAATATGAAGATGTTGTTGTGCTTTTGAGTTAACAGTGTTATTTCTCCCACAAGCTGAGCTGGCAGTAGGCAGATCTCCAAATGCATCCTTAACTGAAGTATATCAGGACGAAGCACTTTTTGATATTTTTTAGCAAACTGACCTAATTTACGTCCTTTAATGACATGCTTCAGATTTGTGTCCAAACTAACGGAAAATTAATTAATAACCCCTCAAAATCTCAATATCTATTCAAGTTTTATGTATTTAATAAGACTCCTTGCATTTGTCACAATCAGGGAAGAATAATGAGTGGAAGAGATTTTGATTTCGGGGTTGCAATCAGCTTTGAAAAGTTTATTTTTGTTTGTTTTATAATTGCACAGCTGAGTTTCAAATGAGCTGGTATTTGCTCCTGGAAAGACGCTCACCTCACGAGGCTCGACAGTGGCGAATTAGTGACTTTCGTCTCGGATGTAAGCCAGTTGGCATCTAAATAATAACCACATGTGTAATCTGAGCCACAGTCTATAATAGTTTGCACAAAAGACTGATGTGCCTCCTGTTATTATAAAATTCATGTTCTTTATTTACACACAACACTGGCTGGTTACTGTCGAGGCCTGTGAGGTGAGAACTTAACAAGAGCAACATCAGTGTTTCCACATGGAGGTGTCTGTTCCCTCTGTGTCCTCTCTCACCCATATTGGGTTACGCTGTACATCTTGATGACAGTATTGTGTACTGTGTTTAAATTCGTAGTGATTGTATAATGTGTAGAATGTAATTCGTGGTTTACGTACGCTTTTAATGACCTGGACATGATTTTTTTTGTACTGCTTTGAACTGTGTTACATGACTGTGGTGTTTATTCTCCAGTATCTGGAGGGTCTGAGCAGTTCATTCCCAATACTGGCTTCTCAGGGATTATGAGCTGATCCTGGTATTAACTACCATGGGACCCACGGTGGGACCTAAAACTTTGAATAAAAGTGCATAACCACTGAGAAACATTACATATTTTGTCATGTTTTTATTTGCCTGTCTTCTACGCACCTTTCATATTCCACATAGTTACTTTTTTAACCTTATATTCAGTGTTAAGTGACACTGCACAACTAGTAGTTACTACTAGTTACCTTTTGTACAATAACCCAGCCAGATTTGCTAAATGTGAAGCTACAGCCAGCAGCCGGGGCGGCTAATTTAGCTTAGCATGAGGACTGTAAAGAGGGGGAAACAGCCAGCCTGGCTCTGTCCAAAGGTGACAAAATCTATAAACAAGCACCTCTAAAGTTCAGTAATTAATACATTATATGTAGTTTGTTAATATGTTATAAAACGGTAAAGTGTAAAATCGACTTGGTGTTATGTAGCCTAACTGACTGGCTAGGCTAACTTCCTGGAGTTACTAATTATTTACCTTCTTAAGATTTTATAAGCCGGGAGGTAGAGCAGGCGTCCCATGTACAGAGGCCCCGTCCTCGCTGCAGCGGCCCGGGGTTCGAGTTCAATCTGTGGCCCTGAGCAGATAAAATTAACTCCACAGCTGCCTGCTAACATTGAAAATGCTGTTCACATGAACACATCAGTCCAATTATATAATATATGTAATGTCACTCTGTCAGGAATCCTTGTAAACTTTTACTTGTGATGGATTATTTTTACAATGTGAGAAGAATGCAATACATTTCAAGACTATAAAAGCCTCTTGTAGGATTTTACACTCTTCTGTTCTGATGAAAAACACTGAATACTTGTAATTCTTCTAATTGTTATCCTAAATTCCATTAAAAAAAAAAAAAATGTTATTAGTCTGAAAGCATGCTGGATGAACTCTAGCAGACCCAGAGCTGAAGATCCATCACCAAAGCCTCGCATGGGAGACAAATTACTTGGAGCAAACATCCCCACCACAAACCATAATCACAGCTTTGCCTTCCAGAAATGTATAGTGGGAAAAACGGCAAGTCTTTTATGTGTCTAAACCTCATGTTCAAACAGACATCAGTCATCTGTGCGCCTCTTTCTTCTCCCAGATCACTCACAAAATGTTTCCAATTAATCTGTACAGTAGTTTCAAATCATACATGGTATGAAATAGCACAAGCGGAGCAGTTTGATTGGTAGCTTTAACCATTTCTTTAGCCTCAGCCAGACTGCTAACAAGAGGAAGAGACAGATCCCTCCTCTGGCACTGCACCCATGGGAAAAGAGGGCATGTGGCTTAAGCATAAAACTCTTGTATTATTAAATTGGCAAGCTGTGAAAGTGCAAACAGTAATCGGATCAGCAGCAGTTTGATCTTTTCCTACAACAGAGGAAGGTTTTTACACAAATAAATCATTAGTGTGTTGGTGTAATCTGCCTCTTTTAAAGCTTAAACTCTCAAAACCGTCTCTTGTATGTAACATTTTTAAAGTCATAACCAAAGAGACACTATCAAATCATTAAAAGGTAACGAAGCATTGCAATGAGAGGAAATAAAGGAGGCGTATGAGATTTAAATTCGCCTATAAGCATTTCCTCCAGCTTATTTATAATCCTCACGCATCAGTGATCCCTTAAACATACCAGTCTGTCACATCTGTGAGCAACTTTGAATGAATTGTAGTTTTTCCTCTGTTTATCTTTCCTTAATGTTTGCTGTTGCAATTATGTCTGTTCCCATACAGCAGCTGCAGAACAATAAATACAGTGAGACTGAGCTCTAAAGTGTACGCTATCAGAATTTCAATTTACACCCCGAGGCTGAGGCCAAGATTTTCAGGAGACAGTTTGGACAGAATACAGAGAGGAGGGACAACTTGAGACACTAAGAGGGAATTCAGATCTGGCACTAACGTCCCTCCTGAGTGATCCGATCACAAGTGGACGGACCATCACACGTCACATCGCTGGGACAAACAGACCTGATGTTTTTTAAGCAAAGAAAGAAATATCTGCATGCTTAGCATTTGCCGTATTAACAAGACAGCCAAAATAGTTATTTGTTTTTGTAAACAGCATTTAACAAAGTTTATAAAGTTCCTCCTGATGCAAGAACTCTCAAAATTGAGTGTTTTTTAAAGGGAGTCTGGAGACTTTCTCACCTGGAAGCAAAGAAGCTGCCTATATGGTTGATGTTTACTGTATTTGTGAAATCTGACATGTTTCCCGCCATTTTGTGTAAATGTTGGCAGGTAAAGACACACTTTAGACACAGAGGTGGACTGGCTGCTACAGTGATGTCACAACAAACTGAACATTTTTATAAGGAAAGAAACAACTTAATGTATTTCATTTAATGCCGAATTTACAGGAAGGTACAAATGATTTAGAATATTCTGTAGCTGTTTCACAAGGTTTGTTAAGTTCCTCCTCACGCAACAACTCTTAAAATCACAATATCTGTAAGGGAGTCTGGGGATGTTGCCGTTACTTGTTCAATGATTATATCAGTTTGAACAGTGTGTTCATAAAAACATCTGCTAAAATCTTTGGCAGGTCTTTAAATAGGAAGTCAGGAGGCCTATCGTGATTGACTCAGGTGTAACGTCTGTTGCTCAACTCTTACAGTGGAGTGATTTCAGTAACGCTGTTTTGCATATGTATGCTGTGGCAACAGGTGAGAGACTACAAGAACACAAACCTCCAACTGCAGACTTCCACCACGTGTCGACCGTCTAACTGTCAGTTGTGAACTATGGTGAAATATGACTGGAGGCTGTTTTGCTGATTATCTTCCAGTGATAGAAGATCCCATATCCAAAATGTCAATCATGTTCTGTTTACAAAACATAAACGACCTGCTTGATATTTGTGTCTGTCTCAGTTTGAGTCATACTGCCTACATATTTTCCCCCCAGGGAGAAACCAAATTAAAAACCACAGAGTGTCCTGTCTGCCATCCACGTACTGACCTGACAGCCTGAGCTGAAAGCCGTTTTATCATTGTTGTGACTACAGCTCATGCATTTCTGGATGGTAAAGAGGGCTGACCACCCCTGGTAGTTGTCTTATTTGAATCATGGAGGGGTTACTGAACAGACCTTTCATTTATAGACCCAGAGCCCCAGGAACAGAGCCGCTGTACGTGTCTGTTAACCTTTGCTGTTGGAAAGTGAATCAAACGACCACAAAGAGACGCAAAAGAGCTACAAACCGACTACAAAGGGACACAAAACGACTTCAGAAAGACACAAAATGACTACAAAGTGACACAAAATGAAAACAAAGAGACACGATACAACTGTAAAAAACAACAAAACGACTTCACAGAGACATAAAACGACAGCAAAAAGAGACACAAATCGATGAAATACAAAACAAGACACAAATTGACCAAAGAGAAACAAACCAACTGCCAACGGACACAAAGCAACTGCAAAAAGACGTAAAGAGACACAAATCGACTAAGGGATGCAGAATAAGACACAAAATGACGACAAGAAGACACAAAGTTTGATGAAAAATGACTAAATATTAATGAAAAGACTAACAAATGGTCGTTGAATTACTAAAAGAGACACAAAATGATCACAGAGGCACAAAGTGACGACAAGGAGATGCAAAATAAGATGCAATGACAACAAAGTGACACATAACAAATATGAAAAGACTACAAATAGACGCTCACAAAGAGACAAACGACAACAAAATGCAAAAATATACAATTGACTAGAGAGTGACACAAAACTACATCAAAAAGATACAAAATGACTTCAAAGAGACACAAAGTGACACACAACTTCAACAAAGTTACATAAAACGACAACAAACAGACGAAAAACACAGAGAGACACAAAACAAGTACAAGGAGATGCAAAATAAGTTGAAATACTCAAAAGAGATATCAAATTCCTATAATTTCTACGTAATAAAGTATAAGAACATGTTTAAACTCCGGATCTTTGAGGCCTCACAGGTCTGAACAGTGACATCATGTCAGCCCGTCTGAAGGTGACAGGAAACACCGCTGCTTGTAATAAGTCTGTTAACAGTTTGAACCCTGCTGATTGAAACACAAACACGTGGGTGTGCTTTCTTGCACCTCCCATCAGCGCTCTCAGTGGAATATGTGAAGTTTCACAGCTCTGTAAAGTCGCTCTCTTTGTGTTTGTCCGGCTCAGAAACAAAACAGTGGCTCTGACTGTCAGTAAAATGAAAACCTCCCTGAGTGGGAGGTGAGGAGCTGGAGTAATCTGGTGAAGTCTGGATGGCTGCCACAGAGGGACATTCCTGAGAGTGCAGAGGATTACAGAGACGCTGGCCACTCACACATTGTCTTCATGACTGGCCTTTGCTATATCAGTCAGTCTCCAATTAACAGCCTGCATTGTCTGCAGGATTAGGAGCGGCGGGACAAGTCCCACTGGCCCACAGAGAGATCTCACAGCAACTGGCACAGACATTAATCCTGCTCAACATGTGCTCTACAGGCAGACGAAGTGGCTGTTTACGATAATCCAGGTATCACATATCCCCGCCAGAGAAGGACTTGAACTTCAGAGTAAGGAGCACTTGAGTGGAGGACTTGAGGAATGTGGAGGAGGACCAGCCTGAGTGGCTGAAGCTGACCAGGAGCTTTTTTGTTTTGTTTTTTCTCAGTTGTTCTGCAGAAAATGATTTTCATATTAAAAGTCAGTTGATCCTGTAAGACTCGGCACAAAAATCTTTGAGTTTTTGGATTAATTTTAAAATTCAAGTGTTTAAATTTTTGGCAGAATGTCAAAATTGTAAATTTAGCTTCTTTAAATGTCTTTGTTTTAATCAGAATCATGAGATCAATCTCACATCTAACTCTCTTCTGTTGTATAATGACTAAACTAGATATCATCTGCTAACACTTCAGTGCCTCGTATTTATTATTTATAAACAGTACAGAAACAGAATGAACTGTCTTTTTGTGAAGATATTTCTGTTATATTGTCATTCATTTCCTGTTTTGCCTCACATGAGTAATGAAAGTTGTTGCTAACTACTTCCAGAAACACTTTAAAAGACCTTAACTCTGCTAACAACGACATCATAGTTCATTCTAAACCATTTGATTCAAGGCTAAGTTCACCCAAAAATGAAAATTCAGTCATTATCTCCTCACCTCCATGCTGATAGAAAGTCAGGTGACGTTTCTTAATCTACAAAACATTTCTGGAGCTTCACAACAAAAAAGCATTGCAGCGTCCTCCTAAACAGCTGAAAATAAACAAAAATGGCTCCATATATCTCGTCCGGCAGTTTAACCCAAGTCTTTGGAAGGCCTGAGATCCCAAATTGATTTGAAAAGACATTTTTAAAGCCGTAGCTGTAGCTTCACTGTAGCTGCTAAGCTAAAAGCATTAGCGTGTAAGTTTTATGGAGCCATTTTACGTTTTTTCGGCCCCATCTACTTCAGTTGTTTAGGAAAATGCTACAACGCTGCTTTGCTGTGAAGCTGTGTTTTGTGGACAATGACATTTTGGGTGAACTGATCCTTTAAACTTGGTGCTAACTACCTCCAAAAACACTTTAAAAGACCCTGTGCCTGCTAACGATGACATTATAGCACATTTTAAACCATTTATCAAACATTTATATGCTTCAAGTGACTAAAAAATAGGCTGTTTTTCACTTTTACAAACTTTTTTTGTCAGTAAAAGGTCAAAATGTTAAACTGACAGAGTTTTTTTAGTTTAAATGGCAACATAAAATGTATTAAATGAAGGTAATTTGCATCAAGGTGGGATAACTGAGTCATGACGCTTGACAGAAATGCAAATCAGGATGCAAATGATGCTGGAGAACCTCAGGCAGTCGTCACTCATCACTATCATTATACAAAGTAACATTATGGGACAAAAAAGGAAACACGGAGTGAAACAGTACAGTACAGACAGACTAAAGTTTTAATGCAGCCATTTAGATTTACTTTAAAAGAACAGGGAGGAAAGTTCTTGAAGCGTCGCGGTGAGCAGGAGCAGGACAGCTCCATAAATCCTTCACCGGGTCCTACGTGCTCCCTCTGACTAGTCCGGGTGATGAGCACAAAGGAGGAGGTGAGGTGTAAATAATGTGAGCGGTGACTCCCAGGACACAGCTGCCTCCCTGTGAGCCCCCGGCCACAAAGGAGACAAACCAGGCACCCTGTCTCCTCCACTCCCTCTCCCTCCTGAGCACGGCAGCACACAAAGCAGCAGCAGTTCCCTCCAGAAATGAGACACAAAGGTGCTCACGTCCTGTGTTTGCATTGAGGGTTCACCTGCCTCATCTGTCCTGTGATGACCACAGTCCTGCACCAAAAGCAAGATTCAGTGACATAATGACCCTTCTTCTTCTTAAGGTTCTTTGGACAGAACCAGGAGGGCCATGACATCATCCTTTCCCCCGATCAAGTGTTTTTTGTGCCTAAACCTGAGCAGACCATAAGCACCCAACCTAAATTCACATAAAGTTGCGACATAATGGAAACGCCGGGTTTCAACATATCCGTTGGCTTGACCGAAAGGTAAATTCCCAACATTTATTCCAGTGGTTGGGTTGTGACCATCCACTGTGAGTGTCTTTAGTTTGTTGGTCTCATGAAAGGAGTGGAAGCATGTAGTAGTCAGAAAGTTGGGAAGTACATCTAAATATTTATGGCACGCTGTTTAGGAAAATGCCAGTCAGTAAACTTACTGTAGACATGATTTATATCTGCTCAGTCTGACTCGTCGTTTGTTGTGGGTACGAAGACCAGAATTTCATCTGGACGAAGAGTCAGAACCCGCAAGGTCTCAATTAAAAAGGGCAGTGATGTTTCCGGCCTCATTAAACGGGTGCATTTTCTAATGGAAGTCTGGTGCAGCCCTAACTCTCTCGTGTGTCTCCTGGCCGTCGTGCAGCTGCCTGGCAGCGAGGAGAAGGAGAGCCGTGGTCTGACCACCTGGCAGAGAGCCTGGCCAGACTCAGGAAGTGTCTGTGTGTCTGTGTGTGTGTGTGTGTGTGTGTGTGTGTGTCCTCCCCCCGCCGCCTCCCCTCCCTCTCCATTCAGCTCCTCACCTCAAAGCATTAGTAATGCATTCCTCCAGAGCAGCAACAAGCAGGGTAATTCAATTTCCTCGACAGTGAGACCGTGTGAAATTTCATTTGCATCTCTGGGCCTGTGTGTAAGACGGGTTGTAAAAACCTCTCTGCCTCCATCGCGCTTTGTTTACTGCTTTGTTTAGCTCGGCCCACACAATAAACAGCAGGGAACCTCGCGGGATGCTGTAATCTCTGGATTCATCTTTTGAGACAGAAAATACCCTGAAAGATTAAAGAAAAATGTTGGATTTAGAGCCAAAAACATGGTGGATTTGGGATTTTTTAGTGTTCTGTTTGTAGGTTTTACCCAAAAGACTCAAGTTTAATGAAACATTTAAAGCCTGAACAATCAAAATAGATCAAAATGTTAAGAGTCAGGAGATAAAAACAGTATGATAAAGGAAGTCGACTCCATCTATCTTATATAATATAATCCATTTTATCCCCCAGACTTCCTCATGAGACATCAGTGTTTGGGGGCGACAGCAGCTGGCTGGTGGTATGACGGAAGTTGACAAAACCAGACTGGTGGCCCGGTGCTGACACTGACCTCTCGCCTGCTGTCGGCCCAGAGAGGTCACAAACACAAAACTGCCTTTCTGCTCCGCTCAAAGTCGTCTGCAGACAGGCCTGAGGTCCGTCTCTGCACTGCAAGACCAGCAAATACCAACATACACATCTCCAGGAGGAATAGCACCACTACCATCTCCAGGAATCCAACAGATTCTGCATGAAGCGTAGACAAAATCAATCTGAAACCTTTAGAAGTAGCATTTCTTCAGCTTCTAGTTATGTGATTATGCAGCTTATGTTCTCCTTGAATTAATAAAGGTTTGTTGGGCTGAAGCTGTGATTGTCGCAAAATTTCAAGTTTCACCTATTTTGCTGCCATTTTGGTCAGGTCTCTCTTGTAAAAGAGATAATCTCATCTCTAATGTATCACTGGTTAAATAACTAACAAAGTAAGCAGTAAAGGAAACATTCAAACTTCAATCTTAAACATTCAAATGTACTTTTCAGACTACAGTCGAGTGTTGGGTTGAAACCTTTATTGAACATATTAAGGAGAGCAGTGAACCTGGTAACTAACTGTATCAGACTCTCTTCTACTGTGTTGTTTGTTATTTTCTACTCTCTGGTCTTTGTCTTGGTCCTTCCATTATCTTACTTGGTTTGGGTCACATGGTCACATTTCTGGCTATCAATCCACTTGTGGATAATGTAGTCCTTGTGTGGCTTGACATGTACATGCACACCTTTTCTGTGATCCAGTATTCTGTTTTCTATACTGTTATTTCTTAAATATCCCTGTGTGTACTTGTGTGTTGTGAAACTCTTGATTTTAAGCATTTTATGTACACCACTTTTAACTTTATCTTTATGATTATTCATTGGATCCCATTTGTCATCTGTTATCCACTCTCTCTATTCTGTTTTCATTCTCATTTTAAAGGATACATTCACCCAAAAATGAAAATTCAGTCATTATCTAGTCACCCCCATGCTGATGCTGAATTCAGGTGAAGTTTTGTAGTCCACAAAACATTTCTGGAGCTTAACAGCAAAACAGCAATGCAGCATTCTTCTAAACAACTGAAGTAGATGGGGACTTGTTTTAAAACGTAAAAAACAGGGGAAAAAAGCTGCTACAGTGAAGATTTTGGCCTCAAAATGGTGTAAATAACATTTATTTTCAAATCAATTTGGTATCTCAAGGCTTCCAGAGACTTGGATTACACCGTATGAGCTGTTTGGAGCCATTAAATGTGTTTTTTTTTAGTTTTTTTTTAAATGTTTTAAAACAAGTTCCCATCCACTTTAGTTGTGTAGGAGAACGCTGCAACGCTGTCTTGCTGTGAAGCTCCAATACGTTTGGTGAACTTCAAAATTGCACCCGACTTTCCATCTACGCGGGGTTGAGTAGATAATGACTTAAATTTTTCATTTTTGGGTGAACTGTTCCTTTAACTACTATTATCAAGTCAGTTTTCTTCTCCGTCTTATTTCATATCTTCATTCATTCTGTCGTTTTTATGTGAAGCACTTGGATGCAATTTCATTGTTGCTGCATGTCTTGAGATTATTAATCATGTGTATTGGTTTTTATAATTTTATATTTTGTATTGTTCAACTTGTCAAGAGTTGTAATTTCTGTGTTGCACTTGTTGACACGATCATAAATAGTTTTAATAAAAAACAAAGATGACCAGTTCACCTCGGCATCAGAGAGATTCAGTGGAGTTGTGCTGCTCCCTGGTGTCTGTTCCAAGAAATCCACAGAGCAGCTGCTCTACAGTTAAGGATTGTTTAATTTTAAAACACAGCATTCAAGCTCAAGATAACCACAGGTTTAACATGTACACATTTTAGAGACTGCAAAAATGATGTAGAAAATAAAAAACAAAATACATCTACAGTGATTTTTTCCAGAAAAAACAAAAACAAAAAATCAATGAAAATTAAAATCTATTTACTGTATTCACATTAATGAAGCAACACATTGTGCTTGCTACAGATTCTAAAATGAAATAAAAAAAAAACAACAAAGAGCAAATCAAATAAAAAATCTTTTTTTTTATCTTAAAAAAAGCCTTTTGAGAAATTAAAAATGAAACGTCGATTTCAGCCACTTTTTTTCTTCTATTTTGTAAATGTTTATCATCTGTACAACGGCCTCGCGTTACAAACAACAAAGAGAATATGACTTCTACCCTAAAAACAGAAAGATTGCGTCGGTGTAATAATGTTTTACAGAGCGTAAATGATGTGAAAAAGTCAGGCTCGTTTTCTCGTTTGACTGTCGACTGTACAAACTGGCCTCAAGTAAAGACATTGAAAAAGATATTCAGATAGTAAAAGAGTTTGTGCTTCACTTGTTGGCACAAAAAGCACGGGGGCAAAAAGCACATCTAGGGGAAGAAGCGAGTACAAACATTTCACGCCACGTTTGAAGGATCGTCATGCTTCAACAGGAACGTCGGCAGAATTCCTCTTTATCACAGAGAGAGCGGAGTCATCGCAATCCCTTCACAGCATCCACTCACTCTTACCTACTGCTGTTTTAAATGCTAAAACACATTTGTGAGACACTGCATTGCCAATGCATCATGTTTTATATGCATATTTTCACATACACTTGCATTAAGATTCTTGTTGGAATAATCAGTGAGAGGAATTTCTGCTGCATTTGGTCGAGAAGATCAGAGTCAAGGGTGTGTGTGTGTGTGTGTGGACAATTCCCACTTCTGTTCAGGGAGATGAGGCTCTACATCTCAACGGGAACGTGGAGAGACTAACAAGCAGTCTGGTGAAGAGGCAAATTATCGTAAAAAGCACAAGTCTGTCCTCCTCTGCTTCAATATCGTCTTCAAAGAGCTGTAAAAAAACGTTTCTGCTCCAGTAGTATAAAATGTTCAAGCTCATGACGGTTTAATTCTTTTCATTTTCTCATCCCGCCGATCTTTGTCCTCGTCAAATCCTCTGAGAGCATGTGCCTGAATTATCTTCACAGCTTCGAAAGTGTGGAATAGTGGCTCGTCAATGTTAAAAAAAAAAGAAAAAAAAAAGAAACGCCACAGGAAGTAAAAGTGTCCCAGGAAGAAAAAAACCAAAAAACCAAAAATCAGTTTCAGACCTGTAAGATGTGCAACTGTGCAGGAAAACTGGTCCCAGACATTAGATTAAAAACAAAAAAACAACAACATCAACTGGAGAATAATGTAAATCTTAACTTGTTGCATTTCAAGTCCCACAGGCAGAAATAAAACCTGAAGAGTTGTTGCGCTGTGACATTAATCTATTCTACAGTTTGACCTACGCCGACTGTGAGAAATAACGCTTCTGAAAACAGCTGATTCCTCTCGAATTTGTATGTAAGGCATTTCTCTGAATCTCCCACAGCGATGAGATGAGAGACGCAGTACGGTACTTTACAAAATAGAACAACAACCAGTAGTTATCAGTGTTAGTCTGTGAGCACTGCCGGAGTCCTCAACACTGCAATGCCTTGTTAGGTGTACATGTCGTGGTGCGTTTGTGTGTACAGAAACTTTTTAAAAAATAACGTGTGGAGTGTAAAAGTCGGTCCAGGCTCGAGTTTCAGATGAATTCCCAGCACCTGTGATGAATCTTGCAGTCGAGGATTGTGGGTATTAAGAGAAAAAGCACGTCCCGATGTCCTAATGAGATGAGTTGATGATCTGCAGGAAGTTTTGCTTCAACCAGCCAGCGAAAGCACATTTGGTTTTTTTTCCATTTTAAGTCAAGTGACAAGTCGGAGGAGAGCAGAAGAAGGAGAAATAACGACTGACGGACTGGATGAGTGCTCGGTGAAGTCCAGTGTGGTCTACTGCGCAGGAGGGTTGTTGGGATCGGGTCGGCTGTTGGCCAGGTACTTGGCCCGCATGCTGGAGGTGTACTGTGGAGAGAAACGGACAATGACACACAGAAGAAAACATGAATCATGACTTCACTGTTCAAAGCAAAAACAGCTCAACTCAAAAAAGGTTAAAATCGCTCCCGTCTTTTACTTTATAACAAATTCCCTGTAGGATTCTCTCGGCCTGGAATAAATATAAATGTTGGCATATCAAACAGATTCAAAGGCTCGGTGCTTTGTTGAGTAAGATGAAAAAACTCCTTTTAACTAAAACATCAAAAGCAGCAGCGGATAAATTCAGTTCGTTTATCAGATCAGAGAAAATCCTACAGATTACCTTCCAAACTATTTGCTCCAGAGTGCTGGAAACTAAAGGGGTCGTAAATTATTCAAGTACAGAGAGAACATGACAGAAACAGCTACAGAAGACGAGGAAATCATAGAACAAGGAATTGTTTAAATATACACCAGCTTCAGAGGCACTTCTTTCACCATTTGCTGTTAAAGGAGAATTCTGTTTTTTTTTAACCTGGGCCCCTATATTTATATGTTTTGGTATGTAAATAATTTATTGTTTGGGATTTGGTGCATTAGATCACCTTAGCCAGCAGCTGTGAGCGGGCTGCAGTGGTTGCAACGTGATCCTTTAGGGCATCTCTGACCGTCAGTCACGTCCACTAACTTTATGTTTGACTTTTTGCCACCGATAGGCTGAATTTGTTAGGATATGTTTAGACTGCAAATCAGAGTGTCTGCACTGTTATTTGTAAGTGATTAGATCACTCTGAATGCAATCTGGATGTGCCAAAGATCAAATGTTGGCTGGCAGGCTGAACATAGCCTCAGTGTCTGACAACATTACAGGAACAACTCCTTCAGAGATGAACCTTGTTGTTAAAGAGTAAGATCTTTTTTTTTTTTTTTTTCATCCAGAGGATGTCTTGCCCTGAAATCTTGACCTGAGGTGAGTTGATGCAGAACGATGACAGTGGAAATGCAAGTCAGAGTTTGAGAGAGGAGTTTATGTCCAAAGTTGAGGCTGAATATTCAGTGAGTCTTTAGTGAGACAATCTAGATGAGACAACAGCTGGTTTGTTTCCGGTTGTTGCCTCATCTAGCTAAATATTCAGCCGTGACTTTGGACATAAAGTCTTGTTGGCGATTCCCCCGAGTAAACTCCAAACTCCTCTCTCCAACTCTGACTCATGTTTCCACTGTCGCCTTTCTGCAACAACTTACCCCTCACAAGATTTCAGAGTGAGACTTCTAGTTACATCATTTGACAAAAATCTCTCTCTCAGGAATTGTTTCCGCAACGAGCTGCCCCAGTAGATTATGTTGCAGTTGCGAGCTGAGGCGATCTACTGGGCCGATTCTGAAACTTTTGCTGATAATCATTTACACTCCTAAATATGTAAACATGGAACCCTGGTTTAAAAATAACAGATTTTCCCTTTCACCCTTGTTGCACATCGGCATATCCAATCATTCATAAACATTTAGGATGCACCCATGCATTTTGTAATACAGGCGATACAAACACAAAGAGGCTGCAATTCAAACTCAGACGCAAACGTTTAGTTGATCTGGTTGTTTTTCAGGCATATGGTATATTTTTTATATGTTGCGATCAACCTTCAGAGCCTCTCATATGGGCTCAATGAAACAACAGACTTACCTCGGATGTTAACTGTTTACGGACTCCAGATTTTGAGATAATAAAACAAATTGGGCTAATGTGTGTTGCTATCTTTGCAGATATATCACAAAATCCAGTGGCAGACACCTACTTGCGGCATTAAACTGACGACATGACAAATGGAAAAAAAAAAGGGACCTCCCTGTGCCACACACCAAATAACTGAATCCTAAACACCCCAAAATATTTGACTCTTAACCCCCCATGAGTTCAACCTCAAACCAAAGAATCAAGACAAGGCAGATCCACATCATCAGTGAAAAAGTGTAACAGCTTCTTAATCTGACTCGTAGATCCCAGTGAGCCCCGGGGTTCACATGTTCCTCCCAGTATATCTGTGGTGCAGAGGGGTCAGGGAACATGCAGCCCAGGGCCACAGGAAACAAACATCAGGTGAGACACCAGGTGGGACACTAGCAAGAGTCAGGACAGACGGGAGTGGTGGGGGGAGGAGGGGGTCCAGCAGCCCTGGTGGGACCTTAATAGAGGGTGAATAGAGCTGGGAGTTTGGGAGGTGGTACAGAGGAGGAACAGGCCAGCAGGTGGAGGAGGCGGGCATGTTTTGTACCTGTTAGGATAGCAGATGAGGTTACCAAAACGATCTTGAACTCGCCGAAGGCTTTAACTGCCAGCTCTGACCGCTGTTACTGTCGGCGGCAGTCAAATACAACTGTATGGATCCGCAGAAACAAAAAAACGACAAGAAGAGAGTATAGAGAAGATACACAAAGCAGCGTCTAGGTCCGGGCAGACACACAGACACCAGGGAGGGCAGGATCTCTGGTAGAGGTTCAGGCTAGGGGGGCAGGAGGGAATGAATGAGGCTCGTCCCAAATACATATGAAGTCTCTACCTCTGAAAACGTCATCGTCAACTGGTAACAGGTCGAAATTTCCAAAAAAGTTCTCGCCCACAGCAACAAGATCAAAAATCAAAAACAAAGAATCCCACACATCATCATTTGCGGCCCTTTAACTAATTATTTATAGGCTCTCACCAGGGAAAAAGCAGGCAGAGACCACCAGAAACACCCTCCAGTGAGCACACAGTATAAATATAGTTTTCAAATGTAAAAATGAAGGACACTGGGCTCTTTTTCCTGGGTGAGAGTATATTATTGCTGTCTGCCTGTAAGACCTTTTCTGGCAAAAACATCATCAATAAAATGAAAAAGTGATTGACGGTGTGCAGGATTATCTATTTTCTTTCCACCTTGACCACAAACTCTGCCATATAAAGATAAGTTTCATGTCAGGTGACCGTCTGACACTATTTGATGCATGTAGGGAAATCAATTTTTGTTTTGCATCCCTATCAATAACAAAGATCAAGAACAGTGCTGCCAAAGCTAGAAGAGAGTCAGCGTGTCAATGCGTTTAGCTCATGGAAACAAGAGCTCTATATGACGAATCCTAAGTACTAAGTCCTAAGGATAAGTTCACCCCAAGATGTAAATTCAATTACTATCTACTCGTCCCCATGCCAATTGAAAGTCTGGTGAAGTCCAGAAAGCATTTCTGGAGCTAAACAACTGAAGTAGATAAAGACATGTTTCAAAAATAAAGAAAAAAAAAACAACAGAAGAAAAACATAAAATGGCTCCATACAGTTCTGCTGGTGTAATCCAAGTCTCCAGAAGCCCTGAGATCCCAAAGGTGATTTTTAAAAGACAATATTTACTCCCATGTCGAGCTTGTGCACCCACTTCAGACAGAATGCGTTCTAACGCTTTTATCTTAGCGGCAACAGTGTTGTTTTTGACTTTAAAAAGGGTGTGAATAATTTATTTTCAAATCAAGTTGGGCTCTCAGGGCTTGGATTACACCAGATGAACAGTATGGAGCCATTTTATGTTTTTTATCAGTTGTGCCAATCTACTTCAGTTGTTTAGGAGAATGCTGCAACTCTGTTGGTTGTCAAGCTCCAGAAATGTTTTGAGGACTATGAAACTTTACCTGATTTCTTGATAATTCAGTCATTGTATACTTACAATTAGACAATGACTGAATTTTCATTTATGGAAGAACTTATCTTTAACATGTATGCTCTTCTTATGAAGTACAGTGATACACAGCAGAAAATGGGGCTCTGTGTTGTAAATAGGGCGTTTACAATGCAGCAACTTTCCCTGGAAACCAAGAACCTTTGAGGAACTAGAGGAACTAAACCCGTGTTTCAACCAGAAGACTAAATTTGGTTCCAGGTATAAAAAATAAAAAAAAGATTCTAGAGATATTGGAGCCGACTGTCACTGATTGGTCCTACATGTGTACCACCTCATTCTCAAAGCAAGGAAGTACTGGGTGTTATTAGTATCGACATTAGGATGAGGGGCAGACATCTATTCATGATCATTAACACTCAAAACAAAGTGAGGCTTTGAGAGACAGGAAGCTGCGGTGGAGTGAGCTGCAAACAAGGTGAGTGAAGGCGAGTCATAAACAATTTTCAGATAATTTCACGGTGGTTATTTTCTAAAACAGAAACAAATTACAGCCAAACACAGATCAGATGATTTGGACTTTCCAGCCTCCTTTTCCTCCTCTGCCTTTCTACTTTGGATTCATTCATCACATCAAACTCAAACATCAAAGTCACTCCACAGTTAACAGGATGACTGTGTGCCTGTGTTTCAAACACTGACGCCGTTCTTTAATTCGTTACGAGTCTAATTTGCCAAATCTTCACGGTTCTTCAGATGAGGTGGAAGCAGCAAAGTTTAGTTCCTGAGTTAAGTTCCTCTGGTTCCTGGAACGCTTTGGTCTCAAAGGGCTAACGGCCAGTCCCTCACAAAAAGCAAATGCCGAAGGAGCCAGAGGTGTTCCTATAGCTCTCGTGTTTTGTACAGGAAATGCAACACTTACCGAGGGGGGAGGAGACTCTCGTCCTATCAGAGGCGTGTTTTCACAGCGAGAGTTCTGAAAGTTGGCGTTCTGAGCCCTGGTGAGTTAAAGGCAAGGAAAGGCAAGTTTATTTATGTAACGCCATGCAGACACAATTCAAAGTGATTTACACAGCATAGAAATACATTCAAAATAAGACATTTAGAAAATTGTACAATAAAACGAGAGTAAGCGAATAAAAAAGAGAGAACAAGACAGATTTAAAAGAGATGAATGTAATTATTTAAAAGCCACAGTGAACAGTAAATGTTTTACACCCTGATTAAATGAGTTTTAGCAGACCTCAGGTATTCATGAAGCTTCTGAGTAAGTCAGTGAGTAACCCTGGATGCTTCGTAATGTACAAGTTTACCATGAGACCATTTAGTATTTAATTGACAAGTAATCATTTTTTATCATTTTAAAATCTATCCTTTGACCCACAGGAAGCCAGTGCAGTGATTTAAGCTCTGGTGTAATGTGCTCCATCTTCTTGGTGTTAAACAAGAGGGGAGATCAAATGAAACATTGAACTGTATACATGAAGCCAGTTTTCTGCATACCAAGGCTTTACGAAACATGGGGTCCCCCTCCCCCAGTTTCTCTAACACGGAGCTTCACTCATGAGGCAGAGAGCGTTGTGTTTCATCACAGCTGGAGAGCAACAGCTGCATTTTCTGGACACTGTATGACTTTCTATAGGAGGGCTTAGCTCCTCTCCGAGGACATAAAAACTGGCTCCCGAGTACATGAGGTATCTAATGTCAGCCGCACTGTGAACAACCCGGGCTGGGTTATGAGAATAAATCATCCAACACTTGTGCCTCTCACTTAGTACACATTTCAGAGGTGGGAAGTAACAAAGTACAGATACTTTGTTACTGTACTGAAATAGATTTTTCTGGTATCTGCACTTTACTTGAGTATTTATTTTTAACTTTGCACAGAAATGGCCGGTAGAAATGTCCTTTAGAGGAAAACTTTGTACTTTTGTACTTTAAGTACATTTCAGAGCTTGTACTTATTCACTTTTACTTGAGTAAAGACATTGAATCAGTTCTTCTTCTTTTACCAGTCTTTTTTTAGACATGTGTCTGTAGTATTGAAGTACTTACATGTACTCAGTGACAGGTGCATTGCTGACGGTGTGGGCTGCAGCAGGGATGGAGGTCTCGCTGCCGTAGCTGCTACCACAGCTGTACAGGCTGGGCATGTGGACCCGGTACAGGTTATCGTGGTTTTGCCTTCCCCCGTGGCTCAGAGACTCGTCCTCACTGTCATCATCCGTCCTGCAGACATCACATAACACTGTAACACCACCACCACCAGAGGGACCCCCTGTCCCATCTGACTGACAACAAAGCAGCAGAGAAGCTGCCATGTGGTCACATTTTGTTCACTGTTTGATTCACTTTCCTCACTGCCTGAGGGGGAAAAAGAAGATGAATTCTGTGCTGTGAGAAGAAAAGATGATGCAGTTTTTCATAAAGCTGTTAAAAATAGCCTCCTGCAATCAGTTCAGTGTCTGCAGGAGAATTAAAAGCCCTGTTTTTGCATTGGGACAATAAATACATTCATCCATGCTGTCAAATCAGTATCCTTTTTCTCTACACCAAGATGCAATTCCACTTGATTCTTTTCTAACAATGAAGCTCGAGAGTGTTAGTGAGATAACAATGTACTGAACATGGTGGGTCAAAACAGCAACAATGACATGACATCATGGAGCCTGTCTCCCTCTAGTGTTCATCTCACAAGCTGTTTCCTGCATATTCAATCAATGAGATCATTGAATTTCATTCAGAGCAACTTTCAACATGTATTTACCTCAGTATACATATCAGAGATAGGAGGTAATAATTCTTTAAACAATTAATGATAATACTCTAGAAATGTTAACCTTGAACTTAATCCTAAACCTTTTTATAATAGATCTGTATGCTTCTATCACCATAACAGTAAAAACAGAGCATCCCTGCATAGGGATCACTAGAACAGCAGCCTGGTAGCGTGTAAGCCTTTGCTTTACAACAGGAAGCGCCAGCTGAGATCAAACTGATAAACATGCCCCCCAATGGTTAGGAGGGATCAGTTAATTATGTGGTGCAGCTGAGCTGACGGCTGTGCCTGAGAAACCACTTTCCCCCGTTAGCCGTGCTGCAAACCTTATCTGCTGCCGATAGGACAAAGTAATCAGAGTAATTTCACCCCTCAGCTGCAGAAAAAGACACCAGCTCCGGCAGTGGTGGTGGTTATGATAGATTTAGGCCAACTCGGCACAATTAGGGGGGATAGCGGGAAGCAATCTATTTGAGGAAGCAGCTGGAGCCTTCTGGACAATTCCCAGTGGTAAACAGCCAGTCTTTGAACTCAAACACAAAAACAATCATGTTTCTGTATCTGTGTAGATTTATCTGAAATTACTTTATCTGCTTCACTCCCATGTCATGTGAAAACAAGTACTGTAGATGCTATAAAAGCATAATTAATTGATAGGCCTATCCTCGTGAATTATTTCTCACTGTATACACACAGTCCTGCATACAAACTTGGCTTAAAAGCTTTTGGTTGAGTTGATGGGTGTATATGCAGCCATTTACCTCTTGGCGTTCCACGTGTGAGGGACACTGCAGACGATTGAGCTGAACATGAGAGCAGTGACGAAGGAGAAGAACACGAGGTAGATGAGGCCTTCCAGTCCGTCATAACACAGTCCTGTCATGGCCTGGACGTAGTCCTGCACAAAGGGGAGCCACCATTTTATTTATAGCAGGTAGAATCAGATCAGAGTCTCAAACATCTAATGAAGAGGAAAGAGCAGAAATGTCTGAATGTGGATTTGAAGAGGGTCTTTAAAATGCATCCGCTGTGATTCTTCATTTAATCTAGGTCAAACCAATGAGCTCAGGGTTGGCAAACTAGAAGGAAGTCAGTGTATTTTTACCCCGGTTCGTTCCACAACATCATGATTGAAAATCTTCATTCTGTATGCTCTGCACAGCAGAAACACTGTTTGTATTCTGCTGAATTCTACTTTCATTTTCAGGAAATAATAAGCTTTGGCACAAGAGAGGCCAGAGCAGAAAGTGCTCCACTTGCACGTGTGCACTTAGAATTTGGAAGCCGCTGAGGAACAATCCTCCAAAGCGCTGCGATAGCCAAGTACTTGTCATTCAGGCAGCTTCATAAATGGAGGATAGCCAGCATCAATTGGACAAGAAGTCACATACAGGAAGACAAATGTTATTTATGGTGACAGGTGTAGTCAGCTGCACAAGCATAAAAGAGAGGTTTGCTTTATGCAACTAAGCTGCACTACAAAGATGTCACAATAAATCAGTCTCCATCAGACATGGAGCAACTCCACAGTCTTCTCCTCCCTGCTCACCATGTGCAGGCTGCGACAGTCCACAAGAGCGGTGAGCTGATGTAGACTGATCTCTGTGGTGTTCAGGATCCCCTGGATCTCTTCCAAACTTCCCTGGAAATGAAAGAGGAAAAAAATGTTGAAACAGGCTTAACTTGACATCCAACTTTGGCACCCACGACCAACCAAAACAAAGCCATTTGAAAACAAAATAAGTGACTATTATCGTCATTGTCTACAAATACAACTAAGTGTTAGTTTCCTACGGTTGAAGGTGTAATTAATAAAATATTTGCCAGAATTCAAGCTCCAATAATATAGGGGACAGCATATCACCAAAGTAACCCACAAGTTTACTAGCTATCCTTGGATATGGCTAGTGACCTCTAGCTAATTAACTCATGGCTCAGTTAGCTGTGGAGCCAGTCGTGCTTCAGTTTGCCTGGACAAATTATTTGCAGCTGCTCCGACCAGAACAATGACTTCTGGGACGACAAGACAGAAGACGTCTTTGACATAGCATCAACACTGATGTTTCTTCACACACAAACACATTTTAAAACATCTTTTCAACTAAAATTCTGGCAATATCTCACAAATTGCTCTTCAAACAGTGTGAATATTATTCAAAACATTTGCAAAAAGGAAGCAAACTGCAATTTTGTGATTAACTGATTAATTCACTGATTCTACATTCCATGCACGCTGGACAAGGATGTGTCTTTCATCAATATTCAACAGTACACAGCAGGTCCAGCTGAAAAAGCAGATTTTAATGTACGATACATTTTAATTTCCTGTTTCCCTTCTTCCTCCAGTTCTCATTACAGCTCAGACGGAAAATGCGTCTGATTGCCTGATAGAAGCGTTTCCACCACCTCAGCACATTTCTCTGTGTGGCTATGTGAAGTGAAATATGCCCCTCTCTATTCCCAATGTCAGCTCTCATTTGTGCCTCTGTCAACACAGTGTAAGGACCAGCGCCAGACAATACCACAGTGTTGTATTGACAAGGGCCAGTGAAAGCCTAATGCGGTAAAATGGACATAATGCAGGTCCCAGGTGGGCTGTCAGCAGATCTTTATGTGGACAGGTGCACTTCACTTCTCTGCAGGTCGGTCGTTTTGGTCCCTTTCACTGAGATATTCTGTCATCACAAATAATACAATAGTGCAGGACAGCTTGTGGCCTGGAGGTAGGGGGTGTTTATGGTAGCAGCTACCCTGTTATGTAATGTAATGTAATGTAAAGAGTGCGTTTGTGTTGACGGGGCTGGAAACATACCTTAGTTTGTTTATACTCTCCAGTGGCAGAGCGCAGCAGTTCAGACACGTCATCCTGCATCTCCACTAATGCTTTGTGGCTCCCGGAAAGCTTCTGAAATAAAGTAGGAATACCGTAGCAGCCCAGCACATCTCAAAAGCATTTCCATTTTTTGAATCATTACAGAGGGGCTTCAGTTGTCTCCCTTTGTATTCAGGTAGACATCTGGTGCTTGCAAGCTGACAGTTTATAGATGAGAGCTAAAAGGCTAACATACTTTATATAGCGTCCTTTTCTTTATAGTCGTACTAACAATAGATGCCTGGACTTCAGCAGCACTCAGAAGTTTTGATTTATTCATGTGGTTGGTGGGACAAAATGCAGGTAGTCCATTAAAGCAAACTATAGATTCACAATAAAAGTAGCATTCTGCTTCTCTAAGCTTCCAATGTGCGTGCCATCAAAGCAGACACACAGGAAAAGCTGCTCTGCATCAGTTTTCCTGCTGGCAGAAAAGGAAAGTATTGTACTAGTGCATGAAAAAAGTCCTTCCATGAGGCAATGGGAGTGACTCATTGTACCCACTTAAATTCCCACCAGTTATAATGTCATACATCACACAGACATCGAGCTCGTAAGCTACAAGTCGGACATCTTATTGGTATTCATCTTAAGGACAAACGGTTTGATTTAACATGTTACAAACTCAAACATGCAGAAACATATTTAGTTTAATATGCAACAAACCTGCTGGAAGGGGTTGGTTTGATCCAAACTGCAACTAAGGTAGTACTGCAGGATGTCTGTGAATAAAAGGACAGAATGTGTTAGCGGAGCCACATGAATTCACATGCAGGCCTGCAACTGGAGTAAAATACTGTATGTGGCTGACAAACACTTAAAAAAGAAAAGTAACAGGGGTAGGACGTTGACAACACATCCACCGATACCCATATTATCATCCAACTGATCAGGTTCAAGTCAATATTTGTCATTTTTGCTTGAGAGAAATGACAAAATCCATTACTCTATCAAATAAGTTGCTGATTTTTCTGTTGTGCAGCTGACTGAATAATTCACCAACTGTGTATTCAAATGAAAGACACCCACTCAAACAACAGCCAAGCTCACGAAACATGAAGTTTGTTTGACCTGTGAAATCTCAACTACATCATGATTTTGTTTGAGGCTGGGCTGGTTCTGTCTTTTCCGTTTCCCTGGCAAGAAATCCCAAATGCCATGACATCTATACACAGGATATGTAATTTCTATTGTGACAGGTCTCTTTATCAAAACAAAAGAGGTTTGCTGAGTGTTGTGTGTGTGTGTGTGTGTGTGGGGGGGGGGGGGGCACAGCCAGACCTTCTGGAGGAATAAACACCCAAACACAGTGGACTCTGTTCTGATCTGGAGAAGTTTATGACTGGAGGAGAGCTCAGAGATTCCTGTTTATCAGCCTGACTGCAGCAGGCAGCAGCATGTTCTGTTATGTTGACTGCTGAGGGGAAATGTACTCTACATCATGTTACAGAGAGGAGAGGGGAAAGAGAAGACAGTGAACCGGAGTGACTGGTGAGTGCTGAGTCCAGTGATTGACCTGAATTCAAACCCACAGATACACACAACCTCTGTGTGTCCTTGCTTGCTAGCTTACGGCTAATGTGTAGTAATCTGGCTGTTATGCGAGTAATGCGAATAAACACAAATGATCCCGTGGTCAAACTCAAACTTCTAAAGAACCACCACTGCTGATGAAAATCTATCTGACATGACTCGGGCATAGTTTGTCTCTTATTTCACATCGCATTGAGTGCTTTAGTCATCACTGTTTCGGTCTGGGAAAGAGCCCAATAAGGCAAGCAACAAACTGATGCAGAGATATTTTTAATTTTCTAGTTCTGGCTTGTCGTGTTCCCTGCTGCCCTGTTAAAGCTTGACTGCTTTTGTAACGGTGCACACGCTGAGCTAATCCTGAGCTCTGACGGCGAAATGTTCCCAAAGAATAAAGTTCACACGTGCTGTAACAGTCTAAATGAATGTGTTTTTCCTTTAACGCAGCAGCAAACGAGAGGCTTAGGTATAACCCTTCTTACTGCACAAAGACGGTTACATCATCTCCGGAGTTATTGTTAAATAACTACATGACCAAACTTGTCTTCTGTTCACAGTACACCACAAACCTAAGCAGATTGTAATTAAGATTTTGGACTTTGCTATCACAACCCACTCTCGCTACTTTTTCCCGACTCACAGCAGTGAGTAGGAGTCGATGAGAAATCCTGAGTGACTTAAAAGCTACTGCAACATCCACAAATACAAGCTGTGAGAACACCACCGCCAACCTAACACACAGTGTAGTTAACGTCCACACTCACTGCTGTGTCAGGAGTTTGTTTCCCACACAGTTGAACAAATTCATGGGAGGGGAGGAGGATTTCCGGGGCAGAGAAGCACATATCGAGCAAGCTTCTGTCACACATACGCCCACAGACATAACTATGAGGAGGAGCAGATTTCTTAGGAGTCTGACTAGTGGTAATGGAAATACTGATGCCTCATCATGGGGCTAGGTTCAGTTCTTGTGCCAAATACAGTTCAAAAACCCACTAATTTATTATGGATGCACCAATTGCGTGGATACTGATGTTTAAAGGGACAGTTCACCCCAAAATTCACCTGCAGTAGATGGCACTTGTCTTGTGGTGCTCAAAGTGCCAAAAAAGATATCATCACTATTTACCAATCTACACCCACCAACTGTATCACCACACAGAAGGAAACATGCATCTACTCATGGATATGAGGCTCGTGACAGCGCAGGTGGTAAAAAAATTATTGCCGTCCTCCTCGCCTGACCTATAACGTTAGCTAGACACTACTCCATGTGTGGATGGATGCTTCGTTCGGTGCGGGGGAAACAAAAAGAAAAGTTTCTACATGAAACTGCTCACGACAAGAGTCTGTGGATTATCTTGAGTAACCCGGTCATGGCATCTGTAAACAGACACTCCTGGCGAGTTTTAACATCACATCTAGTTGCATTAGATTCTAGAGAAGGCAGACATCTCTACGACCGATAGCTCAACTCAAACCTAATCTGTATGATTAAATAGCGCTACAGGTTACAGTCAAAATATGTATTTTTAATTTTCGGCATTAACTGTTCTTTTAAACACCTGTATCTGCCAAGAATTCCTAAATCTGTGGATCCCTACTAATTTGATAGGGTTTTTATGACCCAAAATGTACACCTGCAGCAAGATTTTAGTCTGTATGTCTGCACATTCGGCAATAACTGGACAACAACAGGGACTGAACCCAGCCCCATGAAGGATACATAACACTACAGGTAAGAGGAAGAGAAAATATGCATGTTTGATTTTGGGGTAAACTGTCCCTTTAAAATACCAATTTGGCTGATAGTCAGCGTTGCTACTGATGTCATCTTTATTGGTGTTGTTTATTTTGTTTTTCGTTGTTATCTATTCCATCTTTTGTGCCAGGGAAACAAAGAAATCTTAACTAAAATGAAACAACTCAACAGTTTTAAAGCACACTTGCAGACTGATGGCAGAGATGCCACGAGCCAGCAGCTCATGAATGTGCCAGCGCAAAATTGATGTGACACATCAGAAAAAACATTTCCCACAGCTATTGGTGAATGTCATCTTTTCAATAGCAGTCAACAAGGTGAATATCGTCCAATACATCGCTGCATCCCTCTAATTAATGGCTCATAATGATCAAACAAGTGTCAGGAAACAATTTATATACTGTCATGCATGGTTTCATGTAGCAGACAGTGAAGAATTTGTTTTGCCCACAACTCAGGTAAACCTCAGCGCAAAGCTTCAGTTACAATGACTTGGACGACACCAGAATATTGTTCTGTTTTACAATGAGATTGATTAACTGTGAGCTGTGGTCACAAGACTGCTTGTGTACTGGACAGAGATTTGGCAGCACATCAGCCTGCCAGGTGGAAAGTTTGGCAGGGTGAGGGAGGCACAACAAATCTGGTTCCAGTCCCCGGAGCTTCAGTGAAGTTACTCTCTGAGGATTTTGTTATCAAGCTGTGTGTTGTTTTCAAAGCATGAAAAACTGTGACGTCAACCAAAACAGGCTTAGAGGAAATAAATACTTGAATGTAGCTACCTTCAGTTTTGAAGTTTTACTTTTTTCTAAGATGCAGATCATCTTTGTCACTGCTGGTATCATTTAAGTATTTTCTTAAGAAAGCCACCGGAGTAACAGAGAAATACTGACTGCAACATGACAGATTTCAGACACTAACTCTCACTCTCTGTTTGGATTAACAGCATGTGTTTGACATAATTGTGCAACAAGGAGAAAGCGAGGGGAATGAAAAATAAGAAGGAGGGTTGTTGAAATGATGCATGTTGGAAAAAAATATAACAGCTATCCGGGGGAGGAAAGCAATAAATCCACTGTAGTAATAACACTCTTCATCCTATCTAGAGATTTGTCTGCTGCAATTTTCAGCAGAGAGCTGGAAGAGAAAATATACAAAAACTGAGTAAGATGCTCCCTTTCCAAGGCCTACATCTGGCATCTAGCATAAACTGAATTCAATTGTCAACATAAAATAAAGGCTTCTTTCATAGCTGAATAGTTAACATGTGTTAGAGGGAAAAAATAGAACAGAAAACCCCCATACTGCATGAATCAGCCTGGAGGCAGAATAGTGCTTCGGCTGCAGCATAATACAGTTTAGTGCATAGAGTTAGCTCAGATAAAATCCCAGCATTTACAGCTGATGCTCTGCCTTTAGTAACTAAAATCTTGAGCAATTCAGCAAGTATCATATTTTCTAGAAGACAGCAGAAAAGACAAACTGTGAAGCTGATGGTGGGGGGGAAAAAAAGCACATTTCTAAGCACCATCTTCTATTTTTTTTCCAAGGACTGAAGACAGATGCAGGAAATATATGGTGCCTCTGATCCTCTTCTCCACTGCTCTTATCTCCCTCATACACTCGACTTCACACACACACACACGCACACGAGGCACGATAGCTTCTTCCATTACACGCATCCCATCATGGGACAGATTGGACAATTACCAAAACGAGACATGTCAGAGAGGCGTCTGTCCTGCTTTAAAAGGCAACCAATTGTCCTCTTGACACTGCCACAGATGTGGCAGTAATTTTTAGAGGCTTTTTTTATGGTCCATGAACAAGACCAAGCCCCTCTCTCTTTAGAACAATGTCGTCTCACTGCTGCACAGTAATCAGCATTGAGGCCAGAAAGGGGGAGGAGAATCAACAATTCAGCCGTCCTCTACAATTTGAGATGACTGATATTCACCATTTTAAAGAGTCAACATGTTGAAACCTCAGTACCATATGAATTGTACTTTGTGAATGTGATTCATACCTTGATTGACGACGCCATACTGGTTTGCCACTTTGGTGACATACGTGTCAGGAGCAACGCAGAAGTCACTGGAAGTCTGGAAAAACAAGAGAAACAAAGCCTTTAAAATGAGTAAGAGACAGCTGAGTCTTTAAGGACACACCACTAGATGAGGGTTATTGATCGCAGCTTTACAATGTGGCAGGCTGACTCCATCTCAGCTGAAAGCTATAACACAACAACAACTAAATTAGGCATCAGTAAAATTGCCATTGTCCAAATAAGCCACGTTCCTCTGTGTTGTGTTCAATGCTTGTCATGTAAATAACAAACCCAAGCACTTAACAGGACATATAGCCCCAACACAGACAGTAGGTCCATCCCTTAATATCTCTTATTTTTACACTACGTTTTTACTAAAAGAACTCTGAAGCAGCATGTCAGTTCACACGACCAAACCCGGACACCATTTCCAATTTTTTGTCTAAACTAGGATTTGGGTCCGGTATCCAAGATTTAATCTGTAGGGGATCCTTCAGGTTGTATTTACAGCTTTGCATTACATCATTCCTATTTTTCTTGTCACTCGAGGCCACTTTACCAACATCTTGACTCCTCGTATCTAATGATTAAGAGAAACAAAATGGTTCTACAAAGGCCAAATCCTGCAGTCTTTGGCTGTGCACACAGAAATCGTGTTATCCAATAATACATAATTAACGGTGCAGTTCTACCTGGAAAACAGGATCATGCTCTGATGTAGACACTTACTGCTGAGACAGCCAACTCCAGCCCCAGGGAGACCCAGCTGATTACCAGAGCCACCACGCCAAACAAGCACACCCTGGGGAGAGCGAGAGGTGATGAGAAAGTCAAGTACTTTTAACCTGCAGTGTTAAAGCTATACTGTTCATATTTACAACAACAGTCCTGATAATGCGTAGAAGGGGAAATGTTTAAGCTGATTAAGTTGGTCCTTTAGTATGTGTCAAGCCTTCTCATGAATCATATTGGACCAGTTTTCTTTTCTAAGTGAAACACTGATCTGATTTCCAAACACTGTAATGACATTGCTTGTAGATAATCATTCTCTCCGTACAAGCTAAATTACACACAGTATTAACTTACTATGCTTAAATAAATTAAATTATGCTTTTATCTGCCACTAAAGGAAAAAACACTGGGTGGTCTAAATGAATGACTTTCTTTGGCAGACTTTATTGCATTTACTGGTATTATTTTTTCTGTCTATAACATGCAAACTGAGTTTTTATAGCCGTTCTATTATATAAACAGAAAGCAAAAGTATGTAATCAAATCAGTGTCATTAGGATAACAGTGTGTGATGCTTATCTAACTGAACGGTGGGCTGATATTTTACCAGACATCAATTCATCCCGACTAAACTGTAATGACAAGGTGGCCCTGATCAGTTGAAGGCTTCATGTGCAGTTAAAATAATTTCCCCCGAGCAGCAGACTAATTTCCCCTGAAGTGACCATGAACTCATGATGAGACTCACCCTACAAGTGTTCCCTTGGAGTTGCGAATGAGGCCGAACAGCACCAGAAGGCAGATGAGGACATCGAACAGTAGCAGGCCTATGTAGCCCAGCCACCTGTGAAGACAAATGTCATTAACGACAAATGGCCAAGAGCAGCACAGCATACCATCTCCCAATGCAAAAAAGAGCCTCTTCTTTAGAGCAAGCACTAAAATACAAACACTTAGCTCATAAAGCAAAGGTCTTATTCTATAAAACGATGCCAAAAACATAGGCATACAAGTGAGCAAACTCACTGCAGCCCAGGCGGATTTAACACGACTCTTCTATATTTTCTACCTAACAGGGAAACTCAATGCAGGTCTTAGATTCTGGGAGAGCCAGCTGCCTAATGATATGCTGAACGAGTACGACTCATTCCTTGTTGTCTGTGCTCCCATTCGCTTCCCGCTTCAGATTCACTCTGAGATTTTCGTTCAAAAACATTACAGCAGACAACGTCTAGGGAGTGACTTTCAGCTTTTTGACAACGTATAAACTCAGAGATGAGTGACAGCAAAGTCTTCACAAAGCACTGAATTCCTGAAGAGTGTGTGTCTCCAATGAAGTTTGTAGATGACTTAAAAGGACTCACTCTGCAGCATCAGACAATCTGTGATAATTTGCTAATACTTTTTGACATATACTCAATTTAAAACGGTGCAAAGACAATATATTTAATGTTTTACCTCATCAGCAATATGAGAACAATTAAAAGAAAGTGTCAAAGTGTTTTGGAAATGTATGCTTATTCTGAGTTTGATGCCAGCAACATGTTTCAAACAAGTCGGGGAACAAAAGGGGTTCACGACAATATTCTTCACAATAATAATTATTTTTGGGATCGGGGTTGTATTGTTTTGTCGGGCACTCTTTTTGTTTGAATGACTGCTTGATTACCGTCTTACCTGTACCAGTCATACAGCTCAATCGTGACGGCCAGTTCCTCCAAGGAGATGTTGGTGTTGTCCCAGAAGGGAATCTCCACCATCTGCCTGACCAGCTCATCCAGCTGGCCCTGCAGCTTTTGGACGATGGACAGGTAGTCCGCTTGCTGCGCGTACTGGCCCTCAAGCTGTTGCAGATTGTCTTCTACGGTCTGGTTCAATGAGGATGTACCGTCATATACCTAGACCGGGTGCAAACAAGGTCATGATGGAGTTGCGGGGAAGAAGAAGAAGGACTCACTTACAACACAGCTCTCATGTTAGGGGAAACCGGGAAAGCTCTTGGCAGAAGGGCGATGAATTATTAAACATGCTGGTACAGTTTGTGCTCTCAGTCTTACCAGCTTCTGCACCCCAGTGATTGTGCGGTTAGCATGGCGCAGGGAATACGTCAGCCGATTCACTCCATCACAAGTCTCGCCGTTCCCATAGAAACCGACAGCAATGCCAGCGCTGAGGGGAGACAAAAGGAAGGGAGGGGAGACAGGGTGGTGAGGAGGAGGGATTAGCTAAAAAAGACACAGAGAGGAGACAGAGAAGAGAGCGAGCGAGAGGGGATAGCGAGGCGTGTGAACTCTCCATTAACCCTGTCGGTTCAGACCCCAGTCAACAGGCTCCTTTCAGCTGCGGCAGAAAGACTCCATACAGAACCATGGAAACACAGAGGAATGGACCAGCTATGCCCCAAACCCCACACTATGGCTGACAAAGGCTGTACTGAGGCAGGAGATCAGCTCCCATTTGCTCAGACAGGCCTCAGGTTGCAGGAAAACTGTTCTGGCAACTGCATGGGAAACAGTTGCTATCGGTTCATTGACCCAATATTTATCAATTTATCAATCCTGTTTCTTTACAGATAGTGGAGAGTTAAAGCTACACACAGGGATATCACTTTGTATTTTCTCTATATTTTAGTGACATAAACAAACTCCCTTTCTGTTCTCTGAGAAGCAGTCTAAAGTAAGAACTGGTATCTCCTCCCGTCTTGCAGCTGTTGGTCTTTTTGCTGACCCTCATCTAGTGCCAGGGCAAATAGGATGACGATAAAGGGAATCACTCCAAGTCAAGTCAGACTAAGTCTAACAGCCTTTAGCCAGCAGCACTCAGTGTATCAATGGGTTTTCTCTCTTCCTGGAGGGCTGCTAATCTCTTCCTCTCACAGTCTGCAGTGTGAAAAAGGTGAACAGGGGCAGAGTCACAGCAAAAACAAAAATCAAACTCCCTGCTGAGATGTGAACCTGTGGAAACTCTCGACTGCTCTTTCAATATTGGAGGAAGCAACAAACCGCACAGAGACAAAAGACAACATAATCTCATTATCTTTAAAAGCGGTGCAGCGCAAAATAAAACAAAGCATAAATATGTATGATCTCTACAACTGGTTCTCCTGCTTTTACCACAACAAATTTGTGTGTAGATACGAGCACACACAGATACAATGATTGGGATTCAGTCCTTGTACTCATCAGGTCCCCGAGCTCTTTGTGCAACTCTGAATCAGCCGTGATGGCTCTCCAGTGGCCCATCACCGGGACGAGGAAAACAGGAAACAAATGCAGTGTTCAAGGATAGAAAGCATGTCCAGATGGTACAGTTCTCACACTGTCTACTTCAAAAATAACAAAACATAAATCTGAAGCCAGTGTATACAGCACCCCTGTAGTCTGTGCGCTTCCAAGTATACATTCCCTCACAGTCCCAGCAGGATTGTAGATTTTGGAGTGAGCAGAAGTTTTCTTTAAAAATTGCAAAAAAGCTGATATCTTACTTTTCATCTATGCAATTTTGCAGCAGTCAGTCTGGCTGTGCGTCTTGTCTTGGATACTCTGTTTGTTTATAAAAATTTGTTGGGTCACAGCTGAGAATCTGTTTTATTGTAATGTGATTACAGTGTGATTTGAGCTTAGATCATTTTGTGGGGTAAACTGTGGTCATTTGCCAAATATGTAATCATCTTTTTGTTGTCAATTTATATGAAATATTAACTGGATTGGACAAAATGTAAAAACTCTGCAAATGTGAAGATTTACTAAATTTAGCTTATTATTGAGATTAGAAAACTGCATGTTCCTGGAGTTATTGTAGGGTGGCATCTTAAAAAAGGGGTTTGAAAACAACAACAACCTCTGTACAGATGAGCACTTTAAAAACTCATACTAACACACCTGAAAATGCACATCACATGGTCATTCACCACAGCCATTTTGTCTCCTTTCCATCATCGTATTATCAATATCCGTTGGTGACTTTCTAAATAAAGACAATATAACACCCTTTCCATCAATGTAAAAACTCAAATACTCCATAATATCATACTAGCCTCCACAATCCAAGTTTACATTTATTAAATAATGCACAGATAAGACCCAGCTAATCTTGGTGTCTGCATCTTCGTTTCTAAAAAACATTTCTGTCCAGACATAAACACTGGACGAGTTTTCAATGACCTAAAACCACATTACGTCCATACAAAATGTCAAAACATAGAACAGCAGAACAAAACATAGCAAAACTTCATGTTAACAAATATCTGTGTGTATGTAGACAGGGCCTCAGACTAGTTCGTGCCCCTCTATAGATATGTAGCTTTTTTTTGTGTGCAGTGCTGACCGCATTATTTACATATTCATCCAAGATTTGTAAGCTGTTGACAATCTCTTCCTGCATGTTTATTTCTGGGCGAGTGAATGCAAAGCAGCTCACATCACCAATACGACTGGTGAGCGCCACTCTGATCCCGTGTTTACACTGACCTGCAGACGAGTGTTGCGATGATGACACACCAGGCTGTGCAGCAGCAGTCAGCGTTGGGCTGCTCCTCATTTTTGTTCCGCCGGCAGCACAGACAAATAGAATAAATGAACAGGAACAGCAGGTCGAGGGCCAGACAGGCGAGCGCCACACCTCCCAGTAACAGGATGGACTGGAGAACAGAGAGACGGGGTTATGGAAAATTCATCGCTGATACAACTTTCAAGTCGATAACAGTCGGTGTAATGGGCTCTCCAAATGTCCAACAGGGGACACCACACAGCACAGTGGAATCTTAATGCAGGATAAATGATAAATAAATGATTACTTAATTGATTTGTGTGCAGAGGCTTTAATAAATACTTGGGTGGATGTATTTGGCAGGTTTCCCTCAAGTAGAAGTTTTACATTTCTCAATAAAAAATATGCACTTTCACATCGTCTGGGATCATTATTGTTACCATATCTGTGTAGAAACATTTTAAAAAGCTAGAACAGTAAAAAATAAGACACAACATGCTCAACTCACATAATAACTTGAATGCAGGGTGCTAAATCCCTCTTGTAGTGAGGTAGGCAAAAAGACTAATCAAGGACAGCACCCACATGGACGTTTCGTGCAAGACACCCTTCTTCAGCGTGTGCTTGTCAAATTCACAATCAACCTACACAGGCGTGTTAATTATAGGTTACCACAATCTGCACAACAGGTACGTCCCAATATGGGGAGCTGCATCCTTTTCAACGAGAGCACATGACTAAAAAGACTGGAGCATATAATGAATAAACAAGACCAAAAAAGTCCACTGGGACCAACAACAACCGTTAGATCAGGGGAAAGCCATTTAGTTAGTTTTGATGCTGCATCCAAGCCTAATATTTTTTTTAGTTTTTGCTTTATACTCTTTGCAACACAGGAGCTTACGACTGACTTCATTTTTGTCCTAAGTGAAAATGAAGGCTAATTTTGTGCACAGGAGAGTGGACGATGCTTTATAATCAGGAGAAAACATCTCTAAAGTAAGACGTCTCAGCTTTCTCTGTGAGTTGAAAAGAAAAAGCTCTATGATTTTAATGAAGTGCCGAACAGGCAGTTAATTTAAGCACAATAAATACGGCACTAAATGTTGACTTGATCTCTTTGAGACAAATGAAAAACAACAGCAATAGTTTAAAGCCCTACTTTAAGCAAATTAAGTACTGCAATTTAAAAGTAAAAGAAGATAGCTGGATAAATACTCCCTGAAAAACTCAACAAAACTGGTTATAGCCGCTACATATTACAACTACCAACATTACACACTGGCAGCATTTCAAAGCTAGCAGTAGAGGAATATACCACCACAGTCGAACCTCTCAGCCAACAGCAGCACTTCCTATGTAGGTCAGACAGACGGCCTCTGTGTTCACTGTATACTCCTGAGGATTCGCGGCTGGGGCAGATTTCTATCCTGCCACTTTTGTTTAGGAAGAACACGAGGTCGTTCTATTCGTTCAGTCTCCTCAATGATGCATCACAGTGACTGACACGCCCCGATGTAGTGGTTGTCTGTTCATGGCAGCGAGTGAACTCACTTATAGAACAATTGCAGGCTCAAAGCACCAGACTTCTCGACAACATAATATTTGGTTAAACGCCATTTAGTGACTGACGCTAGGAGTAAAAAACTGCATATCGACTGCGCAAGAGGAAAGAGTGACAAATGAAAAGGCCCACAAGGCTGCATCATCCTGACGTAGACCTATAGTGAGCACCGCTGACAGCTCAGCCATCTGGACATGTCTTCTCCTAAAGCCTGAGTGAGAGCGTTTCATTGACAATAATTACCAGCCTGTCATCACAGTGGGTTAATAATTATGGTTTAGTGAGTCGGCCTAATGATTACCTCTCTTGCTGTGACATGCGTGTAAAGGGAGCGATATCATGTGCTCCAGCAGTGGTATGCATTTTAATAAAATGTCCATTATTCTATATATTCTGTTTCCAGTGAGTATCCTTTTAAGAATGATGCCGTTTGCATTGGATTTCTAGCTGTACACACTTGGCCCAAACACATCCAGCTGCAACCATTATCCAGCCAATGAACCCTTCCTGTATCCTCCCAGGAAACGGCCCAATAATACGTCAGAGAGCTGGACAATAACAACTGTGTGTGTGGTACACTGATGATGCTTTTTAGCTAATGGACTCTTGTGAAACCTCAGGTAAACAATATATTCCTTAAAGTCCTCTTTTTCTTTTTAACTAGAGCTCATCCTTTCTACTAATTCATGGATGAACTAAAGGAACCTAAAAAGGAAACATCTGACAACATTTGACCTGTTAGACTAGGTTTATTTTCAACAGGCTGATGCATGTCTGGAACACATCTTCCCGTTCCTCAGGAATCAAGATTCACTTCTTGATTTTCTGAATCATACTTCCACAGAAAAAGAGAAGCGCTGTTACCTCATGACTCCCACCCATGTCTGCCACTGCCAATTTTTACTTTTGTTAAAATTAGCCCAGTCTCTGCGAACCTTTAAAGAAACCACAGCACCATAAAAGATTTGGTGGTGACGCATTTTTTAAATAAAAAGACTTTAAAGATAATTGTTTTGTTTTTTTTAGGGTGAAATGCCTTCAGGACATTTGACTCTTCACGCCCATGACATCATAAAAAAAAAAAAAAAAACATCCCAATGCACAAGACAACAGGTCAACCTCCCTGAACTTTAGACAGCATGACATTCACAGATGTTAGAATATCTTTGTCGAACGTAAAACCAAAAAGTCGATCACATTTTTCTCTTTTTCAAAAAAAGAAAAAGAGGCAAAACTTTGGCCGACTGAAGGGGGATAACAGAAACCAATAGCATCAGGATAAATGAGAGCGTAGCGAGGAAAGCTAAGAAAACCAAGTATCACTTAACCTAAATTTAGAGATTCTCTTTAATGCCGCTCGTGTGTCAAATCCACCGAGGTCAACATAGGTGGCTTGGATCACACTACACAATGCCAGCTGGTTGCAGTCTGACAGAGTTCAAGCCCTGGATGTAACAGCTAGACACAGATGGTGACATGGATCCTGAGGTGAAGAGACAGAACATGTGCAAACAGGTCATCTGTCATTGAGAAAACTCTTAATCTGTCCCTTAAATGTAAGGCTGCAGACTTTGAGAAGCACCGAAAACAAATCACATTTCCCTTATTATTCTGCTCCTGAATCAAACATTAGCTGTAAACACGTCTTTTTGATGCCTGGGAATCACAACTTCTTTGGTAATCTGACACAATGCAAAGTAGGTCAGTGGGGTATTGTTACCTGTTGATATGTCCAGTCCTCTGGTTGGAAATCACTGCTCGTTTGCTCGAACTTAAGGTTGAAATGGGGAAGTCTGTGCAGGAGGTTCACCCACCATGGTGGAGAGTAGCTAACCACAGCTGCCATGGCGAGTAAATGTCAACGAGATGCACTCAGCGAGCAGGCGAGCAAGCGAGGATGCTCGAAAACTGTAAACACAGAAGGGAGCCCACTTCAGAAAGTCTCACCGTGTCCGGGATGAAACACAAAAACAGACGCTCATCTAGCAGGAGAGGAAGTTAGCGAGCTAGCTAGACATACTAGTAAAGCTGACTTATTATTATGATAAAGCCAATTAAAATGATTACATTCCACTTAAAGGCGATCAATCAATAATTTAAAGGCGTTGGGTACTCTTATCTTATCGCTTAAGTGCGACCACGACGACAGCTCGCTAACCTGACACACACTGAATTAGCTAGTAGCTTGCTAACATTAACTAGTAGCTGTAACCTCTGCGACCTGAAAGCTTAGTTAGCTTGTTAGCTTGTTAACCTCTCAACTTAAGTCAATGTTGCGTTATCTAGCCGGGATCCTCCTATTCTGTCACCGTGGTCCATTTACATTTTTGTCAAAAATAAACAGTGAGTTTTTAAAAGCTGGTTATACCCGTGAAGTAGCTAGCGTTAACTCAGCTAGCGTTAGCCGGGTTAGCTGCTGGTTAGTTCAGTCCGCCGAGACTCTGGCACGGAGGCGAATAACAAGAAGAAGTCTCTTTTGTTCCACTTGACATTCTGGTCTGCGGTTAGTTACATCCTGTTTTGCTCGGCTGGTGCTTCCTCACTTCATCTCCCGCAGTCTTCTGCCACCGCATCGGCTCAAACAAGCTCCTCACGAGTGGAAAAAAAAACCCCCATCCAGTTATCAGCGGAGTGTCGGGAGACTGGAGCCAACTAGGCGGCCGTCCACGACATCCACTCAGCTGGCAGTTTACCCGGCCCCGGCCCCGGCCCGCACACAGCCCACCTCGCCTCACCGGCGGAAAGATGGCCCCGCAGCGCCATCCAGAGGCGCCATGTTGCGGGGCTGGTGGGAGGTTCAGGGAGTGTCGGAAATATCAAAATTAGATAGATAGATAGATAGATAGATAGATAGATAGATATATATATATAGAGAGAGATACTTTATTAATATACTACACATACAGAACACAAATGAAGGAGTATAAAAAACAAAATGGGAACAAGAATTTAAGAGTAGGAACACAATATAAGGATAAAACACACACGCAGCAATGCAGTGAAAGTTTAGCCACCACAACTATTAAGTGTCATGCTACAGTATGTGTAAACTGAACAATAAGTATTAACAGGAATATAATAAAAATGATCAAACTAAGGATAAATAAAAGTATTTGTCGAGTAAAAATTGCTTTTGATCGTATTTTTTCCACATATTGTAGCTTTATTTCTAATCTGCATACTCTTATTGTGGAATGTAATGTATTTAAGACTTTGGAAACACAGAAGTTGAAATTTACGGGGGGTCCCTGAAGGCAGCGTTTCCTTGGTTAAGAAGAATGAGGAACAAAATCAAGTGAAGTTAACTCACACAAGTGAAACAAGGAAACAAACAGGTATAAAAATAAAAACATGTCTCTTGAGTATTCTGTGAAACCCACACCTCATGATCAGAGCTGCCGATTCAGAAGAAACTCCAGCGCTTCTTGCTTGTCGTCACCTTTAAAGATTTAAAAGTTAATTTACTTCAGGTATTGGCAGACAGTCATTTGCTCCCAGTGCGTCTGAGGTGTCAGGTTTTTTTTTTTATTGCCCTCCTCCTCCTCCTGACTTGGACTTTACCCAGCAGCTCGCTACAACTTTAAGAAATAAATTACTTGTTTTTTCTTTTCTGCAGGAAATCACATGGAGGTGCTCTTGTGCTCACATGACAGTCTGAACCATGGCTGGAGAGATCAATGAAGGTACAGTACGAACAAACTTCTCCTTCTCCTCTGGACACAACGCTGTGTTATCGTTTCATTATTGCTTTTGCTTTTTCTTGTTTGGCGTCGCGTTGTCAAACCCGGTGAAAACTACAGCAGCAGACGTGTTTTTTTTTTTAAAAACGTGGACGTGTTTGCGTGGTGAAGTCCCGATGGGAGCTGACCACTGAGAACTTTTGGGTACATGAAGATCTCATGAAGCTGCTCCATCTAAAAACCCTTCACGAGTGATTTATCTTCATTTAATCTCCTGTTTATGCCTCCTTGTGCTTCAGTAATAGTGAATGTTATTGTTAGAGATGATGCAAACGGGTTATTAAAGTTGTTTTTTTTCACCTGCCACGTGATAAACTGTCACTTGTGCATCGCAGTGTTTTTTTTTAAGCAATCTATCCTGGATTAATGACTTAATCTGATCTACTCCTCACTGCTGTAAATCTCTGATAAGGTTACTGAATCTTTAGTGTTGTCTTGAAAAGTCTAACATGTTTTTTTATACCTTTTTTTAAAAAAATGATCTGATGTGTGAGGGATGATTTGAAGTCATGTGATTGGAATTAAATGAGTAACTAAGTCCCATAAAAGGTGATAAGATCATCTAACTCAGCTGTTAGTCCTGCTGACTGACCTGCTCTTTTATTAAACGTGATGTGTGATGAGGGGGGATGCTGCTCTTGTAAGCCTTCTTGTGGGGTTGTGATGCCATGAAGGTGTTGTTCCTCTTTTAGGCTCAGTTCCTGCCTATTACAGGGAAGTGTATGAGGCCATCCGCTGTAGGACAGATGAGAGAGTGCAGGTTGAAGTTTTTCTGCGGTTGCTCCAAAGGACCGATCTCTCCAAGGCGGTGTTAGGCCAGGTGAGGGGCTCATACTTTACTTGTGCTGTGGGAGCAGGGGGGGCAGTTTGATTCAGAGGCACCATTAAAAACAACATTAAATCACATTTTCAGTTTCAAATTAAGGCTAACTAAGGCTGAGACTTGTGTTTTTCTAATCATGAGGGATCCATTCATAAGTTAAACACTTGACTATGGGATATCTTTGTGCAAATATGTGTTTAATTCTGATAAGACAGTGTGTGTTGTGACTTAATATCAGGGGACTACAGATAACGTGGGCCATGATATAGTTGTGATATCGACAGGATGTTGGAAAAGCTTTGTGGGGGTTAGCAGGTTGTTAAAGGGGCTCTGTGGACCGGGAACTTTTCATTTGATTATGTTAATGGACTCCATTTCTATTGTTGATATCTGAGAAGCACCGAGACGAGACACTCGTGCTTAAAGTCACATCCGTTGGATTGTCACGGAAAATCCGACCCGAGTCCTTCTCAAAGAAATCCACAGTCCAGCAGCGTTAAGCCGCTCAACAAACCATCCACAGGCTCGTACAGGCAACCTATAAGGACTCATTTCTCATGTCATTTACAATCCACTCACATATCGACAATAAAAAAGTGAATAATAAATGAAAATTGTTACATAGAGCCCCTTTAAAGACAAAATTCAGTCAGTATCTCCTCACCCTCCTAAACAGCTGAAGGAGATGGAGACTTGTTTTAAAATGTAAAGAAACAAAAATGAAACAAAATGGCTCCATGCAGCTCCGCCGGCTTAATCCAAGTGTCCAGAGGCCCCGAGGTCCCAGATTGATTTCAAAAAGACAATATTTATGCACGTACAACCACTTCAGTTGGTGTGTGCGCTAATGCTTTTAGCTTAGCAGCTACCATGAAGATTTCAGATCTAAAAGGGTTGTTAATGACGTCTTTTCAATCAATATGGGATCTCGGGGCTCCAAAGACTTTCACATCTTGAAACAAGTCCCCATCTCCTTCAGTTGTTACAAGAATTACAAGAATAACAAGAATTACAAGAATGTTGTGACACTGTTTTGCTTTGAAGGTCCATAAATCTTTTGTGGACTATGAAACTTCACCAGACTTTCTATTGGCACGAGGGTGAAGAAGATAATGACTGAATTTTCATTTTTGGGTGAACTTATCCTTTAAATAATTGGCATCTATCAGATTTGCTCCCTGTAATACTGAGGTATCGTCATATGTTACAACACATGTCTTTGGAGTATTTGAGAACCAGCTCATAGTTCAGCAGAATTTCCCGTTTCCTGACTCTTCAGCGTATCATCGCCTTTGTGTCTAGTGAGCACTTTTTGCATGAAGGAATGCAAACCACAGTTGAATTTAGATGCCGGACTGAAAAACGGTGACCTTTTGACGTCATGTTGTCTCTGTCCCTCTCAGATTGCTGAGCATGTTGACTCCACAGATGGATTCCTGAGCAAGTTGTCCCTCTATAAAGCGCTCGCTTTGATCGCTCTTGCTCAGCAAGGGAAGCAACCCAGCCCCAAACTCTTGGAGAACTGCATACAGGGTAGGTGACAGCAGAGCAGTAAAGCTTTTTGCTTAATGAGTAGCTTGATCATAACCTCCAAACCCCAGTCATCCCTCTGCTGCCATGATATGTCATCTGTACAGGGCAAATGTCACTCTTTTATTGGCTCATGTATACAAGGTTTCATTTCTTATAGAGTTTCTCTATGACAGGTTACCGTAAGGACACACCCACCTAGTGTTATAAAGTGACAGGAGGACTTTTGGGAGTATTTATATAAAAAGAATTGGTACAAAATATACATTTTCTCCCACACTTTTTGTTTCTTTTACAACAGAATAAAAGCTAGAATTTGTTATGATCAAGCTTCATTTGTTTTATTTTATTTTGGTAGAGAAGTGCGCTATGTTTAAGTGTTGCATTCTTTCACTAGTCTGACAGTGGGAAGATGATAGAGGGGAATTTTATGGTTTTCATAGAGGTAGCCATTATGCTGGCTTGACTTAGATCCATTCCCAACCTTCTGTGATTATTTAAGGCTCTCTCTGTTATTTCAGGTGTGGCCAGTATGGCAGCTTGCTGCATGCCACTTCCTCATCTGTGCAAGAACAAGTTTTCTGCGTTTGTCGCAGTGCATTACATTCAGATTCATGACCTTCTTGGAATGAATAACATGGCACAGGAACACCAGGCACAATACTGAGCCAACTAGAGACAAATAGAGCAAGACACGTAGTAATCTGTGGTTTTAACAGCAGCATTCCTCACTGTGAGGAAATTCATTTCATTCTAGATTTATCATTAACAAAACAAATATTAGAAGATATTCAGTGCTGGTTTTGTGCTCGACAGAGTTTCCAAAACCTCAGCTCGGGGAGCCGAGGGACTTGAGTGCGCTGAGGATGCAGCCGGCTCAGGAGGACGTACTGACGGTGTCCCAGACGCTGGACAAACTGCTGGTCCAAGACACAGTCCAGGTGGAGCTCATACCTGAGAAGAAGGGCCTGTTCCTCAAACATGTGGAGTACCAGGTCACCAGCCAGGCAAGAGACCCCATACATCATACTGCATTCAAATTGTTGTGTTAGAATAAATGTGTTGCAGTATTCTTGTTTTACCCTTAATCTTGCATGCACTAGCCCATTTTCTGATCATTTTCTTCCTTTGCTTCATGTTTTCTAGCGGTATAAAATATCAGTTTACCGACGCTACAGCGATTTTGACGTCTTCCACGAGGTTTTGCTCCAGAGATTTGCCTACAGAATGGTGCCGGCACTGCCACCTAAAAGGATGTTGAAGGGAGGTGAGTTTACTCTGAACTCTGACATCCACACAGTTACGACTGTATTTCTTTGTTTTTTGCATTTCCTCCATCTTAGATTCACTACTCCGAGCCCATTATTTGAGATTATATACTTAACTGGAAGGTCGGCTGTAAATATCCAGGGGGTTCTGGTAGCTCGGTAGTTTTATGGCTGATAAATAATAAATGTTCAATTTTAATAGAAACTGGTATTCCTGCAGGTTCTTTTGTTTCAAACACAGTCGTCCCCATTCATCAAAGTTATTGCCTGAAAGAAACAGGGAAACTAGTGGTGTGTAAAATGAGGCTGTTTCAGTTCACAAGGACTTATTGTTGCTTTGGAATGATAATTAAGTCAACACACACACACGTACACACACACACACACACACACACACACACACACACAGTGAGGGATCCATGCAAAACACTTGATTAGACAGATCTTCATCAAGTACAGAATATATCGAAAAAGATACCAAACATATAAATCCAACATCCTGCCTACTGTGCTCTTTTCCTCTGATATGTGTAGCACAAGATCTACTTCAATATGTGCATATATAAGATTATTTTTTGGTTCACTAATTGGCACACAGTGAGAACATGCTGTTCTTTGAAAGACTACTCGACCAGTTTTAGTATCGTGCTTCCACAACATTGTTGGAATCACAAGTTTTTGGAAAAAGTATGAAAATAGATGCAGCAGAAATAAACTTTGACAAAATAACAAATTAACATTCCCATGCATTGTTTTTCCTTGTCAAAACCTGGTGCCTACATTACCCACGATGCAACTTGAGCACCGGCGGTTCGGGTGTAAACTTGACGCTGACTCAAGTGACATCACCGGAGGCAGTTTATCTGATTTCACAGTACAATTAGTGGACGGAGCTTCCGTGTCCATGCAGAAGTGCCTTGAACCTGCATACTTTCTGCTGACCACCTCCACTGGTTGCAAAAAGAGGACCAATTGTATATAAGCTTATTAGAAAATGACCCTACTTCTCACTTCACCTGTCACCTTAATAAACAGTTTCCTAATAAGTTTACGGACTCAATCCATAGTTTAAAGTCGTCTTCATTACAGGACGATGTTCATTTTGTAAATTCTGGTCCCATTTAGTGTAAAATATAGGATCAAGCAGGGTATGCTTTAGGGGGAATGCTTGAACAGGATGCTACCATAGTTCTTTTAGGCAAGTCTTGCCACTTGGCAACCATCTTGAAAATGCGCAAATCTAATTAAAAAACGCTTAAAAAGTTCAGTGCCTTCGCCCCAAAATAAGGTTTGAAATGCTCAGTGCAACAATACAATTTGCTGACATGTTTCCCAGTTCAGCAGACAATTGGCTTTTGGGGGGGAAGGGGCAGGATATGTGTCATACAACCGCCAACTCTGGCATTGCAGAGTTTTCTATTCATGAAGCTTTAAGTGGTTTGTCTCCCCTCTTATAACGTCTTTGATGCTACATTATATAAATTGACCTTAAACAATGATTTCAGTTTATTATTTATCAGATTGCTTAATGTGTCCTCACGGTCCACTTATTTCCCACTAAAATGTATCCAATGGTTTTTGTTTCTCTGGTGTCCGTCCACAGTCCTGACCAACGTCTCTGAGCGCGAGTTCATTGAGGGCAGGAGACGCGCTCTCGGCAGATTCATCAACCTGGTGGCGCGGCATCCCTTCTTCTCAGAGGACGAGCTGGTCAAGACCTTCCTCACCTTCAGTGGCTCCGTATGTGGTACTTTTATAATTCACTGCTGCCTTGCTCTGTGGCTGTTGCACAATAAGCATTATCGTCATGATGACTGACAGTGAAATGCTTCCTGTTCCAGCTACTCAGTGTCTTTTTCCACTCACACCTCTTCCCAAACAGGATGTTCAGACTAAGCTGCGTGACACTTACAAGAAAACCGGTGATGAGTTCATGACCAACAGAATCGCAACCCTGGCAAAGGTTTGTCACGTGAACAATGGGAAGAAAAACCCCAAACTGTTACCACTTAACCAGGTGTTTTTAAGAGCTGTGCTGCATCTGTTGTGTAGGAATATCTCCCCGCTGACATCCAGGCTCAGTTCTCAACAAGCAGAGAGCTGATTAGAAATATTCACAACAGCTTCCATAAGCTGCGGGACAGAGCTGAGAAAATGGCGGAGCGCTCGAAGGAGAATGCAACTGATCTCCTCATGTTTGGCAAAGAGCTCAGGTATTTCATTATTATGGATATAACGTTGAAGTCTGTCTCTAGTTTCCAGAGCTTTTGGACTCTGAAAACAAATGTTAATAAGACTCCAAATCCTTTGTGTTGTTGTGTCTCTTCATGGTTGTTACCTTGAAATGAGTTTGGCAGCTCAGACACCACAATGTTCCTTTCTGCCCCTGTAATAATGCTGTTTTCTTCAGTACGCTGGGCTCAGATGCTTCGTCTCTTCCCTCCTTGGCCTCCTCACAAAGCACCTGGGGGACCCTGCGTCAGTCTCTGAAGAGTCTGTCTGTAGAGTTCGCCGTGCTGTCTGACAAAGCTGCTCAGCAGGTACAGCCCTCAGTCCTTCATCCCCACCACCTGCTGTCCAAAACCGGCACTGGGTAGTAAATGTTGTTGTGCTAATGTCCTCAGGGCAGACGGGAGGAGGACGATGTTGTGGAAAAACTGAATCTTTTCCTGGATTTGCTGCAATCGTACAGAGTGAGTCAGTTACACCTTTTTGAGTTTTTTGAGTTCACCTTCAGGTGTCAACAACCTTTCATGACAGATGATTTTGTTTTGATGTTTGCATGTTTCACGTTGCAGGCGTAATGATACTGTAAGCGGTCTGGAGTCTTTTCTTTTTCATGCTACTCTCTACTTCTACTCCGCTGCATTTCAGGGGGAAATATTGTACTTTTTAAGTTTCTTGTTACTTTACAAATTAAGATTCTTGCACACAAAACACATGAACAGTTTTAAAAATCTGATATTTTTACAGATTATACAATTACAGCTGAAACAATGAGGCGATTAATCAATTAGTAGATCGACAGAAATCAGTTGATTAGTGGAGAAAATAATCAGCAGATTAATCCACAATGAAAGAAAATAATTAGTTACAGTCATATGTGCAAAAAATCCCAATTGAGCTCCAATAAAATCCTCCTTTTACATGAATGAAGAGTAATAATAATCTTCAAAACACTTCCACTTTTTGCTGTAGCAAGATCTTGTACGTTTAGTGCATTTTCCTGATTATACTTCTCTACTCTAACTGAAGTGAAATTTTCAATGAAAGAATTGTTGCGTTAGGATGTAAAGGATCTGCCTCCTCTATTAATGAATCTAACTTTATGAAGCACTGAGACAGAATGAGATGCTGTGTATTCAAGTTCACGCCACAAGACTTTATCCCTGATCTTCCACTTGCTGAAGATTTTTGGGGATTGCTGACAAAAAGCCCCAGATCAGAGGCAGATTGTTGGAGCTCCAGTGAATGACAGTTGTTATGTCTGAACTGTTCAAATGAGCGATGTGCGCCGATGTCTGCTGGATATCTAGCAGGATATATCTGGTTAAATCGCTGACGGGTCGAGCAACAATGAACGAGCTTCAGCCAATGACACTCGTCTCCTTTCTCCCTCTCTCCTCTGCTGTCATCCACAGCAGCTCTCTGAACCCAGTCTAACCAAGCATCCATTTGTATGGAACGGGCACATCAGAATATAAACACTGTGTCGACCTTGCTGAACCACAACAGGCAATTTTTCAGTTCAGTTCTTTTTCAGTGCACAAATAACATGGACTGCTTTGACTGCGTCTTGGGTGATCTTTTAATCTATGACCGTCTGTCGATGATCAGTCAAGGACTGTGCAAACCACAAAGACCGCAAGACTCCTGACTACAAGACAGGAAGTAATTAGTAACTAGATTCAGGATTATGTAATAAGTCATTTTGCAGTGACTAAAAAAGGGGACTGGTGGGCAGTTAAAGCCGCGTATACCACAATCTATTAACTCCGATATATATATATGGTCATTTCATATTTTGCACAAACAGTTCTCCTATCATCCTCGGCTGTTGTGCGTGACTGTTCTGTCTATATCCGTTGCCCTTTTGAGGCAGTTGAGGAGAACTGCATGTGACTGCGTTTTGTCTCCAGGATCTCTGTGAGCGCCACGAGAAGGGCGTCCTCCACGAGCACCAGAGAGCTCTGCACAAGTACAGCGTGATGAAGAGGCAGATGATGAGCGCCACAGTGCAGCCCAAAGAGCAGGCGTCTGTGGAGCAGCTGGAATCACGGATCGTTCAGGTGATCCGACAGTTTCACATTTAATAAGGCTTCCTGACCGTTTTAAGTCATTTAGCACTTGATAAATAAAATGTTAAATTGGCCTGAGTGTATTTACTGCTAACACACTCACACCATCCACTGGGTGTAATTAATACCAAAATATTCTCACACTATCAGTAACCATAAAGTCTCTTTTAATTGAATTTAAACCGTTACACATTTTCAAGCACAAATACCTCTAATGCTTCAGCGTACTTCCTGTTCCTGATCGTCTATTGAAACGCTCGACGCAGGGGGGCAGATACGATATTATAACTGAATGAATAAGAGCAACTTTGAATGGAGCGAATCGCAGTTTCACACATGGGTAGAAACATGAGTCACATTAGGTTTCATATCAATTAACAGCATTTGTCAACTTGCTGCCTCCCTGCTGGTCCCATCTTGTGACTGTACTTCCTCTCAGTCAGTGTGGTTCGTCTGTGTTTGGCGTATGTGGTTAGAAATTGAATAAAATTGTTTTCTGATCAGTTTAGCTTCAGTTTTTTTTTTTTTTTTTTTACACGTTTTTTGATAAGTGGTAATTTTATTTTATGATTATTCTGTTAACAGCAAGAAAACGCCATTCAGACGATGGAGCTGCGTAACTACTTCTCCCTGTTCTGCCTCCATCAAGAGACGCAGCTCATCTTCATCTACCTTCCCATCACATCCCACATTCTCGGGGCTTTTGTTAACTCCCAGGTCCAAGGACACAGAGAGGTGAGGGATTCATCTTTTCTGCAGTTTCTTCTCCGTCGCTCCAAGAGGTCAAATCAGTTTTTAAATTGGCTTCCAGTGAAAGGACTAATAATGATGGATGGTATCACCGGAGGAATAATCTCCTCATTGAGGATTCCAGCTTGTTTACAGTTCACATGAACAAATGAATCTCCCACACAAGCCTTTGCCTATTTATTTGTTTGTATTGAAATATTTATTTTAAAATCAAATGAAGCAAACAGGTTAGACGCCTCTATCTGAATTTAATCTTTTTCACTCAACCGCCAATATGGAAGGGCTGGGCAATATATTCATGCATCATTATCGTGAAAATGAAACTGTATATCATCTTAGATTTAGGATATCATTATATTGTGATATGACATAAGTGTTGTCTTTTCCTGCTTTCTCTCCAGATGGGAGAGGTGTGGAATGAACTCCAGCCGAAGCTCGGATGTCTCTTCGGCGGTAATAACGGATTGAAACGTCCCATCTGAAACCTTAAAACACAGAAGTGGAAGGAGGGAAACACTGCAGCGGACGAGGATCACAAACTGGAAAAGAACTTAAAAATGTAGAGTGCACAACTTTTCATCGTCTTATTACGCAGTATACATTCCATTCAATAAGAGGATTGTTAATGTAAATGGATTCTCAGCTTCTCGACTTATTTCGGGTTTGATCATCGACCATGTAAGTGGAAGACACAGTGGGCTCATAAATCTGCCATTTCATGCTCCGCTTGATGAGCAAATTATTTCCTTTTCCAAATGAAGGAGGGAAAATCCTCTAACTGTTATTTTATAAGGGAGCAGTCAGCATGTCAGCCTTGAAGGATGACAGCAAACTCATGCATTCCCACTCATTTCCTGAAGCACCTGTTTATAACTTTTAACTTTTTAAGAGGTTTTGTACACTAAGATAGCTGAGGAAGAATAGCGCTGGACAGACAGTTTGACTTTGTTAAAGGATGGGATTATTTTAAATCTCCAGTCATGAAGGTTTTTGCTGAATAACTTTAGACCAATGGATTTTTTGATACAGATTTGTAGTTTATGAAGACGTGTCGCAGCATACTTTACATGTTTATGGACAATTGTGCTACTTCTCTCACTGTTATAGTATTTACTTCTTTGCTTTCTCCGCTTACATTGTTTGAAGACTCTCAGTTTTATTTTATAAGCTACTTTGAAAGGCTTACACTCAGAGGACAAATACTACAAAGGGCAGAGATTTGAGATTTATTGATTAAAAAACAACAACCTCTGGCACTAGTGTCAAAAATAACACTATAAGCTATTGATTTACTACCAAAGATATATAATATAAATTCACTAAAACACACAGCTGTGCAATAAGTCATTTAACGAGATTCCTACGCAGTTAAAATTTAATAATCACTAACTTTTTTTAAGACATTTGGCCAAATCACCTTATAGAGTATTTTTTTCACAGTTGCAGATTTAAATTTGTTTAATGATGTGTATCAGGGCAAAGAGACGGTAGCCCTTGAGCGGCCATGGGTAAAACATATTGTTTCCTCTTTTTTCCCCATGATAACGAAGTGAATTTTATTTGTTTTACAGTCATGATAAATTATCCCATTATTTCGGGAAAACAACATTGCATTAACTTAGCACAGGAAAACTGAGAAAGTAATATGTTTGACTCATGTCTCTTTTGGGCTTCCGTATCTACCCTAAACAGTCAAGATTCAAACATTATTTTCTCTGTTTTTCTCTGATGACAAGTTAGTTATTTAACTTTGTCATTATCACAGTAATAATTCCAGAGAAAGCAAGCTTTTTTTTTAAGATAACGACAAAAATTAATCCGTTATCATAAGAAAACAAAAGCTTGTTCCCTCTTTTTACTTTATGACGTGATGATGGCATATAAAAGCTTGTTTTCTCAAAACCTTGAGAAAATGATCCCATTATCTCAGAAAAACATTTTTTATTCGGTGATAATGACATAAATAACTCATGATCTTGAGAAACCAAAAATAAATGTAACATGTTATCATGAAAACGTGGAGGAAACACGTCTGACCCATGGCTGTTTCGCACTTCCGTACAAAGATCCACAATATTGCTACTTTTTAGATATTTGGCTTGAAAACCATGATACATACTTGTGACTGTACACATGTAGTTTATCAGAGCATAATATATATTTGGATACATATATTTTTCAATTCAAAAGGGACAATTTGCCACATACGGGCTCATGTTTTTAAAGTTACCTCACAAATTCTCACCGACTGATGTCAACTCAAATACACCGAACTGCTGTGTTGAAATGAAAAAAGCCGGAGAGTAAATCAGGACGTGCACATAGGTCAGCTTTTATTTTATAAAGAAACTGAAATATTGTGCATACAATATGAAACACATTTGAAAAAAACACAGTTTCAGGAATCAGGTTGACTTGCACAGAATATGAACCCAATAAAATTATGATTATGATGAAAATTATGTAGATATTGTAAATATTTTATCTAAGAAATCCTTGCTGAATTGTGTAAAATCAATTATCCTGAAAAATAAAAAGACAGAATGGATTTTTCTTTCACTGTATTGATGCTTTGATTGCTTCTTTTTTTCCATCCTTAACAATTATGTTAACACTCTACATGTACAGTAAAAAAAGAACGAACAACAATCACTGAACACTTTATAAAGATATCTTCAGCATTTAAAGAAGAAATCTGGAAGGCCGATACTTTTAATAAATGTCCTCAGAAAGGCAGTTCCTCCCTCTCACAGTCGCTCCACCTCCTCAAGTTTGTGGCTGAGGATCACATCGTGACCCTGAAACTTAAAGTAGCCAACAAATTTCTTCTTCTGGAGCATCAGCGGGAACCACAAGATGTCATCTGGCCACATTTGACTGTAGGGAATCTGGTGACATTCAAACCACTGAGGCCTCATTTCTAGAAAACAGCAGAGAATAATTAGCGGACCTCCTAAAAAGCACACACTCATTTTAATGAATGAAGTGTTGCACAGTACCGAGGATTACGAGTATTGTCTTAAGACATATTTAAAAAAATGTGAGCCTACCCTTTAAGTTCACTATATTGACGCACAATTCTTTCGAAGCAGATAAACAACTGAGAAGATTTAAGATTGTAGAAAGGTATGAAAGACATCAACCTTTGGCACCACGGCTCGACTTCTCCCGTCACTACACTGTGTTTAAAAACACGTAGCTAACTTTCCTCTCCCGTGGATGAAGTAGAAAATAGGATTTCTTAAACATCACCACTTGCTGAGACAGCTTGTAAAACTTTAAAGCCATACTAGTATTGATGGCAAGTTTCAGCACCATTTCTCTCTCTTCCCGCCGGCTGTTTGACTCCTCCTGCCCTCCCTTAGGTCCAGTGTTAATGTCTGACTCCTCGACGAGCTGCACTTTGCTGTGCCTCCACTTCACCCTGTTGACCTTGACTAAATTCTCAGGAAGCGCAGATCACTGCAGGCCTCTGCATTCCTTCCTGTGAGGGCCTCTTCTTTCCTTTGTGAATTTACAGTCTTTTAAACTTAACTGCTGAGAGCATATTCATCGATTCCTCCCCTGAACTCGAGTGCTCTCTTTGCTCTCAGCCATGTCTGTGAAAAAGTTCCCATATAAATGTTTCAATTATTCACTCAGTGGGATCGTTATGGTCTGTTTTCTTTCAAAGGTGATTTCCAAAAACATGAACTACACACTGTGAACCGTAACTATTGATTCTCAGAAGGCATCGTTATTTCAGCTTTAAGGATGAGACTAGAACTCCCACATAGCCTGGACTGACATTGAGATAACAATAATAATAGGAAGTTCGAGATTAAGGAGAACCAAAAGTGAAAAGGGAATTTTATTAGCTGGATAACAGTTTGTTTTGTTGGTCAGTTACTTGGAATCTTGCACAACAAAAATAGACGTTCCTCTTTATCTTCTAAGTGCGTGCATCATGATGAGCCGCGTTTCCCCCGTGGGAACTTTCCCCAGGGAAGAGAAACATTTGGAAGAACCAGGGTCCTAATGAAGTTCTGGAGATACAGTATTAGGCATTTTCAGGCATTTTCAAGTTCTTAGACCAGAGAACTGTGAGTGATATAAGTGTAGAGTTATTGGTTGATGTCAGGAGCAAGTGCTGGCGAACACCATTTTTAAAATCCTGCCAGCTGTGCGAAAAAGTAAATGAGAGCTTGTAAAGAAAATAGCTGGCTGGCTTATGCACTTCATGGTTCCTGTTTGCAGTGTGAATGCCACAGAAAGAAACCCAAAACAAAATCCAAAACAAACATCCTTAAAAAGGTGTATTGTTCCTCACTGGGCAGTTCCTCTTGGGGAGTACCCAGAACTGTTTGGTCGGGGAATGCCTCTTATTTGACCCATTTGCTTGTGGGATGGTACTTTCCAAAAGCACAGGAAATGTGGGGGCGGGGCTTGTAGCACTCAACAGTTCTGATAGGTTGAGGACTTTATTTCAGCAGCCATTTAAAAAAAATGTGCAGCTGCAAACTAGTCTGCAGCTGCAGAAAAAAAGCACATGACTGATGACTTTTTCACGGATCTTTGACCTCGATGAGACAACAACGGGCTCAAGGGACCTTTTATTCTCTGAAATGTAGTTCTGGGTACTTTTGGTGGAAATGCGGCTTCAGTTGTTCCCCTTCACCTCCAACGTTGTTTTTTTTATCATGGTAACAATGACACGTCTATTTTCTAAGTCATCGTTTTAAAACTATTTTTACATTATTAGTTATTGTCATTAAAAGATGATAGTGTTGTTTTGAGCCGATGCAGTAACTCTGTCATCCCACAGCTGTCTCACTATTTTCCTATTAACATAAAACCTGGGTACAAACACACTGGAATTATCCTTCACCACTACCCGCTTTCATGTCTTCCAGTTCAGCGTGTTGCCGTGGAAACATACCCTCTGATTCGGTCGGTTCTCCGTTATAATCGTCGGCTCTGAAAATATGGACGTCCAGCAGCTGTGTTTCTCCGACAAATTCAAATTTGATGTTTCCGACCTTCTCCAGGGCGTCCACCGTGAGGCCGCTCTCTTCCAGCAGTTCTCTGTGGAGGACATCGTCACATGAATATTTGATAACGCGTCTTTTAGAAATAAACTCAAGAGTACACTTCACACAGACGCTAACAGCAGGTTCAGATTGTAAAGTGTTGACACAAAGTGAGTCAACCACATTCACTGATGGAGGCAGGAAGTGAGAGAAAATCTAGTAGGACGATCTTTGAGTTTGCAAAATCATTTTTTTTCACAGATGTTCACACAGCTGGAAAATTATTAGTCGATTATCAAAAAAGTAGGCCATTGATTTTATAGTTTACAGCTAGTTGATTAACTGATGCTGCTCCAATGCTTGTAATAAGACTAATAAGGTAGAGCTAAATATATTAATCAATAACACTACGATTCAAAACATGATATGATAGCCAGTTTTCACATCACAGTATTTCATGAACTCCAGCCCAGAGAGCTTTTGTTGAAAAGCTTTTGAGATTTCCAAAACTCTTACTGAGCTACACAAAGCAGGTCCGTGATTGACCCCCGAGAGAAAACAGTTTGGGACTCGGCCTGATTGCTTTCAGAACTTCCTTCCTTCAGCTTGGGAACAAACATCCTGCTGATGACTGATGATCGCACACACTCCAGACTCAATGTTCATTTATTCTGTCAAGCCGACAAATAACATTTTAAAAAAGCAAATACTTCATCTTTCTTCTGTCCTGTAGATTGATTTTAAATGCACAGATCTCTATCTTGTTTTTATGAATACATGTTCGAGGTGTAATGATGTCTGCCATGGATATGTTATAAAAAGGGATGGTTTTGCTCTCTCCTGATCCTTCCTGACTGATTCTTCTCTAGATTTTCAGTGTGATTTTGAATCCAGCAAATGTGTTGTGGACCTGCATCACACTGCATCACACCAAACACACACACTGTCTGCTCCTGAAGTGACTCCGTGTGCATCACACTGAACTTCCTCAGTGCAGCGCGGGGCAGTTCAGTGCAGGTTCATGGAGACAGACAGCTGAGGAGATGACTTTACCTCCGTGCACCATCCTCAATGGTTTCTCCTTGGTCAACTTTGCCCCCGAAGCCGTTCCACTTCCCAGCCCCGAACCCTCTCTTCTTCATGCCGAGCAGCACTCTGCCGGGCCGGACCACCAGCACCAGGGTCAGCAGCTTGGGGCTCATCACGTCACCAGTCTGACAGGAAGGCAACTTTACAGAAACACGATGACAACACCGCCCGAGCAAAGCACCGTGAGCGAACACCCTCACCTGTTCAGCGTCTGCCCTGTGACTGTCCCTGCACGTGACTCTATAAAAAGCGCGAAACTGGATTAAAAAAAAAATAAAACTGGAGGAAATGATGAATAACAAACTCCCGCGTGCAGCGTCACTGACGTGATCACATGACGCACTGATGTGTGAGAGCCCGGATCGGTCTGAACATCAGCAGACTGGACACAAGTCCCATCATGTGTTTGGTAAATCTGTTCAGGTCTGTGTTACTTTCAAATATGTTCGACTAGAAACTGCAGGCTTAATGTTTATCAACGTGTCATTCAGTCACACAACTGTTCAGATGATCTACGTTGTGATTAAACAAGTTCAAATATTGTATATTAATATATATAATATATAATGTGTCAATATATTATGACAATTTCATCTTCTCTATCCAAAGCCCCTGCAAATATAATTGGGGAAAAGTGCTTTATTATTATTATTATTATTATTATTATTATTATTATTATTATTATTATTATTATTAGTTGTTGTTGTTATTTGTGGTAGGTAACAAAACAAACATATAATGAAACTCTTTGTATTTTCATTACAACTAATCTTGAATATAGAAATATAAAATATTGATATATATATGTAATAAAAAGTTTGAGTTAAAAAATAAAATATTTATGTAATAATTTTGACTTTTTATTACATAATTATGACTTTGTAACGCATCATTTCACCTTTTCATAATTATGACTTATGATGGGGATATTTTTTTCTTTGACAGACAGAAATGGACTTCCATACGAAACAGCCACGACAACCACGTCATAATTATTTTTTCTATAATTAAATTGTACTTTATTTTATGTCCCTCACATTGGTAGTTTTTCATTTTTCTGCTCTCAATTATCTTTTTTTTATTATTCAGGCCTGAGCTTGATATAATAATGAACAGATAGACCTACAGTGCATGTAAAGTAATTTAGTAAAAGAAAAAAAGGACAAAATGAACGAATGAGCAGAAAGAAGCATGACTTTCTCAGGTAGGAACTATTGTTGTCAGTCTTAACAGTGAGGGGACATATAAATGTGTTACGCTCAGAGTTTGTCTTTGACCAATCAGGAGTTGTCGTTCCACGCAGGCGCAGTTGACCGTACACTGCACATGACCTCTCCCAGTCAAAACAATGTGGTGGTCGCCCCTCCAGAGGAGAGGGCTGCACTCCTCGTCCTGTCTGATGAAGAAGCTAAAGAGTAAGACTCCCGCCGGGCAGCGCTGGCTGCAGCGGCAGCTCAGAGACCCGTACGTCAAGGCTGCTCACCAACAAAACTTCCGGTGCAGGAGCGCCTTCAAGCTGCTGGAGATGGACGACAAGTTCCGGCTCTTACAGCCCGGATACAGCGTGGTGGACTGCGGGGCTGCACCTGGAGCCTGGAGCCAGGTGGCGGTGCACAGGGTCAACTCAGCCGGGACAGGTGAGACAGGAAGCTGAGGACACACACACACACACACACACACACACACACACACACACACACACACACACACACACACAGGGGTGGACAAAATAACAGAGACACCTGACAGAGCATGATACAAAATCAGTGCAGTATTATTTAGATTATTTAACTTTATTTACTCAGATTTATTATCTTTGATCAGAGAATTAGCTTTTTATTTATTATTCATCCTTCATGTCAGTCACTCTACATGTCACAATTCTTTCTATGCTTTTGACTTTAATAAGAAAAATATTTTAAAACATCCCTCTGACATGCAGTCACATGTAGATGAAGAAATAATACTGAAGAAACTCTTTTCAAAGATTTAAAAAAAATAAAAAATAAATGACCAATTTGTCTTCTCATTAGTCACTGACAAAGATATGAGCCTGTGGTATTGTAGGTGTGGGTATTTTGTTTGGAAACACCAATACAACCTCAGTTTAAAAGGCTGCAGTGAGATTTTTACGATTTACAATTGTATTTTGTGACAGTTTTTATTGTGCTATCTTTATAATAATAAATATATACAGCAATACAGCTTTATTTAAAGAGTTTTTCTGCTTATATCAACACGTACAGATTCAGATTGAAACCACTTCAATGCTTCAGTCCATTTCCAGTGTCCCAGGTGGGCTGTTTTCCAGCTAACCTTGAATTCAACCAACCAAGACAAACTTTTTTCTAGGATTTATTTATTTGTTTAGAAAGGGAAAGAAGTAGAAGTTAACAGACCATTAAATCATACAACGGGACCCCATTGTGCTCATATTTGTGCGTTAATACCTGCAGTTCATCACCTGTGGATTCGTGTCACATAACCATATTGCTGTGTTAAGTAACACGTTCAGATACCACTGAAATACCTCCTTGTTAATTACAAAATGTTTTCCTTCATCCTAGATCCAGAGGTACCATGCGGCACAGTTGTTGGCATTGATCTGCTGAACATACCAGCTCTGGACGGCGCCCACTTCCTGTCCTGTCATGACGTCACTGACCCCGCCACACACGCCAAGCTGCTGCAGCTGCTCCCTGACGGCCAGGCTCACATCATCTTGAGCGACATGGCGCCCAACGCCAGCGGTTTCCGAGAGATGGACCACGAGAGACTCATCACGATGTGTTTGTCTTTGGTGGACTTGGCTGAGAAGATTTTACGGCCGGGGGGCTCTCTGCTTTGTAAATACTGGGACGGGATCCTCGCTCATAAACTCCAGGAGAAACTCTCGAGTGTGTTCGGGAGTGTTCAGACTTTAAAGCCAAACTCCAGCAGGAAGGATTCAGCTGAGAGATATTTCTTTGCTAAAACGTACAGAAAGACAGTAAAAAGATCATAATTCTCTTTTATTTTTCTACATAGTGTCCTAAAATGAAGACTTTGTCCAATTCAGACGTTTTCTGGAGATTCATGAGCTGCACACACACACACACACACACACACACACACACACACACACACACACACACACACATACATTGTGTTTTTGATGAGTGAACATGAAGAGGAGGCTTAATATTGACTTTGATCAAAAGGTGGCACTGTTGAGGCATCAGTAAGGCTCCCAGCTGCAGACACAGACACATTACATACTGTTGGTGCTGATTTTTATCCCTTCAAACTTAACACAGCAGCAGCAGTGAATGTGTAATATGTAAACCTATGCAAGAATCATCAGTGTGGTGTTCCTCAAGAGCCCAGTGCTGCTGTGTTTTCTCTCAACTTATTGTTTGCCCCTCTGTTTGTTCTACAGAGTCGGTTTGGTGTTTGCTTTGTCACAGAAAGTCATTTACCAGTGCTGCTTATGCTAATAATTTGCACTGGCAGCCATGTAGAAATATGTAATCATTCTCTCAATGAGAGCTTATGAAGGGAAAACCTAATACATAAGAGTCACATACAGCATGACTAATGGGAAGTGGGATGATGCTGCAGCTTGGCACGCAGCGAGTGTTGCCGGGCTCTGCTCTCCGACAGCGGAGAGATGTCCATTTCCTGGGAAAATGTTTTCAGCCCAGTAGACAGATTTTCTTTAAAGATTCCTCTGTAAATGACGGTGCTGAACACTTTGGAGAGTATTCTTTATTTTTTTTTTTTTTGGTTTCCGTGCTCTGTCATACTGATTACTGTCTTGTCAGAATTTTGAAACACTGGCAATGAAATAAAAGGATGTTTCCGTTCCGTACATTATAAAACACACGTCGTATTTTTGCTGTCACAGAAACCAATAGAGGGATCCACAGTATAGTTCTTGCTAGATAACATAAAACCCTTATTCCAAAAAAGTTAGGGTGCTGTGTAAAACGTTAATAAAAATGGAATGCAATCATTTGGAAATGAGTTGTGTTGACACAACGGTTTGACGAAGCGTTTATCCATCAAACGTGGTGAACCTCACCCCATCCTTGCTTGTGAACTTTCAAAAAGACTTTCAAGGATGCCCCTTTTATACCCAATCGTGAAACTATCACCTGTGAGTGTGAGTACAGTTACATTGCTATTACAATATTACTTAATTACAATGAAGGGTTTTGGTTGGACTGGGATCATAAAACAACTATATTTTCTGGCCTCTACCCTGAGAAAGTACTACTGCATTTCAAAATAAAAGACAAAATTCGACTATAGTCCTGATTGACAGTGCTAGCTCATAGTGCTCACTCTTGTTGTAAATCTTTCACTGTAAAGTGAAGCAAAAGTTTGCTGACTCCACTGACTCGATGAGCTCACTTTTGTCTCACATCCTCAGTAACGTGGAAATATGGAGCGAAGGGGGAGCTCAGCTAAGCTGCTAATGCTAGGTAGCTAGGTTCAAGCCTTACGCTAAAACAGGTGCAAGCAAGTTGTGTTCACTCACCTGTCTGTTGAAAGGTTTTTTCAAAAGACAGATACATAATGTAGAGTAGTTTCCCCTCGAAATATCTTTATTAATGTCTTGTTTTCTCTTTGCTAGCCTACTTCAGTTGTTTGAAAGACAGGTTGCTTGAAGGTTTTCACTGTAAAAGCATCAGCGCTATCACCATGGTTTCCAGTGGACTAAACCATTTGCTGCTTCTAAAAGGAGGGGGGGACGGTGAGAGGCTCAAACTTTGTTATAGATTAAATGATAAACAAACAAAACAGACACTCAGACTAGTTTATTGAGCGACAGATGATAATATACTGAAGAGGCAAACAGTCAAAGTGTCAAAATGGCAGACTCAAACAAAACCAGAGCACTGTCCCCCCTTCTTCCATTCACAGATTAATAACAAGCCTGATCAGAACAGTGAGGATGTCTTGTTCTATGGATGCTGTGTATAAATGGAAACCTTTTTGAGAAAAGGTGAATATAAATGTGTATCAGTCTTGTGTTTAAGAAGTAAACATGGAAGAAAAATCGTTAAATATTGAACTTTAATTCAACAAGCATTTGTGTTAAATTTCAGAGTTGCCCACGAGCAAATAAAGTCCCTTTTACATTCCCAGCTGCTGTGTGTAATTGGAAAATCTTTCTTTTCTTATAAACAACAAACAAATTAATGATAAATTATCATCGTTATTGAAATCATTATTCCTAAATTGCTGTTTAAAGTTTGATCATTCCACAAAATGAAAATTGGAAGCCTAATCAAGACTGAATTTGCATGTATGGCAGCAAAGGAAGAGATGGCTCACATGAATAAATTAAACAGTCTGCTATTTAGCCTTTCTGTCTCGGGAGTGATGAGCAACGCAGTATGAACTGAGACATTCATGCCTCTTGGTAAAATTAACTGCATTGAAGGGGGACTGACCTCCAAAGATGATTGTTTGGAGTGAATGGGAGTCGGCCATGCCTGTTTGATGAAGCTGATAGTGAAAGATGTGAACAGATGACCAATTTTACTTCTCATTACTTGTTGATTATTCAGCCCTTTGCTATTTAGATTTAAATTATTCTAAAATTACTGCAGGATTTATGTAAATTCCACTGTGGCCGAGCACCCGGGCTCGGGATGAATGATGATTCATTCACAGGTTAATTCATTCTTCACCGGCCAGCTGCAGGTTCAGATGTAAATATTAGTAAATTAAGAATCTGATGGAGAGCTGCAGATATTAAATTCAGATTTGATGGCTCTATTATCGTCTGCATTTGGAAAACAATCCACTGCACAGAAACCTCTTTAAAATGCTTTTATTTTGTTGTTTTTTGTATGGGTTTATAAGATGAAACATTTCTATGCTTTTTTTTAACAATATATGTCACATATTTCAAAATATCACAAAGCTGCCTCCCTGTTTTCTGCCAGTTTATGTGTAAGAAATCATTCATGATCAAATTATGAGGAAGAAGACGAGTATAATCAGCCACCACTTAGTGTCAGCTTAATCAAGTGTTACCTGGGAATTTCTGAGCATTAACTCAAACAAAATTGTGTTTACTTGACTGAATTCCTATTAGTCCTGTGTGCTCTGATCTGACATTATTTGCTGTGGTGTCACAGGTCTGCAGAAGACATAAAATTAGAAAATGGTTTGAAATCCGAATTGATTTGTTCCACCGCATGCGGGCTTTTATGAAAACTGCACGCCTGCTGGCCTTTGGAGTGATTTTGAAAATGTCATTGTAGTAAAGTGATGTTTATGAGATGCAACAGGGCTCTTACACTGGATGCATTTTGTGAGGAAGAATGTTTTCTTTTTTAAATTATGCTCAGTCTCAATAATAAAAACAAACCGACTCTCTCTAATATTAAGTCTCAAATTGACAGGAAATTAAAGAAATGGTAATATCATTCCTCACCATCGTCCCATTCATTCCCTTGGCTGACCTGAGTTGCCAAAATGAATTGCTCGTCTGACAACATTCATTACTCCCTGAGCCTGTCTGCGAATGTTAGCAGGCCAAGCCAAGCAGCCATTCACCGACACAAAGTAATGACTACTATTATGATGATAATTTCATACCATCCACACAAATAAATGAATTTGAAATCTCGGGATAGTATGATGACTGCTACTCTGTTTTTATCGGTACCACTCTCAGTTTATGATGCGGATGTTTTGGGGAGACATTTGACATAATGAAAACTGGAAATGTCCCTGTAAACAACCGAGTTTCTCAGAAAATGTGGGAGTTTAAAAAATGAAGCGTGCAATTAAAATATTCATGCCTGTTCAAACATGATATTGGAGGTGCAGCGCTTCAGTGCGTCTCTCTCCATGGTGTGCTAAAGTCTGCCAAAAACTTCCAGGTGTTTTGTTTCTGCCTCTCTGGCGCTATCATACAAAAGGACACATGTCAGTGAATAATCAAGCAATCTCCCCATGATCTTTGCTGTTTTTTCTTTTTTTTTCTTTTCCTTTTCAATGTTGCCACAGTCCTGCAGAAAAATGTCAGGAACATTACTGCAAACAAGGTGAAGGATGGCTGTGGGAGGAGGGTTACAAAAGAGACAAGGGAAAATAAAAAAAGCAGCGGCTACTAGGAACAAACAAAGCACATGTTGCTCTCAGTGGCACCGTTTTCCATCCTCACATTAGCTAAGCCTGACATTTATTCTAAAGTATGGAAAATGACTGCAGATTGAAACTGAAAGATAATGACCTTATGTTAACATTTGGAGTTCCTTCAGGTGATTTTTAAGTTTAGAAGGATTTAGCATTGAAAAGCGTCTTTAAATCGATGTGTGGTAGAAACAGAGGAAGAGGAGGAAGGAGATTTTTCTTCCATTGATAGATTAACTAGTCACTACGGTATAATCTGATGAAACTTGATGTCTAAAAGTGGCAGCTCCCTTTATCAGACCCTTCAAACATGAGTATAGTTTTAAACCCTCTGCAGCTCATGAATAGTAATTCTTCATTATCATCGTCAGCTATCCTTTGAAGACCAGAAAGACCACTTATCAGTCATTGTAAACACCCCAAGCATCTATAACTGTTAGATCTTAATATCGTGTTTCCGATGAATCAGCTAATGTATGAATTTGACTTTCTCCCTCTTTCGCTACACTCAGTTTTTCTTGTGAAGGCATCGTCCGTACCTAATCTGTGTAACACCAGATGACTTGTCTTTTCAAGATGCTGATTTTAGTTTCTGCACATCATTTATAACACCATGCAGGAGGGCACTCAAGAGTCAACTTCACAATCAAGAAACAGAACGAGAAAAGCTTATCTAGACAAAGACCGTGCCTGTGTTTACCGACATCCAACAGTGAAGCACTGCCATTTCAGATTATGCAACTTCTATCTCGCTGTGTGGGGCTACAGTTTTAATCAGCTCAGCATCAGCTCAGAACAAACAGGTCACTGGATCACGGGTGATGTCGAGAACTGAAGTGACTCCTGAATTTGGTCGCTCAAATGAGACACAGAAAGCTGCATGAAAGCTGCTGCTGGTAGTTTTCAGAAATGGGTGAATCATCTGGATAACAAATAACCAATCCCACTCCCTTTTTTGCTGCACTTCAGCCCCGCCTGTAAATATTTAGACTCAAACTACCTGACTACTATGTTTTTTTAAAGCCAAGTCAATTTTGTACATACGGCACAAAATCACAAACCACAATGCCTCCGGGGGGCTGTAGAGTGTGTGACACCCTCTGTCCTTAGACCCTCGACAGACCAACAATATCACAATTTCTGATCTGAAGAATATAGAACCAGGACAACGACCGAGCAGCTCGAGGTGTCACCTGGTTGCACCTGCACCACACAACCTCCTCCCCACCATGGTGACCTGGAAGAGGACAGGCCGCACAAAGAAAATGAGCATGCGATAGGATCACACTAGCCATGTCTCCTGTCAGCGTGTTCACCTTGCGACCTGTGAGTCCTCAGTAGTAATTACTACATAATTGCATGGTGATTGAGGCGAGAGTCTGCCAAGCCAGTTACTGCAGTTCCAAACTGAGTACAACATTTGCAAGTGAGACACGACAGGATATTTCTAAGGTGACAATTTCCAGACGTCTTTGTGGTGACAAAACCAGATACTTTTGAGGAGACCTTGGGACATCTCCAGCAGTGTTAGTAGTGTCTGAAACAGGTATTTGAAACCAAATATATGTTAAAAATACCCTAACCAAGTGGTTTTTGTGCCTTAACCATTTCTTTCATGTGATTGGGTTGCATATAAACACCTGGCTAAGTGCTCAAAACTGCTTCTGTGGTAGAGAGACTACAAAAGCTGTGCCACTATGTCAAACACATTTTGACATAGTGGCACACACACACACACACCAGCCGACACTGGTGTGGCTGTAACAAATGTCGATGACAAAAAAACAGATATTTTCTGACTGTAAAACACAAGTGAGCGATGATCCATGACAGGGCTCCACGGGGGGCGACGATCCAGATCCAACATCTGTACGAGGCACCGACATCCAGGAGAGAGAGAGCGGTTCCTGGGCAGCCTGTGGTCCAGCAGAGAAGAGCCTGAGTGAAAACAGAGGAGAAGGAGAAGGGACCCCGGGTACAGTACACTGACACCTCAAACAAACCTCTCCTTCATATTTCTTTCAGTTGTAGTTGTGACTTGTTTTTAGATAGAAAGATGAAAACACTAACAGTGTTACTGATTTAGATTTGTCATTTGTAGACTGTTTTTTTTGTTTTATTTTTGAGACTTAAATTTGAATCAGGAGACAAAAAGGTATGTGACACTAGAAATGAGTACATAAAGGAAGTGACCAACAGTGGAGACTAACAATAAAACTTTAATTCTCTCTTATAGTAGACCTGCTATGCTTTTTATTATTTTCCTTTCCTTCAGGGTGTTATATTTGTTCTTGTGCATCTAAAAGATCTTGAAAGTTATAAAAGGCCAAAGTCTGCACCAACAGAAGCTCACACTACATCAACATGTCACACATTTGCGGCTAGTTTGACGAATAATTGCTGCTCTGTTGTTGTCAGCAGTGCTGGGTCAGGCGTGTGTGAGCTGACCAATCAGAGCAGACTGGGTATTCAGCAGGGGGCGCCTTAAAGAGGCAGGAGCTACAACAGAGCGTTTCAGACAGAGGGGGAATACAGTGCTGCAGCACTGGACAGTATGAGAAAACGGATGTGTTTTTTGAGCATTTAAGCATCTAAAGCGATTCTAGTAGTGACCTGAAACAAAACTATCAACCTGAAAATGAGCATAAAACGTCTCCTTTAAGTGAAATATTGGGTGATGTTTCCTCATAGACATGTTTATTGTTGATCTGTGTACCAAGACAGTCATGATATCTGTGTGGATTATATATTCAATGATAAAATACAAATGGCATTGAAATTCTCGACAACATTAATAACATAATACAGAATACTCAGTTTGGGCAAGATTGGGTTTCAGGATTTCTTCCCGTCTGTTCATTCAGCTCTGTTCCATCTGTGGTTTTTTTTCACTGGGTCAGAAACCACTGATGTTGTGACTATTTTTGCCTTCATTTTGACTGTGGATAGTAGTGAGGTGACAGGGACTGAGGAAAAAAGAGAGGAGGGATGTCATGCAACAAAGGTCTGCGGTCAGATTGGAGATGGGGATGCTGCGATCACATAGTTAGAGAGTCTTTAAAGCCCAGAGCTGTCGTGACACTCCAGTGTTGTTGTTCCGCTGAGACATTGTTTATGATTTTGGGCTATACAATAAACTTGACTTGAGTTGACATGGCTGCAGCGATTGCAGTTTCATCTTTCTTTTACATCTCTGCAAATTCCACTTTGTTTAGTGGTTGTGGGGCATTTTTCTTACCTCACCATGTAAGAAACAAATCGTTTGTTGTGCTGGTTCTGAGCGAACGACGTGCCTGACGATGAATCATTACTGTCTCAGAGGACGCAACAGTAGAACTACATGCATGCAATGTTTCTGTTTAAGTGCTCTGTAAATAAAAACGAGCAGAAATCTAAGTTTTAATTGGGTTTTTTGTTTTCTTTTCCATTTAATTAACTTGTCATGGGACACATGGGGAGCAGTCTTGTGGGAATCGTGCGGCCGATCTGCTTTCTGCTGGATAGAAGAATGAGAGAAGTGCAACTGGGAGTGAAGGCTGGGCAGAAGACAGATGGTGCAAGGGCTAATTGTATGACATCTCACTTCATGTATCTGTTTACATATTGGACGGAGGAGCTTACATCATCTGTGGTAACACTTGAGTGGCTGATTTGGGGAAAAATACTGAAAATGTACTGTGAATTTGTGAAAAAAACAGTTTTTATTTACTCACACAGACACATTTTCTCTCAGCCAGATTTAATGTTGAAAAATGTTTTAGTGGTTTGGGCAAAAATACACTTGTGTCTCCTCTATTTAGACTGTAATTATATAAATTAAGATCAAATCCAAGACTTTGAAGTCATATTCACCCACTTAGTGTCTCAGGTGATGGCTGAAACCCCCCTGGATTACTTAGAGAGCGAGCGAGGAAGCAGGGGAGTCTTTTGGTCTTTTTGCTCATTAATCTTTCTGAAGATGCTGAAGGCTCACGTTGACATGGTTGTGCAGCGGCTACCCCTTGGGTTCATGTCAGCGCTGTGTGGAGAGCCGCTTGTACAGCCAGAGGCGCTGTGTTGGGTTTTGTTTTTCTCAAGCAGAATTGGAGACGGATGGAGCGAGCTGTCTGCGTGCTCCCACAGTGCTCCACTGGCTGTTATGGTCGACTTGTCTCGTTCCTGGAAGGTGCAAAACTTCACCTATTGGGGGAGTTGTCATTCTACCAGCAGGAGAGGAACACAACACTTTTGGCAAAGCATCCAAACACTCCCTGAGACTTGAGGAGCAGCGGGAGGTTGATGAATGCGAAAGAAAAACATCTTTGTTGTTATGCAAGAAGACTGAATTAAAGTTGTTACTATTTCAGAGTTTTGGTTGATTCAAGCTGTGATTTTAAATATTCATATAATTTGCGACGATTGTGTGTTAACATGGAAGACCTTTCCTTTTCAAGATTATCACTATCTGTGTTGACATGCAATAATCTATCAAAACAAACACAGATAAAACAAAAAAGAAAATCCAGCTCATTGAATGACTTTTAGCTATTTAATGTGCATTATGTGTGGAAAAAAGTCAACTGGTTGGCCTATTTAAAGCCTGTTCCCATAGGACTACTATCACCAGGGGACCTCATGTGAGTTAGATATTACATCCCCCCCGCCAGGATTGTATTTCATGTAGCGCATTAACACAGTGAACTGTATTTATTCATATTTACTGACATTATCTCCTGGATATGCTGTCAAGGCTCCATGTAACGTCAATTTTCAGAAGCAAAGCGCCTGTTCTTCAGCAAACACCTAATTAAAGGAGACTTATTGTGCTCATTTTCATGTTTATAATTTTATTTTGCACTACTACTAGAAAAGGTTAACCTGCTTTAATGCTCAAAGAACACATCAGTTTTCCCATACTGTACCGTACGTACTCCCATCTCTTTAAGGCCCTCCCTCCTGAATACCCAGTCTGTTCGGATTGGTCGGCTCACACACGCCTCAGCCAGCATCGCTCACAGTGTCTCCGTCGGCTCTGTCGTGTTTTTCTGAAGGTTCTAGAGGTCCCCAGGTAATACACGTCCCATGCAAATAGGGCTTTAGAAAGTAAAAAAATAAAGTAATAAAGTATTTGTATTGACCATAACAAGATATTATTCTTGCTTTAGATCCAGTAGCTGCAAAAAGCATAATTAACTGCTAATACATGCATAATAAAGTATGTATTAAACTCAATAAAGCAACAGAAAAAGCTTAGTAAAGGTTAAAAATGACATATTAAGTTAGTTAAAATCATAAGAAACTCATAATGTTCATAAGCAGTCTTTTAACAGTGAAGTCACTTATAAGTGCTTATAAATGTTTTATAATAAAACAATAAACCTGTTAATGATGCGATAATAATGCTTACATATTTGTATTCATGTCAGTAAGCATCTTTACGAGTCTTATAAGGGCCTTATTACCTCTTCAGCAAATTTTCAAACACATCAATGTAAAAGGAATGAAAATGAGACAAGAGAAAGATGGATGTGTGTGGCGAGCAGGCCGAGCTGTGTTGTCGGTCAGGAGGCGGGCAGAGGTGAGGGGCGGCCTGATGAGACAACGAGCAGCACCTGAGTCCCATTAAGTCTCTATATCTGTCGCCGTCCTCCTGCACAGTCACAACCTGTCGCCACTGCTTCACCATATGGTGGCTTCACCTTTCGCTGCACAGGCTTCATTTAATGAAAATAGTCTTTTACTGCCGCCCTCTGCTTCAGGTGCAGGAGAGCCTCAGCAGGGAACACTGTTTTGAAAAACTTCTCCTTTGTGACAGGAGTCGCCTCCAGGACGAGCAGTCACTTTGTTTCCGGGTTTATTGTTTTGATTTTGTTTCAGAATGGCTCTATCATCCATTTTCCTCAGCCTGCTGTTAAATGAATTAACATTTCCTGCCATGGTCCTTTGGTTTTGTGAAATAAAAGAGGAAAGAAAGAGCAAAGCTCTGGCAAAAAGAAAACATGTTGCAGGGAAAACAACTCTATGGTACTTTGAGCTTATTGCTCTGTGCCTCTTTTCCCAGGGGCATCATTGTAGTTTTACTGGGCTTAGTCAAGGTTGCTGAGATGGTAGAATGGGAGAGAAGGAGATGCCAGGAGCTAGGTGTTTACTATCAGGAGAGTTGTAATATGGGAAGCTGTATAGGACATAATTAAACGATTGTCATTTTTAATTGTGACGCTAACTTACCAAACATTAAAAAGTCTGCATCACCTCTCCCTCTCCTCTAACCTGTGGCAATGACGGATCAGGGCTGAAGACAGGGTCTGCAGAACATCTCATCCACCCCAAACCCCACACAGTTAAATACGTTTTATATTTTACAAATACAATATATGTGTTTTTTGGTGGCAACTTTCACAGAGGAGCATCCTGACTGAAATCATCACAAACAGGCTGGTTCGTGCACGGCCCAGGACAGGAGGGCTCTACAGCAGGTGATTTAAACTGCCCAGAACATCTTTGGTACCCATCTACAGAGCATCAGTGGCATCGGTATCCGCTGTCATACCACCAGACTCCAGATCGCACACAAAAAATATTTTTTTTCTTATGTTGCATAAAGGGACTTTACATTTCTCTCTACAACCCTGGTGTTGTAAAATGACTATTAAATTAAACGTTGACCCACTGGGTGGTCGAATAATCTTTTGTTTGTCAAGAAATACATTTTTATCCAAAACAAATGCATTTTTATTAAGTCTTATTTGTGTATTATTATTTTTCCAGCAGCTTGTTTGTCAGGCTCTTCACCCTTTTTTTCTTGCTAGTTCGTTATTTCCTTGGTTCCCCCTCAGCTTCCTCTGTTAGGACTGTTGTGAAACCACCTCACCGCCATTTTTCACATGCTGAGATAGAAATGATGCTGTATAATTTCCATGATTAAGTCTTAAACTAAAACTAATGGTGCCTAATGGTGAAAAATCACCATTGTCAAGGCAGCCAAAATGAATCGATCTTTCATCAACACAATAACTGTACAGGTCGCTTTGTCCTTGCCTTATTCTGCCGTCACGTTCCTTCTAGATAAACTGGGACTCTCACATGTATTCAGTGTACTGTAGAGCCTCCTATATTTGCATGATTATCTTTCAGGATTATGTGCCTGTATTTCATATTTCCTCAGTCATTTTGACATTTGAAATGCTTTTTTTTCTGTGTATAGTTTTCCAGGAATTGCTTCATTTTAATGTCTGCTTTTGAGGCTTAGATTTTTTTTTACTTATGTAACATAATTGTGTTGCAATTTTCCCATGATCCTCTAAAAAAATGACTTTAATCTCAAAACCTGGGCAAGAAAACAAAGAATGAGTCCATAAAGACAGCAAAGATCTGTCTGCGCCAACATAGTCAGACACCACAGGCAGAGGTTTGTCTGCATGAGTTGCAGCAGCGTAACACCTCATATCCCTATTTTATAATCGATATTGCAATTTGCAGTGTGACCACAAATGATTCTTTCCACTTTGACAGTAATATGGAACAGGATTTGATGCATAGAAGTATCTTATCTCCTGGTGAAAATGATCCCAGACCGGGTGAATAACAAACTCCCTCGGAGATTGAATTTCCTGTTCTTTTATGCAGCAGGTGCAGGAAGTGGAGCCAGGGTCCTGTCTAAGGTTTAGTGTCCATACTGCTTATTAAGAGAGGTGTGATTTAATATTCATACGAGTGCACGGCTGTGACACTACGGCCACTACATGTGATGCATCAGAATGCCTTAATTATCATCATAATCAATTCGGATTTCTTCTACCAGCGACTCGACCGTATATATTATGCAATGAATATTAATACTTAAATCAACCTGGATAACTTCAGCCAGATACCTTTGCTGTTGGAGCAGTAGCATTCAACATTCAGGTCCAGACTGAAAAATCTCACCAACTATTTTAATGATATCTATGAAATTCTGTACTTGTAGTACTCGAGATCAGTCTTGGTCTGAGGGTCACAGACTCGCCTCAGACTCTCGGACAAAGAGAACTCTGGATTTTTATTTCAAGACCAGTAAGGAACACGACTGCAGGGATATATATCAGTGTTTGACACCGTACCTACTTAATGATGGTTTCTACGAGACAAGAGTCGCCTGAAATGCTTGCACAAAAAATTGCATTGTGTTACATGGATGGTAAAACACGGAGAAGGAGTGTTGAATAAAAACCGTTCAGTTAATTTTCAGCTCCTCAGGGTTTGTTTGTATTTGTTGCTCGTGGAAAACAAAGCAAACACACATGAAATTCAAAGTGATTATTTTATCAAGACACATACATATCGTGCAACCCAACCGATTTTCGGGGCCAATACCAATGACGATATGAGGGAGTAAAGAATTCTGATATTGATTAATCAATATGATCAGTGACGTTGTATATTGCAACCAACTAAATATCCCTCGTCTCACCCTCCCCATCAGTGGCTGCTAAAAACGCAAAACAAAATGAATTAATGAAAAAGATTGCCAGTGTTTTGTTTGGCCGATCTCAGCTACTGTAGACACATGGCAGACTCTGCTGAAGAGGATCGCCTCCCTCTGTAGATGTAAAGGCTCATTCTAAGCTAACGAAAACACAACAATTCTTAGTTTTAGGTGATTATGCACTCATGAAAACATACTTATGTATATTATATTCCATTTTTGCCCCTAAATGACACTTAATCCACACACTGGACCTCTTTAAACAATTAATTTTTGCAGAGCGACGACAGCAATATCTTCTAAATCACTTTGTTGTTGTAGTATATCTGAAAAAAATCAATATAAACTGTATATCAGTCGTCATAAATGTGTGCAGTCGTCTGCTGACTTTCCTTGAAATAATTCCGGTGTTTAATCGACCGTGTCAGGAATAAAGCATTTCCTGCATTTTGTTGGTGTTCATGTGGAACAATTGGCTGTTTTTCTCAACGGGAGATGTGGTTTGATTGTATATTAATGAAAACAAAAAGTGACTAATGAAGCAAAAATTTTGACCTCTGCTGAGAAAGGCCCCGTGTTTGTCTGGCTGGATAAATGATCGATGCAGGCCTGTTGTCAGCTTGCGCCGGCAGACTTGATGGCACGCTGCTGGAGACCAGAACACTGATTTCTGGCGAGACTGTTGAGAAGTTTAATCAGATTCCACTGCCTGTACATCAGTCTCTAATGCCGTGTGTGGACTAATACATCTTAACATTTCCATTACTGTGGAGCCACAGCTTCAGATTATGGGCTACCTTGAAACCATGATAGTTATTGTTGGAAGGAAAGCCTTCCTCAACCACAGTAACCATTCCTACCAGGCTCTCAGGCAGCTCTTCCATCCATCACATTAACTGTAGCTGACATTCACTGTCAATGTGAGATTTGTGTCTCTGCTGTTAAGAGAGAAGAGCGGTCCACATTCCCTCAAAAGAACTACATCATTTTGAAGTGAGCTCGGCCTGAAAGTCATGGGAATAACATGTCTCAGTTCTTTTAATGAAGGGGGCTTGTCACAGTAATTGGCCAGCTTTATTTCGTCTCTATTACAAAGACGTGTAGTTCATCAGTCGACTACAAAGAGCCAAAACTTGAGATTCCAAAAGATTTAAGAGCTTAGAAACGGGAACATGAATACAATGGTAAAGCTTTGAATTAAATTAAGTGATACTGATGCAATTTAAGCAGATTATGAGGGCACTTTTGGTTGCGTAATGTTGAAAATATAGTCTCGCAGTAGAAAAAGCATGACAAGCCTCGCTACAAGCCATCTTATAATGTATACTAATATGTTTTATAGCAGACATGCGGAATTTACCACATAATCTGGAATCTGCAATGGCACTGCAATAAATGATCATGTTGTCGGTGCTAAAAATACTACCCAGGATCATGTGACTGTTTAACAAACAGAGAGGGTCATCGATTGAGGCGAGGACGGAAACAAGCCCGTGAGAGTAGATCCAAATGAAGTGAGTTAATCAAAGGAGCAAGTTGCGGATAGAACGTCCATATTATTGACGTTCCATAAATAAGAGGCATATATCTTAGCTTCTGACAGGCTTCCTAGTTACTGAGCTCTTTCGGATCAGAACATCATTAGAGCTGGACAGCATATGATGTTAGTGCTACTTGCAGATATGAGTTTTAGTACCGATGGTTTTCTCTGCATGTTTAGAGGAATGTTCCTGGCAGAAACCAGTTTGATATTTGGTAAAAATCCAAATGAATGGGTGTGATGTGAGACAGTGGGCCCCTGGGAGAGACGTGTAAAAGGCCCCCCGCTGCTGCTACACTGGAGAAGAGGTGCAGTTGCATCACTCGTAGCCATTTTATGCTCCTTTGTAGTTGCTTGGCATCTCTTTGTGTTTCTTTGTGGTTATTATTGTGTGTCTCAACATGGCAAAATGTGGTCCTGGAGACACCTTGGAGCTGGAACTACCACAGAAACACTGCTGAGTTTGAGTTCTTTGCTAGGTATGTCTGTGCAAGATACACTCACAAAAACATAACAGCTGTGTAGTTGAGATCAAAATGAAGGCCGAGTTCAGAGATGAGTGTGATCCGACCCATGAATACTGCCACTCATGGGTTGGATGGGTCAATATGTTGATCATCGCAAGATGGCCTCTAGTTTAGCTTGTCTTATCTTTGTAGTTGTTTGTGACTCTGTTTTGTATCTCTATGTAGTTTGTCTCTTTGTGGTCTTTGTAGTTTTTTGTGTCTTTTGTGGTCATTTAATGTATCTTGTAGTTTTGCATCTTTTGTGACATTTTGTGTATCTCTTCTGGTTTGCATCTTCGTGGTTGTTTTGTGTATCTCTGTAGTTATATCTTGGTTGTTTCACATCTCTTTGCAGTGGTCTGTGTTTTGTTTTGTGCGGTTTATTTTTGTGTATGTTTTTAGCGGTGTGTGTTTTGGCATAGGCCAAAACACAAACACAACATTGTGAGTTTTGGCATAGGCAAAACTCACAATACAATATGAGGCTCAAACAGAAAACAAAGTGTGTTAAATAAATCATTTTTGCGGAAAAGCGGAGGGGGTCAAACTCGAACTGAAATTTCCTCCCATTATGGATTGTTGGGTGTGCAGCCTTCACTTAACAAAGGGCTGATCCACTGTACTGCCGGCAGAGCAGAGAGAGAGAGCGATGAGCCTTTCTAATCACGTTGTAGCAGCTCCAGCCTTTCCCTCGGGTTAATGGTCAGTTTTCATACGTGGGGGAGGAGAGAGGGAGAAAGTCTAGGTGAGCCACAGTAAATCCAGGATGTCCAACATTGTTCGAAGATCTTGTTATGTTCAGCCAGAAAAAGACTCACTTGAACGGACAAGCTTCTTACAAGCCTCTGGGTAGAAATCCAAGCAATGCGGGTTGCTTGCTGCTCTCTTAACAACTAATTTGACAGCCTGCTTGTAAGCTTGTTGAGTGAATCTCTCCCCTGATTACCTGACGGGCTGCTGGTGTGGCCACTGCCATGTGCTCAGTGGCTGCAATACCTGGATAAAACTCTCCCTCTGTCACCTCCCCCAATCTTTGTGGTTGTTTTGTGTCTCTTTGTGGATGTTGGATCAGCTATCTAACAAGAAGTGTTAGAAATATTAAGAAATGTCCTGTCACAGAGGAGCAGCTCTGGCCTTTGGGCCCCTGGACATGTGCCTGTTAAACCCATTCAGTCACCTATCTGTGGTTACAGATGGTGTTGGTGTGGAGCATTTTTGTGCACATGAAATCAAATTTGGATCTGTTGGACAGAGGCTTTTCCAAAAGAACGTAATAGATTCTCAGAAACAATGCTGCATATCTACTGTACAGAAACCAGACTAGCAATTTTCAGTTTTACAGATTTATGTAGTTTAGTGTTCCTCATGCATCGAGCTGTGGACAGTGATGCACCTTCAGTCTGATAGTCTGTTTAAGGAACGGCCTGAACTCTTTTCATTCAATGTGACCAATTGAGGCAAGAATGAGGAAGCCAGAATCCTCTGGGACCCACAGCCTCAATTTATGTTACATTGTTGAGAACTGTGCTAAAGCCCTGTTCAATCCCTCATTCAGGACATGAAGAGACTGTTTCCAAACAGTGGCTGTGCTTCTCTGGAAAGAAGCAGGCATTGGCTTGCCTGCGTGTTGATGAAACATTGCAGCCTGGGCCAGTGATAGCAAACACAACAACACGATTTGCCTGATTAATTTGAAGCTTTATTACTCAAGAGTGAAAGTTTATATTGCTTGCAGTCATGGTGATAACACAATTGCTCTGCTGCCGCGTGTTAAAATAAGGCTTTTCGGTCAATAATGCCGCATTTGCCCCACATTTACATCACAAAAACTCAGTCAATAACAGCAGAAACATACTGATGAGAAAACAAAACAAATAAGTAAAAAACGGTGTTGAGTGTAAAGTGAAAATGGTCTGTATCAGCGACCTCACACACACACACACACACACAAGAGTCACGGCTCAGTAGAAGGAAACGGTAAACAACTACAGGTTGTTTTTACATGGCTGGTTTGGAAAAGTCATTACTGTTTTGAAGTAAACAGTTGTGTTTCATATGGAAGCCATTCTAGCAATATTGACTCGTGAAAACCAAACAATAATTTAACTACAAGCTTGCAAGCGCCATTGGAAAAAAAAGTCATGCTGCCGTTGACTGAGAGTTTGAGGATAAGGTGACTGAAACGTTTGGTAAAATACTGAAAAAAAAAGGACGAAAGCAAAAGACATGCACACTAACTCAAGTGAGGATCTGGCTCATGGATGATGTCACATTCAGTGCATTAAAGGTTGAGCCTGCTTTTTTGTGAAACAACCCTGCACTTTTTGTTGTTGTTGGCAGAGCCGTCTGTGTTGGCACCATGAATACCTGCACAAATCCATCCAGTATTTGATGAGATACTTCAGTCTGGACCACCGTTGCATCTCACATTGGTTTGTGGACTGTGGTTATGCAGCTTTGAGTTTATCATTACAGCCATCGCCATCTTTGTTTTTTGGAGCCAGAAGTGAAGACATTTGAATGAGACAGTGGAGCTGGGGAGGATCCTGATTGGATCTAAGAGCCCAGAGGACACAGCTGTCATGTTTCCCTCCTGTATTCCTGTGCTCCTCCCCCAGCCCGCATTTCTCTCCTTACCTGCCCTTCCCAGCATGCTTTTTCCTCCACACCTTTCTTACATCAGCCTTATAAGTCCTGCCCTGCTCTTAGTTTTTTCCCAAGCGTATCAGCTCCTACCCTGCTTTTCTTTTCTCCAATCATTCGCCTAACCTGTGTTTCTCTGCCTCTCTCCGCCTGCATCGCATCCCCTCGTTATTTTGTAAGTCCAGTCATTAGTACCGTCTTTGTCGGGTTGTCTGTTGTGTTTGCCTGTTCTGTTAACGAGCTCCTGTGATTCCTCTTGAAATAAAGTTCGCTGTCGATCTACCTAAACCAGAACCTGACTTTCACAGCAGGAGGTGGAGGGGATAGTGCCAGAGGTTCTGGGGAGAAGACTGCTAAGCCCGTGACTGCAGTTCAGGCCAGCGTTTAAACATTTTTAACAGTGAAACCACTTGATATTTTTGAGGAGACCATAGGATAAGAAGTTGGGACATCTCAGGACAATGTCCAGCCATATTTGTGGCCGACCAGAAGTATTAAGCCAAAACATGATCTTTTCCAAACCCCAACCAAGCATAAGCACAGTGCTGTCACAAGCCAAAATTGAACATATTTGTGATTTGCAGAAACTTAAATTGCCAACATTTTTTGCCACCGTTTAGTTTCCACCATGCTAGATAAATGGCACACTATTTTCACATTAGCTATGTTGGCATCAGAGATAGTTCGTTAAGTGCAGAGTCACCCAGTACTAAGAAATCATTTCAGAGGAGACTGGACTGGCTTGTTCCATATTTCCCTCAGTGACAGACTCGAGACTGACAAATAACTTCTCATCATGGAAAGAGTCCGTTGAGCATTCTGACTGTCTTAGTGGCACATAGCAATATAACAATCAGGTCGACCGCAGCGGCGGGCTTGAAAAGAGCTGCATCTTCTCAGCAGGAGTGCGGGCAGATATTACTGGTTATCTACCAGCAAAATGAAATGAAAATAAGTGCAACGAGCACTGCTTTTTCCTCTGCAGGATACTAGCACGATTTCAAGACACTCAACTTGATTCGTGGCTGTAGTGGCAGAGCAAACTCATTGATTATTCTCGGCCCAAAGTCTTGTGTGTTTACGTGAAGCAGGAAATCTGTCTCCAGCCCAGCGGTGCATTGGCGTTCAATGAAATCCTGAGGCTGTGTGTTCATCCAAATATGTCAGTCATGTAGCTGAAAGTTGTTTCTCATCACCGGGTCTGCAACGACCCGCCGACACACAAGCACAAACACGATCCTGCTGTCCATCTTGTTTTGTGCACTGCTGTTTGTTGTCTACATGTTCACACTGTAGCACAGAAAGCAATTGGAAGTTATGGAAGAAAAAAATGAAATGAAGTGTCACTATCAATCAATGTAATTGTGGACACTGATAGAAGTAGAAGAAGAAGATAAAACCGATGATCTGGTGCCAAACGTGGGTGTACTGGTGCTGAGCTCGAATCAGTACACAGCCACGACACCGTGTGACTCCTCATTTATGATACCAGTGTGTATTTGTTTTTAAATACCCTGTCAGGGATGATTTATTTGTTGGTACTTTGATAGATGTTTTGTTGAGATCCAGCAGCAGAAAATCAGGTGGCATTATCCATGTCAAAATTTAAATTAGCTTATTCTCAATCTTCATACTGGATGTGCAATCACAGTGACAATGGATGAGTAACCTATCATCAGGAGGCCCGTCTTAAACTGGGAGACAAAAACAAATCTACTCTGGATGAGCAATTTTCTGTATCACCTTAATTGCATTCCTAAACCTTGCGAGAAGTCAAGTCGCTCCTGCCAATATTTTAAGACTGATTATTATTTAAAACATTGAAAATGTATGATTGATATAAACCCACTTTCAGTTTCACGACTGTTAAATCACGTTTAGACTGATCTTGAGGGTAATGAATGTTTGACAGTGATTATGTGATTGTTCTTTTAAAGCTGAAACACAAATGTGACTTTTGTATCAGGGGCCTTATTTAGAAAACAGACTTCCGATTAGTTTTGATCTTAAAGTGGAAATAAACTTTTTAAATCCCCCCTCTTAGCGTGTCCCTCTTGTATTACTGTTGCAAAGACCGCAATAGCAAGATGGCTAATGGTAGCAGCCTGTCCAGAGCAAAATGGCATATGGTTTTGAATCATCTCAGACCCACTGGTAAGAGGAAACACATATCAGCAGGGGAACAGACTTTGACACAACACCGGCCCTCTTTATGAGTGAATGCCTGTCCGTTCTCTTCTTTGCCTCCTTCATCAGCAGGGTTCTTTGTTTTTTGCATTGTAGAGTTTCCACATTTGTTCCAGTTCTTCCACCTTTACCTGGAGATAGCGACCACGGAAAACAATGCCTTTTCCTTCCTTTGTGCCAAAATACAACCTTCATTTTTACGTAAAAAATCCAGCCCGATGGCAGACTGAATAGCTCAGTGAAGGCGTGTTACAGTACATCTGCTTCTGCTGACACTCCCACAACATCAAGAGCTTAATTGTTGCCACTTCCCCAGTGTCTCTCTGCCTCATCCACGCTGCCAGATCGAAACCACTGCTCAGTCAGTAAATAACCTACGCTACCAGCCATATTATACTGTTTCCTGTTGCCTGTGCACGTGACGTTTACTCAGATTTCCTCTGTCTAACCCTAACCCGAAAATAAACACGTCATCGATGGAACTTCTGTGTTGCGCTGGAAGCTGGTTGTTTGTTTACGTTAGCGGACTCCATTTTTAAACTAACGCTGGCTACTGTTGCTCTCTGTCAGAGGAGCGGAGAGAGGCACTGGGACGAGGCACTCGAGAACGTGGATGAAGTCACATCCTTTGGATTTGTCCTTCACAGAGAAATCCACAGGCCAGCAGCATTAAACAACTTAGACAAATGATCAACAGACTTGTACAGGCAACCCAGAGAAGGTCTCAATCCTCAAGTCACGTTACAATCTGCACACATGTGGCCAATAAAAGGAAAAGATTCAACATGAAAAATGTTACATAGAGCCACTTTAAGTCTATTTACGTCTGTCACTCGATTTCAGCCTCCTGAACTGTATTCATCCATTTTGCTGCTTGAGCCTACTTTAGTCTTAAAAGGCTCTCTCTCTCTCTCTCTCTCTCTCTCTCTCTCTCTTTTTTTTTTTTTTTTTTACAATATTCTGCCTGAAGCAGTGGGAAACTGACAGAAAATGCTCAAAGTACAGTCTGTCCTTTTCCCACAGCACAGCCAAATTCATCACACGGCTAATTCAGGTCAGCAGTCAGGCACTCGTCCCATGTATCTTTGGCAGCGACTATAAAGGAGTGGAGCTCTACGTGTTTCAAGGCATGTTTAAAACTTCTGCAGGTAGGTTACATCTGCAGGTGACCTATGAGCTGCAGACTGTCCAAAAGACCTTCAGCTGAGCATGTGTTGCATGTTGTTACATCTCTTTATGCACTGCTCTAACCATTTTTACTCGTTTGTGAAATGTTCCCCCAACTTCACCAATTTAATTCATTCTCTGCCTCATTTTTGACAGGAAGCAGGCAAGCTGTTTTCAGTTAAAAAGCCCAATGTCCAGCACCAAACAGCAGATCAACACAGTTAGGGACTAAATGGTAAAAAGTGGAGCATTTAGCAGTCATATTGCCAGATGTTTCCCTCAAGGATTGCGAATACTTAAGTTATATTTGTGAGATGAAAACACATGCTCACATGTGCAAATAAGCCACTAATTGCTGACAAGTTTGCCATATGGACTTCTGTTTAAAGCTTGTTGGACTGCTAAGTGACCAAATACATCAGTTAATGCAAGTCTGATTTTTTTGGTACAGGATATGATCAACTTAAAGCCAGCCACACAGCCAATATTATATCAAAATAGTTTCATTTTCATCAAAATATGCAAATTACATAACATTTTATGGGGCAATAAAATGTGGCGAGGAAAGGCACATTTATTTATATCTCACAGTTCATACACAAGGCAATTGCAAATAAAGTGTGAAAAGACAAATTGGGAGATATTACTGATAAGAAATGAAAATAAAGACATAAAAAACAAATAAAGGTGATGAACAGCATTAGAAGGCAGCAGTAAATAACACGTTTTTCTTTTTAAAGTAAATTGAAAACCCCGAGAGTCTCTGGTAATTGAATTTAAAAGTCCCATCTTTGTGCTAATGTTTTGAAGAGGATCCGAAACAAGAAGTCGTCATTACACGAGCAAGAAACATTATCTGCATTGTGATGTCTTGCCATGTAACTGAACCAGTAGTCATGGCGTTCTGCTTAAAGCATAATCAATAACTACATCCATCATACTGAGGGGAAAGCCTCAAGATTACCCTGGTTGCATATTTGTATGCCAGCTAACGGTAAACGTTAGCTGGCATACTAATGTTCACGGAAATGTAAAATCTCACGTAGTTCTCGCTGAAGAACAGCAAACCCGTGTTGACCGTGTCTCCCGACTTATCCAGACTCATTTAACTCTTTTCTTTTTTTTTTCTGACTGCAATGTGTTACTACAGAAAGTTGTCACCAATCTACATGTTGTTTACGTCTGCTTCACCATGAGATCACATGAGAGCAGAGCTTCAGTCTGCAGAGTGAAGCCAGAGTGCTGTGGCCCATACTTGCCAACCTTGAGACCACACAAATAGGGAGAATTTAGAAACCGAAGTGTGTTTCTGGAAACCTTGAGATTCAAGCACTCTGTTTCCTGCGTTCTGGTGACATTTAAGGAAAGAAAATCACAGCAACATAAGTCAAATGCAACAGCATTTTTATGTCAAACTTGGATGTACTTTGAATTCTCAGAAAACGCTGCAGAATAATTTGCCCTCTGGCATAAACTTCTGTAAAGCTTTGGCATAAAGTAATATTTATCACTTATCATTCATTTTTTGCCCCTGCCCTTTAGAGAGTTGCGTCACTGCCCTGTGTTTGTCAGCCTCTCGATGAGGATTGATAGGACATCTGAAATTTGTTTAAATATTCTATCGCCTCTTTCTTCTCTGTCTGTCTCTTACTCAACTGAGGGGGACGAGGTGCAACAGTAAAGCAGTAGGCTATGCACGCTGAACAGTGCCAGAAACTGGTTGTGATAACTAAGAGGGCAAAAGGTGTGCAAAATTGTCATACATCAGGAGAAACATGGGAGAATTGTGAAATGAAAAATGCAAAACAGGAGTCTCCCGGGAAAATCAGAAGGGATGGCAAGTCTGCTGAAGCCATGCCCCCGCTGCCTCACAGAGCAGTGTTCGCTGTCAATTCAAAATCTATTAATATTGAATGTGTCACGTGTCCAAATTGCACCAAACTCGACACTGTGCTCGCCTGGGTCCTCAGCAACAGACCTGCCAAGTGTGAAGTAGATCAGGTGAACGGTTCTTGAGCTAAGCGGATAACATCCAGACAGACAGACAGAGATTATTTCCTTTAGTTAGATATGGGAGTTCAGAGAGTCAGTGCTGAACCCACACATCAACTTCACGAGTTGCAAAATGTTAAAAGACAGAACACGTAACTTTATTACTAACCGTTTTTCCAACCTACACTGTGGGCCGGCACCAATTCTGAGCTTGTTCAATAAAGTCGTGGAACCTGTAACTCATCTGGAGGGCAATAGTCTCATTATATGAAAGTTCACAAAATAGTATTTCTCCTCCTTCTTTATGTGATTTCCGCCGAGGTTTATGACTGGAAGAGGCGCTGATCCCCATATTACAGAGATAGATTTGAATAACTGCCATGTGCAGTCATTACAATGAACCTAATGGTCGTGTTATCTCTTATTGTAAAAAACCGGAGGAGGATGCATTTTGAGCGCTCGCTGTCTGAAGCATGCCACAGCTCCTTTGGTTGTGGCAATTTATGACTTTTATGTTTTACACCAAAATCCAATAATGCCAGAGATTTATACTTGCAATAACAAGTGGTTCACAAAATGCTGCACCTTCACAAGCATCTATGAAACACTTAACTATTGGCTAAATTGGACTATAATTAAAATGATATGAAATAAAACAGTCATCAACTCAATATACAGCCCATAATAGGTTTTAGGGTTAATAAGAGCGCGCCACAAGTTAGTAGAACAGCATTACTTTCACCAATTATCTTCACAAACTGAACAAATAAAGGCTAATGTACATCATAATTGGTTTGGATTCACCAATAAATATGCTGCTGAAAAGAGAGAAAACAAATAGCAACAAAATTTCAACAGAAACAGGGAAACAATTAGCTTCAGGCTGAGTTTAAATGGGGAAAAAATAATGAACCAAACCTGCTGCACTTGAATGGGAGCTGTAGTTAGAGCAGTTATGTGCCTAAATGTCTACCAGGTGTCTACCACATTACATAATCCTTTATCTATATTAGAAGTGACATGATAATCTGCCGTTCATTAAACCGCAACAGGGTAGTTAGGGATTATTACCGGTTGTTTTCATGATGTAGCAGCAAACTGCAGAAGGAGTCTTAAGTGGATTAAAGTTAATTAAAGTGAAAGATAAAGTGATACCTACCATGTTCCTGAATACTCTTTATTATCATACAGGCACGCTTTTTTAAAAACCTGGCATTTTTTGTTTGATTCAATTTAAACTATCAATCACAGATTCAAAATGTTGTTGTGGTAGCTGAGATTATTTTGTGCTTGTGTCTGTTTGGCATGTCAGTTATGATTTTGTCATTGTGCTGATTAAACGTTGAGGTGAAGCTGAAAAATGGACCGGTCCTTCGCAGAGGAAATGTTGGCTTTAAGGATATAAAAACAGTCTGTTGACATACACATAATTATTTCCTTATCTTTCAGATAAGCGCTCAAATTTACATATTTTTTCTCCACACACTTCATATTCAGCTGAGCTTGAGACAAACATTTCACTTACTTTCAGTGGGTTTATGTGACAGTTTCTTTACTCTTCCTCGTATCGTAATCGCATCTAAACCGAGCTCCTATTTTATGGTACACAGTACACGCAGTGCAAGCTGCACTATTCGACAACCTTAATCTTAAAGTCATGTACTGATGGTCATCTGCAGCTTATCATCGCTTCATAACATTTCATGAGTGAAGACTATCGGCTACAAGACATGAATATTGAAATGCAAATACCTGCTTCTGCTGCTGCATATCAGGTAGAATCTGGTGTTTAGATTTGTGTGCCCGTCTCTCACACGCTAACTTCCACAGAATGGCTGTTTATCTTGGTTTTTAAGGCAGTATTGTATCTAATGCAATATTTGTGGGGAGTTTATTATGGATATTCTAATCTCTCTGCTATGCTATGCTTGGTGTGTGAGGTGAATGAAGATGGCAGAGCCTGCAAGCCAAATATCAATATAGTACTCTGTATTCACATAACAAATCCAGCCTATATGAGCTGGTTAATGCAGTTAGCTACCAATATTTTATTAAATACAAACATCTCTTTAAGAACTTTTTTCCATCAAAATTAAAGCAAACATTGATGTGTTATACCGCTATATCTATTTATGCATTGTTCCTACTTCTCTACAAACATTGACTGTAGGTGCAAGTATTAATGTGTAACTTAATTGTGTGTGTTTGTGAATGTCTCGCACATGCAAGTGTGCCGTTAATGTCACACATTAGTGTGCAGTTCATTTCTCATTACCGGCAACCCAAAGGTAGCTTCCACTGCAAAAAAAAAAAAATTAACGCCACGGGAGAACTTTAAAGAATTTATTACAAGCAATAAAACCCAGTAAAAAGGCTCCTAAGAGAAGTTTAAAAACAGCCACTTAAAGATACCAAAATAAAAGACAGCCAGAAGCATCAGAAAGTAGTTAAACAGGTTAAAAATGGTTGAATTTACCTAAAATGTACCCAGGATAAAAAAAGAGTAAAAACACTAAACCATTTCAATCAGGAAAGACTCGTAATTTTCTTGAGCGAACATGAAGATTTATTGCCATGTGTACAAAAAAGAATAAGACAGTTTGGCGTAATATTTAGGGAGGTGATGAAGCTGTGCGTAGAATAGGAAACCCCCCGATGGAGTCTAGACACTGGTGGTGGTGATGGAGGAAGAAGGATCCTGGAGATCTGACAACAGGGGAGTTGATTCTGGCGAGTAGAAGTTATCAACTAGATGACAGCTGACAGCAGCAGAGAGGAGAGTGGTTTTAAGTTTGACAGCAGAGACATGATTGGCTGATAGTGTTCGTGGCAGAATCTGGTTGGTTAAATGGAGGGAGAGTACATGAGAAACGCCCACGTCAGGTGAATGGAGGGAGCAGAGAGAGAGGTGAACTTACGCTGAGCTTCATGCAAATTTTATCAAACTAGTCAAACCAATCTGGAACAAACTGTAATTTCTTCCATTCCAGTGTTGCTGCAGTCGCAAAGTTTGCTCAGATCAGTGGAGAAGATACTCTGTAAATGTGGTTTAATGTAAAACTTTGGTTTCGTAAGTGTTCAATGAAGCCGTCGTTATGCTTTCATCATCGGCTCCTGATGGACTACTGAGAGCTGCCACAAAATTGCTCCAGTCGTCGCTTTGAAGAGCAACAATGACTCATGAAATGTGACAGAAACAACTTTAAAGTCTCCTCGACGTTATAAAAGCACACTCGTGCCTTTGGAGAATTTCCTGCAGAAGATCTCAGACGCTGCGATGATGTGGGATATCACACAGAAGTGTCAAACATTAGAGTTTCACTTTCATCTTTAAGTTGGTTTGTGGGGGATGTTTCATATTCATTTGTCAGAATGAAATGCTCTTATGCATGAAAAGTGGAAAATGACAACAACCACATTATCTCTGACTCATAATTGTTCAATTTTATTTTCACCACCGCTGGAAACTACATTGTCCTGTTGCTCATAAACTTATTATGTCGATGCATTGACAGCACAAAGGAAATATTGTGGATCTGAAAAAGAACATTTTAATGAACTACATTTTTAACGGTCTCAGGACATTTCCCTTGAAACTGGACAGAGGAGACTATCACTAATGGATCCAACAGCAAAATATACAGTATTCAGTAGAAAACAGAGAACAGCCTGAAGGATTTGTTTCCATAATTGCCACCCAATTAATGAGCTAACTAAAACAGTGTGTCCTGCAGCAGTTTCCTCTGCTTTGTCCTCAAATTCGAGCCCTATTAAATTGTGTCTAAATTCAAATGACACATGTCCTTTGAAAGATAAACATTCCCTTTATTAGTCAACGCTCCTGGCCCATTAATTCCTGCTTGTTGTTGTGTGAAGCAATCCCCAATGTGTTTCTCCGTCGTATCAGACAGCACCCATTTCATATTTTCAATTACAAAATATACAGAAAGTCTTTTTATTAACACATTTGTAGTTTAATGAAATGGTTCAGCACAGAAATTCCTCTTCCATATTTGTTTAAGCTCCACATTAGAGGCCAAAATGTTAGAAAAGTGACGACAGAGGTGCTGGTTCAAATCTGCAGACAAGCTTGGAAGATGTGTGGTGGGGGTTGAATGGATAACACTCGTTGGCTCTACGGATAAAAGGTTGATTGCCAGTGACTCCCAAAATGACATACATCGATCAACCACAGCAATTAAACCACCTACTTTATATTGTGAAGGTTACCTTTGTGCAGCCAAAACAGCTCTGATCTATCAAGGCATGGACACACGACTTCTTGGGTTGTACTGTGGTGTCTGGCATTGGGGCGCTGGCAGTGGATCCTTTGGGTCCTGTGGGTTGGGGGTTGTGGCCTCCATGGATCGGACTTGTTCTGGCAGGTCCCATAGATGCTCAATCAAATTGGGAGCTGGGGAATTTGCAGGCCAGGTTAACGCCTTGAGCTGTTTGTGAGGTTCTTCCAACCATTTCTGAGCAGTTTGTGTGTGGCAGGGGGCACTGGCATTGGGGAATGCCGCTGCCAGGAGGTTGTTTACTTGGTCTGCAACAGTGTTTTGGTGTGTGGTGTGTGTCAACTGGAATTCACATGAATGTCAGGACCCAGGGTTTCCCAGCAGAATATCGCATTGCACTGGATGATCAAAGTTGTTTTACTTTGCCTGTCAGGGGTTTTAATGTTGTGGCTGATCACTGTTTATCACCGTTCCCAAAACAACAGTGTGTTTGCAGCATACCAGCGACAGGCGTACCTGACCTTTGTCATACAGTCACAGTTGATTGGGTTTAGGCACTAAAACTACTTGTTTAAGTTTAGGAAAATGTTGTGGTTTGGGTTAAAATAACAACGTGTACATTCAATTACGGACATACCAACGTTACGTCACTTTAGTAAGTTAGTAAATGAAAATAACTGCTGTAACACGGTCTCGTCGATGAAGAGCCTTCCACTTTTGTGGTCTTTAAGGTACTTCACCTGACTTCCTCCTTTGCTGCCATAATACTTACTCCGGTCACTAGAGGTCACCCTCTATGGTTAGTATGGGTCGTAATAAGCTGCTTTCACAGTCGACCTATAACGTTTTCCTGTTGAGGTTGGACTGCAACACAGCCTTGCCTGGCCTCTACTCAGGCATCTGTTCATATAGTGAGACTTTATTACTTCACTTAACAGTTGTCTTCCATTTCGTCTCCTCCAGCAGTCACGTACCATTTTCGGTTGGTCTGTCCCAGAAATTTCACAAAGTTTATAGTCATCTTTGCAAAGACTCTCAGTATGAGTGATTGTTTTAGTTTCTGCTAGAGAAAAGTTTGTACCCCAGGGATGATACTTAAAATGATAAAACAAACCGCATCTGCGGTGTACCACAAAATCTGGTAACCCTGCGAGTTATAATGCAGAAATTAAACCTCATGTGTAGGTAATGAGGAGGACAAATAAATTATTCAACAGTCCCAAGATATTACCATTTCTGCTGGAAACCACATAAGTGCTGATTGTACATACATCTTTACTGACAGGTAAACTGGAAGGTCTGAAATGATGTCAAAATTATTATGCAACAAACTAAGACATCACTTTCGGCACGGGGAAATTATGATGAGCATGTTTTGCAAATACTCGACAACAGCCAAGTCGTTCACAGAAATGTTGTTAATTAGCAACAGCTAATATGACCTGCCGCTGGTGACGTCATTTTAACCAGTGAGAGCGGCACTCGGTGCTGTCTAATAACGAGAGTCTGCAGCTGAATGTGTTGGACTCTGCTCTAATGAAAGAGTAGAGAGATAACAGCTTTGTTCTCATCGGCGCTTGTAGGGAATCCATATATTTTGCCAACTCGGGTGTCAGAACAGTGTCAATCACCAGTGCGTCCAAATCATTTTACACATTCACACACACTAATTTTTACCCGCATATGCAGCCAAATGCTCGCAGTGTCAAGCCTGGTTGCTTCAACGGAGAGAAGCACTGCACCAGGCTGAGGTGACTAAACACAGAAGAGTTCAGTAAAGATCAGATACGATTTTGATTGGCTTTTTCTTCATCCCCTTTAATATGCCTGGAACGGCAACAATCGGTCCAGAGGGATCAGACTGGCAGTTGAGACAAATCAGATATTGTTAGCTTGCCTACAGGAAAGTGTGGTGTCTGGGTTTTACAAAGCAAGAATTGACTCATAAAATGTTGGGTTTTTTTTGGCTTGTTATCTACTTTTTAATGAGAGTACATGATTCCACATATACAGTCAGGCAAGGACACCAGCATTGCACAATAGACGTTTGTCTTGAAGCTGTGTTAACTTCTATTTTTCTGTCATTTAGAGCAGGTCAGTTTATCGACAGCATGCTGCTCTGTATGATTAAAAACCCTCAGCCACACTAGGTACCTCAAGTATGTCAACAGATGCATGAAAGACAGAGGTTACAGATCTCTGTCTGCTCTTTATGCCTTGCAGCAGATAAAACTAGGCAATTTTCTGCCTTATGGAAATTCAGTGTTGGAAAGTGGGCTTAATGACATGCTGCACAATGTTTTTATTACGTAAAGGGCTTTTACAGTCCAGGGTTATTTTATTAAAATGTCATCATTATAGAACTTCATTGTTCCCCCACTAGATCGATGACAAACGCAGGTGGAGGTGGATGAAAAGGGAACCCACCTGTTGCGTGACATTTACCAGTTAACGCTTTCGCTTGTTTTGTGAAGAAAATGTTTCATTTCTAACTCGTCTTTTAATTTACCACAAAGCTGAGTAAGCACCGAGCTCCCTGGGTGGAAAAAACATCTTCCAGGCATTCCCACTTGGAGTGAGCATCTACAGTAATCTCACGAGGTTGCCGCCTGTCATATTTCTGTAATTCCTTGATGGGATTCGCTCGCTGCAAACTATTCAGATGGAGCGAGGCAGTTCCCAAAAAACTGCGACATCAAAGCTAAATGCCTCAGCTCCAACACATCCGAGTTGAGGTTTGTACAATCCCTCTGAGATGTTGAGCATTTCTCTGTGAGCTGACTGACACAGGCCTGCATCACCTTTCTCAATTGTGCCTAAATATATTCTGTCACTTATATGACACCTTAAAACAGGGAAGCCGGAAGTCAGTCTCAGCTGGGGGAGCTCAGAGGTCAGTCTACGCCACCATTTACGCTGATAACACTCATGTTTATTTATGTTAATTTGAATGGCCAGGAAAACTTATATCTACTCGTTAATCTACAAGAGTTTGAGAAGATGTTTCACAATGCTGCAAACTTGAACACCAACAGACTATAGGTCAAAGCAGCCACAGTATCTACACCCAGGCTCTGTTATAAAATCGCTCAGTTTCGTGAGTTGTTGTGTTTGAAGGAAACTTAAACTTGTGAAATGCTCTCTCTGATAACTTTTTACGTATTTGGGCCGTCTTGTAAATTCAGCTCATGTTACACATTAAAATGCAACAGCCTATGTTAAGAATTTCCATGTGTTAAGTCTTATAGGTTCCTAGTTATAGATTTGTCTGTATACTATGCTCACCCAGTTGGTAGAGTTGGCCTGAGGTGACGCCCTGGGTCATGTTCCTCTGCACAGCAGAGGATTGTTATGTGCAGATGTAGAGATAAGATGCTGCCTCTCAGACAACAAAGGTCACATTCTGTTCCTCCAGCATCTTAACCTTCACTATACACTTGAGAGTACACACTGGCACCATGATTCAACAAACTCCATATTCTCCCATCAAATGCAACAAGACTTTTGTGTTTACGCAGAGTATTCTGTAGCGGGTTCAGACCGGGAAGTTTCCTTCAGTCCTGCATTGTGTCACTGCATGTACTGATGAGCTATGTTCTCCTCGATCGAGCTTCATTAAATACTTCAAGGTAAGGCCTCATGTCTCCTTAATCTCAGATTAATCTCTAATTCAGACTCAAAACAAATGGGGGGGGGGGGGGGGCAGCACATCACCAGACTAACTTTAAACTGCTGCTAACTGTAGCTGCTCCTAACTAGTTAGCTCAGTTAGCAGTGCAGCTAGCAGTTCAGACTGGGAGCTTGGGGACCAGAGGAGTGTTAGGGTCCATGTCCACATAACGTGGCGCAGACGCTTGCTCCTCATTGGAAACAATGGAAAAAGTGGATATGGGCCCTTAGTGTTTAGCTAGCACAGGAGCTTAGGACCAAGATTTTTCTAGGACTAGCTGGTTAGCATGATAACTTCAGTAGATATCTCTGCAACACAATACATAGACAAAATGCTATTTACACAGAGTTCATTTTTGAATGTTAAACACTTTTTAATATTTTTACATATAGCCCCTGAACATTGTGTCCGTTTGTCCCAGTCATGTATGAGTTTATTTGCATATAGAGTGGTGAAGTGAGATCCGCATGTTGATGCCAGGGATAAACAGCCTCATAGTTCATAATAATACAGTGTGGTGAAGATTAGGCATGGAACTAAATAAATAATAAAAACATAAAATCAAATAATTGCGATTCATGATATTATCCTGATTATCATCAAAATATGCTTAAAACTCTTAAAATGGCACTTAAGCATACTGCATCACAGTCTCAAATAGGACACACATCTGTGGTTGGCATCTGTATCTTTGATTGAACATCCTTTATATTAAAAAACATGGTGTGATGGTGAGCCATGGTGACAGGCTTAGGATTTTGGAATGACTTGAAAGATACTGGTTTCCCCTATGTGTTGTCGAGCTAGATAGCTTTTTTGAGCCACTCGTGAGAATATTCATGATAATCCCAATAATGAAGATTCACCACGTTCAACTGAGTATTTTTATCTGGATCTGCAATGAAATCGTACATTCTCCCTAGTGAGGGTAGCGATGTTTCAAAGAGGAGACAAACGTATTTAACGTGGATCTACCTGTTTGTCACTGAGACTCCAGTCTGCAGTGTGGTTCATAGGCCTGACTGATAAACCACAGACTTATAGGGTAACGTCAGGCTTCATGATCAAAGAAAGTTTTGTGGACACTTCATATTCTCACAAACTCTCTTTCTCCGCTATGAGTGTGCACCACACTTCTTCTGCAATCAATTGAGGGTTATTTTAATGTCTCGTTTTCAGGGGTGCTACAGACCCCTCAGCACCCATACTTCCCTGCCTTGAAGTGCAACTCAGAAACACAAAAGTGATCAGATGAGGAAAAGTTTTGGCTGATATAGAGCCCTGGGATGTAAATGACTTTGGCTAATTGCTGCATTTAGACACCCAGGGTGGCTTAAAAGGGGGAGAGTAATTGGAAGGAAGGCATGAGCTGCAGGTGCAAAGGAAAAGGATGAACTGTGACGTCTGTTTCTTTTGTAACGAAAGTGCAATGTACGATTTGTATTTTAGATAAGATGATGTCCATATCATCATAAATATATATACCACAAACTACAGCTGTTACTCCTGTTAAACCTCCATGCTATTAAAAAAAAAAAAAAAAAAGTCTTGTTTCTTGAATTGAACATGATTTGTCAGAGATGGCGTAGAGTGTTTGACAGTGTTGTAAATGTCAGCTATGTGTTTGTCTGAGGATAATGTGTGCACCAGAGAAAATCCCCTCAGCTGGTTTTGGTGCTCGAGATGTTTACAGAACGCGACCGGCGCAGATGTTGGAAAAATACACAGTTTCAACAAAACGGTTATTTATATTCACACAATCTTCGTGGCACATTGACTGGCTAATGGTAGCCTATTTGCTGTGAGCAGGAATAAGAGAAACACAGGCCCTGCGGTGAAGAGTGGAGTTTTTCATTTCCAGCTTCTAATGTTTTCAGCTCACTGCAGTGGTTCGCAAAATTAAAACAGGTATCAGCGAGCAGTTTAGGCATTTAGATAAATGATTGAGTCACACCAATTGGACCCTGGAGGTTCAATTACGTAAAACTATTAAAAGTCTAAATGAAAAAGTATTGATTGAATTGACGTTAATATAGGGATGTGAGGATGTCCTGCGGAAAGTTGCTCGCCGAGAGAAATGAGTCTTCGGTGGTACGTGGAGCAGATCACTCAGGTTTGAAAGTTTTCTTTCCACAACTTGGTAAACAGGAAGTGCAAGAAATTAACTACTTTTCTACTTGGACACACATAAGTCGGGAAATTTGAATATCCCTCATTATTGTTTCTGCTGGCATTTGTCGAACGCAAGAGGATAAGCTGCCGATCCTTTGCAGCAGGTTGTGTTTTAAATTATAACAAAGTGCTTTTTGAGGCTTTTGAGGGTGTACATGCAGCCTAATCTTCTCCTTGTTTGTTAGATTCCTAGACATGAAAGAGAAAAGGACTTTGTTAGACTGAGGGAATATGCGCCGTCTCTTATAAGCGGCTGTTCGCTGGCCTAACAATCTGTAGGTTTAATGAAATGTACTTCTAACTGAGGGAAAAGAAGACGCTGGCATTGTTTAGGACAAAAAAAAACAACACATTTTCATCACCTCAAGTCATCAGATTATTAGGGAGCTATAAAATGCAGAGGTATAAACACAGAAATAGACGCCCTTCAAGGTCGTATTATTGCCTTTAATCTGAATAAAGCCTGCATGCTTCTGATTTATCGGCTTTGTTCTCCACTTCTGATGCCTACGTAATTGGAATGAACTTGGCTCATTAAAGACACAAGCAGTCACTTTAAGCTTTGAGCTTGATGACTAAGTGCTACTCAAAAACGACACACTTACAAGGTTAAAATCACAGCAGCCTGGAGCCTGGAAAGTGTCAGAAAAGAGGCGATTAAGGTGAAGCAGAGGTCACTGATATTGACAGGCTGGGATCTAGAGAACGAAAAGTATACGGCCAAATGTGACAAAGCCTTAAAACCGTCTTTCAGCTGTTGTGGTGAACTTAACCTTTCACCACCTATCTGAAAAGAAGAACCTGCATTGATTAATTTTTTTTTTGTCACGTAGCTCAGTTAGCTGTGCGGCTAGCAGAAGCTTCGCTAGCACAGGTCCTTTTTAAATGCTGGGAGGCTTTGGGCTAGCAGGTTAGCATACTAACTTCAGTAGATACCTCTACAACACAATAAATTTACGTCTTTGACTGGCATTTCTCACATTTGGGTAATTTCAGAATGTTTTAAACTAAAATTCTTACATATTGCACCTTTAAAAGATGATGATACTGTATCTTTTGTTCACAGCCTTTTTTTCTGCTCCCCCAAAGTGGACAAGAACTCAGTTTTAACAGCTTTAAAGCGTTTAACATCACCATTCGATGATTCTAAATAAAAACAATGGTTGTGTTTATCTCTTCGAGAAACAATCTTATGTTTCAAATGATTCTTCATTATATGACAAACGGAGAGAGTTGCATAACCTGCAGCGATGTCTGTTCCCGTTATTGTTTCTGAGGATGTGTAGGTAGTGTTCATTGTTGAAGGACAAAAAACACCCATTTGAAATAAACCAAGCCAGATTTCACAGAAAGTTCCAGGGACTCCTTTTGTACGGACTGTATCTAAAGCATGTCGATATGGGATATTAGTACATAATGCCTCAATGTCAAGCATGTGCAGTGGGCGCTGTAAGGATACAGGAATAAAAGAAACTGTGTTCATGGATAAACTGGAAAGTAAGATTTCAGACTGTTCCAGACTAAAATTTGTGTCTGCAAACCTTTTATACACAGAATCACAAGTGTATCATTAAGTGGCAGGTCCCTCCAATATATTATCACACTGGTGGAGTGCTCTGAATAGATTATTCATAGTGCCTGATAACTGTGTGGGATGTCTGCGTAGGAGTGGGGATAGAAGCAGGATCCACTGAATTACCTCAACGACTGGCAGCAGCTGATGTCTCCATCACATTTACAATAGAGCTTTATTTGAGCAATCGTACATTTAAACAGTTACTTCATGTTCTACAACAGCGCAAGTTTAACGGGGGAAAAGTAAAATGATAGAAGGTCCTTCACTGCAGTCAGGGTAAAGTGAACAAACTGAAGAGGTCTGAATCACTCGTCTCTGCTGATAATCAACCATCGTATTGTCAAGAAATCTGAACACATCAGTTATATTTTGTTAAATCTATGAATCGTTTTATTTATAAATGTCAGGGCTCAAGGATATTACCTTTGCAATTATATAAAACAGAGAAAACAAAAAAGAAAACACAAAAAAACATCAGCACATTTGAGAGGCTGGGATGAGTTAATGTGTTACCCTCTCTCTGGATACACAACTCAGTGAGTAAAGTCACATTATATTGATGCCACAATCATCACAACACATCACACTGTAAGAAGTCACATCTCAGGTTAACTAATGTTAGCAAAACACTATCTAATGAACACTGCTGTGTCTCCATATTTCGTATTGTCAAGCTTCTCCCAGCTAGCAACAGTAACCAAGGGGGGCAGGACTCTGGATTGGTCAATTGAAGCCTGACTGGTGCTGGATTTCTGAGGTAAATACCAATTTTGATATTTGAGAGTCACAAACATCCCATAATAAAATGTTGGTCAATATTAAAGGGTAAGTCCACAAATTTTACACATTAAAAGGTGTTTACAGGTCTGGACATGTATATGTGAAAAGACAAAGTAGTATAAAGCCTTTCGTGGCTCCACAGGAAGCTGCATGTAATCTGATAAATTGCCTCCAGTGATGCCACTCAGTGGCTAAGTTGCATTGTAGGTAATGTAGGCAGCAGGTTTTGAAAAGGAATAAAAAAGGTGATATGTCTCTGGTTTTTAAACGGTCCATAATGAGCCCAGCAGTGTTATAGGAGTGCAGCGAAAGACCAGTGGACTGCTTTTCAAAACCTGCTGCCTACATTACCCACAACTGGCCAATGAGTGACAGGTAATCAGATTACACGCAGCCTCTGGAGACCAAAAGGCTTTATACTACTTTTTTCACACATGCAGTAGCACTCTCTAAAACCTGTAACACACACTTGAATGTGTAAAATTAGTTTTGTTACCACTTACTTTTTGATATAGGAACCTTAAAACCTGTCTTTAAAAGAGTTATGACCAAGACACAAGAGTCTCAATAGTTCAGTAGATCAAGAAAACTCCGACTACAGCAAAGTGACAAAGATTTGTTTTACTAAAATGTCAACAATATGGATAAGTGACCAAAAAGTTTCTTATCACATCATTTATTTCTTGGTATGTACACATTTTAAAGGACGTTACAGTTAAATTATAATATTAGTAATATTGTGAGTAAAATTGTACCTTTAATGACAACACTTTCTCCTTCAACATCTGTATGTATTGCTCATTAGTATTCCTGAAGCACTGTGGGGAGGCTAAAGTCTCAGTGTGAGATATAATCACATCTAAAATTAACACAACAAAAGATTTAAGTATGATTCTCATCGGAGGTCAAATGGAGACACTCCCTGGAGATGAAACAGGCACGTAAAGGCGGCGGGTGACACCAAGAAGACCGTGTAGGTGCATTGAGCCGTATATCAGGAATGCTAATGCTAAACAGCGTCCTGAAATTCTAATTGCGTTCCTGTTAATCAACAAGACTGACAACAGGCAGGGGCGAGCTCTAGAGGCCCGGGAGGAAATCTATTAACATACAATATGTTGTTGCGCTTGTTAAAATAATGGGAAAGCTTTGGGGTGGGGGTGGCTCAGGCAGATGCATTGTTCTCCTCGCCGTCGCTTTAGTTAATTGCAAATCCGAACCCTTTAAAGCCTTGTGGAAGTTTGTGCAGTTTGACAAGCTTCACGAAGACTTGAACTCCACACTCCCAATGAATTGTGTCTCTGGATAATCCTAATTGAACATATATTGGCCGTGCAGCTTACGTTGTTTTGGCACTTATTAATAGCACGCTGAAGGAGAATTCTAATGTGGTTTCTACATTTGAAATAAGAGATAAACAAGAGTCCAGATCTCTTTGGCCTGCCGAGACCAGTAATGCTTGACTTGTCACTACTGCTGCTCTAATTGGGCCCTAGGTGAAGACAGGACGGGGCTTTAGGGACCGGCTGGCTTTATTTTTCAGATCTATTCTTATAAGCAATCGCGGTTGAGATTTGAATGTCTTTGCTCTCTAATAAAAAACACTATGGATCGCAGTCGGGTCTTGGAAATTAGTTTCACCAGATAACAAGGTATCTGCAAGTCTTAAAAGATTGAATCAGTTCCTCAACAAAAGGCCTTGGAATGTATCAAAAAGTCTGGAAATCAGTTTACAATTGTGTCGAATATGTTTTCCTTTCTCTTTCTTAATTGATTGATTATACTGCTTGGAGTTATTGTTCTGTACACCTGGGAAGTTCTGACAGATGCAATATGTCAGTAATTAAGGCATGTACAATGCCAATACTGATAACTGATAATTTCACATTTTTATATCTATAAAGTTCATAATTTGTAGTTTATGCACACCTGAGAGTAAGAAAGGCTGAGATGTAATGAGCAAAGATGGATGATTAAATAATCCACAGCTCCAATAAGATCTGCTGTATTAAAATCCCTCTTCTCTGAACCCTCATGGAACGTGAGGTGCAAATTACAATCGCGTTGTCTTCCTCAGAAACTGTAGAAAACGTCCACTCTGACGACGACGTATTTGGTTCTTCTTGTTCTCTGTTTATTGGTTTATCACAAACCAACTTTCAAGGTTTCAAACAGCCTCCGACTGTAAAGTTTGGAAACGCTGATCTTGTTCAATCAAGGAAACCAATCTGGCTTCATATTATCAGCTAGAATTTCACCGATACCAATAAATACAAAGTAACATAACATTCCCAATATTGGGCTGAGCAATATATTGATATTATATTACTGTGATATGAGATTTTATATCGTCTTAGACTTGGGATATCATTATATCTGGAGTGTTTTCTTTTCCTGGTTTTAAAGGCTGAATAACAGTAAAGTGACGTCATTAGTCATCCTTGCAATATTGGTGCAATACCAACATTGAGGTATTTGGTCAGAAATATTGTGATATTTGATTTTGTCACCCAGTTCTAGCATTTATTTTTTTTAATTTTTATTGTGTATCGTGATACAGATTTAACAGAAGTCCATATCGCCATGCCCATGTTGGATTTTATGTACCTGCATGGACGCACCAACTGGACGTGACGAGTGTGTTCTTCTGCCTCTCAACAGTTAGTAGCCATGTTAGCTGTTTTCAGCTAAAGCTACCATCTAACGACGAGGCATACAGCGTTATTCAACTTGCGTACAGCCTGTCTGAAAGCTGCTACGTGAAAGCGTTTAGAGCACACTTGTAATGCACTGCAGAGGGATTTCTTTTTCTTTTTTTAATATTGTTTATCTACTGCCTATATTAAATAATAAAAAGTAACAGTGTGCAGTGATGTGGAAAATTGATCATGCCGTCCATCGAGTTGCGTTGAGAAACGTACATTTCAATTGCTGACAGCTGAATCGTTATTGAATGGTGAGGCCGGTGAAGGTTCACTCCTCTATTAAATGGCATGTCATGTGGTATTAAAAAGGTCTCGAAAAGTCTTACATTTAATTTGGTAAACACATTAAAGGATGATAAAAGTAATTTACCACACAATCCGACTTTGTCCACATTTATTACCCGTTTCCTCTGAAACACCAGGTGGGAGATTTCTGAAAGTAGGAGGCGAACTTTAATTAATTCATGTCTGATAAAAGGGAAACACACAGGCTCATTAAAGCCTCTGCTGGATTATATGTAACAGAGCAAACTAAGCCTGACGTGGGTGCTCACTGCTTGTGACAGAACGTTCACAAGCCTCGGTCCCAGGGGTGCAGCGCAGAGCGGCTTCAGTGCCGTGCCTCATCCTCTCAGTAGACACGGACAGCAGAGAGTGGCAGCCCCGAGGGAGGGCCACTCAGTCCTGTCTGCTCGCTGGCCAAGGCACAGACATGTACTGTCAGATATGTCTTTCCACTGGGTAGCCAAACTTTTGTGGTTACATGAAACTACATGACCTTTTTCTTTACCCTCATCTCTGTAGATTTTTTGGGAAGGTTTTTGACGTTTTTGTACCCTCGGGTTCACGTGCGGACAGAGGAAGTGTGAAAACTGTCACAAAGGTCAGTTTGAGGCCAAGATAAAAGGTGTGCCGATGTCCTCTCTTACCCCCTTTGGTCCACCCAAAAATAGCTTTATATTTATGACAAAACAACATCCAATTACTAAAAAAAATGCAACCATCTGCGTTGGTGTGGGCGTGTTGCGACAGGTACTGGGTGAGAAGATGAAAATCAATCTGGGAGGACCAGTTTGAGAAATGGAACGATGAATATTAAGGTTGAACAGATGCCCAGAACAGCAGTTCATAACACAATGAGACAGGATTTTAAAACTCTGGAAAGAAAACTTCTACTTGAACCAACAATACATACAGTATAGATACACACAATACATAGTTTGGTTTAGTTTTCCAACTTGCAGTTTATCAACACCTAATCCTCTTGTATCCTTTCAAATCTCTTATCATATTTACCGCATGTAAGCCTAATTAAAACCACACAAATATGAAAAGTCCATGTTGACACTGATTCAAATAACCCATGTTTTGCAAGATAAATTAATTTTCTCTGATACATATTTAGGCAGAAGAATACAGATTGTTAGCTCCACAAATTGGGGTGATTTCACCCTCACACTGGATCCAAACTGGTACTGACCGCTCTGTCTCCCCCATGCCTTACATTTTGGGCCACTACCCTGGACAGTTCAGGCTGTGCGTTTCAGCTATCCCATGCATTTCATTAATGTCACTCTGGTTGATTGAACTGCTCCACTGTCAGGTAAAAGTAGTACATGGTTCCTGGTGTGGCTGTCTGAAGTGCTGTAAAAGTAGGGCAAAGGCCTGAGGAGGCTAAGTGTTTCATTAGGGTTGTAAAGTTGGCACCTCCATTCAGAGCTGGTTCACTGACTCGGGCCCACAAGCCTCCTGGAGGCTCAGCATTTAATTCTGCCACGTTCATACCCGCTCTGGGCACTCGTTTGAGTTGTACTGTACTTACTGCAGTGTTTATACCTTAAGAATTAGCCCACAGTGACGAAATCTAATAATCCCCAAACTCAGCATCATTGTCAGCAACAGTAGGCCGATGGGTAATGGGCTAATGGCCTTGCAGTTGGAAAGGCTCCAGCTGTGACTGTTGAGTTTCCACTTGAAAGTGGTTGCTTCAGCTGTAATTGGAGGGGTGGTTTATTTTTTTATAGGTTGAAATAGCTCATCTAGCAGGTCAGAAATTGCTTAATACGAGCAAGCAGTTGGCGGCTAGAAGATGGAAGGCGGTGGAAACCTTTCGGTTTCTGCCAACACAACTGCAGCATCAACCCAAAAGCCAGATTAAATGTTAAACAAGTTAGTTTATGCAATACCACAGATAAGTTAAAAGCTTCTCTTTGTTGCAACTTTCCCTTTGTTTACAAAAAACACTCGGTTAGGGTTAGGAAAGCATCATGGTTTGGCTTAAAATACGCCACGAATATGGATAGAGATTGTCCGACTTCCCGTGAAAAATAGCCGGTTTTGACGCCACAGAAACAGATAGAAATGTCTCCACAGCTCCTTCAAAAAACACCCGGTTGAACAGCTGGAAATGTCTCCAGGTGTCCTAAAAAAATATCCAGCGGTGTGACTCAAAGTCCTGTCACCCATTTAGCTGCTTTGTTGGCTTGTAATAACACTGCCTCTGTCGCCCCCCACTTCCTGCTGTGACAGGTGGTTAATAAGCATATAATTAGAACGTGATATGACACGTTTGCTACACATGCCAACCTCAGACTTATCTGGGGTTTGCAGAAACATTAACAGCTAACATAACATCCTGGTGACTGGGCTGGCATCAAAGAGACTGTACTCCAAGAAGAGCAAGTGTCCCCAAACCAGACAAACTGTCCTCTCTATTCACTTTTGGGTGTCCGGGCCTTGGCTAAAACTTTGATGAAGTGTTTAGGATGTGTACTCATAACTGTCCAAGCATTTCTGAGAATTTACTGCTCATACATGCACACGGTGAGTGGCAGGTTCATAGCCCACGCAGAGCAATGTCGGCGCGCGGAGTGCAGTTTCAGCGTTTTTAGCCTTTCAGAATTTTGTTTCTCTGGTTGTCAGTTAAAAATCTCTGATATGTAATCTTGCCAAAACCAATTAGGCTTCAGTAAATCTGTATCTAGAATTCCCACATCAAAATGGAAGCACTCTTCCGAGACACATGCCAGGAATGCAGAGTTAATTAATCCCTGCAATCAGAGGTCTGATGAAATAAGAGCTGAATGTTGCCCCTCCCAAGACAACTGTTAACAAAGCTGTTCCGCTCTTATTAGTTCTGCAAACTGCATATCAGACAGCTCCAGATCGAAAGCCCAGCACGCCATTTTCAATCAAGTGTTATTGCTCTTAGGAATTGCACTGAAAGTGTGATCGTGACCCAAAGTATTCACCTCAGGGCCTTTGAAGTGCAGCCCTGGGGGAACTGCATTGATCAAGGCAGAACATGAAGTACAAGTAGCACTGGAAAGAGATGTTAATTGCGAGGGCACCTGGAGTCTATAGTGTTGTTTCAAAACAATGTTTTATTTGGAAATTCTCTTCAACCGCGATTGTTTTCATGAGTTCATTGTTACTGCGACAAGGACTGCATTAAAATCTGTGAATGTTTAATCTAGTCGACGAAAAGCTCAACGCCGCCACGTTGGCCCCCTGAACATTTCAACTCCAAGCAAGTCTGAACAAAAATCGAATGCTGTATGATCAACGGAAGAGCAGCAGCTCAAAGTTTTTATTGATACCAATGCCATTATTGATTCTAGTTAATGGTCCAATTTTTATTGAGTCCTGATCATTTTCTGTCGAGCTAACTGTAGCAACAATCTGTCATCTTAAATGGATGAAATGAGATATTTGTAGAGCCTTCAAGGATCAGCTTAGCCTGTCTGTGTGGCGCTGATGTTATTATAACACAAGATATTTATCCTTGGTAACAGATGTGCTTGTACATAGATTGTACAAAACAGGACCCAAAAGCAGAACACCAAGGCAGGCGAGTTAATAACTACAAGTGAGCTGAGCTGAAAGCTGATAGTCTAAAGAACAAAAATCCAAACATATGAAATACGAGCAACAAAAAAAGGCTGCCATCTGAAGAGTAATCCAAGGGCAAAAAATTAAACTCAAATGCAAATCAAAAACACAGAACAAATCAGCATAACATGAAGGACACGGACCGCAAAGCTGGTAACACAGAACACAGGTGGAAGACAGGGCCGGGGAACAGACGAGAAACACAGGAACAAGGGGATTGGTCTGACTTAAGCCCACACAACGCTTCCAGCATTGCACACGTGACCAAAACAGGCTGCACCCTCCAACAACCATGCAGAAAAACTCACTGGCTTCACCTGATTGGACGAACACCACTCGTGGGCCACCGCCCTGGGATTTCAAACTGGACCAACATGGCGGCTTGTTTAAAAACTTTCTCTTATATTACAAAAATAGCTCAGTGAAATGAGTAAATGTCTTGAACCAAACAACACAGACAATTGTATCCACAGAAATGTTCTGTTCTGTGAGAAAAGGACTTATGATAGCCAATAACTCCAATTATATTTCATCATGAGTTTTATATTCATGCAAGGAATCATTTTTGTCACACAAAGAAAGGTGCCAATTTTTGCAAATGGCAGATATCTCTATTTGAGCAAAACTATTCATGAGTTAATATCACCAGATTATGGACCTGAGTTTATTGTAGATAATTCAGCAGCAATAGTGTTTTTGCATTTAGCTGCTGTAGCTGTGTGTTTATATTGCAAAGCAAAATACAGATATTCATTTTGATTGTGTGTTTTTTCATATTGCTTTGCAATGGCCCGTTTAAAGTGATCATATACCAAACAACTAATCAGTGCTGATAATACTCTATGCTAATAGATAAAGGAGTGATGACGATACACTACATGCTTTGAATTCATTAGATATAACTATGCAGTGATCTAAGCAGACCAGATGGCACGCAGCAGATGATAGAATGCTCATTACAACCAGAAGAGACTTGACTTGGACTTGGAAAAAATGACTTGTGAGCAACTCTGCAATGTTTGGTTTTTATAGTTTTTCAAGGGTTTCCAGAGAATTCGCTTTTAGCTTAGCAGCTGCAGTGAAGATTTTTAGCTTTCAAAAGGGTGTAAGTAGTGTCTTTTCAATCAATCAAATCAATTTGGTATATCTGGAGACTTTGATCGCACCAGATGAGCTGTAAGGAGCCATTTTATGTTTTTTTATTACGGTTTAAAACACGTCCCCAGCTGCTTTAGTTGTTGCTGTGAAGCTCCAGAAATGTTTTGCGGACTATGAAACATCACTTGACTTTCCATCGACATGAGGGTGACTAGATCATGACTCATCCTTTAATATCTCAATCATTTCTCAAGCACAGAGAAAATAAAATCAGTTAAATAAACCACTCAACACTGTGACAGAGCCAGTTTCAAGATTTTGAGGAGATCCTTCAAAAGTCACATCAGTCTGTTGTATATAAACTACCCTCCCCTCACAGTGTGACCGGGGCAAAAGAGGTTAACAACCAGATGAGAGTGCCAACTTAACATCCTATCATTTAAATCATGCACCGTTGGGTGTTATAAATCAGGCAGCAGATTTGCTCTCTAATATCGTTAAATGATGAAATTGATGCCAATGTATTCGCGCACTTGCTGTGAGAAGTGGGGCCAAGCGTCACTCATGCTCACGACGGTCATTAATATAAAGCTTCAACAGCAACATAAATTTTAAAGTCTGTCAGTGATGCAGCCTGCGAAAGAGTCTTCTTCCTCGTCATCTTAACATTAACTCCGCTCTCTCGCCCCAGAACCAGGTGCGAAATGTCACCAACTCTTTCTGTAAATGTGCTGTCACGTCAGAGGCGCATTAAAGTAGAAATCACACATGTCTGACTGATAAAAAGCCATTACTGTAACAGATAGATGAATCCAGCCATGTTACGTACTCAATGTCTGAAAAGATAATTAGATAGAAGTGTCATTTTGCACATCTTGAATGAGCTTGTCGAGTCACTTGTTGCTGAAGCCTGCGTGCATATAGACTTTTGAAGGCAACTAATTTGCAGGGAAGACAATGATTTGAAGTGGGGCCCATTTGAAAGCCACCTTTTAGGAGCTGCCTGTGTTTCTGTCAGGTTTTGGTTGGTTCTTCAATCACTCTTTTCAGCACCAAGCCACTGCACATAAAATAATAAAATAACAACAGCTTGGCCACAATGAGACTATTCATACTGAAACAGAGAGAGGGTGGGGGCTACGGAAAAGCAGCGACTCTGTAATCCAACTCTCAACTACATTTAATAAATCACTGTTTTACATCAGTATTAAACAAACTGGGAGGCAGTGCTAATGTGGTCGTAACTGCAGGTAATTTACTAGTAGCTTGTAAACTTAATTGATGATATTTTTGAAGTTAGTGCTCCCTGACGTTTAGTGTCATGTGATTAAATTCACCGCCGCTCACTGTATACTGTAGCAAAAATCGGCTGCTGTGTCACTCTACAGATAAAAGACCTGAGAGATGATGGATCGCTGGTTTCATTTTCTAACAACAAAGCTAATCTGCTCCTCTGGACGTTCACACAGAGCATGACGGCATGCGGCAACACAAAAACTCTTGGACCAAAAAGAAACTCTATTTCAATTACAAACACGTCAACAAATGTGTGTCGTAATGGGCAATTAACATCATTCCTCAGCTGTAAAGTCTGCCGATTAGCACTTTGATATGACTCTTCAAAGCATGATGAGCTGACTAACCATGCTTCAAAGAGGCCAAATCCTCTGTGTCAATCGCAGGTGTATCTGTTAAAATCCTGCTAAATTATTTAATGTGTCAAGGGGGGAAAGTTTTAAACATCAGGATGAAACTAAGCCGAGAAAATCAGCATCCCCGAATTGGGACAGGAAGTTACAAAATACTGTCAGAGATGATGATGATATCAAATAATGCTAATTGGTATGTGGCCTAAAGGCAGATACAAACAGGATGCATTCAGCAGAGAGGCTTATTGTTGGATCTACTCAAGCTAGATTTCGGCACAAAAAAGACCACTTGCAACATCTGAGTCAAATAAAAAACCAAAACATTTCTTCCAATGAAGCTTGTTACATAAATGACATTTTGTTCACACTGCTCTGTTTCCCTCCTGTGTTCTTGTGTTCCTGTGCTCCTCCCCAGCCTGACTTTCACAGTGACTTTCAAACGCCACATAAATTGCTTAAAAATGTTTAACAAATAATTCAGTAGATCTCAATAATTAAACTTTTACCTCAATAATGTTTTTATTTTCTTCATTGCAAAGAGCACTATATTTTTCTACTGCATTAACTTTGAGTGAGATAATTATACGTTATATTTTTTTGGTAGTATTGTCTTCCTCACAAGCTGCGTACAGCCCCGACCAACCACAGTAGATGATGACCAGACTAAATGTTTGCAGTGAATGTTTCTGAAGACCACAGATATTACAGATGTATTACAATTTTCAGTTTTATCTTGTGATTATGTTTAGGCACAAAAAACATTTGGTTAGGGTTAGGAAAACATCATGTTTTGGCTTACAGTGCCCGTTTTGGTTGGCACAAACACGGCTGGAGATGTCCCGAAGTCTCATGAAAATCACCTGGTTTTGTCGCCATAAAGACGGCCAAAGATGTCCTAACTCTGTGTTAAATATATCTGTTTTTAGTCGCCACAAACATGGCTGGAAGTTGCCCTGATCACACACAAAGTTTCACACAAAGAAATGTTGAAACGCAGTCTTGAACTGTGGTCACTGGCTTGGTAGCCTTCATGCCTGTAGCTCCATCGCCATCCTTTTCACCTCCTGATATGAAAGTCAGGTCATAAACACGTAATGTGAACGTGATATCACATGATTTATATGATTAAATATCAATATGATACGTAGCCTATGACAATGTCAACATATCAGTGGTTTGCAGAAACATTATCTGCCAACCTGGCGACTGTGCTGCCCAACAGCCTCCACAAAGAAGGTAGGCCAGCTTGTATGTTGCCTGAGAGGCATAATCCGGAGCAAAACAAAGGTTTGAAAATCATTTGCTACTCAGATGAGTGCATTAACATGTTGCTCACTTCAGAGCTTTTCCCATCTGGCCTTCTGGTTTCAGTTTAATTTGCTGGTGCCCTCATACCAGTATAACCACAGTCCTCGCTGGCTACAGAGCAGCTCAAGGTCTGTGTGTCGCTCAGAGGCACCTGACTAAAAGAAGGAGTCGGTGTCCCTTTCACTTTCATCACGCACATTTCCCATTAGAGATTTGTTGCCAAAGCACAAATAAAAAATATCGCTAAAGCAAATTGCTGCCGGTGGTGCATTTAAAAAAAAGCCTTGTGTTTTGTAAATGACTGTGCACTTCTATCTCCTTGAACAGCAGTACAAATCTTAGTTGTAAATTACAGGCTCCCAGAAGATCATAATGAAAGCTTGTGAAGACTATGTTTAGTCTCGTGCCCTCATGAGGCCATGCTTTTCACATGTCAGCAAGCTATTATTCTGAACGTAATTAGGATAAAGGTGGATAGAGACATCAATATTGGGCGTGCACGCTGAGAGGCAACAATAAAGCTCAATGAGCAACATGACAATGATAATTGCTTCTTTTATCACTCTGCCACTGTAACGTGTTTTGATGTATTAGGCCAGATTCCCCCCTCTATTGTTATTTTAGTGTGATTATGGGACCGACACGAGGAAACGACAGAGTTGTAGCTTAAAACAATGTTCCAGTCAGACATTCCAAGAAAACTTTGGAAAGTGAAGCCACAACATTTCAAAGAGTCTCTTGTTTCTGCCCAGGTCCCCTCTGGTGGATCGCTGTGTTGTACTTGTTATGTTCTTCCCCCTACAGAATTTCATTGTTCATGACATGAAGCACCCGGGGCTAAAGACAGGTATTTTGTGTCCCATGCGCTTCGACAAGGGAAAAGTTTCTGAGCTGCAATACAGGAGCAGATGAGAGTGGGTGTTATATTTTTACAGAACTGTTGAATCTGTGCAGAGCAGCCTGAGATGAAACACTTTCGAGCGAGGAAAAGTATTCTTTGATCTGGAGCGCAGCGGCACAACAAAATTTAATAAACATCATACTACTTACAGCGTTTGTGCTGTGTTTTATATCACCTCAAAAATGTGACAACAAAATGAAGGCGATTGAAGAAATTCAAGTAAGTGTTGTTCATCATCACCACACAGTATGTTTATACTGATATATATGGCTGGGGTATGTGGTCTACTGAGTGCCATTCTAGATGACAGCTTTGCTTGGTATATAAAAAACATAAAGTGTGTGTGAGAGATAAATACAATAAAATTCAATTAGTGTTGACATCTGAGGTGTGATGATATGTGCAGACTGAGGTTTGTTTACAAGAAAAGCAAGAAAGCAAGAGTCTACACAGCTATACTTTGAGTGTTGAGATTCCTCGAAGTCGGCATTACGGCTGTTGACATCTTATTTTATTTTAGCCAGAAGTGACCATATTTGGACATAAAGGTGGAGCTGGGGAAGATATATTTTACCACGCCTCATTCCTGATTGGATTTGACTGTGGTAGCGACTTGTCAATCACAAGCTGGCCACGCCCCAAAGCATACCCAGCTCTATCATCTATATTATTGTAGGTGGCACCATCATTTTGTAGTTGTTGTTGAAGAGGACTTGAAGCTGTCCTAGTCCTGGGTTTTGTTTAGTTACAGTATCTCCTGTTTAACAATGAAAAAGACCTTCCTGCACTTCCTGTCTTTATCTTCTTCCTGCCTGTTTGGTTTGTTCACCTGTGTTTCATTACATAATCAGTCCTTGTGCTTTTAGTCAGTGTATTTCCCCCAGTCCTGCATTTGTTGCTCATCTCTCATCAGTATTCCTGCTTTGCCTTTCTGTTTTTTTTTCTTCTTCTCTCATTTAAGTTTTTGTATTTGTCTTTAGTTTTTTGGATCTGCCCCAACCTTCTGTTTTTGTTTGCCAGTTTTTGTTCTTTGGATTTCAGCTTTATGCCATTAAAGCTCACTTTTTGTTTCTACAGTCTGCTTTGTCTGGCATTTGGGTCTTTTTTTGCTAAACTGAACAGAAACCAGCGATTAATACATAAACTTATTGGGAAACTATTTACTGAGGTAAAGAAGTATGGTCTTTTTCTTAAAAACTTACGTACAATCTAACTTAATTTGCAATTAGTGGAGTTGCCCCCTGCAGGCCATGATAAAGAACACAGGTGTAAGGCACTTCTGCATTGGCTTCACTTTTCAGACCAGGATTAAACACAAAGTATAGCTGATGTTAATGATAATAACTTTAATTTTGCAGGTGTTTGGCCACTTCTTGTGCTCAAACTAATGTTAATGTTCTTCACCACACCTGGATGTGAGTGAATGTTTGTTTGCTTGCTCAGTCATAGCTCCATTTATTCTGCCATTGATTTAACCACTGACTCAGCTGCTTCATCATGTTGGCAGGAACCTGTCGCTGAAGAGGTGCTCGGACCCTCATCCCTCCAAGTATGGTGCGTGCATTAAATTATCTTGATCCCGACAGCTCATTTGTCATCTCCATTTAGTTTTGACGCGGCATGACAGCCATGACAAACCATTGTCTGTCTTGTAAATTAGCAGTCAGAGCTCTTGGAAGAGCAACAGTTTGAGGGCAGAGCGGTAAGACTAATCAAGGAGCAATTTGTCCAGAAAGAGATCAGGATTATAATTCAGACGTAGCTTTTGGTTGGACAAAGTAAATTAAAATTAGGTCACGGTTAAATTGGTTCAATGACAACTTTTCAGCAGCATGTGAAGAATTCTGATGTCTATTTTCACTGAGTATAGCCCTTTTCTTTAATTATCTTCATCAAATATTTATACATATCCTCATCTATGAATTTTAAGCCTGCCACATTGCTGTTCATTTTGTCTTGTCATTTTCTTGCCGCTGGCAGCGTGAGGCCTCAGTAGGGGAGAAGAAGCAAATCCTGCAGTCCTGCCTACGCTTCAAGAAGGATGAAAATCAGTCACTAAAGGCTCCCTCCAATGCTTATCCTGTTTATTCAATCATCATCCATTTACACCAATGTGTCTAAGTGTTTGCGGTTCGACTTAAGCTTACTATAATATCATCAAGGGCATTCTAAGCTTTTTTGTATATGATCATCCATTGATCTACACCACTATAGGCAGAAGAGCGTGACGATCTTTTCTGGTCTGTGTACACTGTGTGCATTTCCTTATTTAGGTCTCTGTGGTTTGGAGAGTGTTCATCATAGTCAGATTAGATTTGCTTCACCATAACATAGTGCAACACGAAAAAATGCCTAACTGTTCAACTTTCCTCCCTCAAAGTGCATCCATGTGGTATTACTGTTGGCGCCGCTGACGCAAACACAATGCTCGCAACATGGCTGCCACCAGCATGGCTACTGTCCATAGCAAAAAGTTTCTGCGCGCTGGTGCCCTTTTTATTTTCTTCACCCCCAGCCCCTGAAACATCCCGAGTCGGCCACTGACTAGAGATGTCCCTGTTTTTTGGTCCCAGTCCCAATTCTAATCCATTAATGTTGGCTATCTGATGTTGACAAGTGAAAACCAACTCTTACATTCACCTGAATGTTGAAGAAATATGTATCCTACACATTGAAAGAACAGCTGTAGCTACTTAAAGCTGGAGCTTTTGTCACAAGCTACTTCAGCCAATAATAAGGATCCAGATCCAAAACTATAAAGTTGATGAACTTAAAATTATTAATATGACTTGGATCAAAGTGAACGTGACTCCTGAAACTAATATGAAGAAGTCTGCTTGACAGAAAATGACAAAAGTTTTATTTTGGCCTGTCAGGTTACTCACAGATTTAAGTTAATTAGTGACAGCTGATAGGACCTACCGCCTGACATTTGTCATTTTTACCGATAAAAGAGACGGCTATTAAAGCGAAGCTGAAAAGAGGAGTAAGCTTTGCTGACGAGAGAGAAGAGACAACAGATGTATTACTGTCTGAGCTAATAGCAAGTGCACCCAGGTGTCGGAGCAGTCGATCACCGGTGAGACCAAATCATTTCTCACATTTACACATTATAATTTTCAATCGCTTATGGAGTGAATTGCTTTCAGAGTGAAACCCAGCTCAAACTATGGGGCCTCTTGTGGTACAAAGTGGTTAGCATGCTAACTTCGATAATGTTGGTTCATTTTTTTAATGTTTTAAATTAAAATTCTGGCCATATCTTACAAATTTCCCCTTTAAAACACAGTTGATTGAGGTAATTATTTCTGCTTTCTGGGAACGGAAACTGAGCTGCGTGTTTTTAAATACAGAAAAAAAACTGAAATGTCATATCTTAAAAAAAGTGGCACAGGTGAGAGCAAGAATAAACAGGTTGTAAAAGAACAAAGTGTAACATAGTGGTGAATTTAGAGCAAGTTTTGCATAAACTACATTCAGAAAGCTGAATTAACATATGGAGTAGGCGTAATATACATTATTAGAGAGCAGCGTTCTGTCAGTGAGTGAGCTTTGACCAGATAAATACAGGGTCTCTGATTACAGCTACAATTTCTGGTACTTGAACGCGACTTTGAATGAACTGTTGATGGAGGAGTGCCTGATTTCACACCAAGGCTCTGAAATGAGTGTAGCCACAGGAAAATGTGCAAAATATCACAGGGCATTCCTGTTATCAATACACTCCTGCTGGAGAAAAGGTTGCAGGTTGATTAAGTATAAAGATCATTAAACATATTTGATTTTAATTTTATTTCTTTGCCATTTGCCGTTTCACTATTTGCACTATTTCACTCTCTCCAAATGACTTCACCTTAGTTTCCTCTGCGGTCTGTGTATTCTTTCTAAATTACAAGGAATAACAGTCGCAGGTTAAGACGTACATTGACTCTGAAAGCCTCGTGAGTCACGATTTCTGCTCTGACATGATAACCAGCAGAGCTGATTGAGAGGGGTGACCTTCACAAATGCTTATCCAGGGCTGCTGCTCAGGGCAACCTAATATTGGCATTGGATTATTCCTACTTTCCTAATTAGTGCGCTTGGGCTTTGGATCAAGCAACCTCCATCAAGGAGCATCCAAGCAATTATATTTATCACAGATCTAAATCTAAACTGGCTGGTGGACATAAAGGTTGTTTGTTAAGAGAGCATTTGGAAAAGGTATTGATCTTCCCACTGAAAATCTTTCCAGCGGGGCGAGTGCTGTCCATTTTGAAACATAATTCAGTTTCTGATCTGGACCCCACATCCCCCTTTACTTCCTATCATCATTCAAGTCCAGGATTTTGTCCGAGGTTTTATTTTAGAGCTACTGCACTTTGAATTTCCTTCAGAGAGAGTGCAGCTTTCAGTGGTCCCCTCTAGGGCCGGCATCTTGGAAAGCAAAAGACAAAGAGCTCTATTGTGGAGTGATAGTGAGTCTTTGGCCAGAATCGCTCCGACCACAAACTGAGCATTATCCCGGATCTTCTGTTGCTGCTGATCGCTCATCAATGTAATTCCCTGTTTTATTTCAGAATGCAACAAGTTAAGATATCAATAAACGCATTCGGCATCCGTCCTTAAAGGATTAAAACAGGATTTACTGCAATAAAAGCAGAGCTCCTGCCATGTGAACACCACCATGCAGTGAGTTTGAGATCTTCCCTGTGGAAAAGATGTCTAATGAGAGAGGCCTAACTCATACAGCGAACAGAGCAGAATCACATACACTTGACAATGTGGGGCCATTCTAATGAGAGGAACCTTTGAGGAAGTGGACCAGCACTCCAGTATTTCATTAAACTTAATGATTTCCTTTAATTGTGCTTAAAGGTTGAGCAATAACACATTTAATCAATAGGATATCTTACCAACTATTAACACTGATGCTGGGAAAACATGTTTAATCCTACCCCTTAGAAAAGACAAACACAAAAGCTCAACTGGATGATAGTGATGGTAAATAAATAAAATGATCTCTGCCGAGGCACATGAGGTGCTAGACAGACTTAAATTGATCAGCTGTCTTTAAACGACTTCTCTTAATACCTCCGCCAGGGCCGTTCTGTATTTGCCCGCACACTACTGAAGGACTTTCTTTCTCACTTTCTTTAAAGATATAATATGTAGGAATAATGCATTCAAATGTCTAAAAACAACTAGACACTGTTATTTATATATATATATATATATATATATATATATATATATATATATATATATATATATATATATATATATATTAGAGTTGCGTACTTTGATTACCCTCAACAAACAATGTTCAAATCCAGAGAAATCCACCAGTTTACTTAACGTAGCGGTGCGTTGGTCGCCTGACGCTACTGTCGGGGTAGAGAAGTTCGCAAAAAGACAAAGGACAAGGACAACCTTCACTGAACTCAGCACAATTTGTCAATATACTGCAGCTCCCAACAGGTCTTTGGCGGCACGCTACGGTGTGAAAGTGTTATGTCAGATGTAAAAAGGCAATATTAGTTTCTTTCTCAGATTCATTTTCACCGCTCTTCTCACTTGGTTAAACTCCTGACAGATAACCCTTTGCATCCTCGGAGAGGCAGTCTTGCATAAGATCCGTGCTTCACTTCTCTGAGCCCGTGGACCTTTGATCAATGTTTGTCAGATTGACTGTGTTAAAAGTCGCCTGCAGTGTGCACCTGCGACCTGACTGCAGAGATGATTCTACGTTGCTGTTCATTAAGCCAGAACCGTTTAAACCAGCAGGACTTGTTACATGTGACTGTCTGCTCCAAACGTATCGCTTCCCTCATGCATTTAGCTGCACACCACACATGAACATCACATTTAAAACTACATTGTCCAGCAGTGACTCTAATGAGTTCAGATGAGAGGTGTGAATCACATGGGAAGCTTCTGCAATCTTGTAATCTATGTTCTTTTATGATCTTCCCACGCCTGAAGGAGTTTCATGTAGGTGCTCCAGTTTTCTTTCACCTTTTCTGTGTATCCTGCTGTAGATCTTGACCAAGGTGCTGGTAACAGAACCGGAGTTGAAAGGAAATGTGCTGTGGGTGCTCGCTGCTGCTGAACAGTCAGGGGGGTGAACTATAGAGCAGGATTTTTCCCATGAGGATCAGTGAAGTAGAATAATGCAGGGAGGGCTTTGCATTTCTGAGAATTATAAAGAAATTCGCTGGTCAAAATGGAGCTTGAATGATAAAATATTCTTGAAGGAAGCCTACAGACTGTTTGGTAGATACGATCAGTCGGCTTGAAGAGCAGCAATCATTATGGAATCTAAAAGTGTAACTCATTGTATAATGATCAGTGTAGAAAATGATCACATAAAATTATTTTTACCAAAGAAATTTGAATGTTGCCACAATCTAGCATCAGAAAACTGTATTAATCCCTTGAGGTGAAAGCAGTTTGGTCATGCATGTTATAAATCACACAATATACACAAGTCAGACTGAGCACAAATGACGACATGTGAGTCATGTCCTGGTGGCCCTGTGAACATGTGAGAGCAACATCCACAGTCCCACCGGAGACCTTTAGTTGCATGTTATCAATCTCTGTTCGCTTAAAGTGACCGAGATTAAGTACGTTTTTTTTACTGTATTGATTTATTCATCTGACATCCACAATAAATGTTCATCCCCCTCGTGTGAGAGGGAACTCCACAGACTTTACACATGGCCCCCACTTAACACTGGATGACACTTTCACTGCAGAATATTTCACAAATTCAGATTATAGCAACACTAACACAGTTAAAGCCAGGAGATTCATTTTTAAAAGTATTTTATAGTATATTTCTACATTGGTTGGCCATATTTCCAGGTTTTAGGACTCACACGCTATGGCAACGACAGACTTTTTTCTGCGGCTAATGTTAGCATAAAAGCACACACCTGCAGCAGTAAGGAGCAACTGCCGGGCCAAGTAGCCTTTTAGGATTGAGGTATGTTCATGATGGCTATTTTGGTGGTTATATGAAGTTTAACAGAGTTGCTTATTTATGTATTTATTAGACTAAAAAAGCTAAGAGAGATTGTGGAACGTAGCGAATGCTTTTTCACGACGTCCGAGCTGTCAGCGTGGTCTGACAGTGTGCATTCATGTGTTTTGGAGGAGTGGCTTTGGGAGGGAGTGGGATTTTTTTTCTTGGTTGGATGCTTTCAAAATCAAGCTTGCCCTTGCTGGTTTCTCCGAAGTAACTCCAGCTTAATTTACTTTATTTAGGACACAAAGAATAAAACATGTAACTAAGTCTACACACTTATTGAACTCACAGTTAACCTCTGGAGGGCACTGTATAAATTTGCATCAATTATTGAGCCAAAAACAAGTGTTAAAAATAAAAGTAAATGAACTCCCGCCTGGTGCAGCAGCAGAATGGGTCAAAAATCTATGGAGTCCGACTGCACCACTGTGCAGCTCTCTGATGAGGCTTCTCTGTAACTTTCTGTTCTTGGAATAGTGTCTATTTGTCCGTCCTCTACATCGCACTTGTTATTTTTACTTGAGGACTGTGCGCTCCCTTTAATTTGTAAAACTCCACCACACTGTCAAACACATCTTGGCGTTATCTCTTTCCATTTCACAGAGCTCCCTCCTATTGTGCCCATTGCAGTAAACATCTCTGAGCTGTAACTTGGAGTCTGTGCTCTCGTAATGTGCAACCAGGGAGCAACTGCAAATTGCACAGCACACAGTTGTTTCTGTTGTTTTAATGTGATTTTGAGCCATTTTTCACCAAGGATACGACCAATAAATGCAACGTCAACAAGAGTAATAGTGTTATTAAAAGCTTATAAATATATAAAGAGATGTTTGCCTTTGATTTATTCAATTAATTGACTTGAGCAGATCTATATTCAACTTTAGATTCCATGTGAGGGATATAAAAGTCTGGGCTCAGATAGGTCTCGGCTCCCAGAGGAGGAGAACAGTTGGTCTATGGTTTGAGCGCACCACAGAGGATTAGATGAAAATCGGTTTCCTTGGAGCTAAAATCTCCTCTGCCGTGTTGGAAATATATCATTAGCCATATATTGCGTGACAGTAAACCTGTTGAAGAGCCTGTACAATGAAGACATTCGCTGCTTAGCATATGTTGTTTTGCTCGTGCTCTGGACTTTGATGTCCAGAGGCCTTGTTCCAAAAGATTGGAGTACCAGACAGCCGTAGCCCCTCCGGCTGTGTTTGCTTTTGGATCTAACTCATGTGAAATTGATGTGTGGGGGACACTGATCCATGCTGAAATGGGACAACACCCGAAACGAATGTCAAAAACATTCTCATCCATGCCTCCCTCTAAGCGCCATAGTTTTCCTTGTCCACATCTCTGGCAGCTATGAGAGGTCAGGCATTCAAATTAAAGCGGCACATGAAGAGTAAAGGGCCCAGTTGTAACCAGCCTAGCATGCTTCATGGAGCCCGGGTAAGCCAAGCACATAGATGAAAGAGGTTAGCTTCCTCCCTTCGGGGACATCTGGCACAGAGAGGAATGTACAGCCATATCATTCTTCCCAGAGGAGCCTCTCAGCTCCTACATGAGTATTATAGTACAACTCAACAACAACATGACATGTTACTTCTTCATCATGTCTGTCCTTACGTGATTTCTCTTTTCACAGTCGAAGGGTGGGCATTACAGCCCAAATCTTAATGTATATGATATTTTATATAGATAATTTTATATAGATAATTTTATATAGACAAATAATATATGGACACTTTTTATATATATGTAAACAAATAGTCTTTGTGTCGAGTGTGTGGAGGATGATGCATCCCCCCCGACCTGTCGTCCTGGCTCCTCCTTGCTGTAGCATGTTTGTTGTACCTCATCAATCTCTAGTTGTGATAGCAGTTTCCTATTGTGGATGCTGAACATGGTAAAATACCTGATTAACATCAGGATTGTTAGTGAGCATCGTGGGTTGCTGACCTTGGCATTTAGCTCAAACACAGCCTCTCAGAGCCTCTGGCATGGCTGTTTTTCTTCTTTTCTCACTGAAGCTTTAACCTTTTCACCATCTAAACACATGTTGAATAAACACCTCCATTTTTGGAATATATCTGTGTCCTTTATGTAAGCTCTATTAAAATGATATTCTATCCTTCTCCCCCTCACAGTCTCCTTGTGCTTTATTGTCTAACTTTTCACTCTCCACCTACTGTACCACTGTTGGCACTCGGTGACCCATGCAGAGACCCCTATCTCTGCGTCTGAACTGACTCTTTACCACCTGACCGCTATTGTTTAGCCCTGTCTCAATTTCATCGGTGCAAGTAATTGATACTCAGTCTGCAAGCGTCCAGTGGATCAAAGCATATAGCAAAAGAAATGACTCACATTATCAGCAGCTGGAAAATGTTTTGTTTTGCCCTTTTAGAGGTCAGAGGTCATGATCCGTGTCAGTCCAGAAATCTTGATCTGGCTCAATAACACTGCAGCAGGTGAGACTTGCCAACATGGGGACCTGGGCAGTATGCTTGATGATGTATATTGTACTAATTTTACCTCATGGAAAGTCTTCAAATGTCAGTTTTTTCCCTTCAAAGAAAATATCACGTTCATGAAAGTCGTATTGGTGAAGGGTTTTTCTTTCTAACCCACCTCCTGCATGCATAATTTATTATATGTTAATGAAAATAATGACAGGCTGCGAGACGCCATGGCCACTGCTACATAGTCGAGAGAGAGAGAGAGAGAGAGAGAGAGAGAGAGAGAGAGAGAGAGAGAGAGAGAGAGAGAGAGAGAAAGCCGTCTTTCCAAAATGTGGCCCGCTGTGTGGAAGCATTATCACCAGCTATCTCAGTGCATGGCTGAGTTTCCTGATGAAGCTGCCATTGCCTGAGAGCAATGATGCAGTTTGCTGGAAAGCAAGCTTTGATGTGATGGCCGCTGTATCAGCGGGCAGCAGATGATAATCTTGCCGAGTCGACGCTGAAAAGGATAATCAACTCGCTTATGGCCATCACAAGGGGAAACAATACAAGCAGAGAGACGCTGAGCCTCTTTAATTATTAATTCTGTGGCAGCAGCCTCTTCCACGTGGGCAGCGTTAACCTGCTGCTCGTCCACTCATGGACAGAAAGACACCACAGGAGGTTCTCGTGGTCTAATGTGCTCTGTAAAGTGCGACTGCTCAGACCACAGAGAAAACCCATTTTCATCATCATTTCAAAATTCTAGCTGCCCCAGACACTTGTAAACTGCCATCTGGCCTAGTTGTCATCGACTCAATGCATAAATAAAAAATTCATTCTGATTTCCTGTTTTCTTTGTTGTGCTCTCTTTGTTTCATTTTGTTTTGAAGCCTTTGACATGTCATCTCTGCAAGTATACGTATTTACATAATAATCACAATATTTACATAACTGAGCTTTGGTGAGATCACGGTCTGAGTCCTTGTTTTACCAAAAAATGGTGCTACAGTAAAGGGGCAACAACAACAAGTTTCCATGAATAAGAAAACAGAGAAAATTACAAATTGGAGAGAAGAGAAACCATTTCACTCACCAGTCCGTTTGCCCAGTTTTGCTGTTTTTTTAATGAAGTGAAAGAATCTGCGATTCCAATAAACACAACATAAAATTAGGCTTGTGCTGAAGTCTACTGAAGCTTGGGGAAATTAGAGAGCAGAAGTCCACAAAAGGTCATGTTGAACTGAGGAAACACACTCACATGCAAACTGAAAATCACCAGGCAGCTACACACTTAAACATCTATTAAATAGAGTGGACTACAGTCACCACGATAGGTCCCTCCCTGATAGCACTGTCTGAGAACAAAGAGGAAAAGAAGCAGGTTTTACAGATGGCTGGGTCTGCACACAGAACGCGATGTCAGCGAAACCAGGGAAAACTCCCAAAACCAAGGAAAAGCTAAAGGTGATCGGCGGATATAAAACAGCCGGAGGCAGAACAGCGGTCGGTGCTCAAGGAAGAAAAGAACTGAGGTTACAGGCTACGAGCCAACTAAAATGGCAGCTGTGGAGTAAAGTGTGTACAGTTTGTCTCAGTAACATACAAACACATCTGTCGTGTGACATTTCAAATCCTTCTGGCTCTGAATGCAGTCTACTAACATGTTTTATTCACCTTCGGACAAATGAAATCATGGATATTTAGATTATATCACGATACATGATATATAGCGCGATATTATGAAATGTCCTCAAAAGCACCTGATAAATGCTTTGATTAAGCATCAAATCACAATATATATAAATAGTATATATTTTTACCAAAAACCTCGATATTAATGTTGTGACAGTATTGTAGGGATGACTGTTGGTGCTTTCACAAAACATTAGCACAATGCAATTTTCAAAATAAAACAACCAGTGCAGACTCAGGATATTGAGCACCACGAAGTTGGAAATATTAATGATAAACACACTTAAAACAGACTAACAGCTAAACCGTTTAACGACTCACTCATGGTAGAAGAGCCAAAATCAGGGAAATATGACAAAATAAACAATAGTCAATGATATCATGCAGGTGTGACTGTCCGCCTCTGAAATGCTCCTGGTAGAATATAAAGCTGCTTGGAGGACAGAACAAAACTGCGTGACCCCAGGCAGGTAACGCCATTATTGTTTTATTTAACTTCTGTCTAGAAGGAAACAAAACTAGTCCATCCTTAATTAAAGTGCTCTTTACAGAAACACAAACATTCGACTACTGTAAAATCTATAGTAGTGAGTAGAGTCTGTTGGTAAGACGGAAACAGATAGGATCCTGAGACTTGAAGTGAGGATGAAGCAGCTGTCACACCGGCTGACCCTGCAGGGTAGCAGGAGGCCCGGCCCCTGAGGTTAATTAGCCTGGACAGGCTAGTGGTCTATCACAGGAGTTAGCATCTCTCTGTCTCCCTGACAGCAGTCTGGCAGGATATTGACATAAATACACATCAGGATGTCCTTTGTTGTAAACGGTGTTAAAGTAAAATACAATACAATAACTAAAGTCTGAAGCGAGCACGAGGAGAAACATGAAAACCTTCACGACAGCTCAATTATCCACACATCAATCAGCAGGGGATGTGATTGGTTGTGTAAATGGAGCTGGAGTGATGTGTTGTGGTAGATCGATGGCCCAGCGGTCCGCTTCACAGACAAGTCCACCGCCGTCATCATCACCTCCACCCCCCTCAGAGCTGCTTGCATCCTGATTCTTAACATGCTGATGACTTAAAAATAATGCAGATTGTGCAGAGTGAAAAGCTTTGATCGCGTTGGTTTGTGTCAAAATTATAGACGTGTACACAGATTTTTTTTTTGTAGTATCTGCAGATCTGACCATCATGCTGACATTCGAAGGTAAAGGGCCTATTGGCTGCACCATTTACATGCAGGAGAGTTTTTAAATAAAAAAAATCAATCTAAGGTGTAAATACACACGTGTGGAAAATGTGTTCAGCGGGAAGACGAACGCATCAGAAACTGGGCTTTAACATATAAAGACCCTTTTTTGATTAGTGGTACATAGTGTTGCTTTAATTGTCCTCCTCATAATGCACGCACACTGGCTTGCCTCTGTTTCTCTCTACCAGTAACATTATCTGCTTTCTCGTCTGCGTTTCCACTGTCATAACAGCAGGTGAGCCGCATGTGGAAGATCAAACCGTTGCAACAACAAGGAGCAGTTACAAGTTTGTACAAAATCAGCGATATTGGTAGGCCGATATTAAATAGAAAAGGTCACATCAGAATCAGTACGTTTAAAGGAGGGATGTAATACCAGAGAGCATCTCTCTCTGTCTGCGGAGCATGTGTGATTGACGGGAGGTAAAGAGCGAGGGCAGATTGTCACCTAATGAATCGATTGCAGAGGGCTTTGTTCTCGCGGAGGGATTAAGAAAAATAAAAGCCTATAAGATACTTAAATTGGCCCACCGACGTAAACTGTATGCGTGAAACACTGCACAGTTTGGTTAGGTTGAGGATAACATCATGGTCTGAGTGAAAATGACTACGCTTCTTGAATTGAATGTAAATTCAGTTACAAACATACAGTTACTTACAAAACTTACGCAACTTCACAATGTTAGTAAGTTAAATTAAGTCACCACTGACACGAACAGCGGCCTCCTCAATGAAAGTCCTGTGCTTGTTTCACCTGTTTGCCTCTTTTCTTACATCTCACCTGACCTTCCTTCCTGTCCTTCTCTCTATGTGGACTTTTCGCTCTTTATATTACCTAAACTGAATTCCTCCTTTGCAATTACTACACCCACTAGAGGTTGCCGTGTAACATGAAGTCTAAATATGGGCTGTAATAAGCTGCTTTTAAAGTCGACTTATATGGTTGTTTTTCTGATGAGGACAGGAGCAACATTATCATTTATTTGAAAAGTATTTATGAACATGTCATTAGATAGTGTCATAAAAATGAACTCTACACGATATGAATAACTTTCTCGCACGTGTTATAATAACAACGGTCATGATGTTCACCTCTTTTCTTACATCTCACCTGACCTGGAAGCTGTTCGAGGAACTTTTCTTGAACTTTTCTTGAACCATCATGGAGTTTTCTTTTGTGTGTTTACTGCTTTGTTGAGAGGTTGTCGAGTGGCATAAGTGTGATGTTTACTTATCATAGAAAGCCATAAATACCCAAAAGGGTGCCCTTGATGGAGACAATGAGGACAATGTAATAGCATAGGTAAGAAGCAGAGCTACACGTACTAATGATGGCAGGTTGGTTGAAATGCCATTAGTCTGAAAATGGAGAGCTCTCACTTCTAATTGTCTGCTCTGAGTTCTCTCAACATCACTCTGATGTCCTCTCCTTCTGCACATCACAGACAAGACAGGGGTACTTTTAAGGAGTAATTTTCTGTTTTCTGTTATTTCATCCTGGACTCGGCTTGCTGTGACCCCAGGCCTTCTGCCTCTGTCATCCAAATTGTCTTCCTGTTCACGATGATCTCTGATAATGGGGTTTTTAATCAGAAATTGAACAAATAATTCACGTCTCCCCACATTAGTCATCACACTCTCTTGCTTTGAATGCGACTCCTCCCTGTTAATCAACCTTGTTCATGCATGACGCTCCATCGCTCAGCTGCTGCAATAAGATTGGATGTGTAGAAAATGGCCTCATTACATTTTACAAAAGTCTCCATCACTGGCAAAACAAAACATCCACATCCAATTTGAAAACTTTGTTCTCGCTCCTTCGTCTGGGAAAAAAAAACAGCAAACCTCCCCCTCGCATAATAGAAAATGTTTGGACAAAAGTGTTGTGGCATTACGGAGTTGTCGTACCTGTTTAAAAAGTTTGGGGATGAATATTCTGATTTGGAGTTCAGGATGGTGTTTCCGCCTTTCTGTCGATGATAATCAAATGCAGCAGGTGGTGAGGAAATGTGCATCTCAGCAATCATCTCCATTGACATGTGTTAATAGCTCATCAGACTAAATTGTACTAATAACTACTTTCAGGAATCATGATTGCACATACTTCAAGGTTGTGATGCCTAATAAGGCTGTGTTTAATCCCCGAGCCGTGCATCTATAAAATGTTTTGAGAGATAACTGAAATATAATCATATACTGCGAAAAGTGAAAATAGGGGCTATTTTTGGTGAATGGATATAAACCCTGGCTCACAATAGTATTGTAGCAGATGTAGATTAAATTCTCCTCCATTCCCAACAGCTGTCTACTGTATTTTCACTCAATTTAGTGGCTACTGCACCTGAATCTGAATTTGGCCTCCAGCTGCCAGTCCACGCTGGAGTCGCTGGCTGCTTCCTTGTGGCTGCGAGCTTCACATGCCTGTTTTCGGATGGACCAGAGCTGAGGCACACCGCCACGTCCTGTCATTCAGAACTTCCCTTTGGCTTTTCTGGCTGTTTCTACAGTCAAAATAGAGAGTTGGAGAGTGACTTGAATGCCGGCTGCACACAGGTTTGATAGAAGGCTTTATTTAGCGTTCTGTGGGCGTCACGAACACAGAGATCTGAGTGAGGAAAGAGAGTCTTACTGCAAATCCTAGATGAATATAAGGAATTCCTGCGGGCACGTTTTAAGACGTTTAAAAATATATCGCTTTAAATAATGTTTACCGTATGCTTTTTCTACTAAATATTGCCATTTAAACATTCTTAAACCTGCTATAGATGATTTTTTGGCCACTTTGGGGAAGCAGACACAAGTTGTGAGCAACAACACTAATAAAGCTCATATGTTGAAATGGGAATTGATAGGGTTTTGCCTGTATTGATTCTGCTCATCATCCCGATCTCTCTCAGCAGAGAAAACTGTCTCTGGTCACCGCTGACAAACATCCCTGTGTTGGGTTTAAAGGGTCTTTGTCTCAGCACCACATTCGTAACTTAGCTGTGTTCAGCCTCAGAAGGTCAAAACAAAGTTAGCTGGCTAGCTATACTGAGAAAGCTAAGGTAGCGCAAGTAACAACAGGACGAACGAAAGAAAAGCACTAACAGCGACCTGCGACTGTTCAATCGAAAACAACAGTGGAAGCTACTAACGACATTTGCATGGATGCTGCTATAGCATTGCGCTCCTTTCCCGTCTACGTTCATCAACGTGTGTATATTGATATTTAACACAACGGCTTCATAGCTTTAAGATCTGAATGTTTCTCATCTCCTCTTTTTTTCTTCAAAATTGGGAATAAAACACATTTATCAGCAGCGCACAGGATACTCCAGAAACACCGAATTAACTGAAAAATATAGACTATGTCAGAATAATTTGATCAAATCCCAAATCTAATATTGTGAAGTCATATTTATTCAACATTAGTTTTTTTTCTATAGATCGCCTTCAGCCCTAACATTTTTAAATTTTAAATCAGATGAACACTTTCTGTCGCCGCTGTAATCACACTGCATCACAGCCGGGTCTGCCGCAGTAGAGAAGATGTGCAGTTTTCACAACAAGCCAGTTTTCTCACTTCCTCAACACATCCCTTTATATCTGCAACAGAGGCAAACTGTTCAACTCCTCAGCCCATCTGCTTTCATTAAGACCGAGTGGTGCTCTCTCCTTCCACAGTAATTGACATGTGGGTGAGCAATGACTTACAGTGGAGAGTTTCACAGACAGGCCAGCTGAAGGGAATATCAAGAACAAATCAATATCGATAGCAAACAGCCCAAATTAGAAGAGCAGACGGCAGGAGAGGGGGGGTCCTGTTTAACAGTCTGCAGGCGAGGGGCTCAGAGACATAGTGGGGAGCACTGGGAGTTTTAATAACACGGAATCAATGAGCACTGCCCGCAAACCTTTCACACTGAAGTTATTAATTGGAGAATGAGCAATACAAAACTGTCACAGCAGAGTTGTGGGTTTCCAGCGATTTTAAACAGGCTCCATTTACCGAGGCAGGAAGGGTCCCTGCCTGCTTGGTGTTAATGTTTTGTCTTACCCAGCCGAGCTACCCCCCCGACCACGTACTCTGCTCCGTCTCTTCGTAGATTTGGAAGCGGTGGAAAAATTCAATCCGCGGTCTCCTGTGTAGCATGTTGCTGTGAGAAACATCCAGCGGCGCCTCGTTAGCGCTTCACACGAGAAGGAGGTTACAGAGTATATACGGGAGCTTTGTCCTCTGTCAACGCAGCATTACTCACCAAACAAAGCTGCGTGATTTATCGCAAAATCTATTATCAAAATGAGTAGGCAGAAACCAGGCCTCATAATTCAATTGACACTTTATGATGTTTGTTATTGGGAGCAGAGGGGTGGGAACACATACAGATGCTGAAATATGGTTGCTGACAGAGTCACTAATAGAGCTACTGCCCTGCAAAGTTAAAACACACACACACACTCACACACGCCGAGCACGCCCTCACTTTGAGAGTAGCCAGCTGAGCGTGGATGAAAGTGACAAGGTAAATGATCTGCTGTGGTGTGTGTTTAACAATGCACAGCGCGCACACACACATCTTGATGGACAGGCACTCGCAGATGCAAATGAGGGGAGATGATATTTTCGAGCAGCGCCTTCATTCTGTGCGTGTCAGCTCGCAACGCAGCCCAAAGAAAAATTATTATCCCCTGGCATCTTATCATCTTTATAGTCGGGTGATCTGAAATCCTTTTAACAGTTGACCATCTTTGAACCGCCATTATTTCCCTCGTTTCGTTTGTCACATCGGATTTAAGGGGTCTCTCCGGAGGTCTGTGTGGTAGAACACGTTCACTGTAAGACATCCGCCGAGTTTCTCTCCAAGGTTAGACTCCATTTAAATCGTGCTCGCTGAGGACAGAGCAGGGTGGTTGACTTTGTGCTTGAGATGCTGTTGACAACACACAGAAGAAGAAGAGGAGGGTTAGTGGAATATTTTGTGATCTCATGTGCAACCTTCTACTCTTATAAAGAAAATTCACGTAAAATCATTATCAGTGTGCACTAAACTAACAAAACAACCAAATGCATTAAATAGCTGTTGAATAAAACTGGTCTGCAGGTTACTACAGGTTGAGCAAGTGGAGCTACACTAAACAGTGTGCCGCTGGTTCCTTCTGCTTTTTGTACCACTTTCACTCTACATGAGCCCGGCACCATCTCTACCTATTATGCTACAGAACTGTAGCATAATAGGTAACCTACTGAATGGCTGCGTGCATTCATGCAGCATCACTACCGTGTCTTCCTCCATTAATCACAGCAGATTTGGTCCAGACTGTGAAAAGCGAGCTACCGGGTGTGAGACGGGCTGAAGTTGCATTAGCCAAGAGGTCTCCTAATTAGATTTCACAGCCAAAATATCTAGAAATGTACTCTAGCTGTGAAGCTGGACGAGAAGCAACTGTGGAGCGGGACTGTATGTACAACCGGGTGATCAAATCTAATGAATTAAAAAAGAGATGTGACTGTGCTTAGAGCTGAAAAGTTGAGAATATTTCAACTTCTGATGAACGCCAGCAAAGAATGAAGTATGATGCGAGAAGAAGAAGAAGAAGAAGAAGAAGAAGAAGAGCTGTACCGTAGGAAACTTGCTGGCAATACATTCGCAGCAACAAGACTACCTGCGTATACCTTATTTCCTGAGGTGATTTTATTTCACTTAGCTCCACACCCCATGACGTCCGCTAACACTATCTACATTTCTTGACCTCCGATGTTTAACCCAAGTCGGGCCTCGCCATACTCAGCCTGAGCTCTTTCCATTGTTCTGAAGTGGGCGATGCTTGCTTGTGAAAATGTGGCGTCACAGACTTCTGAGGAGCAATCAGGGTTTAGCAACATTCAAATCAGACTCCAATGACATTTTGGGGGGTTGTTTGTCAATATGTGATCAGATCACCTTCACACTACATGAGCCAGGCACCGTCTCTTCAGGGGCATTGGGCTTTATGCCTCAGTGGGTGATTTGTTGATCAGTGAAGCAGATTGAGTATTTGAGAGTTAAATCATTGAGAAATAATACCTTTTGAACTTTGAAGTGGCTTTTCAAGTAAAGAATATTAAATATTATAGAGTTTGAAGCAAAGTTTTCTACTTCATTTAAATTAAGAAAATACCAAATGCAAATATATATATATGTATGTATGGCACATTCCATTATTTTCATTGAAAGGTACTCCAAGAAGCCTTTGCACACTATTATTGGCATACCTCAACATAAAGTGCACAATTATATGATATGAACTTCAGTGCTGCAACAGTTTTTTTCATTACTGATTAATCTGCTGATTATTTTCTAATTAATTGATGTTTGTCAAGAAATTGCAAAGAAAAGTAGGAAATATGTTCAATGAGCCCATTCTAAACCCAGACATATTTCATATTACGATCATGTAAGACAAAGAAGAGCAGCAAATTAGCCCATTTGAGAAGCTGGAACCAGAATATGTTGGGGCATTTTAGCTTGAAATAACTTGATATTGACTTATCGTTGCATCTCTAACTAACTTCATCTCAAGAATTTAAAAAAGGTCGAAAGAAAACATTCCCAAATAGCAGAGGAGCAAAAGCGTCTGTGCTTTACGATATCACGAGGCCAATAAGCCGATGGCCATGTGCAGCCTATTTTGACATATCTATCTTGTTTTGCTGCAGCCTCTGGTGTGAGGACAGCATGTAAATAGAGTAGATGCCTCTGTAAATGGAGCAGACACTCCCATCTCAGTAATTTCAAAGACTGATTAGGGATCTGTTATCTCATGTGAATCTTCCATTAACATTAAAGGTGTCCTGCGACATAAATCACTTTGCAGACAATCTCCTGACGACCCAATCTCTTCAAAGAGGCCTCGAGATCATTATGAAGAGCTGTGTCACTGTGTTTATGTTGTTGCGTGTTGCTTTGTTTCCTGACTGAGGTGGCGTTCACCATCACGGCTGAACCCATTAATCTTCCTGAGTGCGGTAATGAATGCAGCCTTGCCCGTCTTTACTGTTTGATGTTCAAATAATTAGTGGGAGACAACGAGTGAAGTTCATGAGGCTCATTAGAATCACGAAATCGAGTATATATCCGATGCACTTCAAGTTTCATGAACGCTGACACTTGGCATTTCGTCAGAGCCACACGTTCCAATCTGGTGTGAGTGCAGGTGTGACGGCCGCCTCGCCCGTGTCAGCTGCTGTGCGGGAAGCCCGGTGAACTAAATAAGCTTCAGGCTTCTGTCACTGTTGTTGAGAGAGAGAACCAGCAGAGGTGAGACGGGTTACGACGAGTGCAACCGAGTTCAAATCCAGAGCTTAGAGTAGAGTTTGAGCATGAATTAATGCCACTGTGCTTGAGGGAATATAATATAAATGGTTTTCATGAGGACTGAAAAGGTCATCGTGCAAAAAAGTGGGCCAGCTGTGTGATGTTGAAACAACCTACAGTGGTAATTTCCTGAGAGACATTGTACTTAAATGTGATGCGAATGTTCCGATAGTAAACATAATCATATTGGCAGATTTGAAATGACTCTTGTGTAACTCAGAAGGCTTAAAGGTCCCAGGAAATGAAAAATGTCTTTTCTGTAGTGTGACCCTGTGGGCCTATAGCTGTATTGTTCTGCTGCCCATCATTATGTACCAGAAACATGTGATGTCTCAATCAAACCTTCTTTCTTTCGCACACCGAGTATTTTTTGGTTCCAATGACTCGAGGACATACATATAAAAACCCACCAGTTCAATGTAATTATAGTTTATCAGACAGCTATTTTTTTTAAAACACCAAACGGCACCAGTTAGCGACTAGCTTAAAATTCATTTCACTACTTCAAATCAATCTGTTGCTCTGTAAAAAAACAGAGAAACTGCTCGCTTAGTCCAACACATCAAATCTAAAAAGTGATGATTGTGTTCACAACTTGTTTCACCGCCCCCTAGTGGTAAGAAAATCAGTTGTTGTAGATTTAAACGTCACAGCAAAAAACAGAAAACATGTTAGATTTACCAAGAGAAACCAAATATCACACTGAAAGACCAACTCAACTTGCACATGCATGAAAGTGATTAGTGGGAAGAGGAGGCACATGTCCAACATGTACAGTCATGCCTTCCACCTCAGGTGTCATGTAGTGGATTTGGCTGCCAGACGTCTGGAAGTGGAATCTGGGAATGGTGGGAAAACCTGCTGCACTCAAGTCCATCAGGAGCCACAGAGCTGGTTTATTCTGTGGCTGTATTAACTGGGTTCATACAGGGCTGCAACTGACGGTAATTTTCATCATCTATCAACCTGCTTATTATTTTCACAACAACTGATTCAGCTTTAACAATAAAATGTGAAAAATTCTGGTTAACAGTCAACATTTTATCCATGACGAATAGTTTCAGCTCTGTTGACATAAAGTAATATTTGCTGTTTTCAAATGAGTTTTACCATAAATATAATAATTTGAGATACTGGAGGGGATTGAAGTGTTTTCAAGTCAAGGACAGGATCCCAAAAAAATATTTATGATGCTTTTTTTATAACACGAAGTAAGATATATCCCCCCTCCCCACCCGAATCATTTCTGTACAGTCCCTTATGCATTGAATTACTTGTGTGATCATTTATTTTAATTTTATACAAAAAGAAAATCACTTGTTTTGGTTTTCTTATTAACCAAAGTTTTTGTGCCCTTTCTTTAAACAGCATCGAGGTGAATAATCGACATTTACAAACAGTCACATCTGGGATCTGCCCAAGAGAACCATCGCTTTCTTGTGTCTACTTTAGACCAATTAGCAGCTCCACTGGAGCAGTTAGGGATGTTCATACTTTGCTCAAGGGCACTTTGCCAGTTGTCACTGACGAAGAGGAGAGCAGAGCACGCCTCCCCCCCGTTTGTTTTTATTGTAACAGGCTGTGTGTGGATTCAAATGTGTGACCTCCTCTCTCGCCTGTAGCTTCCTGCTGCCTCCAAATGTATTATAGAGTATTAGGGACAACTGGGGAAAATGAAAATTCTTATTATTACGCTTCAAGACACAGAGTATTGCACATCTAAACAAAAACACTAAAACCTCGAAACAATGAAATTATTCTAGGGCTGCAGTGAAAATGATATACAGTATGAGCTCAGATTTTCTTCTTACATTCTGCATCACACATAGTTCTGTTCTGATTTTAATGAAAACAAACAAACTAAATAAGGTTGAGTGCTGAGTGTTGAGCCATCTTTTACATCTCTTTCTGGTGGGTCTTGATTGTCACATCTCCCATCTAGTCAGTCAGGTTTACAGCTCTGCAGCTCACACTGAGAGTAAGTGATGCCAGTCAAGCTGTCATTTCAGGGAGAGGAGTTAGTCCAGTCTGCCAGTCACTGTCGAGTGTTAGAACTGCTCCGCTTTTTATTTTTCATATATTCTGCTGTAGTTTTATGTATTTGATTGTGCCTTACAGAAAGAAAAATAACATTTCAGGCACCCACTGACGGCAGAGACTAACAGAGGAGAGGGTCATTTTGTGTGTTGAAGTATGAAGAAATATATGTGTTTAAAGATATTGTTGACCTGCCACCCACATGAAACTAAAGCCTGTATTTACTTAATTCTGGATTACATGCTGCATTGTTTTCAGTGGTGGGCAATTTTAATCCGCTGCAGGAATGGCAGACTCTACCACTAACAATTAAAAACTATTTAGAAAGATAATTACTGAATAAAATTACAGTGAATAGCTAATACTAAAACATGTAGGCAATAGACAAGATCAAAAACAGGTGTTGATTTAATGAAAATCTCAAGGATTATAACAAGATAATGGATCGTATCAGATAAAATAAAGACGATAACTAATTTGACCCTTACTTTACTGCATCATGGAGTGTTTTGTCCATCCGTCTTCTCTCTAACTAACACATCCTCATACCTGAATGACTGAAGAAGTCGATTGCCAGTGACTGGCAAACAACATGATTGCTGCAGCGTGCCAGCGACAGGCTACCGGACCTTTGTCATACACTTGCAGTTAGGTTTGGTTAAGGTTAAGAGAAGATCATGTTTTGGCCTGAAATATCTCTTTTGGTCACAACAAACATGGCTGGAAATTGTCCTGAGGTCTCCTTCAAAGTATCCAGTATTGTCACATTTACAAATGTTGGAACGCCATGGTCCTACGTCAAATATATCCGGTGGTGTCACACTTAAAAATGTCAAAACGCAGCCTCCAGCTGCAATCACTGGCTATGCAGCCTTCTTGCAAGGTTCGACTTCCTCCTTTGCTGCCATAACAACAAACATTCATACGGATCATATTATGATGCTTTCACAGTTGACCGATATGGTCAGTCTGATGAGGACAAGCTGCTCTAGCAGACCGCCTCATGTTGGTTTCAGGAGGCACACATTTCCATTCATCATGTCAATAATTTAAGCTTATTGACTGTTTGGAATCAGGACCTTCAAAATTGGATCAAGTAGCTCGTGAATAATAAGGTGAGTCAGATATTAATCAACATTCATAAGCGCTGGATCAGCAGATCAATATTAAAGGACTCAGATTGAGATCAGAGCCAATAAAACTTGATTGGGAAGTCCTTAAGTGTAACTTTCAGTCAAACAACTTCTTGTTGTGGTCAGGGAACTTTTTTATTTTTTACCGTGAAAAGGAACCAGTTTTTCAGATCTGTAGGAGACAGAAACAGCACTGCCTCCAGCTTCAAAGTCCCATGTTTTCATCAATCATCCACCCACCCTCCTCCCTAACTGTTACTGTGGTGGTGTATCAACGTCAAGCCTTTCCATCCACCTTTGCCCCGCCAAACATCTGGGGTTTTAAGAAATGATCAATACTGTTGTTTCTCCGGAGAAGACAGACATCCACTACACAGTAAGCATTAAAGAAGGGGCAAGACGTAATTTTGTATGTGCACGCTGCTAAGTTAAATCACTGCAGAGTTGAGTGAGTCTTTGGCCTTGTATTCTTTGGCTCTCTAAAGTGTTGACCCGAGGTCATCTGCTCAAATATAAGAATCAGACAACCTTGTAATTTTTACTCCCCAGTCAGTTTTTGTTCCGTAAGCACAAGCTGCCAAGCCAGACTTTTACAGCATAGAGGTTAGAAACTGATTCAGTTAAACAAGGTCATCTTTCCACCACATGCGCTTAAGCAGTTTATTTTACGCAGGGTAAAATAAACACCGCTGTGCCTTATCATCAGATCTGCGAGTCAGAGTCCCATCCACCAGCGCTCGCATACATCCTACAATTCAATATCCTGGCCTTTTATTATAGTGGGTGTTAGATCATGGTACAGGAGCCACGAGGGAGACGTGGGAAGTGACCATGAAGCAAAAGAGAGAGGCTGTAAAAAGGCAAGTGAGCACTGTCCGTAGCCCCGACTGGTTCGTGTCAGACCGTTAGATAACGACTATGAATCTTTACAGCTTTAAATGTCACGGAGAGAGAAGAAATATGATCCCTCTGCCTTGAACCATAGCCATATGTGTTAGCAAACATCTGGCCAAGACAACGACTCTATCAAAGGTCATCCGACATATTGACAGTCTGTAATCACCCCACGAGAAACACTCTCACAAGTAGAGCTTCAGAGAGTGGGTGGACTTGTTGTGCTTTTATGCTTTTATGCCTCTAATGGCCTTTCATTATAAAGCCATGAGTACTTTGACCGTCTTGTTAGGCAACATGCTGTGTAACACCACGCTGTACATGAACCCCCTGTAGATCGGAGCCGAATGAAGTGATGCATTTTAATTTAATTGCATTCTCATCTGCAATAAAACATGCATATTTGTTCACACTCACTTCGATCACTAAGGCCTTCATCAGTCATCTGTCAGATATGCAACTCGTAAGATGTTATTGGAAAAGCATGAACACACAACAACAAGATTTCTATATTACTTTAGCTACTTATGAAGTTTTATCTGTTTTTAGAATATTTCATATATTGAAGCCACTTTCTTTGAAGTGCATTTAAGTGCTCGAACCAGTGGCGGACTCGGGATTTTTGAGGGGCAAGCTGTAGTTACTCCTCTAGCATCACTTCTTTAAGTTCTCCTCTAGTGCAGTAGTATAAAGAGCGAGACAATCTGAACTTGGGGTGATTGGATGGGTCATAAATCGAACCTTCCCCCTGGGAGAACGGGGTTGGTCTCCTGTTTGTGACCAGGAGTCAGGATTGATTTTTACATTATGTTACGTAAGAAGGAGAAGAGGAATTGCTATTTTTATCACATGTACAATGTACAATGTGGTGAAACTGGTTCTTTTTGCATTTAACCCATCCTGATGGAGCAGTGGGCAGCCGACATACAGCACCCGAGGACCAACTACAGATCGAAGTCGAGGGCACTGACCAGAGAATTAATTAATTTGTTTTTGAAGTAAGTCAACGTACATAAATAATGTTTCATGCTCCCAAACAAACCCTTACACACAGACAAAAACCTACAGTACATAACAACTGCAAGCTCCAAATTACACAAGACCTGTGACAGAAAAACAACAGACCTTTCTCACTCCCAATGCATCAAATACAAAGCATTCATCCTGCCTTAGAAGGTTTTAAAAATGGCTGCCACTTCTACACCATGATTTCAAGCAAAACAAGACAAAACAAATGTCATGATACCCCCCCTGGTTTCTGTGAGCTTATTTTGAAGCTATATGAGACAGTGTTTATGGGTGCCCATCAAGGCTTGAAATTAGCACCAGCCCACCCTCTAAAACATGTTTAAAAATTAATTGCAGCGAGTAGAGTCATCAGGTTACCAGCCAACTTGGCAGCAGATGAATAAACTGCTGAAACAGTGTCCACAACAAAGTGCACAATACACTGAAATGAAGAAGACAGTCATGTAAAAAACAAAAAGAAAAATTAGTTCAAAGTGAAATCCTTAAATGACTCCAAGATATTTGACTTAAAATGATGCACAGCTGTACCAGCCTATCTGTTTTCATGTCTGAAGTGCGTCTTACCTCCCAACAGCTGTTTGACCACACTGTGTTAACTGATTTCACTGTTTACAGTAAATGCATCAAATTGACAGTAAACATGTCAAATTTTACAAATACGATAAACAGTAACTAATAAAAGCAACATTTTTGTCGTCTGTGAAGAAAGTCACCAGACTCCCTTAAAAAAATGCTCAATTTTGTGAGTTGTTGCATTAAGGGGACCTTTATAACCTTTGTGAAACTGTCTATAACAAATTCTTAACTTTATTTCTTGTTAATTCGGCAAACTTTATACATTAAGATATACCAGAAGAAAAAAAAAATGGAATCTGCTTGTCCCAGTGATGTACTGTATTTGCACATTGAGCGGGGAAGTGAGATCAGATCATAAGTGGTCACTCGAGACGCATGTCAAGACGTATGTTAATGCCAGGTGTCTACTCACGATCCGATTACTCAGGGCGGATGATAGTAACAGGTCTTAATGACAACAATTTTATCTTGATCTATAAAAATATTACTCTCTTTTGTTTAACAGGATTTAAGTGGGCCTGTCAGTTTATGTAATGTTGTAAATTACTTAAAAAGTCTGTTTTGCTCAGTGTCTGCACCGGCATTACTGAGAGCAGGTAAATGTACTGAATGCCTCCAAACTTAACAAATGTTGCAAACAGTCCTAATAAGAGAAGGCAGTTGTTATATATATATATATATATATATATATATATATATATATATATATATATATATATATATATATATATATATATATATATATATATATATATATATATATATATATATATATTTGTACAACCTGGGCAGATCCTGCAATGCTGTCTTAATGTCAGAAACATAGGTATTTTCTGGATTCATATATGTTGCTCCTTTGCATCAGCACGATGGCTTCACAGCATGCTCACATCACCAGTAATATAGAAACAGTGATAAGACCACTCCATCAAAGCTATATGCTGTTATCTGAAATTAATCAACATCCCTCGAGTCATTCAGAATTGAGTATTCATGGCGGCCATGGTATTAAAGTGTAATGAAATTTATTAGATCTAAAATGGGATGTGACCCTATAAGAATAATACCAGAGTTATCAAGTTTTTTTCTGCACATTTCTGAAGATAGAAATGGCTTTTTATTCGCCGCAGACATTTTTAGTTTTATTCACTGTGGCGCCAGAGGCTTTGATCTGAGATGTATTTACCTAATATCTTTCCACGGTGCATTTGAAACATTTAGGAAATGTGGGTTTCTCAGAAGTTGGTTACATTCTGGAAACTGCTTATGAATTCAAGTGCGCTGTGCTGAAGGTGAAAATCTATTTTGATGTGTGCATTTCACTTGCTTAAGACTGAGGAATACAGAGTGCATTAGACGAAGCGACAGTCTTTCTCCCTGTAGTTACATTTCAAATGATGGAGAGGCTGGACTGATTGCTAAAAGCATCACATAGTCACCACATTCTGGACCTCAGTCCACCTACACTTTTTTGAAAAGACTGAGCCAAAATATGAAACTATTCTGTGGAGAGAGCTGACAGGCGCGACAAAGCTGTCAGAGCTCCTCGGTGACTCACACTCTGACCCAAACAATGAATTAAAAGCAAATTAGCCGTCCATGGTTGTGTTTTGGACGCAGTTGACGTTAATAAGGAAGACTTAGTCAATAACTGCACATCATATTAGCAGAAGTCCAGACTCTCAGTGTCATTGTTGTTAATTAGTGCGACCAGTATTGACCGGGGCCTTGTTGGAGTATTCCTGTTGTTATTATGATGCACCGTGTGGTGCATCTCGTTAAAATGCAGCACAGTGTGTTGATCTGTAACTTTGCTTAATGGGTTTTGATTTTAGATATTACTGCACACGCATATCATTCCCCATGCCAGTTACTCTCAGTAATTGCTGTAAACAGTCAGGATAAAAATGTGATATTTAATTATGTTGAACACAGAAAAAAGTCCAAGAAAGTTCCCGTGTGAAGTTTGCAATCTCTGCTCATGTTTCCTCTCAGTACAAAGACCTGCAAGTCAGAGGTGCTACTGTAATCCATCTTCTTGCTCTGAGACGTGAAGGTGAGGTATTTGTCTTTGTTAGCTCTGTCACTGACTGGACATGTGTGAAGAGTGTTTCCATCCTGTTGCCCACTTTGTATCAGTAGTAGGTATAGACCGCTGTGAGGCTGAAAACAGCATTTTTTTCAATCCTTGAATTGGATTTCTGACTTTATTTTAAGGTTAAACCAGTGGATCCCATCTACTTTTAATGCAGGAGGCCACGAGCTATTCATAAAAAACAAAAGCTGAATCTATCTCAGCATTGTACAAGAAAATTATATCATCATCGTCGTCTTTATTTTTCTTTATGACTCTTAATGAAACTTAATGATATACTTAAGGAGGGTATTCCTGAGCAAAGTCAAGGTTAAAACCTTGTACATATTGCTGCTAAGTATCACTTCTGTTTATTTTGGATTGTACAACTAGTAGAACAAGCATCGTTCATGATGTTACATCTTTTAGCAGGTACTCTCCGGGGAAAACAGAGTGGCCTTGACTGTAATGCCTCCTGACAACTTATCCACTGCTCTTCGTTTGCTTTACTAATAAGCATATGTCAGCTGTTTGAGAGTCTCATAATGAGTAAAAACTCCAGCAAGGGCAATATTATTTTGTGCCTTATCGTTTAGAAATGCAATAATTAATCCATTAATTAAAAAAAGAAAAGTAATAGCCGACTATTTGATGCTTGATTTATTGTTCCAGTCATTTTTTAAGTAAACATACGCTGGTTCCAGTTTTTTAAATGTAAGGATTTGCTGCTTTTCTGTCATTTATGATAGTAAACAAAGAGTTTTTGGGTTTTGGCCTGTTGGTTACAAAAAAAGGAGGACTTCAGAGACGTCACTTTCGGCTCTGGGAAATCATGACGAGCATTTTTGACATTTAACAACCAAACCAGCCATTCCAAAAACTCAACACTGACGTGACCCAGTTTTAAAATTCGGAAAATTTTCTTGGGCCCACCCAAACTTTTAATCACAACTGTGATCCCGTCATTGATACGATATAAGATGTGTGCCGATGTTGTGTTGAAGTCTGTTAGATATCAAATAGCTTGTGTTTCCTGCACATATCAATGGAAAAAAAAGACTTCAACACAACACCAGATAAATATACGTCAGATCAAGTAAAAATAACACGTCTTTTACATACCCCGTTTAATCAATTGTCATGACTTTTTTAATGTAAATATTAAATCGAACTTTAAAACTTTATATTTATTTAGTGTAAATGACCTGTCACAGCCCACCATGGTGCCATGACCCACAGCTGTGGGAATCACTGGACCAGATGATTAACTGTTTTAATATAAAAATAATGAGCAGATTAATCAATAAATCAAAGTGGTTGTTAGTAGGAGCCCTATTATTAATACATATTTAAAACACATAATGAATCAATGTACATTAAATATTCAATCTGATGTTACTGCTGTTTCTTAATCCCTTTACTGCAACAGACAACTAGCACACTGAGACCTTGATGTAAAGGGGAAGATTCATGTTGATCTTCAGCACCAACACTCCGATTTTCATACAATGATTTTGGTATTCAAGGAATGTTTGTAACATTTGATGTGTTATTTAGAATGATGGATTTTGACAGCCGATGTCACTGAGATTTTAAATAAATGTGAAAACAATGGGACCTTCTTTCCCTCTGGAGGAGATCAGACACTCGCTTCTTACTGTGACATTTACAGACATACAGTACACTGTGGGTTTAATTCTTACCTACACGTCTGATGGATTGCTTCTGCACAGGAAGTCAGCGTTCGACCCCGTGTTCTGCAACATTAACATATAAATATATGCTCAGAACTGACCAGGAGTACAGTTGTAGAGGAAAAGGGGTGGACGACGCTGTGACGACGGCTGCGTCAGTGGTTTTTATTCTGCTCAGTACGCCCCTCTGGCTCTGTCTCCAGCCTCTTTTCACTTTTCCCACCGGCCCGTTAATTTCTGAGGAACCTTCACAAGCTGCCTTCTCATGCCTGACTGTAAGCCTGTTAATTTGACGGCTGATTTTGTAATTTTTCTTCATCCTGTTCTGGCTCGGTCTATGCATGAGGCCCTCTATTCTGCTGCTTTAAACACTTGCCTCAATTGAAAATGTATATAATGTTGCTTGAGGCTGTAACAGCTTCACGGTTTTCTTATGACTGGTTGTATAATTTGAGCAATATGTTTACATGTTGTTGTTGTTGTGTGTTTTTTTTTTTTTAAGTATTACTACTATAGAGGGAGCTTTTTGTGTGCAACATTTGAGTCCTAGACAAATGTCTCTTTGGGGACAATAGAGTATATCATATTGTATTGAATACACACACATCCTTGACATATGCTGTGTCTAAAGAAAGGTACAAGTAACAAGTAAAGGTACAGGTAAAGGGACAATCAGAGATTTGAGGATTACTTTATCGATTGTGGCTTTGAAATGACATTGCTTAGGATTATAAACTATATTAAAGCTGGGAATAAGATAACTATAACACGGGTTACAAGATCGATGATGAGCAAACCTACAGTGGTGTTACTTAAAGACAAGTTTAAATGTAAGGTTCCACTAACAGTCCCCCATAGATGCAGCCCCTGATAAGAAAGGATAATATTTCTGTGTCTAGAGGTTTGCAGGAGAGGCTACGCAGATGGCAAAATAACAAAAATTGAGTTTACAGGTTTGCAGGATAATTGTCAGTTTTCATACCACAGTATATTGTGAACTCTGTTACCTGCTGCAGCTCTATGCAGGGTTCTGTTGCGTAATCGCTTAATCCTTTTAGTACTACATTAAATGTGCCATGAAACTGAATGAGAATCTGCTCATAATGGTAGTGCTAGAGGGTGATCTTATTCCAAACTGTAGCTTCAATGAGCTCAGTACGTTTTAATGACAAGTTATGTGAGGTCTTGGATGGAAGTTGCTACTGGAAAGGTCATTGGATGACCCCAGAAATTAGGAGACATCATCTGGGGACCATGAATGTCCTCAGCAAATCCAGCTGTTTGCTTTCAGGGCAAAATTGGAACCTGGTCCTCCTTCCTGCAGCTCTCCCCTGACCTGTCTCGCTGCTCTGTCCATCTGTTTCTGATAAGTAGCCAAATCAAGATCAATCAGCCGAGTCGGACACACTACTGTCTGCACTTCTTCAGTATAAAGTAATTCTGGCATGCTTTTACTGAATATATCCTCCTGCAGCTCGATATCTGACCCACTCTCTCAGCTAGCCCATCTCGGGCAAATTGGCTTGAAAACAGAGAGGAAAATAAAGGAGGGATAATTCAGGAGGATGGGGATCAATCACTGGGACTGGACAAACACATACAGGAGCTGGAGGGTATACGATTCTCAAATGAAAGTCAGGTAGAGACTGTTTTGCTTGCAGCCTCTAATCAGTGAGTGGTTGAGTTGGGGATCATTGGGGACAGCAGAGAACAGGTGGATCTAATTGTCTTAATCACATCCTGCGCTACCCTGGCACCAGTGACATTGAATAGTTTTAGTGTTTAGATTGTTATTCTCACTTTCTTATGCACGTGACAGAAATGCAGAAAGGAGTGATGTTTGTCATTAACTGAATCTATTTTCTCACAGATAAACTTTTGTCTCATACGTGTGGCAGGAAAAGCACAGGTGTGACTGACAGTGTTAGTGATGGTTTTTGGTGGTGTTACGTTCAGGTGTCTCAGTATTATATGTTAATGAGCCAGCGAGGAAATGAAATACCTAAATGAAACGGAGCCATGAGTCATGCTCTCAACCACAGTGTACAAATGTTTAGAAAAATTACTTTTGGGCAGTATTCACTTGCGCCTGGAATTGTTATATAAGTACTAAATGTATGGTGGCCCTTATGTACCAAAATTAATATATAAATACATATAAAAATACTTGAACATAAAATAATTGTATAATATATAGAGACATGCTTATATAGCTCAGTGGGTAGAACCACTGTGCTTTGGTGCAGGAGATTGGGGGTTCAAATCCTGATCAGGTGCATTTCAACATCTAGCCAGTGCCATTTAGCTCCATGGCTAACTGCCCTACATGCTAAAGGCAGCTAATTGTTACAGCAAAGTATATAGTGAGCAGCAGTAAGAGGTTTTGGTGCCCCTGATAGTTTAGGAGCTACCTTCAAATTAAACTTTTTTAAAAAAGGTTGATACTCTATAACTTCAATATTAATAAACATGAGTATTTCCCCTCTGCAGATGGCACAGCCACTTCTAACACTGAAAGTATCTAGAAGACTCCACTTAGTAAGTGTTCCCATCAAGGTTGGCCATGTACTCATGATTTATTTACACAAAGTGTTACCTTCTGTCTGGAGGAGCTTTTTTTTTGTTAAATGGCCTCTACAGCCTTGTTTACCATCATTACACAATCTCATAGGTACGGATAAGTCTTTCTTAGATGGTTACAACAATACGGCTATAATCAACATCCTCCTTCAGAATATAAAAGGGATTTTCACTTCCAGAACCTCACTGTTGAGCTCTATATCTTCAGCGGTGATTCAGTAATGTGCTGCATATGTTTACAGAAATTTTAAGAAGTTCCTGTCTCATTAGCATGACACAGTCCCAAGAAATGTTTGGTCTGCAGCTGTTACAACTTACAATATTATAATATATTTACATTAATTTGATACAACTCTATAACTACAATATTAGCAAATGTGAATCTTTCCCCTCCGCAGATGGCACAGCTGCTTCTAACACTGAAAGTATCTGGAAGACTTCACTTACTAAGTGTTCCCATCAAGGTTGACCATGTACTCATGATTTATTTACACAAAAATGTAACCTTCCGTCTGGAGGTGCTTTTTTTTTTTTTGGCTAAATGGGGAGAATGTTCGCAAACATAAACAAACACAAAGCTGCAGAGGTTTTGAAGGTAAGTGGATGATGATGGTTTATTGTCAGCTGCAGACTTCGACAACTGCCACAGGGGTCTAAAAACTGGACAGATGAATGAGTGATTTGTGGATCCAATTTGGATAGTGTGTAATTTGGAAAGTTTTCCATGACATCTTCAAAAATAATTTCTCTGTGGCTTTTAAAGGAGACACATTATGCTCATTTTGAGGTTCATAATTCTATTTTGGTTTACTACTAGAATAGGTTTACATGCATTAATGCTAAAAAAACACATCAGTTTTCTCATACTATCCAGTATGCCCCCTCCTGTTTGAGCTCCTGTCTCTTTAAGGCCCCCCAACCTGAAAACCCAGTCTGCTCTGATTGGTCCGCTCACACACACCTGAGCCAGCACCTCTCAACATGTCTCCGGTCAGCTACGTCATGTTGTCAGCTTCCTGTTAGATTCACTTCTACCTTGAATTTAAGTGACGTAGTGTGATGTCACGAAGTTGTGAAATTAAAGGCGGGACTACTGACGAGGCGTTTCAGGAGCAGTGTTTTCTGTAGGAGAGAGGAGCTCTCGTTGGTGCGGATTTCGGGGTTTTTAACTTTCAAGACCTTTTACTTGCACAAGAACCCATATAACAGACTAAAGGAAAGGAAAAGCATGATAGGTCTCCTTTAAGTCATAGAATAAGAAGATGTATAGAAGTTGAGCCGTTAGTACTCATTTTCAACCTTGAGAAAACAATCAACGGTGAAATGTGGAAACGTTCTTTGTCTTCCGTGAAGGACTTTTATGATAAAATAACAAATTAATCTTGACAGCTTATCTGCGTGTGATGCACTCACTGTAGACAAAGCATTTTCAGATATTGTAGATGGCTCACACCCTTCCTCAATCCATACCCACTGATTTTACTCATGGTTGTGGGGGGTCCGAGCCTATCCCAGCATGCATTTGGTGAGAGGTGGGGAACGCTGCTGGAGAGGTCGCCAATCTATCACATGGGCCAATACATACAGACAGACAAACAAACACATTCACACTCACGTTCACACCCACAGGCGATTTAGAGTTTCTTTCCCCTGACCTGCATGTCTTTAGACTGTGGGAGGAGACCAGAGCAGCCACAGAAAACCCATTCAGACACGCTGAGACCATACAAGCACTCAAGCTCACAGCAAAGGAGACAAAATAAAACAAACTGTCTGACTGTGAAACTTGACTTTTGTCCCATTATCAATCAAAGAAGAGGGTGAAAAGCTGGAGGCCTTTTCCTTCTTTTGATTTCACATCAGCATCATTTATTTCTGATCTCCTCTGTTGGATAGAGTCCTCTATTCCTCTCACATAGCATCGCGGGTTTGGATCTCTGTCACTGCTTTTACTAGAAGTAATGAATTTATGCACAGCCACCTACAAGAGCTATTTCCGTAGAATTCAGGTTTCTCTGCATGCCAAGGATGTAAAATGAAGAACAAAGCTTGATTTCAGTCACAATGCATACTAACGCTCCATTCCCTGGTCTGATGCATCTCATTCTCTATTCAGCAGGAGTGTTGTTGTTAAGGGGAATGCAGAGGAGGTTCAGTCCAAATTATCACTTGTCTTTTTCACTCTTTATCCTTCAAAAGAAGTTTCTCTTGCAGAGACAGAAATCATTCTTTAGTGCTAAAATGCAAATATACGTATAAGTGTAATGTTGTTAAATGTTGTAATTGAGTTGCATATTTCACTGGTTGGAATAGCATGTGAAATATACTATGAATGGGATGAAGGCCATTCATTTTGCATGCAGTTTACATGTTACCATAAGACGATGGAAAACGACTACAAAGACATGTATAACAACTCCACAGAGATACAAAAGAAAAATACAGAGGTGCAAAAAGACCAAAAAAAGACATGCAAATCAACTATGAAGAGGTGCAGAAGCTAACAAAGACATGCAAATTGACTGCAAAGAGATGAAAAACGACTAAGAAAATGTGCAAAAAGATTAGAAAGATGTGAAAATTGACTTGAAAGAGATGCAAAAAGATCTCAAAGAGGTGCAATATGACCACAAATACATGTGAAACAACTATGAAGAGATGCAAAAGAAATGCAAAAAGACCACAAAAGACATGCAAATCGACTACAAGAGATGCAAAAATGACTACAATGACATGGAAAATTACTACAAGAGTTGCAAAAATGAAGAGGTGCAAAAAGAAAGACTTAAACCACAAAATAAAGCAAAACAACTACAACGTCACAAAATAGTCACGGAGGAACACAAAATAATGACTAAGAGACACAAAACAACCAAAAAGAGACACAGAACAACAACAAAACTTTGCTAAACAACCACAAGTCTTGGTCTTGTTCCTGTGTAGAAGGGGACGCTTTATCCGGCTTATTATTGCTCAACTGGTCCGTGGCTCTAGGCTATTTGGAATTATTAATATCAATTCAGTTTAGAGCATTACTTAGAGCAAGTTTTTGTAATTTGGCATTCATTTATTACTGAATAAATACTGTAGATATTAATATTGTACATTTTATTATCACCAAGAACCAGGGCTTTGAATCTGAGTCTTAACACATGTTCAATAATTTCCCAAACACACACACACACACACACACACACACACACACATGCACACACACACACACACGCACACGCACACGCACACGCACACACGCACACACACACACACACACACACACACACACACACACACACACACACACACACACACACACGCAGCCAAGTCAAAAGTTTCTAAAGCATCCCTTTAATTTTCCGTCTGTAATTGTCTGGCCTGTGATGGACCTGAAACCTTTCCAGGCTGTTTCTGGGCCTTTCGCCCAATGCATGCTGGGAAATACTCTGACCTCTATTTGAACTGTGGGCATGGGAAATTAATGAGTGATCTGAAACGTGTTAATGTGAATTCAGTTCCCAAACATTTCTGCATCGTATCTGATACAAGCAGTCAAGTCTCCTTCATTTTGATTCTGTGCAGATGTTCCATTCATGTTCATCAGCTTCTTCACTTCCTCATGTCTCCATACTTGTTGCCATCGCAGTCGGATTAATGCTGGGATTCATACTTGGTGTTTGTGCAGAATATGAGAAATATTACGGCGCTTCCTTCCCCTTTTTTGTGTGATTAAACAGTCAATAGAATTTAGATAATAGAGAATTGTTTCTCACTAAAGAGAGAAAATAATGCAAGGGGTGAAGCATTCAGAGAATTCCTGAAATACTTTTAGGCTATAATGGATTGCAATCTAAGCTTTTTGAAATCATGAAGCCTCTGACTAATTGCATTCTCCTTTGCACCACAAAGTCATTTCACAAGTCAAAGGCAACACATTTCAGAGCTGATAATTTAAAAAAACATCCTTCGGAACTGCTTGTAACTCATGCAGATAAAGGCTGACCTGCTATGCTGTAAAGAAATGCAATTACTGCAAACAAAATGTTCTTAAATTGATGGCTTGAGTGTTTTTTTTTTCCATCTTTGTCCTCAAGAGCACTGAAAATCAATCTGTACTGTAAATGTTTCAGTGTTTACAAATACTACATGGGATGCTGTGAACATAAATTGATGGTGGTAATAAAAAGGGCCTTTCATTCACAGGAAATAATTTTTACGCATCCTCAGAAATGATGTCACTATCAGGCCAATCAGTGACAGCTTCCCGAGACTTTATGATTGCTGGACAGATTAGAGAACTGTAGTATGCACCAGAGCCTCTTCAAGGAAATAACAAGTGCCTCAGCAATCAGAATCACGTCCCCCAGGAAAGGGAAAGAAAAAAAGCCCCTGTGATTGCAGAGTTTTGAGATTAAGAGACATCACACTGAGGACGACGGTGAATTCCCAGCTGGGACAAAAGCGCCAACAAAGTGTGACAGAAAGAAATCTCATTGTGTGACGTCATTGCTCAGGATCTTGTACTGACACACACAAAAAAAACACAGAACGCAGCAGCGGGACACCATTTCACTCAACACAGCGAGTTCCTCCTCTATAATGAATCTGAACTGCTGCTCAGCTCGCACAAAATGACGTAGTCCCTCAGTGAGATTCAGAATTCTTCCTCACTGGGTTATAGTGAAATCTTTGATGCATTTTTCATGAATCTATTCTGCTGTAACACTATTTTTAACACTCTAGTTTTATGTCAAGTCCAATGAAAATGACTTTATATCACTGGCAAGCTTTGTCACAAGATAGGACTTCAAATAAATGCTGATGTTCCTTCTGCACCCTGTGCCTGTTATGTGTGTCAAAAAAGGACCCAAACGCAAATCAGCGAGGCAGGCAGGTAGAAAAACATAAAAAACGAGCTTTAATAAAGAAAGCTGTAATCAAAAGAACAAAACTGGCAGGCAACAAAAAAAAAAAAAAAAAAGAAGAAGCAGGCGGAAGCAAATCCGACAACTAATGAAGTACAAAAAATCCAAAAACTAAACAAAGCACAAGCCAATGAAGCACTGGGAACACAGAGAAGAACACAAAGGAACACAAGAAGGCAAACATGACTGGGGAACAGGAACAGAAGAATTAGACTAACCAACAAAGAGAGGTGGAAAAACAAAGACTTACATACACAGGGGCTGATTAACTAACCAAACACAGGCGAGCAGGAAAAAGACAAAGACAGGAAGTGGAAAGTAAAACATGACACATGAGGATGTTATCTACAAAATTAAACAAAAAAACTAAACCACGAAAAGTGCTGTTTAAAGTTGGAACTTTAAACAAAAAGTGTTTTAAATTCACTGCAGTTCCTTCCTCATAAAACTGTGTGTGATGATGACTTTTGAAACATTTTGAATCCTGTAGTGTTCACATAAATGTTTTCTTGCCATGTGCGGATTGGTGGAAAAATGTGAAACCATTGGCAGGATTGTGACCGGCATCAGTCCTCTGCATGTGCACATACATGTTCCTCCTCACGTGCATTCAGAAAAACCAACAATACAAGGACCAGCTCAAAGGTTTGCTGCTCTAGAGCACTTCTAGGGGTCAGAAACTACAGAGGACACCTTTAATAGACGGTGCTGTATACTACTACTGGTGCTGAACTGAAGTCTAAGGTGTTAGACTTTGACATTGATGGATATTTCTTAAAACAAAACTTTTTCTATGAGATTTGGCTTTTTTAAAAACAGTATTTTAGGTCATTGAAAACTGACCCTTTCGAAAACTTGCTGGGACCACTCTCAGCTTGTCAAATACTGCAGCCCGGTCAGTGGCCCTTTGCTTCTAAGTTTGACACTGTGGGTACCCCTCTACCCCGTCACTTCCTGAAGCGCCCCTCCAGGGCAGTAGTATAAAGACTGAGAAAAGGGTTAGATGGATCATACACTTTTCCCCTGGAGACCGGGGTTATCATCCTGCTTGTGATTAGGAGTCAGGGTTGATTGATTTTAAAGTCATATTACATAATTTCATGTATGTTAATGATATAACTTTTGTTACGCAAGTACTTATACATCACCAAGGTAACTTGCTTTACTGTGAGTAATGAGGCTGCATGTAGTTATTTTAATAAAATTATTTTAAGACACAATTTGGTATAAAACAAGAGATAATAAAATAATGAATATAGTGATGCAGGTTTTATATTTACAGAGAACAGAGTTCCTCTTGAGAGTCCAGCTTACAGTGAGGTGAGACAGTCTGGTATCCACCAGTATCCATTACCTTTTATGGTAGCCTATCACAGATAATAAAGAAAAATAGGTTGTTCATGGAAAAAATACATTCAGTGTTTGTTTGTTCATTGAGGCCTTTTTGACAGCAGACATTTTGACTTGTCAAAACAGGAAAAGCTCAGGTGTCACTAATGTCATTGAATATGGCTCAGTTCTATTTAAATGTCCCATTACGCTGTGACAGCTTGACAGTGATGAACAGAACCAGGACCCGGAAACTGAATCATATGTAGCCTTCACTGATTTTATTATTTAAAGCTTTTCTTATTGTGATATCCAAAATGTCTTCCATGAAAAGAGCCTATTGTTTCATTCATTTAATATGTATACAATACAAAAACAACAAGTACACTTGCTTTGATATTGCTCACTGACCTTATTTTTTGTTAAAATGTTAATTTTATTGACTTACTAATCAATTTCAAGCAAAACAAGAGAAAATGAAGGAAAAAACAGCTTTCCTTTGAGCTAAACTGGATTTCAAAATCTTTCTATAGATGTTGAAATATAAGTTTGTGTCTGAGTGAGTGTAGTCTTTGATACAGGCTAATAATTATCTTGCTACTTTAACCGTGGTGGCAGGAAATTAACTGATCCAGCCTATTGCAAGTGCGCTCAAGGAAGTCCTCACCTCTGAATTGAGTGGTGCTGTAAGCAAATTCATAAAGCTACAAGGGGGAAATAATTAAAGCCTAAAAGCTTTTTATCTTCCCCAAGTATGGAACCATTGATTTTTTCTTTTTTGTGCTCAGCCTCTTCTCGTTTGTAGTCGGCCATGATCAGAGGAGTCTTTGTTTTGCGGGAAAAAAAGAAGAAGAGGGCCAAAGATGTGGGGAAGAGACAGGCAGGCTCATTATCGCCAGAAGCAAAAGTTCCGGGAACAAAAGTCATGTGACCTGTGTGGGCTCACGTCTTATATTTTCCACTGTGTGAAGACTCTTTGATTTGCTCTCACTTTCATATCGTAATGAGCCGTACGGTCTCTCCTGCTCCAACATGGGTATGCGCTCAGCAGTTCTTCTTCTCTTCTCTGCCAGTAGTGTTGAGTGGTGGTCTCTGTGACCTGCCTCTGCACAGCGCTCATTTGAAGGATCATTCACTTGTTCTGCTTGGCGATCACTGCCGCTGCTGCGCCGTGTATTAATGAGCGAGTCCTAGGCCTTTTCGGCTCGTTGGTACCCTCCATCAGCATAAATCTCCTTTAACAAGAGTGAAGAGTTTCAGCCCATCAACATGAAGGTGCTCATAGATCACAGGCTTCTACGCCTCCTGGTAAAAACATTAAAGATTCATTCCTAATGCTCTTTCTTGAGGGATAAGTCACAGTGGTAGGCTTATAACACCTTAAGCTATATGTGGAGAATGTTACTGCTTAATGTAAATACTTTTAATATCAAAGTAAACTGTAACTTTTCAAGTTAAACACACTCTAGATTTAAAGGGGACATAATGACAATGTGGAGTACCTACCAACCCAGACACTCTCAAAGGGCTGCCTAGGCCTAGAAAGCTACCTTTCATGAAGGTCTGCCATGGACATTAGAGCATTAGCATTCTCTTCATATCCAGATTTTTGTTGCCTGCCTTTTTCTTTATCACATTTTGGATTATTGGACTGGTTTTCTGCCTTCATTAAGCTTTTTGTTGCGAATCTGCCTGCGCCCATGTTCTCATTTGGATCCTGTTTTTGTAAACCTGACATGTACAAGCTCAAGAAAAGATCAATACCGGCCATCCGTGACCAGACTTCAAACTAAGAAACTGTAAGTTTTGCCATGTTTTATGTTGTTTCAGTGTTTATATTTTGTGGGTCAGCTTGTTGAATCAGGCGTTAGCATGTTGCTAGTGTGACTATTCCCAGTCTGGGGCGATGTTGGACTAATGCTCTAATACTGACAGTCAAGAGAATGGATATTATTACTTGTGTGGTGTTGAAGTTTTTGGTGTAGTTCTATTTATGGTAGAAATGCAGCTAACTAGTCGCTAAAGACACCAGCAGAAAGGAAAGATGGTTAGTGGTGCTGGCTCAGGCCTGTGTGAGCTAGCCAATCAGAGCACACTCTTGGGAGGAGGGTCTTAAAGAGACATGAGCGTTTCAGACAGAGAGTGAATACAGTTCTAGTAGAAACTCAAAATTAAAGTCTGAACATGAAAATTGGCTTACTGTCTTCTCTAATTTGCAAGGCGATTTTTCCCCAGAGAAGTGCTATTGGCTCATTTGATCACCCTCCAAATTAGCTTTAAAGAAGTCTGATCTCTTAATTATACCAGCTATTTCATCTTTGATCTCTGCGCAGATCTCCTTTTAGAGCCCACTGTAGATGCTCTGTTCTTTATAGCTGATCACCCATATCCAATTAGACATTGGATTTGACAAGCTGAGGAACTTTTGGTGTTTCTTCTCAAGTGCTCTAAACTAGGAGCCGTAGTCATGCTCTGCTGACAGCTGATTAATGCACTATGTGTGCCATTTCCAGAGATAGAGGGTCTCCATTGCTAAAGGATGGCAGGCAGGGTGTTTATGTCCAAAAAGCAATCTTTCCTACAGTGAAAGGGGATTTTTAAAAATGTCTCCAGATGAAAGTAATATATGTGGCTTGTTTTCCATCTCAACCATTGACTTGATCTTTTGTCTTTGCACCACGTCGCTCTGTCAGTGAAGAAAACGGCGTAAACAAACGTGTTCTGGGGATTAGGTTGACCTTTTTTTTGTCATTATTATCTAGCTGTTACGCTGTGTCCCCTAAAATATTTGTTTGTTCAGGATCAACATAAACCCCTGGGTAAAGCCCCAGTTGTGTGATCAGTGTACAGAGCCCTGTTTCCTCAACTGTGACATGATGGAGTCCACAGCACCAGAGAGTTCAGTCTGTGCTGTCTCTGAAATCACTCACCGGCTCTCACATTCACTATTCCCTGCATGATAAACATTCAAACAAAACATTTTTCTTTGGCCATAACCCAAGACTTCATGCAATATTTAGAGGGAATCTATGAACCAATGGCAGCTCAAAGCTGGGTCTCTGCATGGTCTTTGCACCTACAGTAGCTGCGAGGACCTGGAGGATTGTGGGTGACTGAGTGTCACAAGTTACAAAGTACTCAGATTACTTTTTTATTGTAACAAGTGACATAATGCATTAGTTTTGCAATTCAAGTAATCTGTTATTATTAAAGCAACATTATGTAGAAATTTGCACCTTGTGCAATCTGGCGCCCTCCATGGTTGCTGAGTGCAACACCACTGTTATAAATAGAAATCCCAGGTATGTCACAATTTGTGCTAACTACAAACAAAACTTATTACTTGTATTTTTAAGTAAACATGTATATAACGTTGTGATCCTACCCTCTCACTGAAGTTACATAGTGATGGGGGGCGGAGTGGTTGAGACGCCTGTTATCGCTGGTCTGCAGAGTTGTCGGTCGAGTCAGTACATTAAAGGAAGATATATGTACATCCTCTGGACAATATAAACAGCAACATGTGCAAGGAATTGCAAGAGGTTTTCATTCAACGTATAGCTGTTATCCTTTGATGTAACAAGTTACTTTCCATATATCTGTGCCCAACACAGATATATGGCTTCAGGTGATTGTTGTTGCACCATGTGTTAAAGCTCTCTATCTAAAATATTGTGAAGACAGGATGCTTCATAAAGTATTCACTGGAATCATGCATGCAGATATAGTTCTAACTCCCATTTCACCATGAACTACACTTACTGTTACTTTTATTGAATTCCTTCAAGGTCATTACTATGCATACATAGCTCAGTCCGTAGGGACTTGGCTTGGGGACTCAAAGGTGGCCGGTTCAAGTCCCACTCGGACCAAAAAAAAAAAAAAAAGTATGATGTGGACTTGTAATGGAGAATACTAGTTCACATCCTGGGCATTGCCGAGGTGCCCTTGAGCAAGGCACCGACCCCTAACACTGCTCGTTGGGCGCCGTTGCGTCTATACACTGTGTGTGTGTGTGTGGGTGTGCATGCATGTATAACGTGAGTGATAAAAAGAATTTCCCCTTGTGGGATTAAAACAGTATAATAAATTAAATTAAAAAAAATTAGTCTGGAGAGAAATGGGTGTAAACTACAACTTCACTGGTGCATGGAGACATACAATCAAAACATTTTGATGATTTAAAACATTTATATAATTTTAATGTTCCATTCAGCAGTTGTGATATTCATAATATGAGCCTACATCAGTGTTGGGTGTGGTCAGAGGTGTTGAAACTTCATCACAGTGCTCACTCCATTAATTAGATTTTGATGATGATTCATGAGTCATGCTGTGTGCTGACTGAGCTGTTGTTTTCAAACAGAGAGAGCAGTGCCGTGCAAACAGGCTGTGAGCACTGCTCATGCTTTAGGATCACAAGTGTAGTCTTGTTTTCAAAGTATATTTATAGTCTCTGACAAGTCTCAAGTTTGGATGGATTTAAAGCTCAAAACATCCCTGCTCACCCAGGTCCATATAGGCTTTTCACCTAGTAGTGTAGTTCAAGGGATGTCAATGTCTATCCACTGGCTGGTTAGTCTTAAACTTTGGTGCAGACTGAAACATCTCAAGGGCTATTGAATGGATTGCCTTGAAATTCTGTGCAGACATTCATGGTCCCCAGAAGATGAATTGTACACACTTAGCAGATCCACTGACTTTTCCTCTGGGGCTGCTAGCAGACTGATTTTAGAGAAATGTTTCTATAACTGGATGGATTGCCCAATTTCTTTTAGGACATCCAACCAGCTCAAGGTTTACATTTATCCTGTGAAATATCTCAACACACACATATAAAAACATTCTCAGTCCCCATATCCACATATTTCAACGTTGTACATTCTTTAAGTCAAAGTTTCAATTTGTTCAATACTTTGGATAATGTCTAATTATGTGCAAAAGTTAATACATTCCCACCAGCGTTGTGTTAAGCAAATGTTAGCATACTCACATGCTAAACTAAGATGCATGCTGGCACACTGATGTTGGCATTTAGCTCAAAGCACCGCTGTGCCTCACAGGGCTGCTTCTCTTGTCTTGTTAAACTGAAGAATGTGGCTTCGTCCCAGATCACTCCCACGTCCACTCATTCAGTACTCCCTACAGAATGGACACTCAATAGTTTACTCAATAGTGAGCAGTGAATTGATATTTTGGACTGTAAGTCATGTCAAGTAATCATCACTGGCAGGTGTCGAGTTGCACAATGGTAATTTCGATGTGAGGCATTACATTGATATTTTATACCGTGCATGCCATCAACACCAGGGTTTTCCCTGGGTTTTACAGTTGGCTGCTATGGAGGCAGAGGTGGGGTGTTGGATGAGTGTTCACCAAGAAATACTTAAAAATATTGTTTCCAGTGGTGAAAGAAGTATTCAGATCCTTCACTTAAACTGGCAATAGACAAGAATGACAAGAAAAGGGTTAAAACAACAAATGACTCGACAAAGACTGAACTAAACACAGGACCTAAATACAAACTAAACTAACGAGGAGATGAGGTGCAGCTGGAGAGACACAAGGAAGGAGCTGATAAGATGGGGAAGTCATTGGGAACAGGCAGGGCTAATGAGGCTGATGCAGGGCAGGTGTGGAGGGAAAAACAGGATGGAGTGGAGCACAGCAACACAGGAGGGAAACAGAGCACCAGAAACATAGATGAGCAGGACAAAGTGCAGGAAAACAGACAAAGATGCGAAGTGGAAAATAAAACATGACACACGAGGAGAGAACCTAGAAAATAAAACGGGAAATAACTGAACTAAAAATGTAAACATGTCTAGTGTAGGCAACAATGTTTGTTATGTTTAGCTAAAGTTAACTATTCACCAAAATGTATCTTTAGCTGTTCCAGTCCGTTCTTGGTCAAAGAGAGCTGTAGAAACATTGTTAAAGATTTACCAAACCTCCCCCTGCACTGGGAGCCCTTTAAGAGAATGTAAAATGTTTTGTTTTACATTTGGATTTTCTTTGGAGGGCAGTATATAGTAAATAAATATGCACACTCACAGACACGGACATAAAATACTGGACACTAAATAAATTGCACCATATTGTAGACAGGGAGTTTGGCCACAGCCTGTGTTTTTATTATCTTCCAGTTCGTTATTGGTCTCCAGAGAAAAACTGACTTGGAACTTGGCTGAGAGGAAAATCCATCAGAGCAACAGCATTTCCACTTTTTGGTCCAAGTTTCTTTATCATCATTATTAATAGCTAACTTTTCTAACAATAAGTCAATAACATTTAACAAGGGAAGTCCTAAGTTGGGCACAGCTGTAAAACTTTCCAACCATAGAACTGGTCCAGCACTGCTCCTGCCACACAGAGATTAAGTGAGAAGTTACGGGTTGAGTCTGTGGGTAATTTCTGCCTTAATGCTAACCTCTGTTGTTCAGTGATGTGAGTAACAACAAATCAAAGCCGACGCCTTCCACAGCCTCTCCCCTTCATTTCCCTCCAGGCGAAGCAAATTGCAACAGAAAGGCAGCAAAAGCAGAACTGTAAACAAGCTATTGATGGCTGAGGTGAGTCAAGCACAGTAAGGCAATATAGTTATTGCTTTGTTGTCGAAGTTCATTGCATTTTTAGGGAAGTAGTAATGAGCAATTCCTGGGTAATGGACAGTACGTGAATGAAGTGTTGTTGTTCATCAGGAGAATTACCGGATGTCATATACTTTCATTGGCAGTGGTTTGTTGAGGACAGAAAATGTAAGTGAACTAGATGAGACAGTAAGACCTTAAGAGAAAAATAAAAACACAGCCTTGGTCTGCTCCTGCATGCAGTCTGGACGTGTACCTTGGCTTGTTTACTCACCTCTATTAATCAGTAACCCCTGCAGCTGTTTACTGCTCATATTATGCATCCAGAAGGCAGAAACAGGAGAAGGAACCACACAGAATCTTTAATATAATCATTTTGACTCTGTGAATGGGCTTGGTCTTTTGCTTTTAGTCAAAGGTAGCAGTAAGGACATGAGAGAAGCTTTCAAATGCAGCCTTTTAACTTCTTTTATAGTTGTTGCCGTGCAATCACGACAATGGCAGAGCTCCTGCAATGTGCAGCTACATTGTGTCGTGTTCTATTGAAGCTACCTCAGGTGTTCCTGCTATTTTTTCCCCAGTGCGATGAGTGTAAAGGCAAAGGGAGACACCACGGCTCTGATTGTGAAAAAGATGACATCCAGGCCCTACATTTATGTTCTCAATGCCTCAAAAAATACACTGTCAGAAATGTTAGCAGTGGAAATACATCAAACTGCACCACCAAACAGCAACAACATGGAGTCAGAAAACACAAGGTGGTTTTGTAAAAATAGGATCCTAATCCAATTGTTCAGTACTTGCTTGCATTATCAACCTAATCACATTAAAATGTATGACGAGGTGTGCATGGAAACGAGTCTGCTGGTTCAGAGTTTACATCAAAATGAGACTGGCAGGCGTAACGTACATGAAAGGATATGATGCCATCTTTTTGGTGGTTTATATTGGTGCAAGCTTAACTGATTTGTATTAAAAGTCATCTTTAAAGCACATATGATGATGAGCCGCAAAATCCCAAATGGATGGGGTGAAAAACTCCACCTCCCTTGCAAGCTCACATAATGAATACACCAGAAAATGTGGTTAAATAACTCAAGAACAACAAGGTTCATGCTTACGACAGAGGCTGGATCTAGAGAGTAGATGCACTCGGACTTCCGGATATCATTTTTGTGGCTTCAAAGCTTCAGTAAGAATTGCAAATATTGTAAGCTTTGCGGGGAGTAGAGAGGCTGCAACAGCAGCTATCATTATATACTTACATCCTTTTGGAGTCTAATGATGGAGGAGGACAGGAGGGGAGACATCATTATTGAGCGGGCACATAGGGAGGGTCGAGGGTCAAGCTCATGCCCATCACAGCATGTTGGGGCGTAAATGCTCCCTCGTGAGGAGGTTTTGCTACTCGCAGATGTGTGCTCATATCATGTGCATGCACTTTCTCGTTTAGTCTTTATCCGTCCTTTGCCTCTTTTTTATGGTGTCAACTTCCTCAAAAAATCCGAAGCATTCGGATTCCGGTTTCGACGTTGATTACCATGGCAACGGTTGAAACTTAGAGGCATTCGGGCAGATGCAAGGAGCACCTTGCCGCATAAAGCTGTGAATTAATGCAGAAAAATGTCAGGGCAGGTCTTGACATATTCTCCTTTGCTATGTCAACGGGTAGATTTCCATAGGAGGTCTGTATTTTTCTTTTTGCTCATTACCATAAAATATTTTATTCAACCGGCGATCATAATGTTGTTTTTAATGGTTTGAATAAAAAGTACATACTTTGCTGAGGTATAGCCTCCTAACAAAGGTCCACCGTGTCATGTTCTGGTTGGGATTTAGCTTAGTCATAATCTTTATAAGCAGAAATGTACAGTATGCAGAATCTGTTGATGAGATTTTGGTATCGGAAGCATTCTGGTTTATGTTTGTAGTGCATTTGAAGTCTGACTAGTATTGACCAATCACGCTACATGAAGGTAAGAAAGTCAGTGTGGGGAACAAAAAAAGCAGAACGCATTGACCGAAATGCAATTTAGCTTTTTTTTAAGTAGCTTATTTGAGAAAATATCATCATTCATATGCAGATAAGTTAAAAGTCTTCAACTTCATTCTTCAACTTCATTCTCGTGTCTTAAGTTGCTAATCGGATTGTAAACAACGACCGGCGAACATAAGATGTCTTGGCCCCGATATCCATTATCCGGATATCTGCTGACTATACCGGAAACCCCAAAACAATGACCTCAGACCCAGAAGCTAAAATCATCATCAGATGGTAGTTGACGGGTTCCAAGATTTGCTAAGTCACGGTGCCATCATGGTTTTTATGTCCAATGGAAGAACCTGATAAGCAGTGGATCCTCTGAAAAAAAGTAGACCCGGCTCATAAAGAAAGCGGGTCGAGGAGTGCTGAGCAAGATGTTCGTGTCAAGTATCAGAGGTCATCATCTCTGGCAGCTGTGAATGGAGCTTGAACAGCTGGATCGAGGGCTCAGTGGACGTTTGAGAGGCCTTAAAGTGATTCTGGCCAAAAGTCATCAAAAAAATTGCCGAGTGTATACTGATGTGCACCCTTAACTTTATTTCACAGTACTTTGTCTGAAAGCAGATAACATAGTATTAAGAAATAAAATAAAAAAAACACATTTTTGTGCTCTTGTTTGTTTTGATGCACTTGAACAACAACTGTTGATCTTTCTAAAGGTTTTATCAACACTTTAAACTCTTATTAGACACAGAAGTGCTACAATATGCAGTATAAAAACATGTTGCTAAATAGCTAAATGAACTAGAAACCTGACAGCTCTCAGAAGATACTGAAATGCTTTTATAAAAATAACAACAAATGGAGACTTGTCAACAGTATCAACATTGAAATCAAACAAAAGGAAAATTTACACTTGTACACATATCCCAAAATCTTAAGGCGGTTGAAATATTAAGTCAGACAACCAAGTTAACACTTTATAAAGTGCTTACATAACACATCAGGCTCATGAATGCTTCATTTCACATTAATGAATTATAATGGCGTCATGACACACTTAGATGAAATGGACTTTGCTTCATGACACAGAAAAAATACAAATGGGCTAACTAATGCCTGCAGTTATACTTACACACTCGATGTCTAATGGAAGGAAAAAGAGTTGAGATGAAAAAATATGTCACCAGATAAAGTCATTTCCTCGGGCCAGCTCTGCTATCAGATCGCAGACTCTGTTCCTCACCTCAACTCACAGAACATAGAGTACGTCTGTCTTGCATTCACGTAATTCAGTCATCGATATAAAAGTGTTTGCTATTCATATGTGCAAAATGTGCCATGTGCCCAAAATTGAAGTTAGATGAAATGTAGCAGGCAACAAAATGGAAAAGAACAGTTTATCCAGTGTTATTGAGGAGAACTTAAAAAAGTGGATCATCGTGTGTCATCTGGAGATACTACTGTGTACATCATAAAGTGCCAATTGGTTTATCTGAATTTTTAAACTGAAGGTTGCAATAACTCAGCCCAGAAAACGCAGCCCAGTTGCCAGGGTGTGTTGGCAGTTTCTGCAAACCACTAATATGTTCACATTTTTATCTTTCACAGACTATGTTGACATTACTTCAAAACGTGTCATTATCACGTTCTCATTACTTGTTTCCGATCCTACTATCACGTCAAGAGGTGGAGGGGATGATGGCAGAGTTACAGGCAAGAAGGCTGCCAAGCCAGTGACTGCAGTTCGAAACTGCATTTCAACAATTGTAGGTGTGAAACCACTAGATGTTTTGAAGCAGATGCTGGGCCATTTTCCAGGTGACACATCGGCAGCTGTGTTTGTGGTGACGAAAATAGGTATTTGAAGCCAAAACATGAGGTTTTCCTAACCCTAACAGAGGTGTTTCTGTGCTTAAACCACAGCACATCATAAGCACAGCGTTAGGAAAAGATGAAATTGGAGTTTTAATGGCACAGGACTGGACAATTAGTGTGACCAACTGTTTATCTTAATGCAGCTAACATCTAAAATTTGTGTGACAGGATTGAATGAACACATGCAGTAAATTGGTTAAAATTTGCACTAAATTTAAATGACTTGTCTGAGATCACAGAAGGAAAAATGGAAAGAAGACCTGCAGCTACTTTGGGAAATAGTTTTCAATTCAGCAGATTTTATATAACAGCAATTGAGAATTTCTTTTAATATCTCTGCAGCCCTCAAAATAGCTGAAGTGAGGCTTAACTGCTTATAATTTAAAGAGCTGTTCTCTGCTTTTTAATAAACCCAAATCCTATACTGACACTACATTTAGAGTTACATTATTACAATTCTTCAAATAAGTAAGAGCATAATTGCTCATTCATAAATATGTAATGAAACATCATGAGCCCGTTTGGAAAAAGTTACATAAACATCTTACAAAGAAAAAGCGTTAAGTTTCATATTTACTCAAAAAATTTCATGATATACAAATTCACAGCCAGTAAGTCAGAGGATTCAGTTTCACATTCTCAAATTTTACTCTAGCATGTTGATATTCGTCTGGTACGTAGCTTTCATAATATACAAAAAAGATTCAACAGCCTAGCAGGTAAAAATCAAATGAAACCTCTCAGCAAGCAACAAGGCCCATCCGAATAACAAACTACTTTCCTGCATTTATCGGATCAGACATAATGCAATATAATACACTGGAAGAAATACTGAAGCAAAGGAAAAGAAAACACAGTCGTTAATAGCATCAAATAAATATGTCCTTACATAAAAGCTGCCATAGACAGATCAGAATATGTATCTGTTACATTCATCCATCGGGCTCTCCTGCAGGGAAAGACAGCTGTCTCTACCTAAACAACAGGCGACAGAAAGCAGCTGCCTTCCCCTTGAAATGTTAGTGATTAGTTGTAGGCTTTCAGTATCACATCCTAAATGTGGATGTTATCATTTCCCAATGTTTTCACTTTTGAAGGAGTAACTGATACAAGAAAAGAAAAAGAAAAAAAAAAGTCAGCATGGACCTACTGCTCAATATTCATACGATTCCCAGACCAGGCAGAAATATTGTAAACATTTCAGCTTTTTCTACTTTGGTACTAAAGATACAAATGATGGTTTATGAAACTGATGACTGAGACCTTCATTACAGCATCGAATACACTGCAGCTTGCCTGTATGAAGTCTATCAGAGTCCATCCACTGAATACTGCATTGTGTGATTTGAAGGGACATTAAAACTGAATCCGTCTGTGTCTTGTGTAAATGCATGTAAAAGCTTTTTTTTAAAAAAGAAAAGAATAAAAAAATAAAGCAGGCGGCGATGGTTAAAATGACAAATGATCTGACAGGTTTAAAGTGGGATATGCTGCCCTTCAGCAACAAGTTATTCTAAATGAACAGCGCTCCATTTGATAAAACCTGATTCATCCACTAATACTTTTCCATTTACACAGCAAACATTGCAAATATAGAAACCCATATCTGTACATAGTTTTGTTGAATTAAATATATGCAGGGAAGGAAGAAAACAAAGTTCTTTTTGAATGAAGGGTCCAGGTAGTTCCTCAAAAAACCTTGAGGTTTCAGTAGACATATCTTCATATAGTAGTTTCATATTACACAACAGCAAATCCACTGTCACAGGACTTGGCCATGCGATACCCATAAAACCTATAATCCATTGTAACATATATATTATTAATTTGCAATATATTTTCTCTTTAATAGATAAAAGTTTTCCCGTTGAATGCTTTACATAATATGACAAATTTAAAGAATCTTTACCCCATTTTCCTCACAGTCAAAAGAGAATGTGACACACGTGAGTGAGTAGTTGATTATAATATGGAAGTATCCATTGATTCAATTGTCAGATGAGGTTCTTGTGTCATTTCTGCAATGTGTGGTCCATTTTAAAAACACCTAAAGAGTTTATGATTTATGTTGGGCTGATACACCTTTCCAGTAGTCTAAAATATCATGCAGGTCCTCATCCTTTGCAAACTGGACTTTCTTACGCAGCGCATGGCCCGCAGCCATGTACTCGTCATCTTTGTGCCGTTTCCGGTGCAGTTTGAATCGCTCCCAGATGCTGTGTGAAGGTTTGCAGTAGTATTCGGGACTGGAGGAGTAGCTTAGATTGTGGTACTGAGATGGCAGCTGGGCATATGCTAAGTCTCTGGAGCGGGAGTGAGTAAGAGGCTCCAACATGGAGGACTTGTGGCCGTCAGGTCCTTCAAGCTCCTCTATCTGAGCGTCGGGGTATGAGTGCCGGTGGTCACTGTACTGGCGGATCTTGTCTGCCTCAGCCCTCAGGATGGCGGCGGCAGGTGTTACAGTGAGGATGGTTTCTCCTGTCGGGGAGGTTTTCTCTATGTACTTGGATTCAGAGCGATAAGGCCTGGGGCTTCGCATTGGCCCGCCAGTGGCAGTACTGGGCCTCTTTGGCGAGACATCAGAGGACCGATGCCTCTGCAGAGAGTGGTGGTAGCTGTCCTTATACCCTGGGGACAGAAGGCCCGATTTACTCTGTGGGTGCTCTGATATTAGCACAAGCTGGGGCTCTGCAGTGGACACTGCTCCAGATTTCACCCCTTGAAAAGAGGTGGATTCTGACTTCAGAGCATCTATACAGTTGTTAATGATTTGATTGACTTTATCCACCTCTTTTGCAATGGTGGAAATCTCTGCCACTGACCCCTGGCTATTCCCAGGCATTCCCATGTCACACTCCCTGCGTTCATGGTGATCCATGCTCCGCACCTCCATGTAATTTCCTTTCATCATCTTCGGAGTATCACTTATCTCTTGAAATTTGTACTGCTCCATTTCAGCTGCAGATGGTAAGTACGGCATACGTGCCATACTGTCCCCGGCCAACAGCTGCTTCTGTGACATTCGAGAAATAGTCCCTCCTTCCAGTTCTTGTCCATATTTGAGCTCCATTATATTTTTCTTCAGGCTACCTGCTTTTTTGTGCTTTTCATCTTGCTGACGCTTCCTTCGCAAGCAATAGTAGACCACACCCAGAAAGATGACCATGCTAAAGAGGCAGCCTAAAATTGTCATAATGTAGTGAGTAGCAGTTGCATTATTCACATTTCTCTCCTTTCCATTCCAAGGGCCAGTCGTGATTGTCAGACAAGTGTGGTTGTGTCGAAGAGAATTACGTATCGAAGCGACACAGTATGTGTAGTTAGTGTGGGGTTTCAGGTTTTTTAGCTCAATGTCCTCCTTTATATCTTTCAGGTTTTGGATATCTGTGAAAAAGCTGTTGTTGTACAGGACCAGGATGTACATCTTCTTGTAGGGATGAGGAATCTGAACCGTGATGGTGGCACCTGTGTTCGATACTTGCTTCAGTTTCATCACAGGGTTTACTTCCACATCGTTGTAGGTTGTACTGATGATGAGCTCGTCTGGTTCTGTGCCTGAGGGACAGTCTTCCAGCCCGCAAATTGTCGAGTCCGGTGGGGGTGTCGTGGACTCGGTGGGCATGGGAATGAATGGTGTCACGTAGTCATCAGTACACACAGTGGTGAGCATGTGAAGCGCATTTCGGTATGTTGGATTGTTGGGGTTCTGGCTCAGCAAACTATAACCAGAGACGCCAGGTGGGGAGTCGCAGACCATCCGCTCGTTCGTCCTGTTGGGGAAAACCGAGAGCCATTTGACAAAACCAAGTAATTCACACGAGCAGTTGAAGGGGTTGGTGTACAGCTCGCAGGTGGTCAGTTTGTTCAAACTTGTAAACGTGGACCCGTCTAACTGCTGGATTCGGTTCATGGAGAGGTCAATGTTCTCAATGTTGGGGCATTCCCAAAAGGCATTGGGTGTCACAGTCTCAATCAGGTTTGCCTGGAGGTAGAGGTACTGCAGCTTTCCTAAACCCCTGAGGATTCCCTCCGTCAGGTTCCGCAACTTGTTGAAGCCCATCTGAAGGACTTGTAAGTTAAACTGAGCAGAAAAGGCCCCGTCCTCGATGTAGGAGATTTCATTCTTCGTCAGGTTCAGGTAGGTCAAGTTGGCAAAGCGACTAAGGGCAGAATAATGGATACTCTTGATTTTGTTTTCATTCAGACGAAGGTCCACAATGGTGCTGTTAATATGCTGGGGGATGGCCTCATAAGGTGGTTGGTTTTGGCTACAAATTGCAAGCCATACAAAGCCCTTTTCACCTTCAATTAACCAGCAGTCTCCGCTGACTCTGCCAATTTGAGTCAAATATACAATGGCTACAGACCAAAACAAGGCACTCATCACCATGCCTAAGCTGCAGGCCATTGGTGCTTCTCTGAGAGTCATGTGCAGGGCCAAAAAAAATGAGAGGAAGGTGATACCGCTCTGGTATCAGTACAGCTGAGGTGATCCGGTAGGGAAATCAGCTGGATGTTCAACTGTTCTCATGGACTAGAAACAATCCTTTTATTTGTCTCCTCTTCATCGATGGATGGTGTTGTCCCCATGTACCAATCAGAAAAATGTCGAGTGCTCGCCCTTACACTGAGTTTCTTTCATTGAGGTTTGCCTGCAGGGAGCTTGTGGTGATGCTTGAAAGAGATTTCACCATCTCAGGCTGGCTTGTGCTTTTCTCCTTAAAGGTTACCATCATTAAATGGTCTCATTTTATTGTTTTTGCCACCGTCTTCCCTTCTGAGTCTCTCTCATGTGCACGGAGGAATAACCTGCAACATAAAGACAAGAACACATAGTTGACTTTAATTACATTTTCTCAGGATAAACAATGTATTTATATTGCACATGTCTGTATTAAGAAGGTACACTCAAAGCCTTGGATTTATGTGTACTGCATGCTCTCCTTGTTCATGTCCCACTAATTATTTTGTACACAATTTAAGAGGTGTTTGCAGTCCCCGTGGCAGACTGCAATTTAGGGAAGCTGTTGGCCAATTACCACTTGACAGGTTGGGAAAAGCAGGGTCCCTATTTTCACACCATTAACCTGAGGACTGTCAGGCGCATCTGAGGGAGGCCCAGTGTTAAAAAACTGTATTAAATCAATTAGCCATCACCTAATAAAATGACACTTTGGATGAATATATGTTGGATTTTCCTCTGAAAACCTTCATGCATTTATTAAAATATTTTTTTAGCACTTATTCTTCAAGATAAAAGAGGGAAATCACGCACAAGGTGTGATTACTGGATTATCCCAAATTAATTTAAGATCTTTGGTGAAGGGAGACATGCTAGAAAAATGGGAGCAACAGCTCTTGCTCTCTAATCTGCAGTGGAGGCAGCAGCAGCAAAAAAAAATCATAAAATTATTTTCTTTTCTGACGCGTCTCGTTTTCTTTCTTGTTTGTCAAATACAAAATACAGCATATGACATCCTTACAAGCTCATACATATCCATACAATATCCATACCCTATCTTATCAATACAATAACATAGTACCAATAAATCCACTCAGTGATATCATTTGTGGCTGGGCTTGGCTGAAAACAGTCTTCTTCTCTTACTTTGAAATCTTACAGATAATTATATCCAAAGCCGTTTTAAACAGTGTCCGAAAAGACTTGACTTAATGGCCAAGAATCGACCAGCTAAGCATATTTTTTTTTACCGGCCACAATTTATGCATATTGGATATGATTTTAGCATCTAATTAGTAAGGAAATGCTGCAATAAGTCAACATGAAAATTAGAGCTGAGGTACTTGTTGTTTCAGGATATTGTTGAGTTTGCTTATAAAAATGTGTTTCCACTGTCAAAACCACAACATCGAATAAAATAAATAAATAAAATGATCTAAATACAAATCTCAGATTTCAGAGTTTATGAAATGCACCTGAATGCCCCATGAAGTCCCCTTTTCCCATGTGTAAATGTCCAAAGTCACAGCAGAGGACAGAAGCAAAAAGCAGTCATGTTAAAGACTCTCAGCATATATATATATTTTTGACACGGCTATTTTAGTACAACAATTTACCCTCCAGTGTGGCAGATAGCCTTCAGCGATTTACTCGCCAAACTGTTGCTTGGCGGGTGTTTCTGACCCTGATCCTATGCAATTTTTCCTTAACCGCCACATGTGACAATTACAGGATAATGGTAAATGCTGCTAAAATGTAATGAATGTTCTATATAGTCTTTCAAAACTCACACAATGTTGCTTAAAAGTGTAGAAATTATAGCTCTTTGTGTAGATGGATTCAGAGCACAACCTCACGCTATTACATCTCCAAATCACTCATTATCACAGCCTTCATTTCAGCAATTAATTGTTCAAGGGTCAACGTATTGCTTGCTGCTAAGGAAATTAAAAAAAACATCACGCCGCCTGCCGCACAGTTATGCAGTGGTGGTTTCAAGACTGCAGCAATAATAACGTGTCTTATGAAGCAATTTGTCGGATTGATTTTAACATGCAGCAAGAGGGATGTTTATACTTGACGTGTTCCGACTGTCGGAGGAAGAATTTCATCTAGAAATCTTGTCATTAAATATGACTGCTACAAGACAGTGCGTTCTAATCAATGGAACCTCATTATCTCTAAAAGAAATTATATTTTTTTACATCTCTGAAATCAAATTGAGTATTGTGTTATGCTGTTAGAATATAATAGCCTTCATAAATATAAACAACCTTACTTTGTTCAGTTATTTCCTCTGTTCAATGCCATTATATAGTGTAATTTATAGTGATGCTGACAGTATTAAAGATCCCATACTGTAGAAAATGAGATTGTATGTCTTGTTCTGATTTTAAAGCAGGTCTTGGTGTTTATATAAATACTATAAAAGGTATCAAAACACTCAATCCATGGAGAAATGCAGCCGGTATTCAGAAACTGTGCCTTTAAAAAAGCTACTAGTACTCCTGTAACATTGTGATGTCACAGCTACTCAGTCACCGCCCTCACCTGCTCAGCCTTGGTTGCAAAAACACTGGCAGAGCTGATGAATATATATGCAGTGGGCAGTGCCTGCTCAGGCCTGTGAGAGCTGACCAATCAGAGCAGACTGGGCTATTCAGGAGAAGGGGCCTTAAAGAGATGGGCAGTAAAATGGAGCATTCAGACAGAGGGTGAATAAAGGTGCTGCAGCAATGAAAAGAAAAATGTGTTTATTGAACATCAAAGCATGAAAACATTTTCTGGTAGACACCCAAGATAAAAGTGTAAACCTGAAAATGAGCATGATATGGGACCTTTTATTATTTATGGAGTAGATCAAAGAGAACAATGTTTACTGTGAGGCAACCACAGAAATATTAAGGATTATCATGAAAAGTGATCTTGTCATAACCACTAATTTGTAAACAATAAGAGCTCTAACATCTCCAGAGGTCTTGATATGTGTAGTAATCTATTTTTGTCTTTTTGTTCACCAGTTAGGTTGCCTTGTGGGGCGGACATGGTGGGCGAGAAGGTGCTTTTGCGTGTTAGAGGACATGGCTCCACACAACAGAGACAATCACTGTTGGAATAGAATAAATGTGACAGTTTATGGCAGAAAGAATATTCTTCAAGTTGAAACCCCACCTGCCGTCATGGCCTTAAAGACCATTCCTGCTGTCATTTGACCTTTTTCTGAGTTTATTTTATCACGTTACAATCACATTAGGATAGCGGGTTTTCCACGTCATACATCACAACGGAGTGATAAAAGTGGGGACCGGCACCAGTTCTGAGGACAGTGCCTTGATTGAGGGTGATCGCCGGAACATACCAAAGTATGTTCAGTTGCAACATCTCTTCAAGAGAGGAAAGGGAAATGATTTGTTTTTATACCCCGTGCAGGTCATGGAGAGACTTTCAGGACAGGTGCACAGAGAACAGGACTCTGACAACGGAGAGTTTAAGCAACAAAAGTTGTGGTTTGTGGATTTGGTTAAATGTTAATAATGTGCTTTGTATCACAAATGACTCCTTGAATATTTAACCAAGACCCCGATTTCAACCTAACTGTAACTGTTTTTTTAAGGCTACGTTTAGACACCTCGTGGCAAACTCATTCTTTTGCTTCTTTTAGCAGATACTGTAGGAAAAACAAATGAATTCCCCTGTCAGTGAACAGGCACGTTCATTACACATTTTTTCTGAGACATGACTGCAGTCAATAACCGCTGACATTGGATGATTCTGCAAAATCTGTTGACCTATAATTTTTGTTTTTTAAATTGAGTGCCAGCATTTAAAACAAATAAAATACAAATACCTCACACATCTATCTCATGAGCCAGATGTGGAGGAGAGGGATGAGGAGACAAAGAGTTGCAAACCAACTCCAACTCCAATAAGTAACTTTCAGTTTACTTTCAGATTTCATGTGAGGATTGTGTTTGGTTGCAGGCTTGCAGTCACTTCCTGTTTAAGATGACCTCTCTTTATTAACTCTCTTTTCACTTTCATGTTTCAAATAGATTTGAGTCATCATATAATTATTATATAAAAATCTATAGCTCATAGTTTAGCCTATATTTGCTTAAATGGGCAGGCTTGTATGTCTTCTTTCATTCATTTCATTAAACTCTTATAGCAGTGGCAGTCCTTTATGAGGATGTTTTTTTCAATGTTCCACAAGTGAGGGCAGACCTTGTCACAGATTTCAGTCCTGTACAACTATAGATTTCTTCAAGGCTGTACCAGTACGCACGAAAAAGTGCTCAACCTCAGTTTCATTCAGAGGCACATAAGAGACCGCATTGAACCCAAGGGAAGGGCAATTTTCGTGCATATAAAACCTTTAATTGTTATTCTCTCTGGTTCACACAGTACCGAGAAATTATATGCAATTGGGCTGAGATGATCAAGTAAAAGCACTGGTCAGCTATTTGAGTGCAGAGAAGTGGGAGAAATAAATGCTGTGGTGGAGGACACACTGCAACAAAATGCCAAAGGCTGCCATTACAAAACCACCTTCATGACGACAAAAGAGCAGCGGCAGAGGAGCGTTGAAGAAAAGAACACTCTAAACGCCCCTGGGAGGAAAAGAGCTCCCAAATCAAATGTTCCATGAAATGAATATGAAAAATACAGCTCTGCAGAATATCTGGCACGACGAGGATCTCTTAAAGAAAAACGTTGTCTCGTTATTATTCCCCAGTCTCTGACCTTTATCGCAAATACCGCATGGCACAGACTGAGCTCATCTGACTTGACCTCCACTTGCTCACAGCGTGGCACTGGTGCGAGATCCTTCAGCGGCTAAATGGAAGTTTAAGTGAAAGCCGAGAAGTCTCCTCTCATTTAGCATGCATTGGCTGTGTTGTGTTTGTCCACAGTGACTCACTCTAGTGAGCCTCCAACTGATTCACTGCCACGCCACTGAAAACCCTGCATAAATTACAGCCGGGCTAGTTCCCCCTTGTTAGGCAAAACACAAATACATGATATCACTGAGAGGTCATACTGTAGCAAAATGTTGATTTTGCATTCAAACATTGTGTCTTAACTCTTGCACTCGTGTCCCAGCGTATCCACACATATGTCAACAAAAACAATGCCCGCGGTGTGGAGTTGTTGGGGGGATAAACAAAGCAACCAACTACATTAAAATTAATTTTTACTGCTTTGTTTTCATGCAAATCGCATCATACTGTACAGTCAGATCTTCAATTGAGCCTGGGTATGTTGCCTGAAGAGGGCTTAGGTCTGTTTGCCACCACATACCCACTTTCCATAATGGCAGCAATCTGTATAGTCCAGTACTAGCCCTGAGTGCAGCAGGCCAGAACACCCAAGGCATCAGAGCTGAGTATATTCCCCTATCAGACACAGGCAGCCATTCCACAGTCTCTTTTCCATTTAGGCTTTATGCACTGGGTAATGAAGGCTTTTTTCTTCTCCTCTTCTGTGGATAACCTATTGAAACCCTGCTGCTGAAGAATGATTCAAACACAGCCATGTGTATTTCCCCTTCCAGTTACTCAGAGCCTCCTCATACTTCAGCTCAGTAAATCGTTGATTCATTTCTTATGAAAAACACAAACGCAGCTGTAAAAGTGCAGAAATTGAGGTCTACATCTGAGTTGTGGAAGCGTATAAAGCAACAAAATTTCAAGTCAAGAACTCAGAGTCAAATGCCAGCTGTAATGGCCTTAAATGAAAGGGTTGAAGCAGGTGATAGTGACAGGTTACAGTACTTTAAGGGGAACCTTTTAGCTGAGGTGGCTCTAAATACGAAGCAGAAGAGTCATCCTCTCTCCCTCAGAGCCTCTGGAGTGCCGCTCCACCCGCCACAAGAGCCAGAGCTTCAAGGCAAACTTTGACAGAAGCTCCAGAGTGACACAATAAGACAAACAAACAACAACAACAAAAATCTTCCCTCCACTCAAACAATCGTATATTGTATGCGAACCAACCAGTATGCACCTCACCTCCCTGTCTGGCTATCTCTCCCTCTCAGTCCCCTTCTGTTTGTCAGCGTGTCTGTCCAAGCAATTTCACCGTGCATACCAAATGAATATTTTTCTGTTCTATCTCCGAGTGTCTACAAAAGCGTGATATCAAAGGATCGGCTTTTACAGTTTGAGGGCCCCCGCTTTTTCTTGTTTCTCCCCCCCGAGCTTCCTATCTTGTGCTTTGTGACGGTGAAGGTGCCTCAATCTCCGAGGACCCCCCTCATCCATACCAATGACTGCCCTTTATTTGATGTCATTGAAAATGCATGCAGCTCTTGCTGGGGAAGAATGAAAAAAAAGAAGTAAAGATGGGAAACCAGAAGTGGAGAATCAATTGAGTTGAAATGGAACTACTTCTCTTGGGGAAGGAAAACATTGTGCTCATTGAGGTACCGAATTGCTTTGGAGAAAGGGAGAACGAGGGCACATATGCTTGGGTTATATCAGAGGATATTAAACTCATACATTAATTACTTAGGGAATATTGCCTGGATAAGAATTGATGACGCTGTCTTCATTGAATACTGTTTGCTAAAAGTTCAGCACTTTTTAAGGCTTGGGTGAAATCATTCCTTGGACTCGGTGTGTCTTTTTTCAGACAGCAGATGGAGTTTTTAGTTAGTATATCCTGAGGAGTATTGTACGCCACCTCGATGCACTGGATTCATTTGTTTTCCCAGACAAAGCCTTTTATTCCCACACGACAATTGGAGTTGCTTCCTCATATAAAACGGAGCCAGAAGAAGCTTTCAGCACAGTATTTATCTCAATATGACCTCCTGAGGCTGGAATAAAGTGATAAATGTAGTGATAAGACTGTATTTGGAGTCACATAATGTAGGGGATTCGAAAACGCTAATTTGCTTATTTTTTTTTAAAGCTGCAACCATTTCCCCACAGTTTTTGTCCGAGGAGGCTAAAATTTGGCATAGCGGTTGAGAATGTTCGACTGTGTTTTTGTTCATGCCAATTGGCTAAAAGGGGGCGTGGTAATGGGAAGGGCTCATCATAATAAAAGGTGCATAACTTCTAAATGAATTCACATACTTACACAAGATTTTGAGTAAAGGCTACAATAAGCATTGACTTTGTCACATTGCCATGGGGCTGGGTTAGCCTTTGTGGAAAAGCAGAAAAACAGTAGACAGCAGCGGATCAGACTACATCCAAACACATTAAAACATGTTTTAAAAGGTTTTAACCAATAAAATTCTGAATTAAGACACATTTTTCACTAGTTTACTAACGGAAGTTGCTAAGGAGTGAGACATCTTGCATCCTTTTTCATCTTTCTTTCAAACTCAGCACTGACTGAGCGATTTTTAAACGCTGAATGAACAGAGTAGGATGGAAAAGTATTAACAAGCCAGCATCTCTAACTACAACACACGTCGTAGCATCGTGCCTGAAAAGGGGCAAATATTAACACGTTGACCTGGGTGTTGCGTTTTGAATGAAAAGAATGTTTGTTGTCGTTTGGTGCTAAATAAATAAAATTGACTTGACTCGATCCATAAAGCTCCACAAAGCTGTGTCCACCCTACAGCAACCACAACTCTTTTTATTCTTTATTTAACTTAATGCTCTCATCCACTGGGTTTTGTTTACAATCCCTTAACAACAAACATATTCAATAATATATTGCATTAGGCAATTTATACTACCCTAGGAGGGCATCAGGATAACATGAAACATTAATACACTCACACACTCAAGACATAAAACACATAAGAGTCATTTACGTTCATATCATGCTCATACATCTTACACATAGCACATCCCTCTTACGCCAACCCCCCACCTTCTACAAACATGACATCAACACACACACACACACGCACACATACACCTTACTTTAATTCATTGTCCTGTATTCTCCACCAGTTTCCCCCCTTCCCTTTCCAGCCGTGTCACCAATTGTTCTTTTAATCTCATAAGGCTCATAAGGCTTCATAAATGTACTTCAACACCTCATTGAATTTATTGGTTTTATTGTTATGTTCAGACAACATCTTATCTATGGTCAAATAATACCTCATCAATTCTTTCTAATGATATGTTTATTTCCAGTGCTTTAAAATAAGCTTCTTATGAACAAGGCCGGAAAACATATTGTGCCACCCCATTGGATATTACAATTAAAAGATACAACCTTCTATCTATGAGGCTGAAATTTACAATCATGGTCGACTGTTGTATGCATGTGAATGCCTCTGCATACCTGGTCACAGCTGCTGCAAATCCACACTTGGTGATTTTATGATTTATGCATTGCTGTTAATAGTTTAGTGTTTATGTATGCGGTAAAACATAAATTTGGTTGACAGGCTGGTTTATTAATTGTGTTAAAGCCAGTGGCGTACACAGGATGTTTGAGGGCCAGGGGGCACCAGCGCACAGAAAGGGCACTGGATTTCACAAGTTTAACTGCTGGTCACAAGATGTCTCCTCCCTTACTGTAAAGTCCATTGTAAGTGTTAAAGTTTCCACATAACGCTTGTAAGCTGAATATTGGACCAGGATTGGCGCTCAAATTATTTGTGATGTCATAAATCATGCCTGTAGGCCCGCCCCTTAAAATCAGATTTACAATGAGTGCAGAGAAACTTTACACTTCCAGCAATGAATGTGAGAACATCCCATTAGTCTCAAACTCTGCACATACATCAAATCTGCACAGTGAAGCTCAAACATTCAACTGTCGAAGCAAGAAGAAAACATTTTTTTTGATGGGAGGGGGACAGAGAAGTGCCTCCTGAGTGAGCTGTGTTTTCCTCACACGTCATCTCTGCTTGATGCCTGTACCATTAGTGTCATGGAAACAAATCTTAAAGAATACGTATAAACCTTTATTTTTGTTATCTTGTCCAGTAATCTAACATCCTAGATGTATTTAAAGTTTGCAGACATCAATAAAGGAAAAAAAATAACTTTGCTGCCAATTAGCCTACCTGCTAATTAGCTGCAAATTAGCACCAGGATACTGAGTACTGCTGAAGTGTGGGTTGATCTCAATTAATGCTGATGATACATTAGTGCTAAATGTCAAATAACACATCCCTTTGGGTAATTAAGGCCACAAGGCAAAGGTTGGGCGGATACAGATCTGCACAGGCATCCTGAATGAGACATTGCCTCTCAGTCTGCTGAAAAGTTACACTCAGCCCACTTACTACTTGGTATTCCACACAGGTGTCATACTTTGTAAAACTTTAAATGACTTACTGCCCTGCCATCTCTTGTAAATTCCCAATATCTCACTCTATTGTTCTTCAGTGTATCAAGAGTCCTTCAGCAGGCTCATGACCTAGTGCGTTTCAAGCTTAGACGAGAGCAAAAAAATCTCATTACAAACTAAAAGCCCTACTTTGGGTGACACCTCTTATAAAGATGATAAGCCATAGAAAATGGCGTGGAATCACACTGCACAGATAGAAACAGATGCAACGGTGAAACCCTGTAGGAGAATTAACAGTTAGCAGAGAACAAAAAGCAGTAAAAGTGCATCCCCCTCACCCCTCCGACAGCTCTTTTTTCAACATTAATGCTGCGATCTCTGTACTGGACTGTGTTCTGTAACAAAACCATAAGAAGTTCAGCTCCACAGGATGCATACTGAACAGGGGGGGAAGTGAACTGGGCTATAGAGAGCATTTATCAAAGGGACAGGAGCAAAGTAGAGTTTAATTTAATTCTGTACGTTTGAGAGTAAGATACAACTTGGAATAACACCTGAAGGTTTAAATGCAATTTTCCAGGCCATCAACTGACCATCAACTCGGCACGTTATTTTGGCCTCCGAGCCAAAGCATCTGCCAGCAATGTCTCTCGCTGCTGACTCATGACATGTGGATCTAAAGTGGAGGCTGCTGTGCAGCCCTGAGCGTGACAGAAACTTATGGAAAACTCACGATTCAGGCGGATTTAACAGGATTGCTGAGTGTCAACATCTTTATATTTAGAATTCTTAATATATTACATTTAGAGGATTGATGGAAGTTCACACATGCTGACAAAATCTGTGATAAGACAGCCCTCCTTATCTTGGTCAATTACCTCGCCATGCTCAGCCAAGGTTTCCCCACCAATTAACCTTCAGAAAGTGACTGGAGCTAATTCAATTACGCTCCACTGCAGGACCGTGCTGCTGACTGACAGGTCAACCTGCCTCAGTGTTCTGATTGACAACCTGTGAACAGCAGAGCAGCCGTTCTACGTGCTGAATGTTTATATCTGTCTGACCCCACACGCTATCTGACACATTTAGGAAGAGGACATTATCACTCTGAGATTATCTCCTCAAAGAGGACCGAGAGATGAGATTTACTCAAATCATCTACATCTTGAAGAGAGTTGGCTTGATTTCCATGGAATTTTACTTACTCAGGTTTACCCGATTTCAGTTAAATCATTTACTGTATATAAAGATAATGAAGCAACTATTTAGACCTGGATGTAGCGGTGGCATTCAGTCTTCCCTCCAATTTTGCCTGGAGGTCACTTGCGGTATTGCAGCCAAAAATTCAACTGTGGGGAAGAAACTCAGTGGGTCGCATAACCGAAAAGAAAACCCTAAAGCTTTTTTGCCAGGAGAGCGATTCTCTGTAAATTGAAGCCAAACATCTTGATCAACCCCTGGTGGCTGGCTGCAGTACAGGTCGTAAATCCTGCCCCCTGCATGTTAACGATGGGACAAGGGCAAAACTAAAACCTGAAAGTACACAGTACAAGATGGCTCCAAATTATGTCACCAGTGCATTCTGGCCGTGGTCATATCCAGGATAATTTGTCTTCATTTTTGTACAGCTGGAGGAAATGAACACACATCGTCCATCTTTAAATATATCATTGATCAAGACGTCAAGGTGTCGAACTATTTGTTGCAGCATTATGCATTTTAGTCTGGCGGTGTGACTCTGCTCATGACACAGACATCCCTATGCTCACATTTCCCTTAACAAAACCTGAGACATACAACATTTACAACGTGAACACATTACAAATTCACATAGTATGAAATGCTACTCAGGAAGAGGCTGGGGAGGTGGAGGGAGTTAAACTTTTGATAGCAGGCAGCAGAGGAGCAGCGAGGATGCAGAGCTCAGCATTGTTGTATATGCAGACCGAGCACCTAATGTTAATATGGGCAGGCCATTGTGAGAGATACTGCAGGTCGTGAACAAGGAATAGAGGATGTCGGGAATGTGTGAATATAAAATGACGTCCGTGCCTGCCTGAACTAATGCGAGGCTCTGTCTCCCTGATGACTTACCATGTGATAACTGCGCCTTTATTTCCAGCATGTCTCTGCATGATGTTTAAATGAGTCTGAGATTTGTTCATGGACATTTTTATAGTCACAACCACACATTAAATCGAGACTGTACAATTTTCAGGAGGCGGTTGGAATACAAAGGGGAAGTGTTGTACATGTTAGAGTTAAAAATCTGTCCACAAATTTAGGGTTTGGATAAATTAATCAAACTATTTGGGCTACTAAATATTCTAAAATGGCACCATGGTCAAGTCTGCTGATATTTGTTTAACTGCACTCTCATGCCAGAAATATTGTCACCATGCCTGACACAATGGCTCCATTCAGAGCAGTGTGTTAAAACGCCTGTTGTATCATAGAAATGATGATAAGGTTAACCACTTGTTCATGAATGGGCCTGGATTAAAGAGATGAACAGATGAACAGCAGTTGTTAGCAGACAGTAGCTGCAGCACCACCTGCATTTGAATGCAGGTGAATACTGAGGTGGTGGGTGGTGTTTAATACATGACAGCCACTTGCCAAATAATGATGGCTAGCAGTTAAAAGCATCAGCAGCCTAAAGTGAAAATGTGACTGGAGGCTATTGGTGGTGGGTGGTGCCAATGACGGATTATGAGATAATGTGCCCGCACCCCCCCCCCCCCCCCCCCAAAAATTATTGTTTCACATCTCTTTGTGAATGTGTGTCTTTGTGATTACTTTAAATCTCTTTGTAGTCGCTTTGCTTCTCGTTGAGGTCAATTTGCATGAGTTTGTAGTCATTTTGCATCTCTTTGTAGTCGTTTTGTGTGTCCTTGTGGTCCTTTCACATCCTTCAGTAGTCATTTGGCATGTGTTGCTGGTCTTTTTTTGGTTATCTCTTTGTGGTCATTTTGCCGTGGTTTGGAGTTGTTTGGCATCTCTTTGTAGTAGTTGTTTGTGTCTTTGTGGTTGCTACACATCTCTGTAGTCATTTCCTTCTCTTTGAGCTCATTTTGTGTCTGTTTGTAGTCATGTTGTATCTCTTTCTGGTCATTTTACATCTCTTTCTGGTTGTTTTGTGTCTGTTTGAGTTCATTTTGCATCTCTTACTCGTCTCACGTTTGCAGATGTTATTATTTACCAGCTTTTTGTAGTCCTTTGCATCTCGTTAAAGTTGTTTCACATCTTTTTGCATTCATTTTGCATCTCTTGGTCGTTTTGTTGTCATCTCGTGTTTCTTACTAGTTGGTATGAAAAGAATATATAATACATAGAAGTCATTTGATTGACTTTTCAACAACAAATGTTGACAGTTACTTCAAACAGAGGCCCTGACCTCCTGGGCCTTTGGATCTCTGTCTGTTCTGTGATCCATCCATTGGTGCTCAGTTTAAGCTTGCGGTTAACAGTGACAGCAGATAGTAGCAACAGATCCACAAAGAATCACAGGAAAAGATTTTTAATACATTAGTCTATTGTGTGAATAGATGTGTGGGAGTATAGTTGGCGCTCAGGGACATCAGCTGATTATCATCTGATTCGAGGTGAATAATGACTTTATGTTCCATCCTGAAGCTGCAGTATGAGCTCCTTTTTATACCCAAAAGCAGTGTTACAGTCGCACAAGGTGACAGCCGAAAAAATCAATCGGTGCTAGCAAGGATGTCAGAAAGTCTGACTTTCCCGGTGCTTCAATTTGATCCATCTATGATGAGTGCAGGAATGAAAGGAAACACGGGGGAGGCAAATGGATACAACCACCTTCTGCGATAGATTTATTGAGAAATAAAACTGTCTCTGCCTTGAAAAGAAAAGTTATTGTTTCTGACAGGACAGATTCTCTCTGCCTCAATGAGGGGCAGAGGATGCAACAGAGAGCTCGTGCCTGACTATCAAAGGAGTGAAAGGGTCTTTGGTGCACCACAGATAGCCGACTGCAGACTTGAAGGAGATCTGAACGCGACATGACAGGTGGACCACTGGGAGGACTTTTATCCCAGTTAGGTTGGAGGATGCAATAAATAAAGGCTTTAAATGCTAATGGACATTAGTGGAGCTAAACGGACATAAATTGCTCTGATAACATTGTGTCAGAATTTGCATTTTTATTGCTGTTGTCCATTTGAATTTACTTCCACAAAAGCACATGGGAGAAAAGGGAGATTTGCTTTGCGGATTTTTCTTCACAAAGGAACAATCTTGTAGTTTAAACAGTGGTTGAAAAATCCAGCCGACTGTGTGAAAGAGATTTTATTAGAAAAAATAATTTCCTATTTAAAGAAGCAAAATACTTGAACGGTTTCCAACGGCATAGAGAATACAATCCTCTTCACGAAACAGCTACCTCTCTATCACAGATGCTCCTCATCTATATTGCCTTATGCACTTCTTGTAAAATACTCGTACAAGGGTGGATAGTCAATAAATGTCATCTGTGTCATAACGTACTAAGGAGATGAGGGAGAGGCAATTATCATTCTACAACAAAGTGAAAAGGTCATATGACAAGATATATTACATGCTGGACAGACGCCTTATGTGATGTGATTTATCATTTTGCAGATGAAAAGTGTTCTTTTACCGAGCTCTGACTGCTTTCAGTCAGGTCAGTTACACCGACGTGCTCAGATTTTACCGAGTTGTTAAATGAATGTGTGGTTTTGTAAAAGTTGCATGTTTAAAAGAGAATCTATTGAAATCAATGCAAGGTTAGTTTCTTGAAATCAACTGTAGCAAATGGTGCTTAATCATAAAATTCATGAAATGAGATGACTCAAATCAAATAGCCAGGTACAGTGACATAGCAAGCAGTGGACAAAGTGAGAAAAATACTTCTTGCTAGTATGATGATTTGACTTCATCACTGATGAAAACAATAAGAAACAATCATACGATATGTTTTTATGTTAAAACAAACCTCAAATACATTGAGAATATACAAAATGAATGTCATTTGACATCATCGTTCTTCAGGATTTGAGTCAGGATGGATTCTGTTGGTATGTATGTGATATGATCAACTTATTGTACATTTAAATTGTGGTTCAGAGTCGATGTGCAGGCGTTACTCATCACTGCTGTTTTCAAACACCCATCCTCTTCTTACACTCCTGTCATTCATAACCGAGCCATTTATCAAAATGACACCACGTAATGTAAACTAATAATTAAAATCTTTTTTTGTTTGTGTTTATGTTTATGCAGTTTGCTTATTGTTAGACGCAGTAACCTCACCCTTCAGTCACTCAGTTTTCTTTATTCATGAATCACCCACAGCTGTGTGTATACAGGTATCAGGGTGTTACAGCTGTTGATTTAATCACTTCATTCCCTCTCACTTGCTGCAGGTGAATTAATAAGTAAATGCACCTGCTGTACAGTAGAGCTAGGTAATTCTAGATTGCTCACAGTCAGAGATAAATGATGGTGGATAAATGAAACTCAAGACAGCGTTATTGACTGATTCACTCATATCAGCTGGATTCGGGATTTATTGCACCTTTATCAAGGTTTTCAAAACACATCAGGTGAGTGATTGTTTGTCAGGGCTGTGCAGCAATCCTGACACATTACCACCCAAGTTGGACAGTCAGACACTGATACCAATCTATAATCCATTTGCGATGCAATTTCCAGCTTTAGTGCTATCTTTCAGAAGGGATGAGGGGAATGGAGAGGTACTGAAAGACACATCATCAAACACGAGTCAATCCTGAAATGGTTCGGCCACTTCCTGTTGAATAGAAGTAACTAAATGTTGCAGGTTTTAATGGAAATCATAAATATTATTTTAAAGAAGTGATGTCAGGGGGAGGGTGAAATAATACAGTTAGAGGACGGCAGTCAGACAGATTAAAAGCTCATAAACTGAGTAGCTGCAAATGGTTCATCAAATGATGCTGGTGACAGTTTTCTCATTTGAGTAACCTGCTGTCACATCTCCTGCAATCTTTTTAGACTTCACACCAGAGAAAACTTTGTTTGAAGTGCAATAGGAAGCTTATGTACCTGAGACAGTTTTTCACTTCAGTTTTAGCCCCCGTATAAAAACGATGAGTCACGTAACATTTACATAATGCAAGACGGGGAACAACTGAGTGCACGTACGGATAATAGTACATGCTCTTCAAATGTCAATAAAATTCATCTACCACCATTTGTTCTGGTATATTTATAGTCTCTATGAAATCTAAGACTCATTTACAGGCTATAATAAAAGCATATTAGATCGTGTCTTACAAAAGAAATGTTAAAGTGACACGGCAAAAGCGAAGGACGTCTTTTAACAAGAGGAAACATAAAAGCAGATGGCCAGAGATCCTTCTTTAAAGGTGAGTGGCCTCAGGTGTTTAATCCTTCTCCGTAAACGATAAACCAAATCCCTAATTATCTCCTATTTTCCCACTCAAGAACACGTGTGTGTGTGTGTGTGTGTTCAAACACTGCACGCTTTAAACATTGTTTTGTTGGTGCATTGAATTAAAAGTCTACAGTTACACTCCAGTGATTATGGTCTGATTGACTGACTGGCGTATAATAAGAGGGAAGAATTGAGGTGTCATGATTTGAGAAGAGTCTCCTGTCGTGCTGAGAAAAGGTGCCACAGCAGTTTATCAGTGGTGTGGAAGAAAAATCATTAGGGAGTCTGTAATGAGTGGCTGACAGCTGTCTGTCAAAAGTGAGCCGCCTCTTTTTGCAAGCTTTCATTCATTTTCTCCATGATTGCCTTTCTCATTGCGAAGTCACAACTTGGCTGCCGGTGCAGGTCTTCATTAACAAAGTTTGATTAAAGTCATGGAGATGACATTATAAGATGTAGCCCTGGGTTAACTTGCTTAAGGTTTGTTTGAGTTGCACTATCATGGGAGTGTAGTTTTAGTTTATTTTACGTGTATTCATTGTGTGATAATTCACGTGGGCTGTAATCTTTTCTTACTGTAACTTAACCCTTATTGGCAACATTTTATAATAGCCACAATTAATAAATGGTAAAGTTGTAGTTAATTAAATGTTAGTTAATAGTTTTTTGACTGTTAACAAACAATGAAATGCTTTATAAATCAATTATCAAGCAATTGTTTATTGTAAATGGCAACTTATGTTTATAACACTTTGTTAATAAATTCTGTGTAGTTCATCTATAAACAGTATTGGGATGGCATTTAAAGTTTCCACTGATGTTAATAAACCTTAAAATTGCTTAATAAATGGTTTATAAAGCATTTCATAGTTTAACTATGAATTTACAATTTATTAATGGTTACTGTAAAGGGTTACCCTCTAATGTTCAGTCTGGGGTTCTTGAGACCCTCTCCGTTTTTATGACAATTGTGTATGAACATGATTTTAGGCATTACTTCTGTACATTTTACACAGCATAGCCCTCCTAAATAAGTGTATTTGTAGTGTTCGTTGTCTGAATTTCGTTGTCTGAAAACAAAAGTACCGTTGTTGTGCAGGATAACACGCTGTTCATTTCTTTGTCTGTGAAAACCTATTTCATCAACAAAGGAATATATATTTATTAATGCATTGCACACATAGCGACTGAAACATAAAACAGTTCTGTTCTTGGTGTAATAATGCTTTATGGTCATTTCTGTATTGTTTAGGCCCAGTTTGTGAAAGGGTTGAATACTTATCTACATATGGGTTTAAACAAGGGCAGAATAAAATTTCTGATATATATTTCAAAAAAGGTAGATTATTATTTGCACACATACAGAATTTGGGTCTCTGAAACCCCAAATAATGTGAGACTAAAGCCACTGTAAAAAAACAAACAAAAACAAAAGGATTGTAGCATATAACCACAAGAAATGTTCATCAAGACTTTGAAACATTTACCAGCTGTTAGTCCCAACATAACTGGATATTTTAAATGAGATGTCTAGAAAATGTCTAATCTTATTGGCGACAGTACCAGGAAAGCCAAAAACGAATCACTTTTTTCAGCCTTTGTCAGATTTTCTGCAGTTTAATTGCGCGGGATGTTTACTGAAGGCATATTCTCTGCGATTCGGTTCCGCTCATCTTTCACAGGGCAGAGCCTTAAATCTTCTGGTGGCCATATTTCTGATAGAAGTCACTCTCATCAAGAAATTAATGGACTGAGGGAGCATCAAGTGAATAAAGTGATCACTAAAAATTACGGTACATTAGGACTGATGACAGCGAGGCAATTGGATGAGTTCAATTCTGGGAATACAGAACCTCAGCAGAACCACTGAGGAGGCACAGTGTCGGATTTTCTTTATTCTGATTGAGCACCGCAGCTCCCAGTAATAATGTGATCACATGAATCATTAATCAAGATGTGTAAACCAGTCATTTAGCCTTTAAATATGGATTGTGCTGCCATGAAGAGTGGTGGTATGCTGCACTGATCTTGCCTAAAAAAAGACAGGCTGGTTTTATATAGTCACCATGTGTTACTGACATCCTGATAGCTAACTCCCCAACGTAATGCAACATAAAGCAATGCTATATTTACAGCCAGTTCCATCCATCCTGCAGGCTTTGATCATCTGGGCACCGACAAACACCACAGCAGCCAACATGCACATGGCAGCCAACGTGAGGTCGCACAGGCCAGAATGATAACGATGCATTGAGCGAACGATGAGGAAGGGTCTAATTCCTGTGATCAGAAAGGAGCCCAATAATGGCCAGCCATACGGATGTTTTATAATCACTTTATGTGACCAATTTAAGGCTCCCCCAGGATCCATGTCTCTCACAGGCTAATCCATGATGCTCTTTACGGTAATCCATTCAAATAACTCTTCTCTAGTGCCATCAATTAGGAATCCAAGTTGACCAAAGGAGCTGGCACCATACGGCATGTTTGGGCTAAAGCTTAAAGCAGCCGTGACCTGGACGTAAGAACAATCATTGTAGTGATCAATGACTTTGTGATATTCTGACCCCAAGGCCAACCTCTTTACTTCTACTGATTTTATTGATAAAAAATTTAAACGCACACACACACACACACACACACACACACACACACACACACACACACACACTCAAACAAAATAAGTCAAAGAGACTATCAGAGGCTGAGCGCTGCTTTGATGATATGTCATTGGCGGTTGAACTATTCATGTTAGTTCAAATAGTTTCAGGTCCTTCAACACCCCTTCTGACACCACTACATTTTCTGTTGGTCCGCTGATTTCTGGCAGCAGGACCTGAAACACTGCAGTATGAAATCCTTCTTTCTGCTCTTTGGTGAAATCTTTGTGAGTGAAACTTGTCACACAGATGAAGAGAAAGGGGTAGCATTATTTGTGAGATTTTTAGGGGCATCGATTGTTGTAATGATCGCTGACCAGGCCAGGTTATTACAAGCCACAAGGCTGCCAAGTGAGCAACCGCAGTTCAACTCTGTGGGGAGATTTCTAGCAGTTTTTTTTTTTTGGCAACCAAAGCCAGCCATTTTTCACGGGTAGATGGACCACCTCCAGCCATTGTGTTTTTCTAACCCTAACCAAGTGTTTTTTGTGCCTAAACCTAAGCAGACCATAAGCACAGCGTTGTGATGAGAGAGAAATAGAAAGTTGAACCTAAGTAGCAACATAGAGTTAAGTCTTAACGTATCTGTGGTTTTGCAGAAACTCACTTGGCTAACATTCACTCTGGCGATTGGGGTGTATTACGGCCATGTCGTTTGGGAGCAATCAACCTATTCAGTCGTTCTGACTTAGAACACTTGCACTAACAAGCCTTACAGAAGACAGTTAGAGAGATGTAGGATAAAAATCGATAGACAGACCCAGTGTTGGCAGGACCTTCCCTTCACATCTTGCACAAATCAGTGAACTAAAAGCACATTATCTCTGTAGGGAAACTTTGAAATATAGGTCCCCTCAAAGAATATTGCTCTGGACACTCTTTTTAAAAATAAAATAATTAAACTGGGATTTTTGTGGTCCCTCTCCTGCTCTGAACCCACAGACTCGCGACTTCAACCTCATCAGCAGCAGCACTTCATCGTCAGCTTTAATGGCAGTGGTTAAAAACCTACACTGCACCACTCTTTCACAGGCTGCCAGAACTTGTTTTAGGATTGCAATAAATAGTGCGCGTATATTGGCTCGTTGTGCTCCCTATGCATAATGTGGTTTTATATTTATACCCAAAGAACTGGTGTAGAAATATTTCTGGACATGAGAAAAATCCCTCTGGCCATATTTGAAAGGCAGCGTGGATTAAATCAAAGTCATTCAATTGATCCAGCAGTCAAAGACATTTCTGATGTGTCCAATAGGGATTTGATGTTTGGAGTCTTTCCAAGTATGATTTCCCTTATATGACTGACAAGAAATAATACAAATGTTCGTACAAACAAAGGCTGATTGTCTTTCAACTTGTAGTTTAAATAACAATCAAAGAAGTAGCTGCTCCCATTTGAAACAAAAAACTGGAAATTATGTAAACATGAAATCCAAAGATTTATAACACAAACGCATAAAAAATACATTAAAGAGGATTTCTTTGGTTAGTGATGACACTAAAACAGCAGATCCAATATCCATTTAAGGCCTCAGGCAGATCTCATACGCTGTCTTGTTGCAAGCTGATAGAATAAAACATGAACCAATGATACATTATCTGCCAAGTGAAAAACTGATTCTTTATTATTTCTACGTAGCTTCCCATACAGCATTATCATTATTAGTATAGATTCCTCTTTTGGGCCCTCTTTGAGATTGCAACTCTTTGTTTAATGTAGTTTCTATTTTAGTTTAAAGGGCACTGGGGCTTTAGTTTGGACAAGAGACAGAGGTTTATAGCTACGTCAGCATTCCCAGAGATTGTATTGTTCCTTTCACACCTGTTCATAAAGTTGTAGCTGTAGAGAAACTTAAAGATGAAAAAAAAGATTCTATGTAAACTTTAAACATACATAAAAACTCTGAGAGGAGTTAAAAAATTGGACAAGTGGACATGCTACATGCTATGAATTTTATTTAAAGGTATAATTCATAAGAAATAGTACATTTTCGATGGTTGCGCCAAAACTCTGGGGGCTGCATGACTGCTTACTGCTGTTCACTACGCTGGACTTGCTCCTCTTTGTTTTAGCTATGTTTGACTGCAGCGACTAGCTACTGTTAGCAAGTAGCTCAGTTAGCTGTGGAGCCAATAATGCGAAAGTCTGCCTGCACCGCAACCTCGGATGATAGGGGGAGTGACTGCGAGCAACTGGGCTCAGTCAACTGGCCTCCCAAGACTGGGACCGAGCACAGCCTTTGAGACCAACAGATGCCAGTTCGAAGACAGGAGATGCAGTATGGAGGCGATTTACAGAGGCCCTGACTCGGGGGACGAGAAGACGCAGCAGGCAGGGACAGAAGAGGCATGAGGTGGCAGAGGAGCAAGCTTGCCACTTTTATATCTCTGCTGAAACAACAATCAGACTATTGCTTCTATGACTTCTGTAGATATCTCTGCACAACAGGACATAAGACATATTTGACATAGTGTCAATACTGTTGTTTCTTCACACTCTGTTGTTTACTGAATGTTTGAAACTAAAATTCTGGCCATATAGCTGACAAATTGCTTCTTAAAATACATCTCAGATGGGAATGGCTGTATGTATACATATGACTACAAAACTGAAATGTATTTTTTAAGTTATTCTCATGCCAGCAGAGGTAGGTGTTCTAAATCTAACACTTTTATCTCTGCATTTTCTTAAATGCAGCTGAAAGTGGACCCTCTAAAATGGCTGGCAGGTACTGTTAACATTGATGTAACAACTCTTGTGTAAGGGAGCAGTGCCTTGATATGTTGTGTTTACTGGCTTTTAATGAAGCCATGGGCCACTTCTCATCCGCTCTGCCTTACCTGACAGACTGGTTGAGTAACTCATGAGTCAGTCAAATAGAAAAGGTTGTGGGCATGCATTAGGAAAATGTATTTTGAGAAAGTGAGTCAATGATGAAATTTGAAGGCCATGTCCCTTATGTGATTGGCTTCCTGATAACATGTAACACAGCTCAGTGCAGTTCACATGCTCTTCCTGTCACTGTAGAGCCTACTCATTTGTTGCTTCATCACAGGTGGGAAGAAAAGGAGACAGAACCAGAAGTATCTTTAAAAAGATCCAGTGAGTAGGATTAAGTTGACTTTATGGGCAGAAATGTATTAGAATATTGGCAGTAATTGAACGTATTATTCATAAGTATATATTTTCATCAGTGTATAATCACCTGAAACTAAGAATTGTGTTTTTGTTACCTTTTAAATCTAGAGGGAGCAAGTCTTCGTCTGAGAGTTCGCCATATTGCAGCACCGTGTTCCTACAGTAGCCCAGAGCAGACAAACAAAACATCGGCTCTAAAGACTGCCTTTCATGTTTTTCACATTTTTAGCGGCCTCTGTACGGGAGGGTGAGACGAGGGATGATCTGTTGGTTCAACTTCACCACTAGATACTAAATCCTACACACTGGACCTTTAGCGGTAATTCGTTAGGTACTCTTTTCTTTTATATGAAAGCTTAACATTTTAGTTCACATTTATGCTGCGATAAACACATTCCTACTTATTATGAAACAGTATTATTCATGAAGAAATACATACTTTTTTTATTTATAAAGCAGTTGTTTTACCATTTATGGTCAAATGGTTATAAATCTGTTTAATCAATTATCCTTTAAAAATCTGTGTTTACAAGAAGTTCTTACTCCTATTTGAAGGCCTTGGAGCTAACTGCCGAGGTACTGCTTACTGTGATGATAAACTTGAACCAATTATAATTGACTGAAATACTGACATTTTGGTTTTTAGGCTTTTCATTCATTTTCAGCAATTAATTTGGGCTTCAAAGTGATTTGTCCTCCGGTGAGGTTGTTGAAAGTGGCATTTCATTTTAACTCTCCTACTAATTTTTTATAGACTCCATATTGCCTTCTTAATCCTATAATAAACATTGTAGTTCCTGGTGCCAACATGCTGATTTAAATGAAAAAGAGGAGTTGGAAACAGAGAAACCTGAACACAACACTAATGAACATAGAGTGATGTAAAGACTGACCATCCTCAGGTTGGCGTGTCCTTTGAACGACTTGTCTTTGGCACTGTACTTGTATTGACCAGGAGATTAGCGATGGATTCTCTGTGATCCTCTTAGGGGGCGTTTGCTCATGAAGAGATGCAGTTGACTCAGGCTGTACCACATAACTACACTTACCTCTGTAATCTAGGTTGAAGTCCACAGTGTGAGAGAGCATCCCTGGTGTCCTCCAGCAGTGCAGATGTTCACTGATGTCTCTTCTTGAACTCTGAGGGAAGATATAAAGGAGAGAGATAGTTATTGATATGTATTTGTATGTTGACTGGTATACAAAGGACTTAAAGGTCCCAAAAGATGCTCATTTTCAGGTTCATATTTTATTTTTGGTGTCTACTAGCATTGTTTACATGCTTTAATGTTCAAAAACACATCATTTTTCTCATGCTGCCCACTACTGTAGCACCTCTATTCACCCCCTGTCTGAACGCTCCGTTTAAGCCCCTGTCTCTTTAAGGCCCCCCCTCCTCGAAAGTACAAGCACCGCCCCCTGTGCTTCAGCAACAACTCTGCTGGTATTTTTACCACCACAGCCATGTTGGGGGCGTGGCTGAGGGTGGTGACTGTATAGTTGTGACATCGCAACCGTACAGAAGTCCTGATGGCTCGTTTAAAGGCACAGTTTCTGAATACGGGGATTGAGAATTGTGATACTATCACAGTATTTATTTAGCGCCTAAACCTGCTTTACAATAAAACAGACAGGAAAATCTCCCTTTCTGTAATATGGGACCTTTAACATTTTCATATAACATGCACGTCAACATGTTAAATCCAGTCCATGAAGGCCACTCTTAAGGGGGCATGTAATAAAAGGATGCTTCTTCAGAGGATAACCTTCTTTTGGCATTGCAGTCTCCGAAATGAATTCAGCAGCATGAATGTTCTTTTTTTCTCTCCTTTTTTTCAAGAATCAGAACCACCTCATTAACCTTATCTAACAAGCACAAGCTAATGAAATCCTCTGTTTCAGTTTCCGGTCTTGCCAAAGTTAGTTTTACTAATTAATCAAAACATCAGTTCCCCCCCTATCATCTTAATGACTCCCCGTAAAGTGAATGAGAATGCGCTGCACACACAGCCCAGGGGGAAGCTGCATGGGCAAATCTTCATGCATTTTTATTGGAAGTTAAAATAAAGAGAAGGTGAGGCTTTGAACTAAAGGGAGATTGATGTTTTTGTATTCACTACAATAAGTGAAATAAAAATGAAACATGATTTCTCCTTCTCTTATCCGCGCTCCATCCTTGCTTTTATGATTTTGTTTACCGAGTCTTTTCAGCAATGCAGCAACGCAAAGCTGCAATATTCCCACCTACATGCATATTAATATCTGCACAAGACGAGCTCCAGATTACTCCACAATCAGTATTCACATTACTGTTCTTCCTCTAATGAAACAATTCTGTGCTCTCATCCCTTGTGATTCAGAGTGTATGACATGCTGTATCAGATGAAAAGCACGGGCAAAATTCAATCTCCAACAATCAGTAATGGAAATCTGCAAAATGGCTAGATTTCCAGTAAATGAGAGGACAATAGATAATGCAATTCAATTAGCTGCTAAGGCAGCTATTTGCATTCCAGTGAAAGGGGTGATAGTTTAAGTGGCCCAAGGCAGCTGCCTTTCAGCAAAGGCCCGTGACAACACAGAAAGCAGCGGAACCAAAAGAAAAGGGGAGTTTGGGAGTCTTCAGCAGTATTCTTTTAATTACTCGTCATAATGACTCCATTTAGCTGTTCAATGACCCATTTTACGGCATTGAGCAGGCATGGGAAGCTCTCTGTCCTTGGCAGGGTCAGTCCTGCAGCTGCCCCTGCCTGCCATGCTTCAACCAAGAGGGAACTTTATTTATTTCCCCCCACCAGGCTTTAACAGACAGGTTGCTCAAGAATTTCTCACAGAAGACATTCACACGTGTTCACACGGGCTCCATCGCCATAAATGAAGGATGAGCTCAAAGTGACTCCATAAGGGAATTTAAGGTAGAGCTCATTATATGGAAGAAAATGATTTTTCTTCATGAATGTTGTTCAGCATTGAGATAATGATCAGTCTGTCACATTGGAACCCACCATGACGGAGACACTTAGAAGCTTGTAGGTATGTAAATAACATCGGTCCAACATCATTTAAGATAAAAAATCAGTTACTGTTTTGTTATGCTGCTGTTTTTTCTTCTTCTAACATTTCAACTGAAGCTCACTGAAGTCCAGATTAACAGATACCTTATACATATGCATATACATATATAGTCCAAACATGTTTTGAAGATAATAAGTGATAACTGCCCGTTTTAAATATTATTATTGGATGAGCTTTTATATTATCATTTATGCAGTGTGTATGACTTAGTGGCATTTAGCAGTGTGGTGATAGATTGCAACCAGCTGAACATCCCTCGCCTCCTTCCTCACGGTAGCCCCTGAAAATGCAAAAGACCCTCTCTAGTGCAGGTCTTTAGTTTGTCCATTCTGGGCTACTGTAGAAACATGGCAGTGCAACATTGCAGACTGTGTGGAAGAGGACCCACTGTGTCTGTAGATACAAAAGGCTCATTCTGAGGTAATGGAAACACAATGATTCTTAGTTTCAGGTAATGATACACTAATAAAAATATAATTATATTTAATAAAAATCACATTCTGCTCCTAAAGCTCCTTGAATCCTACACACTAAAAAAAATGATGCCAATGTACTACAGAAAAAATAATGTTGGAGATTTTCAGACCAACATCTGGAATTTTAAGTGAATTGATCTTATTAAATGCATCTTCTTGAGACAACTGTTTTCTTGCGTTGATTCCTTCGACGAACTAAACATATACAGTGAATCTATAATATCCCTTTTCTGTGAAGTATTGATGGTTTCTTCTGGAGAACTGGAGCAGTATCCATCGAGGTCTCTCTCGCTCTCTTGTGGTCCACAGACACTGATCCTTTGTGTTGCTTTTCATAAGACATGATGCACGTGAGGGTGGGTCAGGTTGTGGCCTCAGAGGCAGGACTGCAGGAGGGGAAGAATGGTAGAGGTGGTGAGAAGAAACAGACCCCATATGGTCCTGAGGAGCTGGAATCCCTGGCATAACTCCAGGATGCTGACCCAGAGCACTGAAAGGTTGAGCACTGGCACCGATCTGACTGATTCTGCTCAGCTGCTGACGTGCAGAGGAGCGCACATGGATATGAGGACAAAAATAGCTTGCTGCGGTCCACAGCTTGACGCAACTGTTTGGAATTTAAATCAGTGCCAATTTATTCTGTCCCACGTCAACTTTCTATGAGAGGATCACAGTGTAGCAATATTTAAAGGATGTTTTAGCTAATTTCATTTTAATTTGTGGTATAACTGCCTTGAGTGGAGATTTGCTATTCAAGACTAGTGTTGTATAATCTATCTGAATAAAGAAAGCAGTTCAAATATTCATAAAATAAGCGACCCTGAGTCAAATCATCTGTGCCCTTCTCATCTTCCTGTGAGGAAAAGGCAAATCATCTAGTTGTGCCTGTTCATTAATCGAAGAGATTAGCGTGCTTAAGTGGTTCTCAGAGTAAAGGCCTCTTTAAGATGGGAGCGAGTGAGATTTTCTAAATGAAAATTACATTTAAGTGTTCAAAAATCAACAATTGGCCATTCCTCTGTCCCACATGTGACATACTGTGTATTCAACAATACGTACATGGGTCATTTTGGCCATCAGCATGAACCAATCCATCTTTACTGGGCTAGTTGTAGCACTTCCTTTTGTACTAAAACAACGAAAGCCCAATCCCATTCCTAGTTTTTACCCCTACCCCTCAGTTTCAAGTGCCCCCTTGCCTCTCAGGACAGTGGAAGAGAGTCAAAGAGGGGGGTAGTGGCTGAAATCTCCAAAATCTTCAGTTTTGCTGATTTCTCTGGTAATATCACAAAGACATTTGCAACCTCACGCTATCAATCAAATCAAATAAAACACTGCTTCATTACCTGGCCACTAGCTGTTGCAAGTTGACGTCATCAGATGTCTTGTTTTATCTGATCAACAGTAAAACACTTTTAAATTAATATAATTTAAGTTACTTGACAAGCCGAGTCGTAAAATATTTGGCATTTTGGCTCAATATCTAAATGGCTGTTGATTAATGTTCTGTTGATCTACCATGTCAGTAGATAAACTATAAATGTCTTGTACTCTTGAGCTCTTATAAGGTTAATCAATGCACCTCACGCACATTTGAATTATCTTTTGCAGAGGGTAGCAGCCACATACTCATACATTTCTTCAGAGGAATAAACATTTTGAGCCCAGCTTTGAAGAAACAATTTTGAAAATGAAAGAGTTATAATTTCACTGGAAGCATCTATAAAGCTGGTGCAAAATGTTTAGATACACATGTGACTTCAGCTCTCCCTCTGCCTCAGTGGGACTCATTTCAAGTATTGCTCTCCTGGGTGAACCCTGCAGGCATCAGGTGTTACCAACAACCAACAGCAATTTAGAGAAAGTGCCCTTTAAAATGTATTGACCCTGGTACCATGGGCTATGTCGGGATGTAGACGGCTTCCTGTGGCTTCAAAATGCATCTAAATCCAAATCCATTTTGTAAAAAAGAAAAGCATTAATCACATTGATTGGTAACCTGCTTGAAATGGAGAGTGTGCTCTGCTCTATGTCAAAACACATCATTCAATTTGATTTCTTATCTCTGTCTTTCATGATTATAAAACCAGGTTGCATAAGCCGACATCACGCTGACAGGCTCACATTATCTCGTAACGCTATGTATTAACTTTCAATGGCCGGTGGCCAAACGGCAGAAATAAATCTCAGTGTGAGGAAATGACAGAGGACAACACTGTTCACATGGCTTGCTCCCTGACTGGTACATTTGAGTCAGAGTAACATGTATTAAATTAGACAATTTTTGGTCTTGGCAGGATGACGAGGTTAAGGTGGTGAATACATCTCCTGTTATGTACTTCACTGAGCCTGTGCTGCCAATCAAGGAGCACCTCACTTTGCAGTGCTTAAAAAGTGTGGCAGCTGGGGTGGAGGAGGGCGTATGAAAGCAGAACAAATCTTTGTAGCACAGTCACAAGCAACAGACTGCACAGAGTGAGCAGCAGACCGGCTAAAAGTATCTCCATGAAGTGTGTGAAAGGAGTGTCATGAACGCTGCTGGGTGGGTCAGTTTTGTTAAGTTGGTTTCTGAATCTCGGTCGGCGGCGTCACAACTGGCAACATTTTTGAATTTTAAAGAATGTATTTTCTCTTGAACACAGTGGAAAGAATCTCAATGGGTTGTGCTGGATTGAGGGGTGAGGATACAGAATTACTCATGATACGATAACTGAAGAAGGAAAAAATACCCCTTAAAAAGCAGACAGCAGGAATTCACTTATTGAACGATGGCGAGACACTGATTTACAAACTGCATTTAAATTACCTCAACTCTGCAGAAATGTTACTGACTCCTCCAACCTTACTAATCAAAGTGCTTTTTCTTCTTTAATGGGGCTCTATGTAACAATTTGTAGTAATTTACATGTATTAACCACTTTTTTATTGGCCATATGTGAGCAGATTATAACCTAAAGTGAACAATGAGACCTTCCCCTTCTCTCTCGGTTGCCTATACAAGCCTGTGGATGATTGTTTAAATTGTTTAATGCTGCTGGACTTGCCTTGTCTCAGTGCCTCTCTCCGCTCCGCTAACAGAGAGCAACAGTAGCTAACATGGTGATGATTTTGTGTAGCAGTGGTAGTCACATGCGGTGGTGGTAGCTCACTGTGTTGTCTTCTTTGTTTTTTTCCCCCTTTTTCTAGCAGGTATCGACCTGTGTCAAGGTGCATTCCTGCCACCTTCTATGATTAAGTGAGAATGGAAAAAAAAAAAGAAGATATGATTTAAGAGGTGCTGGATCGTTTACACAATATTATCATATGTGTATTATTAACACAATATCAATATTTAATTTTTTTAATATCACAATTACCATCAATATTGGTATATTGTGCATATTGTGGTGCCAGTTCCACATAATTTGACAGCTGAGATGAGACAATAAGTCTGGGCATAGTGCCTATTTAACACCTAAGCCTGCATGTTAAAGGTGCAATACGTAATAATTGGCCACCTTGAATTCCTGCTCCCAACAAATTGGGCCAGCGTATTACTAACTGCTGCTAACTGTATTCTGTTTAAACATCCATGACTGTAGCAACTGTTAGCTCGTTAGCTTAGCTGTGCAGCTAGCTTTTGATTGCTGGGAGAAAGAGGTTAACAGGCCTAGGGTTAGCTGGTTAGCATGCTTACTTCAAAAGATGTCTTTGACATAAAGTCAAAACTGTTATTTATTTACATTCTGTTGATGATTCTGGTTAACTTTTAAATAAAAAAATTGAATTTTTGCCACTGGTGTATCAATAACGTGTTAGAAGAGAAAGTATTGCAAAATATTCCTGTCCTGTCCCTCTTTGGGATGGATTCTAAATGCAGTTTATTTCAGCAGTCAGGCTTTTCTGACCAAAAAGTAGCTGAACTGGGGGGTTATTATAAAGTTATTTGATTTACATATTATTTTCTAATACTCAACTTGTTAAGTTCTTGATTTTACATCTGAGTGACTCAGTCTCAGCTGAGCCTGGAGGTATGGAAATGGAGCAACACAGCTAGTTTCCCCTATGGAGAATATGAGAGTATGTGCTGCCTGTTGAACACACAAACAACAAGCCTTGAGCAAAGCACCATCCACACATGCACAGCACACACACACACACACACACACAAGGATACTTGCATATAAACACTTGCCGGTGTGCATGCCTATGCACACAGTAAACTTTGAAATTGCCTTTCTATAAATAGACATGCAGTAATACTTACTGTACCCTCAACCATAGCAAATGCTATCGACAGTAAAAAAAAAAAACACATTTGGAGACAGAATGGGTTTCCTGATAGCTTCATGAAAGCAAGATACTGGTGTGCTATTCCTTCACTCATTCAATATTAAAGCAGCATTGCATGCTTTCTAGAGCACACATAATGATGTTGTAATGGCTCGACAGAAAAATAGAACATGGCTGGTCGCAGACGTCCGTGCTAAAGTACAAAATGTGAGTGTGTGGACGCTTTACAACAAATGGAACATTTTAAGGTATTGTTACATGAAGGAAAATGTGCGTTTAGATTAAACAAAAGCTTATGCAAGAAATTGCCACTTTGTCATGTAAAGGTTAATGTCTAACAACGTCTCAAGCTAAATTGTGCATGCTACCCTATCTAAAATTAAATAAAACGGATGAAATATTCAGCTGAAAGGCACATTGCAGTGGTTCAACTATCTTAGATGTTGTAACAAGAGTTAATGTAACTTGGAACCTAATAATCATGTATATACTGTATGATTGCGTATTCTTGTAAGATGTATTCAAGATTAGAAGTTTTATTCTCATTTAGAAATAAAGGACTGCATGACAATTATTGCAGTGGTGAGGGATGCTGGATATTATATTTAATTGTATTAAAAAGTGAGACTCTCCCAAGCGTTACTAATATTTATAGAGATAAACTGCAATACCATCCCTCTAATATTTCAAAAATAATTGTGTTGTTTATGGAAAATATAACAAAATGGAGATTAACAGGCAGCTCTGTGCTGAAGGGTTCGTTCATTGTAAGATTTTCACCTCACCCTGCATCCTGTAAGCACATGAGGACCATCTTTTTAATGTTACTATTTTGTATTTTTGTTTGATAACAAATCTTAACATAAAACCACAAAGGTCTGTTCTCATCTTCTCACTCTGTAGTTCTGAGGAAAAACCTTTAAAGATTTTCACTTAAATGAATGTCTGTTAAATCACTATTTATCACCAAATGAGCCTATATTGCCAACTGATGAAAGCCCTTGCCTTTGCAATTTTACGAACTGGGTGCCTGTGGCAACATTTCCTGGGAAAAATCACAAGTGGTTAGTGATGGTTTTCCATCACCAAGCAGTGGTTGGTCCACCAGAGACGCAAGGCAGAGCTACCGCAACAGACTCGCTCTTCTATTTATGTACTGTTTTTGTGAACGTTTTTTTCTGGTCTTTGCACGGCCGGACAAACAAAGAAAAGATTGATGACCACAGATGATGAAACTTTTAAAACAACAAATCCAAAGATGCCACATAGGTGGCACTATTTGGATCTGCAGGAAGTGAGGTCCAAAAAAGACACCTGCCATTACCACTTAGAGAAAGAAACAAAGATTTTCTAAATTGTTAATTAAAGGTGAAATATATATAAATTTTAGCCAAAAACATTCAACATTTTCTAAAAATGATCAACAGAATGTTAGGAAATAACAGTTTTGTGTTGCAGAGATATCTTCTGAGGTTAGCATGCTAACCAGCTAGCCTCAACTCGTCTCAGTCCAAAGGTTCTGTGCTAGCGGTGCAAACACCAACACTTCCCCGGGGCTCAGAGCTCCCACTCTGGACTGCTTGCTGCATGGCTAACTAAGCTAACTAGCCAATGGTAGCTGCATTTAGCGGTTATTCTGGTGGTATGCTGGCCCCTAATTTTTTTGAGTATGAATTTGACAAGACACCTGTCCTTACATATTGCACCTTTAAAAGGAATACTGTTTTTTATTCACTCCAGTGTAACGTGGATAAAATGTAAAGCCTTTCAGATTCATAAATTGGCACATTTTTGCGGACGGAGACCCTGAACTTGAGAGCAGCTCACTGAGGAAAAACAAATAACCAACAGCACATTATTTATTAAACACTTGCTGCTCCTGCTGTTTCACTACACTGCTTTAGATTTTTCCTGGTGGTATTTATCATCATATTTAAAATGTACCGTGCAGCACAATGCTTCTTGTCAGGATTTTTATTACATATATAGTTTTCTGTCTGACCTGACTCTCTCAGCATGGTACCTCTTGGGTTGTTTTAACATATAAAAGCTGTACAGTTAACCTTTGCCACACTAAAGGAAACCCTACTGTTGACACTTCATTTCAGAGGTGCATTCATAATCTTTTGTTCGAGCCATTTCTGTGCTTGGTGAACAGACTGGACCGTGGGGCACAGAAGCAGGAAAGCTATTAAGTGGCACAAACTCTGGGGCTGTTTTCTTGAGCCCGGGGAATCGTTCATTTAATGCCTGATCTTTGCCACGTAGACTCCTCTTTCTTCCAGGCCAGCTCTGAATAGTGATGAATAGCAGCAGAATGGCAATCTGTGCCCGAGAGTGGCCTCGCACACATGCATGTGACAAAGACATTAATGTACTCCCATGTCTGTTTTCGCTCTCCAGGATTATTCATCAGGAACATCTTGTGAAGCACCATAATGACTTTTATTCTCGGTCATAGTCAGATCTCTTGAGTGACACAGGCAGTAATTTGTTATTATCTGGAATAAGTGGGGTAGAATGATAAGGATGACAAGTACAACAGGGGCTCGGCTCGGTTTTACTCCACTGCCTTTATTGCTTTCTGCTGATTTTCTTCAGGGCAGGACCAGTTAAAGAGAGCATTGTGTGCTGCTCTTCTAGGAGAAGAACAGTCGGGAACATGTGAACACTGTGAACAGACTAATGCACATCGGCTCTTTTCATGAACAGAAAGGATTCATGCTACAGTGTGCACTTTCAGTCTGAAGATGTATCAAGACATGTACGCACATACAGTACTGTATCCTTTTATAGCACTCATAATCTTCAGTATCTCTGATTATTTAAAATTGGAACGAGTTAATAAGCTACTGCTAATGACGATCTATGGACCCTTTGTTAGCAAGTAATTGGTCTTTGAGTGTGTAGTGTAACCGCAAAGTCTACTGTAATTCGCATAATTGTGCAGTTACAAAGAGGTCGCTTCATCAGATACGCTTTCTCTGATACTCCTGTGAGTGAAAGCTGGAGGCATTTGGGTGGACATATGGAGCCATACAGCCCTGCACTGACGCTCCTGTACAGCGGCTTTCTCTATCAAGAAGCAACTGCACAACAAATCCAGCACCACTGCAATGATTTAGGTAAAACATACAGCAGAGAAAAATCTCCTGCATTCAGCTCCAGCATTCATTTAAAATGAGTCATCAGTGGTGTCAGTGGACTTGAATTTAAACTGTGATTCTCAAGGTATGCGTCCACAATTTCCACACATCCCATTCAATGTCTATTCAAGCAGCAGTGCAATGCATTCTGGTCATGGCACATTGTGTTTCGAAAGATGAGGTGTTGCGCTGTCTGCTCTTAATCTGCATAAAGTTGAAATCTGGCTACTTTACGCAAATCAGGGGCATCAAGCACGACCGACGCCTCTGGAATCTACCAAAAAACAATAAAACCCAATCATTGTTGAGTTAAAATGAAGACAGATTCTGCAACTGCACAGCTTATTTCCCACCTAAAATCTCCTCAGAAACACGTCACAAAGACAAAGTTTTCAAACAAGCCACCATGTTGGCAGTGGCGGTTCTAGCTTGCATGACGCCCTGGGTGAACCTCACCCTTAAATATAATCTCTCATGTCAGTTTGCTCAGATTGATCAAGTAACAATCAGGTTATGTGGATAGCTTTGAAGGTGGACTTTACTGTGTAAAGGACAAAAGGTATAAGCGCTCCATAAAGAGGGGCTTGCAGTTTAATTGATGGGATCAGAGGAGACTTAGAGGACTGTGAGATGTAAAAGCCTGGAATTGCTGCATCCCTGGTGAGCCTTAAGGCCTTAGCGTCGTTCGCAGACGTTGTCAGCATGACAGAGTGCTGTTAAAGCCTCATGTTTAAGTTTATTATTATGCCTGAACCAGTGCAGATTGAAATTTTCACTGTGTAGAACTGAGTGGCTGCAATATGTCAAATATCCAAGCATGAGATGGGAAACGCATCCTACATTTCCTGGTAGGTGATGCATATCTGGGACACGATCTGACATGAAAAATGGCACAAGTTATCTCACCCGGTTCAACTCACGATGCTCAGTGTTCTCAGGGGAGAGGGAGTGTCGGGCCCATGGGGCTGCGCAGTACATATGTTAACACGGAAACCTGCAAGGCCAGCGAAGACGCAGCGTGCAGAGTGCCCTCACACAGAGAGTGTGTTCAGGCAGTTTACAGCCTCTGCATCGCACCCTTTATGTTCATTATTTAAAGCAGGTGGTCAGCACGTCAACCTCCTGCACACTCACTCATGTCCATTCATATATTCAACACTGATAAATGTTAGGAATCAATTTTGCTCCGCAGACTCTATTCCTGCGACTCTTCATTAAACTGCTCATGAATATGGAATCATTCAGACCTCATTGGCTCCTTTTACAGTGATGTGAGCAGCGAAGCCTCTGCAAATCTCCTCTGACCACAGTGAGCCTCACTTTCCAGGTGAGAGCACTTTATTCTCCCCGCTTCCCTCTGCAGTAGGCCCACTCAATAAATCACAGTACAGCGCTCCGCCTTTACTCTGCAGCCGCTAAGACACCAATGTCAGTGGCTGTGAGGATGAATTGTCATGACTCAGCAAACTCCTGGCGGAAAGCGTACTGCTTTTGCTTTTTATTTCCAAAACAAATTAAAACATATATAAATTCAAATTCAACGCAGAAAATGACCACACTTCGACCACCAATTCCTGCAATATGAGTGACGACTGATGTAATTGGCTCCGTTTAATGGATTGAATAATTAAACGGGGAAAATGAACAGACATCATCTATAATACAAAGAGTAGAAAGTAACTTGAGATACGAGCATGTACAGGTATTGTTGTCTGTGAGAGACCTGTTCAAAACAGGTGTAACATTTCATGGTTCAATTTACACTTCAAAGAGGAAAAATCTTAATATGAGTGCAACATTGTTCCACGCTAATATAGAAATGGCCGCACATCATATCAATCAGACTAATTCTATTAACCATAAAAGCATTTAGGTTGACACCGTAAATGAGACCGACCTGTGCACTGCAGCTATTTCTCCCCCGTTTCCTCAATCAGCACTTATAGAATGGATGGAGAGGCTAACAAGCTAAGTGTCTGCACTAAAGGCATTATTCAGTGTCTTCATATTGATGGGCCTTGCCAGAGTTGATTCATTAAAGGGTTTGAGTGGAGCTGGTAATGCACTTTGGGGTCTGATGAAGCTACAGTGTCAACAGTGAAGCCAAGCAGCCGGTTCAAGTCTTTGCACCGTGCGTTCTGCAGCACAGTGTAGAATGTTGACGGAGATAAATCGGTTGAAATGTTTGAATAGTCGTTTTCTGTTTTGTTCTAAAGGCCTTTTGTGGGAAATTACATTATATCTCAATAAAAACGTCTTGCAGAACATAATGATATTACACAATGTACTGACCACGGTGTCTAAAGTGCAAAGTGTACAGTTAGAGTAATAAAACGCAAATAGTTCTTGCTTAAATTACCTACAGTATCTGAGTCATGCAAGGATCAACACTGTTTTTAAATTCTGAGCAGCAGCCAACTCATTGGCCGGAGTTATTCAAGCAGAATTTATTCGACAACTAAAACTTTTGTGTAAGTGCTTATTATAGCACATTAACGTCCTACACTTACTTTGTATTGTTGCACCAATACATGTAGCCTACACCCTCTATATTAGACTTTGCCATTAAGCGCTTGTTATTAATTTGGTTGCAACCTTGGTTACTGTGAGCTTGCCGTAGAATCTGGTCTTTACTAAGCCTGTTTGAACAACATGCATTTTAACCCTCCTGTTATGTTATGTTCATTTATCTACAGCAAAAATGTTTGTGGTTCAGTTTGACCCGGTGCATGTTTAAATGGTCTGTACGCCTTTTTAGTCTTAGCAACCACTCATAGCGCTTTACAACATTCAGCCATCAGCATTCACCCATTAGCACACATTCATACACTGGTGACAGAGGCTACCATGCGAGGTGCCAGCTGCTCATCAGGAGCGATAACCATTCATATGACGCATACACCGATGGAAGAGCCATTAGGAGCAATTTGGGGTTCAGTATCTTGCCCAAAGGATACTTCAACATGCAGACTGGAATCAAACCACTGACTTTCCGATTGGTGGGTGACTGCTCTACCTCTTGAGCCACAGCCAAAAGTTATCAGAAATCAAAAAATCCTAATAAACATTGCTTTTACCTCATCACTAACACCATTACTAGCAATTCAATCAGTATTGAGTGCGATGGTGTTATCAGTGGTGGAAAGCGTACTGAAAATCTGCACTCAAGTATGTGTTACATTACTGAAATTTTACTCAATTACAAGTTAAAACTACTGGTATTAAAACATACTTAAGTAAAAGTACAAAGTATTCTTCTCAAACATTACTCAGAGTGTTAGTCACTTTTTTCAAGATATCACTCATTTTTCAAAAAGATGTGTTTTCAATGGGAAAAATGATGTTGATGAGTAGAGTTGAGACACTCCTTCTGTTCAGGGTCAACTTGACCCCATTAATTTAATTCATCTACAGTAATTCTCAGCATTCACCCGTTCACACACACTGGTAGGAGAAGCTCCCATGCAAGGCGCCACCGACTCATTACGAGCAATAACCATTCATTCTCACTCACACAAAGACTGAAAAGCCACTGGGAGAAATTTTGGACTCGGTTTCTTGCCCAAGGACACTTAGACATGTGGACTGCAGGGGCCAAACCACCAACCCTCCAACTGTTGGATGATCACTCCTGAGCCAAACCTGCCTGCCACTATCAAATGTTAGGTTTGCTATAGTTCAGCAAACTTTCTATCAGTTAAAAGTTGAGCTGAATGCTGATTAAACCAAACTTTTAGTGTTTTCTAATTCTGGAAGTAGGTCACTTCCCTCTATGGCTAGTATTCATCTGTTACTATTTTCAGGGTAATGTAAGTGAGTCTGTTCCACAGAACAAATATCTTAATGATGATGGTTCGTCTTTTGAACTACATATTAAACCGCTTGTCAGCGAGCTGCAGTTGGGTTTTTATTTTAGAAACAAGGCTTCATTTTCTTTTTTTAAACCAGAAAAGACTCACCACTTCTCGAACAGGAGAGATGATTACTGCAGGACTCACCTGCCCAGTGTCGTTATGCTTTTCTTTTAAATCAAGTACTTTCATACATCAATTTTCTGGTTTTCTTCTCTTTCTTTTTTTGCAATTCTATTGTTCCTTCTAACATTCAGGTTAAATTAAAGGGAAAATTCACTGATTTCACACATCAAAGTCTGTTAATGGGTTCTGGAGTGGACGACTGCAGATGTGAGCTCATCTGACCTCTGTAGCCTGCTCCTCATCTCTGCCTGAGGCTAGTAGCTGGAGGCTACTGAACACTTTATTTGAATCTCTGACTGAACTCTCGGCAATTGATGGATCCTGTGATTTTATTGACTGCATTTAAGTCAATGTAGGCGCCAGGTTTTGACAAAGGAAGAAATATGCATGGAATAAAAAAAGACTATACTGTATCTCTGGTTCTGCTGCATCTATTTTATCTTTATTTGCAATAAATTTAGTGCAATGTTATATTAGTGGAGTACTCTTTTAAGATTAATTGGCTTTGCAAATTAATAGTTTGGGTCAAGCTCAAGCACACCTGCCAACATTAGGCTGTAAAAAAGACAGAGACTTCTGGGGTATTAGCAGTTGACGAGCCATCACTGCCTGTTAGACCTTCAGAGAAGAAGAGGAAGGATAGAAATTTGGATTTCTCTTTGTTTGGACCTGTTTTATCCTTTTTCAGGGGCAAACTCAGCGAAGCGGAGGGTCGTTTGTTCGTGCTTATTTCTGGCTCTGAGTTGGGTTGCCAGGTACCAAGACACACGTCCCACAGAGAGAGGGAGACAACACCCCTATGAAATTGGGAGATTAACGGGACTAATAACCAATCAGGAGCACAGCGGGAGAAGGAGTTAAAAATAATGAGACTCCTGCAAAATTGTGAGCTTTGGCAGGTATACTGTTGAACATTTTCAAGGACATACGTCAACAAAATATGTTAAAAAAAATCTTCAGAATCTCAGTTTATGAGAGAAGGAGCTGGTAATGTGCAACAATAACATTACTTTGACATGAATAAAAGATGACATGCTGTTCACTGTGATGGATTACCTGTCTCAAGTAACATGCACAAAAACAAAGACAAATTCAACCGTCGGCTGTTGGAAACACGATTACAATCACTGACATTAACAGGTGGCCTACAACATGCACTCTTTGCCTCAATTAATAAAACTACATGTAGCTATCCGTTGAAAAATGATCGACATTAACTAAAGCTGAAGTTTAAATATCACCGCTTACAAAACGTCTATTTTATTTTTTATTTCTACATTTTATAAAAGGAGCTTTTGCGCATGTTTTGAATTCAGCTTCTTCAGGTTCATTCTTCAAGTTGCTAAGATGTCGCAAGTGTAGGGGGATGACATTCGACAAATGTTGCACTATAAATGACACAATATCTCTAAAACAGGAGGGAAACTGATGCAGCTGATTCACCTGTACAATATGTGGACCTACATTTATTATCAACTCTAATCTTTGATTTCTCACCAGCATGTAAACAAAATGTGTCATTGTAGATATTAGAACATCCATAACATATATAATTCACCATCAACTCTATAGATACCTGTGTTATCTGAGGGCTACACACACGTTGAGGCTAATGTCTCATCACAAATGCAGTTTTCCCCCGTTTTCCTCCTTCAGTCATCCAGAAGGTTTACTATCTAATATGACTTGAGTCGTAGTGAGAAAAGGGGAGCCGAAGAGTGATATTTTGTGGCAAACCTAAATAAAAAAAGACACGCTACCAAATTGTTAGAACCGATTGCTCACAATCTCGGTCGCTGCTTTGCAGTGAATGGAACGGGCTGAGTTGGTAAAGAAACCTGCATCTGCTAAATAAATGAAATAAGATGCTTTGTTTCACAAGCATAGGTAAGCGTTTTGTTTACCGGAGTTCACAAGTTCACATGACAGTGATAATAAAAATAGAGCATGTCATGCGGCATCATTGAGCAGCTTGCACTCTGTTTTAATGCAGTGGGATTTGCCAGAATCCACTCGCTGCATGCATCAAGGGATGAGACGACTGCTGCAGATAGCTGATGTCTTGTTGGGAAACATCATGTGCCTCTTTTCCCTGTTTGCTATCATTCAACTGCTTTAGTTAAACATAATTCTGGCTTCTCATTTGTTGGCACCAAGCATCTGCGCACACCAGTCCATGCTGTGTCGTTTACCTTGTCGTCTTTCCTTCTGTGAAATCCTGCATTTACCTTTAAATGGATGGACTTTCTGAATTTGGACTGATTGAACCTTTAGTGTGGAGCACTTTACTATACTAGACTTTTCTAGTTCGTTCATGGTACTTGACTTTATTCCTTCTAGATCGCTCGCTGTGAGTCCTCTGGTTGGTGGGGACATGCATTATATTCTCTGCATGAAACGCTGCTTGAGAAAAAAGACAAACAACCACTCTGAAGTGTCTGAGGGTATAGTTTGATCAAATCGGTCAACACTTTGGGTTTGTCTGCAACAAACAGAAACTTTCTCCCTCTGTGATGTTTTTCTACGTTTCTTGCTATTTTATTTTGCCATGCAGCACCTGGGCTGTGTTGAATTTCTGGTACATTTTCCAACATCTGTTTGTGCTGGCGATGTTCCTGGGATTTGCTTTCCTCTCTCTGCTTCCAGAGCTCCTCTGGGCTGTGCACCCATGAGACGTCTCCTGCCCAGTGCATGCATGTTCCTCCTCCTGTTGATCATCTGCTGTGTGGTTCTCTTAATTTGCTGTGCCATTCTTAATACTCTCTCTTTAAATAATCTGAATTCCCATGATTCGTTCTCTACTATATGCTTGAATTCCTTGGAGTTATTGAAGCTATCAGGGAGATTAAACTGGCAGAGGAGAATGCCACCTCTGACACAATGATAGAGAAGTTAATTTACATTTTATTAGAATTTTGTTCTGCACAGAACAGCTAACTCAGCTTTGAAGGTATTTTCAGAGATAACACAATTAGACAAACTAAACATATAACTTGTACTGTGCAAGACTCTTAATTGTGCCCTTCACAATAACTGTAGGTTTATCTCCTAAGTGTTAAACTATCTTCCTAACTTTTACTTTGATTGTTGCCTGTTCAAAAGTGTTTATTATAAAGAAATATTTATGATTTAAAAGGAAAAAAAGGGGTTTTAATCATGGATGATGTTATTTGATTTATTTTTTGCAGCCCCTCCAGTAAAGGTGGAATATGAAAAGATCTTACAACTACAAGTAAAAATGATGTTGTAATTTAGAAAATAGCAAAACAAACAAACAAACATACAAACATTTGCACGTTATGGAAAGATCAAAGGAAAACACCATCGATTTTACACATCAAAGCCTGTTTAGGGGTCTTGGGCAGTATTACTGCATATATGAAAATAGTTTAATAAGCCTTTAGTGGGGCCAGAGGGAGCTGCATAGCTACAGTCTGATAAATTGCCTCAGGTGATGTCACTTAAGCGCTGGTTAAAGCCTAAGCCTGAAAAATAGAATTATTTGATGGTGTGGAGTTAGAAAGCAATGAGCTTACCAGACCTCTATAGCTAATTCCTCATTTCTGCTGCAGGCTAGAGGCTCCAGGCAACATTAGCTGCTAGTATAACACACATGAATCTCCATCAGGTCTGTCTGTGGTTGAGTTGCATTGTGGGTAACATGGACAGCAGGCTTTGCATTGAATAGAAAAGACAACAAGAAACAAAACTACCATTTAGGAATAGTTAATAAGATAAATGTGTTCGGACTAAATGACCTGCATCAGGTCTGTGGAACATACTGTACTCTAGCCCACGGCTACTCTACAGCCACACTTCATAACAGCTTCTCAGGGCCGCAGCTGCCTCTTCTGCAGCAGGATTAACAGTTTTGGAAGCACCACTAACAGTCCTGACAATGTAAACCTCTCAGAGCTTGCATGAATAGCACTGACGCTCAATATTACTCCACGGTCGCATTAGCAGAGTATGATAATAAATGAAACATTCTCCTGAACACCCCATTAGTAAACCTTATCTTTTCACAGCCTCCTACAGCCGCCAGCTATCACACAAAGGGCCACATGCTGTCCGAAACCTTTCTTCTTATTTCCCTGTCTGGTTCCTCATATGTCTCTCTACCACCTCCTTTTCACCCTTTCTCTCATTTATTCATTGTCTTTTTTATGACACTACTGTATGAGTGTCTGCTGTGCCTTACTCTAAAAACCCAGTGTATCTTTTCAAGATGTCTTATTATCTTATTAAGATATAACAACATATTATAAAACAGTGTTAAAGTGCCCCTCCAGCCAATAATGTGTTTTTCTGTTTGTTCCTACAGTTGAATGTTTGCGCTTCACTGTGTAGAATGATGTATGTGCACAGATTGACTCTAGAAGGCTGTTTTCACATTAATTGCTCAAATCTTTAATCTTCTTTTAATTGCTCATCGAAAATCTGATTTTCAGAGGAGGACCTACGAGTTTGATTTGTGACATCACAAAAAGTTTGGAAGCCGATCCTGCTCCAATAATCAGCATGTTATTCAGAAACCTGAAGCCTCCAGTGTCCAAACACTGAGAATGTGAAGTAGGAAATGTCTTATGTCTAGCAGTTAAAGGAGACCTTTTATGCTTTTTCCCCCCTTTCCTTCAGTATTTATTTATGTTTTTGTACATGTCAAAGATCTTGAAAGCTAAAAAGGTCAGAGTCCACAGGAACAGAAGCGCCTCTCTTCCACAGAAAACACTGTGCCTCGTCAGTACTCTCACCTTTAAATCTGTGACTTTGTGACATGCCACACATTTGCATAATTTATGCCTCGCAGGTGGTTTGGCACGTAAGAATTGATTTAGCACTTAGCAAGGATTTGAATGTGGTTTCTGAAAACCACAGATATGTTAAAACTTACATTTCGTTATGTTGCAACTTTACGTTTCCTTAGGTTCAGTGTTCAGTTGAATGTTTTGACGGTGCTGTGATTATGGTCAGGTTAGGGTTAGGTCTTTGGTCTCCACAAGCACGGCTGTAGATGTCCTGACTTTTTTCAAAAATATCAAGGTTGTCCCAAATTGTCCTGTAGTCTCCTCAAAAATACCCAGTGCATTCACATCTACAAATGTTGGAACACATGCCTGAATACATGTGGTTTAGTGGCTTTTTAAGGAATATGATAGACTATAAGGTAGCTTACTATTTAAAAACCCCAACCTTTCTCTTATAAACATTTCCTCACTCAGTTTCTAACAATAATCCAGACACTGAATACGTTTACACACTTTTCACACTGTTTTTCACACTATTGTATCACCTGAAACTCAGTATACTTCTCACAGTGCAGTAGCGAGATCGTCAGTATAGACTGTACAAAGAATGTGTGAGCCGTTATTATTTTCCTAAATGCTTAAGGGAGAGTTGGCTTTAAACGGAGATGAACACATTGTGAATGGATCTGGCTTCTGTTTGAACTCTGACCACCTATACAGACCTGACTGAGCCAGTCACCTCGCTGTCTGGTTCAGCTCCCAGATTTATGTCGTGTTTGAAAATAGATGACAATAGATTTTTTCGGGTCAAAGTTGAACAGTCAAGTGGCATTTCCAAGCTCTCTCTCTCTCTCTCTCTCTCTCACTATAAATGCTTTTTTTTTTCTTTTTTAACAAGTGCACTTAGAAGCGGAATGTAAAAGGTATTTGTCTTTGCTCCTGGGAAATCCAAATGTTTTCCTTTGCCCGCGCTGCATTATTTATGAAACCTGAAAGTCAAGGCAGAGATTGTGTTCACCTAAGTGTGATTTGCAGCACATTGCTCATGCCTCCCTGCCATATGCCATTCTACCTGGCTGCACACCAGCCACCTAAAAGCCTGTGTGCTTACATCACCGTTCTACTGGGAAGAGATGTTTGGCAAAATGTCTTCTGGTTTTTCCATGTCTCCACATTACAGGTGGTGTCGGAGCTGTTTCAGTGGTTTGATGAGTCTTCTGACTACTAATGCAGCATCACAGAAGCAATAAATACAAGATGTAATGAACTTTCTCACCTCACTTGGGGGTCGTAAAGAATCCACTATTTACATACAGTATGATACTGTATAACCTCAAAAATCACACTGCTCACCTAGAAGGGGTTACGGCTTTTATTGTAAACCCATTCTGAATATATTGCCTTTGCTTATTACCATTTTGGGAGGAATTCTGAATGGGGAAACTTGTGGGTTGAGGAAATGTTTTCTTTAGGTACCGACCAGGAACCCTTCTGATTTCACATCATTTCCATACTGCTTCACTCAGCACAATCTATTTTCTATGTTCTCCTCTTTCTTAGTTACACAAACTAGTAGCAGTGTACTTGTTAGCCATCCTGCTCAGATCAGATTTATGTAAGTTCGGCCTATTTTCATCACAACTTAAGAACAAATTCTCCTTCCGACAAGGTTTTTTTTTACCTTCGAGTTTGGTCAAATAGATGCATAAACAACACATCACGGTGTTAGAAATAGTGGGTGGAATTATTTCTTGACAACAACTGACTCATCTCCAGCAGCTACAGCAGGTGTTGCCAGGTGCGCTTGGTGACAAGGTGTTTGATTCACTAAAATAAAAATAAAACTAATGCCATGTGTTGTCGGTATCTTGTTGGGTTGAAATCAGTTGTTTTGAACTGCTATGTGCATTCACTTTTGAGGCTGTGTGTGTGTGTGTTTCTTGTGTGTTTCTCTGCACAGTGGGGCTCTTGAGTTGCGTCATGCCACCCATCAACTTCCTGACAAAGGTGGGATGTGTTGGATTGTTCCTGTCTGATGTGTCTATTGTCAAGCTTGCGAACCTTCTGCTTGCAGGATAGATGGGGAGCACCGGGCCACATCCCTGCTGGCCTGTTACACAAGGGTTAAACAATGAGAGTTGCATTGGGCCAACTTCAGAGTTAATTACGTCGCTGTGTCAGTGTCAGGGGCAGAGGACCCAGTAATTGCACTTTGCCACACCATTCTCCTGTAAGAGAAGTGGTGTTGTCACTCATGGGAAGCAGCCCCCCACACCACTAAGTTGGATCATCCTGGACGGCCGCACATATGCAAATTTTCACTCAACAGAGATTCAAAGCTAAGTGGCAAAGAGCCCCATTAAAAGACCCTGACTGTGATTGTAAAACTAGAGTTACCATTCGTGACTATCGTCGCCATGGCAACGTGTAATGAGTCTGTTCAATCTATAAAGTTGCACTTAATGGATGCTTTAGAACAATGAATCCACAAGTGCCGACAAAGCCAGCGGGACGCATGCTTCCACAAATGGCTGGTTCCCCTAATGACCGCCAATTTGGTGGTTTTCATTTCATGATGTCTCATTTGTGCAATCAGTAAATAAGCCTGGATTTTACAAACTAAGGTAATGATGAGGACTAAATATCCTCCTGAACATTTTATTATCCTTGGTGATTGCTTTGTGTCATGACTGTAAGTGTTAAGGATGAAAGACCGCAAGAAAAAAATATTTTCAAGACAACAGAAAGGACATCTGTTGTGGCTTAATCACAGTTGCTAACACGAGGTGTTGCTGTCCTCAGAGTAGGAGTTTGAAGCTAGAAAAAAATGTCTAATAAGAAGGGTCCTGCAAATGTAAACAAATGAAACTGTGTTATCCTTTGATGGTTAAAACGTCTTCCCCCAGACTACAAAGGGCACCTTTAAGGTAAATCTTTGTCTTGTTGTGTCCAACAATAGGTCAGAATGATTGTATATATTGATAAGAAATAATAAAAATCATTAAAAGCATTTGGTCAAAAGAACCCACTGAGTACTCAGTATTGACCCAAACTATGTCAATTTTAAGTGGTTTTCGGTAAAAAAATTTTTAATTATTTGATGTTGGGATGGGCAGTGACTCAGGCCTTCATATCCACACTGCGAGCGTTTATCAGCTCGTCTCAAACATGGCAAAGTAATAGTGTCCTCGTCAAGCCTGTTTTGTTATTGTATTTACAGCTCCTAATCCTCCAGGTAATCCCATCGACTTCACTACAGCCACAACCTCCCTGGTTGAGCTTTCCCGGACACCTGTCATCTGTTTATATTTAACTGACAAACTGTTGTGTGCAGATATGAGCTTATTAGCAAGGCGTGATGTGGTCAACAACTTTTTATCGGCTTTTTGTCAGCTCAATAACTGTACCCACATGAAAGCGCGAAGACTTGTGAGGTGTGAGAGTAACAGCCTCGTAATTGGATTCATTTGGAGATGATCATTGTCCCCATTAGTGCCATTTGTGTACAGCGATGTAGACTCAATCTTTCATTGCCTCCTCCTCTCCCCTCGGAAATGAACAATTATCTTCCGTAAATTGATTTCTGCCACACACATCAAACACATGCACATGAAACCACTCGGTCCGGCACCCCTTCGCTCTCACTTTGTGTCACATCGCACACACACACCGGCACACTGGGCTCTATCTCTCCCTTTGTGCCGGCATACATCTAGGTCACAAGGAAATTCTAAACATATGATTCTTTTCATGTTTGTTAGCCTCTAATCCCTCTAATCCTTTATTTGCCATGCTGAGAATATACTCTCCATGTTTGAACTTCAGTAAGAATCGAGTGATACTGGTGGAGAAAGGACCCGAGGACTCAGCAGCTATCCTTATCAGCTGATAGTCAACACCGCCTCGGGCCCATCCCACCCTGAGGTTGACACCATTTCCTTAGTGCCATCACTGATCTAATATGTCCAGGCACACTCTGAGGCCAGTATATGAGCCAACTGTCCAGAGAAGATTTTATAGCACAGTCTCACTGCAACACATGCTCAAATCTTACTGGCTCCCGAATAGTCCTGAATTAGCTTATGCCAAACAGTAGTTTAATTTTACAAAGACAATCGTACATTAGGAATATCTTCTGCATAACAGTTGTCATTACTTTACCAGGTCTCATTATGTTTCCTGGCTTCAGGATCACTCTCATGTGTCTATGGTTAATATGAAGCTACAGCCAGTTAGCATAGCTTAGCATAAAGACTGGAAACAGCTTGGCTCTGTCTGAAGTAAGGCTGTGACAATATCAGATTATTGTGACCAAACAAATTCACACAATGTCAGCAATCAGCTCTTTGTTTACTTTGTATTTTGTCTTGTTTTTGGCAAATCAATATCCTCAAAATACGAGTGTAGGGAGGTGGAGAGAAAGTCTACCATCAACTTCAGAGTTCATTATCTATAACTAGCTTCTTCTCTAACTTTACTAAAACTGTGGAAAAATGACAACTCGATGTTTTGAGTAATACCATCTTTTCATCTAAGTCTTGGTCAGAAAGTGAGAGTGTCTTTCTCTAAAGCTCAAACTTCAGTCCTTTCTGAATCTTTCTTAACTGTACTGTATGAGCACACAATTGGAGATTGGCAGAATAAACCATCCTTTTTGGCTCTGAATGATACAAAAGAATTTCTACAATCTTAGTTAGAATAACATGCAACACTGAAATTCTTTGGTAAATCCCTTTTACTCTGTCGTACAGCCTTGTGTAGAGGATTAGAGAGAAAATCCACAACAAAGCAGAGCTCAATCTCTGCTTTGTGTCTTCATGATCTTGAGCAGCTTGGGCTGTATTTACATGCAGAACTTTCACCCAAAGTTAGAAAAAGAGCCGAGCATTAAAATAAAGCACTGCTGTAAAAAGACTGATGGTTGCGGAGCCCCTGAAGAGCTCTGTGTAGCACCGTGGGGTTCTGAGCCAGAGGCTGGAGGTGCTCTGTAGCTGCATGAGCTCACCAGGTGTTGTCTAAGATGCAGTTTAGACCTTACTTTCCTCTCTGCTGCTGCCTCCAGGCTGTCCAGCCTCAACACTCTCTCACAGTTTGTTTATCCTGTCTGCCTCCAGAGAGCAGAGCGCTGACCACCACCGACTGCGAGACTGCTTAATAGTCTCTCACATGCATTGAACCTGAGTCTCTAAGAAAAACAGTGCACTCGTCTTGTTAGACTTTTCCATTTCCACGTCCTCGCAATGTGTTTACAGTGTCTCTGGCGCTCCTAGGTGTCTATGCTTCACGTATGGTGTTTGTTTGAATTTGTGTTTAAAAATGACATTATTTACCTCCAAGAAGTCTAAAGCCACTTTTACACCAAAATAAGCATGCAGGTTTTTTAAACACATTACTTACTCTTTTTGTGTAACTTTAAGTAAAGTGAAACATAATTGTAAACAGCATTATTTAACGATTAAGTAATTAGTGTTTAGTTAAGTTTATTGAGCATCTACTCAGTATTTTTTTTCACTTTACTTGAAAGTAAACCAAAGAGTAACTAATGATTATGTAATTAGTAATTAATGAGTCGTCACCAGTTCGTGCCACTCAGCGGCTGGTTCATAGTTAATCAGGGACAACTCATGAAGACAGTGGTCAGTTTGTCCATTCACAGATAATGTTGAACTAATTATTATGATTCAATGATTTACAGTCCTCGAACAAGATTTTTAAATGGAAAATTAATCCTTAACGATTCATTAAATATGAGTTGTTTTTTGTGTACCTTAATTTATGGTGTTTTTTAATATGATGGACAATCGATGACAAAGACAACATTACATATAACATACAGCACAGTGGTCAAGGTGTGGTTAAGTCTTGTCACAAAAATAACTTGTTGAGGGTTAGGGAAATATTGTGGTTTGCATTAATACTACTTTGTTAAGGGTTAAAGGAGCTTAATATGCCTCTCATTCACCAAGAGTAAGGGAGAAACTTTGGTGGTTGCTAAAAAGATAACAGACACAACGATTCTTAGTTACAGGTGATTATAAAGTAATAAAAACATGACTGTAAATTATACTTGAAAACAAATGTCATTTTGAGGCACTGCTGCTTTCATATTTTTTTTCTTGTTGAGGCAGTTACGGCTGATGAAACTTTACTGCTGTTCTGATTCTTATTGTATCCTCAGTCCCCCATGTCCCAACTTGTGGAAGTTGCTCAAGTGAGGTCAGAGAGGTTCAGCAAGTTAACAAAGGAAGGTGACAGCATTGTCCCCTCGAGTGCTTGAGGTGGTGGTTGGAGCTCGATTGGCCCTGCACTCTGTCTTTGAGGTGGCAACTAACCTCAAACCTCTGACATTGTCTATTCACACTACTTGAAATGTGATAGCGTTGAGAGAGTTATTTTTAAGTACTTTTTTCTTCATCAGGTGTTACATGGGATCTTATTCTGCTACATTTGTTGAGTATCATCCTACAGGATTTTAAACTTGTACATGTTAAGCCTCGATCTGCATACAGAGATAAAATGCTTGCCCTCTGATGCTTGTCAGGAACCACATCAGCACATCCAGTTAACAAAGCCGAGGACGGACTGTGTTTTCTGTCACACAATAGTGTTTATTTCAGCCCCTGACAGACATGCCGTACCTTTCAGAGGACCGAGGCATGAGTCAATCACAACTCTAAGCACAAGACATCTCTGCGTGTCCTATCTCCCCTGAGCTCCTCCAATACATTACAGTGATGGACATGTGTCAGGTGACGAAAAGAAGTCAGGAGACTTACACTGATCATTTGCTGCCTCACATCTTGGCAGTTTAACAGGTTCATGTAAAAGGCAACAGAGACAGTTGCTCAGCTCGCTTGGAGAAGACGAACCTCTTCCTACAGATCAGCTGTTCCTCTCATTGAACTGACAGTCAGTTCTTTTCTTCCTCAAACAAGCTATAGTCTGCGTCTGCCTTGTGTGAAAACGTTCCATTTTTGTACCATATTCCTCTGAGGATGTAGCCCGTTTGGTCTGGGAGAAGTTTATCTTCCATTTGTTTGTATAGAAGGCTTTTTTTGTGTTAAACAGGCACAGAGAAACAAGTGTTCTGACAACTGGTGCCATCATTCAGTACAATCCCAAACTGCACAATGGTTTCTGAGAGAAGCACCGTCAAACATGAGTTTAAACAGCAATGTTGCACAGGTTTGTAAGACGATATGTGAGCAGTGTTGAGGAACCTGCCTACAACATTTAATGTATTACATATTACTCGTTACTTTCATTTGAAAGTAATACGTTCCTTTCAAATGACTGTGTTACTTTCACCAAAATAACTGCAGAAGTACGACAAGGCATCATGAAATGGAAGAGGGTAATATTGGTTCATAGCAGGTAAATGAGGCACAGAAGCTGAAGTACCTGAAACTTTACAGTCTGATTTTTTCCCCCAAACAGTCGTTTATCTATAGAAGATGAAAACAATGATTTTTTTTTTTGTTGGTGCAAAAATAAGTAGTAAGAGGATGGAACAAGTAGTGGCTTCTCCCTGAAATCATTTGTTGGCTGTTGATATAGGGGCATATGTGTCATATACTACATATGCATGCATGACAATGGAAACTGCAAAGAATTAACACATTATTACCATTTAGTAGAACAGATTAGTGACATGAAAGTTATAAAGAGATTAAATAGAATAGATTTAAAAAGTTTGCATCATGTTCCCAGCAAAAACCTTCATCTAGGGCAGTTTTCTACTCATGGATAGAGGGTCATGTTGGACTAGTTTTGACCCACTAATTTGGGTGTAAGTGTGTAAGTTCCAGATCAACAATAAAATATGTTGTTTCCACAGGTGAAATTGCATAAAGAGTTTGGGAGAACACTACAAAGTCATATCTTATTTCTTCTGCCACTGAAAAGCCCATTCAGTGTTTGTAATTGAAATCCCTCGGAAGAAGCCTAAAAATACATTTTCCCCCTATCTACTTAACCCAACATATTGAAAAGTCTGCACATCATTTGGAGTGTAATCAGCCCTCCGCTGAAATTATATTAGATTCCAGACGCCCATCCATGAGACTCTCATCAACTTAACATTAGGCTTGAAGCTGTGCAAATTATGGAAAGCGTTCGTTTAAGGACCGGCCTCTCCACCCTGATGAAACCTTTTGCGATGGCTGCGGAGAACGCCGCAAAGTCACATATCATTTTCGTGAGGCGTTAAAAATTCCAATCAGAATCTATAAAGATGAAAAACTCCCTCTCGAAGCCAGGGAACCAAGACCAAACTGCAGTGTCACATTGATGCACGGCCTAGAGCTCTTCCATCGATAATGCACAGGAAACGGACTTGGATGACTCATAAATAGTTTGTCTGAACTTTACAGCTCAAGGAGCTTTACATTATTATACCAGTAAGAAAGAGAAAGTTGATCAATTTGCTAAGAACAGAATATCCTTTGTACTGCCATGGCCATTTGCTCCATCTATTTTTTCTCTACTCCTTTCTTTCTCTCTTTCTCAAGTTGTATATTAGTGAAACACACTGTGCATTAGATTAGAGCTCAGGGAAATCTCTTTCTCGACAACACTGTAATAAAACAGGAATAATGTTTGAAAGCTGCACTCTTATTTCTGGCTCAAGTTGAGGTATCTGTTTGAATATCTGAAACTACATCATGCATATGAGTGATAAATGGAGACAAAGTATAAAGTCTGCAGCACAAATATAGAGGTAGTAAGTTAAATGTGTGTAGCCCAGAGGTTAGAGAGTTATTATCATTAAATAATTTCCTGCAAGCGATCAAACACGAGATATATGGGGCTGTTATGGAAAAATTGTATTTCTATGAGTTTCTTGCATTAATTTAAGGAAGGCACAGTGTCCTCATTTGATCGGAAGCTTGAGTCACATTCTTCATGTACATCATGATTTTTTCGCTAAGTCTGTTTCCAATGCACTTTGCCATAATCTTCTTTTTTTTTATTGATGCACCAATATGTTCACAATTGTACATGTCATGGGCTATGTACTATATCGACATCTCTACAAAACCATCATATCCGATCCTATTCACATCACATATTTATGACTTCCATATCGACAGGCAAGAAGGCTTGCAAGCTAGTGACCACAGTTCAGGACTGTGTTTCGTACTTGCACGTGGGACACCACTAGATATTTTCAAGGGCACCTCGGAACAATTTGTTTGTTGTGACCAAAACAGGTATTTCATGTCAAAATGCCTAAACCTAACCAGATCATAAGCACAGCATTGTAACAACACAGCAATGAAAATTAACCTTAAGAAACCTGAAGTTGCATCATAAAGAAATGTACAATTGTAAAAAAAAGTCTGTGGTTGTTTTAAATTATGATCCTTCCCCTGACGTATTTTGTCTAAACCTCAGTAAACATTAACCATAATGTTTTCAGAACAGACACAGTGATATGTGACGGTTTTGGAAGATACTGCCAAATAAAGTTGTCAGATCAGAAAACTCTTGTGTTCTGGAGGACAATACACAACGTATTCGTCATTTCATTTGGAGGACTTGTTGGCACAATCAAATATGTGTTGCTATTATGTATGTATTATGCTATATGACTTATAATCAGGGCTTAACAATTAATCAAAATATTATTGAAATACGGCCAAGTGCATTATCTAAATTGCAGTAACTGCAATTTTTTGAATAAAGGCTAAATGTCACACTTACCATTTTAATGAGGCGTGGGTGCTATAAATCATATTCTCCAGCCGTAAAGAAAAATGTTTGTTTAGCACAGAGCAAAAATTACATCATCATTTCTATGTTGTTTTTTTGTGGGGGTTTTGTGATGAAAATGCAATGCAAAAATGACCATTCCTTCTCAAAACAAGACTCATATTGTAATTGCAATATATGTCAATTTTGCTCAATTACGATGCATCAGTTTGTAGGTGAAATCTGACTGTAACATGCAGGATTGGTTCTTTCCATGAACATTTTGATCCTTCTTGTCCGCTGTGACAACGCATCACACAAAACAGAGAGCATAATAATTTGCACCCTAACCATACGGAAATGGGCTATTTAAATGTATATATTTCCAATTTCAGAAACTAAATGAGCAGAATGTTTTATTTCTGCTTGGATAATGGCAGAAATAGGACATTCTCTTTGGAATTCACTGTCAACGAGGTGTGGCGAGAGAGATGAGGTTGAATAAAAGCAGACAGATAGCTTAGCACAAGGGGTCAGAGAAGAGAGAAGAAAAACAAGGTCTGAAAACAAAGGTGAAGAGGAGAGGCGAGCAATGGGGGCGAGGTGGAGAAGTGAACAGATGAGGACAGTGAGTGCTGCCAGCTGGGCGTGAGTGTGTGTGTGTGGCGGCAGGATAATATGGCCACAGCGGTGGAACACACATCTCGCATCACACACAACAGGTGGGTCAACAAGGGGCATCTCAAACAGGCAGGCAGGAGCTTATCTTAATTCTGAGGGAGAGAAAATCCAAGATCCTATCCACACCGACTCTCTGTAATCGATGCTGACAGGTAATTCAGAGGAGTGCATGGGAGAGCTTACAGCTTGCAGGAGTGGCAGGTCTTTCGCGTGGCACTCCACGCAATCAAAGTGCTTGGCAGTTCTAATACATGTCCAGATGAAAAATAAAGATTTTATAAGAGCTAAAAACCAATTCAGCTGAACTAATGACGACCGACGAGACAAGAATGTTTGTCTTCAAAATATCAAAAAGTTATTTGTCCCTCTCTCTGTGACTCGACGACCACCCACAATTTTCGTATTCAACCAAATTGATGTGAAAATTACTGCGGTTCCTATCGTACATGTTTGGACATTTTGTTGAAAAATGTTTAGTTGTCTGTGTGTCCACAGGTTTTCAGCAAATATCTGTATATGGATGGATGGAGGGGTATGCCACTGTTGCAGGAATGTAAGAACCATGTCGATGGGACAATCTGAGCTTTAGTAATGCTCAAATGGGAAAACCAATATAGAAAAAAAATATGAATATTCTAAGTCTTACCTTTTTCTTGTATTGTACGTTAGGAACTACATTTCCAATAATTCTTTGGGGGATTTAAACAGGAAGTATAATGTCTCCATGGATTTGGTAAATTATGCTATGAGCTTTTTCAGAGTGATCACTGGATTACTTTGATACTGAAAAAACCCTTAAAAACATGATAATTCTCAGACAAGTTCTGTAATGTTTTCCATGATTTTCAAGCAGATTTATTGATGTTAATTTGTGAGGAGAAGCTCCTCCGACCTAAAAATGTGTGTGTTCAGATTTCAGTTTGAGTTATGACTCAAACACAGTTAGTTAAGAAATATTTTTGCTGTAAAAAAAATTATGTTGTCCACAAAAGTTGAAATTAAAATCCAACAAAATGATCTTCTGAAAAGCAACAGTGCAATTTTAATTCAATTTGATTATTTTTACCTCCACCAAGGAGAACATGCTTGTGTCCGTTGGTTGGTATATATACAGCCGGACAACACACAAATACATTTTCACTGTATCTATTGACAAGCCTCAGAACACAAAGCAGCTCCAGGACAGCGTCTGACACCTCTGTCTCAGTTCCCTCTCCAAGTCTCTCACTCTGTGCTTTTAAACTGTCTGAGTCAATAAAAACAATATGAGAGGATGAGTAGAACTCCCACTCGCCCATTTAAAACCAACACTGCTGTTTTGGGGTAAAGTCAGACGCTACAAAACTAAAAGGATAAAAAAAAAAAGGAGGAGAGAGTCTGTAGGACGCCGGGGGAAGTGTGAGTTCTCATGGCTGTGTGTGCAGAGCACATCAAAAAGAGAAGAGAAGCCCGGTCTAGCTGGTCCCACAAAGCTGCCATTGGCATCTCTCCAGTTTTGTGAGAGGACTTGTATAATTTCACAAGAGCCTGTTTCCTCATACTTGACTATTGCTAAAACCAACACGGCTGGCAGTTCACAAAAATGCGCTGACGGAAAAATATGTATAAAAAAAGTCTTGTGAATGTGAACTTGTTGAGCGAGATGCGTGAATCTTCCTTGCCTCCCGCGCCAACGTAAGCAGTCGTATGCATGCATTGAATAATATGAGAAAAATACAAGAGTGTGTTGTTTTGGAATGTGGGCCACACACACATAGTAAGAAAACAGCTGAGCTGAGATTGTGAACCGTGCATGAAATATTAACACTGTCATGTGTTCTTGTTCACAAAGAGAAACATGCACTTGCAGAAAAACACCAGAATCTTCTCCTTCCATATGTAATTGTGCTTTACACGCTCCAGAGAGGTTTTTATGAGAAACAACAACAAAAATCAATGTGATGCAAACAATACAGTTTGTTTTGCAGAGAGAAATATAAATCATCAAAGGCTTTTGTACAGCGGCATCCACGGTTGTACATATTTGGCCTGAGTGGTTGATCTCTTTCATATGTTGCAGTTGCCGAATTTAAAGCTAAAAACACGATGTGAAATCTTCATGTTGGTTTTGTTGCTAACATCATAGTCATTGCAACCAACCAATCGTGCTTTAAGTAATGTCATAGCTTTGCATCTTGGGAAAAAGACCAGAAAATCATGCATATTTCACACTTACTTACTTACTTTAACTTAAAAGGTTGATCCTTTCCTAAACCTAACCGTGTAGTTTTGTTGCCTAAACCAAACCAAACTGTGACAAACAAACAAACAAACAAGAAATGGTCGGGGTTTACAGGGCATTTATGTAGCCTGTATGAGGTAGTGTGTCCCTTCAGAGTTGCTATAAGGCTGGAGTCTCTTACCAGCTCACAACTGTAGTCATCGCCTCTTCCCACTGTTGCTCTGACAGCAGCCCCGTCACCAGCAGGCAGATCAGCTCTCACATCCTCGCTGATGAGCGTCCCACATACATGCCAGTGCTGGGTTTAAAAGTGTTTTTTTTCTCCTCACCACATGTCTGTAACTCTGTTGTTTGAGACATAGTTAGCCGGCTAGTTAACCGGTATACTGAGGAAGCTAAGAAAATGCCAACAACATGGGTACGACTGGGGGAAAAAACGCACAAAAACTGATGACTGTTGGCAATGGACGTTGGGATTGTGTATAGGCCCAACCCTACAGGACACAAAGTGGATGAAAGTCTATGCTTCACTTATTCAACCACAACAACTTGCTCTTCATACAGAATTTATAGCGTTTTTGCTCAGTTACAGTGGTGGTTTTGGAGCAACATTAATCCTGATGTTGTAAAAACAAATCAACAGGGCAATATCCAACAAACCAAGCTCCAACTTGACTTCCATTTTCCTTTTTTCTCCTGGCAGTTAACAGTAGACAGCTGCAGCCTGGGGGCAAAGACGTGTAACAAGGCCCTCAGACCTTACTTTCACTGTTCATGCTTTACACCACTGGGTCACCAGGAAGCCCCATGTGGTCGGGGGCCTGCGTGGTTATTGATGCACATAAATGCAAATGCATCGTGGCAGCGCGGTCCAGGCTGCAGCAGACCCCGACAACAGGCTTTATATAGAAAAGTACATGGCGGAAATAGAGCCTGCCTTTGTATCATTAGAGATGTTTACTTTTAACTGGAGTATGCTTCAAAAAGGGATAAGAATAAACAGAGATGGTAATAAAAAAATACATTGCAGGTTGCCAGTCGCAATTTTTAAGCAGATTAATGGCTTGATAGTAAAATGCTGTGCTTTGTGCAAGAGTGTGATAGTTTTACACAAATGCTTAATCTTATTACAGTTCCTTTCACAGGGATTACTGATGCTTTTAATTAGTTCATATTAGGTGTGTGAAAACAAAAAGCATTGAAATGATACAGTGCCTTAAGCTCTGATTCTGCTTTATTTTATTCGCAATGAAAACAGGACGTGAATCGAACTCTTTAATATTTTCTCTACAGCCCAAACAGGCCCGTTCAGCCCGGTGAGTCCATTTTCTGTAATAAGTACTTTACTTAAAGAGGCTAACTGACCTCAGTTTTCTATAGATAGTCTTGGCAGTGATCTTCTCAAAAAATGATTGCTCCACATTTTTAGTTTACACTTCATAGGTGAAGATATTCATGAGGGCCATATTGACGAGGCTCTAGCCTGGTGAGTCACAGTCACTCACTGTACTGTACACTGCTGAACGAAACTGCAAGTTTGCAAACTTTCTCTGGGATAAAACAAAAACTTCTGATGAAAGCTGGGACAAGAGGACAAAGTCACTTCGTATCAGCGGGTTCATTTTCACAGAAAACTCAACTTTTAATCAATGAAACAGTGCGGCAAGCAAAGTTCAAATGTCTCCCTCTTATGGGAGGTCCCTTCAAACTTTGGAGCCCCCGCATCGGACTGAACCCTGGCTGCAGTCCGAGCTGCAGGGACGACAGCCAAGATCGCAGAACTCAAATCTCTCAGCTTTGGCTCACTGGTGTAGCCAGACACAAAAACTCCTAAAGCTTTGATGTACACCTGTGAATGATATACTTCAGGCTATATTTCATTTATAACATCTGAAACATCCTGTGCTTTTTGTATGATAGAAGCCGTGCAGCCTCATCACTTTGAACATTGTCCACATTAAAGATTTACACCATACGATACATCATTTCCATCAAGGCGCTTTTACACAGAACGGCAACTAATGTGGAAAAGTACGCTTTGAACTCTGTATGTGTTCTGTAACATACTTCCACTTTAATCTTAGAGTTTCACTGGTAGTTATGCGATCTGAGAAAGATGTTGGATGCAAGAATATGGATTCAATTGTGTAAAATGACTAATTTATCAGCAGTGTTAGCATATATTTCTAATTATTAAAAGTGCTTGTACTTGGACATCAGGCATCAATGTCTCCTCAGTCCAGCCAGAGTCATTTACACTGTATATCTTTGTAATCAGATCCCATCAACCGACCGGGAATACTGAAAATCCTTAAACAGCAAGAATAATGAAAAGTGAAAGATCTACCATTTTTAATTAAAAGTACAGTGACACTGGCACGTAGAACTAGGCATAAGCATCTAGCTGTGCAAATCAGATTAGACAGAAAGGGATACAGTTAGTCAAGCCTGAACCTCTAATAACAGGGTGCAGAGCCCAACATTCACTCACACTTTTCCTCATGTATATATCCACTTCCTCTGATGTCGGATTTCTACGCTGGTCAAGACGGATTATGCGTTTTAATCACGCTCACATCTCAGAAGTCTATCGGGGAAAATTAATTGAAATTTCGACCTCTGTTATGCTGTGATTAATGTAATCATAATATAACACATTTTTTACATTTCACGCCATATTGAAGGGTTGTGTCACGCACAGTTCCAGAAAAATGCTTTTTCACATTACTGATTACTGTTACTAAAATGCATAATTAATGTTGGAAAGTTTATTATTCATTCATGGAAAAAACTTGAAACTAGCTCCCGCACATAATATTTTTCACAATTAAATGGTCCAGTGTGTAGGATTTAGTGGCATCTAGCGGTGAGGTTGAAGTTTGTAACCGAGTGAATAACTCTTGCTCAACCCACTCACCAGAATAAATGTTGGCAATTTAAGTTTATTTTATGTTGCAACTTTACATTTCTAAGATGCCTGTTTTGGTCACCACAAACTGGATGGACATTGTCCCAGTGTCTCCTTAAAATATCCACTGGTGTCAGGCTTGCAAATGCTGTGGTCTCTTGTCAAAAATATCCAGTGGTTTCACATCTATAAATGTTGAAAGACAGTCTTTCTTGCTGCAACAATCCCCTCCACCTCCTGATATGGAAGTCAGGTCATAAACGTGTAGTGTGAACATGATAGCACGTGTTGTAGAAATCTAAATATGGTAGCTTATGACATGTACAAATGTGGACGTATCAGTGGTTTGCTGAAATGTTAACCGCCAACATTAGATTCTGGGGAGTTGGCTGTTCTCGCCTCACCCTTCTTAAGATGGCCACTAAAAACGCAAAGACCATCTCTAGATCCAGTGTTTGGTTTGTCCATTCTAGGCTACTGTAAAAAAATAAGGGTGCAGCATTCATTCATTGGAAGGTAATGAAAAATGAAGACAACTAATGAGAGCAAAGCCACTAAACCTTCCTAAATCCTCCACACTGGCCCTTCAAACTAATAATCATAGTTCTTTTCACAAGTTATAAAGGAGGAAAAAACACTGAGAACAAGTTAATCACCATGTTAAAAGTGGCATTATGTGCGAGAGAACAGATGTATCTTTCTGAAAACTTCCCTGGAGGAGGGACTGGAGGCACAACACAGAGGAACGGACAGAGGGACTGTGCCTGAGGCGGATAGGAGTGAAGTCTGAGCAGGCACACCCGCAGGGCTAATAGGCACTCTGGCCCTCGAGGGAGGCCCTGTCCTCGAATAAAACATACAGTATATGCTGTAGTAATATTCACTGCCTGGGCTTATTCCTGCAGTTCATCCGGTACTCCACCGAGCACTCTGAGGGTGTTGAAGGGCCCGAGTGGTGTTAGACTTCAGTCTGTGGAACATCTCTTACTTATACAGTATTTCCTTTAAACACCTCTCATTCTCCCTGGGGTTCAGCTGATCTACATCGCTGTACTGTAACTTCCTGTGTGAGGGTTGTTCCTCTCTCTGACACCATCAGTCTAATCCCATAGTGAGGTCTCTCTGGAGAGAGGGTTCCCGGATCACAGGGTTCCTTCTCTTTCTGCATGAAATCAGTGACAGTAGGTTCAAGTCCTTCATGTTTATGTGCACTTCATATTCTCCTCCTGTTCCTTGCAATGTCACTGTTTTTTATTAGGTGTATTCCGCTGATGAAAATCCTCTGCAGCCGGTGCAAGCGAGCAGATGCATTATATTACGAGGCGAGCACTCTGCTCCACCCTTCGTTCGCAGGTTATTTCCTGCCCTGACACCGTGAGGCTTTGGTATTCATCTGCTCTCTGAACAGTGCTTTGACCACTAGAGAGTCACCTCTATGTTTTATGGTTTTTCATGTAGTTACTGAAATGAACAACTTCAGATTCCGGCAATAAAGTTGAAAAAGGCTGTGAATTTAAAGTTAAAGAGGTCAGATCTTTATTCTCCTACATCATAACAGTACGACCAGAGTGCTCATTAAGTCTCACACTTACATGGTAGAACGTGAATTGCTTTTCCAATTGCGCACCGCAATCAATCACCCTTTTGATTCAGCAGCAATGTTCCAGTCAAATGTTGAATGAAGCGAGGACCTGTAATGACTTCTTACACTCTACTGCCTATATATGTATGTATATAGGTGGCCTATATGTAGCCAACAGTATGAAGGGGGCACACTATATAATTTAGACATGCATTAGCAAAACAGTGCAGATGAGACAGAAAAATCACACACATAGCCACACAGACACCAGCAACAAGGTGTTTCTAGGCTCTGTCTTATAATTTTTATGATCTTATCGAGCCTCATAATTGTTATCCGCAGATCACAACAGGTGCAAATGTGCTTTAGTGCTTTCTTACTGTTTCTTGCAGCTTTTATGTGGAATTTGCCAGTGGTTTTGGCAGCAGGTGGTCATCGTGAAGGTCCTTGGCACCTATATTTTGCCTAAAGTGGTTTGGCAGAATCTAAATTCAGACAGGTTATGGAGAGCGCTCATTTGTTTCAGATCTCTTCCAACAATTCATCCTAAAAATGAGCATTAAGCTTCTGTTACCGATTCCAGAGACTACACGTACTGCCACTATATGCCGCGGTAGAGCACCAAAATCTCCGACCAAAACGAATTAGTGTGTTGGCCGCACATCCCCTCTAAATAGAAACAAGCTCCTCAAACGTGCTCCTCAAAGCCACCAGACTCCATTGACAAAAACACTGATTTTATCTCAAAGATCATCGTAAAAAATAATCTCATTCACATTCGACAGACACAAAATGAAACTCACTGGTTATTATTTCCACTGTTCCAACAATCACCGGTTATCTAAAACATCAAGTAACTAAAATATGCTTTAGGTATAGCTAAAGTTTGATGGCTTTAATTGAATGTGAATGCCTTCAGCTGAACACTCTGTGTGGGAGGTCACTCTCCTCTCCAGGGAGGACCCACGGTAAAGCTGAGCGAGTGAGTACAGATAATGTACTTTTCACGAGTCGAATATCATCTGATTGAAATATGTCAATATCCCTACTTGTGATAAAGTAGAGGACGGATAAATTAAGCAATAAAGTTGCTAATGTGAGAAACACCTCTGTCATTATTGAGTTGCTGCAAATTACTGAGCAAAAGATGGTTGACGATCGTTTGGTTCCACCCGTCGCTGCTTCAGTTTTTCATTCACTGTGTTTTGTGACATCGAGGTAGACGTGTGCTCATCTTGGTTTAGTGATAAAGTTCCCTGGATGTGGGCAATGCATCCTGACATTTTGACCACACAGGGAGATCAGAGGTCAGACAGTTTTTTTTCTCAGATTTTCACAGTGCTTTATTATACTAGTACATTATCGTACATTATAAAATGGGGGACAAGACTATTGTAGAAAGATGCCATCTGTGTCTTTGCAGAATGTGGCTGTTAAAATCTTTCAAACTTAACTCAGGACACTATAACCAGGGAGCCACTCTATGAGCCACGATGGCAGAAAACATGACACAAGTGTGAATATGCAATGACCCAGTGTGTGGTAAAATCCCTTGAATATTCAGTAAAAGCTTTTACAGGCTCAGTCAGGGTGACTAGCCAATTCCTTCTTCCTGTGACACATGATCCATGAACACCAAGTGACATAAAGCCAGTTCTTAGCAACAACCTGGGGATAAATAAAAGAATATTTTATTTATCAAGGTACCACCACCTTGATGTTGAAGCCCTGCACACAGAAACTAAAATAATGTGGGTGTGAAATGGGAATTATGCATGCCCAAGGGAAAGGACAGAGTCTGCCCTCACATACAAAACACTTTTTGTCCCGAGGGGTTTGATTGTTGCGCCTTCAACAGTGGAAGGACAATCCACTTCCTGTTTTGCACAGACAAATTCTGTTAACGCTCATATTTTTCAATCACGAGGGACCCTCGCTGTACATTTTATTCACTGTGCATACAGTAGCTTCGCACAGATTCCAAGTGGTCTTACTAAAGAAGTGGGAAAGCATAATTGGCACGTAGGCTTTACACATAATCTCCATATTTATTTGAGGAATAACACCTCACAGGCCTGACAATCTGGCACCCCAGATCCCTTCTCTCTCTGTGCTCTGGTCTCACAGTGGGTGATCACCAGGCTGAGCTGATTCGGCCTGAAAGGCAGCACTGTTTAATGAGCAACGGAGGGCGTGAGTGTAGAGACAACAGGTGGAGCGTCAGATTAATGCTCTGCAGCTGGAGAAGGACCACTTTTCTCGCCAGCTGTCGACCCGGATAATAATCATTAAAAAAGTATGTTTGCAAAAGTGTTCATGCTACCAGGGTGTTTGGCCACGATATCATCAGCTGTTTGGAGAAAAAAGTTGCATGTTATCCGTCTGGCTGTTGTTGAGAGACATCAGTTTTCATCATGGCAGCTGTCCAGGTAAATATTGATATGTTTCCGAGTCGCTGCTGCAAGCAGCAAGAACGCTGCCAAGAAAGGTCTTGCATCGGATCTGAATCATGCTCCATAGTATTTGGTAACAGCACTCTCAAACTTGGCACAATGCAACACTGACTTCATTGCTCTGGGCACACCAAATATAGGGATTTTTTTTTTCCAGCTGATATGGCTCGGTTCAGTTATTGCTTTGAAAGTCCGGTGTTCTGCCTTGCTTTGTTGCTCCTCAATCAATCTTCTCTGTAAAGGACACTTCTTCTTTTTTTTTTTTTTTCTAAAACAACTGCATCGTTTAATCAGTCACAAAGATGGAAACACTAGTGACTCAGTGGGATTCTTTACAAACACTGTGAGTCTTAATTAATTTATCACATTGGTTGTTTTAAGCTCCCTTCTGCAAGTAATTGTGCAAAGCACTTACACCAAGGCCCTTTCAAGACTTAATTTAAATGACTGTTTAGAAATCAGGCTCTTTGAATAATTTGCATCATATTAAAGCCTCGGATAGTGTCAATGAACACTAAGTCAAGTATGCAGCGACGCTCTCCAATGTGAGTGTTATGGTACACTGTGGCCTGCTAATGGTGTGAATACTGGCACATTTTTATAAGTAGATGCTCGTATGTTGGCTCCAAGTTTGGAAGCAGTTTCTATGGCAACAATGTCCTATCTTCACTTTCTCACTGACAATCTGTAGATTTAGCTAGTACTACTGATGAAAAATGAAGACAAGCCTGCGGGCAGCCGTTGCATGGACACTTTGAAACATGTTGCTTAGGTAAGCAAAGCCGCTTGATCGCCAAAACTTAAAAGCTCTACATGATCTTGACAGAAGTCTTTAAAGGCTTTTAAGTTTAGATGCATTGAAGGTATTGTGCCAGCTTGCACACTCGTCAATTGAACTCAATAGCTATCAAAAGACGTTTTACTTAATTATTTCCTCACAAAACTGACCTTTGATCCCCACAGCACAACAAACAAGGTCGTCCGCAGGTTGGAAAGGCTAGACATATGGCTGACTAAATTATTGATGAGTCAGTCCCCCTATTATTTACAACCTGCCCTTCTCGGCTGGTTTTTAAAGCAGCCGTCTTCTCACTGAACAAAGCTTGACTTTCTGAATCCATACTCTGTGATATTGTAAGCCATTAGCCTTGACTTAAAAGCTTCGGCTTTGCTCAAACCTCCCTCGAGTCGTGATTGTCCTACAGTAACAGAACCCTTAAAAGTCCTGAAAATGAAGAGAAGTGGGGAATTTAAGCTTTGTTTGACTGCCATCTTTCTGGCAGCAAAGATAACAGAACTTCAATAGTAAAACAGATGCTAGGATTGTTGTGAGATAAAAGCCTTCTGTTACAACAGCTGCACACTGAGTCAAGAGGCTGTTACTGCAGGAAGTGGAAATGATCACCCACAATCACTTGTGTGGCATTATTCCTCACTGTGAATCAGAATCAAGTCTCCATGCCACACTGAATCTCTAATAGGTATGGGGAAAATGAAAGTTGTGTGAGGCCTGAGAAAAATGCTCCATAAAGTCTGTAAAGTGAAAGTACACATCATGCCAAGAAATGTACTATCATATATATTATTGTACAAATACAAAATACAAATGTACTTTGAAAACCTAGTGTAATCCAAATAGCAAAGACATGGACTGGGGTTTTCAGCTGTTATTTCCTGTTTTATTTTGTAGGTTTCATCCTCACGTGTCACACTCTGTCCCTCATTAGTCTCCCGTCCCAAGTGTTTTTAAGTCTGTGTTTTCACCAACTTTTTGTCCGTTTGTCTGCTTCAGTCCTTGTACATTTTTTGTGTTTTGCCCCTCATGTATTCTTGTGTTTGCTTATCATGTGTCTTCAGCGTTCTTTCTTTGTTCTCCGTGCCTTTGTGGTTTGTTCTGAACTTATTTTAATATTTTAAGTGTACACTTAAATAAAGTCATAACTTTATTTGTTTTGTTTTTAGGTGTTTTAAAATGTCCTGATAACCTAAAATTATCAGTTGTCTGATAAGATAGCTGACTGATTAAGTGAATGTTGTTCCTAAAGGCTTAAAAGCCATTTCTGTCCCTGCATTCCCAATTAAAATATGTTCTTTCTACTGGGCACAGCAGACAAGCTAAAATTAAACACATCAAACGACATGAGCTAGGTTCTTTTTTAGAAGAACACAAAACAATTTACACATTGAATTTCATCTGTGCTCTATGTGCAGCATGTTCACAAAGATCATGTTGAGCGGTTTCCAGGAGACTCAGTCATAGCTGTTGCCATTGGTGACTTAAACTATGTGCTGTTTTTTTTGTTTTTTTTTCCTGCTTCCTTCTCACGTTGCCTTCTAAGAAGTGGTAATAATAATGATCCAAACAATGTTAATAATGTTAGAAGTCATAAATTCAGTCATAGACCTTGCTGCATTTCTATGATCCAGGGAACTGTCAGATATTGACCTTGTTATGTAGGTCAGCTGGATATCTGTAGGGGTTGCCCATCAGCCATCAACCACTCCCAAGCACTGCAGTATGTCCCCTATATAGCTTCTGTAGAGTTGTCTCAGCGGGAAGCAATCGGCTTGATCAAATCATCCGTCAGATGTTTGTGCGACAATGTGGTTGTCTGTTGTGTGAAGGAAGATTAAGGGATGACCTTCACACAACATCAAAGTGTAGATGAGTCCCTGATCATCTGATTGCTCCACGTCTTGTTGGCTTTCACTTCAGATGATTGTACACTTAAAGAAATGTTTGTTCAGTCAGTGAGGGGCAATTGGGTGCACGGAGCAAAAACATTCCAACAATCAATCGCCCGAGTTAAAAACGTGGAGACAATATCCAGCAACACTGCGAGTTGACTCTGGATAGCAGAGGTCTTTGTTTTTGAATGCTGAAAAGGACAACTCTGACAAAATTGGAGGTTTTTCAAAAGTATTTCCTGCTGTCAGTTTCCTTTTTTCGCTTCACTGCAGAGTGTTTTCAAGTCATTTGATCACATTATCACACTTCCTATCTTCCCCATATCATAGTTCTTTTTCAGAGTAAATAGTCGGAAACAGTGTCCAGATCAGAAGCAAGGGTTGTGTTTGCCTCCCTGGAATCTGTTTGGCCACTTCTGGTGCATCCCCTACCAGAGTAAAAAGGTGATAGGTAGTGGGTTTGTTAGGATCAGAACTGCAGAGTGAAGATATTGTTAACATTTCTTGTTGGAAAGTCAATTAAACAACTATGAAGAGATGCAAAGTGACCACAAAGAGAAGCAACTTCAAAGAAACGCAATACAACCACAAAGGGAAGCAAAACGTCTACCAACAAGCACAACGAGATTTAAAACAACTTCAAAGAGAAGTTTAATTACTACAAAGTGATAGAAAAAAACTACAAAATGTCAAAACATCTTGAAAGAGATGCAAACGTGGTTACAATGAGACATAAAGCAACCACAATATGATGCAAAACATCTACAAAATGACCACAAACAACCATGACGACAGCAAAGACAAGTTAAATGACAACAAAAAGTGATACAAAACAACAACAAAATGCCAAAAGACATCTACAAAAAGATGCGAAAGTGGCTACAGGGAAACACAAAACAACCACAATATGACATAAAACATCTACAAAGAGACACAAAGTGACCCCAAGCAGACATTATAACAACAAAGTGATTCACAACGACCACAAAGAGATGCCAAACAACTTTAAAGAGAAGTAAGATGACCACAGAGTGATACACAACATATAAAGGCCAAAAAAAAGTCTACAAAAAGATGCAGAATGACCTCAAACGGACGTAATGACCACAACATGAAACAAAACAACTACAGAATTGTTACTGAGGCCTTTCCAACATAATCACAAACAACCTTAGCCGGTATGGTTGGGACACATTCCTGGAAGCTGTGTGACTGTTTACAAGCAGAACGGAGGCAAAAAGCCCTCGTCCTGTCTTCTCTTTGCTCTCATGTTGTGCCTAAATTAAAATGAAATCTTACTTAAAGAGATGAGTAACTAACTGAATCAGAGGTCTCCAGAGTTGTTTTCTTTGCATTCAGAGTTGAATTAATGACTCTGGCAGGATGGGCGAAATCGATCTGGACGAATCTCACTGTGGTGCATGAATGAATAAACTACCAGTATGAATTAACATTAAAAGGAATACAGATGTATATAAAATGAATAGCTGATGGTGCTGCAAAATAAAAACACATTTTGAGCCTGATATTTGCAGAGGTTTGCAGAAGTCAGTGAACAGGTTAATTTCCTCAGTGCATCATTAGTACATCAGCTGTTTACAAGCACCGACTGGGGTTACTTAACATTCACAGGGAGGAGAGCCATGTATTGATTATCATGATACGACTTCTGGCACATTTTTGACCTCAAAGAATTTTCTCACCGTTTGATGAGAAAGCACTCGCCTCCAGTGTGGCAAGTGGGAGCGGCTTTATTCACGGAACATCTGTCATCTTAAAAAGGCTGTTGGTTTAAATTTCATAATTGGTAGGAAACTGCAAACTGCCTCATCATGCTGCATTACCAAATCAGGGATCTAATCAGCGACATCTTCTTACAATATTTGTAACAGCACTGAAATCTAATGTAATTATCCAAACAAAAGATGTGCAGTTCGCAGCGAAACACGAGACACAAAGTCTGCTGTATGAAATGTCTTTGATTTGATGGACAGACAGTTCACAATCTTCGATATATTTTCTTCCTTGGTAGACTTTGAGTGCCTTGGACTTTGTAGACTTACTCTTTGGATTTTATATTTCCCCAAGGAACCAATTAACGTGATTGGTGTCCTGCCTTTTCAGTGAGAGAGAGTGTGTGTTTGTATTAGATAGAGAGAGGATATGTTGTGTGTGTGCATGCAAGTATTGGTGCTCATTTGTGTGTCTTAGAGATCGAGTACCAGGACTTCCTTAGAGTAGTTGTCAGTTTTTATGATCCCTCAGCTCTAATATGTATTTAAATATAAAAAACGGGAAGCGCTGCCTCCAATAAACGACAACTACGTCATCCTGGCATGTTGTCGTCTTTGTTCATTCACACCTGACGGCACATTCACACCGAGCCTGTTAGATTTTAATTCATGAAAAGACACTCCGCCTTTTATCTTTAGCAGGTGAGATCAGTGCCGTTCAAACTCAAATGAGCCCCATAAAACTGCATCGAGACAAGAGCTGCAATGATTAACTGATTAGTTGTCAACTGTTTTATATTCATCAGTTTGTGTAATTTTTCAAAATATGTCAATATTCTCTGATTCAAGCTTCTTAAATGTGAATATTTCCTGGTTTCTTTTCTTTTCTATGACAGTAAAATGAATGTTTGTGACAAAACAAGACATGTGAAGATGAAAAGTTTGTAGAAATGACGGTAAAAACCTGTCAAATGGAGACGATTTAAGACCATCGTATGTAGAAAACACACAATTTTACTGTTAAAATTTGGTAAATTCGTGGTAAAATACTGTAATTTTACAAGCAAGTCATCACCATAAAATCAACTGTATTTAAACATTGTATATTTGGCTTTGGGAAACCCCAATTCGACATATTTCACTGTTTTCTGGCTTTTTATAGACCAAACAACTAATCAATTAATCGAAAATAATGTCAAAAAAATAGTCGCAGCCCTAATTGAGACGGCAATAAACAATATGTTGTAAGATGTGTCGGCTCCTTATCTTTATGGCATCCCTTTTATAATTAATGGAGAGCAGTTGCTGTCTGGACCATACAGACCATGAGACTAACTCTCACATGCAATTATTCATTTATCACCTCTGCGTTTGCCTGAAGGTAAAACCTCCGAGCACACTGACCAGATCTCACACACTTCTCTTGCATGATTTGGATCCAAGAAAATTAATAATAGACTTAATCACAACCCACATAAGTGCCTTCATTATAGCTAAATACGGCTTTTATTACTGCTCGTACTTTCTGATTGACACCGTACAGTATGTGACTCTGTATAGGAAGCTGATGTTTGGCAGAGCAGTAATTTAAAGCCAAAACTAGAAAGATGATGATAAGAGAGGAGTCCTTTAGTTCATGTGAAAGTATAAGGGGGGTTAAAGAATACAAATATTATATTCAAATATGCACAGATAGTGTGCTCCGGATGAATACAAAATCCATCAACGACGTTTTGCTTATATTCACTCCCTTGTCCTCTCGGCCTCCTCTGGTTATAAAGACAAATTTTGTCTTTTAAAGAAGATTGTGCACTTATGACCCATCGCATTTCTGACTTGTATTTTTCCACTTTTTCCACTTCAGAACATCCCATTCCATTTCTACTATTTCCTCTTGAACTATTACACTGGAGGGAAATGCCACTTCAAAAATAGATAAAAGGGAATGAATACAAGCTCTTCTTGCTTGTGATGAGTACAAAATCTGCCAATAGATTGAGAAAAAATTCAGAGATGAGGACTGTGTCCAAAATCACTCACTACCCACTGCATAGTGGACTATATAGTGAGTTTGCCATTTTGTGTTGCCGTCCAAATGTTTTAGTGGTAATTATTATGCCCTATATAATTGACTCAAAGTGTTATATGCCATCTTGCATTATGCTGGAGAGAAAAAAGTGGCCCGGGCGATGTTTAAAAGTGTTTTTTCATTTGACTAACAAGCTCACTATACAGTCCTCTATATAGATGGTGAGTAGAGAAGTGAATGAGTGGGTGATTTCGGACATAACCAAGATGTGAAGCCCTAAAACAAATTCCTTTATCTCAATGAAAAGTAAATTGTTAGGTGTCTTACATTAAGTGTAATGAGAAGTTTTTACTAGAAGTTAGACGAATATACTTAAAAAGATTTTGAGTTTTCACAGTGGAAAAGTCATTCAGTTTTAATTTAGACTCAGTTTAGACTTTTTTTTTTAAGGGTGAGGTTCCCATGAGTACCATTTTAGTTCCCATAAGTACCATTTTTGAAATATAATGTTATTTTCTGGCAGCTAAACTTGTATGAGGAGGAGTATAAATACAGATGATGCAGCAGACCATGACATCCAGTACACACCACACCCACTCTTTGTTTAAATTTGAACACAGATATTTTTATGACACACAGATATTAGCATTAAAGGTGTATTATGTAAGAATTGGCCACTACATGAATTCGTGCAAATCGGGGGCAGCCTAGCACCAGAGTAACTACTAATTATTGCAAACTGTAGCTGCTGTTAGCTACCTAGCTCAGTTAGCCGTGCAGCTAGCAGTCTGGGCTGGGAGCACAGAGTGGTGTTAGGAGAACGGACGGGTCGGGGCTAGCTGGTTAGAGGGTTAACTTCAGTCGATATCACTTAAACACGTTACATAGATGTCTTTGGCATGACTTCAGAACATTCTGTTCATAATTTTGTTTTTATATTGTGCCTTAAGGCATCATATTTCAGACTGAAGTGTAACGGCTCCGCTGTGCATATTAACCCCCAGTTGTGCTGTGGGGCAAGGAGAAAAAAACTAGGAAAGCTCTAGGATTTAAAAGAAACTGGCCGTAGCAATTGATTATTAACAACATCCCATATCATGATCCTTATCTGCTGAGTTTTGCCTTAGACATGCAAATACTGAAGAGTGCATATTAATGTGATTTGACAGGCTGTTAAAAATGATGTCGCGTCGTCTTTTGGAACTGATACAACTAACAGAGTTCAGTTTCATGAAATAAAATAGATAAGAAGATGAGTTATTTTGGTGTGTGTTTATGTTCAGTGTATTGGTTTGCAGTGCACAATGCACAGAGGAAATATGTCGCCTCACAGAGCGGGCAGCCCTGCATATTGTGAGCCAGCTCCATGTTTGTGAGCAGCGTATCTACAAACTCCACTTGAGTTTTATTGTTGAAACTCCCTCTGACTGCCCCCCTGCTATTGGTTTATAATGAAAAGGACCGACAGACCATAAGGCAAACCATATTCATCATCATGTGCATAATCTGATGCCGCAAAAAGAATGAATTTAAGCCATTAGGGACGTCACACAAAAGTGATCTCTGACAGAACCGTTATGTATCGGCTTTAATGGGCTCTCATGTACAGGATGTTCATCAAGCCGAGCAGGTGCCTGCAGATACACTGCCATGGTGTTTTGCATCCCAGCATCTAATTACTTTGCCGGGAAGATGGCAAGGAAGAGACAGAGATGTTCAATATGCCTCACTCACTGACATTTCATGACGCTTGTTTACTAAAGGGTTTCATCCATCACAAGGCAGCCGGCAGGTGGCTGGGGAAACTACACACTAAAATTTCTGGCACTCTCAGCTGGATTAATTTTTAGGCACTCCTAAATTAATTATGACTGATTCACACCCTCGAGTGAATCCCAACATCTCCGGCTTGATCCCCACAATCTGCCAATGTTACAATGGCTCATTCCAACTTGACTGTCTCCATCTTTCTCTTCCTGTACATATGTGTATACCCTTAAGCTCTGCTGGCTAATCAGTTGTTATGGAATATGTAAAAATCGTCATAAATGGCACTCACCTCATCTTCGCCTGAAATGTAATCAGCACGTGAAGAAGCTGGTAAGTAGGAGAAATCAGAGTACCCAGCAATAATGGTTACACCTGCCCTGTTTTTTTTTTTTTCCTTGAAACGCGCCTGGAATCCAAAGGGCCATCGCTGCCACTTTCAATAAACTCGGCTAGGTAAACTCAAATACATTCTTTCCTGAGATGAGGCCGGGCCACAGCTCTGTGGGCACAATGTGCAGTTAATGACACACGAGTTGCTGATTCAAGGTGAAGTTTGCTAATGGTGTTTTGCATGCTTTCTAGGAGATCATCATCTCAGCAAAGGTGCATCTTTGTTTTGCACCCGCTGAATAAAATGTGCCCAAGGGCGGCTGCATTTAGGAGGCAGCAGTTTTGTGTATTTACAGCCTTATCTGCTAGTTACAGCCTTTATTAGATATTGGAAATCCTCAACCCATTGCCCTGAATGTTAATTTACTGTCAATATCATTTCCTTTTCATGTCTGTTGTCCCGAGGCACAACCCTGACAGTGGCATTGATGGTCCTGTCCTTCACAACAAAGAACTCTTCACAAGTCCTGCCACTGGAAAATTGGATTTAAAAAGCTGAGAAATAAAGACTCAAGGCAAAGTACATACAGTTATAATGTATTAATTGTGATTCGTTTTCACAGCTAAGATAATAATGACCTGATAGGCCTGAGTCACTATTACATCATCAAACATACAAACCAATGACGTTAAAGGTCCAGTGTGTTGGGTTTAGTTGGGTCTATTGGTAGAAATTGTGTATTTTATTCATGATTATATTTTTTAATGAGTCTATAATCACCTGGGAAAGGTTTTTGTGACCTTAGAATGAGCCTTTGCACCGATATGTTTCTACAGTAGCCAAGACATGACAATGTGAACACTGGCTCTGGAGAGGGCCTTCCGCCTTTATATAGTATGAAATTCCACTTGCCACAATCGCCATAATACATATCCATGTATCTGTGTGGATTTGTTGGCTCATGGGTGCCTTCTCTTAAACAAAAAATGCCACTGGCAGGTTTAAAATGTTGCCAGTTCATGAGAGAGCATGAAGACGTGTCCCAAAAAGTCCAGAGAGTAAACAGAAAGGCTATTAAATCATAACAGAGGACATTAAAGCAAAAGTGACTTTTTTCTGAGAAATCTATTATCCATTGCATATGAATAACTTAAGTAGCTTGGATACAACCATCGCCCATTGGCTCAGAGGAAGAAACTTTGGGTTTTCTTGATGAATCAGTGCTGCAGGATCACGATCTCTACAGAGGCCCAAACGAGACACGTTCGATACCACAGAAAAGCTGAAAACTCTGAAAAAACACATTTTTAGAACAATTGCTATTTTTAGCCGCCACTGGAAGTCTAGGTCTTTGAGGGTTAATGACTGCGTGCTCCCCTGTGTGAACATGTGTGCGGAAATGTTAATGAGACGAGCTCGGTTACATGGGGAAACATAAATCAAGGGGTATTCAGTTGGTTGCAATCATAAACCTTCCTGCTAAATGCCACTAAATCCTACACACTGATTCCCTCAGGAAGGCAATTTAAAATCCAGCACAGTGATGGTGAACTCTAACAGTACATACTAATACATGAAGAGGTGATTACAGAATGTAAATTAATTAAATGGTTATTGCTGAAAAAGTACATCCCATTATTAGTAGGGCTGCAACAAACGATTGTTTTTGTTTTTGATAAATTTGATTAATTTCACGACTTGTTTAGTCTATGAAAGGTCAGAAAAATGTTCATCACAATTTAAAGATCCTAACATGCATCTTCAAATTGCTTCTTTTTTGGCCAACCAACAGTCGAAAACCAAAAGACTCGAGAAAAGCAGCAAATTACGAAGCAGGAACCAGCAAATGTTTGACATTTTTGCTTTAAAAAATGAAACAATTAATTTATTCTCAAAATAGATTTTCTATTAATCGACTAATAACTGCAACTGTTATAAGCAGGCTTTTCCTTGTTTCCACTTAACTATATATGCTGCATCCAGTCCAAGAAGATTCATTTCAAGGCCTCGCCATTCTTCGTCAGTGAGGGAAAAAAAGAGCTCATTCTTCCTTTCATAAAACACCTGAGTGTCACATGAGACACTTGAGACTGAGGTGGTGCAACAGCTCTTGTAAAGCGGCCAACACACTCTACAGCACGGGAAGTTACTGTCTGAATTTTACGGGTGTGTGGAGCTGTGGAAGTGAAACACGCCGTGCTGTTGTACCATATGTTTCACAGCTCTGTCCACAAAACCCCGGCTGGTCCCTTTGATTACACTTTACGCATTGTTAACTGTATATCCAGGGCACGCCAAGGCTCGTCAACTTTGACATCAGTGTCCAAATGTAAACACGTTATTTGCATTGCATGTGTGATGATTAGGCTGTTGCTTCCTGTGCTCAATCCTCAGCACACACACACATCAAAAAAGCATCTTTAGTGCTTTATACTGACTATCAAGAGGATCAGCCCCACAGAATAGATAAAAAGAGGATTTTTTTATGACTTGCGAAGAGATAAAAGGCAGTGACACACATTTAAGGTTTCTCTGGGCTTGAAACTGTCAATGGGGATATTTCCACCCCCTTCCTCCCCACTGTGCAACATGACTTGCCCTTAAAATCTTCCTCATTCAGCGGTATATATCAGACTAACTTGGCAACAAAGACTTTTGGATGCTTCAATTCAAGTGGTCCGCAGTATAGAGCCGTGGAAAACTGTAATGTGCGCTGCCATTTCCATTTAGAAAGGTTGGTCACATTTCCAAAACCACTGTCCCCCCCGAGGATATCTGTCTCTCTCAAACAGCAATTTATCGAACAGGGCAGCCTCGTCTTTCCCACTCCTCACCATCATGAGAAGCTGTAATTCTCTCTCAGTATCCTCGGCACGATCTCTCCCTCTCCCTCTCTCACTCTCTTTCTCTCTCTCTCCTCCACAAAGAACCAAGCTAAGGCAACTTGCATACAAAATAGCTGACTCAATCATCCAGCTGCATAATCAAGATAAGGGAGACGGGGGACAGGAAAAGGGAAGATGTGAAGGCTGCATGCGAGAGACAGCTTTAGCAACAGCAGCAAAACTATGATGTTTTGAAACAGAGGTAAAAAGTTGGAGGTGGATTCACACCGATGGTCAAGGCTGAGCAGAGATCTTGTGTGTGAAACGACTGGGCTGACAATTAATACAATGCCAGCGGTTCAGTGGCGTGAAACAGATTGTTTAAGCGGTACATCTGAAAAGCTTCACTGGCTTTAAATGTCACTAGGACAGTAACACATTACTTAGCCAGAACAGAGATGATACAGCACTCCTACACCTACGTCCATAGTGCAGCTGAGTGGAAAGCCAGAAAATTGTTCCTATCGGCTTCTCATTTCTTTCTCGTGTCACCGCAGGTGTAGGTTATATTAAACCTGGCAATGTTTCAGCATTTCTGAACCCTTTTGCTTTGGACTGCAGATCCCCTCCAACTCCCACCACCACCACCACCACCACCAACACCACCACCGCCTCCTCCACCTCCTCCTCCTCCTCCTCCTCCTCCTCCTCCTCTTTCTCTTTCTGTCAGAGAATTCACAGTCTTCATTAGTGTGAAAGACTCCAGAGCTTTCTAACAAGCTTTGGAAATGAGGCTCATGCTGACTAGAATAAAAAAGAAAAGAAAATCAGTCCATATGAAGCCTTTCAAATGAATTAAAACACCTATAGTGAGCTGTGTGTATAGTGTGCATTTCCCAGACAGATGGCACAGACGCAGCAAAATCCTCAGCTAATCTGAGTGAGACTGCACAGAGCTACTGTACTGTAAGTAGGCTACTGTGTAATGACAACATAATGGGTTCAGGCCATGGATGCACTAATCATTTCTCATGTTTTTGTCATGACTTAATGCGTTTTTGTTGCGTGAGATGGAGCTTTTGTTACTTATTTGTTTATCTAAAATGCTAATCAGAGAACATAAACCTTCACATGAGCATCAGTTCTCAGTCAGATGTAGTAGAGTTTATGTTTTGGTGTGAAAGTTGAGCTTCTCCTTGTTTAAGTGAAGCGGCCGGGGAGCTGTCCGCGGTGCTGAAGCGTCGTCTCCAGCGGGTGTTACTGGAGCTCCACAGTTGCAAAGTAGCCTCGACTTTCACTGGAGCTGTATCAGGTGGAGTGTTTGCGGCGGGAATGTGCCATTAGAAATGCACCACATTGAGACGAGCGGACATTCAGATTGATTAAGAAAGAATAATAATAATAATGAACTTTAAAAAGAAACTTGAGCGATTATTTGCATGACGCACGGATCGCGGAGAAGTGACTCCGTTCCCGCACGCAAAAAAAATGCACCGACTTCGGCACGATGGTGCACAAGTTCAGCTGCGCATTTTGCAAAGGTGTGCATGCACTTAAAATCAGAAGAGTTGTTCTGCGCGCAACAGCAGAACAATACTCAAATAGCAATGCTCTTTAAATCGTTAAAAGGTGCACCTCCTACAGAATCCTGCCTGTAAAGTCTAACATCTAGAAACACTGTGAGAGCTTACCTGCTTGACGATCGCGGAGCGAGAGCCTCTTCTTCTCCGGCACAAAGCTGGCGGTTTTACTGTATGTCACCACGAACACAAGACATGTTTAAAGACAGATGAGATCTTTCTGCAAGATGATGATGCAAAAAAAAAAGAAATAACATTAAAAAAAGAGAGAGAATCCCAGTTTTCTGTTCTCGGTTTGAAGACGCACAAAGCGGCAGCTGACTGCGTCAAGGGAGAGTCTCAAAGATCCATTTAGCGGTGAGTGATTTAATTCAGGGCTGAGCTCCTCTCACCGCTCGCCTTTATGTATGCTGAGCAGACCCGGAGCCCTGCCTGGGCTCGTCTGTTACACCGAGAGCTGACACCGGCGTTCAACCACAGCCAGAGAGGAGGCGGTAAGGTAAGGTAGGTAAGGTAGTATCAGTTGGAAAACTGCGGGGAATAAGTGCGAGAGGAGCGCATGTTGATCCTCCAGTCTAGCCGAGGCAAAGTTTAAATCTCATAAGAAGATTGTTTGTCACCGCGAGACTTTAAATGGTGGCAGGTTCATCACGGATGCCGGGAGGGTTATCCGGCTGGGGTGGAAACGCATGATAGCCGGTGTATTATAAAAACTGAATAGGTTCAAGTTAATGAAGACAGCCGGAGTGTAAAGTATCAGCTACGTCACATGAGCTCTGGGGCTGGAGCAGCCTATCTGTGCGCAAACTTTTCCTCCTCTCTCTCTCTCTCTCTCTCTCTCTCTCTCTCTCTCTCTCTCTCTCTCTCTCTCTCTGAGTGAGTATGGGCTGCACCACCGCGCTGGAAATGCTTTTGAATTGCTCAATTTCACAGTCTGGTTGGGGGTATGTTTAATTTGGTATTGCATGAAAGGAGATAAAAATTTTCCCCACATGAAGGTCCATTGGTCCCACCAGCAGGGGGCCTCTTGAAAATCAAAATAACTGCTCATTATGTCCAGCTAATGCTGTTTGCTGACTGATTCCTGCCAGTTGTATTGTGAAGGAGCCTGCGGGTGAAATTAAACATCACCTGGATGTTTTTTGTGATACTCACATTCATGTTTGCATCCCTCTGAATTCATGCAATGAAGTCAATTTTATTTACATAGCTCCGATATCCTAAATCATGAATTTGCTTTAAAGATGCATTACGTAAGAATGTTATTTAAAAGCATTTTATTTAAAATTATAATTATTTTATTATTATTAATTAAATTATTATTATTATTATCAAACAGAATATGAATAAATGGTAGTTTTGTGTTTCAGAGATATCTCCTGACGTTAGCATGCTAACCAGCTAGCCACGGCCTGTGTGCCAGCGGTGTAAACACCAACGCTCCCCCGGTTGTCAGAGTTCCCAGTCCGAACTGCTAGCTGCACGGCTAACTGAGCTAACAAGCTAAAAGCAGCTACAGTTAGCAGCAGTCTGCGGTTTCTCTGAGGATATCTTGCCCCTTTTCGTTTCGAGTAAGATTCCGACAGGTGGCCAATTCTTACATATTGCACCGTTAAAGGATAAGTTCACCCAAAATTCAAGTTGAGTCATTATCTGCTCAGCCCAGAGTCGACAGAAAATCAGGTGAATTTCCGTAGTCTGCAAAACGTTTCTGGAGCCTCAGATCAAAACAGCGTTGCAGCATTCTCTGAAACAACTGAGGTAAATGGGGACTTGTTTTAAAATACATAAAAACATCTAAAAAATAAACATAAAACGGCTCCACAGAACTTGTCTCCAGAAGCCCCAAGATCCCAAATTCTGGGCAGGATCTATTCAGGGCACATGCCAAGGGCCTTATTGCTACTAGGGGGCCCAGACAGAGGAGAAAATAACTGCCTACTTAAACTAATGTTTAACATTCATTTTAAAATATTTTAAATATATAAAAACCTAAATTTATCTCCGATCTAAATCTTAATTTCAATGTTTATATAATTATTCATTTATTTTTAAATGTACATAATGTCAGCTATATTTTTCTCAGTAGTACAGTAGACAACTAAACAACTGAATTTGAATAACACAATATTAATAGATGAGCTAAAATAGATACCCAACTGAGTAAATGAGTATGATAATACTCATGTGGCTCTGTTTTGCTGTGAAGCTCCAGAAATGCTTTGTGGACTACAAAACTTCACCTGACTTTACGTCAGCGTGAGGATGACTAGATGATGACTGATTTTTCATTTTTGGTTGAATGAATCCTTTAAGAGTCTTTATCATGTGTACAGCATATAACAACATCTGTCCTTAGACCCTTGATTACAGACTGTTTGTGTCATGACAGCACACGAGCACACTAATGAAAATTGAAACCATTAATGAGTCCCCTTAGACAAGTAAAAACTGCCACATTGTGAAGGCTGTGGTCTGTAAATTTCAGGGTTAAATAGAGTGGGAAGCAGCGGAAAGAAGGACCATACTTCACTGAAGAGGTCAAGCCTCGGTCCTTGTGATAGTAAATCAATACATATCAATGATAAATTATTGGATACAAGAACCTGCAGAATACAAATTCCCACCCGTAAGGCTCTGTTTCCACACAGTGTGAGACAGGATGGTGTTTACAAGAAATACAAGGTGATGCTAACATGTTTACCTGTAGATATGTTTCTGTGTGTGGATACCAAACACTTCCTTTTCTTTCCCTTTCATTTAGCACATTAATAAAATCCAATTAATGCTAATTATGTTGCAAAGATGTGATCACAACATCGTCAAACCTGCCGTGGTAAACAAAAGTAATGTGACTTTCCTCTGCTAAGCTACAGCCCTGCAAAGATCTGATCTGTGCCTCAAGGGTTAAACCCACATTGTCCGTCCCTGTGTAAATGCAGTCCCAGATTTAATTTATGGAGAGTGCAGCCTGATGTCCTCTGTAATGACGTAGTCTGGGGGATGACCCGAGCAAGTCGGGAAGCGGCAGCCAGGCTGCAGATGCTCCTCTCTGAGAGGGAGCAAGTGGTTGTGTGAAGACTTGGCACACACACTGCAATGTCTTGTCTCATTGCAGCAGTCACGTTGGAGCTGTGAAATGTGGATATGGGCAGCCCGGCCCAGGAAGTCAGAGCAGCGCAGCTGCAGCACTGAGGATGACAGACACACTGTATCATGCTCCCTAATATCTTCACGACCTCGGGGCGAGGCTGATACGTGACCCCACACAAACACTATAGCCTTTGAGCCCGGTGCTGCCACCGCACACCAGCCTTAATTTAAAAAATAAAGGTTTGAAGATATGAGGACCCACAGCTGGCAGAATGAAGAAAGACAGGTCACAGTCAAAGGTCTCATTGTTATTTTGAGCGGTCAAAGCTACATGAATTCTGACAAATGTCAATGTTTCTGCTTCAATTCTGAACATGCAAAATATTTTTTTAGGGAAACATCAGAAAAAGGATCACAAGCCTCTGAAATATTATTTGTTTTGTTGATTTCTCATTCAGATACATCATGAGGAACCTGCCAGAGTGCAGCAGATGGGATGGGCTTGATGGGCTTTCATAATGAACCTTCCCAGCTGAATTTACCTTGAGGGCATGATCGCTCTAATGTCATCCAGGTATGAGCTTTGATTCCCAGTGGATAGGACTGTTCCTGCTCATAATAATGATTAATGATGTACAGAGGAGGGTAAATATATAAGGGAATATCTGATAAATGTCATGTCGCCTTGTCAGCCTGCTACAGGATTTATTGATGTAGAGGATATGTGAGAAAAATGTGGGAAAATCTAGAAATTTAGTGTCTGCTTTGATACAAAGGGGCACTGCATTAACAGAAAGGTGTTATAATAATATAAGTAATAGGCTTGTTTACATTGCATTTCAGTCACTTTGCATCAGTGGCTTAATCACCTTTTCAGTAAAAATGATGCTTTCAGGTTTTAGCCTGAAGCTGCACATTTTGTTCAAGGTGATTGTCCCTTCAAAACAAGCAAGCACAGCAATGAATTTGTCACTTAATATTAGTCTATATGCACGCTTTAAGCTAAAATGTATGACTCCCCCTCGGCAATTGGTAAAAATTTAAATCTGTCTCAATTATTGTTTTCCTGTTTTTCTAATTTACTGTTTTACAAATGGGTAAACAAGGTCTGAAAACTGCACTATACATACACCCAAGATAGATATTTCATACACACAAACGTTTGTACATATTGAATAAAAGTAGAATAAATATGAATATTTTACTGTGAAACTATCTAAACTTTAGCTGACATTAATTCCACCAATTTTACACACTGGGGTGTGTTTACAGCTCTTGGGGAGTACTACTGCATATGTAGATAAAAAAATCAATATATAAAGCCTTTTGTGGCTACAGATGAAGCTGCATATAATCTCTAAACTGCCTGTCATGCAGTGACTAAGTTGCAATGTGGGAAATTTAGGCATCAGGCCTTTCTCTGAATCTGCTGTATTGATAATTTGTTTTTGTCCATAATGAGTCCAACAGTGTTATTAGGAGTGCAGAGACCAGTGGACTGCTTTTAAAACCTGGTGCCTACATTACCCACAATGCAACTCAGCCATTTAGTGGCATCACTGGAGGTAATTTATCAGATTACATGCAGCTTCCTCTTAAGCCTCAAAAGGCTTTATACTACTTATTTCACATATGCAGTAGCTCCCCCAGAGACCTGTAAACACACTTTAATGTGTGAACATGGTAGCGTTACCCTTAAGACACAATAATAAGCAATAAGTAATTGTAAGTAGTGTGTTTTTTGTATTTATTGAGTGCTATGAAACATTGTTACTGTGTTTTTGCGAAAACACAACTACACATTACATTTCAGCCTCTCGGGAAACACCTTGAATTGTGTTTCATCAACAAAGGTTTGAAGGGAAATAAAGGACCAAAGGAGACCAACACACCACTGCTCCTACTAACCAGTGAAGTTCAGAGCATCTACATATAACAGAAATGCAGATTTTTTTTTTAGTCTTAACTCAAATTCATACCCAGGATTTTAAAAGATAAAAATGCACTACTGTTTTTCGACATCAGGTAGTTTTGGCTTGCGTTGCATTACGCAGATGGTGGTAATGCTTTGTGTAAATTGTGAGAAATTGCTCCAAATGAAAAGCTTATAATGTCACTAAATGAGGTCCAGGCGGTCTGGGTGGGGAAGAAAAGGAGGCAGATAGGTGGAATGTATTATTCAATTCTTTCATTTACTGGCTAAGCCAATTTGGTGCTGAGGCAAGTAGCAGGCCAGGCAATAATTCAGGGGAGGAGACAGTGACTGCTGGTTGATATAATGGAATATCTGCTGTCAGTGAAGTGCAGCAGATCCATCTTACTGGCAAAGCAGTGGGGCCGACATCTACAGCTGCTTCACCAATGATAATGGAAGATATAGAAGACTGCACTCAAAGGTGCTTGTTGACACTTACCAGCCCTACTTACACATGAGCTTATTGTCCACACAGCATACAGATGGGAAAGGCAGCAGTATGAAATGATTACACATTACATGGCATTAATGACTCTCTGCTGTTGTTCACAGGTCTGGTCAGTCTTCTCTGTCAGGAAAAAAATAAATCCATAGCTGATCCTGATCAAATAAAGTGACAATATTGTTACCTACATATTAATTAAAGAAATAAATGGTCGCACAAATGTTTCTGATGCCATACAAATGGACCATTATCAAAAGTACAGACGGCTGCAGCTGTAAACGTAGTCAATGCAGAGAAATGGTCCCTGTGAGTGTATATCTAATCAGATGCTATATATAGTCCAGCATAGCAACATGTTCTCACTCCCAACTTGTCAAGTACGGCAGCTTGGTCAGTGGCCTTCAGCTTCAAACTATCACGCTCTACCTACCTCTCTTTGTGCCAGTTTTGCACATGAAGGGCTACAATAACATGTAATGTTCAACATCTGGTTAGACTTTCAAATGAAACCTTCCTGACAAACAGTTAACATATTATGACATATTATGGCTTTGGCTGTTACTAACATTGTTAAATGGCGGCGTTAAGGTACAAAAATACTTGATTAGGTTTAGGAAAAGATCACTGTGTACTCTCCAACATGTGGGTGCTTTTTTCTTTAGTTTTTGTTGTTGCTGTTTTGTTAATTAAAGGCAACATGGAGGACTTTGTTACACAGGAGAAGCACCTACTCAAAATGTTCATCTTCTATTTTCATTGTCATTAAAAAGGAACAAAAACAACATTGTACATAGCTGCTGCTGCTGCTGCTGCTGCTGCTGCTGCTGCTTGAATCTTCCATCTTGATCCAACATTGTTCTTTTTTCCGCAACTAATGAGCATTTTCATTATTAATCCGACTGTCATTTTTTGATCAATCGATTTGGTTTGTAAAATGAGAGAAAATGATTAGAAATGCACATCACAATTACCCCCGAGCTTAAAGTGACGTCTTCAGATGTTTTCTTCTCCAGCCGACAGTCTAAACCTCAAAACGATTCAGTTAACTATAATTTAACTGGAGGAAACTCAGCAGATTGTCTTCTTTGTGAATCCAAAACAAAGAAGCCACTGATTTTTTTTTTTTCATATTGACTCATCAGCTAATTGATGAATTGAATAAATGTATCAGAGTAAAAAGTGCAATATTTCCTCTGACATGTGGTGTAGTGAAAGTATAAAGTAATGGAATACCAAAATAAAGTTCAGATCCCTAACAAATGCGAACTTAAGAACAGTACTTGTGTACTCAGTTACATTCCACTATTAAATATTAACACAGCAATATACAGAGCTCCATGAAACGCTGCGAATGCATTTGCATTTTCTCTTTAATGGCTTCATCTAAAATTCTATTGAGTGCACGATAACAAGCAGTGACAGAGGGACAAATCAGGGCGATAAAAGGAAGGAGAAATATGTATGCAGGCTCCAGTTTAACCTGTGCTGCGCTAACCAAAGAATTGCAATGAGCAGACTAACTCTGAAGACTCATTTGCATAAACACTAGGTAGAGCACTGAGTGGGACTAGGTTACGACACAGATCCCAAGCCACGAGCCTTTGTGGGAGTACCATTTGCATTCATTTAAATATTTAGTCAGTGCAGATAAACTGTTGGAGATAATAATTGATCTCCTGCTTCCTGGTGGGGTCGTAAGTCTTAAATTACATCTGGAATAGCCTTGCAGTCGTCACCGAGTGAGAGATCTGTTTTCATTTCATCCGGCCACGTACTTTTATGTGTAGCTGTTTAGAAACTTTCTTTGCTCTGCTGAAACATCAACCACCCATTGACAAAGACAGGAAGTCCATCTAGAGATTTTATTCTCTTATCTTTGACTGCGGAAGTAGTATACTGTCACTCAAGCCACGGTGCTCTGTGAAGTTTATTGTCCCTCTGCTTTGCCAGTGTCCACGCTGATCGTGTCACAATTTCCCCGAGAGCCCGAAAAGAATTAGTGGGAGGGTCATTCTTGCTCTGTAATTTACTGAAAATTACGTCCACTCTCAGAACCCATCCCCCCACCCCCAACCACCATCCTCCTGCATGTTTCCTGTGAAGATATTTGACAGCTTGGGTACCGGGAGAGACAGACAGCTCGCAGTGGAGAGCAGAGCGTGGGCAAACTCAGCCAACACTCAGCGAGGAGGGCTGAGGCCCCATGGTGGCTGCCTCAGCGTGACCGGTGGGATAAACACACCACCTACACTAAAAGCCTTACAAAAGAGACACGGCTATTCCAACAGCTGTGACATGCAGCCTGTACCCGGTGACTCTGGAATGAACAAGGTTTATTTATGGTTTAGAGGGAAGAACGGATGAAAATAATGCTGGTACTTTGAGCTCTCCCAGCTGAGCTACTCCGGTTTAGGTTTAGGGTTTGCTGCCCTCCCCCCGACCAAAGGAACGGAGCTCCGTGTCTGTAAATAGTGTCAGGCACATATTGATACACTTACTGGGAATGCACAGTGGGATTATTTTGACAAGGGATGCAAGACATATATAATTAAAAATGGCTAAGTGCTTGTATGCCTGCTCTAGTCTTTTTACCTATTCTCCCTCTCTAGCCATTAGCTTGGAGGCAGGAAGCGAAATAGGGTTATACCTATATTTTACACGTAGCTCAGAGGAAAACTGCATGATTCAGATGCTTGTTGAGCCTTGTCGGCTCAATTTATCCATCAACAAGTAACGACTTGACTCGGATTTGAGGCTCTGTGACACATCGATTTGATTTGAATATCACAACGATTTGACGCTGTAGTCAAAGGAATGTGTTCGCTTTGCCATCAACCCTGAGCGAACACGCAGATATTCACATAATCTGAGAAATATAATGGAATATATTAGAATATGTCTTAATTTCTAACAATATGTGCCAATACATTGTCATTGTTCTTCAAGAATATATTACAAAATATAATGAATTTACTTTTTGATAATACATTGGCAATATAAACTGATATGTGTTTAAAAATCTATGAATTAAAGCAACATTATGTCACTATTTTCCTTTAATATAACAGCTTTAAAATCGTTGTGATGGTACAGTGACTTTAAACTGCTATCATAGAAGCTTAGACCCGCGGGAGGGGGAGGTTTTCAGGTCCACAGACAGAAAGGGCACCAGAACTGGAGCTGGGGGAGGTAACAAAACTGGGCTCAGCAGCCTCTATGGACATCATGACAGAGTTGAAGGGACCAAAGAGGATGCTGACGGATGAAATAAGAGGGAAAGAGACAGCGAGACAAGAGTAAATCTCTGACTGGCTTCTAGTCATTGTCGTAGTCGTAGATTTGTCATCTAGCTAGTTTTTGATCATAAGCCATGTCGGCCCATTTTGTGGTTTAACCGCTAGCATGTTATAGAGATGCCTGAGATACTTAAAGCCACATGGTTTTCTTCGATTTCTCAGGATGTAGAATAATCTTTCCAATATCTCTGCACTTGAATTATTCAAATATGAGAGTGCTCTGAATGCAGAGCAAGCCCCTACTAGGGACTTTTATTAACAAGCTCGGCTGCACACCTGTGAAGCCATGAGATCCTCTGACTCAATGTGATCGTTTATACAGTCAGCAATCCTCTCACCTGTCTGCACACACGCTGGCAGCCGCTTCATGCCCCAGAGGGGCTAAAATAACCAGTTAATTATTCATCTTGTGGAACTGATGCCGTCTTTCATCATCTGAAATGTCTTGAGAAACATCTCAACTAAACAGTACAGACGTACGGTGTATCAATTGAGCTGTAGCAAAGAGAAACAGTCATGAAGGATGTGCTGCCCATTCAGATTCTTTATAATCTTCTTTAGTAGTAATTATGTGAGCTGATATGAAGACAACCATGCTAATATTAGATGACACCTTCATATTAACTTTCTGGGCTTGAAATATATTTATGACAATATTATAATATTCCTACAACCATAGAACATTCATCAAAACAGATTTAGCTCGAATCGTTTTAAACTTAAAGTAAGTCACGTTTCAGTTTGCTCTGTATATGTTGCTAATATTTTACCGTTCTTTTTTGTATGTCGTGTTTTTAACATTTTTGATAATCACAAAATGTGTTTTTAACTAGCGAAGTTAGCCTGTCAGCTAGCCTAGCTGGCCTCTTAAAAAGCTCTGCGTATACACATGGTAGTAGAACCAGTCACCCTTCTCTCTGACTTGTGATTTAAATCCCTTATACAGCAATGAGGTCAGACCTTTACTGCCCACTTTCACAGGACGCTGTACATCAGTCACTTTCATTTTTGGCAACTCTTTTGTGACATATGCTTATTCGCTTGCTTTTAGATAGTCTCATGTTTGTGTGCCAGATATGTACAGTAGCTGCCAGCAGCTGGTTAGCTTAACTTAGCTTAGCTTAGCAGAAAGACTTGAGACAAGGGGAATCAGCTAGGCTAACCTTTCCCAAAGGTAACAAAATCCACCTACGAGCACCTCTAAAGCTCATCAGTTAAAAATGTTACAACTTGATTGTTTAATTGATGAAAAAACAAAGTGCAAAAAGTCACATTGTGGCTTTACAAGGGGTTGTACGTATTTGAGGCTGTCTCTTACTTCCTGGAAGTCGACCCACCACCCAAAGAGAGTGGTCATCAAACTCGACTCCGACTCGAGCCCGTTAACACAGTTAATCAAAGCTAAAGTACTGAGTTTGTGTTACCATATTTACCAATCATCCAATTAAAGAAAGAAAATAACTATATTTCCCAACTATTCCTTTAACCCCCTTTTCATTCTGTTTGTGTGATTTAATGAAATTAAACACAAACAAGACATGAATCCAGTATGGCAATAATAAAGGCAAACATGCAGATGAAACATCCTTCATCCTACACAGTGTTGTTTTTTTCATTCACAACACCTGACTCATGATAATATAAGATGTAAAAAGACTGATGGCGGGTCAGAGGCCAGGGAAGTGGACTCAGGCGCACATGTGATGGATATCCACATCACTCTCACAGTCATTTCAAACCCAGTGTTGGTACACTATCGCTGCTGTTTGTGTGTCTGTCTGCAGGCAGTTAGCAATGAGGCGCCCACCAGTCTGCATCTGTCTGACTGCAGCCAGGGAGCCTGGGCCTTCCAGTGCCCTATCCATAAGAGAGCTGAGCCCAGCAGGCAGCCCACACAGATGCTGTGCATACTGACAAAAGGACATCCGCCTACACTGTGTTGTCTAAATGATTCCCTGGCTCACGTAACGGTGAAAAAAGCCGAGCATATTGTGAAGTGTATGATCAGTGGAGGTTGGAAAGTGTTTAGAGAAATACTTGCCTCAGTTCCTGTAAAACTTTTCATTAGTGTTCTGCAGAGTCGCTTGAATAAAAAGAGGAGGGTCAAAGGTTGCAGGCTGGTCTATGATTTCTGACAGGCTGTGCAGGGAGAGGGATTGTTTTGATAAACTCGGGCTAAAAGTGCCTCATTCTTTTGAACTCCGGTACATTTCTGAAGGTGAGCGCGGGGCAAGTGAAGTGCACTCACACACAGCAGGCATATGTTCAGCTATTATTGCAGGTGCTGTTATTGAAGCTGTAAAGCAATAAAAGCAAGATGCGCGAAGGCATTCACGATATACACATGACCGCGCACACATATTCTGGCTTCTGTCTTTTCGTCAAGGTTTTGATGAGCGACTAAATCCGTCATGACCTTACCAGCTTGACATGAAACAAGAATTTATTCATTCATGATCTCATATAGATTGCACATTATCTGTAATAACTCTTTTCATTTTAAATCACCACTTTGCGGAATCAAAATTAATACAGAAATGCTGTTAAAATAAATTCAACAGCAGAACACTGTTTTTATTAGTATTTAAAGTGGATTTAACAATTTGTAGCAATTTACATGTATTAATCACTTCTTTATTGGCCATATGTGAGCAGCTTGTAACGTGAAAAATGAGACCTTCACATACAAGCCTACACAGAAAAAAGGTCTTGAAAGTTAAAAAGCCCAATGGGAACTCCTCACTTCCTCAGAAAACACTGCTCCTAACTGAAATGCCTTGTCAGTAGACACGCCTTTAATCCTGTGACTTCATGACATCACATTATGTCACCATGTCAGACATTTGCATAATTTACAGTAGAAGTGAAGCCAACTATAAGCTGAAAACACAACAGAGCCAACGGAGACATGGTGACCGGCGCTGGCTCAGGCGTGTGTGAGTTGACCAATCAGAGCAGACTGGGTATTCAGGGGGGGGGGGGGGGTGCCTTAAAGAGACTAAAGGAGCTAAAACAGAGCGTCTCAGACAAGAGCGGGAATACAGTGCTGCTGCACTGGACAGTATGAGAACGACAATGCGTTTTTGAGCATTAAAGCATCGATATCTATTCTGATAGTAACCCAAAATAAAGTTAACATAAACTAATGACCAGTAGTTCCACAGAGCCCCTTTGAACTATGAAAGACATTATGACTGGTGAAAAGTCACCTACGTTCAGCCTTATGTCAGCTGTAACAAAATACTGAAAACAACCATTTTGCTGTGGCTTCCGTCCGGTTTGCCAAGTTTTTACACCTCTGGCTTTTTGGATAAATTAGTTCTTTCAACATTCTGTGTGTAGCCCTCTTAGAAAAATATCCCTTCACTTTAATGTGAAGAAATCTGGTGGCCTCAGGCATATTGGGCTGCCTAATTAAACTACAATACAGAATTCAAGAAAGTTGTTTAATAAATCCATGATTTATAGTGTGATAAAATGATTGTGGTGAATACTTTGCTGCACCCAAACTCCCATAGCTTTTTTTTTTTTTTTTTTTTTGCCTGTCCTGTGAGCAAATGAGCAAATATTCTGCTAACAGTCAATACGCTTATGAAAGTAGTGAACTCATGCATGAGCCTCGTACAGCACTAACTGCTAATTGTCATCTGGCCACTCTGGCCTTCATCACCACAAGGATATCCAAATATTGAGCTGGCACAGAAAGCTCTGCAGGGTTTTTAGATAGTTCCAGTTACTGATCTGTGACATTAGCACGAAGGCTGTGCCAGTCATAAAGAACAGTGAGTTTATTCAAAAGAGGTTTGAGCTGCTGTCCCATAATGTGCGAAGTCCAATGCTCGGGGATTTAAACACACCAGTCTCCCTGTGCGGGTCAAGCACTTACTGTATGTGAACTTTGTTGAATTTATAAATGTTGGCAAGCACCTTGAGTCAAAGGCAGCACGCACTTCACTCGCTTTTTGTGTTTTTGTGGTGAAGAAAATTGAATCCCCCATCAAATCATCTATCTAAAAAAGTGAACGTCTCAGCCACAATTATCTTTTCTCAGGACATCTGACGTCTTTTCACCTCTGCTTTCATTGATTTATTTAAAAATGGGTTGAGATTTTGGTCACAAAGAACCTTTTCAGATGTCGACCTTGCTTGATAAATCTATCAATGCAGAGCTGAAAAGCATGTGTGGGACTTTTTCAGCATGTGAACCTTTCGAATACTGTACATTTAAAGAGACTCAACCCTTTTCACCATATTGATGTACTGTAACAGAAGATAGTGTTTGACTACACAGTGGCTCCACTCTGTTAGTATTTTGTTGTCAGTATCATGAAATATTGATCTGACCTGAAATCCCACTTGTTTAGCTTTGGATTATTGTATGAGGTGTTTACTGTCAGACACTGTCACCTGAGCAGTGTAAAACATAGTGGTACTAATACTCCTATGTTGCGACTAAAAGTTTGAATAAACTCCCCGCTCTCCGATCTTATGCCCCACATGAAATTTTAAACGCTTCCTTCACTTTTCACACATCACGTTATTTGTTTGAGGCAGAAAGGGAGTAACACCTGATTCTTGCCATCTGAGACATCTGTGCATCCCCCCATAATGCCCGCGCCGCGGTGCATCTGAACTTTATTTTGATTAGGATTGTGACAAGCGGAGATAATCACACATCACTTTCTGAAAGAGCTTCTCTCAGAAGAAAACACTTTGAATCAAGTGACTCCATCACTGGGGGGTCCCTTAGAGGAGACTAAGCAAGCCAAAGAAAAAAATAAATCAGAAAGTCTCTTCTGGTTTCATGAAAGGCTTAATGTCAAGGAGTCAAAAAGCCGCTACTGTAAGCTTGCAAAAGCAACATTTTTTATAATTACTGTACATTTTATAGATTGCTGCAACTCTGTGGTACTATTGAATGTGACAGGAAGAGTTATGAATGCTTCCACATGCCGTATCTACAAAGGTGTCAAATACGCAAATCAGCAGCTATAAGGGCAGCAGCTGGTGTTGCTATGATCCAATGAATAATCTGCTTGTTACATCACAGTGAAATAGTCACATATTTCCCCCACACACTTCTGAGACTGAGAGGTTTTTACTTATAGTTTGAAAGGATAATTAAGACAAATTCATTCACGGTAAAAGCGTTGTTTAGTCAAAGAGAGAAGCGTGAGTAGACGAGGGAGTTTCTGTGAAACAGAGGAAGGGTTTTGATGCAGAATGAGTTCGGTCTCACACATGCAAACCCAAGAACCCCAGAGACAGAAGCAGCATGTAGGAAGGACCGCTGAGGACAGCGCCTGCCTTGTTTTCCGGCCCGTAGCTCTCATGTGTAAAGCATGCAGCATATGGAGGCATTCAGCTGCAAAGCCTACCGGCTCCCTCCGTGAATACATCATAAAGCACTGCTTTTTCTCTGCATGTATGTAACTGTACATTACTACTTGAACTATGATATGAGACCATTTTAAATGAGTTTGACACTTTGAGAAAAATACGCTTATTTGGTTTCTTGCCCAGCGTAAAAAGAGTGGTTAGATACCACTCTCATGTCTTTACAGTAAGCTGTAGCCAGCAGCTGGTTAGCTTAGCCTAGCATAAAGACTGGAAACTGGGGTAAACAGCTGTAGTGTCTCTGTCCAAATGCATCACAATCACTAATTAACACATTATTTCTCATTTGTTTAACCTGCTAAGCTAATCTGCTAAATTATCTGGCTATTGAAGCTAGCTTCATTAAGGCAGTGTTAAATTTCTCATTTAATTTGTTTTAAGAAATCGAACAAGAGTATTTCCCATTCTTTGAATTATCATAAAAGCAGTATAGACCTAATTTGTCCTTTTTATGATATTATAAAACCAATTTTTAGATGTTTTAGACAACTACATTTGTCCAAGGGCCAGATTTTTATAAGCAAACTCTTTGGGGGGAAAAAAAAGGTTAAGTCTTACTTTCTTATGAAATTAATGCTATTTAATTAGCCTGTATCAGTGTGAACAGACTCCTAAAAAACATGGAAAACCCATAATGATAACTAGACACTGAAACTGCTCTCAGACCACTAAGGAGGCAGTCAGTGATCAATACAAATCCAACACTTCAACGACCAATCAATAGTGTCCTTATCTGACAAAAGATTCGGTAACACATCAAAATAACCATCACTAATAAATGGTAAATACATAGTGAATCAGACTTTAGTTCATAGTTATTTAGCTGTGAACAAACAATGAAACGCTTTATTAAGTAACTGTTTACTGTGAAGGTGCAACTGACGTTTATAACACCTGGTTAATAAATACTGTGCAGTTCCTCCATTAACATTATTTAGATGGCAAGTAGCCTTACAAAGTGCTACAGGGTGAACAGGAAGTAAACTCAGTAAATACTTGACGCCTCTTGTGTCAATTAGACGAGTTTCTCTGACTACTGCGGTTAACTCCCATAGTCCAGCCAATGTGTTTCTGCCGACTCCAGGGAATGCTCGGCTATTGAGCAGTGTGATGTTGGAGTAGAAAGGATGGAGTAGAACGGGTGAAATATAAATTAATGACCTTTTGGCTGATTGCCAGGGGTTGGCAAGTCAATCGATGATCACACTCAGGGCCTCTTCTGCTGATGAGTAGATGTGTACATTATCTGAATACGTTAATGCTCTGACGCAAAGCTTTGGCAGTCCAGATGCGGCCGTGTGCCGCCAGTTGACGACCATTGTTAGAGATCCTTTTCTCTCCATCATCTTTGAACTAAATACGATTCAAGTGAGATATTACCTCCAACCCTCAAGATGAAATTGCTTTTCGACTTGGATTATCAGGGGAGACAAAAAATCAGAAATTACTTTGTGAATGCCAAAGAGACTTTTCTCTCCCTCTGTCTCTGGACTACAGTTTTGTTTTGTAGGTTTGTTAAACTCTACGCTGGCTTCTTCAATCACAGGCGTACGTGACCCTGCGATGCCACCGCACAGACTGATATCACTGGAGCGGTGCAGATGCAATCACAGTAATCCTGCCTCGTATGTCTGCGGCTCCATATGATGGAACCATTAAAATGATTCAGGTGTCTCTGGCGCTCGGAGCGGGTCAGAGCGGAACAATGACGACCCCGATGACTCTGACCGCTGCAGATGAAGACGTCTGCTTGTTGCCCACCCGGAGATAACACCTGCTTGTGTTCCACCAGCTCAGTGTGTGTGTGTGCGTGGCTGTCTTGTGAATATTTCATTCAGGTCAAGGGTAAAAAACACTTGTTCGCCAACACAGTGAATAACAGACCCGCTAATGGCAGGCATATGGGCCTGCAAAGCCTGTTTTTTAATTGATAAATGACATGAGTGGTTTTTATTCAGCTACTCAACATTTAGGTACATTTTCAATTTATTGTTTCCGCTGCTAGGATATCATTTCAGTTGTCCCCTGAGCAGAGAAGAACGACTGAGTACACAAGTAAGCCCATTTTATTTCTAAATAAATGGCCGCTGATGGGTAATGTTAGCCATTTGTGCTCTTCCCCATTAACGACCGTCGCTCCCACATATTTTACAGCTGCATCACTTGATGACACTCCAGGGGAACAGATGTGTTCCAATGAATTTACAGAGCGCTCCGATGTGAGCGAGATGTTTTTTCATTATTTCCCTGTCATTCTGCTTGGTGCAAAGTCATCAGCTGTACAGCGAGAGGTTCAAAGCCCAGGAACAAACCATTTCAAAGTGTCGGCACAGTTAAACAGCATGTACCGGACTGCACAATAACACACGGTTACTCATTATTATGCAAATTAGTGTGGTCTCTTTAGGGGCTCCATGATTTCATTTTCAATTATACAATTTTCTCTGTCACCATACAAGTTTTCTTTCCTCTCTCATTGTTTTTTGAACATCAAATCCCTAACAGCCGGGGTATTAAATTAAAGTCCAAATGGAAGTTTTCAGAGGATGCCTCAGAGTGTTTGGTTATGCTGTGTCTCACCAAATGAAAAAATACTCATTAAAGGATTTATAAAAACCTGAGTGCGAATGAGCGTGCTGCTGGGTGCTTCACATGGGTGTCTGCCCTTTGGATTTTATTTAGTGTAAAATGTTCCTTCGCTTACAGGCTCGATGTGAGCTTGTTTAGTTTTGCTTAGAAACTTATTGCAGCAATTCCCCTTGTTTTGTAACGCAAACATGATGGGTGACAAATTAAAAGGAAAGCTCTGAATGAATGGGTGGAAAAACATGACAAATGCAGATGTTTTCTACTTTCTAAGAGAACAAAAATGATGTGAATCCTTTAAACAATAGAGATTGGAGAGGTTTCTAGAGACGAGGAGGTTTGTGTTGTGTTTTTCCTTTAACTTGTCACGCATCTGTGCATACAATAGCCACATCCTAAAGAACAACATCCAACAAGCAGCACAAACATTATTAATCCCTTCTCAGCAGTTGATTGGCCCAATGTCTTCACTATAAGGCAGCGAACTGTTGTCATGCAAACCGAGCCTGACTGTCGCTACCACTGACATTATGTCTGAATAAGGCCTGATGCGAGATAAACACAGCTATTTAGTTAGCTGACTATACAAAAAGTGCCAAGATAATTATTCCAAACAGATTGTTGGCCATGTCTCTTGGCAAATGTGTTTGCAGCTTGCATTAATATTTATTGCGTTACTGTGTATCCAACCACTGAGGCATGTGGGGCGGCTTAGCTTTAACAAAAAATAGAGAATAATAGTTATAATAAAGTTATGACTCTGATGCTGCATGTGAAAATGTACCTATAGAGTTGCAACATTGAGACAAACTGCTTCAAAAGTAGCATAAGTTTAGGTAGGATGTACATGCATGTGATTTTCTTTTCTTTAATTACGCAAGTGTTGAATTTCTTTACAAAAACCACATAGTGCCCCTTTAAGTAATAAATGCATAAGGAGGCATTCAATAGATCCATAACTCACTAATCTCTGTTGCAAAATGCAGGAATCAATGTGTTATGACTGCACCGAGGTTGGGGTCACCTTCAATTCAATATTCAGAACAGTGATTTATGAGGCCTACAGCATGGCCCGGTAGACACATGATGCAGGTCTACTAAAGGTCTACAATATGTGTTGCTATGAGGTACAATTACCGGGGTGTAAATGCATCACACTTTGGCGCATTCTACTCAGCAAGTTGCCTTTTACCATCGACGATAGTGTCTTCAATTACGCCAAAGAGAAATCAAATAAATGTGGAAGATAATATATAATTCATGGTCTGTATCACATAAGATTTAAAAGGCAGTTCAGATATGAGAACTGCATTATATCAACAGCTTGCTGATCTCTTCAGTCTTGAGGATGTAACAAATCTTCTATCACGAGTCAATTGTGCACAATGCGCTGCAAGTGTCAACGATTGTGAAGGATTAATAAAGATTTCAACAGTGAAAAGGCCAACTTGAATGAATGAATCACATTTTCAGCGTTCTAGAAATACCAGAAAAAACTCTTGATCATTTCTGCTTCCATAAGCGCTTTAAACCTCCACATTAGGAAGCCCTGTCGCTAGAGAATCATAACAGCATCATGCATGAAGATCATTATGAGTAAGTAGCAGTACTGTTTTGTAATAAGAAATACAAAGAAATAAGGCCACTATGGCTCACAAACAGCAGAGGAAGAGTTGTGGTCACAGTAAATAGCCTACTTTATCATATTAAAGGTTTTAACTTTCTACACTTTTTGGAGAATCATTTTGTAAACATTATGTAAAATATGCTCCTGTGCATATAATCAATAACAGCATGCGAGGAACAATAATTAAGTAGGACAAACTGCGATTAATTAAGCAGGCATTATGCATGAGCATGTTAACAGGCAATCAGTTTCATTAACCTATTCAGTAACTCGTACAATGATTGGAAATGTGAGTGTAATTGTATGAGAGGGAGCGACTTAACATGCACAAGATATCAAATGTTCATTCGTGTTTGTGATTCACTTGTACAGTACGTGCAAAAAAACTATTCAGAAACCAAAGGGGGGCAAAGAGGAGAAAGATGGAGCAGCATATGCTGTGAAAATTAATCACATTACTGGCTGTGAACCTTCTGCGTCACGTCTCTCATCCTATATCACTGCATGCAAACCGTGCAATCACTTAGCAATATTCCTTGTGCTGTGGAGGAAAATCACCCATGAGTGCTGGTAATGGAGTCTTGAAATTTATCGGATCTCACATGAAAACTCAGTGGGGGTGACACTACGGCTTACATCCCCTGCAAGTGTCAAGAGTGTTTAACATATGGTGAAGTTTTTCATATGCGTGAGTGTATCTTTCCAAGTGCTGTGTTTACTTGTCCGTACTCCAGAACATTTGAGACATGTATGAGCAAATAGGTGCAAAACTACATTTCCATTTGCCTGAGCTGTGTTGTGTTAAGTGCTAATTAGCAATTGTTAGCATGCTAACATGTGAAACCAAAATGGTGAACATAGTAAACATTATATCTGGTCTTAAATGTGAATAGGTACAATCGGCATGCATTCCCTCGTCAAAAGACTCTGCAGTGGTTACAGGTGTTTATTGGCTCCAGCACCACCTGGTAGGACACGCTAATCTTCGCCCTTTGTCAGGCGTGATGCTATGTTGAAGTTAGGGATGCTGGTGCGGTCATACTTTTCTATACGCTGAGTTTGAAAGAGAGACTGAAGTCAAAGAAACCGTGAGCCTTCATTGTCAGTGGCTTCCGTGTTACCACGCACTTAGGAGCCTTGAACTCTCAGCAGATATGAGAAAGAAGCGAGATGTCTTCGTTCCTTAGCCCTTTCCACGATGACGAACGTGATACACAAGAAAAAAACAACAGAAAGACAAACTTGTCTCCTGGCAATATGAAAGGCGTTAATCGCCAATTTTTTTGCGGGTTTACCCTTGTTTAAAAAACCTGAGGAAACTTTGAGGTTAGACTTTTCTCTTTGTTGAATTATTTATATACATATGATGTATGTACTCTGTATCTGAGTTCTTGATATTTTGATGTAAAATATGAAAGGACTATCAACTTTTTATGAGTACCAAGCAGATATTGATCAGTGACATTTTTTTAATGTTTATTCATTAAAAATCAAGCACAGACTTAATTAGAACCTGAATATCATTACTTTCAAATACAGTACAAATTGAAGCAATCTCATGTAATCAGCCATCAGCAATTCATTAATGCTACTGAGTGGCTATCATTCAATCTCAAAAGCACCCCGCCAGAAGGCTCTTTTATTTAATACCCAACAAGAATTGCAATTTGATCACTGGCGTCCGCCTTCCTTTAAACAGGGAGAATAAAATACCTATTAACCTTTTATATTGCTCAGTGCATATGTAAGCGCTGGAGTCCCAGGAATCATTAATACGTCGCACTCAAGTGGCAGCTCTAAGCCCCTGCAGGTGCACAGAAACTGACTTGATCAGGTTCCCTCATCTGCATACAATCAAACTGTGCAGCGAGCCATTAAGGAGGATGACGACAAGGTAGAAGACTTATGAAGGAGTCTATATTGCCTTGACCAACACAGGCAGGAAATTAATCAGTTAGTCTTGAGCAGTCAGTGAGGTGCCTGTTGGTGGTAAAAGCCTCCCTCCCTCTTTTCTGGCTGCTGGCAACATTAGGCAGGTTCAGACTGGAACTCTGTGTGGAAACCTCAGGCTGCAGCGGTGTAGTCAGGACACACTGCTTCAACAGAAAGACAAGAAATACTAAAGCTGAGCTTTCAGCATCTAAAGAAGATAAATGATATTCTCATAAAAGAAAAAAGCTCATTATTTTGATGAGAAACAGCTGGTGTGCTGCCAATTAGATGCTGAATTTACATTATTAGTGAAATTTGCTGCTGGCAGTACTGTTTTCTTTTTTTTCTTCTTCTTCTTCTTCCTCTTCTGTTTTTTGAATGGCTTTAGAAAGAAAATTGGCTCTCGACAGACAGGCTTCCTTGTCCACACTGTACCAAAGAAAGAAATTACTTTGGCAAATGTTTGGAACTGAAAAACAACATGAATACAGGAAAGTGTTTAAAAGCTGGCAAATCAACATGACAGATGGAGTGAAAAATGTGAGACGTGATTGCGCTCTTCAAAGGCTCAGGTCTGCGTTTCATCCAGTTTTTTAAATCTATAAATCATGAAAGTTTAGTTGCACAGATGGCATTTTCATCCTATTCAAATGAGATCATATATTTCAATGAATACACCCGAAAGTTTAATGTCATCAAATGCATGTCGAGGCTTCTGTACTGAACTCCGCTGAAACCTTGAAAGTTAGTTTGCTAATAATAACATGGTAGTGAGGGACAGTCTCCAAGGCTAAATGACAAATGAGACCTTGTGACATTTCCACAATAAGGATCTTCATATTTCTGATTTAAAATTCAGAGGACATTTTCACTCTTTGGGGGAGGTCATGAAGGTGAGAGTGGGACTGAATAGAAAGGCATTTGAAATGATAATTTTATCTGCAGAAAACTATTGTTGTCATTTAAATTCATCATCATGATAAACCTCGCAGGATTAACATTCGCTTTGTGTTACAGCCGATAAGCGTATTTTTCAACATGTTTCTTGTGACAAATTGAGCTTTTCTAATCGGATCAGTCAGAAAAAATGACACAAACAAACATGCAGAGGAATCCTTTTGTTCGTCTTTGACCTTTCTGAAGCTTAGCGGGAATACAGAGAGTAAAAAGTTAGTTCAGATAATAACACCTACTGTATAATTTTTTCTTTTGTAAACACTGATTTTAATTAATTATGATGGCAAGAAAACCTCATGTGGTGCCTTTTAATTTTGCCATTTAACAATTAAATGCCATTGTGGATGCTCTGTCATGCTTTTATCTGTAAAACACTCTCATTGCAGAGCAGAGGCCATTATCCCTCTTGACAGCTCATTTTAGCAGATATGAGCTTCTATGCCCGTCCTAGAGCTAACAATAGCCAGCGAGTGATTGTGTAGACAAGTGACCCACTCTCTCTTCTTTCTCTTCTCTCCTGAGCCACTTACACGCCAGCCTCTGGATGACTGATGTATCATGTAGCCAATGAGATTTCAAATCCAGCAATATATAGTTTATAGCAATTTTTACAGTTCTAAACTTGGAAATTATGCAAGTTTATGTAGTTTTTTTGCATTTTGTTCTCCACCAAAACACTTGTTTTTGACAATTTTATCAGCACCAAGTTAGTGTTAACAAGGAAATAATGAACTATACTGAGTTTAATGCCCCTGTTACTCTAAAGCAAGGGTATATTGAGGTGTTAAGTGGTTTCATTTTTATTATTATTGTTATCAAATTTGAACTTAGACCACGTAATAAGAAGTGGACCCATTGTGCTTTCCAGTTAAAAAGGGGGCAGTTACAGGTCATCTGCAGGTTTATTTTTGCATTAAGAAGTTAGGCAAGAAAAATAAATTAATAATTCAGTGTGTTCAAACTCCTATAAATTAATGCCAGAAGCACTTGCAGAGCTTCTGAAAGTTTGGGGGAGAATAATCAGCTTATAACCTTTCAAAAAAGCCCACAGCCCGTCTGTACTCCAAATGGTTCAACAACAGCTCTGAATTTACTTTGGGCTAGACTGGGATAGGTGTTTTTAGGATAATTCTACAAAAATTTCAAGAATTAAGATGAGGCTAACTTACCTTTTAAGGTTACAGACTCCAAGCTTTATGTCACGTTGTTTTGGGAACTGTCATGTTGTTGGGAGTCTTTGGAAAGCGACCTTGTAGGATTGTTCAGGTCTAAGTGCAGAAAAACAACTACATAGAAACATATTGATCTTTAGTTTGTTGATCGTTTTTACTTTCTAGCCGTTTGTTAACTTTGGTTGTCCTCTGTCGTCACGCTGAGGAGTAGTGTGCAATTGAATCGTTCAAGGCCACTTGTTGGGAACGCTTTTTACCCTTAACTCTATGATCTTTATGTGGCTGGAAAACTGAATCAGTGAGCTCACAGTAATGTGTTGAGGGAATAGCTTGACATCTTGAGAAATTTGCTCATCCACTTTCTTATCGAGACTTAGATGAGAAGATTGATACGACTTTCACTCCAGTAAATATGAAGCTACAGCCAGCAGGCTTGTTAGCTTATGTCAGTAAAAAGACTGGAAACAAGGGGAAACAGCTAGCCTGGCTCTGTCCAGCAGCAAGGAGATCTGACTACCTGCACCTCTAAAGCTCACTAATTAATATTTTATATCTTGTTTGTTATATTTGTACAAAAACTTAAGTGTAAAAAAACACAATATTTCCAAAAATGTCAAACTGTTCCTTCAATTCTTGTGATCTCGGCACGTAACATTCAACACCACGAGCCGGTTCTTTGTTTGCTGGGTTGAAAGTATGAGGAGGTTGTCAACATAAAAAAAATGAGCACTGCTGAGAACCATTCTGTGAATTGTTCTTCGCTTTTGAAGAGGAATGAATGTTGGCACATCAGAACTGAAATTGTTCAGGGTCACAGTAAATTTTTACTGTGCCATAATATCACATTGTGAAACGGTTCCTCTTGCATGTTACCTTTCACATCGTTGATAGATTTTGCCTCCTGTAATTGCAAACAACAAGCACATTTTAAAACAAGTGCTTCTTCTTTATCCAGAAAAGTGTTTTTCTCTCCTCATCTCTATTGGCTGTTTATCACGTTACATGTGTCCCTGGCCACTGCAGTTGTCAAAACTTTATTTCGATTAGATTGCTGAATAGCTCCCAGTGTCTGCACACACATTTATCTATCTCACATACACACATACAATTAGAGACATTCATGATGTCACTTTGTGCAATCGTGAGAGAAAAACACCACAAGCCTTGCAGCTGGTAAACAGCAGGAATATAGAATAAAGGCATCTGCTGCCGAAACAATGCTGTCATTAAAGTCATCTTGTGGATTTCGAGGATGGGAATCATTTTTGTTTCATTCCTTTTGTTGTGGTTTCAAAAGTTTTGTGAATCATCGCCTTCAAAATATCAAAGGTCTATCTGCGAGGAGTTGTTCAGAATTGGCTGATAGCTGCTTGATTGACCGGATATTAATTAATGAGCTAAACCTGAAAATGATTCCTCCAGTAAAAATATGGAGAGATGATATAGTTTACTCTGGTGCCTCACCTTAATTTATATTCTGCATGTAACAGTGAGATCCAGATCTGAAGTGATGCTCTTGGCATTTGTTAAATTGCAGCGATTCCTCCTTCTGCGCCACACATTTGAATCTCTCACTCAAAAGAAGAAAAACTTCTTCATCTCTTAATGAAAGATGTCCATCGACACAGCAAACGTTGAGAATTTTTATGAAGTAAGAGCTCAAAATGCACTCTCCTATAGCTATCTGAGAGCCAACGCATGGTTTTGTAACACCCCTCCTCCCAGTACATGAACACCACTCTGTCTCTACACAGGTGGCAGCACACCTAGAGTGTTCATCTCTACACTCTGACCCCGTGAACACTCCCTGCAGGACAGACACTGGCTCCAAGTCCAATATGGTCTTGGGCTTGATTTACTGACCTTATCCAGCCCTTCACACCTCACTCCTCCCACACGCTCCTCCTCCCTGTCCTCCCTGATAAACTCTGCTCCGGTAGCATCACAGGGTTTTTAAGGTTACAGACTCCAAGCTGCTGAGTCCTGTGCCAGTACCTGCAGGGCTACAACCTCACTTACTTTATTTCAAACCAACCCAATTAAGCTTGTTTCCATATAAATTTTAAACATGTCTTGGTGTTCATTTGATGTTTTGTATGAGGAGAAAGGGCATGCATTATTTCGTCCACCAGCCGTGCTACATGCTTGAGCATATTCCTGCAGAGACATACTAATTATTATTATATAACAAAAAATAGCATTCAGATGAAGTGATATCTCCACACACTCTCAAGTAAATGTCTTAGATGGAAAGTGTAAGTCAAGTTTCTACTTTCTACATCTTATTTCTGCCTCCAGTACTTTTTTAAGTCTGCTGATGCAGCAAGCACTTGGGTTGACTGAAAGAGTTTCCTGGGGTTGCCCCAACATCAGTGTTAGCTTTGTAACGAAGACGTGACACTTAACAGAAGATCTTACCAAAATGCATTTTTTGACGTGACAGAAGTTGAGCCCAAACTAAATATTTCATCAAATGTTAAATGTTAAGATTCCCATAATTAATATTTAACTAAATCCTACACATAGAGTTTCCCAAACTAAATAATTAATTAAATCCTAGATGAAGGGTTGCAGTCTAAATATTTAACTGAGGTTAAATGTTGAAATTGCCAAACTAAATTTTTCACTGGCATCGCTCTCTCTCACTGCTCTCCTGCATTACAGTATCTTCTGCTAGGCGACACTTCTGTGGAAGCTCTGCTGTAGTCAACTTTTACTCTCTGAGAAAATTAATACAGGTTAAAATAAATGAGATGAATACTGTTACGTAAGCAAAGCAGGCCTGAATAAAGCCGTTAGACAGCGTTTTGTGTGACATAAAAAGCTCCACTCAGTCCCACCGACATCAGACAACTTCAGACAGCATTTTTTTCACACATCGGAGAAAAAAAAAGCAAGGTCTTTGATTCTGATAGGAACCTTTGCAGAGAATTTAATTTTGACCTGAAAATAATATATCCCTGTTCTCAACAACATGGTGCTTTGAGATTAGAGGCTGCCACAGGCAGTTCTAAGCAAGAGACTTTAATTAAAAAACACTTATGTGTATTTTTTCCCACTGATGATTACATTCAGTGGCAGTCAAAAGAACTAAGCTGCTTTTGTAACCGCACTAGACCACATTAGAAATGTTCATTAATGAATACAGTACATGTACAAATACCCCTCGCATATTCACAACACAGACGGGCAAAGATGAAACATTTTTAAATGAAAACAGAGAGGAAATTAAGTTATTCTATCTTCGAAGGCTTGACATAATATAATAGGGTGAATGTGTATATTTTATATTTTCAGTTTCTGGGTTATTCATCTGTGATTAATGATAATTTGGAAATGACCCGTTGTTAATCTCCGCTCTGCCTTCCTGCAAGATGTAAATTGTCCTTTTTAAACTTTCTAGTGTCTGACGGTTCACTTTTATAAATGTCATTTTGTCACAGAGGCTGAAAAAAACAACTTTATATTATTTTTATTTACCACAAGTAGGTGTGGCATAAACGCTTTTGTTTTTGTGAAATTAAAATGCTGTTTTTAATGTGGCAGCGCAGATGGTGCCACAGAGCTTGAATATTGATGCTCAGTCAGTGTCCATCAGCTCAGGCCATACCGGGTCAGGCTGGGCTTTCCATGTGAAGAATAAAGACAACCATGCAAGCAAATGCAGCACACCCATTTATTACTGATGGCTTTTCAATAAAACCATAAATTCAGCCTTCATGTAACAATGGACGTGAAGCAGAGACAGGACTGTGAGGACTGCCTCAGAGTTCGGTCAGATCTGACAGTATCACCTTCTGTAGCAGTTACATAATCTTGAACACAGCACAGAGGTCAGGCACGGTGACTCTTGTATTAAAAAGAGTGAAGGCTACCACTTTCTCATCTGGGTTTCCGTGTACTGTAGCTGTAACCTTGCTCCGTGCTGTTGTTTGGCAGAAAATTCAGAGCATTTTAAAGGAAGGTTGCATGTGAAGAGGCAAAGGAAGACAGCTGCTCAAACTCTCTCTATCTCTGAGACCTTCAAAAAAATGTATATACTTTTAGATACTAGTTTGGATATTTGTATGTAAAGGTAGGAATTTCAATTCAATGAAAAGCAATCGTTTAGAAAAACAGGAAAAAAAGGTATAATTCAATCATTTCTGCACTTTAAAGATACTTAAAGGGACAGTTCGACCCAAAAATTTAAAATACATGTTTTTATTTATTTATCTTGATTGTTTTGGTTGGAGTTGCAGAGTTTTGGAGATATCCTCCATAGAGATGTCTGCCTTCTCTTGGATATAATTTAACACTTGTGATGCTCAAAGCGCCAAAAAAATGCATTTGAAGAACTCGCTCAAGAAATCATATTGGAGAGAAGGCAGACATCTCTGCGGCTGATACCTCAATCTAGATGCAGAGGAGGAGGAAAAATATTTATTTGTGATTTGGGGGTGAACTTTCCCTTTAAAAATTATTCAATGCATTCCTCTTCCTTGTCAGAATACGACACCTACATTACCCACAAAGCAACATGACTGCTGAAAATTTTGTCAAAGGTTCATTTTTTGTGTGCAAGTAGTCACCAATTAGTTGTCTGGTAACTTGACTTTTAAACTTACTAACTGTTTTAATTTCCAAAGTTGTAGTCGTCAGCCCCAACTGATGGTGACTAGAAGCAATTTATCAGATTTTGTACAGCTTCATCTTTTTTCCACATATGCAGAAAGAAGACCTAAATATGTTTCCTTTTTAATGCACTCCAGATGATTATGCTGACACCATTCAAACACAAACCGTGAACTGCAGTTCATTTATTTGTCCGCATTCATACACAAATGCTTCGTATTGAACAAACTCTACAGTTAGCCAATCTTTCTCAAAGCTCTGAGGACCATACACAGAGACCTGAGCACTATAGGTCCCGTGAAAGGGTTTGAACCAACTGTAACTCTAAATGAGTAACTGTGCACCAGCTGCCAAAAAACTCTGTGAAAAAAAGGATATTAGATGTGTCTCTTGATGTGACCTCCGCCTACTCTGCCAACAACAGTAACCTAACTTAAAGGAAAAGAAGACATTTCATGGAAACTTATGGACAAATGAGGAATAGTTGATAGTGTTAAACTAATAACAGGCTGTCACTGAAAGTTTGGCACAACTGAAGTCTTGGCACTGCCAACTATCTCACATTTTGCAGATTATTTTGCAACAATATCAGGTCTGGTCCAGATCTATGAGATAATTCTACCATTAGGATATCAGACATCGATGCTTATCACCATCAAATGAATTTGTGCTGCACTAATATTTAAGGTCCAGTCACTTACAGCAACAAAGACTATGCATCAGAAATAAGTGAAATAGTGATATTTAGTATTTGTTTTCTGCTTCTTTTTGCAATGATGGATCACCTTTCATGTGCACTGTGTTTTTATTAGTTTTTGTTACACATCGGGAGCAACTGGGGACCGCAAACAAAGTCAGAGACTCTGTTTACATGGAAGTCATTGCTGTGGTTTCTGCTCCTGTGAAACAATAAATAAGTTTCTACCATCTAACTGCTGGGTTATGAATATTATCAGACTCCTGTTCTTCAGGACATGGCAAACTCACACTGTCCTTATCAAGTGATTTTGATACCAATTCAATCAAAGAAGTGTTACTGAACAGGGACAACAACAAAGAGCAAATACAGAACCAGGCAGACAGCATGAACTTAGCCGGCCGAACCTTAAGCTATTCAAACCACTTTACAATGACATACACATACAGAAGATTGTGAGCACCTAGCTATTAAATTGAACTTGTATATACACCGTAAACATATATTTTACAGAAATCTACCATAAATAAATGCAGATTTTTCTTATTTTTTCATAATAAGAGAATACACCTGTAACATATGGGAACATTACCTTTTTAAATATATCTGCTGTAAAAGTACAGTACAAGTCTGTGTTTTCTAACACAATTCTGCGATTTTATGTTTATTTTTTACTCAACACTATAAAAACAGTTATCAGTGTAAAAACACAGACCACCAATTCTACCAAAATATCACCGTAAAATTACAGAAAATATCCAAAGAAAAGCTGTAATTTTACAGTATTCATTGTTGTAAGAATTGTTCATTCAAGTAAGTATTCATCTTTTAAATCTTTTTTTATAGTGTACCAAAAATATGTCTGAATGTACATTATATTGGGACACACAGTTACAAAGAAAATTCATGAAGATGTCTACCTAATTGCCTTAAGTAAATGTTTAATTTAAGGATTTCTGCTCAAGTGAACATCACTTTAAACAATTTGAACAAAAGTGCAACCATATGCTGAAAAGGTCTCTGGCTTTTCCGTCTGATTTTACAGATAATGATGATTGCAGTGATGCTGAGAAGCAGATGTACATTAACGGTGATATAACTGTGGTGACCCAAATCAAAACCACATTCTTCTCACCTCTTCCAAACAGAAACAATTGTGCCTTTTATTAATGATAAAAATCAAATCAAGAGGCAGCTGTTCATCATTTCTGTTTGTCAGCCCACACAGTGTACAGGTCACCGTTCAAAAACAAACAATATGTGGTCTACCTTAGAAGAAGGTTTAAACTGTGAGCAATTTAGCCGCCCTGTTTTAGCTGAAGAGAGTTCATTTAGGATATGAATGCGGCAAATTAACAAAGCCCACATGTGTGGGATGCATTTCTCTCCAGCAGCACAATGTTTCTTTAGGCTTTCATTGATCGAATGGATATCTTGACAACTTAATGTGCCGCTAGTAATTCTCTTAAATTGTCTTTTTGGAATGGAGCCCAAAACTGAAGCCCAGTAATGTCTGAACTACATTAAAACTGGGCTTTAACCCTTTGGCGCTGTTTCAGGTTATGCAATAGCTAATCATTCTGAGTGCTTAAGAGTTTATTAGGATGCTTCCATACTTAACATGACGGGGCCACACTGATGTGCACAGCCGGTTCACCAGCAGCTCCTGTCTTTTATACGGTTATTAATCCTTGGTGCCTCGGTACATGTGAACTCTTAACATGAAATCTGGTTAATAACACGATCATCATGTCAAAACATCAGCATCTAAAAAGCACTTCTTCTGAATGAAATCCTTGTTACTGGGGTAATACAATAAAGCTATGCCACATTAATTGAAAGCTATATTCAGAGATAAGTCAGACAATGCAGCAAGGTTTGAGAAAAAAATTAAAAGCGACAGCACTATGGCTAACTGACGTTTCATACAAAGAAGGTCTACGAGTAAAGGAATGACTCTGGCAGAGGTAAAAGCCAGGTGATGGAGTTTAAAGACCAGGAAAAAAATCATTTTAATTTGGACAAAGTCAAGATCCTATCAGACTTTGAAGGACAGCAGCAGTGTGCAGAGTGAGGCAGAACAAGTCCTATCACTTCTCTATAATGTAGGCCGCAGCAAATCAATAAAAGAGAGGGAATCTGCAGGATTGTCCAGCAAAGCATTTCCCTTTTATGCAATGCACTCTTGTAATTGCATACATATATTCACATATGTTCATACTGAGATTTCACATTTGGTGCCAGGAGAACAGTGAAGCACTTTCCTCTGCTCCAGGCTAGCAGGACAGCCAACATTCGGTCACGGCTGGAGGTGCTGAGAGGACAGTAATAATGACATCATAGTAAATGGTGCGCAACATTACATGTTTTTTTGTATTTATTTAAATGGCAAATAGTTTTTTTGAACAATTTACAACAATATAGGTCAGAGCAGCCACGGCAACTACACTCAACAACAGCAAGGAGATGAAGAGGGAGAGTATTTCCCAGACTCCCTTATAAAACTGCTCAATTTGGAGCGTTGTTGAGACAAGAGAAACTTTATGAACTTTGTGAAACGTTGACTATGACAAATTCCTGATTATTTGGACCTTTTTGTAAATGTGGCATATATTATACATTAATGTATTCCTTTTAGTGTAAAAATGGATGTGTTTTATTTGTATGTAGTTCAGGAAAGTTTTTTATTAGGGCTGCTGCAGCCCCCTCAGCACCCCTGCTTCTCGTTTCCATGCACACCACATCATTTAATCTATATTTACACACATACACAAGAATCTAAAGGCGTTGTATAATGATTGGTATTTAATAATTAGTGTAGAAGCATAGTATAAGGAAGATAACAACTTCCACTGAATACTCATTAACTTCACTTTGAAGGGCAGTGAGATAAGTTATTTCCATTTTTTTAGTTAAATAGACGTGACAACGGCAATTTAAAATTTTCAAACATTTTCCTCACTGTTATTTCCACATCGCATACATTTTCTCCATCACATCCTTTGTGCAACTTCCACTCCACATCAACCAGTCACAAGGGTCCACTGCATCCAGATATCTGGTGGGCACATCCGCAGGTACCGGCTCTTAAAAATACTATTTGCAAGCACACAGAGTTTAGAGGCAGAGAGGGCAAACAATTTGTGAACTGAGTTGGTTCACATTCTGCTTTGAAAGTTGTTTGGATGGGACTTTTTTGCACACATACTGTATATCAGCCGGTATATTCAACCCACCGGGTTGCCTTACTGAAGAAAACAAGGGGAAGCTGGAATGTTTGTGTAGTGTATTCATGCTGTTTGTATATAAATGTGTGCCTGTCTCCAGAGCTAAACTAAAGCTGCATGTCTTGCTCACTTTTTCATGTTTATGTGATATAGCAATGATACACTTCCTGAATTTATAAACTACAGAAAAATTATTATTATTATTATTATCATTTCTGGTAGATTGTGATTTTTGTCGGCACTTTTGCATTACCCTCCTCTGAGTTGGCAGCCTTTAGTCTTGAAAGCCTTATGGGTATAATTTAGTTGAAAGACTTCCAACTTTGACAGGAGCTTTGAATTCAAATAGCAGTTTTCCTGCTCTTATAGAAACATAACTTTATGCAAGAGATGAATTACTTGACAAAGGTTTGATCTCCTCATCATTTATTTACTCGCAGCTGAGATCCATGTTCAACAAATGATGTTCAGGAATATTCACAGTAAACAAAACTGGAATTGAAAATATTCTGTTGTTTTTCCGTTTTACTGTAAAGCTGGCTTGAATATTTAATGAGACTTGGTAAGGAACTATTGTCAAACAGGGCCATCATAACAACCTGCTCTCACTACCAAAGCATCAAATACGGCAGCCTGGCCTGTGGCCCCAACTCTTCCAAGTATGGCGTTGTTGTTATCCCCCTAGCATCAACTGGTGAAGCGCCCATCTGGGCAGTATTATAAAAAGCGACAGAAGTCCACATCAGAGAATGGTCGGGGCGGTTGGATGTATCATACAAAGACATCTCCCCTAGGATACAGGGGTTTTAGTCCTGTGTGTGACCAAGCCTTGAGACTGATTTGCTTTTAGGTTATGTTACGTAAGTAAGGTATCTTACGTAAATTAAGTTACATAAGTGGCATGACTGACTGAACTGGCATAAGTAATGTAGTTATTTTAACCCAAAGCAGGGTGTTTTCCTAAACCTAACCGCGTAGTCTTTGTGCTTAAACCTGACCATGCTGTAACTGTTTCAATATATATATAATGTAACAATAATTACATTATATGTCATAATATGCAAAAAGTTTGTCAGAGTGCTTTATTTATTTATAATCATTATCAAACAATATGCAAATATGTGTATTTTCACTGCAATTCAAGGTCAGTTTGTGGGGATGAGTATAGAGTCTTAGAGATTAAACCGACCCACTCGCCAGCCAATAAAATGTTGACTTTTATGCGTTTCTGCAAAACAATGACACGTTCAATTTGAACATTTCATATGTATCATATCAACATTTCTACTAAATGTGTCATACTAAAACAGGATCTTGTCCTAACCCTAAACAAGTGGTTTCAGTGCCTAAATCTAACCAGATCATAAACACAGTCAAAACATAACATTAAAAACATTAAAAATTGAACCATAATGAAAGTAAAGTTGCAACATAAACTACTGGGTATGCAGAAGTTTACATTGCCAACATTTATTCTGGCGATTGAGTTGATTAAACTGGATGACACAGTTATTATGTGGACAATTGATGACAGGCCATAAAAGTTTATGAGACATCCTGACATTTCCGTAGTTGGAAGGTCATTTTCTGTAACCATTTTCCTTTTTGTGTCTTTCTTGCTCATTCTTATCATGAAGCACTTGTTCCAGTCTTTGCATTAAAGGAGACATATTATACTTATTTTTTAGATTCATAATTTTATTTTGGGTTACTATTTGATTAAGCTGACATGCTTTATTGCTCAAAATTGCATCAGTTTTCTCTGCAGTAGCGCTGTATCCCCCTCCCTCTGACAGGCTCTCCTCTTTAAGTCCTCCCCTCCCGAATTCCCAGTCTGCTCTGATTGGTCAGCTCACACACGCCTGACCCAGCACCTCTCAATGTGTCTCCGGTCGGCTCTGTCATGTTTTCAGCTTCCAGTTAGCTTCCCTTCTACCGTGAATATAGGAAAAAAATAAGCGAATGTGTGACATTTCGACAATGTGTGGCTTTTAACTTTCAACATCTTTTACATGCACAAGAACCTGAACACACTGAAGGAAATGGGAAAAAAGCATAATAGGTCCTCTTTTAAGATTTCTACCATCAAAACAATAATTATGAAGACTATTTGTTACTTTTTGCTGAACTGTTTGTTTTTGTAGAAAAGAAAGATTGATTTTTACCATTTCGTTACTGCAAACACTGTTTTGATTTCTCTTGAGACATTACATCTGAGATCAAATGCTTCACGCAGAAATGTGAGTTTAGATTGGAGGTCGGATGGATGACAACTGTACAGACTTTGCCCACGCAGCCAGTCTGATATCTTGAAACATAAAGAGAAGTCCAACACCATAGCAACACTTCGTCTTCTGCTTACCTGATCTACCCACACATGACTCAGTCCCTCTAATCCACAACAGTAATCCTTCCTGTGATGTTAATATGAAAACACTCCACGGTGCTATGAAATTGTCAAAGAGCTGCTAATGTGACAAACAAAATGTATAAAAATAAGAATTGTGTGATATCTGGTAGTGATTGTTCTATTAAATGCTTCACTTAAGTGACATTGATTTAACACGCTGGAACAATTGACTGAAGTCCTCTTGTAATAATAAATTAACCTGCAGATCCAAAATAGGTGAAAACAGACTAAATGGATTTGGAAATGGAGAAAAAGGAAGTTTCATCATTGCTAATGGCAAGAAACTGTCAGTTAAGCTGTTTATTTGAGTGGCTTAAGCCTTGAAATTAGCCCAATGCAAACAGATTTTATCAGAAGAAGGTGGAGGTTAATATGCGTTGGCTGCAGAGTAAATAAATGAAATGGGAATGATAATAATTACAATAAACCTGCATGCTGATCTCCCTCTAGGCTATGCTAACTCCTGTGGTTTTAGACATGGATTATTCATGGTTCCTTCATTAGAAATCTCTAATTAATTGTTGAAGAGCTCCCGGGCCTGAACTCACTTTCAGCTGGAGCAAAGTTAACATTTTTCTACAGCTTCCTGGGGATGAAGTGATGTAGAAATGCACTGCAGAAATAGCTGTCATTCGCCTTTGGTGATTCTAAAGCCATTTTTTTTTATTTTTACTTTTAATAGGTAACGCTCCCAGCAGTGTGGTAACGGTTATGCTGAGCGCTAATGTTTTTTTGTAATGGGAGTTGTCAACCTCTTCTCAAACAGAACAATACATCTTCATCTATATTCAATGGCAACTTATTTTTATTATTTATTCTTTCAGAATCTGCATGTGGCAACCACAGGTAAGTACTGTCGTCAAGGAAAGCAGCTAAAGTCTGTTCAGCTCCAGATTGTCGTCACAAGTAAAAAAGGCCAACATTAAATGCAGGTCTGTGAGAGGATGCAAATCGAGATCTCCAGATCCAATCACTTCATCAGGATTGTTTCATCAGTCTGCTCAAATAAGCTCCTTTTTGTATTTTCACACAGCACAGATGTTTCATAGCCTGTCAAATGTCAGCTTTGTTGTGGCGCTTTTATGTTTTTGGCTCACAATACGAGCTAACTTCACAGATCCAAATGACAGCAACAGGTAACTGTTCAAAAGCCCAAAGTGTAGTGCCTATAAATCATATGATGTGATGGTCTGTCATGTCATTTTCTACAAAAGGACTCAGTTGGCCCAAGTCAGAAGCTAATGTCAGGCAAGTGTTGTTGAAACAAATGTAATGCGAGATAAAGCCGACTGGTTCTCTCTAAATTATTCTCTACCAAAAAGTATTGTTTAAGTATCAATTACTGACCTCATGTAGGCTTGAAATATCGCTTTTTAAGAGGTTCAGTTTTGAGAACAGTAAAAGTCGTACATTCTTACCAGCTCACCTTTATGTCAACAAGGATACGAGACAGCAAGGCTATAGACAGACTACAATAATTAAATGCATTTAAATGTTTTTACCTACACGATTCAAGCAATGTTTAAATAAAGTAAATGTTTTACACGTTTATACATTTTTTGTGTTTGTCTTTTAGTCTGCATTGGAAAACTACCTCACTTGTGTATTGTAATGAATTGTTGTGTAATTAAATCAGTGAAGTCTGGTGAAATCTGCACCCCAAGCTGACTCTCTGGAAGCCTGCAGAAAATCCACCTGAGGCCCCTTGTTTACTGCCTGATTTGTGGGTTTAGACAGCCCTCAGCACATGCAGACTTCCAAGATACACGAGCGGTGAAGTATGGACAATTGGATTCAGCCTTTTTTTTAATGTTGGGAAACAGGTGAACTATTTTGTGCAATCAAAAGGATTTGAGTTATTTATAGCCTTTAAGCTTAGCTTATGTTGAAAACGTGTTGAAAATAACATCTTCAAATAGATTTAGGATTTCAGGGTTCCCAGAGACTTTGATTACGCTGGACGAACTGTATGGAGACATTTTATGTTTGTTTTTTTGGTTGTTTTTTTAGTCCAAGTTGACATGTTACATTTAAAACAAGCCCCTATCTACTACAGTTGTTCCTGAAATGTTTTGTGGACTACGAAACTTTACTTGACTTCCCATCAGCACGGAGATGAGAAGATAATGGCTGACTTTTCAGTTTTTGGATGAACTTATCCTTTAAATGCTTTTTGTGTAGGGTCCACAAAGTTTTCACTCATCAGTTTTTGTTGGGTGGGAAAGTATCCACATGATGACAGAATGGCCTGATTGCTTTTTTTCCCCCGTCTCCTTCATGGTTTGAGGGCTACTGGTTTAAAATGATTTTAAAGCGTTACTGCCTGAAGTGGAACCCATTCTCTTTAAGTTTATTTCATATACTGTGGCAGTCTTCATTTGAATAATTTAATAACAAAAATGCCTTTCAGTGGAAAGTAAATTAGACTGTGAGAAGGATACTACCAAGGGGCAGATAAGAACAGCCGAAGTCAAACACAATGTTCCTGTTCAGTGAGCACATTAAACTGGCAGATTTTGAGCCCTGGACACCGGGTACACTTGAAGACACATAGACATGAACATTTGAGGCTTTCGCTGGGAGTCCTTTCCAAACAGATTGTAAAGCAAAGCAAACAGCACAGAGACCCACAGAGGAACACACCTCCCTAACCTCATCAACCGCTTCACTCTCACTCTCAACACCTCCAAACACACACACACATACAACACACACACACACACACACACATAGTGCTCCATTGATGCTCTGATGCCTTTGTGAATGATGACAGGCAGTGCACTCCCACTCTGAATCACTCCTGTCATGTTGTTAATTTAGTGGAGCGCTAAAGGAGAATTAAAAACCAGGCCGATGGGAAGTTTGATTTGCTGAGTAACACAAAATCAAAGTATAGTATCCTAAAGGATATCTTGAATGTAGCTTAGTGCTCATTCAAGAAATTCGTGAATGGAAATGTTCCAAGGAGAAACATGAAACATGAAACTGTATTGCACATACAGCCTTGAGCATTTCAGAAGAGTTAAAAGAGACATCAATTGGGTAATTGTTGTCCTAGGAGTGTTGAAGAGGAGTTTGGTGTATCTAGAAAGTCCAGAGGGCAGGGATAAAAGGCTGAAGTGTTTTTGAGTGGAGAATTATTTTATCTTGTGAAAAATTACTGCGTCATTAGTTATTCAACTAACCTATTCTCCTGTGGTAGGGAACAAAGAACACATACTTGTTGAAGCTTTTAACAAATGCAACATAGATTTGTCCTAGAGGACTTTACAGTAGCAACAACCACAACCCTGAAAAATTATAAATTAGTTTTACAAGTAATGCAAACAAATATGTTTTGAAGGAACAAAACATATTATCCGGTCTGGATAACATTTTCTTTCTCTTTCTCTCTTTCTCTATTAGTTTTTCATTTTGTTGACAGCATATTTAATTTGTTTTCCTCCAAAATACCCAAGCTTACTACTTAGAGCTGCACCAACAAAAACTTTTGTTAATATAATAATCACCTTTTGAAGCAAAAACACTTACTGATTCCAGCTTCCCAGCTTTGAAGGTTCAGTGCTTTTCTTTGTCAGACATTATAGTAAACTGAATATCTTCAGGTTTTGGATCATTAGTCAGACAAAACAAGACATCTGAAGACATCACCATGGCCTACTTTTGACATAAATATAATAAAATGAATGGTCAGGAGAGTAATTGATAATGAAACATAAAAAATTGTTAGTTGAAGCCCTACTTACAACAATATCTGTTCATAACAACTACAGCAAGCACATTATTTCCCTAGCCTCAAAGGCATAATACGCAGGATTTGTTGGTTGCCGTTTGTTAACACAACATTAAAATTTGCAGCGTTAGCAAAGACAAAATCGCTAATTCAGAGAAAGTAAACGTTATTTTCTGGATGTTTTACGTTGATTCCATTCTAAAGGACAAATAAACACATCTACAATCCCACATTACCCTCTAGATGTTGTGTGAATGCAGTCGGAGTGCACACTTCATCCTGTCTGCTGTTCTGCTCTGTGCGTCTCTGCTCTGCCTTTTGTGTGTTTGTGTAGCTCAGCCTCGCCCTCAGTCAATGAGACCTCAGACCTAGAGCGGAAGAGAGAGAAATGAGACAGTGATGTAACCTGGTCGCTACATTTCTTTGCAACCAAGTCCCAGCCTCACACTGTTGTTGGCCGGAGGCTACACTTTTGCCCAAAGCTTGACACTGAAAATCGTCCCAACTACAGTAAAATATTAAGAGAAAAGCAGTGTCTGTGCAGACGCAGACACCAACACACACTTCTGTATAAGATTACTTAGGTTGTAAGAAAAATCCAGTATGTTGTGCATTCACCATAAGGAATTTTTGTGAGAAAGAATCTAATATAATTGTCTTTTCTCTTTTTTTTAGCTTCCTTGAACTCCATTTCCACTTTGTCCTAGACCATCGGGTTAAATGTCACCACTTCGACAGTCTGATGAGTCCAAGGCAAGTCAAGAGTTCACAACTGACGTGTCTGTAATAATAGCAGGATGACAAGGGCTGAACATTGCAGACGTGTTTACACAGCAGAGATAACGGGTGAGAAAATAACTTTAGAGGCGAGAGTGTGAGTGGAAGCCATTGATAATGACAAATCAAGCCTGGGGATTGACAGAGACATGAATTCAAGTTCTTCTATTGTCATTTACACAAAAGTCAAGCAATCATTGGCAATGAATTCTGATCAGAGCCACGGAGCAGCTCCATTGCTTGGAGGATTTCAAAACAGTCTGAATATTTAATCTGCAGCGCAATTATTCAGTGTATTAAATGTATAAGGTTTTGATCAATAAAAGCATTTGTGACACTGCAGCTTTCAATGAACTCTTTGTATGTTGTAGCTAATGTGCTTGGAAGAGCTGTAGCGCCCATTCACATGCCAGATGTATGACTGTGAATCATTACTCGCAGGAATGAATGAGAGGAGATATTCATCTTTGCAACTGAATGTGAAACATTTACAACACTTTTTACATTGAGGACTTACTCCATTTCAATATTTGAAAGCAAGTCACTCCAGTCTAGGCACAATTACTTTTCTGTAAAGCACTCAGGTTTCATTACTCATGGGAAAATGAACATGGGATGTTCATTATGTCACTTCCAACATAGTGAAACCACAACTACCAGCCTATTCGCCAGAACAAAATGTTGGCAGTTTCTGAAAACCACTGATCAACGATCATCTTGTACATCATGCGTACCATATTGACATTTCTTAATGTGTTATATCACCTTCAAATTACATGTTTATTACCTGACTTTCATATCAGAAGCTGGAGTTAACGGTAGTGGAGTTACCAGCCCAGTCGCCAGGTTACAATATTAACAGTTAACGTTTCTGCTAACAACCGATCCAAGTACAAGGTTGACATGTGTAGCAAACGTGGTATATCAAAGTCACATTAAATGCTTATTAGCTGACTTTCACATCAGAAGAAGGAGGTGATGGTGGTGGTGTTATTACAGCCAAACAAGGCTGCCAAACAGCCAACTGCAGTTTGAGACACCCCAGTGGATATTTTTAAGGGGATATTTCCAGACTGCGTTTCAACATTTGTAACTCTGAAACCACTGAATATTATTAAAGAGACCTGGGGACAACTTTGAGCCATGTTTGTGGAAAAAACAGATATTTTTGACGAGAAGTCCTCAGGACATCCCCAGCCGTGTTCGTGACAACCAAAAAAAGGTATTTCAAGCCAAAACGTGATCTGTTCCTAACCATAACCAAGTGGTTTTTGTGCCTCGACCTAACCAGAGCGTAAGCACAGCATTGTCAGAACATGACAATGAAAACTGAATCTACAGAAACATGAAGTTGCAGCACATAGAAATATAAAGTTTGAACATATCCATGTACATTGTTAATTTATTCTGGCAATCGGGTTGCAATTGTCATATAATAGGTCATAGCCTTGATGTTAGGTAACCACAAAATCAAAGTGGTAAATAATTTCATCAACCTTTTGTTTTTCCCCTGAGAAGGTAAAACAAAGAATTCATTGTGGAAAGTGGAAAACACCCAGACCAGATTAATGTCACACCGTCAAAGTTCTCCTCCTAAGTCTCAAGCGCCCGCAGTCCACATCGACCAGTGTGGCAGACGAGGTAACATATTGTGGTAAGACCAGTAATGGGACTGAGAGGCAATTTGCTGCTGTTCTCCATTTTTCTCTGTGACCTTTTCTCAGGTGTGTGCAATGCATTTGTGCGCTTCCTGCTGTTCTAAATAATGCCAAGGCAGAATCTCAGACCAGCACCGTACCTGCTCTCGGTCTTCACAAAATGCCACCCAGTCATCACACACAGGCACCCAGATTGATGAATGAATTAAGGGTGGCCCGCCTACAAAGACATGGCCATGTCACTATAAAATATTGTGCCCATTATGTCTCATGAAAAACAATACCCAAATGGTCTCATGTATTCATCAAACAACAAACTGAAAACCAGCCAAATCCCTCTGCTGAAATCTTAAATGGTGGGCGAAATGTAAAAGGCTTTGTAAAGGCTGATATTTCAAAAATGAGGATCTTCATTTCAAATTAGCATAAATGTCAAATATTGAAGAAGTAAGCCTGTTTCACTTCATTTTTCTTTTTGCATTTTTTCACTCGAGTCCTGACACCATTCTCAGTGTGCGTGAGCAGTCATCAGGCGGGTGATAAATCATGCAAAATGACACACAACAGCAGCACAGAAACACCAAACACAACTACAAAAATGGAACCCAGCTCTCAAAAAAAGCTCTGTGTTAAAATGAAGAATGCCCAATGAGACTGCTTGTAGATTACAGATTTAATTTCCCTTGCTCAGACCAAAATCTATTCACGCTGTTTTCCACATTTAAGAATATTAGATGAGGTCCTGCAGCGACCTGAACATTATGAACACGCTGCCATGGCTCTCTTTTGAGACCACATCTGTGATTAAAAGGTTTCTTTGTCTGCTGACAAAACCTGCTTCAGTTTCTCTCCCCTTTGTACACAAAGACAGACAACAGAGCTCCCTGTGACAAGAATCCTTCCTGGCAGAAATACTGATAGATGACAGAAAAAAGTGAATGCTTTGCAGTGGCTGATCTAGGCAGGAAAATTAAAAATCACCCATTCTCACAGAAGCCACACGTGTTATTTTATTCATTGATTGTTTTGCGGTTCAGCTCGTGCTGGCTGAACCTTTGGGCTGCATCGAGACAAATGCACAGCGGACTCACTTGGTCGCATTGAGTATTCAGATGTGAGTCACCTCTCAACAGTAATGCATGGGTGAGAACTCTCAGCTCTCTAAAATATGCATATCATGTATGTTTTGATGCAACATGAATTACCACCCCTTCCCCGCCGCCTGGATGCGTGAGATCTTTTGAGCGTCAGTGTTATGTACTTCATTAAACTGCATAATGCCGATCTTTTTGTTTGTTTGCGGGGTGTTTAGCGAATTAATCTCAGCAAATGATCCTTTCTGCTGTCAGAACAGAAAGAAGAGAGTTTCACACTGCTTCACATTTTAAAGCTCCTCGTTTCCTGTCTCTTTAGGGATTTGTCTCAGCATTAAATATGTAGTCACCTTCGTACTCCTCCATACTGAGCTGCTTTGGATTCGCCTGGTGTTTCGGTATTTAAAATTGATGCACATAGTTCATTAATCATCTCAAATATTTTTGGGCAAAAACAAGTAAATTGACCTTTGAGTAAATGTGCCTGTGCTTTGAAAATGCAGACCAATTAGAAGATCCTAAGTCACAACCAGAAAAACTTGGTAATAAATATACAGTATGTTCTGGAATTGGCAAATCGTCTCCATCAAAGACTTTCAAATAAGTCTCTCCAACATGTCGCCAGCGTCGCCAAAGAGATATTTTGTATAGACACATATAGAGCACACTGTAATATTAGAATATTTTGAGTTGTTTATTTGACATTCATTTTTTACATAAAAAAATAGTTCCCAGTCTGTTGGTAAATGTCCCTTTTCTGCCAATACAAGATCCAAATGTCTGTGTCATTTGGAGTGTTATGGCCGGCTGTTAAACCATAACAAACATGGAGGCACATGTGAGGGATAAACAAAAAAGGAAATTTATTCAACAAAGATTAATATTAAGATAACAAATGTATCAAAGAATGAGGTTTCTAACAAAGACGATAACAAAACAAAAAAAATAAATACAAAGTTAACTCAGGTAATAACAAATAGACTATACAGAAAAACAAAAGACTCTAAAGAAAGATGATGTTGTGCCAGGGGAAGAGGGAACCACCAGACTGACAGGATGAGGCAGGTTATATGCAAACTGGTGGCCCTGATGACTTCTCAGCTTCAATCAACAAGAGACCAGCAACGCTGAAACAACAAACACACAACAATGCAACAACACACAACACACAGCAAGCCCTAGCAGAGGCCCTGGGGCCGTTACAGGAGTCATAAAAGAATAACCACGAACCCCCCCAGGAACTCTCTGAAAGTGTTCGAAACAAATAGCTTTCCCATTTTTGTTTGTGTGAATTGTTTTTATTCGGCTTTAGGTCTATACACAGATTATTGTCAAGTCAAACTGACATGTCTCCAGTATAGAAACTGGTAACACTTTATATTAAGGGTAATTGATAATAATTGATAAGCAATAAGACCCCTTCTTAAGGTAACATTAATAAACTGTAATAATAGCATCATAAACTTGTTTATTGTTGGATTATAAAACAAACAGTTTATAGACTGCTTTAAAAAGTTAATAAAAACCTTTCCTCTATTTGTTTATGGCAGGTTTGAGAATTGATTATCCTTTAACAAGGCATTGTTCTTGTTTTAGATCTGGTAGCTGCAAAAAGCATAGTGAACTGTTAACTGTATTAATCTCAATAAATTCATTAATAAACACAATTTAATTTACTAAAAAAAGCAACAAAAAAACATAGTAAAGGTTTAACAATGAGGTGGTAAGTTAGTTGAACTGGACTATGTTTGTAATGCTGTAATAAACTATTACAAAAAACTTTTATTAATGTTCTTAAGCATCTATAATCTCTTCACAATTTCCTATATATGTCTTAAAATCTAACATTAAATGTGTGTTTGCTATTATTAAAAACGTATTGCCTCATTAAAGCAACATTATGTAGAAATTGGCATTTTGTGAGATTTGGCGTGCCCCAAAGTTTCTCAGTGCAACACCACTGTCGTAAATACAAATCCCAGGTCTGTAACAGTTTGTCAGATGTAATGTAGGTGCTAACTACAAACACAACTCATTACATCATAACAGTGTTATGTGTTGAAAACTTATATGTTGAAGTAAACATGTATGTAACACTGTGACCATAACATTTGACAAGTGTTGGCATCATAGAGAAAAGTAACACAGAGGAAAGTCAATTGTAGAAGAGTGAATAAATGAATGAATTTAGTTGATTATAAAAAAAACCCACGTATCTGCACATCACTCGTTACATACATTCAAAGTCAGCGAGGATGAAAACACAATAAAGCCTGGAGGTTTATTCCCATTGCGGTCCTCTCACCACACAAGCCAGAGCAACATCAAATAATTGGATGTGATTTCCTTTAACAGTAAAACTCATTAGTTATTTCAATTAGAATATTTATGAAATGAACACCGAATGAGTGAAATAACCCTTTAACATAATTATTGTTCATGCTGCACTCATGCCTTAGAAATCAACTGCCTCCCAACAAGGGTTGGTAGCAGATGTGGACAGTTTTCAGCTCTGTAAACATTCTCACAAGCAGAGTTTGCTTATTAAACCACAGGCGAGATGTGTCCTGGTATCAGTGGAGACTGAAGGTGTGGGGTGAACTCTCTGTGGGACTCCTCAACAAAACTAATGGATGCCATTTGAGTCCAGATCCTGAGGCGTCAAGAAAAAAATGACTCCTCCCCCATTACCAGCTGTGAAAATACATGGGATGTACTTTTTATAGTTTCTCCTCTGCAATTATTCTCCCGTCCTCCAGAATAAGTAAAGTGAATAAGTGGAAGTGTTCATATTTTCTCAGATGTGATGGCTGGAGTGCGTTGCTGGCGCAAAACTGAATCTTGAACTTTTCATCGTGGCTTCACCATTTTTTTATTCAAGGAGTGTACAGCAGTTCCTAATACTTTTCAGCGTACATTTAATAATTCAATTAGGAATTATATTGCTGCACGTCATGGTGCTGAATATCAATATTAATTGTTTGTAATAATTAATTTCTCTGCTAGACTGCTCTGAATTCCTTCTGGCTGTCCTGATCTAATGAGGTGCTGCATCACAGACCAGGCAGATAATCAGTGGCACAAATTAACAAAGTTATTTGAATTAATCAGGTGATACATTCTTGTGAAAATTTAAACAACACTAAAGGGCACACTACTTATGTTTCATTTCATTCATGCCCGTGTCAAGAGGCAGTTGAGACTGATTACCATTAATGAACTCATCAACCAAAACGTGCTCAACTATTTAGACGGTGTAGGTGAAACCCATCAATATCTCCTGACTTCGATGACATTAATTCCATCTTGTATTAACTATTATATTCTGCTCAGCAAAACATGCATGGATGCAGATAAACTAAGACCTAATGAAGCTCGTTAGTAATGATTAATGATCACAAATACAAGATCAAGGACCAAGTACTTTTGCTTAATGTGTGAGAACAATGAAAATGTAAAGCACTGACTATCTTAAGGACCCCAGAGATGAGAGCAATTTGTTTAAAGTGAGTCTTATTTTCTGCTAATTATTCAAATATTCTTGCAGAAAAGGCGCTGATAGTGTCCTTCCACTCTAAATATAAAAAAAGGAAGCAGAATAACGCAGAAGAGACTAACAAGAATGTCTCAGCGTGTGATCTACAAACAAGGACAAGCATAGTATACATCCCCTGCTGACCTGAATACTGAGGAATCTGAAGGTGCTGAAGGGTTACGTGTTATATAACACCTCGCAACTTGCAACCAAAGGACAAGGTTTCTCTTTCAACATGATGGAAATATTAATAGTGCAGTGTTCCCACCTCCACTCAGGTCTATGGATATGTTCTACCCTTCCTTTTAGTATGGATATTTCATAAACAGTGAATGTTCTCACTCATATGTTAACTGATCTGTATTTAAAGCAACATTACGTAACTTTTTTGCATCAAAATAACAGCTTGAAAATCATGAGTCTTGTAATTGGGTGAATGTTGTCTCTGTCTCAGCTACTCCACCCCTCATCATTTGTTTCTGCACGATGTAACTTCAGTGACAGGGTCGGCTCACAGTGTTACAGATATGTTTACTTCAAGAAGCAAGTTTTCAACGCATAACATTGTTATGATGTAGCGAGTTTTGTTTGTAGTTAGAACCTACATTACATCTGACAAATTGTTACAGACCTGGGATTTGTATTTACATCCATGGTGTTGCTCTCAGAAACTTTGGGGGGCAACATTCACACAAAATGCCAATTTCTACATAATGTTGCTCTAAAATAAAAGGATGTTTACAATATGATTCAGAAATTATTTTGTATGACTTCTTTTTTGAAACATGCAAGCCATATTTTTTACTTGTATTTAAACCCTATCGTAAGTTTTGTACGACATCTGGATAACATTTATTCCACAGGTCTAATACTATAATCATTTCTACATCGTACAGTCTTACAGTCATTTCCTACAGGACAAATCTACTATAAAGGAGCTGTGATGTAAAAGTTCATTCAGGTTCGTAAAGAGGACGATGCCTTTTGGTACTGATTATGTAGCTCAAGAGCCTTTCAACAGGATTCAAGGTTTCAGTTTTCACCTCACATTATAATGCTTTGTTAACAGATAAATGGGACAGCTGCCTCATCTCAAGCAAAGTACTTTAGACGGCTAACATTGTAGTATACAATTGGGCAAGTTATATTATACAAGACATACTAGCAGAAAATCAAAAACCAGGCACTCAAAATATAGGAAATATAGAGAGTTGCCTTCACTCTCCACATCTTCTCCAGCTCTTCTTTCAGCCCGTGATATTTCTCGAGCTTCTTGTGCACCTCCTCCCTGATGTTGCCGTCACTTGGGATTGCTACATCTACATTCTTCTGATGTTTGTCTGCCACAGCTATGTCATCTATTAGCCAGTTTGTCGGTCTGTCTCTGGAAGTCCCACAGGATCTTGAATTGGTCATTCTCCACCACCTTCGGAGTTGTCTCCCATTTTGACCTTATATATGACGATACCACAAAAGGCTGTGAGTAAAGAGGACAGTATTTAAACCCTAAAACCTATAGTAACTTGAGGTTTGTATGCCATGTGAAAACATTTATATTTTCTGCAGTACAAATCTATTGTAAGGAGCTGTTATGTAACTGTTTATTCATATGAAGGTTCATATAAAGGAGGATGTACTTTTGCGCTGATTATACCTCAAGAACCTTTTAGTCAGTAGACAACAGGCCAGCTCAATGCACATAAAATGAAATACTCGGGGTTTAATGGGGTCTCTGTCAGATTTTTCCAAGGTTTGAGCAGCTTTTTATAGCATTTAAAAACTCAACACAACAACATATGGACCAGTTAGAGGTGTGTGCATGCAACATATATACATTAAACAAACTAAATGTTGTAAATGCTGTAAAATGTATTTATTTTTTAACAGGTACTAACATACAATGAATGGGTTACTAGGCTCCACAATCAATTACATTAATGTTTATAGTGCATTATATACATTGGTGTAATAATGAGTTGTGATTATTGTGATTATTTATAAAGTAACTAATATTATATGGCATTATACGGTAGGTGCGTTGTGATGCATTATAAGCATGTTCATGATGCATTATAATGCATTATAGACATGGGCTTCATTACCCCAGTAGTGTTACCCCACAAACATATGATCCTTATTAATACTCAGTTTCAGTGAGAACTGTAATTTAATCAGTCTCAAACTTTTGAGTTTGCTTGTAAGTAAGGTGGAGACACTTTCAGCTGAAAGTTATGTTGTTTGACAGATAGCCTAATCGGATCATAGTTGGATTAAAAGATTACCTCAGCATGCTTTGCTTGTTTCTTCCAAAGTATTAACTTTATTACACCTTGAAGTATGAATGGCTGCCTCTGCATCAGCTTTAGGTGATGCTTTTACAAGCTGGCTACTGGTTTGTACACTCATAAGTGCAGGGCCACTGCACACTGCCATTCATAAATAATCTATTATAAAAACATAGAACGGAAAATTAAAGACGTAGAATTTGCTTCAGATTTCTGACCTGACATTCTCACCTTTAAACTTGTGCAGTACAGATCATCAACACTGCGAGGGAAGTTTAATCAGCCATGATAAAGGTTCCTTTTCTGATTAATTATTTGGGATTTACTGCTAGTTTCTGATGTTGTGCCTGCTTTTGTGTTCCATGGTTTGAGGAGGATGTAGTAATTCAACAAAGCATTTAAATGTTATGCCAAAAACTGAATAAAGATGTTCCAGTCACGATGTAAAGTGTGCATTTCTGGAACACTGTGAAGAGCTGAGATGAGACAGAGTGGGAGGTGTCTTTGCTGCCGCTCTGATTTCTGTTTTCCTCTCCAAAATATTTGGGTCTGCCTTCTGTCAGTCACAATCCATTCAAGCCAACAGAAGAACTATAGAAACATGGAGCCTTTGACTGTGGTTTGTGAAACATAAGAAATCGGTAATCTCTTTCGTTGTGCGACAAAATAGCTTGTCATGAGAATTAAATGTCTTGCTTGTTTGGAAGTCTTCCATTGTTGAGAAGGGAAATAGCTGGCAGCATGGTCGAGAATGAGATTTCAGCTGCAGAGATTATTTTGTTGTATAGTAAGAAAGTGAAGCAATCGCTGCCAGCTATTAATTCAATCCCCACCAGATTATGGTAATCTTGTGCTTCTGAACAGTACAGAATTTACAAATTGTCCCTTTTATTAGTCTTTTTCACACTGTGTTTTTTTTAATCTAGAAAAAACAAAAAACTGAAAGAAACCAAAAAAACATGAAAACCACAATTATGCTGGGTGGTCTGCGGGCTTAATCACAGAATGTTCAGGCTTTCTAACAAAGCCCTGAACATGTTGTTTTTTTCCCCCTTTGGTTTGCCTTTGCCTGCATTTTAAAAACACTTAATGGAAACTAGCCCCAGTGGTTGATCCCGCGTGGCATGAGTGCAACTTTCAAATGTCATGTTAAAGTCGCTTTTGAGCTCTATCTGTAATACAGCACAGCACTCTAGTGGCCACAAGGGTAATAATTGTGTGTGTGTGTGTGTGTGTGTGTGTGTGTGTGTGCATGTATGTGTGTGAGTGTGAGCATTTGCGACTGAGGCATGAAGGTGCCTCTTTGCCCCTATCCACCTCTATGAGCTTCTCTGATTTAATAAAGCCGATGTGAGGAAAATGTTTCCACTTTGGCTGAATCACTGATGACCTAATATTGAAGTAGTTATTATTCAAAAGGGGTAAAGAGAGAAAAATGAGTGTGTAGATATCTATTCAGTCTGTACCAAAGAGACTTGATGAGACAAGCACAGCGATGCAGCAATTTTGAATGTGAAGATGAAATGCAGGGCGGATGATGGGCAGGAAGTGCCTCATCCAGGAAATAAGATATTTTCATGTGGGAAGACTTTCTGACACAGAGCGTCTGCATTGACAGACAGACAGAGGCAGAGAAAATGCTTGACTAGTCATACAGACAGAGATAGGATGTGTTTGTAAAATTGAGAACCCTTAAGCACCATCAACTCTTTTTGGAAATGGGTGACAGTTGAACTCTTTTTTTCTCTTTGCGACGCCAACGCCTCAACTTTTGGGATACAGCTGGCGTTCGTAGCATTTTTATTGCCCAAAGAAAGATCATGAAACAACAACACCTCTCAAGGATGTCTTCTAAGACGGTTTAAAAGTGCATCTGGCTCTTAAACGTGAAATGCCAAAGTGTCATCCAGAGTGCACGCTGATAAGTACAAATCTATTTACACAACCAACAACTGAAATTAAACGCCTGCGCGCCGTTATCAGGGCCCTCCACTACCTGTGCATGCACTGGAGCTGCACGGCTGCTATTGTTAACATGTCAGAGGATTTGGAAAAGGTTAATGTAGCAAATAGGAATGGAGAGAAGGAAGAGTACAAGTCATTTGAAAAACATTCATGTAATTATTCTCAGACAGTACTATCTTTGCATGAATCACATTATAATGATTTAAATTACTCCTCATTTTTCCTGGAACCTGCTCAAGGACCCTTGAACCCCTGAAACGGCCACTCAACCATTAGTGTGAGTCCACTGTAATTCATTATGCAAAGCAGAGCCTTAGTAATTCACCAAGAAATATTACATGGAATGAGTAATGTGAAAGTAGAACTCATTACAAAGTCTCAGTGGTATTTTCTATTGTACAATCCTCCTCATGGCCCTTTGCTTAACCTGATTTGTGCCATTTTTCTTGGTTCCCGAACAGCACATTCACAGTTGTTCAACAAAAAGCAATGATATGGAAAATGAGAATGCAGCATGTTAGAAACAGCTTCACAACACGTCGGTGTTTTAATGCCAAAGCTGTGGTTAATTAGATCACAAAGGCTGTGAGGACTCTGGATAAAATCCAATATGAACAAAGTTTTCATATGTCATTAAGCCTAATCAAGCTTTTCTGTTGTGTTTGTTTTAAACTGGCGTATGAAAAGTGCCAATAGAGACATGTTGTTGCATGTGGAAATATCTACTCTCAAGATTAAAGTAAGTAAGTACAAATCTTAGGTACTTGTACTTTTCTTTTCTTTTTGTGCCACTTTATATCTCTATTCCACTAAACATCCAGTGATGAAATACTGCTGGCTACTTAAGTACAATGTTGAGGTATTTGTGCTTTACTTGAGTAAAGTATGACCCTTGGATACTTTTTTACAATACAGTACATTTCAAAGAGAAATATTGTACTTTTTACTTTATTACATTTATCTGAAGTTACATTTCAATACAGGACTTTCATTTATAACAAAACATTTGTACAGTGTGGTATTAGTGCTTTCACTTAAGTAAAGGATCTGAATACTTCCTCCACCACTGGTCATCATTAATTGAATATCAAGTCAACTGCTGTGGGCGAATTTCAAAAACATTTTTTATTTATTGCAAGTTGACATAAACATGAACATGTTTTCTGCCTTACCCTTTGTCGTTTTTAGAACTCTGAAAGTTCACCTTTGAAACACAACCATCTACATTGTGACCTTTAATTAAAGAGAAGAGCGTGGCTTGTTCCAGCAGAGGTGTCGTCTTACTGTGTGAAGAATGACAGACCAAAACAAAAACACTTTCTGAGAATGTGAAAATAAAACCCCCTGTTGGCTGTGAGACATTTTCAAGACATGAGAAAGATGACACTCAGTGATGGATTAATTTGAGCCTGCTTTGTATAAACAGTCTGAACTTGTGCACCCTTAATATTGATTTTTGTGTAAAATTTGGATTGTCAGTTTTGAACATAGTTTTATTATTTGCTTTCAAACATTTCCCCATCTTTCCTCCTTGACTCTAGCTGGTATGACTGTGAATTACACTACATTATAAGCAATGGTGAGATATTGTATATTGATATTTGCATTACAGTTTTGTTTAGATCAAAATGATCAGTCAAGGACACAGATGGTCAGCCAGGGAGTATAGGGAGCGGTCCAACCAATTTCATACCTACTGCTGCCTACTCAGAGTGCATAACAATTCCGCTGAGCCCGCTCTATTTGACATTGTGGATGTGTCATGTTCATAGGGATGGCTCCTTTTGGATCAGCCTGATGCAGCACTTGCAGACTTCAGTGGAGCCTCACATCCACCTGAAAAAAAACTGTCATGCAAGCACTTTTGTTAACAGTGAGAATTCTTGAATTTGCTCACCTCTCCTGCAGCTGTAAAAGCAGATGGGACTGCTGTAGATGGCCAATCTCTAGCCAAAGTCCAAGTCCTGCTAAACTCTCCTTGCATAGCCTATAGCATGTGAATGTAGCTCCAATACGAGGCTCTGAAAGCAGTTTTTCAGTTTGTTTTCATCACACTTGATAAAATTAAATGATTCATGGACTACTTAAACTCCATTCTCAAGAAAAACACTTGTACCTTCTATTCATTGTTTTTCCCTTGTGCCATAGCATAGAAATAAAAAAGTAAGGGTTTATCTGCTTCTAAAATTAAAGCTCCATTTACACTTAATTAAAAGCCTCTTGCTTCTGTGGCTTCTTGCTTTGGAAGAGTTGTTTCTGTTACTTAATATTGATTGAAATGTAGCAGGGCAGAAGATCGGCTTATTTTCAAACTCAAAGAAATTCACTCGTGGTAATACTGGAAAGTTTATTTTAATCATCCTCAGTTCATCAGAGTCATTTGGGAAAGTGACAATGCAGATTAAGTACAAGCATGCTTTGTGAACAATGCTGGAACCTTGAATACTATTTCTGAGAAAAACAAAGAGAAAGACGCTTGAATGTGTTCTTCAAGTCTCCGGTAAGCTTTATGTAAAAACAGAAAATTCAACTACACTTACTGTAAATTTGTGGTGAAATGTAAGGAGGTTTATTTGGAGGACAAAGCCGAGGACAAAAGAACCTTAAGGGATTGTTTCACTGTTTTTTTCTCAACTCAAACCTTGAAAGACCCTCATGACATCTTTTGTTCTGAGATACTACTGAAACATTTCATACTTCACACAAATTTGTGCAGCATTTTCAAAATCATTAAAATATTAATGGTAACAATTGTTGCTATGATTTCAGGAGGCTAACGAGTATCAAGAGAACGATATATGTCTCATCATTTATTTATTATCATTATAATTTAAGGGGAAGGAATAAAAACACTGCGTATTTTCAAAGTTTAACTCTGTTTTCTCTGTTTTTTATTCAATTTCATCCAATTAGATGTTATAAACAAGCAATTATGAGTGGCAAAATCACACAAATGGATAACCACATCACAAAGGCTATATCAAATATGACAAGAAATCAAATCAAATCCAAAAGTCAGATTTAACATCATTTAATTCAATAACATATAGCCTATTACTGTTCAGCCTTTCATTGTGAAACAATCACGGATGTATGAGGATAAAAAAAATGATTAAATCTTGAGCTGGCTTGTAAAGAAGCAGACCAGAGCCAGAAACAAACCCGGAAGTCAGGCGTGTCTTCACTGACGTCATCACGCAAAGAGAGCTGCGCAGACGCCTCAACTCGGTGAAGCACGTTTGTTTGCGGTGGAGGCTGAATGACAGAGCGCCTATAAAGTTACTGGAAGTGAAGAGTCTCGGTGCAGAAGAAGGTTTTACACTGTGCGTGGACAAAGACGCAGGGTGAGGAAGGTTTTTTTTATTCTACGCAGACGCTTAATAATCTGCTAATTGCAACGTCAACGGTGAATATTACAGCTGGAGCGAACAGTAGCTGTTTAGCTAGCGTTAGCCTCTCCGCTGGTCAGTACTTCCCCGCAGCAGAGCATCACCTGTCTGGAGCTTTTTCTTTCAATATCCAGCCGCAAAGTAACACAATAATCACGTTAAATCTTGGGATGTGGACTGAAAGACACAACTCTCAAAGTCTTCTGGCGTTTGCTTGTCTTTACTCGGGAGCTAACAACATGCTGTATCAGCACATAGCTAACTTTTTTGTCGTATTTGACAAAGATTATATCCACGTTTGTTTGCAGATAAGCATGGTGTTATGTGTTAAATCTTTATTGTAACAACAGATTATGTCTTATCTGAAAGATGCAGCAGAAAACTTCAAAATTAGACAGCTGGCAGCTGCAGAGGTTGTTCATTTGCTTATTACTTATGCGGTGTTGGATGTTACTTTACATAACAAAACATTATCTCGAATTAAACTCATTTATAGTGTCATTACTTCCACTGTTAGCTAGAGAAAACAAATATTTCAGTGGTGTAAATTATCTTTTCAAATGATTAGAAAGAAAATGATTATCAATCAGTCGTTTGACAGTAAATTATTCGGAAACTGTTTTGTGAATTTATTGTGTATTTCAGTTATTTTACAAAAAAACACATTTTTTTTTCTTTTCAAGCTTCCAGATGAATAGTGTTGATGCTTTTCTTTGTCATATATGCTAGTCATTGGCTTTGATAGTAAATCACAGGGCTTTGGTTGTGGAAATGACATTTTTTCCCTCTATTTTACATAATTATTTGTCACATTGATCAATAAAATAGTAATAAAGGTCAAAAATGAGAATGCCCTACAGCTGCAGCTCTACAAATAATCCTCATGTTCCATCTCCTGTTTCTTTTTCTTCCGCAGGATTTACAAAATGTCTTCTTCTGAGCCCGTTATCAGATCGAGACAGACGGAGAAAGAAGTCAATGGGATTTCAACACAGGTCGTCTGTACAGAGTTCAGCAATTACATATTCGTGGTCCTCAGTCAGTATGGCAAAATCGGGACATTGATATCGGTCACGCCTGACTCCAGATCTAATGATATCAGCACCCCGACGTTCTCCACCAAAGTACTGCTGGGCAAAGACGAGGTACGCTGGATGATATCCTTCAAATAAATATTGTATCAGTGTGATATAGACTTGTTCACAGGACATCAGGCAGACTTCGTTGCAACACAGGGTAACTCATTTCCTGGTGTGAAAGGGCAGATGAGATTGGGTATTTTAGCTCTGTATTAGCATGTCATTTTCTAACTGGCATACAGTCTCATAAACAGAGATATTGATTATATTAATGTTTGTCTTTTCACTCTTCTTGTCACATTCAAAAATACAATACTTCTACTGTGTGTGCAGCGTTAAAGCACCATCAAACAGACTGGATGATGGACTATGATTGAATACAGTTATGTAATGTAATTAAGCATTATGACAACAGCTGAGTCTTCATCTCTGTTATTGTCAAGTTTACTGGATTACACAGCAGCCAGATAACCTGCTCCAACCACGTCAGGGCTTTCATTAAAATAGAATCAAGTCGTATTGTAAGTCGTGCAAACGCTGCCTGCTTTGGGAGCACTTCACAAAAATAAATTACTGTTCTCATGATATGTGTGGAATATGGCCCAATCAATAATGCTGCATGGCAGTAAAGGCAAGTTATAACTCTTAACCACATAATGCAATGGCAACAGCACAGTGTGTGAGAGGAAAAGTATTTTATTCTGGCTGACTGGTTCACAGTGTGAAATGATTTGGAGAGTGAACTGATACCTGTGAAACTTCACCATGTTTGAAGTTATAAGACAATTATATGCTATGCAATTAAAGAAAAAAAAAGTTAAAGGGTGAGAAATGGTTTCTGTGTTGAATAGAAGATTATTGATGCGCATGATATCAAACATAAAGTAAAGGAATGGGGTCATGTGTACGAAAAGGATAGATTCTTCATTTTATCAGAAGTTTTAGAGGCCAGGCCTTTGCACATTTTGAAAGGGTTCCCAGCATTTCTGTATTTATGATCTCACGCCTGATTTCATCTCTCTGTTTTCAGCCGCTGACGCATGTCTGTGCCAAAAACCTGGCAACGTTTGTGTCGCAAGAAGCCAGCAACAGGCCGGTCTTACTGGGACTGGCACTTAAGGATTCCTCCAAAGATGCAATCAAAGAAATGAAAGAGATCATCAAAAGTTGTCAAGTCTGGTAGAGAGTCAACCAAACGGACATGAAGCCTGAAGGCTTGATGACATACAGGCCATCCGGATTCCCAAAATGTCACCTTTTTCTTCTGTGTCTTTTTGAACTGAAAGGATTTTACTCTTTACTTAATGCCAAACTGTGATAAAAAAAAAATCCCCTGAGGCTCAAACTTCAAGACAAAATGTATAAATACAATTTCATTTATCTGATCCTTTTGATTTGTTGAGACAGTAAGGAATGTTTTCTGGAAAACATAATTTAGACTTTATCTGGCTGTAAAGAGTGATTTACTGCATCCAGTGTGCTCTGTTAGCTCTAAGTTATACCTTGGAAAATGATGGCCAATTGCTCCATGTGTCACCACTGTATGAAACTGTATTTTTGTAATCTGTAATACTGTGTTATTTTTGTATTTGATAATGCAAATAAAAACTGGTCAGGTCAAAATCTTGCCCTTTTTTTCTTTGAAACAAATACAACTCAATCATCTCAGCCAGTGAAGGGGAGGATATGTTAGCACTGGTTACATAGTTTAAGCATCACAAATATTCCCTTCAACTGGAAAATTTGGCTTCGACCTTCTCTAGTCTTTCAATAAATCAGTTATTAGAAATTGAATATAATTTTCAACATTCTGTGCTATCAGTGTTAGGTATTCAACACAATATTACAGTCATCAGAATTTTGTAATTCTGTAAAATGTAATAAATTAATTTGTAATTTATGGGACTCATTTGGAAACATTTGTGTGACTTTGGTTATAAAAACAGCCAGACTTATTTATATTATAACCTGCATACCTTCCATTCCAGGTTTGACTGTCGGTGATTTGTTGATTTAAGTTTAAACAGGTGGAAGAAGAATTAAAATCTTTTACTTTTAGGAAAAGTGGTAATATTACAGTATAGAAGTACTATTTTACAAGTAAAAGTCACTTAAAAATTTAAGTTGAGGATAAGTATTAGCATCAAAATGTACTGGACCTAAGTACCTTAAAATTCTACTTTAGTAAAGTACTTGACAAAATGTACTTAATTACTTCTACCAGTGACCCAATGCTATTGGGTCCACAGGTTAACATGGGTCACATGTTATTTCTGATTGATTATATTTGAATCTAGCATCCAATAAATATAAGGTGATGGATACAGTAACTTTTAAAGATAAGGCTTGGTTTGGCTAACACATAATCTTATTATTTTTATTATTATTTATTTGTTGAGAACAAGAAGAATGTATAAAGAATATAAAAATACAGAGGTACATATATAGATCAGTATAAAGAACACAACCAGGAAGAGGTTTCAGGGACAAAGATTTTATAATTGTAGTTATGAGGTTGTTTATTAAATTGAAGGATTGAAGTAATACATTTAATTCTAGAAGAAAAAGTGAAAAAATAGGAAGAGGTTTAAAATAAAGTGTTTTGCATAAAGTCAGAAGAGGTGAATCACATTTGAATGATCCTTCCAGGCGACGTGATGACGACAGACGTAGAGAGGACACGTGACCCGTTCACCTGTGCCGAACCTGTTTATCTCTGCTGCTCCTCCGACTCGTCGCTCAAGTATATATTCAAATCCGCGTCGTTTACACTGAAACTTTGACTTTGACTGGTTTCGTCCGGCTCCCGCAGTATTGTCGTGTGTTTTAACAGGTTTTATTTCAGTTTTTTTATTTTAATCGCTGTGTGTGCGGACTTCGACCTGCCTTCGTGAAGCACCTGTCTCAAACGAGGAAGTCCAGTGTGTTGAGCCCGTCGATAATGAAGTCGATGCGTCGTTTGTAAAGTGTTTTTAGGCCTGAATGAAGTCGGTTGGCTGTTTCGACAGGCGGTGTTATTCTCAATGTTGATCCCATAACGTCTAAACGGAACAAAGCTGCTTCCACCCTGCCTGGCATAAGGTGAGCTGTTTGTTGACGGTAAGGAAGGTGCTTATCAAGACACTGATCTTTTGAACATCAGCAGGACAGTCTGTCACTTTGCTTTACAATAGTATATATTCTATTTAATCTATTGTTTAGTAGTATTGTTTAGTAGTATTGTTTGTCCAGTCAGCATCAAACCCACAGGGGAGATGTTCCTACATGTCACCTGTCAGACCTACACTGACTTTTTGTGTCTTCTCTTCCAGATGAACATTTCTCTCCAAGACATGGATTCATCAGCCGAAAATAACTCTGTTGTCCACCTGGCTGCACCAATTCTCCCAGACAAGTCAGACATCTCCAACATGACCATTATCCGAACAGGGAACGGGTCAATCATAGAGGACCAGATGTTTCTGAACACTCTGCCCGCTCAGGCTCTCTCAGGAATATTTGTCTGGTCCGCCTTGCTCATAACATGCCACCAGGTGAGTATGTTTCATTTTCACAGAAGCTCCAGACAGAGAAGCATTTCTAAATACCCACAGTGGAAGAAATCACTGCAGCACACGGCACACAGCACTATGAGTAATACGGCTTCAAAGCATTGCACACCCAGTGATGTGGTTAGAGAATGACAGATTGCACCTCCCTAGCCAGAGGACAGAAACAAGCTCTTATATCCATAAAGGATTATTACCTTACAGTACTCACAGTGACACTTTGTCTTATCTAGGGGTAAAGTATTCCTTCCTTCCCAGGTAGGTATTATTCTTCCTCCATGCACTGCCCCTGCTGCATTGTGGGAAAAAAGTGACTATCGGATTAAAATGGACGAATCTCTTAGCCAATTAAAGGACGGCGGATGCACACGCAGCTCTCTCTAGGAAGAATAACGGTCTCAACACAGCCCACCTTTACCCACAAAGCATTTCGTTGCTGCTGTAAATGAGAGTTTCCTCTTGTGTGGGTGAGTTACCCACTGTGCCGGATGATAGCTTATCATTATGGCTTTATCGTTTGCAGAGAATGCGGCAGGGTGCAGTGTATTATCAGCAGGGAAATCAATTGATATTGCGATAACATTCAGAGCGTCATAAAGGATGAGGGTGTTGTTTTCTTGTTTGCTGTTGTGTTAATGCTGTGCAGCTGTAATGGTTCCCAGATTGGATATGCATCCATCCAACATCCTCAGGCCCCCGGATCATATGCATCTCAACACGCATATGGTCTTCATTGTGTGTATTATGTGGTGTAATTAATTAAAGAGTTGTTATTGTTTTGCTAGATTTTCTAAGCTTTTGAACATCCCCACAGAGCAAAAACATGTTGCATCCTGTGATCCAAAAACAATCCTTGTTGAGAGATTTGTGACTCAATATCCAGCAAATTGGTTTCTATCTTTTTAATATAGCACTTGTTTGGCCAGGCACTTGCCAGCAAGGCATTTTAATTGAACAAATAAATAGCAAGTGTACCGCAGGGAGAAGGGAGCAGGTTTGCAACTGGCATCCCTTCTGTCACACAGGGAGTAAAATGGTCTGCAGGACTAGTGTTGCGATGCCGGTGGTGTTTCGTCTGACTCGGCTCCAGAGGATTGCTATAGACTGTTAAACTCACATTCTGAATACTAAACACAGATAGACAATGACCTTAGATCCTCTTTGCTGTAAAGTCGCCAACGCTTTTCCGACGGGTAATCACTGGAGTGTGGCTCATTTTTCCTCGGTGGGCTTATTGGTCCCTCTGCAACTTGAAGTGTTTGGGATTAAGAGCAGCAGGCTACACTTATCGTAAGCTGCATGTCTGCGTCATGTTTGGCACATGTCCCTCTCATTTAGCTAACTTATGTACAATCACTTTGTGGGAAGAAATGAGCTTTACTTGGGCTGGAGGACATTTTTCAGCAACCAACTATATGTTACTGTCAGGTCAGCGTCACAGAGTCAGGAAGGATGTCGGTTATTCAGGCAAATGGAGGACATGTGTTTCCCTTCACATGTGGAGATGGCCAAATGAATCTCACTCACACCCTCACAGTAATCAAGCTTTAATGTACAGCGTCTAATGGGCATTTAATCAAGCTGAATGCATTGAGCAGACTCTGGATGTTGTTTAGCATGTTCTGACAAACAGAAGTCTTAAATATATAACATTTTTTACTTTTTGAGTAACGCTTAATCGTTGTTGCCACTTTTCAAGTGAATATTTTGAAAATTTGCAATTTCTCAAATGGGACGATTTGCTGCTTTTCTTTGACATCTGACTGTAAAATGAAAATTTTTGGGTTTTGGACTGTCGGTCAAATAAAGCAAGCAATCTGAATACATTATCTTCAGGTTCAGGGAATGTGATTACAGTCACAAAAAAGGGAAAGCTTTAAAAAGTTAAAATGAATAATAATAGTCACTTCCTGTTTCTCACAGCACTGTCAACTAAACATGGATTAAATACAGTAACCATCTTTTGAGTTTGCGTACAATTAGTAAAAAAAAAAGATGATTTATCTTCAATATTTCTTATTGTTAGACACTATGGCTAATTGTATGATTGGCTAGCTGAGTAGTCCTGCTGAAGTTGAAAGTTAAGCTGCAACTAGCGATACATTTTATTACAGATTGATATGGTAATTATTTTCTCATTTAATCGACTTTGTTGTGAAAAATCACAATTGCATGAAGCCCAGGCTGATGTCTTCATAATCCCTGTTCGATCCAGCCAACAGTTTAAAACCTAAAGATATTCAGTTTACAACACATTAGACAAAGAAAGTCACCAGGTTGGAGCAACTTGAGCAAGAGAATGTTGATTATACAATCAATTGATTATTGGAATAGTTAATTTGCTGACGATTATACTTGCCAATTAATTGACTATGTTTTCAGCAATGAGTTTATTGATTGATGAGTCACAATTTGGATTCTTAATTGAAAGAAATAAGCTTTCAATTTCCGTCATTGATTCAAAGGCAGTATTGGCGACCCCCTTTTCCAGAACTGATTTTCTGTCTTTTGTTGTTTATTGTTGAATCCCCAAGGGGTTGTATTTTTTTGTTGAACTCTCGATTCTTTATTTTTGGGGAATATTATTTGAACTCATCTAATCCTAACCTCCAAAAAGCCAAAGTCTTTGCAAACCCAGATGGGAGTCTAAAAAAAGCATGGTCGTCGGTGCTGAAAAAAGAATTAAATCAAAAAAATCAAATTAAATTGTGATCTTTCATATCGAAAGTAAATTTAAATTGTGGATTTGGAGAATCGTGACACCTCTTGGGGACATGAATATGAACTACACGAAGAAGTGACTTTTGTTATTGTTCTCTTTTGTGAGTTATTACTCAGCAGTGGCCTGAGCTTGGTGTGATTACTTGGATTGCCCCCTCGTACTCAATTAGATGACTAATGGGTCATAAGCATCCAGCTTGACTCAACAGTCTTTTTTATGAAGAATTAGTCATTGTTCATTATACCATCACAATACTATTCCCTGACATGCTTTGGTCTTTAATAGGCTCTACATTTTAAGAGCTCTTTGTGCACGACTGCAGTCATCTACAGAGGGACAGTAATACTGGAGGAGGAACAATTTGGCAGCTTTTCTTATTAAATCTGATAATTGTTCAGCTGAAGAGACCCCTAGGTTATCCCAGACTGTTACAGTTTCCACATAGCTTCATTTTGCAATAGCTTTGTTAATATTGGTGAGATTGGCCAACCTGTACTCCTCTGCAAGCATTACCTGAGATTTAACTGGACTTTACTTAGACAGTTGAAAGCATATCTCCCTCTGTAGACATACAGATCATACCGTGCTGTGTTTGCTCAAGATCAGACGGATAACCCAGGCCTTACCTCCGCCTGTCTACAGTGGCAAATTGCACATGTCACGAGGGACTCGTACTGACTTTAGTTCCTCATTTGGATGAGGCTTATGGGTGTGAAAAACTGTTAAATCAGTGTTAGTTTTGTCTAAAAAGTAAGCCCTGCCTTTAAAGACTCAGTGTTACTGAAAAGAACGATGATCAGATTTTCTGCCATAAATTGTGTATGGTCCAATAAATGTTGTCACCTGCAATACATTACCTTTATGGAGGCCATATGGGGGCAGAGTTGCATTTGTTTGTGTTAAAAACTAAAAGTTCAGAACTTTATCAGCTCTGTGAAAAAGGTTTATTTATTGATTATAATTCTGAGGTTAAAGCTATAAAACATAATGTTTGGTCGGTGAGTTTGAAGCTGGGATGTCTTGGAAGGTCATTAAAGTGAGAGTTGGAGATCTCTTTTTTTATTCCCGTCAATCCTGCTGCTGCATTTCACCATGGCAGATCTTTACACACACATACACAGCGAGTAGTGCAAGACAAAGTGTAGCTATAAATAATATCGTCCAGATAAAGAACATGTTTTATAGCTCTGTGTTGACTCTCAAGGGGCTGACGTATGTTGATCGCACCCACGTGGTTTATATTGCTTCAGTGATTATGTTATAGGAAAACAACAAAATTACTTTAGAGCTGCAACCATTAGTGGATAACTTAAACTTAATCCCCAACTGTTCTGATAATCGATCTTTTCAGTCATTTTCTGAAGCAAATGTCAAACCTTTGCTGGCTCCAGCCTCCTAAATGTGAGGTTTTGCTGCTTCTCTTTTCCATTAATGATTAATGAGAGTCTTTGGGTTTCGGACGGTTGGCTGGACAACAGAAGTCATTTAAAGGCTTTGGGAAGTTGAGAATTTCACACAATTGTTTTGACATTGCATAGGCTAAATGATTAATCTTGAAAATGATCACCAGATTAATCTACAATGAAAATATTTGTTTAATGTATATGTTGTATTTGTGATATGTCTTACAGTTTTTAGAAGCTGCTAAATGGATTTTGATAAACAATCATGAAAGCCATTGAAAAATGACAGATATTCTCTTGGTTTTTGACTGTAATAATTGATTAATCAAGAACAACAATCTGTAGATTAAACAATATTGTTATTTCATCTCTGACAACCATTGTTTTGTAAACATATTTTAGTGAAAGCAGCTTGTAGTTTTCATGGCAGTGCCTATGGGAAATATCCAATGTTGGCTACAGTTTATATTTATATTTTAATCTCAGACATCATGAGCAGAAATTCAGCTTCTTGGTTATTTAATTAAGAAGTCTATTGAAGAAATCTGCAACAATTCTTGCCAAGATGAGGGAATTTGCATTTTTCTTGTTAACTAATGTTTTTCATGTGCTTTGTCTGCATTTTCATTCTAGATCTATACACACCTTCGATCCTACACTGTCCCAAATGAGCAGCGCTACATCATCCGCATCCTGTTTATCGTGCCAGTTTATGCCTTTGATTCTTGGCTCAGCCTGCTCTTCATCAGCAACGACCAGTACTATGTCTACTTTGATTCTGTTCGAGACTGCTACGAAGGTAAGCACCACAAGCACTCACACTTTAAATAACATCCTTTCCAGACAGCCACGTCTGTTACCCTGTCCTCATATTTTAGACGGCTGCCAGGAAAGGAAAGACGAGGAACTGACCAAACTAGTTTTTCACACCAGTCATTGTTGTCATGTTGGTAGACCTCATTATTTTAGGTGTTGCATTTCCCAGGGAAGTAATTTAAGGAGGATCCTTTGTTTTCTGCTCTGGTTTTTGGTGTTGCAAATGAAAGATTGGGTAGAATTTTTTTTTAAACTAAAATGTGTAATTCTGTGTTAATTTTCAATATTTAAATACTATATAAACTCTGTACTGTAGATTCTATTTTAATTACCTTTACCATAGTTACTGTAATAATGTGTTAAGGGTTAAAGACCAAAGCACTTCATTGATGGCAAAGGTGAATCATATGCAAAATGGATTACAAGTAATTTGAGAAAGGGAAAAGTAGGAAATACATTATTCAGGAGATTAGTTTCCAGTTTGCAGGCCAATTTTGTGGCTGATTGATAGTGCAGCTCATCAGAAAAGCAGGGAGACCGCAATACCACCAGCGGCTACGGCTAAAACATAATGAACCTTCTCTTGACTGGACACCATCTGCATTAGCTTCATTTAATCCCTCCTTAAATAGCAACAAAGGATTAGGAAGGGATTTCCAAGACACAGAACCCTTGGAAGCTTCTTAATGTAAGAACTGAAACATTTATTGTTGCAAAATGTAGGACTAATTATTTTTTATCATGTGGAAGTTTTTCTCCTCTAAAATGACTTGACCTTTTTTTTAAAAATGAAGTTAAACTTGAAGGTGATGAGAAATAATTCTGCAGTCATAATCATGCCATTAAAACATGTATGGCACAGGGTTTAATGAAGTAACTGTTTTGTTTCTGTTGCAGCGTTTGTCATTTACAATTTCCTGAGCCTGTCCTTTGAGTATCTGGGAGGAGAGAGTGCAATCATGTCAGAGATTCGAGGGAAGTCCATACAGTGAGTGCTGCCGTTCCTATTCTCCATTCAGTTGTGGCATTTTTATTAAAGAAGAAAAGCAGTACATACATTAATGGGGCAGTTTTATAATCACAAAAGGTACAAAGGTGCGTCTTGCTCCCCTTGGATTGGCATTTAGTTTGACGACACAATGGAAAAAAAGGAAGGCAATAAACAACTACGTTTGTTAATCTGTGACTGTCATGCTTTATCTCAGAGCTTTTGACCAGCCTTAGATAGGCTTTGTTTTATGGCTGACTCAGCCACAGGGCAGACGCTCTTTGCCAGCTGCTTAAGACAGTGGAGACTCCAGTGTTGAGCCCTTATAAATGATGTTATTGCTTAACAACAGCCATTGGAAATGAGGCATAAATTCTACATCGTGTTTTTGAAAAATCAATCCTCTGCCTTGCTGTAACACGTCCTTTAGGATTTCCATAGACAGCCAGTATTTTCTTTCTCAAATCAATGAGAACTCCACATTTCCAGCCAATGATTTTAAATTGTCTCCAGAAAGCATTTCACACAAAGTATAATCTCGATTGAAGGAAGAGAATAAGTCATACATACTGTCACATAAACCCAATCGCAACGTCAAACGTGGGGTTACCATGGAAAGTGTATGGTGCTGTTTTGGTAAAAAAAAAGTAGTAAATTGATTATCTGAAAGAGGTGGAAGATATTTAAATCAGGCAGCTGGCCCCTTAACTCACAGTTTTATGTAACATGTTTTTGCATTGTCAAGGTAATGTGATATGTTCAATTATGTCCATGAGGTTTCAGAGCTGTTGGGTCGGACACTGAGATTTGGCCATAGTTCATGTATATTTTCCATTACCACGCTCGCAATCTATATGTTAGCTCATTAGACACATGGTCACAGCATTTTGGCAGCACATTAATTCTATTCCTAATCTAATTAATACTGCACATTAATATTAGATTCAGCGTAAATGTGTCATGTACCCATTAATCAAACTACATTCATTGTAAACTGCTTAAATAACACACCTCCGATGTACACAGGTTCGATGGGAGGCAACACAGAGAACAACAAATGCTTGGACTTATTCACTCTGCAGACAAATCTTAATTTGTTTCTCAAATTCAGTTTGACTGAATATCCACGCTCTTATTTGCAAGTGATTAGGATGTCATTGTGTGTCTGGGCATGAGTCGCCTATCTGTACTTTAAAAACGAAGAAGAAGACAGGCAAATTAGAGCAATTGTTTAAAATGGGATAATGCCTTTGTACAGTCTAAAAAGCATTTAAAGTGCTCTAAGTAGCATCTTGGGGTTATGAGGCAGATGAAGGTGATCTATAGTTGAGCTGTTATTTAGGACGTGACTGAGTTTAGTTTCTAGTCTTCCTCTCTGCTGCCTTCAGGCTCAGTCCCACAGCAGAGTCAGTCTTTCTCACTGTCTCATATGACGGCTTGACCCAGTGTTCATGTTACGCATATTGTTCTATTGAGAAGGTAAATAACCGCAATATTTATGTTTGGCACTAATGCAACCAAATACCTGTATTCCCAATGACAAATGTGTGATGTTGGGCTTATTTTTGACATCCTTCATTGATTTGTTTGGGAAGAGGGTTTACTTGTGGGGGAAGAACTGAGATAAACAGAAATAATAACATTGCGAAAGATCCTTTATTGATTTGTTTGGGAAGAGGGTTTTCTCTGGACTCTTTCTCTTGGAGAAACTGCATTTTGAAACAAACTGAATTTCTGTCCTCTGTTGTTTGTTGTTTATTGTTGAATTGTTGAAAGGGTGGCATTGTTTGTCGAACTTTTATTTTAACTTGCCGAACTCTAACCTGCAAAAAGTCAACAGGATAAAGTGGAGCTGCTGTTGTACAATGCATCGTCAGGACGTTGTCAGGACACAAAACCAATGATCTGTTGATCTTTACAAATCCAGTGTCCAACAATGGCTTATACTTCAGTGCTGAAAAACATGTTGAAACCAAAAATGTAATTGAATTGTGGATTTGGAGAATCGTGACACTCATAGTTAATACCAATTTCTGACTTTATTTAACCCTATAAATTTGTTTTCTGAGTTTTCAGCAACACAAGTAAATATTGTGGTCAAAATATGAGGAGCGCCATTGAATACATTGCAGTTAAATACAGCATCACCCAGTAAACGTACCATTATAGCTGATTCAACAGGCAACAAACTAAGGCAGTACTGTTGACTAATGCTACTAATAATTATTGACATTATTGATTAATCTCATGATTATTTTTCATTTTTTTAAAATATTGTTTTAATTGTTCGTTTGTCTGTAAAATGGCAGAACATAAGACCAACAGTCCAAAACCCAAAGATGATGAGCCCTAATTTTATAGCTGGTGGATTACATCATACATCTGTTTTACCTGTCACTCTGTACATATACTTTGTATGGATGATCTCTATGTCATATATAATATACGATGTTGAGTCTAGCCAGTATAGCTCATCATGTCCCATTGTCTTCACAGGTCAAGTTGTCTGTACGGTACGTGCTGTCTGGTTGGAAACAGCTACTCCATCGGCTTTTTAAGATTCTGCAAACAGGTGAGCTTCAATCATCCCCTTATCTGCACTCTAGAGATGCTCCCTCGGACCAGTGAAATAAATGTTCACAAACTGAAAATTAGAATACATTGAATCATCTCCCAAAAAAAACCCACTGCGCTGTAAATTACCATTCTGTCCAGATCGCCAGACTGCTTAAAAATGACAGCCGTTATAATTGGCTGTGTGCGTTTCAGAGGATAACATCCCACTGCTTAAAAAAAGAGAAAAACAAAAGCAATTGAGGCCAGGTGAAAGCAGCTTGATAATAAACACAGAGAGATGATATGAGCTGTCAGTGCGGAGCTCCCTCCAAGTGTCTTGGGATGATGCACAAGCTCCCAGTCTAACACTGAAAATTGGAACTGAGAGTTACGTCCTCAAAACAAAATACATGGTGAAATGAGCATTTTTTTTCTAATAAGCGACGAGTGATAAAAACTCAATGTGCCTCGACGGGAATGATTCGTGAAGTGTCTCAAAATGAAAACCTTGAGTTTTCTCTGGTGGTGTGTCTGAAAGAAATCTTGGACAAAGGATATTTCTTCTAGTGAGGGCGATTGAAGATTTAAAAAAGAGCATTTTACATTGTATTATTGTGCTTAAAGCTCCCAGACGTTTTGTTGTTTGCTGTACTGAGTGCAGTGAAAGTGATGGCCTCGAGCGAGCTTTTAAAACAGGTCATCCTCATTCAACGTAACATTTAAAAAATCAGTATATCAAACACTTCAGAAATTATTAAATGCTGTTTTGCAGTTCAACTCCAACAGAGCGAGTGACTAACTGTATACAATATAATGAACCGCTGTCATACATATTGATTTATCCCAGCTGGATAACTCAGATATATCAATCCCTGTCTGAGGTCATGATCAGAAAGGCCTTGATGTCTTTTTTGTTTTGTTTTTTTGAAAGCTTTTAAAAACATGAAAATTGGTTGCACATTTTGTGGAAGCTTCAGTGTGTGATTAGAAGAGAGGTTAACAAATGAATCACTGATATGGAAAAGCAGCCTGGAGTTATGGTGGTTGTTGGAGATAAGGTGAGAGGATTAGCTGCTCTTGCATCCGAAACTGTTTTTATGACTTTTCAGTTTTAAGTCCTTTATCATATTGTCGGACACTTTAGGGTCTTATTTTCCTGAAACTGGTGTGTAATCCTGTGGACCCCATGGGCAGCTGTTGGGCTGGATGAGTACGAGTCCATGTGGCATGAACCAGGCGCTACAGCTGAGGTTACTGCTATTATACATACAATACATTATTAGTAGGAGGACAACTGAATCAACAGGTCGAGTTGAATCAAGCTTAAACGATGGCCAATCACACGAGCTCTACTTACCCCCTGTAAACGTAGCTGTGAATCACCATGAAGTCCTAAAACACAAATATAATGTAAATGCTGTCAACATCCATGCATAATAATAGTCTTTTTATCCCCCCGAAAAGTAAGCATGTTCGGTTGGGTGTATTGTGTGTGCATGTCCATGTTGTTTCTGTCTGTGGCTAATCTCACATACTACTGGACCCATCAGTGTAATCATTTTGAGCACATGTATGACTGTATAGTCAAGGACCTCTCATGGTTGTGACAATTCACAATTTTTGAAAAACTCTTTTATTGACCGTTGCTTGTTTTGCCCCCATTAACCGCTGACTCCTCACACCTCTTAAACGCACTGTATGTATTTTCTGCCACTCTTGGTCTCTCAATCAAAACAAAACAAAAGACATAAGTAGCTAGGGAACATGGGAGGTGTTGTATTCATTATCAAACAACCACCATAGCTCATGAAAATCTATTCACATGACTCAGGCAGACATCTTCACAGACGGTAATGTTTAAAAGATTTAGTCATGTTCTGTTTTGTCACATTTGCCGCCTTCTTTCCTTTCTCTCTTCAAGGAACCTAAAAAAGAAAGGAGGGTCATTATGTCGTATGACTTCTGATGAAGAAATGCCTCCAGAGAATGGAAGAACACAGTTCAGAGAGTAGTATAACCACTGATATTTTTTATCGACACGTTTGGTCCTGGACTTTGTTTGAGAAAGGCTCTTGTATGCCGTGTAAGTGCAATCTCATCAGCGGAAATCAGTCAGACCTGCCCTGTTTGGTAACAATATTATCAGCATGTCAGTCATTTTGGGGGGGAAAAAATCAGTGGTTGTTCTACTCTCTGAAGTGTGTTCTTTCATTTTCTGGAGGCATTTCTTCATCAGAAGTCACACGTTTTAGATATATTGGGTTTTTAGTGTGTTTCTCCATGCATCTCCCATAGACTTCAATACAGCTGTCACCACAGTCTGGCACCAAAGCAAGATTTGGAAGTTATAGCGTCAGGTCACCGAATGAAACCCTTAATTGCATTAAACGATATTCAGGAGTAAAATATTCCCGATATTGATATTTCAGCCATTGAACACACATTTTTTCACATTGATCCATAAAATGTTGTTATCAAACACTTGACAAACATATGTAATGGATATTTAACAGTTGTAAGTACACAACTTAACAAAATATACAACAAAGGTCAAGTTGTTTTTATACATTTTAATGCATAAATGTTCCCTATTATATTTTTAACTGGCTGGTAACAGCCGCAAATGATCAACAACTACTTCAGGACAATGTAGCAAAACGCATTCCAGCAGTCGGCTAGGCTAAAAACAAAGCTTATCTAGTCTGTTGCAGGCTACATTTGTTCCTTTGTCATCTTCAATAGAAGCATCTGCAGGTTGAGTCCATACATAAAAAGTTACGATCCACTAAAATTAGGAACGTATGAGATGAAAAAAAGTTTTTGTTATCTTCACACCATCTTGACTTTAATCCCGGCAGAGATCTGCACTTTTCTAGTTTGTAACTGTAATGAGGAAACATCTGCAGCAGCTCATCTTACAGTAAACTATGCTTTTATTGTTCCTATGTGCTGTTTTATTTAGTTGTTCTGTATAGAGCCAGAACATTACCAAACATGTGCAAGTGCAAAAACAAAAGACTGCCATCAGAGTGTGAATTGTGAGTTTGTTTGTGCGTTACTGTTCTTTCACTACCAAAATGTAATAATTGTAACATCAGCAGGGGTGTTTTTTAATTATGATTTTGTTTAGTTTGTCCTGTTCCCATTTAAAGGGAAGAACAGCAACAATAATACACCGGCAGTTAATAAAAAATAATGATGTAGAGCAGAGGTTTTATCAGGAAGGCCTCTCGAGAGTTTCCTTTCAGAGAATAAAGATGCAAGAGCAGACGGCAGCACAGAGGAAGACGAACATTACTGTAAAGTCATAGTTAAAATGTTATCGATTTAGCGGTGACGCTCTGTGCTGTAATACACAAAGCAGAGAGGTGTTGCTGGTAATTAGGACTCAGGAGAAATTTAGAAATCAGTTATGTCGTTAGATGCCACTATTGAACTAATGCAGTGAACTCTGAAGTTGTATAACAGAGAGAAAATGCTGCGGGTCGTTTCAAGCTGTGAATTTACGATTAAACATTATTTAGTGCTGTAATGAAAAATGCTGGCAGGCTGCTAACACAAGATGGGATAAGTCAAAGTGATGAATATAACAGATGTGCATGTTATCCTTAATTTACATAAACCTTTGAAGCATCAGTTTGCATTAGAGCGGTTATTATAGCCTAAAGTATTAGAATGAACACATTCTCCTATCTTACATTTGTGTTGTGCAGTGTACACACACATGTAGCTTAGTGTTTAAGCTCATTACTAGCTCTGTATAGATTGTGCATGCATGGATGCTGTTAATAACAAAAATAATTTGTGGCAGAAACCACAGTTGACTTTATAATCCACCTGCAGTATGAATGTGCATTGTGTTTCGAATATCAAGCATGTCAGGAAGTGTCAGGCAAAATTCTTCGCTTTGAGAATAGTGACAACAAGCTGGCACCAGAACAGGCGCGGGGCGAGCAAAGGCTGTCCGTACCAAAAGCTTCAAAGTAGATCAGTAATATAAATGATTATTGATGTCATTTTGTGAAGCCCACCACCGACTCCAGCCATTCTAAAAAGCCTCCCTCGGGCTAATCAAGTCGAACACTCCTGCTCTGTTGCTTTCAAGTGCTGCAGCAGTGATGGAAGTTTAGAGCAGCCTCTGTCAAATTGGTTGGTTCAGGCTTCAATTCACAGCACAGAGGACACCTGTCCTCCAGTCTTATATTGCATGCAGGTCTACATCCCCCTGCATCCTCTGTCGTCGCAGCCAATCCCTGTCGACTTCAGCAATGAGACGTCAGCTTCAGGACAGTTCAGTTTCTAAAATTGAAGGAGAGACAACTAAGGATGAATTATGTGTGTTTTCTGATGTATTTTAATTAAAGCTTTTCTTAGACATTAGGGCACAAAATGTATTGTGGTACTGAATGGTTATCACTGTATACGTTTTAGTACTGTTAATACATTGCAAGACAGTATATATTATGATGTCTGTGTAACCGAAAAAGAAAAATACCCCTAAAGGGCAAAAAGCAGGAATTATGTATTTAAGGCCAGACAGTCCTCTATATTTCAGTCAAGCCTAATCCAATATATAAGTCAATAGCCCTGTATACTACCCATAACATATAAACCATTATTTAAGTCCATGATATCTAAGATCTGCATCATCTGGCAAGTAATACAGAAGTATCTGTTGCCGTACCATCAGACCATGGAGCAGCTTCTGTCCTCAGGCTGTGAGACTCCTCAATTCATTCTACTATTTAAATATTTAAAGAAATACACAACTAAGCCTTACTAAAGTCTGTATAAATTCAATCTGTGTAAGTGTACAGGTGTTTACAACATAAGGAGTCATGAAGCAGTGATTCTGGTAAGTCAATCTGTTCAGAGCACCTGCATGTTTTAACAATAGTAGATACAATATTCACTTCCTCTTGCAATATAATATATACCTTTCCCTGATATGTTGAGTGGAAAAAAATCAAAAGTATGGCTGTAATGGTTATAGTGAGAAATGACCACTGGTGAAAGTGATTCAGAGACATGGTCAGTGAGCAGTTAATGTGTACAAGCAGATGCTGATGTCCCTCATCATCCCTCATCCTCCTCCTTCTCCATGGTGTCCTTGATTTTTGGGTGTCTCATTCTGAATTATAATGTGTTCTCCAGGCGACTCTCCAGTTCTGCGTTGTCAAACCCATCATGGCAGTCATCACCATCATCCTGCAGGCCTTTGGCAAATATCATGATGGAGACTTTAAGTGAGCAGCACCACATGTCTTTCTTTTCCCATTTCATTCTTTATGTATCATACACATCCATGTCATTGCCAGCAGGCTTGTTTTGCTGTTTATGCGCACCCGGAAACAATTTGCAAATGGAGATAATTATATCACCTCTCGGCAGATGTAAATGTTTCAAGTTAAAAGGTTTCACTATCAAGCAGAAAGTACTGGGTTGAAACTTTCTTGTGAGAGCGTACAGGTACTTCACTGCATGTTGTCCCAGTTGTGTCACTATCCAAGCCATAATCCCAGCCTCTTGAGTATTGTTGGTATTGCAAAGAACAATTGAGCGCTTTTTGAAATATGGACTAAAGAAATTATATCGTTTTATATTAACTTTTCCTGAAATGTAGTAAGTGTTCTGAAATGAAGACCCTTAATTCTTATTGTGTGTTAGACACAGCGAAGCACAATGTTATAAAAAGGAGATGCATTGTTTCATTTCATACTTTTACTTTAGATGTCAAGTGATACAAAGACGGGGATAAATTGCAGACTGACAAATCTAATTTTGGCGTATTTTCACTCGTACCATATGAGCCAATAAGGGTCTGAACAGAATATGGAGAGGTTAATACATTCAATAAAATTGTCTTTTGCGTGTTATCAAAAGCTATAAAAATCTGCAGCCCTTAAACTCTGTATGACTCTTCTTGGCATCTCGTTCTGAAGATTCAGCTGTGACAACACTTGTTTCCAAACTACTCAAAAGAATCTCAGAGTTCAACAAGGGCTTTAAGACAGAAGTTTCCAATCAGCTTGGCATAATCACCCTCTTACTCTCGAGCTAAAAGACAGACGTGATTAAACCTTTCCTGCTTATTTCTTCATATACTTCAATAGCAAAATTAGCAGGCAGAAATGACTGTCTTTTTTTTCATGTCTTTCTTTAAGCTCTCTAGCAAGACCATGATGATTCACAGATTGTTTACTTATACGCTTTCAGCCAACCGTGCACTCTATACTGCATGGGAGTAATTAGTGTAGTCACAGCTGAGTCCTCAGGGAGGCTCTCCAGAATGCAAAGAGGGTAGAAAGGCAGCCTGACAATGAAATGTAGACAAATCCGCCTGTTTATCGGATGCATCCTGAAATAAGGCAGCCATGTACAATTAGGCTGTATTAACTGCTTCAAATCTGAGGACAAAAAAGGTTGAATTTCCAGCTGTTCTTGCATTATTTAAAGGGACACTCCACCCCAACATCGTACCTGTGGTGCTTTTTATCCATCTGGATTGTTTCAGTGTGAGTTGCAGAGTTTTGAAGGTATTGGCTGTAGAGCTGTCTGTCTTTTCTCGAATAAAATGTAACTAGATGGCCCTTGGCTTGTGGTGCTGAGAGCACCAAACAAAAAAAAAACTGTTTAAAAACTCAACAGCAATGTCTCTTTCCAGAAATCATGACTGGTCAAAATAATCCACAGACCCTGTTGTGAGAAGTTTCACAAGTATTTTCTTTCCGTATGGCCGTGCAAAAGGAAGCGTGCAATTACCACAGATAAGAGGCTAGCTCACTAAGTTAGCTATTAATGTTTTTCGACCCTCGTGCTTGTGATAGCGCAGGATGTAAACATTAACGGCGTACTCATCGGCTGAGCTGTAACTTCAGCACATACACAGTACATGCTCACTTCCTGGTGTGCGGTTATGCGGCTGCCAGGTGTAGTTTCGAGTAGAAGGAAAATATGTGGTTTATCATGAGTAACCAGGTCATGATTTCTGCAAAGAGACATTGCCATAGAGTTTTTCGAATGTATTTTTTTTCTTTACACTAATGCACCACAAGACATATTTATCTCTCCAAAAATATGTATTTTTAATTTTGGGGTATTCTGTCTCGTTAAGCTCCCGGTCTTTGTCATTCAGCCCAAAGTAATAAATGGACTGAAAACATAAACAAATGTTTTTTCACATGTGGAAAACATCTTATGGTTGTACATTTTTCTAAATATCTAACCGTGGCTTTTCCTACTCTGTTTCTATACAGCATAAATGGAGGATACCTGTACATCACAATCATCTACAACTTCTCAGTCAGCCTCTCTCTCTACGCTCTCTTCCTCTTCTTCTTCGCAACAAGTGACCTTCTCCGGCCATATGAACCAGTGCTCAAATTCCTCACAATCAAATCTGTCATCTTCTTGTCCTTCTGGCAAGGTAAGTTCACCCCTCTACCCTTCCTTTTTTTGTATCAGTACGATCACATAAAACTATAAGTTGCTCATGAAAATGTTGCATCTTTTGTAGGAATGGTCCTCGCCATCCTGGAGCGCTGTGGCGTCATACCCAACGCCCTCTTCATCGACGGACAAGAGGTCGGCGCCGGCACCGTGGCAGCTGGCTGGCAGAACTTCATCATCTGCATTGAAATGTTCTTCGCTGCCATCGCCCTCCGATATGCCTTCACCTGCGACGTGTACCAGGAGAAAAAGAATGAAGTGCCAGGTGAGAGCATTGATCATTACCTCTTGCCCTCGCCTTGAAAATTTGTTGTCATGTTCAGAAGCTAATTTCCCTTCTTCCTTACAGAATAAGAACTGGCTTTAAAGTGTTAGCAGTAATAGCACTGTACCTTTTGCGACCATTTAGCCCACTCAGACAGACTATTAGAGGAACTGAATGTGAAATCTTACTCTATTTTATCTGCTACACGAGTGTGGATGTCTCCATATTTAAAAATCTGTGCTTAATGGAGTGCTGCTGTTATCAGTGAGTCAGTCAGGTTGGATGTCAGCAGGGGCTTTCATCATGTTAAAGGCATACAATGTTACTCATGGCCCAAAGGACAGTCACTAGTAAAGCATTATAGAGGAAGATGAAGAGAAATTCAAAGCAGCTGTCCCTAACAGACAGGGAGTGAGCGACACCCCTTTGACGTCAATGCTGCTCGCAAGTAAAAGACAAATGGAGGCCATGGGAAAAGCCTTCTGCAGCGATATCAATCATTTTGGCATTTTTTCCTGCTATAGGAAACCCCCGTTGTCCCCGTGAGCTGCTTAACACGCAGAAGCGATGATGAAAATTGAGACACTACTGTATCAACATCATACGACCATTTATTTTTTTAATCAAGAAGATAATGGGATGAAATTACTGGGTTTCATCCTCACCCTTTACCTGTTCTACCTGTCCATGTGGAAGGAAATCCATTATTCATTTTGCTGTCCAGTGAAAATATAATAATAATGTTTCGCCAGTGTTTGACAGCTGATAATTATTTTTCTTTTTAGTGTTTTGTTTGATAGCCTCAGCCCTCCCTATAGCTGGGCTTGTTGCCACTAACACTGATACTGTCTGCTGGTGATGGCAGACGTTGCCACATATCTGGTTTCCAATTCCTCTGCTTCAGCCCTGTGGAGGGAGCAGGCTTTACAAGAAACTCAGAAATACATGCGCAACCATCCTGCACCCCCACCCCCCTATTCCACCTTCTCTTTGCCACCTCCATAAGTCGATCCAGACAGCGCTGTCAGTGACCCTGAAACAGAAGGCTGCAGGCTCTCTCTTTTTTTTCTCCCTCGGACACCCTTTTAGTTGTGGGGTAAATTCAACCTGGCTCACAGCTGGGTGCTAAGGGACAATCAGAGGAGACTGTGGCTGTGACTGAATTCTGTTCAGTCCATTTATACACTGCACCCTGAAAAAAACAACACAATGAAAGAAAGAAATTATGCCTATCTGGTGAATCTCTTTTTAAATTAGCTATTTAATATTACTGCTACCGTGCCTCACATTGGATAGTTTATAGTAGCACTGAAACAAGTAGGCGATACATTGATAGACAATTAATTTGATAAGCCACCTGAATTACTTAATTCATTAGTAATTATTTGTTAGTTGTGTACACTTAAGTCAATAATTATTTTTATTAACCTTTTTTGCTCTTCAAGCTGTAGCATTGGAATCTAGGCATGATTGTGTAATCGTTAATCTTTCGATGTCCTTGTTCCTACAGAGAACATCCCTCCTATGCAGAGCATCTCCAGCGGGCTGAAGGAGACCATAAACCCAGGAGACATGGTACAGGACGCCATCCACAACTTCTCCCCGGCCTATCAGCAGTACACCATGCAGTCCACGCAGGAGGTGGTCCAGCCCAGCGTGAACGGAAAAACGAACACAGGCAACAAGAGCTCCCGCAAGTCGGATAAAATCATGCTGATTACCTCTGATGATGAGTTCTAGGCTTTTTTCCAGCAAGATCCAGGTGTTTGTGTCCTCGCCACCCCTATCTCTGACCCCCTGTGGAAACAGCTGTATGGCATTTCGCACAGAGCTGGATTGAATCCAGGTGTTTAATTTTCATGTTTGCAGTATTTAAGATTGTGTGCTTGCTTGTGTCCTGTTTTAATGAATAATTTAAGCACCAAGAAGAGGATGAAATGAAAATCGGTTATTCCGAATTGATCGCTCAATGACCAGAGCACTGATCCATCTCCATCTCAGCTGTAACAATTACAGGAAAACGACATGTCACCTGCTCTCTGCCAGAGAAGTCTGGAGCTATGCATTTTCTGTAAATCAAGCTGCTGGTTGTTCAGCAGTGTCCCTGATTCTGATTCAGTTTCTGTCATTATGTCAGTACTCGTCTGTGGCTGTCTGAAGTGCGTTCCCTCTGATTTCTGTCAGTTCCAAAGAGGAGATGATTAATACGTGACTCCAGGTGGGAAGTGGGGAAGCCAGCGATGGCTGGGAGTGACACTTCACGGACCGTCTCTCGCATCTGCTCGTTTGAAGTATTTGCTGAACATTCCCGTGCATGGTTTCCTGACAAATGGAAAGCTTCGTTCAAAGACACATTCGTTTTGGAGCAGGCACTTCAAACTGCAGACGGTAGCACTTCGCAGTCCTTTGTATCTACCGTAGCATGGACAATTTTGACAAAACTGTCTCCTACAAAGTGGGAGTTGTATCATTCTCATTAATTTTCCCAGCATGCTAAAGAGTGTAATTCAGTGCAACTAGCCAGCCGTTCAGCAGACGCTGACAATCAGTCTTTTTGCAGTTCTGCACTATTGTAAACACTTTTTGCAGAACTTTTTTTCATCATATTTGTGTTATAATCCCATGTTCCAGGGATTATATAATGTGTACAGAATTTGATTGATCTAATTGTGGTGTTTAATATTTTCTATATTTAATGTTTGGATTATGAATTGGTAAGATCTTCATGTATTTAATGTATGTAGTTCAGATGTAGTCGGATCAAACCAAAATCTGTGCGGAGGGAAAAGATCACTGCAGACAAAATTGTGTGATTTAAGCAAATTTGTTTTCCCACTCGTTATCTGTGTTTATGTCACATTGGAGACATGTAGCTGTCTAAATAGATTAGTTATTGGAGGCAAATTTTGTATATCAAGTCATAGGTTGTTTTCATTTTGATACACTCTTGTGCCAATGATAGCTGTCTTTCTGGTACAGCAGAAACTAATTTACAGTTGTGTGCAAAATCATGTTTAAAACTATACTTCATAGTTGACTAGTTTGTTTTAGTCATGTGTGGCAAAATTAAACAATTGTGTTTGCTTGCGAAACTTGCATTTGTTGAACTGAGGGAATCTGCGCTTCTCGATGAGGGAAAAGCTTTATTTGAAAGTACAAAAACAGACACAGCAGACCTATTTATAGGAATAATTTACCATACTTTAAAATCAGAGCAGAAACAAATACAGATTTTATTTGTACATGAGGGTAGTTCATTGAGAAGACATGTAAATAAATGAATGTAAAATAAAAAATAATTTAGGTGTTTGCTTTTAATAAAATTACACAATTCAATGAAATAAATATAAAATATATATGAGCAGAGTAATGACAAGTTGTGAAGGGTACATAATGAGTTTACGCTGCCATGTTACTTTCCTCGTATACAGTCACTCATTAAACCTCGACATGTTACCACAAGACTAGAACAAGGAAATCCATTTATCTCTAAAGTACAAACTTAACATAGAAACCTCTGCTTCTAAACAGATAATGTCTTTCACCGACACGACAACCGTATCATCCATACACCTGCTCATTTCTTTCTATTCATGGAGCTTTGACTGAATTTCAATCTGCAACACTAAAACTGACTTTCCACATTGCTAAAATTAAATACTGTAGCTTGTAGGACTGGCAGAGCTTTTAATCAAGCTTATGTAATCAAAGATGTGTTTTCATGAGGACATTTTAACCAAAATATACGAGCAACCTCCAACTCTACACATACATTTGCATTGTTACGGTTCATATAAACATGTAAAATAACCTTTTAACAGTTCCTTTACAGCTCCTCAGTAATAAGCTTCAGTCACATCAACTGTGGGAAGAAATAAGGCTGTTGAGAACAAGTTCAGTAAACATCCACGGTAGGTAATGTTTTTGCCTCCTTTCACCTATAAACTTGTCTACATGTCTGTTTTAAATGATTTTTTTTTTTTAAAAACTGCTTTTACTTTAGCAAAAAAAGTGAAGATAAATTATGTCTTGACAAATATTTTCTTGTGGTAAGCTAGCCTAAGAGCAACATGTGTCTTGAAAGCATTAAAGGACCTCTGCTTGGTCACACTGGATGTAGAATTCACAAAAAAGTACTTATTCACCTGGAGAGAGGTTTGTCTTTGATTATGGCACAGTACGGAAACATACTTTAACATTTTTTGAGCACTTTCAGACTTTTTTTAAAGGGTGTGCTGCCAAAAGCATCCACCTCATAACCAAATACAGTATTAAGTGCTAAAAATTCAACAATGCCTCGTTTGACAGCATTTTGTGTTGAAGTTCGACAAAGAGAGGTTGTAATGTTTGTCAGAAAATGCTTCAGATAATCTTGTAAGATAATGTGCTGAAAAATGACTTGTAAACATTTAATGTGTATCTATATATTCTTCTGACTTAATCCTGCCTCAGGTTTAAACAGACCTTGAACATAACAGGTCTGAGTGGACGGTCCGTAGCAGCTTTGGAACTTTTTCCGTAAAGGTTTCCTTTCGGTTACAAAATAATCATAATCATTTAAAACGCTCAACTAAATCGGTTGCCATCTTTTTAAAAAAAAATACATCAGGTCGATCTTGATGTCCAGAACACCCGACTAGGTTCACATTTAGGTGAATATTTAAAAATAAGAGCAAAATCTCTCTTTTTCTACATGAAATATTCTCATTCTCAAAAGGCACAACTGAGAACTGAACATTTCGTCAATATCAGGCAGTTTTAAATCGGATCACATCAGACCGATGAGCTCTTGTGTTGAATTATGTACAGTTGATTTCAATATTTGAACTCATTGATTCCTGTGCTAAAGTGAATGTTTGGCATGAAGTTCCAGCCAAATGATCCAGACATCCTGTAGAGTTTTTAACGTTTGAATTCTGTTTGCATAGACGTTTTGACTGCCAACCTCTCACCTAATTACATTTTAATTTGCTTTGTCGGTAACGCTTTATAATAACAATTATTATAAATGGTAAATTTATGTTTGATTAAACTTAAGTGAATAGTTAAGTCACTGTTAAACAATGAAATGCGTTATAAACCATTTATTAAGCAATTGTACAAATCATAAACAGTCACAATCAGTTACAACTTCACAATAAACAGTTGCTTAATAAATGGTTTATTAAACATTTCATTGTTTGTTAACAGCTGTTAGCTAAAATTTAATTAACTACACCATTTATTAATGATGATTATTTTAAAGGGTTACCGGATTGTTTGTTGTTATGCTTAAAAAAAGAGATGCACATGTGCTCTTCGCTAACAGTGTGAACCAGCAGTCAGGCTGTCATTTCCCTGTTTTTAAAAACGTAATTCTTGACTGTTACAGATGATTATCTGCAGCCTGCATGTAACCCTAGGCACTGTCTGTCTAACCTGTGAATTAGACCAATGGTAAATGTGCTGAGAAGAACTATTCATGGGGTATAAATACTCACAAAGAAGACTTAAGTTATGAGAGTAGTTTTCTCATTGTAAATGTGGATACAACTTTTTTCAGATAAAAGGTCAGCGTCAACATAATTCGACTTCAAAGAATGATTACATAATCACACCACTCCCAGGATAGTAAAAGACATAAATATAGAAAAATATGTAATATATAATATATATATATATATTTATATACTGTATATGCATATAAAACTAAGTATCAGAAAGAGAACATAGGATGTATCAACATAGAAACCAGGTGAAAATACAAAATGAGAGTAAGAACACAGCAATGCCCCTGCTTTAAAATCACAGCAGGTTGTACAGCAGCAAAGTTCCCCGTACTGTTCTTTGCAGCTATGGAACAGGGGAAGAACTGTCATGTCCTCTTAGCCAAGAGAAAATCCTGACATGAGCAATCTCTATTGACTTCACTCCAAATTAGGAATGGATCCTCTGTAAGAACGGTTTGATTTCAAGTGAATTTCATATTTAAATATCTCAAAACGCACAACAGAAGGAAGGTGTTTTTACTGCATGTTAGTTGTCATGACACCGCTGTTTGTAGAGATGGGCGTCAGGAGTTCTCTTGCAGAAGAGTGTGTCAAAAGCAAAAGTAAATAGCTACTGTTTCAGAGTTACCAACACCAGCAGCGGCACTTCTCGTGACCCAGCAGTAGGAATGATTTCTATTTGGACGGAGTTCTCAATGTAAAGTGATAGCGGAGGCAGTGGGAGCTTTGTCATAATCTGTAATATACAGGAAGTAAGCTGAATTGCATTTCACTTGTAAGGACCTCTCTTATTATCACTATATCCAATATGGATTACCTACCAAAGAGTGGCATATAAAAGAAAGAGGCAAAACATTACCCAATCAGTGCTGCGGCATACAGAGTATACCATCCTCCGTTACATGAGGCTTGACCTCGCAGTAGGTGGTCACACCACATTTAATCATCATGCAATTAAGCCCCAGTAACTTGAGTTTCTGTCATCCAATTCTAGGTATCAGCCGCCTTGTGAATTCTTTTCTTTTCTTTTTTATACTGTATCTTTACAGTTTTCTTTTAAGTGCTAAATAATGAGAGGCACTGAGTAATGTTAATTTGTCTGAATCCAAACAAATCTGGCCCAAAATGCTCCTTAATCACTTTCCATTTTACATTATAGTCTTCCCAAATCTACAGAAAAAAAGCATTCACCTCTTTTGCATTTAAAATATTACAAATTGTGAGTAATTTTGCTAAGATGCAAACAGAATCACTTGCAGCACCTGCCTGACGCCCTCCGACGTATTCAACAGCATTTTCAGCCCCACTGACAAAATCAATGTCACGAGAACATGTCAAACATTTCATGGACTAGTTGCCGACAGGAGAGCAAAAGGCACACGTTGCCAGCTTTAATAATATTTTACACGGGGAGTCGATATATTCCAGCAAAGGCTTCCATAAAAATTCCGGCCTACAGGTTGAGTTTTAAACTTTTCAAACACAAATGAAAAGTGTAACTTCAAAACTGTCAAATGAGACCGCCATTAGCACATGTATGGAAGCCTTTACTGGAGTGTTCTGACTGCTGTTGTCTAGTATTACTTCCTAAACGCTAAATAAGCTATTTGGCATGACCGACCACCGAGTTAAACTCTGCATAACCAAGACAGAAGTACAAACAATGGTGCATCACGAGTAGAGCTCTTAAGCTTAATGTTGGTAGGTTATCAAACTGCATAATGCAGTGCACTCCAAACGGGCCGTAGAGAGCCACGTGTCGGCAGGATTTCAGTCCATCTAAACACTCCAACAGGTGATTTTACCGCTTAGCACCTTCCAACAGAAAAGAGGGAACCAATCAGTGAAAACACCTGTTGTTGTGTTTGGCTGGCACTTAAAGGCAACTGGTTGAAGACCCCTGGTAACCTGGAACGATGAGTCATCTTTGTGTTAAACTACATGTCAGTATTAGATAATCATTTCTACAGATCACTCACTGATTCTTTTAAGGCAACGGCTTCAAAGGCTCAATCTACACTGAGACACTTTTACTTAGATATTTTGGCATAGGCTTTACAAATAGCTTTACTGTCACATACTTAATCTTTCATGTCTCAAGTATAAGAGCTGTCCTACACCAGTGCTGCCACATTAAGGCATGTCACATACTTTTTTCACACTGGAGTAAAAGCAAATCTCTATCAGTCATGGAGGACGGGTCACAGAGGTCCGATACCCTGCCGGTGCTGGGGGTCGGGGATGGGAGGGGGGGTTTTGCACAGTGCACAGACAACGTAGAATGTGTAAAAGAGACAGAAGGAGGAAGACAGAGTTGTGAATGCAGCATAACATCACATAGAGCTTGCCACCCCATTCCATCCCTCAGTCTAACTACTGAGCGTCCTCTCAGTACAGGATGAGTGGGTTCAGGCTGGGTCAGAACCGGGAAGGACCAGGCAGGACAAGGAAAGCCCAGTCCTGTCAACACTAGGAGGGAGCGGAGAACGGGGTCGGGCTGGAGTTGTTGTGATTGGCCGACTTGACGATGGTGATGACGCTGGTGGTGGCCACCTTTCCCGGTGAGAGGGGCCCGCGGGTCACAGTCCGGGCAAAACACTGCAGGGCCTCGTACTTGGCTCGCAGGGCATCCAGCTCCAGCCTCATGCTGGCGTTCTCGCGGGCCAGCTTGTCCACCTCCTGCTGCAGCTCTATCTTTTGTCTCTCCAGCTCTTCCTTCTGGGTGACACGTTTGATGCGGCAGCTGGCGGCGTAGCCCCTGTTTTTCAGGGTCCGTCGCCGCTGCTTCAACCGCACGACGTCATCCTTGGTCAGCCCACGCAGGTGCTGGTTGAGCTCCCGCACGGACATGGCCACCAACTCGTCGTCACTGAGCGCCGGGGCATTCTCGCCCGTCTCCCTCTTGACCTGTGGAACAAGAGCAGCGGATAAAGGACCAGCACCATGCTTGACACAAGTCCAGTGAAACACAACAAACTTCTCACACTTACCTTTAAAGCTTTGCTCGTCTTAAAATGAGTCGTCATTCCCTGCATGCAGACAACTGGCCAGAATCTCACAGAAGACACACTGAAAAGAAAGAAAGAAGAAATTGTGTAAACAGCTGACTTATAATACGTAAAACAAAAATATCAGTGGTGGAAAGTAACATAGTAGTGGGAGGAAGCCAGGTAGAACATGCCTCTTTATACATTACTAATAATAATCCATTATTATAATATGTAATTTAATAATTCTTGTTGCATAATTCGTACTTTTACCTTTGATATTTTATATTTTTACTTCTAATAACTGTGTACTTTTAACTATTTTGAATAAAGTAGTGTCTAAGTATTTTTAATTTGTTATTTATTACAATTTTCCATTATTTAATACTTTGACAGTGACAGATCTAAATATTTCTGCTACCACTAATGGAATATAAAGTAAACTACTCATGTACTTTACTTAATTACAATTTTGAGGTACTTGAAGTACTTAACCTGAGTATTTCCATTTTCATCTACTTCATACTGACACTTCACTTTAGAGGAAAATATCCAACTTTTCAATCCACTACATTTATTTGATGACCAGTTACTTTGCAGATTACAAGCTGCATCAGAGCCAAAGTACCTTTTTTTTTTATTGACAGTCGTATTAAAAAAGACTGATTCTGACAATCAGAAAAATGTTAAATATCTGATCTGATAATCAGCCATATCAAACTACTTTCAGACTTTTACTCAAGTACAATCCGTACAGGTGACTTTCACTCACACTCATTTTACTCAAGAGTGACTTTTGAACACTTATTACAACACTCCTCGTCCTTATTTTTGTATGTTGCACATACTGAGTATTGTGTAATATTGACACTGGTCCTCCCCATAACCCTCCTACAAAGACATCACAACAACATACCACGGTTACGTCATGTGTCAATATTTGTGTTTGCGTGTTAGAGCCGCAGACGCCAGCAGAGGGCAGCATGACACCACTGAACACCCACGCTGGAACACTCCTATATTTACTTGTTTGAGAAGGAGGGCCGTGACTATGTAGTTCACTAGACCAAGCGAGATTAGAAACAGCCAGACAGCCACTCTCCCCCTCTCTCTTCATAGACCTTTGCGTTTAAACCCCCCTGCTCTCTTTTGAGAAAAGCCTCTCTGTGCTCATTACAGTCAGGCGCATGCTTTCCAGCCTGCTGCCATGGCCAAAAAAAGGCGAGAGCGCTGAGCTGTGATCCTGTGAGAGGCACACATCCCCCCAAGGCTCCATTTCAGGACCTGCAGACCAGCCTGACTACGAGCTCACTGTTCCATGCTCGCCTGCTGCCATGGAAACGCCCTGCAAATGGGCGTAGGAGTGTGAGTCACATGGTCACCAAAAGGGTAAACAAGTCTCATTCATAACCGCAACACAGCCTATACATAGTACAAATCAGACTCTGATAAGTTAAAGTGCTCGGTTTGTCTGTGAGCCTTCTCTGTTTCCCATCTGGTCTTGTGTTTATTCACCTAATCTGACGCGGGTCCGCAGGGACACTCAGCCGACTCTGCCTCCTCATCACACATTAAAACAGACCATCACATCAGCATAACATTTACAGTTATGCTGAACTTTACAGGGCAGCAGATACGCATGTGGAAAAAATTCCTGGAGATAGAGTGTCACAGAGAAATAGTTTCCTTTATAGTCACTGATGTATTTTTTGCTGCGAGACAATGTAGTCTATCGGTTTAGAGCCGCGTCTTGCTGCTTGGATCCTCTTACACTGGGCTTTCCTGAGCTGCTCCATGCCCTTATTTAACTCTGGAGGATATATTTAGCTCACAGTGCTGACACAAATTTCTGCCAACTAAACAATTTAAGTGAGCGCGCGATAAGTGATACCTCAGGAAGAGGGCAAATATTCTCTGCAGTGCTGGTAGCTGCAGCTTTCATGGGTGTGGCTGATCCTTTTTAGGGATATTTAGCTTTAGTTTTCAATGTGCTAGAGCTCTATTACTAATACTTTGCAACTGTGGACTTGGAAACACTGGAAAACAACTTTTTTTTTTTTCTTTGATGGGGCTGGACATTAGTCAATGCTCTTATAATAGCAACATCACCATCTACAAAATGTGCTTTTTCTGTCACAAGCAGACGAACCTCAAAGACTCCAGCCTCGGAAAATGAACAGATGAAAAATACATGCACAAACCAAACCCAGAGCCACATGAACTGCTGTTTAGACATTTAAAGAGCAGCTTCTGCTCTCTGAGGCCCTTCATTCGTTTTGCAAAACACCCAGCAAAGAATTGCATAATTGAGATTTCACAAGCATCAAATAAAGATGAAGAGCCGATCCACAACTTTCCTCGAGAGCAAGTTGGCCTAAACAGCCTATCTTAAGTGGCGTTGCGTCAGAGGGGGGGTCCCTGGGTATATTCCTTTGCAAAGATCATGGAAAAGTGGTGTGGGGGCCTCCCTCGCTTCATACAAGAGGCCTAAAGCTTGAACCAAGAGGCCAGGTTGTGTCCCTGAAATTCTTTAGGCATGTGCTTATGTTTTTGCAAGTCGCAGAGGGACAGGCTTTTTCCTGATCAAGACGGCAACGTTTCCTCAGATGAAAAGCGGCAGCCAAAATCCACTCTTTATGATGTTGCCACACGGACGAGACAGGCGTATTTCACAACAAATCATGGCTTCTGGCTACAGTCAAGCAAACAACTCGTATTAGGTTTTTCATAACAGTAAGAAAAGGACTCTGGGAAAATACCTCCAAAGAAAAGCCGCAGATGGCGGGGTAAAGAACAAAACCGCATTCCTGAGTGAACACACATGTGCAAAACCCTCACATGCAAAACACACGCAGGCAAATCTTTCAGGCTGGATATGTCCCGCGATGCACTCGGCTATGGGGGTGGAGTTCAGACGATCCCACTTGTAAAGCAACGGCTGCAAAATTCACAAAATGTCTGGAATTCAAAAGTGTCTCATGTCTTTTTCACTTGCCCAAACAAATCAAAGGCAGCCTGTGTACACATGTGAGGAAGTCAGGAGTCCAGACACTGGAAACAAAAAGGCCTATCTGTGTTTTTACTTCCATAACTTTCTCATTCTCCCTCAAGGTGATCCTCTGATGACTGATAACCAAAAAAATGTGCTGTTTATGCAGCAATAATGTAATGAAACAAGTCACAACTGTGCAGATTAGTGACATGAGAACAGCTAACTGTCCATTATGAAGACTTAACACACATTTCATGGTAATGGTTTGTTTCTTATTTGATGTGGAAAGCAGAATATTTTCTGGTTAACCTGCGACTTTGTTCTCTGGGTGAACACACTGCTTTGAAGATGAGCTGGACCTTTTCAAGACTATTTTTGAGGGGAAAAAAAACAGGCAAAGACTCATTTTTACGCACAAATCAGCCTGAGTTTAACAGCTCTAATGAGTCTGTATTTGAGTTAAATAAAACTGTGTGCCACTCGGTCACTGATGCCACATGTTTTAGTTTTTGAAGTCAGGCATCTGATCAAGTTCCAGGCTGCACTTTGGTTACAGCAGGTAGCTGTGGGGCCCCTCTTCTCCTAAAATAAACAGCATATCAAAGACGTATGCGCTCATGCTCCTGTGATAAATGCACAGTTGGTTTGCCTGCTCTCTTTGTTTTTCTTCTCTTTTTCTTTCACTTTGGGAGTTGGTAAAGCAGACTTGTTGCTTCCCTTGACAGCCTGACGCCCTCCTCTGAGAAAGCTCTCGCTTTTCTTGCATTTTTATCAGGGAGGTGGGGAGATTTCTCTCCAGTCTGGTGCGCGCCGCCGCTCGCTGCTCTTTCTCCAGCGCAGCACATTTGGTGGGATATTATGTGAAGGAAATGGAGAGCATAGCTGAGCGGTGAGTCATGCTGTTTACTGGTAAAAGCGACGACCAGCGGTAGGGAATCACACCCTCCCGATCTGACGTTTCCTGGAAAATCCCGTTGTTTCACCGGGAGGAAGGAAAAGTACAGAGAACCTTGGAAATGGTTGGCGTGACCGGCGGAAAAGGAGGAGAAGTCGCTGAATATCTGAGCAAAGATATTCTCCCAATCAGGGACACTGGGATTGTTAGAAATGTCAAGAATGCAAAAAAAAAAAAAAAAACAAGAACTTAACTATCCCACTTTTTTACTAGCTGGGAACCAATAATGTGTGAATCATAATGTCATCACATCTTCCATTCTCGAACAAGACTCACCAAAACAAAGCAAGGCTCTCTAGTTGAAAATACTTTTTTTAATAAGGTCCAGATTTCAGAGAACAGCTAGCCGAGGCACAATGTGACAGCAGCCTCTACATTTTGAATGCTGTGGAGCTTGAAAGTGTTTGTTTGTGTTGCTGCAACTGAGTCACAGTGGAATCAGGAAGCTGCCAAGGAAAAAGATCAGCTCTTGAATCAGCAAGTCCGCTCCATCGAGAACCCACGAGGAATTCCCAATAACACTATCCCACAAAATAAATAAATGAGTAAAGTTGCCACACCTCGGAGGTGAGAGCAGCTGGTTAACATTCAGTCTGACAGCTAAAGAGAAAGAAAACACAGGAAAAGGCTGGATGCAAATCACTGTGGGTGGCGTGGTGAGCAGTCTGAGGCGCTCTATAACTGTCACTTTGTCACTTGGATGGATGCACCACAGGCCTGTTCACACATCCGTCTGTTATTGCCTCTGTGTTGGGCATGTTCAGCTGTGGATAAAAATCACTGGCTCCCAAAGTCAATAATCAAAACTCGACATCTTTTTTCCAGTTAGAGGAGCAAAACACCACAGCGACCGTGACTCATCGCATCACCAACCACAGCTATTCTACTTTCACAATACTCCACCACAGAAACGTTTTGCATTCTGCGTCGCTTTCATCCATCACCACTGACCAGCCGGGCGAGAAATCGCACATATCTGGTGACAATTTAATTCAGTCCTGCGTTTCCTGGGGAATTTGTGCCTCGTCACTGTCACAGGCTCTGGTGGAGGTGGTGCAATGAGTCATGCAGCCAGCCTGTGATACTTCTCCATCCAGAGAAGACATCATCGCTTTGGTGATTGAAGCACATGTTAACCTCATGACGGGGTGGGAGTGCACCCGCTCCCACTCTGAGAGCAGCAGACAGTGTGCACCCACCACAAACAACAGTGAATCAGATCTCGGCACAAATCTGTGACCATCAGAGTGAAACAAGACAAATATTTTCCATATATTTAAAGGTCAAAGTCTGGGTTACGCAATAAAAAGACAACAAGTTAAGCTGGATTGTTTCTTAGTTAAAATGTGTTATTATCTGGTAATAATAAATAAATAAAAATGTACTGGACTTTCAGGACAAAGTTTCCTTATCTTCACCCATGCCATAAACGTCTATGGAGACATGGAGAATTGATAGCTGATCACAAAGATAAGATGAAGCCCTTTCTTTCCCCCCCACAGTGATTTATAGTTTGTGGAAATATGCGCTCCTCCTGCTGTTAAGTGACTGTTTGTTTCTCCTGTGTAGGCCAAGTCAAGTCAGGCAGCGCTGGTGGTCTGACTTCACATCGTGCCCTTTGTCCCACATGTCTAAAATGCGCACCACGTGTTGTTTCCAATGTCAGAAGTAGGCTGGTATTTTGCATTAAGGCAGCCTTTGGTAAATCCCGCGTCAAAAGGAGCAAGAGTGGCAGAATTAAAGGCGATGTGGACGGGATCTTTTTTTATTATCATTATTATTATTTAAGAGGTTTATTTCACTTCTGTTTACCCAAAAGCACATTGAAGTGAGAGAAAGTTAACATTTTTCGTACGTTTATAATATAATATTATATAATAACTCAATGTTTTGTAGTGAAATATTAACTTTAGGAACATTTAGCAGCATTATAACCTCAATATTAACTTTTATTTACTTTGGCAAAAGTAACATATTTACATATTTCTTCAATAAAAGTGTTAAATACGCATTTATTTACATTTTTTAACAGATAGCCAACACGTTTTTACTCACTTTCACAATTATTAATTAAAAAAAAAAAAAAAAAAAAAAACAGGCAAAAAAAAATTAAAGAAAGTAGAAACAAAATAAGCTTTTTAAAGAAAGCAGATTTTTACGCACACTTCCTACAGACGACCGAACCAAACTGGAGCCACATTTTTTCGTGTGTTATTATGTTACTCCAACACAACACGTGTCTACGCCACTGAAACAATCTCACAAAGTCAACATCAGCTCTCACAACCCCGGGGATCCAAACTTACTCCTAACATGACCGACGTGAAGCTGACTGCGCGCTCCGATATGTCACCGCCACAAGTCCAGCATAAGCAAAAAATATCACCAGGAATGTCAAAACTTCTTCCCAACAACAACAACAACACGCACAAAAAAGAAAAAAAAGAAACACAACCTCACCTCTGTGGACGCGGGTATCTGTGGAGCGGAATGCGTAAAATCTCCTGGAGTAGGTTTCCCACACAGCCGACGCAGTAACTTGACACAGTGCGTATAGCGCGTCCAGCAGCCGGGCCGCCGTGTCTCCTCGGACTAAATTAACTACAAAACAACAACAATGTACCAACATTCCACGCTCTGCTTCCGCAAGCACTCACGTCACCGATTCCTCGTGACCGCCCCCTCCATTCATGAAAATAACTTTCTGCTGACGTCAGTCTGGGAAGAGGGGAGGGGGTGGGTGGGTGGTGGTGGGGGTGTGGGGGGGTGGTGGTGGTGAGGCCATAAATAGAAGATAGATACTGCTGGCGGCTGCTTTTGCTTACTTTACAAAACTAATCTGTACAAAGTCAGCTCATGTTGCAAACGCGTTGCCAAAGAGCACTCAAGGAAAAAAAAACTCACTTTAACTCCCTGAAAAGACAGAAGTTGCTGCTCGCTCTCCTCTCCTCTCCTCTCCTCTGTCTTTTATGGTCAAACTACAAGGTTCTCAAAAGAAATGTGCATTAGCTGAGAGAAAACAGCGACCTCCTCCTCCTCCTCCTCCTCCTCCTCCTCCTAGCTCCATCTGACTTGGGAGCAGCGGTAGCATTCCATTCCTGAGGAAAGTATGTGGTGTAGTAGCCCAGCAGTCACAGGATTTCTCTTATTTTAACTGCGCTGCAGCCAGTAACGTCACAGGTTATTCTGGGGTAATTAAGTACTGAATGCAAATATGTTTAGTCAGGAGCCTTTTAAGGGGCTGCACTGTGGTGGGTTCCCCCGTGTGAAGTTACCCCGTATGAGAAAATAAAGCTTGAGGTTGGTTCTGACAATGCAGCCTGTTTGAAACAGTGTGTTTTACAGTGTGAACACTGAGGAACACACGGTTCAAACGAGGTTTAAAGAGGAGACGAAGGCACTATACTGTTTTTTTTCTGCATTTCAAAAACTACTGCCTGGTAAACCACTTTTTTAAATCACATCTTCGATGAGTATGAGCAATACTGTATGTGGAATTTGCAGGAATGTAAAACACATTTGGATCTAAGATCACAGATGTCAGCAGCCTCGCAGCACATGTGGGTAAGGTAAACATCTGGATCTAGAGCCTGTGTGGCAGCCGGAATAACTAAATTACATTTGGGATCTGAGTTTTTCAGCCAGTTTCCTATTTTATTTTTATTTGTTTCTGCTGACTGGACCATAACGGCTCGGCGCAGACTTTCAAAAGCTAAATTTATCCTGTGAAATTACCCGCAAGTTTCTCGCAGGATATACTGCCTGGTGAACCGCTTTATATCTCAGCGTCGATGAGTAATGATACTGTATGTGGAATTTGCAGGAATGTAAAACACATTTGAAACTCAGATCACAGATGTCAGCAGCCTTGCAACACATGTGGGAAAGGTAAACATCTGGATCTGGAGCCTGTGTGGCAGGAATTATTAAATTAGATGTGTAATCTGGGGAGTTTTGCAGCCGGTAAGCCTTTAGGTTTTTAAGGGATGGACTCTGATTGGTTTCCCTGTTCATTCACCTTGAGTTTGAGGTTGGTTCAGATGACGCTGCCTGTTTAAAACAGTGTGTTTACACTATAAACTCTGAGGGATACACAGTTCAAACAAGGCTTAAAAGAAGAGACGGATGCACTTTCCTGTTTTTATCTGCTGACTTGACGATTATGGCCTCAAGTAAATCTTGAAAAACTACATTAATCCTGTGAAATACACTTTTCCTGTAGGATATACTGTCTGGTAGACCATGTTATCTCATATCCTAAATGTTGTGAGCGATGCAGGAATGTAAAACACAAGTTTAGATCACAGATGTCAGCACATGTGGGAAAGGTAAACATCTGGATCTGGAGCCTGTGTGGCAGAAATGATTAAACCACATATGGAGTCTGGTGAGTTTCATGAACATTTTCATATGTAGCAGTTAATAGTGGCTGTACAGTTGATTTATTTCCGTCTGCTGAGCAGAGATGTGGACTCGAGTCGACTCAGGTCGCTGTTTTGATGACTTGACAGAAAAATAACTCGTGACTTGACTTAATTTGAGACATGATGACTCGAATTACTCGTCTGTGTCCATTTTGTCTGTGACTTAACTAAGGACTCGACTTGACCTGACTTGAAATGAACTGGGACTTCCTTGAGACTCGTAGTAAATGACTTGAGTCACATGTCTGCAGCTGACTTGTGCGGACAAGAGACAAACACTTGGGGAAAGAAACGGCCAAACATCTTATTTAAAAGTATAATCTGAGGACACCTGGTTCGAAGCCTTTTAGTTGCCAGTTTCAGGCCAAAAGCAGCTTCCTTATTAAATCATTTTGTTCCGCTGTGGTTTCTGTTTAAAGGTGCTGAGTTAGAAAAAAGAGGAAATAAAGGCACAAACATCGTTTCAGATGCATGATGACCTTTCAGATAAAGTGTGACTGGTGGATGACTGGTAAACAAATGTGAAATGGTGAGTAAGACTTGAGTAATGTGGCTCTTAAGGCCAAAAAAATTAATTAAATAAATGAATAACACTTTAGACCAGTTACTGTACAGATGTTTCTCTAGTCTTTGGAGACTTTTATTGTTTTTCCAAAAGCACTGACGTTAGACAAATACACCCTGAATACTGAGTGGAGCTCTCCCTCACACAGATCACACTGAGCTGCTTCCAGCAAAACTGACTAACCTCCCAAGTATTCATCTCAGTTGCCTCGGCCTCGTGCCCAATCTCCAGCCTAGCGTAGATTTAGGATACTGTCATCATTTACCGCTAGTGACTCAACACACGAAGCTCTTCCTCTGAATCCCACGTGGAATCAATTGCTGTACGAGAGGCGGTGGGCTTGACTTGTTTCATCTGCACTGGAGCATGTTTCGAATAAAAAAGCAAATAAACTCTGGCAGATGAGAAAGCGGCGCTGTGTTCTGGCTGGCTTGTGTCATCGTGTTGACCACAAACAACAACGCACCGTTTCCTTTGTGTCACCTTCCTGTAACGACATAAATGCAAACGTCAAAGCAGGTAAAGCAGCTCTCATCTGCTTCTGTACCTCCGAGATAAAAGGAAGAGCTTCGAGGAAGGAAGGAGGGTAAAGAGATAGATTACATTACATCAGACTTCATGGTGGGATGATACTTTTGTGCAGTTGTTCACTGTGAATACTTTTACTTTGCTACTTTAAGTGTATTTTGATGCTAATACCTGAGTATTAATGCAGTAACTTCACTTGTATTACTACTTTTACCTGAGTAAAGTATCTAAATACCTAGATTATATTATATTAGATTAAAATATGACATTGGTTGTGATGAATTTTGATCTGAAGTGAGATTGGATGCAATGGGATTATATTAAACTAGATTAGAACAGAGATGACATGCCAGCAGATTAAATGAGATGGGATTAGCCCGGGTTACGTTGGATAAGAACAGAGGTGAGATTGTGTGACATGATATTAGATTACATTACATGTGATGTGATGAGAATAAGTGAGATGAGGCCAGATTACCTCAAATGAAATGAGATTACTTTAAATCAGAGATTATCACATTAGATCAGATGGGATGAGAGCAGATTATGTGACACTATTTTTCACTGCATTAGCGATGAGACCAGATTACCTCAGATTAGATGATATTATTATTAGAGATTATTACATTAGATGAGATGAGATTACAATAGTTGATAGATTATTACATCAGATGGGCTGAGAGTAGATTGTGTGACACTACTTTGTTCTACATCAGAGATATGATGAGGATTAATGAGATTAGACCAGATTACATGAGATTAGAGGTGAGATTTCAATAGTTTATAGATTATTACATCAGATGGGCTGAGAGTAGACTGTGTGACACCACTTTACACTACATTAGAGCAGAAATGAGATATGATGGGAATAAATGACATAAAAGCAGATTACATGAGATTAGAGGTGAGCTGGGTGGTATTAGATTAGAGATGAGATTACAGGTAGATTAGAATGAGATGAGACTAAATGAGAAAAGACTGCAGAAAACCTTGAACAGAGACAATGACAGGGCAATAAAACTACAGTACAGCGCTGCTATATTATCTGTTTCCTGTAAAAACCTGCCAGTTGTCGACAAAGAGAAATAACAATCTCTGCAGGAGCAGCTCTGATGTTCTGCATCAGCCAGACATCCAGCTGCTCAGTCAGTGCCACACCACCCAATTACTGTCCATCTGCTAACAGTGTCCACAGATGACCTGACGTCCTCCCATTGCGTCTAACAAAACACAAACAGCCGACCATGTGCGGCAGACTCGTCGGGGCTTTCGCTAGGTCGACGTGCTGTGGGGTCTCGCCTTTTCCAGGCGGTTTTGCATTACAGGAAGTAACACTGAGTCACTAATCTCGCTCCTTTCTGACTCAGACTGTTGAAGTCAGAAATCTGATCTGGCACAAAGAGGCCCCCCTGTTGTAAGGGGATCACTTTTTTCTCCCAAATGCTCCATATTATTAAAGAGTAAAAAAAAAAGCAGTTATTGACCACGCAGAGTTTTTAAAACTGAAATAATGAGTCACAAGTGGATAGAAACATTTTCTTCCTCCAAGTGTTCAGGAATATCTAGCTGAGAATGCCTGACACGTTAGACAGCCGCCTCTGGCACACTGCGAGCCGTACGTCATGTCAGAAGTGGAAGAATTGTTTTTGCAGATTTGTAGACTTCCCATATGACACAAGATTTAATTTGGAACATTGACTGGACATTCCACTGACTTCACCGAAATGTGTTTCATATGAAAACACTTTACGTAACCGGCTGGCAGGTCCGAGCTGCATGGAAACGAACATGGTGAAGTTACTGTAGTAGTGGTGGCAGCAGCTGGAGCAGGCCGTGGTGGACTGTTTACAGCCTGACAGGCACCACACTATCTTAAAGCTTCACCGTACTGAAAAACTGTTTGATTAGCAAAATTAAAGTTAAAGAAAGCTTTTAAACGTAGTAGTTGAGAGCTACAGTACCAACTAGTCTCGTCAGTGCTAAGCAATGTTTAAGGAATGAACAGATCGCTGCTGCTGATTATTAAGCAGTAAAGCTTCTGTGATCCACTTTCTTTTCCTCGGGGCATGGACGTATTTGAAGAGTAAAAACATTGTGAAGTATTCCATTCTGTAATTTCTGAGGAAACATTGCATCTATATTAGTTTAACATGTGACTCACTCACTGTCATGAACTTTACGGATGACTTCTGCATCTCATTTCCTTTTGGTTTCAAACTGATGTGGTTTTTATTTTGTGGCTGCTGATTTACTGAATTAAATTCCAACTTTGGTATAATCTGGACTGAAATGTTGAGATTTATGACAGAGTTGCTGTGTTTTGTGTTGGCGCTGCTCTGTTTCGTTTCAACGTCCTCACACAATGCTTTTATTTTCCTTTTTTGATTGAAGCCTTGTGTTTCTTTAGGTTTTCACATGTGAAAGAAATTTCTGGTGAGGTGAAACCTCCCACCCTGCATACATTGAAGAAATGGCACCATTTTAATGCAGTGGGATGGACACTGCTGCCACCTTGTGTTAAATATGTTGTTTTTAAAGGTTGTGTGAGTGTAAAGTTGTCAACTTTGCTATTCTGGGTGAGAAAGTGATCCCAGTTTTACTCATCTGGAAAAGAATATATATTCAAATATTTTAAAAAATTAGATGCCTTTATCAAAACTTCTCTGTTTGATCATCTTTCTATTCTAAACATCTTATAATTCATCCTTAGGTCTCATTATATATAGAAATAAGTTGCTATAAACAACTTCAATCAGTCTTTCTTTCCTTGAGGAACGATTCTCTTGTCGTGATTATCAGAATGCTTAGTAATTCAACATAAAACTCCCAAAACTGTCAGTGAAAATGCAAAATATGCCTGTGATTAAAGTGAAAGTAGTATTATTGTTGAAGTAGGACTATATCCAAAAATGTCATTAGGAAAATAGATCATTGTTGCATGCAGAACATTGTCAATTATGAGTATGAGATGGCAAAATATTTGCTGACACTGACTCTACTGATGTGGAAAATGCTTTCTCAAGCACTGACAGAACCAAAGTAAAGCAACAGTGCTTAAAATGAGTCTTTGGCACCGTCTGCTGGAAACTTCCTGGTATTTGTTTTGTGTACATGAATTAACTCACGAAGAAACTGAGTCACTGTCCATTAGCAAAGGTCATATTTTATAAAGTAATTGTTTTTTTTAAAAAACTTGAAATGCTTGTTCGTTTCATCCTTTGTATGATTAGTTGTCTGCACATAATGTTACATGTAATGCACTGTTACAAAAATGACTCCTGAGTGCCCTCCAGTGGTCACATTGCGTAACTACAACTCTGTCGTTTTGAAAGACTTACTTTGAAAGTGTTGACCGGAAGCGTCACTATGCTATTGTCTCTAGCTTGATGTTGCAGTTGTAGTTACCCACTGTGGCCACCAGAGGGCAATTGTTATGCTTTTTACACTGCCCCCTGTGGTATTAGGGTGTAATTACACCTCTGCCTACTGTTTAATTAGAGCAGAGGCATAATTGTCAGCACCTTTACAACAGACAGCTCCGAAAATATCTTAATAAACTATTATTCAATGTACTGCCTCTGCCCCCTGGCGGACACAGCGCGTAACTACAACTGTCCGTCAAGTTAGACACAGTGGCATACTTCCATTCCTCCTACTTCCGGTGAATAATTTCAAAGTAAAGAAGTATAGCTGAGTAGCGATGTAAAACATCTCAAAGCAGAAGTGGAAGTAGCAGAAGTTTCTGTTTTAGCGTTTTGAATGGCAGCGTACATTTTACATCTGCTCAGTTAAGAGGTTTATTAGAGCAACACCACCTGAAACTTCCTGTCGCTAGGTGGCGCAATAGACCGCCATGTTTCTTAGCGAACGACAGTAAAACAGCCAGAGAAGAAGAAGCGATCACGGCTCGGGCTATCTGAGAGCTTTGAGTCGGCAAACGTCATTTTTTGCTTAAAGCGAGTGGTTCAAGTTGGTTTCGATCTGTTTTATGAGGCCGAATAAACACGTGAGTCCTGTTTTAATTCAAGTTTGTTGATTTGCGGGCCAATTAACGCTATCATTCATTGTCAGCGCTAGGGTTGACACCGTTGAGCTAACTAAAGTTGCTAGCTAGGAGCTGTAGCTGTATTTGTTGTCGTTAGCTTAGCGTTAGCAGTTTTGTCCAGTACGTGGCTTTGCAGAAACGTAATTAACATCATGCAGGCTGTCAACTGAGACTCAACACAACCTTCTTGCTACAACTTTACGATACGTTTTTAAAAACGTTGACGTTTGCTAATTAATGCTAGCTGTAGCCGTTCAGTTACCTTAGCGAAGGTTAGCTACTAAATGTGGGTGCTTGAAGTTCCTTAATTTTCTGTTTCTCCATGTTTTTCCTCATGCACAGACGGCTGTCAGCTAGATAATGTCATCCACTTAACCTGCTGTGAATCTGGTTTTGACTTGTGCCTGTTGATCAAGATGAATCGCCCAAAGCCTACAACTCTCAGGCGCCCCAGTGCTGCAAAACCATCAGGTAAAATGCAAAACTAAGTGTCATCTTTTCTTCAGAAGCCCAGCAGAAGAAAATCCCAACTTACTGTGGCGTCTGCTTTCCACAGGTCACCCTCCACCAGGAGATTTCATTGCTCTCGGGTCAAAGAGCCAGGGTGGAGAGCCCAAAGCCCCCGCTGTCCTCCTGAAGCCAGCATCCACAGGTTTACCTGCTGACCGTAAGAGAGAGACTTCCTCTGCACTGCCCTCCTCATCTGGTCTGTCCAGCCTCGCCAAGCGGCCCAAACTATCCACCACCCCTCCTGTCAGTGCTCTGGGACGACTCGCTGATGTTGCAGCCGTGGACAAGAGGGCAATATCACCCTCAATAAAGGAGCCATCAGTGGTGCCTATTGAAGGTAAACCAGTGGCTTTACACCTATTAAAAACACCCGTGCTGTGTATTTTGGAAGGAAAGTTAAAGCTCCTCTTTTTTCTTGTAGTGTCACCGGCAGTGCTGCTGGATGAGATCGAAGCTGCAGAGTCTGAAGGAAATGATGATCGCATCGAGGGACTGCTGTGTGGAGCAGTGAAACAACTCAAGATGAACCGAGCCAAGCCCGACATAACGCTGTACCTCAGCCTCATGTTCCTGGCCAAAATCAAGCCCAATGTTTTTGCAACTGAAGGAATTATTGAGGTAAGATTTCAAATAGAGCTTGATTACAGACATTGTAAAGACATCCTTCCTCTGTGAACATCATGGATGGGTATTGACAGGTCTCTTATTGTTTTTCAGGCCTTGTGCAGCCTCTTGCGTCGAGATGCTTCCATCAACTTTAAAGCAAAGGGGAACAGCCTCGTGTCTGTTCTCGCTTGCAATCTGCTGATGGCAGCCTACGAGGAGGACGAGAACTGGCCAGAGATCTTCGTTAAAGTAAGAATCTCCTGAAGTCCTTTTTTTAATTTCAGCCATGTATGAACTCTCTCTCAATCTCAAATGTAATTTCAGGTGTACATCGAGGACTCTCTCGGAGAAAGAATCTGGGTGGACAGTTCTCATTGCAAAAATTTCGTTGACAACATCCAGACTGCTTTTGGGACAAAGATGCCACCTAAGAGCATGCTGCTGCAGGCCGACACTGGTCGCACTGGTGGAGATCTGAGTGCAGGTACGGTTATGTTAAGGAAACACACAGGCTGGTTGAGTGTGAGGATTACTGCTGCTGGAAACAAGCACTGGTTGGTTAATGCTGCCTTTGGGTTTTGTTTTTAGGTAGCAGCCCTCATCCTTCAACCCCGGACGAGGACGACAGCCAGACTGAATTGCTGATAGCTGAGGAGAAACTGAGCCCTGAGGATGAAGGGCAGGTCATGCCGAGGTATGAAAAAGTGCAGGTTTTACATACAAGTCAGTTTTGCTTTGTTTATTGTAGAGTTTAAGATTCCTTTGTCTTTTCTCTCATCCTGTGTTGCACTGTAGGTATGAAGAACTGGCAGAGAGCGTGGAGGACTACGTGCTCGATGTCCTCAGAGATCAGCTGAACCGCAGGCAGCCGATGGACAACGTGTCCCGAAACTTACTGCGTCTGCTCACGGCTACGTGTGGCTACAAAGAGGCTCGACTCATGGCTGTGCAGAGGCTGGAGATGTGGCTCCAGAACCCGAAGGTCAGTGACAGTTATCCTGGAATAAACCAATTCTTACTATGAATGTTGATAATGAGTATTGACTCACTTTCTTTGTTTTTGTGTACACAGCTGACTCGACCAGCTCAAGACCTCCTCATGTCTCTGTGCATGAACTGCAACTCCCACGGGGCAGACGACATGGAGGTGATCTCCAACCTGATCAAGATCCGACTCAAACCCAAAGTCCTCCTCAACCACTACATGCTGTGTGTCAGGTCTGTTGCGTCTCTTTTTGTTTCACGTCTAACTTGTAGTTATGCGCGTTGACGAACACTAACTAGTGCTGATTCTCCAGGGAGCTGCTCAATGCACACAGAGACAACCTGGCCACTATGGTGAAGCTGGTGATATTCAATGAGCTGTCCAATGCCAGGAATCCTAACAACATGCAAGTCCTGCACACAGTGCTGCAGCACAGCCCAGAGCAGGCGCCAAAGGTGAAACTTTTGAGTTGTTAGGATAGTAGACTGGAAATAATCATCATTTTTTGGCTTCCTAAATCTGAATTGTTTTCTCCTTTGTGTCTGCAGTTCTTGGCGATGGTGTTCCAGGACCTGCTGACCAATAAGGACGATTACCTCCGAGCCTCCCGAGCTTTGCTGAGAGAAATCATCAAACAGACCAAGCATGAGATTAACTTCCAGTCCTTCTGCTTCGGGTTAATGCAGGAGAGAAAGGAGTCCAGCTATGTTGACATGGAGTTCAAAGTAAGTAAAACTCCCACAGTCATTTCCCCTTTTAATCTCAACGTGTTTACATCTGACTCTGAGCTGTTGATCCTCTCCCACAGGAGCGTTTTGTCATCCAGGTGACAGATTTGCTGACGGTCTCCATGATGTTGGGCATCACCGCTCAGGTCAAAGAAGCTGGCATTGCGTGGGATAAAGGAGAGAAGAAGAGTGAGTGCTGTGCGTTATTTGTAATTTTGTATTTATTAACCATTTACGTATTCTTGGCCTTTTTGAATATGTGACTGCTTTGTTATAGATCTGGAGGGCCTGAGGTCGTTTCAGAACCAGATAGCTGCGATCCAGAGAGACGCTGTGTGGTGGCTTCACACCGTCGTTCCTACCATCAGCAAAGTTGGGGCAAAGGACTACGTTCACTGGTCGGTAACAGTAAACATCCAGAGTGTTCATTTTTCATTTTTGGGTGAACTTATCCTTTAAACTTCCTCTTTAATCGTCAGGGAAATTAGTCATTAGGATTTATTTATTTATTTATATCTATTTTCAGCTACTTAATATGAATCATGTGTTTCATGTCTGCAGCCTTCACAAAGTGCTTTTCACCGAGCAACCGGAGACGTATTACAAGTGGGACAACTGGCCTCCAGAGAGCGACAGGAAGTGAGTTTTCCTTCCTTCTTTAAAATGAATCATGTTTTACTCTGACTGTATCGAGCCCCGTCACCTGATTAAGCTGTTTTTTTAATTCCTCAGTTTCTTCCTCCGCCTCTGCTCCGAGGTGCCTCTGTTGGAGGACACACTGATGCGCATTCTGGTCATCGGGCTGTCGCGTGATCTGCCGCTGGGCCCTGCCGATGCCATGGAGCTCGCGGATCACCTGGTTAAAAGGGCTGCTGGAGTTCAGTCTGACGGTGTGTTGAGATCCACTGTTTATGATCACAGTTAAAGCTGTATTTATTAACTCTCTGGCAGAATATTTGGACGTTTGATAAACACCTCAGTTTAATGAGCAGCCGACTCAAGTCTTGCAAGTACGACTGCTTATTCACATCTTTCGCTAGCTAGTACAAACAGAGGAAATATGTTTTTTATTGTTATAGTTTGAATGCTTCTTGACAACATCAGTTTCAATCCGTAAATTCTTTTTTTAACAGATCTGGAGGTCCTGAAAGTGGAAAGGATCCAACTCATTGACGCGGTCCTCAATCTGTGTACATACCACCACCCAGAGAACATTCAGCTGCCTGCAGGGTACTGGCTTCACCAGCTTTTAAAGACATTTTTAGATGATAAAGTTTACAGTCTAAAATAACAAATGACTCTTCATGTTTAAGGTACCAACCACCAAATTTGGCGATATCCACACTGTACTGGAAGGCATGGCTGCTGCTGCTTGTGGTGGCTGCGTTTAATCCACAGAAAATAGGTACATCATTTCTTTTTCTATGTTGCATGCATAAAAAATACTATAAGCTATTAAATATTTTCTGTTAATATGTTGTCTGACATTTTCCTTATTAGGTTTGGCTGCCTGGGATGGCTATCCTACTCTGAAAATGCTCATGGAGATGGTCATGACAAAGTAGGTGAAGGTTATCATTTGTAATCAAATAGTTTCAAGGTAAAAACGCTGAACAACTAACACAACTCTCTCCATGCTCCCACAGTAACTATACCTACCCTCCGTGCACCGTTGCGGATGAAGACACAAAGACAGAGATGATCAACAGGGAGCTGCAGATCTCCCAGAGAGAGAAACAAGAGATCCTGGCCTTTGAGAGCCACTTGGCAGCAGCCTCCACTAAACAGACCATCACAGAGAGCAACAGCTTGTTGTTGTCTCAGCTGACCAGCCTGGATCCACAGTAAGAGACCAAGAGGGCTTACTTCATGTGCCATGCAACTAGTTAATTGATGTCTCCTCAAAGGAAATGTTTCAGTTATAAGACGGAAAAGTTACCCAAATTGGTTCTGACTGGAAGATGGACTGATTTCTTGTTTGTTTTCAGGGGTCCTCCTCGTCGTCCTCCTCCTCAGGTCCAGGAGCAGGTAAAAAGCCTCAACCAGTCTCTGCGTCTGGGACACCTCCTCTGCCGCAGCCGCAACCCAGACTTCCTCCTCAACATCATCCAGAGACAGGTAATGACCGTGTGCACTGTCAAAACAGTTTGTTGTATGTTATGTAAGTGTTTTAGTGTTCAAACCCAGAGAAATGATCATATGCTACTTACATGTTTTGTTTTTTTGAGAGACCCCCAGCAGCATTACATAATGTGCATTTAAAGAGGAAGAAATAAAGCATTATTCTCAGACTTCTCTCTTTGGTGTACATCCTGTAACTGTCGTGCATTTTCAATCCTTCACAGGCTTCCTCTCAGTCCATGCCGTGGTTGGCTGATTTGGTCCAGTCCAGTGAAGGGTCCCTGGATGTGCTGCCAGTGCAGTGCCTGTGTGAATTCCTCCTGCATGATGCCGCAGACGACAGTCTGCCGATAGAGGATGACGACGAGGGAGAGAGCAAAGAGCAGAAAGCCAAGAAGAGACAAGTGTGTTGATTCTTACACCTTACTGAAATTGTCCTATTTTGACACTGTTTTTGAATTCTTTCTTCAAAAACTTGACAAGTCTTTATTTTGTCTTGGTCTCAAATTAACATGCTACATTTATACTGGTGGCTTTTCGCACTGACTCTCGACTAATCCAGAATTACTATCTGTCTTCTTGTTAGAGACAACAAAAGCAAAGACAGCTACTCGGACGGCTCCAGGATCTTTTGTTGGGTCCCAAGGCCGACGAACAGACAACATGTGAAGTGTTGGACTACTTTCTGCGTCGCCTTAGCTCTTCTCAGGTGGCATCGAGAGTGCTAGCCATGAAGGTGCCTCAGTGGAAGCTGGAAATATCATCTGTAGCATTGTTATGCTGTTAAACACGATTTAATTTACATCATGTATTTGTGTGTAGGGTTTGTCATTGGTGCTCAGTGAAGGAGGCTTGAAAGATGGAGAGGAGCGCGACCAGCCCATGGAGGAAGACTCTGCAGATGCTGAGCTCTTGCCAGGGTATCAGTGGCTGCTCCAAGACCTCCCAAAGCTCCCGTTGTTTGACAGCGTCCGAGGCATGACGTCCACCGCTCTGCAGCAGGTCAGTGTCTGACTGGAGATAAATGGAAACCTTCTAGGAAGATTATTGAGCTGGAGTTTGAAGGGTGTGTCTTGCCTCTGTGCTCCCTTGAAGGCTATTCACATGGAGACAGATCCGCAGACGATCAGCGCTTATCTCATCTACCTATCCCAGCATGCACCAGTGGAGGAGCAAGCTTCTCATAATGACCTGGCCCTGGTAATCAAAGCGAGTTGCTTCAATTTAATTTACATTACATGCTCTTTTTTTTCAATTACTTTTGTTCTCATGCAGCAGTGCTGACCTGAATCTCACCCACTGTAGGATGTTGCCCGGCTAATCGTGGAGCGCTCCACCATCATGAACAGCCTGTTCTGCAAACACTCCTGCAGGCCCGAGTCCGACGCTGTGCTCAGTGCTTTCCTCACCATCTTCTCGACGTACATCAGGAGGATGAGGAAGACCAAAGAGGGAGAGGATCTTTACAGCTGGGTGAGCACTGGCAAGAGTTGTGTTGCTAACTGAACTGCATTGCAATTTACATTATTACAGTCGTCCTCTCCCTGGCTCAAAGTTTAAGTGAAGCATTTGAAAATAAGCTGAAACTTCCATCTAAAATATTAAAAAAAAGTTGCAAAGTTTTGGGCCTAGTGACAATTGTCCTGTGATCAAATATGCTTTGAAACTGCAAACGAAAATGTCATCTGCAATTGAAGATTAATCCCTGTTTGATGTCTGTCTGGTGGAGACCTGTGATGGAAAGTGAGGAACTGCATGATAAAACTTGTGCTTGACAAACTGTTTTTGCTTCTTTCTTTTTTAGTCAGAATCTCAGGACCAAGTGTTTCTGCGTTGGACAACAGGAGAGACTGCTACGATGCACATTCTCGTCGTCCATGCCATGGTTATCCTGCTGACTCTGGGGCCACCCAAAGGTAGTCCTGGACACTTTACTGTTCAATATTTGCAATGCTAGAGGGGCTGTAAGAACATGTTCAGCGATGTGTATTGTTGCAGGAGAGAGTGATTTCTACAATCTCTTGGACATTTGGTTTCCCGACAAGAAGCCTCTCCCCACTGCCTTCCTGGTCGACACCTCAGAAGAGGCCCTTCTGCTTCCCGATTGGTTGAAACTGAGGATGATCCGATCAGAGGTTGCTCGATTGGTTGATGCAGGTACAACTTGTTGTAGTACACAAAAATGTGTGTTGTTTAAATACATCTTTACTTTTTAACAGAACAGTACACGTGTTTCCCAACAGCTTTACAAGACCTGGAGCCCCAGCAGCTGCTGCTGTTTGTACAGTCCTTTGGCATTCCAGTATCCAGCATGAGTAAACTGCTGCAGTACCTGGACCAGGCCGTCTCTCATGATCCACAGTCGCTGGAAGAGAACATCATGGATAAGCGTAAGAGTGCTACAGAGATACAACTTTTGAACTGGTATTTTAAAAGACTGGAGATGTGTCTAACTTTTTATTTATTCTGCTGTAGACTACATGGCCCACCTGGTTGAAGTGCAGCATGAGCGAGGTGCCACTGGGGGGCACACTTTCCATTCATTACTGAGCTCCTCTCTTCCTCCAGATAGAGGTTGGTGACTTTATTCTCCATATGGTTGTTTATGTTCAACTTCAGCTCACATTAAATGACATTAATTGTTTGGATTACTTACATTATAAAGTTCTTACTACTCACGATTTTCTAAATATTAAGACTGAATACTTGCACATATTTTAAGATGACATAGAGATTTAATGTTAAGTATCTGACAAAAAGTCTACCAGAAAATGTTTTTCAGTTAGTCCATCTCCTGACTACATCCCTGACAGATTCTGCTGAAACAAGTAAGGCCAAAGTTACCGTGGAAACGCCCCACAGCTCTGTGAAGATGAGAGCAGCCAGTCAGCTTCCTGCAGTCGGGCCTGATGATGATCTCACCGGCATGTTGCTTCAGGTGGGATACAAGCTTTTTTTGTCTCATTTGTTTCTGGTATTATTTTGTCTCTCTCATATTAACTTTTTGAATAAACACTTTTAGTTAAAACTCAGTTCTTTGTGGGCTAAATATCAGTGGTTGATTGCAAACAATTTTCAAGGTTCTTTCATGCACAGACTGACCTGTTTCTGTTTCCTGTTCTTCCCCAGATATTCCCCTTAAAGGTGGACCCTCGCTGGCCTGGCCCTCCTCCCAGCCAGCTCTCTCTGGCTTTACAGCAGGCCCTGGCTAAAGAGCTGATGCGGGCCAAGCAAGGCCAGATTCAGCAGGGTGGGTTAGCATTTCGGCTACTGCAGGCTATTGCAGCCCTGCTCACCTCTGCTCATGCAGGGCCTATTATCATGTCAATGCACCGCAGCCATGCCCTCTCCTGTCCTCTCATGCGCCAGCTTCACCTCTACCAGGTATGTTTGGTGCATAATTCTATGTTGGTTCATAATACACTATACACTATCTAAGATTTGTTCTTATTCCTCTTCCTTGATGTCTGTTTCTTCCAGCGTCTCGTGTCCCAGGACATGGCTTTCTCCTCGCTATTCCTCAAGGTCATTGTTGAGATGTTAATCTGGTTAGACAACCCACCTGTGGAGGCAGGACCACTGAAGACTCTGCTCAGATCCTTCGCTGGTCAGAACTCTCAAAAACTCAGACACAATGATGGTGAGCACCTCAACTCTTTCTCAAATGTTGACTTATTAATTTTATATAAACGGTGAGTGACGAGTTTCTCTGCCCTGCAGTGCGTACAGGTTTCCTCCACCTGGCTGAGGCTTTGGCTTATCACAGAGATACCGAAGTGCCACTGAGAGCCATCATTGCAATGCTGAAAGCTGGAGACAGATGTAATGCAGAACCCGAGCTCATTGGAAAAGGTAATATCGATGAATTATTGATTGAGTTAAGATATAAGATACTTTATTTGTAATTGTAGGCATACAATGAAATTTTGTTTGGTAAACCCTCAGAGACCAGCAGCAATAGACAGCAAGATATTAATGTATTAATTAAGTTCCATTTTCAAAGTGTTATAACATTTTTTTTATTATAGTAGACGTAAACGTTAAAGTTAAACAATGGATATCTAAAAGCAGCATATATAAAACAAGACAAAAGTACTTTGCAGAAAAAAAGAAACCAAAAGCAGAGTAAGTGACAAAAACAGAAGCTTGAATTAAGAACAACACAGTGGTGAATTGTGAACTGCCATGTGAACTCAATCAAAAGCTTCGTACTGAAAGACTCATGGAATAAAATGTATCGTTACACCCACTTAAACACAAAAGCTGTTGCAACATTTAACATTTATTTAGTTTCATGAGGATACATAATACAGCTGTTTATATTGTTATCCCAGTGTTACAGGGGCTGATGGAGGTGAGGTCACCGTATTTGGAGGAGCTGCTGTCTCTGTTGATGACTGTTGGTACGCAGAACGGCACAGCTGGCCCCGTTGCCACGGTGATTTCCCTGCTGCTTCAGGAAAGTGAGGAGCGTGCTGTGAAAAAGGAAGTGGATTCTAACAAGTGAGCACTGCGATCCTATTTCCCTGAATACTGTCTGTGTATTGTTAGTAAAGCGAGTATCTTGATTTAACTGTAGGAGCCATGTTACTACTGTTGTACTACTACCATGTACTTCCAACCTAACGTTCATACCACAGTATACCGTGAAACTGGCAACCCTAGTATCACCAAATGGCTTCCAAGTGACTCAGTATTAACAGTAAAACCTTGGATTTGTTGGTTGTAATGAATCAGCACATTAGACACATCACCACTGGGCATTAGATCTTTAGCTCTGTTGAATGGTGGATATATTACACATTATTTTTCAGTAGGAATTAGATGTTCATCACATCTCCGTAGAGGTAAGCTTCCATTTCACTTTTGCCAGCAGCTCCGAGGTGACAAAGTCCGGACTAAACTCTGGGCTGCTGGTTGATTGGCTGGAGCATCTCGACCCTGAGGTCACTTCTGTGTGTCCAGACCTTCAGCAGAAACTGCTGTTCGCCCTCAACAAGGTAAGATAAGCACTGCCTGCAGATAACGTACGTCTCTTGTCTTATCACACGGGAGTAAGTGTTTGCTTGGCGTTACTGATGCAGCCTTTCTTACTCTCTCTTGTTTCAGGCGCGAGGAACTCCTGCCTACAGACCTTATCTCTTGGCCTTACTGACGCATCAGTCAAACTGGTCCACCCTCCTGCAGTGCATCAGTGCTCTTCTCAACAAGCGCAGAGACTACAAGTACGCCATTTTTCTTATGTATTTTGTCAGCCACGGTATTATTGTGTGACTTTTACCTGTGGTGATATTTATCCATCATGATTGTTTCGAGATTGTTTCATCATGATTGGAGATATTGGCTGTAGAGATGTCTACCTTCTTTCCAATATAAAGGAACAACATCGCACTTGGCTTGTGATGCTCAAAGCGCCAAAAATATACATTTGAAACCTTAACAGCAATGTCTCTTTCCAAAAATCAAGACCTGGTTAGGAACTATTTACTGTCTACCGAACTACATCCTTTCTACTCATTAACATGGCTAACTAAGCTAGCTAGGCTAGGTAACATTACAGCTCAGCAGAAGAGGACGACATAATGTTCACATCCCACACTGTCAAAAGCACAAGCCTCTTGTCCACGACATAATGTACACTTCCTTCTGCGCAGTGATACTAACAAAAAAATAAATGCTATCAAAAAGGTCTGTGTATTATCTTGAGTAAACGGGTCATGATTTTTTTGAAATGGACATTGCTGTTAATTTTTTCAAATGTACATTTTGGTACCACAAGCCAGACATCTGTACGGCCGATACTTCCAAAACTCTGCAACATACACCAAAACAATCTAGATGTATAAGTAGCACAACAGGTAAGAGCACAAATATGTATTTTTGATTTGGGGGTGAACTGTGCCTTCAATATATGAAGATAGAGTAATGGCACAGCAATATTTATTTTCTGGATCTGATGAGATTTTATTGAGCCAAGTGTTTCTTAAATTGGAAGATTATTTTAACTTTCTTAAATGTTTTTCAGGCTTGACCCATCATCAGCTCTGGATTTCTTGTGGGCGTGCAGCCACATCCCACGCATCTGGCAAGGACGCGACCAGAAGATCAGCCAAGTAAGATCAAAAGCCCACATACAGAGCATTTCACGAGACCAAAGTCAGAGGGAGTTCATTCTGCTGAAGATGATGACTCATGTATGTTTCTTTTATGTGCGTGCAGAAGAAAACTGAGAAGTTTGTGCTCCGGCTTAGCTCGGAGGAGCTCATCAGCCTGGTCGACCTGATCTTGTCAGAGTCAGAGCTCAACAGTCGCGACTCACCCCACGATGACAAGAGCAGCTTGGACCAGGCGTCCTGCTCCCTCATCCAGTCCAGGCTGCCCCTCCTTCACTCCTACTGCAACGGAGCTCTAGAAAACATCAAGAAAGTCTCAGAGTATCTCATCAACTGCACAAAGAAATGGGAGGACAGGTGAGGTTGTCATCCAGACTCAACACTCATCTTCTACTCTCTTTCTCTGTCTCATGCCTCCATATTTAAGACACACATGCTCGATCACACTTTATCATATAAGGTTAATCAAAGTACTCAGCCTGTCCATTTCGACACATTGTATTGTTCTTTCTAATTAGCCCAAATACACAAGAGTTATTTTCCCTGTTATGGTGTGCTGATAAACTTGGGGTAAATCACACTAGATTTTCCTTCTCAGTGCAGATGAACTTTTTTGACTTCCTCTGTCAGCCACAATGCTGTGGACCAGGGAAAACTCGATAATTAGGTCTATTGGTGTGAAATTAAAACCAGCAGAAGTCGTCTGTACTGTGATCTCTTTAAAAGCTCAGTGTATTATAATGAAGCCAAGAGGATTAAGGCTGAAGCTCTAAACTTGCCTGTGTTGTGAATTCCTGCTCTGACTTAGCTGTCAGAGATCAGGGTGCAACTCTTTGTGGAGGCAAACCCTCCTTTCATGAATATGTCTCTGGTTATTAAACCACTTTAATGAGGAAACTTTGGCCAAGGTCAAACAAAATTAGCTTCCGAATTACAGTATTTTAAGTACAGCTAAGCTGTCTGGTAAAATGGTTGCTAGTCAAAATATGGCGGGATAAAACCATGTTGAAAGTAAAGGGTTTTGGCCTTGTGTTGAGTAAACACTTGATTGTATGTTAAGCATTCTTCTTGTGAAAACTCGCTGTCATATAAGCTGGTGTTTATTCCAATTACACACCAGCTATTGAAGAGTGAGCAGACTCTTTACTGTTGGTCAAGGTCGCTCTGATTTGCTTTATTCACAGTTGGCATAAACTCTTCAGTCGGTAGAGAGTGCATCATGGGAGCCTTAGATGATTTTATGAAACCACAGTGACTTGAAGGCAAACGCCTCGGAATTACATTAAGCTATTCACGTGCCTAGTTTGTATTAATGTACATTAATTATTGTCGCATGTAGACAGAAACAATAGAGACGTGCTTCATCGTGCTGTCTAATCTGTGATCTCATATAATCAGCTCTGTTGATAATCCACTGAAAGAGATGGAGAAAGTGAATTTGACGAAACCCAAAGTAATTTTTCTGTTTGGTCTGTAATGTGAAGCTCACTCTGACAAACTTTCTATGGCTGCACAAAATTGTTCAACCTGTCTCTGTCAATTAAAGAGCTTCAAGATAAACAACTCAATAACATCAGGGATTACAGTCTGGATTAGCTGCTAGCTTTACTATGGACATCTTAACTATTGTAAGCCAATAAAAAAATGTTTTTTTCCCTAAATTGAATGGCACATTTCTGTAGCTGGTGTCTCATCTAAAATCTTTAGTACATAATACACATCCGATTTGTCTTTCAGTGCGATGAGCAAGCGGTGCCAGAACTTGCTGCTGCAGATCTACCTGCACTTCCCTGAGGTCATTCAGCACATTACCCTGCCTGAAGGCACCTTCAGGAGTGGGGGGGCTGCATACGGCAGCAGCTGCAAGGTAAAAATGTCTCACCTGGTTCACAATCCATTACGATCTAAATGCGATTTGACTTTCTGTGTCTTTTTATGGTATAATGTTTGTTTCTTCTTCTGTAAATACAATAGAGATGTCAAACTGAATTTAGTCTAAAAGCTTTTAGTATTGAAAAAATGTGTGGTTGGATTTAGTAGGAACAGGAATAAGTAAAAACTGATTTTGAAATTGCTGTAAAATTTTGCCCAGCAGAACAACAGTGAAGGTATACGTCCTCAAGATCTGTTATTTTTACGCTTCCCATTCATCGTCTGTGTAAGCAGCTGTGTAATGCATTCCAGTAGCATCGCGTTGTGTATCAAAAGACGTGGTGTCACACTGGCGACTTCTCATTTGCACAAAGTTGGGGTTTAGGATACTTTATGCAAATCAAGAGCGTCTTGAAATTCTGGAAACTAACCGTTGTTGATCTACAATGAAGAAAGATTCAGCAACAGCATGGCTCATTGTCACCTCACGTTTCCAGAATCACATTTTGGTGACCTGTTTTTATAATATAATAAATATATATAATATAATATAATGTTAAAGTTTCCAAAGGAGTTGGTGGGGTTTGAAATCCAGGAGCAAACAGCTCACAAGTGGCGCTCGTACAATCAAGTGCAGACAGGAAGTGTTTTCACGGTTGCAGGAAGGTGTTTTCTTTGTTGGTCAAGTGTCAAATCCTGGGAAGCAGCGCAACCCTTCGCATCTTAAATGGCGCATGTGGACACGCACCAAAACACCAGAAAAATGTCATTGCTGATCATTAAATAAGTCACAAGTCATGACCTTCACTGAGCTACATAGGAAGTGATCATTATGCTGAAAATTGTGATCTGATGTCATGGCCATCTTCATGTGTCAGTGAAAGTACCTGAATTTCTATATTATAAAGTTACAAGTTCTTTTGATATTTCTTTTGTTTAATGTTTGTAAATAGTTTATGTTGCGGTGCCTGCATGAGTGTGCATGTGCACACATCACTGTAACACTGCAGCACAGTTGAGATGTATTCGTACATTCAAACCTCTCAATTATTTTAATTTTTGTCTGTGAGCTTCTGAAAAGCCTGCTAGTTTTTATTATAAAAGCCCTCAGTGTTCTAACAGTAATTAACCTTTATGTGTTTCAAAGTATGGAGTGTTGGGTCCTTGAATTTGAGCGAGTTGGGCTTGAAAAGTCCTTGAATTGGCTGTTAAAAAAGATGTGGGAACACTGCTTCGTGTATTGATAAAAAAATGCTTTGTCTGTAGTTGACAAATTAAAGACGAAGTGTCTTTGTTTGGATCAAATGATACTGTATACCACTTACAAGCATGAACTCACAGTACGTTTCTTTCAGCTTGATGTCCTGGTGCATCGCCTCGTCACACTGCTGGCTGATATCGGAGACTCAAAGTCTACAGAGAGCCGTGTGTCTGATGCGAACCTCGCCTGTCGGAAGATGGCTGTGTCGCACCCTGTCCTTTTGCTCAGGTAAAAAAGTGCAGTAATATTCTCGGGGTTTAGTCTACAAACACTAGACTTTCTGTTTCCATAGGAGATGTTTCAAACGGCTGACTGTTTTCCCTCTTTTTTTCCAGACACCTGCCTATGATTGCAGGTCTCTTGCACGGTCGCATGCACCTGAACATGCAGGAGTTTCGACAGCAAAACCACATGACCTTCTTCAGCAATGTGCTTGCCATCCTGGAGCTACTGCAGCCTCTTGTTTTCCACAGCGACCACCAGAGGGCGCTTCAGGACTGCCTTCTGTCCTTCATGAAGGTCCTTCAGGTGGGCGGCTCACACACTGTCAAATCTTCACTACAGATTTGAGGATTGAGATCAGACTTAACTACATGTTTCATTGAGCTTCAAATCAAAGTTTTTAAATGTTCCTACGTGTTTGTGCGTCTTTCATCTTGCAGAACTTTCAGAGGACTCGCTCTCCGTTGGTCTTCATCAACAAGTTTTTGCAGTTTACACAGAAGTACATCACCCACGATGCAGCAGCTGCCATTCCCTATCTACAGAAGCACTCTTACATCTTGCAGTCAGTATACCCTGTTTATCAAAAAATATCCTTTGAATAATGAAGGCTTGATTTTCAACATAATCTGGTCTTTCATCTCCACAATCACTCGCATCAACCAAAAATCTTCTAGTATTTGAAATGAAACAATCCCATGGTCATATTTGTTTGTCTCCTGGAGTTAAAATAAGCAAAGATCAAAACATACAGTAAAGTTAATATAAACAGCTGGTAAATTAAGCAAAATGACAATTTACATTAATTGCTGGGGGTATAAAGGAATTCTGTAAATATGTTTTTTGCAATTGCATTTATAGTAAAAATTCTGATGTGATGACTTGGAGACTACAGAAATGTTGAAAGTAAGTGCTTGAATTTTACTCTTAATAAAACCATGGTTCTGCTGTTCCTTCTGTCAGGGTTTTGTGTGCAGAAAACCCAGACCTGGTTCAACTAAAATCTCTGCTTGCTGGACTCACTTTGCCTGTGAAAAGTTCTTCTGCAGAGGTTGACGCAGACGAGAGAGAAGGTAAGCACACGACTTCTGCAATGATTTCTGTATATCTTGATATGCGGTTACTGTTATATGTTGGGTCGTAAGAGCCACTGTTGCACTCTTGTCTCGCATACAACAGCTTTGTTAAATAATTGTTTTTGCTCTTTACTAGACGATGTGGCCACTGGTTCCCTGCCCCTCGTCAACATATCTGCCTCTGTTTCACTGAGTGCAGCCGACATGACAATGTACCTGAAAAAGATGTCACGAGGAGAAGCAGTCGAGGGTAACTACCTCACTGCTGCAGCAGTTTCACATGTATAGATCCTCTGTCTATGAGTAGTGAGTAATATGTCCTATGTACATGTGAGTAATTTGTCCTGTCGGTTACAGATGTGTTGGAAGTGTTGACAGAGGTGGATGACAAGTCAAGGAGGAGCCCAGAGATCATACAGTACTTCATTGTGAGTCATAAACAACAGAAGCAAAACAAAAGGTCAAGTGTAGTTCCTGTCAGTGTGTAACACGTCAATCACCACCTTGTGTCACTGTTTGTAGAACGATCTGCAGAGACTCATGGCGTCGTCCGAGGAGCTTTGTCGTAACATGGCCTTCAGTCTGGCTCTGCGCTGCATCCAGAATAATCCCTGGTAAGGTTACTTTAGCCTGGGACCAAACACCTACAGAAAGCATGCTGGAAATGTGTGAAGATAAAGAAAAGCCAATGTTTTTTTTTTAAAGAATGCTGTAGTGATACATATCTGTCAATCCTCAGTCCATTTGTCTGCATACTTTTGTTTCCATTTACTTTTCACTACATAATGGTTTGTTTTCTCCTCTGCAGCCTGGCAACAGACTTCCTGCCTACATTCATGTACTGTATGGGCAGCGGCAACTTCGACGTTGTGCAGACTGCTCTCAGGAATCTTCCAGAATACGTGCTTCTCTGTCAAGGTAAGAGGATACCCTTTAGTCACATTATTGTTGACAGTAATCTGGTAAGCAGTCATTCCTGTGCCTTTCTTGTCTTACAGTCACCACGCAGTAGTTTTAAGGGGAAAAAGTGATTTAACGAAGCATGAAACCAATGTTCTAGTCAGAGTCAGGCATCCAAAGCTGCATGTTGTAATGTGCCTTTTTTTTTCTCCTCACAGAACACGCAGACATCCTGCTCCACAAGGCGTTTTTAGTGGGTATCTACGGACAAATCGACACCAGTTCAATGATCGCGGAGTCCATGAAGGTCCTTCACATGGAGGCAACGTAACAACAAAGAATTTAACTCCACATCTGATTGAAAAAAGTGTCATTCATTTTCTGCATTCCAGAGCTAGATAATTTTTCCTGTTGTCTTCAGTTCAAACGTTGCTCTAATTTGATCACGACAGATTAACGAACTCTGTGGCTCTTCAGTGGTGCAGATTAAAGGATCCTGCAGTGAGCTGGTAGCTACCCGTAATGGAATAACTTCTGGATAATTAAGTGACTTCAAAGAATGCATTAAATTCCCTCTAAATGAGTTGAAAATGTAATAATTAAAACCATAAAATTAGGGCTATTGTAATAATGCTGCAATTAGTGCAGTTATTACTTCTTAAAGGATGTAAGTTATTTTTAACTGATGATGTAATGATACATTAAGCAATAATGAAGATTCGGCTGTTAAAATAAAGTCTGTTAAAAACACTACAGAGTAAATAAAAATGGCTTTGTAGTCAACAATACTGATTTAATGAATATTATAATAATGCATATTATATTATACAATAAATATTAAAAATTGTTTAATTAAACTGAAATTAAAACACATTGCATTTTCAAACATTGTAGAGGGAGTTTTTGCACTTTTGTGCAGGTTTTGCTAGTTTTGGCTTCATTTAAAAAAAAAAAAATAGTTTGAATATGAAATGTAAACATTATTGCACAATTATAATGCTGACTGTATGCTTCATCTGTAATTGTTTTTAAGAGCATAAAACACTGATATCTGCTCATGGTCTCCTATCCAATGTTGTGTCAATATGTTAGCAATTTAGCTATAATTTTCCTCAAACTTTCGAACGAATTTGGCTAGATACCAAATACTACTGCAATGCCTTACGTAAGCAGTAATGTAATTTAGTTACCTTTTATCCCAATTAACTTAGTTAATTAACTAGAAAACTAGTTGCCAACTATGTTGATATTTGATTGTTGCACTCTTTATTTCTAGCAAAAATGTCCAACATTTGCTGGTTTCAGCTTCTTAAATGTGAGGATTTGCTGCTTTTCTTTGTCATTTATGATAGTAAATGACAAGTTAATTTCTTTTGAAGTCACAATGTTTTTCTGTTACCTGAACACCATCTGTGAGCCACCTCGATGTGAACTGAATAAAATGATGGTTGGAAAATGTCTCTCTAGTATTTTTCATTCAGCTTTGCCCCAGACAGATGGAGACATTTTACCCCCGTTTAATGGGAAAACAGTTTAATATTGAAATTGTAAAAACACAAATTTCACAAGAACCAATTATTACCTTTCAGAACAATATTTTAACTCCTCAAACGAGATGTAATATAAATGGTGCGAGGTTTGTGCTTCTCATTTCAATCCAATAACACTTGGATCCTGATAAAACCGGCATAGCCGTCATGGGCACGCTCGCTCGTCACTGGCGTGTAACAGACAAATTAAAGGCGTGATGCACATGCTGTGACGGAAACCATTTTGCCATGAAAGTGTAAGTTGTTTTGCCCAGTGCTACTGACTTCGTCTGAAAAACCTCTTGATGGAGTCAAAGGGATAAGTTAAACAACATGGAGGCGTGCCGGTAAACTAGGAAAGTGGAAGTCCCCATTGATAGTAAATTAAGCGTGGCGGTAATTGTTCAATCAGACAGACCAAAGGCTGCTTTGAAGACATCATGTGGGTTTTTAATGCACAGACTGCTGCTGGTGTTTTGTTACACAGGAGGCCGTGAAGATGGTTAAAGAGCCTCAGTGAGGGTGAGACATGCCCACACTGGTGGGTCAGTGGAATCTGTCATTCACAAATAACCGGCATTCAATCAGATACACGGGCTGAAAGCAGGTTGACTCAGACTACGTTAATGCACCTGAGTAACTGTAGTAACAGACTAGAGGTCAATAAACACAATAAAACTGTCAGTTTATCGTGTTAAACATAATTACAATTATGTTTATTTTATCTCTTTGGGCAACAAAAGATAAGCATAGACTGAGCTGTCATGTGCAGGACTCAAACCCAACACATTGTGAATTCATTATATATGTGCCTTTGTCTTCTCAACCCTCCTGATGCCTCCAAATCCCCTTTAATGAATATGTATTCACACATTCAGTCCTATAATTAACTTGTTCATATGTAAACCCAATCATGTCCTACCCATCATGCCTCATACCTGCTGATCTCCCTCTGCTGACTCTGTCTGATGTGTTAATTGCACCTGTATGGTGTCCTATAACTAGCTGAAAGCTCTGTTTATGGTTATCAATCAACTTACTACACAAGTCTTAGCAGCCCGGGCTCTTGGTCAGGCGCCAGCATCCCATTGGCTGGGCAGCAGTGAGGCGGAACAGAGATGAATGACAGCTAAGGAGGAAGTGGTGGGAGGGGGAGGGCGGGGTGGGAAGGAGGTCTGTTGCTGAATAGTGTGACGGACCACTGACAAGCTAACAACCTCTGCCTTTATTCATCATACCAGGCTGCATGCCCTCAAATGCAGCTGCTAAGAGCTAACCGCTCATTCAGCTCATACTGAACACATGTTACTTAGTGGTTACATTTAAAGAAGCAGACATTAAACTTTTTAAAAACAATACATTGTTAGTTGGGGCCCCTTTGTCATGTTTCAGATGTCTGGGTTTTTTAGGAGTTCCAACAAATCAAATCAAATCACTAAGCTACTGCATCTGTTAGCTGTAGGATTACATTAATGAACAGCAACATAACCGTATTTACTTTGTCTCACCATCGTCATTTTCAGTTATTAATCTTACATAGCCACAAATAGATGCATTATCTCATAGCTATGCATCCTGCAAACTGTTGTGTTTCAAAAAGAAAAATAGTTTTAAAAAAAACTAAAGACACGCTAACCAGATCAAGATCTTTAGGCACAGGGCGACAGTGCTCAGACCGCTTTTGTCCACAGGGGCTGCCAGACCAACAAAAAATTAAAGTTCCTCGTAGCTGTTTTGAATAATTGTTCAGAACCAAAAAGTTAAATCATTGAATATTTTACAAAAACAGCAGGCAAAGTAAAAAGGCCAAAATATGTGGATCTAAAGTAGCAGAAATCTATTTTTTCTTCTTTCCTTCAGCATCACTCACCTGATGACCCCCAAAGTTTGGCTTGTGACCATCTGGAGGAAGCCCTGACCCCTAAGTTGGGAACCATTGTACTAAACTACCAAACTGTATAGAAAGTAGTCTTAAAAATCAGCTCCACCTCGACCACATAAAACATTAAAACTCTACTTACACATTTTTGTATTGGGGTATCACTCAGAAGGGACATTTCTGTGCATAACAAATACGTTTACTCTTGATCCTTTAGCTGGTAATATTTTTGTATTTTCCTGCACTTTTATGTAAAATTCAGAAATATATTTTGCCATTGCTGCATCACTCGTGCTTTAACTTGAGTAACTTATCTGAATACTTCCAACACTGAAGAAAGAAAATCATGAATTACTGTTTCAAAGTGCAGAAACATGGCTGTCAGTGGGCCTTTCCTGTCCGTGTGAGAGTGGACAGTGAATGAGCAGGAATGCGGCCAGCGGAGGCTTCTCGGTGTCTCTCTCAACTACAGGAGGGGCCCCGATGTGCCGCTACCTGCCCATGCACATCTGTCTGCTCTCCGTCTTCCTCTCAATGGCACCCTCGCCTTAGATCATCTCCTCTTCCTCCACGCTTGAGTTGCACTTGGCTTGCGTGGAAAAATATGCGGACCGTCTCTCGCCTCTCTTCTCCCTGGCACTTTGATGTCTCAAGTGTGATTGCTCTTGGATTGTGGCCGCTTTCCCTTGAAGGTTTTGACATGAAAAGCAGGCTGGGCTCTCAGGTTTATCCCATGGCCAGTGATCCGGGACTAAAACAATCAGCCTGCTCACTGTGGGATACTATTACCAAGGAGAGAGAGGCACCAAGCATAGGGGCTTCCTCAGCCATGAAATACACTTTCCTTCCAAGTTACAAACACATTTTAGGTGTGTTGATTGAATTATACCCATCTACGCTACCATTAATAGATTTTAGCTTGAAGTTTGTGCAGGCTGACACTAAAATACGTATGCAAGCAGCCAGAGAATACATTCCGGGTGTGTTTGCACAGAAGTGGACGACTGAAATGATTCAACATTTGTAATGAATTAAAAAGAAATGAGGCCAGTAATTGCAGTTAAGATTGACCCAATCTGATAAGTATGATAATGTGACATGTCATTAACAGCAGAGGCATAAGTGACAACCCTTAAGCTTCACTTACACTTTCATTAAATATTGATCTTATCTGTGCTCATTGCTGCTCCAGCCTGCAAATTACACCAGATAGATATATTCCCATGACAGCAGAGCTGACGATAATCATCCATCTTCGCGTGACATTTGGCAGAACTCCTGTTTTATGAGCTAAAGTGCCATTGTGGTGGATGAGAAAGAATAATAATGTGCAGTGTTCACAATCTCCATTATGTTAGATCGCATCTTATCACACCGAGGGCAGAGTGTGATAGTTAATCCACTTCAGCCATGTCTGTCAAGGAGAAAGGGGCACACATAGCACCCATCATTTAATTCAGATTTCAACTTATAGGAAGTGTTTTCTCAGCAACAAATTCAATGAGATGACAAGATTTCTACATCAGTGAATACACCCTGAGAGCAGTTTTGAAAAGTAGCCCAATGTTTCATGTGGGATTGGATCTATGTATTCGTGAGTATTCTGTTCTTTATTTGGCTTTATTTTCTCCTTCTTAGATACTTTAATCGATGTGTCTTTAATCTCCTAGCCTAGCTAGCCTTTTGGTGGGGGGGGGGGGGGGGGGAGTTTTGCCAGAATAATCTACGTTTTAAGAAAAAAAAATTTTTTTTGAGAAATTTACAAAAAAATTTCATGTGACATTTGCAAAAAAATTTCATGAGAAATGTGAAAGAAATTTTGGCAGAAGAATTTTTATTTTATTGTTTTCTTGGTGATCCATTTTCTCAGTCTGATCTAAACTGTTTTCTTTCCTGTGTTTTTGACTTGACAACTGGTGGGGGAAAAAAGTTTTGCCAGAATAATCAACATTTTAAAAAAAAAAAAAACTTTCATGAGAAATTTGCAAAAAAATTTCATGAGAAACATGAAAAAAATCATGAGAAATTTTGGTAGAAGAATTTTTATTTATTTTTTTTATTTTCTTGCTGATCCATTTCTCAGTCAGATCTAGCTGATGGCTGTGGCTCAGGGGTAGAGCCAGCGTCTTGTTATCAGAAGGTCACTGGTTTGATTCCCCTGGTCTTCATGTTGAAGTGTCCTTGGGCAAAATGATGTGCCTGATAATAAATTTGCAAAAAACTTTCATGAGAAATTTTGGCAAAATGGTTTTTATTTTATTTTTTCCTTGGTGATCCATTTCTCAGTCTGATCTAAACTGTTTTCTTTCCTGTGTTAATGTATTGACAACTGGTGGGGGAAAAAAATTGCCAGAATAATCTGCGTTTTAAGAAAAAAAAACTTTCATGAGAAATTTGCAAAAAAAATTTATGAGAAATTTGCTAAAGAAATTCATGAGAAATATGGAAAAAATTCATGAGAAATTTTGCCAGAAGAATTTTTTTTTTAAATTTTTTCCTTGGTGATCCATTTTCTCAGTTTGATCTAAACTGTTTTCTTTCCTGTGTTTTTGACTTGACAACTGGTGGGGGAAAAAGGTTTTGGCAGAATAATCGACGTTTTAAGAAAAAAAAACTTTCATGAGAAATTTGTTAAAAAATTTCATGAGAAATATGGAAAAAATTCATGAGAAATTTTGCCAGAAGAATTTTTTTAAAAAAATGTTTCCTTGGTGATCCATTTTCTCAGTTTGATCTAAACTGTTTTCTTTCCTGTGTTTTTGACTTGACAACTGGTGGGGGGAAAAAGTTTTGCCAGAATAATTGACGTTTAAAAAAATAAAAACTTTCATGAGAAATTTGCAAAAAAAATTCCTGAAAATTTGCTAAAAAAAGTCATGAGAAATTTGCAAAAAAATTTCATGAGAAATATGAAAAAAATTCATGAGAAATTTTGGCAGAAGAAATTTTATTTCATCATTTTCTTGCTGATCCATTTTCTCAGTCTGATCTAGCGAGAGGCTGTGGCTCAGGGGTAGAGCCAGGGTCTTATTATCAGAAGGACACTGGTTCAATTCCCCTGGTCTGTATGTTGAAGTGTCCTTGGGCAAGATACTTCTACGATGTGACTGATGAGAAATTTGCAAAAAAAATTCATGAGAAATTTTGGCAGAAGAATTTTTATCTTATTTTTTTCTTGGTGATCCATTTTCTCAGTTTGATCTAAACTGTTTTTCTTTCCTGTGTTTTTCACTTGACAACTGGTGGGGGAAAAAAGTTTTGCCAGAATAGTCTACGTTTTAAGAAAAAAAAAAACTTTCATGAGAAATTTGCAAAAAAATTTCATGAGAAATTTGCAAAAAAATTTCATGAGAAATATGAAAAAAATTCATGAGAAATTTTGGCAGAAGAAATTTTATTTCATTATTTTCTTGGTGTTCCATTTTCTCAGTCTGATCTAAACTGTTTTCTTTCCTGTGTTAATGTATTGACAACTGGTGGGGGGAAAAAATTTGCCAGAATAATCTGCATTTTTTAAGAAAAAAAAAACTTTCATGAGAAATTTGCTAAAAAATTTCACGAGAAATTTGCAAAAAAAATTCATGAGAAATATGAAAAAAATTCATGAGAAATTTTGGCAGAAGAATTTTTATCTTATTTTTTTCTTGGTGATCCATTTTCTCAGTTTGATTTAAACTGTTTTTCTTTCCTGTGTTTTTCACTTGACAACTGGTGGGGGAAAAAAGTTTTGCCAGAATAATCTACGTTTTAAGAAAAAAAAACTTTCATGAGAAATTTGCAAAAAACTTTCATGAGAAATTTGCAAAAAAATTTAATGAGAAATATGAAAAAAATTCATGAGAAATTTTGGCAGAAGAAATTTTATTTCATTATTTTCTTGGTGATCCATTTTCTCAGTCTGATCTAGCAAGAGGCTGTGGCTCAGGGGTAGAGCCAGGGTCTTGTTATCAGAAGGACACTGGATCAATTCCCCTGGTCTGTATGCTGAAGTGTCCTTGGGCAAGATACTGCTCCTGATGTGTTGGTTGGCACCTTGCATGGCAGCCACTGCCATCAGTGTATGTATGACTCATTGTAGGTTTCTTTGGACAAAAGTGTCTGCTAAATGAAGTAATGTATGAGCTAAACTGTTTTCTTTCCTGTGTTAATGTATTGACAACTGGTGTGGGGGGGAGTTTTGCCAGAATAATCAAGGTTTAAAAAAAAAAAAAATCTCATGAGAAATTTGCTAAAAAATTTCATGAGAAATTTTGGCAGAAAAAAAAATTATTTCATTTTTTTCTTGGTGATCCATTTTCTCAGTCTCATCTGGTGGGTGGATGTGGCTCAGGGGTAGAGCCAGTGTCTTATTATCGGGAGGACACTGGTTCAATTCCCCTGGTCTGTATGTTGAAGTGTCCTTGGGCAAGATACTGCTATGATGTGACTGATGAGAAATTTGCAAAAAAAATTCATGAGAAATTTTGAAGAATTTTTATCTCATTTTTTTCTTGGTGTTCCATTTTCTCAGTCTAATCTAAACTGTTTTCTTTTCTGTGTTTTTGACTTGACAACTGGTGGGGAAAAAAAGTTTTGCCAGAATAATCTACGTTTTAAGAAAAAAAAAAACTTTCATTAACAATTTGCAAAAAAATTTCATAAGAAATTTACTAAAAAATTTCATGAGAAATATGAAAAAAATTCATGAGAAATTTTGGCAGAAGAAATTTTATTTCATTATTTTCTTGGTGTTCCATTTTCTCAGTCTGATCTAAACTGTTTTCTTTCCTGTGTTAATGTATTGACAACTGGTGGGGGGAAAAAATTTGCCAGAATAATCTGCGTTTTTTAAGAAAAAAAAACTTTCATGAGAAATTTGCAAAAAAAATTTATGAGAAATTTGCAAAAAAAATTTATGAGAAATTTGCAAAAAAATTCATGAGAAATTTTGGCAGAAGAAATTTTATTTCAATATTTTCTTGGTGATCCATTTTCTCAGTCTGATCTAGCGGGTGGCTGTGGCTCAGGGGTAGAGCCAGCCTCCTGTTATCGGAAGGACACTGGATCAATTCCCCTGGTCTGTATGTTGAAGTGTCCTTGGGCAAGATACTGCTACGATGTGACTGATGAGAAATTTGCAAAAAAAATTCATGAGAAATTTTGGCAGAAGAATTTTTATCTTATTTTTTTCTTGGTGATCCATTTTCTCAGTCTAATCTAAACTGTTTTCTTTTCTGTGTTTTTGACTTGACAACTGGTGGGGAAAAAAAGTTTTGCCAGAATAATCTACGTTTTAAGAAAAAAAAAAAAAACTTTCATTAACAATTTGCAAAAAAATTTCATGAGAAATTTACTAAAAAATTTCATGAGAAATATGAAAAAAATTCATGAGAAATTTTGGCAGAAGAAATTTTATTTCATTATTTTCTTGGTGTTCCATTTTCTCAGTCTGATCTAAACTGTTTTCTTTCCTGTGTTTTTCACTTGACAACTGGTGGGGGAAAAAAGTTTTGCCAGAATAATCTACGTTTTAAGAAAAAAAAAATTTCATGAGAAATTTGCAAAAAAAATTCATGAGAAATTTTGCCAGAAGAAATTATATTTCAATATTTTCTTGGTGATCCATTTTCTCAGTCTGATCTAGCGGGTGGCTGTGGCTCAGGGGTCGAGCCAGCCTCCTGTTATCGGAAGACACTGGATCAATTCCCCTGGTCTGTATGTTGAAGTGTCCTTGGGCAAGATACTGCTACGATATGACTGATGAGAAATTTGCAAAAAAAATTCATGAGAAATTTTGGCAGAAGAATTTTTATCTTATTTTTTTCTTGGTGTTCCATTTTCTCAGTTTGATCTAAACTGTTTTTCTTTCCTGTGTTTTTGACTTGACAACTGGTGGGGGAAAAAGTTTTGCCAGAATAATCTACGTTTTAAGAAAAAAAAACTTTCATGAGAAATTTGCAAAAAAATTTTATGAGAAATTTGCTAAAGAAATTCATGAGAAATATGGAAAAAATTCATGAGAAATTTTGCCAGAAGAATTTTTTTTTAAAATTTTTTCCTTGGTGATCCATTTTCTCAGTTTGATCTAAACTGTTTTCTTTCCTGTGTTTTTGACTTGACAACTGGTGGGGGAAAAAGGTTTTGCCAGAATAATTGACGTTTTAAGAAAAAAAAACTTTCATGAGAAATTTGTTAAAAAATTTCATGAGAAATTTGCTAAAAAATTTCATGAGAAATATGGAAAAAATTCATGAGAAATTTTGGCAGAAGAATGTTTATCTCATTTTTTTCTTGATGATCCATTTTCTCAGTTTGATCTAAACTGTTTTCTTTCCTGTGTTTTTCACTTGACAACTGGTAGGGAAAAAAGTTTTGCCAGAATAATCTACGTTTTAAGAAAAAAAAACTTTCATGAGAAATTTGCTAAAAAAATTCATGAGAAATTTTGGCAGAAGAAATTTTATTTCAATATTTTCTTGGTGATCCATTTTCTCAGTCTGATCTAGCGGGTGGCTGTGGCTCAGGGGTCGAGCCAGCCTCCTGTTATCGGAAGGACACTGGATCAATTCCCCTGGTCTGTATGTTGAAGTGTCCTTGGGCAAGATACTGCTACGATGTGACTGATGAGAAATTTGCAAAAAAAATTCATGAGAAATTTTGGCAGAAAATTTTTTATCTTATTTTTTTCTTGGTGATCCATTTTCTCAGTCTGATCTAAACTGTTTTCTTTCCTGTGTTTTTGACTTGACAACTGGTGGGGAAAATTTTTTTGCCAGAATAATCTACGTTTTAAGAAAAAAAAAAAACTTTCATTAACAATTTGCAAAAAAATTTCATAAGAAATTTACTAAAAAACTTTCATGAGAAATTTGAAAAAAAAATCATGAGAAATTTTGGCAGAATTTTTATTTCATTTTTTTCTTGGTGATCCATTTTCTCAGTCTCATCTGGTGGATGGATGTGGCTCAGGGGTAGAGCCAGTGTCTTATTATCGGGAGGACACTGGTTCGATTCACCTGGTCTGTATGTTGAAGTGTCCTTGGGCAAGATACTGCTACGATGTGACTGATGAGAAATTTGCAAAAAAAATTCATGAGAAATTTTGGCAGAAGAATTTTTATTTCATTTTTTTCTTGGTGATCCATTTTCTCAGTCTAATCTAAACTGTTTTCTTTCCTGTGTTTTTCACTTGACAACTGGTGGGGGAAAAAGTTTTGCCAGAATAATCTACGTTTTAAGAAAAAAAAACTTTCATGAGAAATTTGCAAAAAAATTTTATGAGAAATATGAAAAAAATTCATGAGAAATTTTGGCAGAAGAAATTTTAGTTCATTATTTTCTTGGTGATCCATTTTCTCAGTCTGACCTAGCAAGAGGCTGTGGCTCAGGGGTAGAGCCAGGGTCTTGTTATCAGAAGGACACTGGATCAATTCCCCTGGTCTGTATGCTGAAGTGTCCTTGGGCAAGATACTGCTCCTGATGTGTTGGTTGGCACCTTGCATGGCAGCCACTGCCATCAGTGTATGTATGACTCATTGTAGGTTTCTTTGGACAAAAGTCCAGTCTCATCTGGTGGGTGGATGTGGCTCAGGGGTAGAGCCAGTGTCTTATTATTGGGAGGACACTGGTTCGATTCACCTGGTCTGTATGTTGAAGTGTCCTTGGGCAAGATACTGCTACGATGTGACTGATGAGAAATTTGCAAAAAAAATTCATGAGAAATTTTGGCAGAAGAATTTTTATTTCATTTTTTTCTTGGTGATCCATTTTCTCATTCTGATCTAATTTGTTTCTTTCCTGTGTTTTTGACTTGACAACTGGTGGGGAAAAAAAGTTTTGCCAGAATAATTGACGTTTTAAGAAAAAAAAACTTTCATTAACAATTTGCAAAAAAATTTCATAAGAAATTTACTAAAAAATTTCATGAGAAATTTACTAAAAAATTTCATGAGAAATATGAAAAAAAAATCATGAGAAATTTTGGCAGAAGAATTTTTATTTCATTTTTTTCTTGGTGATCCATTTTCTCATTCTGACCTAGCGGGTCGCTGTGGCTCAGGGGTAGAGCCAAGGTCTTGTTATCAGAAGGACACTGGATCGATTCCCCTGGTCTGAATGTTGAAGTGTCCTTGGGCAAGATACTGCTCCTGATGTGCTGGTTGGCGCCTTGCATGGCAGCCACAAAAGAACTTTCATGAGAAATTTGCAAAAAAAATTTCACAAGAAATATGCAAAACAAAATTCATGAGAAATTTGGCAGAAGAATTTTTATTTCATTTTTTTCTTGGTGAACCATTTCTCAGTTTGATCTAGCGGGTGACTGTGGGGTAAAGTGAGTGTCTTGTTATCAGAAGGTCACTGGTTCAGTTCCCCTGGTCTGCATGTCAAAGTGTCCTTTGGCAAGATACTGCTCCTGATGTGCTGGTTGGCACCTTGCATGGCAGCCACCGCCATCATTGTAGGTCGCTTTGGACAAAAGCTTAATGTATAATCTCAACTGTTTTCTTTCCTGTGTTAATGTATTGACGACTGGTGGGGGGAAAAGTTTTGCCAGAATAATCGTCGTTTTAAGAAAAAAAAAACTTTCATGAGAAATTTGCTAAAAAATTAATGTGAAATTTTGGCAGAAGAATTTTTATTTTACTTTTTTTTGGTGATCCATTTTCTCAGTCTGATCTAATTTGTTTCTTTCCTGTGTTAATGTATTGACAACTGGTGGGGGGAAAAAGGTTTTGCCAGAATAATCTAAAAAAAAAGTTTTAAGAAAAAAAAATCTTCATTAGAAATTTGAAAAAATTTCATGAGAAATGTTTAAATGTGTTAAACCGAGTGAAAAACTAAAATTTTGGAAGATTATTTTTTCTTTTTTTTTATGTGAAACAGTGAAAAAAGTTTTGGCAGAAGAATTTTTATACTTTTTTCTTGGTGATCCATTGCCAGACTAATCTACATTTTAAGAAAAAAAAAATGTTCATGAGAAATTTGAAAAATAATTTCATGAGAAAGTTGAAAAAATTTCATGAGAAAAGTTTTGAAAACTAAAATTTTGGAAGATTTTTTTTTCTAATTTTTTTTAAGTGTGAAACAGTGGCGATCCATTTCTCAGTCTGATCTAAACTGTGTTCTTTCCTGCGTTAATGTATTGACAACTGGTGGGAGGAAAAAGTTTTGCCAGACTAATCTACATTTTAAGAAAAAGAAAATCATGAGAAAAAAGAAAAGTTCATGAGAAATGTTTTTTTGTTTAACATGTGTGAAACCGAGTGAAAAACCAAAATTTCGGAATTTTTTTTTTTTCTTATTTTTGGTGATCCATTTTCTCAGATAAAAAATACTCCTACAGAAAAAAAAAGGAGGGATAACATTTTAGGTCAGACTTAGAAAATGGAAAAAAATCTTTACTTTGCCCCTCAGAGCTTCCATCTTGTTTAATCCAAAGAGGTAAACTGGAAGACTGTGTTTTCTTTGCTTAGTTGAACAGCTAATCAGAGTGATTTCTCTCACCGATGGGCTCCACCATTCTACCTGCTCAGTCAGCCAAAAAGCCCCTGACAAGGGCCGACCATTGCCAACGGTGTGTGACGCACCACAACAACTAAAGATGCTCAATGTGTCAGGGCCCTAAGATGTGCACTAGACAATGATTCACTTCCAAACTAGTTGTGATGTCACCAAGTCATTCTCGTTCCTTCTACAGCAGATAAATGATGAAAACAACCTTCTAGTGTTAAAGGGTTATGGGGTCGTTTGCATCTTTCTGGACAGTGAAGGTCAAACATTCAAGTGAACAAACGATAAGCACAACACACTTTTTAATGGAGGAGGAAGTACATTTTTCAAATTTGAGAATGTGTTTTGAAAACCACAAACACACATTTAAGTGGCTTTCAGATGTCCCTTTCCCTCTTCTTTGCAATGATTGAATGCAAGCTCCAACAAGTCCATTTCAAAGCCATCTCAAGGACATCCCATCGGTGGCTTGCTAAACCCATGGATAATGCACAGTCTGTCCCTGCTGTTGAAGGTGTGCTAATGATACAATGATTGCCATTTTAGCTGTGAATCTCCAGCGTTGCCTTGTCATCCAGGGAGCTTGAAATACCTGAGAGACCAATAAGGCCCGGCATTATCCATTACTATTGTTGTCTTAATGCCTCCTTCAATTATCCACAAGCAGCTCTTTTGAGCAACTACTGTCAGAACCTCCCCCACCGGTTTTTCACCAATTTTGTCCCTGATTATCTGGATCAATGGGCATTAAAGGAGCCAGGCAAAGACAAACACAGTAGTTTGAGGGGGTGGGAGAAGGGGGTCTTCTTTCAAACAGACCAGAAATCCCTGTAACTACCTGTGTGCCAGGGACAAACGGAGATGGCTATTCAGTCGTCAGTCCCACCACACACAGTGTTTATTTAGCCACAGCTCAGACGAGACACTTTTAATCTATTTTGCCTTTCCCCACAGAACTTTCAAACCCCCAAAAATGATTTCTTTCAATCTCCATCTGTCTGTTCCTTCCATCACACACTCACACACACAAACAGACTGAAGGTGCTATAAGTTGTTTTTAATTGGCTGGTTATGCCATCCATCATTGACGGTGGTTAAAGTAAAGTAGAGCCTGAAATATTTGTATTATTCAACATACTTTTCCAGTAATGTGGAGGCTGTTGTGCAGAGACAGAGGAAGAACTTTTGTACTCAATACCAAGGTGAAAAAAATACACTGTTCCAAGTAAAAGTCCTGCATTCAAAAAGTGCAAAAGCCAAGTTTCACTGTAAAGTGAAAGAATCCCATGATATTCTTAAAGCTGTTAAACATTGTTTTTACAATAGATGGGTTAATCTTTATTCTTTTGACTTAAACAACAAAAAAGTAAGTGAATATCTGCTTTCAGTCTCAACATAAGCTTTAAAGAAATCCAAACCCCAATACTGACCTCTTTATTGCCTGCACAAAAGCATTAATTTAGTGTTTAAACAGGTGCAGATGAAAGGGCCACAGGTGAGGAAGTGGAGGAATGACCATCCTGTGACTCACCTCAGCTCTGACCAGCTGCCTCCTGCAGAGGTCCCGGGCTGATCAAAGCCGCCTCAGCCCGCCAGTTCAGCGGAGACAACACTGACAGCTGAGTGTTTTCACCGCTGTCTGAGCTGATGAGCAGTTAGCGAGATGTGTTGTTAGGTGATATGTATCTTCGGATTAATTGACGCACCTGTGTTTAATTCACGTAGACAGTGCTGGCGATCATCTCATCAGAGATCCATCAACACTAAGCTACAGCTGCTTTGCTCAAAGAAAAAAAGTGTTAATAATCTTCCTGTCTCGGCTGTTAATGTGTTGATGTGTATGCTTTGATCTGAGATGGAAAAATCCTGTAAGTGTTCGGAAACACTGACTACTGTCTACATACTGGGGAGAGGATGGTAAGAATATATCAGCACTTAGTATTGCAGTATATTATTAACAAACTTTTATATTAAACATATTATCTGGAGAAGCTGCTCCGCTGAGACTCCTTCTGGCAACATTCTGCTAGTTAGCATGTTGTTTCAAAAAGTTGTATTCCAAGTAAGTGTAGAGACTAGCAACTTGCATTTTTACAGGATTTTATCTTCAAATTCAAAAATTTTACTTCAAATTTTGGGCAAAAAAAGCTTCCAAAATGTTTTTTGTTTGTTTTGTTTAGGCATAAAAGAAATGGTAGTAAAGGCACAATTTCTCCAAAACAAATAATCAGTGTTTATGATATCATCAGGTTAGGTCTAGTATACACTTTATGAATTTGTTTTTTTCAAATTTCTTTAGATATCGCAATAATATCATTATCATACATTCGTTTGGCCATGATAATCATGAAGTAAAAAAATTATATCGTGACAGCCCTAGCAGCAACTAAAAATGACTTTTTTTGTCAATAAATCTGTCGAGTAATTTCGTGATTGATCAATCAGTTTGGTCTGTAAAATGTCAGATAATGGTGGTTTTTCCAAAAGGCTCATTATAGGGTCCTAAAATGTCTGAAATCTGAAAATTTCAAGGTTCAAATACAAAGATAATCTAAATATATAAGGATAGCAAGTCGAATGAGATCATGATGTAAAATGAAGTAAAATTTTCATTACACCTGGTCTACCTTGTTTAATATGTCCATATGTCCTATGTCCTTATAATTGTGAAGAATGGATTTGAGTACGTGCGCTGCTACAACTTGTAAAGGTGACAGACGTGATCATTTTCACTCAGCCTGTCTTGGTGATGTGGAAAATAAAACATTAAAAAGAACAGTGAAATTAAATCAACAGCAAGGTACACATGAGGTTGCTAGGAGGGATTAAAAACATTACGCAAATGAGCTTTCAGGTTTGTCACTTGAGTGTGTTTATCCTGGAACCTGTTGTTCAGGGTCTGCTGCTTTTGTGCTCATCCCACAGGACCGAACAACTTGTGTTTTCATTATGTCTCCTTTGCAGTAATTTGTTCTTATTATATTTGACAACAGTCAGATAAAAGTTGAACGTGAACGTGTCTAAATGAACACACTGAATTCCTGTCCATCTCACCAAGTGAAATTTCAGACAAGCTAAAGATGTTGCAACTTGCCCCGTGTAGGTGGTGAGAGAAAAGTTCAGGGAAAACATCACTTTAAGGTAAGCAAAAAGACTGTGGGACATACATCACTGGGAAAGTAATGACGAATACAGTAAATACTGATGCAGCAATAAAGATAATCCACTGTGAGATGAATCACAGGTTGGATTCTCACCTCAGTGCTATAAACCAAGCCCTGCTGTCTGTTTGGAGGTCATGTGACCGGGAGGGGAGGGGGAGAGGATTGGAGGAGAAGAGAAGAAAGCTAAGGTGAGACCACCTCCACTACTCAAGTGTTACCTTTACTCTTCAGGCAACAACTAGTACGTGCACTGAGCACCTCAGCAACCAACTGGATACATCTGGTGGGACAATCACATCTGTTTTATCTTCTCGTCTGTTTTACTCTGGACATTGGGATGCATTTCACCAATCCACTAGCATCCCTTTAGGAGTCAACCTGGCCCTTTTCAGTGGACTGACACTTAATATTGGACTCTTAATAGCTTGGACATGTTTGGCCCAAGGCAGCTGGTATCTACTCTCCTGCCTGCAGTTTTCCACTCACCGGCAGCTCACTTTTTCCCTGCATTCCCAACCAGACTGGGCTCTCAACCTCAGATCCTGATCCCGGGGCCTTTTATCAGCTATGAATCCTTGAGGAATTATCTGCAGCCAGAGCCATGCAAGGACGCTTTGCTTCTGGCCACGCAGGCGATTGGGATGGGGCCGCTCACAGAGGGCACAGGTGAGTTCAAACCACGAGCTGCTGCAGCCAGAAAGGGATTTATTGTATGTTACAGGACTGAAACAGGCACTGTATGACCACAGTCTCTAAGACAGTCAGTGAGCACCATCTGACTGCAGTGTAAATGTTTACAAAAGATTAGCTAACAGCTCGTAACCAACAATCAATTATCAGGCAGTGTTAAAGTGGGCCTAATGATTGCTGCGCTAATTAGCCAATCTAGAGCCATTAGTTCGTTGTCACCCGTTGGCGATTGTGTAATTGGTGCTCGCGCTGTGCTTTCCAGATGAACAGAGGCCAGTGAAGCAGCGTCGCGCACGAGCCAACTACAGCAGCTGGCAGCTGGAAGAGCTGGAGAAGGCCTTCGAGACCACCCACTACCCAGACATCTTCATGAGGGAGGCCCTGGCCGTCAGACTGGACCTCATCGAGGCCAGAGTGCAGGTAACTGGCACACTGAACTCTTCCTGGAAATGTTCACCGCATAGTAATTCAACTTATATTATTTTTTCTGTACCAAAAATGTCACAATGATTAATATTTTAGTAGCAGTGATTATTTCTATCAATATAAATGTAATATAGCGTCAATAGGTTCACAACTATTCAAGTCTGTCTGAAAACAGCACTCACATGTCCATACGTACATTGAAACAGTCATTGGTTTCTGTACTTGTTCCTCCTGTCCACACTGACCGTAAAGAGATGCCTTACTGATGTGTCTATAGTGCAAGAGGTTGGGTCAAACTGTACTTGTTCCATCCAAAACTGCATTCAAAAGTTCAGATGAAGTTTAATGGAGTACTGAAAAAAGAGATATAGAATTGACCTTTTAATTAGTGTGGAAATAACTTTGAAACAATTTCAGTAAGATATCTTGTCTTGGATTTGTAATACTACACAAACTTAATTTATATTCCCAGATTATTTATAGTTTCATTTATATTTAGTATTCCTTCATTTGTCTCCAGGTTTGGTTTCAAAACCGCCGTGCCAAGATGAGACGACAGCTGAAACTCCAGGGCCAGCTCACAGGGCCTTATGTAAACAGAGACAATGATGAAACATCTGAGACAGCGAGCGGGAGTTTAAGACAGCAGACACACAGTTCTGACGGCGAGCACTGCGAGAGACGACAGGAAGGAGAAGTAAACTCTCCATGGACAAAAGCTGCGGGTGCTGCGCTGAGCGTGAATGTGCAGCCTGTGACCCAGAGGTCGGGGAAGTGGGAGAGGCCGGAGGGGCCGAGTTCAGAGGAGCTCCGCTCCTGCAGCATCGCCACGCTGAGGGCCAAAGCCAGAGAGCACGAGGCCGAGATCCACAGCACTATAAACATGTCAGGAGGCGACACACAGTCACAAACACAGGAAGCTGAAGTTGATGCCGCGCATGATGATTGATCATCTTCCTTCTTCCTGTTTGTACAGATAATCATAACAAAAATACACTGTGTACCATAACTGTGCTGGAACATACATACATTTTGGGATAAGGAGCTTTTTTATTTAGCCATCATTAATTAAGTAGTTCTTGCAGTATAAAATGTAATTTTCTACAAATCTATAAACAAGTTGGGCTATTTTAAAGTTTCAAAGTTTGGGTGGTGAACATGTCACTACTTTGTCTATTTTGATAAAAATGTAGAAGTGTTAAAAGTTTCTGTCCCCTACATTGTTTGTATTAATTAGTTAACATCACATGCATTCGCTATTTATATCTCTTCATATTCTGAAAGTGATTTTCATCAGATCTTAAAAGTGTTTAGGTTGTCAACACTGAACGGATCATACATCATGCAGGCTCTATGTCGGGTCTTTAACGGCTAATAGTTACAAATGACAAATGCTGCCACGTTATCATATGCGTCCATCGGGGCACAGCTGAAATGGGATACAGTACAAATAATTTCTACACGGTTTCACTAATGACAAACTCATCCCTGACCGCTCAGGTTACCTCCACTGACAGGCAGGATGTGTGCGTGCAGCCACACGTCCTCACAGGAAACATTGGAAATAGCTGAAAAATGAAATCATGACGAGTGAGTCCATAAAGATGATGCATCCATTTTTATATATATATACATCAAGGACATAATATGCAGTTTTTTTCTTTTTTACGTTCAATGCAAGGCAAGGAGAAGACATTTTGAGGGCTCATTCAGAGTTTTTCAAACACAAACACACAAACATTGTTGCAGACACTGCAGACAAAATTCATTAGAGCAATATGAGAGAAATTATTAGTGACTTTCGCATGTTTAACTTATTAAACAAACACAGCAGTGACTCTGGAAGATTTCATAATCCCATGTGTGTGTCTTCAACTACTGCAAACAATATTGTACATCTTATTAGTGTTGTCCCAAGGTTTATGGATGGATTAGGTGCACGTATTTGGCGGACAGGTTTGGGGGCCCTCGTGCATGAATTTTTTTTTTTACGTTTTGCAATTTAAAAAAAAAGCAATTTCCAAAAAGCTTAAAGGTAAAACTTGCTTAAGAAGTCCACGGGTGAGTAACTACCATTAGATCTGTCATTTAGTTAGTTTTGATGCTCTCAGCACATTGATTTTAAATTCATTCGGCTTAGGTGGAGCTTAGTGGGAAACCTTGCACATGTTACTCAATCAAAACAAAACACAACAGGATAAGAGGACACTGGTTCAAAACATCTAATCAGCTAATAAATTACCAGAGTTGCAAGTTAATATTTTAACAGTTTAATCTCTGCCTGTTTGTACTGAATGCACACATTGTATAGTTTGTGTGCTGTTGAAGGCCGACTTTATCGTCTATCTAGATGTATTCTTTCTCTATTTGACCACAAGCTCAGAGTGGTGCTGTAGTCTTCTAACAGTGCAGTGTGACGCTGCCCCCTTCTGGGCATTAGGATGTCCTCAGACAGGAGACACGAGAGAGAGCGATACTGTAGTTGAGACAGGACGAGCAGTGTTTGTTTTTTAAAATCCAATTTTGCTGCACTCACACATTTCTTATTTGTTGTGCTGACCATAAAGCTGTGTTAATGTGCCTAATGTTGCTGGAGACCTCGTTGTGGTGACAAATAAACAATTTATGTCTTACAGTGAATGAGGTCAGTGTGGGTCGCTCGCATTTCAGAGACTCAAGTTCAACTCGGCTCTCACACTCATCACATTTCCCCACGTCAGATGTTTAAACACTCAGCGGGAGGTCTCTGGGTCAGAGAAGCACACTGGAAGATTATTTTTTTGTTTTGTGTTTTAAAGGAATGACTCTTCAAGCTTTCTCACACATTTCTTAAACAACAAACTTTACGAGTATAATTCCTTATAATCAGTTTACTGTGTGAAAGTTGCTGAGAAACCAAGCTACAAGTTTCCCTAAAATTTTGTGGGACGCCATAATATGAGCTAATTAGGTCAGAATCCTTATATGACAATAGTTGGCCTCAATTAGTCCCCAATTAGGGGCCCCACACAAAGATGACTGAGGTTCAAAAAAAAAAAAAAAAACAGCACACCACAGATTTTGTTCTTGGTTCTCATAGTGCACACTGACCTCGATATGCAGGCTGAGATAGTGTTTGCTGTTTAATTACTTCAGAAATCCTGCAGAAAATACCCCAAAAAAAAAAAAATTCAGGAGGCATTAAAAGGGAAAACTCTTCTAAATGTCCATAAAACTTTTGGATTTTGTCCTAAGTGGAGATTCCAACAGAAATAAAAAATTAAATAAAATCACAGCACCAGCATTCTTTGCCAGATTACAACACAGTGCAGCAATTAAAAACAGCCCCAATGTAAAGTATCATAAAGTACAATATCTAGAGAGACATTTGCTCCCTCTCAGTTTGACTTTAACCATATGGATACCGCAACTTGCATTTAATTTCCCCCAAAACCCAGATAGTTACCTCAAACTGGTAAATCAGAGGTAATGTGCGAGTAATTAAAAAGTATTCAAAAGCAAAGAGTTGTTTTTCAATCTAAAGGTCTCTTTGCGGGGGCCGATATTCACCATTTTGCCGATTATCTGTGATTTTTCTGTCCGATTGCTGATTAAATAAACAAATTTAATGATGCGTCATCCTGTCACACAATGTCCCGCCCACAACACTAACTGATTGGTAACTAAATCTATCAAATAAATGTGATGGAGGGGAAGTATAAAGTAGCAGATAAGGAAAGTACTCAAGTAAAGTACCTCAAAATGCTACAGTACTTGAGTACACTGTACTTCGTCACTGGTTATTCTGAATTTTGACACTAAGATTTTCATTCTTAATGCAAATAAATATCGGTTGCAAATATCAGTTATTGGTCACCTTATTTCTGATAATCGGTATCAGCCCTGAAAAAGCCATATCGGTCGACCCCTTATTATTTTTATTGTTGATTAATCTTAATCTAAAAAATTGATTTTCTCGATTAATCGATTTGTTCTTTCATTTATAAAATGTCATAAAATTATGAAAAATGTCGATAAAACGTTTCCCTAAACCCAAGATGACGTCCTTAAATGTCCTGTGTTGTCCCAAACCCAAATATATTCAGTTTTTTGTCATAGAGGAGTCGAGAAACCAGAAAATATTCACATTTAAGAAGCTGGAATCAGACAATTTTGGCTTAAAAAAAAAAAAGCGACTGACACCGTCACTCATTTTGTCACTAATTTGTTAAAGGACTAACTGGACTAACTGAAATCCAGTGTAGTAAAAGTACTCAAAAGTCAAACTTGAGGAAACAGTAAAGAAATAGAGTTAAATCATTACTGTGGTAAAAGTGAGAGTCACCCATATGAATAGTACTTGAGTAAAAGTCTTACACTATCTGATATTAAATGTATTTAAGTTTCAAAAGCAATTTTCTGGCAATTAATATACTTACTGTAAGTATCAAAGTAATTAAGTAAAGTAAAAGTGAATTATACAAATAGTTAAATGTATGTATAGACTGTATATCCAATGCATCGACTGATAATCAGATGTGATACTCAGGATTTTTCTGATTATTTGAATTGTTTATAAACTAGATTAATTTAAAAATGTGCTTCTTTGGCTCTGATGCAACATGTAATCTGCAAAGTAACTAAATTTAGCACGTAAATGTAGTAGAGCGATAAGTACATGTGCCTCTGTAAAGTTGTGGAGAGGAAGTTCAAAGTAGCAGATAATGGAAATTATACTTGAGTAAATGTACTTAGTTACATTCCATCACTACTAATATCTGACCTTTCATACTTGGGGCTGATGCAGAGTCAGACCAAATGTGTAATGTTGTAATAGGCCAGGATACTTACTTCAAAATAAGAGTCTATCATTGCTGCATTTTGCAGAAATTAGATACTTTCTACACTAAAAAACATATATTTACCTTTCTAGTTGCATTTGATTCAACTGTAGTGAATGACGAATCAGTACTCGGTGTCAATTAGTGAAGTGAGCGCAGAAACACACTGACAGGATCATCACCATCACCAGCACCACCACCACCATCACCACCAGTAGCAGCAGCAGCAGGAGCAGCTCGCCCTCAGCGGTCATTCAGGTAAAAGGAGGAAACAGGACGCAGCTGCTGCGCCGCAGTTCACGGTCAGATCCTGAGCACACACTTTGTTTAGTGTGCGTCTTTCCTCCGGCTCCTCCACACTGAAGCCTCCGCTGCCTGTTGCACACCTCGCCTGCTCACAGCGTCTCTGTCGCGGACCATGGCTGCCATCAAGGCTCTGGAGCTGTGGTGTAAAATGCACTGCGAGGGCTACCGAGATGTGGCCATCACCAACATGACGACCTCGTTCAGGAACGGACTGGCTTTTTGTGCGCTTATACACAAGTACAGACCGGACCTGATGTGAGTGTTTTACTTTGAAAGAATTGTTAGAAAGTAGCGGACATTATTTAACTGTCAGCTGAAACACAAGTGGTCCTGGGGAGGTCTGTCCCGCCTAAATTGTTCACATTTTGCAGTTTTTTTTACGAGGTTTAATGTGTTTTGTTTGTTTGTTTGTTTGTTTTTTTTGGTACTGCGCTGACCTAATGATTTATTTTTATCTAATCCTTATATAATTAGTTGAGTTTATTACTTGTTACTTTCAAGGAAACCCATCATGTGTAAGAAAGAAGATGCCTTCATGAATGTAAATACTTCTTTTGAGCTCTTGAACTTCTCAGACTGCTACAGTCAAAGTTGGAGCTGCAACGACTTGTCGATTAATCGTTGATCGTAAGAGTCATTGATTAATCCTTTAAGTCATTTTTCAAGCAAAAATGTCAAACATATGCTCGTTCCAGCTACTTAAATCTAAGATTTTGCTGCTTTTCTTTGTCATTTATGATAAAAAATGAAGAGTCTCTGAGTTTGTTGGACAAAAAAACTGTGATGAGCATTTCACACTATGTTTTGACATTGTGTATAAAGGATTAATCAAATAATCATGGAAATAATATGCAGATGTGAGAAGAACAATAATGAGAAGAACCTTTAGTTTCAGCCCGAGCTAGTTAGATGAGGTGTTCACAGACATGTCTAACGTCCCTGTCTCTGTTCATTGTATTTCTGTTTTCCACAGTGACTATGACTCACTCAGAAAGGAGGATGTGTTCGAGAACAACAGACTGGTAAGATGTCAACTTGTTGAACCCTTGTCTTATTGAGTGGAAGTGACTTCATACTCGAGCTAAACAATCTGATGTAGCATAAGATTTCCACTTCATTAACCCCGAGACACAAGCAGCAACTCTCTGGATTTGTTCTTGCCTTGGTTAAATATTTAACAGTTTCAACAAGCCTCTCAAACTTAGAAATTTCAGAATCTTTTCTCTGCCTCTGTCCACTTGACCTCATTTATTTTGTTAACCCTGACGTGACCCGAGCAGCGCAGCCGGGACCTCTCCATTATTTAGTCTTCTTCCAGTTTCCCAGCTTCCTCTGAGGATTGCCGGCCCTGCAGAGCGCTTCAGTACTCGCTCTGTACGACTTCCTCTGCTGTCCTGGATGGTCCTGGCAGTGTCAGCAACAAACCCGAGCTCAGGGGAGAGGCTCTTATTCATTTTGAATGAGGCTTTGCTGTCATCTGCTACTCGATCCTCACGACGACAGTTCACTTGAAGCCACTGTTGTTGTATTCTTCTCGATTGTTACACAAGAAGAACTTTAAACCAGAGAAAAGTGTGTTTGATGGGGGTTTAGTTTTGATCAGCTGTTGAAGATGCTCCCTGGACTGAAACATGAGAACGTGACTGGGAGCTGTAATTCACACCCTTCTATATTTCATGAATAGTGTCACGTTTCTTACAGGTGGGAGTTGTTAAATAAGAAATTGTCTCTGTGTGTTTGTAGCAGAACCAGCTGCAGTTTTCACCTTTCAGTGCTTTTTCTTTTACGTGGACAGACTTGGTATTCAGTAAGGCTTTGCTTTAAATTTAATGAGCATGTCCAGGCTGATCCTCAACAATGCCCCGATATCCTCCTCCCTCCGTCCTTTTTCTTATCCCTACCAGCTCACAGGAAGTGCGCTATTCATTATACAGCCCTTTTCAGACCTCTCCGGGCCGAGCCACAGACTGCTGCTCGTCTATTTAAAGGAGATTGTATTGTCGGACATTTTTACACATGCTGTAATTGTACTGCACCCAGTGAAAACCCTGTTTTTCACATGGCAAAAAAATGCTTTGGATTTGTTCACTTGGCCCCACGTACACTGCCATTAAATGTTGTCTTGGCAGGAGAAGATGGCTGTTGGTTGAACTGCGTGTTTGTGTTTTTCTTCTGTCAAGGCTTTTCAGGTCGCAGAGGAGAAGTTGGGGATCCCGGCTTTGTTAGATGCAGAAGACATGGTGGCGTTAAGGATCCCGGACAGGCTGAGCATTCTTACCTACGTCTCCCAGTACTACAACTACTTCAAAGGACGACCTCCCAGTGAGAACACCGCTGGTTCAAACATCCCTAGAGATCCTCCTAACATATATGATTTTCTTTAATTTAGAGCCTTTCCTTTCATATTTCTTCTTTAAGTTTGAATCATATGTGATGATGGACATTAACAGTGTCTTATTTTTCCTCAGTGGGAGGTGTAAAAAGGCCAGCAGAGGGCTCCAAGGAGGAGCCATCAGAGAAGAAGAATCTCCCAGTGGTTGCCAAAACCTTTGTGTCTAAAACCGCCATTGAGAACCGCTCACCTTCGACTCTCACAGCTCAGAGCTCACCCAAGTTGGCCAGAGCTGCTGCTCAGGTCAGAACACATCATAGAAAAACAATTTAAATGATTGCTGTGTTTACAAGACACCTATGTTGTCTTAGACTTTTACTTCACAAGGAGGAGTTAGCTTTTTTGTGTGCTGGGAAATGTTAGAAATCCCCTCCACACATATTAAGGCATACAAAAAAAGAACAACACCCCTTAGGTAGACTGTGGCAGTATCAGTGTTCTTGTTTAAGGGCAAAATTTACAGTATTTTATCATAATATTGGAGGAAAATACCAGTAAGTTTTAGCTATTTGGCTCTCCACATGATATACAACTTTTTTCCAGGCAGTTTTTAGTTCCATTACAGTAATTTCAGGGAGACTATAGATAAAAAAAACATTCAACTGTAGTGTCAAGAAGAAAAACACATTTCTGACTCTTTAATAAAGTAATTGTAATACATTTTTGTTTCGATCATCACCAGAGTTTTCATTTTCTTTCCACAGAAGGCAGTTCTGGCAGAAAACACCAACAAAAATGGGACTCTCAATAGCAAATGTGTTGCATGCAAGAGTCACGTTCACCTGGTTCAGAGGCATTTTGTGGAAGGCAAGCTCTATCACAGAAGCTGTTTCAAGTAAGAATTCAATATAAATTAATTAGCACTTTCCTGTAATGCACTGTTTTTGTTGCATTTGTAATGTCACGTTCATGAACTTCCACCAGATGCAGTGAATGCTCCAACGTGCTTCACGCAGGAGGCTACAAACCTGGGAAGAATCCAGACACTTTTATCTGCAACGCCCACCAGACCAGTTGCAAACCTTCTTCCTCTGAGATCAAAAATGGACCCGCCAGTTCAGCTGGGCCGTTAAATAGTGCCAGCCGGACCCAGCCAGCACCACGCCCCTCTTCTGTGCTGTCAGCCCCACTGAAAATTGTTGTGAAGCCAGTCAGTCCTACTCCACCTTCCAAGTCCTGGACGGCCTCAGCCCAGAAGACACAGTCGGCCCGTCAGAGGTTTTTTCAGGCTTCCCCGCCCGCCACAGAGGCCTCAACTGGTAATAGGCAGTCCACTGAGCTGTCAAGTGTTTTAGGAAGTTCAAAGTTTCCACTGAGTCCTGAAAATGAGAAGAGCAAAGCCAGGACAACCATTGGAAAGAAACTGGCTGAAGAAAACTGCAACAACAACAACAAACGCCAGTTCACCATCCGATCAGCAGAGAGACGGTGAGTGTTTCAGTACCGTGACAAGATTCTCCTTTGCGGTATTTGGATATTTCTAGTCGTTCCCACTGTCTGTATGGTTTTGTAATGACTTTTGTTATTAGGACTGACTGTGAGGGCTTCCTCTCTCTGCAGCTTTGGAGATGAGCCAAGTTCAGCTGACAGCCCCGGTTTGAGAAAGGATAAATGCAGCCAAGGCCCAGCAGGAAACTGGGCAGGACAGCCCTCCACCAGCCAGACAAACAATAAGGAATCGCCATGTCTGAAAGCCATCAACAAAGACAACGCAAGGCCAACAACTGTACACACAAGCGCCAAAGGCAAGCGCTACTAAATGTATTTCTCTTCATCTCGATCCATTATTTGACATCTAGCCAACCTCCAACCCTCTACCTTCCCCCTCATTGTCTGTCTGTCTCAGAACGCATTCATAGAAAACAAAGCCCTTTTGTCATTTTTGCCCTATTTACACAGCCGGTGCATTTAGCGTGATGGTAGCTCAATGCTGGATACTGACATTTTAATTTCTGTCTCACACTTGTAATGAACTTTCATAGTTGAACTGTCACTCTGTTTGGATGGATGCACAGGCATGGGTGCAAAGTCCTGACAGTCGGTTGCTTTTCAGACAGAAATACAATTACTGTTGGGTTTTTAATATAAATGGTCATCATATTATCATCTTCGATAGAACTCTCCTTATAATGGAAAGTAATTATGTTGCCTGCGAGACCTGCACGATACGTTAAAAAAAGTCATATTGCAATTATTTTGACAGATATTACAACTGCGATATGACTCAGGATTCGCAGGAATCAGCAGTTTTGCATCCCAATTTTCATTGAAAACAAATATTCAAACTAGAATGGCCCTCAGCAGAAGAGTGCATACCTCTGCCAAGGCCCAGCAGTTTTTAAACCACCTATAACTGCATAACTGTAAACTGTGAGGTGTCAACAGTGAGCAAAAATTTCTGACTCCGTACCTTTATCCGGATCCACACCAAAGTTGATGGGGTCTATTCTGGGCAGAGACCCATCCTCTATCCAAGTTTCGTGGAAATCTGTTGAGTAGGTTTTATGTAATCCTGCTGACAAACCAACCAACAAACAAACAAACAAGCAGACACGGTTGAAAACATAACCTCCTTGGCAGAGGTAATTATGATGATGTGACATTTGTTGGGATCTGGACCAAACAAACATGTTTTCTTACATCTGGAGTAGAAGATTTGTAGGCCAGAGCATCTCAGCAGCAGTACGGCACTTCTTTATAATGCTGTTCTGTCACACATTTGTCACGCGTCAAAACTGCAGCTTCTTGCAATTTGGATATTGCATTTTGATTCATTTTGCCACCCTGTTCCCTGCTAATATTGACCAAATATGACCATTGATATTTACTGAAACTTCTCTTGAAAATCAAGATCACCTTTTTCTAAAATTTTACAGAGGGTTTGTGGATTTATCCTTGTGCAGATTAGAGCGTCATTTGAGTCTTTAATACAGATATGCAGGTGAAGATTAGTTAGTGCGTTGCTGTGAGAGACTTAATAATGAAACTAATAGCTGCACTCATTATCAGCTCTAGGGGAAATGAAGCAAGTGTGAGACGGAAAAAAGTCAAGGGAGTCTTTAGTTCATTTTGTACAGTAACTATTGCGACACTAAGGCTATATCGCGATACATGATATACCCTTAGGCTATTATAGGGCTGGGACAGTCAATATCATGGTATGTTTGACCAAATAACTCAATATTGCAACAATATTGTAGGGATGACTATTGGTACTTTGACTATTTTTGATAAATAAAAAGTAATGTGGATATAATGACACAACAGCCTGGTAAGCTCTGAATGTTACATCTCTTTACTGTAATACAGCCAGTAAACCAAGGCAAAGACAACACTTATGACATGTCACAATATAATGACATCCAAAATCTAGTCTCGTATCATGATATGAATTATAATATCAATATACTGCCAGCCCTAACAAGAACTTAAACCGCTTTGAACGCACACTTCATCGCTAAAGCAGATGTCAAATAAAAGTCAATGTGATAACGTGTCCCTGGGTTTAAAAGTAAAAATGATTTCAACAGTTGTGACAGATAAAGTAGTGATAAGATATCCTTTGCCATCATGCTTTTATTTTCATCAGTCAGTCACTTAACTTTATCTGTCTTAATCATTCGCCTGCAGATCAAGTCTACGAGCGGCAATCAAAGCCCAAACCTTTGAGAACCGAGCTAAAGTAAGTACCCTCAATCATCTTAATAATCACCATTACCTCATAACTCGCTTACAGGTGGATAAAAAAAACTGTCTTGGAACATTTCTTTGAACATCCCTGATTATTCAGTTTATTCACTCTCCAGAATGCAGAATCCTCGATCTTCGTCCTCCTCTTTTAATGTTAACTCAGCTCAGAGTGCAGCTGCTAGCACTGTCCCCCCATCGTAACAAGCCCCAGGCAGTGTCAGGCCTGAACCTTTCCTCCTCTAACAATAGATTCTCTCATTTCTATTCCCTGCTGATGATTCCTTCATTGTTTTCACCGCCTTTATCAGTACAAAATAACAAGGTGAGGCCTTTTCTTATATTTTCATTCTTTATCCTCTGAAAGTGTACAGTATAACATCTTCGTACCTTAACACCATTTTAACATGGTGACACACTTAAAGGCTCATGTCACTGTGTCTTTCTTACAGAGATGCTGAAGCTGAAACCTTTACTGAGCAACATAAGCCTGGATTCATGTCCACGACTTCCTCTAATGTCTCCATCAGTACAACAAGGCCTCCGCCGGCTCCAGCACCTGCAGCACCTCCAGTTAGCTTTGCTTTCTTTGATCCTGCACACTTTAGGGAAGTGTCTCCCCAGAAACCTCAGCTTGGCTCTGGAAACCAGGGTGAGTCACATATGTGCATTGAAATAAGGAACATTTGTCTACTAGTAGAGTCGGTTTGTATTAGTTGATATGAAAAAAGCTCCACGTTCAGCGATCATAAGTAATTATTCAGCATCCTGTAACCACTCTATATGAAGCACCACTTACTAATCATAAGATATTGATGAAATAATGAAGGTCTACTTGGTAACTACACAGTACTTTGTATTATGATGAGGAGTGTTGGGGCTGTGTTTGGGAGTGTTAGGGATGTTGTGTATACCATTGCCAGATGTTCTCTAGTTTAGCTCTGTTTTTGGTCTTTTCCAACTCTTGAGGAAAATATTTGGCACTTCCACATGCTGCAATGATTTCACTAGCTAGTCTCTTGCTGTGTCTGTCTTCTGTTCAGTGCTGATCAGGTAGTGTACAGTGGTTTTTAAGAGCTTTTTCTCAGGAAAGCGAAAGCTCTTGCCTGCTGTAGCCAAAAAACAACACTACGAGAGAGCGGTTGGAGTTAGAAAAATAATGAGCTGAAAAAGTTATTTTTCTTCTTCTTCTTCTTTGGACCATGATTGCTTGTACAAAGTGTGATGGTAATCCAATTAAATGTAGTTGAGATATTTAACTGAAGTGGCAGACTGACCAAAAGACAGGCCGACAATGCCACTGCGGCAAAAAATTCACTAAGCAACATCCATACACACTAATTCCCAAACAGACATGTTGGCCTGTGTTTTGAGATTATTGTAGATTTTTTCTGTTTTGCAGGAAACAGTAAAAGCCGTTAGCAGGTTGAACTTTCTGCAGATCTACAGCATATAAACCTCCCCGTCCTTATTTTAGGTTACAAACATGGAAGCCACTCGTCTGTGAAATCCCCACCCAGACGGCCAGCTGTGGAATCTATTAGCACTCCAACGACTGTTCCAGCCAATCACGGAAATCCGTCAGGTTGATTAAAAATATCATCATCAAAGCCACACATACATGGCCTCAGCCATCTTGTTGATTTCATATGAGCAGCCATATTTCCCTGAAAATAAATCAGGTGAAGTCATATGTGACAATGCTTTTCTGAAAAGCTGCCATGAAAGGACTATCTAATCCTATTTTATCTACCTCTTAGGCGCTAAAAAGGGAAAGTATTTGTCACCCACCAACGCCTCCAGGACCGAAATGAGGTCACCCTCTGTAAGTTCCCTCCATTAAGTCTCTTAAGAGATTAATTAACAGCTCTACAAATATGCTTTCATTACATTCCCGGTATAAAAAAAAATAAAAATGGACGACCTTCTTTACGTTGAAGAAGCCAAAGTCGGAATTTTCAAATTAAAGTTATCTGTACTTGACTGTGACTCTTAAGTTCTTTTGTTTTATATCAGGTGAAGTCTTATCATGTTCCAGTGGAGCAGATTGAGAGGGAGCTGGATGATATTGAGACAAACTTGGCTCAGTTGGAGAAGGAGGGTGTGGAGCTGGAAAAGAAACTCCGCAGCTGTGAGGAAGGTACTTGTTTTTCCTGTCACTCTTTCCCCCACTTCCTTCCTTTTCCTTGTTTATTTGTTGGCATCGTTTCATGCTTTAATGGACAGATTGAGAGCTGAGGCTGATGTGAAACAGGGAGAGGGAAGGTGAAATGGCGTGCAACAAGAGCCACCAGCTGGAATCGAACCGGCAACTAGAGGCGGTTAATTGATTAGTTGTCAACTATTAAATCAATCACAAACTATTCTAAAAAAAAATTCATATCAGCGGATATCTGACAAAATATTAAAAATATCAGCTGATGCCAATATCTGTGATAGGCCAATATCTGCTCATGAACTCGGCCAGCCAATATATCGGTCGGGCTCTAGTCCGAACCGAAGATTTTATTTGGTCAAAAGTCAGAAACGTTTAATTGCATTGAACTGGGTCTGGGTAATGTTTTAAGAAATTCTCGGATTCCAGGTTCTTTAAAGTGAACATTTTCTGGTTTCTTTATTCCTCTGTGACGTAAACTCAATATTTTTGTGTTGTGGACAAAACAAGACATTTAAGAACGTCATCTTGGCAACGCTGCTGTTATGTGGCAGTAACCATTTGGCTACCAAGGCGCTCCCCTTTTACTCATTTAGACGTGCAAATAAAATTGAATGTTGACAATGCAATTTTGAAGATAAACAGTCTCTCAAACAACTTATTTTAGGGCAAAAGACATCAATGCATCGGTCGATTTAGCTTTGTTGCAGTGACACAAACCTTGATATTTTATTGTATTTGTGCTGAATCCCACTGCTGCCTCTGCGAGAGTGTCTCCGGTGCAGAGTTGTGTCCTGGTTGCCTCACACCGGACACACACTCACCATCAGCTGGAGCTTGGTGTGTGTGTGTTGGAGGAGGGGGGGGGGGATTTACCTGCCATTTCTATTACTGTTTCTGCAGCCAAATGAGGTGAGAGGCACAGACAGCCCACAGGGATGTTGCTTCTCTTTTGAGGGAGTGGGAGTAGGGGGCCTGATTGCTTTGCTCAAGGTCAACATGACTTGGGTATAGTAATATATATTCTGGTCGATTGCGCACTTTCTTTCCCGACATGCCACCCAGGAAGCCTGAGCATGCAATCGCTTGGCCAGAATTTGACATCAATTGCACACCACCTAGGAGATCATCAACTTCTCGACTGGAATTTGTCGTTGTCAAAACTAAACCCCGGCACTCCGGTTCAATCCGGAATAAAATCACGTTTGTTCTGGTGATAGCAGGATGTAGACGGCCTTGTCCTCAGTCCTTGTCAGTTCAAATATTCACTGTAAAAATGTATTGATCCATCTACTCAGGTCTGATGTTGTGAAGCAGAAAATGCAATGTTGCAGATACTGTGGTGGACAAAAGGAATCCCTAAACCATGAATACTGCTTCAGGAAAATATTAAAACGGCCTTCAACTTGTCAAAGCTTCACTGTACTTCTGGTGTAAGGACTTTTTCCAATGTGATCCTTTCCTTTTAGAGTCCAAAACACCATGTATTCCCTCTGTATTGCTCTACACCCCCCCTGCATGTTAAAACTTACATATTAAGACAAAGTTAAAGTAGCATTTCGATAAGGATTTCTATTATAGATGGCAGTAATATGACCTTGCGTTTACTGTAGGGCTGCAACTAATGATTAAATAATAATAATAAAGTGTCAGAAAATCAATAGAAATGCTCATTATAATTTCCTCAGGTGATATTTTAAATTCTTGTTTTGTGCGTCCAACAAAGAACCAGATAATATTTGGCATTTTGGCTTGAAAACTGACTGAAGAGATTGATTGATTATCAAAAATAGTTGCTCACCTTATCCACTAATAGTTTTCTCTCTAATTGAGTGTTTCAGAACATAAATTAAACCCAGTTAGATAAAATAAAGTGATCCATTTGGGAAAATCTGCAACAGCAGGGATGAATAATAATATTAACTATACATTAAATGGAGACAATTTTCCCTAACTGTTAAACATATGCTCCCCAGTATATGGACAGTAATGTTTAGATGTTTAAAGTGTCGAATGTTAAATAACCTACAGCTGAGCTGCAGGGCTGTGTATTATTGGCTGCTACAGTCCCTGAAGTGAAGTGTTGACATGATCCCAGGAGGTGAGTCAACAAACCTGCACCCCGCTGCTGCTGCCTAGCAGCCAAATTATCCAAAATAACTAATTTCTTATCGTACTTAATTGTATTATTGTGCAGCTAATACAGTCATGTGAAAACAAAGAGTTGATCTGGTGAAAATAAAATGAGCCATGATTCTGGATGAGAAGAGGCTTCTTGAGTTTTATATTAAATATGATGATGTCAAATGTCTGTTTTTTAACATAACCAGAACGTATAATGTGAAAGCAGAATCATTCAACAGCTCTTTAATCTCAGTCAGTGTTTTATTTGACACCAGAGGAGCTCAGAGCTGTCTGAACTACAGCCCGACTGATACTGATACTTGAAGAAATCAATATTGATTTATTGGCCAACACTCGTATATACATACTGGATATACTGGATATGTATTGCAGAAAATGCATTCATAACATTTATTGCAAATCAGTGCAGTGAACCAGTAAACTTCACTGGGAATGTAATAACTATACATTTTGTTTTATTGCATTATTATTTTGTTCTGTTAAAAAAATAAATAAAATATCAGTCGATATCTGACAAAATATTTAAAATATCACCTAATACGGACATCTGTGATAGACTAATATCTGCTGATGAACTTGGCCAACCAATTTATCGGTCAGGCTCTAGTCCGAACCAAAGATTTATTTAGTCAAAAGTTAGATAATAAATACAATTTTGAAAGATATGTAAAGAGACCCTGCAGTCATTACAGGTGTTGTGAATACTTGAACTGAACAGATAATAAGTGATTTAGGAACCTTTACCCAATATTCAGCATTACACTAAGACCATTATTGAAGATTATCACAGTGTATCTAATTATGATTAGCATGCGTCCTACATATTTTGGTGTTGTGTCTTTCAGAGGGAGAAGGCGACATATTGATGGACCCACTGATGGTTGACTGGTTCAACCTTATTCGAAAGAAGCAGATGTACATGAGAAAGGAGTCAGAGCTCGTATACACGTGAGTACTTCATTTTATATAAGAATTAAGATGTACAGTGAGATTGTTAAATGCCTATTATCCATTATTGTATCTGAACTAATTTGTGTGTTTTTGGTTTATCTTTATAAAATAATTTTACTACAGTGTGTGTTTTACTTTTTGACATGAAAGATATTTTATTTTTTAATATATTAACTCCATACCTTGGAATATTTTCCAGTGTAAGGTGAGAGTAAAGCCTCGTGTTATAAATGTTATTTTTCCTATGCACTTATGTAACACTACTTATGTAACAATTCAAACTTATAAACTGTTAAACCAAAATATACTTGAAGATTGTTTACAGTTACACAAAAGAATTGATGTGCATATTAAATTAGATGTTTGCAGTTTGGATGTCATTAATATTTGTACATCTCAGAGCGAGGACTCAGGAGCTGGAGCAGCAGCAGCCAGGTGTGGAGGGGGAGCTCCGCAGGCTGCTGGAGAAGCCAGGTAAGAGATCACAGACTCTCAGATCTGTTACTTTATTTTTCTAACATTAAAGTCTGTCAACTTGGTCATCACAGATCATTTAAAGTCCAGAGAGGAGCAACAGCGGGAGAAGAAGTTGCTGCAGAGACTGATGGAGATTGTGGATGGCAGGAATGCGATTGTGGAGGGTCTGGATGAAGACAGGCTGAGGTGACGCAGTGCTTCTTATAATTAATGTTTATACTACAGCAGTCATCACAAACGCAGAGCAATACTGGCAAAAGAATGACTTAATATGCAAATGAAGAAGATTGCTTGACTAAGGTAATTATTGATCAATTTCAGGGAAGTGGAGGAGGATCAGCAGTTGAATGAAATGATGCAAAATCTTGGTAAGTATTGAGTAAAGTGTTTTTTCTTTTAGATGAGATTTTCCATTTTGAATGAATAATTCTAAAACACATTATTTTTTCTGTGAATAGGAGTAAAGAAAGCCAAAAATAAAAGGAAATCCTCCATCTCTAAACTGTTCAGGCGAAGAAGTAAAAGACGAGTGGAATGATCATCAAGGGAACTGAAAGGCACTCCTGTCTTATTGTGTTATTATCGTCTCTTTTTTAATTCTTTTTAGGCTTTTACATTCATGTACTGCAGCACATAGTGTGGTAACGAGAAGACAAATGAAGAGATGTCAAATAAGGAAACATAAAGGATAGATTCATGTGGTGTTTCTAGCTGTTGGAGAATATTTCAAAATAAAGGTTCAGTTAAAAAAAAAAAAAAATGCTTGACCTTCACCTGTACCCGTTCTCTTTTTGCTGTTTCTTAAGTGAAGTGATTCAGTTTCATTTTCACATGGGGTGTCAAGTTTTATCACAATATTTTTTTTTTGTTTTTTTTTTTAAAGATGTTGGTGCTTATTTTGTGGCAAATGCAGCCCCTGAGCATTTCCCTTATATTGATTAGACCGCAGGAGAGGAGTGTCACAAGAAAAAAATGCCATCATTGGTGGATATTACTGTTGTGCAAAGATACTGTTTATTTATTAAATCATGTATCTAATGAATAGTTCTAGCAAATCAACTTTCACTGGGTCTAGAAAAAAAAGGGATATTGGGAGTTAAAAAGAGAAACTATGCTGAGGGAATACTGGCTGTTCCACATGCAAATAGGACTGAGCAGAATGAACGTGTAATCCTTCAACAGACTTGATCCAAAATGAAATTATTTCAGTATTTATTTAATAATGGATTTTAACAAATTTCCTGTAAGGATATTAGCAGGAGAAAAAGCCTTGACAATTAAGTTTTGAATGGCTGTGGAGTGCAAAATGGAGAGCCACACATGTTGAGCTGCCTCTCTGCAGACTGTCGTTCCTCTCTCTCGCTGTACTGTAGGTGGCAGCCTGGGTATGCTGTATCACAAGGCGAGAACTTGGAAATCCAATTTGCCACAGTACGGACAGTTAATTTCTTTGCTAATTTTATAAATGCTGCAAAAATGTTCAGCTGTGCTGATGCAATAATGTTATGTGAAAGAGGATTAGGTAGAGCAGTAGCTTATGGCCGGGGAAGGCTTATAAACTATAGGTTGTATTGAGCTCTTTATCTTCAAACTGGGTTTAATTAAACATTACTCTTTACTAATATCTGCATCAGAAATGCTCCGTACCTGAGCTATTAAAATGTTCCAACGACATGTGGAGTCTCTCATGTGTGAAAATGGCATTCAGTGTTTATAAGGAGTGTTGCGTTTTTGAATGGTTTGTACTTGTACTCTATTTATAGTATTTTTCAACTTGAAATCTGTTGTCCAATAAATCGTTTGAAGATTACTGTGTATGAGAGGTTGAATTATTTACTTAATAACAGCTTCCTTTGGCACACTTCTCTCTATTTAAACACATCCCTGAACTTTTTATCACTCCACTTTTCCTGTTACTAGCTTCACCAATGACTGTTGATTCAACGGCTGCCAAGATCAGACGTCGCTTTCAGTAAGAAACCAACAATGCTGCGACTCTTTTGCATTAAAGCTGTGCAGTAATCACAAATGTATGCTTTTAATAAGGGTTTTTTTAAATTATTATTAAGGGTGGCATCAATATATTGCAGCTACTTATAAACTACACATCCCTCATTTTGAGATGCATGAAATTGTGATCATGAACTTGGAACACAATCTTTCTAGCTGAGCAGAGTTGGGGATGATATTGGTACAAAATGCCATGCGTGATGTGGGTGACAGTCGAGACTGAATGTGTGATATTAGAGTTAATTAAAGCTTTGCGCCCCATCTACTGCAAATGCTTGCACTTCTGCAATTAAGAATCAAAGGCGAGGGCTTAGTGTCAGGGGGGTGTCTAATACATGGTTTTAACAGGAATGGGACCTGATTTGCCAAGCTCCTAGCGACAAGCATTAACAACAGCCTCAAATTAGAGGGACATTAATATTCATAAGTAAAACAATTCATCCTGTGAATGTGTGATGAAATGGAATCCTCTGAGGTGAGCTCTTGTGTCCAGGCTGCCATCGTTCATTAAAATATGCCATTACCCATGAAGTGCTTAATCTTTATGAAAGGGTGGTAAAAATCTGTTTGAACTGCTCTGACAGAAAGGTGGAAATTGTAATATTGTTCAGCACCTTACATTATGTTAATTCAGGACATTTTTTAAACAGCATAGGTTTCTGTACGTCTCATTAGCTGAATTGTTTAGGCTTCCTGAATGAAAATGTACAATGTATAATCTGTGCTTGTGCACATTGATATTAGTCTGTTATTCTATTAATAAGACGTGAGTGCTTTGTGATTTTTTAGGTTAGCTGTTGTACGCTGCCACTTGCAACACAATCTAAATTCTGTGTGTGTGTGTGTGTGCGTGTGTGTGTGTGCCGTCTTATTCCAGTGCCTGCCAGAGTCTCTGCCACTAGCCTGTAATTATGATCCTCGAGGTAATTTTATCAGGCTCATTAGCTCTGATGAGTAAACGAGAAGCGTGCCTCTAATTTATTGGCCATCCAGGCTGGAGACTTAATTCTCATCAGAGAGATCATAATATTTGTATAGAGAGACAGATATACACTGCACATATACTCAGCTACAAAAGCTCCTAGACCAACACTGAGGCCGAGACTTTTGTGACTTTAAACTGGTAATTACACTCAAAACATCATGAAGTCTCTTTGGATAATTGGGCATGCGTTAAAAAAATTATTTCAATAAATGTCACTCCAATGAGCAGATCAACAAAAGTCTTGCATCATTTCAAAATTAAAGCCATTGTTTGTATTCAGAGTCTTGTGACTTTATCCTCCTGCTCAAAATTAGATTCTCAAAAACCTCTGCAAACAAAATTGCATTGTTTTGCTCCCTGTTCAATAGAGATGATCCATTTTCTGTGTCAGAGAATGTGTTAAGGGAGCGGGGTAAATATGCTCACAATTTTCAGTGTGTAGAAATTTGCATTGAGGGGAAATTATGCATGCTGGCTAGTGGAAATGAAATGTATAAAGTGCATGACTGGTAGACTTGACAAGTGCAGCTTTCATCCATCTCAAATGAATAATTTTCACTTCCCTTAAACATCCTTAATCCAACCATGTTATCAGCGGGCATGCAGGATTCTGCCAGACTTTCTCCTTAACGGCACAGCAACTTTCAACTTGCCTGAGATTCTGCACTGCAGTTGCTTACCACATGGTCTTAGGGACTCACTCTTATCCTTTCCTGCTGGTTTTGTGGATCAGTAAAATTCCTTCAAAACACAATATATACATAACGCAAGTCTTAATAGATAGCAGAATGTCTCACTCTACCCTCCTCTGTGCTGCCTCAGAGGTCGACTTAATGCACTGTATTTTACCTCTGATTCACATTGGCAGAGAACTCAGAGGATGGTGTCTAAAAAACCCATTTGCTCGGTGGCCCTTTGTCCTCTATTTCAAATTTCAGTGACAGACCCTTCCATGCTAGTATAACGTGGTTTGGAAATTCATATGGCCGTAAAGGGATAGAGGAGGATATTCATGGTAAATTACTCATTTAGAGCCCAGCATCCAGCAGTTTGACTTGTTATTTTAAGGAGCATTTCCTTGTCTTCTTTACTAAAATACATACTTAAGATGATACTTTATTGTGGCAAATACCACCCTCTACATCCCAATCCCTTTAATTTGTGCACTGTAGCATGTTTTCTAAACACTTCTGACAATAAACAATTAAACGTGTAATTGCTGTTTATGCCGCTAATCCTCGTGATAGCCTCTAATATGAAGGGTTACCTGGCTATTTTCAATATCCACTTTCACAGAAGCCTCAGCTAGCGATAAGAATATTAACCTCATCAATTTCAGGTAACTTTCAACGCTTTAACATCTTGTCTTAAAGACCTACGTGTTAGCAGGAGTCTCAGCCTTGGCATTTAGTGACATTTTAAGCCTTTTAACAGAATCCAGACAGGGATTTGCAGTTTCCACCAAAGGAAAATAATTTATATCCTCCTTTCTGAGAAACTGTGGGTAGAGGGATTAAATGCACCAGAGAGATTTGTATGTGGTGCAAGTAAAACAATATTGTGACTCAGTTAATACATTTCCTACCATCTACTTTCATGCTTTGAGGAAGTCAGGAGTCGTTACTCATCGGAGCTGAAGTTGGCTTTGATGCTTTTCTTGTTTAATTTTCTCATTTTGGAGGTTTTAAGTGTGTAGGTCATAGTGATGACAGTGTTATGTACCTGAACTCCTGTTACAGCACCTTAAATAAGTGTCTGCAGGGTCTGAGGCTATGACGAGTCTGACCCTGACCAATTATTTTGCATTTCCTCCCAATCAAAGTCCCTCAAAACCTTTGGAACAAGCAAATGTTTTCACCCCACTTAGAATTATATTTAAAATATGACGATGTCCAGCACACACACACACACACACACACACACTCACACAATAAAAAAAACCTTTCTGAATGACAGTTTGGAACACAAAAGGTCTTTTTCTGCATGTTGGAGGGATTGTGGACTGTGTATCTGCCAGTGTGTGTGATGGCTGCTGTGTAGTGGAGACATGCAGGGCTCTGTTCTCTCTGTGGGCAGGCAGCTTTGATGCACTGCTTCTCTTATCTCATGCCTGGCAAGGTTAATGAAGTGGTGGCACTTTTGGAGGAAGTAGAAATGGGATGAGTAGCAAAGACCAGAGGAAGCTTGGAGATGAAACGTCCTGCTCTTAGCGGCTGTAAGTGGCAATTTTGGTGAATTACATAGACAATAAGAAAGGGGGTTGTCATCCTCTTCAACACAACAGTCGCCTGAATCAGGATGGTTGATTGCATCTCTTTCAGCCTGGTTCATATGAAATTACATTAGCATTTAGGCGTCACTTGTAACTTGATCTGTCAAACATCTCCTTTAAAAGGCCAACTTAGTTTTCTATGCAGCATTTAAGTCAGGTTTTGTGCTCTGTAATGTTATGAATTATTGTGAAATGCTAAACAGCCAAAGTTGTTTTGCCTCCTTGAGGCTTTTCAGCAGGGTGTAGTCTGCTTTACTCTTTTGAAGGACCTCTGAAAACCCACTGTTCCTTTGTTAAGGGCAACAAGTCTCACTTAAGTGACGGAGTTGGCTTATTTTATTTGTAATAATTGTCTTGGAAGGTGGCTCGTGGTTCCAGCTTAAACAAAGGGCAGAAATGGCAGCGTAATATAAATATAATAACAGGTGATGTAGTGCTAATGCTCTGTATTCCTTAGCTTTTTGGTTTTAATATTCCAATTCCCTTTGCATCTATAAGAGCTAATAGGTAAACAGTCCTGAATGGGAGAAATGAAGCAGGTCTACATGCCAATGAATTAGCATATAGATGAGTTCATCTCATACAAATAGTGCTCTTTTGCCCAGAACTCCCTGTGCTGAGCAAAGATCATGTATGTAAAGTATGCATGCAGAAAATGTAAATTAATCCATTTCAATCATCATTCAATCTAATAAGATTTTTTTCTCTCCCTTCTCTCGTTTGTCCCTCGTTGCTTGAATGTCCAAAAATATTGAGAGGGCGGTCAAACTGTTCCCTGAAGCAGCTTAATTGTTTAATGTAAAAAGAAAAAAGAAAAGAGTGGGGGAAAAAACAAAACATAGACGGATAGCAGATGTAAAATTGATGTCAGTTACAAATAGGCAGCAGGATCATTTGCATGTGGATCAGACAAAAGGCTGAATTGAGTTTTACATGTATAAAAGCACCCCAGTTGTTGCTGAAATCAAATAAATGCTTTGATTTTCCAAAGCACAGATTCCATGAAAGGAGTGCCATTGACCGTATGTTTTGTATTTCATCCTCGTTATTGTAATTCCATAAACAAACACCACCTCTGTGAAACTATTTGTTACATAGCTCTTGTTAATATGCTAAAAGAAGCTTATAGAATTGGGTCAGCTAATTAAGCAATTAGCTTATTTCAGCTCTGTGGTCAGGCTGTTACTAATCTATGGCATTATGAGCCCAGATCTGCCAAAACCAAGAGGCTTGTGCGTCTGTGTGTCTCCCATCCCGTCTGACAAAGGATCATGTTTGAAGTCATCCTTCCCCTCAGCAGAAAGCCAGAAGACTTGTCTCCCTTCACTAATGCTCACGTTTCTCATGCAAATCCCTGGAATTGAATAGGTTGTTTATTGTCTAGTTAATATATTGAGACATTTATGTAGTGCTGTTGAAGTGTTTGCTCCCTGCATTTGTAGCTGTGTTAACACACATGAAATCCCAGACAGATTACAGTTTGATAGCATTAAAGCCATGATGAATGTTGGTGGCTTTTAGCAGAGCCCACCACGTGGCTTCTTATACAAGGCATCTGACGTGAGCAGAGTTAGGCGGCGCGACTGTGGAACGTTAAATACATCAGCGGTATAATTTAGTGAAACGCTCTTTTTTTGTTATCCAGCGAGTTAAATATGCTGAAACTTCTGTGACCGGGAGAAACCGCTGTAGTCCGTCACTTCCTGGTACGCTGTATATCTTACACTTAAAGGGATTGTACGGTGTTCGGGCTTATGTTTCCCAACTATTCAGGTTGGGAAAAAAAAGGTATTCATCAATTTATATCTGTTTGAAGTGTAAAGGTATGCTAAGTGTAAGTGGTGAGCTTGGCTTAGCTACGAGATGTCGGTGGGATCAGCAGCTCTGCTCAAAGATAGGCAAGTATACATTGTTAATTGATGAGGGTTTCATAGTTTGTATAGCTTTGGAATTTTTCTAGCTACATATGAAATCCTATCCTTGAAACTTTGTTAATGCTAAAAAAGAGGATTCTGATGTTTCTTTTACAATGTTATCATTGGATAAATAGACAGTGTGTAGTTCAGCAAAACCCATCATCTATCATCAGAGTTAGACTATAGCCGTGCTGCCATCAACATATTTGTGCGCAGATTGTGAAGTATCGCATTAGAAATGGTTTGTGGAAACAGGACATTTAGACAAAAAAATCCTCAATTTGTAGAAATAAAATTTCAGCTCACTTGAGGTGGCTTTTGCCTTTATCGTGAAGTTATAGCGACAGGACAGGCAAGCAAATAAATGCTCCGTTCCCTTAAAACAAATTACAGATTTCTCTGGGTTTGAATTTTGTTGGAAACATTTGGGTTGATATAAATACGCAACTCAACAGAATATATAACAGTCTACTTTTCATAGCCTGGAAATCAAAACATTGAGCTAAAAGATGCTGAAGCTCTTCTGAGCTGAAGGAAACTGAGTTGATGATAAGTCTCTGAGGGCTCATCACTATGAGCATCCACTTTCAGAGTACACGTAGTAATGTGATGCGCTGTTGATATAAAAATATTGATGATAGTCAAGCTTAAGTTTCTGTTTCAGGTTATAGATCTACGCAGGCACACTTCAGTACATCATATTAATTGGTTATGAAGGCTCTTCCTGATTGTCATCTGCACTGTTGAACGAACAATAATTCTATCATTTACTATCATTAAAAGGTTGTGATGCTATAGGAGTCTAGTATATTTTTATACTATAGTATGCTAATAGCATTTTGATGAGCGAATCTGAGTGAGAAGTGTACCTAATTGAAGGAAAAGGCTTGAAATGCATTGTTAACGGGTCAGAGAGACACCACTTATGGCCCTGATGATGATATGCAAGGTGTGGAAATGCATTTCCAATCTCCCTGGCTTGAGCCCATCAGTTTCCATTCAGAAGTGTGTGCACTTGTTCATTAAGCTTATGCGTATCATCAACTGGTGCACTCATTCTATCAGGCAGATATGGCAGGGATAAAACGATGTGAAGGATGGAAATTCAAACAACCATTCTCATTTGCAAAGGTCATTAAAGCCTGGCATACATTAGAAAATCTGCTAATTATGAAATGGCTTAACTCCACATTCAGTGGGATTATGTCTACTCATTTAGAATATGTTGATCCCCTCCCTTACTCGTCACAAGACAGTTGATGTATGGGACTTGTGGCACAGAACTAATGTTCCCAGTGCTTGTCGGTCATCTTAACTGACTGTAAGAAGTCCATAAAAAGTGGACGTCTTGTTCTGAATGAATAGCTGCATCAACACGACAAGACAGACACAAGTTTTACAGCTGCTGGGAAAATCTGTTGTACTGATGATATTTGGCTCAGCCACTTTATTTCTTTATTTTACATTAGAGTCTTTGAGTACATAAACTGTGTATAAACAAATAATGATCACACCACAGTTAAACTGATGATTAAAACCTTTATGCTGCATCTCGGATCAAGTTTTCTACCTGCAACATGAGTCGAGTGCATGAGCTTCTCTGAGTTTTAATACAGAGTAATATACTGCAGTAATTTACTCTGACATGACCTTTTTCACATGCAGTAATTGACACTGGTGCTGTAAGATATAACATGGCATAGAATCAAAATATAAAACACATATGTGACTTTAAAAAAGTAACACAACTTTATGAGACAGCCTTTTGACAGCCTTATGTTTAAGAGTAAAACATGCTTCATACTATGGAAACAGGTTTTACATCTAGTACCTTTTGTCTTTATTTATTTCATGTGAAGATACTACTACAGAGAAATTATCCCTCCGTTATAAAGAAATACATACTATTGTTGAAATAAAATATGAACTATGGCAAAAATACTTGGTTGTGATACTGGCAAAGAAGTTGTCAACAAAATGATTTTAAAGTTTAACAGAACTATGATGGCCTCTGAAAGGAAATTACAATCTAACTACAAAATAATGTAACAACAGAATTATAAAAAAAATGCTAAACACATGAGACTAATATAAAAATGTCAATATGTAGTTTCAGAGACAATACAGTCAACATATCAGCATATAACGATGTCCAAAATCTAAGATGGTATATCGTCTCATATCAAAATGGTGACATAATATCGATATATTGAACAGCCCTATGCCTCAGTTTAGAGTAGAACACAGTATTAAGCAGAAGTCTCTACTCAAGATGAATTCAGAATTATTCTATAAAGCAAGTTAAAAATAACATGTATTTTATAATTAATGTTTTTGAAAATGAGGGTACTTTTAAGGGCAAATAAACATTAAATTAACATTTGTTCTCATTTTCGTATACATGTTTGTTTTAAGGTCACTGTATATATATGTATATATATATATATATATACATGTTTTGTTGCTATGGTTACAACATCACTTTAAGGTCACATAACTTTTGCAATTCACTTAATTTGGACTCAAACGAGGTGAATCCGTACAAAGTAAATATGTTAGCAGTTCTGCATTAAACTGTTGGCAAAGACGACAGTTTATTTACATAAACAATTCCAACCTGTTAATGATTAAGCTGATTAAAATTCTTTATTCTGTACTTTATGTAATTGGTCTTATATGAGAGGAGATGTTTATTTCAAACATGAGAAATAACTTGTTGTTGCACTACCACTGCAAATAAAAACCTTCATGTGGATCCAGTTAGAAGTGGCCAACACAATTTCCAAATCTGTCTTCTTTTCACATGACAGATTTTTGCACTGACTTACGTATGTTTCCGAGAAACCGATTCAACCTCCGCGCTATTGACAGTCTAATTCACAGTTAACCTAATGACTTACCTCCAATAACGCTTGTTGCAATCCTATAATTGACTGAGTATCTTCCTACTTTAGAATATTGAACCTCTTACATGGATCGGATGCACGCATTGTCACAGACCGGACCTTTCAAAATAGCCCCCACATTGTAGACCTTGTTGGATCAAATCACTCTGAATTTGGTCTATTTAATAATCCAATTGCCAATTAAGACAGGCGGCAGTGCTTAGATCTATAAAAGGTTAATAAGCCTCAGCTGCAGTGTGTTTCTCTTGGGTAAATGTCACTTAGACGTAGGCCACCATGGGTCAAGATCTCCCTCCAGATCTAAATTTAATCACATAGCATCGCCTGGCCCCGTCCTCACCCTCATTAGTCCTTGGCTTGTGCAGGAGTATGATCTGCCCTGTTTTAGCCCTGGCACTCTCCTTCCAGCCCCCGACTCTGACCCAGACGTGCCATCAGCCGGCAGCATCCACACATTCACAAACTCAAAGTCCAACAACTCTGCAGATCTACAATAGATTTGCATGACATGTGGGTCTGCAGGAGTGTCTTGCACCGGGGGACGCTATGAAATTTGCCCATACCATCATATGGTGCGATCTGTTGGCTGAGCCGTCACCTGATGCAGGCCTGTGCCACCTGTCGGCCTGCCCCAGATAATGACAGAATGACCGGAGTGATTCAAGCAGCCGTCTCATCTTAATTATCTCCTCAGAGTTTAATTAACTAGCTCATCTATTGGCCAAAAGAAGAGGAAAAAAAAGCAGCCTCGAATCACTTCAAATCACAGCCACCGAGACAGAACGGATCATGGTAAGATTATTGTTTTGTTTAAAGCTGCTCAAACGCACGAGGTGCATCATGACGAATAAATCCTGAGAGGCTGTGCATGATTAGAATGGATACATTTCCATATTGTTTGTGGGAGTACCAGAGGGAAAGTGCTGTCATGCGCTCTGTATGTGTTATGAGTGTGTCACTTATTTCACTACTGCAGTGTACGCTGAAAAGATGTCATGGTGTAAGGAGTCCATATGGAACAGAATGCAAAATCATTTAGTTCTGAATGTTAATACGAATTACGAACAAAATGGGTAATAATTCTTCTGCCCTACAGAAATGATTAACATAATTCTGATAAATAGGCAGATGGCAGAATGTGTGAATTGAGGTAGATTTATCTTAATTAATATCTTGAACCTACTTGGAGAAAGGTAAATGGCTCCACCGGGGCCAGAGATGTTCCTCTGTCTTGTGTGTGTATCTTTCTCATGGCCTGACATGTAGTAGTGGCCTGAGGATATTAAGTTGCTCTCCAGGTATGCATCAAACCCAGGCAGCCTGCTGATAATGAACATATACCCAGGCAAGCGAGCAAGCAAAGACACACACACACACACACACACACACACACACACACGCACACACAGATGGATACACACCCCATCACACCCCCACTTTTACTCCACAAAAAAACCAAAAAACATTTAAACAGTTTTTCCTTCTCTCAGCTGCAGTGAGCTGCATGAGACTAACATTCATCATCATTTTCCTAAACTCAAATCTCTGGCTTTATTGCTGGTGTCGAATAAAGTGTGAATTTCTTTTTACTCATCACAAATTAAGGCAATTAAAATGTTAATTATTACAAGTAGAAAAGGGACAAAGGAATTCAAATAAATTGATGTATTGACGTTTTTTTAATTAATTCATTCGGGTTCCTACTGTGTTGGATAATTATGCTTAAGTGTTTAATTACATATTTTGATGGGATCCTCAATTACTCTGGCTTAATAAAATATCATTAGCCTGTCTCCCAGGTTCTAAGCTGTGGAGACGTACAGTATTAGTCGATGTATTTAAATAAAATATTAGATTACAGGCTGGTTGGGATATGTGGCAGGTCTCCAGTCCTCAATCTCCACTAAATCTCTGTTAACCTGGAAGCCGCTCCTCACATCAAAGTTTGACACAGCAGCAAACAAACAACGTTAAATTTACATATTAATTAGTGGCAGGCTATCAGCACGGCTGATGAATTCAAATGTGTGGCCCTTCGCTGTGGCTTTGCAGCGATCCACTGCCACAGTGCCGCCTTGCGGGAGACTCAGCGCTCAGCCCAGCAGAACAATGAGAAATTACCTAGACCTAAAGGCCAACCAAACCCTCCCCATCACAGACAGGTTTTATTACATGGCGAGTGTAAATATTCAATATCTTTTCACTGACTGTGTGTCTTACAAATCAATTTGCAGTGTCACGACATCAACTGCAAAATATGCAAAGCACAGATAAGTACCTAGTTGTCACCCATTCAGTGTTGCTCAGTCAACCTCCTCTGTCAAAATGCACGTAAGGAAACGACGACTGCCATCTGGTTGCTGTATGAATTTATCTTGTTTAAATCCTCTAAAGGTTATTGCAGTTATGCAAGTGATCCCTCAGTTTTTCAGCTTTGTGTTACGGAGCAATGGGAGCACAGAACATGTTTCCACTGTGTATTCTGTAGGCTTTAACACTTCAGCGTGCATTTTTTTAATGTGTTTTACATCTTGTGCTAGGAACAAGGATCCTTGGCAATGGCTCAGAGGCAAGATCCTATAATTAGAACACAGTTCAGTTGGTTAGCAGGTAATTTACCTTTAGGGGGAGAAGTCTAATTATTGTCTTTGAAAAGCTAATTTAGCGTCAAACACTTCAGGTGTCTTTTCCCCTCTCTTCAGCAAAGGGAAAGGTATCCTGGAGCACTGTGGGGTCTGAGCCATCTCCTGTGCCTGGTGCTTTTACTGTTTTATGTTTACATGGCTGATTCCTAAAGAAGAAATTAGAGCTATAAAAGCAGTGCAAAGTGCCTTTTCCCTTTGTTTTCTCCAGCAGGTGTGTGGAGCTTTTTTTCCGAGGAAGGCACCACGCCTTGACCCACCGATAAATGCTCTAAGCAGGCGGACCTGTTTTCTGGCAGATGGTGTTTGTGAGTGACACCGGTTCCCAGCAGAAGCAGGCCCAGGGATATGATCACAGTGGAGTCTCTATAGAGCAAACCAGCCTGGTTACCTGACGGCATATGCTCTGCTGTGGCCTACACCTGCTGAAGGATGGCGTTTACACCACAGTCCCTGGACTCCACCTCCGAGAAGGCTGTTAATCACAGCTCACCACTCGTTCAGGTACTTTTAAAACCAGAAAATAACTGAGTAGTCAAGGGGGTTCCTCACTTGAACTTAGTGTCGTGCTTTTTTGTTAGTCAGAAATAAATTGTGTTTTCCGTTGGTCTCATTATTGCAACATTTAGGAGGCACTGAAAGCTGTTATTTGTCAGTGGAATAAATAGATGCAACAATTTGGACACCGTGAAAGTGTTTCTGCATTTGTTAGTCCCTTCAACAACATCCCAGGAAATCTACTGTCCCAGTGGTGGTTAAACATAAGCACTGTCCCAACTCCATATATTACATTTAAGTTTAATCAGGTTTTGTGGTATGTGCACACTGACAAAGTCACAAAAAAATAATGCACAAAAAAGTCAGTATGCACAATACAATACACTAGATAGTTCCATGTCAGCCAAGAATAAAATGTTGGCATTGTACGTTTTCTGCAAACCATGGATACATACATTTTTTAAATATCATACCAGCATTTCTACAATATCTGACTTTCATATCTGGAGGAGGAGGGGATGGGGGTCATGTGACAGCTAGGTGAGCAGCCAAGCCAGAGTAACCCAACTGACAGTACAAATGTTGGCATTGTACGTTTCTGCACTATGGAAACTATGGATATGAAGAAACTTTACTTTTCTTTACGTTGCAAATTTCTTTTGGTTCAATTTTCTATTCTATGTTGTGATGCTTAGGCACAAAAACAACTTGGTTACTTGTTTAGGAAAAGGTCATGTTTTGTCTTAAAATACAGATTTTGTCATAACAAACATGGCTGGAGATGTCCCAAGGTCTCCTTCAAAATATTCAGTGGTTTCACACTTACAAATGTTGAAACGCAGTCTTGAACCGCAGTCTCTGGCTTGGCAGCCTTCTCACCTTCTGTCATTCCGCCACCATCCCGTCTGCCCCCTGACATGAGCAAACATGTAATGTGAATATGACACGTACAAATGTGAACATAGCAACTGCCAACATTTCATCCTGGCAACTGGGCTAGCCAAGAAACACTGTTCAAGACCTTGTTTCAACGTTTATAAGTGCAAAACCAATGGATATTTTGACAAACATGATCTTTTCCTGGCCCTAACCAAGTGTTTTGAGTGCCTACACCTAACCAGATCATAAGCACAGTGTTGTCATAGCATAACACTGAAAATGAACACAACGTAAGAAACGTAAAGTTGCAACTTTAACAAACCAAGTTTTCAACATATCCATGGTTTGCTGAAAACGTACACTGCCAACATTTATTCTGGCAATAAATGTCCCACAATGCAATGAACAAATTAAATGAAATAGCTACTCACAGCTGTAAATAATGAAAAGAAATGAGCACGAAGACAGCTCCAGAAATATATGACTAAAAGAAAGTAGTCGTCTTTAGAAAGACATCAGCACATATCTATATTTCATGCTATTGTAAAACATTAAAATGGGCTGATTTCTTGCATGCAAAATGCAAGAATAGCATACTAAAATTTATAGACTATATACAGACAGTTTGTCTTGTGGAATTGGGACACAGTCTTGTTCAAATGACACCTCCTGCCCCAGAGATGCCGTCCTGTTCACTCTCATCAGTGGGTGGGATAAATAAATAAATAAGTAATTCAAAAGAATGATCCCCCACAGACAAGTCTTTTGTCTCCCATAGAAAAGGAAATTTCTATTTCAAGTACTAATTGGCTCAGAGTATTCTTATTACACACCCACTTTGTGTTGGTTAAATGTTTACATTATTTTTTTGTGATAAACAAATCAAATCTATGGACATCTAAATTAAATGTAAAGATAAAGCTGCAGGCACATCTTCCTCTGGCTCTGAGACTGTTTATCTCTCATTGCTGGTAAATTCCAGCCACACCAGCAGGGACTGAAGGACAACAGTGTCCACAGCCACAGGGATCAGTAACAGGTCCACTGCTGAAATATGTGCAAAGTGTCAATAGTCTGGAGCTCCTCTGTCCAACTGGAAGCCATTGAGCTGCTAAAACAGAACTGGTGATTAGGACACAGTCACCCCAGTCGGTGCCAATTCAGATGTCTTAGCTACCCTGGGCACGGCAGTTTGATCTGCCTTGCTGTCATTGATTCACAAGGCTTCCAGCTGGAGCAAAGATCCCCATTGAAGCGTGAGATAGAAACCTCTCCATCTTGGCACATCTTGGCTGGCTCAATCCCCTGCAGGCCATTAGGGATAGAATATGTTGTTTTCTATTTTTTTCCTTCCAGAAGAAAAATACAGTCTGTCTTCATGCTATAACAGCCATTACTTAATTGTGCCGGATTTTCCGAGCAGAGTGTTGCTTTAATTAAGCAGCTAATTGCAATGTAGCTCTTGATTAGCTTTGGGGGATGGGAATGTTCAGACAGGCTGATACGTTGTGCACACTTCAGAATCATTTACAGAAATTGAAGCTAATTTCGCTCTCTGTCTATTGCTGCATTAATTTAATTTGGGTTGCTTTTAGCTCATTAACACTTCTAATTAATACGTTGACATCACTATTAAGATGTCTCTTTGAAATTGGTGTCTCCTGATAATCAGGATGGAAGAGGCTGACGGATGGAGTGAGAGGCTGACGGGGGGAAAATGTGGAAAACTCCTTCAGACTGAAGGGGAGGAGGAAGACACCGTCCTCATTTATAAACCTCTAATATTGTATCATAGTGGACACTAATAGGAGGCTGTGGCAGGTGACTAAATTGGAAATGAAAGGAATGCTGATTGTTTTAAAATTTGATTGGGGTTACTCTGTGCGTGTGTGTGTGCGCATTTGTGTGCGATACTCGAGGGAGTTGGGGGGCGGAGGTGCGTCAGGGCCAGATGCCATACACAGCTGAAGATCACGCCTGAGTAACTGTGTGTTTGGGTTTGTCATTTTAATGAGCAGAATTTAGTGACTATGGGCTGGTAACGCTGCGTGAGAAGCCCCATTACATTACCATCACTTTAACCAAACTCCAGTCACCAGCACGAATTAAGTAGAATGATTTTTCTTTTTTTTTCTTTTTAAGTAATTTAGGGGGGAAAAATTTGATTTTTGGAATTAAATTCATGTGTAAATTTTGATATGTACTACATGCTAATTCTTTATACTTTTTCGGTGTGACCCAATGCAATCCCTCTTTTATAAATGTACCTTTTACCTCAAAAAATGGAGCATAATAAAAAAGGCAGAAAATAATGTTAAAGGAATTTTCATTTTTAAATCAGCCTCAGAATTAAACATTAAACTGCAGTCCGTCAGAGAAATCACAGCTGAATTATTAGGACCATTACCGTGAAGAGGTTAAAAACAGCAGTGTTTTTTTTCTCCACATGACAACCACACACTCAGTCATGTGCCCTGAGCAAAATAATGCCTCTCCGATTGACTTTCTCTCACGTTGTCTTCTATTAGCTTCCATAAGTTGAGAAATAAGCATTGATTGGGAAAGGATTCAGTTATTTGGCATGGCGATCAATAGAGGACCTTGTTTTCCTGTGAAGTGCTTTCTTTTTCCCCGAGTCTTCCTGAGGACAGGCCACACTGTAGGAAAGCCTTCTGTTTAGCACTTCATTAAAACTGCCTCTAATAGGAGCCACCGGGGAGATGCTCCCTGCATCGTGTGTAAAAGCGATCAACATCTGCATCAATTAACCCCTTCGTCCCCACGGGGCCCATTAGGAGGAGGAACACCCTTTAAAGCTGCATATGGTTTTAACTCACAATGGACGGAGAACAAATATAATTGCTTGTTTGCTTTAACATTTTTTTTTTTCCTTTTGCTGTTTGCGTATTTCAAGAATATGTCTGTGTAGTATTTTTTTTTTTCCAAATTGGATGAAGGCTACAGAATTGGAGCAGTTACAGCTCACTGTCTCTCAAGTGACAAACTAAATAAAGAACAATGAGTACGAGTCGAAAAAATAGAAATGTCAAACTTAAAGTAAAGCTAATTATTGTTGTAGACAAACTGTATATATAACTTGTAGTCAAACAAATAATTGTTTATTATAAGTCACAACATTATTGCTCAGACTTGCAGCTTTACTCTAAGTGTTTATATCCTGCTTTTTTTTTTCTTCCCTCGATCCACAGACAGGTCCAATTAGAGAGTCTTCACGAGCAGCAACAACAGTGTGGACACCTGAAATCACTATTGGCAGAGGAGCATTTATTGGTAAGAGTTTTACCAACAAATCGTTTGTGGAGATGCTGTGCATTGGAACAAACCAGTTCTACAGCACAAGATAAATTCTCTTTTAATTTACATTATGTAGAGAAATACTCAAAATATTTATAAATATAATTAATAAAGTCGTGTTTTATTCCTGAATTACATTTGTGGTTGTATTCATACTTTGAGCCATGATAATTTATGCAACAGATATTAATAGAGCAATTTTTCATTTACAGGATGGCGTTATGTTATAGCAGCGCACCATTTCAATGAGGGCGAATGACAACATTTGCTTAATTAGACAGAACTTGTTTAACTCTGAGCGCGATGCGATATTATGTTTAAATTGGGAGTGATTCTTTGCAGTATACGATAAGTGACATTAAACTGGAGTCAGCCTTGCAGTGTATCTGTGTGATTAAACTGTAAAATATTTTTTTAATAGAGGGGACATGGTTAACTGCACCACAAGGTTGTGAACTATAAAGAGCAAAAAGTTTATGATCTTAATTGAGAATTTTGTAATTAATATGTATATATATATATTTTTGGAGTTACTCTGAGAAAATAAGAACGCGTGGGATGCTTCTCTCCTCACCTGTCCACAAGTGTTTATCCTTCAGTAAACAACGACAGCTGAGCCCTGATACGTTTAACAAACCCCAAACCAAATCAAGAGTAATAAAATCACTCATTTTGGTTAATGAGCATATTAACAGCAGAGGTAGTGTTTAAGCACAAACAAGAACAACAACATTAATAATTGCAACTCTCTAGTGCCTGGCTGATGTAAGCTTTAATAATTAACAAGTCTTTGTCTTATCCCCTAGAGGCTGTATTCCTATTATCCAACTAAGTTACAAACGAGTAATTACGCTGTCACTGAATGGTCACAACTGTTTACCTCAGAATATCCCCTGGTCCACATTTAATACCTACTTTCAATCTCCAGCTTACCTGACAGATGCCTCAGTTAACGGCAAGGCATGGCATTTCAACTTATTTATTTCACTTTTTCTCCTCTTATTAGAGGATTACTCCTCTTACCTCCTGTGTTTACATATTAGTGCTAATCCAATTGAGTCAACAAGGGCACTTAGTGCAGGCTATGAACTGAGTCTGAGGGACTTAAAACGGGAGGGGAGGGGATATTAATTTACTTCTTCAGATTTTAGGCTTCCAGGGAAAATAGTTTTGAACATCTGCTATGACAAATGAAGCATTGCGAGAGAGCATGTTGTCAGTGAGAGCCTCAGCTGCCATGCTGGTGGAGGTAACAGTTGGCCTGTAGAGGGAGCCCCTGGTTATGAGTCTGTCTATGAGCTTCACTAGCACTAATGTAAACTGCATAATTTTGTAGAGTTTTAAATAGCCTTTGGGGAAACATACAGTAAATGTATGGAATATGATCTCTTTCTATTTCCAACCTTTTCCACTAAAACACACACCGAGGGACGAGCTGCTTCCACAAACACGTTCAGAAATCTTAAAAGAGTAACACAAGTGATTAGAATAGGAAATGTGTTCAGTTTAAGTTCAGTCTGGGAATTGATGTAGGCGCAACAATTTCTTGCTAATGAGGATTCGGATCCCTGGGCTCTACCCGTGCTTCTCCCTCTCTCCACCATCATCTCCATAACATCAGTCATGATCTTTGACCTGAGGGCCATACCCCGTGTCAGCTGAAACTAATTAGCCTTTGATCGCTGGTGACTGCACACAACACGAGTCACACCGGAGAGGTGTTTTTTTGTGTGTGTGTTTTTTTTTTTACCAAGGGAACTGGTTGCTACAATAAGCTCACAAAATACCTTGATGTGGAGACTGGACATCTTTTTAACTGTTAAAAACATATATAAATGATTTCACGTTCAGGCTTTGTTCTGGCTGCAGGTATATGTGCATCAACATCAGTCACATTAGTTCTTGTTGAACACCATGTAAGGGCTAATATAGAAGAATAGCCTCATATTATGCAGAACTCAATTAATATGTCTTGCACTGTATCGGCTCATTATAGAGCCTGTATTTGTTTAGTTGAACCATTTATCTTCCCCTAATTAGTTATAGATCAATAAGGCAATTGATTTTGCAGTATGCTCGGAGATTCAGTGGAGGAGTTAAAGCATGAAAAATGCAATACAACCTGACCGTTACATACAGACAGAAACATGACTCTTCAGATTTCCCTGAAGACTTTGTACAGTCAGTCATTATTTCTGTCACAAATTCCTCACGAATGACTGATTGTGGGGGGAAACAGCATCATTTACGATTGCAAACAGTGTCCTAAAATCCCATCTGTGTTTGGAAAAGCAGAAACAAATCTAAGCTTAATCAGGTTTGTGAGTATAAATGATCTTCAGCGGCGTCAAGGAGGGTAAATCACAGCAGTGGTTCACGTCTGTAGAGGACACAAGATGACATGTTGTGTTTTGTCAAAGGGTTTTTTTTTTCCGGCATTTTTATCATTAATCATTAGCCTGTCCCTCTTTCTCCAGGGCTCAGAGATGATGGCAGCTAATTAAGTAGTGGCTGGTGTCAAGTATACTAAGAGACCATGTTAGGCAGGGAGCTGCTCCCTCAAACCACTGACTTAAAACACATTTGTTCCCTCAGTCTTTTTTCCCCAGCTAAACTTCTCTCTTTTTGCACCTATTTCTTTGAAATGCAGCAATCTACATTTCCTCTTTCCAAATTCTCCTGCTGCAAAATAAAGAGCGTTAAATTATACAGCATGAAGGGTTCAAACGCGCAGGCATGCAAAATGGTTTGGCTTTGTTCACAGTAAGCTGGTGGAAGACAAAATTTGGCAGTATGAGTTGAGGCATTTCAAGTGTGGAGGGAACAGAGTCAGAACATAGTGTCATAACAAAATGAATAAGCATTTTTATTTTCCTCTCAAGAAGTTGAGCTGCTAATGTTTGTATTTTATTTTGGCATTACTAAAATGACTCAAATTGTAATTGCTTTTTTTAAAAAAAAAAAAAAAAAGGTGCAGGAGGACCACTGAGTGAAAGGGCTTTGTGTGTGGTGGAACCAAGCTAGTAAAGTAACACCCATTAAAACGTAATTTGCACCTTTAGGCAGTTCATTAATATAGTGAATGGTAGAATCACACCAATATAGTCTGTCCTCACCTTAGGGCACCATCTCTATTCATCAAAACACACACACACATTTCTCATTTTCACTAACATTAGTCACCATTGCTGAGCTAAGAAGACAATAGGCACATGTGTGTGTAACGTCCTACAGTCGCTGTCAGCCACCCTGAATGGCCTGTCCAAAGTCATTATTTATAATTTGGATGCTAAACGAGGTTTGATGTGATCTGTGTCTTAAACAGTGACGACGCTTTCTGACAATTCCTGCCACTTCTGCCTTTCCAACAGATGACATAAAGAAAATAGAAATATTTAACATGTATCCTCATCATTATTGTCATTTTATCAACATGCTGCAGGCACATCATCATTTTTTGAATGGTTCACATTATTATTTGACTTAAATATCTATTTCAGGGAGGTTTTCACTTGAGTAATCGCCAGAGGCTGCAGTGATCCAATCAATCGGCGTGACTGAACTTCACACACTTCACTGTTCTTAACTCTCAAACGCAGGCTCTCTCCTCAATGAAGGCCACACATAAACTAACATGACTTGTACACACACATACACACACACACACATACACCCTGAGGCCAGACTACAATGGCTGCAGTTCTGCTCTCCACCAGCAGATGACCAATTCTCTGTCTTTTCCCCCAGTGGACCGTTCTGTCTGGGTTCTCCATGAATTTCCCTTTCTTTTCATCACTCTCTGATGTCCAGCTGCTCCTGTCAACACCTTCTTACAGCTAGCAATTCATTGCAACATACTGGCAGCTGAGACCCCTGTGATGAACTTCAATCTGCCGTTTGCAGAGGGGGCTTCACCCTGAGTCGGGCTAATCAAGGGAAACACCCCCTTCCAAGAGGGAGGGCGTCTACAGACAGATTGAGCCCAAGTTACCCCGTAATTACCCTGCCACTGCCCCTCTGCTGCAAGCTGCTGCATCTGAACCCAGTCAGCAGAGGAACAGACACTTTGGTGATTACTTTCCAATCTGTTTAACAGTGAACAACAACAACCTATGTGCTTCCATTACGCTCATAAACCACAACTTTTTTTTTCCTTCCCTGAAAACATTTTTTGAGGGTTCAGAGCACCAGGCATTTTGTTATGCTTCCTACGGTAACACAGTGCAAATGTCTCTTGCCGCGGGTTTCGATTATTTCCAACTTGGTGCAGTCCCTGGGGGGAAGTTCTCGGGGCTTTCTGAATTTTATTAAAGCCTCTACAGCTGATTACTTGGAGTGAGGTGCACAGGTTGGTGCATTTTAGGAGTGGAGTGGAGGCCTGACAGGGTCATGTTTAACATGTCCACAGGCAATCAATTCACCTTAACCCCTCCTGGTACTCCAGCCCTCTCCACCTAAGCTGTCCTTAATAACCAGGCAATGGCGAATTACTGATAAGGCACTGGGGTCTCTGACCTATATATCCCTCCCTGTATGTATTGGAAAAATCCACCCTGAAAGAAATGTACATTTATAATGCATAGAAATGGTGAAATTAAACAATCACACATTGCACGGCTGTGAAATTCACTTTATTCTTGAGTTAGCTCTACATGGAGGATTTGTTTGGTGTGACGCATTGGGCTAAATTGTCTAGATGGAAGTATGATCTGGCACATGCCGGACATGGGCGATTGAGTGAAAATCGGTAAAATCTCACACCAACACTGAAGGAAACATAATATTGTGACAGCAACAGTGTCCAGATTTTACAATATGTCAGAGGGCTGTCTTTTTTTGCAGTTGCATTACGTCAAATGTCTTGGAATTAATCCTTATTTAGGTGAACATGTATTATTGTGCATGCAGAAAGTGATAAAAGAAAACATGAATTGTTATATTGTCTGGAGGCTTATGTGTTTTGGCCAGCAGCATTACATTTTGTGTCAGATTTGAATAAAGGTGATCAACATCAGTCAAAGCACCAAATCTGGTTAGTAAGACAAAGTTAAATTATATTAAAAATCTCACGGACACAGATTTATTGTAACAGTGGAGTTTTATCTGCCTTATTTTACTCCGAAATCTTCTCCAGCTCACTGGTTACATGCATTTCTCTTACATGTCAGTGACCCCTGTGTAAGTTTTTACTTAACAAGCATGCAAAGGGTTCTACATTTGCCCTCATATGACAGTGACTAATTGCCCTGAGGATGCGAGCTGCTTGTTAGGCAAAGGGAGGATTCTCTTGCTCTTCACCAGGCTAAATTAATTATTTCTCCTTTTCAATTCACTCTACCTCACCTCATAAAGGTTAGAAACCAGATATGAAGATTTTCTTTCTCTAATTGTATGTTGCTAATTTTCCATGTGGACTTGCTCCCAGTTGTGTTTTTCAGCACGGATACTTCACATACTGCAGCTGTTAGAGGCCAAGTTAATATATGGCAGGCAATTTGATAAGGCGCTCATTTGTTCATAACGCTTTGAAAGTGTTAGAGTCAAGGTTGTTTTATTCTTTATTTTTAAATTGAATCGTTGTAGGATTTAAATAAATAAATAAATGAATTCTTGGTTAAATCAGTCTATACTCATTTTTACTGTGCTGGGACAGGCTCAGGTTTGAGGAGTAACAGAGTACATGTAACTAAATTACATAAATAGGATATAAAAAATTAGATTCCAGATACATTGGGTAGAAAAGGGGATTACTAACAGGATTACAATTTAAAATTAAGAATGATATACTACTCTGTAACTATGCACACGTGCACATGACAACGCATCACAAGTCTGACACAACATCACTCTGAAAGTGATCGATATTTGTACTGTAATCTAATAAGATTAAATTAAAAAAAAAACACCGATTCCATTTAAAGAAATGCTGAATATTGGATCCGATAATCAGCCCGGCCAGTAATCCGTCGACCAAGTATATATATATATATATATATATATATATATTCATGTATATATATACTTATATATATATATATATATATATATATATATATATATATATATATTGGTATGTTGGTATGATATAGTTTTGATGCTTATTTACTTCCGGAAAATTACTTTTGAGATTACCATGAATAAAACCATCACAATTCCTCAGATAAAACAAAAATCCTTTACATCATCATCATCATATCCAACTTTGACGTATTTTTTTGCTCAAAATCTGCACAAACATTATATTTAGAGTATGATTTAAAAGTACATGTGTAAAGACTTGTTTAAACTGTTTCTGTGCTGCCAGCTGTCTCACCCGTTTCCCATCTCTCCAGTCAGAGGCTTGTCTTTTTGTTCTGTCAGTGAGGTACCTGTGCAGCTGTCAGGGTCGCGGCTGTTTAGACAATTAAGAATGTTAGACGGAGGGGGTTAGTGAATCACTAAGAACATCAATCTGGCTGGACATTGTGCTCTCGCATTACCACCCTGCTGTTTTGGTATTTATGCCCACTGTTTACACAGAGCACACAGAGGGGGTCCTCCAATCAATGCCATTATCTTTGCTAATACTGCCGGTGCAGGTCTAGCAGACTCCCATCCCTTAATGATCAAAATTAAGGTGTGCTGCATCACAGCAACTTTTCACATGTTACAGCAGTTAGCATTAATCTGCTGCACTTCCTTACTTTGTGTTGCGTTATATAACAGTTGGTTTTCTGCATTTATCCTTCTTCTTCAGGATCTCCTCCACTCTGCACATATACAGTATGTCTCAACCACCTCCCCTTGTGTTCAGCACCATTTCACCCCACCTTCCCCCAACCTTTACCGCCCCGTGCCTGTCCCTGGACAGGTTTCAGCATATAAATTTGAAAATGATTTGTCCTGCCCTCTTAATAATAGATGAGAGAGCAGAGTCAGGGTCCCTTCAATAAACTCCATCCTCGCTTTAATTAGTGAACAAAAAACGCCAGGCCTGCTGAGGACTCTGGCTTTGGCTCTGTGTTAGTAATTAAAACTGAAACCACCAAAAGGAGAGGAGAGGAGAAGGCTCTATTTTTAACGGGCAGGCTGTTTGGTGCCGAGTGCCCGTATAAGGTTCTGCAATAAAGAGTGATAATGAAGGTGTGAGACCTCTGGGGGCTGACTGGGCGCTCGCTACAATGGCTGCTCTCACACCAGACTGAAATACAGGGAGCAATTAGAGGAGGCAGTGCATAGACTGGCCACTAGAGATTAGTTAACACCTCAGGAGCTCCGCTTCAGGACAGGCACATGCTTGTTTTCTTTCTCTCTCTTTTGCTTTCAAGATAACTCACTAAGGTCTTAATGATGAGATTTATTTTATTCAATTGTCATCTCAGACAGATAACGTTTCAGCCGGTCTTGTTGCAGGTTGTGTCGGAAGAGAAAGGGTCATTGATCTTTTTCGAGATTTGTAGTTTTCCTTTTAAATTATTCACACACGTATAAAATCTCTTACTGTCACAAGCTTTTTCTCCACATACGGGTTTAAACACTATGACAAGCTCTGCCTGAGTTGGAGGAGACCTTAAGCCCAAGAACCAATCAAGAGGACATTGTTAATGGAGGCCACATATAAGCCGTTAAGCCAGTATATGCATAATGTTATTTAATTGGAGTCATAAAAAGCCAATTAACCCCCTCCCCCCTCTCTCTCTCTTTCCCACTCTCTCATTCTGTCTCTTTCTCTCTGTCAAATCACTGTAAATGTGTGTGCATGTGTGACAGAAATTTGAGTATGTGATGCTATTGTACAAATTTGTTTTGTTACATAAAACACTATGATTTTGAAGTCATTTTTTAAAAGCAAATTCTTGAGCTCTGTAATAATGCCTGCAACATTCAGATGCATATCATTTCTATAAATAGGCAAATAAAGAATGGAGTTTGGTCCTATTGAAATATTTGTAAAAAGGGGAAACCACAATAATGAGGGGCTTCCATGTGATCTTTTTTTTTTTTTTTGCCTTCTCATTCTCTGAATATAGGGATTTTGACAATATATTTGCTCCCAGGAAAATAGCAACAGTGGGTCGCAATATTGGATCTGTCAGGCTCAGGCCATTTAAATTTCAATGGCAGTAAAGTGGGGGAAGCAGACACTGTTAAATATGATGCTTGAATGAAAATCTAAACCCTCCAATACCTCTAAGCAATGTAACTCAATGAGATGAATTAACTGTAAATGCCTCATTCTCTGTGCGAGTGTCTTCCAATTTAAAATCTCATTATTCATATAAGATCCTGAACAAGGTGACTCTTAGGATAGATCGAATAAGTGAAGATAATCTTACCGGACAGTTTTATGCAAATAGGAAATGTATTGAATCAACTATGAGGAGAAAGGAGAATCAAATAAGCTAATAAAGTAGAGTTAGGATGAAAAACACCATGAATAATGTTTCCTCCCTATCTCGGCTCAGTGCTTATGCCACTGCCTGCGAAGTTACAAAGTGTATTAATTCAAAGGATGCTGTCATTTAATGTGCATTCTCTATAGTATTTGGTGAAAAGTATTAACAGTTCGCTTCAATAAGCCTTTCAATGTCACGAAATCAGTGAACTGCTTAATCGCTGTTGCCACAATCTTTAAATCACCACAGTTACAATATCTTAATATTTATTCCCAAATTACTGGCAATGAATTTTCTGTGAATAGTGTCATTTACACCTCGAGCGCAGGTAATAATAGCTCATATTATCGCTCTGTACCAGTTAGTTCGATTTTTCCCCAAGAAGACTTCAGACAGCCACTAATAACAGTTTGTTGGAGAGGTCCATCAGACAAGGATTGATTACAAGCCATCCTAGTCAGGGCTGCGCAGGTCTGCACAAGTTCATCCATAATTCATAGTATAAATAATGTAACATTCATTACACAGAAAATATGAACTTTTGTTATGGTTTGTGTTGCAGACATTCTGCTTATAAAGCTAACATACTCAGTGCTTTAATTTGTTCTTCACCCCAAGGGTGAAACGCAAATGACAAATGCAATGATATAATTATATAATAGCCTCACAGACAAAGCCTGTAGATAAAGGAACTCTGACAAGGCCATGCATGCCATTAAGAGGGGGATGCATTGTATTTATTAACCTGCAGGATTAACCTTGTCCAGTAACTATACGTTAGAAGTCAGATTTGTTTACTTATTTACATTTGGTCACACAGACACATAATCTAAAAAGAATTGCTCCGTGTTATTTGAACTGCAGTTATAGCTTTGACTGCCTTTCTCCATTGGACTTCAATGATTTGCTCAATAGTGGCTCATTCAGGACGACTCTTACTACACTTACTTTTAGAGCCGAAGCAATTTACCACTCAAAGAAGTCTCAAGAGAGGGAATTTTTTTTTGTGGATTTGCAAGATTTATAGCAAAGACAGCTGTGTGTCAACGGCTGCGAGGCTACCGTAGGCCCACCCATCACTCCACATTAGGACTCCTTTGAACATAAGTATATTTCACTCTGAGTTGGTGACATGCCGTGTGAATCTGTGGATGTGAAATTATACATATTCGAGCACAACAGTGGTTAGCGGGAGATAAGCGTGGAGGAGGAAGCTGGGAATTATAAAGGAGATCACAAAAAATTATGTGCAACATATTTTATGGGTTTGAACTAATTTCCTCGACAAAAAAGCACACGCTTTTTTCTCGGCTTTTGCCGCTAATACAAGCACTTTGTCTGTTGAATAAGTTCTCTGCAAATGTTTTTGAACACGGTACATTGTTCCATAGCCCACAATGCCTCCTCTGCAGCCTCTCAGAAAGAAATTATCGTTCATCCAACCACAAAAGTAAACAATTTCACTCATGTTCAAAGGAATGTGACAAAGTTGGTGAAAAGGGCTGTGAAAGGAAGTGAGGAGAAACTGTAGAGCTGAGGCAGAGCAGGGCAGAACGTGCTGTATAGGTGAAAAAAAAAATATAACAGATTGAGCAGGGCTGTAAATGTGTCAAAAAGAGGGAAAACCTGTGGTGAGAACAAGAAACCTCCTTCCTCTTCCCTCATCTGTCTCCACTATACTGACCAAGTCCATCTGGATCAAAGCAGCTCATGCAGGTTCGTCATCTGCAAATCCCTCCACGCACATTAGCCCTACATCAGGAATCACTTCCTACAGAATATTTACCTCATAGCTTCCCCGGCATAAATCTGTCACAACACCTAGCATGAAAATTAATTCACAGAAACTTCTGGGTTTCAGCATCACAAGTTCAATCACTACACTTTGAACTAAAAACATTTGCTGTTTGAATGGAGCATATTTTCTCTGCACTGGAGCACTTCCTGGCTGGCCATCCTGTTTGATTTGATGGGTTATTAAACACTTCTGTCAATAAAAAGCGTGGTGAATGCTAATTTCTGAGCCCACCATCGATAAATGACCATGAAACCAGTGCAAATTAACCTCCAAATGTCATGGGAAAAGCCGCTGCCACTGCTATTACTGTATGTGCTTCAGGTAGGCAAAGCATGGTGACAGACTACACAGGACATATGCTTTATATAACTAATGCATTTTTACACTCAATGACTCTAACACTGCAGGGCTTTTATATATTTGAAAATGCATTGCAAGATTAAAATGCAGCATTATCAAAAGACAGCAAAGGCTTTGATACCAGTGATGTGCTATCCACTTACTTGCTGATGTTTCAGCCTGCTGCTACAACCAAGACCCATCAACTCTCAAGCTTCTGATCGTTGGTCCAGTGCATTTTGAGGATGCCTGAATGGATTGTTTAGGGCCAAAAGTGATATTGGTGGTTTTGGAAGTGAAATGCAGGTTAAAGAAGAAGTCTGGTGATATTTCATATTTTCCCTTTTGTCGACGCATCACATGAAAAGACCAAAACCAAAAATAAATTGATTCTCCTAACAAGTATTGTTTGTATAGCCAAACCCTGACATTGCTTTCTGTGCCCATGGATCTTCATTATTACTATTAAAAACACTGTTGAACTGGCTGACATCTTTCCTTTATAATGATGATCATGGGCACTGTGACTCAATCCCACATGCAGAGTCCTGCTGCCCTAATATTCACTAATGCATTATATCTGCAGATTAAAATAGTTTTTAAACGTAGGAACCATTTACTCCTGTTTGAGTAACTTTTATTTGTACTGACCCTTTTTTTAAGTATAATTATAAATTCATGACCCATTTTTTCAGTTGCACAAATTCAGTAGGACCAAATGTGCTCCAGAGTATGATCCACTGACAGGGTAAAGATCTTGTAAAGTATGGAGTATTTTAGTCTTTTAATGAGATTTGGTGACATAACATAGTATCACAGCATTTTTTGAAATAAAGTATAATCTCCAGGATCTGGTACTGGACACAATTTTCAAATTGTTTTCGTGACTCTAAGCATGACTGTGCTTAACCATGGTTCTATGGAGTCACAGGAGGCTGATCAGGATCAGTTCACGAAATACTGATGAAATTAAAAAAAGGACAATTTGTGTTTGTCACTATTTCATGAACTGCCACGATACCGAGTTAGTTGACAATTACAAACATTTTGTTTATTGCCAGACTTATCCTCCCAAGCTGACATCAAAGAACTAGTGGCGACAAAGGCTGACTTTGCGTCGCCTCATTTTGCCTGTGTCTCATCCAAAAAGCTTCACTTGAACACACTGCAAAAACCACAGCCAACAACAACCTAGCTTGTACATTCTGCAGCTGTGTGAGAGGAAATACCTCTCCATACCACCAGGTGTTCCTAGTATGTATCCATCTTTCAAAAAGGGTAACCAGAAGACTCCGGACTGCAGATATACAAATCATTGTCATGATAAAGAAGCAGTTTTTGACTCCACTCTCACTGATATGAGAATATCAAGAATATGTCTGATAAAATGTTGCGCATGGCACTAGTGAGCAAGCGGAGGCAGAAAATGAGGAGTTACCGCACTAAATGGATGAAATCATGAATACTACCGTGACAGGCTCAATGGGTTTCCCCTTTCTCTTTTCCTTTCTCTTCTCGCACAATCATTCAATAGCCGAACAGCCAGTTGGAGTGATTTCTCTGATCGATGGGCTCCACCGCCAACTCTACAAACTCAACCGGGCAAAAGCCGCCGACAAGGGCCAGCAAGGGCCGACTAGTGCCAACTTGTGCCGTCTTCCTGGTATGTCACGGCCCTAAAACTACATGTCAGATGATACTGCTTGGTGTAATTAGGTCTAAGTCTCCTGAAGGTGTCATGTGGTGACAATATCTCAAATACCAATGTTTTTTATGGATGGAGTCTTGCTCGGCATTGTTCAGCAGTAGATCTATCGCACAAATAAATGCATTTTTTGCTATCATTTAAACAAATTGGTAATTTCATATGTCCCATAAATGATAGTGATGCTTTCAAATGTACTTTTGTGCACCATCTAAACTCACATATTCAAAAGGACTGTGTAACAAGACCTCAACAAATAGAGGTTTGCGAAAGAGTATATTATAAAGTACATCATCTATGCCACCACACAGGAGGGCGTGAAAAAATATTCTTAATTGAGCATTTTTCATGTTCAGTAATACAAAATTATTAATTCATAGTCTCCTAAGTTGTGCTTTTAATATTGCTTTGTATTCATGAAAAATAGATTTGCCTTCACACGGAATTATGTATGCTTTCAGCAAATATTCAGTAAAATATAATCCATTAGGGCAAAAAAAAAAGTGAGAGAGACGCAAAAACTGTGGTTTTAATGCAACAAATCATTTGCCATTAACCTCACCTGTTATTTTATGGTAAGTAGGGTCTGTGTTATTCTAATAATAACTTCTAACAGAAACTAATCAGGTTAGGATCAGACCGCAACATAAAAAACAGCGACACTGTGACCCTCTCTCCATTACACACACTACTTTTTGACATGCTGCTCTACAATGGGGCTTTTACATTTTGCATTTGTGATGTTTCAGCTGTTCCAGGTGTCAGGCCTGACCACACAACTGTGATGACAGAGAGAAAACAGCCCTGATGTATGATCCTGGTCTGTCACGACAGGTCAGTACCACGGCTCATTCAACTGCTGATGATACGCTAAGTCCTACAACACAGGCCAACAAAGAGGAAAATACATCTATGTAAGACCTGTAAGCGGTGTAAGACTCGGCTGTTGCTGTCCTTTTCACTGCCAATATCAACAGAAATGTCAACAGTGAGCGTCTGTCAGCACCTTGTGTCAGATAATCACAGGAAGTGGGGCTTGTTATGGCTGAGTTCATAATGCCCACCTAAATCCCTCACTGGGCATCAAGTAGGGCAGCAATATTCTCCGATAAGCAGATATACTGTTTTCTCATAACACGATTATCAGTTATAACTTATTCCAAAACAAACATGACTTCAGGAATGATCATCAAAGGCTCATGCTACATACTGCCGAGCTGAAACACACACACAAAATATTCAGTTGTTTATTATGCCTTGACATTTAAAAAACAACCAAGTGTATCTTTTTTGAATGTTAACGATTCAGGAATATGAATGTGGATTCTCTATGATGTGCTCTTTAGAGTCGTATCTGAGCACAGAAGTGATCATTTATTTGCACAGCGGATGAGAATCAGAAGCAATATTACATTTCTTTGCATAAAATGCTCATAGGAATTTATTCATATAGATGCAAAATTCGTTTCCCCACCATTTCTTATATGATACAGCCATAGCACAGACTGAGATCTTTCACAGTTGGCCGATATTGATATTGTCCCATCGATATCACTGGTATCACTGGCTGAGTTGAAATCAGTCACAAGTGCCTTGGATTGTAATGCTTTTAAGGTTTCTCAAACCATACTTTACTGTTGCGGGGTATTATAAATGGATAGGGTTCTTATACTTTTGATATCCTAGTTTGTTCTACAGTACATACAGATGTTTCTCTTTGCAACTCAATGCAATGTTTTGCTGACATTTTGCAGCAAATGTAAAGATTATTTCTCAGCAGTCATGAGAAACCTATGTTGTTATCTCCGTGCTTTTGTTTCTCTGTTCTGAAAATCCTACAGCTTGAAGAGACTTTGGAGACGGCGATGATCAGGCGTATGTGTGCAGATCACTTCAGTGATGACTCCCAACAAGTATGTCCGTGGCTGCTGCAGGATCTACCATGCACCTTGGCTTGTAACTGCACTTTTGATTTAACCACCCAAAAAGTCACTTCATTAAGAGCTGTCTTGTGCAGCCCAGTCACCAGGATGCATGGTGATGGTTAAGATTTCTGCAAACCACTGACACAATCGCACTTCTATGTGTCATACCATATTGACATTTCTACAATCCATGTCAAATGGCATCCATCCTTTTTAAGGAGACCTCAGGACAATTTCCAGCAGTATTTGTGGTAACAAATATTTTTGACAAGAAGTTGGAACATCTCCAGACGTGTTTGTGGTGACAAAACCGGTTGTGTGATGTCAGAACATTTCAAGCCCTGTTTGTAGCAATAAAACCAGGTATTTTAAGCTACAACATGATCTTTTCCAAACCCTAAACACATGGTTTTTGGCCTAAACCTAACCAGACTATAAGCGCAATGTTGTCACAACATAAAATTGAAAACTGAACCTAAAGAAAGATACATTTTCAATGTGAGAAAATGTAAAGTTTCAAAATATCTGTGGTTTGAAGAAATGTGCGTGCCAACATTTATTCTGGAGGTTGGGTTGGTCTTGTGTCACAACTGCAAAGCTCGGGGTTTGAAAAAAATGATGAAATTAAGTAATAATATATAATATTGCTCCATAATGCAAAGAATCTAAGCAAAACCTTTCGACATTTGTTGTTGTGGTGTGGTGGTGTTTCGACTGGAAAAATGAGAAGCTATCTACAAATGCCAGTATGCACAAGTTTGTTTTACAATACAAAGAGGAGAGGCTAAGCAAAGTTAAATAAAAACATTTTTTTAAAGTGAAAAAATAGGCGGTGTGAATACTTTTATGACAGGTCGGTAACAAAGAAACAAACCAATAAACTATTGGGAAAATGTATATTTTTACTTCCTCTTTCTGAAGTTGTCAGATTTTAAAAAAGATCTATTGTGTGTTTGTGCACTGACGTGCAAAAATTAATTACATTTTTTATGCACAAGCTGCTCAAACAGAGCATTATCAACATCAGTGTGCTCAGGATGTGCTTTATGGTACTACAGATTTGGATCACAGGTTTTGTCTAGACCTCAGAATGAAACACACAACAGTGCTTCTGTGCCACAGACTAACACACTCAGTAAATAAGAGTAAGTTTACCATGATTATTGTCTGACACAATCAGAGAGAGTTCTCTGCACACACAGCCAGAGACGGGCTGATACTGCACAAATCAGCTTGCTAAAACACCCTTGTTAACATTTTTAAACCTACAGAATCATAAAAGGTGATGCCGGGGAATTTTGGACTCCCATTCCCCCTAAATCACACACTCTTGATTTGCAATTCCAAATCTAGAACATAAATAGGGCTTCACGGCAACAGCGTGAATCCAACTAAAAAAACCTTGAATAGATTTTGAATTTTAAAAGCGAGATCAAATGAAAATCACACAAAGGCACCAGCAAGTGGAATTGAAAGTGTGATACAGATGAGGAGGGTGTAGGGGGGGTACGGATGAAAACAGGATTAGACTCCACAGGCCTGGTTCCCACAGATTGCCTGAAATGGGGAACAGATTTAAAGCAGGTACTGTGTGTTGACAGGTTTGCTTTTTTTTTTTTTTTGCACAGGCATTTCCCTTTCCTTTTTTTCAGCATGTCTTACACATTTAACTAGACCCATGTCAAAACCTGTTTACATGTCATGAAAAGAAGCGGAACATGTTCAAATCGGGTAAGCTATTGAAGAAGAAACTTGGATGATTTGACAGTTTGAGTCTCTTTAATATTGCCTACTTTGAGCAGGCTGAAACAAATGATATGCACGTCTACGGCGTCGTCTGCTATTAAACGATGTTGTAATTGACGTTGATTAAAATAATGCCATTTCTATGTTGAGGCAAGTGTAAATTCTGCTCTTGTCTACACGTGTTACGCCCGCACAGAGGCGCACAGTAGTTCAGAGGCCGTGTTGTTGTGCCTTGATTTTCTTCTACAAATCAAATACGGGCTGCACGCTTAAGCGTTTCCTCGTATGTCAGCAAGTTTTAGAGATTAAACTGTTTCATGTTTAATGGGATAAGGAGGAACATGAGCTTCTATCCAATCCTGGCCCAATTGAGTGTTTTTAATGCAATTTGTCAACTCCCTCTGCTAGTGGGATTTGTTCCATACTGTTAGATGTGGAGTCAATTACATAGTATCTCTGAAGAGTATTTTGCTTGAGAGATTGCTCATCTGGCAATATTAAAGCTACTTAGTATATGTTTGGCTGGAGTGAAGGAAATACAGTTAACAGGTTTTTTTTTTTTTTTTTTTAATTCCACATCCACTTTTTAACTGGATGCAATTTTGAAAAATGTTTAGCTCGTGTTGTATGTGTACACATTAATATAGAATTATATGAGCAAATAAAACATTCACTTAACTCTTTATATGATCCTGAAATGTCCAATATGATTAATTATAGACTCAAAGCATTACAAATGAGTCACCAGTTAATGTTAACAAATATTCTCCCTTAAGGGCCTCTATTAATAATTTCATATTCTCTCCAAATATTATTCTATCCACCTGCTGCGCGTGATCCTATTTTTCCCTTTTTTTCCCCCCGTTTTGTGATCATACATAATTTAGTCCCTGGCCACATCTAATAAATGATGTTGACATATGCTCTTGCAGAGAGCACTGCCTGGAAGTGTTGGTTGATAAGCTTCTTTGCATTCTCACTGGATCCAATTTTGCTCTATCAGTACATGGGCTCTGCTCACATGGTCCACTAGGCCTCGAGATGTCCCAAGGCTTCCGATTAGTGAAAACTGTTTGAGGGGGGATGAGATTTGTGTAAAATTCAAATTTTGTCACCAATAGTATGTTTTTTAAGGGTCCCATTTTTTTAGATTCTTCCCCCTGTGTGCACGAGGTGGCATTTACAAAGCTCATATTATAATTTTTTTTTTTTTTTTTTACTAACTAAACTCTCTGCTGGTCTTTTGTTGTTGTTTTCTAATTAGATTCTAAGGACAGTTTTCGTGACATTTCTGTGAAAAGGTTTATAGAGCACAATAAAGAATGAAATAAAAAAAACTATTGTTTTATGGAGGGAGGGTGAGTGTGGAGGGTCTGAGAAGGGCTGGGTGTGGGTGGGGGTTCATGAGCCAGACTGCACACCCTCCAATACTGTGAGCATGTGGCGAATAAACTGCGCCCACCGAGCCACCAGAATGTGAAGATGGATTAAAAATTGAAATTGCTTTAAGCGCTTATAACCAAATATTTGTCCGTTCTCAGCCTGAAATGAATTCCTACAGTTCCAACTCACCCGCCCCACCTCCTCCTCCTCTTCTTCTTCTTCTTCCACCCGGCCCCGAGCATTACGAGAGAGAATCAATTCGATCAATTCCCCTCTACCAATTGTTTGTTGTTTTTTTTTTCTGCTGACCACACCTCAAGGATTAATATTTGATTAGCCTTTAGGAGAGGTGGAAAGTACTTATTAACCTTATTTGTCAATCTGTCAGTGCCACTGCGCGGATTGTGCCTTGCGGCGGGGAGCGCGGGGGCCAGAGGGGGGAGGGGATCACTTCAGGGAATATCATGTCTTCCAATGACTGCTCTCCTCTGGATGTTTCATCATAATTATCCATTTTAGGCTGCTGCCACAAGCATGACATTCATTTCAGCATTTTGAATACATTTGTTAATTGATAATATGATACGTTGTCCCACAATAATGTAATGGTATTGATGTTTAGCTGCTGTTTGCTTCCACAATTTGGCCAATTATGTCAAATTCTTTTCAGAATGAATAACAAGACGGGTTTGTGGTTACTAATTTTATTCACGATGATTGTTTGTAAACAAAAAAAATGGAGTATGTTGCCATTTAGGGTCATTTTCATTACAGTCCATGAAGACGAGGCATTTGCTCATTTTGAAATTGATGAGTAAACTTCCACACTGTAAGCAGTCCTTTTTTTCATTAGTAATTTTAATTAAGTCTTCTGCACAACACTGAAATTGACTTTATATATAATTGTTCATTATACGTCTTGTTTTCTACAATGGGGAAATTAAGGGGCCTCAAATGGATGAATCCGAGACATGATTAGTCTTGTTCATCCCAAATGTGTAATTTTTTTAATGCCTGGCGTGAGCTTTGCTGCAAAGTGAAATTGATACTTGGTATATGAAAACATTTAATGAATTGCCAATTCTGTTGTCAAAATCAAGCTAACAGATATTCTACGGGGAAATTTAAGGGGAGGATGCACATTTGAACATTCAAGCTCTGCAGTAAGACATTCATATTGAATTTGTCTTATTGACAATAAAAACATGGTTTTGCAGAATTTAAAAGCATAAAAGCGGCTCAGATGTGTGTAAGACAAACACACACACACACTCTTACACACAGTATTTAATAACCAATGGCTTTATTTGTCTTTTGTTTACAGAGTGCAACTCTTGCATCACAGCCAGCCTATAAGGGTCTGACTGTCTCTGCTTTAAAGTGTTTGGGTCTGACTCTGTTTGTGTCTAAATGATAACACCTCTCTCCGTGCTCATTGGAGGCCTCCCAGATCCGTCTCCTCAACCTCAGTGTTATCTGTGATCATACGCCCCCACGCTATCGAGCTCAGTCAAAGACCATCCCATGGTTTGCAGTGTTAATTACAGATCCTTTGATGTGATAGAACACAGCCCTGTAGAGATTGATTACTCTTTGAGCTAAGTTGTCTTCCAATTACTTAGACAATTAGCCAACTAATTAAAATACTTACCCTGTGCATTGAAAAAGGAAGAGGAGTGCTGCTGTGAGGATCTCCCTTGATATATGAGCTGCCAGGGATTCTCAGAGAGTCTCAGCTGAGGAGAAGAAGGCCTGGTGTGCCGACTGCAGCTCAGGAAAAAGGCCCAAAATGAGTCTCTGCACCAGACTGATGATAATAATGTGGATGAAGCATTTGGAGACGTTTATCACTTCCTGTTGATTGAGGATAAGGATGTTAAATTGGAGGATGAATTGATGTTTGGATATCCATCATCTCACAAGTTTTCCTTTCTGTCTGACAAATACCACCCTCTGAATGACAAGTGCAAATATCAAATATTTCCAAACCGATGTGTTTTGTTCTGTTGATCATTTCACTTTTTATCTATTCAGACTCAGGAAAGAAAATGTAAAGAACCAACGTTCAGCTTGGAGTTTTCTACCGACAAATAATTAGACAGTTGACTTGAAGTCACCAGAGCGTGCCTGAATATTTACATACAAATCATTTGTAGTTAGTCTGAAAATAGTCAGTTTGGGGCTCTTTATTTTAAGGGTCCGTGGAGGAATTTGGTCCTCTGATAAAAGAAGAGAAAAATTATTTCTGAGACTCTCAAGAGGCTTAAAAATTATTAATTTAATAGAAAACAGTTAGTGTTCCTACTCTGTTATCAAAATATTGAATATGTTGTTCATTTTCTTGTAAGCAGTAGCTGTGTTTGGCATATTTCTGTCCCTATTGTGCAAAATAACTGCAGTTTGTGTGAGTCTGTGTACTGTGGATTGTTTATTGCACACCAAAGCAAACAGACTTAAGAACTGTTTGTGGTTTCTCATGGGGAATGACAAATGAGCCCGTCCGACTGACCTGTGGTGCTCGTTCTGTATAATGACACAGGAGAGTTATTCTGACCACAAAAGTAGAAATAAATCCTAGAGAATCTACAAAAGTAAGTAAAGTGTTTTCGAAGATGTTGTAATCACAATGCAGACTAACATCACTGATTGTAGTTCCCACAATTAATGGCACTTCTGGTTGGAGTGTGAAACTAACTTTGACTGCCAGGGTTAATTTTTTGAAGGGTGTAATTGCTTTACATTACCAACATTGCAACAAGTCCTCCAAATTCAACAAAAAATCCATTGTTGGAGAACAACACATGAAACTTTCTGATCTGACATCCCTATCAGCAGGACACTGTCGTTCCAATGTGCCTTCCAAAAACAGTATTGCAAAAATATGTTTTGGTTGTAGTTATGTTTGGACAAAGCAGTAAGTTGGTTTGTCTTATGGAAAGACTGACAACTACTTCTGACTATTTCCTTCTTTACTCCTGACTGACAAAGGTCATCATAAGTATGGAGGACTTGTTTTCTTGAACACAAACATATGTCATTTTTAGGTATTTTTCTAGGGAGTCCAAAATGATGTATACACATTTGGGGTGTAAAGCATAAGCAAAGATGATATATCAATTTGCATGTCTTAAAATATGTATTCAGACCCCAAACTGGAAAGGGAAAGTCCATAAATCAAAAGTGAGCAGGAACAGATTCATCACAGCTCAAAGAGAAACTCAAGGTAGTTGGTGGTTTTCCTGGAGGCCAATTCACTGAATAACACTAAAACATATCAGCCTAATAAGCTTATTAATGTGTCTTCTTTACATCTCTACTCTCCTACATTCCTCCTCCTACATTTCTCTTTTGTCCAAAGCATCATACAGTACAATTAGTCCAATAAGCCTCTGGCTAGATGTCTGTAAGGGCATAGCTTTAAAACAAAGAGCATACGTGCCTAAAGTTATGTTTTTTAATTATCTAAAAAAAAACTAACATAAACCTTAATGTCAAATGCTGATGTTGATATTTCTGTTAATGCTAAGTTTATGTTTAGCATGGCGGCTCATCTCTGAAGCCATGATGTCCGTGATTCATTTGACTCTACACACCCACATTTGAATAGGATGAAAAGTTGCTTTATTTTTTTCTTTTGCTGTGCACAGCATCTGACTGAGGCTTGTCACACTTATTGTCATGTCCCTTTAACCCCAGCTGGGCAACTCCATTATTCCCACTCCATTGTAATGATAATGCTGTGTTATCTGGGCAAGGGACAAATATGCAAGGGACAATGGGGATGTAGACATGCATTCAATTTATGCATCCATAATTGCTTTTGATGATGTAGATAATTATGTTGCAGTCCGGAGAGAGTTTTTGCACCAAGCAAATTACAGAAAAACCTTCAAACCTTTGTTTTTCCTGTTCAACTATCCCACGTAAACACTGTGTGACCAGTATTTTTGAGCTAATAATGCTACTTCACTTTCATGCAACACTATAAGGTTTAAAAGTCACTTAGTTTCTCAGAAAGTGCGTGTTCATTTCTGGAATTATTTAGCTGAAACTTATGTGCAAATATAAATAAAATTTAGAAACCGCCAGCAGAATTAATCCTTGTAACTGAATGCAGAAGTCTTTGTTTTTTATGTCACTGCTACAGGGATTTGTTTGATTTTTCAACCCAGCCGAGTGTATTCACGTGATGCCATAGTCCTCTGACATCACAGGGTCGGTAGCTCATGTCATACTGTTGTGTTCCAGGTTGCAAGTATAAACAAGGGGCAACTGACAAATCAATATAATTTCACCGCTTGATCAGCAACTAAAAGACAATGTAGAGTGAAAATTGGGAGGCACATCAGGCCATATTTCAAGGTCAGAGACATTTGATGACCCATTACTTACCATACGACAGCAGCTAATGTTAGCACTCAATCAGTCCCCAGCTAACATTACTTCTTGACAGTGTTACAAGTTACAATAGGAAAAGTGTAAATAAATTTTGAAATATCAGTGCACATATCTTGGAATGGTACCGTAACGGTAGCTAGTTAACTAGGAAATAGTTGACTGCAAATGATAGATGTTTGACATATGGCCTGATGTCCCTCCAGACTTTCACTGCCCATTGTCTTTTCAGTTGCTGATCAATCAGGAAGCAGTCAATAATAATGATTTGTGAGATTCACAGCAGTAAAACATTTGAGCTTCCCAATCCGAGTCTGACGAGAAAAATGGCCGCCGTGTGACTATGGTCTATTGCCAGAGTAAATGCTGCCATTGTATGTTTCTGCAAACTACAGATAGCCTATGTCGACATGTTGCTTTTGATATGTTCAAACTTTATGTTCTTTTACATTAACATTTTTCCAGTTATCTGAGCTGTTGTGTTGTGTCCTAAACATCAGATCATCACAATAATACCCAGTGACTTTTAATGCCACTTCAGACAGTCAAGCTTTATTCATACTTTCCTGTATGTAGCCAACAGCTGTAATGTAACTGATATAATGCAGATCTTTAGAACAAATACCTGTATATGTATCCCTATCATTATCTGATCTGAAACATCTAATTCTCTTTCCTCTGTTAGTGTTTCCTTTTCCCTGCTGCCAGTTTCAAACTCGCAGCAGTGTGCCTGATTGAAGTTGTTGGGGCAGGTTGGATCAAAAGACCCCCCTGTGATTAGAGGGTCAACAAGTCTGAGGGATCAAACTCTCCTTCCTCATCTTCTAATCACAGGCTATATAAAACAATCTTAGCACCACTTAACCTGTGCAGGGGCCCTGATATGGCTCGGCATGCTCTGTCTCTATTAATCAATCAGCTTCAGGCCTTCATGAGATCCGGGATGCAAATGCGTGTTATAGCTGTAGGTCCCATTTTTCAGGGGATTTTTGCTGTAATCATTCAGGCCTCGAGTGCCAAATTCCTGTGACATACATTTAGGATAAATACAGGGCTAATACAAATACAAATCAAAATTACAAAAAAAAAAAAAAAAATCTGGGAGACACTAAACATGACCAAATATTTAAATGAGTTACCGTTTTCCAGCTGGCAAAGAATGAATTGACTTGTGGTTACATGCAACTGTGTGTTTGAGGATTTATAATCAAATAAGCTTTACTCGGTTTCACTGCACTGCAACATCTTCCATGAAAATCATCCCGGTGTCTCACTCTGTCAAATTTGTCATTTTTTCCTCCCAGTTTATTTTCACTGAAGAGGTGCAGTGTGATGAACTGACAACATAATTTAGGAAGCAGAAAAGGCTCAGCTCTTTTGTTTTCCGGTGACAGCTGTGTGCGCTCACGAGCACAGACCTAACTGGTGAGGGAAATGATAAATATGAGAGTGTTGAAATTCAATATAATTCACCTCTGTTGTCAGACAAAAATAAAATGCTTTAATAGTGTCTTGTAAACTCAGACAATTGGATGTTTTTAAAATTTGGCAGTGTGATGATTAACAGAAAAATTAAGTGCCATCCAGTTGGTGGAGTGAATGATTCATCAAACTGCTGTACTTAAAGGAACAGTTCAAAATTTTGTGGAAATACGCTTGTTGGCTTTCTGGTGGAGTCAGGTGAGAAGGTCAACGCCACTCTTCTTGTCCATCCGTTAAATATAATATCACTGCCAGCAGCAAGTAGCTTAGCTAAGTATAGCACAAAGATTGCAAACATAACAGCTTGCCTGAAAAATATACAAACCGAACACCAAGGCCGGATATTTCACTTCAGTGTTGGGGGGGGACAATAAATAGAAAAAAATTCTCAAGAGCAATTCCTGAAGCCGACACCAAAGATGCTGCCAATAGTAGCCTACTGTTAGGCCTATACTGAACACATATAGAGGAAACGCTGATTACTAGGCATACTTTTGAACTACACTGTATAATGAAAGATAAAGGTACCAATATTTTGGCTGCGGTGATGCAAAATATTCAACCGTGGGGTAATAGGTTGAAAAAAATGCAGTGACAACTCCTGTAAATGTGGTTTTGTTAATAAGGTAGAAGTAAATAGACTAAAAATGGGTAATAGTTATGGGCTATGTATTGTATAGAGTCACACCCTTTCCGGTGAACAACTAAATTTAAAATGTTGAACAGTAATCGATAGGGAGAGACAAATAAGTTTGTACAAGTTTGTATTGTGCCATGAATTGATTCAAAAGGTAATTTTCCAAGTCAGTAAAGTCACAGTTTGTCATGAAACTAATGAAATATAAGACTGTGAATATAAGTAATGATGATGGCCAGTTTCATTGTGATTTTCATCCTATTCAGTATCTTTTCTGAGCCAAGTTGGCGGCCATGTTAGTGTTGGTGACGTGGTTAACATATGCAAACTTTGATGTTGTGAATGAAGAAAGACAAATCATTTTTCAATCCCACTTGAGTTGTGTCATGAAGCACACATATAATGTTTGTCAATTCATAAGAAATACCATCTAGTTTTGCGTTAAACTGCTCAGTGAACTACATGGTTTGCTCACTTTCTAGCCGTGTTTGTGGCGACAAAAAACAGATATTTTTGACGGGAAGTCGGCCGCTGTGTTTGTGGCGACCAAACCGGGAAGTTTAAGCTAGGAAACCGTGTTTTTCTGACCCAAACCAAGTGTTTTTTTGTGCTTAAATCTAACCCGTTGTGACAAGAGAAAATAATATTTTGTTTTGAGCTAACTTTTGAGGAGTAGTTACTTACTTTAGTCAGCCGGCACCACCAAACTGCTCCAGAGACACTCGCGCTGACGTGTTTGACGTGCCGGTTGATTGGCAGTGGACCAAACCACTGTGAGGCGAACGGAGGGGGGGACCAATCTTTAAAATAAGGTAAAAACACATTGTTCTTCGTCTTTTAATAGCACGAGTGTGCACAGTGGATATTACTGTATATGTTTTCACTGATATAGGTTATTGAGGGGGACACATCTCTGTTTATCTGGTTCAAACAAGAGGTGATTTTTGAAGGACAAACCAAGTTGGTATTAGTGAGTTTTAGCGTGTGTTTTAACTAAGCAATTAAGGTAAAAGAGAGACATTTATATTCAGAAAGTGCATGGTTGTATTTTTATGTTGAGTAAGGAAAATAGGTGTAATGATATTTTCTTTCTCTACATTTTGTCAATTTCTTAGAATTAGAATGATAAGAAAGCTCGACTAAACTTGCATACGTGTCCCAGCTGTAATGTTGGGGGGCTACGCTGTTGGACTATCACCTCATGTGGTGCAAAGTGGTATTACAAGACAGAACTGGCGGGTCTAGCTGCTTACCATGTTAACTTCAGATGTCTCTGCACATAATACACAGAACGTCTCTGACATAATGTCATAACTGTTATTTCTTCACATTCTGTTGATAATTTTGGTTTTTAATGTATATTTTTATCTGACACATTTCATCTGTGGCAATATATCAAAAGACAAAACAAGACTTGTGTTATATGCCTACAGACTTTAGCTGAAGCTAAACGTTTTACACTTTTCGTGTCATTAAACTCAGCAGTTTTCTTGTTGCGATAACTCGTTTTTAGTATTTCAGCTGCAAATGTGCATGTAATGATGCTGCCGGGGGTCAGCTCCATTGTGAGAAACGACACAAGTTCCACTATGCACTTTGAATCTGTAGGCCCGCTTCACTGAGGCGACTATGTAATGTTCCTCCCTGCTGCTGTGTACACTCAGGGCGCCGCATCGAATGGCTGCTCCATCTTCTGAGGCTGGCTGGGCTGCTTATGAGAGGAACATAAACTACCACGCAATATCCCATTGTCTCTGGCCACTTAGTTCCTCTCATTGTTAGAGGTTATTTTGCCCTTATGAGGGGCAGAAGGTTTTCAGTGTCAGTGGCGGGTGATTAATGACTCGCTGTGGCTCCCTCCTGCTGAAAAGTGCACACTCAGTCTAGACTAAGATTTCCCCAACCTACCACCTCCTTACCAAGGAGACATCCGCAGACCATTTGAGGACTTTCAAATCCCACAGAGACCTTTGTCCCCCTGAACTTATTTAACACATTTGTTCCTCTGACTCAAAAAAATGTAATTGATTTTTAAGTGGAAAGTCACATTTCTGTCACTCCATTCCCTCATGGTTAATCAAGTCTAATTAGCTGAACAAGTGGAGAAATTTTAACATATTTATTAAAGCGGAATGACAGGAAAGATATCAAGGAGTGACTGGTGATGAGCAGTGTACGCTTCTGCCAATCACAGATATGTTGAAACTTTACATTTCTTTATGTTGCAACTGTTTCTTTGGGCTAGTGTTCATTTGTATCTTGTGACCGTGACTGTGCCTATGGTCTGGTAAGGTTTAGGCAGAAAGGTTTAAGGTTAGAAAAAGATCATGTTTTGGCTTTTGTTTTCTGTCACATTGTCCCAACGTCTGGTTATAAATACCTGTTTTTTGGCTCCAGATTGTCCCAGTGTCTCTTCAGAGATGTCTGGTTTTGTTGGCACGAACATGGCTGGAAAATGTCCCGAAATGTCGTTAAAAATATTCAGTGGTTTCACACTTACAAATGTTGAAATGGCATCTCAAACAGCGGCCTCTCGCCAACCCAATCGCCACAATAAATGTTGGCAAAGTACATTTCTGCAAACCACAGATAAGTTAAAACTTAACGTTTCTTTATGTTGCAACTTTCCGTTTTATTAGGTAAAGTCTGGTTAGGTTTAGGCACAAAAAAAACACCTGAATAGGGTCAGGAAAACATCATGTATTGGCTTGAAATATCTGTTTTTTGCTGCCACAAACACGGCTGGACATTGTCCCGAGGTCGCCCTGAAAATGTTGAAACGCAGACTCAAACTGTGGTCATCAGCATGGCAACCTTGATTTGACTCGTATGGTAAAAATGTTGATATGATAGGTATAAAACATACGTATTTAATGTATCCATGGTTTGCAGAAATGTACAATGCCAGCATTTTATTCTGGCGACTGGGCTGTGGTGTCAGAAATATACAAATTTGATTTACAGTGTGTTGAAAAATGAGACAGCCCTGCCTCCAGGATGGCACCTTCGACAATCCCTCAAATCTCTTTGTATTTTGAGGAAATACCAAAGGAAACACTCCTGAATAATGAAAGCAGCATTCCTCTTATATGAGGCACATTACAAAACAGGAAGAAAATAATGAATACATTTGGTGGAGGCGGGTGTTTCACAGGGTAGTCTTCCCGCTATAGAAACCATGAAGGGAGCCACCTTTGTTTCCTGACCTTTACCATCAAACACTATTCTTGTTTCCAAATCCCTCCGAGTGCAAGAAACAACTAGACTCTGCTGGGGCCTATACGACTCAAATTATATCATTTGTCCAATTTGCTATTGTTTCATCCATGTCAGGATAATTTGCTTTGGGTTTCTCTGTAGTGTCTTGGGCTTTGTCTACCCTCCCTGGGAGACCTGCTATACAGTGTGTGCCCTAGATAGACTGTTTATCAAGTGCCCCGTGTTCTGTCAAGTTGACTTTCCAACCATGATGCACAGATAAAATGTACAGCTTCATTTCTCCAGTAATCTCAGGAGGAATGAGCCTGTGACCACGGCAAGAGCCTGTTTACCTGGGGTATTAATTGGGTCAGAGTTAAAAGCATGGCGGAGAGAGTCTCGCCGAGGATAAAGACAAGGCAGTCATCATTACTCAACACCTACTGTATAATGACAGCTTCATCTCTCCCTCAGTAGCCATCCCCCTCCTAATTAATCTCATCATCGCTCCTAACAGTTGGACAGTCAGCAGCTAAACAGATTCAACATATGCTATCATCACTACTATCACTCTGAAACCATTGCTCTTACAAAGTGAATACTATCTGTCATTATAGTTTCTCAAGGAGCAAAGTCAGACTGTCAGGATCAGTGATGGGTTCACATCAGCCAAAATCTACTTCACTTGCCTTTGAATCTATTCCCTTGAATGTGTGGTCAGTTTGTACGAGCCATAATTAATTTTCCTCACTAAATTGATTCATCAAAGGATATAGTATTTTATTTTCTGCCTCGTAAAAAGGCTTGAAGCTTCACAATCAGTGTCAGATTTTGACAACTGGTGGCGGCACACTCATTAATCAACCTGTGAACTCGGTCATTTTCTGCCTCCTGGGTTCACTAGGCACAGACAGCAGTTAGAGACAGGGACCACCAAACGCAGTGGACTCCCTGACAGCTCCGTCTGGCTCCTCAGAATCACACAGACAGCCTTTCCTGTGATGACTGCGGCCAATTCACAGGAACAGGGAGAAATCAGCAGTCTTTGCCATTAATAATGTTGAAGTGTTGAAACATCATCTTCTGCCTCATCTTTTGCAGGCAGGGTGTCATGCTTCTCCAATTAATTGCTTGCTTGCCAAATGTATCTTTGCACATTATCTTGTTCTATCTTTTGATTGCATGTGCTTAATCCTTATCATAATTGGAGTTGCACACTGCCACTGGGCCAGTCATGTCTCATACCAAATTAGGCTTAAAATTGTTTACTGAAGTTTGGATGCTGCTCACTTTAGCTATGAATTTAATGTTTCAGAAACCAATTATGTTGCCGCATAAAAGATAAAAAATAAAATAGAAAAAAATAACTATAGTGACATTTTCTGTGGCTATCTATTGTTCTTTTTTTTATTCTGACAGATGATGTGCCTCCTGTCCAAGCAGACCAGCCCCTGTGTATTTGTTTCCCTTCTTGATAGCATATGAACAATTCCCAGTGCAAACAAATCAGTCCACTCAACCATCAGGGTAACAGCAATTCAATGAAGCCGGTCCACTCTTGAAGTGTTTTAAGTCTCAGACAGAGCACAAAGAGGCATAATGATAACCATGAATGGGCTACATGGGTAATAGAGCACTACCTCTATTGCTGCTTGGCATGTGAAGGTGTTTTTTCACACAAGTTGTGAGATGTTAGCACATTGTAAAGGTGGAAAAAGGTCAAGACAGCTCTGAGAGTCATTAGCAAAGCTCAAAGGTGATGCGTTAATTCAGTCAAACATCCTTGTTCTATACTGTGTATATACACCTGGCTGTATGTTCACTTTACTTTAATGTGACGGTGGCAAGTGTTGAGGAAAAATGGCCATCCACTCAGCCAGACAGAAAGAAAATGTCTATTTTTATACTGTAGATTGAGTTAAATTCACATTTTTAATGGGAGTTTTTTTTAACTGATCATAATTAAATTAATAAAAAACTGTTTTGTATCATTTACAAAATATTACTGATATCAATTAGTTTTTTAGTAGCTACTACTAGTAGTAGTATTATTGTTTATTTCTGTCATTTTTAGCTGTAACTGTAACGTCTAAAGATATATAGTTCAACACTATGGTCAGACCTCAGCTTTCAAATGTTTATTTAATGCACTGTGTTGCTTTGCTAGCGTGTTTGATATCTATCCAACAGCGACATCCTGGACAAACTGCTAGTTTTGAGTTAACTCGAGCTGTTATTTTCTTTACTTCTGTGGTCTGACATTCTCCAACCTAACATTTGTGAAAGTGTTGTAATCAATGACATATTAAAGGTCCAATTTGTAAGAAAATTGATTTCTGTGTTTTCTCCGAGTTCTTCTCACTGGATTGAAATGGGCGGGGCTCAAATGGAAAATGGTGATGTCACATACTTATTTTAACCAATCAGAATTCAGCACCATGTGGATGGTGGGCAGCTTGGTCACTTTCAGTAAAATCTAGAACTATACACCTACAACCCCGATGAAGCAGTTTGACTTTAACTTTGTTTCTTAATTAGTTATATATTTTATTGAGAAAAACACTTTGAAGCTAAGTTTTTAAGGGCTGTAAAGGACCTGTCAATCAATCTGAGTGTGAGTCCAGTGTTTTGAATTTTGTGCTGAGGTTGCCTATTTGTATATCGGATTTTACCATCTGAAATTGAAATCTGTTATTGTTCTTGAATGTTTGTTTGTATCACGTCCCCTGCTTGTTTATATGTGAAAGCATGTGTATGTAGTGTATCTCCTTGATTAATGTGAAGTGTGAACATAGTCATCATTACTATGTGTATTAAAGTAAGTTTGGGCACAATATGAACTATATTGGATTAAAAAATACACACATAGCTCCTTTGAGGATATTCAGTTTATTTGGCACAACAAAAGCAGCAAAGAAGAACAGCGATGAAGTAAAAAATGAGCAGTTTTACAAGTTAAGAGCAAAAAAGCCTGATAATATCAGCGATGATGTTAGAGTTTGTACAGAATCACACGGTGTTGGCTCTTTATGTCTAAATTTAAAATATCCATCCGTGCTGCTTTCATGGCCTTGCGATCTTTTGTGCATTGGCGATGGTATGGATAGTGTACCCTTCCACTGATCTCGATTAAGGCTGTGAATTAAAAGGCTCACAGAGGGTTGCAGCCATGTGTCCAACTGTTGGTCCATTCTTAAGGCAGTATTGCAGGTTCTTGTGAAAGGTATTTCTTATCCTCTGCAGTCTCTACGGAGGCATATTGGCAGACGCTGTTTGCTCTGTTAATTAAATTTCCTCTTTGCAGCAAATGAGGTCATATTCCACCATTGGTGTAATGTCTCTCTCATGTACAACAAAGGGAATGTGGAGAGTCCAGGAATCTTTACTGAAACAATCAAGTATATCATTGTTTGTCTGTGGATCTATATTTTTGAGGAGCATTGCCATGGCAAAATTTGATGCCACTGCTTGTGGTTTTTATTGCTTCAATTTTACAGACAGTTGGGATTAATGTCAGTCTCTATAGCTTCCAGGAAAAAATGGGCAATAATGTAGGATGCCTTCTCCATTATTCCGAGGCTATACAGGATGAAATCATTTGTTCTTAACTCAGCTTGCAATATTGTTAAGATTGTAACGGTGTGCCATTTAAAATGTCGTTCATCTTGATTCATGTCGTATTGACTTACTTAGAGATGCTCTCCAGGGTGGCTGTTTGTGCCAGAATCATTTTTCTGAGCCATAAATAAGTACATGTTTTATGTTATCGAACATTTTTTTTCAGACGAGTATTATTCTGAATGGCATACTATGAGTCTTCTAAACCTGGGAAAATGATTTAAGTAAATGTGTGTTGACAAGAACATTTGACAGACAGCAGGGTTAGGAGAGGACATCGCTGAGTGTCTCATTTCTTTACACTGGTACATGCCATCATAACTAAATGCAACAGTAAAAGACATGCCTTTGAACCGAGAAGAAATAGTTATTTTCTCTAATTGGAAATGCTCACTTCCAGTGAATGAGTTGGGCTGCAAAGATAAGTTAAGTAAAAGTGGCCATCCAATTAAACAGCCAGGGAAATTTCCATTTTGATATCCATTTTCTTTCTTCAGCCATGTCTCTTTTGTTAAAAAACACTCAAGCTAAAATGAAATCAAAGGTTGTATTTACCTGTTCTGTAGCCATTCATACAAATTCAGTCCCCTGTCTTATGCAGATATGACAATGTCATTTTGTTAAAAACCATTCGGTGTGTGTCTGACTGTTTTAATTGCTTCAGAATTTAGCATGACCAAAACTATTGGCGAGTGCCTAAAAGCCGAGAGGTCCAACGAGTATAAACAAAATGAAATTCAAAATGTTTGGAGTGTCGAAACAAAACCATTTAGTGCGTTTAACTGATCAGAATAAATATTGTCATTTTCAGTTTAACTGGTTTATTGTTTCAAGAAAGTTTGTGAAATGTTCCTTAATCTCAGTCAGAGGTGAGTAGGACTGTCATCTGTGACAAATCTTCTGTCTTCTGTCTTTCACTCCCGATGCTTAACTTTCTGTGGCATACGATGAATGTAGAATGAAATGCACTATTAGTCAGTGAAGGGCACTTACTGCCTATTGTTAAAGTAAAAGATATCTTCTTAGTTTGTGTGTTTTACTCCATTTATATCAATAATGCAGCACTTAAAGAAGGGGACATAATGTCCCTCGCTGCCTTGATACATGTGCAACACCAGTGGCTGTGCACTTGTTCACAGAGAAGTTCATTAATATGCATTTACATAACAATACTCCCACTGGAGACCACTGATGCATATGTGACTGGTGTAGTAGCATTGTAGAGCTGCTTTATGAAACAACAAAGGGCCTGACAGGGGCAAAGCAAATAATAAAGAGAGGGACTTGGCAAGACAATGTCTATTTACTGTCTGTGAACAAAGGCACAAAATGTCCTTTCGCTAAGGAGCAACACTGTTATCTCCCACTTCAACTCCTCTTTTCATAACTCACAAGAAAAGTGAAATGAGCAAATACAGAAAAGATGGGCAGTGGGCTAATTAATTAAGATAAATTAAAGACATTAGCTGTAGACACAAACGTCACATGTATAGTGGAGTAGAAGCTGCCTCTATTGTTTGCCTCAACAAAAAACAAAAGACATTCTTAACCTAAATTAATTACACATATTGTATCATACATTCATACATCCTTACATTACATACTGTGTGGAGGTTTGGGGAGAGCAAATTATTCATAAATTCACAGGCATTCAAATTCAGTGAAGTTGTAGAGCTCAAAATAGCATCACTGATGTACGAAGCATACAACAACATGTTGCCAGACTGTATCCAGAGGTTGTTCCTAATAAGGACATGTCAATATGAACTGAGAGGGAACCCTATAACTGTATATTCACAAATAAAGACCAGAACTAATATAAAACACAGATGTATCTCAGTATATGAAGTAAATTTGTGGAATGATTTAGAAATGGAAATGAAAGAGTGTCATCCACACAATAGATTAAAAAAAAAAATTAAACTGAGATTGATTAACAAATATAGAACAGAAGTATGAACACCAGAGTGTACATAAAAAAATATAATTAATGTTAAAAGGGTTGGTGTAATAAGCTAAGGCTTCAGCCTACACCTTCTCGGTCCTGTTTTGTTTATTTGTTTTTGTTTGTTTGTTTGATTTGTTTTCTGAAGCTAGAGAAGCATTAAGTTAATGCTTATTTATTGTCTATCTGTCAGTGCATTTGCGTTTTATAAGTTGGAATATGACCAGAATAAACTAGACTGGAAACGATGCATTTTCTAATCAACATCAGTCCTGGGATGTGTCTTTGTTAATTTCCTCTCATTTTTTGATACAAAGCAATAGTTGGAAATGAGTAAAACTCTTAAGTGTTGTTTCCTGGTTACTGGTCACTGTGTGATAAAAACAGTCAGACAAGCTCGGGGGAACAGTAGCCAGTAAACATCAGTAAATACAACTTTATACAATTGAGTTAAAATTATTTCTCATCCATTTGGGACACAAGTTAGGTGGATGCAGCCATAGAAACCAGAATCAAATGTGGGCTTTTTACGCTTCTGCAAACCACAGCTACATACATATTTGTACATGTAATTGTAATCGTGAAACCACTGGAGATTTTAATGAGATGTTGGTACCATTTCCAGCTGAGTTTGTGGCGACAGAACCTCGTAAGCCAAAACATGATCTTCTCTCAACCCTAACAGAGTGTTTTTTGTGCCTAAACCTAGCCGACTATAAGCAGAACACACAATTGAAAGCTGAAACTAAATCAAAAAATGTAAAGTTGCAACATAAAGAAATATAAAGTTTCAACATATCTTTGTTTTGCTGAAATGTACATAGCCAACATTTATTACAGCGCTTGGGCTGGTAGAAGTCGTATAAAGTTAGTAAGTCATTGCTTCGATTTCTCGCCACCATAACCAAACAAAGAAAACAATCAGACAAACTAAAACAAAATACAAGAAGTTGAATTGTTCCTGATTTTTCCAGGGCTGTGTCTGCCTTTATAGCCCTCTGTGCTTCACAGACTGCACTACCATTCAGCTTTGAAATGTGTTATTGCTACAGTACATCTTAGGACACTTCAAGGATCCGAATCCATAATTTCTGCAATAACGTGAAACAAGAGAGGATTTTCCACCCTCTGTAATCTGTGATGTCACACTGATGTGCCCCTCCATAGAGAATGAAGTGGAAAAATGCAAAAAGGTCACCAAGAGAGCAGCCAGTGTAATTTTCTGGTGATCAGACTGCATATTATAGCTTTGGAAGAAAACAATGAGGCTGTGCCCCGTTCATTGAGGCGCCCTGAGGCTGTACAGCAGTTCCTTGTTTTCTGTCCGAGAGACGCTCAGTGATGCTGGACTTTCCATCTCTGATGTTGGTATTGGTGTGTCCATACAAATGTAGCACAATCATAATCTTCTGAAAATCTGGCAAAATGAAGTATAGTTAAGGAAATTATCTGATGACAGCACAACATGATTAGAAAGTGAAAAGAGGTCCTGTGACCTGGAATGACATTTTTATTAGTTTTTTGGTTATTTGTTTGTTTGTTTTCTATTAACTGTTGAAAAGAGAAAAAGAGGCATATCACTTGTGAAAATGTCAGATGTGAAATTTGCCTATTCACATGTGAAAAATCACAATACCACATGTGAACTAAAAATTATAATCGGAAAATAAAATAATGTTTTTTCTCACATGTGGATTAGAATTTCCACATGAGGAAACAAGACATTGCACATCAGATTTGCTTCTACACATATGAATTCAACAATTTTCAACATGCGATTGGCTATTTTCACATGTGAACTAAAGTTTGATATGTGAAATTAAAATAATGTCCCATTAGAACGGCGCATTTTCACAAGTGATTGGCTTTTTTTTTCATTGGTGGAAAGAGTACTGAAAGTCTGTACTCAAGTATGAGTATAGTTACATTGATACACTGAAATATTACTCAATTACAAACAAAACTACTGGTATTAGAATAATACTACAGTGTGTGGTATTTAAGCATGTATTTTTTAAAAGATATTTCTTGGCATTAGAAATTGTGGTATTTCTATCAGGTTTAATTGTTTGTTTTTATTCTGCACACATTAAAAATGTGGAATTTCCCTAATTGAAATTAAATATTGTTAAAGCCAATACAAACACAGTAGAGTGAAAGGTGGGGATAATATTCGGGGCCCACAGCTGGAGAGAGACCGTAAAAATCTTCGTAGGGTGTATGAATTAATTAAGCAGGGCCCAGAGCAATATTCTTTCAAGGTCCTAGATTTCTTAGCTATGGCCCTGCATGATATATTCCACTTTAATGAATAGAGGGAATAGACATATTTTTGTAAACCAACCTAGAAAATTACTGCTCAGGGTCCGCACAGCAGAGTTCCAGTGGAATTCCTGCGTTGGGTTTTGGAAGCAATTATGAAACACAACCTATAAAATTTAATTCATTAAAAGGCTGAATTTCTAAATTGAATGAGACTATACTGACTTGAAAATCATTGACGGCAGATGCTGGAGTAGCGCAGTGCCATTGTCTGAAAGGAGGAAACATTTGTTATATTGTTTGGTGTCTTGGGCACAACAGTGAGCTACTTCTGCTGTTCAAGTCTGGCTTGTAGCAGAAGTATAATTCAAGGCTCTTGGGGATGTGCCAGTGCATACTGTGAGTCTTCTATCAGCACTGAATAAAGTATAATCTATGTCTACCACTGTTACTTACATTTTAAAAGCACCAGACTTGGATGTTCGCTTGTCCTGTGGATGGAAACTGATTTGAGTTGTAAGCTAAAATCCATTTTAGAGCATTAACATCCATGTAGAAATCCATGTCTGAGGATCAGTTATGTTGGCACTTACATCCCCATCTTTAATCCATCGAGTCACTGCTTTTAAAAACCTGAAAGTGGGCAACAGAACTCAACAGCACATAAAGTACATTACCACTTTATTGAGCGTTTGTGTTGTTGGGCGACATTAAGAATCTATAAAGCTAGTCGAGTGAGTGAGTGACTGAATTCCCATCACATCCCATCAAAAACGGTGTTTTGCTGTTGCTATATTTTCACTTGAAATGTTGTTCACTGCCACAGCTGATCTACGAATGATTAAACACGCGGAAATGAGATGTAAATACAGAAAAAGAGTCATGAATGTGCGGCAGCTTAATATGTTGTAGATGAGAATGTTTTCCTGTTGTGGTTGTGGGTTTTGGTCCAGGCCAACACTGAGAACACATGGAAGATTAAAGTGGCTGACAGGAAGTCTCTATTAAATTTGCATTAACACATTGTGTAAATCTGCTGATGATTGCCTCACAGAGACCCCATGGTTCAGCGTTCCATCCCCAGCTTCTGTACACTGGCCAGATGGCCACTTCAGAATGAGATTGACACAGTGTTTTAAACTGATTTCATGCTAAGTCTCAGGAGAGGGAGACAGACCATCCGCTCTGTTGGGAATCGGGATTACAAAATAGCCAATTAAAAAGGAAAGTGGTGAAATCTTGGCCTGATAAGGTGGAGATTAAATCGGTTATAGTTTATTAGGCAAAATTACTTATTAGAAACTATTCCTCTCCAAACAGATTTCCATTACCCGCCCAACTCCTTTTTATCTGCACTCCTTTATCTGATGGCTGCACTCTGTAATTATGAATCCTCCAAATAGCAATTATGACACCAATTGGACAGCATTTCTTCATACATTTCATTTATTCTCCATTATGGCTTTGAAATACTGAACATCTTGGAAAATCTCTTTGGAAGAGAACGGCTGGGCCTGACCTCACTTCTACATTCAAAACATCATTTAAATTATGATGAAAATAAAAAAAAGAGAGAGAAAGAATCTTAATTTGTTGCCATTGAACCTTAAAGAAAAAATCATGTCAGATTTCCTGTCCTTGTTTCCCAGCATCCATCATGTGCCCACCCGGTGCCATGTGTAATTACTCCTAGAGAATGGCTGAGCAGATGCGAGGGCTGCTGGTGAGACTGAATCAGAAGACTCCGGCGGGTCCCGGCGTCCCTGGATAACCAGTGCTTGCTCTGTTTCGGAGGCATCTGTGCAGCACCTGTGGACAGAGCAGCACCCCACCTGCTACCAAACATCAGCTGTCTATTTTTCCACTGAAGCCCCAGGCCTCCCCTACAGCCTCTCCCCCAGGTCAGCCCGGTTCATGAGAAAGCCCCCTGTAAGCTTTTCTCACCTTCCGCTAGTTCCTGAACATTAAAGAGCTCCTCTGCTTGTCTAAAGGTTGATCTGCTACCTGGGACATCCTCTGACCCTGACGCTGCTCGGCCTGTCTCCTTAAACATTGTCAATCTCACACCATACCTGGGAGCTCAGCAGCTATTGGCCAACTGCAAAACACACAGGCGGTTTATTATACCTTCCCTCTTTGCTCTAACCAAACACTGAGCTCATATCTGAAGGCTGGCGCGTGGATCCCTTCATTCTCTTCTAAGGGCCTGGAAGAGTCGCTGAATCAGATTGATATAGATTGAATTCTTACCCTGCCTTTTGTGAGCAACCATATGTATTCATGAAATCAAAGTATTTACCTCCGAGATGAGCATCTACAATGTATCAGTACATACGCTGGAAGCTGAAGTGTTGATAACATGAAGCAATAATACCCGATCGCATTTCCATCTCACCTTTCATCTGAGCATCTCAAAGCCCTTTACTATGTGTGGAGATAACCAATCCTCTGCCAACACAATGCACACCAGAGTAATTGCAGCAGGGAGATGAGGATTCATTAATTTTTTAGAAAATTACAGCAATGTGGTCCTGACAGTGAATTTAATACCTGTAAAAGCTTTGGCACATATCTACTGAGCATGGCTTGCATTTTAGCTTCATATTATGATTTCCTTCATGACACTGAAGAGACTTATTTTGCAATGAAAACCTTTGAATTTCTGTTGGCTTTGGTGAAACACGTTTTTTTTTATTTTTTCTGTTTATTTGCAGTAAAATGTGGGAAGTGAACATGAGCATTTTCTGTGATCAGGGTTTAACTCAACAAGGTCGAACAATATTGCAGCCGTACTTTTAAAATGAGGGAATTTCATGTAATAACGTTTGTTTATTTACAAAGGCAACTTTGCAGCAAATCTTGAGATCACAATATTGTTGATACACTGCATTAGCATCAGTGCTTTGGAGCCCTGACTAGTAATTTTTGGCAGGTCTTAAAAGTCACAGTGTTGCAGTCCATCAGGCTGTTGGCTTATCCAAAAACAAAAAGCTTCAGCTGTTCTATCAATTCAACAAAAACGGTTTAATGAAAAACTGGCATTGTTTCATTGTGCCATCTATGGCATAATACCATATGTGATGCTGCTGCCTCTGGTAATTTTCATATGCATGTTCATATGTTACTCTATACAGAGAAAATAAGGGGGGGGGGGACTTCAGCTGTTGGAGCAGAGGCTCTCAGTGCAGATATTGCACAAAGCATTGTGATGAGGGATATTGGGAGACCCTATTTGATTTCATTAGAGGAAAAAATTAGATGAAAGTCTTGATCTCAGAGGACACTTAGCAGTGCCTCTGGCAAATTGACAGACATAATGCTGTTTGATTTGCAACCAAAACCGAACAGCTGACTGGCAATTAATGTATTATACAAACAGAGTGTTTGGTTAAATGACATTCCACTCATTGATAAAGAAAACAAGAAGTGGAATATTGAATGATAGAAAACCAGCATGGCACAATATTTTATAGGCATGTGTGGTGTAATGTTGTCAAATGCAATACGCATATGATCCATGATGGCTTATGTTATATGACCAACCTAATATTATCCAGTCAGACAAAATAGTGACAAAATGTATGTCCATCTATTCCTTAAGATTACATTCTTCAATTTTTTCCCCAACTTTTTTTTATTATTAACTTGAATTAATGACGATCTTTCCCTAACCTTAATCAAAGTGATTCCTATATTTTGTGACTGGAAATGTCTTTTTCTAACCAAAACTAACTTTTGTTGCCCAAACCTAAACACAGGTGCTAAATGCAGACTATGCAGGTACATAGGGCCCCTAAAACCACCATGGGGTCCCTTAACAGTGTAGTAAAGTGAAGATTTATATTATTTATTATTTTTTGGATGGGAAAGTTAATTTTTCATCATTAGTCAGCTAGTTTTTTTTATTCCTTAACAAATTGTTCCGAATATTGGACATTATTTTTTTAGGGAAAATGCAGCATCCGTCTCATTTATGAACATTTGGCTGATGTTATAATGCAGATTCTGTAAATGCTGTAAAGTTTCCTTATGTAGTACAGCCCCAGTGTTCTCGTTTATTACCATTATTTGTCGGTTTAAATATGCTGGGGTAAACTTGAAATGTCAGACCTGAGTGATTTGAGATATTTAAAAAAGTTAGGATTTTTTCAAACATCTAAACTTTCCTCTTGAATTCCACAATATAGATGAATTTAAATGTTAAATACATGTCTTAGAGGTTTTATAATCCCCCCATAGTTTCCCAAAATAGGGGCCTCTTAACAACATGTGGCATAGGGCCCCCAAAAAGCTAGAAACGGCCCTGCCTAAACACTGTAAACTGGTCTGGGACGTTCTAGCAGTGTTTCAATCAGTCAAAGAAATGTGCCAACACTTTAAAATTAGTGTACATGAACACAAATCCTGTAGATTTTATTCCGTGACAGATGAACTGATGTTTTTACAGCATGTCTCAGTCAACATCGTGCTATATCCATTTTAAATGATAGATATTTATGTGTTGCTGTATTCATTTCTGATGATCCAGAATGACTTGGGAACTCTTTAACAGACAAATGTTTCATTCATATGTCTGTAACAGTATCGCAAAGCTATCTTACATTGTGAGACTGTTTATGCACTATCCTTCAAAATTATTTAACAGTAAAAAAAAAAATATTGAACATTTCTGCATGAATAATAAAAATTCAATATGCATTCTTTACTTATCGTTGCACTGAAACAATTGTTGCAGCTTTTCCTGTTCTCTGTATCACTTTGATGTGGTACATTTTTAAACTAATGACCCATCCTATGCATAGTGGCCTTTTGATGAAGTCAATTGTGGCTTTTTGCACAATTACAGGTCACATTTGCCAGCCCCTGGCCTACACAGAGATTTGTTTTCACATGGTGTTCTGGTCTGAGTGGCTGTCAGGGTCTTCTTTATTCATCCGTGGCTGACAATCATACTTTATTGAGAATGGAAAAGTGACGGCTAATTGATTTTACAGTGATACCGATGGAGAGACAATGAATGTGCCATCAATTCAATCCGCTATTTAATGGTTCCAATTTAGTCTGTAAATGCTCACTAAACTAATTTCACTGGGTGCAGCAATCTGAAAAGCTATCATATCTCTAATCTCCTCCTATATATTCATAAGGAAAAGGGAATTTACCCAATTCCAAGGTGTGGAGATGATCTGTTAGTGCAGTGTAAATGTTTAGAACGTGGCAATTGAGTTCATTTATAAGGATATGAAAAGTTTTATTGGCAGGGTCAGTGGAGTGGAACTGTTGGATAATAGGCAGTTACCGAGAAGTGTTTGAAGGCTATGAAGCATAGAGATGTAGGGAATAAAATGCCGGGACATACCGTAATCGGAAGCTAAACTGAAATTCTGAAACGGCACGGCTGTTAGATTCCCACTGATAAAAGGTTCAGTGGCAGAGGCCATTGCTATTCAACCATCTATTTATTTTCCTCTGTGCAAGCTCTTCAATTTTGGCCAAAAGTGGGAAGCAGTGAGCCGCATATGCCAATGCGGTGTGAGATGGTGATGTGGATGCAATGGGCTCTATTTTTCCATCAGAGCGTTTCCCAAACCCAATCATCATCGGATATGGCTTTGTTTCGCAAAGAGAACAGGATGTTAATATGGCTATTCTCTCAATAAAGGGGAAAATACACAGTAGTCTTTTAAAGATGAGTTCATTCAATTCACAACACAATTCAGTGCCCATCAGTGTGACCCCAATACTTCCTTCGCTTCCTCTGTCATCTCCCTTCTTTTTAGCCCCATCTCCCCATTTATTTTTCCCTCATGGCCTTACATGGACAAATACACACCAGCACATCTCCTATCCCTCCCTCCCTCCTCTTCTCTTCTCTCTTCCCTCTTCCTCCTTTTTCTCCAAGGTCTTGCCTTTGTTACGTCTTTGCCAGAATTGCTTTTTTTTTTTCTTTTTTTTTTCGTAGGGTAGATGCATTTAAGGTCAACAGCCACACGGTTCCTTAAAAAATTCAGTCCCCTTTGCGGTGGGTATCGTGTAACCTGGATAGATTTCAGCGGGGACGTCTCTGATCACATCCTGTCACTATGGAGATTCCATCCGCAACCCCCCAGAGTGTCGTGCTTTGCTCTAAAGCAAAGACCATTCCCACCCTGCTGCTGTTTGTTTACGAGATGCCGTTTAGACATCCATTTAGGCCATTTTAGCTGTAATGTATGTTATTCTAAATAGATGGAATCAGGGTCGCAGAAATTGGTGTTTGTCTGTTATCGAAATCAAGGCCCGAAATGAGATGACATTGCCAGATGAGTGTGCAAAAAAAAGCCCCGAAATTATAATCCTTTTTTTCTTATCATAAATGTTAATAAAGTGGTATAAAGACATGTTGAGTGATGTCTCAGTGGATGTGTGCAGCAGTGGCAATTAGTCTAGAGGAGAGTATTCCACTTTGGGAAACACAGAGAGAGATGCTGGTGTCAGAGCTTCATGATTAGTTTACTGTGATATTCCTTTTGGGGATGGTGGCCCTACATGCATACACGTTCCCATGAGGAGGAAATGTAAATATACTACACATATTGTTAGAGACAACACTTCAACCTATACCAGGCCTCACCGAGTCCCTTAAACCCCCATGAAATATTGATGAATCCCTTTTAGGAAAGCTCTATTTCATAATTCATTCCTTTCTTGAATAACAGTGACAGCAGATGATGGGCCGACAAATATCCTCTTTAAAACAAACACATCAAAATACATATTTACAAAGAGCATGTTTAAGGTCACCGTGTAATCGTGCAGCATGCCTTAGGTAATTTCACTGAGGTGCAAAATCGTTTCTTTATTCATAAATTAAAATTGGAATTTAATAGCCTCTTCTTTCTTTTTGAGGGACTTGATTAAAATATCCATTATGAGATCAGCTCTTTAGTTTCTGTGTTGTGGATTACTTTTATCTTGGCAGGCATAAATTATGGAACTCTGCTCTCTGAGGTAATTGCCTAAAATATATTCATTGTCCCATTCTTCTCAGTCCTATCCCTGCAACATTTCTCCCATAGCTTTGATCTCAACCCAGATTTTTTCATTTTCTCATGATTTTAACACACATTACGGCTGAATGTCGACCATTAAACTTTTATTTTTAATTTCTAACATTTTATTTTTCTCACTGGGGCAGTTGGCTGCCCTGATATTTGTTCAACATGATTTGCACAGGTTTATGTGAGCCAGTGTAACTTGGAAGGTGGCCTACAGTTTGTTGATGAGAGCGATGGCACCATGACCTGAATTAGAGAGCTGCTGTTGCCAAATAAGGATGCAGCGACAGAGGCAGGGAAAATACCTTTAATCCCTGACAAACAAGCATCTCTGGCTGTGAGTGGTTTTTGTGTTTGGTGGTGAAGCCATGTGAGGGCCTGGGTTAAACGGAGGCCTCCGAGTAGCCAGGGGAGCCCAGCTCAACACAGATAAGGGTGATCATGCTGAAAATGACTCATAGGTAAGACCCCTATCTCTGGATACCCAGCTAGAACAAGCTTTATCAAACCTCGTCCTGATCTGGATCTTAAAGACCAAACTGCATGAATTCCCCCAGCAGAGAGGTTATATGGTGCAGCGATGGATGCTTTGCTGCTTTTGAGATGGAGGGCTTACCTTTACCCACTCGGATGCTAGAAATGCAATGAGAGGTCATCTTCAACTTACAGATCCAACTCATTATTTATTTATTTATTTATTTATTTATTTATATATTTACTTACTTACTTAACGTTCTCCAGGACGGATTTGGCACTAAAATTCACTGGTTGGCCAGGAATTTTGATTTAGCATTCCCACCAATCTGGCACATATGATAAGGTTTCCGCAACATGATAATGCCATGTTTGTTTGGCCAAAAAATAAATAGATAAATAATAAAAAAGCAATGTTATTTTGGGGCCCTGCTGAGATCTGGTTTTAGCCCCTTCTCCTGTAATTTCATTTCAGTTTAAAAAAAGAAAAAAGATGGCATGTGCTGATTTAGAGCTTTTACTTTCGGTTATATCCGTCTACTTTACTCGGAATACATTGTACGCCAAAGCACCCGGCTCAAGCCAGCTGAGTGTGTGGTGCTTAAGTGCACAAACCTCATTTTCAAATTTATTTCAATAGTAGGGAAGAGATAACAGTGTTTCAGCGAATCAAGAGTATTCCCTTTCAAATCACATCATCCAAGTCCCAACACACTTGACTCTGGATTAGAGGAACCAGATTAAAAACCTCAATTTAATTAGAGTGAATGGATAGATCTACCACTTGAAAGAGCAATAAGTAAGGTCCCACTTATAGAGAGATATCTGCTGGCCCACTGAGGTCTATACACCCCAGGTAAAATTGAAGATGTAATCTTTCCAGTGCAAGAATAAACTCCTCTGGCTGCCAGCCGGGGATACACAGAGCCTCATGATGTGCCCCGTTTTCCAATCACAGTCTGAAGCCTTGTAGCCTTAATGTAGATCAATTATAGGGCAGAAGAGTCACTGTCACATGTGATTCACAATATCAATTTCATGCTCTTGGAAACTGTTTGGCAAGTGTTCCCTCTTTTTACATCTGCTAACCAATCGGAAGGCAACATGTCAACGTGAAAGTCAATTTAATGGTGTGACAGTTAACCAGTGAGTGCAGTGTAGGGGAGATTTTCCCAGCAGTCTCTGTCTGTCATGGCCTGATATTTATTTATTTGCTGCATAGCCACGCACAAATAAAATGTCACATCTCATTTACACATCCCACCCTTTTGTGATGCAAAGATTCGCTTTAAATGCTAACTGTGGGGACCGCTCGGGCTGATTAAAGACCCCTTGAAGCGTGCTCAAATAATACACTGTGGATGTTCAGAGAGGGATAGCGGAGATGTTGCAGCGGCGAACATCCCCAAATCTTCTGTTCAGAATGAATTTCAATAAATAAGTAACCAATCACTCATGGCTCATACTGACTTGATGCTGGTGTGACAGGAGGGAAATGTAAAGCTCATTGTTTAAAGGAAGACAGCTTAAAGAAATGCTCATTCGCTTTCTGGCAGAGAGTAAGATCATAAGATCGATACCACTCTGTCTGTTTGTCAGTTAATATAAGACTACAGCCAGCAGCTGGTTAGCTTAGCGTAGCATTTAGATTGGAAACAGATGGAAACAGCCTGGCTCTGTCCAAAAGTAACAAAATGACCTACCAGCACATCTACAGCTCACTAAATAACACATTATTTATCTGTTGTTTAATAACAACTTAACAAAGTGTAAAAATAAACAATGCACCATTTTATTTGGGTTTTTCGACCAAATCACTGTGATGTCGCTAACAGCAAAAGTCACTTCAGGGTAGAAAACTGGCTGTTGGTTTGCATTGTGGAGAAACGTGAAATTGGCAAACTTCTTTGTTTCTTTTGTCATTTTCTGCTGTGACTGTAACGTTTAAAGATATATAGTTAAAGACGACGTTCGACCTGTCTAACGCTCCTGCTGTGCTGATTTTATGTGCTGTGTGCTTTGGTAGAGCCTTCACAAGAGTGACTTAATGCTCATTTTGGGTAAAGCACATGAACATTTTTACTTTCCTGATGAACTCTTTCCCTTTGTTTCTAGTATTTATGCTAAGCTAACCAGCTGCTAGCTGTAGCTTCCTATTGTGTTTCTTTGGATGTCGTTAGCGTTATTTGTTCTTATTTGCTTGAACACTGGTTCCCAATCCAGTTGCCAGAATAAATGTTGGCAATAGGTGTCTGTAAACTACAAATATCTTGAAACGTTACATTTCTTTATGTTGCAACTTCATGTTTATTTAGGTTCAGTCTTCTACTTTATGTTCTGACAGCGCTGTGCTTATGATCTGGTTAGGTTTGGGCACAAAAAACACTTGGTTAGTGTTATGAAAAGATGCCGTTTGGGCTTAAAAGATGCTGTTTGTAACCACAAACATGGCTGCAAATTGACCTAATGTCTCTTATGAAATATATACAGTTTTATTGTCATTAACACAGCAGGGAAATGTTGAAACGCTGTCTTGAAACAGCTATCCCGGTCTTAGCAGTTGTCTTGCCTAGCTGTAACGCCACCACCATCCCCTCCACATGACCTAAAGGTCAACTCTCATACATGTAATGTGACCCTGATATGTCATGCTTCATATAAATGTTGATATGATATATACGGCTCATACAAATCTGAACGTACCTACGGTTTGCAGAAACATAAAATGCCTACCTTTATTCTGCCGACTGCACTGTGCTTCTGGGTTTAAAGAACAAAAATAGGCAAACAGAAATCAGGCTGTTCTACTTAAAAATGTGTGAAATGATCACACTTTGAAACATATCATGTATTATCTCAGGAGGTCCACTGAGCAACAATGCTATGTAACACTATTCCTCACTGCCCTCACAGATTCACGGAGACAACAGAGGCCGCTGATTTCTGTGTGCTCGCATGAGGCCAAGTGGTGGTGCTCTCAAGAAAAGGACAAGATGCTCTCCTCATCCTTGGAGGCACAGGTTTTGAAAAATAAACATGCAGCAGTGCCAAAGCCATTTCACATTCTGAAAAGGCGACAGTCCACTAATCTATGAATAGGGCGCCTAGGAACCCCGGTGACAAATGTTATCTCAGCGTGGCATAGAGGGTTCAAACCCATTCAGCCCCCGACTCACAGGCCACTGCTAAGATTATGTCACCATAATCCCCAAGCAGGCTTTTTGTTGCCTAGATGGGCAGGTGATTCTATGTGTGAGCAAAACAGCAGTGCAAGGGCAGCAAGTGAAATTATTATTTATTCTTGGCATGACAATAGAGGTTTGGACAGTCAGAGTGTTGTCATATTGTGTGTACACACTTGAGGTTTGGGGAGTTGCAATTCCAAAGGTATAAAAATTCTGTAGAAGATGGATTATGTTTTCATATCGGGCCTTACTTTTTACCCTTATCAGTGAGGGTGTATCTGGGAAGAGGAAACAAACGTTTTTTTGAGTTGATTGATAAAGTGTGTGTCTCCTTTTTCCTATGGGTGAGCAAACATATTTATAGTGGGCATGTGTGCATGTTTGAATGTAATATAGTAAGCAAGCAAATGGAGACATGGGGGAGTGGGAGGAGGTCAGCCTTGAAGGCACATGCTGCTTTTCTGCTCCCAAAGGGAACTTTCTGTGAGGAGGCTGTTTTAATTGATTGCTATAGAACTATTGATAACCCAAAAGCAGCTGTTTTTTATAAAAGCTTTTCTTCTCACCCTGCGGAGACTTAAAGGAGACTCCCCAGTTCACTCGCGCTTTTGTAGGATGTACCAAAACAGCCATTCAGCTACCGGTAATTTCACCAGCCTTATATTACATTAATTGGGTTTGTATTGCCTTTAATTTAAATGATGATGCAGCCTTGGATGAGGTCACTCACAGGGTTGTGATTCAGTGCAAAGTAATTGAAGTTCCCTCATTTGGAGGAGGTTTGGGGAATTAATCGCTGGACGCTCAAGGACACAGAACCAAGATGTCCAGAAATAAGACAGGATTAATTGAAAATCTTAATTACTTTCTAAGGGCATAAACATCTCAATATCAATTAAAATGTGTTTCCACTGCACTTAGAGGATATGAGGTGCAGCAGTTAATTAGATGTAGAGACTGACGGGTGAGCTCACCGGTTTTCAATATAAGCCCTTCAACTGAACTGCTATGATTTAAGTGCATAAATAATGCATGCGAGGCTTTACTTTTTGAGCATTTTTACCTGTTATGTGAAAATGTTCAGAGTCACTAATTCAAAGTTGAACAAAGTTGAAGGTTAGATAGATAATATAAAGCAAGGCGTATTCGGGTTATAATTCAAGTTTCTTAAATTATAGAGTGCATATTAAGCAGAGTTATATGACTGGGGCCAACAGGGAAATAATATCCTCCAGCCGCTTCGCTAGTGCTGTGCGGTTGACTGAGCAGATAAAAGCTTGGGTAAAAATGGCTAGTGGATGAGGAAATGTTTTGGAGGTGTAACAGTGATTGTTATTCAAGGGACACCCTTCTACCACAGCCGGCAGTGTGGCCTTGAGGCCTGTCTGTCATCTCACCGAATTTCACACTTCCTATTTTTCCCTCGTATTTATTCATTTATCTGTCATTTTTCTTAATTCCAGTTTATCTTTTGGGAATTGTTCAAGGCCCTTTTGTTTCACTGTATGTTATCCCCCCCTTCCTCCTCTCCCTCCTCCAGTAGCCACTGCTTTTCTGCTTCAGCTGAGAAAAGGGACCAGTCATGAGCCATTTAACCATGGGAAAGCAGGAGGGCCCCTCTAAACTGGTATTTCTGAACCAATCTAGGTAGTGTATTCGAATTGCAGAGTAACAAATGGACAGTGGAAGGGGTTTGTAATGGTGATTAGAGTCTGAAATTGGTTCAGATTTACAGTGTCAGTCAGAGATGGAGAGAGAGGAATAAGCAGTCTAAGCGGTCTAATGGATCCATCAGCTTGCTTCGGCTGCTCAGTGGGCCGAGTGGGGTCACCAGCCATCCGCAGGCACCACAAAAGCACTTCAATTTTGTTAGGAAATGTATCAATTTAACTGACTCGAGCGGCACACTGAAAACCTAATGAATCTGGACTCAATTTTCCAGCACACTGCCTCTATGAACCGGAGGAAACAATGTTGGTGGTGAAGGGGTGAAGTCAGGCCATCGCGATTGGCTGGCTCTGACTTCCCAGCCCTCGGCACGACCAGTCAGGAAAACAGGGGCAGGCCTCCGTTTATCTAGCGATAGTGGCAGCACCGACTGCTGTCACTCATCTAACAATCACGTCATTAAAGGTAAATTGGCTTCTATTTCAGCGGGATGATAATGCTAATTGAGTGGCAAAACATAATACCAGGAACTGTTGTGCGCCGTTAAGGGGAGGAGGGGGACAGATTAAATGGCCATACAATAGTGGGCGTCAGGCATGGCAGATGTTGCTTTGTGCTGAGGACTGCACTGACATATCTCTTGCTTGTCAGGCCTGGGCTTTAGAAGAGACTTACAGGACAGGGGACCAGATGGTCTCATACAGAGGCTGAATAAAGCAGTTAAACAGCGGCGCAGTTTAAAGCAGCTACAAGAAATGTGCTACTTGGTAAATAAAAAAAGAGTGGCACTGCTTTATCGATCCCACTACCCCGAGCCAGATCTGATGGCCGGCTAATGAAGGGACACTGGTCCGTGGTTTAGGTGTTTATTTAGTAGCCACTGATCACCACTCACTCTCCCCTAAGTAGAGCTGTCAGCCAGCTTTTTCCTATTGGCTAAGGAAAGACAAATTCAGGGGCCAGCTCATAGCCGAGGTCAAGGAATATTGTTAAATGGCTTGTATTCTTTTCACGGGAGTTGAGTCCTTGGATAGATATAATCTAATGTTGCATAAGTAGATTAACTAATTCAGCTGACACCCATTTGGAGGATTACGTTGACACTTTTTTAATGATATGGCACACCTTGGCTATGCGTCAAGTGCATCTGTAGTTTGTAACGTGCAGGTCTGCATACGTCTATGTGCTCCATACTTGCAGAGCATAATATAACGCTCGCTGTCAGGCTGTTATGGAGTCGAGAGGCTGCCCCTCCACTTGACCTCACCATTATGGCGAGCACTGATCTCATTTGACAAGGCCGGCTGGAGCAGCCCTCAATGTCTGACAAGTCTTTGGAGAAAATCCTCCTCAATGCAGTATTAATATTAAATGGAATGAGAGTGAAGGTCCAGCTATAATCAGGGAGCATCAGATCCTGGAGTGTAGTGTAGTAGACTGTAGCCCCTTATTTTTCATGCTGAAGGAAGGAAAATAAGAGCTTGTTAGAGCTTCTTATAATCAACTGAGGTGCATCAGGGAGGAAATTCAACCCAATCACCAGAATAAATGTAACTATGGATACATAAAATGTGGATACAGCAATTTCTACAATACGTATCATATGGATATGTTGAAACTTTCAACACGTTCTCACTTGCAACTGGTGAAATTCGGCATCATGATTAGTGGACTTAATATCAATTACTTATATATGTTGCACACATTTAAAACTAATTACTCTTGACTCTTGGTTACAAACAGGATGGGAACCCCAGTCTCCCAAGGGAAAGTCATGGTGAGGTTTTATATTAAGGTTGTTGTAATAACTACTCTTATCAATAAATTAAGGTTAATAAATCCTTTATTATGCACTCATTAACAAGAAGAAGAAGAAGACGTATGAAACGTACAAATTTAACATCTCCATGGTTTTCAGAAATGTACAATGCCAACATTTATTTCTGGTTACTGAGGAAATTGCATGAATTTTCTGCTAAATATAAAACCACACTGACTGTATTGAGTAAGATCCATAAGTTGTGACACATGAAACAACTTGTGTGCAAGTCAAGGTGATTTATCTCTAAATCTGCTATGACAGTATATTATTCAGTCAATGGTTCCCTTGTTGTATTTAACTGACTATTATTTATAAGTCTGTTACGACCCAAATCGCCCTGAGATTGCAATTTTGAAAAAAAAATCCCAGTTCGGACTTTGCAATCTGTTTTGATAAAAGGGACGGGGGGAAAATTACAGATGATGTTACAAACCTGAGTGTGATGTGGGATTTCCTGATATTTCGCTGTCCTTTCTGTTTTTCCTCAATGAGAGCCGAAAACAGGAGCTTTGTTTATTTCGGCAGGAACAAACATAAACAAGCAGATAGATTTGTGTTGAAGCCCCGAGGAAAAGAGAAGTTAGAGATGCTATTTTACAGGTTCGCTGTGACTATTTTATTTTTTTCCTCCCCTGTCCATCCCCTAGGTGTTTGACTGTGAGACATTTAATCGAGGGACTAGCAGTTTCATATCAGTAACAAAAATCAAATAATGCAAGATGATTTACTCCCCCTAGCAACTAGGGAGCGTACTCTTAGCAACCAGCCAAGCCCCGGGCTTCGGTGTAATCAGCTTGAAAATATTTCAATTATTGTGTTGATTTTAGTGGATTTGAGAGGCGGCTGGTGTGCGCCTTAGTACATTCAGCCCATGACCTGCAGAGGAAGGCATTGATTTAAACAGGTGTCAGAAAGGAAACGTAGAGGCAATTTAAATGGGAATAGGATAGCAAAGTCATTGAGCATTGTTCAGTGCATGTGTGACATCCACCCGATGCTGCCAAATCAATGCAGCTCAGCTGAACTAAAAGATCTACCTGGAGGAATCATCTATCTGCCATGGACCACTGGAGCAAAAGGATTGCTTTTCTTTCCCTGTGTAGCCCTGTCGCTTCTATTGTTTGTACAAAATAAAATGAGTCTCTTTAGCACATTAAACTGATTGAAGACTACTTGATTCTGTCACTAAAACAGTTCCCACTGGAGTGTAAATCCTTGTTATCCACGTCTTTATCACTCAGAACAGCTGGTGAAATGATGGGTTACAGGTCTTTTCACTGTGAAAATAATATCAATGGTACAATTATCATTAAGAATTTAGTATTTAGGACACAAGCAAATGCTGCAATAATTCTGTTCTCAAATTAGCTTTTAACAACTACTACAGCTATGCAGTCAGAAGTAACTGTAAAGTATAATCCCTTATGGAAATGTGACATGTGAAATTTGCCTTTCAGACGTGAAAATGACAATTTCACATGTGAACAAAGATTTTTATATGTGAAAAGAAAAAAATGCCACATGTTAACTGGACATTTTCACAAGCGATTGCCTTTTGTCACGTATGAATGAAAATAAGCATGAGAAATATACATTATGCATTAAACTTGCACATGTGATTGCCTTCTTTTCGCGTGTAGATTAGATTCTGCCAGGCCAACAACTGGCCAACCTATAGTGTACAGTATATACATAAAATATATGTATGATTTTACTACTTGTACTTGTTATACTGAAGTACATTTATTGCCAGACAATTTCTTTTGGTACTTAAAGGTCTTATTGACTTTTTTATGTAGACAAATAATATTTTTCAAAAACAATACATCTACAGAGCTTGTAGAAAGGTGCAGAATAAAAGTATCTCTTCACCTTAAAAACATTATTACGATTGTGAATCAATTATTTTAAAATGTTTTTCAGGTTCAAAGTTCATTTCAGCTTTTAACAGATCATCAGAGTTCGAGTTATGTGGGAGCCAGTGAGCTGTGCCACTAAAAGTACATCTGCTGGGGCCGCTCATACATCACCAACAACCATCATTTCAATCACAAATAATAAATTTTTCAGTGTATTGACGATTGTTAACGTTCATGATATAAACAAGCTAAAAGAAAGGCCACTACATCTATAACCAGGCAATATTATCCTTATAAAATATATTAAATAGAAAGTAGTCTGGACTGGCTACCATGCCACCTAAAAACAAGACCCCCCCTCAACACAGATTATAACTTGAACCCAGGGCGACATAAGCACTTTGTTTGTTTAATCACTCCAGTTCCACACTTCAGGTTTAAGTAAAGCATCTTACTACTTATTCCACAATTGCTGCTACGTTATTAAACTTATTATACAGAATTTATAATATGTCATATAAACGCAAAGATCAAAAAGGTAGTCAAAGAGCACCTATAGTTATCTTTCTCTCCTTGCTGAATAAAACGCTAATCATTTATCTGAAAGTGATTTTTTTTTATCTTCTTGCAGAATGAATAATTGCTTGTTCTGTATTTATTTCAAGTATCAAAGAAACACCATAAAGTACTTTTATGTCAAGAACTTTTTTGCTGTTGTTCACGTCCGTTTTGTTCTCTGTTGCTGCCGTGATATTTTCATCTTTGAGGGGGCTTTATTTAAAATAACAGAAATTGTTCTGGTTCCTTATAGTGACACCATACCATACAGCAATTAAATGTGTTGCACTTGTTTTGTGCTGCCACTGAATTACTTGGACTTACTGTTTGAATCGAGCTTCGTGTTGATAACAAAGCACCCACTGTTGTAATGTGGGCATAATGTGTAGGTGTTATGTGTTATGTGAGCGTGTGTGCTCTGGTGTGTTTTTAGTACTGAAGTATAATTTCTGCTCATTTTGGAAACAAAGAAATATGACTTCAGCTCAAAGTTCAATATTTATTGAAAATGCTAAGAATGAAGAAGCATGTTTTTGAATTGATGATCTCTCAGTCCATAACATAAAAATCCCATTTCTTGTTGCTTTTTTGGTGGCAAAACTCTCAAATCAGAAGATGATTTAAGGCCTTTTCTTCAATACTTGTCAGCTGGTTGATGTTTAGTTTTATCTGGAAGAAAAACAAACATGCCCTAAAGTACGACTACACTGCAGGCAAACCTACAATTTGACATAAAAATGTACTTAAAGGAGCAGCACTATAAGATAAAAGGACAAATACTAGTTATCACTGTCAGACTGACAAGTAAGTGAGCATATGTGAAATTCATGGAGTGTAAACATCAGGCACCAGTGAATTCTGGGATCCTTTTGAACACTAAGTTGAAACCTTTTCTAGAGCAACACCTTCTGAGAGGTTTTCAAGAGGAAATGGATTGAGGACTGGGGAAAAGATGAAAGTGAGAAGGGAAATAATGGGGCGGCTGCTCCTGTTGAAGTGTCTGATTCATGTTGGAATAAGAAAGGACTGATAGCTGTTGATACAACCCAGTACCACAGCATTCAAATAGACCTACATGGGCATGAATTGTCCATTATTTTGTAGAAGTCAGCATGAGTTGAGACTGAAAATGTGTTTTCCAGTAAGTCAGCAGCTTCATCAGGTATGGATGGCGATCTTACTGTTTTTGTATGTGCCATATTGGGCATTGGTTACAACAGCCAGAAAAGACATTAAAGAACTAAAATCTTGACCACCAGTCGCATTTTACGTGATGAAGTCCTGTGAAATATACTGTACTGACTAGCTGGCACAATCAGTTCTCTCCATAATTTTACCCAAAGTGGGTAGTAGACTTTTTTGTCAACTGTTTTTACCTTGTGTTTCTTTCAGAAGATACAACCAAACTCCTGAACACTGTCTAACTGGCAAAAATACATTTATTTGCATCAGACAAACAGTTCGTTGAAAAAGAGAGGCCATCTTAAATAGGAAGTCACTGCAAGAGTGGAACAATCTCCACCATGACAGACATTTATAGGCAGAATGGCAAAGCATCACTATCAAATGACCTGAGAACGAGAACTGTCTTTATCAAGGAAGTTACATTTAGTTGCTTTACGGTATTTTTCACATATAAAGCAACTTGGGTAAGGTATGTTTGTTCCTATAACACATGCTGCTTTCAATCTCTTTGGTTATTCAACAGTTAACTCATTATAGTCAAGACCTGTCTGCTGGAAACATGATGTTGAGGAGCTGGCGCTGTCCTTGTACAAACTACAGATTACAGAATTATTCATGGATGAGGTCAATCCGACCCCTCTCTCGCAAACTGGTCTGTATGCATCACAGGACATATATCAACTAAATAAAACAGTACAATGTGATTATATGGCAAAAAAAAAAAGAAGTTATTAAATTAGATGGTGTAGTGTAGGTACTTATAAGGAATTAGATTGGCTACACATTAAAATATACATGGTCACAACTCCCCTCCATCACTTGATTGAGAGCTCCTTCAACCTCTCGGTGGGGAAGGGGCTGCTCCAGGCTGCTATTTTCACTGGTGTTGAAAGTCTCTTAATTCGGGGCACAGGTAGTGGGTCTCATGAAAATGCGCTGAGTATTCTTAATAGGACCCCGAGGTGGAGGGTACTGTTGAGGTGATAGTCTACTGTTATATGATAACAGGGTGAGGGGGGGTCAAGTATGACATCTTGTCAAGAGGAGGCAGAATTTCTAGTAGCAGCCCTGCTTGTAAAACTTTGTAAGCTTCCTTGGCTTCACCCGCATGAAAAAAAAAAAAATCATTACCAGACACAGCATGTTCGAGGAAAAATAGACTACAGGGGTTAAATTCTATGGTAACCGCGCACAGCTAGATTCATAGGTGTAAGACTGAAACACTTATGTGCTTGTTTGACCTTTTAAATTATGAAAAGAGGGAAACAGGAAGGAAATCTTGTGATTTATTGTTAATCAAATACTATCAATATGCTGTACAATCATCTGTCTTAACAGGGTCCTCACCAAGATCAACATCCATCAATCCTTCTGTTAGGGTTAGGTTAACTGGCAACAATTTAGAAACTCCATTTAACCTACATTTAACCAACATGGAGCTCCTGGAGCAAACCCAGGTTTACTCCTCCTCACAGAACAGCTCAGTTGCCACCATAAAAGTTTCTGTAAACCACGGGTATGTTAGTTTTGAATGTTTGGTACAGTGGTGGTGACAAGGAGATGATGGCTGTTCAAGAAGGTGTTTCAACATTTGTAAGCCTGAAATCACTGAATATTCTTGATGAGATGTCAGTACATTTTCCAGCCATGTGAGAAGGCAACAAATGGGATAACATCGGGACGATTTTCCATGTTTGTGGTCACAAAACCAGATAAGCCAAAACTTGATCTTTTCCTATTTGTAGGTCGTTTTTGTGCCGAAAACTAACCTGATCATAAACACTGATTTGTCAACATCATCGTCAACAACCTGAAATTGTAAATTGAACATAAAGAAACTTAAGGTTTCAACTAATCAAACGTAAAGAGAGACCCCACAACCTTCTTGCTGTGAGGCAACGGTGCTAACCAAGACACGGACTTACAGTATTTCACAAAAAGTCTTTGCAGTTTAAAACATAACAACATAACATTACAAACTGCAACATATTTGGTAGAAGGCTTGACTGGTCTAATATAAGGGCCTGTACTTTCTAGTGCAACGACGAAGCTCTTCGTCCATGCAAGTTTCTACTGCTCCTTGAAACAAGTAATTCTTCTGGGAGAGACTGGCCAAATTGAATATTTTTGTGTTTGTAACTGAAAGTCTGCAAAAATTTTAAACACTGCACATATCCTGGAGAAGCTCTCTATAAAAGCTATTAGTAGCTGGATTGAAAACACAGTGGTGCACAGCTGAAACAGGCTACCTGCTGAGGGTTTGCGAGACAACAACTCAATAGAAACCACATGGAGACATACAAGTGTAATGTCATTTTCACTTTTAAGCTTCGACTATACCGTTTCTATAGAATCATATCCGTAGGTCTTTATCAAGAACAGAAAGAAAAAAAAAACATCAAAAAATGTCAAGCTAGAAAGGTGCTAATGTGTGTGATCACATTAATCGTCTGACAGGATCTCACGTTCAGCGGTTAGTCCATTATGATTCACACTGATGTGAGGTCTAGGTGTCAGGTGTCATAATTTAATTGTGTTGTTTTCTATTTCTCATGGATACTTTAGGGACCAGAAAGCAGAGTAATGTAGCAGAGTCCACCTCTGCTCTCTCTCGTTCCCTCTCTCTTTCTTTCTCTCTCGCTCTTCTTAATTGGAGACACTGGGGGTTCACATCACTTTTCACTTTAATCTTGACCTTAGAAGATAAACCACTGATAAAGATGAGAATCATTATCTGCCCAGAGAATTCAAGGAATAATTTCCTCAGCTCATGTTCTATTCATTAATGGGAAAGCACTTTTGTAGTGGAGGATATCTTGAATTTGCAGACATGCTATAAGATCTATGACAGTGTGGGCTTTTGTCAGTGTGTTGTCTAGTCAATTATTTTTTGAAAAGGCTGCCTTTAACGATCCTTGGAAATTACATTGGCCAAGTGATTCAACTTCTGAACAGTTGTTTAGAATAGACTCAGCAGGTATCGCAGCTAAAACAATTTTGAAAATCTGAAAATAGCTGGAAACATGACCACACAAGACTCCTTTGAGAACTCAATCTGATGAATTTATCAAATTAGAGGAGATCTCCTCTGAGAAATGCTCCCGTCAGTTACTCAACAGAATAAAAATAATTATGTCTCAGGAAGGTTAAGGTAAGGTTACAGAAATAACATGACACCACTTTACATTTTATCCATAAATTACACTAGTTCTTGCTCAATTAAAGGTTGGGTGAGATCAAAAACTCTCTCAGCCCTTAACTGTATGATAAACTCTGTCCCCCTAAGTTACTGTTGCTACACTTGTCAAGCTTTCCTTCTTTCAGTTCATTTTTGGTAATAATCAAAAACAATACATCCTTGAATTTTAGACAGAGGCAGACAAAAGCAGGTGTCTCATTTACAGCCAGCAACTGTGGATCGTTTGCTGAAATGACAACGTGTGGCTAGAAGATTTTAGTACCTTCAACTAGGTAGCTAATTAAGCTAACACTGGCTTCATGCAATGGCAGAAATTGCTCCTCTTCTCCTGCTGACTTTTCAATTTCTGAGGCTTACTTTCTAGATTTAAAACTAGAATGCTGTAAAAGTGGTTTTAAATATGCACTCAGAGTTTACATATGGATGTATCGTGGTAAAGTTGGCACTATGATTACAGCTTCTCTGTTTACCCTGTTTGTTTGGTAGTTTTAAACTTTAAACTCGAAACAGATTTCATCCTCCGTCCTTAGCGAGCTAGAACTACATGAATGTTTGTTGCCTGGAAAGTAACAAATAGCCTGTGTGTTGCGTTCAAAGCGTTGTCACATAAATAACAAACCTCCAGCATGTAACAGGACATACAACACATACAGTAGGTCCAGAAATTATTATCAGCTATCACTTAATATCCCCTTATTACATATTTCCCAACAGGTTTGGGTCCAGTATCCGAACTCTAACAGGGACTTTATACATTAAGTCTGAAAAGTCTCTGACTCTAGCGAGAAATGTCACTGAGTTGGCTAAACTGGTAGCAGCAGGACCAGCTCCCCCACTGTTTTGCCCATCAAGTGTTCAAAGTCGTTCACAACAGGATGTGGTGGTCGTGTATGGAGCTTTTCTTTTCACAAAACCTGTGAGTACACAAAATAATGTATGAAAGGAAGATCCCTGGACAGGCTTGCGGCTATCTTTAGAGCAGACAAACACACTGTTCAATCAATTTCTTACACTTTAGCTGCAGTATTTTTAGTTTTGTAGAAAAGAGAAAAAAAAGAAAACAAACCACCCCCCCAAACTTTTTTATAAAGTGTTGCTTTTAATATAGCCTCATGCTTGACAGAGCTTTTATGCCTAGTTATGGTTGCTAAGCTTTGATTGCTGTTTGGGAGAGAAGTGTAGCATACAGTCAGATCCTATGTTTTATCAGCCCTGATTCTTTATAAAATCCACTGAACACTTACAATTGTTCTACACAGACTTTATAAGGAGACCAGTCTTGCTGTACAAATCATTCCTAAATAGACTGTACTTGTGCTTCGCATCATATCTTTGTGTTTGAAGGAAAAACTTGTGTTGTGCTGGAGAGGCCACTGACTGCCTTCCATCAAGGACAAAGTCACCTTCCTCCGGAGGAGAATCGAGTCCTCTGAGACACACTGTGGCTTGTGAGTCTACTGCTGGAACTAGGTCAGCTCACCTCTTTGCTGGAAGTTATACTATTATTTCCTTAATGTCGTCTGGCTCTCCCAGTGTGTGACTTTCCCCGTGATTGACTTGTTTGGTGTATTCTCCAGCCGCCGCTGACGACGAAACCACCATCACAAGATGTGGCACGGTCAAAAATGTGATTCAACAGCTACAGGTACGGATACAACAGGCTGATAGATTAAGCTACTGTATTGTAATGTATCCATAAGGATCACATCACCTTTTGCGGATACAAATATGGAGAATTGACCATTCTCAGACACCATAACTGATGACAATCTATCTGAGCATGAGTGGTTAGTAGCAACAAAATGATGGCTGCTTTAAGGTTTCATGATAAAGTGTCAATGTTTCACATGGACCTGCAGAAAAGTAAGAATTCTGCATTAAAATGTCTAAAACTACCAGACCTCTGTTATATTTTTATGTTGAGTTGTGTTTTTTTACATTAACAATGGTGATTGTTTAATGGTGTGTTCACCAACAGTGAAGCGAGTTTGATTGCGAGATCATTTGTGTTTATTTTCACTACTCACACAGTTTTTATTGAGTCAAAACAGCCAGAGTACTTTACTGTACGTTAGCCGTAAGATAGCGAGCAACAGCACACAATAGGAGTGTGTGTATCTATGTGTTTAAATTCGGGTAAACTCTCACCGAATTCAGCACTCACCAGAGACTCCAGTTCTCATTCTCATTTCCCCTCCAGCTACAGTCAGCAATCAACGACACAGTACATAAAAGAACTACAATGGAGGTCACCTCCTGCTGCAGTCAGGTTGATTAACAGGAGTGAAAATAAATCAAATTTTTTAATCTCAAAAGTTGAAAAATAATCTGTGAGCTCCGGATCAGAGCAGAATCAGATGTTTCTCTGGGTGTCTGTTCTTCCAGAAGGTCGAGCTCTACACCCGACTCTGTCCTCCAGAGCTAGCCGGCTTTGCAATATACGGCTTTAGCAGGACTACAAGTAGTTATCTATCTACTATCCTTCTGATGCAGCAAGATATCAGTTTCCTGGGAAAAACAAAGACTTTTAAAGTAAAAAGGACTGAAGAAACCAACTTGATTATTAAACAACAAGACTTCATACAATAATGTTTGTATTATAGCAAAAGTTAAGTTAAAAAATGTCAGATAGAAAGAGTTTGTATGTCCTCCACTGAGGAATGAAAGGGTGCAGGCTGGGTTGTAATATGGGGTTTCTTAAAGGAACATTTACCCACTAATAACAGAATGACAGCGTGGACAGTTAGTTCCTGTTAAAGAATAACTGACATTATTGCATGAGCAATTAATATCTAAATCTAATTTGCTAAAATAACTTAAAATATATAAAATTCATCTTCTGGCTCATCTTGTTAAGAAATATATCACCAGGTAGCTGTTGGACTAATGGTGTTGAAGAATGTTTTATTACTATGACTTCTCAATACCATGAACTGCTCAAAAATCACATTTGATGATCATTGTCAGAAATCTGGTCATTAGCAGCAACATTTAACATTTGTGTTTAAAAGCATAAAAATAAAACTTGTAGTTTGACGTTTTTTTCTCTTTTTTTACCTATATCATGTTTCAAGGTAAAAGCTAAAAGTAAGAACCAAAACTGATAATCGTAAACCTTTCGTTGGCTTATTTGTATGGAGAGAAGACACAGTGTAGATAACACTATATGCCTTCAAAGAAAGGGACAAGGTGAATGTACGCATTTCTCTAAACTGCCTATATATGCAGCTTAAGAAGCTGCAGGTGTTGTTTTAATTGTTTCGTCCCTTTCTTAATCACTTATTTTGAAAGCCCCGTCTACTCATCGATAGCAGAGAAATGAATGTTATGTCTTAAAATGCTCCTTCCTCAGGTCCTCCTGAAACTGTCAATAACGAGTTGGGAAGGAGGGATCCTCGGCCGTCCTCAGTGCCGCTGATGGATATGCTCACACCTCCGAGAGGTAAACAGCATTGATTCTGTCCCACTATCACCTCTAATTTGCTTCCAGCCTCTGCACAATAAGCTCCTTTATGACTAATCACACCCATTTACAGGACTGATACAAGGCATTTTTTTTTATTGTCAGAAGTGTGCCTGAAGCTCTCAGACACACTGTGTCAGTATTGAAATGTTTCTGGGCTGTCACATCTCGCCACTTCCTTAGCCCTAATGTGATCGATAGGGCTGGCTACAGAGCCATAACATGCTCCTCTACAGAGCACTTTTATAGTAACATTTCAGGCCCAGTTGAACTCTACTTCCCCTGGGCCATTAAATGAAAAACTGGACCTCAAGTGGATCTCTGAGTCTGGTCCATCCCTGAGCTTACAGGCACGTTAATGACAGAAATTGTACATGTCAGTACTACCAGAGAGCCCAAGGATTAAATAATGTGCATGTAATAGTGAGATCTGAGGTCTTGGCCTTGATGTGCTAAGAACATTTGCAATACCACTTTAATGACGAAAGGAAGGAGCCCGGTCTGAGACTCTTGCCTTAGAGGACATGTCAGGCCTTTCATGGGAACCATTTTTAATTGCAACCAAAAGTGTCTATTAGTGAAGTCTCCCTCAGGCACATATTGTATCTATTATAGAGGTCATACTGTTAGGTTGAAATACATCATTCAAAAGATTTTATCACCATTTGTTATATTATTATTATTATTATTATTATTATTGTATTTTTCTGTTGTGAAATTCATCATCCTTCATTAAAGGGGCTCTATGTAACAATTTGTAGCAATTTAAATGTATTAATCACTTTTTTATCTACTATATGTGAGCAGATTATAACGTGACATGAACAATGAGACCCGTCTCTCTCAGTTGTCTATACCAGCCTGTGGATAATTTCTTTAAGTTGTTTAATGCTGCTGGACTGCCGATTTCTTTGTGAAGGACACAGGTTGGATTTTCCGGGACAGTCCAGAGGATGTAACTCTATGCACGTTCTCGAAGGCCTCGTCTCAGTGCTTTGATCTGCGCAGTAGCTAACCTTAGTTTTAAAATGGAGTCCGCCAACCTCAACAAAGCTCCAGGGCTTTTGTGCATATTTTGACAGATTTTGCAATTACAATATGTGTCATAATTTTCATAGTTTTAAAAAGATTATGTGATTTTTTGCTGGAGTTTGCATCTATTCAGCATCTTCATTTCTATACTGTGATGCCTTTTAGCTTTGCAATTTGGATATTGGCCATACTGCAACTTAAATAATATCTTGTTTAATCCAAATATTTCTGTAGCATTGTCATGGTCAAACACATTGAGAAATGCAGTATGAATTGTTGATACTCATTTCTTCTATACATACATATATTGACAGTTTTTTAATTGCTGCACAGCCATCTTATTGGTCAAATTTAGAGTTATATGTCTTTATGTGACTTAAAGACAGACTGTTATTTTTGATTATTGTCATTCTTAGTCGTGACAAACTTGCTTAAATCCAGTATATATGATGGTGTGGTTTGTCACCTTTGCATGTAAATGTAACATTATAACCACTGAACGGTAAAACAAATGTCAGGAAATTCCATGAATTCAATTCGAACTCTCACTTAGATCTTGTTATTATACCCGTTTATGTGGACCGACTGGAACACACAAGATGGCATTAGCTCCAACAGTGGTAGCAGACGGCCCATGGGGCATGTTCGCCAGATTTAAGACTTATAAAGAACTGACACACACAAATAAATTTGGACAGTGTTGCTTTAACATCTGAGAACACTATTTAACTCATCCCATCTCAGGAAGTTTTCACACTTCACACTTCATTAACCTCAGGGGCACAGATTCCCTGGGAAGTCAAGGAAAGAAAATGCTTGTCTTTCTCATATAAATCACCACCAAGCGGTAAACCCCGAATGACAACATTTACATGCACACAGTATTCCAGATAATAGCTGATATTCCGGTTAAGGTGCCATTCAGTAAACGCTGTTTATATGCACCCTCACGTCTCGATCACAAATATCCATGTACCCATGCATGAACTGAATATGACAAACACTGCTGTGAAAACCAACTTGCACGACTCGCAAAAAACAACAGTAATTGTGACAAAATGAAGTTTACTTATCTCAGTATCCCAGATTACACTGACATATGCCAGCTACCAAAGCAAGTGTTTACATACATGGAGTAGTCTGACACTTTCATGGATCCCAGTTGGATGTAGCCATGTATACAGCCTTCAGACTACAAAATACAACAGTAAATGGGATTAGGTTTTTCCCCATTTATTCTCTATAAGTGTTAAAAATAACCATACCATAAATATAGTGATGATATTCCAATGTGATATTTTATTTAGCTCCTTACAGTTTAATTTTAATGCACAGGGAAAACAACAACCATCCATGGCTTTGTATTAGGTCATAGTTAAAGATAAGATCAGAGATCCAACCAAGGAAGGTCAAGATATTAATTTATATTTATTTAATGAGGACAAAAAACAAATGCATATGGTGTTAATTGCAGGGTCATTTTCGTAATGTTGTTTCTTTATTGGTCTAAATAATAAATAAATAAAATGACAAAAAAATAACAATAGCTTAACTAATCTTCAACAAAATATGAACTGTGTTCCACTTTTGCATCAGACAAAACTCCAAATGTTAAACAAAAACTACAATGTATCTGGAAAAGATCTATCTAGTGTGCACCTTGAGTTACAGAATTGTAGCACACCATAAGGTTAAGAAATGACCCTTAACGCTTCTCGATTCTTTCTCCTTTTCCTTTTTGTTTTGTTTTTATTGAGGTTTATTTCAGTTTATCTAAAACAAGTTTCACGACCCCTGACACATCAACACATGACCAAAACCTGAATCCAACAGAAATCAGTGAGCTCGATCTTTGAGGACCAGATCGTTAATGCTGCTGGCTGTTGGCTGCCCTTCCTGTTGCCTGGGCAGTACAACAAACACTGCCTCTATTTGTTCTATTTCCTTGACTCATCTGAATCAATTTGGCTCAGTCAAGACATCTTGAAATGTGGAGAAATCCATTGTGTACATTGTGCATATACACAGTAAAGTTGATTCTCCAACTATAATTGTCTTCTCAACTCTGATAGCAGGCTGGAGCCTGGGAGCTGGTACAGTTTGAAATGAGAGAGTGAGTGAAAAGCAAAAATACCCATTCAACCGGATGCGCCCTTCTGGGGGACCACTTTCCAAACTTTGACCAACCGTGTAGATACTTAAAACGGATTCTTTTTGTAAAGTTTTTAGTTCAGCTGTAGTCGATATGACGGTCTTTGAAATTTGTTCACCCGGTCTTGTGCTGACCTGAGAAGTCCACATGGGACCCAGCTCTGGAGCTGTGTCCTCTTCTTCTTGGATCACAGCAGTGTCTTGCCTTGGATGGTGCCTCTGCAGACCTCTGGGATGTGGTTACTGAACAACAAGCTTTCAGGCAATGGCTGAGGATGTTCTCCAGGGTTCCTCTTCTGAGATACATACAACCTGGTGGTGATTCATATTGATCCAGCAAGAAAGATTCAAAGAAATTATAGGCTTATTGAACAATAAAATCCTATACTGGGGCCTCAAGCATTGAGGTTCCCTAGCTAATTTGCCCACTGCGAAGAGTAGCAGCTACTTCCTGTTTGGACAGATGACACTTGTCTCTTGTCAACACCAGGAACCACGATCTTGTATGTGTACAGTAGATTTGGGGGTTTGGCAAGAAGTCAAAGAGGTAGAGGACATGAAGAGTCAGGGTATCCCACATGAATACTACATGTACTTAAAGCAGAAGTGAGCACATAGGCAGTCTTTACTTTCCTTGGAGGGATACGCGATCAACTGCTGTTCCCGAATGCTAAACTTTGGAAGGCCGGATCATCAATAGAAGCAGCAGTTGAAGAACTCTAGAAGCTAATTTATGATAGGAAACAAATATTTATTGATCACTAATCACCATGGCTCATTTGCTTTACGTTACACCTTCTTGCACACCTCCAATAAGCTCAATGGTCATGTGTCAACCTATCCTTGTGCATCGAAGGAATCCCTCCAGAGGCGTCTGTCGAGGAACACAAAAAAAACTCATGTAATAGGTCCTGGGGATCTAAAGGAAGTGTAGTTGCTTCTCTATATGCACCACTGTATGTGTTATGGAGATGACCACCAACACCAGGGTAAAATGTTAGCTACGTAACATTTCTGCAAAACCACTGGTAAGTTCAAAGTTAACGTGTCTTTATGTTGCAACTTAACGTTTGTTTAGGTTTATTTCTCTCTTGTCATAATGCTCTGCTGAGGTTTAGGCACAAAAGCACTTGGTATGGGTGAGGAAATGTTGTGGTTTTTCTTAAAATACCTGTTTTGGTCGCCATTAACATGGCTGGCGATGGTCCAACTTCCTGTGAAAACAGCTGGATATCTCCCCACAGACTTGAACTGCGGTCGCCCCTTTGGTCACCTTGCAACTTGAAATAACGCAACCTCCGTCCCCTCCACCTCCCGAAGTGAAAATTTGCTATTACGCATGAAATCGTATCTGTGGTTTGCTGAAACGTAACTGCTGAAATTGTGTCCTGGTGACTGGGTTGTGACCACTGATGTTTTTGAGTGGTGTAAAGTATCCTATTTGTTACCTAAATGGCTCTTTGGTGAACCCTTTGGTGCCTTGCTCTTCTTTCTAACAAACCTCTTGTGACGTCCTTCCCCTCTGAAGGTTGGACAGGTTCCTTCTCATCATGAGTGAGTTGAAGGTGCTCCCCTCACTTCGTCTCATGCCTCCTTGAACTGCTGTTTCAAGGGCCTAAGCTCCTGCCTCAGCTGCCTAATCATAGCCACTGGTCATCACGTACGACACTGAACCTTTTAGAAGCAAGGCCGATTGCTGTTATTGCCTGGAGTTTTCTGTCACCGTTCCCTCTTGGATCAAGAATTGCTTTCACTTTCTCGTTGAATTAGAGCCACTCCCAGCTGACAGACTAACTCCACCTACATCTTGTTCTCTGCTTTAGCTTAGCCGCTAGCGCATGGAGGGTCTGTCGACTATGTGCTGCTTCATGATCTTTCAGGTCTTAGATCTCACCGTGAGTTGTTTCTGTGTGATTCATCCAAGAGCTCTTTCACCAAGCATTTCATACATACCCTGTGGCAGATTGTTGCCAGTGATGTGGGTTATTTTCAGTAGGTCCATAATCGGGTGTCCTACAAAATTGACCGCAATTGTGTCTTATCTCAGGATTTAACCCCGATCACATCCAGTTTGTAAGAGAGTTGAGTTTTGAGCCTCAAAACTCAGCTATCTTTCAAATTGGTTAACACTTAGCCAACCTTAATTATGTTTTAGCAACCATGAGCAGATATTGTAGGACAAAGAGAGAAAACAATGAGAGTGGATATTTTGAAGTTGCTTTTAGCGTGAATGTATGTTGACATTTAACATTTTCATCTGATCAGTATGAATGTTTGATTTAAAGAAAGTATTCCTGGCTGCATTTTGTTTCTCTCACTAATACAGAATGATTAGATTTTAACATTATTAGGAGACAGGTCACGTGAATAATCCACTGATTGTGCTGTTATCGCACATACCTGTGACCATGCATTATGCCAAACGAACTACGTGTTGAGGAAAATAATGTTGTATTTGCACCAACAATATCGAATAGGCCATCCAAAGGATACTGAAGGCTCCGAATACTTCATCTACACTTGGGTAATAGTCTGCCAATTAGCCTACACGTGTACAAGACTGGAGCCAAATAGATGTAAATTGTTTAAATCAGATTTTTTCATAAATAGAATCGCCACAGAGGGTGATAATTGGTATGTATAGATATATACATCGATAGTTATACAGTGTTGATATATTGCCACATTGCCTGACAGTATTGTGTATTTTGGAAGAGTATCAACATGTTCAAAGCAAAACATTGTTATGCACATAACTGATGTGTTGCCAGCATTATGAAACAAGGCAAAGCTAACAACAAAAAACATCTTGTTGTGGAATTAGTAATCAAAATGGCTTAAACCTCTCGTAGAAATGTTATTGATTTGTCTCAGAAAGACTTTTTCAAGCTCTCAGACGTCACTCCAAGTTACCTGAGATGATTTTATGGGTCCCATTCATCTATCACGCTGCAATTCAAAGTGAGTTATTGTTTAGGCCATAAGACAAAATCAAACCACACAACTTTATCCAAAAAAAAAACCTCTACAAAATATGAACTATACCTTTAATGTACAGGATGCACTCTCTGAGGTATTCCAACTCTCCAACTCCGACTCTTCACACATTGCAGATTGGGTTTGTTTAATTTCTTTATTTTTTTTTTATTAAATACACATCAAACTCACCTGGGAGTTGAGTCGGTATGCGAGCCACAGCTAAAGAAACCGAACCAATCGCAGACAAGTGCCGTCAAAGTGTTCCTCAAGTGCTTTCTTTTGGATACTGTGGTAAAACGTCACAGTAGAAGTTGCCAAACTTGCTCAAATATCACTTCATATCACTGTCAAACACTTTGATACGTGATGACTTTAACATGGCTTTTTTTGGAAGGAGGTATCTGTCAAGTTTAAGCACTAAAGACAATGAGGTGTCAGGAAGCAGTTACTCGCTAGCTTTCAGATTTATGTCCAAGCATGTCTGCCGGTAGCCTTTGCAAGAAGACCCTCTTATCCTCAAATTACCGAGACATTTTTAAACACATTATCTGCTTTTTTCTAATATTTCCTTTGTCCTGTGAATTGTTAGCTTCTGTAATCCAAAAGCACAATACGGGTCACTTTAGATAATGAGGCCAGACAGATAGTAACAGGTGTGACCATTATGAAAAGACTCCTGTCACCTCTCACATCAGCATACAAGGATGCAAGTGCTCTTATTGTGAAGAGGAGTCTAATATCTAATCCTTCCCTTCAGCTATTCCAAGACAATATGGAGCCGGCATAATGCAGAGAAATGTGTAATATTTAATGAGGAAGACATTTTTCAAAAGAAAGAGGGAAATGGTGCGATATTGCACTAATGTTATTGCACTTCGCTTGTCATTCTTCTGCGCTGTGTAACTTTAGAGTAAAAAAGATGATTATAATTGTTTGATTAGTGACTGAAAGACATGTTAATCTGCATTATTTTGAAGTGTTGTTATTCTCAAACTCTTATAAAGTTATTGTTTTGTAGGCCATATATGAAGGAGGCGAAACATATTTGTAGGAGATGGAAAATTGTGTCTTTTATTATGAATATCAGCCTCAAAGCGACGTTAAAAGGTAGATGTTTGCCCTTTTGCAAATATTTGAAAACTTTCCAGAATCTAATCACCAATTGTTTCTTCATTATATTTCCTCTTTTGTCTTTAAGGTCACATTTCTCATATACTACAAATAATATGTTAATGCAATGTTCCTAAAGTTTTTCAGCCTTCACGTTGTGGATGTGAAATGTTTGCTATATGCACAGTGGTCTTTATTTAATTTCTGGTACTTGTTTATCAGACGATACAACAGTTGGCGTATTGTGTCGCGATAACTGCAATCCAACGAGTAAAAAAACAAACAAACTCACAACTAAATGTTGTGAGGTGGAAAATGATATCATCCACTTGGACTTAACTCATGCGTGTTTTCATTTTTATTTAAGTGATGGTTTCAATGATCACTGTGGACTGAGTAAATCTCCAACACTTATGAAAACAATACAAAACACACCGCGTGTTACTGAAAAATACATGGCACATAATAAAAAAAGCAAGCTTTTCTTTCCTTTTCCCCATTTTCAATATTACCATGTATTTTTCAGTAACACGCGGTGTGTTTTCTGAATTGTTTTCATAAGTGTTGGAGATTTACTCAGTCCACAGTGATCATTGAAACCATCACTTAAATAAAAATGAAAACACACATGAGTCATGGTGTTGTGTTATGACAGCAGTGACTGGCTAGAAAGTGAAGTTTTGACATTTTGAGCTTCTTTTGAGTCCAACGTGGACGAGAACTTTGGCATAAAATGCAAGAAATGAATAAAATAAATCTTTAAGTTTACCTGTGGTGTGAAATTGAAAAAAACATCAGACAAAGTCAAAGTGCAGGTGGTTAAACGAGTCACACAGTCCATTAATATTATTTAGCAAACACTCTGAAGACTGTAAATGAACAAACGTGAGCTGCGAATGCTCACGTCTTATTAACTAAATTTTGATTAAGGGAGGGGGGGATTTTTTTCGCGAAACACTCCGAGATAATTAAAATTATTTTTAAGGATCGTCCAGAAATCAATGCAGATGGTAATTTCAGGCTTATCCCAGGTATGCACAGGAAAGATAAGAATGATTAAATCCAACCGGCGCATTAATGAGTATGTAGATGTAAAATAATCCTAAAAGGCATGGCAGAGTTGCTGCAGGAGAAGCCAAATGTCAAGTGCCATTTTATTTTATGGAGGATCCCTTTTTTAAAGTGACACGGTTTCTTTCTTATCCAAGCCCCTAAGATCTCATACAGCGACACAAAGCGCACATGAGTAGCCTGCACAGGCAGACAGACAGACAGACAGACAGACAGGTTGTCCAAAATCCTTATTTTAAACTTCATCCATAAATATATTTTTTGTTTTGTGTGAGGTGTTAGATGAAGTTTGGCTTATATTAAAAAAAAATGTTTAGAAAAATCTTAAAATTCAAAATGCAAGTGGCACAACATGGCACATTTATTCCAGTCATCCTTGCGCAGTAAAAGAGATCAATTCACGTCTAATCTGACTGAGTTCACTCGGATGTAAAAAACGGGGAAATAAAAGCGACATGCTGTCTGTGATGAGAGCTGGTAATAAAAACATTTGGTTTTTCAGTCATTTGGCTTGGGAAATTGAGAGGCTTATTTTCTGAAGACGCTGATTTCGGGGCTTGCTGCAGCTCGAATGCTGCAAATGAGACCCCTTAATATCATGACCATAATTAATTGTGCAAATTTGTTTCTATTAAATAAAACTAACACATACTGAGAAAACTCTATTAGCCTTAATTAAGCTTGATATCCTAATTTAGGAAAATGTGTGGCTGAAAACAAGCCGTTTTGGTTAGATTTTTTTCCCTGTCTTTCTCCGATAGTGGAAAGCCTACCAGCTTTCTGCCTTTGGGCTGCTTTTCCTCCTCTGAGAGTTGGAAATGAGAAATGGAAATGGAAATACCAGGAGGTGCTAAATTAGCTGCCTGATCTGCACTTATTGCCGCATACAGGCCCCTATTACTTTGCCAATCTGTGCCTCTCTTTTAGCATTCCGGGCATGGAGAAGCTTCGAGATAGCAGATTTATCAAATGGGAAAATGAATGCATGATGATCAGTTAAATTGAAAATCAGCGTCTGCATGACAGCCCGACCTGACACCTCCGTAATTAGAAAGAAAAATGATGGCGTCCGATGCATAATAGAGCAAAAACAATTTACACTCTCCCATAATGATCCGGCGTTCAAATTGAAAATTTCTCCGGGTATAAATTGAATTCATAAAGTATGATTCATGGACGACACATCTCCTGGAGGCTGCCTGGGCATATCGATTGATAGTTTGTCTTGAATCATGCAGCGTGCAGCTCTCAGGCAAGAAAAGCTTAACTACTTAAGCAAATCGCTAATTTCACCTTAAGGCCACCAATGTGCAGCCAGCGATACTCCTATTCAGTGTGCTAATGAATTATGGATGAACTGGGCATACGTCCCAAATAGCCTAAGAGTAGCATGGCAAAATACACAGCGAGAAGGATCCGAGGTTATTTTCAAATTGGACCCGGTTATCCTACAATTTAGGACTTAAAGCTCCTCTCTGTGTTTCCTGACGAGCTCTGAATTCACCAATTGTGTCACATTCCTGATGTAATTTCTGCTTTTTTTTTGCCTTTAGAATAAAATGCAACCCAGTGAATGAACTCCCTAAAAGTTACACATGACATGAATTAATTCACAGTAAAGAAGAATAATCTCAGCTGTGTGATCAGCATGCAGACACAGAGGTTACACCTCTAAACCACAGCCTGCTCAGGCCTAATCTCCTGCATGTTCACTGTGTGTGCCATGTTGGCTGCTGCTGTCTGCCCCTTCCCTTCCCTTCCTCTCACCTCCCCCCCTCACCACCACCAACCTAATAAGACATTGCTTCCTAGAGCAAACAGCTGCATGGGTTGAAATTTATGTAAATATTTTGAAAGGGACACTGGCTCAGAAATTCATTTGCGCCGGCTCAGACGTAAAGCTCACCCCTCTGATTATTTTCAATTTATTTGCAAATCGAGGATCCAAACAGAACACTAAAGGGCTTGTGGGTTTCTTAACAAGAGCACTGAGCAGCTATAGCTTGGACTGGATTTTTATTTTTGTCTTAAGATATTTTTTTTTTGTTCTTATGCCATTACGCGCCAGCCTCGACATTTCCATCCCCGGGGTCGACGTGATATTGTGGTCAACGCTGCTAATATTGCACAAAAAAAAAAAAAAAAAAAAAAGGAAAGAGAAAGGGGAGCAGATGTCCCAGATCCCGCTTGGCTTCCCTGGGGACCACCAACCCTATTAGAACAAATGTGTTCTGCTATTGTAAATAGGCACGTTTGCCTCAGCCCGTCCTATTACAGCCCGACGCGTGATCAATAGGCTGATAACACAGAAACATCAATGTAAAGCGACAGAACAATGAGGGATATCATCGAACATCTATCTTAATATAGCCCTGCTACAAGGGGGCCCTGACAAAGTGGAGAGAGGGGGAAGAAGAAGAAGAAGAAGAAGAAGAAGAGGATGGAGGGAGAAAAGAAAAAAAAAAGCTCATGAAAATGCCTCCCCACGAATCCCCATCTCCTATCCAATATGCACAAACACACACACTCCCAGCTGCCGGGGCTATTATTTTCCTATTTCAATTTGACACCCAGGCCTTTTCATGCTAATTCTATTATTCTTGGAAGTTTATGTGATTTCATATCACTAGAAATCGGTAATGTATTATAACCCCCTTTGAGCTAAAATAAACTGAATCCCCCTGCAGTAGCCACCGGGAAAATAATTACTTTCATATCAAAACTCTGCAGGAGTCGAGCGGGTCCTTTTCGCCTCAGGCTCGTAACCTCATTTCAGTGGGGGCTTATAGATGAATAAATTTGTTAAGGCAATATACAAAGTACAACATGAGATTTCTTAAGAAAGCCCCCTTTCCTACTGTACTGTGGTCCTGCGTGCTGCTATTTAAGGTCTCACACGGTTTGAGGTGCTTGTATACAATAGATTTATTTAAGAAAAAAACTTACATATATAAATAGTATAATACCTTTTTTTACAGCTCTTGAGGATTTGTGTTGGTGGTCTCGTGGTCTGTCTTTTTTTTTGTTGTTGTTGTTTTGTTTGTTTGTTTTGACAAAGTTATCACACATTAAAGGATATCTAGAGACTCCTGTCTCTCTCTCTCTCTCTCTCTCTCTCTCTCTCTCTCTCTCTCTCTCTCTCACACACACACACACACACACACACACACACGCACACACTCAGAGAGAAAGAGAGAAAGAGAGAGAGAGAGCACAACATTGTCAAAATATCAGCAGAGGGGGGGGGGGGGGGGGGGCCTAGAGATTAGATGTAAAGATGTAGTTTGTGGTTAAGCTTTGGCCTAATGAAAGGTGTCGTTTAGAGGCTATATCAGTATGTTTCTGCCTTTTTTCTTTTTTTTTTTTTTACCCCCAAGGATTTATTCCAAGTCTTCTTTAGAGTCTGTCTTTGTCTCTGCCGGACTGTCACTGAGGACAGACTCGGGGTTGACAGGCTGGTCCTTGTTCTCTAAATGCTCTTTTCTGTCCGCATCGACAGGCTTAATGAGTTGTGGACTGTGTTCGTGGGCGAAAGTCGAATCGCTGCAAATAACAGAGATGTGAGTACTTTTGCCAGAGGCGAAGGCGGCCCTGGGCGGGCTGGTGTGCGGTGAAGAACGCGTCTTGTCCTCTGATCCCACCTGCGCGTCCGCGGCGCGGTCCGGCGAGCTGCTCCTACATCCCGCAGAGCTCGCGGAGGCGCCGCAGCGGACGCCGGGCTGGCTGCTCCTCTCCGCCGGGGTGCTGTCACTGTCAGAGTTCGCTCCTGCTCCTCCAGCTGCTGCTGCTGCTGCTGCTGCTGTTGTCTTCAGAGCAGTCTGAGGAACAATGAATCCAAGCGGCTGTGTGATGGGATAGAGTAGGAAGTGTCCTTTCCCTATCAAAGGCCGTGAGGAGGGTAAGGCCGCGGGGTTGCGTCTCGGTCTGGTGTCCGAAAGGAGGCTCTCGACGCTAAAAGGGTTGAGTTTCTGCACGCCGGAGGCTCTGTTGTTGTTGTTGTTGTCGGAGCACAGGCTTGACCGGTGGCTGGCGTCGGGCGAGTCCAGCTCGGATCCGCCAGCCTCCTGGTCCAAGTGTCTTTGGTTCTGGTTTTGGGTCTGGAGAGGGTGAGGTGTTTGGTCGCAGCTCGTTTGGTTTGGCCCCACAGAGTCATAAGGGCCTGTGGTGTGGTCACTGTCGGTCACATGCGACACCCCGCTGTCGCTGTCCGACCCCGGGGTGTGAAATAAATCCCCATGCGCGAGCCGGTTCTGGGACTTGAGCAGCCGTCGCTCCTGCTTCCGCTTCTTCTTCTCCAGCCGGTCCAGCTCTCTCCGGGCGATCTCCTCCGGGTCCATGGGCTCCCCGCTGCAGGTGGTGGGGTGTGCGTTGTGGGCAGGTCGACCCGGACCTTTCTTTGTGTTCTCCTTTTTCCTCCACTTGGCTCTGCGGTTCTGAAACCAGACCTGCAGAGAAGAAAAGTGGGAATAAAACAAGAATAAAACATGTGCAACCCTTCTGTCACAATTAACGAGGACAAAAAAATGTTTCTGTGTCTTAACAACCTGATAATTAAACAAGCAGCGAGCTGACATGTTGCTCGTCCTGTTTTATAAGAGGGCCTTTAATTTTAAAACTCACCTGCCACAAAAAGTTGAATAGACGCCTTCACGATTACAGAATAGTTGAGAGGTCTTAATATATTTTTTTCTCTTATAAAATAATTGTAAAATTGCTGTTTTTAATCAATAAAAATATTCTTATAATAAAATAAAATTGGCTGGGTTATTCACCTGAGAATGGGACGTACACACTTCGTATTTCTGGTCTTTGTTTATCCAACATTGTCGATATATTTTACAAATATAGCAGCCAGGATTTATGACTAAATAATAAAAATGTAAAATGTAAAATATCAGCCGGTGTTAGGGGCTCCATCATTTTTCAAAATAAAGGTGTAAATAAAATTGATTTATTCGACTAACATGAGCCACGAAAGGTCACAACAACACACTTCCATGCGTAATTATTGTGTTTTTAATTATTACATGAAATATAGATATTTATTCTGCATTATATTTATTTTTTTGACCAGTTTGAGTCATAAACAAAGGGATAAAGACACACACACACACACACACACACTCACACACACGCACACACACAATCACAAATGAAGGAACAAAAATAAATATTTACCTGAACTCTTGATTCTATCAGGTCCAGCCGGAGAGCCAGAGCCTCCCTCATGAACACGTCGGGATAGTGACTCTCATTAAAAGCCTTTTCTAATTCCTCCAGCTGCCAACCAGTGAAATTTGTGCGAGTTCTCCGTCTCTTGCAACCAGGGCTATCTTTGTCTGGGTCCCCCGAGTCTGACAGCGAGAATGAGAATAAAATGTAAACAAAGGATGAACACAAGCCGATAAATATATTTAATTTCCACATTTCAACACAATCCTAACGGGGCTGCTTTCGTGCATGTGCGACGATTTCTGCAAACTTCAGAGCCGGAGAGGACGACTGCGTTTGGACATTTATTTTATTTTTTTTTTTGCAGTGCACACATGCAGCCTGCAGCTTCTGCAGAAGCCTGTCGTCTGTTTGTGAATTAAGAGGGGAGGCTTCACGTGTTAACACAGGCGTCTCTTTGCTCTGGTGTTCACTGACTGACAGAAACATTGTTTTTGCTTCGGTGCATCTTCAGCTTTAGTGATGGAAATGAAGGAGCAAGCCTCTCTCCCTCTCTCTCTCTCTTTCTCCCCCTCTCTCTCCATGTGTGTGTGTGTGTGGCTTGCCTCTTTAAACACACCACCATCAAGAGGATAACTTGTATCGCAATATCCTGCCTTTGTTTCTTTTCTGTTTTTTTTTGTTTTTTTGTTTTTGTCTTTGTGCCGAGCAGCCAGCACTGGACGAGAGGCGACTCTGCGCGGTGCGTAAATGTGTCTTACCTGTGAGTTTGTAGTGCTGATTATCTCCATTCATCCCGCAGCCCGAAGACAAGAGGGGGTTGGAATTACCCACTGAAGCCGTGCAGGAACCATTAAGTAATCCGTCTATTGAGAAAGGAACCGCGGACGCAGATTGAAGTTGATGCCCGGCTAATTCGTAAACGTGATGGTGGCTCAGATGGTACGGGAAGCCCACCATCCCGCCGAGAGAGCCTCCGAACTGGGCGTGAGGTGGATCCAGTATCCTGCTGTCCATCATCCCGCAGGCAAAAGGAAACGACGTCTGGAGGCCGGCGATGGGAATTTAAAAAGCATGCAGCGAGTGTGGCCAACGAGTAGGGGACATGATGTGAAGGGAGGGGATGAGCTGTACTTTATCCACATGAACCTCCCAATAATTAGCCCAGGCTCTGGGAATATGAGACCCAATGAGAAGCGGTAATGGACTCTGACGTCAGAGGCGCGCTCTGCAAACGCTCCCCGTATCGATTGCTAATTAAAGCTGACATCCACCTCAATAAACAATATCAGAGCTGTCACAACAAGACAGGAGGGCTTTGATAAGAACTACATCGCAACTACACGGGGGACCCACCGGGAGGAAGGGCTCACTGGATCCGGGGAAGAAAGGGCTACAGGCGGACAGGTTAGGGCCAGAGGCTCCCGGAGGTTTTTGTTCAGTGGAGCACCTGCAAAAGATAAACGTTTATTAAAAAGACATTATTATTATTATTATTTGTATTTTTTTGTCTAGTATTGTTATATATTCTCAGATATGACAGCTTAAAAAAAGACCCAAAACTACAATAATAACTGATAATAAAGGTAAAAAAAATATATAAATTAAATTCTCCTCAGGGATTTTTTTTCTCAGGGACGTCTGTGACCTCCTCTGGACCGTGCGACCCCTCTCCTGTCCCCGAGCCCCACTTTGGGACCCCTCTGAGCTCAGATAAAGCCCCGTGTTAGTTATGGATCATCATCTAAATACATTAAACCTTTTTTTTTTTTTTTTACAATCTACACGCAGGACGTAAAACAAACCGGCTGATTGCTGAAATATGATAGTATTTAAAAGGGGGGGGGTGGCTGAAGATTATTTTGCTGGAGGCACAAAGCGAAAGTGAAACTATAATATTTTTAGTGTTACTTGGGGGGGGGAGGCTTTACTTACGACCCTCGCTGCGTTATGAACAAAATATACGAGCAAATAAAGAAACTGCTAAAAGAACAAGGACGATTCAGTCCAACACAATAAAACACCAGCCTCTGGAAAGACATCCGCAGCGTCAGGACACCAAAAACTGGTGAAGCTCCTCCACGTTGTGCAGCAGCCCTCCTCCTCCTGCACTCCAATATGTGACCAGCCTAAATCCTATCTTGCTCATTAGGTTTTTTCAAATAATTAATTCGACTTTATTTATCCCAAGTCTGGCGCTGTCATAATGTTAATCAGAGTTGAAATTTCGCACCCCACTCATTCCCTGACCCTTGGCACCCGGATTGGCATGTTGTAATAACCTGAATCTCTCAACAGAAGCTGCGATAATTGTTACCCTATTAGCATGCAAATTGTTTAATTAATATTATTATGAGGAAGTATATAATCCGCTCGTCACTTGACCCCCAAGCCCAAATAACAACCCCTCTGTATTTCAGCGTGCAGCCCTACATTTTAATGAACTCCTCAGAAATGATCTCGCCTATTTATCCATCTTCCTTTTTTTCAGCTCTTTGAAGCCTCCCCCCCTCTTCCTTCTTTGTATTTTAACTTTAATTTTAACGCACCCGGACAAGATCTTATGAATAATTCCTCCACCATTCTTTTTTTTTTTTTTGAACATCTAAAATTCAATAATTGCTTTTCGTCATTTCCAAGCACATATAGGCGAAAGGCTTGTCCCCCCTCCCTCAACTCGGGCCGCACGCAGGAGCTCCCAGTGAAAGGCAGCCCCCTTGACACAGTCTCCAGAGACGTTGCGTTTAAATCCGTTTTTCTACAACCGGGTGACATTGTCAGATTCTAGCTTTAATTAACCCGATAATAAGGCGAACAAGGCCGCGCTGCTGCCCTGCCTTGTTACCTTTTATAACCGGCTCCTCTTTGGCAGCTGTGAAGGCAAATAATAATAATAATGGAAATATGTTTTTTCTGCTCATTGAGAGATCTGAGTGGGTTGTTGCGGCTGTCTTTATTGCGCGTGTGTATTGTTAATCAATGAGATCACATGGCCTCTGGACAGTTCAGGGTTTTACAAGGAACACTGGTGAACTTTCACACTAATATGTTGTGTTGCTTCGCAAAGAAAACTGTGAACAATCCTCTTTTTTGAGCACATATGCACGCCTATAGTTGTAGAAACTTTCTTAAACAACTCAACTTTTTATTACATTATTAACATTTGGCTGATTTTATTCGCCTCAGGGCGCAGCCGGCTGTAACCCTTCACCTCAAAACCTCCCAAATTCACTCTGAAAGAAGCCTGAGGAGTGTATTATACCCACGATGATGATGACGATGGTGATGATGATGATGATGCTTTGGACTTATTGCCACTTCAGACACCAGTGTTGGTGTTTTACTGCTGTTGATGTTTGTTTTAAATCTGCTGTCATCATCACTCAGGAGTGCTCTTAAGTCCACAGCTCACCACGGTGATGGATGAGGTGAAGAGGAGCAGCAGGAGCACTGATGGAGCACCAGGATATCCCCCTGAAACACACACACACACACACACACACCTGGACCAGGACTTCAGAAGTTAGGATCAGCTGATCACAGATGTTTTACGCACATATCAAAGTTTCTACAATAGGGATAAACCACTTCTACTCGCCCCCTTCCTCAACTTTTTCTTGCCTCCTGAGAGGATTGTGGAGCAGCTCACTCACCTGCAGACAGGTGAACTCCAGAGGCGTGCCAGCTGAAGGTGTCCAAACACGACCCCCACCCCTCCCTCCTCCAAATATGAGACGCAGGTCTTATCAAGACGCCCCATCCCGACACTGATGCTTACTTTAGCAGCACAGAATCAAATTCATTTTTAATTAGGCAGGCAAATTAATAGGCGGCAGTTTAGGAGTTTAATTACTCAATTAACTTCACGCACGTTAATTTTTAACTATCTAAATTAGGTTGCACATTATTCGATTTGATGATAATTATAGAATTAAATCTAAATTAATTGTTTTGGATGATTTGGATGAACTAGATGCAATTCCAATTAAACAGTAGAGGGTTGGGGTGGGAGAGAGATGAGGGGGGGAGCAACACAAAAAAAAGGGAGAAGCTGGTTGCCATTTTAAGCTCGCAAATCCTTTGATTCGATTTTAAGCAAGAAACTCTGCCTCGAAATTTTTCCCTCTGATCCTACAAATTCTCTCTCCTTCTAATCCCACAATTAAAAGTTTCCTCCCATCTAATTATCTGTAATTGTGCCGCTGTCAAAGTAGAATGGAGAAGTGAAAGCGATTGATTTGGACTTTTAATTCAGTTCATTTCTGATAGAAGAGAAAGTAATTCCCTTCAAATTACCTCATTCAATCCTGACACCCTAATGCCCTTCAAAATCTTTCCCTTTTTTTTTTCTTTCACTCCCCAGCATTTATATATTAAAAATGAAGCTAGAATGACTAGTGCCTCCTAATAATAATAACCAAACTTCCATTAGAATAATAATTTCATTTCAATTAAAACTGACTTATCACCTTTGCTAAAACGTGCTTAATATGCCGAAAATTATCAATGCTTGAAGGAGCCCAAACTGGGGAGTCTAATTGTAATCAGCAAATCAGAGGTGCTTGTCGCTGCCGTGCCTTTGCAGAGAGGCAGTCTCGGAAATAGAACTAATTTACTCAACTCCCCCGGGAAATCCGCTCAACAGATTAACATTTTCAAAATATAGTAATGATATAATTTGAGAAATGGTGACGCCAATTTGTGAGGAGCCTTTGTGCAGAATAATTTGCATTTTTTTTTTTTTTTTCCTCTTCGCCACCGCCTGCATTTTGCCCCCGTTAATTACAGCTCCGCAGATGAAGGGTGTGCTGTTTGACTCAGTGCTTATTATTCAACTTCAATCTAATAATTCAACTCTACAGGAAGAAGAGAGAAGAGAGGAGAAGAAGAAAAAAAAAAAAAGTAGTGTGGCCCATCCGAATTTTTAAGCCATCCTCCATATAATCCCAAATGGTTTTGGATGGGTGGGAATATGAATAGGTGGATATAGGAGCTGCCTGTCACTGTGGCTGACTGTTATTATGGCTCATATGGCTCCATATGTATGTAAAGAGCTGCGGATGATGGGTTTGCTTGAATTTAAAGCATCGTGGACGGCGTCAAACTCCACAGCCTCCACTACAGGTCACCTTTCACACAGCTCAGGTGTGTCTGCACTCAAGAATAACAGTGCTTTCCCCAAAACTTTCAGGACTAACAGCACGCAAACAAAAAAACAGGAGACAAAGTTGAGACGAGGCCTGACAAATGTAGCTATTTATTATCGTCAAGTAGTTGCAAAAAAGCTTGTGCAGCTTTATTTTGGCTGCAGCCAAATTGGAAGTGATGGCAGTCCCTCGCTGCTTCCTCACATTACAAAGATCTGGTAGAGAGAGCGGTGACTGTACTCTGCAGCCCGGCCATCTGCTGCTGTACAGAGAAAAAAAAGAGAAATACCAAAAACCCCAGAGATATTTACTGTAGAATTACATTGCAGCAAAAAACGAGACAACATGTTCTGACACAGAAAGACAGATTGAAGCTTAATGTGAACTTTTGAGATCCAACAAACTCGAAGGCTTGTGATTTTATCACTGCGATTATTGTTCCTTCCCACAGATATTACAAACAAATCTGTTCTTTGGACATAGCTGGTACGCTTCACAAGTTTACTGTCACATTCTGCAGGAACAAAAGACACTCACAGCTCGCTCACACCCTATAAATATCACCCAACCACCATACCTTCAGACCTTAAGGCCTCCTTGACCTCAAATCAGGGTGTCATCAAGCCAAATCTCAAAAGACCTGCTTCAGAGCGGATAAAAAGACCTGTCCTGCCCTCTAGTGGCTGTTTGCCTGCCTTTTGTTTATTCTATTTAGTGTATCACAAGCAGAAGCGTTGACAGACACATGCACATAAACATAATGAACAAATGTCTCCGGGGGTTTGTCACGTCAGGACCGATGCTGTGTGTCGGAGAGGAAAAATAACACAGGTTTATGTGAGGCAGCCAGTCGGTGTTATTAAGCAGGAGCTGACCTCTGACCTCTGTCACCGGCCTCTGACCTCGTGGTCCCTCCACAGCAATCAATAAAGTGGTTTGTTATTACTATGATATAATTTTTATGGAGCTTTTTCAATTCAATCCAAATGTTGTTGAACACTCAGGGTGGAGATGACGTGACGTTTCTCACACACAGCTTGGAAAACACTGACTCCTTGCACCAGATCATCAACACATCCTTACAAGCTACTTGAAGTCTCAGTGATGGGAATTCTGGCTCGTCGTAGGGAGTCGGATCGGTTGGCTCAGCTCAGCATAAAGAACCCAAACAGCTCTTCATTTAGCGCCACTTCCAGCTTTAACAATTAAGCCAAATTTAGCAATAATTTAAACCAATAACGGGCGTGTACACTTATATCACTTAAATTAATCATGTAATTCTTCTAAACCCTTTAATTTGTTTTGTACGTTGGCAGCCAGCGCGACTTACACAAGTCTCTCTCCATGCTTGAGTCTTAATTTACCAAAGTGAGACGTTTCTGGAACTTATTCAACAAATACGTTCATCATCCTGTTATTCTGGCTTCAATTTATTTATTAAAAAGAAGAAGAAAAAAACGTCTCTCAGGAGGGAGCCGGCTCCCATTGTTCACTTAAAAGAGCTCATAGAGCCGACTCGTTCTCCAGCGAAGATTTTATATCAGACAATTTGAAGTCAGGAAATTGGAGACATTTATCCTCTTTGGTTCTACAAATTAAGACAACACTCGTACTGTTTGATATCATCCACACACATCCCTACACAGAGCAAGTAGGGAAAGTAGGGAGCTACCAGAGACCGGCTGTACTCGGACTAAGGACCACATGATCGTCTGCATACAGATAATGTTTCACTAGAGCAGGCCCGATCATGCCCGGGACAAGTTGATCTCCAAAGGCCCCCCTCGGCAGATTATATTAAAGGGTTAGAGAGCTCTTTTGGGACTGGGACAACTGACCTGGTGTAGCCCTCCTGTCGGCGGCCCTGCACTAGAGTATTACCAATCATCCAGCCATATTACAGGCTCTATAGATTAAAAATAACTGGGGGCTGAGTTCCCAATAGTCTGACACCAATACTAACCCCAAAGGCTGAGAAACTAGTCCCCTATTTTACTGTTACTTTAACAAAAATATATATGAATATAATAAAATACATTTTACATCATGCAAAGTGCAAAAAGCACATATAAGGCCACATTAAGACACACAATCAAAGAGATTTGGCTCATTACGTCGAAAGCACAAAAGATTAATTCAGTAGTGGATCATTCTTTCCTCTGGCGTTGAAAACAGGTGAATGGATGTGATGTTAGTTGGCAGAGAAAAAAAAACATATTTAAAGGTGCTATGTGGACGAATTTTAGTTGAAAACATTCAAAAATGATCAGAATGTGAAGTATCATGTTGCAGAGGTATCTACTGAAGTTAGCATGCTGACCAGCTAGCCCTGGCCTGTCCTGGTCCAAAGCTCTCAGCTAGTGGTGTTAGCACCTCCACGTCCCTGGTGCTCCAAGCTCACGGACCACCATAGCTCCACTGCTACTTGAGTTCACTAGCTACTGTTAGCAGCGTTTAGTGCTAACGCTAGTGAAATGCTGCCCCCTATTTGCTCTGATTATGAATTTGGCAGGTGGTATATTCTCACACATTGCACCTTTAAATAATGATGGTATGAATCTCTGTTTATGCCGTTTTATTTTTGGGATCCCTCATCAATATTTTATTTTCACTATACAAAAACATCGGGCAGAGTGATAGTTTGAAGTCAGTTGTGATCCTAGCACTATTTTACATCTTTAAAATGCTTTTCAGTAGGTGTTTGGGCCTCGACCCTGCCGCTGAGTGTCAGTTTTTGGGGCCTCCAGGGGAGAAAGTTCAGGCAGCCCTGCGTCAGAGGCTCTGCTGAGGTGTAACTGTAATCCTCACTTATGACTGATAATCTGAAATCACAATCCTTGACAACAACTGTAGAAGAAGTCTGGGTTGTACAGTGTGGGAGAACGCTGTCGGGATGTGTGTGTGTGTGTGTGTGTGTGTGTGTGTGTGTGTGTGTGTGTGTGTGTGTGTGTGTGTAAAGAGGGCCAGGTGTTTTCAGAGAGGTGCCATCTGGCCGCAGCGTTGGCAGCTTATGAGGCAGGTGTTTCCGCGCAGGAGAGAGTTTATGCTCTCTGTAACTGCCTGTGTGTTCCTGGTGATGGACTCTTACATTACATTTAACACCTCAGAGGAGGGATTTGTTGTAGCGACGCCATTTAAATCAGTTACTTTTTTAATAATCTAGCTGAAATGTGCAGGGGACTGAAAACGTCACACCTATCCTCCTTAGATATTCTTTTAATTCATTAAAGTCTATTGAGACCTTTGATGAATTATTATGTATTAAGAGCCTTTAAATAGTTAATACAGACTGCTGTTGTCATGCAAAAATCTTGAACTTCATGTTATAATAATAATAATTAAACTTAATAATTAAAGAGAATCGAGCTGTTCACCATGTGGTAGTTGCTGAGTCCTCTGGGATCACAGCTCCTCCTCAGCTCAGCGAGCTTGTGGAAGAATCCTGCTGCCATCAACTGGTAAAACCTGCAAAGACACCAGCTCAGCCCGGAGGCATTAAACCAACAAGTCCTCCGCTCGGATAAATCAACATTTTAAACCATCAGTTTGCCAGAAGATTTAAGCCTGCGTGCCATCTAAAACAATGTCTCACTCCATTACACTCACTCGTCTGAGAGAGCGGTCCGGACTCGTGCTCAAGAACATCATTTAAGATCCGTTCTCTGTAAATTGTCAAAAGATTGGATGATTGGACTCGAGTTTAAATAATTGATGTCAAATTGTGATATTATTGGAATTATAATGGCTCTTTCTCACTTTTTAATAAAACTGAGTTACACACCTTTTCATGACTGCTCAATATTACTTTTTCAAAGACTCTTTTGGGGTTAAATACCGGAAAGAAAGGAGCGAAAGCACAGAACTGTTCTGGTGCGCTGAGTCTTCACTGATCAGTTTATCAGAGCTGCAGCACAGAGAACTTTATAAGACTGAATTTATTATTGCTCCTGTTAAAGGTCCAGTGTGTATGGGCAGGAATGCAATATAATATTAATAATTATGTTTTCATTAGTGTATAACCACCTGAAACTAAGAAATCTTGTATTTCATTACCTCAGAACGAGCCTCTTATATCTTCAGAGGAAGCAGGTCCTGATCCACAGAGTCCACCAGAGCAGACAAACCAAACACTGACCCCAGAGAGGGCCTTTGTGTCTTCAGCAGCCGCTGTAGAGGAGGATGAGACGATGAGCGTTCGGTCTCTAGAGCAACAACGATTCATTGATTAGTTTTCAGCTATTAAAGTATTTTGATGATCGATTACTTGGTTTGAGTAACTTTTCAAGAAAAGTCAAAATTCTCTGATTCCAGCCTCTCAAATGTGAGTTCATCTGGTTTATCTACTCACTCGTGTCAGTAAACTGAACATGAACATTTGAGGACGTCGTCTTGGGCTCAGAGAAAAGATTGATCCTCACTCACTCACTAGATGATACTAAATCCTACACAGTGAACCTGTAGAGACGAGAGGTGGACCAATTATTGACCCTGGCTGATAACGGAGCCGATATTCAGCATTTTCTGATTATCGGTATCGGTCAGATTGCAGATCAAATAAACTGATTTAACAATGTGATACTTTGGCTCTGATGCAACATCGTTCGACCCCTGGTAGAGACTGTAGAGGGACTAAGACGACTATGGCAGATGAATAGCTGGTATCTGCTCTCTCTGTCTGCCAGCATGATAAAAAGTCATACAACCGCTCACAGATGGAGTTACTTCTTCCATCTTTTTAAAATCTGCCTCCATTTTGATCACCAACTACTACACACCTGGAAAGTTGACCTCATCTCGTGCTGACAAACATCTGCCCACAGACAGACTGTGATCCTGTATCCTGGCAGAGACTGTAGGAGGAGGCAGAACACCGGCTCTGGAAGTGTAAAAAAGCCAGAAGATCTCAGAAAGTTTATGAACTTAAAATCTATTTAAATTAATACCAGAGGAGGTCACATGGCTGCTAACAATCTAATTAAATCCTGGATAAACAACAATAAAACAGTCAAAGTCAAAAATTCGTTTTTACCTCGACGTTAAAGGAACTTTTATACGACACTCACTCATGTTATCTACTGGCATTAAGCGTCTCCCACAATGCAACGCTCACACGCTGTCCAGCTCAGGATAAGGAGTAAAAGAATAATTGCAGGGTTCAGTGAGAACATTTACCTCCTCAGACACACTGTGAGGAACCCAGCAGGAGTCCACAGGAACCTGCAGCTGCCAACTGGCTTCTATAAGGAGCCAACGCAGCAGTTAAACTATTGTCCTGATGTCCACTCGATGGGGAACTCTGCCTCTCAGGTAAACATGTCACATGAACACACACACACACACACACACACACCTGTGTCCCATCCCTTATCTTCACCACTGACTTATTGGCACCACAATGGGGTCCGGGTGCTCAGTGAACCATCAGGCCCGACCCACAGGTCCAATAACATTATAATACTTTGGCTCTTTGTGAAACCTCAAAGTGCTGTATAAATTTAAAAAATGTGAAAAGTTACTTACCACTGCTGAGTACTGCTGATCTCAACAGACCCATCTGTGTAAAATAACAATTTAACGAACTTCACCTGACGATGAAGCCCGTTCAACATGACTGAAAGTTCTGTTAAAAGCAGGCAAGTGGACCTCGAGGTGAGATTTTTTTTGTCTAATTATATAAAAATCTCACACGGTGCTGTGGCTGAGGAGGGACAACAAGACGTGATGAGCAATAGTGTCAAATTAATTAAAATACAAGCATCTTCCAGAAGGCAATCAGCTGACGAGGAGGGGACGAGGCTGGAAACAACAATCAGGACAAGTGGAGCTGGTCTTGATTGCACCTCGAGTCAGACACAAGATGATCTGCATTCACAATGAAAACGCTAAAGAGATGTGAAGTGTCATTCACTGGAGAGAAGCTCATATAGGAGCCATTCATTATATATATATTATAATTCATGCAGGAAGTCATATTGTCTGACAACAAAGTATATATTATAAAGACAGATAGTATTATCATTAGTATTAGTATTAATATGACTAAATTAAATTAAATTAAACACACAAAATGTAGTTCCTCAAGATGTCCTCCATCTTTGTTTTGATCCTGACACAGGGGCCCAGGCTGCTCTGCATGCCATTAAAAAGGTAATTAATGTAATAATTACCAATAATTATTATTCATAATAAACAATGAGCTGTTCAAAATACTGAAGTTAAAACCAGGATGTATACTGTGTGGTCATGGAGGGCTGCAGTTCCTCTGTGTGGCCACTGGAGGGCGACAAAACCACAGAGAGACAAGGTAACCCTTTCAAAATAAAACAACCATGTTCTGTATGTTTCTGATTACATACCCAGAACTAAACATGTAAATTGAGTTTATTCTTCTTCTTCTTCTTCTTCTTCTTCTTCTTCTTATTATTATTATTATTATTATTATTATTATTATTATTATTATTATCATAACTTCTGATACTAACGTGATTGGATACTCTGAAATATAATAATAATCAGAGGACTCTTTCTTGAATTTTCTTAAACTCTAACTCTGGCCATAACAAACAATTAATAGTCACAGTAAGATCGTCTGTTAATGAGTTTTTAATCGCATAATTTGGGTAATTAATCACAGTAATCACATTAATTAAATGAGGTGCAGTTCTTCACTGTGGCCGCTGGGGGCAGCAAACACAGTTATTCTAAATGGTCCCACATTTCCGGTGTGAGCCTTCAAAGTAAAACGAAGAGAAACAGCTGATTTTCCATCTGTAAACATGATTTACAAAACATAACACAGGCAGACACGCACAGGGAGACAAAAGTAGAGGCGATGTTTGGGGCAAATCCGACACATTAATCCATAAACTCACAGACTGACCGCCAAATAACAACATTGTGTAACGTAAGACGTGATGAAGTCTGGATCTTTCTAGAAACTCTGGATCTTTCCAGACTTTACCTGTCATTTCCACCGACCGTCTTATAAAACGACCACACCTGCGGTGACGTCTTGTTTTCCCGACGTTAACGTTGCGTGATTGTCGTGGGAGGAGCGTGCGTGACACATCGATGACTCGATGAAAACAGACAGCTCCGCGGCTAACAGGCAGAGCTGCTCGGGTCTGCGGGGAGCCTGGTGTCGGAGAGGCGCAGAGGAGATCTGGATCAACCTGGCTCGTTTGAGATCACGCTGCTGCCTCCTGTTATAACACGACACACCGAAGAAAACGCGACTTGGTGAGTAAAAAATCGATACAAACAAATGTTAGCTGTCACGTTCAACTAGCTAGCTAACCTAGCTTAGTCAGCTAATAGTACAGTTTGCTGAACCAAACCGTGTAACGGTCCTTAATCATGGGGTTTAGTCTCGACACGGGGAAAAAGCAACACGTACGTTTTCTTCAACCTAAGTTTAACATAAATAATGTTTTCTAGATGAGGTAGCTTTACGTTGCTTCGTCGCTCAGCTACATTTAAGCTAGCTTCTAGCACTTGTGTGGTAAATAAACAAATATTAGCCACAGTGATTTAAAATAAAACGCTATTTTTTTCTGATTTGATCGCAGTAACGTTGCAGATTCACGTGTTTGTTTTAAATTGTATCTCTAACATACGATCCTAACCTACATGAGCCCTGGTTAGTTATGTAATCAACATAATCGTATAAGTTAGCCTGGCCTAGCTAACGTTAGCTAGCTCGGTGTTTAGCAGCGTCCTGTGAAAGGCGTCATAACATTTAGTTCTCCACTGTTTTCTGGACAAAGACGACGTTTGAAAGCCGAAACTAACAGTGGTAATGAGTTGACTTAACATTGTACAGTTACTGTTTAGCCTTTCGACGTAGTTAAAGCTTGTGACACGATGCTATGACAGTTTTTAAAAGTCATGATGAGTTGGCTCAAATCGTCTTGGTAAACACTGGCTAGCATGCAGTGAGTCACTCCCATGTCAGTGTTCCCACAGTCACAACTTCATCGATCAGTTTAGTTTTAAAACATTAAAAACTTTCTTTTCCTTCCTTCAGGTTGTTGAGATCACTGTCAGCTGTACAGGATGGAGTTTCCAGATTTAGGGGAGCACTGCTCTGAGAAGACCTGCAAACGTTTAGGTGAGTGACTCACTGAGTGTCCTGCTCCTTCGTCCTGCTCAGCCTGACATGACACTAAAGTTTAAACCTTCTCTGGATGTTACAGATTTTCTTCCTATGAAATGTGACGCCTGTCAAGAGATTTTCTGCAAGGACCACATAACGTACGCAAACCACAAATGCATGTCATCCTACAAAAAGGTAATGGATCACTGTTTACAATACAGCTTTTATACTGATTCAACTGTGTTTTATTTACCTCAAATATTAAGTCAAAATTAAATATATAAAGACAAAATAAAATGTATAGTCTAATAAAACATTTTGAGGATCTGTAATCCTGTGTTTGTTAAATGCCTTTTGGTTGTGTTTGTCCTGTAGGATGTCCAGGTCCCGGTATGTCCCCTGTGCAACACTCCCATCCCCGTCAAGAGAGGAGAGATGCCCGACATCAAAGTCGGTGAACACATTGACCGGGATTGTAAATCGGACCCTGCGCAGAGAAAGAGAAAGGTTCTTATGACGCTGAAGTGTTTCACCTTAAAACCAGTAAGAATCTAAACAACAATAACAAACTGTTTTTTATTCCGTCTTTCAGATTTTCACAAATAAATGTTCTCAGGGAGGCTGTAAGCAGAAGGAGATGATACGAGTGACCTGCGATCAATGTCATTTAAACTACTGTCTTAAACACCGGCACCCGCTGGATCATGATTGTAAGACTGGTGGGAAACCTCTGTCCAAAGCAGGGTGGGTACAGTCACACTACACCATCAGGCACTGTGCTTTTATTCTGAAATGTGGAAGTAAGAGTGACTTTATGTTTGATCGTAGACACGCTGCTGCAGCGAGGGCCCACGGTGCTTCCTCCGCCTCTGCCTCGAGTTCTTCGTCTGCTTCAGGAAACTCTCGATCCGTTTCTAACGGCGTGAGTGCAAACAGCAGAAGCCACAACAGTGGGTAAGCACAGTTTTGATTTTTAAATGTTTGACATTAAGTCGCATTTTAAATGTATATTATTTTTATATATTTCTTCTCCTTGTTCCAGCACCACCCAGCGGATCCCTACGTCCGTCTCAGCACATAATGTAATACCACCATCAGCATCCTTTCAGGCCGGCATGGTATGCAGGCGCATTATTGACGTGATAAAAATTTGCTGATTTTAAAAATCCCCAAATGAAAGTGAAATGTAACCGGGAGTGTGCCGCTCTGCTGCTGTCGTTGCAGACGGAGGAGCAGGCTTTACAAAGGGCTCTGGAGATGTCTTTGGCTGAATCGAAGCCGACGGTTCAGCCGGAACTGAGGTGAGTAAACGTCATCAACACCCATAATCCCAGAAATATCCTATTATCAGCTCAACATCACTCATGTCACACGCTGCTGTTGTGAATGAAGCTTTGCTAGAGAGGCTGTCAGGTCCAGGTTATCAATATATTTTCAGGCAGTAAAATATATATAAAGTACAAGAGACAGATTTATTTTGACATCGAAGAAAAGAAAATCGGACGATGCTCATCCAGCAAACTCGTCTGTCAAATCCAAAATAATAATATATATCTATACAGCACTTTTCTTAAGAAGTTCTTAACAAGTACAAGTAAAACATCAGATAACACAAACACAAGTAAAATCACACTATAAATCAGGAATGTTAATCATTAATCATTAATCGAGAAATCGCCATTAAGACTCGATTTAAAATGTATCGACCAACAATTGGAGTTGTGTACAAATATATCAAAACGTATAAGTAGTAGTTAGCATAGATACATTCTTATTAAATATATATATATATATATATATATATATATATGTGTATATGTATATGTATATATATATAAAAAGAGAACATTTATTTAATTAAATACAAGTAATTTGTTACTTAATTAACTGATATTAGTACATTTTTGCCCTTTAGTAGCTTTTTTTCATTATTTTCTTAATTAGTTTATAATTCAAGTAACTTAAATTCACTCTGTCTGTTCTTTTAACTCCTAATGTAGCCTTTACATCCAGATTTAGATCATGTTAGTGGAAAAATGTCCAACATATCCCGTCTATTATTAATGATTCGCCGGTAATTGCTGTGGAACATGCTGTTTATAAAGTTCGATCAGTAGAATTAAACTGGGCGTCTTGTGTAACTAGTTTCCCCCCAATACTGGTACCAGTTGCTGGTACTGGTACTCCCCTGGTACTTACAGCAAGAAAGAAGGGAAGTGGCTGTACACCTGAAACGTGTGTGAGTGCTCAGTTCTCTTGCTTTTAAGGTTTAAAGCAGTTTTTTTCTGGTAAGTGAAGAAAATCTCACCACGAGCTTCACTCATTAGCTCTCCTGGAGCTTTCAGCTGTTAATGTCAAGTTGTCGGACGAGTCAGATATTTACACTCATGTCCACTCACACACAGTCATAACTAGTGGCACTGTAAGTATAAATAAATCCAGCTTTCACAGCTTTTACCTTGTGGTTTTCCTCACCAGGTGTGCAGGACTGATATATTAACAAGTGCAGCGCTATAAATAAAAGCAGGTTTGACAGGTCGTAACTAAGTGTGTGTGTGTGTGTGTGTGTGTGTGTGTGTGTGTGTGTGTGTGTGTGTGTGTGTGTGTGTGTGTGTGTGATGTATTGTTGTTTGTGTCTCAGCCGACAGGAGCAGGAGGATCTGGCCCTCGCTCAGGCTCTCGCTGCCAGCGAAGAAGAGTACAGACGGCAGCAGCAGAGACAACAACAGGTACCCGGAAAGCTTAGCCGTCACTAGCAATGCTAACAGGAACGCATGGAGGTACACTGTTGTCATGGCAACCTCTCTGAACTTTTTTCTGTCTTTAGCCAGCAGATGAGAGACTTAATTGTTCTTCCTTACATTATTAATGACTATAAAGAAATGTAATGCGTCTGTTTCTGACTGAGCTTTCTTCTCTCTGTTCAGGGGAGAGAGTCCAAACCGTCCAACTGCAGCCTTTCTTAACCTCCCACCGCCGGTTTAGACTTCAAGCTGAGCTGATTAACGACTAGAAGCTGCACATCTGGGACGTCGATATCCAGGATCAATGATTGTTCAATGAAGACATGACACTTGGAAGTTTGCTGAGATATTACCGCCTTCTACGACATAAGCACATACTTTCCCAGCAGGATCTCGTTATTTTTACTAATGATTTGCTCTGTACATATTTTATATGCTGATCATGATGAAACTGTTATATTACCATATATGAATATTGAATAAATTATTTCAAAGACGCACACGGAGTTTCGCTCGATTCATTGAGATTTGAGGACGCACTGAACGACGAGTCTGTGATTTGTGAAGTGGAATAATCAGACGATTGATTCAGGAGTGTTTGCAGACGGCTGCTCAGGATTCAGACAGTTTCTGATGAACACGGGACATTTTTATTCACAATAAACGTTTTATTGTTTCTGCATGTTGTGGATCGCTTGCACTCAGCTTATTATTCATAGCTTTCATCAGATTAATCTTATTGTGATGAAGGTCTCAACATTATACAGGGTGTCTTGCGTTTTTTAGTCTGGTTAACATGTCACAGTCTTACCAGATATTAAATGTATTTCTGTATATTTCACATATGAAGATAAACACATTAGATGGAGCTTCTCTGACAATTTTAAGCAGCTACAATTGTTTTATATTGCTGTTTAAAGTGGGTTATTACTTGCAAATTAAATTCAGATGTAAAATATGTTTTTTTTATGTGTATAAAAGTTTATATGTTCTCACTCCTGCTGTACTTTCTCGCTACTAGAGCTGAAACATTGAGTAGAAAATGAATCTTTGGCGATAGATTTATAATTTGGCAGATAAAAATGCCAAAGGTGGGTCGGATCTCTCTAATTTAATGTTCTGCTTGTTTTTCCTTATCGTTATAATCTGAATACTTTTTGGAGGTTTGAACAAAACATTTTTATCTGACATATTAACTAAAGATTGATATATTCACTGAAATCTAGTTGTTGCAGTAGTTTGTTCAGTGTTGGACAGCAGAGGGCAGTAAGACTTCACAGATGATTTATAATCTTTCAGCAGGCCTGTGTGTTTACTCCACAGCACTCTTTATTCTCACATATAATTAGTAACCTTGTAAAATGTGGATTTTTCTGTTCACATATGTCTGCTCTTGCTGTCGTTTGCATGATGAGAGGAGAAAAAACTGGAGGCCGTCTGGGCTGTGTGATGCTGAACAATGCCAGCAGTTGGAAAGCAGAGTGTTGTGACATGAGGCATTTACATAATCATATTTAATAACACAGCTGAAGGGCAGACATTTGGCGGACAAGACCTCTCCGACCTGCTGCAGTCAGAACGTTTCACAAAATACCTGATCGCCATCATCACATGCAGCTGCCTCTGATCATTATTTGAACACACTGTCAGAATAAATGCAACTATTCGTTGCTTATATCATCAGTTTTCATTAAAAGTAAACAGGCTTTATTATTGAACAAGATGAAGCCTTAGGTCTGATCACTTGAGGCATCTTTGCTGCACAAATCTGCATATTCATGAGGAAAGCAGTTTACTTCAAACTACTGTATAAGTACTCAGAGCTTTCCAGAGGATTCATATCTTTTATGTATAATGCAAAGACACATTGTTAAGATGCAAATCAGCCTCATCAGAGGTAATTGGAGGAGTTGATTGGAGATGACTCATCATACTGCAGCGTAATGCATTCATCTAAGAAGACTTGGTGCCTCCTCTGAGCTCTTACTTCTCTCAGCAGTCGCTCAGAAGAGCATCAATAACTCAAATGCAGAGGATCGATGTTTGCACAACTCTGTCAAACATCTGTGTGTTTACTCCATGAGATGCAGTTTATTGTTGCCTCGCAATTATCAAAGATGAAGAGATCTGATGGCTCCTTCAGAGGACTGATTCTGTTTAATGTGAGATTACCAAAATGTTTCAATTAGACTACAAAAACAAAACTTTCAATGATGTCTGTTATACCAAAACACTATAAATGTACTAAGAAATGACTGGATCCTTTTCCCGTTCCTGGATATTTGTAAATTCAAAGCTTGTTGTGAGTCTGAACACACTGAATTATTGATTTATTTTTCTCTCCTACATTTTTTAACGCAAAATAAACCTGCAGATGACCTGTAACTGCTCCTGTTGGCTAAAGAACACAGTGGGTCCAAATCATATATTATTACAAGTTCAAATTTGATAACAAAAGTCACTGAAAATAAACACTTAACACATGTTTCTTTACAGAAATATGTTCTCACCTGGCAAAAAAATACCACTTTGCAACCTCAAAATAAATTGCTTGAGAGCAACAGGAGCATTAACTCATCACAGTTCTTTATTTCCTTATTTAAGTTGCATATTTTTCAATGTTAGGGCTTCAAAAAAAATGATATAAACTATATACTGCTGGATTTTAAATCTCATTGGCTACATGTTGCATCAGTCATGCAGAGGCTGGTATGTAAGCTGCTCAGGAGAGAGGAGAAAGAAGAGGGAGTGGGTCACTCATCTACACGATCTCTCATTGGCTGCTGTAGGCTCTAGGGCGGGCATAGAAGATCATATCTCGGGAATTAGAGGACTTTTGTGCAGATAAAAGCATGAAAAAGCATCCACGATCCAGTGTTTTGATAACTTGCAGTTTAACTGGACAGAAATTAAGTTACTTGAGACTCAACTTGGACTTAAGACATGATGACTCGACTTTGACTAATTGCCACATGTCTGACAAGCAGTGTTAGAAATGCTGAAAAATACAGATTCTGCTCAAACGTGGCAGCTTGATGTGACATTACCAATGTCAATCTGCTGAATACATCACGTATCATCCTCAATACTTGATATTTTAAAGGCAGTTATTGCCAGAAAAGCAGACCGTTCCTGAACTCCTCACATTCCTCCACCTTCATGGAGCGAGAAGGGTTAATAGAGACAGAAGATCAAAATAGAAAACTGCATTTGAAAAGAGAAAAAAAAAAAGAAATCTCCATGTGATAGCTGAAAAGGTCATTTCTCTGGGTGTTGAAAACATTCAGCCGCTGGCATGTGAAGACACTTTTCGCCTCCCGTCTCCGAGGCTCGCGAGTCCAGGTCGTGACCAAACTTGTTGAGGCATGAGCTCGATGCACCCGATCCCTGTGACAGAGGGCAGCATCCACTCTGAGAGCCTCACAAGTATGTCGTTAATCCCAGCGATGGGGCCTTGATCTCCTTTGTGGGGTTTGAATGTCTTGCATGCTATTTTAAGGCTTTCAGTCTGACTTCTGCTTTGTCAGTTGAGGGAGAAAACAGTTTGTGAATAAGCCACGCTGATTGTGTGTGTGTGTGTGGGGAGAAAGTGATTCAGCGGTGGCCGTGAAATGTGGCCCTGAATCCGGTGAATGTCTTCACAGTTACTAGCTCAACATATGACAGTGTACTGGTGGTGTTTAGTCAGATTCAAATTCTTCTCATAAATATCAGTCTGCCAAAGTCAAGGCTTGTCATCTTAATAGCTGTTTTCATAGTGAAAAGGATTTCTTTGGCTTTATTGAGTCCAGTTTTTGTGGAGAATGGACGTCCAGATCTTGACATACGCAATTAATTCTCCACATTTTTCTGTAAAAACGGCAAAATTATTCATCACATGCGTGCAACACGTGTCAGTGTTCAAGAGGAGACGTGTTTCCCAGCTGGAGACTCATGAGCTGGAGGTTGAGGAGGAAAACACAGAGCTCTGACACGACTTCAATTTCCTGTTTTCATAAGTGTTGTTTCACAGCACAGCAGGTAAACAGGAAAGTGGACCAGAGTGTGCCCCTCGTGTGTCGCTGTAAATGGCAAAGTTAGAGAAGTTGGAGAGAAGTGGCACAAACCTTATGGTGAGACGGTTCACGGATCAAAATGCAGAAGTGGTTACAACAATTACAGCTACAATGCACATTTTTCACAAGTGGCTTTTGGGGGATTTTTACAGGATTGATTGCTATGGTAACAACGCAGTGTGTGTTGGTGTGTGCGCAACAGATTCACTCAAGTAGAGTGTCCATAGGAGGATTTCACTTCAGCCGACCAGATGGGGAATGAATACGGACGAACTCACCGACTCAAAGCATCGACATCTTTACTAGAGCCGGTTCACCAGCAGCACCAGCAGCACCAGCACCTGGGCTACTGGTTTGGCAATAAACACTGCACACCCGACAGTATTGGCACTATTACAAACTCACTTGGCACTGTTGGTTTTTCATCATTTTTTCCAGCAGCTACAGGATAAAAAAAATCATGAAAAACAATAAACCACTCTCCTGTATCAGCAGCAAACAATGAAAAATGAAACTGTATTTTATTGTGCAGTGCCACATGCTGAACTGTGTGGAGAGAGTTATGAATTTTCTAACAATGATCGGGTCATTTACTGTATGTCTACGGGTATTATTATGGTAAGAGGACACTAGAAAGAGACACTAATTGCAGCCATTTAAACAGACGAAGCAAGAGACTCAGTAAGAGCTCTTTATCATTTTATTGTAAGTATACTTGACATTCAGAGGCGTATTAAGTTTCCACTGTCATTGATTGTACGCTCTTATGTAAAATACACAGGAGTGTCCTACCCAGTGCTCAAGTAAATGGGCCTTGATTTTAATGAGACCGAACTCATTGATTTAATGGGCCTATACTTTATAACAAAGCGAGCGAAGATCGGTAAGGGAGCTGAGGGCGACGCCTATGAGATCCATGACATTTTATTTCAATGATTGTTTGCTCTGATAATCACCCTGCTGACATTTGTGGTTTACAGCAAGCAATTTCTGTTATTTCCACCCAAAATCTCATCCAAAATCCACGCCCACTCACTAACTGGTAAGAGTTTTTGGCCTCTCAACTTGCAAACCTGGACTGTTTGTGAGCTTTCATGACATGGCGGTGGCAGATAACTCTTACAAATGAAAGAAGTTGACTGCAAGGCCAGTTTATTTATATACGGCCCCATTCAGACAAAACAATGCAAAAAGCTTTACAGAGACACAGAAATGCATTAAGCTCAGACATTATTTTTAATAGGGTGAATCTGGATACAGCCCCGGACGCCAAGAGAAAAAGTCGAGCGTCAGACGGTTCGATGAGTCACCACCATCTTTTTTTAAATCTTGCTTTAAATAATAAATGTCAGCTGGGTGTTTATTATTAAAGAGGCGCTGCTTAAAATAAAATGTCAATCAACTTTATTAAATCATTTGTCAGCTTATCCATCTATTTTTTAATCCACGTAGCATTTAATCACTTTTTACTTCCACTCAACCCTCGAGGCCACTTTGCTGCAACGAAAAATGGCATTCTGGCATGTTGTGCATGGTTTAATCAAATTGGCTCCAAATGAATCATGTTATTTGATGATTTGTCACTCCATTTTACACAACTCACGTATATTTGCATCACATCTTTGTATATATTTTTAATTTTTACCAATTTCTGTGTCATTGTCTCACCTGCTCTGCTTAAATACTGCAAGTTTTAATACAGTGAGGGTTGATTTGTGCAAACTACAAACTGAATAATGTTGATTTTTGTTGTACTAAATATAATAGTTATATTTTTTCCCCCAAGCTCACAAATAGGCTTACTAAAAGCAAAAACTGTGTAGTCTACAGTTTTTATACTACCACTGGGTGGTGCTTAAGTTGGAGATTCAAAGTTGGGCTAACATGTCATTGGTAATTTTCTTGGGTCATGTAACATTACTGTTAGGCTACTTGTCAAATCTGAAGATATGGAGGAACATCAGGATGAGAGTGAGTATTTCTGAGTGCTGCTTCAGCTGCCTTCAGTCCACTTGTCTCTCTTTTGTTCTGTGGCTCTTTGCTGCTGCTTGTCATTATCTCTGCTTCTCGTTTCACAAACACCAGATTCATATTTCAACAAGCTCAAGGACACAGAGAAGCTTTGCACATCATCAATAAGAAGCCAGCTCAGGTCAGTCAGGTCAGTCAGGGGTGAGGCGCTCCTCTGACCATGATCAAACTTACATCGCAACAGGAGAGATATTTTCAACAAGTCATGTGCCTTCTTCTTGTATTGTTACGAAGAAACAGCTTTGACATACCGAGGCGTATTATCTTCTCTTTTTTTTTCACTCCTCAACCCCACAGTGAATTCACCGCCATGGATTTGTCGAGGCGATGATGCGTCACTAAGGAGTGAAGCGTGTCTTTCATACACAGAGGGTGCAGCTGAGCATTAAGACCTCTGTCCAGCTACATTAATCATTTCAACTCAAAGGTGTGAAAGAGCAAAAAATCAAATCGCTGTGTTAAATGCACCACAGAGCTGATTCTCGGTGACACATCAGAGAACAACATGAAGAGTCTGCAGCCTTTTCTAGCGACTCCACAGGCTGTACTTTGGCACAGAAAATGCTGATATTCTCACAATGGTAATGCTAACCTGCTGTTTTTGTAGTTGTAGGTATAATATACCAAACATTGTCCAAGAATCTATGAATGCCAATCCATCAAGTAGATGATGGAGTATGTCGTAGAATAATGAGAAACTTTCAACTGCTGGTGGCATAGAGGAAAAGTTAGGGATCACAAAAGTCAGTTGGATTCATCCCCTTTCTCTCCGTTCTGTGCCAGTCTCCTCATCTTTAACCTTTAGCCCAGGTGGTTGGTCCCACCTATCGAACAATGCCACTGGTTCCTTGCGCCATTTTCAGAAAACCAATTGGTGGTCACCAGTGCCTGTTACAAAGTCAAGCGATCTACCAGGTGCAGGTTATCAGGCAATCAAATGAGTGAAGGGGAGTGCAGACATCAAGCAGACACAAACCAAGTTGCAACAATAAAAACATGCAAAAAAAACAAACAAACTCATGCAAATAACACAGCACACAACAATATAAAATACTTAAAAACAGTCACTTCTGCACTTTGACAGAGGGTACTTCCTTACGATGTCCTTTTACCTGCAATAAACTTTATCACCTCTGCCAAGGAGGTTATGTTTTCATTCATGTCCATGCTTTGTTGGTTGGTTTGCCAGCAGGACTACACAAAAATTACTGCAGATTTCCACTAAATTTCTATTGACCAGCTGTCATATTTAGACGGCTGGTGAGTGAATACAAAAGGAGATTGTTTGTTCGTTCTAGTTAGAGATACACCATTTCATTTTTCTCACCTCGCCATCAAAAATTGACGTACTTCCTCTTTAGCTAGATGAGGACAGGCTGAGAATTGATCTCATCTTGGGAGGTGTTGGCTCTGAATGTTCTTTATTCATCGGCTGATGAAGGTCTAAGGAGCAAAACGCTGCATCTCTAATTAAGCTTAAGCAAAAAGGCGGCGTGAGGGAGTTCTCTCTTGGGTATTTCCTCCTACGCACCTGAAGACAAGAAGCTGAAGGTGTGCATGAGCCTTTAAAGCCTGTGCTTTCCTTGCTGCACCATTCCTGCGGTAGTCAGCTGACATATCCTTACAGGCTGTTATCGAGTGTTTTGGAAAGGATCATGGGAAAACATCCAGTCAAATCATTCATCAGCAAGGCATTGAGTAGGATTCAAGTGGGCAAAATTATCTTTCTGGGGGGGAGCCCATTTTAGTAAGAGATCCTTATATCATGGAATTGACCATTTATTGCAAATGGCTATGAGGCCAGATTTGGCAGAAAAGGCTCTGTGAGGGAGTGTTGCTGAATACAAGCAACAATGAGGATTCTGCTGAGAGAGATAATCTCCCTGAATAAAAACATGCATGAATGTTAAATCTTAGATAATCAACAATACAAAATACCCAACACATCCTCATACCTTCGACTGCCGTTGACTCCCAAAATAACATGTATTACTGTTCCCAAAGCAACACAACCATTGTAGCATTACAGCGGCAGGCGTACACAAGCTTTGTTAGGGTTAGCCAAAAAAACTACTTGGTTAGGTTTAGGAAAACACTGTGGTGAGGAATAAATAACTAGTTCCCAGTTCCCAGTCAGCACTTTCAACTGCAACACCACCTGAAGTCAGATATATTCTGACGTGCCTCACCAAACCCGACCTCAAACTCTAAGATGGCTGCTACGCGACTCAACAGCGGTGAAAGTTTATGAGCACTTCTGTCTTATTTGTGTCTTATTAAATCAGTCTTACAAACGGCTCTGTCCAACTTCTGTTTGTGGACGTGCTGCTTTAGTGTTTGCATGCACAAGAAACCATGTAATGCAGTGTGAATCCGCTGGTATTTCAAACGCCTGCCTTCCTCCTATATGCTGCCATCACAATTACTGCGCCCACAATAGGCCACTGCCTAAAAACAAAGGTGAATGTGGGTTGCAATAAGCTGCTTTCACAGTTGGTTGTGTTACTGATGAGGAAGGACTAAGAATACCACAGGAGGAGGAGGTCGGGGTGATTGTTATAACGTCTGCACACTTGCATGCATATGGCTGGACTTTACAAGAAACACATCTGTGAACGAGCCAATCATTGAGAAGCGTATTGCAAACAGATGAATCCAATCAGCCAATACCATTTGATGAGAATATATATATGTGATATTTGAATATCAATTTCCAATGTGATATTCACAACATTTGTTTATATTGTTCATTGCAACCTGAAGGAAAGGCTGTAATCATTCACATACAATAGTGGTGCAATTGTGGTAAATTATAGTGATATTGCAGTAAAAGCTGTTGGTTATTTGACAGATGAAATCTGCTCATCAGATGATTCACACACCTCCTTCCACATCAGCGTTTAATTTCAGCGAAAATGCAAGCAGCATTTCTTCAGTCAGGTCTTTTTCGGGTTTTAATCATGAACCAGGTTTTCAATTATTTTCTCAAGCTAACAGCTGAGGCTCTGTTGTTCTGGGCTGGATCACATCCCCTGTGTGGACGTATATAAATCCAGCATTAGTTGTGTTGTGTTCCAGGGGCAGACTTCAGTGGAGCACTCTGTGGGTTCATGATGTTCCCAGCAGCTGCAGATGTCTGAAAAAAAGCGTTCAGGGAGCGCAGCTCTGAGGCTGAGAAGCCATGATTTATACATCAAAACTAACCTCAAATGTTTCATTAATATCCGTATAATGATTAATGTGAAAAGTATTTTAGAAATCACAAGCGCTTCTTCTGTGATGATGGAGATAGCTGAATGCTGCGTACAGTTCCCTTCAACTTTTCCGAGTTTGTTCTTGTTTCTTCCAGTCTATTAATTATGCAGAAGCAAATCATTTGGCACCATGAGCGCTGTCCATCTATTGTTCTGATGGTGTTTTGTTTGAAGTGGTGTCTCTGAGGGGAGCGAACGCTTCCTTTTCCTGCCGATCAATTAAGGCGGCCAGCCGGTGGGGCTTGCTGAAGTATTCTCCAGGAAGATGAGCATTCTTTATTTGAGTGTGAGCCATTATAGATTGAATCAATTTGAATTAACAGCAAGCTTGAGCAACCCACCGTCTACTTCTAAATAAAGGCCTCTCAAAAGGCACTGCCAAATCCATACAATCGTGGCTTTGAACTGATTATATCAAACTAAGTCTGGATCACACAAAGCTGGCTAGAGGTGCGTTTATGATATGAATAAAAATGCTTGTAGAGAAAGTTATTTTAATGTAGCGAGGGGACAAAATACCTCGTAAAACAGTTTGTGTACTGACCAATAAACCTATAATCTTATGGGTGCAGTACTTCTGGTGACTGTAGCTGCCATTAGCCAGTTAGCTCTGTTAGCCGTGCAGCTTGCGATCTGGATTGGGAGCTCGGATTGTTCATTTGGAAAAAGGATGGCTAGCTGTTTAGCATGCTAAAACTCCTATTTCTCACATTCTGTTGACAATTTTGGTTAATTTTTCAATGTTTTTAACTAAAAAAATTGCATTGCACCTTTAATGTGTGCCGTTGTCCCTTCATCTTGTCAATTGGTGTCATTTTTCCATTAATGCCGGGGTCGGGGAGCATCGTCTTATACTTCTAAACTGTCAAAAACGTGGCATTTCTGAGGTTGAAATACAGTCATCTCCAGGCCGCTCCAGGAGCTGCAGAGAAAGGCTCTTTGAACGAGCTGCCTGCTGACAGAGTCTTTGCTCAGCCGAAATTTAATCTGTAACTAAAAAAGGACACTAAAAAACAACCCCAGTGGAAGCACACCCCGAGACAAATTTATTGTACTCAACATTAAGTGCAGACACGGCAGCATCTGCATGCATTGGTTTCCATGACAACCAGCGAATAATGATATATCTGGCTGAGACCTGGAGTGACCCATTGTGGCATTTTGCAACGTTGTAAGACCGTCGGTCTGCAATCAAACCTTATTTTGCTGCTGCTTTGAGTCGGTTAATGAGGCTGGATCAGACGCTCCTCTGACTCACAGCACCGAGGCTGATGAAACAGCTTTCAGTGTTCGCACGTCTTAGACATGAAATCTGCTACTACTGCCTACTATTAAGAATTTGCTCCAACACCGTGCTCTTTTAAAGATAATATCAAACCCCATCTTGTCAGGGGCTCTGTGGAACTTCTGTGTTGTCACATCACATTTTTCACGCCACGTTACAATCTGAATCTGAACGTCGAAGCGTGCTTTTTATCCAGAAACACTGACCTGACATCACTGCAGCTGGTGTGCAAGAATGAAAGAAGGCCTGCATTCAATCCATTCTCATATTTCTCCAACATTCATCTCTTTTATGAAGTGTTTTGACCGTCAGCTCTCGTCGTAAATCAATGACAGATAAAACAGTTTACACAGTTGATCTTTGCGCACCTTTTTGTTGTAGATGAGTGAGTAATGACTCAACCATTTCGGGCAGCCTTGAAGGCTTCCCACACAATTTGAATGGAGGTGTGTGAATACATTCAGTCATTCAAAGCTTTGTTTTGCACACTGTCATGAGTCATGCTCCTCTTAGTTTTCTATCTGTGTGAAGTCATTGAAAGTCGTTCATGCTCAGCAGTGATGAAGTTAAAAATCACGCAGCACATCTAGAGGAGACATAGTTAGATTTTATTAACCTCTGCAGACACAATATAGGGAGATTAAACACCAACATCCCATTAAATCCGAGTCAGAGAGACGCTGCTGGAAATTAGACACAGCCTCGGGTAAACTCGTCCAATCTGTGTTGGCAGGGCTGCATAGAAGTTGTCAGTATGCCTCTTCCCAGTGGTGAAGACCCGAGCCAGAGGTGAGTGGCTCCCGCCTCTGTAGGCTGAACATATTAATTACGTGCTTCGCTGTGTGCATAATAATAATTGTTGCTTTAAACACTGGCTGCTGAAAGAGAAAGTAATTTATCCAAATACACACACACACTGGGAAAATGGCATAACATGGTTTTTAGGTAGCAGTGAAAAGTAATTAAGTGCATTCACTCAACAGCTGTATTTAAGTACAATTCTGAGGTATCTGTAATTCACTTCTGGTCAACAGATGAAGTCATGTATTAGATGTCTATGACTTGAAGATAGTTGTGTTCAGGGTCCAAAGATGTAAAATGTTTCATTAAAAAGGCAAAGGTTGGAGAAAAGTCAGAAAAAATCGACTCAGAGGTTATTTTTTAACTTTTGGGATTTAAAAGTGCATTTTTCTTCACTCGTGTTTATCAACCTGACTGCAGCAACAATTCACGGAGGTGACCTCCACTGTCAGGTGTTTATGTACCGTAATGTTGACTGCTGATGGGAGCTGGATGGGAGCTGCTTTACTTTACTGCATGAACAACATTAAAGGTTGGAGAGACAGGAGAAAAGAAGAGAAAACCAGATTCTCTGGTGAGTGCTGAATTTAGTGAGGGTTGACCTGAGTTTTAACACACAGACACATACACCCTCAGTGTGTGCCATTGCTATCTAGCTTAGGGCTAATGTACAGTAAAGTGATCAGGCTGTTTGGGGAGAATAAACACGCCTGCAAGTAATGCAATGTATTCCCTATCTGGAAGTAGCGACTGACAACCAAATGAAATCAAGTATGGATTTCTCTGGGTCTGAACACTGGTGGAAACATTTGGGATCATGTCAGTGCACAACTCAACAACATTTATAACAAAGGTCTTGTTGTTTTTAGACATTTCAATGCAGAATTCGTACATATTATGTCTTGAAGTATTTAAAACTAGTTCAAACTCAACCAGCTACAGCAGTAAAAAGCTTATTATATATTGATATGAGCTGTTGTCATGAAGAATAATTATGTAATATAAAATAGCACCAGTCCCAGGGGCCATTTGTCCGCCAAACTGGTACTTTTACTTTTGATACTTTAATTACATTTGGCTTATACTTCTGTGCTTTTACATAAGTTACATTTTGAATGCAGGACCTCTTTTGTAATAATAGTATTTTTAATGAAAATGTAATTAACAGGGAACACACTCACACTACTAATACAAAAAGAGTGTGTCTTTCACCTCTGGCCAATTGATCCATCGGCTCCTCTTTCTTTTTATCTCTGGTCTGTGCTCAGCAGGATCCAGCTAATGTAAACGCTCCACTGATCACGAGCCAAGGTGTGCGTGTGAGGTTAACCGCTCACCTCAGATACACCACTCATTTCCTCTGAGCCTATTGCTGAGATTAATCTCCTGCATTGAGAGGGGACCGATAAACAAGCTCACAAGACGCGTGTGTTTTCACCTCGCCAGATGACTGATTAATAAGGCGGTCTGTCTGAGGTAATTGAATCCGAGAACACGGCATTCTTATAGAGATGTTGAATCTCTGGGTTAATTAATCTATTGGTATTTTTGTCATGTTTTTATTAAAGGGGATATTTGATTGTTTGGCCACACTGAGGCTGTTATTCACAATGGTTTCCTTTGCTTTCATCAGCTCAGAAACCGTGTCACTGCACGCCGCTGGTGCACTGCAGAATATCCTGCGTTCCCTGCTGGAGTGTCTCTGAAAACAATGAATCCATATTCGATTTACTGGATGACAGATCTGGAAAACAAAAGCGTAGTGGGCCGTTGTGTCATCTCATGCTCTTTCTTAATGTTTAAACAGCAACAAAGGAGTGTTGTTATACGTCTGAACTCGTTAGGGGAGTCTGGGAGTCTCTTTATTTAGTTGTTGGTAATCAATAAAAGAGAGGCTTCCCTTCAGATGCATCCTCATGTTGAATTCTACAGAGAACAAACATTAGCCTGAAGCTGCTTGTTAATAATTTACTTTTTCTCTGCATTTCTATGAACACTACCCTGTAAAATTTCGCGCAACTGTACTCTTTGTGTTCAGGATGGAGATCAATCCCTCGTTTCCAACCACCCTTTCGTGGTGATCCATCTGCGGTTGCCATGGAAACGTTCACATGAAACAACACCCAGAGGTATGTCTGAATGTTAATTTGTCTTTACGCTGAGGCCACAATCCATCGTTGTCCAAGCTGAAGCTGTTTGCCTTGGCTACATTTTCCTCACCGTCCACCTTAAATAAGGGTGGACCCTCTGGAGGAGCCAGTGGAAATATTGATTTCATCGCAACTGGAATCAGCATGGCAACTTTTTTGAAATGGTGATTCATGAAATGTATCTCTGTAGTAAATCTCCTTTGTTTGTAGAAGAAGGACAACAGTAAACGTAACAGAGTGGCAGCCGTATAAATCATTGTAATGTAAAGCAATGGCGTGTTTTTGTGGACCACAGGTGGTTGAGGACACGATGCTCTGCCCCCCCGCCGTGTCTGACCGCTGTCACGCGATTCGCTGATGGATGGTAGCTGACAGCAGCTCAGACGGCGTGTCACTGCTTGTGCTCTGAGCAGACTGAAGGTTGTGAGGTTGCACCTGAATATTACTCGCTTCAGGATCCAGAGCAAACTCAGCTACAGCTGCAAGAGCCCAGCCCACGCTGGACTATATTTTCTGTGTGGTGGAGATGGCGATGATGCCCAGGAGCTTGAGTGACTCACTGGGTTTACAGTTGAGCCAGTGAGTAAATAAATGAGGTTAGAGTCAACATTTGGAGCACCAAATTAGAGTCTCATCCTAACATGAGCTCGGCCTCTTCTCTCCTGCACATGATCCTTTACGCAGACTGTTTGATGGATGAATGGGTGGCTGAAGATACGAGGTCCGGGTTAAAAGGAGCAGAGGGAAGCATAAAAATTAGACATCACACTGTTTAAAACGACAAATGCGGAAATTGTTTTGTGCTTGTAACGTGGCTTTTTATTTACCAGACGGTATCAGTCATGACCGGATGAATCACAGCTCAAAATTGCTGCCTATTCTCAATACTATGAGTCATTCCCGTCCCCTGCTCACTTTTGCATTGACAGAAAGTCAGCTTGACTCTTCACTTATTCTTGTAACCTTTCCATTCACCACTGACATGCTGTGTTTTCGATTCTGTGGTATTTTTATCCCTTGTTTGTGTCTTTATCTGGATTCCCGTTAGATTGTATCAAGGCTGTCCATTTGAAAAATGGATCCCTGAGTGCGACGTGACATGGAGGAGAGTAAAGGTGGAAAGCTCCTAAAGCGTCGCACTCGGGGATCAACTCTTCTCGACTGGCAGGACGGCGGCGAGCAGAGCAAGCGACTGCTAGCGTGAGTTGTTCAAAAACCTTCTTTTTAGTAAACTCTGTGTACACAAACAATGTTCTCAATGCTCTTGTTCATGTGTAGAGACCCTGGTGATGCTACGAGCAAAGTTTCATGTTGTGTCGAGTCTTCTTAGCGTTTTAAAAGTAGAGATTTTGATGCTACCGTAATGTTGCCCCTAGCACACCATTGAAAATGATTTTGACCCAAAAACGAAAATATGGTAAATCTTAAAAGTGGCTTTTATGCTTTTACACGAAAGTTTGACTCGGGTTCCTTCAGAAAAAAAGCCTAGTTTGCATTTTGGCGAGAGTTTCACTTTAAGCAGTCTCAAGGCAGCGTATGTATACTGTTTACAGCTCCTCAGTAAATATAAAAATGTCCTGAAGTGATTCATCTGATGATGCAAGTTTGGTGACTGTTGAACAAGAAAAGAGGAACAAAATGTTTTGAAGTATTATGTAATCATGTAATTGGTAAATGAGCAGTCATCTTGAGACGAAATGACGAACAGTCGTTGGATGATTTCCTGTGACTAATGAATTATTTTCCCCTCTGGGACAGAAAGGGCTCTAAAGAGACAACCATACTGGCACCCACCGTGACGTCACCCGCCGGCTTTCATTTAAAAAACCTGGCTGACGTTGAACCAACACCTACACACACAATATTAGTTTTCCTGCGTCCCTCCTGAATTGATTGTCTAAATTGAATCGTGCTCCCTTTTAGCAGACAATGGTTTCACTTACCACACAACAAGCCGTGTTAAAGATTAATACAAATGCAAAGGTCACCGCCTCATTTGGAGAACAGGCTTCTTTGGGTGCATGTGGCGACTCTTTAGAGGGGCAATCAATGTTGCTCAAAGGTTATTTGTCAGGGAACCTCCTGATTATGCGCTGATTGTGAATAGATTGCCGGGACGCCGCAGCCTCCCCTCCATACCTTCGCTCTGCAATCCTTTTCTGCAGTGAAGTGTGAACATTAAAGTGAATGTGGAGGAGGAGTCCTCACAAGGGGGGAGAGGGGATGGAGGAGGCGGGAGGCGGAGAAAGAGTAAGATACCAGCAACACAGGCAGATAGCGATGTGCTGTGGGAGAACAGAGGCTTCAGTGTGCAGAGCATGAGCATCTCAACAGAGCAGGTCTGCAGGCAGTGTTGTTCCTAATCAGAGCGGAGCGCTTGAAGCTTTGGATACTGGCCACCCATCATCAGCCCGGTAGGTTGATCACACTGGATCTGCATGCTGATTCTGTGTGGAGATGTTGGAAATGACCCATGGAACATTTGCAATTCAAATTCATGATTTTCTTTTTTCAATAATTTGATTTCAAGAGATGCAGAAATGTTAAATATGCTCGGATGATACATAAAGTTTGGCTGTCCTTGCCAGAAGAGGATTAAATATTCATGCATTTCAAACATAATGATGTAATCTGTTGCCTTATCTGTGCCAGCTAATCATTTTATAATGCTGAGGACCCTCCTGTCAAATTAAGATGTTTCCCCATAGAGTCTGGTTTAGGCTGTGCTACATCCCCATCGCCATCCTCCTCCTCCTCCTCCTCCTCCTCCTCCTCCTCCTCCTCCTCCTCCTCCTCCTTCTTCTCCTCCTCCTTCTTCTCCCTGGCTCCTCTTTTTTCATTACTCATTGTTTCGTTTCCAGAGATTATAATTTGTACCTCACACCCGTCATGCTGAGCTCTGAAAAGTCTGCAAATCCCACAACCTGTCTTGTCCCACACGCTCTATTAGCAGCTCATCAAGCTCCTGTGTGTCTATCCCCGTTTCCTCGGATCTCCCCTGAGACTGTTGCACATGTTCTGCGCTGGCTGGAGTCTTTGCCCCTGATATCCCACTGCAGTCAGAAAATTTAATATCAGCCCGGATTGTCCTCCCCAGTGGGAAAAGGGAATCAGCCACACCATGACAGAGCTGCCATAAAGTCAGGCAGGAGGATTCCTCTGCAGCGCCAAGCAGCCGATGCTATGACGCTGCCGCTTAACAGCCCCTTTTTTTCCTTCACTTTAGAGTGTCATTTCACCGTGATCAGTATTATCCTCTTCATTTTGCCCTTAGTCACGATTCTGATTATGCAGATAGACTGGCAGAGTTTCTACTCAAAGGGTGTTGAAAGTTTAATAACATTTAATAATTCATTGAAGCTGGATATTGCTGAGATTTGAAGATGGACGCAAATAAGCACGAGGAAGGCTTAAAAATGTCATTTTTTTATGAATATTGATTCCCTGTGATTTAGTTTTAGCGACAGCAGATCTGAGAGTGATTTTTTAATCATTTCGTTTGAGACAAGTGTCCACAATAAAACTAATCTGTCCATCTACAAGCCGCTTTGTTGCATTCTAATCTTCTCATAAATGATCACACTTGTACTGCCATAGATAAAGGGCATTAATTAATCATGCGGCTTGCATATAGAGTGCTAGTGTGTTAATTTAGGTGGGATAATTAATAACCTTCAGCTCAATTCAGATCACGCTACTTTCACGCTTTAGGGGATTGCATGAATAATGATTTCTGCTTCTTCTTTTCGGTCTAATAATGCCTGCGATGGTTGCAGGCCTGAGCTCGGCGTAGCATTGTTTTACAGAGTAGGTGGGTTGTTTCCTTTTTTCTGTTGTGGTAATCTAGAAGATGACAGAACTGGAGTTTGGGTTTTGTTTTTCTTCCACAAAAAGACAGGCAAAAGTGCCATTTCTAAATGCAAGCCACCTTTGATGGTGATAAGAGATGGACACAGAGGACTGTCTATTTCACTAATGAACAAGTGCTGCTTTGAAGAATGAGAATGAAAATTCCCTCCTTTTTTATTCAGAAACCTGCACGAAGAGCTGATTGAAATACACTTAAACTCGATAAAGTGCAATGTGCTTCCAGCAGTCCGTTATTACTCCTGGCACTCAGAAGCTTCTGAGGGCAGTTGGCATAGTGATATTAGGTACAGGTAGAGTGGAAGCCCTCTCTTGAAAAACCACAAGAAATAACAGTAATCTGAAATAGATCCAATGATCAACCTCGTCTCCTAGAAATGTTATTTATTTGCTACTTAAAGGTTCAATTCCAAAGATATCAGCCATTTCTTAACAAACAACACACGGACACTCTGAACAACGTGTGGTACTGTCGTCAAACCACTGAAAAAAATACAACCAAACACGTAGAGTTTGCCGTCTCAGCTGCTAATTAAATGTAGTTCAACATTGGGTTGAGCGAGTCGTCCACTAATTAGACGTCGGTGGCGCCATCCCAGCCCCCATCATTCTTCATGTCCAAGTCTCCTTGGCAGTTTGTATTTCTGTATTTCTTAAACATTTAACACCGTGTACCACCTTAGAAAATATAAGTCTCTCCAAGTACCACCATTTTGACTGATGTTAAAATACAGTAGCGTATGCCTTCTGCATTCAGCTTGCTGTTTTGCACCATTTGCTGCTGTTGTAGCAGGTGCTGAGGACGCCTCCGCCGCGCTGCTAAAGTCGCCACCAGCACTCTCGCCTGGCTCACTGTTCTCAATTTCAGTTTCAGCTGTGGTGCAGGATGTATTCCTCTCCTGCTCTGCATAGTTCCCACTTGAACCCACATTTGTAGTGTGTCTGAACCTTTCATTTTACTGCCACTCAGTGCAGAGATGGCACTCTCAAAGTATTTTTATTAGAAATTCTGCTTTATTTTGACAGTATTAAGATTTTAATGAACTTTTGAAACATTGGCTTCCTCCCTGAAGGAGCTTGTGTACAGTTTTACAATGGTGGATGCACTGAATTTGAGGTCAGTGTGAAAAGCACTTTGGCTGAGAAAAGTTATTTTCAGTGCGTGAAACAGCCACAAAATTGAAAAAGGTTGAAAAAGCGAGCTTTAATGACAAGCTGAAGTCCCAAAATACAAAATATAAGCAACAAAAAGGCAAAAAGGAGAATCCAATGGTTCCATGAACACAAGGGGAAGAGAGAGACACAAACGAACCAATGAAGAGTGAACGAAAAACGCAGACTTAAATACTCAGAGGCTGATAACTGAACACAGGTGAGCAGGAAAAGTGTGGGAAAACAGACAAAGACAGGAACTCGTAAGTAAAACATGAACCATGAATCTATAAAATGAAAAAAAAAATCCAATCCATCACAATATGTTCATTAAAATCCATTTGTGAAACAATCTTTGCAGACTAGTCACCGTATATGTTCACATTCATATGTCATAGGTGTACATATTGATATTTCTACAAAACACGTCATATCAAGTTCACCCTGACATCAGGATATAAGGAGGTGGAGGGGATGATGGTGGAGTAAAGCGAGCTGTCTGTGAAGTGTGAAACCACTGGATGTTTTTAAGGAGACCTTGGGACAATTTCCAGCCATGTTTGTGGCGACAAAAACAGTTTTTTAAGCCAAAACATGAAAACTTTTCCTAACCCTAACCAGCTGGTTCTGGTGTCTACACCTAACTAGACCATAAGCACAGCCTTGTCACAAGATAGAATTGAAAGTTGAACCTACAAAAACGTAAGGTTGTAAAATTTAAAATTAACTTCAGTCACTATTTTTAAAAACTGCCATGAATGGGTATGAATAGTAATATTGTGGGGCACTCTGGATAGAAAGCACTGTATCGTTCCTGACTCGGTGTGTGAATGGGTGAAAGTGGCTCTAAGTGGTCGACGGACTCAAAAAGTGCCGTATAAATGCAGTCCATTCATCTGGCACTGAATTCCCTCACGGATAGATGAGATTGATTAAAATTTCGGAGACATCAACCTTGTTTGTGTCTCTCTTCACTGTGACTCATCCTCAATCAACATCAAGAGAACCTCTTTACTTTTAAAGTACAGCTCGCCATTAAACAAGATGACAATTTCTCAAAATACAAAAGCCTGAAAGTGCACGCCGGCAGCGCTAAAGACGTCACAAAGATGTAACACGTCAGAAGCTCCAATATGACTCTATTTATGTCAGAAATTGCCATGAATAGATGATGTGTTTTTGGCTGAAAGCGAAAGTCTCTCAACTGAGATAGATTTCTGTTCTCGAATGTAACAGACAATTCCTCGGAGTGGAGAGGAGAGCGGCTGAAACACCTGCTGCCAGTGGCTCGGGCCACTTATATTTATATTTGAAGGCCACAAATCGCTGCAGTGTTACATCATTAAATGGCAGCAAACTTCACTTTAAAAGTGACCCACTTTCCCATTGCGTCACTGTGACAGCAGCAGCAGATTTATCTGGCATCACCATTAAATTAAGCTTTTCAGTTTACAGGTACTCTGGGGAGTTTTTGAACACTTGGAGGATATGGAGCAATTTGTTTGTATCTTGTGTGTGCAGGTGTGTCTTATGTCACCATGTGCATTTTGTTCTCTGTCGCTGCTTGGTTAAGTTTAGGGAACAATATTTTTTTCATATTTTTCTGGTCTTGAATGTAAACACTGCAGGATTTAAAATGTCTAAGAAGGCATTTAACACGTTTTTTTTAGATCTTAATGAAACACACAATGCATGTTCATGATAAAGCATGGAAACTCAGTGCTTCATCTTACATCAACTGTGTTGTGTTGGAGTCTTGTTCGAATGCCAGCCTGTCAAGTTCAGGTTGGCGAGCCAAGCCAGAATGTAGTTCATGAAAATAACTAAATTTAAACACATTAGTTTGTTTGTTTGAAAGAAAACTCTGCACTGCACCTTTAAATTGAAACTGACAGCCTTTCTTGTGACTAAACATGTTAAGTATTCCCTGGACACATCTGGCAAAACATCAGCAGCCAATTAAAAACGGGGTCTCACTCTTGTCTTATTAATGCGTGTTGTGACTCCACTGGGGCTTAATTGGATAAAGAAATCTTCTGGAGTGTGCATGCTTGTCAACTTCTTCAATTTATTTTCAAAAGTTGCAAAGATAACTTGTCATTAAACGCCGTCTCAGTGAGCCACTTTGTCATTGTATCATTACTGACCAGCAGTGCATGAGCCCATGCTGATGCTGGATTGGGAAATGCAATTGCACAGCAGTATTCTCAACTGATGTGATTAAAGATTTCCACCCAGCTGATGTGGGAACACAGTCGAAGGTTCTGGATAGTGATTAAAATTTGTTTGACACGTGCATCTTCTTTCTTCTTCTATTTCAGACCTACAAAATGTCTGACTTTGAGGATTTCAGCAAGCTGGGAGGACAAGCGAATGTGTCCGAGAGCTACCAGCTGAACCCCACCAGCGTGATCGTGTCGGTGGTCTTCTCCCTCATCTTCCTGCTGGGCACCATCGGCAACAGCCTGGTGCTCGCCGTGCTCCTGCGCAGCGGCCAGGTCGGATACAACACCACCAATCTGTTCATACTCAACCTGAGCGTGGCCGACTTCTTCTTCATCATCTTCTGCGTCCCTTTCCAAGCCACCATCTACTCCTTGGAGGGCTGGGTGTTCGGCTCCTTCATGTGCAAAGTGGTGCACTTCTTCATCAACCTCACCATGTACGCCAGCAGCTTCACGCTGGCTGCTGTCTCCGTCGACAGGTTTGTTCATCGTTATGTTGTAGAGAAATTACTTTATTGTGCACATAATCACACTGTAGTGTATTATACAACACAGGGAGCACGAATTTCCCCCTACCTACCCGGTCCATGTGACATTCAAAACATCCAGCCACGATTTTCAAACGGCCTTGGAGTAATTATTGTTATGAAAAGAGAGAACGAGGGGCACTGAAGGCCACATTTCCCATAAAGCCCTCTTCTCCCTTCTGTTTGTAAATGTTGCAGCAGTGATTATTTCCATTATCAATTAATCCACTAATTATTTTTGCATGTGTAGTTAGTGCAGTCCAAACCCCCACACATATTCAGCTTACAATGATACAAGATAGAGATATTTACATCTGAGAAGCTGGAAACAAGCAATGTGTGACATTTTCACTTGATAATTCACAACATGATAATTAACGTTCTGTGGTTTGACTTATTGATTAGCGGGTATCTCTTTCGCTTTGCTTTATAAAAAAACCCATCATTAATAAATGGTAAATTTATAGTTAATGAAATGTTTGCTTATAGTTATTTCACTGTTAGCAAACAATGAAACACTTTATAAACGAATTAATAAACCTTTTTTTACTGTAAAGTTACAACTGATGTTTATAACACTTTGTAAATGATTAATAAATACTGTGTACTTAAACGTTATTTGGATGGCCATTATAAAGTTGCAGTTGTTTCGTTCATAAACCTTTGCAATTGCTTAATAAATGTTTATAAAACATTTTGTTGTTTGTTAACAGCGAAATAAGTATTTACTGAGGTTTAACCCACTACAAATTAGCCATGTACTAATGATGGTTATTATAAAGTGTCACCCGTTCAAATTACAGACCACTCCCTCAAATCACACACATGTATGCACTACCTGTTTTGTCAAATCTATTATGTAATACCTGCCTACTTGTACATGGATTGAGCTTTAGCTTTTGAAAACAATATTGTGTTATCTCTGAAAAAGACAACAGATTTCTTTTCTTCAGTGTTAAAACTGCTGTCCTCCACAAGAAAAAAGGCAAAAGAGAACAAATGAATGCAAGATTTATTCAAGGGCACTTATCAATTAATTTGAGGGAATGAATTAAGACTTTCGAGAGTGTGTATCAGTGAATAGAGGGAAGGAAATCCGCGCACACAAACTAGTAATTTAAGAGAAGAGTTTACTGGAGTCACTTTCCTGCCGTCTTGTGCCTTAAAGTAATGCAGCAGAGTCGTTAGTGGACCCACAACATTAAACGCAGTGCAGATTCTGCCAACACTGAATAATAATGAATGCAGGATGTATCAAGAAAGTCTTTAATTAGTTAACACTGATATATCATTTATTAATATATGTTAATTCACAGTTACTTTATACTTTTTGTAACCCGTTAATGTCCACAGGGAGATATTATAAATTCCTTAACTAAAGCAATAGCCGAGTTAATCCATTTTCTTAACATCCCTTCTTTTTTAGTCGTTAGTCAACCACAAAGTATCATTAGAGCCTCTGTTTCCCTTGTGGTTTTTTTTCTTTTAATATTAAATTATAACACTTTAAGAGTTAACTTTGTCAACCAATTAAGGCATGATAAATATCTGTTTAATCACGTCTTCATCAACACATCCTCACACTCAAATGACTGAATAGGTCGATTGCCAGTGACTCCCAAAACGTCGTGTATCACCTTTCCCAACACAACATGACCGAGTAACTTCACTACATTAATACGTTCAAATAACTGATGCTTCTCTTTCACACTGCACATGAACAGCAGTCTCCCGGCTGAAAGTCCTGTGCTTGTTTGACCAAACATCCATTCCCTCCTCCTATGCAGACCTTCCTTCATACTACTTTGCTTGACTCCCTCACTTGTTGCCATGATAACAACTACGGTCACTGGAGGCTGCCGCCTAACAGGCGTCATAATCAGCTGATTTCACAGATTTTTTCTCTGATGAGGATGGCCTGGTCTTGACAGTTTTGCGACAAAATGTATGTTTCCGCTTCTAAAATCTGTATTTTTAGTGGGTTAATGGTTAAAAAACAGGAATTCAAGAATTCATCCTGCAGTCATACATCATGAGTCAATGAATCAATAACACATGCATAACTTAAGTATGTTTTGTATTTCCGAATATAACGTCTTCTCTCCAAGTACTCTCAGTGATGGTGTCTGTTAATGGGAATCATATTTACATCTCATTAGTGTGAACAGGTTTTATAAAACAACAGAGTATCGAGCCTTAAAAAATCATTAAGGGTGGCCGTGAGGAAGCTTTTATCCAAGTCCGCACTTTGTTTCTTCACGCTATGAATTCTTTTATTTAATTGATTACAAAGAGCATTGATCACAGACTCATTTGACCCGGCTGTATCTGTAATTGAATTTCTGATGAGAATCGTGCATTATCCCTGGCTGAAAGTGACGTCCCCCTCAGAGTGAGCGCTCAACCCTGTTGTTGGGCAACACTGTCAGCTCAGTCAATATGGACAGAGTCAGTGTTCAGCTGCACTCTGCAGCCGACACACTCTGCTCACACTGGCTGTGTTTACACTACAGAGGATTGAATAGTTTTTACAGCCTGCCAGCCAGACGTTTCCTGCTCGGTCTGTCAAAGAGCAGGAACATCGGACTTGTGAGGTTAATGAATTTCTGCTGTTTTCTTCCTCGGTTCCTGTGTAACAAGTGGGCAGGTTATAGTTACACTTTGGACCAAGAAACCCAGCAGGAATTAAATCACAGTTCAGCCTGAATGAGCAGCAGCAGCACACACACACACACACGCACAGCCTTTTGATCGAGAGTCAGTCTTTGCTGCTGCAGTGTGCCGCCCACACACTCACATTTACTGTGATTTTATGCCAGAGAAATATTGATATGAAAATGACTCCACATAAAACAAAACAATTACGCATCGCTGTTCTAATGAGGGATTTACACTTGAGAACTTGTAGTTATCTGTTTAGGCTGCAGTTTTAAATATCAACCCAGTCTCTCTAATCTATGTTCAAACAACACGTCTCAAACTGTGTGCAGTGCAGACACCAGTCCTTCCCATTTTTGTGGAGAGCAGATGGGAGACATGGTTAACATCGTGAAACACTCATAGATGATAATTTTGATTAAATAAGAAGTGTATTTACTGGTGTAGCTGGAGCTGTAAGGCAGTACATACTGTAGCTCCTCAGTTTAAGTGGGTACGCACTCTATTATACTGTTGGAAAGCTACGATTCTTGTGATTCGATTCATGCAAACCATTAAAAGATACAACCACAACAGCAGGCCAGCCAACCAACAACCAATTGCTTATGAAGTTTTGACAACTCACCGATGCAGGTCTTCCACTGGTCCAATAAAATCTGACAAAAACAGTCCTGTTGTACTCTCAAAGGTCCAGTCGATCGAATGAAGTAGAATATTTAGTCCAAAACACAGTAATACATCCATAAATAGTGACAAACAGCAATCGCGTACTTCCACTAATTTGCTTCATATTATATAACATGACTGCAGTCTTAGCTTTTGATTGACACCTCATTTGACCCAATATGCCCTGACTGAAGCCAACAACAGCCAACGAGCGTCCACAGGTTGGGTTTTCTAAGCCCTGAACTTGAGCAAGAAATGTGTTGTGAAAACTCTTGGGAAACAACCCAATATGGTCACTGTTACGTCTATGCAGACATTTGGGGAAAATGACTCAGACAGTATCTGGGTTGAGTCAGTTCTTTGTGAATTGAGGGATATTTTGAAATGTATTCGAGACTAAATTTAATTCAGTGTGGTGATTCTGTATTTCATCCAACATGTTTCTCAGACTGCTTTTCAACATTTTAACTGGCTTCCGATTCAGCGCAACATGATTACGAATTGAAACAAAAACACAAAAATCATTAACAGACTGATCAGGTTTAGCACATATGTGATGTCTGGGTCGTAATTGTCTGAGCCACTCAGCCTCCAGATGTGACAAGTAGGTTCAAGGTATCCTTTTTCCTTTCATGCCCCACATAAATGTCTTAAGCCCCATTTCAGTAAGGCTTCAAAGACCAGAGACAGGCTGCTGCTTCTTCTGATTCTGGAGAGCCAGCTGAAGTGTCCTGTAACGTGTGGATAGGAAGGACATGGATTTACAGCTTAATCAGAATCCCTGCCTCGGGTTAACAGTGGCTGCAGTACCTCACAGACACCCTTCCCCTCAGAGGACAGCTCATAAAGCAGCATGTTGAATATGAGTACAGATGATGAGGAGGCAATAACACACGAGAAGGAATGTGTTGTCAGGTTATTGAAGGAGAGCCATAAAAACATCATGCTCTTTTTTTCATGATACCATGCGATGCACGATGGGATTTGTGCCTCTAACACCTACCTGCACAGCACAAGGTACAAACATGTTCTCTGCTATTGTCATGCTGACGCATGAAGGATCGGGTCCTGCTGAATATCCAGCATTATAACAACAACATAAAACCCACCAGCGGATGTGGTGTGAATGTTTATCATCCAAAACAGAGCCCTTCAGTGTGAGCCATGACGCTTGCAGCACTGAGTGTGGAGGTGGCAGCTTCTCTGGGTGGATGTTCCCTCCATGTGATCAAATTGTTGGTGGTGAAGCCACCGAAATCACCTGTCGTGTCCTCTTCACTGATGCTCTCTGTATTTTATTACATTAAATTGATACTATGTGAATGTATTGTTTTGTGTCTTTGTAGGTATCTGGCCATCCGTTACCCGCTGCGCTCCAGAGAGCTCCGGACCCCGTGTAACGCAGTGGTTGCCATGGTGGTCATCTGGGGTCTGTCCCTGGTCTTTGCGGGTCCTTATCTCAGCTACTACGACCTGATCGACTACGCCAACAGTACTGTGTGTATCCCTGGCTGGGAGGAGCAGGACCGGAAGGTGCTGGACACGTGCACCTTCATGTTTGGCTACGTCATCCCCGTGCTGATCGTGAGTCTCTCGTACACTCGGACCATCAAGTACCTGTGGACGGCAGTCGACCCTCTGGACGGCATGTCAGAATCCAAGAGGGCCAAACGCAAAGTCACCAAAATGATCATCATCGTCACCGTGCTTTTCTGCATATGCTGGCTGCCGTATCATGTGGTGATCTTGTGTTACCTGTACGGAGACTTCCCTTTCAATCAGACCACGTATGCCTTCAGGCTTCTCTCTCACTGCATGGCCTACGCCAACTCCTGTGTCAACCCCATCGTGTACGCTCTGGTGTCCAAGCACTTTCGCAAAGGCTTCAAGAAAGTGTTCAGCTGCATCCTCAGTAAAAAAGGCAGAAATAAGGTTCACGTGGTTCATGTAGCCAACACTGTGCCAGGGTTTGAAGCAGGCTCCACAGAGGTGTCGCAGATGAACGAGGAGAACGTGCGACAGAACGAATGTGAAATGATTAACAGGCCGATGCCAGAGCCAAGAGAAGCCACGGTGACACTGAATTTGCCCTTTCAGCGGCAGACTTGACAAGTGATTCAGCTCTGCTGAGAACAGATTGCCTTATGTGAAAGACATTGCAGCAATTATTTTAAAAAAATGTGCAAGCTTCTCATCATGATATTCACACTTTTGGTGGCAAAGGATCCGAGCACAAAAATATGTTTCAACATGGTGGCTGTGGCTCAGGACCTAAAGTGGGTCGTCCAGTAACATGTCCACTAATCGGAAGGTCGGCGTTCGATCCCTGGATCCCTCAGCTGCAGGTCGAGGTAGCCTCTGGCAAGATGCCGAACCCCAAATTTCTCCTGATAGCCGTTGCATTGGTTTGTGAGTGTGTGTGGATGGCTGAGCATAAAACGGGGCGCTTTGGATAGCAAGCGCTGTATCACTTCTGATGAGCAGGTCAGTCTGATGAGCAGCTGGGCCATCGGTGTATGAATGTATGTATGTGTGGGTGAATGTGACGAGGGTTGTAAAGCTCTTTGAGAAGTCGATAGAATAGAAAAGCGCAGTGCAAGTCTGTTTATCATTACAGATCGGTGTATAGAGTCCACAAGCAAACATGTGTGCTTCAGCCAGATATTACTTTTACTATTACAGAATGCTCCACTATCAGATACACACTCGATCAAAAAGGTTTATATTTACTAAAAGTGAAAAAATTCTCAGTATTTCCCGTTTCCACCATTTGCCTTAACCATGGCTTGCACTTTGGTGTTTATTTAACTTCTCTTCAGCATTTGAGAATCTGCGTTATCCCAGCACTTTTTAAGAGCAGCACAGAATGTGTCTCGTCGTCTTACAGCATGTTTCACCTTCTCAAACGGTCCCAAAGATGTTCAAAGGTCTGCAGCTGTGGAGTGAGGGCAACTCCAGAGCACCACTTGCTCTTTGTTCGATGCGGGTCAGTGTCCTGCTCAGAAAGTCTGAGGGGAAAGTGGTGCTTCTCCTCCTGTCCACCCTGTGCCGGTCAACACAACACCACAGTAACTCTCCGCACCATGTGTGACCGTATCTATGTTCTGCTACTGTTTTTTTGGGGGTCTATAAGTTTTTCTAACTGCTGCAGGACATTAATATAATCTGTTTCTTTTGTATCTTGCATGCAGATGCTGTTCTGTCCTGTCAAGATATTCATGTTTTCACTGGTATATTTGAATTACATTTTATGACAACTCTCAGAAAAGCATATGCAGTTATTAAAATCTCAAAATTTGTATTGGTACCTGGTGTAGCAGACTTAAGAGGAGGACTCAAGTCTTTTTGGACCCGACCAGACAACCTGTCGTTGCTTTTACTTGTATTCCACAATGATTGTATTCATGGCATGTTTCTCTTTGGTGTAAAATATTAATATATTTGAAGTTAATATGTTTATCAATGAGTGCACTTAAGCATTTGTGAATTGTGCTTTTTTTAATGTGTGTATTTTGTGTATTTAAAATTCTCAATGCTGTGAACACTTTCAGTTTGTTTCTCCAGATGAAAGCAGATCTTCAGTATCTCTCTCTGTCTCGCTGTGAGCTTGTGTCCTACCTCAGAGCTGTAAAAAGACAAATCTTAGTTGTGTTCTCTTCAGTTGTGTAAGATGTAATTTTCCTCTTCAGAGAATAATCCCCACACAGAACATTTACCCTTCGCACTGAACAGTTTTTCCTCCAGTGTGTTTACTGTGATTTTGCCCTTTCCTCTACAGTATGTACTTAAGTGTCTCTCTGTTCGTTTGGTTTCTTTACGTAACAGCCTGTAGATTTGAAGGTTGTATATATATTTAAAAAGATATTTATCAAAATGTTTTAGCACACAATGTATTTGAATGACCAAATAAAATATTTTCTGCCGTGGAGGTTTGATTCGACTGAAAACGTGCACGAAAATCAAATAAAAGATATTTTAGCTCATATTTTATTATCATACATAAGCCCTTGCTAAAAAACTGCGAAGAGATGTCTGTTTCTGGCTTCCTCACTCTGAGCATTTGCCGGCTTTGCCATTAACGCTCTCGATTGCACAAATGAAGGAGCCCTTTAACTTCTAATAAATGTAATTTTAAAGTACTTTCATGCCACAGCTGCACTCTGTACAGTGTCTCAATAATTGTTTGCTCTGCTCGTCACGGCACCCGTGGACACACAAATTGAGATGGCCTCACAAAGCGCACGTAATATTAAGTAAGTAATATTGCTAGTGCTGTCGAGCGTATAGGTCAGCAAACAGAAAACCAATTAGCTCACTGAATATTTTTAGCTCGTACGGCGCTCTTGATTATTTACCTGCGTTGGTTCTTATATTGACTTTTATAGCAGCTTTTATCAGCTTTAATAGAGCAAAGGCAGCTGATTATTCAGTATTGAGTGTAGAAATAGTGCAGAAGAGTATACACAGTTGAAAATGTCTGACTTTAACCGTTAGCTAGCAAGCTACCTAGCTGTAGTAATCATGAAGGAGGCAAAGACAGACTGTTTTTGTAAAGCGACACACAGTCGGTGTGTAAATGGCTCAACAAAACATTTTGAATCATTACAACCAATGTTTCTAACCTTAACCTCAGGCGTTTTTGTTTTTTTTCCTTCTTTTGATTCTATAGAGTGCAGCTTTTGCACACCTTAAGGTCGACAGGTGTGTAGGAGAACACCGAAGGCCGACAACATCAGGAAAAAGACTCCGAAATACCAAAACGTTGTGAAGTGGACAGTGTGCGGGAGTCTTTTTCCTCTTCTTGAGTCTAAAAAGATGAATTCATGACCACATTGTTAAGGACGATGATTCACAATGTCGACATAATTGTGCAATTATGGCCTCTCCGGCCTTCCGTAGCTCTGACAGCAGATGACATAAAGAGACGCACTGACCCGCGCCGACTACATCTCCATTATCAGAGAAGTTAAATGTACTGCCACTGATGGAACAAAGCTTTTACTGTAGCACACATCTCACACTTAGCTAACTGTGCATCTACAAAGTGGGGTCAGAGTGGGTAGTTCTTGTGAATGTTAAAGCCTTATGTGATGCAGCTGCGGAAATTGGGCCTGTTAGATGGAAATGTACACTTACATCACACAAACCTTGACAGGGTTCATGTAGGTGCTGCGGTTTCGGTGGAAGCATGCTGAAATTACTCTGAGGTTGTTCAGATTATAGTGCGGTTTGAGGTCAGTCTGTAAAAATAGGAGATGTGAAGATGCTGCTTTACGGTCGGACATTGCCGTCTTACGAACACATACATACAAACAGGAGGGAGGATTTGGATCAAAGGTAGAGATGTGTCAAGACTTCATAGAGCTCTTTGCAGTTAGAAAAACAGCTCTGCCTTCAAGGCACCAAAGGGAAATGAGATTTCTATGTATAGTTACATTCGGCTGATTATTCCACCCAATGTGGTACTGAAATAGGCTGCAAGTAGCTACGTAAGTAGCCAGAGCAGCGCAAAGACAAGATAAACTAACAATCTATACCTCACAAGGACGATGTGAGAAACCTTGGAGGACACAATTGAAGGAATGATCACACCTCGGCAAGATTCGAGCTGTAGATGGTTGAGGCACTGATGAATGTTCATAGTATCAAGATTCGCAGCACAACAATGGCTCTCTCCAAATGAAAAACATAATATCTGAGGTGATAATTGACCAGGAGAGACAAGCAGCTATTATCAAGTGCACTTAATGAGAGTCAGTGTGTGACATTTTCAGCGTGTGCTTCGCCTTCTTCTGATGACAGAACCAACACAGACACAGAGAAACCAATCCAACCAGTTCAGTGTTTTGCCATCAGATGAGGATCAGATCAGGTGGGTTCATCTTGACATTATGTGCATCTCAGGGTGGCTGTGCACCAGCCTCTTGTTTGCCATATTGTATCAAACCAGGCTATCTATTACGAACTAAAAGGCAAACAAGTGTCCTTTATATCCTCTCTGCCTCCTCTCTGCCGAGGTTACAAACTCATGCCCCTTTGGATCAGAGGAGCAGATGAATGCAGCGAGTGGTGTTTACAGGCGAGTCGGCATGCTGCAGAGTGAGCTCATCAACAGGAACATCAAGGAACGACGTGTAGCAGGAAGAAGTCATACAGTGTCAGAGAGGTGTGAAATAATTGGGTCAAAACACCTGCAGTGCAAGATTTAAATGTAGCCGTCTAAAAAAAGGTTATTTATTTGTTTTAACTCCAACAAGGTGCTTGAAGGCATCGACTAAACAGCTCGTTCATGTCACCAAAAGAGGTTGTTTTTTATTTTCTAATATGAACCGCCTAGTAAATCATCAGTCCAGTCTGAGCCTGTGGGTTGAGATCACAACTAACACATCATGGCAGCAGCCGCAGCCTTAATTGTGCCAAACATCCTGTTTTCATTTTAGCAGCTCTCCCAAGTATGCAGCGTTGATTAGCTTGTGTCACTGAGTCAAGGTAAGGGCGGGCTATCTCTGCAGGAAATTGATTATTTATTCCAAATCAATATGTTAACACCCAGTGGAGGAGAGAGGCGTGTGTGGGGCTACATTCCTCCATTCAGCAGGATTTCACAGCCCTGTTCTCCTCATAAAACCTGTTCAGTTTTTTGTTTTTCCACGATTCATCCTCTGGATCATCCGACGTGCTTGTCCAAATGGTTTTGGTGGACGAATCTCTGAGATGAGCAGCCCATCACCAGTAACCTGAGAGTGCCCTCTTCAGTCTGTGACGTAACACTGCAGCTCTGCTTGGCTTCAAAACAACAAAAAGATGCTGCACATACAGAACGCAGCACTCAGGGCACCCATTAAAAATTCATTCGCACAAAGACAGATAGCACAAACAAGTCATCCGCCAAGGACGTTATGTTTCCACCTGTTGGATGGTTTGTCAGCAGGATGACACAAACACTACAGGACAGATTTCCACAAAACTTGGATGGAGGATGGTCCCATTAACTTTTGGTGTGGATACAGATAAAGGGACGGTCCAGGAATTATTTCTCACTTTCTTTAACATTTTGTTAATTTCTCAGATGGATGAAAAATATCAGGCATATTTAGTTGGCTGGTATGAGTAAAATTAAAAAAAAAAGCTTCTTTTGTCCAACTAACAGTCCAAAACCCAAAGACTCCTCATTTACTATCATAAATGCAGAGATACAAGTACAAATACTTTACTGTACTGACTTTTCATTTATACTCCCTACATTTTAACACAAATATCTGCACTTTCTACTCCTTTGAATGCCTCTGAGTAAATTACAAATTATTTTTATTTTGTGTCCGACGCCGCCTTCCCAACATCGCAACACTGATTTCTTGTCCTTTTGCAACCTCTGCATAAATGCAGAAAATCAGCAAATCCTAAAACTTAAGAAACCAGTAAATATTCGACCTTTTTGCTTGAAAATTACCGACACAATTATCTGATTATCAATCACTCAGAACTCAGGTGCTGGTTTATTGCATGTATTTATTGTCCAGGTACCTTTTAAATGGTAACCATGCTAGTTAACGTGAACAGAAACAGGTCCAGGGTACTGAATGTGCTGACTGGGCTGCTGGTTCATGACAAGTTAAGTTACATATTTACATAGAAAAAGGTGGAATAGTGACAAACATTAAATGAGAAAATAATAAGAAAAAGTCTAAAAAAAAACAAAAAAACAAAACAAATACAAAGCAAGTCCCTGGTTTTTATGTCCCCACATCTGTCTGAAAGTCGCACTGCAGACATCATTAGCATAGTAATAAAGGCACTCTGATGTTTATTATATACATTTCATTGATCTTAAATAAGGGAAGTTTAATTTTGGGGCTTTCACAGTAAGAATCATAACAGATTTGATGCGCTTTATTTCAAAAGAAATAATAAAAATCAAGATAACACAAAGTATTTAACTTGATCATATACTCACAAATGTATAATTTAACATACAAAGGATCACTGGAGTGAAGTACACTAAATATATTAAATTGATTTAAGTTAGCAGTCTAAAAAAAGGAAGAAAAGGCAGCACCGAGAAACCCAGCATCTCCAACCAGGAGATGTTCCTTCACTGGGTTTCTATGCGACGACACACATGATACAGCACTCTGGTTTCAAGGTCCACTTGTCTTTCTGCCTCTTGTTCCATAACAAAAGAAAAAGCTTTTATTAAAGCACGCTCCTCACTGTGGACTCCAGCACAATGACGGGGTACAGAAACAAAACAAACAAAACAAAAACATGGCGGCCTTGAATCTTGATGTCATGTAGCTTCTCCAGCTGACTGCGCCATGACTTCTATTTCACTTCAATTTGTGCTTTTTCAATGCCAGAGTATCTTTTACATGGTTCAATTAAGGGGACGGGAAATATAAACGAGGCGAGGAATATTTTCAGTGTTGCAATAATAAAAAGATCTAAATGCCCTGCAAGCTGATATTCATAACAAGATGCTTCAGAAAAACTGCAATCATGAACACCATTCTGGCCTTTCATGCAAGAGCGTCAGTGTTTTTATGATAACAAAAGTGCTGCCATGAAAATGAAGAGGAATATCAATGTGAGAGGGTAATTCAAGAGCGGGCCAACAGAACACACCATCTACTTTTTCTCTTTGGTGTAACGTGATCTAACAAAAGTAGATCTTTTAGCACTAAACAATTCATTCCTGCCAGGCACAAGATGTAGCTGTGGTAAGCTAGAGAAGGCTAACAGGTTAGAGATCAGCTCTTCTTAATTGATCGATCGACTAAGCAGTGATTAAAAAGTTTAAGGGCCCCGACACACCAAAGCAGCATCAACGGAACTGGCGGCGACAAGGGCTGAATGTTACGTCGCGGCCAAAAGCTGAACTTGAACGCACCACGAAGAGTACAGCGATGGACAACAATCGTACAAGTTGCGCTTTTGTCTTTCAAAAATGGAAACCGAAAGACTGCTATGATAAAGCAGTGTTACTCATCCACTTTCACTGATATAGTCACTTCTAACCAAGAAAATGTCCGAGAGGTCAAGGGGGAAGAGGCGAAGGCGGAAAATAAGGGGGAACTGAGCTGAAATGGGTGAAAACATAGTAACTACAGCGACAGGCTCGATGGGGTTTCCCTCCCTTTTTCCGCTTCACTTAACTGAACAGCCAAATCAAGAGTGATTTCTGCCAAAAAAGCTGCCAACAAGGGCCAACTGTGCAGGGACACACCGCAACAATCACAGCCAATGACGCTCACCGACTGTCCTGACATTGCCCGACGGTTGGTGTGTCAGGGCCCTGGGATGGTAAGTCATGGGGATCAGAGATAAACATGTACGGACATCGAAGCTGGGGAAAGAAACATAATTTTAGCATAGAAGTGCAGCAATTCAGTATATATTAGCCCTCATCAGCCGAGCACTCCTGTGGTAAAGCACTTACAGCATGTTTAAATACGTGTTTATGTGACCGTCGACTCGCTGATAGTACTCTAATGACATTCTCGAGCTTTCTCATTCAAATGCTGTGATATGACCTCTGCTGGACAGACTCAAGGGCCTCGCTGCACTGCAGGGACATGAACTCATATGCATGTGCGTGTCTACAGGCTGAAAAGCTGCTCTTGTATTTCATATGCAGCACTTAACCTCTACTGCTGCAGGCAGTACTTGATTTTATAAACTGAGCAATAAGCAAATCAGTGATACAGTGGAATTAAATAAATTGGCAAACTGGCCTCCAAAGAAAAATTATCCAGATTTCCATCAGCTCTGATTTAAAAAAATAGGTGAAATTACTCGGCCAGGATCAAGATTAATCATCAAAAACAGCCCCGACCAGACTGAAATCTCAGCCTAATGGATTAAATTAAATTAAGAGACATTTATTCAGACAGGTTTTTAATAACCTGACTGTTGTCATGAGGAGCCTCCAGATATTTTTAACATTTTTCTAATGTTACCTATTTACTGAGTTAATTAAGATAAATGGCCGGTGTAGTTTTTTTTGGATTAGGGCGACTAAATTATAAACCAACTTGCATAGTTCATGTTTCCAATCACTTCACATTTTACTGCATTATTGCATCGACTGTGTTATTCCAAAACTTCAACTGGGCTCGGTTAAAGACGACGCACTAAGAGACAAACATAGCCATCAGCTACATTTACATGCAGTACACAGCAAATGACCAGCAGAATAAAAACAACCAGTACAGTGTGCAGTCATGCAACTCAATAAAACAGCCCTGGTAAAACCTATTTCCTCATATCCTGATGATTTTTGTAGATTTTTGAAAGTTTTCGAATATATTCCTGAACACTGCCCCTTTATTTAAGTTGATAAAACACCATAATCATCTTAAAAATACTATTATAAGACACTGAGCTGTTGTACTGGATCGCAGTGCGCTGTGCAGGTGTTTCTATTTTCCTGGTCACTCATGTTTGGTGCTGCAGCCTACGTGGACACATAGTCAGTGGTATAAAATACAATGAAAGTGCAGCCTGACTGAAACAAAACAAAGTACTGTAAGTAAAGTATTAAAAAGCGCTAAGAGGAACATAAACGTTAGAGTCCAGAAGACTCTTGACAATGAATGAAACAAAAATCAACCTTTTGTAGGATTTTGATCGTCTTCAACAGGGGCAACACTCCCGCTTCAATCGGAGTGAACATGAGCATTTTAAATACTTAAATAGATATAAAATTTTGTTATCTTTTAACACAAACTGTACACATCTAGTACCAATACATATAAAAATTACAAGTGTGGTTACTTCAGAAAGGACCTTCTGATACATCATATCAAAAATATGTAGCTTTAGTAGCACTTTTGTTCTTCATTTATCTAGTAAACTTTACAATGCTACATTACACTCCAGATGAAGTGAATGAGGTCTTTTTTTTTCTTCTTCTAGTCCAACATCACTGCAGCGGCGCTGTCAAGCTTTAAAAGTCATCTGCTGTGGTCACTGCTTCGCTCTTAAACTCAAGATCCACTTCTACTGCATCACTTTCTTCTCCGTTCCTCCGGTTTCAATCCCACAGCACTTCCTCTTCGCCTTCCAATCGCTCCTCAACCTATCACGCGCCGGCTTTTTTCGACTCCTTCCTCTTCAACGTGCCCACTTCAATCGATTTTCTCGACCTTCCCGATAATCTTCTCCTCAAAGATGGGCAAGATAGCGTCATCTTCACGTACCTCTTCGAACACCACCCCGCAGTCAAACTCGTCGCTTACCTTCTTGAAATAATACCTGAAAAGAGAGGGAAGAGTTTTAACTTCTCCAGCTGTGACATTTACTGACATTGTGCACAGAAAGCAACACTTATCTATCTTAATGTTACATCAGAAACCAGCGATTGTAACTTTTTTTTAGAAAAGCTAATTCTACACAAGCTGCCTGACAATTTTATTTAACTGGTTTGGATGTTACACCGATAACGACAGCTCTAATAACATTTAACAGACGCTGATATTAGAGCTGTGACGCGTCTCTTGAAAAATATGTCAATTTAAATCATCATCTTACCTGTAATTTCCTTTCTTTGTTAGCAGTTCTTTGAACTGGCCCAGTGTGACGACCCTCCCTTTGACAGACGTCCTGTACGGTATCAGCTCCTCACAGAAGTAATAAGCCACCGTAATGTTTTCACACGGCTGCTTTTTAGTGGCTTTATGTCTGCAAAGGGAAAGAAAAGCTATTCAGAGACAGTCATTATTAACAGAGAGACTAACGGGAACTACAATTACAAACTGAGACTGTATAACTGGGGAAACTAACAATCTGCAGCGAGCTGCAACGATTAATCGATTAGCTGTCAACCATTAAATTAATCGCCAAGGGTTAAGCCATGCTCGAGATAGACGCTTAGTTAACTGCCACTTAGCCATCTCCGAACTCAAGGGAGATTTAAAGAAGGATTTCAAGGACGAGCTAACAACGCTGAGACACGAGCTAAACGAGAAGCTAACTGAAGTCGGGACCAGGCTCCAAGGCCACGACCAGGCGATCACCGATGCAGAGAAGCGCATTTCGGATATAGAAACAAGCGGCGCTGCAACGAAAGACGCTCTGCTGAGCCTGTCGAGAGAGCAAGGCAGGCTGCGGGGAAAAGTATGCAATTTGACTGATGGAAGCTGAACATGAAAAACTCAAAAGACAGGGGTTTAAATATGTCTTCTCCTCCTCAAATAGATCTAAGCATACTAGGGGAGTAAATACTAATCTCAGGAAGGGTGACATATGAACATTTATCTACTATCAAAGATAAGGAAGGTAGATTCGTAATGATCCGTGGCAAAGTTAATGGAACTTTGTTTACTCTATACAATGTGTATATCCCTCCTGGTTCAGAACCAAATTTCTATGCCCAAGTAATTGAAAGGATTGCAATTGAAGCACAGGGGATTTTAATACGTGCAGGTGATTTTAACACTGCGCTTAACCCAAACCTTGATTCAACTGGGATAAGAATATCTCGCCCCCAAAAAATAACAAAGAAAATTAATTTACTATTATCAGAAATAGGATTAATTGATATCTGGAGACACCTAAATCCATCAGTCAAAGACTATACCTTTTGTTCATCCCCACACCAAACATATTCCAGGATTGATTACTTTTTAATATTTGGAACAGACAGTAGCAAAGTACAAGACTGTCATATCGGAGCAATGGATCTTTCAGACCACTGCCCACTATACCTGTCCCTAAAAATGACCTGTAGGAGGAAACTTACACACTGGAAACTAAATCCTAGTGTACTCAACAACAGCAGGACAGAACAGTTTGCGAAAGAAATTAAAGAATATTTGGAGTTCAATGATAATGGAGAGGTTTCTCCACCCATACTCTGGGATGCCTGCAAGGCAGTAATGAGGGGGAGGGCGATTGCAGTGACATCTTTTCTTAAGAAACAGAGAGAAACTAAAATTAAGACTCTCCAGACTGAACTCAAAAACCTAGAATCTGAACATAAAGAATCACCAGACCCAAAGGTTAAAATAGAAATAAAAAAGAAAAGAAACCAGATTGAAGAGTTATATTCTCAAGAGATCCAAAAGAAATTGATATACACAAAACAAAATATTACGAAGGGGGCAGTAAATATTCAAGACTATTGGCATATAAACTGAGAAAACAACAGGCAGATAATGCAATATACAAGATAAGGGACCCGAAAACCAATATCATTTATCACCAAGTTCAGGAAATTAAAAACTGTTTTAAAGCATACTATGAAAAACTATATTCGCAACCTCAAGTCAATACCGACCAGAAAATGGAGTCACTACTCAAATCCTTAAATCTACCAAAACTCACGGAGGAAGAAAATAAATTATTAGCTTCTCAAATTTCAAAAGAAGAAATCTACTCAGCTATTTCAAGACTCAAAGCTAATAAATCTCCACTAACTAAAAAATATCAACTGAGGAGAGGAACTGAAATGTTTAAATGGTTTTCATATGACTCAGATTTTGTACCATCAGGTATGACACAAGGTTCAAAAGTTGGACCGAAAATGGACTCACGGCATACTGCACACTCTTAGATCAGGATAAAGTTTTGAGTTTCCAGGACCTAAAAGAAAAATTTGGTCTCCAAAACCAAGATCATTTTAGATATCTACAAATCAGGGATTTTGTGAGCAAGAAATTGGATTTTACCTCAGGGAGGGATGAAATTTTTAACATTTTTAAGAGGGCTTACAATAATGCCACCCTCCAAAAGATAATATCCAAACTATACTCAGCTCTTCAAAATCTTAAAGGAGATCATACTCTAGAAATTTAGGAAAGATGGGAAGCAGAGGGAGGCCTCACAGTCTCACAAGAGGAATGGGACAGGACTTGCAGACAGCAGTGGTCAGTGACAAGCTCCCCCTCCTGGAGGGAATTCAGCTGGAGAAACGTGACTCGATTCTTTCGTTCTCCAGCACAAAAGAGCAATTACTCCGATCAGACTGCCTGCTGGAGGTCCTGTGGGAATACTTCAGCAAATCATTTTCACATTTTTTGGGGCTGTCCCTCTGTGGCTCCATTTTGCAGAGTGATTCTTGGGGTCCTGGAAAATGTTTCTAAACTTCAAAGTCATGTACCTATGTAATCTGGATGGACTTGAATATGCAAAGCGGGATAAATACCTGTTGAGAGTGCTGTTAGTGGGGTGTAAAAAGGCTCTGACCAGAAAATGGCTTAAGAAAGACAAACCAACAATAAACGAGTGGATTGATGTAATTTACAAGAAGAGAACTGGTCAAAATGGCTCAGCTATGTGTTAACTGTAAGACCTGATTTCATATAGACCGCAAAGACAAGGTCAAACCCTCCATCAAGATTTTATTTTTAATCCTTCCCCTATTTTTGAGCAGCATCCTTATATTCTTATGTATGATGTGCTTATTTTGACTCTGCTGCTTCACATAATGCATAATCCTCCCCCCGTCATGTTATGTTTGTTATGTTGTATGTTTTTTTGTTGTTTTTTTTTGTGCCCAGTTGGCACATATGTGTGTGTTACTAAGAAAAAACTAATAAAAAGTATATTAAAAAAAAAAAGTAATAAGTAATAAGTAAATATTTTGACAATCCATCCATCGTTTGAGTAATTTTCATTGCAAACCGAATATCTTTGGGTGGTGGACGAAAGATATTTGAGGATCTTGGGCTTTTGGAAAACACTCAACATTTTTCAACAACTGATCGATTAATCAAAAAAATGAATCATCAGATGAATCAACAATGAAAATAAGCGTTAGTTGCAGCCCTAAAAACTCATTTCAAACGACGTATTACAGAAAAAAGATGGACAAACTAAATAAGTCAAATACATGAAGTGAAGAGGATGAAGTCTGACAGGAAGTCTTGTACTTTTTAGTGAAAGATGTAAACATAACCTCACAGGGAATGATGTCTGATGTCAGTCTATACTCTGCATCGTAAAGGTTTCTAATCAATATGTGCAATTACATTACAAGTGGTGAGAGAAACGATACAGGCTAACGTTCATGTTTTCTGGGTCACATGCCGGCTGACTGACTCAAGTTTTGAACAAGTTGGACAGGTTTTAGATCACAACGGACCGGTGAACAAAGAGCGGAGTCTTTCAATAATCAGTTCTGGAGGTAAACAACACCGAGGGCCATCTAAGGACAGCTTAGTATAGATAGGAAACGCAATAAACATGGTAAACAAGGAAAATGGCGAGCACTGTTTCTACAGGATGAATAAGTCATACATAACTGAACTGAAGTGGAGCTACTGTAGAAACCAGAACAAAACAAAAATAATAGATATCGCTGTAAACAGGTTTTTGCTATTTTCTAGTTTGGGAGAAAATGGATAAAAATGACAATAATGATAAACCGCTAAGAGTCTGCAGGACTGAAAACAACGCACCAGGAACTGGTTAAATTAAGATAAAGATTCTGGCGACTGGAGATCGGTCAGCTGATGAAAGGTTGGCTTGCAAGCAATTTTAGTAAATGGGTACTCGAGTATTCATGACTTCCTCTGAGTAGGAGAGGCCCTGCAATGCTTCTTACCAGCAGCCTTTGGGTGTGCCACGATGTACAATGAGATAACGTTATCCTTGGTGATCTCATGTGTTTTGTACCAACTTGAACAACCACAAAACCGTTTTTGGCCTGCGAGGGACCAAGTTACTTAAAGTTTCAGATATTAGTGCATTTTTTTTAGTGAATGAACGTCTAAGACCAGTTTTCAGGATAAAGCCCACTTGAATCTTACATCATGTTGCATCCATCTGTCCTCTAACAGATGCCAACATGTAGGAGGAGGCCAGTTTTACATGCTATTACGGTAGAGATGTAGATTAGGTGCTGCAGCAGCTGCGACAAACATCTCAAGGAGGCAAATAAGGTACTTATCCCTTCGCTTCCGACTGCTGCAGTTTACTTCAAAAATGGTCTGAGTCATACCTCCGTCAAATCTGAACAAACTGACATTACACAGATATTTTTAGACTCAGTGTGACTGAATAAACTCACCCCTAATGCCAGAAGTTGCATATTAAACATCATGTTTTTAAGTGTTTTTAGCTATCTGATTACACTAATATAGCTACCTCTGCATACTTTTTGGTGCTTTATACTTTTATATCTCATGCTCTTTATTCTCTTTCTTCGTAAAAGTGAGACTGCAACTCAAACATCACCACCAGGTTATTTCAAAACTAGAAATCCTTCATTTTTTTGCAAGGTTGGACGTTGGAAGCACTGAGAGGTCATTTAGTTGTGGTCCAGGCACGCACCAAAGTCCTGAACCTCCTCACGGTCCTCACCGCTCTCACAGCAGGCTTCACTCTTTGGCACTGCCACGTAATCTTGCCTTTCATCTGCCTCTTACACACTTCTCCTTTTTCCCCTCCATCTGTTAAGTACCCATCTGAGAGGGCAGTCGAACATCAAACGGAAAAGTGTTTCCGACAAAAAACATCAAAAAGCCGACCCTCTCCTGCAATACTTCTGCCTCAGCAAGAACACTTCAACTCCGTCTGTGATCCTCGTTCTGGTCTTGATGGGAAACAACCATCAAGGGAGCTGATGAACCATCAGGTCTTGTGGAGAAATTATACAGTTAATAGTCTTTTCTCACTCGCTGCCAGTTATCTGTTAAAATCATAGACGGCTCTAGTTAACAGTAGTAGGTAAGTCTCATTCTTTGCCTCCATCTTGTTCATTATTTCTTTTTTGGACACCTTGTTGTGTAAAAGCAGTGTAATAGCTACCATCTTTAGGTGATAAGGAGTGTGTGGATGCTGTTGGCTCTCATCCATACATTAATGAAAGCATGAAAAACTAGACAAGATTACACATTTGTGGGACACTACATCATGACATTACAAATGAAGCACACAGAGGAGGGGATTAGGAAAGGAAAATGCTCATTACGGATTTCTAAATGTTTCTTTTAGTAGCTCTAAAAAAAAACAAAAAAACAAAAAACACATCATTCTGGGTTACTAATCTACCAGTAATGAGAATGGGAGGTGACGTGAGGGTGCCATGACTCATGGGGATTATGGGGTATTTGGAGATAGTGGGAAAAGTTACTGGTAGGACACAGTTGACATACTCGGGCTCGGAGAGCTCGCTGTCAGAAACGGCGGGCACCACGCTGAGCGGAGGGAACAGTGCAGGCCTGACTGCGGTGCGACCCCTCTGGATCACCTCCATCACATACCTGAGGGACCGAACAACCCCAGCAGTTAGACACAGAGCAGCCCTGAGGAGCACACAGGCTACAGAACAAAAGGGTAACGGTTTCATATTGACTACAGAGAAAAGGCTTCTTCCCCTATGGATCAAGTTAAAAAACGTCTGAGACAGATAACCGTGACGTGTCCGTCCACTTACCTTTGCTTGGGTTGTATCGTTCCAGACTTTATCTTCTCCTCCTCAAGCCGCCGGCGCACCTCCTCCAGCTGGATGAGGGGGCTGGGAGCTGGGTTGGGGGGCATGGTGGGATCCTGGATGAAAGGGTGAGACGGCTGCACGTTGTTACGCAGTTGGGTGCCGACGCACGGGTGCACCGGCCCCGGCCGCTCCGCTGAACTGAGACGGGATCCCTCATGGCCCGTTGTCCTCTTAGACCCAGTGGTACTCCTAAAATGTAAAGTTATGACTTATTAAATATCAACAATCAAACTGAACAAAGAAAGAGTATTCAAGAAAGGCTTTATTCTTCTTAGTCAGTGCTTACGCTTATATCCCTTTCACTCTGGACAACAAAACACTAACATCTGGCTTTTCGACTCCTGAACTGATCAGCAGTGATGGAAACATCACACCTGGGTCGCCATGATGTACTCGCCCTTGTTCTGGCGCCATGCTATAACATTACGGCACGTGAATAGTTTTCCATCCGTCTACTTTCAAGCAGCATTTGAACATTGTTCAGTCTGCACTGACTTTGAAAAACAGACTGACATAAAAGATATAAAAAATAGTAACCACTTTAGCATTGTCACTGGCCTCCACGCTGCTTTCTACTGCACCTTGTGTTCCCTGTTCCCATTATGTCGAATGTGTCACACTAGAAAAAAGAACAGAAAGTGCAAAGAAAAGAAAGGGTTGTCTACTGGCATTGAGAAAGGAGTCAACCCCCTACTTTTAGAGGATTTACCCATGTTTATAAAACCCAGATATATGAGCTAATTTTGGTTTAAAAATGGTATTTGGCTCAAACTAACAAAACTGTATTTATCACTTTCTTATTGGCCAAATGAGACCTTCCCCGTCTCTCTCAGTTGCCTGTGAATGATTTGTTGTTTAATGCTGCTGGACTGTGGATTTCTTTATGAAGAACTCGGGTCGGATTTTCTGCGACAGCTCAAAGGATGTGACTTTAAGCACTTTCTTGAGTCTCTTGTCTCAGTGCCTCTCTCCTCTCCGCTAACAGAGAGCAACAAAGTTAAACGTCATCACTGACCCGTATGGGCTCCTCTTATGTTGAACCATTTCCTTCTGTCCTTCCATCAGCCACAAAAGGATCTTCTGGTTTTTCTCCATCTCCTCTGCAGGCGCCGGCATGTCATAAGGTCGCACCTCCTCACCTTTCTTGAACGCTCTTTTACACTGTGTGCCACCTTTGCTGCTGAATAACAGAAGAAAACAATTGGTGGGTAAGAAGCAAAAAGCATTTTGGGAAAACTGATGGTGCTTAAAGTTGGTGCATACCTATACCCTGTATGCTCCATCGAGCTGGATCCCATGCCGTCTGCGTAGCTGCGAGACTTTGATCCGTAATGACTCGCCTCCACGCTCCAGGGCAAGCTGCCGTGCACGCGCATGGCTGCCTCAGCCTCCACCTGCTCTCTTAGCTTCCCGACGCCTGTGTGGTGGATGTGGTGCACGTGTTTGTGGTGGTACAGGTGGCTGTTGTCGCCCTTGAGACCGTGCCTGGATTGATGTTTACCCTGGCCTGAGGGCAGCGCCGTTCCGAGTCCTTTGCTCCCTGGTAAACCGTCAGGTGAGCGTGACTTGGGCGAGTGACGGCCGGTGCCTGGTGACTGGCAGCCGGGAGTCTTCATGACGCGCTGGACGTGGTCGTCCAGGATGCTCTCAGGGTTCTCCTCGTGAGCGTCTCTCATTAAAGGGTAGGTCGTGTCAGCGTAGCGGGGGTTGTAATTCTGTGGATAAGCACCAGGGGGGAGCCTGTGACTGTATAATGATGTTGCTACAGACATGACTTCATCACCTTCCTCCTCCTTTAGAGTAAAAGACACACAAAACAAAACATTACTTACAGGAAAATAAACGTGGAAATCCAGAGACAGCGTGAACATCTGAGGCATGTTGCATCAAACAGCTTATTCTCTACACATTTGAAACAACTGAGGATTTTTTCCATATGGCAACATGTGTTGCACTTATTTCAACCAGCAGATGGCAGATTTTCACCATAGGCTTACATGTGCCTACTCATTCTTACTGCAGAGGTTTGGAGACACACCAAGGATAAAACAGTATCAGATTCAGGCTGTTATACGCATGCACACAGAACATTTGTGTTGTTTCATGTAGCGACAAGTGCAGCCGATACAGTTTCAGCTCTGAGTGACTGGGACTAAATCGCTCTCTGACAGAATCCGCTCCGGGGGGAATCATGGGGTGGGGTGCTGCAGGCATTCATAATGGATTTTGATAAGCAGACACTGTAGGCAGTGGAGGGTGTGCAGTGATAAAAAAACACAGCAGCAGATGGAGAAATTCAGTCATGAAGAACTGGCGACGGTTAAGTTGCAGCACAACCACTGCTGCCGACATTATGAATACATGAATTACTAAACCCAATTTTTTCTCACTGGAGCTGCACATTTAAAATGAGGTTTGCTGTATCACTACATGTATAGTTTACTATAACTCTCCTCTATCCATGCAACTCTCAGGCCACCGTTTCCCATTTACAACCAGTCCAAAATGGTGCTGGCTGGTTTTAAAGGATCAAAAATTTCAGAAATGAAAATTCAGTCATTATCAACTCACCCCAGAAACGGATGAAGTTTTGTAGTCCACAAAACATTTCTAAAGCCACACAGCAAAACACAATGTACGTGTCTTGTTTTAAAATTTAAAAAAACAAACATAAAAAGGCTCCATATAGCTCATCCAGGATAATCCAAAAGATGTAATTTTCAATCTTTTTTACACAGAACAAGCTCACTGTAGCTGATACGGTGAAAGCGCACCCTGTCTGAAGTGGGTGAAATGGCTCGACTGCGTGTCGAGGGTCTAAATAACATCATCGATTTGGGATCCATTTTTTTCTGATTCATTGGGTTTTAAATTGTGGGTTTACTTGTTTCCATTTTTGATGAAGCCCAGCTGATATATTTGTTGGCTGATATAGTCTTATTATACACATATATGTCCTTCTGTCTGTACAGTATGTGTATACATGTGTCTGTTTCTTTAAAGTACATTGTTGCAAAACCAGTGTACTTTTAAAGTGTTTCATAAATGAAGTAAACTTGAGGCTTGAAACTTAGTTTTGAGTTTTAAAAAACCGGCACATAACATCTTCAAAAACATAGTTTGATAGCAGCTGGAGTTGTGAGCGCCATTGGGCAGCTTTTTAAAGTTAGAAACACTTTGGCAGAGAGAGAGGGAGGAGAGGGATGAAAGATATATAGTGGAAAGACAACAGTAGGTAGGAGTTTCACTTTTGTTTTGAAGCCAGCCCATGGCCAAACTTTTTTCTATCCGTTATGTTAATAATTAAATAAACCTCCACTTGTGAACATGCCAAACCAACTTTGTTTTGCCATCGCCCCGGGCTCACCATCGATTTGCTTTAACTGTATCAAACAAAACGTCATACTGCTCGTACATAAAGTTAACTTCACTGTGCCCACTGAAAAAGCCATATGCATCCACAGATGTTGTGGCAGGTTTTTAATATTTGATGCGTTATCCATGAAACCAGAACATCTTCATTTTTTTGAGCGTATTTTTCCACACTTTGTGTTTGGAAATGAAAATCCTTGACAACAGCAGACAGTTGAGATTCCACAGGTTACAGAGGTGGTGGATGTGGATTCACTGACAACAGTCAAGCTCATTTATACAACACGATGCCTCTCCTCGTGAAGCGTAACAGTACACATGCTTGTATGCTCCGTTATCTTGTTATCACTAAATAGAAATCCTGCTCGGACAAGCGAGTAATGATCATCCCGCTCACATGAGTCATTTTGCTATTGATTTGGTTTTGCGCACAGCACGCTGCTGCTCTTGTTTATGTGAATTATCTAGTGCATAGCTGGGCCACAAGGTCCATTGTTCCAAGAGATTACGTTAAATTGGCGCCATAATTTAATTCTTAGCCGACTGTGTGACAGAAGTGTGGCAGTAAGTTTAGTTACTCACATCCTCGTGAAATCCTGTGGATGTTTTCCTCACAGCAATAAAATAAAAACATCAATATTTAACCAGATGGTGGATTTTTTTTGCTGCAGAAATGCTTCATACATTATAACCGTATCATTTTTAATACCTCTGATTTTCCTTTTCTAACGGAGCGCCACTTGACGAAGGCAGTCATTTCAAGCTCGCCGCCAGGTTTAATAAAGCAAACCTCGGGCCGTGTGACGGCAGCTTCTCTCCTTTCAGGGCCAAACCACATAAATTGTCTGCCTTGAGACTAAATACTTGGCACCGTGCACTGAGAGAGATTTTCATTTGTGGTAGCAGCAACCATTTCATCACCGTTCAAGTGACATCAAACAGGCAGCACACTGTTCCGGGCTTACAAGTGGCCGAGCGTGCAGGTGCTCCATCTGATTCATCGACAAAGCCAGATCGCTGACAGGCCGAGGATTGAATTCTCCAAATGATTCATAATGTTTTTTTATTCCACGTTCAAATGGCTAGCCTCATTAATTTCATTAAGGCCAGACGGATTTAAGTCTCCTTTGTTGCTGAAAACTTTAAGCCCAACGGCCAGACACACATCTCGCTTTCTGGCTCAGAAACAGGCTTTGGTGGCGATTACCGATACTGCTCAACTTTCAGTCTGCTTTTCAGTACACTATCTATGATCATAATTTATTTAATCATTCTTTTAATGAAGTAAATCAGTTGTTCAGGTGTTATTCAGGTGAAAAAAGAGTCATTAGAAATCAGAACTGAGACATTTACTCATATTTTGTCTTCTGAACGTCACCCACAAACACATCAGGATTCAACATCAACAAAAATATCAAGTTTCTTATTCTATTAATTGTTTAGGGGATTGACGGACAGATTGATTTGCAAATATTTTGATAATCAATTAATTGTTTCATTTTTCAAGTAAAATTCCAAATATTGTCTGATTCCAGTTTGTCAAATGTGAAGACTCACTGCTTTTCTTTGTTTTATATGATGGTATGGCTGGACAATTTATCGAAATGATATTGTTATCATGATATGAGACCATATATCATGTTAGATATTTGGTCAAAAACATCATGATATTTGTGGCCCACTCCGAGCATTTATGAATTGTTTCTGAGTAGATATCAAGATATATATTGTACAGCCTTAAACTAAATTATCACAATATTATTTAAGGCCATATCACCCGGTGCTATATGATAGTGAGCTGAATATCTTTAGGTTTTCATACCATTTCTCACATAAAATAAGGAATTTGTTACATAGTGCACCTTTAATCAAGTAAATAATTGGCTGATTTAAAAGAATATTTTAAAAAACTGTTGGTTTGGCCCCAAACTTCCTCTACTTAAGTGATCCATACTTCAATTTTCTTTCCCCCATGGCACCTATTACTATTCAGCTGGTGTCACCAGAAGCTCACATGTTGGCAGGAATATTCAGCGCTTCATATGACCTGAATGTGAAACTTTACTGAGTAAATGCAGCTCAGAATCACTCTGAGAAAAAAAAAAACTGTGTGTTCCTTCTCCTTCCCTGCACAGCCTCCATTGTATTATGTTCATGTAATTTAATGTAGAGACAGTGGCTCCACAGTGTGCACGTCTGCAACATCTCCTGAAAGATGCTGCTTATACGCACGCACATAAATTAACAAAACAGTGGACCCACTTGTGCTTTTTAAACAGTGGACAATGCTTCAGGAAATAAAGAGAACATACCAGTCGTACTCTCTTCAGCCGCTCCTCTAGTTTCTCCTCAGCCTCTCGCTCCCTCAGCACGCCCTCCAGCCTGCTGATCAGCTCTGCAGCAAACCTCTCCGGCTCCACATGTATATCCTTTGGAATCCGGTTTGGGCGCTGGGGGACGACACGTCAAACTGTAAGCGCTGAATTTCTGTTACTGCTGCACTACTGTCAACACCATATGGGCCCAGCTTTACCACCCTGACCCCTTTACATCCCGTCAGTGAGCATACGAAGGGATTAAAACACAAGCAGGAAATATTAAAAGAGGACAGTGTCGAGTGTCAACATCCAAAGGGATCATACATTTAAATGTGGAATAACATGCAGCAAGACCACTGAATACTACTGATACTAAAATGTGTTTTATTTTCCCACACAAACATTGTTCCCATGCTTTCTGCGTGATATAGAAACAGAGGTTGGAGTTTAACTTTCCCATCATAAATAATTTACCTCGCAGGTTCTATATCCTCTACAGCGAGGAGAATTCAATCTAGATCTGTTACCGACCTTTTGTTTCATTTCATATTTCAAAATAGGAAACATATCTTAAGTGACATACATAATCTCCTCATGCCTCTCTGAATGCATTATGTAAGGCACTTTATGAGGATAAAATGTGCTTCACAAACAAACTTGGCCTTAATAAGCACATGAGTGACATTTATTTCCTCTGCTGTCAGCACAAGTTACTGCACTGCAATTATGATACTTCAAAGCAGTTTAACTCCTGATTTGGCACCAATTTATACAACAAAAAAAGAAGTAAGGTTGGAAAACAAAGTGACATTTTTTAAATAAAAAAAAAAAGTCCCACAAGAACAGTCAATCTTCTCATTGCCGATGAAGTGAAGTCACGATTAATCTGCTGGGGCTGGGAAACGTGAGAGTTGTGCTTTGGGGATTTGTGCTCTACTATACAGTCAATTCATGCATCCTAATGGGATGCTACGTGTTGGGTTTTAATTTGACTCTTTACTCCGAGGCCTAATTAGGGCCGGGGTTTTCCTACCAAGAGACAGCATAAGCTGCAGAGGGAGGCATCAGGCTGTCACAGGGGAGGTTTCATGTCTGCTAGGCTTCATCGCACACAGCTTAGGAAAGCATCAAGCTGCATTTAGACAGCCTTCTCTTTCACCATCAGCTATTCTTATACTCCATCACAGGCCCTGCGACACAGCAGAACTTAAATATGCACATCTCCAATGGTGGAGGAGAGAAAAATACGGCAGAGACAGACAGTTAAAGAGAGGCGCAGATGCAGAAAGTGAGAGGGGAAGAGAAAGAACCCATGAATAACTCACTGGAATATGAGGTAGTGGCACTCGCCCATTTGCTTTGGCACTTTCGTGCATCTCCCGGCGATGCTGTTTGCGGTATCTGTAGGGTGGAACCCCATCTCTGGAATTAACAACAAAGACATTTTCATAATACATTCTCATGAATAAACAACACAGGCGGCTTTGAAGTTGAAAGCTTTCTGATGCATTTCCGCCTAAAACGAACACCTTGTAAGTCTTGATTAATCAGTACGGCAGGACAGACATTCTCACAGGCATATTGTGTCCCTCCTGCACCACAAGTGGTCTGGCAGATTACGGTTACATGCTACACATCCGTGAGTCTGTAGTTCCATGTGCTATTGGTCATGCTGGGTTTCAAACTCTCCTGTGCTGGAAGCTCTGGACCAATTAGCTGATAACAGCCCCTAATCCATTCAGCTTCAAACACATTTTTGTCCAGTTGTGCGAGCTTTGAAGTTTCTTTAGCATAATTCCCCAGTGCCATCTCTGCACCTAGAAAACATTAGTTTTCAAATCTTCTTTCATCAGCACATAACTGGAGTCCTGTGTGCAGTTGATCCCAGACAGTAAAAAACATTGACTTTGGCCTCATGCTTGTGCCCAAATAGTTACCTCTTGAGTCACCTGTGAGGGGAGACACATTCTGCTTTTAAGAACTGTGGTTATAAAGAAGCTCTTTGGAAACATTTGCAAAAGAGGTCAGTTGGTTAGTGGTTTAATTTCTGCACATTCAATCAGACTTGGTTTTATATCTGCTGAGAGAGATTTTATAGGATTCCTAATTTGCATTACAGATCAATTCTTAAAGCTTTCACTGGTTTGGCTAATGAGCAGATGGGACTTTACTTTCTTTGCTGCTTCTGTTGTTATGTGCAGGTAAAAACTGGCAAGAAGTGCAATTTTGATGTCAGTAAATCCCTTATTTCAGTCTTCAAGCGATGCCCACCTTCCTTTTAAATAACAACTGGGAATACTTAGCACAAATCTCTTGTGTTCCAGCCAAATATGCAGCCAGGCACAGCCTTCATGACCTGGTGTAACGACTTAAATGAAGTGCATGAAATGTCTATGTGTGGGATGAGAAAAATACATACACACTGCTGTCGGTGAGGGAAACTGTGTCTGCGTCGCTGGACATACTCTGCTGCTCACTATCGTAAGCGCTGGTGGCAGGAGCCATAGCATAACCAGTGTTGACATAGTACGGGTTGATGGGCTCCCGACATGGTGCATGCCTGGAAGAGAAAGAAGAAATACAAGACATGCTAAGAAAAAACAATAAGGAAACAGACCGTGACACTGTGAAAATGCATTTAGAAGCAAAGATAGTGCACAAAACTCTTAACAGCATACAATATAAAATATGGTTAGATATTGTAAGAGGAAGAACACTAAGATTATTCACACATCACTTCTGCTTATTTGGTTTGATGACTGTATGGTTTCCTCTGCATCAAGGTGCAGCATGTAAGAATTGGCTGCCTATCGCACATCACCAGAGTACACCTGCTAACTGTAGCTGCCGTTAGCTTGTTAGCTCAGTTAGCCATGCTAACTTTCAAGGTTTTTTTTCGCCTTGAGAGATCAAGGCGAAAAAAAACCTTGAAAGGTAAATTGGTTGCCGAGTCCGAGTCAATTTACCATTTTCTTTGTGCTTCATTGTCACTCAATTACTGGAAAGGTGTTTTTTAAAAACTCTGAGTGATTAAATGCAAAAAATCTTTCCGATGTCCATGTTGCTCCCTCATGACACACACCGAAGTCGAAAGAACGACTTTCCGACTCTGGAAATGGGACCATCGGAGGAGCATGTGAATGCAGCATATAGCCAGTCGAGCAGGAAATATAGTATCCTCTCCAGACAGGGACCAAACAAAGCCTCTGAGACCAGCAGATTTCAGTTTGATGACTGATGGGAATACAATACTGAGGTCATTTACAATGACTCTGACCAGACCTGACTCCGGAGACAATGAAGTTAGGTGGGTTCAGGAGAGACTTGAAGTGGGAGAGGAGCGAGAGGGAGGTCTGACATCATCGGCCCAGCGTCCGTGCCCACTTCCAGAGACCTGAGCTGATCAGACTATGGCCTCTTGAGATACAAAGTGGTATCACAAGACAGGATGTTCTGAATTAAATTTCATACGTATTGCACCTTTAAAGTCATAAAAGTTACAGTACAATGCACCATGAAGCTCCTCTTGCTTTTGTTTGGTGTAATCCAGACAAACCTACAGCCACAGTGAGTATACTGGTGTTTTGCTGGCAGCCTCTGTGATCTCACTGAATTCAATACCAGAGTATTGAGCGGTGGAGTATACCTGCAGGTCCCATTTTGATGCACATTCTTTAAAAGTGCCTACAGATAAAGGTGTGGGGGGGAGCTTCATTTGACTCCATTTACATTCTCAGTGATTGACTTTGCTGAACGCACTTCTTACAGGGCTTTGTACACATGAATTAAAGATGTTAGGCATCATCTCTTTTTATTCAAATTGGAATTCCCTGAAGCCTTCATCCCCGTCTTTCTCCCTGTTTGGAATGCAGAAGCACCCGGAGTTCAAAACGAAACCTTTGTGACCCACTGATTTTCATTAGCATCTACATTCAACAACAGTGAATAATTACAGCGCCAGGTTGCTGAAGAGTTGGGACAAATAAAAAAGTGCAGTCCTCAGAAAATGTTGTCGTTATATGTGGCAACGTTTCTGACGATGAGAACTGAAAGGAAATGGCAAGGGAAGGAAGCAAACAGTGATCTAATTTATTCTGGTTTTTCATGAGAGACGGATGAGATGATTCTTTGAGTGTTCTGCAACACTGCTTACGGGTGCCGAGCCATTATAGAAACATCTCAGAGACAAAAAAATTGGGCTGCGTGTCGTTAATATAAAAATTCGATACCGGTTCATGAACGAGACTTTTTTCGATACCAATTTTATGAAGTCCATTTTAACAAAAGACTACATTAGACATACACGTTATGAGCCCCGCCTCTGGGCGTGACCTAGTCATTTTCTTGCGTGCCTCGAGATAGCCAATCACCTGCACTATTAGATCTTGACACAACGAGCATGCTGCATGCTACTTGGCTCACTGATGCTGATGAGATTACCTCCTTAGGTACCAAAATTTGGTATCAAATAACATTTTTCGATACTTGATCATAGTTCGTTACCCAGCCTTAAAAATAGATGATAACAACAGTGCTGTACGTAGAGAATCAATGGATATTCACTTGAAAAATGGTTAATTTTTATCTGAAATGACTCATGTATCATGTTGTTTCCTTGTTTTATATTCCTTATGTATGCATATCATCACAAACAAAACAATTCAGTGTTTATATTTTTCTATTTCAAATGATAAAAGATACAACAAACACACCAGGTATGCCATCACCATCCTAGAAATCTCATATAAATGATCAATATTCAGAGAAAGAGGCTGCATCCATGTGGATTTCATTTAATTAACTTGCATAAAAATAATTTCAAGTGTTCAAGAAATGGCTGTGGTTTGTCAAACATGTTTTAGATATGATAAAGTTACAAGATACTGGCCATGTTGTCCTCAGGTGACCTCAATGTGTGATCAAAACTTCCAAATGATATTCTCTTTATCCTGCCTGTCTCCCTCTCATGTCAACTGTTAAATACATGCAAGGTTTAAAAAAATCTGTTAGCTTACTTTCTAAAAAAACAAAAGTTTGTTCATCCTTATTGATATTTCACGTTTGTCTCAACTTTATTCCAGCATGCAAGTTGTTACGTTTTGATCACTGAAAAGCAACAATTTTCATTAAAAATGAAAAAACAGTGAAGTTTTGCCTTTAAAGTAAACGACATGAGAACAAAACTGAGCTGTTCACATTTCACAAATCACACCCAACATTAATGAACATATAGGTCATTCTGTTTCAAGTCGGTTGATCTGTGAAAGCTGATATGAAAGACTGTTTAATATCTTTTGTTGCCTGTCTGCTGTGAAGACATCAGACACGACTGGTGCAAAAAAATTCAGTTTCATAAAAACCTGCCGGGTGCTGCTAAAAGGCTATTTAAAAATGAAGCGTGTCCTTCTGTAATTCCAGCCAAAAAAAGCTTGATTGCTGAAATAATGATGTGAAAATAAACCTCATTAATTAAAACTCCTATATTTTTCTCTTCTTCTTCTTCAAGCAAACGACTTCCAATGAAATTGCCCTTGAACACAAACATACACTTCCTTCATCTCGCGTCCTGCGGATATCAACCAGAAAAGCTGCATGCCAACACTGGAGAATGTAATGAGACACAAGAGCAGACCACAGAAAGGAACTGAACTGAACCACACGAGTTCAGTTTTGTGATCTGGTATTTTAACACTTGTCTTATCTAGCTTCACTGCCTTTACTGTAAGTGTTTGAGTCACGACGAGAATCTTATCTGAAAGGAATCTTATCTGTCTGTCAGCAGACATGAATTCCTGTCTGTGCTCTTAACACTGGTGCCGCCGCAGCAGAGATCAAAAATGGGAACGTTTCTGTGGTGTCCAACTGTGAAGTGATCGTCCATTACTCTTTAAAGGAATGGTAGAATCACAAATTATGGCAGCGCAACTAATCAAAACATTATTGAAATCACAATATGGACAAGTGCAGCATCCAATACAGAAAAAGCAGAAAAGTTGTCAGGGGTTTCCAGAGATGTGTGAATTTCAGTGCACTGATGTCACTGTTGATGACTGTTTAAGTGTCAGATATCCTGAATCTGTGACATATCTTTGTCACAAGTGTTTAAAAACCACTTTTGAGGGATCATTGCAAAAATAGAAGGATATATCGATATCAATATCAACTCCCTAACATCGGTATCGCCCCTAAAAATCAGTCAGGCTCTAGTGACAATATAAAGTACTGTTGTGCCGCACTTACAAGTCTGGCTGCTTACAAAGATGTTTGTTTGGTAAAGACCCCAACAAAGTCAAATCACCATGATTATGATCGTTTTTTCATAGCACATTAACCTTATGATGCAAAAACTATCACTGCCACTAATTGTGAATCATATTACAATCGTATAATCCGTCAAAATAATCACAATATGATGATAATATGATGATTAAACGATAACTACAATCACATTAGGATCTTAAATTTCCCTGGGTTCTTAAGTTTTACGGGTTCAAACCAGCAGTGACATCAGTTATTGTAGTGAGCAGTAACTTACGCCTTCATTTGATGTTTCTTTCTTAGAGACCGAAAGCATTAGCATGTAACCAACGCTAACCTCCCTCTCATTTGTTTGACACGATACAGTTTCTTATGCTGGAGGATCACAAGCAGCTTGCTGCTGTGTATTAAGCCTGGCAGAAACTGTACGGATTAAACCCAATTTTAGCCCAGAATTGGTTTCCTAAACTAATTTTAGAACGAGCTTGAATTTTTTGCTGGATCGGTCATCATTTGATGCGTCTTTTGAGGGCGGGTCACGACACATAATACATTTCCTCGATCTGATGGATTACTGGCATGTCTGAGCAGTTCAACGTTTTGATTTCCCACGTGGCTGCTGTCAAAACCTCCGTTATTAACTATAGTGAGCTCGCTTCAATTCTGTCGGATTAGTATTTTACATGTTGTGGCTAAAACTGACTGCTGGGATGTAAAACTGAACTTCTAACCTTCTGCAACTCCACATTTTTCTTTTACTCTTCCTATTATCTGCACATAGTAGAATTAAGGTAACACTGCCTTTCTCTGTTTCAGTCAACATTGTTTAGGACACAGACACAGCCCTGTTATCTGAATAAACTTTATTGAGATTGTCACTGGACAAAACTGGCCAGGGGGTTCTGAGTTAGCAGCCGGGTTGTGGCCCAGTTGGTCTGCACAGTGTGAGCAGAAAAGGTTGGAGGTTGTTGCCATGCAGAAAGGAAAATTCGTAGTATGAGTTAAAATGCACAAGATCACTAAATGTGTGTCTGCCGATGAAAAAACACTGATGTTACCAACGGTCTCACCACTATAATAACTAATAACTTGCTAATGAAAACTGAGCATTTGCTGTAGCTGTAGCTTCACATTAAAAACATTTAACTGTCAAAACACAATTTTTATTCAACATTTGTTGACAGCGGATCAGTTTGACTATTGCAATGAGTACTTTTACACAGTATGTGGGGAGTGATCGGACATGCTGCACACCTCCAACTTCTCAGTGAGGTAACCAACTTCTATTCACTCATTAACATCATCAGGTTTTCTAATTAGCACTGGGTTTAAATCTGAAATATCAACAAACCCTCATCCTACTGTCAGTAAAATGCTGTATGGAGCGAACGCCTTTACTTTGTATTTGTAGCATCCGTTGTTCCACTAAGTATTGATAGAAAACAAGGCAGAACAACATTTGGGGCGGTGGAAAAGTAATGTAATGTAACACTGTGTAACACTGATAACACCGACTACTGCAGCAAGACTAATGTGCACAACAGTCCAAACAGTTATCAAATAAAATCTGCAATACTTTAACCCCTTGAACAAGTAAAAAAAAAACCTCATACAAGCTCATTTGTACTGTGGATCATAAAAGAAACCTTTTCTATAAAAACAAAATCATGTCATTTTTTCCTTGGGTAGATCTGAACACTCTCACCCTGCCTCACTCATTCAGGTGTTACTGTTTACATCATCAATGTCTCCATTTAGTATCCATGACAGTCGGACAGCATTGCACAACACAACACAAAGACCCTTAAAACAGAAAATCATCCCAAAGATGCAAAGGCTAACATGACCAAATGTTGCTGTTTGAGTTTCAGCTTCATACATTTTACTGCATTTGAATGCTCTCAACTAACTGACCAAAAAAATGTACCTCTTTAGTCCAAACGAGCATAAACATCAGGTTAAAAAGAAGACTAACCGGTTCTGCAAGAATCACAAACAGCCACAAAATGCAGAGAACTCAGGCGTCAAAGGAGAAGAAACAGACGAGGAGCAGGTAAACAATGGTCATTCAAAAAAACAAACAGCTGGAAAAACATCTACACACATTAAACTTGCTAACAGCTAGTGGCTTTAGGCCTCAATATCCGCAGATTTGGCACTGCACAGATTATAACATCTGTGTGAATCTGCTGTGACCTCTCACACTGAGAATGAAAAGCTGCTGCTGTTGCAAACACACATAGCTGGACGACACAGTCAGCTCTGGCACTGCAGCAAAAAAAAGTCCAAAGAAATAACAAACTTTACAGACTACCTACCTACAAATACTGGTGAGCAATTTGCTCTACCGAACCTTGGTATTGATTTGGGTGTTCTATTTCAATCTGGACAAAACAAAACATTACTTCTGTATTGATTTTGATACAAATGTGTATGAAATATAAAACGGTTCCACCCTTCAGGAGCACGCTGTCACAGTCCTTGTTGCAAATTCAGGAAGCGCACAGCATATGTGCACATTAAGACGTAAAGAAGAGGGTGTACGGATCTCATTTCATTACAGACTATGATGCCACTTCTCATAGCTGAAGACTCAACATTAAGAAGAGGAGGAGGAAGAGGAAGGGGAAGATTACAGTGTCCAGGATAAGTGATTTCAAAACACATAAATCAAGTTCTGTCCAATGGGAAAGCATGAATCCCACAGTACCTCCACAAGAAAAACAAAGAACACTTTCCTCAATCTTCTAACAACAAGTGCATCCTCTGACATTTCCTCTCCACCACAGGTGGAAACACACCACCTTCCTCCCATCAGCTGTCTCTTGCGCTACACTCACTCGCTTTTCATTTCAAAAAACTTCAAGCAGCGTTCATGGTATTGTGGGGTTTCAGGTTTATTTCTAATTCAGCAGTTTGCAGAGAAGAGCTGTGCAGTTAGAGCTGAAGTGAAGCTTTCTAGATTGCAGGGAGGATTTACCTGTACTCGTGACCGTCCTGGAATCTCGCGCTGCTGGCAACACGCTGTGGCGCCGTCTCCATTAGCAGCTTCTGAGTAAGCCGGTTGCTCGGTGTGGGGTCGCACTCGGGCTGCTCCTCCGGCTCGTGGTCACATCTCCACTCCTCGTCTTCGTTTAAAGTCGGTAAATAACCCGACAGGCCCTTTCCATTCCCAGAAACAGAGCTATGATCGCTGTACAGCTTGGGGCTCTCTCCTCCTGTCCGTGTATATTCCAAATATATGTCAGACTTAAGAAATAAAGGGTAGGTGTTTTCCTCCATCATCGTCTGTATCTCAGTCTGAGCCTGGTCAAACATTGCAGGATCAATGTGAAGCTTCGTGACACAGTCTTTGATGAAGGACTTGGTAGCTGGTTTGATCTGTCGGGAAACAATCCCATTGTTGTCCAGGATGTATTTCTTATAGATGGCTTTCGCCAGTTTTAACTTCTTCTCCTCGTTACCCTCATTGGCTTCGAGTTTGCGGAAGCCACTGCACGCAAACCAGAAGTCCAACATGTCTGCGCACTCCTCCTGCTTGAGGAACGTCCTAAACAGATGGATGCCATCTTGGTCATCCAGGAGGGAGTGAAGCGATTCTGCCCACTTTAAGTAGGGTGGCGTAGGGGAAGCACTTCCTTCCGGCTCATAGCCCAGGTCCAGGTCAGGTCGCCTGGGCGTAGCCACAGACGCCTCGCTTTTAAGGTTCTCGTTCTTCGAGGAGAAGCCGAGGTTGCTGTATTGGCGTCCATCGCTGCACACCAGCTCACCCTCTTCCCCCGGGACTGGAGGTCTGGGTGCATCCTCAGTGAAGCTGCCTCCCAAGTCTGCTAAGTAGCCCCTTTTGTCGCTTATGCTCATAGTCCCAGCATCCATAAACTGCGTCCCCGTAGAGCCCACGCTGCACGACTATTAGATCCAGACCTCTACTTATGCCACTGCAAAAAAACTCCTGCAAAGAGGAAAAATACAGAGTGAGACGCAGTTTCATCACATCATCGAAAGGCCCCAAAAATTCTATGCAGTATCAACAGAATAACAAAAACAAGTGAATTCATATGAACAGATCCGGTGCTGATAAAGGGTCGATCAATTATGTGTCATAATCGCCACGTGCCTGGTTGGAAAAAGGACTAGCAGTTCCTCTTGAGGGACTTCTTAAATTTTGCACAGTTTGCATTTTTATCAGATTTTCATGAAAAACTCATCATGAGGCCAGTTTCCAGCTGAACATTAAAATTGATGCAAATTCTGCGGAAATCCACAGGATTTGAAAAAAACAAAACAAAAACAAGACGAGCTACTCTAAAGCTTCAACACCAGAAAGGGGCGTCTGGTTCACCTTTAAATGCAGCACGCTCAGTACGATGACGACGTCCGTTTACATTCAGATGAGAGGGAATATATGAATACATTCTTCGGCTACTACAGCACGGCGCTGGCTCAGTAGAACGACTGGAAATCAACTCAGAAAAACGATGACACGACACTACACTTCCTCTGTTACCACATATTCTTCATAACATCTGCAAAGCTAGGCAGAAGCTGAGAGCTGGAGTCATCAGGCTTATAATGTGGTTTTAATGGGCTATAATGTGGTTTGGGTCACATTCAGAGTTATGGTAATCCAGGCCAAGAGTCGTGGAGCCTCAGTGCTCTCTGTGCAGCCGCAGGCAGCTTTCTACTGGGCAGTAGTACGAGTTTAGTGTTAATGTAGTGTGCAGTAACATCCTCTGATTTATATGCATGAGCATATCATTACTTTACACCACTACTACACCAGCCTCATCCAAATTAGCATTAGTGTATCATCACACTGAAAGATTCACTCGAGGTTTACAGTATGAGGCGATAGTGATGGTCTCTCCGCTATAAGCTGATACAAGCAGCACTGCATATGTTATTGATCGGAGCGTCTCCTCAATTCATCCCCCTGCCATCATCGCTCAGGGTCAGCCGCAGAAAAGCATACCTATGATTTCAGGTATCGGATGTCTCGTTCAAGGACACATCCTGGTCCTCGTGTTTTGTCCCGCTGAGCAAAGACACAGCTGTGCCAACAGTGCATCTGCACATACAGCTTATGTTTGAGCTTCCTAGATACAGTGTCGATTTCCTGATGTAACCTCAGCGCAGAAAAATTAAATAAAAACCCTCCTCATGTTTCTTTTCTCGTATAAACGCAGCAGCTAATATTCCTTGACAGCTGTGACCAGGAATCAAAACAAGGTTGATTTAACACACATCTCCCCTGACTTTCCTTTAAATTACATTTTGAGTCGACGGGATGGAAAACAGGTTGACAGCTCGGGTTTGTTTTTTTATTTTTTTTAAAAAAAGATTTTTTTAATGGATGCCATTACATTCCCTTCAGGGCACACCCACTCTCTGTCTAGTTCAATACAGATACAAATCACTTCCCTGATTGAACAAAGACAGTAAATTGGCACCAGAGCTTTTCCTGAAGTGTGAGCAGCACGTGCAGAAGGCCCAGGTGTGCAGGACTGATGATGACCATGAAGAGAGAGAGAAAAACAACATGTCCAGCTTTCTGATCAGTGAGGGATAAACCAACCTGGCGGTCATCTTTGCTACCTGTGCGTTCAAGGATGCGTCGGCACCTAGCGCCGCTCGGTTAGCGCATTGATATTTAAACGAGCGGTTCTGCGGTCACAGGTGTGCGGCCTCACGGGGGGGGGGAGGAATACATCGGCGTGAATTCAAGGAAAAAACGTCCCCCCCTTTTTTTTTTTTTTTTTTACCCCGAAACTGGATCCGTTTGTTCCTCTGAAGTGAGCCTCTCATCACATTCATGTCTTGGCCTCTCCAGAATGAGCAGAACGGCAGCGGCTGGTGGGGGAGGGGAGCCAGAAACAAACTCCGTACACACACACATTTATATACACTGTCACACACACACACACACACACAGCCACAGCCAGGCCTTTTCAGCAGCCGACCGACAAGTGCACAACTTTGTCACACTATTCACCTATTAATATCAGCGCTACCGCCGCTAACAGCTGCTGAGCTTGAGCGAACAAACATGACGACCGCAGACATTTCCCCCCCACACACCTCCTCCTGAACCAGTCAGAGGACACGGAGGGAACCCCACATCAATATCCGAGCAGATTTACAGCCAGCGAAGCGATGGCACATATCTCTCCCCCCACCTCCCCGACTACCGCAATCCCAATCTGTGAGCCGAGCTGAGCTGAGCTGAGCTGAGAGGGGGCACACAGAGAGGAGAAGAGGAAGGGGGAGAAAAGAAAAAAAGTGACATATACTTCACCGGTGGGAATCTCGTCGCTGCTTTCGAGTGCATCGGGAATCTGGACGCGCGCCGGCCCCCGCGAACAGTGTCATAGTTGCGATTTTGCAGGAGTTTAAAAATAACAAAGAAAACAGTCCGCTGTCCAGCTCTCCATGGCTGTCTCTCACTGTCTGTGGCGGAGCTCAGGCTCGCACAGCAGATGATGCACAGCGCCTCGCCCGTTCACTACACAAACTGCCGGTGTTGAGCTGTGGTACATGTGGTACACTGATTTATTTATTTAAAAAATATATATATCTCGAAAATGAAGCTTTGTTTGGCTTAAAATCAGCTGGAATATGGCTGAGCATAGACTACTTCCTGCTTGTTTTCATTTTATTTTAATGCCTTATTGTTATTTGTTTCTATGTGCTTTTATTTTGGAAAATTATTCCATAATAATACAAATAATAATAAATCATAGTAGTAAAAAAAATCAAAAAACAAAAGAAAATCCTGCATATTAGCTTACGTTTATTATCTTAATTCAAACCAACATCTACATCTAAGTCAATGCATTTTATGTATAAACTCAATATGACTGCAAGCATTAAAGGTGCACTATGCAGTTTTTGGGACGACATTTTAATCAGATGAGAAAGATCTTCATTGACTGAATTTTTTTAGGGCTAAACAAACTAAATAAACAAACTTGTTTAATTTTCCATGACTGAATATACTGAATAAACTAACTGACCTTAAAGGACCTATTACAGGTGGCCGCCATCTCAAAGTGTCAGTTTTTGACAAATTGGCAGTGAGACTCAAAAATATAAATATATTTTTTTTCACAATAGGACCTTTAAAGGACAACACAGTTTCATACTGTTTTTCAAGGAAAAAATTAGACCGGTATATCTGTTGGCCTTTATAATTGGCCGATATTGGCCTCTTACAGATATATCAATTTGACCAATATGTGCCGATATGAAGAGTTCGGTGAGTTTTGGTACACTGATGTTATTTATTTTGGACAATAAAGTTTATTGTTAAACAGTAAACTATCCTGCCTTTATCACTTACTCTTTGTCACAAGTGCTTGAAATCCACATATGAGGGATCATTGCAAAAACTGTGTGTATATCGGCTGATATATCAATATCAGATTTTTTACTTGTTAACATGGGTATTGGCATCAGGACCAGTATTTTGTTTGTTGCCGCAACATCACCGCTACATGCCACTGAATCCTACACACCGGGCCTTTAAACCTTCAAAAAGGTCCTGTAAAGACACAATATTTAACATTTCTGTTCACTGTAGCAGCTGACACAGTGGTAATACCGGCAGTAAACTCAGGGAAACTCCATGAAACCTCAGTTTATGAGTTCGTTCACGAGGTAAACACATAAAGGACAACTGGCCACAAAGTTAACTATCACTCTCTGTAACAGCATGCATAATGATGTAATAATTAACATTTCCAGCCTTCCAAGATTTCATGTCTGGTTTCCAATACAGACATACTGCAGTAACCTTTTCATTGGTGTAATTTATGCCATATTAACCAATCAAACTCAAACACTTGGCATGCATTCACTGCAGCTGTAACTCACAATTTTGCATTGAAGCTGTGCAGCATTTCTTCATGTTTTGATGTGTTTAGGTGTAAAACCGATACATCTACGGTGAAAACCAAACTAAGCAGTGATGTGCCTCTTCTGTTTAAACTCTGCAGTGCTAGAAACAGCCATCAACACGTCACTTTACACAATAAGACAAAATTTAAATCTGTATGTTGACTGTTCTGGCACACAGAGCTGCAATAATTAGCTTTTAGATGCTATAACAACTGGTGCTGACGCTCTGAAACGAGACAACCACGATATGGCGGCACTGTTAGATACATTTGATTGCGCCGTTGGTTTATGATTTCAGCGCACAAAGACTAAAGGACAGACCAAACGCAGCAATAAAGGCTGCTCTCAATTTCTGTGCTTTCATGCCAAGCAATCATTGAGCAGTCACACGGTTTTTACTGAGTCTGAGATGAAAGGTTGATGGAACGGCATAAAAACATAAACACCTTTGATTATGTAATTACGTCAAACCATTTGGGAGCACGAGAAAGAACGGAAATATGTATTTCACACTCTGTCTCATCACATCACCTGAATTGCCTGCTCAAACCTAGAAACCTGTTAAAGTGTGCAGTGTACACAGCGCTTACAATATTTATGCCGGCAAGATAAAACATGAAAAAGACCCAACACACTTCAGCTTCCTCGAGGCAAAATTGATTTTGGGCAGCAACAATTTAAGCATCCTGATGCTCAAACACAGTGTTTTCTCTGACCATCCACTGTGTTTCTATTATTCATGTGCTTTCCAATAGTATTTTAATGTCAACACAGATGTCAAATATCAGGATTTCTTCCACTGGGGTATTCTTCCAGCCATGACACTGGTTTGTAGATACTGGACTTTTAAATAAAGATGCTCAGGATGTGATCGCTTCTCTTAACACGGCTGTAAATCAACTCAGTCTGATGATTAACAATAGATACAAAACCTCTTACATCTCGTCTCACAGCACCGCCCTGTATTCTGACGAAACACACAAAGAACAAAGCCATCCTTCTTGATTTACCTGGCAAAGAAATGCAGGTCTACTGATATTTATTGAAGACACTGTTGCTACAATGTGCTATTGACTTTAGGTCCAACACACGTCAGGTAATTTAACTGCTACTCAGAATTTAAAGGTGCAATTTGTAAAATATGGCCACAATTCGAGGGTAGACATGGGGGGCAGCATATCACCAGAGTAACCAACAACCGTTGCTCTTTGCTGGCTATCCTCGGCTGTAGCTAGCTACCATCAGTTAGCCCCAAGCCAGTCGCGCTACAGTTTTCCTGGACCCGAACTGGGACTGAACACAGCCTCCAAGACTGACGGCAGCCAGTTTGAAGACAGGATATTCAGGAAGGAGGCGATTTACAGGGGATTTTGGGGACTGTGGGGGGGACAAGACACAGCAGGTGTGAACGGGAGAGACAAACCAAGACTGGTTTAGTGAGTTTTACGATGAGTTAACGAGGCAATTAAGCTTGTCTTAGTTCAGTACAAAGAGGGAAACTTGATTTTTTTTCGGTTTAGAAAGGAAATAGAAGTAAGAGTATTTCCTTTCTTGACATTTTCTGAATTTGTTCTGTTCAGTTGTTTCACTAAAAGCGAAGAGCTTGTGAAATGTAGTGAACTCGCCATGTGCAGTAAAAAGTTTCAAGACAGGATGGATTGGAGCCAGCTGGCTGCCATGTGAATTTCAGCAGATATCTCTGCAACACGGTACATCCAGTAGGCGCCTTTGACATTAACATCAGCATAGTTGTTTCTTCACACCCTGCTGATGATGTCCATTCTGCACTCAATCTTGACGTTCAATTTTTGAATGTTTTAAACTAAAATTCGGGCCATATCTCATACATTGCTCCTTTAAAGTGCATTAGCTATTAAAGTAGCTTCATCTCATCTTTAGTTTTCTGTAGTTTTCTATGTGTGCCTGTGTGTGAGCACATGTACTGGCCCTTTGCGCTTACATTCTGAAGCACGATGAAGAAAATGTTGATTGACATGCAGATCTTCATGTTTTACCTTGAGTTTGATTGTCTTCCTCACACATCCTCCAGCTGTACATCCATTTAGTGAGGATCCCATTGCACAGTTATTGAGCACATCGGGGTGCAGAAATGGAAACATCCCTCTCATCACCTTGACACGAGAAGGCCTGGCCAAAGCAGAATGTCGCCATGATAGTTTGTCTTTGCCATCCATTTGTTCCTGGAGAAGAAGAAATATTGGTTAGGTCTACACGGCAGATCTACACGCTATGTTTTGAAAATTTTCACCAGCCAGATCAGTTAGTATGTTTGTGTTACTGCGTGATTTTGGTCTTTTAAAGGGTTAGTTCAGATTCACCAAAGTCACACAATAACACAACCGATTCAGACCAACAACTCTCATGTTCTGCGAGGTAAGATTACTGTTTTTGTGAAAGATGTCTGGTGGGTTCGGACGGCGGGATATGACGGCTTCAGTTGCCTGTTAGAAAAGGCTGTCTGACGTCAAGGTAAAGTGGTGAAAATATTCTGAATATAGCAAACAGTTCAACTGATATTGATTTTAGATGGGTCTTTTTACGTGGCTAAAAGTACCTCATACAACTGCACTTCAAAAACAAAAACCCAAAACCCTTCAAAGTGCTGAATTCATTGTGACCCATGTTAGAAGTGTTGCAGTGCACAAACAAACTGACCCTGGCTTCAGTTGAACAAGTTGACTTGGATGAGAGTGTAGAGAGTCGGTGGAAGAGTCACCTCATTTACACAGCACCCTCTCTAGCCTGTCCCAGTTTTTCTGCTAGCTGGACCAACACTGAATTTTCAGCAGTGCTGTTTTACACATCAAACCGGTGGTCTGAACCTAGCATGATCAAATGCAGGGAAGTACTGATGAAGCGAAAAAAATAAAAAACGAACACATAAATGAGAGCTGGTGTGGAGCACATGAATATGAGTCTCTCACCAGTAGTGTAGGAGGAAAATATGTATACAAATTAAAGATATAATAAGTAAAAATGCTACATTAAAAGGTCGAAAAAGACCTTTGTTACATGTTTTTTTTTAGTTGTGTTCTTTCATTTTCACAAATGTCTCGAACTATGTTCAACGTCCATGAACATTTCTGCCCCGAGTCACGTCAGATAGCTTTTTCATGAACAACAGTGGCTGAAGACAACAACTCCCATGATCCCACGCTACTTAACGACATCATAAACTACCTCTTTTGTTTTCAGCAGCAGAACTTACATACTGTGCTTTTAATACTTTTATTTTCTGTGACCTAACCGGGCATCTACTCAATTCAATGGATGCAACACCTTGAATTTCGACTCATTTGACTGAAATATTTAACTTTTTCATTTTAAACCATTAGATTTTTGGCATTTGGGCTTTTTTTTTTATCATTAACTCGTCGGGAATGAAATCCATACAGGTCTCTTGTCGTGTCAAACCAAGGTTACTGTAGATATTGTACATGGCTTATATTTCATATCACTGATCAGGCAGGACTGTCGTATATAACTTTTGCAGTACAGAGACAGCTGTGAGTACACAGTATTTTTGACAGGGCTTTAATTCTTTCTGTAAAGCTTTATTTGCACCAATAAAACTCAGAAAAACATAATGATCCAGACCTCTAAATGTATAAATAGACTCCTTGTTTTACAATATCAAATGTTAAAGCATCCTGACTTCTATTGGCGTCCTATTCAAAAACAACTTCCACAAACATTTTTACTGAAAACAACACAAGAGCCAGAAGTCGTGTGACCAGGAGGTTGATGAATTGAATCTCTTGAAGAGCGAGAAACAGCTGGGGACGGAGGGTGAATGAAAAATACTCTCATCTTTTCTCAGCAACTACAAACAAGAGCCCTAAAGCGAGTGGCCCAGTGGAGCTGCTCAGCAGGCAGACGAACAATAGAAGACGTTCCTCGTTCGGCTCTGGCGTGACTGTATGAACCAGAACTGGTTATTTATGAAATCAGCTAGGCGTATGTAAAAGTAGTGTTTTGTGTCAGAAGTGTTTAAGAAACGTGGCTGAAAAAAGCTTCAGTGAGAGTTATGTTTGGTCACTGATGAGTGATTTTAATGTCTGATTAAAGAAAAACACAAATGTAGTTTGTTTTCTAATCATGGCTCCTGCAGAGGGATACACTGAAAGCTGTGAATAATCAACAGATCTTGAATATTTCTATCAGAAAGTGTCTGAAATCTTAAACATCCTGCTGCAGTTAAGTGTTACCAGAGGACAACTTCATGTTTCCCAATTCAGTCCTTTCACTTGTCTTTTGTTCCACCTGTCAGTGTGGATTTTAGACTCCCTCGTAGGCCTTGGCTGAAATAGGCTTATCTCTGTTGAAGACTCACTGATGAACAAAAGCCCATTAAGGCGTTTAAATGAATGCTCCCATTCTGAGTGCACACAATAGAGATTTATATTTCTCAAATTGGCTGCCTTCAAAGAACTCACTAAAAGTTAAGACGAACAAGGACATAAAGACGTCTTTCAAAAACTAAAACATACACAGATCTTATAGACTAAAGTGAGATACTCAAAAATCACAGACATGATTCATCAGGTTATTTAGTTAAGAGGGTGGTAATAAACGTGTCCCAGGCATAATAAAGGCATTCAATGTTTGTTTTAAGGTGTAAAAATGACCCAATGTGTAAAATCAAACGACTGTCAGAAAATGTATTCTGGAGTCCTGCTGATGTCCTTTGTCCTGGTTGAATATATCATGACTAACAAGGCTTGGAGTGGATTAGGCACAGAGGATTGAGCAATTTGCAGACTTGAGTTTATTTTGCTGGATATTCTCGCTCACAGAGCACCATATTCCCACAAGAAAGGGGAAAAAATCTTATTAAAAAGGCCCACATTTCCTATGGTGATATAATACCAAAGACACACATCCGTAGCCATGTACCAAACGGCGAAAGTACACCGTCAGACATGTGCTGGGCTCGAAAAAAAAATTCAGATTAATTTAAGCGTTCAGTCTATCGGGGTCTTCAGTAGTCTGGCCATGGGATGCACATTCACTGGTCAAATCAAATGATGTGCTTGGGTTTTGATGAGAGGGAGGACACAACAAAACCAGTATGGCACTGACATGAAACACGATAACAGACATAATGGAGCGATAAACAAAACAATGGAAAGTTACTGGTAGCCGTAGTCTTCATCCTCAGAGATTCAAAATCAGACATCATACCTGCTGTTTTACCTTACAGAGTGCTTCTTGGTTTTGTTGTGTTGAATCGCAGACAGCTCCCACCGCTTTTCTATGGATCGAGTATAGTCCTTCGTAGTCTGCAGTGAAGACTGCCGCCATCTTTAATCACAACAGAGTCCATCTGTCGATGGTTCTTCCCTTTCTACCCTCTCTTTCTCTGTTCCAGTCTCTCTGTTCCAGCCCTCTCTGTTTGTTGTGGGGGGTTCTTATTTTCCATCCAACATCAAACCACCATATCGACAGGCTCATGGGCCGCCCAGTGGGGGGGCAGCTTGAACATGCTGCATTGGCTGTTGTCCTTTTCCAAGCCGCAGATTAACTGACCACGTTTATTTTTTTCTCAGAATGATACAGACAGCCTACAAAAAAATGATATCAGCTCTCAGGCCTTTGATTTCAACAAGCCTGGCCTCAAAGCTCTTCCATGATTGTCCCTGAACGCATCTTTTCTTCAGATGTTCTGATTGAAGGGATTTGGTAGCTCTCTTTAATTGAGGACACATCTGTAAAACTACTTGCAAATTTCTAAACGACAGATTCGGATCATTTAAACCCAAAAACTGTTTCGACTTTCCCCCCCCCCCCAATTTCCAGCTATTCCATCATATATAACGTTAAAAAACAGCATCTCTCTTTCAGGCAAAGCTCAGCTGGAATTCTTTGATCTCACCAAATGAAAGTAAATTTGACCTGAGCAGCCTCGGACTACATTTATTAGTATACGCAGACTGTCCGTCTGCTTTCAATGCATTTCATTCAAAGTGACACTTCCTTTTTGTTGCCCCTGCTCCCTTTTTGCGTCCTAAGCGTGAATGCAAAGGCGTACCTTGTTTACTGTCACTGTTTTGTTCCGCCAAACTCTTTCAGTGAACAATAAGAGGAGTTGAATTTCAAAATGGTAGATGCTCTCACCTTCCTCTCCTGCTGTGCGGCTCGTCGGATCTTGTTTCTGTGGTCCGCCATGACTGGGCGCAGTCCCCTGCCTGCCACTCTGCAATACTTTCTCGTACTCATATACCTGTTTCTGATTCTTACTAGTGTGTTGCTGAAAGATGAGCATCTTTACTTTATATTGCAGCTTCAGCCGTGCGACCCTATTGGAGGAAACAAGGACCAGATGATTGTCTGCACAATCGTATTGTAGCTATGGTAACAGACCCAACAGGCATGAGTGATGTGCACCTAATTGCTCCGTACGCATTAAGCAAGAAAAAAAAGAGAAACATAAATTAAGCAGCGTTGTGCCAAATCAAATGATTATTTTGGACACTTCACGTGTCAGCCCTGAAGGGTTTTCAATGCACTGAATTACTAAGTGATATTTTATTTACACTTACATCCATCTGCTGTATGAAGTTGTGAACATAGCCCCACTGATTGAGGGGGGGATGCAAATAAAGGAGGAGAAAGATGGATGAAAAGAAATTTTGGAGAGAGGGGGAGAGATGATATTGCCTTTGTTATGTAGCTTTATCTGCTGCTTACCTTTCAACTGGATTTCACACTCGCATGTCTGGTTGTAGCCGGGGTCAGATCCAGCATACCCTTCTCACAATGACCAATTTTCTCCTCATGCTGCGCCAGCAAAGACTCCCAGAGTTGGCTGCATTTGTCTGGAGTGGGACGCATTAAAACACATTTTATTTCCAGATTTTAACTTGACAGTGGTCCGTGCAAACACGTAGTTGAGTGAATATCACAAATTATATTTTCACAAAACAAATTTCAAAAATAAACAGCACTGTACCAAAGAGAAGAGCGGCTAAAAACACGTCGCTTAAAGTGAAATAACTTTTCTTATTTCTGATGTTTAATTCATCAATGGATTGCAGGAACACACTGCATGTTAAACAGTAGAATAGCAAACATGTCCAACTTAATTATTTTGTCTTTGAATTCATAAATCCTTGATTTTTGTTGAGCTCAACACTGTAAACAAAAAATTAGCGAATAATTTATGGAAGCTAGCATGGTAGCAATTTTCCACAGAACAGAATCCCAGTCTAATTAAAAAGATCATCAGTTAGTTACCATCTGTAATTTTGGGATGATGCTTTATCATTTTGCCTCAGAGTGGTTCAAGACAATAGTTCAGCTTGATCTAACACTCAAAGTCTTAACAAACAGAATGTTAAAATTAGCATTTAGCTAACTTCGCTAACTTACTCAGCACCGGGGTCTTTCAGGGTGTACAGTTTCTTTTGGAAATGACACAAGTTCTGAATTTGCAACAATCATTGATTTTTCTGGAAACAGTACGTCTGTCCAGTTACAGAACTAACAGTTAGCTAATGCTAAAGTAATCTCTGTAAAAAATATATAAGCTACCACACACAGCCAAACTATTTATAGACTATTGAAGTTATAGTTAGTTCAACATCTTAGAATAACTTTACACTTATTTGCAACATATTGTGTGCTAGCTTGATGATAAGATTGGTTAGCGCAGTACAAAGACTAGAAAGAGTGGGAAACAGCTAGCCTGGCTCTCTCAAAGCTAACAAAATCCTCTAAGCAGCCCATCTACAGTTTAATAATCAATATTTCATACCTTGTTTATTGAAATTGAACAAAAACTAAAGTGTAAAAACAACAATCTGTGGTTTTACTGAAGGTTATGTGGAAATTCAAAGCCAGAAAGTTACATGAAGTTACAGGTCACAAAGTTAGCTGCTTAATTTGAAATCAAAATAGTGAGATTTTTTCTAGCATCGTTCCACGAAAAGTAGCGTTTCGACTATGACAACTTTTGCTACAAGTTTAAATGAACGTAGATAATTGTATGGATGTCTCAGGCAGAGAGGAATAAGATTTCTGATTATCTGATTTAAAGCAATTTCAAGTGGACTACATCTGCTGAGATGCAGAACTGTTCAGGTGATATCATGTTTTGTCATTATTGTGCACTGTTACAGCGGAGACTTTCAAATCCATATGGACTTACATCCACTTATGATGAAAACTTGACCTGATAATCCGTCGCTGAGTCGTGCACGCTAAACTATACAGAAATCTAACTAATTTGAGAAGCACTCAATAAATACACCAAGATGGCTACACCAACATACTTATGGGAAGATACAATAGCCAGAGGAGGCTCGCTAGACTAGCGCATTAAATCATTTTGCTGGTCATTTATCAGAATACAAACACAGAAAATATACCTGTGTCTCCTGTTTACATAACAAAAGAGCTCTGCGCAGACAAAAAAATGTGTCTGTTGAACAAAAAAACTAAATATTCACACACAGATTCAGGGCACAGCAGTATTCTTGCACAAGCACAGCAAAATAAGATGATTCTTCAAAGTGATGCACCAATAAATAATTAAACAGATTGCTGCAGTGATACTTCATATTCTCTCAGGGAGTGAGCTGCTCGGTGTTCCCCACATGAACAAAAACGCCCCACATCCAAGTGATCTCTGACCGGAACACATTGTATCTCTGCGGTTATGATGTTGCAGAGGTTTATGATAATAAAAAAAAAGATAATGTGACATTATAAAATCAACTTTAATGTACATTTCTTTAGATTCACTAAGAGATAGCTATCCTGTTTTTGTTATAGATGGAACAGTAACTGAGTTTTCAAGACATTTCGTTCAATAAAGCTTCGTCTTTAGGGCACGGAGAGAATAAATTCTAAATATAACGGAGAAAAAACAAATATTTCATGCCCTAAAAGGATTACAGCTCAACTGTCAGCATTCACATTTCCCTAGAAAACCTTGGGACTCGGGGAGATAGATTTATTGTGCATCTGGAAATTATATGGCTTGTGGGGTGGAATGAACATAAATGCTGTCTAGAATTATTATTTTTTTGTAAAAGTTTCAAACAGATGGAAAACTAAAGCAGAGCTGAACTCTCTGTGTCACATTTCAAGGTGCTCTGAATTAAATCTACCTATGTGGTTTATTCAGGAGAGGCCCCCCTCTTCTCGTCTGTGTGCTGACGCCTCGCTGTAAGCAGGTCAAGGTGAATACTCCACATCTGTGATTTTCACTGCTAACTCATTCCCAATGGAAATGAGTCTTATTCATTTTTCAAACAGCCTCTAGGATATCTGATCCAAAAAAAAAAGGGGGAAAAAAGCCCCTCAGGCGTGCATTCATCTTTGATGTTTTGAAAAGAAAGACAGAGAAAAGCTGCAGTCGGGCTTCATGCATATTGTATTGCTGAGAAAAGAATTACAAGCAGCCGACCGGTTCTCATAGTTATTAGCTATGCAAGCCCAAATCTCACAATCTCAGTCTGCTCAATATGGATTCACATACAATATCTTGCATACCGTTATATTAGTGGTTCCCATAGGCGTAATTTAGGGCCACTGTGGACATGTCCCCGCCGCTTTTTAAATGACTAATACTGTCCCCATCGCATTTTAAAAGCATAATTTGTTAGAAATTGATTAAAAATAGCTTGGACCAAGAAATATTAACTAATAAATGAGATTAAATGAATTTTGAGGAGCCTTTATGCATTTTTTTTCCCACCGTATTTATGTACCCTGCAGTTTTGGAGAAGAAATTCAAATTCAGAATTTCAATATTTACAATATTAATGAGGTACCAATACAAACTCAGAAATGTTTGTTTTCTTCCATAACTGAATAAACATGCTGTTCTCAGAGGAAAATAAGGTCCCCAGAACACTGTTGGCAGGGCCCGCCACATATTAACAAAGTAAAACAGTATGAAATTGTGTTGTCAGTTTGTTTCTTCAGCTCATTCAGTCATGAAAACAAAGAGAGTTTGTTTATTTAGTTTATTTAGGCATATAAAAATCAGTCAGTGAAGATCTCTCTCTTCTGATTAAAATTCCTTCCCCAAAACTACAAAGTGCACCTTTAATTCTGAAACAATTCGCCCTTGAAAAGTAGTTGAATTGTATCATTTCAACCCAAGATTTTGCTTTGTGTTTTGTTTCTGTCGCCATACATTAGTGAGGTATGTCTAAAGCGAGTACTTCAGGGGCTGAAGCATTTTTAGTAGACCCCGATAGATATATTAGTTTGGCGATATAATCAGCCAATATTAGCCTATCACAGATATCGGTATCAGCGTATATGTTGCCCAGTTTACGTGATGGTTGTCGCTCACTACACAGATTGTAAAGCCCACTGAGACAATGTGATTGTGATTTTGGGCTTTATAAATAAAATGTATTTGATTTATGAACCAGTGGGTTTTTTTTACTTTATGACCAACACATTTGAAAGCCTATTGGAAATCAATTCAAAATCACATTATACACTCAAACATGTACAGACAGAGAAACATGCTCGCTATATATGTTACATATGTCACTGACTGCTCTTAACAGCTGCCTTTTCTTTTGCTTTGTCTTTGTGACACTGTGACTACAGATGAACAATAGCCTTCTGGGTAATGCTGGCATTTTTACTCATGCATCATCACGTGTTTTAATACTCTCTACTGCCACTTCTTTAATTACCTAAACTAAACTTGCTAAATTGCATTGCACACCTATGTGATGTGCTGTTTTCCCTTCCCTGCAGGTAGGCAGCGTCACCTTAAATTATGTCGGACTGCTTTGTTTGTCAATAAATGAAACAGGTGCATTTAAAAGAGAGAGAAAGAAAAGACAGTGTGATGAGTGAGCTCCCACCTCCTTTGTGCCTCTTTGTTGCTGACGCTGCAGGAAGGACAGCAGAGACCTCTGCTGCTGAAGTCTGCCATCGACACAGACACACGTCGTCTGCACATGGTAGGTAACAGCGCCCCCTGGTGGCCGGATCACAGCAGCGCGTGTATACATGCAGCCTGACTCGGCAGCTCACGTGGTTCGTGTGTCTGTCGGCGGGAGGAAGTGGAGTCTCGGGATCATGTAAAGAACAATAGCAACGTACCGCGCCCTCATATTTGTATCCTGTAATCGCTGACAGGCTGGAAAAGGAAACTTCTTAATGGCTTCTGACTGGAAATCAGCGCAGGCGCGGTGGCCAAGTGGTAAGGCGTCGGTCTCGTAAACCGAAGATCGCGGGTTCGAACCCCGTCCGTGCCTTTTGTACACAGCCTGTTCAATAGTCATCCTCTCATGTGTGACAACACTGAAGTGTATTTACTGTACCACTCTCATGATTTAAAAAAAATTAGTCAACTGACCCACATGATGTATTTAAAGATCATGATCAACTAAAGATCAAGTTTTATGTATATGTCATGCTACAACACATGATTTGTACAATGAAACGTACGTCTAAGTGCTGTATCGTAGGCAACTGGACGTGTTTCAGTTTCTTGAAGATGTTTCGCCTCTCATCCAAGAGGATTATTCAGCTCTAACTAACTGGAGAGAAGTCAGTTAGTGGAGGAGGTGGCCTGCGACATTACTTTTCACCCACCTACAATGCAGCACTGAGTTCCCGCCCCATGACAGCTTAACAACCATTCACACCTGGGCTCACCTAGCTAAGTGGCCTTAACGACTCACAGAGTTTAAAAGCCTGCAGCTCCCCTCCAGTTAGTCCCGTCCAGTTGCCTACGATATAGCACTTAGAATCACTGTGACCTGGATAACAGAGAACCTTCATCAACAATGACATGTAAGCTGTAGTTCCTTCATGCTACACAAGAAAAACTACTATTTATGATGTGCTGAGGATGACTTCAGGTGCCTCACAACCAGAGGAAATCAGCTGCTGTGTAGTCTGGTGGTACAGCTGCGGATGTGTTGTGTTGTCTTTTAGTATCCTCACCTCACCGAACTCACAGATGCTCGGTAGATAGGTACCGATGCTGTCCTAGGCCGCGCATTAACCATGCCAGTTTGCGATGTTTCCAGTCAGAATGTTTTCTATCGCTCCTCTGTAAAAGTTGACATCAGTATCAAAGAGATACATTGCCAACATGCTCTTCAGTTTCTTCCATCAGTATACTTAATTCATGTTTTGAAAAGTAGCCAATGCATTCTTCACCTGATATTTCCCATCGGCACGGGGGTGATAATGACTTTTTGGGTGAACTGTTTCTTTAAGTATGTGTTTCAGATTTACCCTCACAGTGTTTAATATCATTGTGGTTGTTCCTGCAGAGATCTTCTGAACTGAAGTTGAGCAGTAATGTTTTGAAGATTGCAGATGAAACTACCTGCTCTCACTTTTACCCAGCCTGCATCAATCAGCTGTGTATTTTTCTGAATTTCATCAAATGTAATTTAACGATGTTTTCCACAATATTTCATTATGCACACTCATCTTGAGGAAGACTAGCACGGTTTCCTGGGTAACGCTCATTGTATGGCATCAATGATTCATATCCGCTTCATGCTGCAGCGTATCATCTCGTTCCATCTGTTGTAGTGACCCGTTTATAAACTGATGTATGATGATGGGAGGGAAACGGCTGGAAGCTGCTGCAATGTTGTGCAAAAACCATAGTCGGCAACATCTCACAGCACATCGCTGGTGGATAATGTCCAACCTCCAACTGCCATCACTGTGAGGTGAAATGCTGCTTTTAGCATCTAAATCATCACCTTGGTCATTGAAAATAAGATCCAGATGGTGAAATTGCTGGTTCTGGAGGTTATTCATCATGATGGCACAGAAGGATATTGTCTTTTATGACACGATGCGAGCATGTAAACAAACAAAATATACCAAGGTTTGGTGTACAAGCAGAGATCTAACCCCTAACCCTAACCTTGATGAGGAATTTGTGTTCAAGATCATTTTTTCCACAGCAGCTCTGAAGAATGGCTCACCGTGCTGTCAAGGCCATTGTGATTGACATGCTGCAGTGCCAGCAGCTTGTTACCATGGTAACCTGTATGATTTTTTGTATGTGTGCGCGTGTGTGTGTGAATAGTGTCAATAATAATAAAAAACACTGATCCCATAATCAATGAAAGTAATATGAGGCGACACTTTATTCTGTTGTTGTTTTTTCCTCCCCAGGAGGATTTCCTGGGAGGACAGATGGTGAGAGAACAAATACGCTAACATGTTTTTTGTTTTGTTTTTTTACAATCCATCAACCTTACCTGATATTACAATATGGTGGAGACAGTTTAAATTAAAGAAGAATGTCATGCCGAAATAATGTTTACCATAAAAGTAAACCTACAGGAGCATATGACATAATCACACTCTGGTGGAAATGAGCGTGTCTCACCACATTTCCTCAACAAGCTTAGGAAAGCAATTATCAGGACCGTCCTAAATAGTTTTTCCTTTCACAGCTGCTGTTCAAACTCCAGATATAGCAACAGAAGAAGTGTCTGCATTCCTTTATGTTTTAATGATCAAACTCTCGCTGCCTTTTTCCCGGTGATTTGGTGGCACAGATGGAGGCGGTGTGGTAGATGGAAGGTGGATCCTCGTTTAGTCTCGGTTAGTCTTCTCTAAGCTGGTTTAACGAAGCAGATTAGCGCTGCCCGTCCAATTAGGAGACGTGCAGGACATGTGCTTTCCTGAGTGAGCTAATTGGCCAGATGTAGTCACCAGAAGTAAACGTTCTTTACCTCAGTCTTCATTCTCACATCATGTAACACTGTTTGATTGTGTTTCATCCTGCATGCAGGCCCCTCAGGCTGCTTCCTGTTTTGATCAACTCATAAAATACAGTCAATTCAGCCCTCTGGTGGAAGCTTCAGGCAATGACAGATGATGCCAACTTTAATCCAAACAACTTTTACATATTAGTAGTTACTAGTTCATTACTGGCTACTTCTATGACCATGTAAATGACTTTTTTGCTGTATATGTTTTCCCTTCCTAAACTTGGTCATTAATCAGAATCATTATTCCACTTTGAGTATTATTATCACACATATTAAACTCTAACTAGTATTGTGTCTTCCCTCTTGAATTTATTTTATAATATTTACATTGATTGAATGTAACTTAGTATATTTCATCAACTACAATTAAATACAATTAAGGACTGTGCTTGATTATTCTATTTTCTGCTCTGCAGTCTGATAATCAGAAAAATGCTAAATATCAGATATAATGAACGGCCAGGCCGATTATCATATCCTTAAATGCATGTATAATTTATTTTTTCTTGTATTTTCAGTCATTTTCATACTTTAAGACTTTACTCAAAACTATTTGAATACTTAAAGATAATTCAAGACTTTGACATACTGTTCATATGGGTGACTTTCACATGTACCAAAGTAATATTCTAACACGATATCTGTACTTCTACTTAAGTATAACGTTTGGGTACTTTTTACGACTTTGAATATTCATAGACGAAATTACATTTTTACTTTCTTGTACAATACCTTTCAAGTTATGCACACTTGAATATAATTTACCAGGCCTGTGTAATTATACAAGCATTCCTACTTTTGTGACTGAACCACACAACTTTGTATATTCTTTATTTTAATCTCTTTTAAGTCTCGTCTGCAAATGAAATGAGTCTTCAAAACACAAAGAGGACTAAAATAGGAGGAGGAGGATAAATGAGTGTGTAACATGCAGGATGTTGGCAGCAGGTCCGGGTCTGCTGCTGGCTGCACACACATTGATTTCCTGGTTCGTGTGGGCGGTAGCATTCTGAACTGAGATTGGAGTCCATCAAAACTATGTCTTCAATTGTTATTTGTGGATTTTATATAATTAAACACTACACAATACAGCAGCAGACAGTTGAGCAAACTTGTCCTTGAAAGGAACAATATACCTGAACAGTCCCAACAGGAATACAGAACTTGTGCTGATAGGAAGTCATACTTTGTTCTGCACATGGTTGTTATTGTTTATGTTTTGAGCTGTTTAAGCCAAGACTTCATTGTGTGCCATCTGGCTCTCGGCTGGGGAGCCAAACAGTTGATTAAAGGACGCAATTAGCGTGGAACAGGTTCTGTCGGCTCACCCGGCAGGGATTAAAGAATGCGCTCATTCATTGTGACAAACACGCTGTCATGCATATGTAGGATAGGCGACTGGCATTTCTTCAATCACTGGTTTCCTTCAAGAGCACAACACTGCTCCTGAAATGTTAACATGAGGTCAGCGTGGTTGTTTTTTTGATTACCAGGATTTGTGCATCAGTTTGTGGTGTTTCAGGAGGAAAAGTGCCTCATAATCACATTTCAGTTTCATGTTTTCACCATCAGCTTTGTATGATACCCTGGAAGGAGGCAAGAAGAAAAATATTTTGTTTGGTCTTGAAAAAAACCTAATTTATTATATAATCATTCAGCTTGTTCAAACATCTAATCACAATCACTTTGTTTGACCAGAATCTCAGCTGTTTAAAAGAAAACAATAATGGTCACGAATATCACAATTGCAAAATACATCACTTTGAACATCATTACAACATTTGTTTTTAAATGAAATATAAATGTGATTAAAGATTTCTTTGCAAATTTGTGATTTGCAAAGTGATGAGAACAAAATATCTACAATAAAGTCAGGTCTGCTGCTTTCTCTCTTCAGACCCGTGCAGTGGGAGAGAAACAGTAACAGCCAAAAATATTGATGCAAATATTAAACAAACATTTAGATCACAGAGAAGTTTTCGTTTCCATGCAGACAGTTTTGGTAAACATAACTCATCATGAGCAGTGGACAGACACAGAACGGAGAGCCACCTAGAGGAGCTCAAGCATTTACAGAACAATCAATAAGAAGACGTCAAAGTACAGCCAATAATGTTTGATTGACAGGTGATCTCTGCGCAGTGTAGAAATGCGGCAAAAATCTGCTTTCGGCAAAAAACATGAAGACAAAGTAATTTTAAGAATTAAAAGTCAGAATTTAACCCACTCTCCCTTAACTGACTTCTGTCTATTTGGGTTTACAGAACCCAGCAGTTTCTCCCACAAAATCACGAATCCAAAGTCCAGCATAGAGAGGCTGAGTGAATGTGGTCTGGACTCTGTGGAGGAGAGTCATGGTTTTAGACACGCTGTAGAAGGACAGAATACCTGCACTGTGATCCAGGTACACTCCAACTCTGGAGGACCGAGGAGCTGAGACAGGAGTTTTGACATTGTTGTACCAAAACTTATAACTGTTTCGGTGACAATAAAACGCCCAAGATTTATCATTTCCTCCAAATTCACATTCATCCAACCTCCCTGCTCTGCCGATATTCTTGTATGCAACCGCTACACCAACTCTTCCCCCTCTCCACTCCACCTCCCAATAACAACGTTCAGTCAGACTCTCTCTGCTCAAGACCTGAGACCATCCAGTGAACCTGTCTGGGTGACTAGAACAAGGCTGTTGTTGAGCCTCTTTAGTTGCTTTTCTGTTCCCCTCAGACAAAAACAGCTGTGGATGTGCTGTGTTTGGATCCAGTGTGATTTCCTGTGAATATTTTAAGAATTCAGCTCTGGTCGTGGGTTCTGGTGGTGGTGGCAGTAAAACATCCACCTTAGCGACTGTCACTAAGATGTCCGTCCATTTCTCCCTCAGAACGTCCTGTAGTTTATCTCTGACTTCTGACACAGCTGCTGTCACATCCTCAAAGTACCTCAGCGGACGGATTTCAATGCTGGGTGAGTCTGTAGACTCGCTGAGTTGTGACAGTGAAGGGTAGTTGTGTAGAAACTGGTTGTGATCCTCTGTGTGTGAGAGCTTCTCCAGCTCAGCATCTTTCTTCTTCAGCTCAGTGATCTCCTGCTCCAGCTTCTCCTGAAGCTCTCTGACTCGACTCACTTTAGTTTTCTGCTGCGATCTCACCAGCTGCTTCACATCAGAGCTTCTCTTCTGTACGAGACGGATCAGCTCAGAGAAGATCTTCTCACTGTCGTCCACTGCTTTATCAGCAGAGCGGTTGATGTCCTCCACCTCCTGTTGAAGCACCTTCACATCTTTCTCTCTGTCCTGGATTCTCTGCTGGATGTTTTGTCGACTCACCTCGAGGTCTCTCTGCTTCTCAGTCCTCTCTGCTGCAGCTGAAACTGTGTCGTGGCCTTTGTGTTCATCCATGGAGCAGAGATAACAGATACACTGCTGATCAGTACGGCAGAATATCTTCATCACCTCATCATGACGAGAGCAGATGTTGTCCTGGAGCTTCTCCGAGGGGTCCACCAGCTTGTGTTTCTTTAATTGAGCCACGTCATAGTGCTGTTGGAGGTGTTTCTCACAGTAAGAGACCAGGCAGACCAGACAGGATTTGAGGGCTTTCAGTTTTCTCCCCGTGCAGACATCACAGGCCACATCCTCAGGTCCAGCATAGCAGAGATCAGCAGGAGCAGCTTGGAGTTCAGTCTTCTTCAGCTCCTCCACTAAAACTGCCAACATGGTGTTTTTCACCAGGACAGGCCTCGGTGTGAAGGTCTGCCTGCACTGAGGGCAGCTGTGGATTTTCTTCTCTTCCTTTTCATCCCAGAAGCTTTTAATACAGTTCATGCAGTAGCTGTGTCCACAAGGAATAGCCACCGGATCCTTCAGTAGATCCAAACAGATCGAACAAGAGAAGGTTTCCCGCTCGAGCTGAACTGCTTTCTGTGCCATTTCACCTCTGTGTGCCGATGGCTGTCTGAGTTTCACTTTCCTAGAAGTGAAACTATTTTGAGCTCCGATCTAAACACCATGTGTTTCTGCAGTGAACAGGGCCCGTCTGCTCTCGCACTTCCCCACGTTGGTTACACCCATCTTCAATCTGTAGATCTGAAGGAGAGAGATGAGGAAATACGTAGTCAGAGTGGAGCTGGCTGTGTTTGAGAGCAGGAAGAAGGAGGAGTTATAAAGGGTTCAAGTTTCAGCTTTATTGTCATTATGCAATACAGGATTGCACAATGATATGCAGTCGCGGCCTTCTTCACACACACACACACATGCAGAAAATGTGTGATTTAAAGACTCACCGTAACTAAATACCCTCTATTCAATGTAAAAGGGAAAAATACAAATTCGGTCAAATGATTATCTAAGCCATATAAGCATACATCAATTAATTTCAAGTCAATTTAAAGGGGTAACTGCTTCCTAATGATTAAACTTGTTTACACTGACAGCAATTACAATCCATTGTCCATTAAAGGTTTGCATGTGGATAGTAGGGACGTGGTTGGGGCTGTTGTGTCCCTTGTCAGAAACTTACAATCCACTAAGACTTATCAGATTTATGTCCGCCTCTCAGCAGCTCTGATGACTCAAAATCTGCAATGTTACTTCTGCTAAAAGAAAAAAGTTAACATCAAAATGTTTTTGCTCGAGAAAGCACAGCCTCTGTTAGGAATGCTACAGATGAGGGCACTGCAGCTGTGAAGCAACATTCTGCTTCTGATCAGGTGAACTCAAACAGCTGCTACTGATAATTTCTCTACTTCAGCTAAGAATATAAATAAATGAAAACATATTTTCAGTTTTAGCACCCCAGAAACAATACGTTCTTTCTCTTTGTGCTGATATAAAATGGGATAATTGCATGTAAACACTTTCAGTTAAATGGGATATTCAGTAATTTGTGGTAAGCAGAGCAATGAAGCAAAACCTTAATTGCAATACCATTAAAGTTTTATTTTCATTTGCACAAATTAGAGGTAGAACAACCTACACAAACAGGAAAGTGGGACATTGAGATGAAGCGTATGACTTCCATGACTTTCAGAGCTCATTCCTCGCTGAAGGTTGGACACAATCGGGCAAGTGTTTGTGGGCCATGACCCAGATACTTATTTCCAGTCCTGGACACTGCACGACGGCATCATCTCCCATTTCAGTCCACACACTCACGAGCGGTGCACTCATTCGACAAAGACACTGTGTTTCCTGTGTGAGCTCACAGACGCTGTTTAGGAGCGTGAAAAGCTCACTTGAGCGGTAACATCTGGGAAGGCTGTGTTTACTGTGATTACAGCCCTGATGGTGGTGCTGTTTACTGGGTGTCAGAGGGGGAAATGAAGGCTTTGACTTGACTATCAGCAGTTTGATCTGAAGGGATTTCACCGAGCCAAACCCAAAACCAACTGTGGTGGACCAAAATAGAGTAATTTACTGCATGTTCATTCAAACTCACAGTCAATAACAGGCAGCTTGTTTGCAGGAAATTAAATACATAGCATCTGTTTTTGACAGATCAAAATAACAATGATGTCAGCTTTATTTAATATCTTTACTGAATGCAATTTCTGTCATTGTTTGGGTGTCTCCACATACAGTAAATGCTCAGTTCCTGTAGAGTCAGTGAGCTTTAAGTTTAGTACCTATGGCACCATCTGCAGGTGAATATCTAAACTTCACACATTACAAACCAGCTGATGTTCTCCTGCTTTTACAGCACTATTTCTTCTGTAGAGGCTTCCCACTCTGCAAAGTTTGCACAAGTGAAATGCTCATCTTGTATTTGCTGCTGTGTAGAAGAGCGTATACTGTGAAACCTCTCGACACCCCCTCATGGATCATTGTTCACTAATGTGTAATGTCCTCCTGGATTCACATTTTCACATTTATTTCGACTTGTTACTGAACTTCTGCCACTGTAATCTGTATATTTTGTGGTTTTGTTGGTCTGTTCTCTACATGTGACATCTACTGGATGTCTGTCCTGTCAGGGAGATGAATCCCTTCTTGAGGGTTTCTTCCATTTGTTTTCCTGCTACATGGATTTTTTAGGAAAGGGAAAATTTTCCTCACTCAACTCAAGGGTCCAAAGACAGAAGATGTTGTACACTGAGGCACTGTGATTTGTGATTTTTGGCTATGGAAACAAAATTGACTTGACTTGAAACAGCCAATGAGGTCATGCACATGTTCATATTATTAAGGGGATATGAGATCACTTAATAAGTATTTAGCGACCGTAGACTTCATGGGTCTGGTCTGAAACCGTGTTGTGATGCATCAAAACACCTTAAAGAAATGTTCATTTCCTTCTTAGGAAAGGGTTTAAGAGTTATCACATATTTTTACTGTAACATTTAAGGTTTTAAATAAGATCTGAATCCGTCAGCTGGTGTCCCTAAAATATATACATACATACATATACATATATTCAGAAATGCCATTCTGCATAATGAGTACTTTTACTTTTGGCACTTTTATAAAGTATATTTTAATACTTTGCTTAGGTAAAAATGTAATACACATCTTTTACCTATAACGGTGTATTTGTACACTATGTTACTGCTTAGATCCGTGTACTTCTTCTGCCTCTGCAGACAATGCAGCTGAAATATTAAAACACTGGGTTCAGAGGGGGGGAAAAAAAGAAAGAAACATGTGTCACAGCAGACTTTAAAATAGAAACGCAGCGAAACCTCAGCTTGCCTTATTAGCTCACTAAATTTCCAAACAGCTTTTTTTAAAACCCCAATGAATGAAGTGTAGTCAGAGGCTTTCCCAAAGCACAGTCGACCTCGCAGTAATAAGGCAGGCAGCGACCTGCACAGTATTCCAACAAATAAAAGTAGTGTTGAGAGGACCGGCTATCTGATCTCTCACTGGCTGAGTAACATTCGACCTTCAGTCTGAGCTTTGACTGAGTTTCAACAGAGAAATGCTCGAGTTACCTTTTCTTTGTGTGACTCTGCTGCAGCTGTTATCCTCAGGACTTTCAAGGTAGTCACAGAAAAAACACAACTCTAAATGTAGCTTAATTTAGTGTAAAATCTTTTGTCTTTTATTAAAACAATAGTCAACTTAAAAGGCATCTGCAAAAACACAACTCTGTGCTTTCACACTTTAATTAAAAGAGCCGGAAAATGACGTCCATTGAAAACATGTGTGAGCTTGGCTCTTTCTCACATTGTCACAAGTAACACTGTCTTTAAGATCACACTGTACAGTGTACTGTGACACACCACACATACATCTGAGCTCCACTGATCACAAGAGCCCTAACCTGATAAAAAGGCCAAAGCACTACAGTATGTGTTGATCTTTATGTTGCTGACTCTGGAGAAAGACAGGAAGTGTCATTGGTTATTTTTTACAGGAATGTCGTTAACATTTTCACTGTAACATGGTCTATTTACAAAAGGCACACAGGACATGCAGATGCAGTTTTGTCAGTAAATAGTACACATTGGGTGTTCGTAACCACAGAGAAAATCTGGCCACAGGGCATATTTCCGGATGAAAGGTGCTCTCCTCAAACATTTGGCAGCGTTTCTGTCGCACTTGCACAGCAGCTTTTCACATTTGTCCTCCAAATCATCTGCAAAGAAGAACACACACAAACATTGTGACATTTCTTGTTGTGCAAATGCTTGCCAAGACTTGGTTGTTGGTATGAGGAATTTGGCAAAGTTTCGTAGTCCACAAAACATTTCTAGAGCTTCATGGCAAAACAGTGTTGTAGCATTCACCTAAACAACTGAAGGGGGACTAGTTTGAGAGCGTTAAAAAAACACCCGGAAAAAAACAGCTTGTACGACATAATCCAAGTCCCCGGAAACCCCGAGATCGATGTTTACACCCTTTTAGGTCAGTATCTTCACTGTAGCTGCTAAGCTAGAAGCATTAGCACGCAACCCATCTGCAGTGGGTGCACAACTTTACACCAAAGGTGTAAAAAAGGTCTTTTAAATCAATTTGGGATCTTGGGGCTTCCAGAGACTTGGATTACACCAGACAAGCTGTATGGATTCATTTGAGTTGTTTTTTCACATTTTAAAACAGGTCCCCGTCTACTTCAGTTGTTTAGGAGAATGCTGCGACACCGTTTTGCTGCGAAGCTCCAGAAAAGTGCGGCATGACGGTGAGTAGATGATGTCAGTGTTTTATGCTGCTTATCATCGTGTTTTCCTGCGCTGCCGCTAAAAAAAAGAGCAGCAGGTGTCTTATATTCCAAATACAAACACACAAATATTTGCACAGGCATTAAAAAAACGTGTTACCGCACTCAGCTGTCTTGTCTTCACACGTCCACTGATACTGGTCTGTTTTGGTTTGGCAGCCGAGGCGTTCTGCATCTCCATAACAGCAATCATGTCTGTGGCAACACCTATGTACATACAGAAAGATTAACAGCATGATAAATCTTTTATTGTGAAGGCTGAACTCCAGACTAGACAAGACAGGGTCGAGAAGGCAACAGTCACAGCCCTGTGGTTACAATCACACCACGGCTATTTTAAAGGCAGGGCAGGATCACCGCATGCATTTTCACAACAGATAGTTAGCAGTTAACTGGTTTGAGGGGGTTCGATGCCTTGCAGCGAAAGAGGAAAATAATAGCCGGCAGTTAGGATTTGGGTGTGGAATTTTTGGACCTATTTTGAAGTACCCAATGGACCATGTGAGTCTGCTCAATTTGGATACCATCCCCTCCTTTCCATCCCATCGCCCAGCATTTGTGGTTTAGTCCACTCATTCAGAAGCGGAAACTGTGTGTAGGCTATACGTAGGATGACTGGGAAGAACCAAAGGCATCCAGGAGGAGGAAATCATGTGTGTGAGAGGAGGGCTAACCATCACCACTGCACGCTGAATTATATCTTTTACATCACATAATGTATAGGTGGACCTTATATAGAGTGTCAGCTGAGTGTTTACATTTTGCTACACACTATCATCACGTTTCTGGCCATGATATTCTTGAATTCTGTCTTTTTAAAAAGCTGTTTCCTCACCAGTCTGCTCTGTCTCTGGGCCAGCCTTGGCCACCCAGTCCACAGTAGCATCCGTACATCATGTAAGCCAAGGCAGATCTCCCCGTGCTGCATTTGATGGCTCCTGCCAACTCTAGTAACCCTCGCTTGGTCCGCTGGGACCTGCGTGTCGCCGCAGAGGCCACAGCCACTGTAGAGAGAAATAAACAAAGAAAAGAGGAGGAACAACTTACATCTCCACCTGAACAATTGTCACCCATACACATTGTTAAGTACTGTTCTGTCCTCCTGCTTTTGTTGTGAGGTTTTGATATACAGCACAGCATTCAGGGTTGGATATTGTCTGAGACAGTTAAGTGTTTGTTTTCTTTTGTCCACCTTTTCAACACTGAGTTTATTAGATACACTTTCGTAGTCTAATACAGTCCTGCAATGAATCCCACTGGTGGACTTGGCGCACTTTATCATGTTTTTTCCGACAGAGATAATGAATAAAGTGTCCTCTAGCGTGCTCTTCCAGTGGAGAAAACATTGTGAAGTGCCATCTCTTTACTGTAAATGTATCAAGACTTTCTGCGCGTTGGTGCCCTTTTTTTATTTTTTTGCCCCTGCCCCTCAAACATCCTGAGTCCGCTACTGAAGGTCGTAATGCTCAGTTAAGTCGGGAGTGCTTAAAGGGTCAACTTCATGATCATTTTAAATGCTGTAGTTTGTGTTGCTGTTGAACTGTAGACAGGGACGTGTTTCCAGGTCTGCAGCTCATGATTATTTCCAATGTTGATTAACAGGTTGATCATTTTCTAAATTAATCCATAAGTTGTTTGGCCCAAAAATGTCAGAAAATTGTAAAAAAGAAAAAAAAAAAAAGAAAAAAAGGCGATTTGAGGCTGAAGTCCTCAAATGTCTCGTTTTGTCCACTACCCAAAGATATTCAGTTCACTCTCATAGAGGAATAAAGAAACCACAAAATATTTACATTTAAGAAGCTGGAATCTGACTTTTTTTCATCAAAAATATACTCAAACCGATTAATCGATTATCAAAACAGTTGGCAACTACTTGATTTATCAGTTAATCGTTGCAGCTTTAGCTGTTTCTGTTATTTTGTCCACCCCACTTAAATAACTGAAACACTTGTGTGTATAATACAACATGATCATACAGCTGAATCAGCACCTCTGTTTAAGAGCTTGAAGAAAACCTGAACATCACAGCCTTCATGAAGGAAGGATACCTGATAAACTGGCGACTGAGTGCACAAAGTCTAAATGGCCACAGGATGTAAAGGTAACATGCACATTTTAGTCTGTTTCTTCACAAGACACATGCCTGTGTTTCTGCAGTGCTATAGGGAAAAAGGTCTCCGAGGGTTGACTTTACACTTAGTCACATCTCACACCTCGTGAACACCAGGAATCTACCCTCTGTCTGGGCAGACGTTCAGACTTAAAATGATGGAAATCTTGTGGAACTAAATTTTTTGGTTTGTTTACACGTCCTCCCTCAGAATAACACTTTCACTGAATTGCTGAGCAGATGTAAACACAGGGTTGTTTCCCCTCGAGGCTGTTACCTGCACCGACTGCCTCTGCATCCCTAAAATAACTTCTGAAGTCTGCTGCATTTCAGCACTGATCAGAGATCCACAAGAGTCAATAATGAACTTACCTGACAACAGGAGAAGTATCCGGTAGAACGCAGTCATGGTATGCAACAGGCAGCTGAACTCCACACGAGAGTCACTTACACTCTGAGTGTAGCTTTGAGTGGAGAGCTTTTTTTAGATGCTGTTTGAATAATCTCCTGAGCATCACCATTGGCCAGAGGCTAATCCAGTATTTCTCAATGTTGACGCCCCCTAGAGGAAACAGCCTGAAGCTTTTACTGCTTCTTCTCAGCTGGACCAGAGCCTCTGTGTTTGTACTCCAAGTTTAATCTGCGCTGGTGTCCTTTGTATCAGATAAAGTAGATTGTGTGTAACTTTTTTAAAGCTTTATAAAAAATCTAATTTATCCAGGTAGCAATGGAAATATATATGTTTCTATATGTCCATCATTGAAGACTTGTTTCATTTACGTAACATCACAGTTTTTTGTCTTAATGTTCTTTTTGTCTTCGTCCTCGCCTCTAAAAGATATTCTGGGATTTTGACCACAAGATTGAGGAGAAACGTTTGCGACTCTTTTTACTGAACCACATGTTGCATAACAGGCACGAAGGCAAATCAAACACTATACATTTTACAGACCAGTCACTCTGGATGCTAATTTTAATTTCAAATTAATGGTTTACACATAAAACTCAAGTCATTTTGAGCCTCTGAGCACCAGTCAGGCTGCTGTTCCTGAGCTGAGGCACTGAATAATGGTTAACTGGAACATTTTTGCAAATTATTATGATGTCACAGTGATGATGACCTTTGACCTTTTGGATAAAAAATGTCTTTACTTTATCATTCTATCCTTTCAGAGAACTTTGTGTAAAAGTTTGTCATAATAAACCTCACACATGCCTGAGCCAGCACCACTAACAACAACAGAGCAGCCATGCTAAATCAATTCTTACGTGCCAAACTAGCCCCTAGGCAGAAATTATGCAGATGTGTGACATGGTGGCGTAGTGTGATGTCACAAAGTCACGAAATCAAAGGCGGGACTACTGCAGGGCGTTTCAGGCACCTTTTTCTGTGGGAGAACGGAGTTCCTGTTGGTGCGGACATTGACCTTTTTAACCTTTTTTTTTACCTTTACATGCTCAAGAACATGTATAAAACACTGAAGGGAAGGAAAAAGCAAAAAAGCACATCCTGCATTATTTTGTTCTTAAAATCTATTCTAATAAAACAATTGCAGCCATTATAAAGAAGCTAAAACAAGTGTGATGAGATTGTTAGATCTGGATAAAAGGCTTGCAGCTGAGTTCTGTGAAGTCTGTAGTCGTATTGAAAGTTGTTTGATGAAGACGCGAGTAGAGCCGATGATTATGTTGGTGCAAATGAAAAGAAACCAAGAAACATCTTGAGCTACGGGGCTAACTGTTGCTAACCAATGCACCCAGACTTGTAGATTACGGTAATTACACTCTCATAATATAGTTTTTCCTCCAGACTGAAGTCTCTAATCCATCTTTTCTTCCTGTTGTAAATAAACATGTCCGTGGGGTGAACAAAAGCAGCTTCACGCCATAAAACAAACACTCAAACAGACTGTAGCTGTTTGTATTGTCAGCATGACTTACTGAGCAGCAATCCGAGTGTCTAAGTTTAACAGTGGAAATTGTTTACTTGATAAATTGCACACCTGGTCTGAAAATGGCATGAATCGTGTCATATCATTGCATTTCATCTTTTTATTATGTTTTCTGAGTGTGTATTTTCAGCTCTGCCGCACCGGACTCTGTTGTCGTTCATAATGTGGTAATGTCAGAGCAGCTAAATCATAAAAGGCACACGCTCTGGGTTGTGATAACAGAGGACACATTCACAGTTTTTGTGTGACTTAGTTCCTCAGTGATGCTTCTGCACAATGTGAGATAAGCGCCTCCTCCTGGCAGTTATTATAGCTGCCAGGATGACTGCAGCGCATGAGAGGGGACGCATCCCTCCATCCCTCTGTATCTGATCATTTTCAGCTCAACCAATCCATTGTCGCAAAACATCCAGTCAACATTTAGATTGTATCACGCTGAACACACCTGACTGAACATTTTAATGTCAGTGTGAAGCCTGAATAAGTCACAAATGTGCACTGAACTGAGCAGTGAGTGAAACACTTTGGGGTGTTTAATCCTGGCTTTCGTGAGAAGGCTGAGGTAAAATGCAAATAAGAGATTTAACTAAAACAAACAATCCAAAATACATTTTGCGGATTAAACAAGAAGCACCGGAAACATCCAGAGGATTATGATTGTTTACTTTTTTAAAGAGTGTGCTTAGGAAGAAATACTCAAAAACACATTACAAACATGACTCTGTCAAAGCAAACTGACTGAACTATCTGTTGTTTTCTCTTTAATGGGTTTGACATTTCACACAAACAAAATGCAGAAAAGCGAAAGAACTCTTCAAGTTAACAATTTCTCACTGGTACCAGAGGAGAATTACTGCTGTTTTCTTTTTATTCATATTTTTTATCACTGAATGTGCTGTAATCTAAAAAAGCAAAACTGAACTCTTGTAACATGATAATTCATCATATTAAAACAATTTTTTTTTAAAAAGTATAAAATGTAACACTCACTGTTCCACATTTACAGGAGCACGTGCTCTGAGAGACAAAGTGTGTTGAATTATTGAAAAAGAAAACAAACAGGAATTGTCAGAGGAAGAGGATTGCAGAAAGTAGAGTTGAGGGCAAGAAGAGTTTTCATTGCTTCAGGCATAACAGTCTGAATTGCGATGTTTTTTTTTGCAGATTTGGTTGAGGACATGGAAACAGGGTGTCCTAGCAATATAGGAAAGATTAGCAGTGTTAGACTTAATATGGAGCCCTTTTTATGGATTTTTGATGCCATATAAATTTTGCTAAATAACTTTCAAGATATGGTGGCATAAATAAATAATTAATCGTCACATTTTTATTTATTCTCTTGCAAGCAATGATGACACTGGGAGGGGGAAACACCTAAGAGCTGCTCTGAACTTTAGATGTCAGTATAGCAAGTTTTTGATAAGCGTCTTAGCCAATGAAAAGTTTCATTTCCTGTAAAGGCATGACTTTCAGCTTCATTTCCGTTTATGTGGCAGCGCTCTGTCATTTCCCTGAAGGATTTCCTGTGTAACCTCCAGTTAGTTGTGTTTGCAAATAACAAAACAGCAATGCAGGCAGTGTGGCCCGATGGCAAAGACACCTGATCCACATCAGTCACTACCCACAAGAAAATCATCTTCATTAACACACACAGAGGACAAATGAAATAAAACTAAAGCATTTTTTAAAAATGTGTTGTTGTTGTTATTATTATTATTATTATTATTATTATTAGTAGTAGTAGTAGTAGTAGTAGTAGTAGTAGTAGTATTGTTATTATTATAGGATAGCATAACAGAAGAAGAAGAAAAAGGAGAAGAAGAAGAATTCGTTTTGTCCCCTGGGGGCAATTAAAGGCACGTGGAGTAGTTGTGCACAGACACAAACAAGTCAGCACCTTAAGTACACAAGTCTGCACGTTAAGTACACAAGTAAGCACGTTAGTTACACAGACACAAAACAAGCCAGATAGAAAAAAAATAGCCTAAATAAACTAAAAAAAATAAATATTTACAGTATTTACATGAGGTGCTAAGTAGCATTGAGGTAGTGTGGGTTGTGCATTAAGAGGCAGCAGTAAGTTAGTGAAGAAGAAGAAGGAGAAGAAGAAGAAGAAGAAGAAGAAGAAGAAGAAGAAGAAGAAGAAGAAGAAGAAGAAGAAGAAGAGGAAGAAGAAAAAAAGAAGCAGAAGAAGAAGAAGAAGAGGAAACAGAAACGGTTTATATGGATAATAAATATGATAATAAACAATGATTTTAAAAAGTATCATATATCATTATTGTATTATTGATCCGTGCTCGATGAAGTTTCGTGTAAAGCGCTGTCATGTCCGCCCCTCTGTGTAGGGTGCAGCACTGCGCTGGAGTGGATGTTCGCGCTACCTCAGAAACACCGACGAAGAAGAAGCAAAGGGCGGCCTTCAGCGACACAGCCTCAGCACATCCAGCCAAGTTATTTTAGCCATAACGAAAAATCACTTTCCCTCCTTTAAGATAACCGACGTGCGGTTTGTTTGGAATAAAGATCCATTCATGTAAGTACACACAGCGGCCGGCGTTAAATAAAACGGAGTGATATTTAGCAGCTCAGAGGCAGAAGCTAAACATCCACTGCTCGCTATTGTTTGCGTTGGGGGAACTAGTTTAACTTGGACATGCCTATGCTTTGTTAGGTTCAGTCTACTTCCTAGAAACTTAGCTGTCGGGTAGCGTCATGTAGCTGGTTAGGTCGGGGTGTTTCCAAGACCGGAGAAAACTGTCTCAGTTCATAGTACGTGTGTGTTTTGGTAGTGGTTAAACTATGTGAGCTACACATTGCTAACAGTTGCTAGCAGATGATGATTTGCTGACGAGAAGTCTACTCTCGGTGGTCCCAAGCCGCGGGTAACACACGTGCGCTAACTGTCATGAGCCCATTATCGGACAGCTCACTGTACGAGCTTCTTCCTCGACCGTAAAACTTCACTCAAAGGCTGTTTTAAGTCCTCGAGAATCGGGCAGGCGCCGTCAGGAAGTAGACGCGACTGTTTAGCGATGAAAGAAAAAACATGGTTTCTAGAATAAAGTTCATGTTGACTTTGCTGGCTGAAACGAGATGTGTGCAGCCGCCTGAAGCTAACATGATCAACCTATTCCTGACTCATGAGTTGTCACCCAGGTCTTAAATTTGAGTAAAGACATGAGGGGGAAATGGTGAAAACAACATTGGGTGTTGGACATCAGCTATGACGGAGCATGTTGACAGTTTGACTTGGCGGTTTTTACATCCTCCGACTTCAATCCTTCTTATCACAACGATAAACGGCGGATAATAACGTGAAATGCTCCTACACGTACTGCATGGGCACCGTGTGGGCACCGTATGTCGTGAAACGCTTGTATTTGCTGGAAAACAGACGGTAAAAGCTGAAAAATCAATCAGTACCATCGACATGATGTCCGATAATGGACCTCTCGTGTCCAGATGCTATGATTAAACAGTTTCCCTGGGCCAATAAGTTCACCCTTTATCGTCCCCAGCTTCAGAAATGTCACTGTCTGTGTGTTATTGCTTGTGGCACACGGTCAACAACTGTTTCGTTCACGTTATAAGCTCCCAAGCTAACAAAAGTGTTTCGCCTTAATTTCCGGAACTACACGTGTGTCGTCATTACTAAATGCGGAAGCTATAAACTGAGGGTTGGCAGGATCCTTTAGTATTACAACACTGAGCTTGTGATCTGTCAGCAACCAGTTGGACAGCCTGCTTATGGTGATTAATGATGATGAGCAAGGGGTGTTTTGATGTTGTTGTGTTTTTTTTTTCCCCCAGTGTTTGAAACAGTACTGTTAATCATCATTTCAGGTGCTGACTGAGGAGTGGATATCTAAACACGCAATCATGTCCGGAGCGTGTCAGGACAGAAGGATTCGCTGGCAGGAGATTCAGAAGGGCCTCCAGTTCATCCAGTAAGTGTTTTCTTTTAGGTCACTTGTTGTGAAAGTGCGGGGAATCTCCCCACGAAGCGACTGAATTTTACTTTTATTCCAGAGTTCGAAGAGTTTGACATTTGCTGCCTTGTTTTCATATCATCCTGTCTTTTGAAACATTGCAGAGGATAAACATCAGCTGGGATTTCTTTAGGATCTTATCAGTACATGTCTGCTGCTGTTGCCTGTGTTAAAACATGCTTGGCTACCTCCACGGACTGCATGATGCGAGAATGATTTGCCAGCCTGCGTTGTTGTTCGGATCAGCTGGGTGTCAGCGAGACAACCGATTGCTGGCTTTTAATGTTGGATATTTCCTGTTCTGGTCTGAGCTTTGTCTTCATGCATCAGGCAGACTGGCATTATGTTCACATGTTGTTTTAGAGCTATGCCAGGCAGCGCAGTGTTGCATCTCATCTAATCTGACAGGGCCTTTTATTGTCAAAACAAAAGTGATACTTAAAATACTGCTCTGTACAGTCAGCTTGAAACTTAACTGATGTATTGGTGTGTTGCGCTGTCACTTTAAAGGGTAACTCCACCAGTTTTCCACATAACAGTGTGTTTACATACCTTGGGGAGTACCACTACATACGTGAAAAAGTGGACGAAAACATTTTGTGGCTCTAGACGAAGCTGCATGAAGTCTGGTAAATTCCCAGAGGGATGTCACTCAGTGGTTAGGTTACCTTGTGGGTAATGTAGGCACCAGGTTTTGAAAGCAGTCCACTGGTCTAGCATTTCACTCCAAATGGTCTCATGGATAGTTTAAAACTAACCAGAGATATCACCATTATTATTCAATGCATTCTTCTTCCTTTTTAAAACCTGATGCCTACATTACCCACAAAGCAACTTGGCTATATGAGTGACATAACTGGAAGCAATTTATCAGATAACATGCGGTTTCCTCTCAAGCCACAAAAGGCTTTATACTACTTCCACATATGCAGATGTACTCCCGAAGACTTGTAAACATATTGTAATGTGACCCTCTAATGAGCCGTATCATATTAGTAAATACTAAGGACTCTTTGCAATCTACTAACCTAAAACCTGTAGACTAATAATTGAGACTAGAAATGTATCAGAATGTGAAGCAGCTGTTTTTTTTGCAGCTGATGTGAAAACAGGAAATGGATTAAGTCAGAACGTTTCATATGATTTTTAAAAACATAACGAGCTTGTGTTCATTGTGTTATCTGTAAGATGAATATACAGACTGCCTTTGTTTCGTGGCTGTTCATGAGTCTAAAAACGAGCTCAGCATGTCTCAATAGAAGTCCAGTATGCAAAAGAGGAAAGACGACTTTTAATGCCAGATAGCAGCTGAACTAGAAACTGGCACAACACCACAGCTGTACAGCGATCATTGCAAAAATTTTCCATCATGACATTCATTGGCCTGACCTTTGAATATGCTGTAGCTAAAACAAATCATCCACCCAATTCGGCAATGCACGGAATGATTAATAAATCTCATATTAATCTTGAGAGTGACTTCAGTTCTGTGTCAGCATACAGATGTTTTATATCTGTAGTATATAAACAACCATATTTACCTGGTTTTTATTATGTTTTGGTATAATTGGATACAGTACCCTTAATTTCAGAAATAGAAAACAAAATGTAACGATTATATATTTTCAAAGCTGAATTAAGTCTGTTTTTTTTTTCTTTTTGAGATAGAGAGAGTTAACGGCTGTTTACAGAACGTTGTCAGCAGCCAATGTTGTCAGCACCTGCACACACAGCAACACTGTAAACCACAAACACCACACACCTTCCTGTCTTGATGTCATGGGTTGTCTTAGGTTCAGAACCGGTTTGTTTTTTTATGACAATGCAGAACTTAATGCATAGTGTCACCTGAAGTGTTATAGATGGAGTCCAGATCAACCAAAATATACAACACACATAGAATAAATTCCCCTTAAGCTTTTTTAAACATTTGATTTGGTAGATATTATGATGTGTAGGATGACCAAATGATTAGTCAAGAAAATAATTGTGAGATTAATCTTTTCCAGTCCTACTTTTCAGTGACTTAAACTTTATTAACCCTGAATGTGTACCCACTTGTCACTCCAGTTTATGTGTGTTTCTTTTGCAGACACTTTTGTTTGTAACCTGAAACTCTTTTTGCTTTTAGATCAACCCTTCCGTTTCCTGGAAGTCAAGAGCAGTATGAGGTAAGCTATGTAAATGTTTTATTTTAAGTTTCCAGCTTCCGTCTTATATCAGCACCTGTCCTGTATTGAGGTACACTGATAGGTAAACTGATATAAGGACAATGATGGGGGCACAGGGAAGGCAACCTGTCATTTTTGTTTTTCAAAATAAACGTGTCTGAAAGAAAGGACAAACCAGCTTCACTCTTTATATTTTATACTGATGTGTGTCTCTTCAATTTCCAGGTGTTCATTAAGGATCTCGTGTGGAATCTATTTGGAGAAGGAAACGACGTGTTTAAAGAAGGGGAATGGACAAAATCCATTGAGATGTACACCGAAGCCTTGAGTATAGCAGACTATGCCGACTCAGAAGAAATCTGTGTTCCAACAGGTTTAATGGAAAAACTGTATGCAAATCGAGCTGCTGCGTACCTTAACATTGTTCCGGTAAGTAGGTGGTGACCGTCACACTCGAGTGTCTTCAGTTTCAGTCCCATTAGTTAGCGTTAACCATTGCCTGGTTTTGTTAGGACATGTCCTCCGCATATTGTGCTGTTGGTTCAGGGATGTGTCATAAATAACTGAAGTGTTGTCGAACATCTGATATTATTTTGTTTGATCTGCACTCTCTGAATAATTGATTGCATCACATCACATTTGCTGTTTTCCTGCCCTCGTCTAAGATGTACTGTGTGTTTTAAAGACTTATCTTTGATTGGCTTTGTAAAGTGCCAGTGTATTTTGTTGGACAAATTTTGATACATTCACATTTCCACCTGTCTAACTCAGGTGGTAACTGCATTATTTTCATGTGCACCAGAGTTCTGGTATTGTGCATGTTGGCTCACTAGCCATGTTTCCATAAAATGTCAAGCGAATTTTAAGCGAACTTTTGAAAGTTAGCAAAAAAATATAAGAAGTATAAGAGGATAACGCGGTGTAGGCTACGTGGCCACGTCACTCGTGGATTTGGAAGTAAGCAGAGGCTAGAGGTAAACAGACCAGGAGACAAAATGGAGAGAGGTCCTCAGGAATTACTTTCGATAGGGCAAGTTGTAATTGCTCTTGCATGTCAGCTAGCACTGGCCATGTTGCATGTTATCCGGAGACGACAAAGAAATGCAGTGATCATAATGCACGCAGCAGACAGCGGAAACAGCTGATCAGTCATGTGAGTTGAATGTTCGCTGTCAGAGTTTATTGGGCAAATCTGTGTCCATCAAAGAGTTTGCAAATTAACTCTGATTTGCAAAAGACAGAAACACCTCAAGCAATTGTACAAACTTTTTTGTGAATTATAGGAAGTTTTTTAGAATTTTGCCATTTCCATAAAATTTGAATACGATATTCTTCAAAATGCGCAAAATAATGCTTTATGGAAACACGGCTGCTGGCACACCGAAATGGAACAAAGCCAGCATTAATGCTAGTTACAAGCTAGACTTTGTCCAAGACAAAGAGGCATGCTATCCAAGACAGCAAATAAGCGTATTTCCTGAAAAGACAAACGGATCCTTTGTAAAGCAAAAACATTGTTGCTCTTAAAGGGTAACTCCACCAGTTTTACACATTAAAGTGTATTTACAGGTCTCGGGGAGTACTAAGGCATATGTGAAAAACGATAAAATCTTTGTGGCTCCAGAGGAAGCCGCATGTAATCTGATAAATTACCGCGTCTAGTGTTGTCACTTATTGGCTCAGTTGTATTGTGGGTAATGTAGGCAGCAGTTTTTTAAAACAAATGATCCAAAACAATACAGCAGGTATACTACATTATTATACTTGTATAGTATATAGTTTAATTATATAATTAAGCTATATACTACATTCATTGTACTTGTAGTATCATGTGATGAACAGTAACCACGTCCAAGCTCTGACACGTTTCAAGTGTCATGTTAAAGAACTGTTAATCATTTTATCAAAGGTGGTAAATAATGGGTCCATCAGTTCCAGTAAGATTAAGTCAGCGGCTGCACTCTCACATCCTTTTTACCTCCATATGCATTGCAGTGATAATCTCTTACATCTGTAACATCTGGTGTTTATTTGTTTATTTAAGGGATTCCCATTAGCTGTTGCCATGGCAATCAGCTAATCTTCCTGGGATCCACACATGACACTGAATACAATATAATACATTGCATGAAGAACATGAATTGCATTAAAATATATACAATTACATAAATATATATTAATATAAGTAGAAAAAAGACGAGCTTACATTTGATAGAAAAATAGAAAAACATCTGCACTCATATATAATTCAAAGCCAGTCAACACTGTCCCTACATTTGGGTAGAATACTAACTAAAAATAAATATATAAATATATATATATAATATATGTTTTAAAAGAATGAGAATCAAACAACTTGTGTGAAGCGACTCATTGTTATGGCTCTAAGACAGTTACTGGAAAGTCTGGTGTTGTGTTTCAGTCTGTTACTGCCGTTAATGGTTCGGTCGAATACAAATGTTGGCATCTCTGAGTTAATGGTACTGCTGAACATTGCAGCCATGTTTAAGGAAATTCTTCACTCGGTGGTGAGAGGTGTCATATGACCGAGCCACTGTTGGCAGAAAACGTCAATTTGTAGAAAATTGATGCTTTCAGAGGAACATTCCCTGTCTGTGTCTGGCTGCTTTGAATCATTTTACATGGCAGTGAAAAACACTCTGCTGTCCTCAGGGAGACCACACCCATACCTGAGACAACTCACTGAACATGTAAAGTCAATTTATGTTCAAAGAGGGGCTTCTTTGTTCTGTGTTCACTGTGTATTTTTCTAACTCTGGGACTTGTATTTGTTTTTTCCTAGGGACTGTATGACCAAGCACTAGAAGACTGTGAAAAGGCTCTCCAGTTGAATGAGGGGAACCACAAAGCGCTGTACAGAAAAGCAAAATCCTTGAAGGAGATGGGGAGACATCAAGAGGCCTATGAGGCTGTTGCCAAATGCTCTCTAGCAGTGCCTCAGGTAAGGTGTAACATCTGTGTGTTTTTATGTTATTTTATTAAAAGTGTGGTGGAAATCCACTCACTTTTCTGTCTCTGTGAATTTGACAAGATTCAAGAAAATAGCTGAAATGCTGTCCAGGCTGCCTGCAGGAAGAGCACACACCCAGTGGAGTCTAGGTCATTCTGGCGTGTTGCCTGAGTCCAGTGGCTGCATTACAAGATTAGCTCGACATTAAAAGACATTTGACTATTAGTGCACTACCTTTAGTTTGCATTTTAGATAAAACTGATGCAAGTGTAACTTTGGTGTAAGCAGCAGCTACATTTAATTTGCATTGCAGATGTCCCCCCTCAGGTTAAAAAGATGTTTTACTGCTGCTGCAGTGGTCAGTCCTAACTCATTACATTTCCATTCAGTTTGTCCTACAAATACAGAATTATGCCGACTTAAAAATTAGGAAAGCGGCATGTTTGACAGCTGTGTAGCTGTACTTTAAGAAGTGATGACCTCGCAGCTCCATCACACTGCATCACTCTCCTGGAGTCTTTAATGTAATCCTGTATATGGAGAGGAGTATCTGTCCGGATATGTTGTGGCAGGAACATTTTGACAGGGCTTAACTGACCTCCATCATCTCCAGTATTATGAAATACTGAAGTTTAAGCGCAGTTTTTCAGCCAACAACAGCACTTGGTATATGTTTGGCTCTTAAGTCTACACTGTGTGACGCTACTCAGGTGCAGCAGTTTGATGTGATGAGTTGCATTTTCTTGAGTGGACTGTGTAGATGCTGCAGTTGTTAAGTCAAAATGATAAAAATACATATTATAACTGCAACAATTGCTGGATTAATCAATTAGTTGTCAGCTCTTATATGAAATGCCAACTATTTTAGATAATTGGTTTAAGTAATTTTATAAGAAAAAAAGTCTAAATTCTCTAATTTCAGCCTCTTAAATGTGAATATTTTCTGATTTCTTTACTGCTCTAAACTGAATATCTTTTCGTTGTGGCCAAACAAGACATTTGAGGATGTCATCTTTCGCCATCTCACCATTTTCTGACCAGACAACTAATCGATTAATCGAGGAAATTATCAACAGTTTTATCGCCAATGTTAAACACCATTAGTTGCAGCCCTAACATATTCAAATCAAAGCATTTCTACCATTTGATGGCATAATAAAATGTACAAAAATCATATGTCTGGAGGGTTTAAATAAAAGTTGTTAATGTGTTTCCACAGGATTCCAGCGTCACACAGCTGACTCAGGACCTTGCCAAAATTTTGGGATTGAAAATCCGTAAAGCCTATGTAAGGAGTACGGTATGTTTGTGTTTCATGAATCAGTTATTATTATAACACATTTGAAACCGTGCTCTCAGATTTATGGCTTTTGATTATTGGTGGTTTCTGCTGTTCTTCCATAAAATAAAGATAGTCATAATTTAATGAAGATTAGAGTTTTATGTTTTTCATTTGTTTTAACAGCCTGCCTTGAATGTTTTGCGAGGATCAAGTTATCAAGATGCATCATGTGACAAGGTAAGACATGACTTTTCCACTACTTAATCTGAAATATGTATCTTTACTCTCCCAAAATGTCCTTCGCTGAATTTCTTTATTTCTTTTATTCAGTTTTCTCATGGGTCGTCTTCAGTTGAAGATATAGAAACGGGTACGTTTAATACTTTTTCAGCTTCTCGTTGATAATTAAAAATGAGCAGGACAACAGTCACTCACCGTGTTTTTCCCTGATGTGTTTTTAGAAGTGCCTCAGCTGACCCAGGATAGCTGTGTCGTGGCTCCAGTCCCGGCCCCAGTCCAACCTCCAGTATCGGTTCACTCGCCTCTAACAGAATCAGTGGTGGATGAACTTCCTCCCACTAACAATATCTCATCTGTGACCCCGTCTGAGCCACCAGGCTTCGAGTCTGTTAACCTGCCTGTGTCTGTACCCACGTCGGTTCCTCTTCCTGTGCCCACATTTGTTAACGGGTGCAGAACCAGTAAGCCTTGCCCGATTCTTCAGACCAGTCAAGATTTTGACGCGGACATCATCGGGGACGACCTAGATGATCTGCTGGACCAAGCTGGCCCCGAATCAGCCTTGGTAAGTGAGCTTAGTAGCTTATGAGCTTATTCCATCAATGTATTTGTATGCATTGCATTTTGAAGAACCGCATGAGAAAATGATGAAAATTTGAATTTCGCAAAAAAGTTTTGACGTGGTTTTTGAGTTATTCGCTAATCAGGAGATGGAAACCTCTTCTGGTTAAGTTCTGATCAATTAACTAATTGGTGACCAACCAGCTTTTTGTGCTCCGAATGAAGCTTCTGCTCGTTGCTGAAACAGAAATGTCATATTTCAATAAATTTTTGTGTTTTTCACGGTTTGACTGGCGCTACATCATCTTGTAGCAACCTCTTCTTCTGCGTTGGTATGATAGTGTTCGTACAGCAGAGTTGGCAGCACTTACTGCTTATCTCTCTGAACCAACTCATAATAATATAACAGTAGTGGATGGAAACAAGCATTCATTCACATTTTCTTTGCCAATTTTCCTCAAACTTAAATTACTTAAGATCGACACCTGGCTGTTGATGAATACATTTTAACAGCGTGTCGATATCTGGACTAGAGTGTGACTTATTTTGTGTCTCTCTCCAGGTCATACCGACAGTGAAGGGGCCTCTTCCTTTGCCAACCAGTATTGCCTCGGGCAGTTCCATGTCGAGTCCATTCCTGATGCCATCTCACATCAACCCATTTCTCCACAGCAGCGCCCAGCAGTGCACTGTAACTCTGCCCCCGCTGTATCACAAGTCAGGGTCAAGTGCGTATTTTGGTATGGACACTTTTGATGCCCTCCCTCCACCACTGGACTCCCTGGATAGTCTCAACATATCAGACTATAAAACGGGTATTTGTCTTTGTTACGTAGCCCGCTTAATCATGGGGTCACAATGAATATTGTACATATTGATTTTACAAACAATATCAGCTGACTGATATTTAACCTGCTTATTCATTTCATTTATTTAGTTTCTTATGTTTTTTTTTCTCCCCTCTGTCAAAAAAAGATTTTGCTCCGAGTCCATTCATTCCACAGGTAATTTTTGTTTATGGCATTAATAATTATGAGGTATTGTAGGTGAAGATGTGGTCACATGCTTATATTTTGTCATATTACATGTGTTTTTAACAGATGAACAATAATGAAACTCCGATGGGAATGGCTGTGGGTATGCCTGAAGTCAAGGGTCTTCTTCCTGCTGCTGTGGATTTAGCGAAGAACCCCTTAGCTGAAACACATGAATTCAAACAAGCGTGCTCGAGCTGCTACGTCAAAACTGGTAAGGATTGTTGTCACAGTCAAGTTGTGTGTGTGTGTGTGTGTCTGTGTGTGTGTGTGTGTCTGTGTGTGTCTGTGTGTGTCTGTGTCCAAGCTGTGGACTAATGTGTTATTTTATTTTTTTAATTATCCTCAGGGCCCGGTGTGTTGGATTACACACTTCATACAGAGGAGCATAAATGCAAAAAGGACGCTTTGCTCGGCAGAATCAAACATTCTCCAGACAAAACGTGGAAGCTCATTCGGCCCAGGCCAACAAAAACCCAATATGTCGGACCTTATTACATTTGCAAAGGTAACATTTATGATGTTATAACATTTTATTAATATTGACATGAACCACTTTCTTCCTTTTCTTTTACTGAAGGGCTGAAGAAGTAATCAAAATATTATCACTATTTATATAAAGGTCAATGTGTCATAGTGTTGTCAAACATATTGATATCGATTCCAATAACACCATTTGTGTTTTTTCACTCTTGTCTACGACAGTGAGTTGACTCGTGCGCCGCTGTAGTTCACACATCACCTCTTCCAGAAGTAAATTAACTTGGATGGTGTTCTTCTTAACACGCCGTACACAAGCCTTGTTATGTTTTATCTTTTTTGATACAAATCTAAAATGTTATGCCCTCAATGTTGCGACAGTTTTCCCTCGTGGTATCCTTCCTCAGATTAGGAGTCACCCCAACAGTGTTACTCGGTCTGCATACTTTCATCTCCTGAATATTAATCATCTTTGCCTGTCACTTACTCCGAACATCACTGCCATTCTCATTCACTCCCTGATTACATCCTGCATTAACTACTGCAGCTCTATTCTCTTTGCTCTCCCTTTCAAATGCCTTCATAAAACATCAGCTGGTCCTGAACTCTGCAGCCCATATCATTACCAGAACTCCGTCCATAGATCAAATAAGTCGGGTTCTTCAGAAGCTTCACTTGCTCCCACTGATTTTAAAATTCTGCCTCTCACCTTTAAGGCCCTTCATAACCCTCCTCCTCTGTATCTTTCTGAATCCCTTCATATATTCACGCCCTCCCACACTCAGATACTCTTCTGCCACCCAACTCACTACAGTGTCTCCCCACTTTACTACCATGTGGTCTTCGGTTTGTTTTTTTTTTGTACTTGATCTTGTCATTTGTCCTTGAATGCTCTGTTAGGTGTCTATAAATAAAATGTGTTCTTATTTATTATCATGGTATAGAGTATCGATCATGTGCTTCTCTACCTACCCTTATTTATTACTAGGGGTGTCACGAATCTGATATTAAATGATGTTTCATAGATCCTTTATTGATTTCTTTGAGAAGAGGGTTCACTCGTGGCAGGAGAAATTAACTGAACAGAAGTGATATCATTGCTAGAGATCCTTAGTTGATTTAATTAGGAAGACGGTTTACTCTGGACAGACTTGAGAAAATGAACTTTGTAACAAACTGATTTCTTTGTTTTTTTCTTTTTTTCTTCTTTTTTGCTGAATCGCTGAAGAGTGGTATTTTTTGTTGAACTCTGTAATCTTTATTTTTGTTGAATATTAATTGAACTTGCCGAACTCCAGCATACCAAAATGTTCCAATCAATGATTAGTTGATTTTAAGAAATCCAAATCTAAGTCTAACAGGAGCATAGCCGTCAGTGCTGAAAAAAGAAAACATTAATCAGAAGTCGAGTGGAGTTGTAACACTCCTTTTAATTACACATAAATATTCACATTAGTCAAGCAGCTTGTTGTTTCTGGCAACTTTTTTGAACGTTGCTGTTTTTGCACCAAAAAGTCATGTCGGCATAAAATCTGATTCTAAAATGTTGCTGGTGTTGTTTCAGAGGTGGCTGTTGGGAAAGAGTGCCTGTACCCTGGCCACTGCACATTTGCATACTGCCAGGAAGAGATTGACGTTTGGACTCTGGAGCGAAAAGGATTCATCTCCAGAGAACTACTCTTCGATCCCTACGGGCCCAACTCCAATGTCAGGTTGACTGTCCCCAAGATCTTACAGGAGCATCATGGGATATTCATGTTTCTCTGCGGAGTGAGTATTTAGTTTCTTATTTCAAAACTGGTATGACCTCCGTGACTGCAGCGGTGATGTTGTCAGTGACGCCCAATTGCAATATTGTGTTTCATTCCCATTGTGAGGAGAAGAAAATGTGCCCAACTAATTTGTAAATGGATACGTAGCAAGGAGGAGTGGAACAATTTCTTCTGCTGTCAAGACAACAGATGGTTGCTCACAATGAGCCACAACATTACTAAGCAGTGCTTTTGCTTTACCCAGAAAAATAAGGCCATTAAATTCAAAAATGTTAATGTGATAAATGGTATGTGAGAAATGCAATGCTGCGCTTTTCATTTTTTGCTTCTTTGTAATAAACATTGTTGTTTGGCGCTCATTAGCAGCTGGTGTACTTGGATCAGTTCTTATGGAGTTTTAGAGTGATGTTTGATGGTATTCCCCTGAAACTTGTGTCCCTGTCTGTCATTACTGTAGTAAATCTGCCCTGTTCTTATAGAGTTTTGACATTTTCCTAAAACATCTTGTTTAATTTGCAGGTGTGCTTTGATCACAAGCCCAGAATAATCAGCAAAACCAACAAAGATGACCCTTCACTCTGCTCTCATCCAGTGACGAAGCACGTCTTTGAGGATCATAAGTAAGTTAATCACATTTTACGGATCTGAATCCGGCTTCTCCCCCATGAAATTATAGTTTAAGCAATATATCTTGTGCAAATATGTGTGGAAATGAGAGCATGATACACTTGTACTGATTGTTTTCCTGCTCATCTTTAAGGTGCCTGGTCCACATTTTGAAGGAGAATACGGTCCGTTATTCCAAAATCAGACCCTTGATTCCTCAGTGTCAGCTGGATCTGTGTCGCCATGAAGTCCGCTACGGCTGCGTGAGAGAGGACGACTGCTTCTACGCCCACAGCCTCATCGAGCTGAAGGTCTGGATGATGCAGCACGAGCTCGGTAAGACAGATTTTTTTTTTAGAAAAACTGTTTGCCAAGGCTCTTCTAAAATGTTCCAATATGTCCCATTTACCAACACGAACACATTTTGTAGTATTTTTCCACTGTTACATTTTTTCTTTTACTTTTTTTTCTCATCATAGGTATGACTCATGAAAGTATTGTCCAGGAGGCAAAGAAGTTTTGGAATGCAACAGCATCGTTGCAAGGAGCCCAGGTAAGCCCAACAGCAGGACTCTGGTCCCTGATTCTACAGGTTTATTGTAACATTTCCTAATTTGATTGTCGATCTGAGGTTGCCTTTATTACAGCTAATTGACTTTGACTTCAATAAGATAATTCTTTTCACTAAATTACTAAAGTCCTTTGTCTGCTGACTGGCCAGAAAAAGAATTAGATTTGATTTTGCTGATTGCAGAACAGAATCTGATCATTGGATAAAGCCAGGTTCAAAATTCTGCTTTCATTTTGTTGGCATATTAGTCATCGTTTTTTAACAGAGGGAATTATGGACAGCTCTTTATATCAATCCACAATCAGAAAATACTGTCAACTGCCATAAAAAAACATGTTTTTGCCATGTTTTAATGGATAAAATGTAATATAAATCAAAATACAGGAAGGTTTGGTGTATGTTAGTGCTACTGAAGTTGAGATTTCTGGCTGAGGGTCTGAGACGTATTTGCATATAACTCTGGAACAGAAATATGATCTAAAATAAACAACTTCTGTGTTCTGGATGTTTTCTTTCCACTGGAGTGGAAGAAGACAGGAAAAATAGCTCAAAATCAGCCAGTGTCTCCCTTGATTGATGTATTTTTCTATCACTGTTGCTTTCTGTTGATCACAAAGATTTTAACCAGATTTAAATGATTTTTTATCAGCAGCTTTCAAGTGTACAAAGGAGATTTGGGCCTCCAAATCTGAAGATGATGTTTGTCTGTGGCCAGTGCTGGAGAAATGGCCAACTCAGCGAGGCTGACAAAAACAAGAAGTATTGCTCAGCCAAGGCACGACACACGTGAGTATTACAGGGTCTCCAACATGTGAAATGTGAACAGGAGGTGAATTAACAAGTTACACAGTGCAATACAATACATACACACAAACTGAGTCTCTGTTTTTCTGTCTCAGGTGGGCAAAAGACAGGCGGGTGGTGCTTGTAAGTTCCCATGAAAGGAAAAAGTGGACAACAGTCAGACCACTTCCAACCAAAAAACCCATCCCGTCTCAGTTCGAGGTATGTGTCAAAGCTTCTCTTATTTTTACCCCAAGATACTTTGTTTTTTTTGTTTACCAAATAATTTCTCTTTCTCAGATTTGCATGCACGTGACAGCTGGCAAAAAGTGTCAGTACATCGGGAATTGCACATTTGCTCACAGTGTAGAAGAAAGAGACCTTTGGACCTACATGAAGGAAAACAACAGTGAGTTTGTCAAGGAGATTGGCTCTGCTCCTTGGTAGAATTTAATTAGTAGAATGTAATTAGTATGTGATGCACTAGAAGCGATCACACTCATTTTATCCCCTCATTTAGTTCCAGATATGGATCAGCTTTATGAGCAGTGGCTGCAGTCTCAGAAGCCTGGCTGGGGTGAAGAGACCTCCAATAACTCTGTTCGGGAGAACGGCAAACAGATCCACATGCCAACGGACTACGCTGAAGAAGTGGTGAGTTTCAAAGTCCAGCAAGAATGACGCAGTGAGCCACAGCCAGCCGTTTGCATGCACAAAATATTTTGTTTTTTTGCACTTTTTCCAAAACCGTATTCCTACAAACCAGTTTACATGGCTGACAAAAATTAATATTCCTGTTGACATGCAGTTGTGTTTACTAACATATCGTTTATCATAATCGATATGGAAAAGTGGAACAGCTGGAGCTGTTTGTGCCATTTAGCTTTCTTGCATCAAAATAAAATTCTTGTAAGTTTTCTACCGTCACTCACCGATCCTCACTCAGCCAAGAAAACTCTCCCCAGTCACCCACGACAAACATTCCCGTGTCGGGTTTAAGAGTCTTCGTTTTATCGAAATTGGTTCAAATGTGAACGGTACCCAACCCTAAAACTAGTGATAATAATAAACTTTATTTCTTTACTTCACAGAATATTGTGTCATACAGTACAAGAGAGACAAATGAAACAAATAAAGTGCAATAAAATCAGATGCTTCGCAAAATACAATAGTGGTGCAAAGAGCAGTAAACTATATTAATAGAAATTGTCAGTTATATGTTCTGTTATTGTGTTAAAGGATCCTCGGGGTTAACCGTAAACATACATGTGACCGTGTGTTGTAAACTTGTAAAATTCTGAATGTGCTGTTTGTCCAGAGACTGTTCCTAAAACCAGAATAATATCTGCATATCTCCATGTCTTAATCGGCAAATTATATATTTGGAATGTGGCCTAATTGTGAATATCCAAAGGGAATATGCTGTTAACATGAGTCGTATCCAATTGAGAATATTGTCATAATTAGAAAAACAGTGGAATGATATCAATGCTTTTGTGTGGTGATGATCAAAGTAATCAAGGTTAGTGTACAAACTGTTCAGTGGAATTTAGCTGAGACTGGATATCTAAGAAGTATGTTTAATTTGTGTTGCACGTGACAAAATGTAGATTTTCTGTCTTAGTTTGCAGTTTAGTTTTTATCAGTTTAATATCTTAAAGTGTTAAACACCACCTCATTAGCAGCTGCATTTATTGCTTTTGGTGGATAATCTTTTAGTTGTCGGAATCTGTTGATGCAGTAAAAAACTATTAGTGCCTAATGATGAAATCGTGTCAACATTTCGATAAAATCTTGCTGTTTTCCGAGTGATGAAAAATAATCAGTGATTAAGAAACAGGCGGTAATTAGTCATCTGTGTAAATGTGATTACTCTGTGTGTTTTTTGCAGGCTGGCAATCACTGTTGGCTGTGTGGTAAGAACTGCAACAGCGAGAAACAGTGGCAGCAGCACATCACTTCAGAAAAACACAAAGACAGAGTTTTCAACTCTGAGGATGATCAGAACTGCTGGCAGTATCGATTTCCCACAGGCACTTTCAAAGTTTGTGAGAGGTGAGATGAGTCACAGAACGCTGCATGTCTGTGGTTACCAGGCTGTTTCCAGCAATTTTTTTGACGGTTGACCTTGTGTTCTGGCAGGTTCCTCAAAGGCACGTGCACAGAGGATGACTTGTGTAAGCTGGCACACGGGGAGCAGGAACTAAAAGAGTGGATGGAGCGCAGGGAATTCCTTTTGATGAAACTTGCCAAAGCCAGAAAAGACCATCTTATAGCACCAAATGACAATGACTTTGGAAAATACAGTTTTCTGCTTAAAGACATTATATAATGATGTGATGACAATGCTCGTGCTCACTTGCAAATAATGCAGTATTCAAACAGTAAGGTGATCCTTTAAAGGGCCTCTGAGGTGCACAGGAAATTAGCCTGATCACAGCATGATTTTAAAGAGGGTGTTCAGGACGGGCCCTCTGATTGGTGGCTGGTTTACTCTGATCTGAACTGCAGGAGTGTTATCGTTAACAGCACATAGACACTTGAAGCTTTGCTATGCACCGTTCGGTAGAATATCTGAGGCTGGTGATGAGAATGGCATGTGTAAACCTTGATCAGAGACGTGTTCTTACAGTTGACCTAAAAACAAGTAATTTCTTTTCATAAGCATTTTCTTATATGTTAATGATCTTTACCCTTCAATAAGTTTCAAGTATTGAATACTTAAATTGAGAGTTCAGTTGACATTCACTTTCCATTTATCTAATAGTGTTACCAGTGTAATGGGCACCACAAGAAATAAAGCTTCTTTTTTAATCTGTGTTTAAACTGCTGCGTGTTTTATTTCACTTCTGTAACCGGTGGTGGGCTTCAGATCTGTTCCTTCATTAAATGCAGTAATAAAACACTTTAAAAGGTATTTATGTGTACTGCAAGTACTCAATGCAGAAACCCCCTTGTATATGTTGTTCTATATATCATATTGTTACTGAAGCTTCATATGTAAGCAGCTTAACCATGGAGCTGGTGGAGGTGAAGCTACTTTTACACAGTTTGGTAGTTTTATCTGTAATAGTTGAGATCTTACAGACTCATTTGTTATGATTGTAATACTTCTCTGCAGAAATCAAGATAAAGCGTAACATGTCCTGTAATAAAAGGGTTAGGTCTCAATTTGTGGATCCTGATACAGTATTTAGAAATATTTAGATTCAGTTTTTAGTAAAGAAACGTAGGCAGAGTACTTGAAAACCTGAGTCTTTAATATTTGTAAAACCATCCTGCATCTGATATTCAAGTCATTACAAAGATAATGGAAGCAGAAGACATTTCTAAAGTTAATATACAAGATGCATCGGTATCCTATTTTTCTTACCAAGCACAAAAATTTCAATTCTAGTGATAATTTAAAGCGACAAAACACCCATAAATCAAAAATACATATTTTTCCTCTTACTTGTGATGTTATTTATCCATCTAGATTGTTTTGGTGTGAGTTGCTGAGTTTTGGAGACGTCTGCCTTCTCTCTAATGTAATGGAGCTAGATGAGAGAAAACTCAACAACAATGTCTCTCCCCAGAAACCATGAGCTGGTTACTCAAGATCATCCACAGACTTTGTCGTGAGCAGTTTCTGTTTTCTTTCCATGTCACGAGATTCGTGCTCATGACACATGTTTTCTTCTGTGAGCTGACAGATAAAGAAAACATAACCAGGTCATAATTTCTGGAAAGAGACATTGCTGTTGAGATTTTCAAATGTTTTATTTTTTTGGTGCTTTGATAAATAGCAAAACAGAAAAGAGGAAAATGTTTTTATTTTTATTGTTATTGTGAACTGTCCCTTTAAGGACGATGGTTGGAGAGATCATTTCTTTAGCTGGATAAGTTATGTTTTCATTGTGTGTTAGCGATTGTCCCGAGGCAATGCACTGCAGATACGACAGCATAAACACATTTATAAATCCAGCAGTGAGGCCAACAGCTCCACTTCTGTAGGAGGAAGAGCCACATGGGAAATAACTTGTGTTATTCAAGCGTCACACATCACAGTGTAAATACTGTTTCCTCGTGTCAGAGTCTTTGTCACTCTTGCATCACGCCTCCCGGTCACAAGCCTGACATCTTCGGAGATTGTGCTGCTGCTGCTCAGTCCTGCGACATAGTTTTTCCATTTGTCAAGAATCAGTCGAACAGTGCAAACCCAGCTGGATACGCGTGACAGGAGCAGGTCGTCCTGCTGCCAGCGAATGCAGCATTTCCACCGGCGGCTCTCTGCATTCAGGCCAGCAGCCGCTGCAGCTCCTCCACCTCCAGCTTCCACATCCGTCTGTGAAGCGCGGCGAGCTCGGAGAGGTCTGCCATCTTCACGGCACGGATGACTGGCTCCGGGGAGATGGCCTGGATGACACCCATCACCATGACATATTTGCCTGTGAAAAACAGCAGCAGGTGGTCGATTGTTCAGTGACAACAGATTCAAGGGAACAAGGACGGGGATGGCAGGGAGATGTGACTGTTTGTCAGAGGAAGATATTCATGGGCAGTCATTATTTTGAGGCCTCATGTTCCTGCTTTAGGAACACACATTTGTCATACTCAGGGCTGGTTGGGGCAGATTTTCATGTAAATAAGCCCAGAATGAATGATTAGACGGCAGACTGCGCTGTGGTCTGATGTCCATGTTATAAAGTAATATACACATCACCACACATTTACATTTCAGTATTTATCTTATTCTGCCCTTGAGCTGCTGTAACCTGAAGTATCCCTCTGCGGGCTCAATAAAGGATTATCTTTATTTAAAAGCCCTGCCTTTATCTTTAATTGTTAAACTACAGTCATACTTCAGATTTTAAGCTTATGAATTTGCAGTGTTTTAAAGCCTGAACAGACTCACAGCTGACTATATTGATTGTCTTACATGGGTGTAAATAATAACATTAACAATGTTTGCGGTCTATTTAGTTTGAACAGCTCCAAGTTCCTCAGTGACACAGCTTAAACTGAGGATGTGTCGCTTAAGAGGAGACTACAAGTGATTAGAGCTGCAACGACTAATCGAGCAATTATTCTCTTGTTTGTGAGGATTGTTTTTTTATTTTTTTTTTACTGTAAATTGAATAGGCGATGTTTGAGTTTGGGACTGTCGGTCATTTGAAGACGTGACCTTGTACTCTGGGAGGGACATTTTAAATTATGAATCAATTGACTAAGAAAATAATAAGCAGATTGCACAATAATGAATCAATGACTGAAACTATCTGAGACCACTTGACAAACAGTGGGCCTGGTCTTCAGTCATTTGCAATATGGAGCATGAATGTAAAAAGAAAATACAGAAATAAGTCTGTGGAAATGAACAGGTGTTAAAATTAAAAAGGAAACAATTCAGATATAAATACAGTAATAAATACTTAAATCAATACATTTCCAAAATGAATACATTAATAAATACAATGGAAATTTAAATACGGAAGTAAATACATTGGCAAATTAAGAAAAATATATGAACTTAAATTAATGAATGCCTAACACTACTTCTGGTGGATTTAAAGGCACGTTCACTCTGCTTTACTTACCCTGGGACAGACACGGTTTGCCTTTGGGGATGTTGTTGACACCCTGAACAGCAAACGTCCCCGTCTCATCCATCAGCAGGACGGTGTTTCTGTCCAGCTGCAGCTCCAGGACTGTCCCCTGCATCCACACCAGAGACACCAGCAGAGCGCGGCCCCCCCGCAGCCGCACCGCAAACGTATCCCCGCTGTCGGCCGTCCCGCTCCCCTCCGCCGCCCTCAGCTGACCGGACAGCACTTTAACGGGCGGCGGCCGTTTCCTCTCCCCGGTTGTCTTCAACATTACCGACCTCTGCTGTCTTCCAGCGGGGATCCTTCAGGCTCCTGCAGGGCTGAGGAAGGAGCTGCCCGCTTCCCGCCAAATATTTCATCATTCCGGAAGTTGTGGGCGTGTCTGTCAGACAGCAACAACTTTAGTTCCGGTGCGGAATCTTTCACAGTAAAAGCATCACCTCAGGCTCTGAATGTGAGAACAACTTATTGAGAACAATTCTGTTCTGCTGTAGGGAGTCAACTTATGGAAATGTTTGTTATTCGATTATTATTATTATTATTATTATTATCTTCTGTGTTTATGACTTGAGAACTGGGGAAAAAAGTTTGAGGTAAAAGTAAAAAAAAATTTCATCTCTGAAAACAATTGAAAACATTTTTTTTTGTCTTTCAGAAGAAAAAGTTTCATGTCTGAAACCAGGTGGCATTTTTTTTCTCCTGAAAAAAAAAACAAACACTTTTTTCTCCTGAAAAATAAATGTTTTTTAGTTTCAAAAATGTTTTTCACTCACAAATGTATTATTATTGTTGTTATTTTTTTAATGCTGATCCATTTTCTGAATCTGATCTAATTTCTCTCTCTCCAGTGTTTATGACTTGAGAACTAGTGGGAAAAAAAGTTTAAAAAAATTCCATCTGTGAAAACACGTGAAAAAAAAATTTCTCCTGAAAACAACTTTTTTTTTCTCCTGAAAAAAATTTGGGGTTTTTTTGGTGATCCATTTTCTAAGTCTGATCTAATTTTTTTTCTCTCCAGTGTTTATGACTTGAGAACTGGTGAAGTAATTGTGTTTTTCCATCTGTGAAAACATGGAAAAAATTTCAGAAGATTTTTTTTTCTTGCTTTCAGAAGAAAAAATAATTTCATGTCTGAAAAAAAGTTTTTCACTTTGTTTCTAAAAATGTTTTCTCCTGAAAAAAACAAACATTTTTTTCCTGAAAAAAAGTTTTTTTCTCCTGGATAATTTTTTTCCCTTGTTTCTTATTTTATTTATTTATTATGCTGATCCATTTTCTAAGTCTGCTCTAAATTGTTTTCTCTCCAGTGTTTATGACTTGAGAGCTAGTGAAAAAAAAGTTAATTTTTTTCCATCTGTGAAAACACGTGAAAAAAGATTTTCTCCTGAAAAAACTTTTTTTTCTCCTGAAAAAATTTGTTTTTTTTTGGTGATCCATTTTCTAAGTCTGATCTAACTTTTTTCCCTCTCCTGTGTTTATGACTTGAAAACTGGTGAAAACTAAGTAATTGTGTTTTTCCATCTGTGAAAACGTGAAAATGTTGAAAAAATTTCAGAAGAATATATTTTTCTTGCTTCGCTCGATTTGCTTACCCAGCTGTCCAGGAATGATATTAATATTATTAATTAGTATTTTGTGTGCACATTATACCTACTTTGTGGCCACAAATTAGTATTTTGTGCGCTTGTTATACTTATTTTGTGGCCACGAATTAGTATTTTGTGCGCATGTTATAGCTATATTGTGGCCACAATTTAATTTTTTTTTGACCATGTCATGTCTGGGGCTCCGTAGTTTATGACTTGAGAACTGGTGAAAACTAAGTAATTGTGTTTTTCCATCTGTGAAACCGTGAAAATGTGGAAAAAATTTCAGAAGAATTTTTTTTCTTGCTTTCAGAAGAAAACAATATTTCATGTCTGGAAAAAAGTTTTTCACTTGGTTTCTAAAAATATTTTTTCTCCTGGATAATTTTTTTTTTCTTGTTTCTTATTTTATTTATTTATTATGGTGATCCATTTTCTAAGTCTGCTCTAAGTTGTTTTCTCTCCAGTGTTTATGACTTGAGAGCTAGTGAAAAAAAAGTTAAATATTTTTTCCATCTGTGAAAAACACATGAAAAAAAAGTTCTCCTGAAAAAACTTTTTTTTGTCCTGAAAAAAATGTGGGTTTTTTTTGGTGATACATTTTCTAAATCTGATCTAATTTTTTTTCTCTCCTGTGTTTATGACTTGAGAACTGAAAGAAATTTCAGAATAATTTCTTTTTCTTGCTTTCAGAAGAAAAAAAATATTTCATGTCTGAAAAAAAGTTTTTCACTTGGCTTCTAAAAATGTTTTCTCCTGAAAAAAAACAAAACATTTTTTTCCTGAAAAAGTTTTTTTTTTCTCCTGAAAAAACAGGTTTTTTTATCTCCTGAAAAAAGTTTTTTTTTCTCCTGAAAAAAGTTTTTTTTTTCTCCTGAAAAAAGTTTTTTTTTCTCCTGAAAAAAGTTTTTTTTTTTCTCCTGAAAAAAGTTTTTTTTTTTCTCCTGAAAAAAAAGTTTTTTTTTCTCCTGAAAAAAAAGTTTTTTTTTCTCCTGAAAAAAAAGTTTTTTTTTCTCCTGAAAAAAAAGTTTTTTTTTCTCCTGAAAAAAAAGTTTTTTTTTCTCCTGAAAAAAAAGTTTTTGTCTCCTGGATAATTTTTTTTCCTTGTTTCTTATTTTATTTATTTATTATGGTGATCCATTTTCTAAGTCTGCTCTAAATTGTTTTCTCTCCAGTATTTATGACTTGAGAAATAGTGAAAAAAAGTTAAATATTTTTTCCATATGTGAAAACACGTGAAAAAAAATTTCTCCTGAAAAAACTTTTTTTTTTCTTGCTTTCAGAAGAAAAAATATTTTCATGTCTGAAAAAAAAAGTTTTTCACTTGGTTTCTAAAAATGTTTTCTCCTGAAGAAAGTTTTTTCTCCTGAAAAAAAAGTTTTTTTCTCTGGAAATTCTCTCCCTCGTTTCTTATTTTATTTATTTATTATGGTGATCCATTTTCTAAGTCTGATCTAAATTGTTTTCTCTCCTGTGTTTATGACTTGAGAGCTAGTGAAAAAAAGTTGTTGTTTTTTTCCATCTGTGAAAACACATGAAAAAAAAAAAATTCGCCTGAAAAAATTTTTTTCCTCCTCTCTTCAAGTTCCCTATCTTTTGCCATCTGTAAAAACATTTTCCTCTGGAATAAAACAAAAAGATTTTTTCAAATTTTCACAGATGGACATTAAGGAACTTAGAGAGATTATCCTGGCAAAGCTGTTTTCCCACCAGTTCTCGTCATAAACACAGGAGAGAAAACAATTTAGAACAGACTTAGAAAATGGATCACCAGGAAATAAAAATTCTTCACTTGCCCCCAGGGCCTCCGTATGAAATAGTTTTTTAGAAAACTATTAACTACCTACAGTTTTGTCTTCTTGGATTACTTTTCAGCTTTTGCCATATACAGTATGACACAAAAGTCCAACGTTAAAGAGTTGCAAGTCATAGCTTTACATTTTTACTCCATATTGGATTTTAACATTAATGCTGTAGTTGTTATTAAGGTGGAATGAGATTTTAAAAAAACAAATTTAACTATTTTTTTTTCTTTTTCATCAGTTTTAGCAATTAAAGTCTCAACAGTGGTGTGGTCTAATGGTAAAAAGCAAACAGATCCAACCCCCTTGATGAATGCTATTCAGGAAAATAATGCTTTCATTATAACAAAATGAACGGGCAGGTTGTACTACTAATTAAAAAGCAGATAAACAGAAGCTGCTTTTGACCACGCTTTCATTTTTAAATTACAAAACTGTTTATTTATGTTTTACTCTCTTGCACTAATATTCCAATAAACCCTGCAAGTCATACGTAGATGCACGGAAATACTTTTCATTTTTATCACCCCAGTAATGACCAGTGAAATAAGGCTGTTTGAGAAACAAAACTTTTATGTTTATCATTTCTGGCATTCTGCTGGATAAAGCACTTTATGTGCAATACATTGAAACCAAGTAGAATACAGCTCTATGGTCTGCCACCAAGATCAAGCACTCGGGTCATAATACTCAAAGTTATGTTTAACATAAGCCAAACACTATAGATCAGAGCAGGCCTGATAGGCTTAAAGATAAATACAGACAAATTATGGGGGGAAAATATGCTGCAGTCAGCAAGGAAACTGCTACTTGGAAGTTTTATTTCTTAGCGAGACAGATGTTCAAAGTTCTGGGGTGTCCAAGTCTGGATCTTAATCGAATCAATAATTTGTGGCAGGACCTAAAAACTACAGCATGGAAGACCTGCCAAGCCAAAATGTGCAAACCTCCACATAAAGTGAATCAAAAGTAAAGTTTGAGCGGACACAAACAACAACACCACAGTGCAATCATTTCATTAAATAAGTTTTATTTCTTTAAGAATAACTGAAGAAAAGTGTTAGCAATTTCTGTACAATTGTTTCATCATTTTCTCTCGGATTTGCTGAAAACCTTGAATGATCAACAGGGCTGAGAAATGTTATGCTGCCACATAGTGCACTTTTAACCTAAAAACAATATGATTAGTCCACAGGCATCCGTCTGTTTCCTTCCAATATATTCCAATAAGACGTTCCTTAAGCCTCACTGCTGACTCCAGTTTCGTTTTTTTTTTTCATTACCTGGCTCCTCTTCTCAATCCCAGTTCATCATCGAAAAAAGAGGCACATTAGAAATACTGCCATTTTCCAAGGACTGTGTCTTTGATTGCATCGACAAACTGTGCAGGCACCCAGTAGACCCAATACTGAGACGCTTCCGTTGGACCCAACTGAAAAGCCTACAAAAAAAACAGGGAAAAAGAAAAATCATGATTCATCTCATTTATGGATTTTACAGTTCACATAGTCTACAAACATAACTGGAAATACCAACAAACGGGTGTGGATGAAACACGACGTATGTAGGTATTAAATAACATTTAACCTTTCAAAATATGATCAGATGGAATAAAATAAAGTTATTAATTGAAAGACTGATTGCTGGGTATACTGTGTGTAATATACTGCCTCTCGTAAGACCTTTCAGTGAGAAAAGACCTCTTTTGCAGTATATTACAGCCCACTTAATCATTCCAAAAGCCAGTCTGGAATAAAAAAATTGTGACCTTCATATTCACCGGTGCTGCTGTTCACTCCTATAAAACATCAAGTTTTTTCGCTTCCCATCAAGAAGTGAGTGTAAACAGGATGGATCGCTAATATCAATGACCGGGAGTCTATTTTAGAAAAAAATGCTCTCTGCCCACTGACATTTTAAATCTTCCTCATCTCCTCTTCCATCTATTCCTCATACATGATCAACTCCTCAGTGATGCAGGAACATGCTCTGGGCCAAAACATTAAAACACAAAGTCATTGTACTTCCACTGTTCAGCACTACAGGTGTGACAACACGCTGAGTCACATTAACAAACTTTCAGTCCGGTGTACATTCTGGGATCCATACCACGAAACACAGCTGAACCGCTCTGGCATAAACTCCCACACATCTTTATTGGCTACACAGTCCGATCTCACCTACATGTTCAGTCAGTGGGAGGTGGTAGTAAACAACAAGGAGGGAGGAAAATCTGGACGTTCTCTCCAATGTCTACTCACACAGTAGCTTTGATTTTTAATTTTATCATTAACTTTTTTTTGATCAAATGCACGTGTCCTGAGAGGCTGACAAATATCTCCTGGTTCTCAACATTCACTATCAAATTGTCTCAGTTTTCACTTTTACAAAGTTTCAAATCAATTCTTGAATGACTTTGATAATAAACATTTCATGAGTAATCCAGTTGTTTATTTGGTATCAGTAGATAAAAATAAACATGAGCAGAGTGATTAGATATCACGTGTTAAAGAGCCTATTATACACGGATATGAACACAGCTGTGCCTTGAGATCTTTGCTTGCTCTTTGGTGTGCCCTGAGCACAAAGTTTGAAAACCACTGACCTAACCCAACATAAATCAGAAACAATGCACCATAACTCTGAATTTATCACTGCTTTTTCTGTCAGTCAATCAATGTGGCATTTTCAGGGCTGTTGTTTCATACGCTATGACACTGACAGAAGCTGTTAGCATGCTACTGGTCAGCTTAGCATAAGCATAAGATAATGTCGGCCTTTTTCGAACAGCTCCAGGGAGGAAATGAAAATACTGCATTCATAATTGACCCCTATCCTAAAGGAAACTCCTTTGGTGTGTTTTCTGTACTTGTTCACTTTATGTTCATGTTAGAAGTATAAAATACCAGGAAGAAATATACGTAACAGGAGATATTCTCCTAACCTTTACATTCTTTGTGTGACTGCTGTTATGAAACAGAAAACAGATCTTGATATCCATGAGACAACCCGATTCAATTAAGTTCCTTGTTCTGGGAACTTCTATTTCACTGACAATGAAGAACAGAAGTGCCTTGAGACAGAAAGGTTAATCTAGAGAGAGCACTGACATTTCCCGCTCCGCTGCAGAGCACCAAACAGCACACGATGGCCTCATCACTCTGATGGACACGCACTACAGTGACTTCAGTGGACAACTCAACCTGCATTCCTCACTTCCACAGAGGATCTTTTATAGACGTTTAGTTTAGTGGAATCAATGGCAACAAAGCTGTTACAATGATCATATTAACTTCAGCTTCTGTATGCGTATATGTTTGTGTCGTGACTTTCATGATATAGATACGTGTGGCATGCAGGTAGCAGCAAGAACAGTTACCATCATGTGATAGTCCTCATGGCCTTCGATGGGTTCAGACACTACGTTTTTAATGGAGCCCATCGGGACTTTCTCCGTTCTCTCTGCAGAGGAAAACACAACACAAAATGGAGAACATTAAATCGTCGGCGTGTTTGTGTTGCAGCGATTTTCAGCAAAATGAGGCCAGCTGTAATCTCACCCTTTGTTCCGATCCACAACTGATCTTGCTCCAGTTTGAATGTGAGTCTAACTTTTCCTCCGGACTTGTTAAACATTCCGGATAAAGGCACTGTTGGTAATCGTTCCTGTTAGTGGAACAAGACGGTTAAGTCAACATTTATCAAAGAAAAACAGCCTCGGGCTTCTGTGACACTCAATACCAGACAAACAAAAAATAAGGATTATCTCCCTTCATCTCCTCTCACCTTTGTTCCTTTAATAGCTGTCATTATGTCGTCTGGTTTACCTTTATCCAAAACTTTCCTGTGTTGCTGAAATAACAGTGCACGTTTTAAAAATCACAGAACTCCATTAATATTTCACTCTATTCTGCAAAATGTCATTAATCTTACCTTTTGCCTGCATAAAGGCTCTTTCTTGTTCTCTTCAGCTTTAACTTCCTGCTGAATGACCTCTTTGGGTGTATTCACAGCTAATACATCATTTATTGTAGATCCAACCACCATTATTTTTGCACCGTTTGTAATCTTTATCTCACGTAGCGTCTTGTCCTCTGGAAGCAGTCCTTTGTACATCACTTTCTGCATTGCCGGTGGAAGACCTCGGAAGACAAAGAAGAAGGTTTATTACATTTTTTAAGTCGTTGAAGCCGCTAAAACATTCAGCTAAAGGTGAACTATTATCTGCGCTCACCAGTGAGAGAATGGATGCTCTCTTTTAGTTTGGCTCCGGTGCTATCAACAGGAATTTTCAGATCATATTTATTCTTGTTCCAGATAATCTTCAAGTCCACCATCTCCTTGTCCTCTGCGTCGTCCCCATTGCTAATACTAGAGTCCTGAGTTGTGGCGTTTCCTGCATCTGTGTGAGACGTAGTTTCTGCATCTTCAACTAGCGGTTCAGCTTCTTTTGGCTTTGCCTCTGCCTCGGTTTCCATTATGACTTCTTCACTTCCTGGAAGAGCATGAAAAACATTCATTTAGATCAATTAAATGAAATTTCATGTAGCTGCTTAGTAGGAAGTTCTTAGCTCTCAGAGGAATAAATCCCATGATTTTCCAACATAGACGCTGTCCAACATACCACAAAGATAACTAACATTAGGGCTTCAATTAACTGTTATTTTCATTGTCAAGTAATTTGTTGATTATTTTCTCCATAATGTTTTCCGAAGCTCAAGATGACGTCCTCAAATGTCCTGTTCTGTTCTAGACCCAAAGACATTCAGTTCACTGTCATAGAAGAGTAAAGAAACCAGAAAATATTCACATTTAAGAAGCTGGAATCAGAGAATCAGAACTTTTTTCGTCGGGTAAAATTAATCAAAGCGAATAATAAATGATCAAAATAGTGGGATATTAAGTTAGTAACTGACAGCCGATCCAATAATCACTTTCGACTTGCAGTAATTGTGTTTAAACAGCGTATAGCACGTCATTCAGGTTATGCACGGCTGATATCTGTGTTCATAGGACTCCTATCTGCTCTCCTTTTGTTTCGTAACTCCAATGAAATATGGCAGAACAAAGTAAAGTTTCGTCCGTCTGGGAGAGTGAAACTGATAGACGTTCCTGCCTTAAGCAACGAGACAAACAAATTAACAAAACAATATAAAGTCCATTAAGTCCCTATGAGAAACCCAGCAGAGAACAACACAACAATAAAGATCTTACAATACAAATACTGAATTGATCTGGAGACAAATCACATTCTTTCTGACACATTACATTTTTTTTTTTATTTTAAACAACTTTCAGGGTAGTAAGTTAGTTTTTACTTTATTTTAAAATTTCCCAAGTATCTTAAATCTAGAGCCTCGTTTAAAGACAGTGGGTAAGTTGTTTCAAATACAGTTTGATGACAACTCTTTTTTCGGATATAGTATATATGGAAACTATATATGGAATTCCCCACACTTCCCCACATTACTGAGTTAACACTATAAACAATGTCATAAAGTCTAGTTTCGCTTTTTACCTTCACCCCCCCTCTCTCTATCTCTCTCTGTCTCGTGGTCTTTCTAGCTCTTTCCATTGCTGAATTTTTAATACAGGCAGCGATTTTTAATTCTGTATTAATCTAAGTGATAAATCCGAGTTAACCTCGCTTGACCCTGGACAGACGTGATTTTTTGGACGGAAACATGTCCTCGCAAAACACACAAGATCTTGTAGGTTAACACGGTTGGCCTTACTGGTTACCAAACTGGGTACCGTGAACGCAACATACCGTACGTCGGTACGTTAGTCGTTACCATTCATAACCTAACAGTTAGCTAGTTAGCTCCTTAGCAGCGACATTTAACCGACTCAAACCTGACACTGGTAAAATATTCACCAGTAACTTCAGTCCTCCACAGATCAAGCTAAATTTGACTGATGTTAGCTTTCGTTCACGTTAGCTAGCTACAACACATTCAGAGAATAACGTAACGCAGAAACGTAAATTTACACCACACCGCACAGTTATGAGCATATATTAACATGTCAATAACAAACATGTGACATTTGATTAACAGTGTCACTGCTCAATGTAAAGATATGAAGGAAATACTGCTGCATTTTCTCAGTACCCACCATCCTGGGTCGCCATGATGATTGTGTACAATCTGTTGTAGGTTGTGGCAAAGAGACTACAGACAGCGGGATGAGATCTGATATTCAGGAAGAGAAAGTCGACAACGACGAAAGTGGTGCTCAGACGTACATGGCAGCCCCGAAAGAAGTAAAAATGACTACATGTTTTTAAATGGCACAACAGGTATAAATATGCTTACCGTCACGACGTTAAAACATCTGTAGTTTCAGTTAGCCGGGGGAAGGGAAGACAGAATTGAAACGCGCATGCGTCAACGAAACTAACTAAAGTCACTCCAAATTAAGTTGTTTTGGATACAAAAACAGTTATTTTGTGCTCAATCAAATAATATGTAAATATAATTAAGTCACATAACTCTGGAGCAAAGGCAGGATATTCATTATACTTGTTGAAAACTCTAGCTGTGCGATATTGCCATATACGGGAATAGGGGCAAACCCGGAAGTGAGCGGTTGGCAATCCTCTCACTCCGTTCGGCTTCTCTGTTGTTGTGGCAGCAGAAGCAGGCACCGAGAGGTGGCACTTCACTCAGCGGCTATTGGCTCTGCGTTTCTTCTTCCTTGATACCATCTGACGGTGGAGGTTTAAAATGATGCATTATCGCCAACTATTGAATTCTGTGAAACATCTCCAAATGTTTATGAAGGAAATTGAGCAACACATACAATATAAAGAAAAAAAAGCAGTAAAAACAATGAATGTCTGCAATATGTGTGATATTTTAGGTGTTTTTCTTTTACTCTTGCATCTTTGTCTCTTTTTTATTTTCTTTTATTATTCTGTTAAATGTGTTTCTTTATGTTGTCTTCTTCTGTTTGTCAGTGGTTCTGATCTTTCTCTCCTAATGCTTTATCTTTATGTTAAACAGGTTGTTACTGTTTGCTGACTATTTGATATAAAGTATTAAAAAAAGGGAAAAAAAAGAAAAGAAAAGAAAAGAAACACCTCCAACCATGACAAATTAAAATGTAATACATAAAACATAATAGATCTCCCTTTAGTAATTTTTAGGGACAAATCAGCATAGCCTACTTCATAGCTATCTGTGTGTCTACTTCAGCAGAGGGCTCCCTTTTATTGGCATTAGAATAATTTGTCAGCCAGTTCCACTTCCCTAATTGTGTGAATCTGAAATTTGTGGCAGAAAAAAATGATTAATAGCCCAAAAACATTAGCAAACATGCAGGCTGCACAGTTTCAGCTGAGTTTCCCCACATTGATGGACTCATATCTGAATCACTCAGCTCTTTCTGATGTCTTGAAAACGAAGAGTGATTTTGTAACTCTCCTTGGCTTACTGCTTTAAAGTATAACAGATGTTACTGTTAATTTGATGTGCTTTTCCTATCTTCACCATGGTTTTAGGGTTCTTTTCATCCTATGCAGGCACACAGTGGTGGAGGAAGCATTCACATCATTTACCAAATTAAAGCTAAATTGGAAATTCTGCTCATGTGAACGTTTGAAATGAAAAACAGTGTTTAGATTTCGTACATTTTTCATTGGTGTCAGATTATTTATAACTTAATGGTGATAAAACTTTATATATATGGCACTTTTCTAAACCTAGGTTATGAAGACGGCAACTTTACATCAACAACAATATAGACTTTTATAATGAAGAAATGTATTTAGCCTTTATTTAACCAGTTTTACATCACAGATCTCTTTAACAAGGGAGACCTGGCCAAGAGTTACAACAACATATTAACAGAAAAATAATCAGATAAAACATTTGCACACAGACAACCTGGACTCAATTGATGCACCACAGTTTTAAAGCTGTTCATTGGTACAGTATTATAAGTTTAAGTTCAGTCTGTAGATTGTTCCTATTAGCTGGTGCCGAAAACCTAAAAGCTTTTTTCCCCCCAATTCAGTTTTGACTTTGGGAACAACAAACTGCAAAGCGTCAAAAGAACGAAGACTGTGAAGTTTCAAGTTTAAAAGAGAAGATAGATAAATAGGGAGTTTGCTAAGAACGTCTTTGTAAATAAAAACATACATCCACCTAAAGCAGAATAAATATGATATACAGCAGTTCTTACCCACTAATCACCAAATTTGGAGATACATGGTTTTCAATGGGAAAGAAAATTGTAATCTGAAAAGTAACTAGTAACTGAAGCTGTCAAATGTAGTGGAGTAAAATGCAGCCTGTAGATGTAGTGGAGTAGAAGTGTAAAGTTGCATAAATTGGAAATACTTGAGTAAAGTACAAACCTCATATTTGTAGCCAACATTACTTGAGTAAAAGTACTTAGTTACATTCTATCCCTTCAGGCTTGTGTAATTATGGGTCCCATGAGCTTGGTCATGAAATATAAACACACACAATAAACAATAAAACATAGTGAGAGAGTGACCTCATCCTCCCTCAGTGATGTAATCCCTCTTTGTCAGAGGAGCGTTTCCCTGTTCATGGTGGGAATGATCCTCCTGGTTACCTCTGGAAGGCAGCACAGCGAGATGAGCGTGAATTAACAGGAGAAGAAGAAGAGCAAGAAGCTGCGGGAGGACAACCATGACGGAGAAATCGAAGAAGAGAAAGGAAGAACGAAAAAAATTAGTTCTAATAAAAGTCACAAGTAGTCATGCGTGCGTGGTGTGACAGGAGGGAAGTGGCCTTATAACAGCACTACAGTGTGTGTGTGTGTGTGTGTGTGTCTGTGTGCGTGTGTCCCGCACTGTCTGCGCCTCGAACTGGAACCGAACTGTTAGAAAGTCAACTTTGTGATGATGGATCTGTCCGAGCGTGTCATGGATCCGTGCGGGACTCTCTCTTAGACTTTCTGTAGCTCGGAACAACTTTAAACGTGAGGTGTGTTGTTGGGACGAGCAGGGAAACGCCATGGCTGACAGAAGGAGTTTCAACGTTGTGATTTTGGGTTTGGGGTTTCTGTTTATTTTCACCGCCTTCACCACCTGTGGGAACATTGAGGTAAGTTAAACTCTGTGACCTCATATCAGCGATTCATAAGACTGTGAGTCACTTTTGTTTGTTTTTATAGTTTTTTTGTAATGGATTGAAGAGACTTCCTGCCTCTCAGCTCATTAAAAATTCAAAGATAATCCCATGCTGCTGTTACAAACATCTGGTATTTGTTATATGCTTTTATAATATATAACAACGCAGCCGAATTATTATGGAGTTAGTGTTATCATCATTTCATGTCCACTTTTGTGTGTTTGTGTAATTTATACAGAGGAATTAGCAAATAAAAATTAAATTGAGCTTTTTTTGGCGCACATTTTGTCATTAAAAATTCAAAGATCCATGCTGCTGCTACACACATCTGTTATATGCTATTATAATTATATAACAACGCAGCCGAATTATTATGGAGTTAATGTTATCATCATTTCATGTCCACTTTTGTGTGTTTGTATAATTTATACAGAAGAATTAGCAAATAAAAATTAAATTGTGCCTTTTTTGGATCACATTTTGTCATTAAAAATTCATCCAACAATCCAGCTGCAGATGTCTAATTGGCATTAGCCGAATTTTTATGGATTCAATGTTGACATCATTACATTTCCACTTTTATGTATTTGTGTAATACTTTCTGAAGAACTGCTAAATCAAAAAATAAATTCGTGCTTTTTTGGCGCACATTTTGTGAAAAGATGTGTAATGGGTAGGAAACAGGCCAATCGGAGACGTTAGTCAGGCGCACCTCGTGTTTCCAATTTTCTTCAATGGTCAGTGAAATTATCAAACCTGATGAATGACTTGAGGACCTAATTATGAGCCACTCTGTCTGGTCTAACCCTGTGCCTCACAGAGTTTTATGTTTTATCTTACTTTCAGCAAACTGTGGTGAAAAGTCTGCAGAATGATACTTTCAGTGGCAGCGGGTACAACAGGTAGGTCGTGCAAGTTCACAGCTCACGATGGAGAAAAGAAATGTTACAGCTATAATAATAATAATTCTCTTTGCCTCTTTTACAGTCTTGGCATCATCTATGGGGTGTTTTCGTTCTCCAATTTACTTGCACCAACAGTCGTTACTGTAATTGGACCAAAAATGACCATGTTTTTCAGTGGCCTACTTTACAGGTAAACATGGACATGGTGATTATATACAAGATGCTGCTGAAGCTGAGACTTGTTGTTCATTGCTGTTCTACATGTTTCTGTCCAGTGGCTACATCGCTGTGTTCATCATCCCTTCAACATGGGCCTTTTACTTCACCTCTGTGCTGATCGGCATCGGAGCAGCCAGTGAGTTCCCCTCCCATGGATTTTACTGTAACATCAGATGTCGAATTGTTTTTATATGTTTGCACTAGCAGGATTGTATAATCAAAAAATGTGTGACAAAACAGCATTATAGTGACGCACTGTAGTGCTGCTGAGATGCTCTGGCCTTCAACTCTTGTTCCCCAGATGTAAGAAAACATGTTTGTTTAGTACGGACTCCAACAAACGTCACATCATCGTGATTTTAACAGGTTTTTTCAGTGAAGATGACACAAAAATGATCATTCCCACTAATCTTGAATCATATCATAATTGCAATATGATTTTTATTTTTTGTGCAGCTCTGACTTTGAGATAACCTCAGAAGGAGGTGATAAGTTGAGTTTTACGGTACTGTAACAGTGTCCAGGCAAATTCCCAAATCAGAGCAAATTGCAGTCATTTAACATGTTGATGAAGGTTCTCAGTCATCCAGGTCACAGTAATTCTAAGTGCTGTATCGTAGGCAACTGGACTTTGTGTGGACACTTGTAAGGACACTCCCACACAGAGTTTAAAAGCCTGCAACTCCCCTCCGGTTAGTAAGAACTGAGGAGGCCTCTTGGATGAGAGGTGAAACTGAAACACGTCCAGTTGCCGATGATCCAGCACGTACAAATACAGTCATTTAAGACGACTCTCTTTTGGTTCCAGTGCTTCGTTTATTTTCAATAACTCTGTCTGTGATGCAGACCTGGAACTTGGTAATGATGTCATGATTGATTAAAGGGTAGCTCCACCAATTTTACTCATTAAATTGTGTTTACAGGTGAAAAAATAAGTATAAAGCCTTTTGTGGCTCCAGAGGAAGCAGCATGTAATCTGATGAATTGCCTCCAGTGACGTCACTCAGTGGTTGTATTGTGGGTAATGTAGGCACCAGGTTTTTAAAAGCAGTCCACTGGATCAGCATTGAACTCCTTTTGACTCATTATGGACAGTTCAGTTCTTCTTCCTTTCAAAACCGGGTGCCTACATTACCCACAATGCAACTAACTTCCTCTGGAGTTACAAAAGGCTTCATACATTACTTTTTCCACATATGCAGTAGTACTCCCCAAGACCTGTAAACACACTTTATTGTGTAAAATTGGCAGAGTTGCCCTTTAATTGAGATCTTTTATTTTGTAATATTAGTTAAATGATGTCTCCAATTTAACAGGATATGTAGAGTTTCATTTGTTTCTTTTTTTTGCTTACACTACAGATTTTTCATAATGGATTAATCTTGTCTTTTTTTTTTTTCAAATGAATTAATTTTGAGTATTAAATTGGGTGAAAAATGCTCATTATAATTCTCCAGAGCTGAAGGAGACGTCTTCAAATGTCTTGTTTTGTCCAACCAACGCTCCAAAACCCCAAACTGGCATATAAAACAAAGAAAAGCATCAAATCCAATTCAAATTTTACAAGTTGAAACCAGGAAAATGTTTAGAATTTATGCTTGAAAAATGTCAGAAAGAAATAATTCATTATCAAAAACAGTTTATAAGAATAATAAGTTCCTGTCGGTCAACTAATTGATTAATCAACTAATTGTTTCAGTTGTAGTTTACAGTTGATTTATGTCAGATTTTTGGTCAGAAACAGTGTGTAAACAATAGCTCAAGAGACTGAGGCACATGAATACTTCCCCTCTTGGTTTTTGCAGCCTTTGCAACCTCAGTTTTTGTGTTCAAATCCAAATAATGTTTAATCATGCATACAGGGATTATCATGACTGGGTCGTGCTGACACGCATAAATGTTATATCCCAAATTAGACCTTAAAATGGTTTAGGAGCGGTGTCTGTAAATAGTCTGCGGCACTTTGAGCCGTCTCAGAGATACTAAGAAAACAGGCATTTACTGGCTGTTTTTAATGCAGCGTCAAGTCACCGAGATGTGATGCATTTTGATCTTGTCCCAGAGCTGCTCACACAGAAAGATCATTTCTCACTTCATGCAGCCAATTAACTGACTGGTTAATTTTTTTCCCTCCTCAAATCACCTCTCTAACTCACTTTCCCACAGTGCTCTGGACAGCTCAAGGACACTTTCTGGTGGAAAACTCAGAGGCTTCCACCATCAACAGGAACACAGGGGTGTTCTGGGCTCTCCTACAGTGCAGGTATGCAGCTACTGACACACTAACAGACTCCGGTCCTTCAGTCACTTCAGCTGTGATAGATGCAGCCCCCGAAACCATCCCCTCCATGCATTACTTCATTTAAAATTTAAAGGTTCATTAATCCACACTGCTTTTTAATACTCTAAGAATAATTTAACTCTGACCTTTAGTGAATAAAATTTAATTTGAGAATATAAAAATCCTCCTAGTCTGCATTAGACCAAGGTTATACCACTGTGTTACCTCTTCTAGTCATTACACAATTCATAACCATGTTTTTCATGCTTGTTTTCTCTTTTTCTTTGATGCAACTATTGCAGTTGATGTCGGATATAATTACGCCGCAGCAGCCAAAATGCTGCCCGATCTGTATTTTTAGCCTGACAGGATATTACTGTGTGCTTTATTTAAAAAAAAAAACCCCAAAAAACAAATTGTCATCCATCAAAACATAACAACACCAAAGCCTCTTACAACAGAGTTCTGCAGGTGAGCAATTTTGGCCTTTTCATCTCTCGCCGTTCTTACGCGTTGGCTCGGACAACTAATTTGTGTTTGTTAAAATATGCAAATTGATTTTTGTATAATAATTACACTGGCTGTCACCTGTGCCAAAGCTCACAACAGGGCAATGCTAATCTGACTCTGCAGTGGTGATCCCTGCCCCAGTAAACTCTGAATCAGCTCTTCCCAGCCTGCAAACACGCACAGGGACCGCAGTTATTTTTCAGAAATAACCCCTGTTATCCCTCACTGAGACTTTGGGATAACCTAATTGCTCATCTACATTTTTTAGTTTAGGTGATATCTATTTAAAGGCAGAAATAGACCGTGGTATTTTAAAGGAGGGCACTGTTCACCATGAAAGGAAAATAAACAGCTGCATGAAAAAATAAAAGAAGCATCTTCAGAGGCAGAGATGCAGATTATTGTGTTTAGAGAGTTGCTGTTTGATCCAACCTCCAAAAAGTCTTTCTTGTTTGCTTCTGCTGTCTGTCAAACATGATTTCTCTGATGACATTACAGGCAGACGTGTATAGCAGAGTGTTTAGACAGTGATTGACCTAATGGGCGCTCTTAATTAAAGGTCAAAAACTGTGAAAGCCCCGGAGTCCTACACCAGAGCTTTGATTGACATGAGATGTGCAGGACAAAACAAATCGCACAGGCAATGCAGTACAATTAACTGTTAGACTGAAACCTGAATGTGTCAGTAGAAAGTGAAGAAATAACAGTTTTGACATTATGACGTCGGTGTCTGGTGTTGCAGAGATGTCTACTGAGGTTAGCATGCTAACCAGCTAGCCCTGGTCCAAAGCTCCTGTGCTAGTTGTGTAAACATCAACACACTCCTGGATCTCCAAGCTCCCAGTCCAGACCACTAGCTGCACAGCTAACTGAGCTAATGGCAGCTACAGGTATCAGCAGTTAGCGATTACTCCAGTCAGTTTTTCTTCCTGTCTTAACATCAACATTCTCTCTAAAACACAGAATGGGGGCACGGTTAGTAGTCATACGTAGTTATTACCATCGTAACCAGACTGCCCTTCTGGCAATATCAACATCACTAGCATGGATTAGCAATAGCATCGATATTAGCATGGACAAGCAGCATAAATATTAGCAGGGATAGTGATAGCTGTCAGTCAAACAGAAGTTCTTATGAAACGTCATAAAAACACCAGATTACACTGGAGGGGGGCTTTAAAGAGCAAACGGAGCTATCGGACAGGGGGTGAATAGAGGTGCTGCAGCAATGGACACTATCAACAATGTGAGAAATGTTAATGTTGTGTTTTTGTCATATACTCACTTGACTGAGCCATTTTATCTTGTTTACAGCATGCTGTTTGGCAATCTTTACATTTACTTTGACTGGAATGGACGAACAGAGATATCAGGTAGAGTTCAACTTCATTAAGAACTGTCACGAGTATAATAGCAAAATCCAGCGTGATGATGAAAGCAAAATATCAAGAGGATTATGGGACTGCTGGGTTCTTCTGAATACACTCTAGCTTAATGCTGTTAATGTATCTTGTGTATTTTAATTAAGCGGTTTATTTTAATCTTCCTCTCTCAGACGGCAGCAGGAAAAACATTTTTCTGTCCCTGTTGGTCGCCTCCGTTCTCGGCACGCTCAGCTTCCTGGTGTTGAGAAAGAGCCATCATGACGAGGAGATGCTCTCTGAAGAGGAAGGGCAGTCGCTGCTCTCGACTCGCATGATGTAAATAAATATCTTTTTAAGAAATTATGTGTATGTTTTCAACCGTAGCCTCACAAAGCCACTGAGAATATATAAAAATGTCTGAGCATGAACCTCTAGTGATGAATATAAAGTGAGATAATGGACTGTGGTTTCTGCTAAATATACAAATAACCCTTCTACTAGCGAACTCGAATGAACTTATTTTATTAGAGCGAACATGACAAAAACAGGATTAATTTTACCTTTAGACCGCACCACCTCAGAAATGATTGCTTTTCAAACAACCTACCTTGACTTTTCTCAAGGGTTTTCAAAATGGCTTCCCGCTGCAGCTCTGAGTTTTAAACTACACAAAAATTGACTCTGACCGTTTTTCTCCAGATCACTGAAATTTTCGACAGCCGTGCCTTATCATCGCACTTTATACAAGGAGGGTGCAATCAGGCAGATTTGGGGGCAGCTGTTGAGAGCGACAGTGACAGCAGCTAGAGACCCTAAAATCTCCTGGCACAACCCTCAACTTTATTTCAGACATCTTTCAATTTTTCTGACTTTAATCGACTCAAATCACACGATGAAATAATACGAAAAGTACGGCTGGCTTGAGAGACGACTGAAAGTCACGGAAGAATGACAAGGCCATCGAGGACAGTAACAAAAATTGACTAATGAGTGATGAGACTGAAATTAGATCATGTGCAATCTCGTGAGACTGCTAAATCCTTTTCTCTTAGCCCGTTTCTGTCTGTTTTTCTGGCAGCAGATTGTGTTTACAAACTGTTTTGGTATCTCAGAGACGCAGGTATTTGATCTTTGCTTATTGGCTGAGTTTGACTGTCTGCATGATTCCAACAGCATAACAAGGAAACCTGCAGGGAGCCATCATTTACTGAGAAAAACACTTTTTCCACAGTGTGCTGGGATTTACAGGAATCTTTTATGCAGCTAAAGTCTCTTTGATTTGTAAATTACTTCACCTGTTCTTCCCTGGAAGGAAGTGATATTATTGTTTGTGTGTGCAGAGTATTTCTATTGATTAACTTCAGCTTTGAGGAAGTTGAAATCGATTTGTTTTTCTGTTGTTCAGGTACAAGCACAGAGCAAACACCGCCGTGCAGGATGCCAAGTCAGAATTCCGTAAGTTTCATCAGTGCTTTTGGAGAAACTCACCAGACCGTATATCCCCTGTTCTGTTGAAGTAATACTTTGAATATGCTCGTTCACACTTTGCTCATGAATCTGCTTATTTGCTCATTTATCTAATTAACCTCAGGTAGTAACAAGACTAATAGTGTCTCCCTAATCCGTACTCGATCTTAGCGGGTTTTCATTTTTTTCATCGTGTTCACACTGGAAAAGTGACAAATTGAATTATACTCCAGCCACACAGCATGCATACTAAATACAATCGATTTCTGAGCGTGCTGTTGGTGGCACATTGTTCTCCCATGATGCAATGCATGAAGTAAATGAAGGTTCTGCTCTCAGCTGGGAGAAGTTAAAATAAATCGAGTGCTGGGAAGACAACGAAAAAATGTAATTATGTAAAATCACAGTAAACGCATTTTAGTTTAACTGGCAGTGAAATTCAGAAGACGCTGTTTTTATCACATGTATTTTAGAAAATTAAAAATTAAAATTGATTTCCTTGTAAACTGCTGTTAAAACAATATAAAACCTCTACTCCAAAAAAGTTGGAACTGTGTAAAATATAAATAAAACAGAATTTGCTCATCATTTTCTGACATAGACTCTATTGAAAACAATAGAAAGACAATATATTGAATGTTAATTACTTTTTGTAATTATTATTTTTTCTTTATATATTGTAAATACTATATGCTTACTTTGAATTTGAGACGGGTCAGCAAAGGTGTGGAATGCTTCAAAAACGACTGTTTGGACTTACGATTTGGTTTGAGAGGGACATCCTGGAAAGGCTCAGTCCTTCACAAGCAGAGGTGGGGCAAAGTTCACCACATGTTTGTATAAAGCAGCGCTGCCCAAACTTTTGAGTTTGATCTAAATTGATTTCTCTGCTGTGTTTATGAGCAGGTGAAAAAATATATTGATAGTTCCTTAAATGTGTCTCTGCCTGCTGTGGTTAGATTAAGAAAAAAAATAATAATTAGGGATCATGCATATTAAAAGAGCATCTTTACCTCACAAAAATACAACGATTCATATTATGTCATTTTATTTTTTTTATTAGAAACATCTGGCGAGCCAAATCAAATCTTATGGCGGGCCTCAAGCTAGCAACTTACCCCACTGTGGGCAGCCCTGGTATGAAGGACGTTAGTAGGTGGATTACAGGAACACAACAAATGTCTTCAGTAAAAAGATTGTTGCAGATGATTTCATTCTGTTTTTATTTACATTTACACAGCGTCCATGTTAATATTTGCCAATTAGCACAAAACACAAAGTACATGTGAGGATGATGGAAATGTCATAAACGCAGGTACATAATTTCGCAGCAGTCCCGCCAACAGCTCTTGAGACATTTCAACTAGTGGTAGTGCTCATTAAAGCCTTCAGGATTCATCAAGTTCATTCAAAAGTTTGAGGATCACCACAGTCAGTAGGGTTCCTCCTCTGGGATCGCATTTGAATCTGAACCAAAGTACTGGCCCGACTGACAGACTTTGCTGCTTGCGTATTTTCCTTGGAGTGTAAATTCGTGTCATCTGAGGTACACGCTTTTCACATTCGATATAAAAAAGACAGAAAAAGGCACTCAAGATCTTCCAGAAATGTGTGTTATTTTCATTTTCTTTCCCAGTTGTTTGGCATGCTGCAGGTCACCTGTAGTTGTTCACACTTCACTACTCTCAGCCTGAAACAAGCAGGCAGTTTTGTTTTTCTTCAAGTGAAAATTGCTTTCACCTGGATAAAACTCTTGCAGCATTACAACCGAGTACACGAAAACCGCCTGTGCTCAACTTTTATTTCAGATCATATCTCTCTTTGTCAACAGGAGGCTCTGCTGCTCTCTTGCCTGCCGGCAGTGCAGCCTGGAGTTGTTGGGATGATCAGATCGCTCTTTGTCTCGCTTCTATCTTGTGTGCATGTAAACTTGTGTACACCTGCCTTAAAGGTTTCGGGTTTATCGAAAAATGCACGCTGATTTATGTCAACAAGGGCAAACCAGGCTGGTGGGATTCCTTTTTTTAAAAGTTGAACTTCCCCTAACTGCCTGAGTGAAATTCTCTCCCGGGTGCTTTTTCACCTGCATTTAAATGTGGCTTTTTGGCTTATTGAGATTTTCCCATCTTCTATCTGCATTGTCAGAGGGTAATGAGGCCTTTGCATTTTTATCTGAGCTCAATCCAGATGTATGTAAGTGTTTGGAATATAAAAGGTATTTATTAGCAATTCAAATGAGTATATCGTGTTTCCTCCTGTTCAGAAACCATCCTGCAACTTCTGAAGGATAAAACTATACTGCTCCTGAGTCCCTGCATGGCGTACAGTGGTAAGTCGAATACAGAATGCATTAATATAATAAGTATCTTAGCCTCCGGTGGAGGCTTGAAGCTACAGCATGAACTCCTTGTTCTGCAGGCCTGGAGCTATCGTTCTACAGCGGAGTGTATGGGACGTGTATTGGAGCGACTGCAGAGTTTGGAGAAGCAGCCAAAGGCTTGATTGGGATCTCTGGGATTGTGGTAGGCATCGGAGAAATTGTGGGTGAGTTGAAGTTCCTCGATCGGAGTGTGTTTAGGTGATCTGAAGTCACTTGAGGTAACTGAATTTATAACTTTGTTCTTTCTCATCAGGCGGAGGCTTGTTTGGATTGATGTGTAAGAACAGTCGCTTCAGACGGACCTCTGTGGTGTTTCTGGGAATGGTTGTCCATTTCGTTGCCTTCTATCTGATCTTCCTCAACATCCCAAACGACGCCCCAGTCGTCTTTGATACCAACACCCTAAAGAATCCATATCTAACTCCGAGGTAACAATTCAACAATAAGTTGAAAATGAGTGAATACGTGGAAGGCTAGTCACGATTTTGCTTTAATGAGATCTCTGTTGTCTCTCTCAGTGTATCCATTGCCCTGCTGTGCAGCTTCTTGCTCGGACTCGGGGACAGTTGCTTCAACACTCAGCTCTACAGCATTTTAGGCCACGTTTATGCTGAACAAAGCACGCCCGCTTTCGCCATCTTCAAATTCATCCAGGTAATCCTGAGCTGCCAATTCTCAGACGTTGTTAGCGGGGCTGAGCAAAGCTGGGTTAAAATGTTGTCTCCTCGAGTATAAAATAAATTCACCTGAAGCCCCATTAAAATGGAAAAGAACAAGAGTCACATTCCCCGCTTAATCTCCGTTTTTTGTTTTGAGGCCAAATTGGTCTCTTAGAAGAAATAAAGCTTAGAAATTAGGGTATTTTCAAGTTTGACTGATATTAAATAGCATTTTCTTTGTCTGCTACAGCTCACAGATCTGCTCTGTGAGTCTCGAGTCCTGTGTAGAAAATATCAACAACAAAAAAGGAGAAATTTATATTTTATAGTTTTTGATTTCATAGCAGATTTGATCAGCTGTAGCTAGTTAGGGTAAGCCAACACTAAAACCATTGACCGTATAAAATATGGACGGAGCTTCCGGGTCGGAAAAGTGAAGCCAGTGTGAAGGTGAAGGTGCCTGAAACCTGCACTCTTTTTAGTGGCCAGCAGAGGGTGACTCTACTGGTTGCATAAATAAGTCTGATTGTATGTAAGCTTATGAGAAAATGAGCCTGCTGTACTTCTCACTTGAATTATTACTTCAGTGAACAATATGTGATGTCACAATCATGGATCTAATAAGCCCCATTCATCCATATGAAAGCTGCTCAGTGGCGCATGAAGCCAAAACAGGGCGTTGGACTGTCAATGTTTGGGGGAGGGCTTTACTGAATGGTCATGACAGTAAATGCACCGTTGAGATACGTTAGTCATACGAAGTTGGGTTAGCTGTTTTGTAGGATAATTTTATCACAGCAAAGTAAAACCTTTTTTTCCTTCGTCAGTCTATTTTTGCAGCGGTGGCGTTCTTCTACAGCGGTTACCTCCTGTTGATGTGGCAGCTCCTGCTGATGGTCCTCCTGGGCTTCACTGGAACACTCTGCTTCTTCGTGGTGGAGCGGATGCAGAACTTCTCTGCAGATCTGCAGGAATATTAGAAGGAAAACATTTCTGTATCTGCTTTGATTGTTTTTGTTAGGCAGAGACCTGGTGGGAGGAAGTAAGGCCGTCAGAAAAACAACCCTGCATCTTTCATTTCACAAGGGTTTATTTTAAAATCAGTTTTTAGTATAATGCGCTGCCGGTCATAGGAAATGTGGATAACACTCACATACAGAACAACTGAAACCGAGCTGCCTTAATACAACTTATTATTACATAGTTCTCAATCAGCCTAGATTGTTCTTCGCACACAGAACACTAGACGTTATCATCGGCAATCATTAACATTATGCTCCTACTGCACTTTTGCACTGTTGGTCTTACTGTAGGATTTTAAAAATAGCCACTCACCTTCTCTCTTTCTTATCTGCATCGCTTCCAGCTCAGGTTCGTTATTAAAGACAACTGTTGAAAATATTTGCTGTATCTAAAAACTTGTCAGAATAATTGTTCTATATATCTAGATGAGAGAAAATAATGCAATACTGTTCCTGTCATGTTTAACTAATTAATGCCTGACAATCATTGTTCTTAACCTTTTTTTGTACATTTTGCATGATGTCGGTGTTTTTCCACATTACTGTGGATCTTTGATGAATAAATTTCTTCGCATTTTGCATTTTCTGTGATTTCATGGAAACTGGAGCTCAAAAGTGTCGACAGTTCAGATGGTGTCGATGTATAACAGTCAAAGCCGCCGAGAACAACAGACATAAAACGTTTGATCTATAAATAATGTTGATTATGATATTATGACCTGTAAATCAGACAAAGGGCCGTGTTTTAAGAAGCAGGGGGAACATGGGGAACAGCTTTTACATCAGTCTGTGTTTCAGAGTTACTTACCTTAAGGTAGCCTGTGTACCTCGTCACTTTATTGGAGCACAAAACAAGATAAATCTCCTGGATTTAATCCTGATTTGCCAGATTTATTTGAAAATCCATGAGGCCATTAATCAAAAGAAGGTCGAGGTGGAAGAGAAAGGGTTATAGGCCCAGAGGTCCCACATTACTTCACTGGTAATTGAGTATTGATTACGTTATAATGAGAGTAAGCAGTTTTGTGTGATCTTAAGTCAATTGTGCCACTTACTTGACAACAACAAAGCACTGACGGGCTAAGTGAAGTATACAGCATTTACTCACTGAATTAAATTCTGGCAGGGTTCATATTATTGGTCCAGAGAGATATTCTTTTAAGGAAAGTAAGTGGAGCTGGATAAGTCTATTACCTGAACACTGATATGTGTTTATGTGGTTATTCCTCAATTGAAAATCCTTACGTGTAATAAATAAATAGAATCTGTACCGGCGAGTGTTCTGGTTAGAGCCATAGGTTTCTTGGGAATTTCTCACATGGAACAGCATTCATTTCCCAGAACAAGAATAGGCCAACGGGTTTCAAAAAGAGGTTTTTGGGCCATTTTGAGGCGATTATCAAACCAGCAAGTTCTCAGCTGTGTGAACAGAATTGCACAAGTGTTTTCTGATGGTCAATTAGCCTTTTAACATGATAAACTTGGATTAGCTCACACAATGTACCACTGGACCACAGGAGCCGCTGAAAGTTGTCTTCTGTATGCATTTGAAGATATTCCAAAAATAATCATTTACCACAGTAATAATGTCTACACTGGATTTCTGATTAAAAACATATTTTCTTCCAAACTTTTGACTGGTAGTGTATCTGTTTTTCCCCACACTGGCCTTGGATCGGTATTGAAGCCCATCTCTGCCAGTTCAAGAAAAAAAGTTTTTTCAAACAAAATGTTTTTAAAAAGCCTTGATTAAAAAATATTCCCATAGAAATTATGAGGGGGAAGAAGTATTTAATGGGAGATAAAATGCCAACCACTCTTTATCTCGATTTTGACTTTCTATCTCATAACTTTAACTTTTTATCTGACAATTTCGACTTTTTATCTCATAATTAAGACTTACCATGGGAATATTATATTTTTAACAATTGTAGTTTTCAGGTTTATATTGACCACTACACAAAGTTTGGGTATCGAAATCGAAAAAGTGGTATCTGTACAAAAAAGTATTTGTGATTCAAAAATGAGTATGCTAAATAGTATGTGATTGTACCGAGTAATATATACAAAATAATTACAAACCCCACTACAGTAATGAATCTAGTACAGTTGCACATCTGTGAGCTAATAATTATTGAATATGCATTTATGAGCATGTATTTTCCCTGTAACGAGACAGACACAAATATTTAACAGTATTTTCCTTCCAGCAAGTTGGTTGAGGCACGTTTAAGACTAATTTCTTCATTCATACTCAAAATTTTCACTCATCTAATCAAAATCAGGTAAGACATCAAATTTAATTCAATTTTCCTGAGCTGTTGTGTTTACTAAATGTTCCCACAGAACTCTTCACATTCTGCTTCATGCAGCCTTGATTTCCCACAACACCACTTTAGCTGACGGCGGATCTGGTTGGAAAGCAGATCAAATGTGAACTTCAGTGCTGATCTGCTTCGGTTTGTCACATCCTCACATGCTTCACGGTTCTAATTAGAGGGCCTGATGGAAACGGACCTACGGGATACATGACTGGGGCTCCTCAGAGGTCTGATATCCGAAATGAGGCGCTGCTGTCTTTGTAGTCAGGTGTTGTGTTTTTGGTGCTCGACAGGAGTTGTACTGTCAGGCTACTTAACCAGTGAGACAGTTTTAATTTGAAAGTCTGTCTGTCTGTGCCCAGGGGATTAATTCATTTCATTTATTAATTTCCATCTGTGTCCTGCTTGATTGCTTCAGACTGTCAGTTTAACCAGAGACCCGTGTTTATTACCACATTTCTGTACCTGTAGCTCGCTCGGTTATTAAATTTGAAGACTTGCCTCATTTCCATGAATTATGGAAATCACACATCTGAGGATATATTTGTAGGAATAAGGTTGAGAACACAATTAAATAAGCCAATTTGACAAGAGAAACATATCCTATCAAATTAGATGACTAACAACCCTCTCTGTAAATTAGATGCGGGATGAAATGAGCACAAACAGTTTGAACTGTTCATTTGTTTGTTCTTGTTTTTTTTTTCTCTGCTGGTAGCTTTTCACACAATAGATGCTGTTGCAATCATCAGCAGCACAATTAAACTAATCATTCAGCAATGTGTGTTCATTGTTCATGGATCAAAAGGTTTGTGTGATCAGTAGTTGTCCTAAGATTTGTGAGAATTAGCCTCGCATTACTTAAAAACTCTAGATTGATTTCCCTTCACAGCAGAAGTAAACAAGCCAAACTCAAATGTAATGCTAAAATATATATTTATTTTATTATGGATGTGCAGTCACGACCACCAGAAGCTGACAGAGAAGCTGAGCTCTAGGGATCGGACATAGTGCCAGTGTCGGACGGGGATGAACAGCACCTCTCCAGGCTGTAACACACATTCGAGATAGGGAGCCTTGGCAAACTCCGGGAAGCGCTCAGAATCTGGATTCTCCACCTCCACCTGCACGGGAGGAGAAAATTGGAAATGCTGCATACATTTGCAGGCTCAACATGAACTATCTGTGGACTGTCAATCTCACCTGACTGGTATTGTGAAGGAGCTGGGATTGATGAGGGTACAGCTTGTCTGTGTCCTCTGGGGAATATAGGCGGATGTATTTGCTTCCCACCACCTAATGTGTATACAGAGGGAAAATCCCATGTGGTAAACAAACTGCGGTCACGTGACAGATTCTTGACACTTAACTGGATTCATAAAGCAGCATTGTTATTGTCACCTGAGCCAGGAAGTTCAGCTGAGGGTCTTGGTGAAGAGGAGACACTGTACCTCCGGGCCCAAACCACGCATTTACAGTTATATCGTCTTCATCTCCTTCGCCAAGGCAGCAATAATCAGGGAGGCGGATGTCTTCCTTCAGCTCTGGTATCTATCAATCAAACAAAAATCACACCAAGAGGGCATTTAAGACTCATCCCGCTGACTAAATAGTGTCTTGTTTCTTATCAGAACATTTGCAGACGTTTCCCAGCAAGCAACATAAAATTATTTTTATCTCTTTATACTCATACATGCATGGCTCTAATGACGACAATGTCGGTCTGTCAGTTTGCAGATAATCATGGTCTCCAGAGGATGAAGCCTACTGAGTTTTGTGACCCTGACTTTTGATTGAGTGCGACCTTAAGTTTGACATATTCGATTTTTAGTTTGATATCGCGACAACAATAGGATGGATTGTTATTAAACTTTATACAGACATTCATGTTCCTCTCAGGATAAACTGCAATGATTTCGATGACACCTATAGCTTTTCAATTAAAAATTAAAAATTTAATTTGTCTTCTACTCAAGTGTAAACTCACCAGGATGTCACCTTTTGTTTATTTGCTGTATCTGCAATAATCATTTTCTTTCCTAGGGGTAAGAATTATGGTTTCTCCATTTAGGATACAGCTTCTGCTGTTGCACAATAATAATTCAAAAACAGTTCTCACTTTTCCCCAAATTTATAATCTGCATGAAACTGTGATCACTTTTTATGTAAGGTAACATGAAGCATTGCTGTCACCAAAACAATAATAGTTACACGACCCAGATTCAGAAGGAAAGGAAAACATCGGATTAGTTTCTTTCAGGTAATGATATGACTTTGCAAAGTCAGTTCGTAGACACATATAAATAAACAACAGACTATGACTTTTAGCTTGACAAGGTGCACTTTTTGTAAAGTTCAACCCAGATGATGTATTGACATGGAAGGTAAAATTAGGACTGAAGAGCCAATACTGTTCAGAGCAGAGTGGTGCGAGGAGGAAAGCTGTAAAAAGGGCAAACTGTATTCTTCACAGTGCTGAAAAATATCAGCTGATTAATTATTTAGCAACCTGACAAAATTAATGGTAACACTTTATATAAAGGTCCTTGTGATAAGCGTTAGTTAATAAATAATACAGCCTTTTTATAGGTCATTTTAAGATGCTTAGTAACATTATTATGTGTTAAGACTATAAATATGTTTATTGTTAGATTATGACATTTAGATGAGAAACACTTTGCTTAAGAACGTTAATAAAAGCCTTATGAGTCTCACTGCCATACCTTTTATATCATTGTTAAACTTTTACCAAGCTTTTTTTTATTGCTTTATTAAGATGAATACATATTTTATTATGCATTTATCAACATGCTCTTATTAACAGTTAGCTATGCTTTTGGCAGCCACCGGATCTAAAGTAAGAACAATGCTTTGTCAGGGTTAACAGGGCTTTTTTGATTATTTTTGGGCCTTTGCCTCGTCATGTCCAAGTAAATACAGTTCCATACCTGATCAAAAAGCTGGTGTTGGGCGAGGTAACCCGAAGCTTTTACCCCATCCTGGTCAATTAAAATCAAAATAACATGTTAGAAATCACAAGAAGGTGTTTCGTCTTTATTTGTTCATGTTGCAATGCACGAGACACGAGGATGCACTTACTTTGTTTAAAATGTACCGATCAATGAATTCATTGACCGTGAGCAGCGTTTGCGACCATTCCTCGTCTGTGTACCTTGATCCCACCTCAACAGGAACCGTTCGACAACCAGCGACAGATCTTAGGTATTCTATGCTTTGCAGCGGGGGGAGAAAATGAATGAATTAAACATTACGCCGACACTGCGGCATAACTCATAAAGGGGGAAAAAAAAATAAAAATCACGTAATTCAGGATTCTAGCAGTGCACAAAAATATATCATGTGTATCACTTCTGGATGTCCTCCTCCACCATCAGAGCGGTGAGTCAGATGCCAGGAGCCGTATGTCAGATGTCAGAGTGAATAGTCAGCTGTCAGGAGTCAGCAGTGAGAGGGAGGACAGTGAAGGATATTCTTAAATGGAGAGGCAGTTACATCAGACTCTGGTGTCAGGCATTAGAGTCAGGAATCAGAGATGTTGTGACAACTAAACCAACCTTAACTCACCGTATATTACTCTCACTAACCCATTTAAGATCAAAGATTTATATATACATGAACACACACAGACACATACATGTACACACACCTACTGTATATATGCCTGGTATTAAACTGAAGTAAATTGTGCGTTTCATTCGACAGTTTTCTCTCCTCTCAGCTTGATAAGTGCTCTCAGCTGGCATCACAAGTGTAAATCAGTCTGATTACATGGCTGGACTTAACATAAGTAGGGCTGCAGTGTTTAACCATGATGGAGGACTGCTGCTATACCTGCTAATAATAATACATGAAGCCAGTGCTTAGTCACATAAAGCACATTTTCAGGTAGAAAATCACCTCTGTGTATATGATTTTAACTAATCTGTAATTTTCCGGCAGACCTTTGTTTGACCGAATGAGTTGAACACACTAATAATGATAAATGGGTTCTTCAGAGGGAAATAAAGTGACACGGTGATGTCACCAGGACAAAGATATAAAAAAGGTACTGATGGATGAAGTCACATCAAGCGAACACACAAACCTCCAGGGGTGTTGGTTGAGGGCGGGCCAGTGGTCGATGATCCCTTCTAAAATCACTGGTTTGAGGGGGAGCAGGTAGTCTGTGTTGAAGCTCTCCAGTGAAGGACACTTTATCCTGGGAACTGCCAGCTCTTCTTTGATCACAGGAGCATGTGGGCACTCGATCTTTATTCTCTGTTAATGATGCCAAAACAACAAGGCTCTGTCAAGTCCTGAAACCAGCCCTAAAACTGAGAGCTTTAAGGTGAAAACAGGAACAAAAGTGTCTGTAATCTTAGAGCTGAAATGATTAATAGATTGTAAGAGAAGGTTATCAGCAACTATTTTGATTATATACTTTTTGATTATTATTATATGATAAAAATTCTATCTTCTCAAACATGAGGAGAAAAACAGCAATTTTAAACGTCACCAGAGGCTTTTTCTGGAATTTAATTGACCAATTGGTGGATTAACTGAGAAAATAACTAAAACAGTTGCTGGTTGCAACCACTCGAGACTGCAATTAGACATGGATAGTTATGGTGTTTGAATATACTCAAGGCCTTTTTTTAAGTGCAAGTTTTTTTAAAGGCAAAGAAGGATGAAAACTGTAATCCAGATAATTCCAGCTACATTCTCTAAACGCTCCATCTCAATTCTGATGGGATCGAAATAAAGTGTCATTTCAGTGTTTGTTGCACTTTATCTTCGGTGACGTCTGATGGTGGGAAACAAGATGAAGGGCAACAAAGGAATTACTTCTCAAAAGCCTTCTCATCAGTCACTCTTTGTCGCAAACTTTGAATCATCGAGAAACTAGGAAAGAACACTGCTCCCCTAAAACTGAGGTGTGGAAATGTTTCGATTCAAAGATGCATCGTGATGCAGAAGAACTGCTAACAAACTCAGAATAAGGTTTAAATAAAGAGATCACTGACCTTGACTTCAGCATGTTCACTTTCTTCTTCCCCTTTAGCAGATTTCCTGACTTCACTCTGCAGAATCCGAACAATAACCTGAAGTATATCATCCATGATGGCTGCACCCATGAGTAAACCCATGTCACAAATCTTCACAGCCTGCAGGACCTCATCTTCTGACGGATCTTCACGACACAGCGCGGCCACTTTGAACAGGCAGCCGTAAGAATAAACACGTCTCCATTCTTTGTCCACGTGACGCCATGTCCCTGTGTTGAGTTTCTCCCACGAAAAATCCAAAATGATCTGAGCATTAAGCATCCGGCCGGTCCTCGTAGTGTCGCTGTACAGCTGCTGCCTGCACCGTTTCAGCATTTCCACCACACTTGACTCCACTTTGCCACTGAACTGCAGTGGAAACTGTTCCTCATTATGAGGCAGGACAGCAGAGATCTTTGACCACAGCGTGGCCATTGATGAGAAGTCTTTATTTATGCTGTGGGACAGACAGTGAAGGTGAGTTAGAGCAGCACTTGTTCAGACTGAATCCCTGATGATCTACTAATTTTAAACTACATTCACATTCGCAAAGTTCGGAGATTAATGACTTCAACAATTCCCTGTGATTTTCAGAGGCAAAGGTTGTCATTTAATCTTGTTCTCTGCTCAGTTGGTCATCAGTCCACTGATGTCAAAAAATGCCCAACATCATTACACACATACTCAGGATACTGGCTTTTCCTGTCGCTGACAGCCTCTCTGCTGCAGTGCCAGTGAAACAGATGTAAGTGAACACCTCATTTCGAAATTGGCAACCCCAAAATGCAGGTGAGGACATCACAAGCCAGTGACGACACTCTGTCACATGGTTTCTGACACCGCCAACTCTGCCTCCATGTTGGGACACTCTGTGTAGCTGGATATGGTGCCAAAGTTTGAGGCAGCCAACTCTGAGCACCTGATTCATTTGAGTACAGAAGCACAGCCTTGTGAACCCTGAGGCAGACAGAACAGAAATAAACTGAATGGTTGCACTTAATATACTACGTCCCTGAAGTCATCACCAGTGTCAGTTATGACCCTGCACTGCACTCAACTCAAATCCGTCCGATATTCTGCACGGTCTCATCAGGTGGAACATTTGTGCAACCTTTGACTTTGTTTTAAACCAACAAAACAACAAAAACAAGCAGACAGTCCAGTTCTTTAGGATGTTTGGGGAATTACGGCCATTTTGTCAGATTTCATTATGGAAGTCATTAAGGAAAGATGTGCAGAGTGAACCGTCACTGAAAGTGTACCTCATCTGTTTTCAAATTCAGTACAGGAGGAAACATAGAGAATTGTGTTAAATATTTCACTGCACTATAATTCTTTATAATGGCTGCTGTTGTTGTTGAGCACTTTGTTGTTAAATGTCTGTCTTTGATTGCTATGTCGTTTCTGTTGCTGTGTGACAGTTGCCACAGACACAACAAGAATACTAAACAAAACTTACTTATAAATTGGACTTTATAGCCTTTTTAGACACTTTATACTGGGGGTCAGCAACCTGAGGTGTGCATGATAGCTTAACAAATGGCACACTAGCAAGAAACTGCGGGAGGAAAATTGGAAATATGTATTGCTGATGAATAAGATGAATGATTGCAACTCAGATGTGGATGTTTTCATGGGGATGGCAGCATTTGTGTATAGTGCTAATTTTTTTTGTTACACTTAATTCTCTCTTTTCTAAATGTGCTGCCATTGCAACACTTTGTAAATGAGAGAAAGCCATTACAGGCAGTATGCTGAAATTGTGAAACTGTGCATATAGCTTGTAACCAGAGGGAGTAAAAAAAACAACTTTTGTGAAGAGTTTATTGCTGATGAACAAGACTGGTGGGAGGCTGGTCGGGTTAATGATTTCAACTTGATGTGGGTGTTTTCACAAGGATAGCAGCCTTTGTGTATAGTGCTCTCATATACATGTATAAATACAATGTCATGATTATGGGAAGAAAATGTTATACTATGCTATAATGCTATACACCAGGGACAGACTGATTATAGGCTTGACTGATAATCGATATCTGTGATTTTTCTCTCAGACTGCAGATAAAATAAACTAATTTAAAAACTTTGGCTCTGATGCAACGTCCTCACACACAATTTTCCACCCACAACAATATCTGATTGGTAACACATTACAATTAATAGCCTATACACAACAATAATAACAATAATAATAATAGTAATAAATAATGAATCTGCAGAGGAACTAGTGACTAAATGTATCAATTAAATGTAGTTAAGAGGAAGTATAAAGTAGCAGACAAAGGAAATACTCAAGTGAAGTACCCCAAAATTGTACTTATGAGCGGTACCTGAATATATGGTTACTCAAATATCGGGTCTAAATGAATGTAATTGGTCTCCTAAATTTCTAATGATTTGTATCAGCCCTGAAAACGACGTATCAGTCGACCCTACTATAGCCTACATGTGGCCTATATTGATGAAAACAAAATGACAGATCCATTGGAGATTTAAATTATGATGCGGTGCAAGAAAAGTGGCACTTAACATCAACAAAGTTTACCACATTTACCCTTCATTTTCACAAAAAACACAGAAATGTCAGCTTTGATGCTGCGAGGTTGGATCATAATAACTTCTACTAATAGGCAGATTTACACCCAAATGCAAGCTAGATATGAAAATATGAAAATGTAGCTACATACTGTGTATTTGGTTTCATTCAAAATTATCAAGCAAACACTAAAAAAGACATAATGGGGAGTCAACTTTGGCTAAATATACGCGATTTGATTAAAGACATAACGTAGGAAGTTATTACCAGACTCCTGGCAAAGTATATCCACTGTGTGAAGTACTCAGGTGTATCAGCTGCAGCTCAAATACTTATATTTCATATCATGAGGAGCATTTTGAATATGACATTCAGAGAAAACACTCTGCTACCAAATATAAACTGTGTTTGCTACGTTTAATGTGAAACGTAACAAAATCTGGTAAATAAAGTCACAATTTGTAAGCTAAGCTAACATTTACCGACACAAACCGAACAGGAAACAGACACATTTTCAAACACTGCCAGCTGAAGCGACAGTAAATAAGTTATATTTACCTGTTATAGCGACATTTACACCGTTTATCCACTTTAAAAATGTAAAATACGAGCCTGTGTTCAGTCGAGAAGCTGCAACAACTCCAGCAGCCACAACTTTACCGCCTGTGTGACGACAAAAACATACCGGAAGGGAACTCGGACGGCGGAAAAGAAAGGTTCCACTTACGTTCAAGGTGAGCGACACGGGAAACCAAGCTTCCAGAAATGACGCATAAATACGTGAGTTCACCGTTAATACAACTTAAGGAATTTTAAACGTTTTATATTTTATTTATTTTTACAGCACAACATTGACCTGCATTCACTCTGTGCTCCTGTAGAGGGTAGTAACATCTGCACATCCTCTAATCTGTGACATGCAGCATCATATGTTTGAGGCGGTGTAACATTGAAATGAAAGACATCTTGTTAAGTGATTGGTCTGTATGTGAGACCCACCTCCCCCAACACTCACTCTCACACACACACACACACACACACACACACACACACACACTGTACACACACCTGTTTGTTCAGTGATGCCAGCATCCTACTGCGCATACACCCTCCCACTCTCTGCTCCTACACTGTCCCATCTGTCCACAACCTCTCAGCCTTGTAGCTGCATGGAGACGTGTTGCTCTCTCATCTGAGCTCTTTCTTTACATAGATTATCAACCAGCTGTTGGAAAAGAAAGAAAAAAAACAATGCTCCTTTGACACCACAGCCTGATTTATCCACACATAGAGACACAAGTCTGTCCCAACAGGTGAACAACATCCACTCATTATGTGGCATTGAGGCAACAATTCTTCTGTTATGATAAATGATGGTGCATTTGTTACAACAAACATTTGTTTTCCCCCTCTTTTCATTGCACCTGCTACTCAGAATGTCTTATGTAAATGCATTTATTCCTAGAAGGCTGATTGATATGTATCTGCTCATGCGAGGCTAAAACAATAATTGAGTTTGTCTTTTTGATGCCACACTGAGATATTTGAGTTTTCCGTATTCAATTGCCTTTTCGGTGGGGTGAAGCCTGAGCAAACATGATAGGAAACCTTCGACAGGGAAGTGTAGAATCTATAAACATGCCGCACTATTATCAAATGTCAAACACTCTATGAAATTCAAATAATCTCGGTGCAAACCACGGAGCCGTTCCTGTATGTAAAGCAGACGGAAACAAGAGAGCGGCAGCCTGCCTTTCCAGGAATCACAGGGGATTTTAAAATGTTTCATGCATTTCTGTTCATTCTCGCTGTGTAAACAGCAGAATTCTCGTTCGCTTACATGCATGAAGGTGAGAAATAACTAGGGAGAGCAAAAAAAACTGTTGTGTTTCTCTCCTTTGAGCTCTGCTTTTACTAAAAGTAAAAAGTCAGTTACAATTTTAATGCACAGGAAACTAAATGTGTGTAACATCAAATATATGAATCAATTACTAACATTTCAGGCAGAAAAACATTGTCAACCGACACTGCAGCAAAAAAAAGCCATCGGATAACATGAATCTGTGTACAAACATATTGTACACCTCAGCTGTTCAAACACACTCTGTTCATTATTGTACTGGATGCTGTGGGAACTTCACACCATGATGTGAATGCTGTGTTTGTGTACTGCTGCTTGTGTGAGCGTTGGGGGTGGTCCCAGCAGGAGAGGCCGATGTATTATTCACATGTGTCTGACTCTGTGGTTGTAAGAAGGTGCGGGGCTACACTGAAGGTCAGAGGCCCAGCGATGTTATTCCTCCCTGTGCTGTCAGCGCTGACTTCATGCGCAGGCCGTCTTCCCAAATCTCCATCGGCAGGGGTCGGTGACCTTTCCCCAGTCTACGCGGAGGGGGAAGGAGATCGCTCCGTCTGCTCCTCCCGGGGCCTCGTTAGCTGGTGGCACTCTGAAGATACTGAAGGATTCAATTTTTAAATATTCTGTGTGCTATTTCTTCATTTTCTTGAAATGTAGGATTTTTTTTTTTTTACAAGGGAATGAATTATGATGTTATTCGACGTGCAGTTGAGCTCATGCACCTTTCAGACGGAGTGCGTGCTAACATTTTTAGCTTAGCTGCTACAGTGGAGATTTCAGCTTGTAATTAACGTCTTTTCAAATCAGTTTCGGATCTCGGGGCATCCAGAGACCAGGATTACACCAGATTAGCTGTTTGGAGACATTTTACTGTTGCTTTTTACAGATACAATAAATTAAATATTGAGACTATTTCACCAACTGCCATGAGACTGGGTTGGATGACTGTTTTGTAAATGAAATTGTTTTTGTGAGCCAGAAGAAAATTTAAAAGACATTTTCTAAAGAGATTCAATGCCGTTAAAGAAAATAATCCCGCCTTGTTCTGGAGCCTTTCAGTCATGTGACTCTTCCTCTGCAGACTGAGCTGCAGAGGAAGATGTTGTGATATGACAGAAAGCAGCTTGAAGGAACAAACTTTTAGTCTCACCATTCAATTCACTTTATTCTCTATAACCACTTTTTGTGCCTGCTTGGTTTGTTTTCGATCAAAAGTGAATTTCATTGTTGCTTCATAAAAGTTCTCTAAATTTAATTTACTTTGAAGTAAACCGTTTAAAGTGTGTACGCAACTTTCTTTTTGGAATCTCGTCTGTGCCGGAGTTTGTGCGGTAAACAATTAATTTGGTTTGTGTTATCATGATTCCCTTTGAACCTGCTTGCCTCAGCAGTGCTGTATCACCAACCCGCAGCAGCAGCAGCAGCAGCAGCAGCAGTTCACGACTTGCCAGCAGCTGAACGGGGCGGCAGGGCAGCGTGGACCGTGACTGTCAGCGGCGTATTCCCAGAGGCCTTTGAGGGCTGAACCGCCGGGACACCACAGGAGGGATGTAATCACCACCATTACGCTCCAGGTGCTGCTGAAATAAAAGATGGAAACAAGCCTCCGGCGGTGTTGCCATGGATTGGAATCCAATTAAACACTGTTTAGCTCGACACAAACTGCCAGTCGTAGCCTGTTGACTCATGAAATTAATGCATTGTCGTGGCACAAAGAAACTGTTGCAACAGAGAGTGCAGCATGACCCGAGGCAGGACCCATTCACACCGCTGGAGCTTAATTCGCGGGTGATGTAAATATCATTTGGCAATTTAAGTGTCAAAGACACAACACAATATTGCATCTGTAATTCCACAATCTGGGCACTTTTGTCCCTGCGCAGCTTTGAAGGTCATCTGTTTGCCAAAGCCGGCACACAAACACACATCATGTCAGCACCTCCGAATGCAGTGTCACGTTTATCCCCAAGGCAATTTATGCAAACATAAAAACTAGTGGAGGTTAAGGGTTGCTACATTCCTTGGAAACCTTGTAATGGGTATTTGGAAATACCCCGAGGACGTAACAAATGAGAGGTGTAAAGTTAAATGTCCTGTGAAATCATCAGGAGATCTGAAACAAGCTGCCTTTACAGCCGCCGGGAGGTTTCCACAGACAATTATCTCGGGCACACCCAGCCTTCGGCTCAGTGTGACTACAGGTCAGCGTTGCAGGGCCGCTCGCTTACAGATGTTGCTGGTAAATCGGAGGCAGGGATGACGGAGCCGTCCCCTGGGTCACCGCTGAGACACGGGCTCGCCAGCTTGGCGTGCCTCCACAGAGCAGTGTTACTGGAGCGCTCTCTTCTCTTCTCGCTGCAAGCAGGTGCTCACTTCCAGTGGCTTAATGTGGGACGCCAGAGTGCAGGCAGTCCGTCAAAACCACTTTGGATCAAATTAATGCAACCAGGTGTGCCCCTGCAGTTGGGGCTCAGGTGACACCTGCTACTTCCCTTTAATTAGAGCTCAAACAGCTGTTTCAGGATAGACAGAGAGGGAGAGGGTCCCCAGGTTAGTTTGCTGCCTCCCGGCTTGGTACCGGTCACACTTGATTACTGGGGCATGTTTTGGGTGAAGCTGATACACAGATCAATAACCCTCAGTCAGGAAATATACGTTTTCACCCTTCAGCAGCGAATATAAGTCCTAATGACATTGAACGCATTTGGCTGCTTGAATAACCCCCATGTATTTCACTCCTCCAGTCTATTTATAAGAAGAGTAGGGCTCTTCTGGCCAAAAGGACTCACTTCTGACAAATATGACTCACTTGCTAAGCAAGGTGAAGATAAAAGTGGAGGCAGTCTTCACCTCGTTATTCTCGTACTGTGGAGAATCTTCAGGGGGCTGCGAGCTCTGAGGGTAGTTTAGGTAGCTTTGATCTTTCTTGGATCCAGTAATAAGCATAGTGCAGATGAAGAGAGAAGGTATCCATCTTGAAATATGATTTCCCTTTGGTTCTTTAACAAGGCTAAAAAGAGGTGGGTGGTCAGCTCCAGGGGCTCTGCGGGAAATTCTAAGCTCCCGACAACATGCGAGCGTGGAGCTCATACATGCGACTGTGGGAGCCGAACAAAGTGATATTGCTCCAAATGTTCGGGAGGGCCCCTGCAGCTGGGGATCCTGGGAATCATTACTCAAAAATGCATGCCCCCCCCCCCCACACACAGTCTGTACATCTGCAAGTCACAAGGTGGAGAGTGAGTATGTGAGGAGAAGACACAACATTTCTAAATCTGCATATACAGAGCATGCCTGAGCAGTGAGGTACAGCAAAAACCAAATAATGACAATGTTTTAATTAATCTCTCCTCATGCATATGCAAATATACAGTACATGCATTTTTAATAATAGGATGACAGTGTACACTCATCCAGGGGTTTTAATTTACGTGTTGATGGGAAGACACAGTAAATATGGTGAATTTCTAACTAATAGATATCATCATGAAACTTCCTCGCTTGATTTCTCACATTAAGACAATTACTTTTTGTATTACAGGTTTCTTGAAATGTTTTACAAGAATGTCTTTCGTGTGGTACAACATCGGGAAAAAGGAAAAGAAAAGTTGGATTTTTTAAATAATTAATTCTACAAAACTTGAAAAAAATGCCGTATGGCCTTCATATAGACTTTTTTCTAAACACCCAAGTGTTACCAAATTGGAAAAATGTAACGTTTATTTTTGACGTAATTTGAAATGAGAGATTTTGATAAAGTCAATATTTTAAGCTTAGATTTGGTTATTTTTTCCAGACACATGTCATTTGTGCTGTTGGAAATGTGAAAATGTCTGTTGTCACTGTTTTTGGCAGTAATAACTGGTACCATTTTGGTGATTTTTTTCGAGAAAACATACAGTACCTTCCAATCCACCAACATGTTGCTGGAGTTCATAGGTTTAAGGATCCAAATGAGGCAGGATCCAAATTCTTGTATCATTTCGTTGATATACGAGACGCTTTAACAGTGGGAATTTTGGTTTTCTTCTTTTATGTCTCAATAAATCAGAAAATACTGTCAACAGCCATGAAAGAATATATTTTTGCCGTGTTTTTACAGGAATCAAATGATCTATAAATCACGCTGTGAATGACATGCAAGTAAAACCCTTCAGAATATAACTGATTGAATATTAAACTGGAAGGTTTGGTGTGTAAGTGCTACTGAGGTTCAGATTTCTGGCTCAGAGTGCAAAAACAACTAATTGTGAGAAAACTGCTATTAGTGTAAAATTCCATAATTTATATTTTTGGCAAAAATGGTGACAGGGTAAACATTTTAATTAAAATATATCTCTGTGTAACTTCCCCAGTTGTTTAAATATGCATATGAGGCAATTAAAAATGCACTAATTTGCATTTGTTTCCAGAACAGAAATGTGAACACTGGATGAAGCCTGGTTTCATTCTGTTGAGTTTATACATACAATTTTCGAGATCTTTTTTTTTTTTAATCTCTCCATTAATCAGAATATAGTCAACAGCCACCATTTTTAGGGATCAGATGTAATATAAATCAGGTTATGAATTATTTATGAACAACCCCTATTTATGAACAATTCTTATGATGGGAATAAAACTGGAAAGTTTGATGTGTGTGAGTGCTGCTGAAGAAGAGATTTCTGACTCAGTGTGAGAAGATAAAGACATGCGCTGTAATATATAGACAAATTAATAGATGTCACTGTGAAACTTGATAACGTACTTTATGGTAAATATGTTTTTTGTATCACAAGTTTGTCTGATATTTTCTGTTATGTACCTATTTGCACTACTTTGCATCTGAACTAAAAACACCTTAATGTGTATTTTGCACATTTCCTTCCCACTAGTCTGAAAGAAAAAACAAGCTATGGAAGCAAAATAACCCCAAATCTCAAAATTGACCAGTGCTTGAAAAAAACAGTGTTTACCTTCAAAGAGATCTTTTTGAAAATGGCAAAATCATGTCTTTAAAACACTTTCCTTTAACAAAACTCAATGCTCTTCCTCCCCCGGCTCTGCTCTGAAAACAGTTCAAAGGTCAGTCCAGGAGGAGAAGTTCATGTACCAGCAGAGAGCAGTGTTGTGGCAGCAAAGTCCTCCCCTCATCATGGCTTAATGATTTAGTATGCAAAGAGGGAGCAGAGATAGTCGCATATCTCATGCTTTCTTTGTTGACAGTGTTTTGACTCCAAAGGCTTTTCATCAGGTCAGATTCATGAATGACATCCTCAAACGTTTCAGAGAGAGGCTGTAAAAGGAAGATTAAGCCTTCAAAAATCCTGTCAGGGGGACTAGCTTACGTACCGACAGAACAACTCACAAATGCACTGTTTGCTTTCCAATATAAAGCAGGATGAGCACTTCAGGTAAATAAAGGTAAACAGGTGTGTCTGACTCTGTTGTTGAACTCCTTGTTGAAATGATTTCTAACCATAAACTGAATGCATCCTATCTCCAACTAGAACATAGGTTTAAATCTGTTTATCTTGTCACCATATTTGTTGAATTTGAACATAAAACACAAATTTTTTATCAAAAAAAGATGTAAAAAATGTTTTTGTACCTATTACAGGTACAAACAGCGGATCCTCAAGCATTTTCTTTGTGTTTCCTGTGTGCTGCACAGGCAACAAAGGCTCCAGAATAGAATCTGAACACGCTCAAAACCCATAAAACATTGTACACACCTGAGTCGAGAATGCCTATTGGCGGTTTGTGAACAAATCAAAGCCCGTGGGTGTCTGACCTTGGCGCACGCTACCAGCTTCAAACTGGGTCGGCAGTCACCTCTACTCGCGAAAAGAAGTCTTTTTCTTCATTTGAAATCTAACGCGCCGGGTGGATGCATCCACAGGTCTGTATACGTCTGTATGGAAGGGCAAATGTTTGCACTTGTTTGTGGTGGAAGGAGGAAGACGGTTAATTTTCGTGGCACCTGTGACCTGCCACTGTTTCTGTCACAAACAACTGCCGCGGTGAATAACGAGGGAGAGAGGAAGATGTATCGTGGCAGAGTCTTTTTTTTCTTCTTCTTTTATTGTCCCAACAGCCTGGGGCAGACGTATGCAGAGCGATGCCAAGATGTCATCACACGGTATTGATTTAAGAAACCTGAGGAGCTGATTGATGATTTCCACTCTGGACTCTGAATAACACGCTTCCCCTTCATCAGCTCTCTCCATATTTGCCATTGCTTTTACTAATAGTCATTATCATCCCTCCCCCCCTCCACAATGCACACATATACATCACTTTCCTTGCATTGTATGGAGAATGGTTGGCAGGAGAAGGAGCCAAAACATGAATAAATCAGAGCAAAGTAATTCAGTCCTTCAACCACCTGCCTCTCCGATGAACAAATACACAGACACATCCCTGAACATGCCCAAGGGCTCTTATCACATCCAGCTGTCAAACGGGTGCTGATACATCACCCAAGTTCTGTGTTCGCATTCTGACACCGTGACCTCTCAGAATAAATCTTTAATATGTCCGAATGAGTCGGGTGTTCACTGTTTTTGTGTTTGAATTTACAGGGATGAATTTCCATATAACACAAAATTTGTCACTCTTCCTTTCTCGCATCCGAACACATTTATATTGTGTGTGGGTCTGAGTGTGTATGTCAACCTTTATAAGGTGTTTAGTCGTCTCACTGAGGGACCATTCAGCGAGGAAGGGCGCCGCTGTGGCCGGCCGTTGCCAGTATTTCCTGCACTTATGTTTTCCACAGCAGGATTTTTACAGATTTCCTGTTACAAATGAATCTTTCCTCTCCTTTTTTTGCTCCTCGCCAACAAATTGTGATCTGTTCCCAAGTCCTGCTACCTAAAAAAAAAAAAAAAATAAATGAAAAAACCGGAAACAAAGCTGCATTCTGGTAACCTTGGAAACTGAAGTCTTGTTTGAAAAGGCTGGAGCACTGTTTCTTCAAATTCAATCATGTCATTAAAGTTGTCACACAATGTGGTCAATCAGCTACAGATACAGTGGCAGCTCTGTGAAGATGAGACATGTTTAAACAAAATGTATGGCGAAGTGTAAGGCCTGGTCCACACATACATCTTTGGAAACAGGTTTTAAACAAATATGATCTCTGTTTCAGAAATAATCTCCGTCCGTCTGTACTAACACACCTGAAACGCATATCACGTGACTGTTCTGTACACTGGGCACGCACATGCCGGTGTAAACAGGAACTAGATCAGCCCAGTCACCAGGGGGAAATGGATAAAAACAGATATGTTCAGAATTGTACATATCGCAGGCTACGTGTCACATCATGTCCACACCACATGGTCATTACCTGACTTTCATGTCACGAGGCGGAGGGGATGGTGGCCACAACACTGCCAAGCCAAGTCTCAGCTTTAGGTGTGAAACCTCTGGACGTATTTGATGCGGGGCGACGGCGTTTCAACAATTGTAAGCGTGCACCACTGGATCATTTTAGGGAGACCTCAGGACAATTCCCATCTGTGTTTGTCACAAGACCTCGGGACATCTCCAGTCGCGTTTTTGACGACCAAAACAGGTATTTTCAGCCAAAACATGTTTTCCCAATTGTAGCCAAGTGGTTTTTGTGTCTAAACCTAACCTGACCAGAGCGTGAGCACAGCACTGTGAGAAAAAAAAGATTGCAAATTGATCATAAAGAAACATAAAGTTTGAAATTATCTGTAGTTTTGCAAAAATGTACATTGCCAACATTTATTCTGGTGTTTGGGGTTGAGCAGATTGTCCCTTTAACGTTACAGCTTACTTACTTTTACTTTTAGTTTCTATTATGTTACAGGCACCAGGGCTGACATCAAGGCAATCTTTCCTCAAAAGAATAGACAAAAATGACGAGGCGGGGATATCGTGGGTCATTCATTATCCATTCCATCAATGTACAAACTCAAATATTCTACAATATCATAACACATAACCCGAGATGACATTTGCAAAATTATCATACGGGAAGCGAACGTGGGTGTCTGCTTTATCATTTCCAAAAAACTCCGTCCAGACATAAACACTGGATGTTTGTGAATATCTTCACCCTGGAAGGAGTTTACATTATTATAAATACCCACATACTCATGGACAGGACTTAATACTCTGGGTTCTTGCATGAAATGTATTCTCTGCAAAAATCTGCTGAAAGAGGAATCAATAAACGTCTTGAAACATCACTTAGGACACACAGCTGAACTGGCTGAAGGACTGCTGTCCTCCATAAGCTTCTTATATTTCCTTTGAAATCAATTCATTAGTTTTCCTCTGTCTAGTTCAGAGAAGATTTGCCTCGGAAGGAAGAGGGATTTGTCCTGCCTTGCCTGTGGGCCTCACTGTTTGTTTTACTGATAATATGTTTGACATTGAAAATTAAAACACCTACATGAGAAGTGAACAGCGTTTAAACTGCACTGGTTCCAGAAACATGAATTCAGTGTAAAGAAGGTGGTCAGGATATCGATCTCTTCTGCAAAAGTGATTTTTCTTCGACATAATTCACGTCACATTTTTGTGTAGCTAAATAAACAGGATTTAGCAGCTCTGTGGTAATCAATAACATACTCTGCGGACTTAATCCTTAAAAAAACAGTTAAAATGCGAGTGGGAAGGCCCTCTGATTCTCTGTCTGGCCACAGAAAACATTTCCATTTGCCATATTTTCCGCTACTGAAACACTGAGATGAATCCGTTACTTGTAGGATGTGAAAGATTTGGCAGTTCACTGACTCCAGGCAAACTTGGCAGGCCTCACTAGTTTGTATTCTAGCTCACTAGAGTCTATCCGCTACAGCAGACTCAGGCCTCTCCCCTGACATCCCCCCTGTAATCTTGATGCTAATGCTAAGTAAAAGACAGAAATGTTATGATTCATTATGATAACACTGTAGCAGAGAATGTGAAATCATAGAAATAATACAAGCTGTTCACCTCGAGCCATTTTTCGGCTTCCAGGGCGGAGAAGGAAGAAAAAGAAACACGCCAAGACTCGAACGCTCACAGAATTTCTTTTGTCCAACTTCCAGCTCGGTGACAACGAGGAGACGAAACAGCATCAAAGGTCATTTTTGTAATTATTCAGACATGATTCATTAGCATGTGTGGTCACTGTAATCAGCATCATTATCTCCATCACGGCATTATCAGAGAGAATTAAATGTCAGAGCGACGCAAACAACACGAGCGCTGCACACACACACACACACACGCACACACACACACACACACACACACACACACACACAAACAAACCACTAGGTGAAACAGACATTGTCAATCATACATATAAATATACATATGAAGACATCTAGCTAACTGAATAAGTATACTCATGCCTTCAAAAACACGTCTCCCAAAATAGAGGGAAAGTTTGAAAGAAATAAAATAATTCATGCAGGTTCCACATTTAATTATAGCACCAGGCACTAAGCTACTGTCAGGGATTGCCTCTAAATTACCACCATGCAAAAATAAAGTTCTTTTTCATTTTGAATATTTCAATTCCCCCGAGACACCTTTACAAAAATTAAATTTGGAGACCCTCCAACTTGATTTCAACTGGAAGAAAATAGAAAGAGAAGAAGCTGCTGAGAGAGAAGAAGGACGCAGATATCTCAGGACTGGAACAAAAACATGATTCTTCCTACTGTGGGCAGATTGGATTTCTTCATGGCTCATTCATAGGGGTTGTTTTCACCTTTAAGGATAAAGTTACTTTTTACTAATTCAACCATTTAATGCATCCCATTAGGGACTAGAAGAGAGATTGGACAACAAAATGTATATATTTTTTTGCCTTTATGTGTTTTTTTTCAATCATTCAAATCAAAGACTGTATAGCCTTCTTTGTAAGCCTTTATGCTGCTACACATATTGTGCTGTGTTACACATTTGGCCTCTCTAACTATTCACCAAACATGAATTAGCTTTGTGATCGGCGCAACATGACTGTTTTCCAGTCTAGTTCATATCCTCTGAGTTAGCAGCATCATATTCAGACTCAGGATATCTGATTTTTGTTGTAATTTCATTTTTCAAAAGGGTAAAGTGATTCCTCAAAACAGCTGGGTACCGTAGATGTTAACAAACGCAACCCAAACAACATGAAATGTGAGAGGTGTTGGGGACTATTTTCAGCTGCAGATTTGTTTCAGCAGGTGCCTCAAATGACAGGATGAAGTGACAAAGCCTTCTGGTGTAGTAATTATGACGGGAGACGAGGAGGAAGTCAGACTTTAACACCGGAGGCTGCTGTTCATTTCCCTGCTGTTCAAGTCAGCGCTGTCTTTTTGAAAGCATGACCACTGCACAACCTCAAACATGTGTTTATTACTTTAACCACGATGATGAGGCTCTTACCTTGATAAGTAGTACGTTATTGAACCCAAACCATCATCTTTCCCTTCACCTCCCCTTGTGATAGAGACGTCAGATCAATAAAAGGCTTCTGCTGTGTGTGTCGTCCTAAAGGTGACAGACAAACAACATATTTTGTCTTTAATTTGGAGGACTTGCTGGATATAGTTGAAGCTGAAGCCGAACCTGTGTTATTACTGTTGCCACCACTGTTGCTATGATGTGTTAGCAACGTGGCTAAGATTGATAAGTTAAAGCCAAAGACTTTAAACTGTATTACCACTTTAATATCTGAAATGTTGTATGTGGGAGGAGGAACATGTCACCTGTGCATCCACGTGGCTGACTAAGGTGTTTTTAATCATTTTTGGATGACTGGAGATGTGTTGCACAGAGGCATCTATTATATCAGTATATCCTTACAGGGAATACTTGTTAGTCACTTGTTTTTGAGCCTTTTATTGGATTTATTGGAATCTATTTTTAAGTGCTCTGTGTAACATGTTCTGTAAAACCCCCCTTGTTCTCCATTTACTCCTTTTGCCCTATGTGCTAATATTATTACTCCCACCACGGCCACATTGTCCCTGTGTTTCTAAGTCCTGCCGACCCTCCTGTCCCTTCAACCTCCATCTACCCCTTACATGGCTGTTTTGACAGAAAGACGTAATCTCAGGGGCAAAGGAACAGAGTCCCCTGTGACATCTATAGAAAATCGTTTGTCCCTGTTGCCATTAAATATCTTAATCTGTGACATGACACCGCAGCACTTTATATGTAAACAGTCCGAAACATGAAGTACCTGGTGTTTTTTTTATTTTTTATTATAGCATCTGTTGTGTTTCTGTGTCCTATCTGGATGTGATATGTTGTACTTTTATTTCTGCACTTGCAAGCAAAGACAAATTTCTTCCTTTTGCACGCAAAAGCTAGACAATAAAGTATATTCTCTTCTATACAGATGTTATTAGATATTATTTACACCGCAACATAGCACCCCAACCCAGTCCACAGATCTGATCAGGGGTATTTCAACCTCTCCCTCAATTTATAAGCTTTGCATTGGTGTCACACATTTCATTTTTTTCCCAGAGTACAGTACACAGGGGCATGATTACCTCTCTACCTGTGTGATGGAGACATTTCCTCCATGACTTGAGGTCCCTTCATGCTTTCATTACAACACAACCATACATCTTCCCCGTATCTTGAAGGTGTTCGGGGAGTGCGGCAACCATCTGGGGAAGCATACAGACATACAACACTGTATCATTTGTGGCAACCTATCAACAGCAGCCTCACCTTTTTAATGCTGATTTAGAGGGAGAAGCGAACGGTTGGGTGGAGGTGCTGATGATACCATCCCCTTCACACCGGGCCCACGGAACAAAAGAGACCATTGAGACCAAGTCTCTTCCTAGAGACACATGAATCATCTCTGACAAGGCTCCTCCCCCCGCGGTGTTGCCGCCATGAATTATCTACCGCTGTACAGGCCTTGATCAATTAGTCAATCTCTCAACTGCGGCCCTCAATTAACAAGGTGATTCCCAATGCTGCTGGCTCCTAACATGTTGTGCATTACTTGACGCTGCCAATTAAAGCGGTGCTCTGCTACTGCTCTCAGAGCTGATACGGGTAAGTATACTGAGGGATTCATCTATAACCACTCTGCGCCTGTGAAGCTGAAAATGAGGGAGTAGAAAGCATCTCTCTTAGATTGATGTGCTCAGGGATGCTGTTAGAGAATTGATTTTGTTATAAATTCAGAGAGAAGGTGCCAATCACCTGTGTTGGCAGCCGAAAACACCCAGTCTGAACAGAATTCGAAACGAAAGCAGGGGTAAAAGGAGATATCTACGGGTTCAAACAGAATACAGATTGGCAGTGGGATGTGTGGGCCCCCAGTGCTCCTGAGCAACATACCACTACCCTAAGTCCACTCCAATAGACCGTTGCATGTGTCAAGGGGACTCTGGTGCGTGAGGCTAGCTGTAATTGGAGCAATCTGTTCCCTTGGCCTGGAGCTGCAGAGGCTGTTACATGTTTGAAGTCATAACCCTGGCAAGATGTCCTCCATTTCCCACTGCTGGTGAGCTGCGCCGTAGCTTTTCTGAGAAGCTCCAACCTCTGCACGCTCTTCGCTGCACCTAAACACCCTTTGACATTTGCACTCATATATTGCCAGGCTGCTGCTGTCTTGTTTGGATGCTAGGTCGATCTCAATTCCCGTTTCTGTCTGTGAGATAATAAAGATAATTTGAAGGAAGTGCAGTACAATCCACAAGTGTTTGGTTGCTTATAAATATCTTATTTTCTAATACTGAATAAGGTGCGACACTCGCGATGTTAACGTATGAGCAAACTTTGAACTGTTAGTGACCATAAATTTATTACAAATACATCTGTCAAACATTTTTTTGGGGGAAATTTTCTAATTCCTAATTTTCATGGTGAGTTAGATAAAAAAAATGATAACTGAGCTTTAAAAGTGCTGGCAGGTGGTACAAACTGTCTGGCTAGCTATTTCCCTGTTTCTACTTTTAAATGCAAAAGTAAGTAATAAATGCAAAGTCTGCTTTGGCTAGCACCAGTTTAAGTTAGTAGCCATCCCTCAGTGTTGTTGTTTAGCTTTCTGGTTTGCTAGCTAGTTGTGACTTGTGATAGCATCCTATTTAATATTGGTAAAGGAGTCCTTAAAACATCTTAAACTATGTTGAGTTTTTTACCTTTGGTCGGAGTGCAGCTAGCTGTTTTCACCTATTTCCAGTCTTCGGGCTAAGCTAGGCTAACTGGACATAGTTCCAGCTACATATTCATAGTACATGCACAAGACTGGTATCGATCTTCCCATCTAACTCTGGGCAAGAAAGCGATTCAGCATATTTCTTTACTGAAATCTAAACAACAAGGGAAACAATACATAATCGAAACACTTACGGTTTCTTCAAACAATATACAGTGATTGGTATCACGAGCATTTCTGAGAAAATGAGCATTGTCTGTTTCATTTCATTGTATTGTTACGAACCAAGAAAATATCCCATATTTTCAGAAAATTTTACTTCAGTGCACCGTGCCTACAAATCAGTGTCCCATTCACTGGCCACGAAAGAGCTCCGTAATTTGCCTCTTGATGAAATCATGAAAGCTCTTAAGTGAATCAAATTTCAAACAGTGACCATTTCCAGGCCTGTCTCATCTGCATACTGTAGGTGTTATTTGTTTGACACTTACGCTGCAAGAGACACATTGTGGGGAAGTATATGGAGGGAAAATGTCCTGCAGGTCTCAGGTGATCTCTATAGAAGTGCTAACCCATGTAATAGAACAACTGTGTTCTCTCTCAGCTGGAGAGCCTGTGACACATGAATGGCCACTCAAATCCTCGCATTAATATTGGAGTTGATAGACTCCCATCAAAGCTGCTGGGCCAGATGCATTACATTTCCTGGCTCATTGAAATAGCTTCCCCCCCTTCATTCTTTTTCAAATTAGACATGCTTTGTTGAAGGAGCGTCTTCCTCCGAAGAGAGATGAGGACTGTAGATCTTTTTTCCAGAGCTGACTGCTAAAACAATCCTGCTTACAATGTGATACATCTGCCTTTATCTTAAGTGCCTGTGATTCTTTGAAAAGACGGGAATGTAATTTGGGGTAATGGCCAGCTCCGGTACCTCATTCTGCTCTTTCAAATAGGCCCCGAACAAGCAAGAAGAATCTGGTCGAGGGTTATTTGTTTCTTCGGCGTTGTGCTCTCGGTGATCCATAGGGCGCCTGAGCAAATCAATTCAATTTTCTAATTGCATCATAATGTTTGGCTATTAATCCTTCAATTTGTAGTAAGTTGTCGTGCTGTGGTGCTGTTTGACATATAGGAACGCTGCTACCTCTTCCTACAGCGTCTGCAGGTCTCCGTGTGAGGCCATCTCAATCATCGTGCACATGTATCCCCGTGTGGCCTGAATCGTACATGACAGTCTGCATAATTGCAGAACTCCTGTGGGTCTCACAGGGCCCGATGAGGACGAGTGGGGAAAGGTTTCTTTCGGTAGCTGCAGATATTTTTCTAATCAAACGAGAATATTACAGGTGTGATGAGAATAATTACATGTAATTAGCACACTGCTGCTTCGAGCCATACGTATGGTTCCCCCCAAAGTGCTAAATTAGGACACCGCGGATGCCTCGCCTTTCATCCAGCTTGTTTCCTGCCTGCTATGCGCTAATGTCACATCATCATATACGTGAAGACTGAAACCAGTTTGTTGGATTTGGATGCGACGACAGCTTGATCACATAAAAGAAAAATATCAATTAAGTTGGACATCAAACAAGAGCAAGATCAAAGTGTATCGCAGTGGCATAAAGCAGCACCTTCAGGGTTCAGACAAACTGCTGTTATCTGTCTCAACTGCACCCTCGTAAATGGCGTTTAATGGCTGCAGCAGGCAGCTGTTTGTCAGCGAAAAAGCTAAAAAAAACCCACCGTACACAACCTGCTAGGCACCAAATGGCAGAGAGAGACCGTTAGCGACGATCTGGTGAACAGAGATCGAGCCAGATAGTTCCCTCAGGTGATGGTCGACACCAAAGAGATAAAAGAGAGTGAATATTGGACTAACATTAATCAGGTGGTCAGAAACGTGACGCCAAGTGAATGATAATCTTGTTCCGTAATAGCCGGATGTGTAAATAAGCAGCAGTTTGCTAACGAGTTTGTTAGATTAACTTAAAGGAGTAATTTGTAAGATATGGCCAGAATTTTAGTTTCATTCAAAAAGAGACAGAGACGTCTACTATAGTTAGCATGCTAACCAGCTAGCCCTGGACTGTCCTGTCTTGTTTACCTTCAGTGTAAAAAAATGAACGAAAAATGCAATCGCACATGATCTGAAGTCAACTTTCTCTATTTTACTGAACTCAGAAGAGCATGATTGCTTCACTGTAAAACACGTTTCAAACTTGACATAATCACCTCTAGTTTGCTTAGTTTTGCTAGTTAGCTGATTCGCAGACTCTCTCTGGCTCTCTTTGGCAAACTTTAGCGCTGTTCGCTCCACAGCTAACTGAGCTATGAGCTTATTAGCTAACGGTAGCCAAGGATAGCTATCATGAAGCGCTGTTGTCTGTTACACTTGTGATATGCTGCCCACTATCTTTATGGAGCTCCCTTTGAATTCTGGCTGTATTCATAAATTTCTCCTTTTAAAGGTAATACATGATATGTTGGTGTTGTTGACACCCTGTTAAAAACATTAAAGTTGACAGTTTACAAGGCTTTAAAGTGACTTCTGCAAATACAACCGACTGAGATCATGACATTTCTGGTGCTCTTCAGGTGTTATTGTTTATCATGCGGGCAGACGACTGTCTGAGTATTTATCTGTATCATTATGTGCATTTGTAAAGTTTCCCTCCTCAAGAATCTGTTCATCAATCACCTCAATGGGGGACAATTAAATTAATAATCTCCACCAGCGGGTGTCAAGTATTTGGGTGGTCGCTAATGGTAAATACTACACTGCACGGGAGACCCACATGGTGAATTTGAATTGAGTGTAATCTTTCTGAGCGGTGTCTGCTTTGTTTCCCAAAGGTTATGCAGTCAAATTTCTGTTAACTGCAACGGCGTTTTGTTCTTTTTCACCATTTTCTCACCTATAACTTATATTGCATCCCGGCTGTCAGAGGAAGGATGAATCTCTCACTGAGTCGTTTCTCCTGAGGTTTCTTCTTTCTTCTTCTCACTGAGTTTTTTCCTCGTCTTCTTCCAGAACTCGGACCGGATCGGGAACAGTTGCTGTTGCGAAGTCTGTTGAGACATTTTATGTAATACCGGGCCCTTACAAATAAACTTGAGTTAACTTGACTTCACAAGGCTTCTCCTCTGGGTGCTTCAGTCTCCTCCTGAAGGCCAGGCCGACTGCAGCCTCTGACTTTTCCACATGTGTGAATACGAGTGTGAAAGTGTGTTAGCCTGCGATAGACTGCTGACCTGTCCCTGGTGCATGCAGCCTCTTCCTGGGCCTGAGTAGAGAGGAAAAGGCAGGTACGGACACTTGACTGATGGACGGATTAATAGGGGGTGTGACACCAGTCGTTGGTGTGCTCTCGCTGTTCAGAACCTGGACAGATTGAAATCGGCCATGTTTCATGTGGCAGATGGTCCGACATAATGACCGAAGAATCTGTGAGCTGGAAAGCAAACACATTAATTTGGTATACAATGAAACAACGAAACAAATCCAACTCACTCACTGGCTCGGTTCAGCCGACAGGCCGTCGGGGGCATTATAATTTTTGAGCAGCATATCTTAGTGTTGTTGTGTCACATCATTTACACAGGAGATTTGTCAGATCACACGCAGCAGCCGGCCTGAACACAGAGCGCCAGCTCGGTACAAGTCATTTATTGTATTCTACCATGCACATCAGAATCACAGTACTTACTGAGTCGTTATACGTTATTATATACATATAGATAGTTTTATATAGATTTATATCTATCTAGACAGTATAAGGTTTTAGGTTACATTCTGTTTTGTACAGTTTTGGTGTATTTTGTTATTGGTTGTGCTGTTTTATAGAGAAAGAGAGCGATATTTGGCTTCACTCTAATGTAGCTTGTTTTACCAGTAAATTACTCAGTTTTATTCAGGATTTCCTGCCTGACTTGTTGGATCACAAAATATATATTTATGATTGATTTAAGAATATACCATGAATCCAAAAATAACAAGATAACTAATCTCATACCGCAAAACAACTGCAGAAGTACAGCGGGGTTTTATATGTAGAAGGGAAGAGGGTGATATTGTTTCAGATCACAGATGTAATAATGATGCTAACCTGATCTCTGTGGCAACATTATCTTATACCTTATGACTGGTTTTTGACAGGAATTATGCAGAGCAGCCTTCTAAAAGCTGGTGATTCTACTATAGACACAAACTGTATATCTTCAACAACGTATCTGCCACGAGCCTCCTCACTCCATCTTAATTTCTGTCTCCTCAGCTCGCTAGCAACGTCGTCTCTCGCAGTTAGTGTGAACCCTCTCCAGGTGTTTCCTCTGTAAAACATAGACTACACTTCACACTAACGTCTGATAAACTCACAGTAATGAGAGCACACCTTCTCCAAAATGTAGAGTCTAACCCATTTCAGCATTTTGCCAAGATGATTCTTCTGTGGGGGATGTTTTTTTACGAGTGGCGCACTGGTGGAAGTAGGTGGAAGTCACTGTTGGAGCCATTTTGTGCCTAGATTAGTACAAAGGCCACACGGTAGGATACCTGGTAAATTGTAACCATGGTAGGAACTAAATTCAATCCCAACCTTAATCATAGTTTTATTATATTAGGCCAAACACCAAGTCTCCATCATGTTTTTTTCCCTCAAACTATAAAACAGCGTGGGCTCTTAAATCTCAGTGCATGCTGGGATGTCTGCTAATATACTAATCCTGCGACTTGATGTTTTATCCTAACTGATTTATTTACTTAAAGCTTCATTTCCACAACATATAGAGTTAGTTTTCAATTTACTGCGGCTGACGTTATCAATTTCAGACACGTTTCTTTTTGTCATATTAATCACTTTAATTCACTTCAGATTTTATTTGGGATTAGATGTTTAAATACGCCCCTTTGCACGCTCAGTGTTCATTGATGAGTAAACAAAGAGTACAGGGAGGTTTGCAACGTCTTCATCAAAAAGCTCCTATGAACCAGACGTACCTGTTACACCGTATCAGTCGAGAAGCTGGGAGATAATGTGATGAGCCACTGAAAGGCAGATAAAACTGTAGTTAGTTAAGGCTAGAATAGAGAAGGTTGGTCTTAGCATAATATAAGGAAGGTTTAAGGACACTGAAAGTAGATTTATATCTTCAAATATTATCCTTTACATAAACGTATCTGATGAAAAGGATGATTCATAGTGCTGCGAGCAGAGGCCTGCCCCGAGCACAGGATCAGTCAGGATCGGGAGCTCTCTTTCTGAGGTGTAAAGCTGCTCTAATAGCCGCCATAACTACACCCGCATACTAAAGAGACTCTTTTATTCACCCAAATTACTGTGCAGAGGTGTCCAGAAATATCACTCACACAGCTCAAATTTGCAGTGAGAGATAAGTTAAATATGCCTCCCCAAAACATAACTGATTCATCAGTAATCCCTTAAACAGGCCAGACAAGATCCAAAGGTGGTAGTGGATAGCATGACCAACGAGCCCTGACAAGACATGAGCGCTCACTCACAACCTTTATCCTCTTCAGAAAAATCCAAATATGCAGACTTGGTCTATTCAAATTTTGCAGGCTTTTGAAATAGGAGGTTCTCACATTTAACCCGAGTCTTCTTTCTATAAAGCAAAGCCCAGGACTTAATGTTATTACAAGGTAAGAAAACCCCCTTGGATTCAGCAGAACTCCCTTTATTTTAAGAGGTGACATGTCACAACGATACTCTGCCCCTGCTTGAGTGGTGCTTCATGTTGTTAGTGAACCCTTCCTATATCTTTTTCAATATTTTCTTTCATACACGACCTATCATTACAACATTTTAAAAGACTGAATAACAGCGGCAGTGAAATATGGCCGTGAAATTATGATGAAGGTACACTATACTTCAATTAATCTGAAGGTCACCTATTCCCTTTCTCACAGGGTTTCTTGTGTTTTCTAAGTAGCTCTTTTGTGCACGGCAGCAGTTTATAGAGGCGTTTGTTCAACGCTTAATGGATCTCTGTGGCTCAGCCGGCTGTGGTGTCAAAATGTATGTGACCAGGAATTATGAGCCCACAAACTTTTACTGGTACCAAAGTCTAATTTTCAATATTTCTCTCTTGTCATTTTTTAAACTGTTGTATTATTACCATCTTATTCCAGCTTACTTATTAATGCAGTGTGTCCCCTTTACTACACCATGTGGGCTTGCTGGTGCACTTCTGTTTATTAATGCATAAATGCTCTGTTATTTGCACACTGGTGTTTTGTGACTGCAGACTCCTATGAAGTTGTGAAATTGTAAACACGATTTGCACATATAACAATATATGCATAATTCGGCAGCAGTGTGGTCGTGTTATTTCAAAGAGCCAGTGAAACTGACACTTGGAAATTTCTAGAAAAAAAGCCAGGCTCCCATATGTAGTTTCAGCTTTGAGAGCAACACAGTTTAGTGTATTATTTACAGGTCATGAAGCCTGAACACTGAGCATGAATAATAACAACCAACACCATCTGGGGAACTTCAAAGTTTCACATTAGCCAGTAATGAACATTAGTGTTATAGAGAGGGTCACTGAGCAAATCTAACTCACACAGAGTGTTCCTTCATTCGACGCACCCTTCGAGGAAGCAGCAAATGCTGCAATAAACCAGTGAATGAGTATCAGCTTTATAGCATGTGGATGAAACCACATCCATTATGAACACTGTGGCTGTGGCTCCCTGCCCTGGTCTTAAACTGCTGCGACTAGAAATCCAGACAAATGTTGAAATGCTCTGCACAACACAGAAAAATACCAAAACAAAACATGACGATTGTTTTAAAATGTTCATGACAGACAGAAAGTAACATGTTGTTAAGTGTATATGAGGTTCAGGACACTTAATTCAATGCCAAAGAGCATTTGTAGGCATGAAATACACAAAACTACTTGTATCCTCTCTTTTGAATTATAAATATTATTTGCTTAAAAAATTTGCAAACATCAGGAAAATCTATCTGCATAAACAAACAGATTTAAAATGACATCAGGCTGATTGGCCACTCCCTACAGTTACAGGGGAATAGGTGGTTGGTTAGTTAGTATCAGAACCTGTTGGACAGTCAATCACATGACCATGAAGTGAAAATGATGCAAAATGACATAAAAGGACATAAAATGATGCAAAACAACCACAAAAGACACAGAAACACTACAAAGAGATGCAAAATGATGCAAAACAAATACAAAAAGACACAAAAGAACCAAAAAATATCTACAAAGACATGTAAAATGATGCAAAACAAACCACAAAGCCACGCAACAAACCACAAAGACACAAAAAAAACCACAAAGACACAAAACAAACCACAAAAAAGATGAAAAATTTGGCAAAAACAAACTACAAAGAGACATGAAACAACTACAAAGAGCTACAAAATAATGCAAAGCAACTACAAGAGAACAAAACAATTACAAAGAGATACACGGTGACCACAAAGAAACACAAAATTCTGCAAAACAACAACAAAGACACTTGCAACAACCTCAAAGAGAAGTAGAATGACTACAAAGAGACAGAAAAATGACTGCAGTTTGGTTATCTTGCACCATAATTCACGTCAATAGCATTTATTGATATTAATGACATTATTTGAAAATGTTAATTTATGATTATTACACACACACTTTCACTAACCCCCCTTCTTTAAATCTGCACACGTCTGCCCCCTCCACCCAAAACTTTCCAACGCAGCCCCTGATTATAAAAAGGCGATGGGCTTCAACTGTCAAGGCTAAGTGACGGCATTTTTCTGTTTTATGTTGTATTTGCACACTGCCGACTCCGATGCCGTATCGATTCAGATCAAGAAGCTGCACATCTGCGAGGTGTGTTTGTTGAATACTGAGCAGCGTATTTGGACATGATTTATCCTACTGTATCTCAGAACATGTTTTCTTAAACTTGTTTGGTATCACAGCTCTGACAGAAGCCTCCTGTGCGGTGGCAGATGTGTGAAAATAGTCTCTGTGTCGTGAGAGTCGAACAAGAACAAACTGGTATGTTTCTAGTATGTCGGGTTGGCTTTTCTCTCCTCTCGCTGAGTGCTCTGCAACAACTCAAAACGATGCATTATTTATGCGTATGTGATTTTTTTTCTTCCCGTCTCTCCATGAAGAAAGATGACTTCATGTACAAATGCTTGAGGGTAGTGCCACGTCTTTTAACACTTCTTCTTCTTCACACATGCAAATGGTAGAAATGTAACTGAAAGTGCAGCTGTGGGTTTAGAAATGACGTTGAAAAGTGCTACAAAAAATATCCACATATGGCTAAATTATACATTTGCCTGAGGCAAAAAAAATGGAAGCCTCCCTTTACAGTAACGCCAGGAGTCCTTTGCTTCCTGAACTCCTGATCTGGGACCTCAAGACACATATCCTCTGCTGCTGAAGACGGGAAGTGTTTTCACTGATTTCATCCGTCATCCAATCCATGCTTTGACTGCATCCTGAAGGACGTAGCATCCATCCCGATGATTAGTTTGGTGTTAGACCCATATTTAGTGGCAGCGAGGAAATCAAGGCTGCCAAGCGAGCTGGATTGGTCTGCGAAATCCCGCTGTCTACTATTGAGGGCTCTCAGAGGGAGATCGAACACGACGACAAGGACAAGATAAAGTTGCATTTTGTGCTAATTGTGTGATTACTTGTGGGAAAGAGACCCTCCTGAGCGCCGGCCATCCTGCTGGAGAGGAATGAGCCGTTACTGTGCCGCAGTATGATGTCGATGCCGTCTCGACGGACAGGAAGCGGTAGCTCCACTGACACCTGGTCCGGGAGGAAGTGCGAGCAGCGCTTACAAGAGTTACACGTCAGTAAGAAGAAGCATCAAAGTGCAGGAAGAGGACGGAAGCAAGCGATGGTTCATAATATCTCTTGATCTCAGCGCTCATAGGCCAGGCCTCATTGTGTCAAGCTCATGATTCAGTCAGTTTATATTGTCTTCCCCCGTCTCTCTGACTTCTTCTGCTGAGCAACTATTATGCCCTCTGTGCCTGAGAAGAGAAAGACTGTAAGACATCTTAAGCTCTAAGTGCTGGGAGGAGAGAGTCATCACTGGTGTGACAGCCAGGTGCTGAAGGCGAGATACTCCAACCAGCTTGGCATGACTCCACTTTCATCAGAGCGGGGGAGAAGCCACAGCCGAGAGGGTCAACCGAGCAGTTTAAGACAGACAGTTCAAAGAGTCCGCAGTATTTTCAGCTCAAATTCACATTACTGTGACCATGCTGAGCCCAAACAATGTGCCGCTGTCTAAAATATCAGCCCAGGTAGTTAAAGTGAGCTGGCTGTGTCCTGGGAGAAGCAGCCGGAGGAGACCTGATGATGAGATGATGACTGAGTATCAGGGCATGACGGCTCAGCCAGGAGTGATGTACACAGTATGTACTCATCAAGGAAGGTCACACAGTCGTCTTTCCACAAACCCAGCGGTCTCCTGACAGGCCTGGATTAACCGAGCAGGCATGCAGGACACCTCTCCTCTGGGAAGTGGACCACCAAGAGGGCAGGGCAGTAGCTCTGGGATCTGTAGCAGGATCATTTGTGAAAGTCTCCCGGGGCATCACAGATGTGCACATACTGCAGCACAGACAGCAGGCGGGGTCTTATGATGGTTTTGGATTAAGAGCAGTTATCCATAGATTATACAGGTTGCCTGGACACTTTCCAAGGCCTGATCAATCCTTCTGTTGTCTCGCAGAGAGTGGCTGATTTAAAAAGAGCTGATAAAACACTGATCCTCAGATAACATCCCTGATTATGTGCTTTAACTGGAGGAGCAAAAGCTGTGCACTGCAAAACAGTGAGAAAACATATAAAAATGACTGATAACTCAAATAATTCAGCAGGAAGGAAAATGTCAATATTGAACAAGTGATTCTTTGGTTGGGATAATATGAAGATTTCAGTGGTAAAATATAACTGAGTGCAAATATAAGAACTTGACTTAGTTACATATTTAAAGTACTTTAATCTCACAGTTTTCACTTCTCCTCTATATTTCAATATTTCAGTCAGTCGTTACGAATTTAGATTTTAAATACTTATCCGTGGTTTTGCAGAAACGTACGACATTCATTCTGGTGTTTGGGTTGTAACTGACAAATGAGATGTACTTATTACTGATTTCTGCTGCTGCTCATTGTTATTCTCTTCCTTACAAAATACATCTCATCATTTTGTACCATCATGGCTTCCAGCCCTTATATGATGCACGGTTGGACAGGGTGACACATTCAGCAGCAAATGTTGTGAGAACAGCAAAGTCCAACTTCTCTTGATGCACTCAGCTTTACGGCTGCACGCTGCCAAAGCTACTGGCACCTCGAGCTCCACAGCCTGTGTGTCTTTACAATAAAGACAAGAATCCTCTCAAAGCTCCTGCACAGCTTTAAGCAGAACAACGGTCCTCAGAGATGCCTGGTGCTGTGTAGTCTGCTAATAATACATGTTAGTACTATTGCTTTTTTGTCACTGAGAGAAGGATGGAGCTGCGTTCATGGGATTCATAGGAACCGTGGCAGACGCTGCTAAAAGAAACTGATTGTTTAACACGACTAAGGTCAGATTCTCTTTCAGCACTTTTTATGCATCAGGGTTGAAAAACTGTATGAATTCAGGCAAACATCTCCAAAGGCACCCCACTCTGAGCTCGGAGTATTCAGACGGCGCCGTATCAGGAGGTTTTTGGCCTCATTCTCTTCGTACTTTGACTGTGAAATGAGACAAAGACTGTGATGTTAAGAGTTCACGTTGTCAGCTTTGAGCGCTGGAGGGGATTTTCAACCATATCAAATAAACTGTTGAAGAGCCACAGACCCTTTTGCACTTCTGCCAAAAGTATTTGAACAGATTAAGATTTGATCCTGTTATCACAATCTGACGTCCTTTTCTTATCAATTGTTGTTGCAAACTGTTGGATGCTAAGAATGGAAAATTGCCAGAATAACAACACAATCACACATCAGATGAAATATCTCAGTACTTTCACCTCAATAAAACAGTCAGACTTTTACAGACACAAAGCGAGCAAGCTGTGTTTGTCACCGGATATGATCAGTACTGAACACAAGTCTGTAGAGTAGAGAGTTGCAGCTTTTGTGGGAAAGATTTGTGTAAGTTAAATATCAGACACTGTATTGTGGCTACAGAGCAGTTATATCAAAAGATTTTAAAAAAATCAGCTTTATATTCTGAGCTACAGAAGACTATCCACGCATTAATCCGTCTGGGAAGCCAACTCTGTTTTTTTAAACTAATTTAGCCAAGTCATTCTGAGCCAGAGAGACAGCAGGTCGAGTGAGGCGGAAGCTGAGGTGAATGACAAAAGGGATTTTTGCAGAACAGAAAACAAAACAACCGGTACACTAATCTGTTAGGGTGCTCTGTGCAGCAGCAGGGTATTATCCTAATGGTTTGTGGTGTGTGTCTGTGTGTTTGTCAGAAGTCTGTCAAATGTGATACGGTCGTGTGTTGACAAAACCCGGAGGGATGACGTCTCTCGTCGTTGGACTTAACTCCAACATTTGAGAATTACAATGATTGGCCTAATGACGGCTATGCTGTAGATTTTTGGTCAACATATTCACCTCATAGTTGATGGAAAAGTGCATTTTAATATTGATTTGTCTCAGTGATCTTTCTGATTAGATCACAGTATAGTATGATTGCATTGAGTTTGATTCTGGAGAGGAATGAGTAAATCCCTTGTTGATCGAAACAGTATATTTTTAATACCATCACCAGGGAGTGCCAGACTCAGACATGTTTTAATCCTACACATGCGGCTGTAAACGCATCCTCTAACTTGAAAGTTAAACACAACTTTTTCTTTCAATGCAACTTGAAAAGAATTTATTTGGGATGACGCACTCGGACGTTGCTTTGAAGTGTCTCTGACACAAATCGACATAGATTTTACAAAAAAAAACCCAAACACTAATATTTCTCAAATTTCTACAGAGCCTGACGTCTGAGCCGGTTTTACTCTCCTGTTTTCTCCACTCATAACTGAGGTAGTAGGCTGGTAGCGTGAAGGAACTTGCCTGAGGCTCCACCTGGACAGCCCCGCCCTGACCGGGTTTCGAATGCCCTATCTCCAGCAACCAAAGCGCAGCGATCTTACCTGCTGATTCTTAACCACTGACATCAAGACAAGGAAGCTCCTCACGATGCAGAGCTGCGCTGCATGGCTGAAACATTCTGAAAGTAGAGCTGCATGAACAACACCAGTCTCGAACGGTCGAGCGACAAGACAGCAACACAAAAACGACTAAATCATGATATGCCACACTTCTTACCTGGGAAGGCTTGCTGAGCACTGGTTCTGTTTGCCTGGAGGGTACAAACCCTGATAGCCTGCTGGTCAAGTAAACAGCCACACCTGAATGCTTCCCAGTACAATCACACTCTCAGTCTTGGCCGCTCAATAGCAGAGAGTTTATTGCTCAAGGCCACATCACTGGTGGATAATGAGTAAGTGAGTGCTACTCTTCACAACGAGCCTGCCTCTCTAACCTCGGGCCATTGTAATCATATGAATAAACTTCCTGCTGCAACAAGTATGTACATGCACAGTATATAAGACAGCGAACCAACATGCATACAGACACTAGCTATGTATATTCACCTTTTGATCAAATCACAAGGTTCCCATCTTGCTTACAGAAGGCAAGCGTGTCACTTTCCGGGCATCAGGTGGGTTGAAAGCTTGTGCTGCTGATGGCTCAAAGTGATGGATATGGCAGACAGTTTCATTTTGTTTCACCCGCATTAATGTGAAAGGTATGACTGCAGTTCATACACCGACTCACACTCCGAGCCATTAGAGGTACATCAGGGCACATTAGACCCTCAGATGAAAAGTGTGCGCCACTCACTTTTAAATTGCTCTGTTTTTTTATTTTTTCCCCTTCTTGCATGCTGTTTTCCACAATAAAAATTCAGGATCATACCTGACACACAAATGTGGAGGTAGATGTGGCCAATGGCTGTTGCTCAGTTGTCTTCGTCAAATAAAAACACATCTATAATTATACATATTCATGTGAAAGTAAAAGCCGGAGTCACAAAGGAAATTTCAGGCTCCATTGTTGGAGTCATTAGCCTCTTGAGCTCCAGTTGTAACTGCTTTTAATTTATTTATTCTCTGAGACACAGTGACAGGCGAACCTAGAGTCATCAAAAAATGCAGTAAAGGCCGCTGAATTAATAAAGGGCTATATGAGCTTTTACCAGAGTTATGAGAAGACTGTTTATTTTCGCTTGCTGCTCTGACAGAACAAGTCGGGCCTGAGCAGTCCCACTGCATTGTACACTACATATGTTCCTGCGCTGGGCTGGTTTGTTTTTGAGACATATGAGTTTTATACCGTTGTTGCTGCAACAGCGAAACAATAAATTACAGAACATTTTTTAATATATTGAGCCACTGTGCAATATGGAACAACTGGCCACCACTTAAATTCACACTCCAGACAAATAGCAGGCAGTGAACCACCAGAGCAAACGCCAACTGCTGTTTTTAATTGAAGCTGAGGATAGCAAGTTAGCTCATTTAGCCATGCAGCTAGTGATCCAGACTGCGAGTTTGGAGCGGTATTATGTAAAAAGACGGGCCAGGGCTACTACCCTGCAACACAATACAGACGTCTTCAAACATCTCATTTCTTCACATTCTGTTGATTATTTTAGTTTGAATTATGAGTGTTTAAAACTGAACCTCTTAAATGTTGCAGCTTTAAAGTTCCTTATTATTGTGAGAAGAAGCACTCTGATCTTTAATTTTCAGTAGCTGTAACCTAGTGAATAAAATGTTTATGATGTAAGATGTAGAACTTTTTTATTTTCTTCTGTGAGGACCATTTCATTGTATCGCACATTTCATAACTAAAATTAATGGATAAAAATGGTTAAAAATCAGTATTCATGATTGAGGTTAGGAGAAAAAAAAGGCTATAATTGAAACTTTCGGACTAAAAGTAACTGTACTTATACAGCTTGTCTTTATAGATCCCCTGAAGAGCCTTGAACTTTGGATCCGGGCTTCTCTCCTTGACTGCCACTGTTAAACCTTATCACCCCCTTTTTCTGAGGAGGAAACCCCTGAACTACGGTGGCTGAGAGGGCTCAATGCTCTGCAACTTAAAGGTGTAAATTGTATGACATGACCACCTGTGGAAGATATATATATATATATCAGTGGACATCTTCATCATAGACGTCTTTGACGTAATGTAGCTGATGTTTCTTCACATTATGTTGATAAAGTTAGTTCAAATGTTTTAGTTTTAAACTCAAATTCTGGCCATCACTTACATATTCCTCCTTTAAAAGAAGAAAATAAACATCCACACTAATAAATGAATGAATGCTAAAGTAGGGGGGGCGCTGTCACTGCAGAAAAATAGGCTAAATTAAACTAAGTATATTTACAGTTTATGCTTTAGTTAACTTAAAGCAGAAGAAACCATTCATACTTTAAGCTACAAGCAATCATAAGCTCTTTTTCTGCACTTGATCGACCTGCTCAGTGCTCATGTAAAGTCTAAAATATACATTTTACAGAATGTACAGTCCGACACACTCCTCTTCTTGTATTCAGCCCCTCTCACAGTGTTCAACCATTCAAATTCCAATCCCTTACAATCAAAACCCCACTGAGACACTGACAGAGCTTTGAAGTCATTGACAAGGTTTTCACTTTGCAGAGGACGGCCTCTCTGCCTCATGTCATCCCCTCCCCTCCTCCCGGCACTATGTCTTCATGCTCTCACAGGGTCGGCTCATGGGTATCTCCCTGAGTCAGCCCGGCGAACGCCCTGCCTACAATGACAGAGAACCGCAAAAAATCATTTTGATGTTGAGGGAGAATAATGCAAACTTAATTACCCCGAGCTAATAACTTCAGGCAATTGAGCCAAACCCAGCTCAGTGTCTCCTTCTAATTGTGAGGACGGCTAAAACCTTTTCTGTTTCATTTCGGAGGGGGGATGCTCAGCAGAAGTCCTGGGTCTGCGGCTCGAGCTGGTTTGAACAGGGTGATAAGGACGCCTTCGATGGCGGCCACGTGTAGACTTTATTTCCTGGTTTGTGACTTCAGTGTGAATAATTACACTGAAATTTTGAGCAGACCAAAGATAATGTGTGCACAGCTAATCCGGTCATTTCCAGCAGAGGGTAGAGCTGACGGTTCTTAGACGACACCAGAACAAACGTGGAGTGCAGAGAGTGCAGAACATTTGATGCTCGCAAGAAATCTCCCACTTCTGCTACTGTGATGTTAACCTTGGCTGAAATGTTCTGGATGTGCATGTGCTCCGACCGGTCATTGTGATCAAACAGCTGGAGCACTTTATTATTTTCTACTGAGGGGAGACGTGTTTGGATGCTATCAAAAGGCCAGGATATTTACTGAAATCTGTTGTTGATTAGGAGGCTCGCATCTCAAAGGCTGCAAATCAGTCCCTTTGTTTTGCTTTTCAGAGAGACCAAAGGAAGCGGATTAAAGTCATTTCAACACCCTCGGGCAAAATCTTCAACAAGGTTCACAGAATTAATCAGTGTTTTGCCAAGACAGGGTTGAATCGCTGGGAAAAAAAAGACTATTTTATCAGGAAAGACTGCATTGTTCATTAAATAATGTGTTTGTTTCTAATGCTGATGTTTTTCTTGCCTTTGTTAAAACCTAATTACTGTACATGGAGGAAAGGCCATGAAACAGCTGAGATAACATGTCAACAAACCTACACTCAGCTCTGTCATTAACATAAAAATATGAGCGGTAACACACTATTCTTCCACTGCTCATGAGAGAGGCTCCAGATTTTGACAGTTCTGACAGGGCGGCGCTGACAAAAGTTGAACCACAGCAGTCAAATATCAAAGATATTATACCAAAGAAAGCTGATAGCCTAAAGTCATCAGCCGCGCCGTTAGAAGTCTCTGCCAGCAGATCTGACGCAAGTGCAGTCACAACATTTCAACTGGTCAAACTGTCGTCCATTTTCCTTCTTCCACATCTATTATATGTCTGTCACACCCTCCTGACTTTCCTCACGCTGTGGTTAAGTACATTTATCAGAATTAGATGAGATCATTTGACCCAAAATAAATAGTCTAAGAAGAATAAACCGGGTGTGTTGTCGACCACGTTGTGTTCGACATCTGAAGCTCTCTATTATCCGTCCCCTTTAAGTATACAGCATGCGTACAATGAGCTACAGACGTTTTTTTCCTCTCCTCACACTGACATATTGTAGTGACATGTGCAGCTGAGGTGCGATCAAATGCGTGATACTGTGACACAAATTGTTTGAAATGTGCCGTTTTCCACACATTGATCTACTCCCAGGCTGAATATATACATGCAGTGTGTACTATGCTGCTTTGAACTTGCGTACACTTGTGAAATGATGCCGAAGCTTCAACAATAATAGAAAATGTGTGATCTTCAGTGTGTAAAAGGCTTTCTTTTCTTTCTTCCACTTGAATAGTCCCGGTCAATCCTCCCTTGACACTGACCCCTCACCTCTCATACTTCACTGCATCTGTGCATGTACAGTGTGTGAGTGATGTACGCGCGACATGTGGCCTTTAAAGGAACACGTCGACATTTTGGGGGAAAAAAAGGCTGTTCCTCGTCAAGAGTTAGATGAGAGGACTGATACAACTCTCGTGCCTGTTTGCTAAATACGACGCGACAGCCAACTGAATCGGCAGAGTAAATGTTGGCGATGTATGATTCATAAACCACAGATATATTGAATGTGTAGTTTTCAATTTTATGCTGTGAAAACGCTATGCTTATGGTCTGGTTAAAAACAAAAAGCACATTGGTTTAGGACAAATGCTTTGGCTTACCTTGTTTTGGATTATCCAGAGGTTCCACGCTTATAAATAAAACACCGTCTCGAACAGTGGCCTCTGCTGTCTCGCATACCCGACATCGCGCTGACATCACCCCTCCATGGGAGATGAAAGTCAGCTCATATACATATAATCTGAGCACTATTTGACAAATATTGACGTTGATATGATACATAGAAAAATGCACAAATTCTAACACATCTGTGGTTTGCAGAAACATAAAATGCCAACATTTTATTCTGGTGACTGGGCTGTTTAAACTCTGCCGATATAGATGGCAGGAATCTAATACTATATATTTCTGATCTGGACATCCGGCAGTGTCTAAACCAGCTGGCAAACACTGGGAGCTACATTCAGAATCGATGGAAGGAGGCTCCTGTTTTCTTAATCCATCCTTCCCAGGAAAATGAACAACGCCAACATCTCATTCTGTTGACTTGGCCGCTTTAAAAACTCCTGAACTGACCCACAGCTTTTTCATGCAGAAGTGAACACATGAAATGGAGGCAGCTTTTGGTGCTAATGTGGCTGTGTATGGTGCAATCTGTGTGTAAATGTGCCCGTGGATGCAGGCTGCAAATTTACAAAAACACAATAAAGAGGGTGGGAAGAGCAAAAAAAACAAAGGGGCCAAGATTTTAATCATGGCTGTTTGTGGAGCGGTGCTGGACACTCCTGTGCAGATGGACACTTGGATGTGAGGCTGGAGTGGAGGGGTAGTTACATGGATGGATTCACAGGAGGAGAAAATCATCCAGAATTTGAGGTTGTCAGAGACGACTAACTGCTGCCGTTCGTGGTGAAGGAGGAATGAATTATGATTCGACTGCTCAGCCTGAGGTTGCCACAAATCACATCTCAGATTTTAGGAACACATATGAAAGTGTCTGATATCATCATTGGAAATGATTCATGGGGGATTTCTTTCCTTTTATTGTGTTTTTATTGAAACATAGGAGGAAAATGATGCATGTCACGTTGTATCACTGGATCTTTGTGTCAAACATTGTCTTCATCATGGACATCAGTTTATTTTTGAATAAGCTGAATTAAAACTGTTTTAACAACAGGCTATTTGTCTGCACCTGCCGGCCACAGCTGGAGCTCAAAAAAACCTTGCCAGTATTTTCTAAGCCAGTGTTAATGCACAAATATTTTCTCCACTTGTCTCTCTCTCTGTTACCTGTTGCCCCCGCCTCCACCTCCACCACGAACACCTCCAGATTCTGAGCCGGAGCAGACAAATAAAAACAAAGCATGATTCACTGTGGCACTTTGGCAGCAGCGAGCAGGATCAGAGTCTGGAGGGCGGGTTGGGACAAAGAGTATTTAAATTTTTTTCAGAATGCGCTGTAACACACTGACTATATTGACACAGACTCAGGACAATAAACAGCACTCCCCCTGCAGGATATTTTATAGATTCAAATCGCTTGTTCAATAACAACCCTAAAGGCGCGTTTTCAGAATTTACTGCTTTGCATCGACCGAACAAACGGATCCAAGCAAATCCGATAGATGTTATTTAAAGAGCCTCCTCAGAATCTTTTCTTTTTTGTAACACAGGGATTTAAATCTCTAATGTATCTCTATCATATTAAAATGCCTAAACATAAATTTCATCCAGTGCGGTGGTACATTACATTCACAAAACTGCATAAATACCAATTTAGAGTAACTAGATTTTTGCATAGTGCTGCTGCTGGAGGCATAAAGTAAATCTGCATCCTTATTCATGATCGTCAGCTTGATTAATGGCATGCTACAGATTCAATTCTTGGCAATTTAAGGTTGCTGGTAATTATCCTCCGACATCATTTTACACACGCTGCAAAAAGAATAAATTAATCAATAAGGAAATAAATCTTAAATTAACTGAATCCTATTAACAAGATTCTGTTAATTTACAATTAAGCGAATCCCATTATCAATTCCCCCCCATGCACTTTACTCTGTGTCCAGGGCAGAAAACGATTTCACCTCTTTGATGGCGAGCCCTTACACTCAGTGTTATTGCACTCAGGAGGACTTGCACAGCACAGGGAAAAAATATATAGTGCAGCCATTAATTTGCCATCTCCAGAAAAGGGCATCAGTGATCTGTGAAATCACTTTGTTCGTTTGAGATGGTTGCACTTTCTGTTCATTTACGTCTGATAATGACTTAGATTATGTGAATCTCCCCGTCTGCCTGTCTCTTTTTTGGCATCTGCACTATGTCACACTCGAACATTCCCGTGCCCTCGCTGTCTGTCTAATTCTACTCCTGACAAAAGCTTAAACAGCCTCAGCTTTAAAGTAATCAAAAGAACATATTGGAGAATGGGGGCTGAGACACTCCCTCTGTTGAATGAGCCACAGTTTTGTTTGCTGTGATCCATGAAATAATCTGTCAATGGGATAGGAAACGTGAAGCACTCCCATCGATTCTATTTTTTATTGTCAGTGTTCAGTTCTGCTCATGTGGTTTTATTGCACCATGGGAAGTCGCCGGCGCTGCTCTGCCATCTATTGTTTCTCAACTTCTGCTCTGTGTGGGAAGCTGTAGATTCCTGTACAGCCACTTCTCTCTTACCGCAGGATGAGAGTTTGGTTTTGCAGTCGCAAACCTTTTTTTTTTTTTGGCAAAACCAGTCGCTCTCCACAGATGCTACCTGAGCTTGAAATTATAATTTGTAAAATGTGATTACACTTTTACATCATTGAATCCACTAGTGCTCAAAATGATGCCAATCTACTGCGTGAAACTGGCAGAAATATTACACTATAAGCAGTTTAATCAGAATGCTTGTTAACAAGCTGTTCAGCGTGTCCTTGTGTTTTGACTCCCACTTTTTCATCAGTCAACACCTTCATAAATCACAGCAGCACAAAACTGCATTCCTAATTTTCCAAAAGCTGCACCAAAGAAGTTTTTCTTTGGTTAGATTACTACGTGTACAACATACAGGAAGTGTGAGAGATGTCGCTAGCAGTAAAAATGCAGTTTCACCTCAGCTTTACTGAGTGTTTAGCATATTTTAGCTCTTTGCTCTACTGTCTGCAACTTTATTGTTTCCTTCCTGCCTCACTTTTCCCACTTTTCAGCCTCAGCAGTAGAAAGACGTTTTCAGCCTCTTGTGTAATGCAACAGCACACAGAATAAGCTACCAACTAGCTGGTGAACATGGTGGCTTCATATGTGCCAACAGTAGGCTGTGAAAAAGAGGGAGATTTCTAGGTATCGGCAAATGGCTCGCCCTCAACGCCCCAGCCCCAATACAACCCTACACCACAGATTAATGGAATAAATACAAAGATGTGAAGGTAAAATAACAGAGGACTACAGTCTGCAGACTGAAGGCAAGAGGACAAGTGAGTGAGACAGGAGACAGGAGACAGATGTCAATAAAGGGGAATATGGACGCTCATTTCTTCTTCTCGGGATGTGTTTTATCCGTTTCCAGTGGCAAACTATGCGGAGTGGAGGGCTTGAGCGGAGGCAGTGACGAGGCGAGCATCAGGCGTCAGGGTTGTCTGCTCACCTCTGCCTCCGGGTACCATGACACGCATCCCACACAGAAACTGAGAAACAACCATTTGATTTGTATCACTGTGAGATTAACGGGAGACATTACCCGTCAGAAGCACAGTAGGAGAAAGGGTTATAAATAGGAAGGCTCCCACAAAGATTGGCAGTTATGGCAGGTATGCGGCTGACAATGGCTTACGATGATTATACATGAAAAATAAGCAATAAAGGTTAAACCCACAGTGTCACAGAGCAAATGTTGGAAACAGTACACGCAGACAGCTGAAGGAAGCTTGGGAATAGTTGCCGATCACGTGCTTTATGCCAACAGTCGACATCTGGTGAGTCAGACTTCCTCCCTAGTTCCAGCACCTTCGCTTGGACGACAGCTTCAAACTCATCTTCAAATCTCGGGCTTCATTTTGATCCCAACTACACACCTGGAAAGTTTTGTGACCACAGGCAGACAGATAGACAGATAAACAAAGTATTTAAAATCACTTGTGTTAGTTCCCCCTCTAGGAACCCGCTATGATCACACACACAGAGAGACTCAAACAGTATGAACACTACCAGCCGACGCTGACGCAGCTTAAAATAAAACAATAAGACGGGACAGTGTGGGGAAAGTAAGATGGAGGATCACAGGAAGGCTACACGATCAAAGTGCTTTGAAAGAAGAGACTTCAATGAACTGAAATGAAAATCCTGACGGCTCCAAATGCGTTTCACTCAGAATAATGTGCACAAAACTTTAGACATTAATGGTTAATTCAGACTGAGCATGAAGCTATTGAAGTCTCAACTACTATTTTCTAATGCAGGAGCTTTTAGTGAAGGCAGGCGTAACCCCTCAGGATCCCTCGGAGGACATTTACACCGAGAGCAGTATCCCAGCAGATAATGTCTACTTTTAATTAAGCGAAAGATTTGTACTTCCTCCATCACCGCTACAGCCCTAATGTCAGCAGCAGTTCTACTTCACTGCCAATTGAAGCAAACACTTTTCATCTCATTCTGGCTAATTCAAAAGAAATAAAAACCATTTAATTCTGTTGATTCCAAACCTCAGTGTGCTCCCGAGGGACAAGAAAATAGCCGAACCACAAATAGTCAGAAAGCTGCTTTTTTCAGCATCATATTCAACTCTAAAAGCATATTTTTGGTGATTTAGTGGGAGTGTTGCTTCCTTTGATGTTGAAACTGCAACACAAAAGGTCATACCTGTTGCACAATGTTTTTTCTTTGCTAGTCCTTCAGAGCAGCACCAAGGTTTCTTCTCCTCCCTCACCGCTTCCTCAACAAGAAATATGATGAGAGAGGGATGAGAAAGAGGAGGGCAGAGGAGGAGGCGAGGGAAAATGGAGGCCATTTGTGGCAGTTTATTTGCCACTCCATCATCAAAAATGGCCGTGTGCTACTGATGAAGTTGGCCTACCATAACTGAACCGATGTCGCATTCATATTCCACTTGGACTGCCGCGGGCAGGACGGCAGGACCCGATAATTAACACAGGCCATTCAGCAGCTTTATGCAGTCTTTAGACACTTAATGTGGATTTATCTGTTTCCTCAGCCTTCATCTGTGGAGATTATCTTTTATGGGCCTGATTCCAACAAGAGATCATTAAAATTTTGGAAAATCTGATATTAATCTGAAATATTTAGTGAGATTACTTTGTGTATTTTAATAATGTAACCTGAATTTAACTTTAATAATCCGTATTTCACTTATTTGGAAATACCAATCTGTTACTCATTTCTAGTGGTCCTTATTTAATCATGACAATCTTAAATAACCCAAATCTTGATTTTAACTGAAGCAATTGAATTGCACTTGGAGCCCCCGACACGGAAAAGTGCCGCCAGGTCACTCTTTCTCGCCGCGTGACCAGCTCACCTGCTTGTTACGGCCGACCCGCTCTTGACCTGAGACGTTCATCTTAAAAGGTGTGACATATACAAAACAGTTCATGACTGCATGCCAAAATAAACTCTGTTAACTCAGCCTCTCTTTTGTCTCCACGTGTCTTGTCTTCGGTGTCCTCCTCCTCGTGGCGCCCATTCAACTCAACGCCCACAACCCTCCCCGCAGGTGCAGCTAATGGCGGCCAATGAGTCAGAGCCGCCATCCCCAAGGTGTGACGTCAGTTCTGACACTAACGCAAATTAAACCCCTCATGCTTGAAAGACAGTCCCTTGTCTTTAATTGTTAATTCCTTTATTCGTGCAGAGATGACGTTACTAGAATGCAGCTGTGAGCGAGGGAGAAAAAAGCAAACATCAGAAAACACTGTGAAACTGGTCGTCTCTTAATAATCCTGACTGAAATGTATGTACAACATGTAAAGCTACGCTATCTTTGAGCAACATGATATAAAGCATACAGACGTTTTTGAATCCATGGCTTAAAAAGCACCGCAGGAGAAGCTTTCTCTGTTTGGGGATCAGAAGAAACACATCAAACTGTACACTTGGCTAAGATTTGCAGCTCACAATAAAAGATTTCTCCCTTTTTTTTTTTTTTTTTTTTTTTTCAGAGGAGTTGTTGGCTGAAGCTGAAAGAAACCCAATTAACCCGAGTTAGAGACAGAGCAGCACTTCCAGCAGTACCCTTCTACAACACTCAGGAGATCACTCTCTACTATTAAAGTGAATACACTCAGATGCACCACACTTTTCTAATTGAAACCTCTGGGACTGACTTTTGAGCTTCCGGAAAAGCGTATAAATGTTAGGGAAGAGACAAAGAGCTCAAAGGATCAGGGCCCTCTGCGGTGAAAAACAATATGCACTGGCGGCGGGGGAAATGTGTCAGACACCTCCCCCCACCACACTCACTAACAAACATGTTGACAGAGGTTTTGGAAAATTGGTGCAAGATTAGATTGGGACTAATATTAACATCCTTCACAAGCAAATTTTCCATTCTCAGCTTCGAAAACATAACTCATACCTTCATTGCAACTTTATTAAGATGACTCAATTTAGTCACTTCAAACTAATCTCCACATCATTTATACCGTCCACACACATTCTTGCACACACAGCAACAAGGAATAAAGCAAAAGAGCATTTGTCAAATTAAGTGAAACCTGCACTATTGATTTCTCCTAACCAAGGTAAATGAGCGAGAATTAATTAAAGAGAATTAATGGATAAATGAGAACTAGGCAGGAACATTTCCTGGGGAGCTATTAATGACCCACAGGGCAGATGAGAGCCCCTGTTCGTTTTGTCACCGCAGCACGACACTCAGCAAACACCATCTATGCTCCGGGGAGAGGCCGACTCTGACTCGGGGTCGGTCCTTAACAGCAGGTGGCTGTAAACAATTAGCACAATGTTCACAACAGCCGGAGTGGTTTCTACTGTGTGCATCTCGTCAAATATGAAATAACGACTGAAAAGTAAATGTAAAAATACTAAACTTCAAGAAAAACTTCTGAGTTCAAAATTGTACTTATAATATGAAATATTACATTTCCACATTCAAATGTGGGGGAAAAAACAACTATATACATTTTTGTGAGTTGTTACATTATCCTGAATGTTTTCAACAACGTTCAAACACAGAGAAATCCTTCATTTCACTTAAAGTGACTGTGTGTTTCAGTTTGTCACCTTTCGCTATGACTTCTGGGTAAAAATCAGACGAACTTGTCTTTAACAAAAAGTTAAAACATGCCCACAAACTACTTCTCTGCATTGTTTTGATTGAGAAACAGCTAGCAGCAGAAGTTACAGTACATACAGTGCAACTTTATATATTTATATCAGTGGTTCACCATCTGGAGGGGTTAGGCCGCCTCCGAAGAGATAAATCTGAGGGCTTGTGATATTAACAAGGTAAGAAACAAGAAAAACAAGTTTCACTTTACAAATATTATTCTCATTTTAACTTTTTTTAACACTGTTTTGTGTAGTTAGGGTAGCTCTAACCCTTTTATCTCGTAGAGAATCTTTTTTTTTCTTTTACATAAAAGCATCTGACAAGTTTAACAGCTCAAACACAAACAAATTAAATAGATATCTAAAGCAAACAAAGGGAACAAAGTAGAAACTGCTTTTTTGAAGCTATAACACGTAAGAATTCTGCACAACGAGACCTTTGTCATATATTTTGTTGAGTTGTGTACTTGCATTATTCCATGTTTCCAACAAAGTTCAAACCCAGAGAAATCTACAAATTAATTTGGTAGTCTGTGGCGATTACTTCCTGGAGAGAGTCAGAGTGACAAAGAAGTCGGTTAAAAGTAACATGAATAAAACACAACAACTCTGAGTCACGTCGGATAGATTTTCATCAGTATGTTACTTGTGCAAATGTTTATTCCCCCCAACCAGCTAGCTTCTTTCTCTCCTCTTTGTATCATTACCTTCATGAAGTTTAGTAACATTTCCTGTCCAGCTGCAGTCGGCAGTCAACCGACTGTGCATAAACACCTGATGATGGAGGTCACCTCCGTGGATCGCTGCTACAGTCAGGTTGATAAATGGGAGTGAAGATGAATCCAATTTTTAGTCCCAAATATTAAAATGTCATCTCTGAGCTCTCCTCCAGTCGGTAAACAGCTCCGGATCAGAGCAGAATCTGATGTGACTCCTGGTGTTAACTCCTCCAGAAGGTCAGACTCTGCACCTGACTCTCTCCTCCAGAGCTAACCGGCTCTGACAAGCTGCAGCAGCTATACCCTCGACTCTGCCCAGCCCTCTCCACACAGCCCTCTCCACACAGCACTTGGCAAACATCTTTTGTTTTGTTTTGATTTGATTGCAAGACCCCGGCAGCCACATTTAATATTGTGTGTTTAAGGGGTCATAAAAAGATTGTGAATCATGGGTTTAATCTTCGTCAGTTAACTGCATTTTCTGTATAATGTGTTTTTGAAGCAAAATCTTGCTGAGGCCAGAGATGTAGTGGCATGGAAGTATGAAGTGTTGTAAAATGGAAGTCCAGGCACCTCAAAAAAGCACATGACATGAGTAAATGTTGTAAATTAGTTTCCATCAAGAAAATGTCTGAAGGTGTCATGCTTTGGTGCTTAAAACAGCTTGCCTGTCTGTCCTTAACTTGTTAACGATTGAAAAAAAAAAGAAAAATCACATGTGAATCAGACAGGGCTGTGCGTCAAAGGTGAAATTAGAGACTCGGTGAAATGTCTGAGCCTAACTGAGAACAGTTTAATGATAGTGCAGAAACAAGGACGGAAAACTGTAATTATTTCATACAATGTGGCAAGGCACAGAGCGTTAATAGCATATAATCTGCGCTGTCTAAATTCAAGGTTCATCCTCCAAAGGCAACGTGCTTACTAGTCTTCTCACTGAAGGATTAATTCCACTAAAACCTTTTACGCCCTTCATCCAAAGTAAAAGAGGGACTCATAATGTATGAGATTGCATTGAAAACTATCTGCAAAGGTGCAATTTGAGTCCCGCGTGTATTTTTTATTAAACTTTGAAACTATAAAATAACTCCTCAGTAATTTCAAACTTCTTAATAGAGGAGCTGGATTGTTAAAGTCCTGAGAGGGTCCAAAACCTTGTTAGGCTTCTATATGCGTCAAATATCCCACCAGTTTTTCTCTACAATACAACTGCTTTTGATTGGCCTTTGTTAGCGTTCACATCCAGCACACAGATCAATGTTTATTGTAGCAGCAGCTTTAGAGTGGAGTGTGTTATGTCCAAACAAGCACAGCAGAAAAAAAATCCCAGGATCACTTAATAAAGCTGTCAAACTTCAGATTTGTTACAGCTACGCTTTGAAAGACATTTAGCTCGCTCGCTTCAGAAAAAGTTGTGAGACTCTCGGAAAGTCGAAGGCTTTCTCTCTCTCTCTCTCTCTCTCTCTCGACTGCTGCAGTTAGTGAAGGAGTAATTATTGCAGCCACAATTTGAGATTTCATCAGCCATCGCAGCATGTTGTTATGAGATATTTTGGATTAGTCAGAACAGTGAAGTTGCTCGAACGCTCAGAGCTCGTTTGGTGCGCTGTAGATCATTTTAAATGAGGGTGAAAGTTAGGAGACTTCAGAAAATTGAGTTTTGCGCGTCCCGATGACGTGCAGCGCTCATTTACATAGCATGCATATAGAAACCTGTCACCAAATAATAACAAACTTACAGGGACATTGTGTCAATCTAAATCTATAAAGGGAGAGAGGAGATCAAATGAGCTATTTACATACTGCAGTGCAGAACATCCTGAACGACCTCATAGAGAAAGAGCACCTTCGGCTCTGTCTCGCTTCTCGGTGATCTACTGAGTCTCCTGAGGGACAGCTAGCTTTACTCGTTACTAAAGTACTCACTAACTGCTGCTAGCTGCAGCTGCCATTAGCTGGTTAGCTCAGTTAGCCATGCAGCTTGCTTACTCTGCACGTGCTGGATTGTTGGCTGTGTCAGCAAAGGTGTCCTCTCGGGAGTTTTTGATCCTAAAAGCGCATGTTGCCAGATGTGTGATAATTATCATATTTGTACAATAATTTTGCCCTCTGTACGATCAATAATTCACAAAAAGTGTGAATTTGTGACACTTACATTAGTATCTGGTTTTAGTCCAAGCTGTCCCGTTTTAATTCATGATCAGAAGAGCAAATATGGACCCTGCATCTCTATTACATCTTTCCAGCCAGCCGTGCCTGAAGGAGGCTCTGATGATGATTCACATGCAAAGCTGTCGTTCTCTCTCCGCTGCTTCACATGGAGGTTTGAACTTCCTCAGAGGTATGTTTATTTAATCAGCTTACCTTGTAGCCTTAACTGTTTTCATCTTCCAGTCGAGCCGTCTTCTAATTCAATTTTGTAAAAGTACCAAAATTGTTAGACTGATTACAGACACACCCTTCGATGCATCATGACCTAGCGTCACAGCTGGCTTTGTGTGGCTGGATTTGTAGGCGTGTCAAAAAATAGTTTAAATACATGTTTTGTGATGTTACACATTTAACCCATTTGTTCAATATACAATATGATAACGGCGTGTGATTGATCAGGCTAGCTTTGTTGTTGTGCATGTTGGCTCAAAAACTGAGTTTTGAAGTTCTCTCTCGAGCTTGGAAACAACGACTGAATGACTTTTACATCAACATGGATGAGAGGTCCTCAAAGTGCTCTGGAAATATGGAAATTTGAGCCGGCTCCATCAGCTGATAAAGATGTTGTGATATGATTGAAGCTACTAAATAGTCCTTAATTTTAGATGTCGACCACGTGTCAAATTATTCACTCAAACACTTGAATGCACTCATTTTATTTAAGCCCATTTTTGGTTTATAGTAAAATGATATTCTACAAAGTTAAATATGAGTTTTAAAAGTGCAAATGTTTCATAATGACACTGATCATTGATTTTAGCAGTTCATAAATCACACAGATAAAGATGTGTTGCACTTGGCTAACAGGAGGGGCTGAATATTAGAGGACACCAACCACTCTGCCGGCCTCCACTCTTAAAGATGGTTATCTACTGTAAATCAATAGGCCTCCTCACTATTGGCACCACGAGGAGCTGACTCAGCCTAATTACCCTCTGGGCTGACCTTTAAATCACACGAATGAGAACAAATAAATAATGACCGCTTAAAGTAACGCTGTCTTGGCGCTTCCGTCAAAATCGGCATGCACAAATGAATTGTAAATTTATGGAAATGCAACAAGCGTGAGAGGAGCGTCTTGCGTTTTGGGTGACAAATTGAAAGCAGGGGAACACCCGAGAAGTGTCCGCCTGAGTGCCAAGTAAGACAGTTAATCTCTACACTGTCCTGGGCCACTTAATTCCCACTGAAAAGTGGCACACTTCCCTCTCCTCTCCTTCCCATTCCTCCATGTTCTTTTCCCCCTTATCGCCGTAATTTGGTGTGCACTGACAATGAGAAATTTGACAGAGCTATTGACAGTAGCTATTCCACAGCTGGCTAATAACTTCAAGATATTCAGACAATGAGGGGAATATTAAGCAGGATTGCAGTGCAGCCCGAATATAAAAACACAGTAATGACAAAAGGAGTGATAGTATGGTATATTACAGCACTATCACTGCAGGAACTTTCATTTATTTTATGTTTTCATTTATTAATTTATTTTAAAAAGTAGTTCAGGAGAAGATTCAAGAAGTTGAAGAAGACAAATGTTAAAAAGAAGCGGCAGTTTTCAGAAAACTTCCATTTTTACGAGAATGAATGTCTACCAGCAGTTTCACTTCACTTCTGGTGGGAAATCGTAGCCGCTCACCTGAGTTACACAGCTCGGGAACAGGTATTCACGGCTCAGAGTGGCACCGCTCTCTCCACATGATTTTGAAGCCGTTATTTTAAGGTAAAATCGTTACATAATGTTGTTTTGACAGTCCCTCCGTTTAACTTTCCAAGCCCGTCTGATGGTTCCACAATTGGCTCTCCACTCTATGAGCCCAGCTAGTGCTACTTTATCTGCTCCATTGTATCAATGTGGGATCCATCCAAGAAACACTTATTCCCACTTGCCGACTCTCCGAGTTGAAAGCGCTGTTAGAAGTGAGGATACAACAGGGATTGGCTAAAAATACGTGTATTCCCGTGAGTGTCCATGCAGACAGTATGTGTGTGTGTCCATGTGTGTGTGTTTCCAAGAATGTGGGTGTGGGAATTCAACACTTTCTGCTGATTGCGTTCAGGGAACACTTAGTAACTACGTAATCTTGCAGCCCCAGGAGGGAAAATAATTGTTAGAAGTTATTTTTTTTTTTTTTTAATTTAGAAGTTTAAAATAAAGTGATGTAAGAACAGCGTGAGCCCACTATACTGAAATCCTTCTCACGAGGGTGGAGGTGGGTGGAAAACAATCATTTGGCAGCACAGCCCGGGCTTGTGAATCCAGTTTTTATTGAATGAGGCGCTCCTTCTCTGCCGTTCAGAGGACGGTAAAGTTTGAAATCAGCTCATTCTCCTGTGCCAAGAGTATTTTCTGTCAGGACAGTGACCATAGATGGGTTTCCCTCTGATGCTGTTTCGAGTCGTGTGTGCAGAAAACAGCGAGCTGAAGAGGAGCTGTTGTGCTGTAAACTTCGGTGTGAAGAAGTTCTGCGTCCCCTGAGGGAATCCCTTTCAGCGCACAGTACGTAATTACATCCATCCGATGATTTATAAGTACACAGGCTCTCCGGGTTTCAGATAGATGTATAAATTGGCCACTAGGACGATCACTTACCATTTGCGAGCGCACAAACTGTTATCGGTCCGGCGCCCATGGGCATCCAGCTTTCAAATTAATAAACTGACAATGTGGTTGATTCCTGCTGCAAAACTCCTCGTCCCCAAAGAAGGAATCAATGACACTGTGCAAGTTATGCCAAGCACTGCACCCTAATTAGCCACTCATTTTTTTTCTAATTCAGTGAGTTTTAAAGCACACGCCGGCCGGTCACAAATTGTGTGGGAGAGTGCTTGTTTTCCAAATTGGGATGCATAAATATTTAACTAACAACCTAGATGACTCAGGAGTGTCTCAGCTCCTTGTCTTTAAAACAATGCGTTGGATAATTTATCTCCAGACAAGAAAAAAACAGCTGTTTGGAGGTAACAGCTGACTGTGTTACTGTGTGAGCAATAGTTCCTGCCGCTCTGCGATCGGCGCTTTGCTCATCAGTAGGTGCAGGATCGGCTGTGTGGAGTTAGAGTGTGCGATTTGCTGACAGCTGCCACTTAGTAGTAATTCAGGTTTGATAGAGATGACAGACGGATGGCTCTGGATGGAGAATGAATCACTTTGTTTTGATTTTTCAGAGAGGAAAAAAAAGACCTGAGTAACAGATGTAAGACACTGATTCACATGTGTTCTCTCTGGAGGGTTCCCTGCAGCTGATGAGTATTGTCAATTATTAAATCTTTCAAACTTTGTCGACATAGACTGCAAACATCTAATACTTTAGATATTTGCGAGAGATATTCAGCGAGAACCTTTCCAAGTTTTATTCAGGCTAAGTCCCACCCCCCCTTAGTTATTGTTGCTGGATTGGTTTAGACTATTTCAAGTGAAGACATAAACAGCTAACAACTAAACATGGATTAAAACCACTGAAGAGAAAAAGGTTTTTTTGGGGAAATGGAATGCATTTAACGAATTCACTAGACCTCAAGGACACACACAATGAGTTTCAGTGATAAAACAGAACAGGACTTTTGTTTCTTTTGTTCGTAAACTCCGCAGGGCTCCTTTAATTTGAGCAAACAAGACCAGTCTAATTTAGTTACTTGCTTAAGGAAAAATCTTGCACAAAAAATTTCGTGTAACTTTATGCTAAAGTTCAGTCAGAGTCTCCAGTATGTGTGAGCTTGTTTGGCTAAATTTTATGTTTCGTAATCAAACATTAATGAAGAGCAGTGACGGGGATATTACGTCTGTCATTTCTGTTATTATTATCCTGCAGTTACAGATTATGACTCATAGTATCTGCTCTACAATGTTCGTCAGTCAGTGCACAGGTAGACGTGCATCCTCTGGATGATATAAGCAGCAACATTAACAAGGATTCACAAAGAGGTTTTCTTTTTTGGGAAAGCAAAGGTACTCTAATGAGCCTCAGTAGCTAATGCTGTAACATGACTTACTTTGTAATGGCAGTAATCTTGTAATAGAGTTTTTAAAAATAAAAATAGTTCTTTCAAGTTCTGCCTTTATGATGTCATTTAAGGCGTTGTCATGTCCGTATATTTAATCTTTCTAACGTAAATGAAAATAAAATAACCAATTAATTGTTTACATCAGATATTTTTTGGTGTTGGATTCCTGTAATTTCTTTCTTCAGTCTTTGAAATGAAAAACAGAACAGTTACATCTTTGACAGGTTATTGATAAAATTCCTCAGCATCGTGATATTTTTATGTATTAGAATCAGGCTTTCGTGTATTTGATTTAATTCCATCAAACAACATTCATGGAGCAAAATATTTAGACAAGATAAACATGGCATGTATCTGCTGAATGGGAATCCTTTTTCTCTCGACCATATTTTTGTTTTCCACTTTTGGATCATTGAAAAAGAACCAAAAAGCATCATTATGAGACTAAAACATTGCAGCGTCCTATCATTATTTTTGACACGGCAGAACTAGCACTGCCAGCGTCCCACTGTGTGAACTGAGCTTTTTGCCAAAACACAGCGATGACTGACGAGCCTACAATGGAAGCTTGATTTGTGTCCCCTGAAGAATGCAACATGCCAGGACACCATCCTGCAGTAAACATTTGTACGATGTCATCACACATCGCATGAATACATCCATCACGGCTGCTCATCTGTCCGGCAGCCACAACAAACACACACTTCTTCAAAACAGGGACGGAAATGTAAAATAAAAGACAGCAGTTCTGAACCATTTCACCATGTTGTTATCCGGCTAAACGTTACTTTCATGTTTTCATCCGTTGAATTTTTCAGTTCATATTTATTTTTAATAGACACGATTTCCTCTTCAAGGTCGACAAAACATAGACAATTTTCCATAGCGCTTTCCGTCCCATGTTTTCATTCATAAACTGTAACGCTCGGCAGATTCATTACGATTCTCTTTCAAAGTCTGTTCGTGTAGCTCGCACAAGACGCATGAAAGTTTGTTTTTATCATCATGCTAATACCAGAGAGACGCTTTGCCTTTTTTCATTTATTTATGACATTGTTGGTGAAAAGCCTCGCTCGTGCCGCTCGGCTCTTTGGTACAGTCGTGAGGATATTCCACATGTAGCGTGCATGTGCATGAGTTTAGATCTCAGCAGCACTTTATGATGAACTGTTTACAATTTGGATAGCTCATTAGATGTAGATTGTGTCAAGGAGTGATTAATTATACCGAGCTGTAAGACTTCTGTTTGTGTCAAGTTGATGTATATTCTGTTTTTTTTTTTTTTTTTTATCCTAATGAACAGAAGAATTGCAAGCTCTGCACTCGCATCAACAACTGTGATTATGCCTCATCTCAGAGCTGGCACCATTTCTGTAGAGTGCAGATCATTTTCAAGTCTGCGTGGCCTCACACAGGGGAGGCATCCTTAATTTTCAACTTTGAAGGAAAAAATGTGTGTAAAGACCACCAGAGGAGGCTGGTCCGTGGAGGCAGAGGAGGCTGCTCCTCCTCTAGTTTTCAGAGGCAAGAATGAGATCAAGATATAATAACAGAGCAGTGGGTTGAAATGAGCTATTACTGAATCTTAGAATAATTAAGAAAATGATTTCTCTCTCTTTTTTGGGAATAATCTATCTATGAAAATGCTTGTACCTGCAGGTCAGGGCAGGTCTGTGTGCAGTGGTGTTGTGGGGCAGAGGAGGGCGGGATCTCTTATACCAGTTTAACACACTTCATTATTTTTTGCATGCTAATGTGGCCAACACACATGAAATGATGCCTTAATGTTGGACTTTCTCCCTATCCAATCAACAACAGTGATACAATATTGACATTGCATTAGTTCAATGATACATTACAAACTACAAACTTTTAATTCTCGGTAAAGCAATAAATACATTTGTACAGTAGCATCTCAGAAAGTTAATTATAATGTGAAAATTGCAAACCAATTTTAATCATATGACTAAAATATTTAATTTTTTAATGTCGAGAGAGGCTTTCCATTCGTGGGCGCAGCAGCTTTAAGATGCCACCTGAATATCTTCAGACATTGAGGGAAATATGCTTTTTTTGCTTTCTTGCAAAAAGTTAGATGAGAAGATCAATACTACGCTTATATCCGTCTGGTAAATATGGAGTTGGATTTGCCTTTAGTGCTGATATGACACATTTCAGTCAGATAATACTGACTGCTGCAGCCGAACACTCACCCCTCACTCTATTTTAAACGGCATATAGTTTAAATCTGCTGATATAAGTGATGTGCAACACCACACAGACTTTGCACGGTCATTAGTGAGAGGTTGTGCTCATTAACAATCTTATTGTTGCCTTAGTGTTTTGTAGTCAGTGAGCAGACTCTGCCAGTAAGCCAAGTTATTGATGAGGGAGTGCCAGGTGGATCCCTGAGGACAGACAGGTAGAGCTGTGCCCAGTGTTATTAGAAGAACAGTGCAGCATGCAAACAGTAAAAAAAAAAAGTCTAATTTTAATACTGCTCATACTGCTGTTCCTACCAGCACAAGCCAGATTATTTTTTTTAAACAAAGGCACATTAAAGTGTATTTTAGGAAAAATAATAAAATATCTCAAAATACCAACGAGGCATCATTTTTAATACCAAAAAGTATCAGTTAAAGTAGAGCAAGTAATGATAAATATTAATGCTGAGTGTTTTAACTACAATAGATTAACAAATAAGTCGGATTTATTAACCAGAGGCAAGTCAGGGAATTGACCGTTTGTTTTGCGAATGGATTTGGCATAAAATGTTCAAATAGCATCAGAAGATTTAAGAAGTGGAATCAGGTCAGACGCCCACAACAACAGAGCTATTGTAGTCCTCGGCCCTCTGTGAACTTGGTTTCTCGAAATTCCCCTCGACTGCCAGTGAAGACTTGTCTATTAAAGATGTAGTACAAAAAGCATGAAATATGAAAAGGGAAATCTTTTAAGTCAAGTGCAATTTGTGTTGCTCATGAATGCGAGCAAAGTCCCCGTTAACTGTTGTAACTCAGTAAGCATGCTGGTGAACACCAGACGAGAAAGTTAAAAATAATATCCTAACAGCAACACAACTAAACGGACCAAAACTGAGAAAAACAGAGCTGCAAATAAACGCAACCAGAGCCGTCGCACCTCTCTGAAGAATTACCAACGAAGAAGCATGCGTTCAGCTGTTTATATCCAATTATGATGTACAGTAGAATCCTGACTCTCATTGCAATGAGAGTTACTTCACATACAGTAAATATAAGTGTCAGTCAAATTGTGTTTCCTCATTGATTACTGGAACCTTCACTCATATTTATGATGACCGGTAGTAACCTAACGTACACAAGGAACAAGACAAAACGAGAAAATACTCTGCAAATGTTCCAACTTAACTGTTACAACTGGTGTTGTGGGGTCACTTGCTCTGTCATGGCGGAGCACTGATTGATTAATATCTTTTCTTCTGACTGTGTGCAAGACGTGTGAACGACGATCCTGGCTACATGTGGAAGATAATCTACTAATAATCTACTAATCCCACCCACTTGCCCCGCACTTTTACCATGTGGACAATGCATTGTTCTATCCACTCGATGCTCTTTTCAGAGCGCTGTGTCATTGCAGCTTAATCAAATCCAGTCTGCTTACTTTATTGAGAAAATCAATGAAATTCCATCCCACGTTTTCTCTGCAAACAGGCAGATATCACACAAGTTCAAACACAAGAGCCCATTGCTAATGTTAGCTAGTCATCAGAGCCCAACGCCAGGCAGCTGAGTTAAGGTGGGTCACAAAGTCTCAGCACAAAGAGCCTTAAGAAAAGAGAGGATACAAGGTAGGAAGAAAGGAAACATGACAGGGAATTGGAAAGGTTCTAGTCAGTTGGTTCTATGTGTTGGCTTTAAAGTTATTTGCTATTTGAAATATTAGCCAATAGGCCTTTTTTTTTTTTTATCTATCAGAGGCCTGTGCCACAAAGCTATTATTGAATTAGTCATCAAATCATTTTCTGTACTTTAAGCTTTTTCATATCTTCAAATATGTGATCTCGGGCCAAACACTTCCTCACAAAATGTATCAAACCACCTGTAAAAATGCACCAGAATGCAGGACATGATATGTTTTCTGTTAAAAATGTTCAAGGGCAGAACCCCCAGAGTTTTTCCTGTCTACATTTACAATGATACCTACGGCCATGGGTTGATGTTGAACGTACTGTATATTTCTAATGTGGGCCCTAGAAAGACTAGCTTCAGGGCACTGCTAATGGGGATCCTAATAAATAAACAACTAAATAAACCACCTGCAGCAAGAAACACGAGACAAACACAATTATTTCTACCAAAAAGAGTGTAACACAAACAGGTTGTCTAACTTTTTGCTGCAGCAGCATGAAATGTTGCCGAGAAAGGTCAGGCTATATGAACATAATGTTAGTGCTCTGCCTGAAACAGTGCAGTGCTCTATATATCAAGTACTTCATTGATTTTAATTTCTTTCAGAAAATGGACAGTGACGTGTATTTGTAATTTATTTTTCTGTTCGACATAAGAGTAAATTGACTCAGTCTGGTGTTGGAGATGTAGTGATGTATGGTGCCAGGAAAAATACAGTGTGAGAGATGTAACCAGACTGTTCAACTCAAAATGTGTGACAGCCTGAGGTTGCCAGGCAGATCATTTGAAACCCTGTGTGTGATGATGGCAAAGGCCGCCAATAGTTCTCGGCTTTGACCTTGGACCAGACGAGCGCTTTCCCCGTGGCGCTGATGTGGATACGAGGTCAGCGATGTCGGCCAGGGCTAAACACAGCAGGGATTCAGAGGTCAGGGGAAAAAAAGTGATTTTCTCAAATTTTTCTTTGTTATAAACCTTGAAGCTGCATTTTTACTCCAGCGCTGGTCCGGTGCCATTGTGTGAAAGTATGAATCAAGGGTCATGTCGTGGAGCATATTATGTGGGCTGGATCACAATCCAAAGTCAATTTTATTTCGTGCACTCTTTTATGAGGTGTGATTGTTTAAAGTCACCATTTTTTAGTGGTTCGATGCTTCTGTGTGTTTAGAAATTATTTCGCCAATTAGAGCTTAGTACTGTGCCAAAGATGGATCCCTGAGGCACTGTTGGTCTAGACTGCTCAGTGTCTCGGCTGGCTTAAATTAGCCAACAGAAAAGGGAAGAACTGTTGAAAGCAGAATCAGTTCCCCTACAGCTTCTTTTGTTTTTCTGCTTCAGTTTAAAAAATGGTTTTACCAATAGCATAGATATGAAAAAAGTCAGGGGAACAAGATATATAAAAATGATCGTCCGAACGTCTTTGGAAACAGTTCTGTCAACCTGCGGATGTCCAGAAAGCATCAGAGAAGACAGCGTCGGGGGATTCTGGCAGCTCTCCATCATGACTATAGGGATGGATTCGTTTCGTATTCACTCCACCACTGAACATTTCAGCATAGTGTGATTTATGTAAATCTTGAGTAAAGCTGACATTAAGAAGACATTATACCATGTACTGTAAGAACTACATCATCCTCCAGGAATTTCACAGGTCATTGAATTAACTGGATCTTAGCATTTTTAACTTAAGTGGCTCGGGAATCTAATAAGATGACTAGCGCATGAATTAAAAAAACATCACCGTGTATCTCACGGTATCTGTCAAGAAATCGACAAGTGAACGTATGAAACAGTGTTATTTAGTTGGAGACGTTTGTGAATCGCCTGATTGTAATTTGTAATTTAGATGCATTTCACCCCTCTCTGTCACTGTATTGTATTGACAAGAAGAGAAATGAGGGTGTGACTGTGGACGTGGAGCATCATTTAACAGAGCCTCGGGCACAGTTTTCTCTCCTCTTCCAGTAAGATGCCTCTTCTGCAAGTCTGACTGCTTGCTGTTTCATTATGATGAGGCTATGGGCTAAACGTAACCAAGCAAATCAAATATCCTGGAAGCACATACTAAATAAATCATTTTATGCATTCCATTAGTGGTGGATGTGCCTCCCTTGTAAACTATCTTGTGACCACGGTGGGAAAACAAAAAGCTGTTGTGCCTCTGCCTGCCGACGCCGCTGCCGAAGACAAAAAAAACGTACTGAGCTCCAATTCTGCAAATCACAACTGTTCCATCCATTTAGGTTTCATGCCTCTCTTGGCGTGCTATGCCCATGGTCAGTATGTTCCCTGTGTGTCTTTCTAATTTGTCACACTCGTCTGACTTTGCTGGTGCCAAGATGGGAAAGAAAACGCTGTATATGATGAATGTCGTAAACACACAGCAGGGACAGGGAGTCAATGCAGTGTTTTCCCTTATTGGCTTGAAAGTCAACGGAAATTTAGTTATGTGTTATTCTTTTAGAAGTCAGAAAGTGGGGGTAAGGTCGTGAAAGGTTTGGTGAGAGGGTCAGACTGCGAGACAAATCCTAATCCTGAGGCGGGTCGAGGGGACTCAGCTGCCGAGTTACCTGTTAGTGCATGTTCCAGAAAGGTTCTTGCAGCGGTGTCCGACACAACAGGGGGACACGGTCGAGCAAAGGTGACACCCTCTTTAACTGAGGGTCACCCATAAAGAGGTCCAGCAGCAGATGTTACAGGTGACACGCCAAGTCTGGCAGCAGATGGTAAGCACCGTTGTGGTTGGCCCGAAGCACAGACACTAAAGGCCGTCCGGCTGTCTTCTTCAGGAGGCTGTGAGAGCCATGCCTGCAAGACACAGGTAGGTAAGGAGAGCTTGTTGGGCTACAGTGTGTTGTCTTTATCTACTTATGTTCTCCAGCACTAGTGAACAAAGTTTCATTTAGTCCGATCTGCAGACTTTTTAGCTCTTTGCAGATATAATATGCAACACAAGAGACAAGACAAGTGGTGGTTCCCTCGACAAAAAGCCTATGCGATTTTTCAGTTGGGTTATTACAGGAAATAAGGTCTGTGGCAAACACAAGTTTAGGATACTTATGATACACATTTTGTTCAGCAAGATGAGCTTTCACAAATGAACACCACTTTTATGATCGTTCAAGCAGAAATGCAATCAGCAGGAGTAAAAAGCTAATGTTACGCTATAAACAAACTACATCACAGTCGCATGACTTCAACATCACTACTTCCTCCCCTATGGAAGAGAAAACTGAGTCCGAGCCGGTTTGTATGTTCCTTTGCACCTGGCACAGTTAGGGCCAGTGAAGACGGAGGATAATAATGGGAAAAGAAGGGAGAACTACTTGCCTTGTATACGAACAGTAACAAGAGGACATGCTACACATAGGTGACAGACTCGTTCCATGGTGGACCCATGGTAGCATGGGGTGATTGTGCACGAGCTTTCTAACCTTTTTCCGACTCACAGCCACCCCCTCCCAAGTGGGCTGCCTCTTCAAAAACACTTCACCGAGAATCATTGTTGCGCATTTCTGTGCACCCAGCATGGTGAAGAAGCAGTGAGCAGGATGAGGCACAGAAAACACAAAGAGGAGAGGAAAGAAAGAAAGAGCATCAGACATCGCCTTCCCTTTCATTCACATCACCTGAGTTGGGGATGTAATTTTTTTTTTATCTGCAACAGCCTGTGTATCCGTGTGGAAGTGCTTATGTTGCTCTTTACTGGTGACATGAAGCTTGGACGGGGAGATAGAGTGGACCGCGAGCGTCCGACAGTCTCTCGCTCATTCACCTTACGACTGAAACAGCCCGTGCTTCAGTCATCTCAGTAAATGGATACCTGCTTATGAATGCAAAATCTGTAGGCAAGGGACGGAGTCATGCTCTCTGAAGCTTTCTGGTCCCGTTCGAGGTCTGAGTCAAGTTGCTTGAGGAGGTTTTGTCTGGATATCCGTTATCCCAGCCAGTCCTCATCAGAAAAAGGTCCATATAGGTAGACTGTGAAAGCAGCTTATCACGTCCCATATTTACATTCTCTGTTTGGCCTCAACCCTAGAAGCTGTCATGATCATTATGGCAGCAAAGAAGGATGTAAGGTGAAGTAGTACATGAACAAGTCCACTTAGGGAGGACGTCTAGGAATGAATGGTCAGTTTAAAGAAGCACTTGACTTTCACCCAGGAGACCACAGTTTGTGTCCAGTGTGAAACCAGAAGTCAAAGGTGACTTTTTAAAAATTAATAATGTAGTTATGTCATGTACATGTAAGATATATACGTAACTGGAGCTACAGAAGTAATATAGTCATTTTAACCCAAACCACAATGTTTTCCTAAGCCTAACCAAGTAGTTTTCTTGTCTAAACCTAACCAAACTGTGAGCATATACGAAGGTCTGTCAGCCTGTCTTTAGTCAGTGATATATGTCAGTTTTGGAGTCAGAAGGAGTCGATACCTGTCGGCATGAGGATGTTTTGGTTATTTGGATACCTGAAGAAGCCATGAAACACTGTCAGTACATCCCAGAGGCTACATCAATGTTCGATGATAGTTGATTCTGAGATTGGTGCTTCAAGTGTTGGACAGTGAGTCTTCACTCATGCCTCGAAACGCCCGTCCCCACCGTAACACCATGGGGTAACACACCTTTCAGCTCTGAAAAAAAGCCCATGATATTCCTGAATGTGGGTTTACCATTCACTCATGTTAGCATGCCAGCTAAAATCACACATCATTTAAGTTAGACAACTTTGGAGCTATCAGGAGGCACGGACCACTTTTTCCACAAAACGAGACTTACTATCATATCAACATTCCTGTCCAACACTGAACATCACACTGTGTCTTTCTCTTATTGGTCTATGGCTGAAACAACTACTGTTGTGGAGTTTCTAAAGAGGACAGTGTCCTTTAGTTCTTTAGTCTTCATTGTGTGAGTCTTGTATGTCCTTGCTGCCTCCAAACAGCATTGTCTTCCAAATGATCTGTCATAAATTTCTTTTTAGACTTTTTTCTATTTCATTGGTTGCAAATTGTTATCTCGTCAGTGGCTTCTTTCTCATCCCGATTTTAAGGTTGAAGGTCGGATGATTGACTCATTGTGTTGAAACTGTTTTGCGTAGTTATCAAAACATTCAACGTAAAAACAATACTGCCAATTATTAGTAACAATGTCGATGTGAATGTGTTTCAGAGACACAAAGAGACTGAATATAATCAGTGAATCAACAGAGTACATCTGTGTTAAACAGGTTCTTACCGAGCTTTTTTAAAATTCAAACGCTGTTCTGTTGTGATGCCCGTCTTCTACGCCTGGACGGTGTGGTGACACGGAGGGCCACTGTGACACTATCAGGGTCATGTAAGACGATCTCACCTTTTTTTCCATTTGAATTTTAATTAGATTTTGTTAACAGCACCATTTTGCAGTAATTATTTATCACAGATGTAATTACACAGTCCATCACATTATCCACTAACCATCCTGAATAATGGACTTTGGAAAAAAAAAAAAAGTTCAAGGACATCAACTCAAGACAAGAGTCAAGAAGCAGCCCTTTTTTTCTTTTCTTTGATATTTCACTTTTCGGGTTTCAGGTTCATTGATCGCGTAGAAATCACACAGAAAGATAAACACGACAGGATAAAACACTTAAATGATCAGCTTCTCTATTAGACAGCACCTTAAAGTAAACCTTTTCAATTAACCTTACATATTGTGTAAATTATATGCTGCTTATATGCTTAAACAAGGTTTTTTCCTTCTCACTGTGTCAGTTGTATATATAAAGTTACATGAAGAGGTTCACTTTCAATCACTTATTTTACAGTAGGTAGTTATTAAAAGCCTTTATGTGTAAAGGTAAAGTGTATCAATAAATAAACCTATAAAACAGCCACAACATATGAGAAAAAATGTACAGTAGAGCACACATTCAAACAATTCTGCATTAAAATGTCTAAGAAGGACAAGACCTTTGTTATATATCTTGTTGAATTGTTTCAACGACGTTCAAACCCAGAGGAATCCACTCAGTTTACTCAAGATAACAGTGTGTTTCCTTTGCTTGTCTGCCTCTACTTCCTGGATAGGGAAGTCAGCAAATAAGACTAAAATTAGCATAAATAAAACTTTTGCGGGATCATATGTGTTGATTTGCATCGACTGCCCAAGTGTTTATTCACGCCACTTGGCCAGATTAGTTTCCTGTAAATTAGCCGTAAACTACTGAGCAATAGCACACATCGAGTGTGCATCTGTGTGGTAGGGTGAGACGAGGGGTGTTCGGTTGGTTTGCAATCTGCAACCCTACCACTAGATGACACTGAATCCGCCACACTGGACCTCAACATTGGCGTTACTTTCCAACGTGTAGACAGCTCTTCGCTAGTAAAGGGATGAAGTTTGATGTTGAATTTCTTCCAGACTGATGAATAAACAGCTGCAAACATTGGCTATTTAGCTATAGCTTATAAAGGTAACATAATAAATATAAATATCACACATGCAATTCTGTTATGTGTAGAAGGCAAATTACAAACTAAATAACTAGAAAATAATTAGTTCATTGTGAAATGCAGTATAATAGTTATGGAAGTCAGGTCACAACAACATTTTTCATTTTTCATCATTTTTTTCACAGTCTTAATCTTGCTCTTTTATGTTTTGTCTTATCTCTGTGTTTTATATTTCTTGTTACTGTTTTATGCACCGATGTTGTATTTTGTGAGGCATCTGATTTTATTGCATTTAATTTGCTTAATTTGTCTTTCTTGTACTGTATGCCTTATATTCTGTGAAGCACCTTGTAACTTTGGTTTTGAAAGGTGCTATAGAAATAAACTTTATTATATTATTATTATTATTATTATTATTATTATTATTTATAGCCTTTTAAAATTAACATACATTTACAAGGTACATAATTGTAAGAGAAAAACACTCAACATATGTTAACAGCTGGAGTCACTAGCATAAACTGTATCTTATTACATTTGACAGGAGGGAAAAGAAACCCTGGCGTCTCCCCACTGACGAGAACAGACGAGAGGATGGAAACAAGCCTGTTTGTCTGTGGTGGTGTGTGATATGGAGATACTGTAGGAAAACAGTCCATCAAAACTGTTCCTCCCTGGTGTGTTTTCATATCGTGCAGATTGGGAAGGTTTTCTTTTATGCAGGTGTTGAATAGGCCGAGGCTTGCGCAGGTATTTGTCTACTCTCTGGCAGGGCCAAGGGATTAGAGAGACAAGCACTGTGTTGCCATGGTTTCCAGTTCAGCTCTGCCTGCCTCCGACACCAAGGATAGTTGTTCTTTGTTGGCCTTCAGTATCACACCAATTGTAAGTGGGAGAGCTGAGGATAAACAAAAAGATCCTTATACAATAGAAAGACTGGTGGTGCGTCATTATATACAGTAAATTTGGTCCTTATGGCTGTCATCACTGGTATGTTTTACTACAAAAAAAACAAATGTGTGAGCAGAACATTTGGGCTATTCAGGTGCCATCTGTCCTGTTCCCTGAGACTTAATGTAACAATAATACCACAAATGCCTCGACTGGGATAAAAAAACTGGCTTAAATTGAACATAAAAAGCATCTTTTTCCTAAAGATTTCCTCTCAATGTATGAGCCTTTTCATTATCATATAACACATTGAAGCCAAAATACCAAACATGGGTTTAAATAGCTTTGGGGAATGACTTTCTTTTCTCCTTATCATTGTGAATTGAATATATTTACTTTTTAGCTGTGTGTCAAGAGAATAAGACATTCAAATTTAATTTGACAGCATTCATTTAACATTTTCACCATTCGGACGGAAGGAGCCGAGGATGAAACCACCGACTCTAAAATTAAGGGACGCTCTACCTGCTGAGCCACAGCCACACCACTTCAAACCATTGTCACTTCTGACTCAACTGTGAAATATGTCAAATAAAGTCACCAAATTATTTGATTAGTTGCACGCCGGTGGACTTTGTGTTGGCGAGATTTTCATATTTTTTTTGCCTCTGGCGCAGCCGATTTGCCAGAAACCCGAGGCCAGTGCTGCCTTTGAAAACCAAAGTCTTGGCACTGTCCTGAAACATGACATGATTCTTAAAACAGGAATTAGTGAAATACCTGTGTGCCTGATTCAGGTCATCTTTTATTGCATATACAAATGCAATGTCAGACCAAGATGAGCTCCAAAATTCAACTGATCTGCATAAAAACAACCTCAGCCAGACCACAAAATTTGCATGGAGACTGTGTTTCATTAACATCGGTCCCCAGCACACTGCACAAAATACAAGCTGGCCTTGTATTAACATGACAGATTGCAAGGTTACTGTATATAAACCATGATCAATAACTACCTGATTGTGGCAGTAATTCTCAAAGAGTACAATTTTATTCAAGCCCAAGGTGCAGAATTCATACAGTAAATGGAAACACGTTAAACACCATACCATGTAATACCTGCTGTTCACAACACTAAATCTCTGGATCTCTAGAAGATTAGCCACGGATCACGAGTGTAACAAGATAGCATCAGCTACATGTACAAATACATGAGAATAATCGTGAACTTCAAGAGCCTGATTTTCATGAGCCGCTGGTGCATAGCGAAGTCAACAGCACAAAGCATACAGAGAGAGAGAGAGAGAGAGAGAGAGAGAGAGAGAGAGAGAGAGAGAGAGAGAGGTCTTTGTTATTTTCTCACCTGTGCAGTGCCACAGAGTGAAAGGGTTGGATTAGGAGGAAAACTTTATCGGTGGGTGTGTTGGGGGTGTTCTTCTCCGTCAAGTACCAACTGCTTCTTCAACGGAGAGGTCAGCGTTTCTTCCCAGCGGGAAACTTACACACTTGTCCAGGAGGTGGGGAGTCGCATGGACCAAATGAGCTGCCAAGAGCAGATGGCGCTCCTTTTTTTAAGTTGATTTCACATTTGTGTAAATGTTTGTCACCATGTTTTCTGTTCAGAATGATGAACACGCTGAAAGTCACAAGATAACCACACTGTTGGTGCTGCTGCCCATTTGACAGCGGACCTTATGTCACGGATGCACACCAAGGTTTCATTAATCATGTTTCCACTGAATTGTCAACTAAAAAGCTGGTTTGGAGCGACTGGACAAACTACACAAAGAGTAGTTTTGTCAAAAGTTGGCATAATCGACAGAGACAAACCGCTTAAAGCATTTTGAATAGAAAAGTCTGGAACGCCAAAGATCGCAGTTTTGTGACACATATCCCATCCCTTCCCCAAAAGCCGATTGTTGCTTTATCACAGCCAGTTGTGGTGTTGCACTAACGCAGGTACACAGGTGAGATTAACAACAGTTTCAACTGATTTGGCACGGCTGCAGATGGACTTCTAAGGCACTGAAGATGAGGCTATCACATCAATGTACAGGATTACCATGGAAGGTGAGGTTAGTCAAACATTAGACATTAAACCTGAGGTTGATCAGGTGCTCTGGTCGGATGAGCTGATGGCTTCATGTCACGGCACTCTGGATTGGATTGTTACATCCTCTCAACAGGTCAAGACTCTGCTGTCCACTTACATCTGAAGGAGAAAGGTCATTCCTTTGAGGACAATGATGTAAACACCTTGGCCAGAGAGGACAGATGGTTTAAAAGAGGCATAAAAGAATCCATCTATGTCAAACTGGAACGACCGTCTTTGAACAGAGGAGGTGGCCTATGTCGACGACTCACACATGACCTTAACGACTCTGTAAGGACACTCCCACACAGAGTTTAAAAGGCTGCAACTCCTCTTCAGTTAGTTAGAACTGAAGAAGCCTCTTGGATGAGAGGTGAAACGTCTTCAAGAAACTGAAACAAGTCCAGTTGCCTACGATACAGCACTTAGATTTACCATGACCTGATGACTGAGAACCTTCGTCAACATGTTCGCTAGACCAGAACTTAGTTAGTGTCTTTTACAAAAAAAAGCACAAAGCACGACTTTTCTGTGTATCTTGGTATTTCCATCAACCTCTTTAGAAGCCATTCTTCAAAATGGCCGGTAAAATACATCGATGAAAACACGCCTAATGTCTTTCCTCTCTTACCTCCTGGCTCTCTGCAGGGGCACAGGGTTCCCCTCTCCTGCTCCCTTGAGCACCTCCTCCAGTGGAGCCTCAGGAGCCTCCAGAGACCTACCACAGGAAGTGTGTCACCTCCGCTGCAGATCAAGCTGCAGATAAAAAGGAAACTTCTCTATCTAAAATCAGACATCAACGTCCCACTGATCACAATCTCTTGCATTCTTATATAGTTTTTAAATTAAACAAAACTTGATGACTCAAGCCCCGAGCCCTCAAACATTGTATTTTTTATCCCAATCACACACACACACACACTAGAAAGGCACATGCTGTAGCAACTGTGTTGTCAGTATCTAATATTAGTTCCTACTTAACCCTGTTTGATGCATGAGCAAAGTTCACTATGTTGCTAGCAAACCTTGGCATGGGTCATCACGCTTGCAGTGAGGCTGGCTGCACTCATTACAGAGTAAACAAACCTGGAGGAGACAGCATGGACTGAGGTGAAAGCGAAACTGAGCTGCTGTCAAGTTTCGAAATCTGCTGTGTGGCAGAATTTTGGGGCTCCGACAGATAAAGAAAAAGGCAACAAGACAACTGACAAGAAAATTGCATGGATTGTAAGGGAGTCTTGTCTTGGGGGAAATACTTCACACCTTTTACAAACACAGTGAAAAAATGTAGTTGCTGGTATATATGAGGAAACAAATAAGCGTATTCCCCAAAATGTCATATTATTCCTTTAAATACAGCTGTACATGGTGTCCCAGTGTCAACGTGCATTTAGCGTTCTCAAAATTACAATGGCTCTGGTAACAATCATTCAACTCAACAGAAACTATAGGCAAAAAAAGCATTTTATCCACCACAGCTGCCATGGGTTAAATGTTTTTAATGGTGAATAAAAGAGCAGAATAATCTGAGCTAATCTATCAAAGGAAATGCCTCAGGTACAGTTAAGAATGAAGTGATGTCGTGCCAAGTGAAGTTCTGCATGGATGCATCTGCATCACACGGACCCTGCAGCCACTAGGGCTCTGCTGAACTTTAAAAATAACAACTGCTGTAGTGCACAGGAGGTGCTGCTAGATCTGACTGTCCATCTCTGTGTAGAAATCTGAAGCCACACTGTAACATTCACAATCATCCTAAAACTGGAAAAACACACCGCACAAAGAGCAAGTAAAAAAAAAATAAGCACAGTGCAGACTTGTGAAAACTTGCAGATGAAGCAGAAGCACAACTCTGGGGAAGATTTGTCTCCGCAAATTAAATATTAAAAGGTATCTATTGTGTCATTTGGTGAGGATGTCTGAGTTAAAGGAGACATATTACTCTCATTTTCAGGGGAAAAACAAAAAAGCACAATAAGTCTCCTTGAATATTTGACTAAACCACAGTCTGATTATAGGATTAAAGACTGAAGATACACTGTATTGCCTGTCAGATGCTAAACCAAACCACTTTGTGCAAGGCTGCTTTCAAGTGAAGAAAAAGAAAAATGAGATAATAGAAAAAAAAGAGACATTTTCTTGAGGAAAATCAATTAACAGCGATGCTATAGCTCAAAAATTATTCTCCTTAATCCCTGAATCGATTTACATTCATCAAAAGAGAAATCAAACTGCGAGCTAGTGAGCTCCATTCTGCATGGTCAGTGGAGCTGCTATTACAGCAGCTATACAATTATTTAACCACCACCAGGCAGGTCAATTAAAGGAAGGGTTCATAATTTTTGAAAATCCATTTTGCAAAATCTGTTTTGCATTACTCACCCATGCTGCTGTCGCCGGACCGTAAGTGTCTCTGTATTCATAAGGCATAGTGGGAGCTCAGAGCGCTTGTGCTGCTGCCAAGGAAATGAACTAAATTCCATATGAGCCTGACATAATATAAAATAACATCCCAACTACCCTGTCAAGGACAAATTTTTAATTTACAGTTGGCAGCAAAAGGATTCCAAGGGGTGTTTTCACCAACAAATGTTGAGCCGAGTAAACATAATGATAAATAAGTGGAAACCTCCTGGGAAATATGAACATGTTTGTATAAAACAACAGCCATAAAGCAGGACGATGGTGTCAGCTTCAAAAGCTCTGAAATTGCTGTTCTATTACTTTCTCCACAGACACACTGCGCCTCCGTTAGAAATTTCCCCTCCTCACTTTTCCCACAGCATTCAACAGATGACAGCAGTAATGTAAGCACAACCAGTGAGTTGAAGGGGTCTCCCCAGTGTCTAATGTCCTGATGAGTTCATTCTGCACAGAATCATTACAGGGTTCAAATGTTAATGTCCGCATTAAGATGCTTGCACAAACCCAAGCACCGGGCTAAAATGATGTGTCACAAGAGCAGTAATTTCCCAGCAGACTTAGGGAAATATACATCTGAATTAGGTTTCGAAGCATTGTTGAACTCGATTTATGTTCAACAAACACTTTTAAATAGAGAGGACGATGTGAAAAATAAAGCAAAGAACAGGTCATCCAGGTCACAGGACTCACAGTGGAACTACACTGACAGTGGAGTTAAAATGTCTGAAGACTAAAAACTCGACTCCAAATTAGACTAGTAAAGCTGCTGGTGCACATCAGGCTGCTAAATGAAACGAATAGAGGTATTCATCGGAAACATAACGCAGCGACAAGGAACTTTCAGTTTGTGTTGATTCTGGCGGCCCCTGTGGACAAAACCGGTATGAGCCACCTTTAATCTTTTTTTTAAACACTGCTGCTTGCAGGATGGTGAGTAAAGTCTATATTGGTAGTGCTCAGAGCACCCTCTGAGGGAGCAACTGACTTATTTCTCAATATTCAGGAATTGGAATGGGAAAAAAAATATCAGTATATAATCAAAAACAATAAATTAAATGTGGAAAACACAAACACTAGTGTCAGTGTGAAACCAGCCAGGGTGAGGAAGTTCAGAAAGTGAAGAAGTTCAGAACAGCAACTCAATTCCTTCAAGGAAATTTATTGTGCTGCTGCAGCAGGGAACTCTGTCCTCCCTCAGGCCACACAAAACATGAATGACAGACCAAGCTCTCGACAAATACTGTGACCTCAGCTTCAATCAGACAAACTGTTTCACCTGTGTGTGGGTGTGTGTGTTTGTGTGTTTTGAGAGAAAATATAGTTCCCCTTGCTGCCAATGTGTAGAGGTAGATACATCTGCAAGGTTAAGATCCAGCGCACAGATTAATATTAATATAATAAGACTAAAACCCCTTGGTTCACTTCAGGATTGTTGTCAAGGCTACATATGAAAAAACTGTGCTGGTCAGTAGGTGCAGTGGCTCATTAGTGCTGAAGCTGCTTGTGTGAGCTGACACACAAAATGGCCGGTTCAATTTAATGTCGGAAGGATGCACAGAGGATCAATATACCTGCAGCTAATGAACACAAGAAATACACTAAAAACTTCACAGATGTATTCCACAAGCAGAAATCAAACATGATATTGCAGGAAAAGCAAATACTCAAGCGGCACTCCAGCTTCCTACTTCAAAGAATGGTGCATTTATAATACATGACAGTATCCTGAATTGATTCTTCAATTAATTTGTGGCGGCTTTGCAGACAGATTTAAACCGTGCTGTTATCCTGTGGTGCAAATAAGAGTACAATAAGGGCACAAGCTGCATGCAACTCGTCAATCACATTTTCTCCACTGGTAGGGAACCCTGGAGCCCAGTGCATTAGGTTTTCTTTGCTGGGAGGAAACCCTAGAGCACACTGGATCATGTTTTCTCCACTTGAAGGGCATCCTAAAGGGCACTTCTTTGCATTGTCTCCACTGGAAGGACACCCTGGAGGACACTGCAACATGTTTTCCCCACTGGACAGGCACCCTGGAGGGCACTGGATCATGTTTTCTCCACTGGAAGGGCACCCTAGAGGACACTGGATCATGTTTTCTCCACTGGAAGGGCACCCTAGAGGACACTGGATCATGTTTTCTCCACTGGACGGGCACCCCCGAGGGCACTGCATCATGTTTTCTCCACTGGAAGGGCACCCTCAAGGACACTGCATCATGTGTTCTCCACTGGACGGGCATCCTGGAGGATAACGCGTCATGTTTTCTCCACTGGACTGGCACCCCCGAGGACACTGCATCACATTTTCTCCATTTTAAGGCCACCTTAGAGGGGTAGGGGGTGGGGGGGCTTGTATTTGAAAGTATAAGTAGAGATTCTTCTATTGTTTGTAATTGTAAATGTTTGTAATCAACCATAGTTAGTCTGTCTGGGACCTGGGGAAGATTTTGCCTGAGGACCTAGTACACAATCTATTTTTTGTTTTGTATTTTGTAGACTCAACAAACATTATTAATTACACCTACATCTTTCTCTCCTGTCTCAGCCAGAACAGAGAATCTTGGATTCAGCATTAACCACTCTTCTTCTTGCTCAAAAATGTTATTTGTGTTGTTTCTGCTTTTAGCTTCACCCGTTAAAAATGCCCATAAAGTGTTATTGATGCATTGAAAACATGCATCACTGAAGTATTTCTTCCCCTGTTGTGTAGTCAGTTAGCCAGAGGATGGACAACAGCCACAAGATGGTTGAGCAGCAAAAAAAGGGTTCAAACCTCCCGTAGCTTGAAGGTTTATTCATAGACAGTCTGGGGTCATATAAAAATGGAATTACAACCCATCCTCATCAGTTTCATGCATTTATTGCTCTTTATTGGAGCTCAGTGAAGTGGATCCACAGTGGATTAAAATGAGCATCCACCCCTTCCTATCTCCCTCCTCAGACTGGAACATGGATGCAGCCTTGCAACCACAAGAGTTATGAATAAATAATAAAAGAAAAAGCTTTGTAGGTGACGGCTCCAGGGAGAGAGTCGAGCAGTTGCCTTGTTCACTTATGCCGCAGGCTGGCCCCTGCAACTATTTACCTACATGGGCACAGCTGTAATTAGTTTGTGACTCAGTGTTTTGTAGTGTTTTTATATGATGAATATGTAATGTTGTAGCTGACTACAGTAGGAAGAATCTAAGCGTACCTCTCAGCATCATTTCTTTTTTATCACGACGACGGTAAAAAAAAATCCATTCTTGTAAACAGCAGCTGTGCCTAAAAAACAACAAATGATATCAACATATTTCTATTAAAACCTAAATTAAAACGTTGACCAACAAATGTTGGAGTTAAGGTTTCTCCCTTCAGCAGGTGTGCTCTAACAAGCAACAAGAGTCCCGAGCATTTGAAACTGAACATGTTTTTCTTTGATCTTGTTGGAGAGACGATATTTTCAAGGAATTAATTGAGCCTTTTTGGCGGAGTGAGTTACACATGACTTCACTCTTAAGGGTGAATTTGCCTCTAAATTTAGGCATGGGTCTTAAATATATGAAAGAACAGTTATACTATATGTAGGGTTGTTTAAATACTGTATATTTACAGTATTTAAAGAATATCTCAAATATCTGCTGACTTACCTAAAGCTCAGTTTGGTCACTGAAATCACTGACGAGTAAAATGAATAACATTGATCATCTCGTTACGATCAAATGTTTTTCTGATAAACCTTTGGTTCTGGCATTAATACGGATGCCACTTAACATGCATCACCCACCCAAACACTGTTGCAGACCAAGTAGACCCCTTCAAGGCAACAGCTCTCCCCAATGACAGTGGCCAACCCCTGCAGGACAATGTGTCCAGCGACACCAGAAAAACTGAATTCAAGGCATCGAGCTGGCCTCCGAATTCCCCAGATCACAGTCCGATTGAGCATCTGTGGGATGTACCTGAACAAGTCTGATCTGTGAATGCCACACTGTGGACTTAGCTCTGACCCACTGAGGCATGAGCATAGGACTTCCGGGGCTGTCCACGGTTACCCAGCAGAACGATGTATTATGACGACATGATCAATGTTTTTCACTTCACCTGTCAGAAATGGCAAAATTAAAAAAACAAAACAAAAAAAAATTGGGATTAGCGAGTACACCACTATCTGTATTGGTTCAACCAACTAAATTATCTGTATCCGTGTCCATACTCACGATGGGCTTAAACTGGAAGCAAACAGAACTAGAAAACCATTTACTGAACAAGTTTTTATAACTTGAATAAATAAACTTCAGCTACCCAATGAGGGAGCATTACCTATCACAGTTACAGGTACTGACACATTCTACTCAGAGGATATTGTACTCATAAACAATGCCAACCAGATACTCGCTTCAGCCAAGTAACTGCTCAGCCCTTGTTTTTAAGCACTATTTTAAGACATTAATACAAATTAAATGTCCTGTGGTAGATGATCAAAATGTAACTGTGGTATCCTGGTGTCACAGCTGGCTGAGGACCTGCCTTGTGTCATTGGTGTCTTATTATATGTCTTTAACGTTTTTTCTTTTAATATTTGTTCTCTTAGCCGTAATCTAAATAAAATTAGTGAAGCGTCACGAAAATGTCTGAATACCAAGTCAACCATAAAAAACATTCTCACAACAGTCTAGCCTTTCTTGATAAGCCTGAAGGCCACTTGTGTAAGCAGCAGTAATCAATCACTGTGTCGGACAGAAACACCTTTGTTGTAATGTTTAATTTCCATTTGCCACAGGGTTCCTCTTTTTTATTAAACAATTACTTAACTATTTCTATGAGGCATACCTGTCATACTCTGAATCTTTAAGTAATTAAATTAAAAGCACAAAAACAGGACATGCCGAAGTCTAAAATGACTCTATTTTCACCTTGAACCAGTCCTTTGAAAAAGTCTTTGTTTCTGAGAATTCTCACACAGTTCTATGAACTGAGAAATAACATGCATACATATCTTTCATTGTACGTGTGTATTTGGTTATGTCTTGTCTACTTGCATGTGTTTTTCCTAAGTTGCAGCATGTTTGCCCTTGTCAACGAATGGCACAACACAGGAGGGCCAACTCCTCAGGTCAAGACTCTGCTGTCCACTAACATCTGAAGGAGAAAAATCATTCCTTGGAGGACAACAATGTAAACATCTTGGCCGGAGGGGACAGATGGTTTGAAAGAGGAGTAAAATAATCCATCTATGTCAAACTGGAACGGCTGTCTTTGAACAGAGGAGGTGGCCTAGGAAATTACTTATCACCCACCTACAATGCAGTACTGAGTTCACTCCCCAGACAGCTTAACAACCATTCACACCTGGGCTCACCAAGCCCGAGCAACCCACACGAAGGCCAGTTGGGTTAACGACCTACAAGTGGCCCTAACGACTCTGAAGCTCAGTTCACACGTATCCTTAACGACTCTGTAAGGACACTCCCACACAGAGTTTAAAAACCTGCAACTCCCCTCCAGTTAGTTAGAACTGAAGAAGCCTCTTGGATGAGAAGTGAAACGTCTTCAAGAAACTGAAACAAGTCCAGCCGCCTATGAAACAGCACTTGTTGGCCAACATACACATTTCATATGATAGTTAATAAGAAATGAATAGATGCAGCTAAAAGTGTGACAGTGTATGTTGAGTGTAACTATTCCTGAACACAATAGCCAGGATCCAGGAGGGAGCTTAGATTTTGAGGGAACAGGTAACACATTGTACTGTAGGCTGCACCTATGATTAATTTAATGCAGTTTTTCTTCGTCTCTCCAGCTGAGTCCTCTCCACATTCTCCCCTTTCACCCACTGACCCTGCTTTCTTACTGAGACACTGCTTCAGCACACCTGGCTGCTTTGTCCTGTGGATGTATTTGATCAACCACCATTTTTCTTCTCACTGATGACGATGCTGCCTTACTTCACAGTGCTGCCCTATTTCCAGGCCTAAGCCCCCTCGCCCTTGTAACACCTGCCTTGCAGTATTTGTCTTTGTGCTGACAGCGCCAGAGTCCCCGCTTACTGCTTTGTCACAGCATCTTTTGCAAGTAAACAAATTAATCATAAGTAGTTAACCACCTCCACCTTCTCTTCAGCAATATATGTGTCCTTAGTAACACTTGCTGCATAATAATCTCCCTTAATGAGTGATAAAATTCAGGTTGATTCGGGTTAATGGGAGTAAATGAACGGCATGTAAATTGAAACAATGCTGTGCCTCGTTTATAAAGTGGAGGTAATGTTTTATGATGGCATCATCATGAGATTTCTTTAACCTTCCAGTCGCACATCTCCTACTTCTTCTGTTTACATCTCCAGTTGGAAAGAACAGGTCCTGTTCACATTAAGTGCTGCATATTTTAAATTGTGGCTACAAATTCATGGGAACTGCATTCACTAAAACATCTGCTCTCAAAATAACTATAATCAAAGAAATCATACTCATTTTCAAGAAGATAATTTGACACATCTGCTTCAAAAATTGCATCAACAAAAATGCAGTTTGCTAATGGAGTGACTGAACTGAGCTTCTCAAAAGTAAAGACCTGAAGATTTCATAGAGATCTCCAGGTCTTGGCTCTCCTCCAGATCAGACCATGACACAAACACATTTTCGACTGCTGTTTGGTTGTTTGCGCTGAGCCATCTGGTCCTGTCTTGTCAAGGTCATGCACTACATCAAACGCGTCATGCATCTTCACCTGTAATCCCTGAGCAGGTTCCTTGGGATGCTAATGATGTTTTATGTTGGTCATGTGGGTCATTGGTCTCACACTAAGATTATCGAGTGATATGATGCTTACTAATGTTGAAACACCATCTCAAACAATGGTTTTATGCTAAGATTAACTATTGGTTTCACACTTACAAATAAATGCTGTCTCAAACAGTGGTCTCATGCTAAGATTATCCAGTGGTTCCAGGCTTACAAATGTTAAAACAGCATCTCAAAACAGTGATCTATTTTTTGGGCCACTTGGGGGACAGTAGCAACAAGTTGTAAACAAGACTTAAGCAGCACTTGTTTGTTTTCTGCTTTTTTGGTCTCCACCAACTCCTGAGAGAAACATCTGTATATTTAGCTGCTAATGCTCCGCTGTGTCGCTAACTAGTTGCTAAATGTGTCTGTCTTCTGTTCGATGCCGAGCAAATGTACAGTGAGTTTTTAGAGCTTCTTCACTGAAAACAGCCGCCTGCCTGCAGGTTCAGATAATAATTCTCTGTATGGTTTCCCCTCTACAAAGGAAACTCTTTCACTTTGTCACATGGCTTTCACATTGTTATTTGATACTTCGTTGTTTTGTTCAATTATAGCCACTTTAACCATGCGACAGATCAGAGAGCAAGCATATGTGTCAGTCATACAGTAGCCAGTTTTGGAGAGGCACTGATAATTGGCCTATTTCTCAGGTTAGAGAACATGTTGCCAGCTGACAGTTATAGTATCTCTCACCTCATATACTCTGGTGCACTCAGCTCCCTTTACCTAACATGTCATACACATTCTCAACTGTTGGGATGAATATTTCATCTACAAAAATATCAGCTCAGACAGGTTTAACCAGAAAGAACCTTAACATATTCGTGGACAAGAAATGAAAACACTCCCACTCATCGCATCGCTGTCACATAAGTAGGTTTTTACCAAGTGGGTTGAAAAAACTGTCTAAAAAGAGGGCAAAGTGGGTGAAGCAAAGTGCGCTTGGCCTCCTAATGACAGCTGCGAACATGTCAGGTGCATTTTTAACTTCTACCTCTGCAACTGCTTGAGGAATAAATGTGAATAAAACGCATTGCAGATTGTGCTCATTGTACATGTGGCAAGCTGCAGGTTTTATAGCACAAGTTAGCTACCCATCCAGCCAGCCAGGATTTCAATGCAGATATACACACAAGGTGAAACACCTTGGTGGATCTTCAGTTCAGGACTTACTGTACTGCTCACATGGTGTAAACAGACTTTCGGTCATTTACAACGATGCCACGAGGGAGTTTATTTTTTTGTAATGTGTTTCTCAGCATAAATGTACCCACATGTGAGGCAGTGATAAGCAACCTTATGTATAAAGGTATGTTCAGATTGGATAAGGGAGAGAACCGTATAATTGATTCACTGCTACATCCGACCGAAAGCTGCTGTACAGGCTGTACATGCGACAGTCTCTGATGGTGGAGGCTGTTTGTGCATTTGATGCTGGAGTGTTTAATTGCGATGCTTGCACTGTGGCCTGGTGTATTTAGAGTGGTGGAAAGTAAGCTAGTACATTTACTCAAGAGCGCGACTGAAGTACAGTTTTAATGTAGGCCTACTTGCACTTTATCTGTGTATTTCCATTTTCTGCCATTTTATCTTTCAGCCCAGTCTCACTCCAAAGCATGTAATAGACCCGCCAATCAACCGGAGGTCGGGTTGATTTTCACAGGACTTTCACCCAGGAGACCAGGGTTTGAGTCGTGTGTGAGGCAACAAGCAGTGGTGACTATTTTTAGGGAATAGTTATGTTAAGCTAAACTATGGTCTTTTCCTAAACCTAACCAAGTAGTTGGTGCCTTTATTTTGAAAATATAACTGGATGTAGCATGTTTGTTATAGGTAGCTTGGCCCTGGAAGAGACCGAGTTGTTTTCACAGATAGGCGAGGCCAAACGCCACAGTGACACGGTGGACTGGTGGGTCTGTTACAAAGTCTGGCGTGATACCGGGTTATTACTTCTCCACTACAGTTCAGGGGGAAATATTTTACTTTTATTTTTCATTTATTTGATACATTTAGTTATTAGTTACTTTGCATATTCACCTTAATAATACAAAATACATTCAACATATAGATGATGCACACAAATATACATACATAATTACTTAAAGGGAAACTTTACACATTTAAGTGTGTTTACATGTCATGGGGAGTACTACTGCACGTGTGAAAAAAGTACTATAAAGTATTCTGTGGCTCCAGAGTAAGCTGCATGTAATTTAAATATCCTCAGATGATAGCACTCGGTGGCTGAATTGCATTGTGGGTAATGTAGGCACCAGGTTTTGAAAAACAGTCCACTGGTCTAGCATTGCAGTCTTATAACACTGTTGGGCTCATTATGGACAGTTTATAAACAAATTGTCAACATAGATACAGCAGAACCAGAGATATTGTTTTTTTTATTCCACGCATTCTTCTTCCTTCACTACCCACAATGCAACTGGAAGCAATTTATTAGATTACACGCAGCTTGCTCCGGAGTAGCATACGCAGTAGTACTCCCCAAGACCTGTAAACACACTTGAATGTGTAAAATTGGTGGAGTTACCCTTTAAGTACATTTTTGAATGCAGGACTTGTTCTACTCTGCGGTTATACTACCTTTACTTCAGTGAAAGCTCTTCTTCCACCACTTTGTATGCATGCATACTTTTGATATATTTTGTGAGTTATTCGGGTGTTTAAAATTTTAATGCGAGTCACTGGTCTGAAATAGATCAAATTGACTGAGAGATTGAAAATGTGGCCCTGTAGCCCTTTGAGACATTGCATGAGGTCCTGGGAAATACAAATAAACCTGAATTGGCTCATTGACTTTCTTGGCTCACTGTTCAATACGTGTTAGAGTGTATATAAACCATACAAACACACAAGTACACACATATAGACATCTTTGTACATGTGAGTATTTACATTATTCATTCTTTTACCCTCACGCCAGAAATGTAGTGTATGTTTAGGCTGAAATAACATGTCATATCTGTAGTGACATCATACCAATCAAACATGAAAATGCAACAACAACCCAGATACACTATATGGCTAAAATAAGACCCTTATAAATCAAAGCTGGTCTACAAATATAAGCGGAGGTATTTATAATTCAATGTGATCGCTCAGTGAGGTTGTGAAATGCAGTTGCCAGTGCCATTTTACATCAAACTCATCATATGCCTGCAATGGACCATGCAAGCATCAAATGAGGAGTGTTAAATGATGCACGTCAATCACAGCCTCTGGTTATTAACTGACTGTAAATATTTGCTCCAAGAATTGGGCTTTAAGTAAACAAAGGGGAATTCTCAGAGCAAATGGGATCGCTATCTGAATATGTTCTGCATGACACTTGCAGAGGTAATCTGCAGAAGCACCCAGTGGCATCTGCAGAACGTCCCTGAAAGCCGTTTGGGAGCAGTATGGTAAATATGACTGATACCAACACAAGAAATACATTTTTCATGTTGATTCAAACTATTACAGCAATGGACGCCTGTGTTTGTGCCCCGGAGTCATTAGGTTTTTTCTTTGCCATTAAATTCAGCTCATCTGGTGTTGAGCTTCAAGTGTGTTGCAGTTTAAATAATGCGTGAGTCAGCTTGGTTCTTTGTAGAAACCTTTGACGATATAGATCAGATGATGATTAGATGATGAAACATTCAAGTAAGCCGTGTATAAATTGGACTGTTGCAGCACTCTACTCTGTACTAAGCACAGCAGCAGCAGTATCGGCAACATGTTGAATGTTATTGCATCAAAAAGGTGAAAATATATAAAAGAAAATGTGTAATAAATAAAGATTACATAACAGAGAAATAGAGCATGAAAAGAGCACATGGGGGAGAAAATTGCATAACATCTGCAAAAAAAAAACCCTGCTTGTGTGTTAACATTATCCCATTATCATTCTCATTATCAGCTCTGCAGGAAGCTACGCAAATTAGCTGAAGTGTGTCTGGAGGTGTGTTCAGAAAATACACTTTTCTGTCCATTAATATATTGAGAAAACCTCATTTAGACGGAAAAACCACATATGCGACGGTTCATTTAACAATCACAGACATATAGACGTTAAAAGCACATGCCTCGTGTAGGCAGAGCTGTATAGAGTAGCCATGAGCACAACGAGTCCATGATAGTCAGCATGTGCAGCCATATCCTGCCTCAGCACCCTCGTGGCTGGCGGAGGCTGGGGCCAGTCGGGCAGGAAGCTGTGTACAGTCTGAAGTCTGATGGCTGTCGGCACAAAAGAGAGCCTCAAGTGCTCTGTGCAGCAGCCGGGAAGAAAGTGCTTTGTAGCTGGATCAGCACACACTGCAGGGGGTGGCAGGTTTGTTATGTGGTGTGAAACAAGTGGTTCTGGATTCAGCAGTGATGACACACACTCCCCTCTGTGTACCTCTTGGCAGACTTTAAATAACACACAACAAACCCCTGGCATATGTGGCATCAACATATTCTGACCAGGTGCGGAGCAGGGGTCTCACTGTAGACGTGATACATGATTTTGGAATGGACCGTAGAACAAACTGGATTTGGGGATTTTTTTCTCCAAAATGTGCTCAGTGACTCTCTTTTGATCCAACTCCATTTCTCTCACACACTGTTTCTGCTGGCTTAGCTTGCCTGGTGTTAAAAAACATACTGTGCTCTGCCACTTGGCAGTACTACCCTATAAGAGACAGCAACAAAGGACTGGAAATACTGTGTATTAAAGGATAAGGCTGATGATAGACTGTCTATATTTTTTCTTATTGTCAATAAATCCCATTTGAAGATTAAAACCAACTTGTCATACCAACAAATATTACCTGAGTATCCGCAGCGTGATGTAGCTTATTCTTGCATGTCAGAGATCTCCACTGTTTTTCAAAAAACAGTGACAAAACTAACAGTCTACAGCCGTGCTAGTGACTCTGTGAGGCCAGTCCCTCTTCATCAGAAAAACAACCATATAGGTTGACTGTGAAAGCAGCTTATTACAACCCATAATTACCTTTACTACCTCTAGTGGTTGTACTTATTATTACGGCAGTAAAGGAGGAAGTCAGGGAAAGGAGTATAAAGAGCACTGTGAGTTATACTGACATAATAACATTGTTAAGTAAAGTCACGTTACATAACATTATTTATGCAATGCAGGTGTGTTTTTAATTTAATCCAAACCAAGATGTTTTCCTAAAGCTAACCAAACCTGCGAGCGTGCGACGAAGGTCCAGTTTTGCCGGTACGCTGCAACAGTCATGTTGTGCCATAGATTTTCATTGTTTTTCAAAAACCTTTAACAAGACTAGCAGTCTACAGCCATGCTAGAGACTCTGTGAGGCTGTATTGTAAGCTAAATAGCATGGCAACAATAGAATGCTAACATGTAGAGGTTCAGCAGGTATGTAATTGACCAAGTTCAGCAGTTGAGCTGAGGCTGATGGGAATTAGTTTTGAGGGTATTTGAGAAGTCAGAATCTGTAAATACTCACTACAGAACCAATCATTTATTAATCCGCAGTGGAAAATAGCTCCCAGTAAATGCACAAGTTACTCTTGTTTGAGTCATGTTTGCTAACACTGACAGGGCCCAGCTGTTTTATGAGGTTGCTGAGCATTTTTTTTAGTTATGTAACTACAAATCTGTGACCAGTTTTTAAGGATTTATGTCTTTAGAGACAATTCAAAAAATTACAGGAAGAACAGGTAGGATAATGTCAGCCTGGCACTAAACTCATTTGTTTACAGGCTGTTAAATATATGTCATAATAATTGCATTCACAGCCCTGCAGCAGCAGGTTAACAGTAGCATTTACCTCTACTGAACATAAATACTACAATAATTCTAAATAATAATCATAGAAAAACATCTGCCACAGGTCTCAGATTACTTAAATGAAAATCACTCTTCCAATGACTAATGTAAAACAATGTTTCCTCCTTCCTGTGTACATAGCATGCAGCCAGTCCTCACTCACTTAATTGTAGGTGTTTTCAATTTCAGTGAATGTAATAGGTAAGTGCATCTGCATGTATGAAAAGAGGTCTGCGTCCCTCGCCTGTTTGAGAGCGCTGAGACGGTACAAAGGAAAAATGTGACAACTGTATTCAAACGACACGGGGCTTTTCAATCACAGTGATAAATGGAAACCTGTTATTGTTATAATGTAATTTCATGCCAAAGTGTTTGCGCTTGTTATTTTATACCGATTCAATGCCGGTTCTGACCTCTGGATCCTTTCCTAGAAGTAATTATTCCCGGATACCAATCACTGGAATATATCAGTGTCACAAATAATGAAAAATTCCACCCTATTATGAAGTGAGGCGACAGACTGTATGGGTTTTTGGAAGAAAATGTTAAAGACAGAGAGTCTAACCGGTCGGTCAGCAACACACACTGAATTAAGCCCAAGTCAGTAATACAAACAGATGTATGTACAGCTGAAACAAAACAATCAACAGGGACAATGAGGATTATGGGAAGAATAATCAACCAGAGTTAAATGTTGGCATTGTAGGATAACATAAATTTCGACATTTTAGACGTATTATATCAATATTTCTACCGTCTTCATGCCAACAGTGTGGACAACAATGTCAGGACATTTCACAGCTGCGTCCACGGTGACAAAACTGGGTATTTCAAGCCAAAATGATCTTTCCTTCACCCCCACCACAGGGTTTTTGTGTCTAAACTTAACCAGACCATAAGCACAGCGTGTTCATTATAGCTTAAAGAAATGTGTAGTTACAACATATCCATGGTTTACAAAATAATAATCTCATTATTTGTTGATAAATTGTGTACCACACCATGCTCGATGTAAAATGAAACAGTGGACAATCACACAAACATTTGTGATGATAGCTGCGACAGTTTCTGGGCACAAGCGCACGCCATTAAGATTTTTGGAGCTCAGCTTGACAAACTTTCCTTCGACTGGTGCAGCTGCACGTCATGTGAGTCGCCTTAATTATCAAATTATTCACTGTTTCCCACCGAGTCCAGATTCTGCCTCGAGTCAATCTGTGGAACATTTTCTATCTGTATTCTAACCAAACGCCTTCTGTTCGTTTAAAACAGGCTGTCTGTTGAATTAGGAAACAGCACTACTTTTTTTGTACTGTGCATATCACACATGACTCTTGCACTCATCGATGGCGCTGATTATTTAAGTGATTCTCTGGAACGTGCATACATTGATGATGCCCTTTTTGTCAGCAGATACACGGACACACGAGCTGATAAATCTCTAGATATCAAGAAAGCACTGGTGAACACAGAGCAATGAAACTGTCTGAGGTTGGTGATAATTTTTTAATGTTCATTTTTAACGATTCAGAAGCTCCTCGCATTCAATATTGAGTATTTGGCATTAATAAGAGATGGGATTTTTATTCGGCAGCTGAATCCAGGTGCATTTCTGACGGTCGGGCAGACTTATAATTATACAATTTCTGCTCTTTTCCTCGTTATCAGATAGATTTTACCACAGTTTTTTACTCATTAAATTGCATGTGCAAATGGGAACACATATATTCTCATTCTGCTTTCAGTGATTTTATTATTCTTATTATTTCTAATTTCTTGGCCAGGAGGCGGTTGGTCAAACCACCTACACTGTTCAAGGTTTACTACACCCGTGTAACCTCTTTAAAGGTGAGAGCAGTAAAACAGCCTCAAGACAATTTCAGCAATTTAATGAATGACTTTGAATTTACTGTATAGTATATTATCTTTAGGGAAATTAACACCACACGTTTTAATTACCCCGTCATTCTCATTTATTCTGACAGGGAACCAATTAATACATGTAATTGTACTTATAAAGCTTCCCATTAAAAAAGCTTTTAAACGGCGTCCTTCTGTGAAGTGTGTGAGATAGCTCTTCATATCAGCTATAATTATAGTTCTCTGTTTTTCAAAATACAGGATTGTTTTGAAGAGAAACACTTACATAAATACATCCTCGTTTATTCTGAGGGAGACTCATGAAGCAGAACGAAAAAAAGTGTGGATAAAAGCCCGATCCTCTAGTTCTCAGTGGAGAAAATGCTTTATTTTCAATGTAGGTATGGTCATGATTATTAATAAAGGTTGTAGTTCCTCTAATTACTTCCTTTAATTGAACAAAATTGTTAGAATAATGTTAAATAATTGCTTCATTTTCTATGTTTTTTTTATTTCCATTATATCCCTATTTATTCCTCTCATATGTCGAACCCTACCTCCACATGCTGCCTGCACTATTAATTGTTGTTGTCACATTATTTTTTTTTAACTCCACGCAAAAAAATGTATAAATGCAAAAATCATTTTCAGCTGAATTATGATATTTAGCTTTTTTTTTCAGAGTCATGATGAACAGGGATGGATCCTACAGCTTCTTCACTCCTCCCTCACGAAGTGATTTGGAGTAGGAAAATGGAGGAATGAAGACGCAGCAAGGAGAGGAACAAGGGGAAGTCAAGGCAATTTGGCACAGTGTCTTTTTCTCCTCCATCATTAAACATGGACGTCAGTTATTTATGAAGCGGCCCTATTATGACTGACGCAGCCCAAACACACAATATGACTCACAGCCCACTGAAATTATGCTCACATGCAATATGAATGTCTTATTCATGATTTTTCCTCTAACAGTCTATATAATTACAGTGTAATCCATTTACTGTAGAGTGAACAAAGCATTGACTGTCTTCCTCTGTGGTCATTCTGGATAAACAGGAGTTAGCTAACTCTGCTAACAGCCTCTTCACGTGGGTGCTAAGCTCACAGCTAACAGCTAGGTAAGTAGCATGGTTAGCCTTGTCAAAATAAATAAAAAGAGAGGTTAGTTGCTGCATCCGCTTACTTCACAGCCTCTAGTTGGTTTACACAGAATTGCGTTGTTGTTTCTCTTGCTAACAGGCGCTAACTGGCTAAATTTGGCAGCAGTTGTTGAGCCTGCTAGCTGAAGAGAGGCAGGAACAAGAGCTAGCTCAAAGTTCAGTTCACACAGATTAAAATAAACTAATTCACATTATTTTTTTCTTTTATATTGCTTTTAGTAGTAAACAAGTAATATAAGGCGTTACTAATAAGATTTGGGTTGAACTACAGTGTGTTTTTGGAGACATTGTAAAGTAAATCCATAATGAAAAATCCAACTCTGAATGTCTTCTGTGATTATTCACTCATTTTCCGTGTTGAAATCATTTATTGTTGCTGTTAGCATTTTGAAACATTGTATTAAAGAATGGAGGCATATTTGAACTTTCTAACACTGAAACAGTGTGGAGCTGGAGGCCAAGCACCATGTTGTTAATCTAGTGAATAATAAAAAAAACAAATCACTCAATGTAAAGCACATTCTCAAGAATTAAACAAAGGGAGCATGTTGCACTTTACAACAACTTTTTTTTTACCTCCTTTAAGTTCTTTTCAGAATTTAAAGCTCCTCTTCACAAAGTCATGGGCTTTATGTCCTCAGTTATCTGAAAAACCTGAATCTGAATACAAAAGCAACCGCACAGAACAGAAGCCGCGGTGCCATAACCAAAAAGTGTCCTTGTGAAAGTACGTACACTAAAGGTAAGGAACAGTGACAGCCATTAAGTGCAGGGAAAATATGAAACATAAAAAAGTCCTGCCAACTCTTTCAAAAAATAATGGAGCTATCAGCTGTAATGACATGGCCTCTGCAGCGGGGGGCTGGGGGAATATTCAATCTGAAGGCTGTAAAAGAGCATTGTCAACCCTGTTAACAGCCGACCCCTAAAAGCAATGTCTGGTTACATGTTAGGACTTAACCGGTGGAAGCACTTCCTCTGTGCACTCCATCTACCCCAAGGAGATTGAGTGTGAAGATAATGCACCAAGAAAGATGTCATAGTCACAGCTTAGGCCTCCCCTCCCATACCAATGTAGTCGTACTCTGGAGGCATCAACAAGGTGTAGGGACAAGAAAGTGATAAATCTAATACGCGCTGACTGAAAGCTCACAGAGTCGGATGCTGTTAAGGTTGTTTTTTTTTCTTCTTTTTCCTCTTTTTTACCCCCATCGGTTGAATAAGTGGTTCACTCAGACTCAACGAAAAAAAGAAGATTCCCATACGCCATCTATTCCACCTTGAGCATGACAAAATGAAGCCCGGGAACTGTACAGACTGTCAATGATTATCGTCGTCATTAAAATTGCAGCAAAGGACCCTGGCCTTGTTTGCATCTCCGCCCCCGCCTGACCTTGCGTGACTGAAGAGAGCAGAATGTCATAAGTATGGATTGTAATATGTTTTTGACAGGGTTATTTCATGTGGTCACATGGGAAACGGGGATGTCAGCACATTGTTGTCAAGCTATAATGTAAACAGATATTTTACACGGCTGTCAGACTGGGGCTTGACGTTGGGAGACTGCAGGAGAGCAGTTTGCCTCCGGATCAGATCTCTAATATTAGATTTCCAACAAATATGTCAGCATTTTATACACCTTAAAGAACACATATAAAATAACATCACCACAAAATGTGCAGTCAATCGCAGCGTTTAAGACAAAATGTCGAGTCATATATTATTTGCACAACACCCCTCGGTTGTTTGCTGTGTGCTCCAGAATATTCGCTTGGCTCTGTGTGCTTGCATGGTGATTGTGTCCTCACATTAGCAATCAGGGCTATGTACTTTAAGGGTGACAGTAATGAATTACTTGCTCTTTATGGACAGCAGGGCACCCAGATAAGTGATGTCGCTCCCTGCAAATTATTCTGTTTCAAGATGTGCACTTTCACATCACCGTGGCACCGACAGTCTCCTGCTGATTAACAACGGCCATCGGTTACAGCTAGCACCTCTGTGATTGTAACTTAAGATAATTATTGGTTAAATGTTCTTTTCGGTGAAGCACTTGATGAATTTATGTCATCTGAAAGTGACTGCTTGACATCCTAGTTAACAAATCTAAAGAAAAATCAGAGCAACATTTACTCATTCTGCACAAAAGGTGTCCTCTGTAGTGTCAGACAAAATACAATTTAATGTAGATAAATGTAGAGTTAAAATAATTCCCAAATTTTTGGCAGTTCATGTTACACGACAATTATTTAAACTTAAAAATTCTCCTTGTTAAACAATATCTCTTTAGTCTGATGTTTTGTTGACCCATCCATCCACCCCAACACTGTCGCTGTGAGGACTTTGTTGCTACCAAACGTCACCTGACTTCCTCTTCTTCATAATTCCAACAGACACCAGACACTAGAGGGCTTTGTCACTTGAATATAAACACATGTTGAGCCATCACAGCCCTGTTGGCCGGCCCCCTGCCCTCCTCTCCCTCACTAATAGTCATGTTTATGATTTCCTTATTTTTTTGGAATGTATCATGGATTTTGTATAGTAACCTTTTATCTCCAAGTAAAAATACTTGGACTTATACTCTTTTCCTAAGAATTACTTTTCTATGAATCAGATTGTACTTTATTATGAGGATATTGTTGTACTCTATTTTTCATATTTCTTATATTTTTCTGGCATTGTATAAATTCTGACTTTTGTAATGTAGTGAAGTGTATAACCCTCTCCTATATATTTTCTAATATCTAGTCTTCTGAAGTTCTGTGATCAGATCAGCATGATTTTGTATTCTGATGTAATTATCTTGTGTATCCCGTTATCTTGTACAAAATGGTAAGTTAGTTTATGATTTTGAACAATGGATTACCGTGGCTAGTGCCTGTTATTGCTGATTTTCTGAAGTGTACCGGTTTTGGCGAATGTAACCTTGTTGGATTCTCCGCTGATCAGCACCTGATTATAAACACCTGTTGGCAATTCAGCGCAGAGCGAATCTGATGAAGCTGCATGCGAAACATGTAATTCGCTATCTCAATTGCCTCCTGGTGTGCGCTGGAATATTGATTTTTTTTAATCTACCGTGACTTGCCCTGTACTGGCCGCTCTCAGAAGAGAAGGACTGTTATGAACGGGATATCTTCCAGCTTTTGGATAAACATATGTCGCTTCGGAGAAACTTCCCGAAAATAAATGATTGTGTCTGCGTTCAATCTCCTAACTGATGTAATGAAAGTTATGTAAGTGACGCCACCACGTCACGTTAACTTACTTACGTAACATAACTTAAAAAAAACAATCGCTCTTGATTCTTGGTCACAAACAGGACACAAACCCTGGTCTTTGGAAGGAAAGTGTAGGACCCATCCAATCTCTCCTACCACCCCTGACTCTGACTTTCCTCGCTCTTTCTACCACTGCACCGGAGGGCTATTCAAGAAGTGATGCTATAAGGGGTCCCTACATGGTGAAACTTAGAAGCATTGGGCCACTGACCAGGCTGCTGTTTTTGAAGTGTTGGGAGTAAGAAAAGGCCGTCCTGTGCTATAAAAATGATATTTCACACTGCACTAACATAAACTAAAGCACGACTATCTTTGTTTTTTTTAAAGAACATTTTCCTTTTAAACTTTGCCGTTTCAAACACTCCAGGTGAACAAACAGAAAGTACAGCAGATATCAATCCTACAATCCTGAACGAGCTGGAGCCATGAAGCTTTAACAGCGAATGGTAACTTTAACAACACCCTCAACACTTCCACCACCTCTGGAACTACACTTAAGAGCCACTTTGAGTACACACCCCACCATCCTGGTTCTAGCCTTGGAGTCACACACGGGAATATGCTGCTTCCTGCAAGATACACACTGGAGGTCATGAATATGGAAATCGAGGTCACCTTCGAGTTTTAATATGTGGACCCAGACTTAAACTTTACTCTTATTTACACACCCACGACTCTGCAACATTTGATTTACCCAGATGTTGTTTCCCGGTGTTAAACTGAAATCAGCATGCTATTAAAAACTCTCAACAAGTAGGATAAGGATGGAAATTTAAACATTAAAATGAAGTAATAGTTCACAAAAACCTCCATTGGATGCCTTCAGTTAGAACATCAGTTTTATGTCCTTCATTTCCACCCCCGTATGCACGATTTTTTTGTCACATTGTGACGGACAATGAAGTGTCCTGAATGTGGAGCCACACATCTTTGTTGCCCACAGAGGTTGGTTGAATTTTAACACACCATCAAAAGAAACAGCACTATCAGGGCGCCTGAAGGCAGCCAAGAAATTATTTTAATGTGTCCGCATTTAACATTCAGCGCATCCATTGTACATGGATAGGGCTCGGATCAGTGGGGTGTGCTGCCATGTCTCCTCTAAGCCGGTGGTGTCCAGTCCTGTGCCCTGGAAGATATGCAGGTTTAAATTCCAGCCAAATTCAACACCAGCTGTATTATTCCACTCTGTCTGGTTGAAGGCATGCTGATTAGTAAAATTAGTGGGTAAGGTTTTGATTGGATTCAAAACCTGCACATGCATTTGGGGTGAATGATGTCCTGCAGAGCCAGATTGCACAGCAAACAGCCTCCAAGCAGCCAAACAGGATGCCCAGGAATGTTGTAACACTATACTCATGTCCTTCATTCTCAAGCACAATGAATACGCAACACAACATATGTATACTGGTCAGAAAAGGACCCGGTGAATGTTACAAAAACCCAATTCAGTTTAAGTCCTAAAGAAATGTTGCCAAATGAATCCCTCTGCACTTTGATTTAAATGCAGCTTATTAAAGATGCTTTGCACTGACAGTAGACGGGCACGTGCCCAAACTGTACCGAACTCCACGTGAATCGCAGACTGAATAATTCAGTGTTATTTGTACTGAAGACGTTTTTCCCTCAGAAAGCGTCTGTGCGTCTGTGTTGGTGTAGTAGCGTTTAAGGACTGACAGAAAACGATGGATGCTATCTTTAATTGAGGTTTTTCTCTGTGTCCTCGTTGGCTCAGCGGAATGACCCAGAAATGACAACTGCTTTCACTTCAGTCAGCCCGCCTGAATTCCAGAAAACCGTTTTAAAAAGGACGTGAAAAATTACTTTGAATGAGTTTCCTTTCTCCATCAAGTTACATATCTGGCATCTGTGCTTTCTGAAAAATGTCAATAATTTTCAGTATCACTGTCTTTTCACTTAATTTGACACCTGTTTTTTAGTAATTCACATATAAATGGTGAATGTTTGTGATGAAGCTTTCTACATTAGACTTTTGTCGTTCCCTTCAGGTGGTGACACAAACACTGTTGATGCGTGCTCTCCCTTCACGTCTGGCAAACCAATATTTGCTGCTAAAAGGCATTGCTAATGGGAAGCCTCCCGAATTAAAAACTTTTTCAGACCTTAAATACAGAGAGATTTAACAGGCAGTGATAGGCTTAAACAGCATCGTGACAACTAGTTTCAAAAGGGCCTGTAAAAGTCCCACACAGCAGGTTGAACTGATTGATGTGTTTTGTCCAGTTGAAATTATTTCAATAATCAACATTTTTGTGAATAAAAAGTAACATATTTCCCTTCTGGGGTTTAGCGATGTAGAAGTATAAAGTGGCATGAAAAGAACATGTTAAGTACAAGTTCCTTTGTGATGTACTTACTTATTTTCCCTCTTTACCTGAAAAGCGTTGGTGTTTTTACGCCTCCTTATCCACCTACAGTATTACCTTTAACCATTTGATTGGTTTGACACTGCCACTCTGTAATACTGCAGACAAAGCAGTGAATAACAATGTTTAAATCTGGCACATGATGAAAAGTTAACACCTCGAAATTATGTTCACAGTCACAGGAAGAATACTATATTTCCAGTTTTGAATCAGACATGTGGGAGTATTAAGAGGAGGTTAGTGGCATGTATGATAATCACATAAATCAAGGTAAAACGCCCCCCAGTCTGTTTCCTATATAATCTATATTTTTCACACTCCACAGGCTTGGTTTAATGGATAAATGAAAGATTTTCCCTGATTCCTGAGCCTGTGTAGCATCATACAAGGACACTTTCAGACGCCCTCACACAATAAATAAATAAAGCACTGATAGAAAAGGCCAATTAATAAACAGTTTGTGTTCCTTGTTGCAGGATATCATTCTTAAGTGGACGCTAACATGAAAATCTTGTCTTATTAATTGCGGCTTTTCATTTTGATCTAGGCCATTTAGATCATGGGGTATTATTGCTGTGATGCAAAGAGTCGAAAGATAATGAAAAACTCGCCGCGCGGCTCTGCCCAGATCCTCAGAGTTATGATTTCAATTGCTATGCACAACTTGATGTTCAAGGTCTGGAGTCTTTCTTGAATGAATGCTTGGAATCTGGCTCTGGGGGTTAACAAGGAGGCTCCGTATACTGTTTAACAATTCAGCCCATGCTCACCCCACGTGACGGCGCATGCAATAGGGCCTGCACTTGTTTATATCTCTGGATAAAGCATCCCACTGGCCGCAAATTAAGCATTCAGGCTCGGCAGCCTTGTTGTGCTCCAGTATGACGTGTTTGGAGTACTAAATCTGACTCTGCGCCCTAGGTACACCGCAATCTTGTTTGGGGGCTTCATAAGTTCTAAGGCTGTCATAGCCTTTGAAATGACTTCAATACACATGATTTGCACTTGATATAGAAATAAATTCGTTCCTTTCTTTACACGGTGAGACTATTGTGGGGTTTATTGCTCGGGAGTGTTTACAAATTAGAGGCACAGGTTTGTGACACAATGAGATAAGAAAATGTAGAGAGAGAAACGCTCCTTTTGTCTATTATGTGTGATACAATGAAGGTCAAATTAATCAGACATCAATTCTCTGGTAAAGTGTTTTAGCATGAAAAGCAATGGAGCATGAACTTTTTCACTTTTATCAAAGGAATGATTTTTTTTTTCTGCAGTCCAACATGAAACTCCTAATCAAAAGACAAAAATGAAATATTCAACAAAATGTAATTTACCACATCTATAGATCCCGTCAGACACTCACTGACAGTCATAATCCTAACCCTATTGTTTTATCTGTAAGATTAAAAGACACCTGTCACATTGATATTCACCTGAAACGGAGGTCAATTAACTGTGTAAAAAAGTTAATCTGCAGAATAACCTCTCGTTCAAACAGTACTGAGCCTCAGAATTCAGCCTGGTCAGACAGAAATGTCAGTGGAGGGACGCAGATCAATGAAATGAAAAGATCCTCTGAACTGCATTTCTATTACATTCTCAACACAAACCAGAAAGGAATCATTTGCCATAAACCAAAAGCAAAATTTGACATCCTTTGAGTCATCTTTTAATCTTCTGCTACATGAACAAATTTACTACAACCTACTAATTTGATGATCGATTTGTTGTTTCCGTCGTTTTTCAAGCAAAAATATCAAATTTTGCATTTCTGGGTTGCGGGAAACTGTAATTATCAGTTTTCACAATTTTTTTTTGACATTTGAGAGGATAAACGATCAACGGATTAATCTTGAATATAATTGGAAGATTAATCGATAATGAAAATATGTATTAGTTTGGTACGACATCCTTACCTGTTCTAATGAAAATCTATGACTAAATTGGGTTTACGAGTACCCTGATTACTTCTTTGTTGTCACAAGAAACGTAATGCGTTAGCTTTGCAATTCATGTAATAATTTATATGCTACAATTTCAGAAAAGTAATCAGTTACTTTGAGCATATTATCATATTTCCCTGTTTCTATTGTTGCCATTAATGAAACACGATGTACTGCAGGCTCTCTCTATATATATCTATATAGGTTTTATGCCTCTGCCCGGTTCAAAGTCAGATCGTTAGCAGCCAAAACATTGCAGAGATGCCACCTGTCTGGTAGGCTACTTTGTGTGATTTGATGAATATATCTGGCCGCTGCTGCCAACCGCTGCTCAGCAGGTCAGTTGAGAAGCAGATAGAGAATAACAGCGTGTGGAGCCAGAGTTTTTCCACATCTAACTTTGACTATTAAGGGTTTATTTTGATCAGACATGGTGATTGAAACCATGGCCGACACTAGTCCTGCAAGATGATCTCCAAAGGCCCCTCCGGCAGGTATTTTAAGGTTTGTAGGAGCCTTTTATGGGCCCGGTACAACTGACCTGGTGTTCCCCCATCGGAGACCCTGATTGGTGAGTCACTGGGTGAGTTTTCTTTCGTTTCCATCAAGTTTTAAATATGTGTATGTTGAGCTAGGCTATTAACCTAGTTTGGTGAAAGACAGAAACTTAAATTTTGAAGTTGCATGGTTGTACTTCTTTGTTAAATAAGGAAGTTAGTTGTAAGAATATTTCCAATTTTGACATTTTGTCAGTTTATTTTCATTTGTATATCAGACTGTGTACTTAGCAATCGCAGCTCGAACACATCTCCTAGTTGAAACTAAATCGCAAAGGGGTTTTCTATTTTTGGCAAAGCAAAAACACTCTTACAAGTTATTTTACTCAGTGGGAAATGCTGTAATGTAACAAGTTACTTTCAAATGTCAGTAATCTTGAAATGTCACAAGTTACGCCACCCAACACGACATGTGATCATATTGGAGGTGTATGAACCTGAACGAAGGGCATTTTCTTGATACATCTTACTTGTGATGGGATTACATCCGCTGACAAACCCAGTCAACATGTTGACATTTCATCCATCTTATAACTCGGCCTCATTTTGATCTTAACGACAAACTTGTAGTTTTGTGACTACATCTTACACGGTTGTGACACCACTGCACTGACAAAATCAGTCAGCAGGCAGACAGACATGTAAACACCTGAAAAAGTATTCACAATCACTTCTGTTTAAGTCCCTGGTACAAAAGGTGTCTCCAGGAACACATTTTGCCACGATGCCACACAAACACACACACACAGAGTCACTAGGTCTTAACAATACCAGCCAACGCTGTCGCCGATGATAAACATCTACATTAACCCTCTGCTCCAGACACTTTGAGTCTGTTTTGAATCCAGTCGGCTGGATGTTTCGGTTCATCCAGCGGTATAGAAGAACCAGCGTTCCACGCATGTCAGAGAGACGTTAGAGAGAGTTCTCATTCGAGCAATTAATATATTTTATCTGGTTGTGACGACAGGGGAAAAGCTGCATCGCACTCTTAAGAGACAATTCCTCTGACAACATATTACATGCATAATTAAGCACAAGATCTCAGTTAAGCGCTGAGAGGTGAGTCTCTGAGGATGATACATACGAGGAGACATGTCCTTATTTCATATTTTTAGCACTTAACTCTGTTTCCTGTGTGTTTGGCGCTGCAGGGCGACGTGGACGGAGACAACCCATAGTGTGAGCTGCTTTTCCTTTTTATTAAGACCCCGTTCTTCAATTAAACACCCTGCATCTTACACAGATCAATACAGATGAGTCTATAAAAATGTCAATACTTGAAGCATAGACTGCGGCTGCAGAGGAGCCGAAGATAATACAGCATCCCCCATGTGTGTTTGGCTAACAAGTTCCCCCCTTTGAACTTAATGCAGGCTTCCTTTGTGAAATACCAAAGCATTGATTAATCCATCTGTACTGATCTGAATTTTCTCTGAGATGTGTTGCATCCCTTTGAAATATTCAAAGCAGAGCTCTTGGAATAACTATTATATGGACCTCTGCTCTCCTAGGGGCAAGCAATGAAAGTGGCTGCATACAAATGAAGTATCAGCAAAGCAAAGGGAGCACAGGGTGATTGAAAGCACACTTGCATAATCATGCTTTCAGATAAAAAATAGCATGTCATTCATTACAGAGTGGTAGGAGGCAGAATTGATCACCCAATTAAGAGCAACACAGGTGTAACCATGACCGATGTTAATCTGTCAACTACCTACATATACGGGTGTGTTGTCATGTGGGAGGATTAAATGCATTACGTCATATCGTACAATTTGGGGAATTTGAATTTTTCAGGATTAAATGTTCCTGCATGGGCAAAGATAATCCTGAGTCTTTTTATGTGATCATTTACATTAATAACCTGTAGTGCTATCAGAAATATGCACTGTCAAAAAGCTGAGACCTTGAACCTTTAACCTATTATCTTAAGAGCCCATGAAAATTGACTTTTTGGGGTATTTTAAGGACTGTTGAGTAGTTTCCTGCTTTAGAAAGCAGTGATCGCCCTCATACTAACATCATCTTGATGAAGCTTGTTGGGACGTTGTCCTATTCATCAGCATTGGATGCATGAAATGATACGATGCCCTGCAGTATCTCTGCACGTTGTTAAGATCTATCACCGTCTCATCTCGTGGACATCTAATTGCTATAATCAGACATTATTGTGTTGTTAGTTAAACACAACAACAAGCAATGTTCCCTTTACATTCATAAAACAGTATCGCATCAGGTGCTGCATGCTGGTGAAATTTAATGATTATACTAATGGGTATGTAGCTTCTCTAAATTAATTTTATCTGAGAATATATTCATAGTGGTTGTAAGGCTACACATTGAATAAGCATTTTATTTTCTGTTTGGTGTCCCACAACTAGCACACTGGGAAGCAGGATCATATTTTAAAACTGTTGACATGACAAAGCAATACGTAAACCAGAAACCTACCATATAATTGTTGGTAAATTTGTGGAACAGCAGCCGTTTGGTTAAATTTACCCTTAAAATCTACCTGGTTAGGTTTAGGAAAAGGTCCCAGTTTTGAAGAAAATAAGTATGTTGAGATACATACAGTATGTATCTTAAGATATGTTGCGTATGTGATGTACAGTACATTACATAAACTAAAATATGTAAACACTGACTTTTGGTTTCACACGTCATGTGACTTCCTCCTTTGCCCCAGTCAAAACTACTGCGGCCACTAGAGGTCGCAACAATAAACATAAATAGAGAGCAGCAGGGATGACTAGGGAAGTTAGCCTCCCCCTGGCTCCCTAAACAAAAAGCCTGTGAGATTTTTTGAGAGGATTTTTGATTATTGCAGAAAACAAGACCTGTGGCAAACAAGGTAACATCACTTTTATTATCTCAAAGCCTAAGTTAAATCCCCAGAAGTACATTATTGTAAGGCTGCAAACGAACAACAACGTGGTCACACGACTTCAATGTCACCAACAGTAAGCGTCTTACGACACTATACACACACTTTAATGTAAATTGATCAACCTACAAGTTAGAGTTAACAAACAGAGTTAACAAAGTTAGAGTTGGAATAGTCTGCAACAACAGTCCGCCTGTAAAGATGGACTAGCGAGTAGATGAGTTGTTTAATGTTCCCAACAACCTCTGTAGTGTCATTTAGCCACTTATTAGCAAGTGGCTACTCCAACACTTGCGGAGTATTTACTTGTCTTAGGCTCACAGACTTTTTAACCGAAAACCCTTTCAAAAAACCTTAGTTTAAGTTATTTTGTTTTAGGACTCATTCCCTCGGCAACCTGTTGGGTCATAATTAGTGGCTTGCACTCATGACCTATACGGCCTCTGAGGTTGATCAAAATTACCGGTGACGTAAGTCAGGAGGACTGAAGACAGGAAGAATTTCAATTAAGCTGTTTGCTTTCTAGGTGGATTTTGTTCTTCAAAATTCCACAGAAGATGAAATTGTCTGGAGCCCCTCGGTGCAGGTGATCAATGCAGAATAATCACCAAACAGGTGATGTCTACCCTTTTGCCTCCTGTTATATTCATGTTCGTCTGTCTCTGAAAGATGATGCTGTGGGTCAGAAACACCTCATCAGGGGGATCCGTGTTGGCACAAAGCAACAATTCATGCACCTTGCTGGATCATCTGTAGCCCTCAGGGCGAAGCTACCTGGACCCTGACAGACCACAGGCAGGCCCTGCCCCGACACCCCAGGCGTCCACATCCTCAGCTGCTTTATTCTCTAATTCTGCTTTAAAATATGCAGCAGTGTAAAAGTCTCAGCGCTTATCAGCATGGTTGGCTGTCTGTGCGCAGAAATGCAGGGTGTGTTTGACTTTTCTTAAGAGATTCTGCAACAGGGGTAAGCGTCTCAGCTGGCCTCACAGTGTTATCTCTGGCACACTGCCAGCGTGATACAGTGTTCTGCACTCGGCTGTTTTCATCACATTAGAGGCCGACACACTCGTGGCACGATAGGGGAAATTAGTGGTTACAGCCAGCCACTGACTGTCTCACAGGAGACTACACTCATGTTAGCAGTGGACACAGTGCTGCTCAGTGTGATTTTTGGTAAACTTCTAATTCTCTGATTTGTACCGCGGAAGTCCTTGGATTAGTTTTCTTCCAAGAGCATCATGCAGTGAACCAATCAACTTTCTGTTGGTGCTGAACACTTATGGCTGAGAGCACGTTGACCTCGCTGAACCACTTATCCATGGTGACTATTGTGCCTCTGAATACTTTTGTACAAGGATTACAATGGGTTATTCTAGCAGAGAAAAGGTTGACCAGTCAAATAAATTACTACAGTGAAATATCGTTCGATTCGAAGTTGAGCAGGATTCATGAAGTTTTCACTGCAACCTTTCAAATTACACAGTGCGACTTATGACGTTATGTTTGTAATGTTATAAGGGTTTGTCCTATAATTGGCTCCAAAACAAAGAAAGATCATTATGTGTAGAATTGTATACAGTAAGAAGCTCATTAATTCAAAACCGCAGACCTGATCTAATGATCTGATCTAATAAAGAACTAATGTCCATTATGGAAAAGCAGAAATATACATTTCAGGGGTGAGGGTGGGCTCAAAAAAGGCAGAAAAAACACAAAGACAGGAAGCGGAAAATAAAACATGACAGAGAGAGAACTGCAAAATAAAACAGGAACTAACTAAACCAAAAACCCAAACCAGGACAATTATTAACGATATAAAAGTCATACTGTGTAATGTTTGTCATTTGTCATTCGAGTTGGGACTGAGAAAGTGTTGTTGTTGCTAAATAAGATTAATAACTGTCATATGATAAAAACGCTGTGTTATAAGCCAGTTGTTTTGCTGCCACCTGGTAATACAGAAGTATCTGCTGCCGTACCAACAGACTGAACAGCAGCCTCTGTTCTCAGGCTGTGAGACGGCTCAATCAATCCTCAGCAATCTGCTATAAAAAGTTGTTTTATTCTTAAGATTTACACATCCTTCAACTAAAACATCACAAATAATAAAAGACGCTGATTACTAATTGAGGAGGTTATTAATTTTTTGATGTTTATTTCTCAATGAAAAGGATTATTTTGTATGTATCAGATTTTTAAATGTTGCTACTCCAACAATAAGTTAACACAGAGGCTTAGAAGTGCATGTGATTATTATATTGATAATATAAAACTATAATCCAAGGATTCTAATTAAAATCTGTAATTAGGTTTTTTAATGAAGTCTCAGTTGACAAAGAGCAAATAATGAGTCTGTGTACTGCACCACCTTAAGAGCCTCCAGGGGCAGCACTGGTTGCAGTATGAAATGTTAATGAACAGAGTCATTCAAAGCCTTTTACATGAGAGGAAGAATGAAATAGATAGAAGCATTCAAGTGCAGCTCTTTTATGATATCAAGGACAGAAAGACCACTGCTAAAGATAAGTAGTGGTAGTCGTAATACGTAGTAATAAGAGTATCCACTGCAGTCCTGCATGTTTCATTCGGTAAAACATCAACTGCCAACATGTGCACCCAAATCTAATCTTTATATTGTGATAAAAACCCGGTAATGATGCACAAATAAATGTGGTTTTCAAATATTTCTTGGAAACACCACTATAAAACTAAATGCACATGGAGGACTCATTGATGTAAAGGCTTACAATACAGACGGCTGATTGTTGTGGATTAATCTTTATTCTGCCTGGCTGCCATTCATACCATAATCGAAATAAGACTTGTGCCTGTGTGTGATTACATTTCAGCTTTTTGAGGGTTATAATAGGGAAGCGGAAAGCCAGAGAAAACATGAATGACGAGCTGATTTTAGAGAGGCTCATATGAGTGTGACATTACCAAATAAAGCGACTAAAAATATTAGGGAGCATTGAGCTGTAGAACAGCTCCGGCATGCGAACACCAAAACGTTAGAAACGCAGCCACTCTTGGCACCAAGAATGCAGTATGCTGCTGGATTGGCATTGCCAAACCCTTTACAGCGCCTCACCTCCCACTGGAGCGAACGGCAATTTACCAAATCGAGAAGACAACCTCAATGCGGCCTATGAAAATAGCAGTTTGCTGGTGCATGGCTGCTCTCTACGCTGTGTGCTGACACCAAAATAGGTTCAACATTCTACATTCTACAAGACAGGGTTGAACAAAGAAGAAGAAGCTGCTCTGTAGTCTGGCGGTGCGGCAGCGGATGAAGATAGATGCTATTTTACTCACTAATTTGCTATTGCCAATTGTGTTTAGCAGACTCTTCAGCTGAGGCAAGCAGTCATCTCAGGATACTTGAGTAGTGTTTAAATAAATATATATATTTTTAGTCAGTCAGTGTCCTTGACCTAGGCACTGGCTAAGAGCTGGAGTTGGTCCACAGGCATGGTACGCTGCCTACTGCTCCCTCAGGGTGGGTTTCACATACTTGAATCACAACAGCAGTAATGCGTCCACAAGCACTTAGAAAAATAAACTGTTAAAAACATTTTCATCAGAGTTTATTTATAAAAGGTAAAATGATTATTTTCATTGTGTTTTACACCGGTCAGCAGGGGGGCTGCATCCTGCACAGCTGCCCCTCCCCACTTCCTGCACTAATGCTGCCAAAAATGTTTTCAGTTTTTTGTAGGTGAAAAAGTCACTTTTAACATTTAACCAGAAATGAATCAGCATTCTGACGCATACATTTACTTTTAACAGAAAAGCCAGATGCCAATCTAAAATATGTGGTTGTACCATAGAGATTTTCTCATTTTCTTAAAAGGATCCAGTTCAGTTAATTATTATTTTTTTTGTTTTATTAATTGTCAGAAACAAAAAGAAGTAAAATCAATTTTGCAGTGCAGCAGTGGATGCTGAGGCCAAGAACTCAGAGTTGAATGGTGTAATTTTAATTTCTTCTGACCCCCAATAAACATAATCAGGGCCATTAAATCTGCCAATCCCCCCAAATCTATTTCTTTTCTCTCCCCTAAATAGAATATTAAAGATGAACTTTTCAAAAGCTGTGTTACACCACAATGATTTCTTCTCATTATATTGCAGTCATTACTGTCTGAGCTGACACTGGGGCATCTTACATGAGGAATGGGAGCATATTCTTCTTTTTAGCAGCTTTGATTTTCTGGAGCAAAAAGACGACAGATACATTTTAACACACCAGGGGCCAAGTATATAAACCATGCATACACATGAAAAATGTACTTACGCCACTCTCCACACAGATTTCCGAATGTATAAAAATCTGCAGAGCGCGAGAATGTCCGTAATGGTCGTGGACATTTTATTTAGAGCTGTTTTTTTTCACTAAATTGTTTCAGGATTACATCTATAGTTCAAAAAACCCTTCACTATGATGCACGAGTTGTTACCCTTGTCTTTACTGTCTTCTGTAAATATATTTGTCATTGTGCATTTGTGGGGCTGGTCGGACAGCTCGTGCTGTTGCGTTAAATTTCTGTATGATTGGCATGTATGAGGAAAAGACGGGCGGGAACGGACGTACGTGGGTGTGCGTGTTTCCCGTTTTGTTTTTGTGTATTATACACATTTGGCCCCAGATGTTCTTCATATGAAATATGCTTTATAAAATACAATCTGACTTGAATTGACACATCTGTCCATTGTTGATGTCTGCAGATAGATAGAATCATGATGCAAAAATAACCTGACGTTCCTGTGATTCTACAAAACTGTCAGGATAAAACTCACAGCTGGATTGAATGTTATACAGTTATGAAATCTGAGCAGTCTGTTGAGGCCGTTTGCAACATGTACCATGGACACAAAGCTGCCTGTTGAATCTCAAATCACAAACGCAATTAAAGGCCTTGGCACGAAAACATATACGAGAGTGATGTTAAGAAAATCATACATGAAAGCAGAGCAATGGCTTAAAGTACTCCCTTTTTGCTACCTTATAATTTATTTATAAATGTTGGAGGATTTAAACCTGTGCAACATAAGTAATATAATTGTATAAAAGCTGTAGTTTCCCTTACACCATGAAACGCCTGCCTTTTCTGTGAGACATGCCAGTAAAAAATGTGAAAAATTCAGTTCACACAGGAAATGTAACTTGAATTGTACGTGTTTTGTTACGCTCTAAAGCCAACAGAAGAGACTTCAGGTTATGAATGGCTTCACATGACTCAAGTCATATGGACGTCATGGACATAACAGACCTTGATTAAACAATGTAACACAGCTTCTTTTCTTTTCCAGTTTAACATGATGTCAACCTTACCTATGATAACCATGATGTCTATTGATCTACCTGTGTGTGTTTGTCAACAAACAACAAGAAAGAAAGTTTAAAAATAAACTAGTAGTCCGCCCACAGCCTGTATACTTCTTGCAAGCTGTTTCTGAGATGAAAGATGTGTAAACTGCAGATATATGACACCACACCTGTCAGTAACGATTATAATTAATATAGTCGGTGTCTGAAATCTCCACTTCTGCTCACTACACATGATTGATAATTTACCTGCGCTGACATCTGGGCCGCTAACTACAGAAGCTTCCTCATGATGACAGTTCAGTGGGTGAAAAACAACCACAGGAAGCAGCGTGATGTTGTTGTTGGTGATATCGGTTCATTTCATTTGATTAAACAAAGTAAACGCCTGTTTGTTTGTGAACCAGATGAGGAAGTGACTACATGGAACCAACTCAGTAGCTACCACGATCACCAATTTTTTTACATTCCCACACATCAACTGGATTTCAGGTGTACTTGTTGATTTTCAGTGTTATGTGAATGAGGCAGTGCGCATTTACAAAAGCAGACTGCCTGTCCCTAATGACCACTTTCCAGCATGTATTCAACACAAAGTGCTGCAGCAACATTGAGGTGCTTTTACCAAGTGCTCCCCTCTGGACTCAGCTGTGATACGGTTGTGTCGAATTTGAAGGGTGTGAGGGTGTAATGTAAGTTACAGGAAGCCTCTTACGTCAGTGACTTGGTGTAAAAGAAGTGATAGATTATTTGAGACCTGTGTTAGAGCCAGATGTTCAGTTGCAACTCTTCAAAACTGCTCCTGTTTGTTGAGAAGCTTCTCCTCGTTGGTTTAAAAAGGTACGCATATCTGGGAAAATATTGATATATAATCTTTTTAAAATTTTTATTAAAGGAACACTGTTAAGCAGCGTAAAGCTACAATTTCACATGACAACCTGCTGGAAAATATATTAAATGCACCCTTTGCAACAGCTGTTTGCACATTTGCACTGCTCATAGTTCTACCACTCATGCAGCACTTAGGTTAGCTTTGTTGCTAACAGTTCAGTCATGTTGCATCAGGAGGACCATGAGGAGGAAAACAAAGTCTTGCCTTGGGACCTAGTGACAGAATTAATTTACCTTTCGCGGAGATGCCTAGGATCACTGCTTAAATTAAACAAGCTTAGTAGCTCATGCTCACATATGCATGTACATGTCATGTACATGCATATGTTCAGCCTTTGTTTGTTTGCTTAGCAATATTATAGCATTAAGCTACGCGGCTGACTGCTTTAAAGTATGTCTTGCCTACTATGGGTGTAACAGTACACAAATTTGTCCTGAACCATCACGATACAGATGTGGCGGTTCGGTGCATGCAGTCACGCGAAGGTCTCTTCTCATTCCTCTATTTTGTGCCTCCTTGTCTCCTCTCTCATCAGTCCTCTTGCCTGTGAGCCACAAAATCAATCACAAGGCACCATATTGAAGGACGCCTCAATTCCTGAAAATGCATCTCGAGGAGAGAGGAGGCTTGCCGGAGGAGCTTCGAGGGAGGATGCACAGGTGTATCCTTTGTGACATTAAAGAGGTGTACGTATGCCACATTATGATTTGAGTTAAAAATAAATATGTTGTCATATGCTCATCTTGCAGAGATGATATAATACTGTGGTAGGCTATAACAAAACAATGGACAGATGATACGGCTGTGCCACACTAATTGACGTCGCTTTAGAATATGGATAGTTAAAGAATATTTATAGAATATAGAATATCTATCTCATTGTGTAAATGCCTGTTGCCTCAACTCTCTCTCCTCGTTTCTCTTCCTCGCCTCCTGCGCTCTCATCTCACGTGGGAGGGACTATGACGCATGGAGAGGAGGTGAGGAAATGAGCCAAGGTTGTACAAACTGAGGGGCTGTTTACATTACAATGTTTTCTTTCCATAAAGCAGCTAACTTTTGTTGCATTATGGTTATTCATTCACATGACAACAATGTTTTTAGGCCTGAACTTTGGTGGAAGAAAGCATTTGCGTTCAAGCGCCTGGTGTTTTTGCGTCTGGTAGTGTTTAATTTCAAAGTTACACTGCCACCTACTGGTCTGGCATGCATGCTACGATGTTTTGAATCATTTTTGCGAGTCCTTGGATCATTTTCACTTCGCAAGGGGAAAAACGTTTCAGTTTTTAGCGTAACTGTTGTCATGTAAACTTGGCCTGAGAAATGAGAAGGGACTCACTACGGTTTACAAATGACACAGGATCTAATGTGTTAATGCATCACCCAGATGTGCCAATCACAAGTCTGACAACTTATCCCTGCTGTGTTTCAGCGGCCTCTAGATTTAAAGGTTGACAGGGCCAAGACATAAGAACTATATTTGCCTTTTAAATTTTATCAACCCTTCACCTATCCCGCTTAATGCAGGACTTGGTGGAACAAATTAAAAATAAATGAAAAAAACAAACAAACAAACAAAAAAAACTGAGGCATTTGAAATTTTTGTTGCTTTTTTAGTTCGACAAACTCGTACTGGACCTTGACCCCAAAGCTGAGGTACGTACTGAACTGTGACTCCTGTGTACTGTTACACCCCTAATGCCTAAATGTTGGTTTCTGCTAGCTGCTCTCATGCTAATACTACCCCCTGTGTATTATTCACACTGGTATTACCTTTGAATGTCTTTATTGTATTAACTGTCCTTATTTTCCTGTTGATTGTTGTATGGCATGTTCATTATGACGCCTTTCTGCTGTTTATTGTCATAGCAGTGAAAATGAATACTCGTGTTTCAGTGTTATGAGTGTTTGGGGCAGAATTGCTTTTGCACCATATTTTCCCCTTGGTTGTTGCTGTTGTTGTTTTATTGCGCTCCTTCCTATTCAGACTGCCAAGTCTCTAGTAATATTGTGTGTTGGCTGTAGAGGTGTAATCACAACTGCAGTTTTGCACACATCCTTTTCACACATTTTTTCTGCAATATTGGCTACATGTTAAACTCGACATGTTTTTGCCATACATACAGGAGGTTGACGTTTGCATTTTCACACAGTCATCGTTAGCCTGCTGCAGCAAGATTTCTAACATATCATATTTCACAAGATGTGTTAGTAAAGATGACTCTCATACTGCTTTCTCTTCTCTTCTCAGACCTCACCACTGCTTCAAAAAACCTCAGCTAGGCACAGCTGGCACATTGTTTTAGTGAGATCACAGAAAAGCCACCACTTTTTTTTTTCTAGGAAAAGAATTGTATTGTACAAAACCAAAGCTAATTTACTCGAATTCAAAACCCTTCATTTGTGGATGGGAGTGTTTTGGAACCGCATCTTTGTAGCATCTGATTACAAACATTTTGTGTCTAGAATCTGCAAAATTAGTCAAAAATAAGTCAACTCTTCAACCAGGGCTTTGAACACAGACACGACTTTTGAATGATCATCCATTCAGACAGAGTTCTATAGGTTTTAATATTGCTGTCATGTAGGACTCAAACGTTAAAAGATCTTAAGCCATCTGGCTATGTATTTGCATAACAAAGTGTTATTCTAAATGGTATTCAAGTGGTATACTGTTTACTGGCAGTGTGGGAGGTTTTGCATCTGCAAGTATGCATCCTGTCCAAAAATGTGGCCCGATTAGCTAATGGCTCACTTTTTTGATAAAAGTAAATCCAAGTTTTGACATTTTTAGCTGCTATTTTGTTGCTGGATCAGTCAGATCAGCCATGGTGAAATTCTCTCCATGTCTGTAGTCTTTACTCGTTCCAATCATCTTGTAGTCTGAGGTCAGACTAAATAATTCCCCTCTGCAAAAAAACAAGAAAGAAGACAGTACATTCAACTCTCCTATCAGACAAAATTGCAATAACTTTGAGAGAGTCGATGAGGGCGACAAGTTCCAATCTCTGGATGTTCTGAAAGAAGTAAGTGTTAAGTAACTTTCATTGTCACTGTGATCAATTGTCTTTTCATGACCATGATCAGGATGACTTAACTGATGGTGGATTTGACCGTTGTTTCCTCAACTAGATGTGTAGGGAGACAAACAGCAAAGCTGAGGCTGAAGAGAGATAGCAGTGCATCGAGCTCCTGAAGGCCATGCTGAAAATGGATCCGAATGAGAGGATCACTCCCCGTGAAGTCCTCACTCATCCATTCATCACCGCAGAAAAAGAAGACGAATTGCGTCCGACGCATCTTCTCTTGGGCGAGTTACCTCCAGCAGAAGGTTCCCTGGGTTCTCCCTGGGTTAGAATGGGTTTACTCTGGGTTGCTCCGGTTTCCCCAACCTTACATTTGTAACATAAAAAAAAATTAGGTTGTGCATCGTGGGCAGCAACCTGATGCACCAAATATTTAATTGAACACACACTCCTGCTCCACTGATCACAGCAACAAATCAAATTTAACTTGTCCTGATCATGATTCTTGCTACAAAGAACAATCTGACACCTCGTGAGGGTTTAAGAGCTGTCTCTTTTAGGCTCATTCAGACTTTTATGTGTAGTAAAATGGGAATGTAATCGTTGCCCCGGGACCAGTGGGTATTTCAGCTATTGTATGCAAAACACTACTTACTGCTCTTGACTATTGCAATTTAATTTTCATGATTCAAGATAACAATGACAGAATGTTACACTGTATATTAGAGTTTTGGGTTCAACTTCCAATAAATAAACCAAACAAGCAATATCCCAAATCTCCCATTAAGAATATGTAATGCCTGTATTTATTAAATCCTAGTGAGAGCTCGTTTTTGAGGTTTGTTGAAGCCATGATGATGGGATTTCCATTTTTAGTTCCTATATTACCCACTATCCTTGTGCATTGTTCTTAACTTTGAGATGATTAGTGTGTTTTATGCAGCCACTGAAGATATTCAACTGTGATTAGCTGGAAGGTGTGGATTAAGTCACTGGACTCCTATGACGCAGTCGCTTACAGATGAATATGCATCCACTCATTCTGTGCAGGGCCGTGTGGTCTGGATCTAGCTGACACTAGGTGAATGGCAGGGTATGTACACCCTGAACAGAAGTTCATTACATGTCTGATATAAAGTCAGAGCTTCCAGACAGACTGTCTGCACTTGTATTTGCAAGTGATCAGATTGGATTTTTGTGAACATACACCTATCTGTATGGGTTGCTGTGGTAACAATGCTGTCAGTGTATGCTGGTGATGCCCCTTTCCAACACAGAAGCATGAGAAATGGACATTCATCATCTCTCCCTTTAAACAATCGCCGTCAAGTTGGGGAGCAGACAGCTTATTTCAGCGTGACTGTCCACGGACTATTTTCTCTCTGTTTTCTTACTTTCTCTGAACGCACTTCCGTCACTCTGGATTGGATGTTGTCGTTGTGTGTAGCGCTGCAAGTGACACAAAAAAGCCACTTTGAAATTCAATTAGAGCATCCACACAGTCCAGACTGAGACAATTATGTAGAAATCCACATTTCAAACCAACTCCAAATGTGGTTTGGATCCAACTTGCAAAAATAGCATTTTATGTGTTTTTTGTTGTTCAGACTTCCAAAAAAACAATCTGAATACAATCTGGATATGCCAAAAAAACAATTATAGGCTGGCTAACATAGCCATAGAGACAAACAACCACTAACACTCACATTCACACCTATGGGCAATGTAGAATAACCAATTAACCAAGGGGAGGAGGGATAGGAGGAAAACGGCTGGAAATATCCCCAGGCGTAGGCCAGGAAACAAACCCAGGACCTTCATGCCGTGAACAGTTAGTGGCACCAACCAGGTAATGCGGTAATTGGAGGTTTGGCCTTTACATGCACTGTAGTTACCTGGTTAGTGTAAATCTGTGTATCAATACAGACTGACCGTGCAGGGATACTGTAAAACTCATCGTCCAGCTTTGTTTATCCTTTCCTGGTTAGCTGAATGTTGCCTATAACGGAAACGTTATCCAGGGCCGGGTCACGGTAGCAGCAGGCTAAGCCATGAAGTTCAGATTACTTACTCTCCAGCAATGTTTTCTGGCACCTCCGGGGGGATCCCAAGGTGTTAATAAGTCAGATGCGATAATGATCTCCCCAGCATGTTCTGGGTCTACCTCAGGGTCTCCTTCCAGTTTGATGTGCTTGAAAACTCTCAAAAGGGAGATGCCCAGGAGGCATTCTGATCAGATGCCTGGACCACCTTAACTGACTCCTTTCGATGCGCAGGAGCTCCCTCCCTCTAAAAGGTGACCCCAAGCTGAGAACACAAATGTCAGCTGCTTATCGCCGCAATTTTATTTGTTTGGTCACGATTCAATATTCATTAGCATTGGTGAGGTTTGGAACGTATATCGACCAGTAAATGGAAAGGTTTGTCTTCCATCACAGCCACCATAACAGTGAAGATATTATTATTACTTTAGTGATAAAGTAACACTGAATTATTTTAACATGTCATTCAGTACTGTGTATATGCTGTATTTAATGTATGACAGGCTCAAATTTAAATGCTTTAAATAGCAACATTCAAAAGAGTCAAAAGAATTGTCACATTTTGAGTGTCAGTGAAAGGGGATCTTTAAAATCTAAAGAAAGTGACTGAATAACCTGCCTGTCACTGAGGATTGAACACATTAATCAACCAATCTTCCCAACTAGCTATTTAAAATTGTTCATCATTGGATATTGCAGTCACTGACTCACTTGCTCACCAGAAAACGTCAGAAAAACCTTTAGCGATCTATAAAAAGATGAGAAATAATGATGCAAATGAGACATTTTTAAGGGTGGATCCATAATGAACAATATTTAGTCAGCCATCACAAAAGATCTCATGGATCTTGACTCAAGTATTTAAGGTACGTCACGCTTACTGTGCATATTTAAATGTCTTAGCAATTTTTTTGTCAGAGCCATGAGAGTGTGGGAATAGTGGAACAGCTTTCAAACCCTTGAATTATGTAAAACCTACGGTTCATCTTGTGATTAAGTTCCATAAAATTCTATGAATAAGCTTTTGGGTACAAAATGTACCTCATACTACAGCGTCAGATTCCCCCATCCCTCTACCAGAGAATCAGCTGCCCTTAGGCAATACGAGTGGCTGTCAATGCAACAAACGGGACAGCTGATACCATTTATTTGAAGAGAGTCATAAAGGATAGAAAAAGTTGTAACGGAGAATGATACAGAACCTCCACAATGTGGCTACTTGCGTACTGATTTTACAAACTGGATTTATTGTTTACTGCCAACAACACTTTGTTTGTTAATGGTTTGGCTACCTGACAGAAGCTAAACATAGTGGTTGATTGCTGGCATTAAATCAACACTGTTGTCGATTCACAAAAATCAGCTGTTTTCATGATGGAATTACTTCACGACCATCAAATAACGCATCAGTTGTGCTTCTTCCACTTAAGATATCAAATCAAATGTACCATCCCAGACACTGAGCTGATGGTTTGTTTTTGAAAAAATAAATTCAGGGATGTGTTTAAATGCAAGGAAGTATGGTGAAGCAGCTGCATGCGTTTCTGCATGTCTGTCCCATAAAAATATGAAATCTCTTAAGGTTGTCTCACCAGGGCCTGGTTGTCCCGAGGACAAGGTTATAACTCAAAGGGGATCGTGCATTTGCCATCTGTGCTCTAAAACTTTGGAACAGCCTCTCCCTTGATAATGAACTGTTTAAACAAGCTCTGCAAATGTTTGTCTTTTACTTTTAGTGTTTTTGGTGAAGCACCCTGAAATCTTAGCCAACAAAAGTGCTGAGATTTTTATGGCATAAACCCGAAGTTCCATTAAGGTTGAATCATTCACGGCCAACATGCTGTAATTGTGGAGGAGCTGGATATAGGAAAACAACCTAGGGCTCCTGGCCAAAGACACAGCAGGTTAACAAAAATGATTAATACGAAGAGACAAAGAAAAAATTAACAAACCAACACTATGGCATTGTACATTCCTGCAAAACACAGATGTTGAAACATTAAAGCTGCTACAAGGAACTTTCACTTTTTGTTGATTTGAGCAGCCCCTGTGGACAAAAGCGGTATGAGCACCACCGCCTCCTATTGTGTAGTTCTTGGCCAGCGCAAGTAAAACATATTTTATATTTTGCTTTTTTAAATGCAGCTGTTTGCAGGATGCACATCGATGAGACAATGATGGTGAAACAAATTTAATTTTGTTCTTGTGCTGTACCACCAGACTACAGAGCAGCCTCTATCCTCAGGCTGTGAGACTCGTCAATTCATCCTCAGCGCTCCACCAAAATAGGCAGTCTGATGTCGGTCATAGTGTTTCTTCATGTTTCAACTTTATCCTTCAACTTTTTTATGTTGTGACATCGCTGTGCCTAAGGTCTAGTTAGGTTGAGGCACAAATTTAACATTTTCATGCTTTACAGAAATCTACAATGCCAACATTTTATTCTGCCGACTGGGCTGAGACACACTATGGTGTATATATATACAGGCAGAAGATGTGTTGAGGTTAAAGTTTTGAACATAAGAGCTGTTGTAGGGGCGAACACAGAATTTATTGCAAAGGTCTGATACATGAGACATTTTTCTCTGCTTCTTTTTAGATTGGGCATCCGTTGAATCTGTAGGCTTTGTTCCTTGGTGCTGTTACAAACCCTGGAGTCATAGCAGTTCTCTTGTCGGTTGTACAGTATGAGGATCGGATCTGTGAATGGGAAACTACACGGAGGCGTTATGGCCACACAGCTTTGTGTGTGGGAAGTTGGCTCAGTTTGGATAAATCAAAATCAGATTCAAGCCATTGCCACAGCTACTGACTCAACTGGAAGGTAGATAGTTGAATTGTGTTCTTGAGATTGTTCAAGGTGCATAGCAACAAGTTTGTATGTGGTACAAAAATGAAATACAGGTTTCATTGTTCGACCTGTGTAAAAGACACTTTTACCAAACGGTCGTATTTCCGAGGTCCTGACCAGAGGCCGTCTTGTTGTATGTTAACTTGCTATAATTCTGGTTGGCTCAAAGCTCAGTTATATAAATACACTGCTTTTTATACTTTCATTGCATGTAAAATTTATATTACACCTTCTGATTTCCTTCAAGAAGGTGAAAATAATGTAGAAATGACGGCTGGCTTCCCGCCAGCATGTCTGGCAGAGTTGACAGGCTTGCCTGTCACTGCCAAAGATTCAGCAGCATTTGATTTGCCTGGTGGCTAGTGTTAATTTGCCACCCCATATGCTAACATGAAATACTGCTTTTCAACTCAGGAAAAGTGACTAATTGCAAAGTCTTTTGTAATCAGTAACCAATGTCAGCCTCATTTGTTTTGATTGATAGACAACCACATTCATTAAACAGAAATGAGAAGAAATGTTACAGTTAAATACAAAACAAACCGTTTTTCATCATGTGAAGTTAGGTATGAGTTGTATATTTTGCATTCCTACAGTTATTTAAGGATAAAATATGAAGGAATTCTGCATTAAAATGTGTTAAACGACTAAACTTGGTTATTTATTTTGTTGAGGTGTATAGTTACATTATCCATAATGATTCCAACAATGTTCAAACTAGGGATGTAACGGTATGAAAATTTCACACCACGGTAAGTGACCAAAATTATCACGGTTATCGGTATACCGCTGTATTTTTAAAATGTCTTCAAAATGTTGAAAAAACACCGATACACTGATAAATTGAAATAATTTCACCAAGATTTATATTTAAATATTTATTATATATTAAAAGGGTTAAGGTATAAGCAGCCTGTTTTTGAAACGCGTCCTGTAATGTCTGCGTTACAGAGGTAGAATGAGATGAACTGGCAGTAGCACTGGATTGGCCAGCAGACCCTCTCTGTGAAAAAAATGAATAGAAAATGTCATTATTAATTATTACTGTCATTGTTACTTAATACTAAGGGTGCAACCAACAGATCACAAAACTCACACTCTAGATCATATCACTTTTGTGAGAAACAGGTTGGATAATCTTTTAGATCAAAACAAAAAGGATTATTGTTAAATTAATTATGAATACTCTATTTTGGCTCTTATCTCTATCTAGACACTTTTTATATTCACCATTTTATATTATTCTTTATATATAGTCTATTCTACAAATAACCCACAAGTATTATATATTTCTGATATTCCTTATATACAGTCATGGAAAAAAATTATTAGACCACCCTTGTTTTCTTCAATTTCTTGTTCATTTTAATGCCTGGTTCAACTAAAGGTACATTTGTTTGGACAAATATAATGATAACAACAAAAATAGCTCGTAAGAGTTTAATTTAAGAGCTGATATCTAGCCATTTTCCATGGTTTTCTTGATAGTAACCAAAATCACTTAAGTTCTTACATCAATAGCTATGGCACTGTACTGCCAAAAACACTGCTTTTAAGCATTCCATGTTTTCTTTTCTGTTTGCTTTAAACACATGATACACACAGGAGTTAGTACTTGATTGCGTAACCATTGTTTTTGATGACTGAAGCCATGCGTCTTGGCATGCTCTCCACCAGCTTCTGACATTGTTCTGCTGTCACAGCAGCCCATTCCTGTTGCACAAATTCAAACAAATTTGCTTTGTTTTTGGGCTTGTGGTTCTCCATTTTGAGTTTGATGATTTTCCATAGGTTTTCAACTGGATTCAGATCTGGTGATTGAGCAGGCCAAGGCATGGTGCGAATGTTGTGGTTCTCCATCCAGGCTTTAACTGACCTTGCTGTGTGGCAAGGGGCATTGTCTTGTTGGAAAATCCAGTCATTCGAGGCAGGAAAGAGTTTTCCAGCTGATGGAAGAAGACTGTTTTCAAGAGTAGCCCTGTACATGACCTGGTTCATTCGCCCTTCACACAATTGCATTTGCCCTGTTCCACTCATACTGAAACAACCCCAGATCATCACTGATCCACCCCCATGTTTTACTGTAGGGGCAAGACAGTCTGGTTTGTAGGCTTCTCCAGGCCTCCTCCTAACCAGTAAGTTAGCTGGAGTGGGCATCAACTCAAAATTGGATTCATCACTGAAGAGAACCTTAGCCCAATCATCAACAGTCCAATCCTTGTGATCCCTAGCAAAGAGTAACCGGGCCTTCCTGTGCCTTTCGTTGATGAAGGGCTTCTTCCGTGCTCTGTGTGACTTCAGACCAGCTTCAACAAGTCGGTTTCGAACTGTCCTTGCCGAACAAGTCACATTTCTCGACAGTGCCCACTCATTTTTTAGGTCCCTGGAGGTCTGACGACGATTCCTGACACAGGAACGGACGAGTGCACGGTCATCTCGTGGGGTAGAGAGACGTTTCCTGCCGCGGCCAGGTAGCAATTTGGTAGTGCCGTGTTCGGCTTGTTTTTTCTTGTTGTAATGAACAGCTGTCTTGGAGATCTTTAGTTTTTTTGCTACCTGTCTCTCACTCATGCCAATTTCCAGCAGTGCCAAGATGGCTGCCTTTGTGGCTTCACATAATTCTTTTGTTTTAGGCATTATGTGAGAGCTGACAACTTCTGAGTTGTGCTATGGCTTGAATGTAAGCAGGAAACCACTCTAAGCCTTTGCATGTGCAGTGCTGCTTATGACATGAAATGGCCTCTTATATACCCTGGGAATACAATTAAGCTTAAGAATGTCAAATAGGACATAAAGTATTATGTGATCAGCTGCATTTTTTGTCGTGTTCATTGTATTATACCTTTAGTGGTACCAGGTATTAAAATGAACAAGAAATTGAAGAAAACAAGGGTGGTCTAATAATTTTTTCCATGACTGTATATTGGCTGTCTGTCTCTGTCTGCTTGCTCGTCTGTTGTCAATGGACTCGGTCAATCTGATTGGTCGAATGGCTGCTGAGCCACAGGTAGACGCTGCTCTGGTGAACGGAGCTGAGATGAAAGTCAGTCATCTCAGTCAGTTTGCATTCACTAACTCAGTCCACCCAGTACGTGTTTGTCTCAAATCCTCCTCACTGCAGCTCTGCATCAATATTTGGGGAATTATTAGGTCGACTTTAAAAAGTGAAATCTACAATTAATAAGCGGTTCAGATAACGTGCCAAATCACGGATCAACTTCGTTCAGTTATACCACTATCTGGTCAGTTTACATTAGTGACAACAGCAAATTAGACAGAGAAAAACATCATGCACCCGAGCTTAAGGTTAATTTACCTTGCATTCACTGAACAGTTGAGGGTGATGGTCGCGCAAATGAGTAAGTAAATTGGATGTGTTGCCGCCCCTTGCAACAACTTTCTTCTTGCAGCTCCTGCAGATAGGGCTGCCATCCTCGACCAGCTGTCCCTGAGCATTCTTATAATAACCAAAATATGCCCAGACTTCAGATTTGGTTCTCTTTGAAGGCAGAAAAATGCCTTGAGGGCCGCTACTATCACGTCCTCCCTCCGCCATGTCTTCTTCACTACATAACAAGCGCACGTTGCACGCTGCGCCTGCGTAGGGAGACTTAATTGGATAAAGTATCTTGCGAGTTTTCCACACCGTGGTTATCGACCGCGGCGGTTACCATGGTAATTAAAACTTAAACGGTAACCATCGCCATCGGGAATTTTACCGTGGTTTACCGTGACACCGGTAACCGTTACATCCCTAGTTCAAACCCAGAGAAATCCACAAGTTTACTGAAGGTAACGGTGCATTTCATTAGGTTGACCGTCGCTACTTTCGGCATCGGGAAGCCAATGACTTAGACTTAAGTTAACATGACTTGCACTTAAAAAAATGACCTCTGTTGGAAACATTTGTGCCAGAGTCACATCAGATAGATTTTTATCAGCAATGGTGGTAATGGCGTGTTCACCAGTGAAGCGACTTTGACTGCAGATCATTTGTGTATTATTTGCTATACTGCCGCCAGTGTGCATTTGCCCCAAACAGCCGGATTACTTCACTTTATATTAGCTGTAACATAGCAAGCAGTAACACACACTGAGGATGTGTGTGTCTGACTTCCGGTCAGCTCTCACTAAATTTAGCACTCACCTGACTCTGGTTCTCTTTTCCCCTCTCCTCTCTGTAACGTGGTTCGTGAAGTAAAGAGCATTTCCCCTCCAGCCTTCGAGCTCAAAGTTAGCTGGCTCTGAGCAGCTGCAGCAGCTGATAAATTGGGATTATATCACAGCTAAAGCAGTAAATTGTGATAAACTCACAATATATCAAAGACTCTCTTTTTTCCAATGTTTGTGTGATGTGACTAATCACGACAATTTTTGGAATCAAAATTGGTGCAGTAATGAGTGAGACCGCTGCAGCTGCGAAAAAGGGCTGCAATGAAATCCCTGCAGGCAGTTGCTCACCACCCTCGAAGTAAATGTTTGTTTTTGCCACTGACGGGTTCAGATTGTTATTCTTAGTGTCTGGAAACATTTCTGAAAGTATCCCTACACAGTAAGACCTCTTCTTAAAGAATAAGATTCTTTTTGTTTCGCCAGAATAAGGCGCTCGCCAAAGCCACCAGACTCCATTTGCAAAAGCAGTCATTTTATCTTGTTAAACACACTTCTTTCAAACTCGAAAGAACTACATAAAACTGACCACAACAATCTTGCTCTGTCTTTCTACTATTCCAACAATCAGCAGCTGTGGTGACTTGGTTGAAATACATCCTTAGAAAATATTATGGCTCTACATGTTGTTTGCCCCGCTGCTTCTCTGATGTCGGCAATCCCTCTCGCTCCTCTTCTGATATTTTCATGTTTGTTATCTTTTGTTTGCAAATTGATTTAATCTTTACTATTATATACCATGGCCTCGAGTGTTATTCATTAACCTTATTTTATTGTATTTTTTCCACCACATCTGTTACTGAAGAACTTAACTTTGTTCTCTACAAACATATAATACAATTAGAAATGTAATCCTCAGTAAAGACCCTTTTCATATGAGTTTTATTGCACTTAGCCCTAACCTATCCAGCAAGAGAGTGAGTCAGTGAGAAGCAGGGTGAAATGCTGTTCTCAGAGAACTAAAGTTACAATGCATAACCTCAGGTCAAGCCTGTGCGCCCCTCACCCTTTGTATTGCCTCATGTTGTCAGATTGTTGCAGTGTTTTCCCTTTACATCTGAGTGACCCTGGCCTCGGATCAGAAACCACTGGAAAACCCTGTTCTTAAAGCCGGTTAATTATTTTGGACAGATGTCACGAAACATGTTCAGCAATAGCATCTGAGCTTTATCTTTAGATTAGGAATCAGAGCTTTGCTCGGCGGTTTCTTTTCAAATTCGGTCTAATCACAAACAAATCCTGATCCCGGCGAGAGGTCTCTTCGGTGCATCGTAATTGGACATGTGGATTTTGCATGACAGCGTCTTCCGAACAGACTTTAGGCTCAGTATCGACACGAGCAGCTGAACATATTCTGAATTTAAAGCACAAAAAACCATTAAGAGTTTGTACAGGAAGGGATGAGGTCAGCACTTACAGTAGGCACTGTCTGGGTGTATTGTACCCTGATGTTCATTGACTTGCACTGTGAACATAATCGACATATTCGTGAGTAACATATGTTCAGAAAATCTCCTGCAATTAATTGCCTGAGTGAAATTTGAGTCTTTTAAGAGCCCTGCTACATAAAGGATGAGAGGAACATGTCCTCATCCTCTTCACTATCCTTTCATTTTTTTCCAATCTTAGGCATCAACATGCATTTTCCTTTCTCCCTCTTGTGACTGCAGTTTTCAAGCAGTAGAAGTAGAGGTACTTTGTTTACTTACATTGCAACTGAGCATGTAGTTCACATCATATTGCATTAATGCGATCTGACACGTCATCATGTGTCCTATAGGTCATAGTCTCCATAAACAGTCGTACAGAGGCAGCCTCACAGTTGACTCAAAAGTTGCATGATATCCAAAACCCTTGATGTACTCTGGCAACATCAGATGGTTCGCACACCAATCAGTGATTATCAGGATATCATAAACATGCTAAAATACACTGAGGTAGGGCTTTAAGAATGTAAGTAAAAATCAACAGAAGAAAAACAGAAGAAAAACAGAACCTGATTAAATGAGAGGGGAGCCATAAACAATGCAGATGCTTCAGGGCAGGAGGGGTCACTGCACTGTTTGATTAGCATGTAAATGATGTGAATCATATGTGATGATTCACTTCATGTTGTTTTGTTTTTCTTACTGCGTCACTAATACGGGCATAAAATTAGTAGAGTCTACTTAATGCTACTGCAAAACCACAGATGAGATAAAACTGAACGTTTCTTCTTGTTTCATCTTAATGTTTGCAAGTCTAATTTTCTATTTTGGTCTCGTCACAACGCTGTGGTTGTGCTCTGGTTAGGTTTAGGCACTAAAACGCCTGCTTAGGTTTAGGAAAAAATCACGGTTTTGACACCACAAAAAACGTCTGGAAATGTCCTCAGGTGTCCTTAAAAATATCTAGTGGTGTGACTTGAACTGCGTTTGGCAGCCTTGTTGGCTTTCAAATAACGCCACCACCTTCCCCTCCACCTCTTGATGTGAAAGGTGGTAAATAAGCACATAACGTAAAAGTGATGTCAACCTTCTATCTTTGGTTTGCAGAAACATTAAATGCTAACATTATTTCCTGGCAGCTTGGCTGGCTCACCGGCTAGGCCTCCTTCTCGCCTGTTACTGCACTGCTGTCCCCTCCAACTCCGGATATGAAAGACAGGTCATTCACATGTAATGTAAAAGTGACATGACGTGTTTTTTTAGAAATGTCAGTACGGTACACACTGTAGCCTATGACATGTGCAAATTTGAACATAACTGTCAACAGTTTATCTTGCACCTGGGGGTGACATTTTCTAATAGTGAGGAGTGTTAGACGTCCACGGCTTAATTAGAACCGTCTCTGTGCATAACTTCTCTTAATTACAGGATAATGGAGGACACATATGTATCAGTGTCACATGAGAAGTTAACTTAATGTCCAGTGAAAAGAAAAAGAAGATACACAAATGCTGTGGATTTGCTCAAATCCTGCACTAAACCACTTATCCTCATTATGAACTACCTCAACATTCTGTAGGGAAATAATAATCCTAGAGATAAAAAGTGTCCATCAAATACTTTTCCTGTTTAAACCATTTGGGTAAACCCTTTTTCATTTATCCTCTAGTTTTTTGTTTATTTGCATAGCCTATTTCAGTTTAAATAAGTAAAATCAAAATCTTCCTTATCCTCCCTGAAAGGATTAGTTTTTTTTTATCTCCGGCTACTGTGCCGCTGTCCAATGTCTTCAAGTTTTATTCAATAAAGATCAGTAGTGCGGAGCAATGTGGAGAAACAACATCGCTGCTTTACTGCAGGGAGTCAGGACAGAAAGTCTTCACCCACTCCCATCAGCGGGGCAGTGGAGCAGACCCAGAGGGCATAAGAAAAAGGAAAAACCGGCCTCAGTAACACTAAATTAGTGATCAAAATAGTAGAATATTCAACATAAAGCACCAGAGCAAGAAACTCTCCCCTTGTCTGGTTTCTTCTGCAGCAGTTTCTGCAGGCAGTCTGACTGGAGAAAACTCACTATTCGGTTCTGTATTTGGAGTTTCTTCTTGTGTTCAACTTCCTCAATAATTAGGTGCGCTAATTAACCATCCAAATTATACTGAAAAGAGTCGGAAAAGCAAATCATGTCATCTGTGTTTTGGCAAATCCTGCCAAGACGTCTCTTTGTTTATATTCTGTACTCACGTTCTCATGGAATATATAATAAGTGTAATCAAAATATAACAGATGGAGAGTTGTACCAACATTGTGCACTTCTACATCTACTCTGTTTACTTGCAGCACTTGTTTAGCTGCCAAGCTTTACATTACGTCTGGATTTTCTTTTCTTTTTTTCCATAAAACATTGATAAATGAAACAGACAAAATTTTACTTTATAAGTCATTGAGAGGGCAGTGATTCTCAAGGAGCCAATCTGCCTGATGATTGTGGTATTTTGGTGCTCTCTACAAGATGGCACGTCAAAAACAACCTCCAAGACGTGCTAAATTAACATATGTCATGATTTCACACGGATGATGAAGACGGTGTACATTTAATTAGATCCAATTAGCATAAAAAAACATATGCATCTAATGAAAAACCATCTTGAGGACATAGGCTTCAGTGAACTACTATAAAAACAACCAGAACTAAACTGTTACGCCCCTGAAAATAATCACAATACTGATATGGTGATGTGACCTCAGCGACAGTTAGTGTCTCATTTAACTTCAACATATAAGTATAACACAATATGACGGTTAGCTGTGCAAAATATAACACAATATGTGCAACTATGAATTCACATTTGGCAAAAAAAAACTGTTTACATTTGACACAAAATGGCGGCTACTCTCGGCGCATCTATGGCTTACTCGGTTAGCGAGCGGAAACTCGCCCACGCACACACATTTTACTGCACTTGGTAAAACTTTCTCTAACTTACTCAAAACATCATAAAGACATTGTCTTGACACTCTTAAACATCTTAGCAAGTCACTACAAACACATTATGTCCACAACATACCTGAAAATGGGGGGAGAGAGTCACGAGAGTGATGTGATGATGTTACATCAGTGACAGCTCCAGTCTAATGAGGAAAATACCGCGAATTCCCCAGGTATGTGGGAGGAGACAAGAGCAATCGATCTCAGACTCTCAGATCAAGACTACTGAGTAGATCACCGAGTAATTCTGCTTCTATTGCTAAGCAATATGAGATAGATAGATAGATAGTCTGTCTGGGAGAAGATCCACAATTTATCAAGTTAGCTGCACAATATGTAACACTCTGCCATGAAACTAGAGACACACACAAACACACACACACAGGGTATACTATATAAATGTATATATACTTTTTCTTTTCTTTCTTTTCTTTCTTTTATTTGTATATATTTGATTCTATGAGTTGTATTTGTTTTGTTCTGTTCATTGATTGATGCTTTGGCAACATTGTTGTTAAAACTTTCATGCCAATAAAGCGAATTTGAATTGAATTGAATTGAATTAGATAGATAGATAGATAGATAGATAGATAGATAGATAGATAGATAGATAGATTTATTAATCCCCGAGGGGGAATTAGGTTCTCATAGCAGCGGGTACATTCAAGTACAAATATATAAATATAGAAACAATAAAAAACAATGAAGTACTATATACAATATACAAAAAACAATAACGTTTTTATCTATGTTTTATACTTGTCTATATTTGATATTTATTTGTCAACTAAGAGTGGCTAACTATGTTTCGTTGTTTTTGAAACAATGACAATAAACTTCTATTTTATATACAATAAAATGTTTAAGTAGTTATAAAATAAAATGCTGAGGTAAATAAAATAAAATGCTGAGGTAAATAAATAAAATGCTGAGGTATAAAAGGTAGGTGGAACATAATGTGCAAGAGGATAAGATACCGTTTTATTGACAGTAATAATAATTTAAAGCGCAAAAATTATTTGTGTGTTTTGGAGTGAGCGTTATACAGTCTGCTGGCACCAGGTAGGAACGATTTCCTGTGCCGTTCCTTTAGGCAGCGGGGATCATGAATTCAGAGCACTGCTTTTTAAACCTGTAACAGAATGATAGTTTATTACCTTTTCAACCTGTTACAAAAAAAAAAACACACTGACATCAGTCCTTTGTTTTCAGAAGGAGAGGGCACAATTGGCATTTATTACCAGGTCAAATGACCTTGCAGCAGTCACAGGTGTTTATCAGCTCCAGCTCTGATCAACTGTGATAGAAACATGACACCCAGGTGGACACGCAAATTTTCCTCCCGTTTTCAGGGCATGATGCTATGACATAAGTTTAATTTCCAGACGTTGGTGAGTACATACTTTTCCATCTGTCTTCAGTCACTGTTGGGTTTGAAACCATTTGGTGAACCCTCAAACTGTTGTTGGATGGGGCCATTGTCATCTTGGAAAAGACCGTCATGTCTGAATTTTATTACCATCACATAGCGTATGAAAAAAAAAGTAACTACTTTTTTCCTCGCTAAGTCCAACTTCGGTAACACGAACACGTGGAAGGTAAACAAAGCACCCAAATTTCCTCATTGTTGCCAGCGCGAACCATGGCAACAGCCATCGAAACTGAACCTCAGGCCTGTCATTGCCTGGGTTACGGTATATTTTGCACGTAAAGCTGTTGAACTTTAGGTCTGATGCGGCACACTGGAGCGCTGCTGGAGTGTTTATTATTAAGGGACACTCAAGAGAAATGATGTGAATGTTAAACGTTTGAAGTCGAATTAAATAACCACAGTAGTAGATTAGATGTGGGAAACGGTTTTGTCTCGTTGCTATACAGTATGTGCTACTTAATAGTGCAACGCAAGCTCAGCTGGCTCTGTTGTTATCGTTACAAGAAAGCTCCTTCTGCTCCGTGATCCTCTACAGTATATGTGTTTGTTGTTGCTGGATGTAAATGTTCTTTATAGACAAGCCCCGTGGCACACTGACCATTGTACTTCCAGAAATATTCTTTGGGTTTTTTGTCAAACAAATGCTGCTAAGATGCCTAATCCTACCCCTCGTCTCCCTCTGAGAATGAGACACAATACATTTAATTTTCCGACATTATCTGGCAGGCTGTTCCTCCCAAAACACATGTATGTGTTCATGTCATTTTCATTCTCATTTGAATCCAATCAACGCATTCTTTTATATTTTATTTAATCTTTTATTATTTGTTAAGATGTGTTTCCTCACATTGCCAATAGAGTGAAAAGAGAGAGTGTACCTTTTTGTAATACCGTGATATAAATTGCAGGACATATCGCCCTGAGATCATTCCCATAAGAACAGAAATGTTTCATCACAGTATAAAAGGTGATCACTCAGAAGAACAGCATTGATTGGCAGTGACTTTTTTCCCCCTTTGGGACCCAAACTACATATTTCTCCACTTATTTGTAAAGGTTTTTCCTTTAATTTGTCTTTAATTAATTCACGTTCTCAAGTGCCTCGTCTCAGTGTGTCTCAACGCTCTGCTAACAGAGAGAGTCGACACACACACACACACACACACACAGCATCTACAGTACTGTCAAATTAAGTCTCAGTCTACACTGTACATGCACATGTGTAGCTGGGCTGGGCTGGGCTGGGTTTCCTGTAGTTTATTTGCCCATTTGCTAGCCGAGAGAGAGCTTATTAATTTCTTATATAGTTCCTTTATATAGCATCAAAGCCGGTCTCCTCTGTGTGACCATCATATAGGTTTCTCTCATTTGATGATTATGCTGCTTCAGATGTGGGAGAAAAAAAATAAAATATCCAGGTGCACAAGTCCTATTAGTGTCTCCATCTCACCCTTGATTAGTTGTCATTGCTTTGAAAAATAATGCCGACTTGTACAAAGAGGAATGTGTGAAAACAGGTATTCCTGCAGCACCTTCAATAAACCAAACCGCATTGATTTCATCATCCAGATTACTGTAAACAAGACATAAGTACAAATATTGAGTCATGAAACTTTTATCTGTTTAGACTGCATTCGGCTCGGGTCATATAGATCTCAGGCGGCTGAGGAGAGAGCAAATAATACGATAACATAAGCAAACAACATTAGACTGCAGTAAACTCAACGATTCCTTTAATATTCCAACACCACAATGCAGTAATAAGAGGTTGCCTGTTTAATGGCTTGAATACAAGATTTTCTTTCACACTCTCTGGTGTGGATGAAAGGTGTGAAGACTGAAATGAGTCAAGGTTTTCCAATATTCTAATATTGATAGAGGTGACTCAAAAACATCCAAATATTGCGTACTGCAGCACACACACCAGCTGTTTCTGGGCGCTCTCGTATCCCTCCCCGCTGCTCAGGATCTCCGCCCCGGCCACTGCGAGAATGAGTTCATTCTTTTCAAGGAGGTCAATATGAAGACAATTTTAGCCAATGATATATCCTCAGCGGTGTAGCCCGGCATTTCTCAACTGTCATGACCAACCCGGCTCAATAACTTTGAGAGATTGTCCCGGACAAGGTCAGTCCTCAGTCACCGTGTCCCAGTAGTTTCTAGCCGATTTTACCGCAATCACGGGGAGCGGGAAGGAGCTAAGGAGGCTAAAATGATCTAACACGCTCAGCATTTTGTTGTAGAAGGCAAACTAGATCTGGATAAACAGAACAGTTCCCTGCAGCGTGTGGAGCGACAAAGACAAAGAGGAGGAAGAATAAGCAGAAGACAACGCGAGACATCTTGATATATTAGAATATGTTGCCAGTGTACACATCCTCATTTCAAAACCAACATTATTAATATGAAAAGTACATTAATACGACCATGTGGTGTTTTGTATTTTGATGTGACAAATAAGCTTTGAGGAAGAATATAAAACCACACCGACGATGTGCGGATTTCATTTCCCCTCTCCCTAAAAACATTATCTTTTCAAAGCCGTGTTTGTACGAGATGACAGGAAACTGCCAGCAAAGCACCTGAAATCTGGGATGTGTCCTTGAATAAATGTCCTGATAAATTCCAAACCGAAAAGAGTGATTCATGCTGGGGTTACATGCAGGAAACCCCACTGAGTTTCTGTTCTGAGCTGCGCTACTGTAACTCGGAGACGCTGTCAACAGTCTGATGTTTCAAAAGAGGGAAAATCTAAGTGACTACAGCAAACATTACCTAACTTCAGGCCTGTCATTTACTGGATGAGATCACTGCTCCAGAGGTCACTGAAGTGTAGCAGTGCAGCATTACAAACAAAACTCAAGAGAATCTACTGGCAACTTTGCAAATCTCAACCATGCTGTGAAAGGTCTTGATGCATTAAATACACGTTGTGTGGATGCGTCTGTGTGCTGAACCCAATTAAAACTAAAAGACAAAACATATTTAGATATTGTGCATTTTCTTCTTCTTTTCTTCATTCTTTTATATTTTGTCTTTTATATGTGGCAACTCTTAGTTGGTGGTGTTGCATGTAGAAATGAAACAAAGAGCCTGCAGTCATGTGGAGGTACTGGCAGGAAAATGCCTAAAAAACAGCCCTAAACCAAATAATATTAAACAGAAAAAATCTATATATATTTGCCTCTTTAGTGGATGATGAAACTGAAATATACATCTTTTACCACCTCTAAAGTCCCAAATGAAATATTACAAACTGAAGATGTATAGAGGGGTTCAGTTAAAAGTACAATATGTAAGAATGTTAGTTAAATTATAAACAGAATGTGAATAACAGTTCTGAGGTTATAACATCTGTGTATTATGTTGCAGAGATGTCGACTGACGCTAACCAGCTAGCCCAGCCCTGTCCTCGGTCCAAAACTAGTGTGCTAGCAGTGTAAACACTAACACTTCACTGCTAGCTACACGGCTAAGTGAGCTTAACAGCGAATGGCAGCTACATTTAGCAGCAGTTAGCGGGTACACTTGTGATATGCTGCCCCCCCATTCGTTTAAAATGGGGGGGCAGCAAGGAAATCTCAACAGGGCCTAAACAGACTAGAGTTTCTACCTGACAATCTAAGATGAGGTCTGCAGTGTGTCAAGGGGAGAATGAGAATGAGACTGACCTGGGTGCCATTCCCCACCTCACAAAGGCCGTCGTCACACCCTGATTGGCTGTGAGGGGAATGCCCCGAGCTGCTCTCACTCATTAATTAGGAGCCAGTTGTCGAAAAAAGTCCAAATGTGAAATGTGCACCATCCATTGTATTTTCAGTTGCTGACCAATTCGGAAGCTGATTCGCCTTAGATGTAAAGTGAAATAGTTCATCCTGACATGGTTCTAGAGGAAAAGTCAGACAAGAACCAAAGACAAGTTAAGATAATCATCTGGGGACCATGAACGTCTATACAGAATTTCATGGCAATCCATCTGAAAGATCTTGAGATATTTCACTCTGTACCAGAGTGACACTGACATGGCTCTCTCTCTCTGAAGCTACGCTGCTAGCATGGCTAAAGGGACCATCATTTCTACTTGCATCCCATTGGTGTGTTTTTCTTTGTATTTTCAGAAAACATCTTCTAAGAAAATCAGCCGATATGTTTTTCATTTTGGTTTGAATTGCCACAGTAACAGATGGTGAAAATGCCCTTCACACTGAAAAACAATTTCCACCACTGAGCCTCAAACACCTCAGGTACATGCCCTTGTCAACAAAGGTTTGAAGCTCAATTGCCAACATTCTCTTTTTTTTTTCCCTAAACAATATTAAAATCATTTACATTTTAAAAGACCATTGTGACAAAGTAGAGTAGAAATACCAGAGCACAGCATGAAAGAAGCACAAGGAAATGAGCTATTGTCGTCCATTATCGGGGGAATTTATTTTAATCCTACAGCGAAACACAAAACAGGCCTGTCAGTCCACTCTGATGTTCAAACATCGATTAGCTACAGCACAAAAGCAGGAAATGCACGGATTGAAAAAAAATACACTTTTCATGACTGTGATTAAATCATTAGGACTTTAAACATGAATAGCACTTTATGCCTCCAGTACAAAGCAAAACCCTCAATTTGTCAGCCGTGGTTTGACATGACCGGTGTGCAGCGGTGACTGTGCTCAGGGCCAATAATGCTGCCTTTCACACTAACAGACAGAACAAAGGTCTGATACAGTGATTTTCTTCTGTATGGTCTGATTATATGCTGCAGATTATGCTTCAAAATGGTCATAGTCGGCCACAAACAGTCCTCAACTTCCCATAATTGCTGCAGCCGTACTGAAATAAACATGCGTTACCAATCCTGGTACTTGAATTATTGCTATTTGATCATTAATTGTTTTCATGCTGCGCCACAAGAACAGTGTTCAGACTGTATTGTAATTCATAAAATTCTAAAACATTTTGAGTTTGTGTTGTAGGTTAGCTTTAGAAATCAAATAAAGTGTTTTCTTTTCCAACATACAGACCCGGAAGCACGTACGTACATGCACATGCCCTCTGAATACATCCTTCACTGAACCTTCTTCTTGTGATAAGGAATGCAGGCCTGTGATATTACACACCATTGTTGGGGTATTATTAGAAAAGACTTGTAAAGACGCCTGAGCACAGACATTTGAAGGAATGTTTCTAGCAAACATATGGTGCATTTAAAGTAGGTAAACTATAACTGTCCCCTGGCTAAACTGTCCATTGTTAAGTGATGGTAAACTTATAAAAGGATGAGTGAACTCATACTTGTCAACCCTCAGGATTTTCCAGGGAGACTCACATCTTTCATTGCCCTCTCCTTTTTTCCTTCCTGGGTCACAAATCTTGTGCATTTCACCTGATTTATGACACATTTTCACACCCTTTTCTCCTTTCAGCTAACCCGTTTGTGGCAGTGTGCAGCGTGAAGTCTACTGTATAGTTACGCCTCATCCCCCTCAGTGTGTGAGAGGAGCTCAGGGAAACAGAGAAGAGAAAGAAATACTCAGGTGAATTTAAGACGTCCTGGAAAGAAGAATTCCCGTTTGTAACTTAAAGTTTTAAAGGAGACGTGCATGCGATTTGTAAACTCTGCGGCATCGATCACAGGGGTCGTACCGATGTCAAATTATCATTGAGAGGCTGACAGACAGGGTGGTGGTGTGCACAGACTCTAAAGGAGAGGGGCAAAAAATGGATGAGTGAATGAAAACTGATAATCTTTCCTGAGTTAAAACTAGAATTAGATATATTGTATATAAAAAAAGCTGTTGCATTTTGCTTTTTATTGTGCGTTATCATTGTTTAAACCACCAGACCGTTGGAAACAACGTCTCTGAAACTCACACTTTTCTGGGAGAGGACTCCCAGACTCCTGCTTTGGTTTTAAAATCCAGGTTTTGCAAATATGAGTAAACCCTAGTTTTTCCAGCCCAGTCGCCAGGATATAATGCTAGCAGTTAACTTGTCTGATAATCACAGACACACCAGAGAATATTTGTAAGGACACCTGGGGATATTTCCAACAGTTTATGTGGCCAAAACAGGTACTTTAAGCCAAACCATGATGTTTTCCTAACCCTAACCAAGTAGTTTTTTGTCCCCTAACCTAAGATTGTTACGCACAAATAAACATGCAGGTTGACACAAGCTTTACTATTATCTTTCTATTTCCTTTTGGGGCCGAAAATATAGAATAACATTAAAAAAAAAGAAAAAAAAGTGTGGTACCAAATTACCATATTGTAGATCTCCCCTTACATTTCTGATTCGAGGCTTTCTGGGGAGCTCGTGCGTCTTTCAGAGGAGACGAGCTCTCCTGTAAGTCAAACCCTGAAAACATCAAGAGGAATGGCTGAGAAAATCCACAGAACGTGGCCTACTACATCACCGGTTTCTCAATGGACGTATAAGAAAGAGAAATGATCATTAGATATGAAATATGTGGAGTGTAAACCAGAGGAAATCCTTCATACAATGTGTGATTTAACGCTGCGTAATAAAACAAACCAAGCTTTATTTTGACTAATGTATTCGTCAGATTGTTATGAAAGATCTAAGAATTATTTTTCTACTATTAGTAGTAAAACCAGGGTGTATGATTACGTTAGACATGAGAGCAGTGATGTATGGATTTAAGGCTTCTATTAAGTCCAGTGACCTGGGTGTCCAGAGGACGTTAAACTGGACATGTTTGTCAATATACTTTTACTGTATTGTTCCAGCGTTTATTGCTGTGGGTGCGCCGCTGCGCGAGGTCTGGTCACCCTTTTGCAATCTATTCATCAATACTTAAAAGCTGCAATACAGAAATGGATTTTTTAAGCAGAAAAATGTTTACTAGACCAATACATCATTACAAATAACAGTGGTGTAGCGGCGCGATGAAAAATGCTGTTTTGACCGACAACTGCCCAGCTTGAATGTTAAACACAAACTGGTCGCCGCTCTATAAAGCACGAGCCTCCCTCCAGCGTATTGCCAGTCGTTTTTTTCCCCTGACATTGTGGGTAAAATGCAGGTGCATTCATTATCCCGTAATTACCCTGCTGTTAGTCTTCTGGTATATTATTCATTACATGCATTCTCCACACAGCGTTGTGACAGGAAAGGTAAAATGAATGAGCGCCATAGATAGGATCAACTACAGCAGCCTGCACTGCCATCATTAATACTGCTGCAGCCAGGAAGGAACCTGCTCTCAAGGCCACCGCTAAGTGACCGCTCTCTCTCTCACACACACACACACTCAGTAAACCTTGGCAATCTAATACTGGAGGCACATGAATGCTTGTCTAATATTGGTCTGTGATAAAAACAAATCTCTAAAATCTTTTCTTCACGTCACGCAGAGAAGATAAGATTTTGGTATATTACGGCGGGTACAGGTGGCACTCCATTCCTGGAAGTTATCCATTCTGGTGCAGGAAAAAGCGCCAACAGCTGGAAAATGTAATGTTTCCGTAAATGATGCTCGGCGCTCGATGGTGAACGCGATGCCTGCAGACTGATAACGTTGAGAGGGGACCATCTTATAGAAGGATTTGAGAGGATGTAGGAGAAAGAGATGGGACAGTGAATCACTCTGTAGGGATCACTGCACAAGAGGAGCAGCTCACCTAAATGCAAGCAAAGCTGGGCAGGCGAGATCCCTGCGAGTGAGGCGAGCGTATACATCCACATCGTATCGATCCACTGGTGATCCCCGCGGTGAAACAAGCACCAAGAGAAGTCTCATGGAGGAGCGACACAACATTCTGCAGAAGAGGGGGAAAGGCAGATTAAGGGTCCAATTGGAAAGTGTGAAGAACCTGAGAGAATGTGATGTACAGCACATGTTACAACTGTTCTGTTCATATACATAGGCTATGTGTAATTAAGCGATAATAAACAGTGATTCTCATGAACCAGTCCTGATCAATAACAGACATAACAGAGTGTTGTGAAATCCAGATTTCAAAATCAAGTGAATAAAGATAGATGTAATCATTTCATTACTGTATTCTGCCTCAGTCCAGTCTTGTTGGTGTTTAGCTATTCAAAAAAACAGCTTTTTCACTGAGGTCACAGAACTGTCTGCTCTCCGGCTGGCTGCACACGGAGGCAAGTGCACACCTGCATTAAAAGGACAGTCTAACAGCAATCTGACAGCAGCACTGTACATTATATCACTCAAAGGAAGCTGATTTAATCAAAAATAAGTCTAATTGGTTTAATCCGATGAATCATTTTATATACGTATGTTGGAAAATTCTTGCGAATGCAGTGTTGAAGTTCAAGTTTTCCGAAAATTGATTTATTCTCTAAATGTTACTTTAGCAGCTGGAAGGAATAGCCTAACGGGAGGTCAACGTCTACAGGCCAGCTGTGGTCCCTGATTTATTTTCATGAATAAAAGCGTCTCATTAAATGTAATTGTTAGCAGGATCTTACTGTAAGTAAACTTCACCAAGTGTTAAAGTTTCCTTGCCTGAATCCTTCATTCATTGATTCTTGTGCTGTAAACAACAGGGTAGGTAACAGTTTGGATTCATTACTACCAAGCTACTGTATTTCTCATTAACTCATTGTTATTAATGCAGCTTTAATAATAATTAATTTGCCATCGCCACAATTTGTCCCAACCCAGCCCAGTCAGCCTGCCAGAATAAAATGCTGGCATTGCTTTTACAAATATGTAAAGTAATAAGTTGAATTTATACATTCCATGTATGTATCATATCAGCATTTTTACAATACATGTAACATCAGACTCATGTGCATGAGTCCACTTTCATGTCAGAGGAGGGAGAGGCTGGTGACGATGTGACAGCTAGACAAGATGGCTTCCAAGCGAGCGTCTGTGTGAAGTGTGAAACCACAGCATGTCTTTAACAACATGTCAAAACATTTTCCAGTCGTATCGGTGGCGACAGAACCAGGTAAACAAAAACATGACCTTCTCCGAACCTTAAACGAGGTGCCTGAACCTAACACTGAGAATTACACATAAAGCTGCAACATAAGAAAAACCCATACAGTTTCAACATACCTGTGGTTTGCAGAAGCATACTTTGTCTGGTGATTGGGTTGCTTGAACATTAGAATATGTAATCCCAGGTTTTACAGAATCATCCGATGTCAAGGTTTCTGACGGGTGATAGAAATAGTACAATGTGAGAAAAGTAGTATTCTCAAAACCCTTGAGAAGCACAGACCACGGTGTCTTTCTTGTTCCTAGACTTAAGTGTTTTGATATCGTCTTTGTCAGGCGTGTGACCTTCTTTCATGGTTAGACTACACCAGCTACAACATTGAGTGGACCACTTTCCATGGCATGTCTTTGGTCTGACAAAGCAATCTTCTTTTTTCAATTTTCCAAACTTCACTAGTAATCTTTCCCCTAATTTAAGAGACTGTTATAATTAACAAGATCAAAGTTTTGGGTGTAAGCGCCTGTAGACAGCGGTCCACACAGAGAGCCTGTTTGCCCAGACAACATGTGCTCAGACTGCTCATCAGCAGCAGTAACAAAAATGATTACAACACATTTCAAATCATTCCTACGAAGTACTGCTGTGACTTTAATATCTCACTGGTGCATGTTGTTATCACTTACTCGGAATCTTTCGCATTTAAACATAATCCGAATGAGAAAAAATGTTTCACATAATGGCCAATTAAATGGCCGGCATTGTTTATCTGTTCCCCGTGTGTCTCGGGATGACATTCAAAATTGATTTCGCTGCAGGTGATCCAGAACTGTCCGAAGGAGTCCTCCGCCGTACGCTTTTCCTCCAGCCTTTAGTCCCACTTGAGATTTGGTTCTGGCCCTTGCCTTGTGCCTCGGTCTAGCAGAGTTTCTGCAACACAGCAACATTCATATTTCAACGGCTGAATATGAATTATGCACAATAAGCAGTGAGAAGGAATTTAATGATGCCTCGCTGGTACAGTCTGCCTCAACAAACGAAGAGTGATTCCCCCTGTCTTAGCTGCGGGGATGGAGGTGCTGATTTGAACAAATCTTTGACCTCATCCTTCTTGTTGCTTCAGGTTTGCAGTCAATGCACAGGTTTGGAGAGGGAGACGGGAAGAGGGTACCTCACCCTGTCAGAATATTGATCCCCGCTGACATCTAATGTAATGATTCTTTGTCAGTAAAGAAATGACTGGACAGGCTGAATTTGGGTCGTATCACCAGTGACTTTTAATTAAGACTCCCCTGCCATCTCCTTTTGACCTCGTCATCTACATCGCACCGCAGCCAATGAGAGTTGATTTTTTTTGTCATCCAAGCAGCGATCCCTTCTTCCACAGAAATTGGATGCGTTATCCTCTGTCGCTCAGGATAACCTTGATTTGTGAGGCAGATAAATTCTCAAGCCTCGAAATCAAATATTATTTTGCAGCAGTATAAACACGTTCTAGTATGCGCGGGGCGTTTCGTCGGAGTCTTGAAACGCTCCGCACTTTACATCTCTGAGCCTCATAAACAACAGACGGACTGTTTGAGCTTCCTGCACAAACATTTGATTTAAGCTGCAGGATAGATTTAAACATTTAAACCTCCACGTATGCTGACGCACACCTCCACCAGCAACATTTATCAAAGACACAGAGATGTTGTGCTTAAACAGATAAAACGATATCAAAGATACATCGTTGACGTATATATTTTATAATCAGATTAGTGAAGACAATATATAATATCTTTCCTTTTCTATTCCTCAGCTGTATTCCTTAATCAAAGTTTATTGTAAAAAAATAATTTAACATTTTGTATCAGTCCTCTGAAACCAGATGGGACTTTTCATTTTCATAGATGCACATTTATATTTGATTTAACATAGAATGTAATGGCTGCTCAGTCTCTCGGCTGTATGTGAGAGCATTTACTTTCCATCTATTAACAGTTTGACCCCTGTAACTCTCTGGCCAATATTTGTATGTATTACTGTGCGTTGGCAATACTTCAAGTACATTTTCTACATCTATCTCTCAAGAGTTGATTTGAGCCAAGACAGTCTGGTCACAAGTACACAAGCAATTCATTTACACATATTAAAAAAAATCAATATGAAATGTTATGTTGGAAAGAACAGCTGCCAGTAGTTGCTCAACAAGATCCAACCTCTAGTATTGAAATGTAACTAAGTACATTTACTTCAGTATGATTTTAAGGTACTAATGTTTTAAAGTGCTCCGCAGCCTTTTTCTTCACTTTACATAATGTTTCTCAACATAATGACTTATGAGACACACGAGGATAATTCACTGTAATTCTCCAAAATAAATTCTTTGAACGTTTTGAACATATTGGGTTTTCACTGGACAGCGTCAGTTTGTTGTGTAATAAACGGTCGGTCTGAGCCTCAGGTTTTGGCACCGCTGCAGATTATTTTCTCCACATTTATCAGATGAATATTTTTTAGACTGCATTTTTGGAATTCCTGAACCTTCATCAGCATAAAAAAATGATTTCTTCCATTCAGCTTGAAGAGAGGCCAAAAAAACACATCATGTATTCTCAGCTCATTTCTCTTCTTTAAGAATATTATTTAACATCAGTGAAAAACCTGTTTTTAACAACCAGATGATGGACTTCTTCAAGTATACAGTACACTGAGATACACGCCTCGTTTTCATTTGAGTTATTGAATGTTACTATGTACAGTTACTCAGGTACTGTACAATTCTGAGGTATTTCAAGTATTCCCAATTTCCTTCCACATTTTAGAGACAGAAATTGTACATTTTAATCCACTAAATTTATTTGATAACTTTAGTTTAATTATTTTATCAGCAGTCACATTTTTTAAAAAACATACCTAGTATGTCCAGTGAGACGAAAACTTCTAAAGATCTGAATCCACTGGCCAGGCCATGTATACTGTACATGTATGTGTGTGATTTATTTATTTATTCATTTTAATTGCCAGGAAGTTGATGCTTACTTTTAATATCATATATTTTAAGACTTTCCCTGAAGTATTGTTCGTATTTACCAAACTACTGTCATTTATTAACATGATATCTTTAATTACTCAAGTATGGCATTGGGTACTATTACAACACTGCCAACTTCACAAAGATATTTTATGTCAATAAGGCATGAAATGTCAAACAGTGTCAAAGTGCATTTATGAATCGATACATCGGGTAAACAGACCATTTATCGAACTGTGGCTGTTCACAGGTCAAATTATTTCTTCTTCTACTATTTGCTGATTTTTTCTCTGCTTATTCCTGAAGAGAAGTGAAGTGTTTCCTGCTGTGATGTGGGAATATGCAGTAACCCCCTGAGAGACTTCTTATGTTTGATTCGGGCTCTGCTGCCAACGCTGACAGTAAATCACACATTGATTAAACAAACTTCTCCTTATCAGTCATCAATTCGAGGTTAAGAGAAGGTGAGTTCAGCTGCTCAGAGGTGAACACGAGATCATTTCTGCACCAGCGGTTGTTGATATATAATTATGAACTCTGATGACTTGGACGAAAATATTTCGGAGCCGACGGCAGGAAGTGGCTGTCTGAAGGAGGATTCCCGGAGTTTGATTCTGAGCCAAATCAAACGCGTTTAAAATTAGACGCTGCTGCCGGGGAGTCTGTCCTGAAATAGAAAGGTGAAAGGCTGCATGTTGGCCTGGTGTCGTGTTTGGGGAGATGTGTTTGCTAACCTGTGGTGCCACACTGATACTGGTTATGTTCTGTATCATAACACACAGAGCTGTACTTATAATTATTACGCCCTACAGGGTGAATAAATTCATACACACTGATGTGTTTTCTCATTGATTTCTTTGTGTATGCACACATGACGTGACCTACAGAACACCACCGTCCCTCGTGTCGCTAGCCGCAGCCATCAAGCCGTTTTGTTTTGCTCAAATAGGCTGGAAAATAAAATGCATCTGAAGGTGTGATGTTGAAGGGTTCTTCATATTTTAGGAGCGGAAATGGTTTTGGGAATGTTTTAGTTTGTGTGCGCGTGGCCTCGGGCTTCCATTTGATTCAAGTCACAACGCTGTGAATGCCTTTGGACGTTCGGTCATAGTGGCGAGCTATATTCAGCTCACTGCAGACTCACTTCCTCACAATGAATTTTGTCTCAATTTAGGGCCACATCCTCGGTGCTGTATGTCTGGTTTGCATATCACTGAAACAACTCTTTATGCTCAGAATGAGAATTTTTTAGTCTGGTAGCCTACGCATAGCAAATCTCTCCTCCTGAAACAGATCAATGACTCAGACACTGAAAGCTGTGCATCTAATTATGATCGGGAGGTATGCGTGCTGTAGTACTACTGTGAAAACACTCTGGCCGGTCTTTTCGAATATTTCTGTAACAAATGAATCTGCCTCAGTGGAGTTTCCACCAGCTATGGATCAAACAAACGTATTCCTCCACAATAAATCCTCACCTGCTCTGTCTTTCTATTAGACCTCCATGGGATGCAGTTATTTTGCTTTCTGCCTTACTATCTACTGTGATTCCATATGCTGTCAATTTCCCCTTCAATTAAATGATAAGCCTCCTTTTTTTTCACTATTCAAATGAAGGTAGAGTGTCGGAGCAATTTTCAGGAAGAGAGGTTATTCTACTACAATTTAAGGTCTTTTGTTCAAAAATATTTACCTTTGAACTCCAGAAGTTTCTCAGTCGCTCTCACCTGTAAAAGACTTCATGTCTGCTCACTCAAGAAAAAGTATAATCAATATGTTTTGCAGAGTCTGTGTGCACCTCTGGTAATATGAATCCACTTCTTCTTTCCCGTTTGCAAACTAGGTCTTTGAGAGCTGGGTTTCTGCTCCACAAATTGGCGTTTCCAGCAGACGGGAGATTGCCTTATTTGTTGGAGACATTAACATATCGCTTGTTGTTTGACAGCACGGACAGCAGGCTGGGAATACCTGCATACAGCAGTGTAATCCCAGGAAGGTTCATTACACTAAACCTGCTCAAACCTTATTCCCAAGAGGACTCGTCTAAGAAAAACACACATACACGCACGCACACACAGCTGCTCGATATCTGAAGCTGTATCGTCTTTATATTTCTTTTGTTTATAGGAGTTTTTTTCTTTGTGTGAGTGTCTCTCTCTCACCTAACATCTGAACTGCAACATATAATGCTAAATAATAGAAATAATACCTTTAATATAAGCCACAATGTGTTTCAGAGACGTAGGAGTCCCAGTTGAGACTAATGATGTTTTCATCCACTGACCGTATTTTTCACTTTAGCACTGGTCGGCACTGTTTTGCTCAGGAGTTGGATCGCTTGAGGCGAAAGCCGGACATGGCTTTGAGTCCTGCATCATTTATGCATTGTCAGCATCAGGATGCAATGGTTGCAACAGACTCAGTCCAGTGAACAAACATATTGACGTGTTGCCACCCTCTAAAAGATTAAATCAGTGCAATTGTGTGTGCTCTGTATTGTTCCAATGAAAACAAATCTCATTTTTACTTAAAGCGCATTTCACACTGAAGTCTGTCTGAACTGGAAACAAAGAAATTAATTAAACGGGGAGAGGGTAGTGTTGTTAAAAAGGGCGGATGGAGGTAGAAGAAGGAACAGAAAAACAAATGCCAACTGCAAAAATAGATGCAAAAAATAAATGTTTGGGAACATTACGTCCTGCATAATGTGGAGTCGTGCTTGTATGTTTGTGAGCGACAATTTGAGCTGCAGGCATGAAGATGAGAACTTTACTTTGTAAAGTGGAGTGATTATGGCAGGTACTTACTACTTCAAGAGGCTTTTCTGGGGTTGGGGCATCGGTTAGGGGTTGAGGATAGAATTGGAGTTTGGGAAAGGATTAAGTTAAAGGTTAGGCATGTAGTGCTGATTTTAAGTGCTTGAACTGTAATCCCCCTCTTCAATTTCCCCTGAAGTGACAGGAAAGTTTGCGAAACCATTTTCCACACTGTCACATTGTATTATCTTTATTTGGTTGGCTCTGGTGCTTTAGTTTTAGGAGTGTATACAGAAGGAAATTAATCATTAAAGGGCAACTCCACCAATTTTACACTTTAAAGTGTGCTTACAGGTCTTACTGTTTCACATGTGACAAAAAGTAGTATAAAGCCTTTTGTGGCTCCAGTGGAAGCTGCTTTCAATCTGATAAATTGCCTCCAGTGATGTCACTCACTAGCGAAGATGCGTTGTTGGTAATGTAGGCAGCAGGTTTTGAGGAGCAGTCCATTGTTGTAGTATTACAACACATGATAAAAATCAAAACAGCAGAACCAGAGATCACCTTTTCCATTCTATGCATTCTTCTTCCCTTTCAAAAACCTGGAGCCTACATTACCCACAATGCAACTTATCCACTTAGTGACACCACTGGAGGCAATTCATCAGATTACATGCAGCTTCCTGTGGAGCCACAAAAGGCTTTATACTGCTTCTTCCACATATGCAGTAGTACTCCCCGAGGCCTGTAAACACACTTTAATGTGTAAAATTGGTGGAGTTACTCAAAGTTTAATGGAGTGAAACATTTGTTGTGGCTGCACCATTACATCAAATAGGAAACTGTTAAAATGTGGCCTCATTTTACACAAATTAACTTGTAATTTAGCGCCTCCTCCTGCATTTGGTGTCTCTGAAAAACCTCCGAATATTGTCAAGAATTTAAATTAACGCTCTGTGTGTTTGCACAATACTTAGCCATTTATAATAATGAGTGAGTTCTCGATCAATGATTCGCCCTTATAGGAAACAGAAGAACAGTGATGTTTCTGTGCGTGTCACTGGAAGTTATGAGAGCTTTCCTTCATTTGTGAATTGTGCAGAATTAACTAAAGCCTTCACAAATGAAACTGTGAAAGAAGAGCAGTCGGAGGAAAAATTGGTAAGTACTGTAAGATGTCTAAATCTTAAACCACCAGACTAGAGCAGGTTTTTACTGTAGTCTTTGTGCATGCTATTTTTGTGAAACAACAGGACCCATACACAACAGATAATGTGGAAGAAACATCCTTGATCCTTTTGATGATCAAGTAGGCAAAATGGGGGAAAGTCTTTTGACTGACCTCTAACAAACTTAATATTTCAGACCAGAGAGCAGAATATTAGGTTTGGGTTGAACAAGCAGTTTAAATAATAGAAGGTGCAACCTAGTTTAAGACAGAAGAATACATTCAGTCTCCGGTCATCACTGCAACCGTCGGGTGTGAAGAATACTGCACATCAGATGTGCAGTTTCTGCATCTCTCGCGGCCTAAAATCACGATCCGGGTCGTATTTGCATTCAGGTCCACAACGCTTTTCATCATCTGAAGATTTATGCCTGCCACATGTCGGGTCAAGTGTACTCCTTCAAACTTTATCTCCGGGCTGACAGAGGCAGTGCTGGTGCAGGAGGGGATAGTTTATCATTTAGTAACATTTAGGGGGAGAAATTTATGTTGATAGGAAATGTAAACCGTTGTCATGACCAGCCGGAAGAGTCGGCAATCAAACATGATGAAAAGATGCAGCTGTCAGCATTCCTGAGCAGCTTTGACTGAAGTTAGATTTAATACAGGGGAAATAATAAGAAGGCATATTTCATTCAAGTATTTACACAACTGTACTGTAGGCTGCTTTGTTTTGTACCCTGTACCTCGTCATGTTATGTAACATAAGCAATATTGTTTTAAATAATGTCAGAGCACATGATGCCCTATAAAAACTATATCAAGATTCAGTCATACATTACCTTTATTTTAAGATAAAACTTAAAACTGGCCTCTGACAACTGACATTTTCCTGAATCCACACTTAATTCTCATAATGAACGACACTGCAGATGGAGACACAACGTTTTTTACACAAGGGAAGGAAAAACTTTATGCATAACAGTTGCCAAATTTACGAGACGGCTGAAATAATTAAGAATTTGTCATTTAAAGCATTTTTATAAGTTTGTTAGGTTTCTCCTCACTCAGCAACCCACAAAACTGAACAATTTCATAAGGGAGTCTGGGGAATTTCTCACACTTTTTATCTCTTGACTGTGTAGTTGCTGTGTTCAAGTTTGCTGTCTGCTGTTGTGCAAAACTTGTAGATTTTTTAAGAATAACTATTAGATAAAAGTAATCTGGGCTTATTAGATTAGTAGAAACAAAACTCGAATGTCACACATAATTTACGATGACATCATTGTAGAGACTAACCCCTGAGCACCCCTCACTGTAACTGACTTCCAGCGTACAAGTACCAAGTCTTTTCTCAAATATTTCATCTTTTACATTCCTGCATGTTTTAATGACAAAAGCTCAGTTTGGATAAAAGAACACGTAGACTTTTGACACTCTTCCCCCACACTTAATACCCTCATTAGTGCCAGACAATGGGCCACAGGGTGTTGATTCCCTGAAGTGTGAAACTTTCTGCCTGCCTTTAGTATTGCTGTAAAGCAACACGTTCATTTTCTTTCCTCTACCTACGCAGTATTCAGCCTCTTGAACACTGTCATCTGGTTCCTTTGAGCTATAAACTTAATTTTGAGACGTACAGCAGCTTTCATCTCCGCAGAGCCTCCTGCAGGTTTTAAGCACAAAGATGACACTTATTATTTGGTGAAAAAACCCAGTTGCATGTAAAGATATGAAATTCACATGTGAAAAATTTACATTTTCCTAATTAATTTATTTATTTAGTAACACCTAATGATAGCTATCATTAAAATATGGTGAATTTATAGTTGATTTATGGTAAATAGTTATTCGACTGTTAATGACGACGTGCTTTAGTAATCATTTATCTGTTTTAAAGTTGCAACTGATGTTTATAAACCTTTACAATTCATTAACAAATGGTTAATAAAGCATTTCATTGTTAAAGGTGAACTAAAGTTTGATTAACAATACAATTAGCATTTTTTATTGATGGTTATTACAAAGTGTTACTTTGCAGAATTGCAGGTAAAAATGTGTAATTTACATGTGAAGACGCACATTTCATGTGGCTTTATTGGCCATGATCTGATCCAAATGCGAAATAAAGCCAATCATAATGAATGTAGTGTATGTAACTCACTTGTGAAAATGTAAATTTCACATGTGGACAAAGTCAATAACTTGTGAAAATGTCCACATTCATATCGTCTCACACCTTAACATTTGAGTTCACGTATGAAAACATAATATACAGTAAATATTCAATTCACATGTGAAATTGTGATTTTTACGTGTTATTTTCATAAGTGGACCGTAATCTTCCAGCATGTTGAATCCACCGGTGCTCACTAAACTTGACTGCAGCACATCAGGCCTCACCATTCTGAGCACATACACTTTATGTTCCTTTTTTCCAGTCGTCTTGTTCCTGTAAAACTCCCTGTTTGCTGGAGGATTTACTGGACTCCTGTTGTTGGTGTCTTTCAGAGCAGTCAGTAAAAATGAATGAGTGTGACACTCTGGTGTGGAAGCCTATAAAGTGAAGTGAGGCTCGTGTGAGGAGTGCTGAAACCAAAAACAGTGGATGTAAATCACAACATTATTGTGGTGTATCAGCCAAAAATTCAAAAGCAGGCTCAGGATACAAGGAACGATACACAGTACAAGACTGTGTTTACTTTGCCAAGAACATCTGAACATTAAAGAGTGAACTGAGTTGTCAGGGAGAGACTCGAGGAGCCGATGTGGACAGGAGAGTCACTTTAGTGACTCTGGCAACTGTAATTACTATCACTTTAAAAGTCACTTGCAAGCTGGGCAGTGTGCTTATACAGACGTAGTGACAGGAAGTGCCAGTAATGGTGCAGTTTGACAGAACCTTGAATGCGGTTTTAAGAGTAAAGGATTCTTTATAGGATTACTGCTGGTGGCGACTTCTCACGGAAACACAAACTTTGATGTGACGTTTTTTTAAGTGTTGAAAGTGAGAGCTCGGTTAGTGATCGATGGGCCTCTAAAAAAAAATCCTTATCCCCCTTTAAAACTTCCTCTATGGCAGTTTCAGAAGATGACACAAGTGTTTGAAGGAGGTCCGAACAATGATTCTGATGGGGGAGAAAGGAATAATGCGGGAAGATAAAAGGAAATCATCATTAAGAAGCACAAAGCCGTTACTCTATACAGACCATATACGCATATAGAAAATTCCTTAAAATATATGACAACCAATTAAGGGGAGACACTACAAGTGAAAAAGGACAAAAATCACCAACAGATATCACCATGAAACGTATGCAGTTGGTTACTTCCATCAAAAATATTGCTTTTTTGTCTCAAAGCTTTGCTGAAGTGGAGATTTATGAGAAAAAAATCCTTCAACAGCCTTTAAAGATACAATATGGAGGAACCGGCCATGTGTCAAAATCAAATAAATAGGGGGGCAGCAGAAACCTCTACCTGCTGCTAGCTTTAGCTGCCCATAGCTAGTTAGCACAGCTAGTTGTGCAGCTACCGTTTGGGACTGCGGGACCGAGTTAGTGTTAGTTTTTAAACCGCTGGCACAGGAGCTTAAAACTAGGCCGAGTGCTTGCTGGTTAGCACGCTCACTTCAGAAGATCTCTACAATACAAAGACATCATAATGTCAAAACTGTTATCTGTTTATTTTAATACATTTTTTAACACATATCACCATGAAACTTCGCCAATTAAGACAATTATTTTTAGTAACTGAAATACATAAATATCTACTAATAAACTGAACTGTTTGAACACCTAAATTTGTTGTTAAGATTTTTTCTTTCCACTCGTCAGAAAGAAGACACACAGTAATATGGATTTTATTTAATAAAACTAGAATCAGTAGAGCGCATACCTTCACCCAAGGCCCAACAGTCCCCTTTTGTACTCACTCAAAGATAGCAGCCACCAAAAATATGCCTGATTTTTTTTATTTTGTTTATCAAGATCCATACGTTATTCCCTGAGAAATTCACAAAAATGTCAAAAACATCCTGTCCCACACTGTTAAAGAAAGTGAGAAAAACATTGCTGGATAAGTCCTTTCATCCGGATCCACACCAAAAGTTAATGGGGTCTATTCTGGGCCAAGACCCGTCCTCCGTCCAAGTTTCATGGAACTCCGTCAAGTAGTTTTTGTGTAATCCTGCTGACAAACCAACCAACCAGCCAACAAACACACACGGGCAAAGACATAACCTCCATGGTGGAGGTGAAATGCAACATAGCCAAAAATCTCAAAACTGACCAGTGCTTGAAAGTTTTTTTCCTTGTTTTTACTTGAAGTGTCTCCTCTTAAAACTTTGTAACCTTCAAATAATCAATAATAGTGTCAGTGCCGTTAGTGTCAGTAGATTTAGCCTGAGGCAGACTGGGAAACTGTGACCAGGTGCTGCTGTACAGTAAACCCTGATTGCCTGCCTCCAAAGTTATGAGTATTCAGAGCATGATAATTGTCCTTGTAATACATGCATGACTACACAAAACAACACAAATAATCTCTCGTGTCACTTCTGGGGCAAAACACACCTTGTGTGAGGTGAGGGATTAGAGCGGTTCCAGGGGTGTTGCTGGTTGTTTGGGGGGAGTGGATCAATTAATCGATCATCTGAGTGTAAGAAGTCAGCTGGACATCATGAAGGACTTCGAACGTCTGGAGCCTATTAATTGTTTTGTTTATGTAGCTCCAATCACAACATACCACACCTCTCCCACAGAAAATTAATGATTACTGGCAAAAGGTTAATATCCACTCAGCTGAAAATGAATCAACAGTGAATTAATGAGATCATTACCTGCATGGATTGATAACGAAATTAGTCTTCTTTCAAAGCAGGAACTTTGTGGGATGTGGAGGTATTGATTTGAAAAATAATGCATCTGTTGGTGAAGCCCTTGACCAGATGGCCTGTGCTGTGCGGTCCTGACTGTTGGAGGTTGCAGCCACTGAACGAACTGTTGGAGTGGGAGTGAAATGTCTTTTATACTTGGAAATTCTTGTCTGTTTTTAAGGTCTAATGCTCAATCCCATTTCCAATTTTTACCCCTTACCATTGTTGTCGAGTGCCCCTTCAAGACCCTCACACGTCATCCATTAATGGCATTTAAATTTTGTTACGTTTTTTCGTTCAATTTAAATTCGTTGAGTCTCATTTCAAGGTCGTCAAACACTGACACACTGGGTTAGACTTGCGGGGCTGAATACCAACCCAAAGCATCGGCATTTGACGACCTGGGAATGACACTCAATAATCAGCTGCCTCTCTCCAGACTTGCCTTCTCTACCTTAAAGTCAACAGACGTGACCTGACATTTATAATATGGCTGGATGCTCACAATTGGTTCACAACTTCACGCTATCAATCAAGTCATCAAATAAAAAAGAAGTCTGCTTTATTACCCGGCCACTAGCTGCTCTATAGGCCACTAGGTGCTCTATAGGCTAACAATAGCAACCCTTGCTCCAAACCTGCCACTCTGCTCTGATATTAGAGGAGCGGAACCGGGTGCAGCAACTTCTCTGTTGGACTTTAGTCCAATTTTCGGTGTCATGTCGCCCTGCCCCTTCGTCTCAACAGGAATCAGGACACCCTCCCGCTATCGGCATGAACATGTGAGTGGTAATGGGGGCAAGGGGCGTGTTGAGATTGATCTTAAGTTTCAGAAAAATGTTAAGAAATGGCTCTTTCTCCTAACAATGTAAAAGTCAGTCAACTATCAGACCGGCTTCAGAGACTCAAGGTTTTTCTTACACCGCCGTGTTTTTGCAGTCTCGAGGAGCGAAACTATCAGCAGGTCCCCACAGTGATTTCAAGAGTGATTCATACACATGAAATATGTCTCTGCAGAAAATTGTGCTGGGTTATTAATTGGCAGGGAGTCAGACAGTACTTAGAGAGGGCTCTAGAGATGGGTTGATTCATGTATCAATTCTTCATTTGAACAGCACTTCAAAGTTAACCAGTCAAACTGAATCTGCAGCAGAACTGGAATTTCAAATTAGCGCCGGCCTGTTAGCTGGAGTGTGCTGTGCAGTTCTTCACAAGAGTATAAACACAAACCAAATGTTTGCAAGAAAGAGAGAGCTTTCGTTTTCCCATTTTCCACCAACACCAAAATCACAAATGTCCAATCGGTCTGTCCTTTTTTAAATTTTGTAGGAATTTGTTTTTTGTTTGTTTGATTTTTTGCAACCAGAATTCATGTTAGTTACATTTAACAGTTTAAAATGTATAAAATAAAAGAGAAAAGTACGGTCAGCAGGGTGGTTTCATTATTAGACACACATTTGCTGAATTATTGATTATAAAAGGACAGGCTGCAAGGGCTTTGGGTAACAGAATACCTGTGCATGTAAAGCTGCTAAAAATAGGTGTTCGACCTATATTCAATAAATTCAAAATACATTTAAGTTGTACGAGCTAAAAAGCTTTAACAACTTAAAATTATGAGTCTACATTACTTGGTCATTTTGAAGTAATCAGTCTCAAGTTTCTCACTCAACTCAAGTTTTTTTCACGTAAAGTCACTCTGTCAGATTTCACAGTGCTACTTGATGAGGTTATTAAATCATTTTTTGTATTTTGTGTATTGTAATATATTTTTAAAGTGAACACATCAGACAGCAGGACGACTGGTTGTGCTGAAGGCAAGCACAGGTCTACACTCCCCTCCGCCCGCTGCATCTCATCCCATTGTGTGCATTTATGTAAATGATGTAACAGCGCCGGCGGAGCAGCAGCTGAGCTGCGCCGACGCTTTGAGATGAGGAGCACACAGAGAGGAGTGAGGTGTGATGTGATCATAACAAAAAGCTTCCAAAGAAAGAAAAGCTAATGTGTTAAAAGGTGCCTCCATTTTGACAAAGTTCAGAACAAGGTTCTGCTTTCAAAAGCTGGAAACAGAGAAAAGGTGAAACCGAGGTTTGTTAAAGCTGCAGTGTGCGTTTCAGACACTTTTTCATTTAGCTTGTTATTTTTTTTTTTTTAGTTGAACTGATCTCAAAACTGGATTATAGAAGTAATTATAGAAAAAATTACTGTTTTTGTAACACAAATTGCAGTCTAACTTTGTTGCATGAATCACCTACTATTTAAATATTTATCAGTTCCTACTCGTACTTAAATGCAGGTAAGGTGGAACATTAGGGGAAGAACAAGAGAGTAACAATTATTAGAGGAAAGGGGGAATAAACTATTTTTGTACCTGGTGCCTGTAGGGTTCAGTAGAGTGAAACAAAACTGATGTTTGGGGAAAACGGTGTTATCAACACTGATGTTTTGTATAACATAACTGCCATTAGCAGAGGGAAAAGGCATTTGTTTTTACAGTAGTCAATACAAATACTATGAACTGGTTGGCTAAATGGTTAGTGTACCCCAGCATTGGTGATGATTTTGGGAATGTAACCCACATGTTTAATATGCTCTTCATCAACATATACGTTTGGAGAGATTTTACAAAAGCCCCTGTTGTCACCTCTCTGTACCCACATTATAATATTATAATGCTTTACTCCATAATTACTGAACAGGTTCTGCATAACATCAACATCTTTTCTTTCACCAATACTTCTTTCCCAGTGCTTTATTGGTAGCTGATTCAAAGATGATAAAATAACCTGACACTGTAAATGTATTTTTAGCTATAAACAGCTTGTTGTATCTCTTTTGTTTTAGCCTATCCCATAATGCTGTATTTCTTCACTGTCTTAAGATACAATAAACAACCACTATACATTTATGTTTCTACACACATGCATATAAAAAAGCATTTTTAGTTGCACAATCATAATTAAAAGCTTTTGTTCCCTGTATACTTTTGTCCTGGATAAATTGTTTCTACAATTGCTTTGTGCCGTAGAAGCTCTAATCTTTGTCTGACACCCACATCTGGTTCAATTGAGGATTTATTTTGTTTCTCTTCACAACTCTGAATGATTCCATGAGCAATAATATCCAAGACATTTGGGCGTAATCCTGTCCGAAAAGGGCTCAAAGGTTCACAAAGAACATGAAACAAACAAAAACAGCACGTATTAAATTCTCCGCGGCCGTCTGGTGCCAACAAGTTCACCAGAGTTTCTGCAGCGTGCTCGTCTTTTCTTGAAGACCTTGAAAAACTAGACTACTATGCCTGTGCTTCTCTTTCGCCTCAACTCAAGGTGACAGAGGACCACCTTGGAGGAGCTTTTTCTGCCAGTCGAGTGCTGAGCTTCATGTTTTGGCCTGCAGCCTAGACACTGAATTCTGCTCCTCGAGGGTTCATGTCCTTCAGGTTTTTGATCCTCCTTCTTGATAGTTATTGTGCCACACTTTGTGCCAAGTAGATTCAGATCCAGGTATGGCTTGTTAGCTGTCAGGGTGGATCAAACATCTGCAGGACACTGGTCCCAGAGGATCAGATACATTTCTTTCTCTGCATGTCACTTAATCTCATTTGCTCTCCTTATTTTTATTCTTCCTCATGTATAGGGTGTAAAAGGTGTCCTATATGGTGACTGAAGAACTGATCATCTTGCCAGACGTGTGGTTTTCTTAAATTGTTAAAGAAAACTTCATGTGGTTTGATGAGGCCCTTCAAGGAAAATGTGTAACCTTCATCCGAACTAAGAAATGATATCAATACATAGACTTTTCCCCTCAAGTAATGTTGAAGACTTTTAATAACGTTTGATTTGATTAAAATATTTTTTTTTTATATTCAGAAGAAAGTTCTATGCCCTTGTTTGCAGTTTTATGTTATACTCAGAGTTTGATCATTTTATGCCTTCAATGAGACTGAAAATGTCCTTGGTGTTCACCTTATTTGAAGTTTTTAGTTGTAAATTATGCACCAAATTTGTTTTCAGGGGAAAGAAATTTTTAGATCAAACTGCAACTCACTGTTCTTAAAAGAACGATCGGCGCTGCCCCGGCACCTTACTGTGCAGCTGATGACCTGGATTTGTGTCGTCTCACAGCTGTTCAAGTCACATTTTTAACTTAATAGTTGAAATAAATGCAATAAATACGTTTTATTGTCTCACAGTCACTAGTAGTATTATAAACAAACAAGCAAACCAAAGACTGCACTGATCTGATTTGTATTCTTAAAGCGTTCCCACTGTTCAACCAGGAGGCTTTTTCATTTTTCACCAGGCTTCTTTATTAGAAACAGGCAGCAATAGTATATCTTTTGCGACACTAAATTTTGTACCTCGGTGCAATTTCTTTTTTTTTTTTACCATATTCTACATTCATATACTATGACTAAAGATTATACTTCCCATTACTGAGAAGTACAAACCAAGCCTAAAACTGGACTATTTGAACAATCTGTTACCGTGTGCACAATGTGATGTGGTTACATCAGTGTCTGCATAGTTTTCTGAAGAAGTACAAAGTACTTTTTAAAGCTGATCTTAAAGCCACCCCCTCCAGTTAAAAAATGTGTTTGTCTTCTTGTTTCTGGTTGAATGTTTGAGCTTCATTGTGTAGAATGATGTCTGTGCAGATTTTGACATTTCAAGGCTGTTTGAAAGATTTACTGCTGAAAGTGTAAATTTTCTCTGTATATTTACAAAAATAACATTTGCATCTTCATGAATTTTTATGAGGGAGAAGGAGTAGGTGCCATTAAATTGGTAATTATACTTATCTGAGACATCAACTCCATTGCCAGGATAAATGTTGGCAGTTTCTGCAAAACACAAATATTTGTGCAAACAACACAAACTTTACATGACTTTATGTTCAGTTTCATGTTCCGACAATGTTGTGCTTATGGCCTGGTTAGGTATAGGCCCAAAAAACACTTGATTAGAGTTATAGGAATGTTTTGTCGCCACAATCACAGCTGGAAACTGCCCTGAGGTGTCCCTAAAAATATCCAGTGGTGAACACTTACAAATGTTGAAACTGCAGTTACTGGCTTGGTAGCCTTGTCACCTCAACTGTATCTCCACCACCTTTTCCTCCACCTCCTGAAATTGGAGTCTGGTCATAAAACTGTAATGTGAACCTAACTATTGTAGAGATGTCAATATGGCAGCCTACGTATGACATGTACACATGTGAATGAATCAGTGGTTTGCAGAAATGTTTACTGCCAACATTTTATCCGGGGCAGCAGATGCACTTTAGTGAATGTTTTGTATGCCTTAACACACGTGTGTTACTATATCAGACTGACTGTGCTATATACTTGCGAGTGACTAGTGGGTCCATCACTCTGGTTGTTAAAAACAGGTTTTTCAGCGCTGTTACAAAATGTTTGTCAGAAGATAAACGAGCTAACGATGCATCATGTGTTTTTCCTTCATACGTTGTCGTCCCATAATTCCAGCTGAATGAAAGAAATCTCAGACTGACCTTTTTTTAAACACAAGAAGCAGATACTTACCAGAGAAAATCCAACATGTTCAAATTGGTAACAGAACTGAATGTAAAAATCACCACAGTGTCACATTCAGCACATTCAGGGATCTACACTGAAATATCTTTGTGTCTCTGATCAGTCATTACGTTGAGAAACATTGTGTAAAGTCGAGGAAAAAGGCTGCAGAGCTCCTCAAATCTTTCATGTTCTCTTTTTCCTGGATGGGGAATGAAGACTGATTTCTTGGGGGAACATTTCAGGAGAAAAAGAGTATTGAAACCCTGCTTGTTGAGGCAGAATATAACACTCAGAGATTTCCAACCAACCATCTAGTTAACTGCAGTCACCTGGCTCTCTCTGATTAGGACAAAAACCAGCTGGGTCCTTCAGACAGGGCCTGAGTGTGGGAGCTTTAACCAGTCATGCAAGAGAATTGTCTAAAAGGCTGACTTACATCTTAAACTGAAAGCAGCTGAATCCCTTCCTGTGTTGTTGTTGTTGTTGTGAACATTAATAAAGGAGGAGGGGTGCGGGGAGACTATACTGGGTTAATACTATTCAGTCGCAACTGGATTACTGCATAATATCATAGCACAGTTTGAGCAGCCAAAGTGATTTTCTGCTGATTTCATTAAACATACATTAATTATGTATGCCTAATTTATTGGTCTACATTATCAACAGGTTTATCTTTCAGTGATTACTGTTTAATTGGTGATTAGGTGATAGCTGTGAGCACCGCTGCTGAGTGGCATTTTTATTTTTTTTTTGCTTTTGAAGTCATCATTGCTCGAGCGGACCTTTAAACATCCCACAATACCTGCGCTGAACGCACGGCGCCTCATTAATTAACAGGAGAGTGAAAACTGAATTAATAGTAAACAACACAAGGAGGGTAAAAATAGCACGGTAACAAATACTGAGTGTGCTGGACTCTTTCTATATCAGCTGCGATAAGGAGTTGACCTGTATTTTTGCAATCAAACTGACGCTTTGGTCATTTTTGAACAGCTTCTCTTCGTGTCTAACATCAACTCTAAATTGTAATGCTTCTGATCAGAGAGGTATTTTAAAGCCTTCAGGCCATGGTAAGGCATTTGCAAGAAACACACAAGATTAAATTACATTTTTTGTCCCTGTGAAGGATTCATGCAGGCCTGTGTGTAGGCAGGCATCAGAGAGGATGGAGGGGGGGCTGCAGCACAGAGAGGTTTTCAGTCAAGATTTATAAGAGGATGGTTCTCCTCTCCTGAGGTGGTTGGAGAGGAAGTTCATGATTCAGGAAGCAGCAGCAGCAGATGTAATGAGAACTCCTGGTGCCGACTGTGGTCTGTGGACAGCGCAATCACCAGAATAAATGTTGGCAGGCTACATTTCTGCGAAACCAAGGATACATTGAAACTTTATATTCCTTAATGTTCACTTTTAAATTTTATTTAAAAGGTCCACTTTTAAGAGACTTGATATTTCAGAACAAACACGGCTGGAAATTGTCGGATTTGCATTTTAAATACCCAGTTGTTCGACTTGTTCAAATTGTTTCGAGGTCTCGTGGTCTCTTGCAGCCATCTCACCCTTCTGTATGAATGTTGAATATTAAATATGTAAGAATTCTGCATTAAAATGTCTAAAAATAACAAGTCCTTTGATATATATATTTGTTGAGTTGTTTACTTGATCCCAAATAATTCCAACAATATTTGAACCCAGAGAAATCCTAAAGTTTACTCATGGCGCGTTTCATTTGATCGCCTGTCGCTACCTCAGGATAAGGTTGGTGAAGGAGACTAAACCTAAGGTAAATAATAGTTTAAAACATTACCTCGGCTGTGAGTTTTTGTTCCTGAGTCATGTTAGATAGATTTTTTATCGGCAATAGTGTTGTATCATCGGCATATAGCCAAAATTTAGGTCGACTCTCACTCAATTCAGCACTCAGCAGATACTCCGGTTCTCTCTGTTCTTGTTCCCCTCTCCTCCAGAGCTAGCCGGCTCTGAATAACAGCGGTGGCTATGCTCCACACTCCACCCCGCCCTCCCCGCACAACACTCTGCAAACATTTTTTTTGTATTTTGCTTTTGATAGAGAGCCCCCTAGCAGCAGGAATGACATATTGTGCATTTAACATATCTGTCTGCAGAAACTAACAATGCCATTGTTTTATTCTCGTGACTACACTGCTGTGGAAATGGCAGGATTTATAGATCTGAGGATATTGCGATGTAACTTAAGATATTTAAAAAAATATATTTTGGACCATTTTATATCGTTTTTTTTGGTCTCAGTGTCAACATCAGTTTCAGCTTGGAAATGGGGCAGAATATCATTCATACAAAGAACAGGGCAGCACTTTAACACATTTAAGATTCATGGAACATTTTAGAGAATGTGTAAATGAGGAGTGTTGCTGAAGAAACAGAGGAGATGCATGTTTTATGTTTAGGCTGTGAATCTCAATATGTTCAGCCACCAATGTTCAGGTTGTCATTGGCAACCAGTGGATGCATTGTCCTCGTTTTTCTGACACGCCGTCACCCCTCCACACACCTGAAGACAAAGATATTGAAAAACAGAGAAACAAAGATGAGTCTAGAGAGTGACGCCGGGATTTTGCTTAATCCTTAATTTGGTGATCAATAGGATTCTGGTGCATGGGTAGCAGCTAAATTCAATGAATGACTAAGCCACCTTGGGAACATTTCCATGCAGATACAATTGCAGTATGGATAAATGAATGAATTTGTTTGGGGATAAAAAAAGATGAGCGCGTTGGGAGCGTGTATAGTTGCATCTCATTTTCAGCTTATTTATTTTTTGTGGATGTTTGTTTTGCAGTTACTCACAGCTGTTGAAAAAACCTTCTCCGTATGCTAACGTTTGACAAATACACATTGTTTTCCTTATGGGATTTCAAACCTTTGCTACAACTGCACTTTATGCATTTGTCTTACTAGGAATTTGGATGTCATTAAAGGAACAGTTCACCACAAATTCAAAAGTACTTACTTGTCCTCTTTTCTGTAGTGGTATCTATCCATTTTTGGAGATACTGGCTCTATAAAAGTGTTTGCGTACTCTCAAATATAATGGAACTTGATGGCACTCGAAGCACCCAATTAATTCATTTGAAGAACTCAAATGCAACGTCTCTTTCCACAAATCATGACCCGGTTACTGAAGATAATCCACACACCGTGTTGTGAGCAGTTTGATATAGGCCTTATTTTCCTTTCCTATCACTATGCATTTACACACATCCTAGCTAACGTTACAGCCGAGGAGGACACCATTCATGTTTACATCCCACACAGTCAAGAGCACAAATCTCTCATCCATGAGTCGACACATGTTTCCTATTGCGCTGTGATACGGTGTTGTTTGGTTAAAAAGATTATCCCGAGTAACCGGGTCATGATTTCTGGAAAAAAGACGTTGCTGTTCCTTCTTTAAGCACCACAAGCCGAGTGCTGTCTAGTTCCACTTCATCTCCAGAGGCAAAATATATCAAAAACTCAGCAACTCACATCAAAACAACTGAGATGGATAAATAGCTCTACAGGTAGAGGGGAAAAAACAATGTACAGTCTTCTTGATTTTGGATGACCTGTCCCTTTAAACGAAAGACATTTAGAGAGGATCAGTGCAAAGTTAGTTCAGACACCATTGTGCCTTTTTGAGCAGATAGTAATCATTCACTCAAATGAAGTGAAAATCCAATTAGTTGGTAGTAATGGAGACTTCACTGAAGGTTTTTTTTTGCAAACATTCATTTCTCTACAGCACAAACTATTCACAGTGCTTTGTTTCAAACTGAGCCTGCAGTAAACCTTCATTATGCCCCTCAGCAGTAAAGCATATAATTATAGATCATAAAACAAAAAACTTTAAAGCACCTCTCATACACAGATTATAGCCCTTCAACCAAACGTAAACACACAAGCAGAAAAACTGCAAATCACTTCATGCAGGTAGCTTTTTCACGCCACGAATTACCGTTTCAGCTCTCGCCAAATTGTCAGTAGTGACTGACAAATATGAATTTGTACTTCATTTTGAAGTGACTGCACTTAAGCGGTGACAGTTTGATGAGCGGGCGACGCTCACTCATTGTAACAGTCTTCTTTAGTCGACGCTGGAAACGCCGATGAACCACGCAACGAGGATGACCCCCGCTGGGAGGAACACATGAAGGACATCTTAGCATGTCTTTCATGCGTCTTAATCCTCGCAGGATGTATCACAGTACTCTGCCTGTACCTGAGACAAGCAGGAGGTACAAGAGAAAAAGGTGTGCGTGTGTTTTGGTTAATGAGAGGTTGGATCCGAGTTTTGAGCTTTGGAGAGGAATTCCCTCATGCGTGTGATCCTGGAAATGCAAATGACAGCACACAAGTGCATATTCATAGATGGAAAATGGAGTCCTCATCTGTCCTGGTAACACTGTAGGGTGCCTTCTGTGGGTTTCTTTGAGCATCTCTACCCTGTGTAGGAGGGACTGTCTGGTTGGGAAGGTGGATTTTACGTGCTCCGGAGCTCGGGGGCAAAAACGTGAATTAATAAATAATGATAAAGGCTTTTTCTTAAATGTATGATTAGCATGTCTTGCTTGCAGTTATCTTTATCCAGAGCGCTGCACCTTTGTGAAACAGCTTCCTACAACAGCACATCAGCTCAGAGGAGTGTGAGGAGAGGAAGAGGGGAAGAGAGGGGAAGGTAAAAGTGCAGAGAGACAGAGAGAGATTGTCAAGAAAACACCGAGGGATGGCTGCACAGAAAAGCCTCAAAGTGGAAGTTGTGACTCTGGGATAGCGAGACTCAGGGGTAAGTGTTCAGGCTTGGCGCTACAAAGGGCAGTATAGTGCTTACTTTGATTGAATCAATTGCTCTGTGTAAGTAGCTGCTGGTGCCGGCCTCCCCAGGGTGACAGAGAGGTCTGCAGAGAGTGAACCAATCCAGCCATCCATGGCCGGAGAACAGGGAGGATTAACAGAGCAATGCATCATAGCTGTAGCAACCAGTGATGTGTAGCAGACTGTATTTATTGACTCATTGACTGTATTGATTGTCTCAATTGATGAAAAGTCCAGAGACAACAGACAGACGCACAGCGAGTTATGCAAAATAAAAAATAAAATAATGGAGGAAAAGATGATGGGTCATGTAAAGGAGCATTTCACAGCAAAAACCCTGTTATGTTCAACACAAGCATCCGCCTGGTTAGTCCCGCTGATCACAAGTGTTTGGTAGTAAACCTCTGGTTACAGCACATTTCCCTGGCACACATCATCACATTCAAGTTCAGCACACACAGTAATGGCTTGGTAATTTACCTGGGCATGTATGTAGCCTTTCCTTGACAGCAAATTCTCTCTGACATTGACATTGTTCCAGCGGCAGCGGTTTATTTAACACGCCATTAATCTCCAACGACAGAAGACCGCGCCGCAGCAGATGTTTGTTAACAAACTTCTGCTCCGGTCCTTCCGCTGTTGTTCTTCACCCTCATTGACATGTATTACTGTGACAAGAGGAGGGTCACGAGGAAGAAAAGAAAAAACAGGCCTGCTCTGCAAGAGTTAACTGATATATTTTTGGGTGCGTTTTGGCGACAGGAAATGTTTTTTTGTCAAGATGCAGAATAGTTTGATCCACGGCTCACCTCTGATATTTGTACTACACGGATTCATTAGTCAAATTATGCCAAAACCACTGATACTGCACCACATCTGAGTGTCTGGTCATCAGTATGCTAATGTTCAACTATGCAGTGAAACAATCCAATTATTGAATGATGGCCACTGTACATCAGCTCTCTTATTGAATGCGTGTGCAATTAATGAGTGCAGAGCAACTAGAATACTGACACTGAGTAAATGAACACTTTGGTAAACTTAGACTGACAAAAAAAAAAAGGATTGTCTCCACTCAGAATATGGACAACTGAAAGGATGAGCACATGTCAAAGGATTACTCTACTATACTGCATGTCTATCAGTTCATTTTCTCTTTTTGTCTCTCTTCTAAAGCAGCAGGACAGTGTGAAAAGACATAATACAGAGCACTGCATGGCCTCAGCCATTGAAATAGAATATCTTTTTGTTCTGGATGCTGGTGAGTGGGAGTGAGGGCAACAAACGGCAGGAAAGTAAAGGGAGAAGAAACAGGCAGAGTTTACCCTTAGGGCTCATGAGGTAAGGACACTTAACTCATCGCATGCATTGCCATAGTCAACATGATTTTATATCAGCTCTATGCTTTAAAAACAAAATGAATAAATCATCTCCTTTTCACAAATATAAATATATTTTATGTTTAGTATATACAATAATGATTTGCCATCATCAACAACATTAGTATTGAAGGGAGAGAAAAAGCATGTCAGTAAACTCTTGCTAATGGATACAGACACTGCAAAGACAGCCATGATTGATTGGCGTGCTCAAGCACTCTCTCTGAAGACGAAGCGGAGACAATAGTAGTTTCATTGAGAAGGCTGGTGGTGTGGCTGCGCCGTGCCATGCCGCAGTCTTACTAGTCCTGAGAGCTACGAGTTACACTGTCCTCCTCCAGCTCCCATTCAAAGTTCTGGCCGGTCATTTGGTAGAACATCATGTTAAAGGGTTTGTAGAACTTGTGCAGCCGCCGAATCACGTCCGGGTCTATTTTAGGGTGAGTTCTCCCTTTAGACTTGCCGAGGCATCTGGGAGTGCTGCTGTCCTCGGGCTTCTTCAGACACGGAAATCCTTTAGTTTTGTTGAAGTAAAAGTGTTTGTCTGTGACGATCCGTTTGAGCCCCAAGAAGTCCTGCACTTTGGCCATCTCGCCCGCGGGATCCACGATGAGCCTCTCCCCACTGACAAAGTGCATTTGAGAAAGGGGGAAATACTGCATCCAGCTCTCCAGGTGGAGCGCATATATTCCGATACGCAACGCGCTCCACGAGGCGTCTATGAGCCCCAGCGTCCGGTTCTTAAAAGCCAGAACCTCAAAGGTGGGGATCTCAGGTTTCTTAGATAAAGTCTGTGTGTAGTCTGAAATGGCTCTGGTGACAGGATTACGCACCACAATAATAAGCTTGATGTCCCTGGCCATGGAGTGGATGCGCTTTGGGGCATGGTTAGTCACAAAGTAGCTGGGCGTCTTCTCCATGGTGATCTGCCCCTCCAGCGTCGAAGGCATCAGGTCTCTGGGAACACAAACAGGAGGGGAGAAAAAAAAAGCGGCTTAGCTCGGTATTATCCTCAACACCTCTCGCAGTGCAAATGAAATACCCAAGGACGCGGTGCAAGCAAATTTGGTACATTTATTAAGCAGTACATTATTTGAAATTACAAGTGAAAATAACTGTTATTATCACTGGACATTATGTTGCGAGGAGAAACATACAGCTAATTACATCCATGGAGTAATATGCGAGAGATAAAAGAAAGGAGATGAAACGGCAGGCAAGCAAGTATGCTCATTGCTTAATTGACTCCATCTGTGTTACTCCAGGAGCTGTTTTGGAACTTTAATAATGAGTTCGCTGCATATCATTAATACTGGGGTGCCTGGGGTATTGTTTTGTCATACATTTATTATGCATGCAAGGCTCACACTCTGTGCAGGCAGTTTTATTTCTGAGGCACATGCACTTCCAGTGCGATGGGCGCGGGCAGCTCTTTTCTTCTCCTCTCTGTATGTTTAAGGTTAGGGGGCCGTTCATTGAAGGCAGCAGTGATTAATTATGAGATTCAAGGTGATAATTTGTAGTACAATAGAAATGTCCCCGACTTGAGAAATTTATCCCGAGAATAGCGGGAAGCCATTTGCCACTGCCATGAATATTATGTTCAACTTGGTGTGTGAGAATGAGTTGTGGGATGTGACAGTGCCGAGGCAAGTACATCATACGCACAGGAGCGAGTCTTGTTTCTACGGTTGCTATTTTTGTATCAATAATAAAGCATAGCATTCGCCTCAAGCAAATCCTTATCAAATGTTCACACTGATGTTCACTCCAATCCGTGCTGTTTTCTTTGTTTGTAGGCTATGTGATTCAGTGCTAAATTGGTACATTAAATCCTCTGTGAGACACGCCGTTTATTTAACTACTAACAAATACGAGCACAGCAGCCCCACAATATGAGGCAGAATCCAAGCATGCACGCTGTTTTTGCCTCCCCAAATTAAGCAATATTTACTTGGAAATTAATGTATAAACAGCCCGACCCAAAATCCAGCTGATTCCAACCGGAGACTGGGGGAGTTAGTGCAGACAGATTCTCCATACATTCTGGGATAAAAGCCATTTCCTCCTCCCTGCAAGATTTTTTTTTTTTTCCATTAGGCTGCCCTGCACCCCCCAAACCTACAGTTGTAACGATATAGTCACATCAATCATTTGCATCTTGGACATATTCTAAATTAACTGTTCTCCTGCAAAGAATCCAATTTACTCTGCAAAACATAAGAGCTGTTATGCACATATCGACCAGCCTCACACACACATGCACCCATGGATACTGGGCTGAAAGTCTCACAAGTGGCCTGGTAATTGCATCTCAGTAACAGTATTGCCTTCCTGATGGGTAATTTCCCTCCGGATTATGTTTGTCTCTTGACAGTATAGAACTGTGGTTACTTCTGGGCCTGTAATGGGATATTAAACATATCTTCAGATAGCATGGTGACGAGACAGAGTATTAGTTTTCATTATTTTCCATCACTTTTCCACACTTCCTCCCTTACAGTAATGAATGGCTAAAGATTTTTGTAACCTTTCAAGGACTTCAGCGCTGTCTGCCATTTAACTCAACTCCAAAGTGCGGTAGGTGGTCTGACGGTGCGGCATCAACCACGTACGGCGCTCAGATATACCACAAAAAATCACCTTGAAACATCCGGCATCCTACTGTATAGACACGAGCTCCGGTGTCTCACCGGTAATGTGCTGTGCATCTTTGGAGCATGTCCAATTGACAGGACAGATGTGCGGCGTCCAAGGTTACCTTTTTGAAGGTGTGCACATAACAGGCTATTGTCCTCATCGGGCTCAACGCTAATCATCATACATTTAATTATAAAACAATGAAAATTGCACAAGCCAAATACTTTACTGTGTTACCGCCGCTCCGTTTTGATTGGGAATCAGTCATGGATCATGTAGCCTACGTCTAAAATGTCAGCGGGACGGCGAGGCGGGACGGAAATCAAAATGCTGATAAACAAGCTAATTTCTCTGTGCATGGCAAATGACTCCTCTGGCCTTGCAATCTAGTGGAACCAGAGTAAACAAGAGCAAACTGTTAACTCTTTCTTTCTTTCTTTCTTTCTTTCTTTCTTTCTTTCTTTCTCTCTGTCTCTCTCCGCATCAGCTGCATAGCTCAGTGCAGGTCATTCAGGTGGGTAGGTAAATAAAATCCATAGCGCTAAAGAGGCCCTGCCAACCATCTGCTGTTTACTTCCTCACACTGAGGACATACCACATAACATTCACTTATTTCCTCGCTTTTTTCAGCACATGTCCACAAAAGAAAGCAGAAGCGTGCCTCACACTTGGAGCACGGAATAACTTCCTGCTATGAGAGGAAAGTTTCAGCATGCCTACAGGAGTGTTACCTTTGTTCCAATGAGAGTGTAAATAATACAGACGGATTAATAGCAGCTCGAGCAGAATGTGACTCTGTGATACTTCATTGAGCAGAAACTAGTTGAGGCCCATTAAATGTCCCTAGAAAAAACGTCTGAACGCAGCCTCATTACTGTTCTGTAATTCGGAAAAATGCTGACAGAATCCCCTCGCAAGCAGATCCGCTAAATGTCGCTAAAACAATATCAAAGTCAGACGAATAAATGATAAAGCAAAAAATCAACATTTCAAAACGACATTTCTCCAGTTTTATTGAGGTCGTGTTCTATAACTTTGGGAGGAAAATCCATTTCACGCCAACTCTACATGAAATTCCAGCTCCGGAGCTTGTCCAGACGTCTCATCATTCAGTACGCGCAGTATACAGAATCACATCAAAAGCGTTGTGTTGTTAAGACACAAAGTAATCTTCGCAGATAATCACAACTCTTCATGCCTAAACGCCCACCGCGGAGGTGCTCTGGAACATGCCCAAGCGTTTCATTACGTTCTGTCAAATTAGTGCACGGGGAATATTTTGAGGCGTGATGAGGTGAGGGATCGCGCTAATTTACATTCCCAGTTACTAATAGTTCCAAGCTGTTTCTGGAGCAAAACGCTTTCTCCGGAGAAGCTAAGTCGTTCCTAATAAAGTCTGGCAGAGGAATAAAAGCTCCCACACACTCTCATTTGGATTGATCACGGCCCCGCTGCGGAGTATCAATCCACCGAGCTTCCTCCATGTCATGTCAAATACAATCAATTATTCTAAAGGAGTCCACTCATAATAAGCTCCCGAGTCCTCGGAAGGCACATTCTGGAGACGGTGGCGACGATGTGGGCGGACTACTGTAATCCTCAAAATAATACCTAAAAAAAAGAATATGATTATACTGAGGTAGAAATATAGAATGAAAAGAAAGTAATTTAAATGTCAATTTTGGGGGGTTTTCTGTCATAATAGGCCACCAGACTAATCCTGTAAGGAAGGTGTAGGAAGGAGCATATTTTATTTTGAGCCAAGTCACCAGAATAAAATGTCAGTTTATCTATCGGCAAACCAAAAATATGTTCAAATATGTATGTGTCACACGTAGCATACTGACATTTCTACAATATGTGCTATGTTCACATCACCTGTATGTACATGGGCCGTCGCGTTTCATGTTAAGAGCTGGAGTGGCTGGTGGTAGCATTTAAGCTAGCCGAGACAGCTGCCAAGCCAGAGACCACTGTTCGAGACTGCGTTTCAACATTCAGTATTTCAATTACATTTTCCATCTTATTCTGTTACACAAGGTTTCACGTTTAATGTAGTTTTTCTATCATGTTGTGTCAATGTGTATTCATTTAAAAACGTAGTCTGATTTAATTGAATTGATGCAGAATTATAGTAAACGTTATGTGTTTAATGAATTATTAAGGTTAAGGAGAACTTCTACATAAACATAATGTGTTTTACAAGTGTCTATTACTAAGTTATTAATAATATAATTTGATGTCAACTCATATTATTCTGTCTCCTGTGATAAATCCAATACTTTCTATCAGAAAGTTCTCTTAAGGAATGAAAATCCAGATGAGCCGAAAACATGATGTTTTCCGAACCATCCAAGGGCTTCCTGTATACCTAAAACACAAATAAATGTAAAGTCGCAACATAAAGACGTCAAGTGTCAACATATTCATGGTCTGCAGATCGGTACATTGCCAATATTTATTCTGGAGATGGGGTTGTTGATTTATTTTAAGTGTGAGGCATTTTCTGGCCTCAACTGTCAGTGCAGACAGACAATAGAAAAAGTAAAACAAAAGGTAATTGTACGGCGGTGCAACTCTGAGTCCGATCGCAAATATCAATCGAGGGTGTGAGCGGCTATTCATCAACAACAGTCAGTCAGGACATTTGAAGTGAGAGATACTGCGGTCAGTTTGCAATGAATAATCCCATTATTACACCCCGAGTGACATGTTTGTGATTACAGCAGCACAAAGAACAAACGCACTGGTTTACTGAGAATAGGAGAGAAAGAGAGCGAGAAAAAAAAACAAAAAACCTTTGGTCAAATGAGTCATTCCTCACTCTGCCCTCAACAAGTGGATGCGTACATGTTTGGCACACATAGAAAACAAGCCCACAGGCCACAGCAAAGGGTCTTAGCGGGTCTGTTATGGAGTGGGAGGTATTGTTTTGTCACGGTTAAGGTGCAACTTTCAGGAGGAAAACAAATAGAGAGGATGCTGCCATTCTCAGTGATCAGATCAGGCTCAGTAATGGTGGAGGGTTTCTTTTGTTTTTGTTTTTCTCAACCTGGAGTCTGACCTCCACAACCGAGCACACAGAGCGCTTTGCTTTGATGCTTTACCGGATCTAATTATGTAACATACACAGACTTATTCTCCATTAAATTATGATTTTTTTGGACTTTTTCTAATGTGTAATGTGTAACTTTAAAGGCGACGCTGCAGCAGCACTTCTGTCCTCACAATCTCATATTTATACGTCGCACCTGTAACGAAGCTCTAGCGGAAATCCATCCATAAAGGCCACCTCACCCTGACACTTCTCACTCAGACTTCTCCAATTAGTTTACTTCACATTCATCACACATTTATTCCCAAACCAGTCAGTCCATTTCTTTGCTTTCCGTGCTTCCTGCTGAATTATTTATCCACTATTTCCTCCACAGTCCTCTAAACTAAATGGCAAAATACTTTCTGCTGCCAGTTTATTAGACACACATACTGTATAGCTGAAACTAGTGCAGCCTGGTAGTTCAGTTTTTGTTGAAACCTGTCCAGATGGATCAGTGTTAGGGTACTTTTGACAGTTCTGTTGCATCATGCTGAGGTGTTTCTGATATTTTGTCCACAACAGCAATCACAGTTTTTCCATATGTATATAATCATATTGATGTGATCATAATCATAAACTATCTTAACAGATTGTCCGTTTTACTGCGGTTCTGTGTGTGGTTTGTCCAAGTGGTGTTGCCATACCTAACTGTCTAAAATGGCCAACCCATTGACACATGCTGGGCGGCTCAGATCGGGTAGTAACAAGGTTTATTGACAGTGGGCAGGTGTTCTTGTTTCCGGGTCGAGACTTCTATTTAGCCCTGTGGATAGCCTGTACCAGCAACCTTTGGCAAAACTATGCTGTACGGATTTCCTTGTTTGTCTGTTGAGGACGCTTTTAACTTACATGTCCTTTCCATCATATGTGCTCATCACTGCTGTCCCTCTGTGTACCTACAGGTGTCTTGGACCTTTGTCAATCACTGACTTCACATCGCAGAGTCGTCCCACCTACTCACACTAACCTACAGATCTGTCATCAGTAAAATACAACATGTCTGAGCCTGATGAAGGGTTTTATTCCATCCTGTCATAAATAATGTCAGTAATCAACATTATTATTTTTGGTCTCTGCTGAGTACATTTAGTTTCAGTGACAGGTAAATCACGTCTGTTGAATGCAAAAAGCACAACACAGTGAGACTAATTAAACCATAACACAGCCTCCTCACTTTAAATCAGCCCATTATTACGTGTACTTCTGCAGGACTGTGGGCTTCAACAGAATAGTTGAGGACAGAAGTGACAGCTGGTCCTGATCAAAACCTTATTCCCCGCTCTCTTCCCGCGATCCCCTGAAGACCATCCCACTTCCAACAGTGGGCGAGCCAGGTACTTCTCTCCCCACATCGCCAGACTGCAGCGCTGAGATCTGAAGCTGTGTTCAGATGCCCTTTGGACATAAAACATCATGAAATAAAGCGTGGCGATGAGGGAAACTATGAGGATGTTTGGAATCCTGCATCATTAGTCCACAACAGTGCATATAAGCCGGGAAATTAGTCTATTTTTAACTGGTTTAAAGTCCGGGGAGAATATGGAGGCAATCTTATCTCAAATCAGAGACTCAAAGGAGGATATTGCTTTTTTCAACTTCAGTGTCTCGTTTTAACTTTGTTAGTAGTTATACTATAAAAAGGCACTGATTTCTCTTCACAAACCTGGAAATAAATATATAGTACAAACCTTAGAACCCAAAATAAAAGTCTTACATAATGGCTCATCTGTGATTCAATAGAAAACAACAGCAGTCTGCCACTCCTCTGAAAGATGATTTTATTCTCTTATTGTTCTTTTCTTGTTTGTTTATTTGCCTTTCGATGAGCTGATGAGAGCACTTCAGGCCACACTCATTCAATTTGATCACAATTGCCCTCAATATTCTGTCACTGATGTTGCCACAACAAACACAAGCAGCAGTCGTGATGTGCTGGTCCCCGCCACGAAGCAGCAGCGAACACATCATCGAAAGAATGAGCCCTCAACGATGTTAGTGTCAGCTATTGACTCAAACAGAAAGTACGTACATGACACGGCAGGCGAGAGGCAAACCCCTGTGAAGCTAAATATCATGTCAGCTGTGAGTTAAAGGTTCAACTTTAGTCTATGTTGAACAAAATATGATTATGCAGTCTTATCTGCGTTGAAGTCAATCAGCAATTATTACATGATCAAATGTTATTTTCAAAATAAGAGCATTCCTGGCATCTGGCAAAAATGGAAAATCACATTTTGAATATTTTCACATGTAAACACAAATTTTATCATGTGAAGAGAAAATGATGCCACATTTGAACACATAATTGGCATTTTTGAATTAAATTGTCCTCATGTGAAGTTATGATTTCCACATGTCTGCTACATTCATTCATACGTGATTTTCTTCTTTTCACATGTGGACTCGACTTTCAACATGTGGACACAAAACATGGCACATTGAATCATGTGAACTTTGCTTCGTCACGTGTGAATTCCACATTTTCACATGTAATTTGGCTACTTTCAATCGTGAATTGATATTTTAACATGTGGAACTAAAATAATGTCACATGTGAACTGGACATTTTCACAAGCGATTGGCTAGTTTGACATGTGAGTGAAAATTCGTCATGCGAAATTGACATTTTCACATGCGTATCCATATGGTATCGGCTTCTTTCACACATGTGGATAAAAATTTCCACATTTGTAAAAAAAATGACACTTGAAATCAAGTGAACTTTGCTCCTCCACATGTGAATCTCACATTTTCACATTTGATTGCCAATTGTCACATGTGAATTGAAATTTTAACATGTGAAAATGGAATAATGTCACATGCGAACTGACAATAAGTTATTAACTTTTCACATGTGAATGAAATTACCACATGTAAAGTCATATTTCCACATGTGAATGACACGTGTCCACATGTGATTGGATGCCTTTGTGTATAGAGTTCCCACATATGGACACATGGAGCTAAAACACTCTCAGAATGTGCATTAGCTCAAAGTAAAGCACAAAAACTGCTAGCTGTAATTGGAAGTCACACCTGAATACGTCAGAGTCAAAGGCTAAAATTTACATCCTGGTAATGTTGCAGATCTGGCTCAGTTAAGCAGAACCAATTAACATGACAGTCTGAACATGATAGATTTCCTTGCCTGAGAAAAATGGCCGACACTTCAGGATCTCACTGAAGTTCGTCACAGACAGAACTCGGCACCGTCCGACCACAACACATGGAGCGACTTTTCACATGAGTTCTCCGTCAGCGGTCATTCACGCTCATTCGTTACATGACATATTCATGATAAAGCATTCAAGAGGTCATATGAGGCAGCTGAAGTCAGACAGTATTTTTTAAAATGATCAGATGTAATCTCCAAAATGAGAGCATTTTTCTGGCATCTGGCATTTTTTGATTTGCAAGGACACACTGTGCACCAAGCCTGCAGTGATACAGCATCTGACAAGATGACAAGATTGAAGGGCATAAACAAGAGGCTACAGAAGATATAAACTGTTTTCCATCAGAGCAAAGCCATATGGCTGAAACCATCATCAGAAACAAATGGAATAAAACCGGTCATTAAAGACACCAAATTAAGCAGCATCTGTGTCTGATTTCATTCTCTGCAACAGAGTGCAACAATTGTTTACTTTGAATATGAGCTGTAACAAAACCTGCCTCTTCCTCTGCGTTGCCTCGGGGTATGTTGATTTTCTTGGACAGAAATCTTACAGGAAAAAGAAGCTGACTGTCTTTTTCTTATATCCACGAGGTTATTTTCTGGCAGCACTATCAGTTAAACACCTGAACATGAACCTTTCAAGGAAATTACCTATCACAGTCACTTTTTCTTCCATTTTTTCCAATTCATTATGAAGCTGTAGGTCAGTGTGACACCACAGAGGAGGAGGCTGCACAAACTCTTTCCACTCTCCGTGCGAGACATTAGTGCAGTAATATGGACAGAAACTTGATTCAGAGAAATTCACCCTTTGTAGAAATTTAAGGTAACTCACAAAATGTCAGGATGAATATCAGGGCAAAATTACGGCCGGTAAATGTGCTATGTGCTTTTGCCATTTGTCATATCGCGAAAAAATTGGTAATATATGTCATAAAACTATTGGGAAATGTCAGCGTCAGACTCTGTCTGCACAGAGAACAGGAATGCTACTGCTGGGTCTACATATTTTATCAACCTTTAGCACTTTATATCAGGGTATTTGTTCCTTGAATAGATTTGTTAGCATACTAACAATATTTAAAGCTGTGTTAAGAGAAATACGTACACATTAATAATGTAAAAAGTAGCCGCAAGCTCCTGTAAACACACCATCCCTGTGAATTTCCACTATATGTGACATGAATATAAAACTATACCAAAAAGGCGTAAAATGGTCCACAGCCAGTTTTGGACAACGCAAGATGCTTTGGGGGAGTTTATTAGCAAAATGATAACAGGGAGTTCAAGTCTAGTTCATCCTCAGTTTGCTGTCGACTCAAGTTTGTCTCAATGCTGCCATCAGAAGCTAAACAGTGTTGTACAGTGCGTGGAAAAGCATGAACCTCCATCGTCTGTTGGCAAAACAAGGCTCCACACAGAGCAAACCACTTTCCTCAAACTGCACACTGAACTTGAAAAATCAGCGCAAATTATTTGGTAATAAGCTGTTTTTATTCTAATGCAAGACGACTGTCGTGAAAGCAACACATGGTGACTTATAAAAGGCCAGCTTTTTAGTCTGAGAGTCAAAGCGAAGAGATTTATCATGTTTAACAAAACCAACGAGTCAAATTTGATTGTTAAAAAATAGAAAATTATGAGTTTTTGCCGCATTTTGCTCTCTATCACAGGCAATTTCCAAGCTCAGCTGGAATTTCACAGGGATAAATGGTGTGTGTCTCGTTCTTTTGTAATGAATGAAAATCAGAAAGAAAATGAAGATGACAAAGAATAAGTTTGGATTCCAACTAATATGTAATACATTATTATTCAGGAGTGTCTGTCTGAATGCAGCTTTCGTTTTAAAATACCTCAGTGGACTATGGACTGTAACGCTCTTTATTCCTGGGGCAGTGACAGTGGCACTCCCAAAGGGGGGGCCAGCGGGACCAAAAAAATTGTTGGCCACCCCACTCACAAGTGTATTTATATACTGTTAATCAATAGTGGAAATAAGATGAAAATAAGAAATGTATAGCCAGCCAGTCACTTTGGATCGGTGGCCACCCCAAGATTTTTAGTGGCCCCCTCTGGCCCCCCCATGACAAAATTCTTAGGGCGCCCCTGGGCAGTAACAAAGAGGTCAGATCCGTTTGGATCAGATGCAGCAACTTGGCAGATTCTTTAATGACGTGTGTGTTACCACGTTGTTATGCATCCATTAGGATAATTAACACTGCAGGCTCATATCTGCCGCGTCTCTTCCTGCTCTTTTCCGATGCCAAGATGTTCCATTTTTTCTATTATAATTATTTTTAAATTGAATTTCTAAATTGAATCATTGGGGTGATTTAATGAAGAACAGTAGTGGAGTAATAACTGAATGAAAATGTAATTGAATTGAAATCCCTCTGAATGTCCGCTGCAGTATCGCCTCCATCACCAGGAGCGCTACAAAACGCCCTGTGACTCCTGTTTGACCCCTCGTTGTAATGGCCGTGTGTGCAGCAGCACACTGACAAAGGAATATTGGTGGAAACGCGTATTGATCCTGCTATTTAAAAAAAGCTAAATGTTTGCTCAGCAATTTACAGTTGCATCTGGTCAGCAACTAAATGTGACAAGCGGAGATGACTTTCTTCTTGTCTCTATTCTAGTAGGAACCTGCTGGTGTGTGTGATTTCAGACGATCCACCATCATATTTATGATCCTGTACTTCATGTTGAACACGGTGTGATGTCAGTGTACAGCATGTTGAAACTGTCAGTAAATTATCAGACTGTTATTCCTGCTAATATCCTTACTGAGCACTGCAGGTATGTGCTAATCCATTTAAATATTATTGAAGCTCCAGGTAATTTAAATATAGCTCTAGACTACCAGGGATATGTATGCTTGGGAATGTGTTTGGTCTTTGCATTTGGAAAACCTCCAAGACAGACAAAAGGGGGGAGGGAGGGTGGAGATTCATCTATTACATTTTGCATGAGGGATTTATTCTTCACCAAAAGATCTCTGACGGATGTTTAATACACACCACATGCACAATGGTGTGCGGCGTGCTGCAAAGGCACCTTAAATACCAATCAAACTCTGTGGCACAAGTTAAATTCTTTTCAGCTGCTGTGGCAGGTCATCTGGGCAGGTTGGCCCAGCCCGGTGCTCACTGTAAAATATTAATGTGGTCTGTAGCCAAAGAGGAGAGAAAAGGATGGAAATGGCTCCTCGGTAGGGATGAGGAAAAGCTGAAACGTGGTGAATCTGACATCGGCAGGAACATAGATATAGATCTACGTCTAATTTTAGAAATCCCCAGGAGCTTCTTGAATTCAGGATCAGTGAATGTTTCTAAACACCGCGACGGATCATCTGATCATTTGGTTTATTTTATTTTTGTTGTGTTTTGTTAAATTAGTTTGACATGAAACTCATCTGAGACAACATTAAATATTTAAGCGTTTAAGCTTCAGACAGTGATGAACCTCTTTCCCGAGGTTTGAAAATAACAAGTCGAAGCTAAAATAGTTACTGAGCCGTACTGATCAGATTGATATTAAGTTTGATTCCAAAGTCATTCTGAAAATGAAGTATGTCACCCTCAGAAAAAAGAAATTGGGACCTTCATCAGACACGGTATAAAATGTATTCCTTATATGGTCTAATGGTGATAACACTTAATGTATAATGGCACCAGAACTGAAGAAACCTCCATAAATCAGACACCACAGGCAGATAGCGTGGCCCCCACTTTTACAAAACAACAGTAACAAAAGTCTTTGTTTCAAAAACTGCAAAGAAATGAGAAAGATACAGATGATCCTGATTAGCTCCTGCAGGATAACCCAGCGTTCCGAGTCCCAAAAAAGTACATTGTGCATCCGACAGCACGATATTTATCTCATTGCTTCCTCGATGTTGTGCATTCATAAAGCTGTGGGCTGCCCTGCAGCTATCTGCTGGAGAAGTGTTGCTGCCTGCGTGAGCCGCTCATAAACTTTCTCTTTAATGTTTGAAACTTGTAAATATAATGTGTTTGTTAAAGCACTTTTTAGTAATAAATGAACTCAGAAACAAAAAGTTGGTTGATTCATTTGCTAATGTGAAGAGGAGGCATTGATGAAAATACCTTATAGTAGACATTTTCATTTTGTGATAACTTCTGCTTTAATAGCGATAGGTAAAGATAAATATAAGTAACACTTCTGCATTAAAATGTCTGAAAAAAGACTAGAATGTTATTATGTTTTGTTGAGTTGTGTACTTACATTATCCTAAATGTTTCCAATAATGTTCAAACCCAGAGAAATCTGTAACTTTGTACAAGGTAACTGTGTTTCATTTGCTCGTCTGTCACTATGACATCTAGGGGAGAGTCAGATAGTGAAGGGGGAAGTCGTCAGTGTGATTAAATGTAACATTAAAGCTGCTGTGAGTTCAAATAAGTGTTAAATATCTCTATATTCCAACAGTAATCTCTGTTATAGAGTGTTTGGTCAGTAACCCATGTCTCTTCTCCACCTGCTCATGCCGTAAAAGAGAAAAGAAATGTTCTGGCGTCCCTGCCCACTTTATCCAATCAAGACAGAGAACTCCTTAAAGAGGCGGTCCTGTCTGCTCGTGAACGTGCAGAGAGCAGGATCCTCCTGTGGCAATTACCGCTCTGCGTTCATGTGTTGGCGTAGAGAGGAGGGAGGCGATCGCTAACTGCAGAATGGACAGGAAGTTATCAAAACATTAACCTGTCCGTGAACATTTCTGCTCGAGTCAAGAAGACATGTTTAACAATGAAGACAACTCCCATGATTCCACACTGCCTGAGTCAGTTGTTTTGTTTTGATGAAGAGACCCCTTGTGGCAGAAATTGACTTAGTGTGTGTTTAAAGGTCCAGTTTGTAGGATTTAGAGGCACGTATCTGTGGGTAGAAACAGAATATAATACTGAAACTATGTTAACAACAGTGTAGAATTACCTATTACTAAGAATCATTGTGTTTTTGTTACCTGTGAATGAGCATTAAGTCCGCCATGTTGCACCGCCATGTTCTACGGTAGCCCAGAACAGACAAACCAAACACTGGCTTTAAAGAGAGTCAGATTTCTTAATGTTTTTATTGGCCACCACAGGGAGGATGAGACTCGGGGTATTCTCTCAGTTGCACTGAACCACACTGTTACGCTGCTAAATCCTGCACACTGGACCTTTACAGTGTCTTCAGTTAGGAGATAAAACATGCGATGATGAGAAAAGGCCGGGAGACCTCTCAAGCCAGACTGCACTTTGACAATGACTGTACCACACAGTGGTGCGCATTCACACTGTCATTTGCAAGAAAAAAAAAACAATTGATTTTTCTGGTAATCTCCTTTTCAACTCATTTCCATCATTGACAACACCACTTATGAACCGTTAAAACCTTTAACCTCGTCTTGGCCTGTTGTACCTGCTCATTGATTGTGCTGAGAAAGCTGCTGAGAATCACTACGTATTATTATTAACAATACACCCTTGAATCCTCAGCGTAGGTGAGTGCATTGAGGTTTAAACACACACACACACACACACACACACACACACACACACACACCAGTATCTGCGAGCTGAGGGACAATTCACTTTAGCATCACAGTGTTTCATCACAACAGCTGGAGAAGTCTACAGGGAGCTCTAATTTAAAGCGCAGCCACAAAGTGAACAGTTGGAAATAAATTACAAGGGAAAATATATTTATAATCAAGAATTTATGGCAATTTAAAAGCAACGTGTGTACAAAATGACTGAACTGCTAAATATCAATTAAGTGAGAGAGATTTTTCATGCCAGAAGTGTCACAGCTGAAAAGTGTATTTAAAGCAGCTAAAGTGTTGACAAAGCCGACATTGCGATGCTTTGATTCCCGCAGAACAGAAGAAACGGCAAAAGCATGTCCGAGATAATAACTTTTACGATAAATTAAATGTGGCAAATGAATGAGAAATGACTGTTGAAGTCTTTTACAGCTACAGAAGATGATTTAGACATTTTTTGGAAACTGCAGCACAGCTCCAATTAGGTAACTTGTCAAAACGGTGTCTTATACGCCGGGATATTTTTAATGTGCATCATTTTGTGTCCCTGTGATCTATATTTTGCACCGGGCTTAAAAGCAAGGCAGAGATGTGTGTACTGTAACATCTGGATGCATCGAAATAGGCTGCAAAGAATGTTATAATCATGCAGACAAGGCCTAAGCTGCTCCATTACGGGCTAAGCTGACCTATCAGTGGGGCTTTTGCTAATCCAAATTGTGCTTTAGCTGGCAGAGATTGCTCAATTCAGACAGTCTGCTGGGAGGGAGAGAGAAAAAAATAGTTCACCTGCCATGTGAGCTGCTATCATTTATAAGATATTTATCACTCCGGTATCATATGTGCGGAAAAGCTGAGCTATTTTTACATTTAGAAAAGCTCATATTCATGCTGGATATTCTATTTGCTTACCATATAAATGCCAGATATGACCAGTTCGGAGTGCCTTAAGCACGCTTTTATTTGACACGGGCTTAATAGCCTCGGCTGCCATACTCGCATCACGCTCAGACGTGCTGAGTGACAGTTATATTTACGACTGCAGACAGCAGAATGCACAGAAAAGGTTTTTTCATGTGAGCTTTACATGGAAGCACATATGAATGTTTCTCTTGTAGGGTGGTTCTGTTTTTTCGGGGAATGCTCACACAAAGTTTGGCATCTTTTAATTCTTGTTTGTATTTTTAATGTGACTTCTGTACGGAGGCCAGCCACCGGGCTTGCTGTTTTATTTTTCCAAAGCTGCTACGACGGCAGCTAATATCAGCAGCTCACAGTTGGCTCCACAGATCCACTGTGTAAGCCAGGCTGACATGACACTGGGGAAATTAATTTGCTACAGTCATATAATGGTTGGTTATTTAATCACTGTTAGATTTAATCTAACACCTTAATCTCAATGGGTTGCTCCTCCTCTTGGAGATTCATACCTGTAAAAGACTGAAGGGATTAAAGACAGAGTCCAGTGAAGAGGACCTAACTGTGCAGTGTGAGGGCTGCCACAGAGCAAATGGCATTAAAGATCTTTTTTCCCATTTAATAATTATCAGGATGGAAGACGTTTCGTCTTTCACTCAGTCACAATATCGGGCGAGCACCAGAAAGGCTCTGCAGGACCTCCAGCCTCTTTTATTAAGGCTGTTCCGCATTATGTCTGCTGGTTACAGCCCCAAACCAACAGGGAGATATTCTTTATCGTCGAGAACATGGACAGACAAACACCTCGGCTGTGAAATGGCTGTTGCAAGTCATTGAACATCTCGCTGGTTTTCAATACTCAAGATGGGAGATATGAGGATGTAATCCTTGAATGGATCTTGGTATAGCCCTCAGCCGTTTGAGCAGCTTGTTTGAGGACTTCCAGTAAACCCCTGTACACACCCTTAATCTCCCCGGCAGAGGTAGTTTGACACAGTGAGTGAATCTGCCATAAACACGCATCGCAAATGCAGGATAATGTTTTAGAGATAACTTGTGTAATCCAGGCTGCCAAAGGCAGAGCTTAAAGAGAAATGTGTCAAATGTTTATAGATAGAATAAAACCAAATATTAAACCTTAATCTCCAAAGGCTTTTTTCTATTGTTGTCCTCACATGTTCTGCTCTATTCTGAGAGTATAGGGAACATCAGTTACAATTCAATTACATAGCAATGATGTAAGTAACCTAAATAAAGCATTCTTTAAACCAAATCATGGTTTTGGGAATATTCCAGTTTAAATCAGCACACGAGACAAAATACTTCTTTGAATAAATGTCAACGATTAAAGAAAATCCAGGGACTAAAACAAAATGTGAATAATGTGAAGTCATCTACATCCAAATGGCTTCCCAAGTAATTTCAGGGAATGACTGAGTGCCTTCGTGTCACACAGCAATTTGCAATTAATTTGGAAGACAAGGGTGTTAAAGAAGAAAAAAAAAAAAGATGTCCGCTGGCCTAAACATAAACAGGAGTTAGTCTGTTGGGAGATGTGCAGCCGCTTTAAATATCCTCTGATGTTGTTTTTATTTCATAAGTGGAAAACAATGTCCGTTATTTAAATGTTTAATGTGCATTTCTGGGATTCAGCATTCATAATAACACGCTTTTATGAGTACAAGGCTTGATGCTTTGGTATTCTGCATAGGCCATTTGGGAGAGAGCAAAATAAAGCAAATGATTAACTCCTTAGCCGGAGCAGTCACACTTGATCGCTCCCACAAACTGCTTTGAGCGTCACGAGGTCACATTTTGTCTGACAGCAAGTCAGAGAAATGAAAGTGAGGCAGCGCTGTGTTTCTTGTGCTGTTTTTGTCTGAATGATAGCTGAGAACAGACACAATTCTGGTCCAAATGATAACAGTTACTTTGTGCCACACGATGGCTTAGAAGTGACATGGCTTAACACTTTAGAGCCATCAGTACCTTTTATAGTCAAAGTGAGGGCTGGACAATTTATTGATATCAGTGTAAGTGTTGTCTTTTCCTGGATTTACAGGCTGCATTACAGTAAATTGATGTCATTTTCTGAACTTATTCTACTTGTTCTACTACTTACCTTAACCCTCTTTATAACCACTATACTGATGATATTTATCAAACATCTCATTGTGTTAATATTTTGTGAAAGTACTAATAATCATGCCATCATATCAATTATGAGCTATTTATTCAAATATATTGTGACATCTGATTTTGTCGACCAGTCTTAGTCTTTATGAAGAACAAAAAAAAAATACTGAGATATATATTGTATTGCCTAAACCCAGCAATAAAGCCTTAGTCAGAGGCATTGGACAGCATCAAAGCAGGCAGTCCAGATAAGAACTAACAGCTGAGGGCCGTACAGTATATGGTGTGTGGCTACAGCACCAGGGGACCCATTTGCTTTCGAGTAACATATGGTTGATGCTTTGGAAGCCATGCAGCCTGCAGCAGCAGCACCACTCACACCTGAGGGAGGTGAGTGTGTAGCCAGAGCCTCCATCCTGTACCTCAACCTGCTTGCTCAACAATGCGAATGGATGCTGACCAGTTTCCTCCGGTTGGAAGATGAAATGTAATTCTGAAGAAAGCCACATCAGACCGTTTCGGGAGTTATTCGCTACAGGTGTTGCAGGTTCGACTGCGAATGTGGCGTCATTCCCCATCAAATGGATGCCGCGAGCTTGGCTGTTTATTTTGCCCACATCTCTGCCAAAGAAAACTTGCTGACTGGATAATGCACTAAGAGACACGCTGTGTACCACACTGTCCCCATGCACATACTTGTTAACTGATAGATTCATATGGTAACACTTCATTATACAGGTCCGCACATTTCATGGTAAGTAGGTGGTAAGTACCAGGCTACATATTTTGAAATTTATTTGGAATTACCCTCAAATAACCACAATAATGACCTCATTGAAAGCAGTTAAAAATAGCTTGTCATTTCTTTAATGCATTATCAGGAAACGTATAACTGTTTTCTGCTTAACTTCTGCTGATCACGCCATTTTAATTTCAATTTCTGTTTAACGTCCCCTCAGCAGGCCAATAAACTGCAGAGAGTAGTTGCAGCCTATTTTCCAACAAGTCTCCGACCGGACCTGAACTTTTTTTTTTTTATTACCATTTACATTCTCACCAGTTTCTTCTCCAGCAGGTCAGAGCGACTTTGAACAATTTTCTTAAACTTTCCTTACTTGATTCTTTATTATATAAAAAAAAGACCACTATGAGAAAAGATTGTTCCAAAGTCGGACTGACCTGCTGGAATAGAAAAATGGTGGAATGTACTTCAATTTCCTGACCTGCAGACACTAGTTAGAGATTAAAAATGGCATGGTCAGCAGACATTAAGCTTGTCGGAAGTTTCCTGAATATGTTTTAAAGAAGTTAGCCACTTATTTCCTACTTGGAATAGCAGAGTATTATTATTCAATCATGTTTTTCATTAGATTTTGGGGTCATTTTTGTGGTAACTGTGGGAGGAGCTATACATTTTTATCATTCATACTTGCATAGCAATGTGTGGACTGCAGTTATGTTGTCCTTGTACCATGTTTGCAATTATCTACTGTGTTAAAAATGTAAATTACTTAAATTCCTTCTGCACGTCTGCTACCAAACACATTCCTGTACGTCGACTGTACATGTGAATTTTTCTTTCAGCCAGAGGCGGGTGTCTCTGATTAAATTTTCTGATTGATCCCGAAGTCTCCCTGATTAAAAATCTGCTAACTTATGAAGCTGAATAATAACTTCATTAGAGTTCTATATGTTGACAGGTGTGCGTTCGTTTTCAGAGATGCAAACATATTGCTGACCACGAAAATCCCTTATCAATAAACCAACGCTTAAATCAGGTACACTTCCAGCACATAAATGAGTTAAAGCAAATTATCCATATGGGCCGAGTAGCATGCTTTAATTACTTGTGAAACCTGCTCTGCTATCTCGAGCTGTCTGCATTTCACATCAGTATTCAATTAAGCACTGTGATCAGATGATTTGGCAGAACAAAACTGCATTGCGGCTTTTTGGTGCTGTAACGCGAGAGATTCCTGCACCGAAGGTATATAACAAAGACGGCGTTTTCTCTAATGCATACGGTCGTTGTGTGGATACTTGTCTGTCATTCTCACACACAACACACAGCGCATTTGGAGTTTGCTGTTAGTCACTTTAATTCCCGTTCTACCTTTCAAACTGTTGTCTCTGCTAAGTGTCCAAGGGTCCCTTCAGTCAGGCAGTGAGCTGTGTGTGACTGTACATCATTAACCACTGTAGCTCTTTACTGATTTATAATCCGCTGTGTGTACCCCAGTGAAGCCAACGACTTCTTGAACTCTACATGTTCCGCTGCAGTGAATGCCGACCCTCCCCTTATATGAAAGAAATGCCCCGGCCGTTTGAAGAATATGAATTTAATATCAATCCACTCCTCTCGTAAATCGAATTGGACACTGGGGTGTGTTAAGTTATACAATAAATTAATTGCCTAATGAGTCTTGCACATACAAGCAATATATCCTCATGATAGCAGTGATAGAATAGAGGGCTTCTGAAAGGCTTATGCTTCAGTCGAGAGCTTACAAAGGCAGCGAACGAGAGCTTGTTGCGGCCTCCTTGTTTGCAGACGCGCCTCGTAATCTTGTAATGGTATTTCAGATATCGTTCGCAACACAATGCGACTGCATGTTTTCGGCAATAAGGCTCTGTTTAGGGGATAGATGCGGAAGGGGAAACTCAAAAACAACTTTGCCAATCAGCTCATTCGGATAAATGTTAAAGGAAAACAGCATGCCTCTCGCAGTGATGTATGATTATCTCCACCAGTCAGATATTTTGTTGAAAATGAGGCTCCGGAGTGAAGTAGAAGAATATTAAGCTGCCGTTTCACTAAAGTGTAAAGTGTTCAAACTAGTTTGTCTCAGAAAACTGTTAGGAAGGGAATTGTTTTGATTTATGTTTCAGAATTTTAAGAAAAGTGGAACTTTATTTGTAGACTTTCATGGTTTTGGCCATTTTGCTCCAATTACCAGAAATTGTGACACCACAGCATATAATTGCATTTTATTGTTATTAACATTAATATGGTTGGTTTACCCTAAATTAAAAGCTTCGGTCAAAAATAAAGGTCTTTAAATTTAGACCTTTTTTAATACCAAAGGATGCTGTTCTAAGATCAGAGAGGAGGCCTCACCAGATTTCTTGAAAGAAATATAAGAAACATTAAGAAGAAAGGCGGTGGAAGACCTATGATGAAATGAATGAAATGAAAGGCAGTGATGTTGTAAGGGATCAGGGCTTCCCGCCAACTTCACAATTCCCTCATGCACACCAGGACCATCACGATGTCTTCTCTATGTTTTGGTGAGCCAGAACACCTCCTGGATGATCCCCTTGTCGCCCAACATCATGCTCTGGTGGCTGATTGGAAGCAAGCCAGCTTTGTTTGTTTGTTTTTTACGTGACATCGGTACAATCTGCAGTCAAAAAGTGGGTGTTTCTGAGGCGTCAGGACAATTTAAACCTGTTTGTGGCAACAGAACTAAGTTAAGATTTGTGGAGGCTGTTATAATAGCAGAACAAATGGGTGTAATGTCCATGTGTCCACATACTTTTGGCCTTGTATCCTTAAAATATAAGCAATACTTAGACCGTGTATCATTATGCAGAACATGATGTGGTTGTTTTTTTGCTCCGTTTTAGGCGGACTGGATTCACGGTGCATTCATTTCTGTCAATTCCTGCAGTTTCTGCGAGCAGATGTTGTTGTAATTAATATTACACACCACAGTCATCGCTCACACAACCAGGATTTATGCTTCATGCTTTAAACTGGAACTGTTTGGAAACCGTTGGCCTCTCCCACCACTTGTGTCTTAAAGAAATTATGAAACTGAGAGCTGTTTGAACGGGGATAATCTCAGATGAAGTGAAATGTGTACGGAGTTATTAATGCCTTTAATGGACAGTTTTTATATCGGAGCACAGCAGTTAAAAGCCTGTCGGAAAGAATTTTCCCCTCAATTAATCCTCTGCTTAGTTGTTCACATGATCACATTTCAAATGTACGTTTTCAAGTCAACAGGCACTACTAATCTTTACAAGCCCGGCTGAACGTCGTGTGCAGAACCTTCGGCAATTTGCATGACTCGTGTTAATATTCACACGGTGTAGAAGGCACGTCATGTGTTGCCGGGTCTGTCCAGTTTTTACAAGCTCAGGACGAGTTCTGCTGCTCGTCGGGAGGGGAAGGGTTTGAGAGCCAGGAGAATTTCAGGGCATATTATGAGAAACAATATTATCACGAGGTCCACCTGATGATTGGCTCATTATAAATGGTCTGCACATTGACTTTTACCTCAGCAAGACAGAAGGCTATTAAAAGATGCTTTATTCTCCTTCTGGATATTCATTATTTCTCACAGCTGAGGACGCTGACATCTCAAACAAAAACCCTGAAGTGACCAGCCACAGGCCTGTCAGAGGGAGTTGAGATAAGCCTCATATGTATGCAGTTTTTTTCCTCCTGTTAATATTTTGTTTACATGACCAAGAATGATGAGTTACCATCATGATAACGACAGTTTTGCATATTTCTTTTACCCACTGCATTTTTTAAAACGGATCTGTGTCCAACCTGGGAGCAAAGAAGAGGAAACGATTGTCTCTGTATGCCCGCTGAAGACATTTCTGGGACAGAGTGATGAAGTCTGAGAGAAAGACTTATATTATTGAAAAAGATACGGTACAAGTCCCGTTTGGACAGCTCTGTATTCATGATGACTTAATGTGCAGCCTGTGACAAGCACAGCCAATCTCATGACCGCGTTGTCAGACGTTCCCAGTAAAGCCTGTAATTATTCATGTTGCTTAAGTGCTCAAAGCTGAAAAAGTGTTGGGTTGGACTTACTTTACTAACAGAGGAAGCTTGCTGGAAAGAAGCTTGTTTTCTGGCTCACGCAGCTGGAAACCCAAAAGTTCTTTAAAGGGACGAGGTGTTGACGTGGAGCAACTTCCGGTTTACGACACCCTCTAATTGCTCCCAGCTAATTAAAATGTCAAACAAGTGTGGTTGCATACCTTAAAGGTTAATTTTGTTATCTAGACTGTGCCTTTTGATGTCCCTGACATACCGGTAATCAAATCAGACACTTATTATGTTGATTTGATTAGTATTTAGCAACACAGTGCACCCATGATATTTGGCTGTTATTCTCAGAACAGATGTTCAGCGCAACGTGATGGAGCACCGCAGGCATGTAAAAAAAGAAAAGCTGTTAAAACAAATATTAAGGGGCTATTACATATACGCTGCATATGTACTGATTGAATATTCAGATACGTTGAGTATGATTAAAATAAATGAGCTCAAAAAGAGCTAATCTAAATAAAGAGGCAGACTAATTGCCGTAATAGCCCTTTCTCTATGTGCAGTGTGCTTAATTACAATTTCATCCCAACACATACAGTAGAAGACAACATGATATTTAGTGTATCCCTGTAAAATTAAAGCTGTAAGTATCCTACACAACTGACCATTAACAGCCCCCCTTATTCCAAAGCTTGTGTATTACAACAGCTGGTGTTTTTTAGGTTTTCTTAATTTTTACAAGACAAATGTATATGAGGATGAGGAACAGCTGATGAGTTTGACAGATGTAAAAATAAAGGCAGAGCTGCTATTATTAGGCTTCTCTGAACTCTGATATTGTTGCATAGTGCATCGATCTCGGATGGTATCGTTCTCTCGGACAGATACATAAAAAAGTAGCTTATAAAATGCTAAAATGGGTTGAAAAATACTTAGGCGGCAGTTAATGTACCTGGGCGGACTGCCCAAGTAAGATATATGTGTGGGAAACACTGCGTATCACAATGTTAACCGTGTGACAACGAAGGTCCGGTATGCCTGTTGCTGGTACTCCTCAATATTCATATATGTCATTTTGGTAGTATTAACAAACACTATTCTGACCCTTCCTTAACCCTCGAGCTGTCTTAACTAACTTTAATCCATCATTTCACACAAGGCACTCCATCAAAGTTAGATGTTTCAAGGCTTCTTTGAAAACATCACTTTCGCTTGCAGCGAGAGTGGTTTGTGATGTTTTGACGATATGACACTCTCTCGTCGTGTTTTCAAATGCGTGTTTCTTGGCCCCAGACTACCCTCCACCTCCGCTGCGAGCTGAGTGACGGAGGGTCCCGTCTGGCTGTCATCCGGCCTGACCAGAAACACGTGGCTTTGGGTTGCATACGCGCTCCGAATCTGCCTATGACACTGACACTCTGTCTCAGCTGGAATGAGCCATGTTCAGACCCCGAAAGCCAATGTTACAGTCTGTAATAGAGGAAAGTTTGAGGACGCTCTGAATACCTGTCAAGACACATCATTGTTGTTCCTTTTGGCAATTTTAACTTAAGCAGCAACAAAAGAAACACAATGGAAGCTCACACAGCCCAGGGAGGACCCTCTGCCCCACAGCTGACAGACTCATCAGCTGGTTGTTTGGTGGATTTTGTCATGCAGGAGCAGCAATCATCCTCCATCCAATATATTCATATCTCCATGGTAGAGTATAATCCCCAATATCCTACAATGTCGCCAATTCTCTGATAATTAAACTTGTTTTATTTTACATTAAACTTAAATTCAATCGTCTTCCACTGGACGTCAGTGTAAGAACAAACCAGTGTTTGCTAACTGCATGTTAACATTAATGAAATTGTTCTCGTGACCTCTGAATTTGATTTCAATACATCTTTTGCCAAAGCACTCACCACACCGTTTTTGGCAGTAAAGTAGAACCGAGTTAGTCATCGCTGTTTTGTTTCAATTAACATGCGCTGTTCTAAATATGCTGAACACTGGTCTTCTTCAATACCACCCCAGGGGCAATGCCTTAGAGAGCAAAATAATTAACAGCTGTGCTGACACTTAAATCTGTGGTGTTTTACTGTTTTCATTATGTGTGTCAGAATCATTTAGCTGTGTCATCTCCGCCGAGAACAAACAGGAAATTGTCGAGCCATTTTGAAATGGCATACGTTGACTTCAAAGGGTTTATACTCGATACCAAGTGAGCTGAACAATGACATCGCAGCATGATCATATGGTCGGACATGGGCAGAAAAGAAAATACCCTCAACACCCATGGGGACACATGAGATGACACAATGCAGTCGTTCTGTGGCAACATCTGTCACAAACAATAAACGCAGATGGTTAAATTGTGCAACAACAGTTCAACATTTCAGGAAACACGCTGATTATTTTTCTTGTGGAGAGGCTGATGAGAAGCTGTGATGAGAGTCTTATCAGTCCTTTCATCTAAATTTGGGCAATAAATCAAATATTTCAACAACTGAGGACTAATAAAGTTCACAAAAGATGGCTCACAAAACAAAAACTGATAAATCCTCTGGAAACATTTACAATCCTTTTACTGAAGAGACATACTGGATTTTAGTTCAGCCTTTATCCTGAGTCATGTGTGATAAGAAACCTAACGTTTGAACTTATCTTTAGTTTTGCAGAAACAACATTGCTAACGTATTCTGGCCATTGTTTGAGCCCCTCATCACTAGAAAACTACCATCAACTGATCTGGGAGGGGCCCCGGCTCATAAGGAGTTAGAAAATCTTTAATGAGGCCTGGTCATGTAAATCATTGACTGTCAACATATGAAATTAAAAATCTATCAAGAGAAAACCAATACCAGGGAGGCCATGATCGAGTTTTCTTGAACCGGTTATGATCCTGGCAGCAGCATTTTGAACAAGTTGAAGATGATGGAGGGAAGCCTGCATAACACCAGTGTGGAGGGCATTACAGAAATCAACATGAGAAAAATAGAAGCATGGACAACCCTGTGAAAGTCCTCAAAAGGATTTTAGGATCTAATTTTTTAAATGAACTTAACACTGTGTCCTAATCACATGCGACACTAGCGAGTGTCAGCCACAGAAATCAGCTCGATTTCATTGTTTTTGCCATTTTGAGCCAGACGCCCTGTTTCGGTTTCGGTTTCTGTCGAAAAGCACGACATGGACTAGGAACGATGGGCCCATAAAGTTAAAATGAATCAATACAATACACTTTTTACATGACGTAACAGAACGCATATTCAACGGATTCAGTGTGGACAGCGAGGGTCCCACATTACGTTGCACTGGACGCCCGATGCAGTCAGGACTGGAAATATGACTGAATGGAATAAAGCTCACACATTTCTTGCAGTCGGCTAAACATTTTGTGATAGGTCTCCCAGATCGCAGAGGAATCCACCAACTAATCAAGACTAATCTGACCACACTAATAACCGGACTGAGATGACTAAATCAACCAACGGCCTCTCACAGAGTTATTCTTCTCTCGTAGGTGAAGCTCGCTGTGCCAAAGCTAAAAATTGTGCAAATTGCCTTTCTTCCTACACCTAGTTATTTCAGTGGATCGATGTCAAGAGTCTCATCGTCATTAGAACAATAGTCAGCAGAAACTGATTAACAGCAGGGTTTCTATAGGGAATAGCACTCCTTCACATAAAGAGACGAAACAGCCTTTTTTTGTCTGCATTACTGTACAATCACACATCCGAGAGTATTTTTAAATCTGTCAAAGCGCGGCGAGAAAGAAAAGATCATTGCTTTTGTCTCTTAAATGTATTGTCACTCTGCGTCTCTCGTACATGTGATTGCCGCAGAGGAAATAAATCTGACTTTTCTGTCTTTATTTTCTCGAAGGTTACCCTGCGTTTCCGCTCTTCCCTCCACATGCATGAACCACTTGTTGTACTTTAACCTTAGAATAAATCTTGTCTAAATGGCTGTCATTCCTACACAGTAGAGCTATTTCAAAGGTTACACAAAGGAGATGGCGAGGCTATTACCGGCAGAGGCATGAGTGTTTTGATAGCTGTCTTGATAGGACGGTCTCGTGAAATCTTGTGAATAAAAAGTATGAAGAAAATGTCAGTCAAAGCAGTTAAATGTCATTTAAAATACAGCGCGGATCAGGGCCTAAAAACTTCATCGCAGCCAATTAAAGATAAATATGCCACTGACTGATACAAGAGACGTTAGGTTATCAGGTCACTTCCATTTCATAGCAATTAGGCTGCTGTAGAGTCAAAGTTCTTGTGAAGGCTGAGCTGCTCAGCGCGGTGCGAGTAGCTCTGCAGACCCGGCACATGACATCAGTTAGCTCGAATCAAAGTCTCTGACCTTTGCTGCCTCAAACATTGTCGAGTTTGCTACGTTTGTAGCGTGTGCGTATCACGGCAGATCCCATAACCTCTCGGCCACTTTTTACCCCTCGCTTTGTTGATGCACACAACACATGGCCTTCCTAATGCAGAAAAATAAAGAAAAACCTTTGATGACCTTTTTGAAACTTTTACCACTACTAAAATTGGCCTGTGCTTCCAATTATTTGGCTCCCTTGTCTTCGAGCGCACAACAACTGCAGAAAAACAAACAGTTTAAGGCCATGAGTGTAACATAATATTAATTGTGTCAATTACTGCATAATAGCAGCAGCATCATTAGCACAGTGGTTGATTCACTGACCTCTTAATACACTGTTTCTTTGACTTGAGCAGAAATATGACGTGTTGTTGTCAAAGATCAACATGCAGGCCAGGCAGGTCGTTCTGTTTCACCGCGCGCTAGTTCTGTCCTCTGCGCTCCATTAACCTTTGCTCAGGTTAAAAAGCAATCCTAAAATTGCTAAAATAGACACAGCAATGGTGACTGAAATCTGCACAGTTGTGTGTCGAGGCCTTTGCAGCATGTTCCCTCTGTTCTTCTCCTGTGCCACTCTGAAATAATGAGTGCCACAGAAGTGATCACATTTAGACTTCTGTGACATTATTACATTAGTGGCAAAGAGTCTTTGCTAATTTCATCAGGAGGGACTAATTGGAAGAAGCTTTATTGAATAAAACCATTTGAAACTTGGGCTTCGACGGCGCTCGAAGCTTTCGGGGAGACGAGCGAAAAGCAGCGACCGGAGTGAGGGCGACAAACAGCTGATGGAAATAAAAATCGGTTTGTCATTAATTCCCCCGGCAGTGGTGAAAGGAGCCAAACCGACTGGATGCTGCCTTGTTGAGATTGAAACTGATTTGATAACGAGTAGCAAAAGCATGGTAAGAGGCGTTAAAGAAGAAAACCTTGATTGATTGCGTGGGAGGGGATGTGTATTTAAATGAAGTGTTCTTATTGATTGGATTCATTTGACAGTTCTGCTGAAATGCACTAACACACGCACTGTATCTGTGCCTGATTGCTTTGCTATCTTAGCATTATTGTAGTAAATTATAAATGCTGGGAACGCCTGAATATTTTGCACTTGACGGTGTTTGTATTGACTCCAGATCCTCCAGAGGCTGTTTTGTCATAAACCCTGTGCAATATCAGAGTTTATGTAGTGTAGTAGCTATGGCTAAACAAACAATGCAACATTAATCTCCAGCCTGTAGCGTTCAGCACAGCGGATACTGAATTATTGATGCCTTTTGTTAGTGTTGTGGGGCAGTCAAACCACTCTGCCTGGAGTTTAACAGGTTAATCACTCAGCCAACGATGACGATTTTCAAAGATTGACGCAACAAAAAAAACAACCTTGAGTTTGGATGATCTGACGCTGTACATACAACACACGAGCAAGGATAGAGAAAAAAAGAGAAAGAAACAATATCATTAAATATGGATGTTTGTCTTGTCTTGGAAAACAGCGCATTTGACCAAGTAATGGATTGTTCACATAGCGATTGAGACACAGACATAGGCTATTCAAGCAAAACAATCGGGCCCTTTGAGAGGATATGATCGCTGTAAAAAAAATATCTTAAACATTGCGGTGGAGCAGTGGGAGGATGCTGTAGTGAGAAACTGCACACACACTCGCAGGGCTTTGCTCGTCTACAGCTGTTAGATTTTAACTTGTGATGAAAACTGATTTCTTTGATGTCGTATTCTGACGTCCGATCCTCGTCCAAGTCTGCTGAAATCATCTTTTAAAGTTCTCGAGCTGCACTCCATTAGGTGCCTGAAGGGCCTCCTCCATTTCCCTCTTCTTCCACTAATTGGTGTGAGTGGGTAATCCAATGCACCAATGACACTAATAGACGTGAAGTTATCGATTTCTCAGTTACTGCGATGACAGCCAAAGGTGCGGATGTCTGCAGCAGATCTGCTGACTTGATTGAAAAGCAAAAATGACAACATATTGAATATGTGCCTCTAATTAATCAGGTTTCCTTTGCATCGGTGTCACAACTGAGCCGTCCTTCAGTTCACTTAAGGCGAGCGCTTTAGAGTGTGAGAGCAACAGGGTCAAAGGTCAGTGACCTCAATATAGATTTATCTACCATCAGTTACTGCCACCATCTTTCTTGTTTATGAGATGTGTTATTTGTCCTCCATGTTGCAATTTAATGTATGTTAACAATTCAGCTGTCAAGATTATCTACAAATATTCTTGCTCTTATATCATCACTTATCATTAGAGGAAGAAAACATCCTGGGACCTATATTTATATTTTTTGGTAAGTAAATGATTCATATTTACTAAAAAATGTTTCGTATCTGTCCGGTAGATCAGGCTGCAATCGCTGCAATGGCGGCAACGTAACCCTTTGGGGCAACTCCGAAGTCGCGTCTGCTAAAAGTGCTTGTTTTGCAGCTGGCAGGCTGAGGTTGTTATCAAGTTTAATTTAAATTTCAGTTTTCAGTTTCAGTATCAGTCAACAAAAAGGTCTCTCTCTGTAGGGATTGTTTCTGTAATGTTGTCAGGCACTTACAATAACAACCTCAGCCTGCAGTGTACATACTTTGTTTAGTTTCTGTTGTTGCCTGTCTTTTTTTGGACTTCTGCTTGCTTTGTTGTCTTGCATTTGGGTCCTTTTTGACAGTCAGTGGCAAAAACAAGCACTGAAAGTAACTTTTACAGTCAAAGTTGCCCCAAAGGATCACATCGCAGCCAATACAACCACAGCTGCAGCAGTGGTGATGTACTGGACTGATTCTAAAACGTTGTAATAACATGTAATTACAGGGCTCAGGTTTAAAGATACTTTATTTTCATGAGCAATAATGGAGGTTTTAGGTAATATTTCTCTGCAGATATATAACCAGAAGATGTAACCTCTGGTCAGTTTTACTTTGAGTCTCCATCTGGAGTGTGTGAAGCCACAAAGCTTATTTGCTTCCCCTTGTCCATCATCCATGTGTCAAAGGCACTTTTAAACTCTTATCCCGCCATCTATGGACGGAGAAATTAAATGGCGTGGCGAAATGAAAAATGCACATAACAATGGCGGCCATGATAAAAGGCATGTGAAGGCAGAGACATGTCTACTGACAAGGGTGACCGTGTTATAAGAACGACGGCAATATATGTACATATCCGGTGTGTATATATAAGCCTGTTCCAGTCTCATATCCACAAAGACCGGGGCGAGGGATAAGTTTGCACCTGCACGGCGTGGTTACCGTGGTAACAATAAGAAAGGATCATACCAGGGCCATCTGTTTATTGAAGAAGAAAAAAAATATGAAGAGAGGGAAAGAAACCAAAAAAAACAAACAGATTTAAATATACCTGCGTGTGTGTTTATGGCTGTGAACGTAAGGCCAAAACTGATTTCAAAATAAAATGTGTTAAAATAAAATACATGTTTAAATAATGAATAATTTAAATATTAGACGTTCTATTAATTTTGCATCTATGATATGCAGTAATTAATTTTTCAATAGTAGTGGTGCCCTCATTATAAAGTGTACCTGTACCTTGCATCATATGTAGATATGTCTTATTAAGTACACATATACGAGCCTGAACAGGAATTTTCAGTCAGCTTTTTGTCTCATGAGACTGTCAGCTGAGGCCGACCTTCATATTGAGATACGGTGTATGAAATAACCTCCAATGGGATCATGAGGTGGTGTTAAAACGTGACCCTCAACAGTAAAAAGTGCACACCCTTGAGCTAGCTTTCCTGTCACGAACTCAGCTGTAGTGCACACAGATTTTACTGGAGCATGTGTCTCTTTTCAATCGTTCCTTTCTCAGTTTGGAGCCTCAACACAGAACAAATGCAAATCAGAGAGAAAAACAGTGATTTAATTACTGATACACATACACAACAAATTAGCCCAGTGAAATGAGAGAATATTACAGCTGTTTTGGGAAAAGAGCTGCTGTTTCATATGCTGTAATAGAGATGGCAGTAATGACCCACCGCACCTGAGCAACAGCAGACAGTAATAATTCACAAAACTATTAAATTCAGGGAGGAAACGATGCCTCTTCTCTCGGTTATCTAAGTCAACAGACTTCTGGAACTAGTTTGATGCACACAATACTTCAAACTTGCAGTTATTTCTGTTATTAAGAAGCTCTGATCAATATGATCGATTGTTTATGTAGATAGCAGCACAAACAAAGAATATCCATTGATTGGACTCACGCCACATATCATAGCATTTATGCCTGAGGCTAATTTGCAGTGCCTGTCCCGACATTGCCCTTAATTGCTAACTGCTGCTTAAATGCTAACACTATGAATTTTTCAGCAGCCATTAATGAGCAACAGCTTAGAGAAGGCATTTAATGGATCATCGCTGAATTATAAACCTTCATGAGTTTATGTATGAGTGTGGCTGTGATGGGTATAAAGTACATCGAGTATTATATGAAATGTATTTACATTTTCTCAGGGAGTGGTTTTATTGTGATGGCCAAAAGGGAAACACTATCATTTCCCTCTAAACTCAAATTATTATGGAAGTAATCTTGAATATGTCATCCAGCTGAGTCATGCAATGATGGCTGACCCTTTAAGGCCAAAATCACCACTTACTGTGAGTGTTATGTGTTATTTTTTGTCCAGAAAGATAGCAGAAGACATTACAAACACTGACTCTCCTCGTCTGCTTTACAACACGGTTTGTTCGACAGCTACTTGTTATATTTTCAAAACACTGCTGAACATGTTTTTGGGAGTTTTAATGCACAACCTGAATGGATTAACAGACATTCAAAAAATGGCTACAGCTTTAAAAAAAGGGCTTGTAAATATCAATCATTACAAAATCTGGAAATTTTGGAGCAGCACTGAGCTGTGTGCTCGCTGGTAATCCTTTAAAACCCAACAAATTCAGGGAGTTTGGGAAACTAATGCCATGCTTGACCGCTCGGATGTGCCTATGCTGCTTTAGCACAGCAGTGTGTAGTGAGCCTAGCCGGTTTTGACATCTAAATCACAGTTTGTCAGCACACGTGTGGGGAGACAGTTATAATGTGCAGCTACAGCAGCCCGTTGGAAAAAATTCTGAGCGAGGAGATCGGATGCGATCGTCGGTTTGTGCCGCGTAAGCCGTAATTGTTTGATTTGAGAATGAAGCAGACAATAATCATTATTAAAATGAATGACAGCAAAAACAGACAAACTAATTGAGCGTGTTAAGTGTCCTCAAACCAAATGAGGTATGACTAAATGCATCCTCGGAAATATGAAGCTGCATTAGGTTCTGGAAAACAAAGAGTCACTGCATTCCTTACCAAACCCGGCAGCGTGCAGAGGCATATGGTTTCGTGCCAGACACATAAAATCCGCAATCAGCAGAAACGTGCGTGCCAAACAACAACCCCATGATTTCTAAATGTGCTGTGACTATGATGGAAATCCTAAATAAGCTGTGTGCTATGTCGGCCTGTCTCTTCCATTAAACTGTGATGTGCTGTCTGTTGAGCTTCAAACCAGCGCTGAAGGCAGCAAGACAGGAAAAAACAGATGAAAATACGATCACTAATTTACAGCGCTGATGTCAAACATCCAAGATAAGCCCGAGATACTTTTTTTTTTTTCCTCCGGATTTCCATACTGCAAAATACTGGTCTCTTTATATGTTCTATTAGTTTTACGTCTTGGTGACAATGAAAGACTGTAAAAATAGACGCACTGATCAAAGGCACACGTGGGACCGGTGAGAAGAAAAAGAATTCATCAGCAGCGAGTGGCAGTCAGAAAGTGGGTCTGCTGCTCACGTCTGTCTAAAAGCAAACCGCGGAGAGGCGCCGTGTGCAACGTCTCCTCTGAGAGCCAGGTGCTCAAACTCACCTGAGGTCAACCGACGCTCCTCCCACGTGGGGCCTCCGCGCCCTCAGCAGCCGCTATCAATGTTTAAAAGCTTTATAAGCGGCGAGAGTGAGAGGCAGCAGAGGGGTTTGTCATATAAAGCTATAAAAGCAAGAGAAAAACTGTTCGAGAGAGAGAGGATCAAGGGAAGAAAAGAAAAGCTCTGGGAATAGTGAAGAGGTCGTCATTTTTGTTCACTTTTCCACCTACAGCATGTCTTTAAAACCAGTCATTCCTGAAACCATAGGCGTAAATTCCAGGGGGGCCGGGGGGACATGACCCCCGCATGATGAAGTTAAAGGGGCAGAAGCAAACCCAGAATTTTCATATTTACAGTTGTTGAGGTAATTATACAAACTCAAAAACATTTATTTTTCCCATGACTGAATAAACAAGAGGAAAATAAGTTCCCCAGAACACCGTTTGAAGCTAGAAAGGTGGCAGGGTCCGCCAAAAAGTAAGACAGTATGAGATTGTGTTGCCGTCTAAGGTCAGTTTGTTTATTCAGTTTATTCAGATGTGAAAACAAAACGAGTTTGTTTCTTTGGTTTGTTTAGACATTAAAAAAAAATCAGTCCATGAAGATCTTTTGATTAAAGATGTCTTCCCCTTTAAAACAAAAGATGTGTCTTTACTTCCCCCACGGAATACAAGAAAACACATTTATTATTGTCACAAATCTTCAATCTTCAACTGCACTGAATTACAGAAAAAAAGTATCTGCTAAACACGGTCCAATCATTGTATTTAAACATCTATTTAGCCAGAAGGAGCGGTGCCTCTCGATGTACAGGTGATTTCATTAAATACTCACTTCATATGCAGCAGGTTTAAATGCTCCCCAAAGCTATGAGAGCAACTCGTGTTATGCTTGGGTGATGTAGCACTTTTGAGCATGACGCTCAAGCTTTGTTACCGGGCACAGTCACCAAGTAACACAGTGCAGTGTTATGTGCGTGCTTCATACAGAGTCACTTTTAGCAGAACTGAGATCCAAAAAACCTGCAGCGTAAATTACAACCACCACGGCCGTCAGGTAGAAACTGGTTGGGTGAGAAAGCCATTACTGGAGATGCTACAATCCATTACTAAGTGCCAGGGTATTCTTGGTAGTGAGCAGCATGTGTGTAAATAAGTGCTTCTGATTTGGAAAAGCAACATGGAGACATGTGATGAGAGGGCTGGAGCTCGCTCTGCGCTTTTTTATTTATTTTTTTTGACAGAGTGTGAATCACGGCTTTGCTTCCACAAATAGAGTTTGATACACTGAGAAGACCTTTTTACCTCTGATGTCCATTCCTCAGATGTAAGTGTCAAGGAAATACTTGACAATATTTTGATCCGGCCTGAAGTCGGAATATCAAACAGTCGCTGAGATTCGGAGCTGATGAACTTTTGTCCCGACGTGTGACATTACAGAACACTCCCCAGACACACTTGACATGGCATCCAGCATCACTGAACACTGTGTCGAGTGTTGTTTGATATTCTTCAAGGACAGCTGCCCTCCTCGACCCTCTGTTTGACTTAAAGGGAGGGTCTGAGAGTTTTCCCTCCACCCAAAGCCAGGGTGAAGTACCTCAATGTGAACTGCTCTCATAAAAGTCTTCTTTTAGCCCGGCATCGACCAGATTGATTCCGTCATTTTTGATTTTCAAAGGGCGCAGAGCAAAAATATCTGATGCAGTTTGACAGATGTGTGACGTAGTGCTGAGCGACACGTGCGAGTTGGAGCAGTGCTTGGTCTATGTGGGAAAGACCCTATAAAGAAGGCCTCGGCAAACCAGGGCCAACGCTACAGTGGATGAGGAAGACAATAGACAAGATAATAAATAAATTGAAAATATTATTAAAAGAAGCAATTTTATCAACTATGAAGCAAAGAAATAATGACGACTCTAGTTTGCTTGTTTGAGCCCCAACTAGATTGGCACAATCTTAAAGAAAGTGAGAATAAAATCCTGGATCTGTCCCTTTATCTGTATCCTCACCACATGGTAATTGGGTCCTTTCTAGGCCGAGATCTATCCTCCATTCGAGTTTCATGAAAATCTGTCTGGTAGTTTTTGTGTAATTATGCTGACAAACAACCAACAAGCAGGCAGTGGGAGAATAGATGCAAATAAAAGGTGGCTTAGAGAAACTATGTTAGCCTAACTATTAAACTTATACATATTGATATTGTAAGCTATTTTATTGAGTGGTCCATTTGTAAAATGGTCTGAGTGAATTTAAGTTCCTCCCTGATAAGCAGTTAAGCAGCGTGTACTGATATGTCTAGGACTCTTATTGTGAAAGGTAGAAAAACAGAAGGAATCTGTATGCATGCACCGAGCAGAACAAAGTTTGCCGTCTTGGTTCAGAACTACGGGGACTCTTGTAGTTGTTGTCTATTCAGTGAACATATTTGGGATTTCAACTTCCTTCACGCTCGTGCTGCGGCTGCATCTGGACATACTTGATCTGTTTGGAGCAAAATCTAAAAATAACAGTGCTGACATCCACGCTGCTGTAGGTTTAGCTCTGAAAGCTGCGTGTTGAGAAGCTCGTAAGCTTCATCATTTCCGTACCAGCTCTCTGCATATTGTATGAACTGCATGTGGACATTAAATCGTGCGTCATCAAACTCTGCCTCATCAACAGCAGCATCATTAGGCTGAGAGCTTTGGGAGCAGGACTCAGCCGTGTGACAACATTGTCAGAAATGTGAGGTGCGACCGCGATTAGTGAAAAAAAAAAAAAAAAATCTGCATCTCAAAACGAATGTTTCTCTGGCAGGCAGGATGGAACGCCGGCTCTCGCTGCGTTTTATGTACATTTCAAGTTGTCAGTGTTACCCACGTCACATTACTGGCCATTGCACTGTGAAAGAAACCCGCTGTGCTGTAAACGAGATGAGATGAGTCCTGTTGAGAGGTGGCTGCACAATCTGTCTCTTTTTGTGTGCCTCTGACCTTCTAATGATCGAGTCGTGGGCACGGGATGGCAACCTTGTCTGAAACTGCAACTCAAGCCAGAGTCTGAGGAGGGAGATATGAGCGGTTAAGACTATGGCGCGCAGAGACTAATTTCATAGCACCTCGCAAAGCTGATAACGAAAATCCCTCTGACATTAGGGAGGTAGCTGCCCTCTTATTTTAATTACCTGGGAAACTGCAAGCCAAACAGTGTTACCATAGCCTGCAGATTGTTTGATGGCATTTGTCATTTTAGAGAGATAGGAAAAAACTGTCAAGTAGGGCTAACCCCTCTCCAAACTGGCGCATAGATTTCCAGCTAATCCGGGTGGGAGAGGGAGACTGAATGGATAAACACTGAATAGAACTGAGCAAGCAAACAATTTTAGCTGAAAGCGTATCTTAAAGTAAGCGCCCCCGTCAAAGAAACGTTCCTAAATTGTCATACCTCGAAACAATGGATGTACTACAGGGTTTTTACTTCCAACTGGGGGGTAAACTGCAAACCAGTCTTGGCTTTATTTATTTATTGCGCTGCTTTAGTTCAGGGAACATTTTTACAGAAGACTCTTCTTCTCAGAGCGGCTGAAAATATCCCTTGAATAAGAGCCGGACTGAAAAAACAGAAATAGTGTGTTCTGACATTGTGAGCAACATGCCCGGGGTGAAAAGGCGCTAAAAGCTGAGGTCTGTTCAGAACTCCTGTCTGATCCAGAGTATGCTTAATGGCATGAAAACACTTAAGGTCAGGACTGGTGTTTCTTTATGTTTGTCTTGTTAATGGCGGAGCATCTCTACTTATATGTGCCTGAGTAATTAATGAGGTCATCGGATCAAAGTGCTTTTACAGGTTTTCAGATTTCAAAATAAAGGGAAATGGTGTCTTCTTACATCATACAGCACCGCATGTCTTCAGACTGTTTATGGGTCCAAATATGTTCAAAAGCTGGCAAAATCCTGGCAACTATCTATATTTGGCTTTTTTTAAATAATCCCCTACATATAATATTGGAAAAACATGACTGCATAAAAATATTGATTTAAAAAAAATAATACCAGACACCTACTTAATCCTGTTTTTTGTTTTTTTTCATCAAGAATTTTCCCTGAGAAATTAACGATAATGTCGAAAAAGCGCAATGTTCTGTGATCCATCCCTTTACTGGTATCTGCACCAAAAGTTACAGGGGTCTATTCTAGGCACAGACAAATCCTCCACCCATGTTTTGAGGAGATAAGTTCAGTAGTTTTTGTGAAATCCTGCTGACAAACCAACAAGCAAACTAGCGGACACATGGGTGGAAATCTGACCTTCTTGGTGAAGCTAATTAAATAACAAGCTTTTATCTAATATAATACACGTTTTGATATAATTCCTTGGAAGGTCCCCTCCACACGATGAATAAAGGCATACATAAAAATTCTCTTAAATGCATCTGACAACAACGAGAACATTTACACATTCACTGAAAATGAAACCTTCCTTCTAGTGTCATAGTTCTGCACATACGTCATTCTACACAGAGGAGCTCGAACAGTCAACCGCAGGATCAAGAACAAAAACATATTGTTGCCTGGAGGTCGACTTTGAGCTTTATTGTTAGGTTCAGACTTTACAGCACTGTCTGGGATGCACACAACAGCTGAAATGAAACAAATTATGGATACAAAACATTTTTGACAATTTGTATTTGGCTGATTATATTTTTGGTGTTTTCTTATTCATTTTCAATAAGTAAGACTTCATTCGTGACAAGATTCAATCCAAAGGTCATCATCTTGTCAGTTAAATGCCTGACGATGAACAATAGCAAACGATATTTTGTTGTTTTCTGAGGAATTTCATCTCAGCAAGCTGACATTGTGGCTTTATTCTTGTTTTTTATTTGAAAGACACAGCAAAGACACAGACAGACAACAGGGGATGTGGGTGTAGGACATGCAACGAAGGTGTGAGGACGCTCTGTGATACTGGATTGTTAGCGGAAGAGCAGCCTCTTTGCACAAAATGCAGTAAGTGTCTTTTATTAATTCTGATTACTTCAGACTTCACTGTGCTTTACTGGAGAAATTAGAGAGATTTGAAGATGGATAAAATCATTTAATTATTCTGGTTTCGTAGAGGAAACACTGGTATTCATTTCCTTTATGGCCGTCTGCACTTTAAGTAGCACAGCGAGGTGATGATGAATAACTCTGAAGGAGGATCCTATTTTTCTCCTTGATCAATGTTATCTCTCCCTTTTCCTGCGATGTTTTCGGCACTCCGTTCTTGTCCACTTGCAGTAAGTCTCACTTGAGATAGTGTCAGAGGAAGGGTATGCTGAGCACTTTAACATCCCCTCTGTTCTTGAGACACTCTTTGTCTCTCATCAAGTACTCAACCAGACACGGACAAGCACGCTCAAAGGTTATCTTTGGACATCACGTTAACGATAACACCCCGCGCACACTGCCACGATTTGAACATCGCTAGCTGGGCGACAGGCCGGTGCTTTCACCAAATACAAAGCAAAAATATAAACCCATCTCGTCGCAAAATGCAGCTTAAAAAGTGTGTCTTTGTTTCACAACAGATTTCCACCCAAGCCGTGTTTTCTACTGGAGTAAACAACACCCTCAAACCCTGACTAAACTGTGTGATTTTCAGAAAACTGAAACAAAATATGTCTCAGGAGAGGAGAGAAAGAGAAGTGTGCTCATTTGATTTACTGCAGAGACTGCAGAGAGGCAAACTTGAAAGACACAGGTTTACTAGAGTGAAGCAAGGCTTCCCCCGGCACACACCAAATTATCTTTTTCACTTTGAAAGTTAGAAGCAGAACTAGAACTAGGAAAACAGCCTTTGGGGGAAAAGATGGACATCTGTTAAGAGTGATATATTTCTGGTAGAAGAAAAGTGTGTGTGTCTACATGCGGAATAGTCCTTGGGTTTTACTTTGTACTGTATGTCTGTCAAATTCCTACAAAAAAATAGGCTCTAACTTTTAATTTTTGACATAAACACCGTCTTCAGCTGTTGATCTCGCTATTTTTTATTCATGCGCTTATGTCGAAAATGTTTCTCAAGATTTGGGACTATATTTCACATGGACTGCTGCACTTTTTTAGTGACATTTTGGGATTTCAAAAAGCTCAGTGCTATTTTCCACAGGTCTGCCATTACATCCAGCGAGAAACACTCGAGTAAAGGCTCTGTGACTAAATTGTGCACTGAGCGGTGCCATTTGTGCTCAAATGCTAGCACTTACAATTTACTTGTAGAGTATTTAAACCTCCTGGTTACCAATTTGAACAGCACAAATACAGAACACAGTGAGTGACATTGATGACATTGAACATTTTATCTACTCCGAGAGACAAGAAGATTTATATTCTCCCTACATTTCTAGTTATGAAGTACCAGTGCTTTAATACCTCTTCAGTGGCTGATAAAGAGGTGAAAGGGCTTTTCCTGCGATGAATTAAGATTCCTCTCTCCGCTCCCGACATGTGGTGATGTGGCAAACCTTCTCTACGTTTAGCACTTTACACGGACTGTGGTCTCCAATAGGTTCAGCTAGGAGAAAGAGGCATTTAAAATAAGGAGCGAGAAAAAGGAAAACCAGCCAAGCATTTGCCATGTAGAGCAAATGTCTTTATCCCTCACGACAGCAGCGAATGTATGTATGTAGAGAGTGACAGGATAAGTCAGTGAAGGCTTCGTTTTGTTCCATCTCAGACTGATTCAAACTGAATTTATCCTTCAAAAGGAGACTAATATGGTAAGTTTTAATCTTAATTAGTTTTATCTGTCACAGAGCAGCTCTATATCCTCGCTGCGTCGATCAGCTGGTCCAAAAAAAGGTCCCCGCCCTTTCGTTGCCACAGTTTTTAGCCACGGGTATCATTATCTTGTGACCCAATAGCAACCCCAAATTTCATCTACATGGCTGAAACACTGAAGCCTATGGCAGAAATAAATTCATCAGCACTGGAGAAGAAAGTTCAGGTTTTGGATTAAAAGCAGCAAACTTTGAGACAACTGCTGCCCGCAACATCTTCCAGCCATCTAACCTATCCAGCTGGACCGCCGAGGGACGGAGTAGAGGAAGAGAGCCGAGCTATGAGCCATGCTAGAAGAAAATGGGACTAAGGCTGGCCAAACAACGGGATATCTGTTGTGCCTGCATCTTTACAGAGACCTGTCTCCAACACAACATCTTGGATCGAGCCGTTGCATTAGACGGATGGACCGTATTCCAAGCCGAAACAGCACATCAGGAGAAGAGGTGGACTCTGTGTTTACATGATTGATGGTTTGTGCGTACACGCAGACAAAGTGGGTGGACAGTGTTTCGGTTAGAAATGGAGTACTTATTAATCCACAGTATATCTGACAGCTGAGTAAGACAGGGTTAAATATTAAATCAGTAGTTCCCACCATTTTGACCTGAGACCTCTTATAACAAAGTGTTACATTTGAAGTTCCTTCAAAAATGTCATAAAAACAAGTTTCATAAAGTTACATTCGATTAATTGCTTGAAAAAAGTAAAATTATCAAGTATTTTGCACAAAACACAGATAAGAAAAAATAATATAAATGTTGATTTTTATTCTTTCCTCTCCCGTTAATCATCTCACGACCCCCCACATTTATCTTGCGACCCTTTGTATGGGCCTCGATCCCGATGTAACAGCTGTAGCAGCTGTAAAACGCTGCTTACAAACTGATGTATCAATTAATAATCAGTCACAGTGGACAATTAACTGCAGAAGTACTCTTACTTTTTATAGTTTACATGTATTTTTCTGATAATACTTTAACCGGGATTTCACACGCAGGACTGGTTTTGGTAGTTTAACTCAAAAAGTAAAAGACGTTGGTACTTCTTCCATCACTGCTGCTCTCCAGACTTTTCCAATGTGCTCGTTGATTTAATGAGCAGCATGCGCATATAATTACTAATTGATAAGATGTTTTGACAAGATTTAATTGGATGCAATTCAACATAAATATTCAGTAAATGTTAATGTGCCTCCACAAACTAATTAAATGACTGCAGTGGGTTCTACTGGGTACAAATTGGGGTTCACTGCCCAGACTGTAAAAATAGAGCCCACACAGATAATGAACAAGGATGCTGAGGAGAAAATCAATTCTCAGGGTCCATTTTTATAAAGTAGTTGTCTTTTGACCAGCAAAGAAAAGGAGAATCACATCAGCTGATGTTGTTTGCTGTAATTACGGTCGGCTAAGAGCAAGCGAGGCTCCAAAGAACAATGATCCTGAGCAGCGGCCTACTTCTCCTATCGGACGCTTTAGTGGTTTTTTAAGGCTCTTGGTCATTCGGAGGAGAAAGCGGAGCTGGTTAATTTTTAACATATCTCTTCATTTATTTATTTTCTGCATGCACGGTCCCTTTGTGCCGTCCATCCCGGCTTGAAAGGGGCTCTCTTGGGCACCGCAATAGGGAGCCAGTCATGCAGTGTAATGTCAGAGCATGCAGCGAGTGCAGGCTCTTGTGACACAATAACATGTTCAGGAATAAGATACTACACTGTGTCCTCGCTGAGACACAGGACATCTGGTTTAACAAATGTACGTTTTTATGTAAAGCAGAGTAAGACGTTTTAATGACCACCTTTACTAAATGGTAGTTATGGTTAAATTATCTTTACTTAAAAGTTTTCTCTCTGAATAAGCAATGAAATCCTTGATAAACCATTTATCAAGCAAGTGTTTATTGTAAAGTTGCAACTGATGTTCATTAACCTTTTCATTTCTTATTCTAGATAGTTTTGCACCAATTATACAAATGTAACCATCATTTGTTGTTTGGGATCCTTTGGATCTGGATCATAATTCAAAATAAGCACATAAGCTGAGGAGGCTGATAAATGATTCACAAGGCATTGCATCATTGTTGACAGTGAAATAACCATGAACTAAAGTTTAATTATCTATAAATTTACCAATAGTTATTATAAAGTGTTACCATGCTTTGAACAGTATGTAAGTTGGTGCTGTATGTGTGTATGGTATATACAGCAGGTGAGGCACATCCCTTATTGTTAGCAAAAATACCGAAATGCATCCTCCTTGTTAACCTGCCATCCCTCTCAATCCCCCTGACATCACTAACAGGTGGTCTGCTGTCCAGGTCCGGGCCCAGATGTTACCCCGTACGGACCTTGACCCATAACTGTCAAAATGTAATAAGTTTCAATAATTAATAAGAGCGTTTCAATTGAAACATTCACAGCTTTCCTGGCCTTTTACGGGACCAGTGGTCCAGGAAACTCACAAATCAATTGCATGCGTTATAAACCCCTCACGTCAAGTCAGACCCACACACACACACAGAGGAGGGAAACAACAGCAACAGAAAAAGACAGCAAAAACAGAGCTCTTATCAAGAATGGTCTCTTAAATGTTCATTCTTCCCACGGGCAGTTCAAAATTAGCATGACTCATGTCTGAATCCATAACAATTATTCTAAGCGGCAATGTGAAGTGGCCCTATTAGACAGAGCACAGAGCATGTTCTGAGCAAATCCAAACTGAAGGCAGAGGAAATGAAATATTTCATATCACGCAAGTTAGAAATTGTGAGGTTCTGAATCTCCGCTGGAGGAAATTTTTGGGTAATTTGACCTGAATTTGAGTCGCATGCCCCCCGTTAAAATTTGACAACTGGGTATACATGTATGTGTGTATACTGTATGTGTCTGTATACACATGGATGTTTCTGTCTGTAAGCACTTTTTTTGCTGTTATTTAGTCTTTATACAAACCACTTTTTACTGCTGTTGTATGAAATGGTGATATGCAAATACAATTTGAATTTGACATTATCTACTTTATTTTTTTTCACCACACAACAGATGCCCATAACTTAAACTATTAGTTAAATCAGCCCATGTTCAGCCCCGGATCCTACATATTTTATGGATGTGAAGAATCCATCTCAATGACTGTAACTGCATTTGAAAAGAGCCTGTCAGGGAGGTAAAAGGATGATAATTGTTAATAATTCTCGCAACTTGACACATCATAATGAAGAGATAATACTAATAAGCGCAAGCTAATTGTGAGCTACAGAAATGAGTAGTCTCGTGTCACCACGCCATCACAACTTGATGTTTATTTGTCTTTAGTTAATCACCTCTTCATTTGGCGTTTTATCTAATACGTCTGCAGACGTCGTGTCATTCTAGGCCGCAGAAACTGCAGCATCAGTGCGGCCATTCAAAACAGGAAAAGCGTGAGAGGGAGAGAGAGGACGTGCAAACGGCATAAAAATGCATCGAAAACAGCTCATCTTGCTGTTATGAGGCAATATATTAGGCTGCATGCTGTGTACGGCTGTAATGAATTGTCACAGAATACCAACTTGTGTGCCTTCGACACAGGAAGAGAACAGAAGACAAAGGGATAACAGAGCTAGTTGTCTCCGATATTGGATATTACACACCATGCCCGCAGAATCGCTAATGAACTTCATCCAGTTTCATGCTAATGGTTATCAGGGTGATTTCATTCCCTCGGCCTTTGTGTGTAATTATTGATTGTCCCAAGAAAGGTGGGTCGTACAAAGCCCAGTAAACAGCAGGTGATTAGTATTTTAGACCTTTGGCAGGATAATGTCCCGCGTTTCTATTATTTGCATGCATGAAAGCAGAGAATGTAAGAATTCCTTTCACACACAAGCTCACAAGCTGCTGCTGCCTGGAGATTCATTGTATCTATTCCTCTAAACATGTTAACAATTAGAAACTAGTATTGGAAAAAAATCAAGTTTTCATTGAGCGGCAGTAAGATTAATAATCTGCTAAGAATCAGAGTTCTCCCTTTCGAGCCTTATTGTGCGTGAGAAGGAATACGATTACATGTTATTCCAACATTATTCTCCTTATCATGATTTATCTGAAGCCCTTTAAGGAAATACATTGTGTGAATCGTCCATCCCCCCTCCCCAAGAGGATAAATAGCACAAATTAAGTATCATCTGGAGGGCGGGCTTTCGTATTCATGTGGTGTCTCAGCTCGAGGACCCAGCGGTGGCTCGTGGAATAAGAGGTGCAGGAGATTGCCTCAGGCAGCGGTGCATGGGGAAGTGGGGGTTCATGCAGGAGGTGAAAAAATGGTTCTCCTCAGAGTCATAACTCAGTCAAATCTGAATACACAGACATGATTCACATAATCCTGTAGTCAGCCGCACAGACTTAGTGGTATCTCTGGTGTCCATTGTGTGTAAACATCCATCAATCCATTTACAAATCAGGAAAAAAAGAAACTTGAGATGTTGACTCATCATCATCATGGTGAGTCGTTTTCTTCAGTCTGTTGTACGGAGTATTTTCATTATTGATGAGTCATTTTGTCCGTAAAAAGTCTAAAATTGTCTTGTTTTGTTTGACTAATAGTCCAAATGGTTCACTTTACTCTATGAGACGAAGAACTGATTGAAATCCAAATCACACAATTGATTCTCAAAATAGTTGCTGATTAGTTTTCTACATCCACGCAACAGTTCAACACCTGCTGAGGGAACCAATCACAATGTCTGTTTAGAAAAACTTCTGGGTAGGAAACCCCTGCCTCGCGTACCAGCTTACATACTATTTTATTTCCCTTTTTTATGATTTTATTTTAAATTGTACATCTCGTTCATCCAAACATCTCACTAACATTCAGGGAGAAGACCTAATTTACCTGTTGGGCCACAGACAGAAAATAACAGTTTGTCCAAAACTAGCTGAAGCAGTAAGTCTGACCGGTGATGAGATGTTGCTGTAGGGTAGGTTTGACTTATCAAAGAGGTTAACAGAGCAGCATGTACAATCAGCAGAACAGAAATGTCAAATAGATCGGACCACCGTGTTGGACTAATCTTTAAACGTTACAGTTACAGCTGAAAATGACGATAGATTTTTTATTTTTTTGCCAATGTTGTCAATGTAATCAGCCGCCAGTTGTCTACAGTGTAAGTGACTGTTGTTGTCAGTCATGTTGATTTGGTCTACAGTTAATGCAGCATGACTTTCCACATTGCATATTTGTCAAACAAATATAGGCTTGAAACAATGGGGTCAAAATGGGAGTTTGTCCGGAGAACAAAAACATCTGGAACAACACTGTGAGAACCACTCAGGCTTTTCCACTGTAGCACCTTCTGCCAAGGCAAGTCAAACCATACCCACTTATTTGTGCCCAACCACCTCCTAGCAGGCTGCGGTGACATCTCATGACCACGGGCAACCGGTGACAACTCCCCTACTCCCATCAAACGAGCCTTTGTTGCGATGTGAGAGACTCATGTTTGTGCAGGAGACCAGAGAGAAAGATGATTTTTAAAAGTCTCTGTTCAGCTCTAAGTACGTTTGTTGCTGCTATTTGAATCTCTTTAGTTTATCTCCTGCATCCCTATTTGTACACCTTATCCAGGCACCCCTGTTGAAGCAGCAATGCAAATCCCTGCCGTGCTGGGAGTCAAGCTGAGTCTGGCCAAGCCAGCACAGCACTGTGCAATAACATGTGGGAGATTTGAAAGAAAACATGGCAGATTTGGAGAAATTAGCCTCAGGACAAGCGCTTTGAATTGATGACTAAAACTTAAACAACAATTTTCTCATTCTGTCTGCTTGTATAAAGCTTTTGCAGCCCTAAAGCAGTTAAGGTCTAACTTTCTCTAAGCAAGTCTTAAAATGTCCTTTTCTTGATGGAGGGAGCACAACAACGTCTCGTTTCATATTCTTTGTAATGGCTCCCATTCCTTCGATCCTAAACGCTGATTACCAAACACTCTGCAGGTGGGATGCACAGTGTCAACTTGGCACCAGCAGAGGATTACTTCACAATCATGGCAACGTGAGACTACGGCCATGTGGCTGTTTCTCATGGAAGTGGAAGCATTATTTGTATTTCCATCATGGAAGCAGCCACTTACAAAGCGGAGACTATTTTTCAGACGGTGTCTTTCATGCAGAGTGAAATGGAAAGCTGATTTGTGCAGCTTGGTGAAGCATCACCTCTGCTGGCATGGACGGGCTGACCTGTGCCGGGCTAGAGGAATACAACAGACTTGCATGAAACACAACACACCATTAATGGACATTTGTTGTGGATCACTCACTCCAAAATGTCAACGCGGTTACGGGCTGCCACTTTTTTTTCCCCCCCCTTTCCAGCCCTGGGAGCGAGGCGACGCAGGGTCACTATTAGAAAGCCCCTGCAGCTCTACATGTGCATGCATCATTCATGGGCTGGCAGCAACACACACACTGTGAAAATGATGCCAGGAAAACAGGAAAATTATAGCAGGTTGTGAAAAGATGATTGTGTGTTTAAAATTTAAGCAACTCTCTGTTAAAGTAGTATTTTGATCCGGCAGCCCTGCGTTACAGTCTGTCCTGGACCTTCTATGTAGGCGCTGTTCCTAAACCCAAGAAAACTTTGGCTGTCTAAAGTTTGGGGAACCGAGTGCCAGTTTTCAGAGGAAATGTGCACAAACACCCACTCGAGTCAAACCTCTTTTTGTCGACACAGGTGGTAGAAATTCATGCAGACAAAGTTTCGAAGGACTTTTCTCTATTAAAGGCAACATCCTAACCACACAAAGACAAGCACAGGTGATGTGTTGGACTTTTTGTTGAACAAACTGATTACTTGCATATTTTATAAAGCTCCAGTTGTCAGTGGATGGAAAGAAACCGACTCAGACGAATGGGATTCCAAAATCGAGTGTGTCCTTTTTCAGTTTTTGGAAATATCTATCTTGAATGTATTCCAACATGGCAGGGATACAGAATCAGAAAAGCATAAAAACAAATATTATTTTATTGCCTGTGTTTATTTCCTCAGCTGCGGCTACAAGATGTTGGTACGTGTTTATTCAATACGGACAAAAACAAGAGAAAATTTTAATGGATTTTTGGTTTTTATAGTCTTGCCGTTGGGTGGGTTCATAACAAACACCACCTGCAATGGCATATGTTGTCCTCCTGCTAGAATAAATCAAGTGCGATGATCTCAAAATAAACCCAAAATGAGTGCACAACTTTCACTGCACTTCCTCTATAAACCCAACCAGAAACTGCTGCATGGTTATAGCTTCTATGGGAATAACCACTGCAGAGGAAATGTGGGTTCATCCTTTATTTTTAATTCAGATTTTGAACTATTAATGCTCTTTAATAGCACCCCATTGGATAGAAACCTCTTCATAAACTGATACAACTGATGTCTGCAGGAGTTTGCTGTGAAGGAGGCTAAAACAGTTTTGATGTAAACTGTTAAATCTTTAAAGGATATTTGCAAAACGTCTGAGTGGGAGCACAAGAACCTCCTCTGCTCGGTGTACCTGCTGCATTATTAAACCACCTTCTAATGACACTAAGTGGTCTGAAAATTGAATAAACTTCAAGGATGCACCAACTAATTAAAACACACTTTTAATGTATGCACATGTATGGAGGTACACAGCAGAGGTATAGCTGTCCCCGTGCCCCGGGATGTCTGCCACGCTCCCTGATGGACAGACAGCCTGTGGGCTCGGCTGTCTTCCCCTGACACCTGATGACCTGATTGATTACGGCTACTGCCAGTCTTCCTGAGAACTGCCAATATTCGATGTCTCGCCAAAATAAAGGCATCAAGTGCGTATCTACGGTTACAAGGATAAGACGCCGTGCCTGCAGACTCATCCCCACCTGACGCCCTGATATTTCATACGCTCATGCAGGCTCCATCTTTCTCCTGAATTTGCGCCTCGTTTCGGGAAGATTAAAGTCATCAACAGCTTGATGCTGCTTTTGGTGAAGTTGAAAGAGAGCGAGATAAGCTGGAAACACGGCGATAAGGAGCTATCCATAAAACTCAACAAGAAAAAAATCTTTTCAGCTCAAGAAGGTATAGGATAATTACTCCACAGTTTTTTTTTTCTCTCCTTCCTTTTATCCACTGGGGTGTTAGATGTTGCCTCTGACAGAATATGGAGCCCGATGCATCATGAAAGGAAAAGTAGAAGTCTTACCTGTGCCCCTTAACAACTTTGAGTGTTATATGGAGGTGCAAAACAGACTTCATTAAAAAGACAAATGTGAGGAGTGGTGAAATGTGAACAAAGAACATTGGTGTGTACCGAGACAACACACCTCTTTCGTCAATTAATTCTGCCACACGGCTCTCGCTATAGCATCTCGGATTACACAAAGCAAATTGCAACGTAATTACATGCTAAAAGTTAGACAATTACAGCTGTGCTCCCTTTCCTACAGTAACAGCTGCATAATCGCATGTAAATTAGTTCTGGGCGCTGTTATCACTTACCTATGTGAATGACATGCTGAAATCACTGAGGGGCAATCTTACTCTCAAGTCACTTATTGTGCCATTAGGAATAACAAAGACTCGTGTTCAGAGAATGATAAAGAGTTGGTTTTAAATGCACCAAACGCCTCTTAAGGTTAAGAAAACGTCTGGGGTGTGATTACACCGACGGTAACATCATGTTCTCTAAATAATGATAATGTAATAGTTTCGTGATTTGGTTATTTGCTTAGTGAAGTTCCCTGGACATCTCGCAGCGGAGAATATGGCAAGAAGCCGAGGGGCAATCATTTTTTTTTTCTTTTAAAGGGATGGGACACTGAGAGCTCGCCTGGCAAATTCAGGCAAGACTTCTTTTTCAGTTTCTCCACTGCGGTACCTCCTGGCGATCACTTATCAGCAGGCAAATCAGCTTAGTCATTGACCTTGTGGCCTCTGGCACTCATTAGTGCAGCGTGTGACAGTGATGGAAGGGTGGGCTTGTCCTGGAGTACGCTGCTCACGCAGGGAATACATAGGTCACAAATAGTGGGTGGTCAGATTAGTGTGTACCAGAGAGAGCTCTCTGGTGTGCTCTGCCCCGGGCGAGCTTCTGCCTCGCCTGCCTCCCAAACTCTTATTCCACCTTTTTTTTTTCTTCTCTTCTTCCACTTATTCTCTTCTTGTTACCCTGGATATCGGAGGAGAAAGTAGAATTGCAGAGTGGCTGAGCTGAGTGATGCCATGTAGCTCAGGCAAGCACTCAAGGCATTATGGGCCCAACGTGCTGAGTGCACCGAAATGAGAAAGGATCAGCTGCAGCTTTCTAGCTCCTTCTGTAGCATCACGGGCCGTGAACAGCGTGGCATCTTCACTGAACCCCTGGGGTCACTGTGGCAGAGCATATGTGGCGTGCTGATTCGTGACTAAAGCCAAGGTAATAGGACAGTGTACCTCAAAGGACACAGTGACAGCAGCAGCTTTAAATATGAAATCCAGTACAACATCCCATTTGTAAAGCCTTGAATGTCATGTGTGTCAAACTCATGTGACTTTGTGTTGTTGTACAGCATTATTGCTCAATATTGTAAAGAATTACTGTTCAGAAATCAGAGAAAGATGCTTCTCATAACTTTAGATTATGAATCCATAATCATAGACATGAGACTTCATCTTGGGTTTGTTGCACTGCTGATTTTTTTGTATTTTTATCAATTTATTATTTTGTCTATAAAATGTCAGAAAATGGTGAAAAAAAATACCCATTATATTTTCTAGAAAGTCTACAATTGTCTTGTTTTATTTAACCAGCAATCAAAACCAAGGAATAACAGTTTTGTTATTATGACGTCTAAATATCATTCTGCAGTGTTTAGCATATTAACCAGCTAGCCCCTGCCCGTCTAGGTTCAAAGCTCCTGTGCTAGCGGTGTAAACACTAACACTTCCCCGGTGCTCCAAGCTCCGAGCCCAGACAACTAGCTGCACAGCTAACTGAGCTAATTCGCTACCAGCAGCTACAGTTAGCAGCAGTTAGCAGTTGCTGCAGCAAAGTAATATTTTTACACAATATCTTCACTTTTACTCAAGTATGACTTTTGGGTACATTTTACAATGTAAATAGTAAATGTTTTGGGTAGTCACCAATTTTTCCTCCCTCCTCCGACATGATAATCAGGTCATAAACATGTAATGTGAACGCGATATGATGCGCAATGTACAAATGTTTAAATAACATGTATGACACGTACACATTTTGACATTTCAGAGGTTTGCACAATCTTATAATGCTAATAGAAGTAGTAGCATAATAATATTTTTATAATAGTTACGCCTTATAGAGCACAAGTTAAAATAGGGAAGTATTTACTGCAGGTCTGGCGTTGTATCGCAAACAATTATGTAATTGCGAGCGAAAAAGTGCTTTCATATGTTTACTGCTATTATGCACTTCAATGGTTACAGCAGCCTTTTCACTTGCTTTAAAAATCAGTTCATCACTAACATCAGTCCTGAAAAACGCTGGACAAATATAAATCCTCTGTCGCACACACTCAAGATAAAAGTCAAACACGCTGAAGTGAGCCCTTCACATTTGTTCAGTCTGTCTTTTTACTCATCAGGGGATTTATTTTCAGATCCGCACATCCCCTCCCACTTTCCCTCGGTTTCACCTGGGGACCGGCTTTTTTAGAGCCGATACTAAAGGTGGCACATTTCTGTGATTCTTCCTGTGTAGCTTTAGGTGTCGATTGGCTTTGCTTCTGCATTGCGACTGACATACAGTAATTACTGTAAGAATGAAAATACATAAAGAAATTGCAGAGAAAGAAAAGACTCGAGTATGTGGGATGTGTGGCTAATTTCATTCTTTGGTATAGGTGGGTGTGAACACTATGGAATAGTGTTCACCCACATACTGTATTGTCCAGATTAAGCTGGCTGGAAAGGAGCTCCCATGGTATTTAATCAGCTTCCCCAGGCCATTACCCCAGTATGGGGGAGTGCAAACACCCAGTATTGTCTTTTCTCTAATTCTATGCTATCTCTTATTAAACCAGCATGACAAGAGCGGACGTGGCTGCAGCAGTGTGTGTTAGACTGTGCGTGTGTGTGTGTGTGTGTAAAGCTTTAAGGAGTGACAAGAGCAAAGAAAGTCCACAGAGAGAAGGTAAATAAAGGAATATCTCAACCTCTAACAAGGATTTTAATTGGCTATTCAACAATATAATTACACAGACTTCGAGTAACAATTACTCCAACTACATGACCTTCAGTGCCGTTAACAGTAACCAAATTGGCATTGCAACTCTATGGCAGTGGTGTCCTCAGAAATAAATGATTCAATAATGAAATTATACTCCATTTAAAATGATAAAGGGCAGAGTGTGAAGATGAAGGAAAAGGGATTTTTGCTTTTCAATTTGCACCTCTTTGACTTTGATTTCAGTGACGCCGATATCGTAACCTTGGTGGACTGGTTTTCCTCAAAGAAGGTTTTTGAGTTATCTTTTTGTTGTATTGTACCTTGAGATAGATCTCCGGCTTATGAGTTCAAAAAGAAAGAGAAGTAAGCAACGTTTGTGAAGTTTTGGTACGGAGTGAGCCGCTGCTCTGAAACGGAGATGACTAACTACAACACTTGGCACAAATTCTTACTGAAAGTGCATTAATATCATTAAGTGCCACTTGTTAGGAACGGATGTGAATTGAGGCGCGTACGGAGGTTCAAATGTTAACATTTAAGCTTTCAGTACATTTGAAAGTGACAACTTTGCTCAGATGATGTGTGTATCAGTGCATTTTACAGAGACTTGAAGGAGACATAGTCTGCTCATTTTCAGGTTCTGTTCATTTGGGTTACTACTAGCATGGGCGTAGGTTTCTATATAGATGGTCGTGACATGTCACAACCAATGTTCGAGGATTGCAAAATAGTCACTACCAATATTTGTCTGCTGCTGAGCCAGTAGTAACGTTAGTGAGTGGTAGTAGTGAGCATCTTCCAAACTGTGTCCGCTACTTGAAATGGATAAGAGGAAGAAACAGCTGAGAAACAGCGATTAAAAAGTTGAAGTCTCTGGAGGTGGAGGCTGCTAAATGTGCGAAGTTGACGGAGCTTTTTGGGACACCTGTCCCAGTGACACCGACCCGCCAGCAGCCACAGGTGCTGCTGCGCCGGGACACGAGGGAGGAGGACCTGACGATGATGAGCGAGTGGAGGCAGACAGGGTCAGTACCGTCAGCCTGGGGCTGGCTCGGCTAAATGTTTGAGACACGTCCAAAACAAAGTAAAAGACGCTTTTACATTGAATGTGATGCGACCTCACTTACTGCATACTGATGAACGCAGCTGCCGCTAATGCTAACGTAGCTGCCGCTAATGCTAACGTAGCTCCTCAGGGACTGAAGTCGTTATTTTCTAACTTTGACAATCTAACGTGGCAGCACATCAGCCCGGAGTTAAAGGGCTGTGACTGTTGGTAGTTGTGGTTGATTTTGTTCAAATACGCCGAATTGTGATATTATGGGTTATTATTGTTCAGATGATTTAGCTAAGCTAGCTAACAGATGCTAACGTCAGCGGTCTCTTGTTGCCATAGCAACAGTAAACATTCACGTGGCCTGATGAGCTGTAAACAGAGATACAAAACACAAGTAAACCTGTAGGAAATAATAAGTTTAATTTGCAATATTTACCATTGAATTTATTGTAATCTTTCAATTCATTTATTGTTTACTGAGGTGATAACTATCTAATAGGTATAATTTGTGTGTAAATGTGTTACTTTTACTGTAGTTTTCAAATGGCTGTGTATAGTGTTAGTGTATAGTCTTGAGCATTTTCAGGTCACAAAGATCTGGCTTTTTTGCATTGGGAAACACTAGTAAAGTGTCCTAATGAAAACACGACAAAGCCATTTGACTACCTTGTTCATAAATGATGGTGTCAGGACTTTTTTTTATGACACACACACTTTCATTGATAGGAATACTTGGTTTTGAGGAATGACCTCTATTTTGAGCATGTGACATGCTTTTGCAGGTTATCAACAAGGTTTTGCAGTTTGTACTAATTGTTTTGAGAAATGCACCAACTGTTGTGCAAATGTAAGTAATGATGTGAGAAAAACTCCACCCCGTCTCTGGTTTTGGGTTCTTCCCGTTAGTCTCGTCCCACCCCTGGTCATAACATAACTTCTGTTGTGATTTGACACTATAATGAACAAAGATTGATTGGTTGATTGCTATAGCTGTCAGTTTTAGTCCTTGAGTTCATAGCTACGTGCTTTATTTGTTAACTGCTATCAAGGAATATGACTCTCCTTTGTAGTATGTGTGAGAAAGGACGCCACGAGATTTGTGGACTTCTTCGTGGTGTCCGCTGATAATATAGTGGGCTGGTCTGGACAGAAAATGCCAGAGCTGAATTTTTGTCCCAGTCCACCCCTGGTAATGTCACTACCAAAGCTGAGACCAAACCTACGCCCTTGACTACTAGAATAGGTTTACATGCTTTAGTGCTCAAAAAACACATCAATTTCCTCATACTGTCCAGTAGCCCCCCCCCCCATATAATTCTCATAGTGATGAACATTAGCTGAGATTGACTGTTTATCTTTCAGTGGCAGTAATAACCCAATTCTTTTCACTTTTCCTTTGTTCCTCTTCAAAACAAGCACAGAGCCGAGCTACAGAGCAGTCAAAGGCATTTACGTTCTGGCAGAACTCGCTCAACAGATCAAAGTGTGAAGCTTTGTCCGGTTTTTAAGATCAGCCTGTGGAAATGGGACCGAGGACTGGCAGACTCAGCGCTTTCCCTCAGTATTGGGTTAATGCAGTTGTGCCACTAAACCTGTCAGAGCCTGTAGCAGCGGGGCAGATGTACAGCTGCGGGCCTAAAAAATGCTATTACTGGTGCTACAGTCAACAGCAATGTCGCTGCGAATGTCATAAACCTGAAGTGTTTAAAGGAATCCAATTAACATTAAAACCATTATTCATTCTGGACAAGTCTTTTTAATAGCCTGTTAATGGAAAATGTTGAAATCTGTCAATATTTACTTTATCAATTTACACCTTGCAGAGAATTAATGACGTGATAATCACACATGTAACGTCCGGACAGGCCGAGCCGCTGTAACATAAAGGATGTCAGCTTTACAACAGACTGCAGACTTCTGTGTTGCCTTCATGATGTGTCTTTGTTCTGAAGATGAGAAGATTTGAAAGCCATGTCACGCTTTCATCTCAAACTCACTGACTTCACAGGCCGGTCTCCACGAGCACAGCTACCATTTAAATCAAGTGTTTCAGTGCACAGATACGTCCTCATGTCCAAAACAAGGACACACTAAGATAACATTATAATGCAGACAGAAGAGGACAACATACCCGAGAGCATTTCTTCCCCCCCAAAACCATTTCTTTTTGTATCCATTATGTTTCTGATTCAGAGGCCCGCAGAGGGAGAGACAAAGAAGATTTACTTTGTTCAATACAATGTAGGCCATGAGCCTTAAAGCAAGGGTCAAGCCCCACAGAGTATTCACAGACGAAAACCACCAAACCCAGAGTCTTACGCTGGGGTTTGTTCACGCTCTGTTGAGTTATTACAAGCAATAGTAAAACAAACAAAACCATGAAGACAAATTATTACATTTTTGCTGTTATGTAAGAGATGATTTTTTCTTTTTGGTCTCTCTTTTCTGTGATCTGAAGTCAGTAGTCTCATTTCTTTTCCTCAATACAATAAAACCTTTTAAGTTATTTAAGTGCTATTGAGCTTTTTCTCTCCAGTAGCTCTGGGTTAAGCCCTGATTAAACAATTTAAACCACCACTACATTTTATAACGCCTTATTAGATGCTAATCATAATCAGAAAGCCATAATTTACATAAGGTTTAGGCGCTGTTTAACACATAAAGGATCATTTTGAGGACAGATATTAAAAACTAATAATCACTCAGACAAAAAAACGAAGTGCTTCAAATTTAAAAGTAATGAGCTATATAATAGCACCTGCCTCGGGTAGTTGCAGCATTTCTATAAAACCCTCAAAAATGCCCTGCTGTCTTAATCAACACGTTAATTAATCTAACATGTTAATCAACATTGTTCACACTTACATATCAGTGCAATTATTATTTATTGTGAAAGCCTCATTAAATAAACTGGGCATAACCTGGAAATAAACCTGAGCACCGGTCTTTTCTTCAGATTTCTTGTAATGTTTGAGAGGCATTTATTTTTATGTTCCCATGAAACTAAAAAGAAAACGTAGTGTAAGACATTAAAACACAACATGTGGATCTCTGAGCTACCTCACCGTTACTGTGAATATTATTTGCAGGAAATGTTGACTCTCACAATGAGTCTGCTACACAGCTGCTGCCTGACATCTTGTCTCCACACACAGCTTAATAAGTGTAAACGTGTTTCCTGCATTATCTTTAGCGCCGGAGCTCGGTGCTTTAAAATAAGAAAAATCTGATTTATTCTCCGCTTTCAGTTCGAGGTTCATCTCTCAAGGTTCTTTACTTGTCACAAACACAGACCTTACAATACCACGTGCAGTGAAATGCAATATGCAGTAGGCATTTAAAGACGAGCTTGTAGCTGGTGAGATCAAACGAAAAACAGTTATACGCTAAAGAGATGAAAAGGAGATCAGAGATGAAGGTTAAAATGCTATATTCTGTATACATGTACTCATTATATTATATAAATGACATAACACTGCTAATTTAAACACAACAAGACTGTAAAGAAATATTTATAGTAAAAGGGCTGACAGTATGAAGGTGCAGACAGGAATATAAGGGAGCAAACGTTAAGTGTTGGTAAAATGGTACTAGGATCCAAAGTACCATCGACTGACTGACTTCCAGCGCAAAGTGTCACTCTGCCTGCCACGCACAGATTATTACAAACATTTAAAGGTGTCAATGATAATGTTCAGCCACTCAGTCTGACGTTCCATCTCCTCCCTACCATTGAATATACGTCACAACACCGCTGTCTGAAGCATCTGCCCCCTCAAGTGGTTGCCATGTTTTTGCGGTTTTGTTGTGTAAAAATCAGTTCAGGAATCAGCAGCACCAATGACCGATGTTGAGTGAAAGGTCCAATTTGTCCCAACTCAATGCTTTGGGAAGGTAGGTCGGGCCGGCCGCCAACCCAAAGCATCGGTACATGACGAGTCGGGGATGAGACTCGACAATCAGCTATCTCACAAATTGAGCTTTCACAATGTTGGGTTGTTGATTTTCATCTGTGCCCCCAAAGACTCGTGTTAATGTCTTCCCAGTTGAGAGTACAATTGAAGAGATTCCTGGGATTTTCAGCACATTTTGCATTCACACGCCGCCCTATTTACCCTCCATCACAGGGAGGCAAATTACATGAGCATTTTCCAGCTGAATAATGGAGCAAGCAGTGAGATTCATTACTCTCCTTGATTCAAAGGTAGTTCTTTTACTCGTCTGTTGTGCCGTGTCAAGAGCTGATTTTGATTAGCTGGCAAGCGGAGTGAGAAAGTCGGTTTACCGTTGCCATGGAAAAGTGTGTTTCACGCATTGATCATCTCACCATTTCAAAAGAGGATTTTACTCAAGTAAAGTTCTAATAGTGCTGAATCAAAGTAAACACAATGATCAAAACATTTATAAAACACAGGCCCCTGTGTGAGAAGAGGAACAAGGAACATGCGTGCTAACACTTGGCTTTGTGAGTAATGGTCTCGCTGTGTTCATTAAGATTTAACAGCCAAACGATACATAACGGTTGAGAATCATGTCGTGAAGCGCTGTGATCTAAGTGCTCTTCCCACTCAAAAGGTAATCTTTTTAAAAATTCATCAGCGATCCATAATTCCACTTCATTTTCAACATACAACAAACAAGGCTTGCTCTGTTTAAACATGCGGTTCGTGGTGTTGTTATATGGATTTGCATAATATTGTAAATTATTACTGTCATTTTGCACTCATTACATGTTTAAGTTTAAAAAGGACTTCATTGCTGGGCTATTGTATTATGTTACAATTAACAATACTGTAATTTTTCATTGCAAAGCTTTCTTGCAGTGCTATTAGGTAATTTACTGTGTATAGAGGTGAAGGACAGCAAGACAAATCAAAACCTCTTCATGAAGATCACTTACAGTTTGCCGTCTGTCTTTTTACTCATCAGGAGATTTCATTTTAGATCCACACATCCCCTCCCACTTTCTCACAGTACAACCTGGGGACTGTTTTATCAGAGCTGATACTATAGGCAACACATTTGTGGGATTCTTCCAGGAGATTAAGATGCCTATAGCATGCGCTTCCCTTAATAACACACAGTGTGATATTAACACGTAAAGCTCTCTGCATGTAATTTAATTAGCGTACAACCAACTGTAGGAAATTGCACATAGCTACTTGTGTCATGGAAATCAAGGTTTAAATGAACAATAGAAAAGACATGTTGTACCTGTTAGTGCACATTTTAATTTGCAAGTGAAGATACACCTTGATTTATACTAATATCAGCAATGCACTTTGATTAAAGGAGACCTATTGTGCTTTTTTCCCTTTCCTTCAGTGCTTCATACAGGTTCATGTGCATGTAAAAGATCTTGGAAGTTAAAAAAGTGAAAGTCTGCAACAGCAGAAGCTCCTCTCTCCCACACAAAACTGCTCCTGAAACGCCTCGTCAGTAGTCCCGCCTTTAATTCCGTGGCTTTGTGACATCACACTACGTCACAGTCACACATTTGCATAATTTAAGCCTAGTGGCTAGCAAGAATTGATTTAGCACAGCTACTCTGTTGTTGTAAGAGGTGCTGGGTCAGGCATGTGTGAGCTGACCAATCAGAGGAGACTGGGTATTGGGGGGGGGGGGCTTAAAGGGACAGGAGCTAAAACAGAGCAATGCTGTAGCACTGTATGAGACAACTGATGTGTTTTTTGAGCATTAAAGTATGTAAACATATTCTAGTAGTAACTCAAAATAAAATTAGGAACCCTGAAAATGAGCATAATGTGTGCCCTTTAAACACTGGTAGTGTTTAGTTTGTGCTGGGTCTATAATAACTGACTCTTTGACTTGATATTTGCTGGTTACTTAATGAGTGAATGAATTCTATTTATCCTTTATTTAGCCAGGAGGGTACGATCGAGATACAAGTAAATTAGTAAAAGAAAAGATGCATACATAACCATACTATCACGCATTCAAGTCGAGGGTTATGTAAAACAGCAACACATTTTTCAGGGCCATTTGCAAAAGACCTTGGAAAGGTGTTAAAAGTAGAGAGTGCTTCTTAGGTAATGGTATTTGCGTAAAAGGAGAAAGCAGTTTTCTCGATGCACACTGATATGTGTTGCAGGAAAGTGGAAACCAGTGAGATATGTGAAGGGTTAAGTGCACCCGCCTCTGGCTCTGCCCTGACAGCATTACTGTTAACAGTGACCGGACAGGCCGGCCTCTATCAGGAGGGATGCAGCGGGCATTAGCGCGGACAGGTATCACTACAGCCAGGATGCATGAGGACAAGAATGAAGGTGGGTATTAACATATCCTCTCATTACCATATTAACAGTGTGCATGAAAATGTGGCCCAAGCACTTACCTCAATTAAACTACAGTTGAATCCCAAGGTCACTGCTACATTAACTCTGATCCTTTGCAGAGTCGAAATAAATCAGTTTTTCAAAGCGCAACATGTGATATATATTCAGTCTGAAAAAGCAGGGTCAACAATGCGAGGGTGTTATTTTATCAGCTAAGTAAGTGAGTGTTTTTGTGTGAGAGTGAGGGCGTGTTGTATTTTATAATTATTTTCCTCATGCTTTGCTGAGAGCAGAGATCACTCTGCTCAGATGGCTTAAATCGTAGAGTGAAAGTCTTGTGAAATACTCACAAAAATAAGAAATAGCAGAATAATATCTCCAAAACGATAAAGGTGTTGGCGGCACAGAGAGGGTGTCATATTATTTGGGATGTAACGTTTAAGACAGCTGAAGTTTCAGTCAGTGTCAAGGGCGGATTTGTCCCCTTCGCTGTTTTGAACAGCAGAGCCTGACAGATGGGGAGGACTGAACTGAGCGTAGGTTAACATACGCTAAGGCAGGATGCTAATTCCCATATCTGTACAGAAGCACGCTGTTTACATAATATTCTAAGGGGAGTTGTGAACCTCATACTGCATGCTTTTTAATATCATACACTCCACAATTTCCACGTTACCGAGCTTGCAAACAGCTCGCCTTAATCAGTGAGTCACACAGTATATAAATAGAGCATGAATGTAAAGCACACAGGCGGGGTTAAAAGGTTCAGCTCGCGCTCATCGAAACGCCTGAAAAGACGGGACGTGTGATTGCAACTTTTAACAGCTGATCACCAGGGATTTTTGGCACGCTGCAGTGTTTATATTTGACTCAGAATGCCGCGGTGCACTTAAACAAACATGCAGTCAGGGCAGCGTGATGAATGAAATGGTGCATGGACAGTTTTCTTAGCACAGTTGGGGTTCCCTAGCGTCGGCTGGAGATCCGAACACCACAGCTTGCATGAGATTGTTGCTATGAGAGAGCAAAAGCTGAATTTTATTTGTGTGACAGACAAGACAATAAAACACTGAAGGATTTATAAAAGCTAAAATTGTAAGGGACATACATAAGAAGGAAGGGAAGAATGCCATCGCAGACTCTTTGTCTAATTGTTGCATGCAAATACCTCTTGCGACGCATCTGATTTGTTTCAAATATTCAGTGAAATTGCACATTTGGTGTTGTGTCGCCACGACAGGCTGTCAGTTTGGGGAATGGTTCGTCATACTCATGCCCATGGGCAGTGTGGATTGAGTTGCACAGCTGGAGTTATGTTAAACGTAAGGCGAAGTGACAGAAATGCTAATCAAGTATCAAAACTGACACTGCATTCCCATCGATGCACATCAGACCCTCAATGATTTATTAGTCAAAGTGAAAGCATGTGTCACTGTGTTGAGTGCTCATGGGTAAACACGGCTCTCGCCAAGGTGTACCACTTAGCGGCTCCCCCCTCCGCTTCCCGTCGAGCATGAACTGCACTCTGCGCGAGGGCCCGCCGATAGCGCGGCTGAAGAGTAACTTTCAAAACAGGTAAGCCACACGCGATATATCGAAGCAAGTCACTTAAGAGTGTACTAAAGGGCTATTATAAGAGCAGGAGGTAGAAGGGTGGATGTGTGTCCCTACTTCAAATGGCTTCTTCTGCTGAGTAAGCCCCGCCGCCCTCCCTTTCTCCCGACTCTTATTCCCTCCCTGTCCCCAGATCAGAGAGAGGACGGAGCGCTGCAGCAGACCCCAATTACCAGACCGTCATTCACCATCCTTCATTTACCTCCTCAATTGCTGCTCACCACTGCATTCATTTTCAGTCAGGATATTCCTGCCAGAGCCTTTTGGGAACCGAGGGTGTAGAGGTTAAAGACTCCACAGAGCAACTGAGTTTTGGCTTAAGAACCGAGGGGACGACACATAAAAAGACAGCGAGCTCCTCTCCTTTCCCCCATGCTGGATGTAATTTGCATCATGGACAGAGGAAGAAAGTTGTCTGTTTGCTGTGTCTCCACTTTGGTGTTGCCAATTAATTCAGAATTTCTTTGTGAGTGGATTGCTGGAACAGGGCCTGGTTTGATGGATAAACAATGCTCCAGTGCATAATTTAGTTGAGCATGGAAGTGAAAACATAAGATCCATTCACTCTCACTCCCTCAGTTGTATTCTTAGCATCCACTTAAGCTGACTGCAGCGTTGTAATGAGATTATTGTGGGTGAACGACTCAAAAAAACAGATAATTGGACCCTTTTATTCGTCACTCGAAGGTGTGCAACATCAGTTATGATTAACTGTATATTCTAAATACCCCCCCTCCTTTTCCCCCTTATGCAATAAAGAATATCACATATAGTGATAAATATTAGAAAAGCTGCTTTCTGCATTATTCATACATCTTAACATCTGAGAGAATGCCCGCCCCCGCCAAGACATTTCATTGGCTGCCATGCAAATCAAGAAGAAGTCCCTGCTGCCAAGTTTTGCAGCTATAGTGGGTTTGTTCATTTTTAATAGCAGTGGGAGAAAAAATAGAATGGTTAATGATGTTGATTATTCACTTGGGCAGACCAACGTGTTTGGTTTTTTTCCTTGACAAAAGCATGAATCATCCCAGAATGGTGGACTTCCCATATAGAGGATACTGTCCTCGTGCCATCACACACACACACACACACACACACACACACGTTCATAATTATTTTTCCAAGGATCATATCTGCATTAAGTTCCTTCAGTAACTTTTAATGGTGTTTATCACCGATAACAAGATCCCTGTGTTTGTCCATATAATTAATGCAGAGTCTTTGATTACCTCAGAAGTGAAGAGGTGCAAATTCTCCTCCAGGCAAAATTTATTCACACAAAATCATAATTTTGTATAATAAAAGCCCTCCAGTCATGAACAGTGGTGTCCTATGCATTTTTTTCCCTCACTCTGGGGGAGCGGTTATGTGAATATGATGCCTGCTTTTCTCTCTTACTGCACGGACGAGCTGTTGTTGCATGAGAGTAGCCAGGAGCAATTTATGCTTTCATGTGAAAAGTGAAGGGGAGAATGTTGTAGGAGATTAATGGTACATAAACAATATAAATGACTGTGTAAGCACAGAACCACTGTCCCGTGCATGCTGCTTTTTTTTCTTTTCTTTTTTTAATCTTTATGCATTTATTTATTCATTTAGTGGAGAAGATATTTGGCATAATTCAAAGTTTAATCTCAAAAGACACGCGAGGCACATTTGCACTTGAATGAAACGAAAAGGTGCTTGCTGGGTAAGGTTGATTATACGCGTCCAAATCAAGATAAACACATGCTGACAACAATAATAATTCTTCTGTCCGACCACATCCGTATCATCGGGTGATGAAACGAAATCTGATATGTATGTGCAGAAAACAGGCTGCTGCAAAGGCGAATCTCTGGCAACGTGCTGCTCACTGAGAGTGACTCATTTTACCCTTTGTTTCATTTCAAACAGGTTCAGATCTGAATGGCACACAGTAGTCTTCAAAGTGGTAGTAAATTTACTACAATATTAGTTTATTTTATAGGCCAAAGCTTTCATGGTGCGCACAAGTGACTGCGCTCTTTTGTGATAAATCTTAAAAGGCAGAAAAGCACTTTAATTTTTTAAGGAAAGTATCATTTGTCAAAGAGTTTGCCGACTGAGTGAGCATTAAATGGTCTTATGAATCTTCCGCAAATCAATTTGAGGCCCTCAGAGGATTTCTAATGCAGTGCAAATGATAGTAACCCACAGGGAATAGCACCTTTAATTAATCTGGACATGGACCACACGTTCAGGACTTGCAATTGAGGTGTAAACAGATGTTTGGCAATATACCTCCTCTGCAATAAAGATGTCCCCATCGCACTCCCAAATAGCCGCAATATGCAAGTGAGGAAATTCAGCGTGCCCTGATTTATTTGCTGTTATTAATGGGGCGGTGTTGAAGGAAGTGGTCTGTGGCTGCCAGCACAATATCTGACCTCTGAGAGTGCATTAAATCAAGGCATTAGGGAATGCAGTAATAAAGAGGCCAGCTAAGGCACTGAACCTGCTCCAAAACAAACAAACCACAACACTGGCATAGAAGAGGCTGAGATCACACCCAGAGGACTCACGCATACAGAGGAGGCCGACATGAAGTCCACCATCATCTCTTAGTACAACGGCGTCAGCAGCCCATTCTCAAATGTTAAAAGGTCAGGCATCATGTAGTCTTGCATAGCCACACCTGCAGGAGGAAGTCTGGCTGCATCATTTCTCATTCTGGGAGAAAAACACTCTGGCTTGTTTTTATTTCTTGTAACCATTCATTCGTTCTGGCATGAAAATAAATGGTGACATCCCCCCAAAAAAGGGAGGAGCTGCTAGATTGTTTATGTTGGTACCTTTCACTACCCGATCTGAGCAGCTCATTCCAACTCATGGCAAAATGTTCATATTGCTGTTTTAATCTACTGTACAACATTTTTTATTTTATGCTTTGGCAAAATTGTTCCTCCAATGTCCATGCTATTTAAACCCCTTTGAATTTAACTGAATTGATAAAAGCATGCTTGGCTACAACAGTAGCAAATGTATCTATTCACACACGCGTTTTATTTATTCTGTTTTTATTTCTCTTAATTTGATCTTACTCGTTAATGTTGCTCCGTGTTCATATAAAGTAATTTGATCTTTCATTTTATCTGTCTTGGCTGGTTTTGTTTTCCTTTATAAAGCACTTTGTAACATTGTTAAGGAAAGCGCTGTATAGATGAAGTCTACTATTATTATTGACTATTAAATGGAAACACTATTGGCTACAGAAAGTTGGACTGTTGGTTATTCAGGCATTGAAAGTGAAACTGTGTCACTGTGTGGAGCATCTACTCCGTCTGAAATATTGTGCTTGTTAAGACGGTTGCAAAGTTTTATTCTGGTAGCAGAGGCGGCAATTTCTCAGAGGTAAAATCACACCAATTACAGTTCACTGTAACAAGGAAGAAAACTCTTCAGAGCATCCTAACAATGTAAAAATCTCATGATCTCAGATGACAAAATCTGGCAACCCTATTAAGTTAACATAACTGTATTTTCAAAACAAACTCCCAAACACATTCCCCTGAAGATCACAAAAATGCCTCCAGATTAATTCTTCACTTGTTAAGATTTTACAGTGACGTTGTGCTCATTTGGTCAAATGCCAACAGTAGTGCGCACACACCCGACAACCATCTGCTCCACAACTTTTCCTCTCACAGACTTAGTAGTCATTCTGGCCAAGACTGTGCGTCACCTCACATCCTGTGCTTCCCCAGTGTCGTGGTTTTATCCAAACAAGAGTCTTAAGATGCAGCCCCCACATCACCAAACGGTCTCCTGACTCCTACTCACATTTACTTGATCTATCTGTCAACTAACAATGTTTGCATGAGCCTTCACACTTAAATTAACTCACACGCTCTGCCAACGCCGTACAAAGCTCATATATACACTGTGTGCTCAGTGCATTTGAGTTAATATGCTTCAGCAGTAATTGTCTCAGCTACTTGTAACAGTGACACCAATTTTCCTTCCGTGAACGGTGGATTTATGCTGCCCTGCCATTGGCCTCTCTGAGCATCCAAAATATACACTGTGTGATGCATGTTGTAGGAAATTCAGATAAATCATATGTATACTTCAGGAATCATTTTCCGAATCATAACACGTTTTAAGGATGTCGTTGCCAGAACTTTTTGGTCCATGACGGTCAAACACTGACTTTCCTGAAATTCTATGTAGAAGCTGTGTGGTATGCAGAACATTTCCAACTTGTTCTCACAACTCGTCAAATACAGCAGCTTGGTAGGTGCCCTTAACCTGGTTAGGTTCAGGCACCAAGACTACTTGGTTAGGTTTAGGCACCAGGACTACTTGGTCAGGTTTAGGCACCAAGACTACCTGGTTAGGTTTAGGCACCAAGACTACTTGGTTGGGTTTAGGCACCAAGACTACCTGGTTAGGTTTAGGCACCAAGACTACTTGGTTAGGTTTAGGCACCAAGACTACCTGGTTAGGTTTAGGCACCAGGACAACCTGGTCAGGTATAGGCACCAAGACTACTTGGTTAGGTTTAGGCACCAGGACAACCTGGTTAGGTTTAGGCACCAAGACTACCTGGTTAGGTTTAGGCACCAGGACAACCTGGTCAGGTTTAGGCACCAGGACAACCTGGTCAGGTTTAGGCACCAAGACTACTTGGTCAGGTTTAGGCACCAAGACTACTTGGTTAGGTTTAGGCACCAGGACTACTTGGTCAGGTTTAGGCACCAAGACTACTTGGTAAGGTTTAGGCACCAAGACTACTTGGTTAGGTTTAGGCACCAGGACTACTTGGTCAGGTTTAGGCTCCAAGACTACTTGGTTAGGTTTAGGCACCAGGACTACTTGGTTACATTCAGTCATGACACTTATGTAAGCAAGTTATATAAATTATGTTGCATAACATAACATAACTTAAAATTAAATCAGTCTTCATAAATGGGAGTCAAACCCCAGTCTCCTGGGGGAAAGTCATGTGTGTGAGACATCCAACCAGCCCCCGACTCAGATTTGTCTCGCTCTTTACACTTCTGCACTAGAGGGGAAACTACAGCCACAAACTTGAAAGGGAAGTGGCAAAGGGCCACTGATCAGACTGCTGTATTTGACACGTTGGAAGCGAGAACAGGCTTACATTTTATAGAGATTCAATCAAATTTAGCTGGAAAAATGGTGAGAAATTAGTTTTGCACTTGAGTGTCACATGATGTCAAACAAAATATTTCCATTGAAGTGTTAAGAGGCAGTTAGCCTTGTGTCTACATTCACATTTAATACATAAGCTATCAGCACATTTATCTGCCAAAAGTAAAAAAGAATGAAGGTCGATCATCTCACGATCCACCATGACATTCATCTGCCACATGCAGTTTGTGTCTTTCAACTGTGTAGTATACAGAACAGTGAGGTTTCATACTACTGTGAACTTCACTCCATGATATATGAATATAGCAAATACTTTTTCCCCTCCAGATATACCATATACTGTACTGTAGTTAGTGGTGATGGATCTTTCCCTTTTTTACATGCTCATAACTTCAAGACCTGACGTTCTTTTTTGTGAGTGCGTCAAATCAATGGGAGGTTGGATGATTACATTAATTTTCACTGCACGATTTTTCAGAAATTGACAGAACGTGCAGTGGACATTGTTGTGCTATTCAGATTTTGAGCTTTTTAGAAATGAGAAAAAAAAAAACGAGACAGGAAACAAAAAGCAATGAAGTCATGGAGGAAAAGAGCCATGTTTGACTCTGTGGGTTAGCACTTATCCAGGGCAGGGGGCATAGCCTCTCTGATGTCAAAGTGTCTGAGCAACCCACCATCTCATTATAAACCAGAATAATTTGCCAGCGCACCTCTGCTGACATTCCTCTGTGAACTAAAGAATGGCAAGCCTCAGAAAGGCTTGAAAAAGTATGTATTCTTCATTGACATTTTTCTGGCTGCTTTTATGAACAAATTACAACTAAAAGGTTCTTAAAAGAAATACAACTTTTGCTGAATTGCCGGAGAGCAATTAGAGCAGATTAGGTTGGAACCAGATGAATCTTTAAGGCAATGGTTCTTGAATCTGAGCCCTCTGGACCTACACGCCTGCTGGTTTTCAACATGTAATCAGGAAGTGGTTTACACCTGGGATGCCAGGTGAAGGCAATTACTTGCAATCAACTGCCTGGAAAGATGGAGGGAAGCAGTACCCTGGGTCCTAAAGTAAAGCAGCAAATGGTTTAACTATGAAAATAAAGGTGTGTTGAACATCTTGTTATGGTGGTTTATAATGTCACATTTTTACATCACGCATCAGGCATTAGATTACAAAAGGATACATGAGGATACTCTACAATCTAATATCGTAGATACCATGTTGTTCCTGGAACTCCAGGACGATCATTGAAACTGACAAATCATGTTTTGTTAGTGTCGTAGCTTGACGCATGGAATAAGACCGGAAAAAATACACACATGAGAGAAGTCATCCTTTTAAAACCTGTTTAACCTTGTGAAATGGTCCATTTTAACCCAAACCATGTTTTCCTGAACCTACCCAAATATTTTAGTTCCCTAAACCTAATCAAACACTGTCAGAAAATTAAAAAGAAACCTGAAATAATAAGTAAACATTACAATTGTATGTTTCAAACCAAGTGAAACATACTATTCATAACTAATGTTGTTCCAGGACAGTCCCAGTCCCTGTCCTGGAACAACATTAGTTATGATTTTCTTGGCGCAACACTAACGCTGCAATATCAGACACACCTACAAAGATCCTATAAAAAATCCAAAACACATATTTTTCCTTACCCATTGTACAATTTACCCATCTAGAAGTGAGGAAGGACGGGTGCATCTACTCAAAGACAAGAGACTTGTGCTCATGTAAACGTTATTGCCGTTCTCTCCAGCTGAACTGCATCATTAGCTAGTTAAGTTAGCTTAGTTAATGAGCCTCTCATCCATGAGTGCAGTAGATGCTCGCTTGCGGTGATACCGTTTGAGGGAGGTCTGTGAATTTCCCGAAAAACTGGGTCATGATTTCTGGAAAGAGACATTGCTGTTGAGTTTTTAAAATATATTTAGTGATGCTCTGAACGCCACAAGCCAAGTGCCAGCTAGTTCCTTTATATTCAAGAGGAGGCAGACATCTCCCCAAATCACACCAAAACAATCTAGACAGATAAATAGCACTACAGTTAGGAGGGAAAATATGTATTTTTGATTTTGGGGTAAATATCCTCATAAATAAATGTGTTTGGAAATAGTTGGCACTTTGTCAGTATGTGATGATCCATCTGCTCAGAAGTGATGATATAACAGCAGGACCATGAAATAACATGAAGAAACATATGCACATTACAACCAAGGCAAATGATGCTATTTATTATTAAACCCAAGGTGTGAAATTCCTTCCTGTGGCGTTCCTTAACTAATTATCATGGCACATTAATTTTCAAAACCCCGAAGCCTTTGTTGAGTTTACCCAATGTGCACAGCGTACATGTTTATTCCTGTAAAAATGAGGTGTACTACAAAACAAACTTAAGAGAAAGCTATTTGCTCTGAGCTGAGACAACACGGAGCCGGCAGCCGCTGGGACGACTTCATTTGTATTCCACAGATCGTATCAGAAATTTGGAAAATGTTAATTGGAGACAATGTGTTAAGAGGCAGATATGGTCTGACATGTAGCCAACATAATAGTATTAAGGATGAATTAATTATCACAATATGGTGAGGGTGAAAAATGAATGTCATTCTCCATCCATAGAAATACATAATAGATGAAAAAGATAGCAGTGAATGCTAAACATTTTGCTTGGACGCGAGCACCCGAGTGCCTTTCGGCTGACACGTGGAAATCAAAAGACACTGCTCCCCTGCATCCAACAGTGGACATGTTGACAAAGCCTTCATTTATTACAGATTCCCAGGCCGGCAAGCGTAGCCCCAGCGTGACGCTGATTAGAAGGCTTGTACGAAATAAGCTTGAGAGCCCCATTTCACCACAAACCTATATTCATTTAGTTCTGCAGATTTATACATCCAGCTATCTGGGCACAAAAATCCAGCATGACATGAGAGTGTATTCTGCCCTTTCGAAAAAAAGGGGGTTAATCTCTCTTTCTTTCATGAAGAAGCCTCAATCTTACAGTGACCAGCATGTCTCATATGATGCAGCGGCTGAAGCAATAAATTGAATTAAATAAACCCATTAGTTACAGCAGCTACCTACTCACCTCGGCCCAGATACACTTTCATGGTAAGTTGGTCCTTTATAGAGACCAGAGGACACAGCTTAAGGCTGTGATGGCAGAGCGACCTTGAGTCAAAAGACAGAGAGCACGTCCTTGTTCATTACTCAAATCAATTAAGACAGCCCTGTTCGCTGCACAGCACAGTCCCAGTGTGTTCCGCGGGTGTTTAAAAAGTAAATGTATGCTCATTCAAAAATCAATTCATACTTAGGATTCTGCCTCCTCCTGTCTTGTAGACATGAAACAAACTAGAGGTCGATTAGAGTAGAGAGCGACTATTGGGAGATTCACCATGGGCGTACTTAAAATGCATGGAATGACTAACTGAGTGCAGTTCACATCAGCTTCTCTATGAAAAAAGAGCCAGAAAGAAGTCAAGGATCCTAATCTACAGCAGCTTGAAAGCAAACTGGAATGTTTTTACAGTTTTGTCCCTGACAGACTCTGCAAATAAAAGACTGCTGAATTTAGGCCCGTGGTTTTTATACCAATAGTGATGAAGCTGTTGCTTATAGACGGAGGTTAAAGGCAATCTAAAGACAGAGAAGGTTTAAAGACTTTTTGGGTCTTTTTCCTACTGAGAGCGAATACATCATATTAAGCAAATAGTGAAGAAGTAAAGAAGGCATGTGCGTGCATTAAAATGAGTAAAGCAGATTTAGGGAGGGCCCATTCACTGGACCTGTTCAGGGGCTCAGTGACACTATGGTTACCATCCCTTGCAGGTACAAAGGGCATGAAAATGGCAGCCTTTGGATATTCCAAGTAGTTATCTGAAACTTTCACCGACTCAAAGAATATTTGCCGACCTGGGAATGAGACTAAACATCAACTCTTCAGGATTTCTTACCGCGCCTTCCCGAAGGCCCTCTGTTGAAGCTGTTAGCATTATATAAAAAACATATTTTATGAGAACAGAATGAACAGTCTGAGAAGGCAGCGCTAAATCTCTCCCCATTAGCACTAACTATTATTAGCACCATTTCCAGTAAAAGTGTTCCCATTTCGTCTCTTTGTCTCAATCGCAAGTCATTTTGGATTTTGTTGTGTGTGGTTGTGCTCTGCTTTATACATAGAAGACGATATATCACCCGTGTCAAGGGCCCCCGAAGGGAATCGGTGGCTTCATGGTTGAGGGCAGGTAACACTCGTTATTAGAAAGGCAGAACACGTCAACTCTCTCCTAAATCTCTAATGCCAATAATCCAAATTATCCAGGGAAAACAATCACCTCCTGATACAGCCATTAGCAATTAGCATAATCCCTAAAAGCGCCCTTTTGAATTTCACTGGCTTAATCCAGGTCTCGGTGGAGTTTGGCACATGCCATGGCTTGTGTTAATGACTTCCAACATACCGACACACAGAGTGCTGCTGGTGGCAGAGACGTCAGCAGCGCTGTTTGTTATGAAATCAGATTTTTTTACCGATCGGAAATTTTCCTCTTCAAAAAAGTGCCGCTCGATCCGGCTCGGCAGCGTCTCTACTGTATGTGAGAAGCGTGTCGAGTGCAGTTTACACATCTAATACCCAGCTCATACATTGTTTCACACTGTGCTAAAATTATTCTAACGGAATACCCCATGGTGATTTGAGGGAGAGAAAGAGCATGAATAAGTAAACAACATAAAGCGATGAGAAACTTCAAAGGCGATGGGACAATCACAGCAAACAAGATCCTGGAAGCCAATGAATGTGTTTGTCTTTGTTTGTGACAGTGACTCAGGGGTGTAAACAGAGGAATTAGCTCGCACCTCCGGAGTCTCAACACATCACACAGCCATAATTGAATTAAGTCTGTCAGGTTGTTGCTGAAACTGTAGATGGTGTGAGGAGCACGAGATGCATTCGGCTTCAAAGATCACCTCAATAAGTGAACTTTACGTTTCCATCGAATCTTTGAAGAAGACATCTCAAGCGCCAGAATGTGGATATGTTTATGTTTCTTCATGACTTTATCTTTACTTCTGTTCTGGTTAGGTTTAGGCACAAAAAACACTTGGTTAGGATTTGGAAAACATCATGCTTTAGCTTACCAGGCTCTGTCGCTACAAACATGGCTGGAATTTGTCCTGATGTCTCCCTAAAAAATATCTGGTTTTGTTAACAAGGTTGGAAAATGTCCGAGAATCTCTTTAAAAATATCCAGTATGTTGCCACAAAATGTCCCAGCATCTTGTTAAAAATGCACTACACAGTGATTTCGCGCTTACAAATGTTGAACCATCGTCCTGAACAGTGGTCTCTGGCTTGGCAGCCATCTTGCCTTTTAGCTGTCATGCCATCACCATCCTGTCCTTCTCCTGACATGAAAGTCAGCTCAAATGTGAATATGATATGACACGTATTGTAGAAGCTCTGATACAATATGTATGAAACATACAAATGTAGTATATATCAGTGATTTGCAGAAATGTACAATGCTAGCATTGTATTCTGGTGACTGGGCTGAAAATAAAAAGGTAATGAGATTATTGAAAAATGTCTGAAATGGTATCTATATTTAGCAGCCAGCCCTTTGATGCTAATTTGTTTGCTTTCACAAAAATTGCCAAGCTCTTCTTGATGGAAAAAACTGCCATACGCTGCATATTGCTGCATATGTCTACTGCGTAATGGTCATATGATAATGCTGCCTATACTACTGGGAGAAGCCAACATTTTCATTCCCCCTCCATCCCTCAGCATAACACACTACAGAGGCACCTATCAGCTCACGGACACACATTTGAAACATACTCCCAGCAGTCCCCGTATCTTGGCTTCATGACCATTCCTGTCAGGGTTTTCCCTTTGACTGAACAAATGCATCAGCTCGTGTCATGAGACCACATCCCTCGCAGCCAATAAGGAGCATGAGCGGCGCAAGTGCTCCAGGAGATGTGGAAGGAAAATTGGAATCTTGACAAGTATGATTGACATGCGTATTTGTCCCAAGGTAGTCTTATTTGCAGAGATTTAAAGACGTTTGTAAACCGGCATTTCTGCAGAGCACAATCATTGTTCCTCCAGACTAGAGGCACATCACGGCAATTCTGTTGCATGCAAATAATCTTTTGGGAGAGAGGAATCCCTTTGAGCATAAAATGACTTCAGCTTATACTTTATTTTGGGTCCAAAATAAATAATTTAGCAGATGAAGCTGTGTCTTTCATTTTCAGACAATCTGTCCATGTCGTGGAACAAAAACACAAGCCTAAGTCCTCCCTTCTATTTCAGCGACGACGCAGGAGAAGGCTGCTCTGAATTTATCCGCCTCTTTTGATGGACACAAAAATAAAGTGGATATGAGCCTTGATGGTGAACCATAACCCACGGCCACTTCATAGCAATGGAAGGGGAAAAAAACGGCGAATTAAATTCTAACCATAAGTAAAATAGACTTCCACTTGAAAGCATCGGAGTGTAGCTACAGCAGAGCAAGAGAAAGAGATGGATGTGTGTGTGTGAGAGAGAGAGAGGAGGAACGCACATGAATTCTGAACAGGACCAAAGGCAGGATGAAATTGGCTATACCCATTAACTGCTCAAGAGGGGTTTTTTTTTCTCCATATGCAAAAAGGATGGAGCGACGTTACTTCTTCCATAATTCCCATGTTACAATAGAGATCGCGAGAATAAGATCAAACCAATCTGAAATCCTGGAATGAAATGAAAAAAGAGCCGCTATTCAGCCAAAACAAAACACAGCAGAAAGGGAAAAGCTCCTGAAAGGTAATTCAGCACTGTGCTCTGTACAGTATGTGTTGATCCACAGTGTTGGGATATCTGCTGCAGGAAATGTAAGAACCTGGAGAATGGTGTTGTAATGGTTGTACTAATTAGCTGTGCTGAAACAGTTGCAGCTTTTCGTGGCTGTACTTGTTGAAATTCAAATGTGCAGTGTTTTACAAAAGGAAAATTTCACCTGAGATTTCAATTATTCAAAACCAGATGATGCAAATGCATTCTGTAAAAAATCTGCAGACAATGTTATTTAACTGGGGGAAGAGCTTCTAGTGCAACCCTGTCTCAGCAAATACATTTATGTGGTGCCGAATGGCCCTTTTCATATTTGGGTTAATGTTTTGATGGTTTAAGTGGCAAAATGTTCATATTGTGATGTCATTTACCTCCAATATCCATCACAGCATGACTTATATTTGTGGTTTTGCTTTGATTTTAGAAGGCAACACTGAATTAAATCACAAATTCTGAGCCAAAACAGTCTTTAGCCATTTCCCTAGCTTACAGGTTAGCCTCTCCCTAACTAGCTTAGGGAAAGCCTTACTAACATTTTTCAAAATATGCTTACATGCATCCTCTCTGCGAGTTGGATGAGATGGTTCACAACGCTCATGTGTCTGTACGCTTAATATTTAGCTGGAATGAGGTGCTACTAAGCTCAGCACAAAGGCTAAAAACAAGGTGTAACAGTTAGCCTGTTTCTGTCAAAACATCATGAAATTCAGCCATCTGCACCTGTGAAGCTCACTAATTAACACATTGCATCTCACTTCTTCATCATCCAGAAACCAAGGACAGCTCGACACATAACCTCCTGTAAAATGGGGATTTGCTGTGTTTACACAGGTGTCTGTGTGTATTAACACAACGAGATGCAACGAGTAACGTGGTGAGCTTTATAGGTTATTAGGTTAGTAGACTGCTTCCAGTCATTGTGCTAAGCTAAGCTAACTGGCTGCTGACGGTAGGCTTTACATATATTAAGCTTACAGACATCAGAGTGATATTCAGTTTTCTCATTTAACTCTTGGCAGGCAAGCAAATAAGCATTTTCAGCATGATGTTGCCTTCACTGCCCCAAAGTGTAGGTTAGAAATGATATCTGCGCAGGGGTTAGGATCGGTCATGTCAGTTGACATGGTGCGTTCAAGTTCTCCAGTGTAAACAAAAGGGATGAGTAGTTACTGCCTGGATGTGACTTCAGTTCTGTACACGTAAGTGTATGTGTAACCATATGTATATAATTTAACTTTATATCCATGTGTGTGGAGCAATATCTTTTCAAGGCCACCTACACTGTACATTTCTGTAATCAGGGTAAACAGGTAAGCTGTAACCATAGTAACAGCTGTGTGACGCAGAAGCTCAGTGCAAAGGTAATTCTGGAGAAAGAGTTTATTGTTGAGTCTCATTCCCAGGTTGTAGAAAACCGACGCTGTGGGTAAGTATTCAGCCTGGAGGCGTCGTATTAAATGACCTGGGAATGAAAGTCAACAATAAACTATGTTTGAAAAAAGAGAAGAAGGCTGGTTGCTCTATGTAACATACGTAGGCAAACACTGTGTCAGGTGCTCTTGGAAAATGTGAGAAAGGGAATACAAAGGCAGTCTAGGCACTCCAAAAAAAAAGAAAATATCAAGAAATAAGGAAGGAAATACTAAAAAGCCTACATTCTCACAGCTAAAAGATTAAAAGGGCAAACATTACAAAAGCCAACATGTTTCGAGCATCAGATCCAAGCGTCTTTTTGGGGTGCCTGGATTGCCTTTGTAATCAATCAACTATATTTCTCCAGAATAACCCTCCTTACCTTTAACTGTGCCGGGCTCGAGTCAGGTTCAGATGTAAAAAAACAATGTTTGGTTCGGTTTTATATTATATTCCAAAGCATATCCTAAATGTGACTGAAACCAAGATCAGACATCAGAGGGGCCGGTGTGCATGTCAAGATACAATTTGACAGACTATAGTCTGATGGCATAACACTGAGCAGAAGAAGTAAAGTTGCATAAAGTTTCATTTAAAATAAAATACTTTTAAATTATTTTGAGTCTTATGAAATATAATTAAAGATGAACCCTCTCAGGGCTTCTGATGGATGTGCAGAAACAGCCCTGAACATGAAAGACATTGCACTTGCACTGAATCCATAACACGTGGATACACATACATCATGCATGCGGGGCATTAATGATTGATGTAAATTGACACAGTCATGTATACATTTGGCCGTGCAAGGCACCATTGACAATGTAAAATATGTGGATAGGCAGTTTTCAGCTCTGAGATCACAGACACTCAGTGGTACTCCATCGTTACACTCGACAATCAGCCGCACATCTGATCATCACTGAGGAGAGCCTTCTTACAGGAAGAAGTCACTTCTTACTCACGGAGAAGATGATTTCATCATAACATTGATTCCACAGTTGGCTTACTGTTCAATAGATTGATTTATAAAGTGCTGTGTACGAGCTAAAGCAGATGAAATAGGCTGCCCTTTCTAGCTGTAGGATATAATGAGTAATTTTCTTGTGCTATGCTGCATCTAAAGAGATGCTCAAACAAGAAATAAACATGATTGCTCCTGTGGTAACTGGAACCTCAGAGCTCCATGATGCTTGGGAGTTTAATCAAGTGGAAAGAGGGTGGGCAATGAGAAAGTCTGTACTGAAGCGGTCCACTCTCTTGACAGCGCATGGGGTATGCTGCTAATTAAAAAGTTTAATTCCACAACTGCAGCACTGGCATCGGAGCACTCAGAGGTGCGTCCTTGTGAGTCTTGGCGCCGTCTTATCAGGCGTAGGCAGATTCTGCCATGTTGGGGAAGGCGCAGGACAGGGAGGCACTGCAGCGGCACACAGGCCCAGCTGGAAGGGATGGCAGCGTGCCTACTCGGGGATCTGGCCCACCTTGCTCTTTCCCATCTCCCCACTGAGTGGAGTCACGGGCTCCCAGTCAGGTGGCAAGAGTCAGGCGCTAAGCTGCCCATGGAGCAGCTGAGAAACGGAAAGCAGGGCTAAACAAGGGATAAACGCTGGATTTAGACTTTCTGGTTCTGGCCCCGGCACTGGATCCATGTCTCCATTACACACCTCTGTCACCGGGTCCTGTCGCACGACCAGAGGTTGCAGGTACAGCAAAGCCTGAGCTGCAGCACACACTGTTCCTTCAAAGCCCCACAGAGGCTGATTCAGATGTGATACACACTGCATCCATGAATAGACTTTAATATTTCATAAAAAAAAGAAGTTGTGAATTCTTTATAATACAGTGCAACGACAGGATCTGTTTCTTTGATAAGGTGAGGAATGAGTGCGCTCCATTGTGTGACTTTGACTGAGCTAAAAGTTTTAAATCTGTGTGGGATCTATTGATTAGAGCACATTACAACACACACAAAGGGAAAAGGCCTTGGATATGACAACGCTCATTGTGCGACATGCTTTTAAAAAGGCCACATCGCACAAAGCAACAGGAAAAGATGATTGAAAAAAGTCGGCAACAAAAGCGAAATCGTTTCAGAGCAGGCTGGAATAACAACAGTGCGTACTGGGACTAATCACCACGGAGCTGGAAGCCATCGCCGACTCGTTTCTCAGCAGCACGGGGCCGCAGCCCTGAAAGAATAAGAATACGACTCTAAAGATTTATAGGCGCTCCCTCTCAAATTTTATTGCATAGGGGTTAAAGTGTCATTTTAATAACACAGAGATATTAGAGCTTGCAAACCTCAGTAAAACTTTTGTTCTTGTTCTCAGCTAGCTGATTTATCAATGTATAAATACTTTACAGAGGAGACAAAGGATACACAGGGCACATTATGATTTTTCTCACATGTTGACCATAGATACTGCAGTTTCATCTTCTTGGATTTTACACCAGTTTTTTAAAAATCTCGTATGAATTAAAGCTGGTAAATCAGCACAGTGCCATGAAAGTCATGAAACTCCTCCAACACAAAGTTGTTTAGATTACGACCTGCTGTTGCTTTCGTCTTTTTTCTCCTTAAAATATGCTTTTAATTCAGCCCTGCCAAGTCCCGACTGTGGCGCTATGAGTTTGATAGATGATGTATTCGCCTCATAAACAGGTGAGCTTGGCAATAAATCCTTTAACACTGGGTCAGATCCATAGAGTGGTGAAACTGTGGTGTTTCAGGAGGTGGCGGCTGAAGTGTGTTAGCAGTGGGCTGACAGAGCGATAAGTTATTCAGGATATGCAGGACACACTCCTGTTACCGAGTATTGTCTTTTCTTCTGGCTCTAACAGTACAGTCTTAGTGGCAGTTATTTGATGAAGTACAGTATATAAATCAGTTTTATACCCTGTTAAGTCTTATACTGAGAAACTTTACGAGAGAAGTCTAATTTACGGCTTTTGGCCAATTATTGTGAGACGTGGATGTGAGTGTAAAACTCTGTTCATACACAGATTAAATGGACGGACAATTCATTTTAGTGGATTGTATTTCAGCTCAAAAAGCAGTAAGGCTGTTGAATTGCAAATTGTGCATTTCTTTCCACAGTTTATGTGGAGTAGATGTTAAGGGTGTGTGTGTAACCGTCTTCCATACTTCAATTTGTGTTCTTGCAATTGACTCTGAAGTAATCCCGAGTATTTATCGGACACCTGGGTGGACACGGCAATATTTGCCCCTCGTCATGAGGCACAGCGAAGTCGTCTCCTGGCAATGTGAAAGATGTCAATCGTTCATCCTGCATTTAAAAAAAATATATATATACGCGCTAGTGTTGGTGCAAAAGTAGTATTAGCTACCGTGAGTAACGTTAGCTGTAACGTTAGCATTCTGGCTTTAATTCTCAAAAAAAACGTTGGTTAATAGATTATTATTTGAGTCTTTTACTTCCCCTTTTTCTTCTTCTCTTTCTTTTCTGACATTAATATTTGAGTGCTAGTAGCTAGTAGCCTAGCGAGCTCGTAGTTAATTAAGATCAAATGATGAAACGGGTCACATTTTACTAATGCAACAATAAATCAAACTGAAACTTGAATTCTTGATGTTTTAACAGGTAATGCTCATTAATTTGGTTCAAGATAAAATGCTTAATTTAGGATGAACATGATTATTGCTAGTCTCCACGGGTGCAGCTAGCATTTGGGACCCTTTTCCCCCCTTATGGGCAGCACTGTCTACTCAATACAAATACATTCACTGTGATTCAACAGGATTGCATCAGGTAATTTCGAAGCCAAAACGGTAGCACTGTCATATTTTACATTATCGTTGAATGTTTTGTGTAACGCGGTTCTTTTGTTGAGATTTCAGGCGGTGTTGTGCAAAGAGGAGTCAGACTTTCTTCCATGTAGCATCGTTTTCAGGAAGTAGATGTCTCACAGTAGGTTCTGAATATTACAAGGCATCCAAGCAGAAGTAGGGTGGGTTACACACACACACACACACACACACACACACACACACACACACACATGCACTAGAAGCACAAGGGCACATAGACAGAGTTACTTGAAATTTTAAGATCTGTGTTTCAGGGTCGTATTGATTTTTGATGAATTTCACACATAATTCATTTCAGATCTATGGTTGTGTGTTGATAAAGCTTTATTTATGACTCCTGTAATGATTTTCCGGGAAAGTATCAGTTCGAGTTTGCACCTCCAGAAGACACTGATACCGATCATACCAGAGCCTAAAGTCAGAATACAAACACATATAGCATGATATGCACTTTTTGTTCCCTTGAACCTTTCAGATCAGAAACTATTAACACAACGGCTCCATGGCAGGTTCTCTCAGTGTGAAGAAAGCCGTTCCTCCTCCTTGTGAAGGGACTGTTCCCACTCTGCTGACTGTCCAGTTCGCACATCAATGCAGAGCAGAATCCCATCGAGCCTCAGTAGATGAGAAAGCTTGTGCCTTCTGCTGTATTATTTGATCCGGCCACACATGCTTTTCAGCTGGAATTAATCTAAATCGGACAATCTGACACTCCTCAAAATGCTTTTTACAACGAGAAAAGCGGCTGAAACTGCCACTGTTAATCTGTGAGTTAGCTGAAATGTCAAGGGCTTTAGGCGTTTTATGTGTGATGCACCAAATTTGAACAATTTTGGAAAAATAACTGCTCTGTCAACAAGATTTCACTGTAATTGATCACGCCATGTTTTTTTCTTCCTCAGCCAGCAACATTTTGTGATTATTTTTCTGTTCTTTTTCGGATTTTTTCTTCTCTGGCAGTTGCTCCTCTCCAACCCTATTCATTAGCATTAATGTAAACGCTATTTGTTTGGCATTTTGCAAAAAAATTCCAAGTGTAAAACCTCACTAATAAGCCCTCATTAGGCCGGTCCCTAACAAGTGTGAATTCCTGCTGAGAAAGCTCGCCCACAGCACACATAAATCTTCATGTATGATCGATAATCAATGGCGTTATTTAGCACAATTCATGAGGCACATTATGATTCCACTAAAGTATACAAATACTGGCAGGGAGCTGGGGTAACATTTGCTGGATTGGTCATCATGCATCAAACGTTTCCTATTCCAGGTTGAGGCATGCTCAAGAGAACAGATAAGTTAAATCCTTGCGGTGGCTCATCCTCTTTACTCAGAAATAGAGGCAACATTAGAAGCGCCAATTGGCTGTTGAAAGTCCTCTGTGTACGGTAATGATGGCTCTACATTGCTAATTGCTTGTTCAAGTAAGCCCAAAACACACTGGAGAAACTGTCCAAGAGCACTAAAAACAGGAAAGCAGGACCAATCACCAATCTGGGCCCGTCGATGGAGGTTCATACCAGACCCGCAATAATAAACAAGAATCCTGATGTGAATATTAGATATGTGCTGAGTTTATACAGGAGGCTAAAACCATCTTTGTGCCACATTCTGAAGTGTTCATGATGGAAGAATTACTCTACAAAATAAATTAAAAAACAGAAACAAAGCATTGTTTTCCCTCCGCCTCCACAATTGGAGTTAATCCCTAATCCGGTAACGTGTCAGTAACGGGTCAGATGCTTAATATTGCATTAAACAGAAAAATGTGGAAGTAAAACAACAGCAACAGAATAACATAGTTGTATTAGACGTGTTGAAAATCAATGATTCTTAGATGCATTGTGATGCCGACGTGGAGGATTCTGCACCGATGCAGCGACGGAGCATAATCAGGAGTTTGAAGCCATCTGAGAGAGGAGCATGCAGCAGAGTCATGTGTCAGGAAGTACCCCGGTCTTAGAGGTGCAATGTGAAAATGTATTTTTTTGTAGATTGAAGCGCACTTGTAATTAGCGTTGTCAAAGAGATCAAAATATCGACAGTTTCAGGCCTCATTCTTCACAGTATTGACACACCAGCACTAGCTGCATTATTTCACTCTCTTTACCAACAGCGAGATGCCACATCGCTCCACCTCCATAATCAATTCATTTAGATGCTTTTGCTAGAAACACACAGTCCACAAGCCTTGTTGTATTTATCTTTAGATAAAAATCACAGTTGTATGCCCTTTGTGTCATGTCAGTTTTTACCCATGTTGTTAAACATGGTATTGAACATCGATATTTTCAAGGCAGTGTATAGAAGCTAGAAATCCCAGTATTGTGACAACACTACAGTACTTGTGAAGCTCTTGGAGAAAGATTTATATTATGTGTATGTACTGAGGTGGGTCACACAGATACTGGTATTGAAAAGATGCATCTTTACATATTGTATACTGGCTTTCTAAATGAAAAGGGAGTTTAGATTAACCGGAGTTCTTGTATTAATTGGTGAAAAGGCAGCATGTGCAGTAACGTGCATTATTAAGATACATCAATGGGAGCACAGCAATGAAATGAGAACTGTTGTGCATTCAAATAGTTGACAGGGGAATCGTAATTGAAATTGTGAGGATTCACATGACATTAAGTTAGGTGTTGCACGATGGAAACGTTGGATTAAATGCTAATTTTTTAAAAAGAAATTCACTGTTCGGTGTAAAGCGGTTGCAAAAAGGTTTTTGGAAGCATTTTTATGAACACATGGATCAAAAAACCATCTCTAACTACTGATAACATGGACTGATGCCATAAAAAAAAATCATGTGATGCGTTTCATTTGCAATTTTAACAGATACATTGAAACACTAACAAGCATAAATCACACAAGCATGATTCAGATCCAACCGCTACTGGAGACGCATGTGTCAAAATGTCATTTGAGTCCCCAGCCTATATATAAAAGTGAATCTGAGTGCAACAATTGTGATTTAGTCTATATAATATACTAATTTCGTGAATCCTCTCACACAACAACAACACAAAGACTCAAAGCTCCAAGAAAACGCTTCAGTTGCAAAATAAATGGCCAGTTACCTTTTTTAAAATGAATGTAATTATTTCAAATAACTTCAGAATTGATGAAGTGCCGTTTTTAAGATTCCTGTCGACAACACATGTACTGTACATGCAGCCTCTACACAACACAAGCTGACAAGTTGTACTGCCTGCCTTCACTTCAGCAGGAGAACACAGTGACTGTGGAATAGGAGGGGGCGTTCGCTGCTGCCTACATAAAAGAGCACATATTTCCTTTTATTCCACCACTGTCACTGAGGTTTGACCATGTCAAACATTTGCCAAGATAATGATAACATCCTTGGAGGAGCTGATTCTTCATGATACTTTACCCAAGTCAGAGGAAAGTGGCAAAAAAAGCCTTTACTGGACAGATGCATTTTTTCTAAATGAGGTGTCTGAAGCTGAATGTTCAAGTAGCACAAACACATGTTCACAATCTCATTCAGCTGGACTATAACCCTACTGTGCAACCAGCCGAGTCGCCAGGATGAAATGTTGGCTGTTAACATTTCTGCAAACCACTGATGTTCACTATTCTATTTGTAAAAAGCTACGTAGCACAGGGACATTTCTACAACAGGTGTCTCAATACATTCACGTTACATTTATGACCTGAGGAGGTGGTGTAGGTAACAGATGAGAAGGCTGCCAAGCCAGTGGCCACAGTTTGAGACTGCATTTCAAAATTTGCAAGCATGACACCACTGGATACCTTAAAGAAAACCACGGGACAATTTCCAGTCGTGTTTGTGGCAACCAAAACAGGTACTTTAAGCAAAACATGAACATTTCCTCACCCTAACTCAGTGGATTTTGTTGCCTAAACCTAAAAAGACCATAAGCAGAGTCTTGTCACAACATAAAATAGAAAATTGAACCCAAGGAAATCTAAAGTATCACCATGGTTTTCAGAAATGTACATTTATCCAGGGGATTGGGTTTGACTATAACCCCAGCTGTACTGCAGTGGCAAAGGCTCCAGGCTTGCCTGAATGAACCCACCATGTTTCCTCACCTCGTGGCAGGTTCTTTAATTCACAGCACAAAAACTCGATGGAACTTCCCTTCATCCTCTTTTCTTTCCTCCAGAGCTCAAATCACACACGATCGCACAAGATCACATAAAGCCACAGGAAAGTATTCCCCTAAGCACACACAAACAGCTCAAACACACAACCCCGTACTGAAGATCACTGCACCTGAATATGTGTAGGATAAACTGTAACTGAAAAATATCACCAGTCGATACAAGCTCCTGCAGATATCGTTGGATTCACCGAGACTGAGTGAGCATTTGAGTACATGTAAGCTCTGATGAGACGCCTTAGGATTACATCTCCCCATAGTTTGTCATTCACATCCATCAACATGTGGAGCAGGTGTTACTGAGACAGGCCTGAATTTATGAATCACATTTTATGAGATTACTGGTCTCGTTCTACTACACCAATGTCAAATGCTTGCAAACATCTGTAACTGATCATAATTTCACTTCCATTAAGTGCACATTAGCCAGAGGAGAGCGATGCAGTAAAAGGCATTGTGTAGAAACAAACAAACGTGGCCTGAATGGATTTTTTTTTGCCTCAGCGTGGCTCAATTCGTCATTATTTTTTACCCATTAAACCATCAACTTTATACCCACTGGTGTAAAAATGTGGCCTGTGTGTTCACTGGCTCCCTGAATGCACCATTCAGAGGTGAACGTTCCTCACAGGACAGCGTCGGATACAAAATTAAGGCTCCTGTGGGGATTTTTTCGGCTCTGGGGCCCTAAAACACACGAGCACACTTATTATTATTTATGTAAGCATGTCATCCTCCTGTCTAATGAGCCTTTCACCGGAAGCGTAATGAAACAGCTTGCATTAACACAGGCTAAATGAACAGCCGAGAGCTCCCATGTCTATGCAGCAAGATGAAAGCAGATGCTCCACAACCCAAACACCGGCGTAACAGACCCGGGTTTCTCCGGAGGAACAGAAGGGACCTTGAGTCAGCGTCATTCTCGTCAGCTCATTGACTCCGTTAGAAAGTCTTGAATTCCCTCGGTCAAACATCATTATGCGAGAGGAACGCCAAGCGGAGCCATGACCAACTGACCATGAGTGAACCCTCAAATTGATTTTTTTTCTCACATAAACACGGGAATGATAAACAGGCAGCTCACTGGCTAATAAAGCTGGACTGAATGTCAGCCAGACACTAACTAACAATTCAAGATCAAAAAAATGCAACACTCTCACGTGTTGTGCAATTCAAGCAAAGGAGGTGCTCTGCTAAATGATGGGTTGAGTAGGAGGAGAAAATACTGACAGACTTTAACATGAAAGCGGAGTCAAGCGAGAAAAAAAAAAACTAGTTCACCTTTAAATACTTGCAGTCTGATACGTATCACATGAAAATGTGCTCCTATAAAAGAACTCTTTAAATCTGTGTGCATGACTATGCATGTGTGCAACTAAAACTGAGGAATAATGAACTGAATAATGAGCCAATTCCTCTTGATTAGTGTAAGAAAATAATATGAGAACACATGGACACTGTGTTTTCCATCACGTGTTTCATGTTCACCAGCTGATACAGGAAGCAGACCCCCCCCCCAAAAAAAATAAATAAAACGTGATGTTGAACAGAATCCTGGCCCGTGGCCCTCATCTGTGTGTGTCTGTCTGCCACCATGCTTGGTGAAGTGTGATTCTGCTGTTTAAGACCACCCTGGATCTGCAACAATGGAGTTCACTACAGCCTGTAATGACACACACATCATGGTTCAGAAGCAGAGTGGAAACTCTCCTGTGAGCAGTATAAATATATACTCTCAACACAAGATTACAGACCTCACCTCTCTCAGGTGCTCTTACACACTCTGTTAAAGGACCATTTTACCAATTTATACAAATCATACCAACCACTTTACAAACCACTTTTTTCCCCTGCATTTCCAGGCAGCCTTTGCTTTGTATTGGTGTCACTCAAAATGCAAGGATGTGAAACTTGCTGGAGTGAGATAATCCAATCCACAGGCTTTATTTATTATCAGAACCACAAAAAAAATTAGCTTGTGTAGCTGATGTGCAGAGATGAAAAGTTTGAGAAATGATTTATCCTCTGTGTCTGATCTCCTGCAGGTTTTGAGTCTTTCAAATTAAATACGAATGAAAAAAAAAAAAGATTTATTGGAATTGGAAAACAGCAAGGAGGAGGCTGGAGTGTGCATGATTAGCAATGGATCTGGCTCAAACAGAAACACTGGGGCTAGATCACACTGAGACTGTAACTCACCGGTACCAGTCCAGCCCCTTCTCGTAGTTCCTGTCAAAGAAATGTGGCTCATTCCCAACGGCTCTGACGTCCGGGTGCACCCTGAGCGCCTCCAGCAGGGCTCTGGTCCCCCCTTTCTTCACCCCGATGATGATGGCTTGGGGAAGTTTCTTCTCTCCGTAATCCATGGTGCAGTTCACCCTGAGTTCGCTGTCCGTGGTGCTGAATTCCTGGTGCTCCCTCTCCAGCGCGGTGGTGCGATACGCCGCCGCCGATTTGGTCGGAGCCGCCTGCGTCCTAATCCACTCCACCGTCCTCTGCTCGGCCTCGGCATGATCCTTCACGGTGGAGACCGCGGTGGTCCTCTCGGCCTCGGTGAATTCGCTGAAGCCCTGGGAAGCGGAGTAAAGTTTCTCCCTCAATGTCACAAAAGTTGTCTCCTCCGTCACCAGCCTCCCTTGATACGCGTAGTTCTCTTGCAGGGGGAACTGCAGCGAGTTGTAGCAGCTCATCAAGCTATAGAACAAGTATGTGACAGAGAGGGAGAGGGTGAACATGAATAAGATTTTCCGGGGCACTTTAGAGGTGAAAACCGAAGTGCTGGACCAAAATGCCATCTCTGATAGCAGTGATCCTCTCAAAGAAGTGGCCAGACATGTTTCCACCCCGAGTCTTGCATGGACAAAAAATCAACAGCAATAATCAGTCACTATCAGCGCTGCTCCAGCTGGAAAAGCGTGAAGCTGGACCAAACCAACCTAATCCAACCTGACCGCATATTTATATATAAAAAAAAGGATAGCCGGGGAAATAGCTCGTTAAGATTCCGGGAGAATATCGCGTCCCTTCTCCTCTTGAGTGTCGATTTCTTTTTTATTCCAAGGCTGACAGACAATGTCACAATTTATTGGACTGAACTTGCAGATTTGAGAGGCTGGAGGTCTGGCGTCCTTCCAGATGAGCAGCCTGGCTTGAACTGGACTGAGTGTGATGAGCGAAATGTAGGCATTTTATGAAGAAGGAGGGAAATAAAGAGAGGAAAGAAAATGAGCAGCAGTGTTTAAAGTGGGATTCTTCCTCCTCTTCTTCCTCTTCTTCTCCTCCTCCTCACCAGCCCGAAGTCCAGTCCAGTCTGCGATACAAGAGTGGATTCACATCCATCCGGGCGAGAGCAAATCCACTGAATCTTTCCCAACAGGAGACGAACGGGCGCACAATCCCCCTCCGCTTCTCTCTGCTCCTGACTTTTGTAGTAGAAAGTGGGCAGCCTGCTGCACAAAGGCATCCACTCTCCTCACTGAGGCTGCTGCTCGCCGTCCCTGCCGCCTTGCGCCTTCTCACGTTGGTAGGATCCTACGATGTGCGCATCGGCTGGGTGAGCTCATCTCAAGTGAAGCGCCGTGGAGCCACACAGCACAACTAGTGTGTACACCCACTTTTTTTTTTCCTCCTCTATCCGTGCACAAGTAGGGCTCTGAACGTCAGATATCCTCATCTGAAACACGCGTATGGACAAAGCCACACGTCCCCTACCCTTCACATGGACACTCACAGAGGACTGAATTACAGAGCAGGAATATGCGGGGATGTCATTACAGTGTGTGTCACCTCGTACTGTACAAAGTTACCCAAACTCCATCTCCAAATAATAATTGCGATGGAGATTACATTTTTACAGAAAGCTCATGTCTGCACCCTGCTGGTTTTTCTGTGGAGCGTTGCGTTAAGTTAATTAACAACAGAAGACACAAAGAGAAGTTTATCCTGCCAAATGTGAGCGCATGTTATACGACTCAAAGTGGATAATGAGCAACAGTGTGTCCTGAATGTAAATGATGAGTCACTGGGGAGGGAGGGGGGGTGTAGTGGCTCTTAAATGCAGGGCAGCACATGCAGGAAACAATCCTGTGTTCTGCATTATACACTGGATTTATTACACACGGGCGCAGGCTGTAATTACTGATGAGAATATTCACCAGACCTTAACTTGTACACTTTGTTGCCGCAATATGAGGATTTAAAATTGCATGCCACTGAAACGTCTCCCTGTATTAGAGGATCTCATTCATCACGCACCTCCAACACACCGGCGGAGCCAGCGTCACACTCTGTACTGGGTCACAAATAATTTGCAATGCCTGGATCTCAGAACAGAACAGAACAGAACAGCAAGCCACTGTTATATTTAAAGTTCTGGTGTTGGGGGGGAGGGGGAAATATTCATATGTGTGTGTTGGCTTTACTAAACTGTGTCTCCTCTAACTGCCTCAGCATGCAAACCAGGGGTGACACAAAGTCATTTTAGTAAAGTGTTGTATAAAGTGGCGCAGTGGTACTAAAGGACAACAGCATCGCAAGGGAGCTCTTTAAATTTGCATTCAGCCCGATGCGTTTCCACCAAATCACAAAATCTGTCATCCAACCAGCGCTACAAGCACAGGCGGGAAATATATCTCTTCACATTGCTGAGTCCCCTAACACATAGTCAAGATTCTCAAAACTCAGTGGAGATAACTGCTTAAATATCAATGTTTTTACAATGACAGAGTAGCAAATGATGATGTGAAACAGGTGAGAAGAGACAAGTGGCCAGAATAAAATGTTGGTGCTCATTTCTGCTAACCACAGATATGTTCAATTTGCAAGTTTCAATGCGTGTCATATGAACATTTCTACAATACGTGTCACTTTTATGTCCTGGGAGGAGGGGATGGTGGTGGCGTGCCAGCTAGGTAAGGCGGCCAAGTGTCTGAGACAGCGTTTCATCTGTACAGTAAGTGCAAAATTTAGCCAGTCGCTAGGATAAAATGGCTACGTACCAGACTTGTTATTCTGCATAACGTGTCATATCGCGTTCATGTTACATGTTTATGACCTGACTTTGATATCGTGAGGTGGATGCTTGTGGAGATACAGGTGAGAAGGGCGCCAAGCCAGAGACAGGGTTTCAACATTTGTAAGAGTCTCATCACTGGGTATATTTAGGGACAATTTCCAGCCATGTTAGAGAGACATTTTTTCTGGCAACTGGGTGGGCTAGCAGGTGAACAAAGTGAAGCATTGAGCTGCTAAAGAAGTCAGGTATTTTCCTCAGGAGTTGGTAGACATTAAAAAAAGCCAGTGAAGGTTGGATTTACATTCATCAGGTGGATGAAACACGACTACAAAGGAGTAACAGCTGAATGTAAGTGTCTGTTTGCAAATTTCAACTTTAAAAGTGACAATATATCAACGTTGTGTTTACAACTTGTTTTTCGCTGCCCCCTGGTGGCCAAAAAATACATAGTCAAAAGAAAGGGTTAGGGTTAGAAAGTTGATCTTATGGCTTGTACATTGTTGCTGTGATTTTATGCAGTGGTGCTCTTTCTAAGTCATACACATAAGTCAGTAATTTATATGTTTACGGCTAAATGTGAGGTACCTTACATCTGTGTGAGATTCAGTTGTGTCTAATAAACAGCATCACGAGCTGCCATGTAGCCGTCTGTGTATCCTCTTTGGTGAAATCTTGATCCCAAACACTGTTGCCGGATTCTTGTTCTGATTTTACTTCCCATTTCATGTCCTCACCAAGATGAAACCGCAAGTTATTTACAAACTAGGGCTATCCATAAGCAATGCAGGTGATTGGGTGAGGGGGAGGGAAGCGTGAACGAGTGTTTGGAGCACAATGGTTACTGGGTGTTTGGCAGTCAAGAGAGCGTAGGAGAGCTCAATGAGTTTGCTGAAAATGTTGTATTCGTAAATTGCCACTTGGAGAAGCAGAGAGCTCTCTAGCACGAACTGCCCTGTTTGTAAATTCCCACTGTTATCAGACTTCCTGTCACCCTGTCAGAGAGTTCGGAGCATGCTCAGACACTTCGGGACGTTTCAGGTTTAACAACAACAAGTGAAGTGGTATCAAGATGGCTGCCGCCACTTAATGCTGATGATAAATTATTATCACAGCGCCAGAGAAAATATATTGACCCACTTTATCTTCCCTTTGTTGTGTCTGTTATCTGAGCCATTCATAAAATCACTCAGACACTGTCTGTCCCTGTGGAGGCAGAGTGCTCAGATTGTCTCTATTTGCATTTACAAACAAGTAGTCACTCAGGAAAAATGGAGTTTCTTGACTTTTGTGCGAGTCCAGACAGCTGCTTTAAGAGGAGGATTTAGTGTTAGTGTCACAAGACCAACAACAAATGAACATTTTCTACCTTACCTACGGGCAACAGGTTTTTAACAAGATTTAAGTGAAGATAAGGGTTTTACAAACATCACCAACCAACAATTTGCTCAGTCAAGGTAAAACATAACATATTGTTTCATATAAATACAACACAAGCTACCCTCAGTCTGTCAGCACACACTCATCACAACGAGACTGTGAGGCACACGGAGCACAGCGGCCCTCAGCTCGCATTAACATTCACCTCATGTCTAGATTGTATTCAGATATGAATTATCCATATTACATTTATACCTGGAATTAAAAATGGGCCTCAGCTATCCAATGTGTCTGCAGTTCCACTGCAATTATGGTTTTCAATCCTGCCAATATCCACTCACAGTTAATGCAAAATTATTCATCTGACTCGTTATAAATATCATCTCACAGGCTTCAGAGGAGGCTGGAGCCGACTTTATTCTAGTGCGGTACATGTGTATCTCTTTCAGTGCCACCTTTTTTTTCTTTTTTTCTCTGTGTTTGAATATTTATGCATCACAAAGAAAAGACAAATTCAGTCCAAAGTATTTAATGGTGCGACAGCTGAACAGACAATATTAAAACTGCTTATCTTTAGTATAATATAAAGGCATCTTTCATAAGATGTGGTGTATATCATCAAGTGCAGGTAAGGAGAGTTTTCAGGTCTTCTAGCATTTCAAACAGACGGCTTTACATCAGTATGTGACAGTCAGTGCATTGTTCTCTGTGTAGGTGTGCTGGAGATGCAGCCTGGCGGCAGTTAGCACAGATTTCTTTAAGGTGTTATTGATAACGTTCCATCTCCGCCTTTCATTGCATTCACGTCACAACACCGCTGTTACGAATCATCTGCCCCCTCAACTGGATGCCAGTTTGTTGCACGAGCTAACGTTGCTAATGCTAGCTAGCTGACCTGATGCTGACGAAACACAGACACAGTGTGATGCCAACACCATTATACCATTAGCTCACAAACCTTGGTAGGAGCTGGAACCGATTGTCAGAATTCTTACAAAATTTTCGAAAATCATTAATTTACAATCAATAATGTTTTCAAGGAAAAGAGTTACTTTTATTCTGCACTTTTCTGCAAGCTCTGTAGATGTATTATTTAAAGAAATGATTTCTCCACATAAATATGTTATTAATACGACCTTTAAGTATTAAACTGCGTCTGCCATCGCTTCTATAATTAACTGATGTGGCGACAGAGCTCCTTCAGCGTCTGATTATCATCAAAAGGTGTAACACAAAGGACTCTAGAGGCTCGTTTTAAGCTGGAAATCCAAAAGACTCAAATTTTCAAGATGCACCAAGGTGGAGGTTCCTGTGCTATCAGTGCAAAATACATCAGGGCCGCTGGCACTTTCTCAATATAGCTACAGATCAGGAGCTGCTGCAGCACCTTGAGATTTGAGTCTTCTAATGTTAAATGACCTGATTCTGAACTCTGCCACAGTCTGAGCCTGTCTGCTGGAGCCGAGATGAACGGCCATTGTGGGGAGATTTTGGCAGGTCCGAGCTGCTACAGTGCTCAGTGTAAATTAAGTCAGAGTGCTGTGGCCAGTACCGCGCCGCGTTGTTCCACTGTGGATGACAGCAGAGATGGTTTTTGGCTGCAATTAGACAGAAGATGACAGACTGGAGACAAGTGACCGTCCCTGCATCAGTTCAAATGTACTGTTAGGTGACAAAAGAGTCAGTACGAAATACCATGAGAGGACTTCCTTAGGCTCCAAATGCAGTAAAATCCACACATGAGAAATACATAAAGTAAAAGATACAACTTGGGTACATGAACCTACGGTGCTCTGCACTGTGCGCTGCTGGCCCAGGTTCAGTAGAGTCTACAGTCTCGTTGTCGGCATTTAATGAAGATAACAAAATTCATGAGGAAAATGCCTCCGAGTGACACTTGAAGGCATTTTTCCTCATGAATTTCTATAAAGAGTTTCTTGTACAGAAGCAGAGGCACTGTTAAAAGCTGTGATATGATTTTCTTAAACAACCGTGTGGTGCTCATCACATCAAACTTCTGAACAGAAGAACACATTTCTATGGAAATACTGACAGGAATAGAACTTTTTTTTTTTTGCAACAAACCACCTTTATATTCAGCCGCCCAATTAGGGATGTGAGAATCCCATGCTTTATATCTGGGCCTGGAAAATGCATTTGGATCAGTATCACACAGACCTCTGAGGAAAAGCATGTGGTTTTCTGTTCGCACACCAAATATAATCAGAAATCTGGTTAATGCTTGTGCGAAGGCAAGCTGTGCTGCAAAATGGCAACCTAAAGCCTGGGGCCGTGCACATAAACCTAAACAGGGACATATAAACGTAAGCACAATGTGCAAATGTGTGTTCCACCTCACAGCTGTGCATCCTGGGTATGTACTGCACTTTAAAATGGGAATTTGAGTGTGTTGGGTGACGGAAATGCCTTAAAGTGGGTATGTTTTTTAGGGTGTTTAAATAGTTATGCAGTCACTCGGTAAAAAGTGAAAGAGTCTTTGTGTATAAATATAGTATTTTGTGTTTGTATTTTACTTTGCTTGGACAAATTGGTAGAAAATAATAGAGCTGCAGACTCCTACAGATGAGTCCATTCTGAATTGGTTTTTCACAGATTTGGGATTGAAGTGTGGTGATGATGTCCAAGCCAGTTATTGTGTAGTTATTGATCATTTAACAAATGTACAGGGGTGCTTGGATTGTTGTTGAACAGTGCAGTGAGTAATGCACAATGACTTTGAGGAAACGGGAACAAAATGGAGGCAGACTGGAGCTACACTCAGTGTTTTGAGCCCATAACTCCAAGATTTCAACCCCCGGATTGAGCAGCCTGCTGAGGTCATCACCCTGTAGGAACAGAAGATCACGACCTGGTCTGAAGGTCCCTGAAGTCTTCTCCTTTTTTTCCTTCCTGAAGTGGTTTGGTTGCACCTTATTTTAATTGGCTGATTTTTAAAGTTTTAATTCAAAGTGAGAATTTTCAGGAGAAGAAAATGGAATAAAACTAAACAAGACAATCGTTTACATAACTCTTGAGACGTCCTGGATGTCTCTGTTTGTGTGTTGCATGGCTGCACATGCATTAATCCAAGCTGCAATAAGTTATGGCTGGTTTTTACCACAATAATAAATAGCAACTGACTGGTACAATAACTGGCTCTCTTAAAACAATGGCAGAGTTTGGCAAGGATTTAGATTTAGACAAAATGTTGATGTTTTTTGCTCTTGGTCTAACAGATCTAATTTTGCAGCCTTCAACAAAAAATGTTTTGCTTTGACAAATTTCAGACACATCACAGCAAATTAATATGCTGAAAAATTAATATTCTCTTTTGTGAGGACCCGAATCTAACCCACATTATGTTGTGCTTCACAGTCAGGAAAGGCTTGAATATTTAGGACCGAGTTATGCACATTTTGTTGAGGTGAGAGAGAAACTGAATGCCGAACAGAGAGAAACTGTGGCTTTTAAAATAATAACAAATTATGGCTAATTGTAAGAGCTGACAGCTATTGATTTAGTTAGCTATTAAGCGTGTCCCTGCACAATGTACAATCTAACGTGATTGTGATTTATAGCAACAATCACTTGTACTGATGACATAATTTCGTAAATTAAGAAAAAGTGTCTGATGTGAGCGCCGGACCTCATTGGTCATTCTTCACAAACATTCACACCCTCACAAATCCTCTGATCCTGCAATAAATACAAACTGTTTTCAGCACAGTTTTGCAGAACATGCACATATTCAGCACTCACGCCGGATAGTTACTCTGTCCACTGTCCTCTTGTTGTGATTCTTGCATAGCTGCAAAAAAACTAAATTCCTGAGTGGGCTGTTTGAAACTAGATAAGTTATCTGTCACTTTAGCCTATTATTGTTGCTAGAAAGCTGTTTTTGAAGTGCTGAACTTGCTTGCACAACTCAGCAGGGTCAACTGTCAGAATGACTAATTGATTCAGGGATTGACACTATTGATTTGTTTGTTTGAACATTACAGACCTCAGCGGGGACGTCTGTAGCCGTGCGCTAATTCAGGAGCTGCCAGCATCGAAATTCGCGATTCCAAAATCAAATGCATCATACCCCGTCGACAAGGCCTGTCCAATTTCAAAGGCTGCTCCAAACGTGGCGGAGAAATGCAGCCTTGTTCGGCTGGATTTGAAGGACACGTCTTTTCAGTATGCAGCGATCCATTGCAGCTCAGCCAGCTGTTTCCCAGTGCACCAAGGCGGTTCTTCTACAGTCAGGAAATTATAAGTCGGCATGTCCTATTTACCAGGTATTTGGTTGAAAACCTTCAGTCTTCTAAAGGATACACCTGTGTTGGCCTACAGACCAGTACACAGCAAAACATTCATGATAACTTGACCATTCACCCATTTCCTGTTTCATCTTGTCCCATCCTCATCAGAAAAAAACGAAGACATTGGTTGACTATGAGAGCAGCTTATTGACGACCCATGTTTATGTTTATACGGTCGACATCGGGTGGAGGTGGGTGGTTGGATTAAACAGGATTCTTTTCTCTCCCGCTTCCTCAACAATCACCTTGTTTACCCTCTCTCAGTTTCACCAACCAGATTATGCCTCGATCTTCTTTAGCCAATCATATTCTCCTCTCTGCTGCTGTCAGGTGTCATTTAAGTGCAAATTGTTGCAACCTGCCCCCCAGCCCATTCACCTCCAGCGCCCACTCCTCTTCACATCCATCCAGATCTCGGCAGTTCTCTTGATCCAGTCACCATCACCACTGTCAAGACTCAATCAGAGTGGTATCCTGCACCGCGCACAGCTTCATTGTTTTGACAATGGTGATGTGTCGTTGTTGGAGTCAATGGCACTTGACCTTTTCGGTCGTTTAGGTGTGAGGATGTGTTGCATGGAATCATGCACACTTACCTTATAGATCACATCTATTGTGTAAAATGAATTTCCCACTATAGTAGTAGGGCCGCAATGAACAATTATTTTCTTCTTTGATTGATCTGTTGATTATTTTCTCGATTAATTCATATGTTGTTTGAGCTATAAAATGTCAGAACATGTTTCGGTTTTCCCAAGATGAAGCACAAATGTCTTGTTTTGTTGCCAACCCAAAGATATTCAGTTTACTGTCATAAGGAGTAAAGAAACAAGAAAATATTCACAGTTAGAATATTTGCCGTTTACTTTAATTGTTGAAAACTAATCCCACGATCATCATTTTGTAGTCCATCTAAAAAAAAATATATATAAAAAAAGTTTTTTTGTTTCCAGGTATTTTGAGCTGTTAATAATCGGCACATGACAATTTTTAATCTCATGGGGTTGCTACCATAAATGTGTCCGTCTGTTTAATATAGAATAATGAAAAGTCTCTTATTTATGGGTGTAATAAAATATATATTTCTTCTCCGCAAAAAAAGATTAGTAATAAATATCAGCAAGAATTTTAATGTTTAACTATGATCCATATGAATTATGAGTTGGCCCCACTGAAGATTGAATGCACTCAAAGTGATATTACTTCTCTGTACAGCACACAGGAACTGTTTTACGTCCTGTAATTATCAAGAACTACAGTGTTTTATTTCACATGATGATTTTGAATACAATTTGATATTTTACTTGTAGTTCCTGTGTTTATTTTTTTAAATAGTTGTTGCACTGCAGTACAACGAGTCTATTAGTCGATGGGCTCACGGAGGAGAGCAAGCGAATGGCCCCCTGTTTTGAATGGCGTTCATGATTCTCATCGCACTTGGCTGCGGTTATATTGTCTTCCCTGTCTTCAGATGGCTGCAGTGTCGATGCTGAGGTGAAATGATAGATACTATCCTTTACCTGATCAATAATTCTGCTTCCCTCCAATGTTGTCCAGGCTGCCACACTGTGGACTAATTAGATGATAAAAAGTGATGGATGTGTATGAAATTCTGCTGGCCCTTAAGAGAACTCCTTTGGGCTTTCTCCCATTTCCAGCTGACCTTTTGGATCCTAACTTTATTGTACGTGGACACAGTAACGTCAATTTGTTGGATGTTTGCGATGCAGCAATTGGCTTTTGTTGCATTGATTCACTCACACACATACACATACACACAAAGAAAGAAGAAAAAGATATGTTTTTAGATACATAGATAAAGAAGTCTGACATAAAGGGTTTATTGATCCTCATTCCAACACACGAGATAATGAGATTTCACAAATTTTCTCCCAGATAAGTCACAGTGGCTTTGCAAGAAAGAGGGACAAATTATTCCTACTGGAGTTTGTTGTGCCAGAGAATCCAATAACCTCTATGAATAGGTCAAATGTTCAATAGCCTCCTTTGAGGATATGAGGACCAGGTGACCATTACTGGAGCGAAAATGAAGAAATCAAGGCGGCTCAGAGCTTACATGGATCAGATATTCCCAACAGGATCAGTGAGAGGCCACTAGAGCGCCCTGAATATTTTAATATGACCTATTTTAGCATCAAGGTGTGAAAGTTTCAAGTAAAATATATCTTTGGGCAAAAAATGTTTATATGTCACAGGTGCAAAAGGCAAGATTTCTTTTGCCAACAGCACAAAATGAAAAAAAAAACAAATTTCAAGAGTTGCCCAATCTCCTCCTCTCATCTCCTGCACATCCTCAGCTGCTGAGAGACAACAGCTAAAACACCTCGTTCTAAAGCAACAGAGGTGATCCCAAAATAATTCTGACATTGCAGTATTCTTCAAAGATAATGAGCTCCGTTAGTGGGTTTCCCCCCTTAAATCTCAAGATACCAAATATTTTTAATTTGACCTTGGATGTTTACTAAGAGATAAGAGATTTCATAGATGTTGTCAGTGTTTGTGAAGATGGTTTCCATGTCTTCCTTTGTGATGCCTAATCAAACAGTTTGCAGAGGATTTGGTGTTTTTCTCCCTTTTCCTCACATTATTTGCTCATGCGTTTTGATCACATTTTCCCCTCTACTCATCCTCCCATTGTGCTGCCTGTACTATCTTTGGGGTGTTGATGTTAGACTGATGCAACACTTGGCCTGCTGTGCTTCTCTCTTCTAACATGTCAGCACACAGCCAAATAATAGGGTACAATTAGAGCAGTGGTGAAAATGTTCTCTTGGAAGCATCATCATAGAAAAAGCAACGTCTTGAATGAGTTTCTTTTGGAGCTGGCCTAAAAATCACTTTCCTCTAATGACCTATCAGTGGAAAATGTCCTGAATTGATGACATCCATTTGCCCTTTCCACAAATTGTGCTTTGGAAGTCACTCCCTGCTATAATGTCCTCTATGGAGTTTCTGTAAAGGCTCACTTTTTCCCAAGGCGTTACAGTGACTCAGGACTGGAGCTGCTTGGAGCGAGCTGCGGGTGGACCGCAGGCCCTCTCTGGAGCCGTTGTTCCTGAGTTAGCAAGACGTCCCCCGGTGCCTCCCAGGTGTGGCTCCCTCAGCATAATTAAGGTGGGATCTGCCAGGGCTTCTGGGCCAGGGTCATTCATCAACTGGATCACCCGCAAGATTAATGTGCACTTGCTGCAGCGCTCCAATGGATTGCTGCCACTTGCTGAGATCATTAGCGTTGGCCTCCGTATGACTGCAGAGGGCTCCGCTCAGTGGATGGGGAGATTTGCAGCTTTGCATACTAAATGAATAGTCCATCATTGCCTAATTAAGGGATTATTGGAGACACTTGTGTCCAGTCCCCCGGACAGTAAACCATAACTGAAGGGCAAACTAGATAGATTAGCTCCACCTGCTTAGTAGCAAAGTGCAAAGTAATGAAACTGCTGACAAAAGTAAGCTCAAAGGAGAACGAGGAGGGAGTGCGTCATTACACAGCATGTAAATCCCAAAGGGACTCAGATCCACTGTTTAATGACTCACGGTTTTTTACAGCGGAAGGAGTCGAGATTGCAACATTTCACCATTCAGACAGTTTTGAAAAAGTTGCTGATAAGAATCGCACAGCAAAAAACCACAGAGTTTGACGTGGGGGTCATAGCAGAGAGTTACTGAAGAAGGCAATAACACTATTTGCACTTTATTCACTGACAGACAGTTCAGACTGCCTCAGCGTTTCAATTTTCTAATCAGATACTAACAGAAAGAATGGCGTCCACTAACTTGGTCCAACAAGAAGACACTTTGGTGCTGTGATCTCCTGTTTAAACCTGCGATAAAAGATTTTTCCTCCACTTGAGAGCAGCAAAAAAAAAAGTTTTCAACACAACATTGACATCACATTTTATTTTGTTGTGACATACTTGTTAGCAAATAGTTGCTAGGCGGCCATGTTAGATTCCCCCTGATGAATGTAAGTCAAATATCCACTTTCTGTTAGCTCTGCCTTTGGTCTTTACCAACCAGAGGGAAATGTCTGAGTCTGTAGCCTCTAAACGCTCCACGTTAACCAGCTTGTGGCTAACATTTTCTGTCTGCCATTTGGTGCTCAGGGGTGTCCCCCATGAGATCATTTCCTAACCGAATAGTTTTGCAGACATTTTCCATTTCAAGCGGGGAATCATGTTGTAGGCTTGTCTTGTAGCTGTGTGTCTGCAGATAGTTTATCAGATATCACCATGTTGGTGTTGTGCCTTGAACATTATAATCGATGTTGTTCCAGGACGATCATTTTCAAACTAACCATACTGTTCAGTCACAATACAAGTCTGCTTCTGGAGCAAGCTATGGTGGCTGAATGGCTGAAGTATAGGACTCTCACCCAGGAAACCAAAGTTCCTCTCCTGTTTGGAACATATTACTAAACTTCATTTGTTAGTTTTTTGTCCAGATTTCTGCCACAGCTTGGTTAGTTTTAGGATGCAAAAATACTTAGGTTAGGTGAAAGCATGGAAAATAATTGGTTTGGTTCAGGCAACAAACTTATTTGGTTGGGTTTCTGCATTGAAAAAACTTGGTTAGGTATAGGATACAAAATTACTTCATTATGTTTAGGCTACAAAAAATACTTGGTTAGGTTTAGAAGAAGATTATTTTGGGTAAAATACACATCACAACATTAACTATGTATTATAAAGGGATAACTTCTCCCATGGACATATTTTCTGGACATTTTCCGAGTTGCAAAACAATAATATTACAAGTTAAATGCTTGAAGAATTCGAAGAACAGAATTGTTCCAGGAACAACACCTAACACGGCAATATCAGATTGTGAGTCTGCAGATAGACCTGCTTGGCTCAGCGGGTAGTGCACAAGACAACAATGAGCTGAAATGAGCTCACTATAAGGCTCCGTAAAACTGCTGCGAAGCTGCAGGTTTGAATGATTATTCTATTTAGCTTCATCACTAAGCGCCAACAACTCAATCTATTATCTCTAATTTGGTCTCTTTCAGCTGCTAAAGAAAATATCTGGATGTTTTGCTTGCTAGATTTCTACTTTTCTTCACCGGCCATTTATTTACCTCTCTATACCTCTGTGGTATCATGCAGGGCAACACCAGAATGTTTGATTTGGTGTGCTGGAAACAGCTGCCTTTGGCTTTATGTTGGGGGTTTAACGAGAGTGTGGAGACTCAGTGCCATCTATGTGCGAACTTGGAAGCCAAAACATTAAAAGCATATCTATTAAAAAACCTGCACAGTGCTGCTGGGTTATAATGCTTAAAAAGGTTAAAATTGCAGTGCATGACATTTATTTAGCAGATGCTTTGATCTCACAATGACTGCATTCAACCTCCTCAGCAACAGTCAGATGTCATCAGGATATAAAATGATTATTTTTTTCCACAAAAACACAAATTGAAATGTGTCAAAATGAGCAAAGAGGAGAGGAGCCTCCACTTGTTGTGTAAACCATTATACAGTTTCACACTGTGAGGAGAGGGGAGGGCTGAGCGCGGCTTTTCTGGCTGTAAGCCTCCCTGTATATGAGGCTTGTTTTTCATTGACTGTGTCAGGAATCAAGAGGGCTAATCCCTCAGAGACTTCAGATGAAAGTTTCAAAAGAAATAATGAAAGGCATACTGCCTGAGGGTGCATATCGGGGTGAACGTACAGCAAGCTGGAGAGAACAGCAGCGGCGCACGACAAGCAGCAAAGGAAGAACATAACAGCTTCCCTTGCTGCCACCCCCACCAGTCTAACTATAAATCACATATTCTGTCTCCGAGACATAAACAAATACGCAGCAGAGCACATCAGAAACTTGGCACAGCATGAATACTTTTAAAACGTAACATTTTGCAGCTTGTACTTTTAAAATATCTGAATGATCCGTAAAAATGACTAGAGACTTTATAAAAGGGAACAAGAGAGCACCGTTTTTTTCTGCTGGCTTTGAATCAAAATGTCTTCTTTCTTACAGTATTAAGAAATCTTTCAACGTGAAGCTTTTGCACGTTTTGTGACTACGATATATGTAATTAAAAGGATGTGCTCTATATGACACAAAGCCATTGAATCAGATCCTGGCAGAAATGTTTGGAAAAGGTCCTTTCTGTGTGGTTGTGTGTTTCTGTGTGATTTTGTGTATGTGTGTGTGTGTTTGCATTTATTTTTCTTTGCCTGTGTGGGTGCATGGGTGAGTGCCATGTGGAATATGTCCACATTGTTAGGTAGGTAGATATAAAATTCAAAGACACTTGGCTTCACACTTTGGGAAAAAAAAAATAAAATAAAACGATGTACAGAAATGTAACAGGATTATACCTGATGCATAATTTCCTGTTAAAACATCAAAGCTTTCTGTTAGATAATAATAATAAGAGTGGCTAAAAAAAGCTGGGTAAATAGGTGGATGTGGTGGACAAACTTGGGCTGCATGTGATTCTTGACTAAATCGACCCTTGCAGCCCAGCCACCAGGGTTAAAAGGGTTTCTGCGAACCATGGCGGTATATGCCATAGGCTTCGTACCACATTGACGTGTCATATCACATTTACAGTACATGTTTATTACTTTCATGTCGGGAGACAGAGGAAATGGCTATGGAGTTAGAGGGGACAAGGGCGCCAAGCCAGTGACCACTGTTCAAGTCTGTGTTTCAATGTTTTGTAATCTTTTAAAAAAGGAGACCACGGGACGATTTCCCACCGTGTTTATGGCAACCAAAACAGGTAGCTTAAGCCAAAACAGGCTGGTGGACTCATGTTTGAACAAAATGCGTGATAGTGCCCTAGGGTGCCCGTCCAGTGAACAAAGCTTGGTGCCCTCTCTTCACTGACTTTCTGTGTGCTGGTGCCCCACCCCATAGAGCAGGTGCCCTTACTTATATTTTTTGCCCGATGTGTTCCAAACCCTTTTGTGCCTCAACTCAACCAGAGCATAAACACAGAGTCATGAAATGTAAAGTTTTTACTTATCTGTGTTTCTGCAGCAACATAGTTTGCCAACAATTATTCTGGATTGACCCTTGCTTCAATTTTAGGTTCCAGCAATTGGCAATGACACCAAATGTTTCTATCCTTCTTTTGAGATGAGAGATAAATCAGCCCACCAAGAGATACCAATTTCCCTTCTCCATTACTTCCAGTTGCTTTTATGGTTTCTCAAACAAATCAGTCTCATGCCCTCAACTCCTGCGGCAGATGAGACATGTAGACTCTGACCCGGGGGCTTGAGCTGCATAGACTGCACACCATACCTCTAAAGTGACCAAATTAGAATGCCATACTGTTCGCGAACCGTGTGCAGTGAATGGAGAACACCCCTAATAGTGCTGGCAGAGAAATGCATCTGCATTCTGCTGGTCATGCATATGTAGATGTCTCCCCCCCCCCACCTATTCACATAGTGATGATTTGTAGGTAGGGCCAGGCGACTTGGCCAGTAACCCTCGCAATTATTAATGTGCAAATAAGATTTTTTGAAAGATGCTGTAAAGTCAAATATCTTTACACAGTCAGATCAGTCTGGCTGTGGTCGGTATCACTGCTGCCAGACGCAGGCAGCGCAGGCCCGCCAGAGTTTCATAGAAGCTTAAAGCACTGCTTATAGTCGACCTTATTATAAAACATCCACTCAGCTTGGTTCAGATTACTGTGTCCACAATAATTAAAAAATAATTTAATGAGGGGTAAAGCCTCTGCCCAGTTACTCCCAGTTGCAACCAATTTCGACTTATAGCTCTGTTTTTTATGGCAACAGAGATGAACACTGTGCATTCTGCTCACTCCATATAATTTACCTCCTCGCCCAGAACTCAGCACACAGCCAGCTTGTAAAGTACGACAGTAATATGCTTTCTGCTGGGAACAGGTGTAGTGTGACTGCTCCAATCAGCTGCTTCCAAAAAAAAGCGAATACTTTAAGCATAGCAGACTATAGAGCTTTATGAATACTCATTCCCCGAAAATGGTTTTGGTGTAAGGACTCTTAACCTTAGGATGATCATTTTCTTAACTACCGAGCACCCCACTGCTGTCACAGTTTAACACCCAGCAGGATAGAATACATTAGATATAAGAGGCTGTTTATAGATAGTATACAATTTTAGCTGGTGACCTAAAGATGCTCTAAAGATATTTTGAGCTGTATGCTGTGGCTCTAAGACTAGCAGTGTCTGCCTGCTGATCTGTCAGTTGGTCAGTTGGTCCACCAGACAGAATTATCTCAACAGCTATTGGATGGATTTCAACTAAATTCACTGCAAATTTTCATGGTGGTCAGAGGGTGAATCCAAATGATCCCCACAGCAGTGAAATATCTCTACATCTACTTGATGGATTGGCACAATACTTACTGCAGACATTCATGGTTCTGAGACAATATCCTAATGACTTTGGTGATCAACTCTTCCTCGAGCGCAGGTTGAGTTTGGCAGTCCATCCAACGTTTGGTTCCAAGCGTTGGATAAGCTGATAAAACATTTAGTACAGACATTTGTCTTCCCCACTGCGTTAAATCTAATTACTTTGGTCATCCCCTGATTTTTCATCTAGCACTGCAATCTCGTTCCAAATACTTTGGATTGTGACTAGAAAGCTGCAAAACTAATGACATCCCCTTTTCTCCGCTTTAGTTTGCATGCAGTGCTAATTAGCAAATAATAGCGTTCTACGCCAAAACGAACATAGTAGACGTATCAGTTAAATATTAGAAATATATGCTGATGTTTCCAGTGTTTTGGCAGCTGAAATATTATCTTTTTAATTCATAAACATCATATGTGTGATTGATGGCACGATTCAAACAGGGGCAGATGAAGACTTTAACAGTCTTCTATTAGCCTTTTTTGATCTTATGCTATCTTAGTTAGTTGTTCAATTTATTTACTTTTCAAATGAAATATTGAGAAACAATAAACAAACATAAATCATATTAATAATACACAGTTTAACATCTGTTTACACAGTTCAATCAGAAAACCAGGCTGCAGCTGTCACAGAAATCACACATCTCCCGAATAAATCTGTCTAAACGTCGGCATGACAGTGTTTTCTGATAGACGGAGGCCCAGATCATCTGTGAGGAGGGCTGCACATTTTCATGCACAGAAAGAATAGTCAAGGCAGCTGTCTCTGATTCTCCACCTGATTTACCAATAACTGACATGCAGAGCCGGTTTCCACAATCGTTCTGCTCTGCTGGGCTGGGATTTAGTTTCACACGTTGCATCAGATGTCAGAAAAAACAAGAGGGTCAGTGTTTATTGCTGGCATCAGAAGAAAATTCAGACTCAAGTCTCCCCTCGGGTGCCTCCATCGCCAAAACCGAATCTCGTCTTCCTCAACACCTCCTCTTCCTTTCCGCTTTATAAAATAGTGTTTTGGGACATGAGCTACACAGAGCCAAGCCATACTTCCTCTGGAACGACTCTCCTCTATGTTCACATCTGACCCACTTAAACACACGTTAATTAGGGTTGAAAGTTCAAACCTGTGCGCTCTGAACTGCACTGGTTCAGACTGACAGGGGATGAAGCTTTAACTCTGGCAGCATTGAGACTGTAAAGCCGTCCCCAAAGTATCAGACCAGCCAATGGTTAAACTGTTCCTAAAACCTATTGTAATTCATTAGGTTTTCACCTTGTCTGACATGTTCTTTTTTCCTTTTTAAGCTTTTAACCACATGAGTTTTAAGCCTCGTGTCTTAATTACGCTGTTGGCATTTGAAATCCAGTTTCCTCTCTTCCGGATAGTGACTTTAAAGTAGACATTTTCTTGATTTGAGTGCCTCATTATAAGATCTAAATTTTTAATTTTGGTGAAATGATTTTTGGGGTAATTAAATGAGACTCTTAAGATGCACATTGCTGTTTCGGAGGCATGTTGTAGGAGAACTGTGAGCCGGAACGGTATGTTTCTCCCTGTGAGCAAGCATGGAGTAATTTAAAGGATTTATTATAGGCAAGGCATGCCGGGTGCAAAGGGAACATTTGTCCAGAGAGATTCAGGATATACAGTAGCTCTCCATTCAGAGAAGACCAGAGGGTAAATGTTCACATGGACAAGAAATATGTTCCTGCTCACTGGGGTTTGATAACACCCAGACAGAGGTTAAGTTTATCCACTATGTCGAGAGATAAAGATTCTGGTTAGGTTTTTCCATTTCTTCCAGGATATACCGAGTTCTTATCACCAAGTGTGACATGGTGGAAAAACAGAAAGACGACAGCTGTCGGTTGTTGCACTCTAAAGGCAGAGCAGTCGTGACTACATGTTGTGACTGTTGTTATTCCACTATGGTTCGTCTACAGTTGGTATTCTATAGGATAAAAAATGTGAATGCATGATGTCTACATGTTTGCCAAAATCTGATAAATACTATTTTTCAAGGTTATTTTGGGAAACTTGGAGACAATTTTCATTTTATGTCATTATCCCTTTAATTGTAAAACATGTCTGCACTCACTGAAGGTCATGAGCACAAACTGCTGTAAAGAAATATGTAAGACCTTTATTTATTTGCATGATATTGAAAAAGTTGGCATGTTGAGCCTTACAAATTCCCCAAGATACAAACAGTCATCCAGGTGCCTTAACTAAAAACATATTTTTATATGTTATATAAACATTTAATTTTCTTTTTTTTATCATCACAAAAGGTTTTAGAGATGCACAGGTAGTTAACAACTCCAAATGATCTAGTAATTAGATTATTAGAGCACCGGTTTATGTTTGGATTTGCTCTCATTAACTATTGGCCTTTGGAAAATCTATTTGGATGAGGTCTGCAGTGTGTCAGGGACAGAATTAGAATGAGAATGACCAGGGTGTCATTCCCCACCTCTCTTAAGCCCTCACAAAAGGGTGTCGTCACACCCTGATTGGCTGGGAGGGGAATGCCCCGAGCTGCTCTCACTCATTAATTAGGAGCCAGACTCTGCATCCTGCACACAGGTGATCTGAATCCACTGAAATCAGTCCAGAGGGGTTTTAAAATTCAGCCAAAATAAAAAAAAGATAGCAAGGCCCAACATTCCCCTTTAATTCAATCAAGCCTAATTTCAATATCAAATAAAACATATTAAAATCCCCTAGATCCAGATTTTTATTCAGATCGGCATACTTATAGATACCAGAAACCTAAATATACCCGTTTTTTTTTCCGTTTTTTTTTTTTTCTTTTTTTTTGCGTAATCCAGCTGACAAACCAACCAACAAATGGACACGGGCGAAAAAAATATCCTTCTTGACAGAGGTAAATAAACTAAATAAAAATAAAACACATGCTTACACAGCTCTTTATTTTCTGGCATAATGTTGATATTGGTTCAGGTATTGAAAACTTGTTTCTATAGAGCGCCTGATGAAATAAACATTTGGCTTTGTCTGTCAAATCAGTTTGTAAACTGCTTTATTATTGTCATTATCATTATGTAATATGTATTATTATTATTAGTAGTAGTCTTTTAAAAAACCCTATAGCAAAAGCCAACCAAACACAACTGAATTTCTCTCTATAAAAACATTATCACTTAGTCATGCTCCCATATAACATTAGAAAATATAATATTCTTCCACTCTCTCAATATTTTCTCCTTCCATGTGTGACTGAAGTGAACTGAACAGTTTCTGAATGGCCGACAAATTAAAAGGAACCAGAAGAAACAAAATAAAAACATTATTCTGCGGCTCGCTGAAGGTCACGGGCAGCTCGCACAAGCTGCAGAGGGACCTTTACCGATTCATGCCACGTTTTGAATGAAAAGCAACTCAAGCCATACCATCAATTCATGAGACTCAGCTGTCCAATTAGTCTTATCTGTGCTTTGCAAGAACAAAAATGTGTCACTTAATAGAAAAATGTGATAGAAATGTTTGAATGTAACTGTCCAAAGAATCAAGAACAGAATATATCACCGGTTTAATACCTAATTATATGATCATTTCAAAGCTCGGCTGGTGTCAGTGCCTGTTTTGTGGGGTGCCACGGGTGATTGTACCGAAAATGACAAACGAAGATTTCAATTAAAGATGGCTTTGAAGAAGGAAAATTATACTGGTCTGTCTTATAGACAGTGTTTCACAGCCAGTAGGTGTGTTATCTAATCCTTAATGGCGCATCAAACTGCAGGAGAAAGTCGTATGAGTGAAATGCGGCGATGAATCAACCTCCTAATGGGCAGCACAACAATTTAGAGAGGAGGACTGAGGAGGGTTTTTTAGTTTGACTGATTTTCTTCTTCCTAGTTCAACCACAGCAGAAACTCACAGCACTGTAATTCCTGCCTTCTCTGTGCCAGCAGAGCTGTACAAGGTCCCTCTGAACTTTTCCACATATTCAGTTTGCTGTCATGTTTTCATGAGAGTGATGGCACTGTGACTGCAATAAAAAGTGACTGAAGTGTACAGTCTGAATGAATGAACAGTTGTAAATAGGACAGCTTCTTTATCAGATGATAGACGTGTCTGAAATGCATCCCCGGGAAATGTTTGCACAGTTTTCCAGCTGTTGAATTTCAGACATCAAACGGTGTCATTACGTCTGCTGGCATCAAGGACACCTCTCGCTTGAAACAATTCTGCACTCCTCCGCGGGCAAGTTGTTACTTCTCGGCAGGTGCCTGTTGCGATTGGAAGTGTATAAATCATCGAGCGGGAAGGCTGTCAGCCATGATGACACTCCTCATAAACACTGCTGACCGCTGGCCATGGCATTGTACTTCTTCATCAGCTCTCCTCATCACAGACGAGTGCTGAGGGCGCCGTCCGCATCCTCACTCGAGGGGAGCACCAAACTCTCCGGCTGACAGAAAACAGCCCTATTCTCTGGAGTGCAGAGCTTTCAATTGTTGTGATGTTTCCTTGGCAAAATTTAGGTCCAAGTGCCCGCGGCGGCGTTGATGTAGGAAAAACAAATTTTGATTGCAGCGAGTTTACATCACACTGCAATGTGGCACAGGCTTTTATCAACATAAGCAGGCTGGGCCACTATGATTGGATGTTTGGTTCACATTAATATTTCTCTCAAGGCTATTATATTAATGAATATGGAAGAAAAACACAGAGCGTACTGTATGTAGTTTTACACAGTTAATGCAGGCTGACGATAATTCAGCGAGACAGCAGCAATTTGACATAATGGTGTTCAGAGATGTTCTCCTGCACTCCATGATGCACTGAAGGTTTACTCACATGCTTTGGGTTATTTATTTCTTCTTACAATGAAATGTGTGTTTATTCAGATAAAGTGCAGTAATAACAGCAGCAGTAAAATATAGTGAAAATAACATCATTTCTCAGGAGAGATGTTGAGAACCTGTAATGTCAGAAGCAGATGCTGAGTATGATGTTACCTGCGTGTATGGATTCATGTTTCTGTTCAAATTATTCTGTGTTTGCCCACTGTTAATCCACGCTGATTCCAACTAGTGCCACCATTTTTAGTGAAATATCTCAACAACTACTGGATGAATGTCCATGTAGGCTAATTTGGTTGACGATCTCCTCTCCTGTCCCTTTCATGACTCGGCCTCCAAGACATTTTGTTGATATGCCGCTATTACGTTTAGTAGGAACAATTTTAAAGGTTAATCAGTCAATGAACAATCTGCTGATACGTTCAGGATGAACAGTTTGTGTAAACTGGCAGATGTGTTAATTAACATAATTTTGCCATCGTTGATGGGAAACATAGCTAATCTGTCTGGCACGACATATTTCCTCATAATGTATGTGCCTATGCAAATTAGCAGCATGTACACATAATTTCTTGGAGACAGGGTTGTCATGTGGTGTTATCAGGTGTTAAAAAATCCTCTGAATCTTCTTGATGGATTGGGACGATATTTGTCATTTATGGTTCCAAGACGATGAATCCTAATGACCTTGGTGATCAGCCAACAACCGCACCACCATTAGGTCGACATTTTTGTTTCAGATTGTAACGTCTTGACTGGATGGATTGTGGTGAAGTCTGGTTCCGATGGACTCAGAGGTTTTATTTTTGTAAAAGTTGACTTGAGTCGAGGAAAGCAACTTAAAAATCTGTGACTTCATCGCAATGTAAAGTCAATGTGCCGAGCAGAAACTCACATATATTCAGCAGACCGCATAACCAGGAAGTAAACCGGAAGCTAAAAGCTTTTTCTGACGTATGCGCCAGACAAGTGACTCGCATTGTATTGAACTGTCAAGTCAAGTCTGTTTATATCGGCCATAATCATAAATCACGTTGCATCAGTGAGCTTTACATTGAGTGATGAATTGGCGCCATCTTTGCATCCAGTTGTTCTTTTATGAATCTATGACAGACGAGCTGAGCTGCTAGCATGGCTGCAAACACGTAATGAGAGACTCATAATTGCATCTGTGTCAATAGATGATCCATTCATATCATCATGTTTTAACACAGAGGTTTGACTGCCATGTTTTCCTTTGCTGCCTTTGGTACATTTCAAGAATGGACCAGAAGTCCTCGTCTGAACCGACTGTATGGATGAAACTGTTTTCTGTAAAGCTTTCACAGTAAAATAGGTGACCAAATACTTTTTTTTTATTATGTCTGTAGGTTAGTAGTAAATCTCTGTTTTCTGATTGAAAGCCTTTCTCTCTGATACGGAGGCTATGACATTCATTATTTTCATGTTTTCCTCCTCGCACCAACAGCTTGATTTCAAGTATATTCTTTAATAACTTTCCATAAAATAAATGAGATGTGGATTGTGTTAGCAGTAGCCGCCTTTTCCTCAGGGTATCAGGGACAAAATGGTCCCGATTAATAATTCATGTGATCTGTTTGATCCCCATCATCGTAGAAATAGTTTCCTCCAGCTTAATGCCCATCAGTCCGAAATTAAATAATTTTATGAATCAAATGACTGCAGTCTCTGGAGGACAGCACACCTTGCCTCTCCTCTAATGTCTCTGATGCACTCACTGCTTTGATATGTGCTGCATTTCTAAAGACCATGTGTTGTTAGTTGGAGGAGGGAATATCATTTCAGGGCAGACCTCAAGTAGCTGGATTAGATTTTAGCTGGCAGGGTTGTTAACAGAAGTACCCTTCTGGAGGCACAGAAAGGAACTGACTGCAAAATGAACGCGAGCCTAACCAGGTTTCTGCACGACATTTATTCACTCTGGGGGAACATTTCATCTAGCGCACCTCGAGGACCCGGGACATTGTGGAGGGGTGAAGATGAAATGGACTGTAGAATGAAAAGTAAAGTTTCATTATGAGGTGTGAGCATCATGTTGCAGCCCGCCTTTTATGCCAGATACTGCTGTTCCTATTAGATCATCACTTCTATTCCTGTCTCCGTGCTATTGTGAGAGAATCAATCTTTTTATCTCGCTGAAAAGATAGCTTCATTATTTCATGTTAATCAATTCAGTGCTATTTATTTATGCAGTAAAAGTCGTGACACATGCCAGTTCTTGATATTGAACTGCTGCGAGCTTAATGTCCACGTTCCTCAGGCTTAATGGAAAGGCATTAGGCAAAGGCGGCGATACGGGATTAAAACAAATAGGCGCATTTATAAAACAGTCCAAATAAGGTCTGCAGCATATTGGTCATCTGGTAATAATTTCAAGCCTGCGTCTATAAACAAGAGAGGAAATTATGTGTCAGATTTGGTGATCTCAATTTTTAAAACGGCAAAGCGTGACCATATTGATTGGTGTTCTGTACACTTAATCAGAGCACAAAGGAATTTAAGCTGTCTGGCAACATGTTTAATAGCATGCAGTATGTCCTATATGTGCATCTATAAGGAGGTCTGGTAAGTAGAGAGCTGCGCTAATCAATGTCCATTAATATTCTTACGGCTGAATATTGTTCAGCTCTTTATATTACATATTCCAATATATCTTTGACCTTGTAATGGATGAGGATTTAATGCAGCTCAGAAGATATTTGTTTATCGTAGCCAGTAAGGTATCTTTTTGATTGCGATAGTTTGCACCATATGAAATAGAAGATGAAATATGAAAAGTGGCACTAAAAAGCCCAGAGGCTTCTTGTGTAGCTCCCTCAAAACAATATAAAATCCGATCATCACAACAGCATTATATTTCAGGAACAAAAAACAGTGAGCAATCAGTCGCTTATCTCCACAAAAAACAGTATGTAATTTTGTTCAAAATATGGAAATGCACTAACAGTGGACGATAAAGCTCGAAAAGCTGAGCTCACCCTGACCCTGTGTTCATCCTACGAAATAAAATCCTAACAAATCTCATCTGTAGTTAGTAAATATTTATGAAAGAAGACCTAATCTGCTTTTTATTTTTATTTCCTTTCCTTCAGTGTTTTATAAAAGTCAAAAGTCAGAAGCTCTTCTCTCCCACAGAAAACACTGCTCCTGCAACGCCTCATCAGTAGTCTCGCCTTTAACTCCGTGACTTTGTGACATCACATTGGCTCACTGTCACACATTTGCATAATTTATGCATAGCGGCTAGTTTAGCACGTAAGAATTGATTTAGCACAGCTGCTTGGTTGTTGTTGCTAGTGAAGCTGGGTCAGGCATGTGTGAGCTGGCCAATCAGAGGAGACTTTTGTTTCTTAAAGAGACAGGAGCGTTTCAGACAGAGGGGGAATAAAGTGCTGTAGGTGAACCTATTCTTGTAATAACCCAAAGTAAAACTATAAACCTGAAAATGAGCATAACATGTCTCCTTTAATTACTTTATTAGAAGGATTCCCATTAGCTGGTCCAAACTCCGGTAAATTATATTGATAATATGTATCATAACATTTGTCTAACATCAAGAATTGGTCACTAAAAATTAATTCCAATGTACATTCATTTCTAATTCTGCTTACCTGGTGAATGGGAGAATTGGCCTCGGGGCAATCTGAGATTACCCAGGAACAAGAACAAGAGACTCCACATGACCAACACTAGACTATTGATCAGCTGCGAAGTAATGCATTAAATGGTATTTAATGAGGATTTGCTACTGTATTAGATTCACGTGTAAAGAGGGGGCAGATATTCCAATAATAACTCTTTCATAACTGTCTCTACTTTGTGCACTCACCTCAGCTTTAGTGCAGGACTCGTGTGGGTGAACATGTATTATGTATGTGTATGTATCATGTTCAGTAGCCCTTATGTTATACATTATTTTAGGTCAGATCATATTTATATGTGATTTTTGTATAGATTTACCAATTTCTTACTATCTTGATGTCATTTAGATGTAAGATATATTACATGTGTAAATTCTAATCCACATGGAAAAAAAGCCAATCACATATATTTGTAATTCTAATGTGAAAATGTAAATTCCTTATTTGGAAATTTTCATTCATATTTGAAAAAAAGCCAATCACTTGTGAAAATGTCCAGTTCACATGTGACGTATTTAAATATTCACATATTAAGTATATAGTTTATGTATGAAAATAGCCAATCACATGTAAAAAGTCATATTTTCATCGGTCATTATTCAAGATGGCAGTCAGATTATTGATGTTACGGTTAAATTTAAATTCATTTTCACAACAATACATGGTGCGAAAATAAATGCTATACTGAGTCACCAATAAGATTAATAAACGTGTGAAATGCAACACATTGACTCAATTCTTTCATTTTGGACGTGCAGAATTTTGTGAAGAAGAATTATGTTCAAGTGACTAAAATACGAAACAGTATCTAATCCTGTCGCAGTATAAAGAATAGCACTGTGAGTTTTAGATGTTAAGGTCAAAGAAACAGCCACATACATGAGAGTGTGACATACTGAATAAAGTTTTGATGTTTCCCAGGATTATCAATCGCTGCTTCGCCTTAAAAACACCCTGAACTCTCTGATTGAGGTCAACACCTTCACTGATGAGGACGCATGAAATTATATAACCGTTGTAAACACAGTTATTGCCCAGCCATCAGTCCTTGAGTGCAGTAAATAGTCTGCACTCGCTGACTGACCTAAAGTATGTTTAGTGTCTAACTGTTTATGTTTTTCATTGAAATGTTTTCAAAAGGTTTGCAGCTTGAATGCAACACAAGTCCATCTCTCATGTTCCAAAGGATCATGGGAAAGGTCATCATGCTGCATACGATGAAATGAAATTATGAATCTGGGAATCTCCAGCAGTTACTGATTTATTTAATCGTTTAGAAGATAATAAACATTGGATTTGTTGGGTGACTCAGTCCTTTAGAGAAGTATCAGCACGATTCTGTGATTTCCTTTTGCTTAATATCTGCAATTGCAACTCTTGTACTGAACCACGGTGTGATTGAATGGCTTATCCTTCATAAAAATGACTCAACCAACAGCCACCTACACATCCAATCGAGTGCAAACATAAGCCTGTGTCACTAATGGGGGAAAAATATCCCCTGATGTTGTAATCTAGGTCAAACAGAAATGACTTCCAAGTGGTTGTTAGCCTGAATGAAGTTATCGTTTTGGCTTTAATGCCATAAGAACACCGCAGAGTAAGACAGTGTCGGTCTATTTCAGGCGAGATTAATAGCAGAGTCCTCTGAGCAGTCAAGCTGATTGGGGATTTAAACTCAGGCATATATAATCTCCTATAGTAAGATAAAGATTGCTGAGTTACACAGTAGGCACTGCATAAATAAGGCTGTAGATTTGCAGGAACTTCAAGGTATTTATATAAGTACTTTCGAGTGTTAAAAGCCTGTGCATTGGAAACAGTCCCTTACCATATATACATTACATTAGCAGGCAGACAGTGATGCTGGTATTGCTATGGCTACAGTGTTGGGGCTGCGAAGGCTCCTGATCCTCTGTGTATGGATTCTGCAGGGACTGGATGCAGTTGAGCAGCAGAGAGGAGCTGACATGCACCTTTATCACATGGCTTAAGGAGACTGAGGCTGAGGAGAAGACAGGGCTGGTGATGAATGGGCTGCAGGCCTTGCCTTCCCGTCTTCCTTTGACAGAGCTGCTGTAATCTGTTACAGAGCCACCGTTGCCTCTATTAACTTCTGACACATGCACACCTGCACACTCACTACCACTGACCTTCCACTCCTCCGCATTCAATCCAATTCTTTCTGACTCCGAGGCGAGCGAACGAGACGGAGCAAAGCTAAATATTTGAATGTGTTTACTGTAGGATCGCTTTTCGTGCCGGCAACCACAGACGTTGAACCGGATTTTTTCTCTCCAACAAAATCATTCCATTGTTCTTGTCAGGGCTGTTTAAGAATGCACTTTCACTACAAGGTGGTGTTTACTTGTAAGTCTCAGAAAGTCAGATGACATCATTTCAGTCTGATTAAACCGCAGGGTTAAAGACCTGAAAACTGCAAGATGTCTGTTTCTACAATCAAGGCTGAACAGTATTGTACACTCAGGGGAGACTGCCATTGTTTTTTTCCTTATTTTTCTCCTCAAGTTTTTTGGTGTCTGAAAATAATGTGTCGATATCTCCTTCAGCAAATACGTCAGCGTACTATGGTATGTGCCCAAGCATTGAAAAAGAATTATTAACAACTTCGAAGCAACATTAATCTGCTGAGGGAAATTTGAAAAAGAAATGTAATAAAGTAACAACATTGTTGATGGTGGAGCACAGTGTGTATTTTCTCATTGTTAACTGAGTCTATTTTAGAGGTTTCAAAGGGAAAAACAAACAATCACCTCCTGGCTCTTTTTTAGGATCCATAAAAAAGGCTTTACCAGTGCATCCCACTTCCCTTTTGACTTCTATAATAAGAAAAAACAAAGTCTTTTTCTTTTTTCTTGTGTATCAGTGGGGGATTTTTCTGACCTCCAACTGAAGCCAAATAATCTCTCAGGGAACCATCTATTCCTTCGTCCATCCTATAATGATCCAGTAAAGACATTCATTTGTTTAGTCATGAATCTTTTGACATAATTGTTCAAGAAGAAATATTGAAAAATGGCCTCTTCTTTTTTACTGTAAACAAGTAACTTTCATTTTTTGCAATCATTAAACGCATTTTAAGTGATAAAGATACAAAAAGACAAAATACATTCCAGATTCAAATTATGAAGTACTTACTGCCTATTAAAAGTCTTTTAATCTTTCCTCTTCCGTTAGTGCGCCGGGCGTGTAGCTACCTTACAATAAATGGAGTAGAGGATTAAAATCTGATAGCAGTCGACACTCAGTGGCCTTTAAGTACCTTATCTTCCGTCTTAATGGGATTGAGAGCGTATCCATTACTCATATAGAATTGTGAAAGGGTCAAGGAGACAACTATCAAAAAGATCTATGTAATGAATCTACAGAAACCACAAAATTATTGTGCAGTGGTGCACTTTTACTCAGACATTCACCTTCACTGCCTTCACTGTGCGATACAGTGTAATACTGATTTATTATAAAGCATTGTTAGGTTGTACTGTGTGGACTCTGATCCCTCAAAAAGAACTGGCAGATTTCTGAGGCTTCACGCTAAACGCTCTTTGTAAACCTTTACTACCAGGAATAAACTACTACTGCAAGACATAACCATCGAACCAAAAATGCTAATGTTTTTATACTGAGAACGCTATTGGTTAAGAATAAATGCTGCATGTGAAAAAAAATATAGTATAAAGCCTTTTGAAGAAGCTGCATGTCATCCGATTTCCTCCAATGTTGTCATTCAGTGCCTGAGTTGCATTGTGGGTAATATAGAGTAGATGTGTCCACTGGTCTTGCATTTGACATGTAACACTGATGGGTTTAATGTGGAAAATTTAAAAACAAATAATGATAATCAATACAAAATAATCAAAGATATCACATTTTGTATTCTATGCATTCTTCTTCCTTTTCAAAACCTGACACATACATTACCCATAATGCCACTCTGGAGCCACAAAAGGCTTCAAACTACTTGTGTCACATATGCAGCAGTACTCCCAAAGACCTGTAAACACACTACAATCTGTAAAATTAAAAGCATATTTACAACCCTTTGATTCTTGTGTTGTTTAGTATTGTATCTGTATTATGTCATTTTATGGGTGCAATCATCCTGTGCAGTTGTCTTCTTGGTCAATATCTGTAAGTGAACGGTGAATAGAATGCGGTCATGTTTTTATTACTTTATTCTTGCTTTGTCTAGCTTGTCATTGTCTTCTCCTCTGCTCGTGACTCTTGAGCTGCTGTAACAAGTGAATTGCCCCTGCTGAGGGAACTATAAAGTCTTATCTCGTCAGTGATTTCAAATGAATGTTAGTTGTTTTTAAAAAAACTCAACCAGGGTCATTTTGACCGCGATATGAGGTTATCAAAATAAACCCACAGTCATTTAAACGTACTTTTAAATCCGTGCCCATCTCTTTTGAAATGACTGAATGGTTGTATAGTACAAATACATATACTGATCTAAGGTTTACATTGAAATCATCACCACTAAAATGGCACATGTATTGTATTCTAGATAGATATTCTGAGATGGTTGTTGTGGTTTGGTGGGCAGAAAAAGTAATTTGGCAGAACAAAACAGGATGTGACAGTAGGGCTGCTGGAGAGAAAAGAAGTCAGGTCATTTAATTGCTGCATAAAATTATGACAACATTGAGGTGTTGAATAAATTGAGCTGTGATGTTCACCCCGTAATTACACCACTAAAGTGCACAGTAGCAGCTCGACTACCGGGTCAACCTAATCCCCAAAGCCTACAGAGGAAGTCAATCATAGTGAGTAGGTGCAGCAGCTGCAGGTTACAGAGGCGACTACCTGCATTTATTTACAGACGCAGACATAATTAACCTGAATATGAACCAGGGTTATTGAACGCATTCAGTCTCAGACGGTGCTGAGACAAGCTCAGGCCAACTCGCTGATAGAAATCAGTCACAGAATTTAATCTGAAAATCTGGATGGAAGTATCGACACATTAAGCCCCGTGTTGACCTTTCAATAACTTGGAAATTGTTGACCATAAGTCACATAAGCCTTGCATCTGTCGCATCAGAAAATACAAGGAATCAATGTCGAGGCAAAATGTAGCCCAGGTACAAACACAAATGTTGAAGGAGGTTTATTATAACTTATTTTTTATAGGTTTGGACATGATTTCTAGCAGTTATTATACTATTAGCAGCTATTGGGAGCATTGATGTAACTGAATAACTGATTACATATAGTTTCAAACATACAGTACGTATAATTAGCATTACTTAATTTATGTCAACAATGTCTTAATTTTTTGTTTGGATGAAGAAATAACACTGCACATTACACAACAGCAAGTCCACGTAACATGAATGTCTAAAAAACGACTACACCTACGTATATTATACATTTTGTTGTGCTGTGTTCTGATATTATCCTTAATGTTTGCAACAATGTTCAAACTCAGATAAATCTGCAATTGTATTCAGTTTAACAGTGAGTTTGATTTGATTTTGTCAGAGCTGTCATATCAGCTTTCATCCAGTTAGCTGCTTTGATTGAAATAAATAACACACTTTAATCACCAAAACAGCAACAACAGACTGAAGATAACACTGTAGCCACTAAGTTAATTGCTCAGTTCTGGGATTACTGTGACTTTCCTTAAAAGTCTAACAACTACAACAACAAAGGTTATACCACTTCCTAGTTCATATGCTCTGGTTCAGATGATCCAGTGTCTTGTGTGATCATAGATACTTATAGTACATTTATGCTTCTTATAAAAACACAATTATTAAATTATAAAAAAATCTGAATTATTTCATGTGGGTGTGGAGATTGAACTGAGGTGTCTCTCAGCCTGAGGAGAGAAGCTGCTGTGTGGTCTGGTGCCACCGACTTTGGTTGAAGTGGCTGCTGTCTTTTCGTATCCTTTAATACTAAAATGAGTTACTTGTGTTATGTTGTGTTTCTTCATTGTCCAAACAATCACTTTGTTGAGTACATCATAAGTAACAGACGATACCACAGCTATGGTTTGATAAACTGGAATTATACTTTACACAACAAAGCCTTTGTATCTTTATCTCCACATACAGTATCAGTGTATTGATTCCACTATATTGTGCTGCGGGTAAACTTGAAGAGAAAACTTTAAATCACTGTTGTAAATGAGGAAAACACACAAATATAAGAGACATTTTTACTCAGGTGACATAAATAGATAGATGAGGCTCCGACACTCATTGTTTCTCCTGGGCACTGTAAATGTTCACATAAAGATGACAGACATGTCTATCCAGCGGTGTTCGGCCACCGGCCACATGGAAACACTGATAAAGACTGTGAAATCAATAGGCCACCCAGTGCTTTATGATCTTTGTGCAGCAGGAGTGCTTATGCAGCACCTGGCCTCTGACCCTCAAGTAAATTTCCAACACTTGCTTTCTGTTACTGTCTTGAATGTAGTCCACAAACCCCCGAAGGCCTTACATCACTGGACATCAGAGGTCACTAAGTATCATTCACCTCACTTTTTTTCCCTCTCTCTCTCTCTTCACCTCATCCAATTTCAGTGGAATCCAATCACAAGTTTAGAGAAGTTTGGATCCCACCCCCTGAGGGAGCGGTGCTCAACAACCTCAGCATCCTACAATGAATTGTAGCCTCTAACAATGTTGCGCGCTTCCTGGCTGTAGCAACAAAGGTGAGAGTTCATTTGTTTTCATGAGGTGTGTCCAGAGGAGGAGGAAGACAAATTGCAGAGCTGTGTGGCGTTGCTATTTGGCTGAATGCCTCGTCCTGTTGAAGCCTCCCCAGAGCGTCCTGCTGCTGGCGTCAGGTTCCACGAGGGGAGGGCAGTGGGGGTATCAGCTCCTGCCCACACAATCAAAATATAACATGCAGCATGCCTTTCAGTGGCTGACTCAAGTAACTCGGTAATCCAACCCTCAATGTTGCATGGATCATTAAGGTCACGCTCTGATCTTTGAGACGCAACAAACAATTGGTCTTGGCAGTGTGATGTGGCTATGTTTCACCGTGACGGATTTAGCTGTGCAGCATTTGACAGGATGGACAAACTTTGAGTCGAGACAAGACTGTAAATCTTCAGCGCGGTCCCTTGTATAAATCTTTCATGCTCTGGCTCCTCTAATGCTTCTAAGAGTGTGTCTTTTTATTTAGGTTGACCCCTCATTTGTGGCCAGCGTGGCTGATTGGCTCCTCGTTTCTTTTCTTCCCTTAGAAATATGCACTTAATTGGCTTTGCCTTGCACTGCAGCCGTGCTGTGATTTACTACATGTGGTTAGAATTTTTTATGGAAGTGTCCTTATGCAGCACATTAATGCGTGAATGGATATGTCATGTGTAACCTCATAGGAGTGTCTGCAGGATAAGGGCATGATGCAATATTCTTCATGCTTTGTGTTCTCTTGAAGCTGCAGCAAGTGTTTTTTTTTTTTTCCTCTTGTCAGATGAAGGCCTAGACTTTTATGGAAATGAGGAACCAAGCCACAGGGTGTACATGTTGAATGAGGCACTAGATAGAGTCAATCTATTTTGGCTGTTCATCATCTTTTTTTTTTTTCTTGCCCTGTTTTAAGTTCCAATTTGAACTTTCTTCAGCTCCTGCCTTTCATCTCTCCAAGAGTTGCTGCAATTTACACTTTGTCTTTCAGTTCCTTCCTGTCTGATGTAGTGCTTGCTTATCAGCTCACCTCATGCCTTCTCTTAGTCAGACTTCTAAAAGGTTGTGGGATGAATCACATGGGGCATTCACTCCGGTGTATATGAGGCAAACCCACTTTTTTATTTTTTTTCTATCACCCACCAAACACCCTCCTCTTTATTTAATGTCTGCACACATTCCATTTCATCTCAGACAAGCAGCGAGGGAGAATTTTCCCTCTGTTGACATCATAAATCTGAACTAGATTAAAAGTACTACTACACTGTTGGGGAAGCTCTACGTTCTCATCTGTCACCTGTGGAGGAGTTAACATTCAAGACAAAAAAAAACAAAAAAAACAGAGAAGCACAGCTCACCTGCCTGTTTGCCTGTTCAACTACTGCCATCTGCAGTACGTTACGGTCACAGCCGGCTCTCTGCTTCTCTCCTTCACTATTCAATTACAGCTCTAGGAAATGTGCAGTGGCTCAGTGATTAGTGTCTATTGTATGCAGAACCAACAGGCATGAAATATAGAACAGAGTAATTACAGCCCAAACGAAGCAGACCTCAGGCACAGTCTGCAGAGAAATACCTTATAGCTACAACAAACATTTAGCAGCCGTGACTTTGTCTGGAAGAGGACGCCGAAAAACAAACAGCCCTTATTATGTCTATTTACTGTGTCAGGCCAGTGTAATTTGTTAGTGTGAACAGAATGAGAAGAGACGCGACCTGTAATGGCGTAAGAAGGGCAACTCATTGGGCATCGACTTTGCTGCCTCACACCTGCTAAAATCCTCCAACAAATGCTGAGCAGCGGCGACTGAAGATGTTTATTCAGGGCGAAAAAAATCACAAACCCGTCCTGCAAATGACACCAGCACATCGGCTTCTTCTGTGTTTTTGTTTTTTTTTTCTTCTTCAAGAGTCGCAAGAAATGTCTCTTTTCACAAATCAGGATCTAAAGGAGAAGACAATATAAATTTTCAATTTATATTCTGTCTGTCACTGAAATGGGACCACAGTAGCAATGCTGTGAGGACACATGAATCAGAATATCTGGCTGTATCACACTAAAAAGTGTCGGAAATATTCATTGTATTTGTGTGTGCAATTGCGTGTGCGTATCTCTGCTAACTCGTTGGCTGATGAGCAAATTCTCTGCTCGTGTTGCCAAAACTCCCACTTAAAATGCCGACTATTTAGTGACCTTGATGCCTAAGCTTGATGTTGTTAATACAATAGTTAAACCCTTAACCTTGTTGCACTTAGAATATGAATGAGATCTGAAAACAAACAGGGCTTTTTCAGGAGGATTAGGGGTCATTAAAATATTTAATAGCTGTGTGCCTTTGAGTATCACAAAGCCAACAGAATAACTCCCCCTACTGTAGAGCATGTAAGCCAGTGTGTTTGGGTTTAAAGAGCAGGTCAGCATCACCACAATCCCATCTAATCTGTCGAGCAGCTCACTGTCTGACTCTCGACGCTGGCACCTCTTTTTTCGCTGGGATTTAAAACCCTCTCGCCTGGATGCGCTCCCTTATCCCCCGAATCCCAGGACTGCACACACAGCTCATCGACCTCTGACCCGCCGTACATGCCGCACGCGGGCTTTCTGACATCTTCACATTTTACACCTGTTTAAATCTGAAAATAAAAATGCCACTTGTATCCGGGAGGTGAATGGTCAGATGTGACTGGTGGATTGCAGAGATACGATCTATGTTATTCATTGGCTGTGGAGCCCTGTCAACACTGGAATAACCTACATATTTCTGGCGTCTGCACGACTTGATAGGGAGAGAGGAGGTGCAGAGGGAATAAATGAAGAAAAAGCACAATGGTGAATTGTGTCTTTTTCTTTCCCTCTTGCCTGAAACTAGCATCAACATCAAATATTCCCCGGCTATAACTCTACACCTTTTTACCAAATATGTCAACACATACAGTATAATTCATGCAGTGCAGCAGAGAACCAAAACACTGATTACACAGTGCTTGTGTAGATAGGCATCAGTTTGAACTTTGCTCCTTGCCAGGTTTTTCAGGCCTCCAGATATAATCAAATTCCCCGACTCATGCCAGCTCCTACAGATTGAATGAACAAGCACCTGCTGTGCCAGTCTGGGAAGGGGACAGAGCTGGCAGCTTGTAGATTAAATAAAGCTGTCTAGTCCGTGCCAAGGTAATGGCTTCTCAAACCAGAGTTAAATGTAATACTGATTCCGTGTCAGTGTTGCTTTGTTGGATAACTCTGTCCAGGGTATCGAATGAGGAGACTGTTGCAAATGTTTTGGGCTCCAGCTGAGATCGCCTCAATTCTGGGTCCGCAGGGGCCTCAATAATGATGCCTTAGTTTCAGCTATGCAACACTAGCAACAGAAAAATGTAAAACATGACCAAATGAATCAGAGGAAAGATGCAGTCTGAATCCGCCCTGTACTGCAGGAATCCTAATTTTGTTCAGGACATGTTTTAGCACTCTGTATGTGTTTTCCAGTGCTATACGTTTAATTACAGCTTTGGGCAATGAATAATGTACATGTACATGAATGAACATGTCTGTAAATATTATACAACATACTTCTTATTGAATAAAATATAAATGAACATTTACATGCTGTTAAAATATATGTTTTGCTTCCAACAAAAGGTTCAATGAAAACATCAATTAAAAAAGCATGCAAAAAGCAAATGCATTTTAGCATTAATTATAGTCACATTACCATCAAACATGAATTTAGATGCATAAAGAGAAAACAAAAAGCTGTCAGAGGAACTGCTGTTTATATTTAGACTGGTGCTTTGCAGGATTAGGTTTTGGCACCTTGTCAGAGATACAGTAACACCTCTTCACCAGTATCCTCTCCTGACAGGTTGCACAGGTTTTGTCTTTGGAAATGGTGGGAAAACGGGGTGTTCACTTCATCCCACGCATCCCCTCTAAAAAAAGCACTCACCTTTATTACTGAAATTTAACATGGATTTAGGCTCCTTGTGTTTGGCCTGTTCCAGTGAGTTTTTTGTCACAGCTTCCATGAAAACACCTTATATGCGTATTTATTTTATATTAATGCTTTCACATATGCATAGTGTGATATGATGGAGCTATTTTAACCTGACACCTAGGTCTCTGTCACACTGAAATGTGCCATTTTCAGCAGATATTGAGATTACTGTACATTCTGCATTGTCTAGGAAAAATCAAGTACATCCACTGTGTTGTAACAAACCAGGTAGCCTTTTCAATACATTATTCTAATCATCTAATCACTAACATATTACAAGGTTTCCCCTCATTAACTAAGGAAGAGAATAATTGTTATAATAGTATCAATTTTCTGTTACAGACAACAAATCAGCTGAGTTTATTCTCTTTACAGACCTACAATATGTTAAACATGTTTATTAGAAGAGCTTACAGACTAAAAATCATGCATCAACACTGAGTTGAGCTATATTAAAAAAAGGGGGGGCAATATGTAAGAATTGGCCACTCAAAACAAATAGGGGGCAACATATCACTAGAGTAACTGCTAACTGTAGCTGCCGTTAGCTAGTAAGCTCAGTTAGCCATGCAGGTAGTGATCCGGACTGGGAGCCTGGAGCATTGGGGGAGTGTTGTTTGTTGATGTTTAAACCCCTAGCACAGAAGCTTTGGACCAGGACTGGATGAGGCTAGCTGGTTAGCATGCTAACTTCAGTAGATATCTCTGCACATAAAACTTTAAAACTGTTATTTCTTCACATTTTGGTAACATTTTAGTTAAATTTTATCTTATCTTACATCTTGCACCTGTTACCCAAACTAGCCAGTAAAGCTGATGAATAGATCTGCTTGAGGTTATTGTGCTGTTTGCTGTTATTGAACCTTGCATGGATATGCAATTTTCAGGAATAGTTCAAACATTTCTGAATAAAAGGATGAATACAGAATGTGGTAGAAAAAGTAAAATAGCTGGAAAAGAACCGTAGCTTGAGGATAGATGATGAGCCCTTTGAAAAGAGTGGTAATGTCAACATTTGCTCACTTTCTGACACACATACCTTCATGTATTCTGTGTCACATCTTGATGAGGTCATTCACTTCTTCAAAACGCAACCATTTTCTCTTTTCTCGAATCAATTTCAGTAGAGATAATGCAATTTCTTATATCATGACCATACACTGGAGGTTGCCATGACAAAGAATCAATCCTAAACTGTAACAAATGGCTCCAATTCATAGAGGGAAATGGATCCCATTTGTCCCCAGCTGGTCAATACACATTTGAGGTCTAGTCGAGAGCTCTTTAATGAATGTGTGCTGGCTTGTTTACCCTGGGAGACAGAGACATAATTTCTGACTGCATGTCTCTGGCCACATTTCGCCCGAGCTTCATGCCATGATTGCTGCAAAGCCGGTTTTCCTACAAAATGTTCTGGGCTGATCAGGCCTGTTTCTTTGGCACGCTGTATCGCATTCACCACCAGGGTAAAGGATGGAGATAATCACTGCAGCTTTGTATGCTTTACTCACCTCCTCATTTTTAAAAGGGCAACGCTTAAGGATGCCTCGGTGTGAAGACACGCACGCAATCTGCAATACCGAAAATAGATGGCGCGCCGTCGAGCCTGACCTAAACTGTACGTTTCTCTCGTTGTGATAAAAGGACATAAAGCTCTCTTTGCATATAAACCAGTTAAGTGCTGTGAGGAGGTTCAAGGGCAGGGGCAAATTCATAATCAATAACTGCTAAAGATCTTAATTTAGCACATTATTCATGTTGACTACTTTGCTCCATGGTTATTGATCGATAGACAATGTCACTGGGATGACAAAGACAAATAGGTGACATGAGAACATTTATTGAACAAGGTGACAGAACCACTACTAGTCAATGGACTCATCGTCCTAACTCAGTGGAATGAGTCCAGCCTAGTCGCCAAAATGCTGAAGTTTACATTTCTGAAAACCACAGATGTGTTCAAATCTGCATGTGTTACATGTATTATATCAACTTTTCTACAATACAGCGTTCACATTACATGTACATGAGTTGACTTCTGTGAGGAGGTGGAAGGTATGGTGGTGGTGTCAGTGTGCAGAATCGTTTGAGATGGCATGAAGCCACTGGATATTCTTTAGGGATCCCAGCATTTCAACATTGTTAAGGCTGAGACCGCCGGATATTTTGAATGAGGCGACGAGAAACTTGCAGGGCAAGTGCAAGTTTGAAACCACGGAATGGTTTTAACATTTGCAGGCATGAAACCACTGGTTAGCTTTAATATTTCTAAGTGTAAAACCATTAAATAGTTTTAACATTTTTAAGCATGAAACCACTGTGGAAACAAAATCGGATATTTTTGATGAGACGTCAGTACAATTTCCAGCTGTGTTTGTGGTTTTTATATATTTATATGTATTTGATATTTGATTAAACTAAACATTAAGTTTCAACACAACCATGTTTTGCAGAAATGTACTTTGTCAACATTTATTCGGTTGAGAGCGTTGGAAATATATCACATGCACTTCATTGTTCATATTTGCCATATCCTCCTGTTGTTTATTCACACAGACTCGTTGCGGGGATGTCTCAGTTAATGGTATCGATCTGTGATGTCGCTGGTTGGTCATCTTGGCTTCCACAGTGAGGCTGTCAATAAGCATCCATTTACAGCGGCATTCAACAAATGGAGAGGGAATTCAATTTGCCAGCATTCGTTCAAAACTATTTTGTTCTATGGTCTTGCTGACATCTACCATCAAGCAAAACCAATGTGGTGGAACCTACAGACAGGCTGCAGGCTGACAGTGAACGCTCCCCCATATTACTGCAGGAACAGATCAATCCACTGACACTATAGAGGGAGTGCAGACAATTGACTATAAATATGTATGTTTTTAGGTATTTCATACTGCCTGGTGAATATTTGTTACGTTGTCCTACACAATATATGGCAAATTGACACTCTCCTTTGATTAAACATGATGTGTTTGGGAACATGCTTCTCCTGAGGTCACTGATGTGAAAATACAGTATGTATAGGAAGTAGCATCTCTGGAGCATCATTTTATTATCTAGTATTCTACTGACACGACTAACCAATAACTGATGATAGGCCTGACATATGTCAGCTCTTTATGTCTGTTATATGTAAACAGATAACAAATAATGTCATTTCACACATAATCCGAGAAAGAGGTTGTTTTTTGTTGCAGTTCTATAGAAACAGTGTTTTGGTGCATTACAACAAACATGGCATGTAGAAAAATATAAAGGAAAAGGCAAGAAAGTAAGCAAGTACTGCAAGTCAAGAAGTGACAACAGGAAATAGATTTGATTTTTAATGCGATTTTGATGTAATTTTCGAAAAGATGTAAGAATATAACAACCATACAACAAAGAGAAAGGCACAGAACAGGCAAAGGAACAGAGGACTAAATATCCGTAAAAAGCCATGAGTGTCTTTTTAAAGCTGTTAATGTGGTGAAGAAATCTTTCCCATTTCAAATAATATCGTTATATCCTGCCCAGCTAAGAGGGATATCAGTTCATATGCCTCCACCTAGCTCACAGATTATGCCATTCTGTGACTCATGGTGCGTAGAAATTTGAAATTTGACAATAAAATATGAAAAAACTTATTTTGACAACATACAATTTTGCTCAAATACTTTCAGAGCCTGACTACCACTACATCTGGACTGGACTTTGCTCATTTCTCTTCCACACAGTATGCAGATTGCAGTCACCTGCATTGCATCCACCTAACAAAAAGCCTGCAAACACAGTGCTGCTACTAATTCCTCCATCTGGCATCTATGTGATTACCATCTCCACTCACACGGACCGAGGAGGAAGATGTAATATATTGACCTGTCTATGGGTGGCACTGCATCGACATCAACAGCAGAGGAACAGTCCTGGCTGCACACACACACACACACGCACACACACACACACACACACACACACACACACAGTTGACAGCATCGTCTGAACTTACTCCCCACACGCATACAGTCATGTGCAGTAGTTTTTATATGTGCTGCGTTTTCATCTCTGCAATAACTTTGTTGATGGAGGGTGTTGTGTGGTAGCTCATTAAAATCCATCAAACACTCCATTAAGCCACTTCCAGTCTCATAATTTCAAAATGTGCAACGGTTCAAAGCCTGGTTGATGTTTGGTATTTTATAAAATGTCTCTAAGATTTTTCTGGAGCAGAGACGTGTCACTTCCTGTGTTCAGGCTCCAGTTTCAGCAAGCATTCTTACGACCCTGAGCTCAAATCAGCTGTCCTGTATCTGAACACACGGCAAAAGAGAAAGTGTCCTGTTCTTGTGACAGCTTGAATAACATACTGTACATTAAAACTAACATAACATCAATACATTTATCTGTTTGTCTTTAATGTACACAATGTCAGGATCAGCGACTGAATATAATTAAGAACATTTACTTAAGTACTGTACTTATAAGTACAAATTGTAGGTACTTATACTTTACTTGAGTATTTCATTTTTCTATCGTTACTATTTTTAATTTAAATATAAACCCATATTATCCAGCGTATACATGCATGTTACTTTTACTTTTGATACTTAAGTACATTTAATTTCAGATACTTTAATCCAGTGCTATTTTTGTCTTTTTTTTTTTTTTTTTTAACAATATTTTTACTTTTACTCAAGTGTACTGCAACTTGTGGATATTGTTTACACCAGTGGTCAGGATGCTATAAATATGTTTTATTCTCTAATTATGTTTTTCTATATATTCAGTTTAAATATGTTCCAGCTGTTATAGGCCCATCACTCTCACCCACGTTTCTAACAATAGACCTCACTCAGCGTAAGGGAACCTCTTTTCATTAATATAAGACGTGCCGTTTGGCTGAAATTAAAGGACAAGACACGTTGTTTTTTTCTTGGACGTTTAAAAATCTTTCAATTACGATCATGTTCTAGCTGGAATTTAAATGTATTGAATACCCACATTTAAGATGGTGTTTAAGGGACATAGGCAGCCTGGAAGTAATGTAATTAACAGTTTTATAGGAAGAATAAAAAAAGCTCCAGTAATAGTTTGTAAAAACACTGATAATGGTTCAGTATCATTAAGTACCTCAAATGGCATGTTTTATGTGTGTATTCCAGCTAATCAAGGAGGATTATTTCATTTAATGGCATTCATCAGTGTTACCCAGCACTGACAGCATGTGAGTGTGAAGGAACTTGTGAGAATATCTCACTTAATTCTCCAAGAAATAGAAATCCACATAAATATTTATACAAACAAAAAGGTCAGAAATTGCCTCAGAGGGAACGTGCTGCAGCTGGAGAGGTCTGGACACACAATTTTGAGTCAGATGTTGGATATTTTTAATTAAACAGAAGTTGCTGAACAGAAGGCAGCAAAATACTGTTACTGTCACAATGAGAGCAGAGAAGGTGGACCCAAATGCATGAGACGGCAAGCAAGAATAACAATGGATGAAGTAGATTTAGGATCATCAGGGGAACAGAACAGCAGGAACACAAGCAGATGACTGAACAAAAGACTGGACTTAAATACAGACTGAACTAACAAGGGGATGAGGTGCAGGTGGAGTGAGGCGGAGGAACACAGGTGAGGGGAATGAATGGAAAAACACTAGAAACAGGGAAGAGGGGCTGATGGAGGAGATGCAGTGCAGGTGTGGAGGGAAAGCAGACTGATCCAAGACATGTGTGGAGGGAAACAAAACCTTTTATCTGTTATATTTCATGGTATGATGGATTACCAAAAAAAAAATCATTAAACTATTTTTGTGACTTTTTTGATGAAGCCATATAAATGCAAAGATTTCATTTCAATGAATAAATGGAAATAGACAGCACATATTGTAAACATGTTTTCTACGTAGAGTGAATAAAACAGTTCGGCTGATCATCCACATATTTGGTACATAATAATAAATATATACAGCAAGTAAAAAAGATGTTACCCTTTCATTAACCGTGGGAAGAAAGTGTTAAAACTATACAAGATGGATAAGAAATAAAGTGGTTAAATCAGACATAGAAGAGCTCCTCATCCACTGTATTAAAGGGTTATAAATATTGTTTTGGTGTGAAGCACAGAGATGGAAAATATGTGTCACATTTTTCATCTCTAATCTGAAAAGGTTAGTCCACTGAGAAGTGATCAAACAATTAAGTTTCACTTCTGACAAAGTGATATAAATCACAAGTCTCTGATTCAACGGCCTCTCTAGAAATAAAGGTTTGTTTCCTGTTTATGATTCAACGTGCTCCTCATCGGACAGAGAAGATTCTTCAAACATGTATTTGTGTTTGTGTCCTAACTCACAAAATATCACTGTAATACAGAAATGTCTCTTTCCCACCGGGACCAATTGATTCATCCCTTTTATTCAGACAAAACTCTGTGTTTGGCAGAGGACGGTTCCCCGCCCACAAGAAATGATGAATCAAAATTTAACAGTCTCTGTCGACACAGTAAGTGAGTGTCCGCCTGCTAACAGAGAGCCGCACTCACCAACAAAATGTATTCCCAAAGGAGAGAAATATAACATCGCTGCAAGTGACAAATGGAGGGGTCGAGCCCAAATGTTCACAGATGAAAGTTGTTCAATAGTTGAATATTCATTCAGTGGCACTTACAGAGCAGGCGGCCGACTCTGCGATACCACTGAAGTGAATGAAAAGTAAGTACAATGGGCCAGGAATCAAATGCAGACTCCCGTAGTGGGAGGAATTAATATTAATCAGTGAGCCACAGCACCAGGCCGCCTTCTAAACTCATTTTCCAGCATTTGTGCCAAAAGTATGCAGAGCTGATCTGATGAAACTTGAAACAGATAAATATCAAAAGGAGGGTTGTGACTCATCCTGCTGGTCAGTGGTGAAAAACATTGTTATACAGATTTGAATAGCAAAAACTTGACAAGCATAATAAAGCATTCTGACCTGATGTTTCACATGCAAGCCAAGTAATAGGGAACATAAACGGCTGTTGATGGCAAAGCAGAAACATACTGACAGATGTGTGTTTATTACTCTGATAATAGCGTGTTACTCATGAAACACCAAACCAATCGTTGTTATGTAAATCTGCAAAACACAGATATGTTATGTAAATGTAAGGTTACATGTCTTTATGTTGCAACTTTAGGTTCCTTTAGGTTTAGATTTTTGTGTGATTTAGTGTTGTGCTTATAGGTAGGTTACAGGCGTGAAAACCACTCGGAAATTGTCCCGGGGTCTCCTTAAAAATATCAATGGCGTCAGGCTTGTAGCAGTCCAATTGTGCAGTACTTGCTATCTTTTTTTATTTGAGGTAAATTTTAAAATCCCTCTGGACTGATTGCAGTGAATTCAGATCACCTGTGTGCAGAGACTGACAGCTTGAGGCTTTCCGCTCACAGCCAATCAGGGTGTGAAGACGCCCTTTTGTGAGGGCTTAGGAGAGATGGGGAATAACGCACCCTGGTCATTCTCATTCTTATTGACATGCTGCAGCCTGCATCCGAACAGATTATCAGCCAGAACCTCTGCTATGTTTAAAAGAAGTATATTTCAGTTTCATCATCCCCTAAACAGGCATTTCGTGATTATTATCCACGTTATCCATATATCCTGCCAGTACCGCCACACGCTTACAAATGCTAAGATTTGTTCTCAGTCGCTGGCTTGACCGCCTTCTCACCTGTAACTCCACCACCACCACCTCCATGTCCTGATATGAAATTCAGGTCATTAACATGTATTGTGAATGTGATAATACATTTTGTAGAAATGTCAATATAGCCTATGACATGTATAAATGTGAACGTATCAGTGATTTGCAGAAACTTTAACTGCCAATTTACAATCCTGGAGACTCTTACACACAAATGGCATTTAAACCTATATGTGCTGCAGCCTGACGTCCACACGGGGCACAAAAGAGCGACAATTGAGGACTGATTTAATAAGTCACCAACTTCCCAGGTGTTCTTGTTCTGGTCAGACCAGAAACCTGCCAGAAATCCCTGACTTCATACACAACATTTTACAAGGGGGAAATGACTTTTTCTACATCCTGTTTTTTGAAATATAACACTGAACCAAAAATTAAATGAGATCGACCTATTATTATATTGGTAGCTGCTATGGTCAGTCAGTATCACATGTGTTCATGTTTTGACCACAGTAGCAAGATTTTAAAAAATAGACCAGGTAGTTTTATCCGAACCAGAAATGATCCCTGCAGTTTCCTCCTGCTCGTGGGGGAATATTGGGTACCTGTAATTAAAGAGTATAGCAAAGACCTGCTCTATATGAAAAATGTCATGACATAACTTTTGTTGTGATTGGTGCTATATAAATAAAACTCACTTGACTTGACATTCATGATTGACACAACAAGCAGCAACAGAAATCACCAAAGATATTGGATGCCAACTATAATATGTAATTCCATGCTGAAAAAAAACATCTAAATAAGATTTTCTTCCTCTTGAATAATGCACCATCAATACATTGTCTTAGTGAATGTGTGAACTATCTGATAAAAGACGAGGAGAAGCATAGCTCATTTAAAACGCTGTTTATTTTATTTGACAGAAGGAAAAAGGGGAGAGAAATTCACAGTTTGCCCACCAAGTGGCTCCCTTCTCAAACACTAATATGACTATGCAAAGCAGGTGGAGCTGTTCACCCACAGTGTGCTGTATGAAAACAATTATCATTACTGTGTTAACTGTACTGCATATAGATCTCAGTAAATAGGTCTACTTATATAAGAATCATATCACAACAGAAAATAGTGAAGCTAATTAAAGATGACAAGATTTTAGTGTAATAGAAATATTTTGTTTAAGTGACCTCAAATAAAGTCTATTTTCATGTTGTCCTAAATAGATCAAACATTTGTTTTTCTTCTGTAACACTGCCATTAGAGGGACAATGACAGCACTTATTAAATAATGATATTTTAATATTAAAATGCTATTTTTTATTAATGGATTCTGTGAAACTGACCATTTGAAAATTGCCAGATTTCTTTTGTACAACTAAATAAATCCAAACTGTCTATGAAACAATTAGAGCTCTGCCTACATGACACTTCAAATTACAATCAGCAAACAAAGCAGTAGAAAAGTAGTCACTCACTTCCTATACATAAATTAAACACACAGTGCATGTTATTATTCAAGTCATATCAGAGTATGCAAACACCAACTCTGCAAACTCACGTGGATGGTGTGCCATGTGTTTGTGCACTGGAGTGATGAAATCCAATTGTACAAACGGCGAACACGAGATGAAAGAACACATAGTTTTTGCATGGGACCCACGTCCACCACTGACCTTTCTTGATTGAGTGTAATAGCATACAGAGCAAATGCAAAAAGGTCACTGGTAGAGACAGCTTTAATATTATAATTGGCACTTTTTCCAGGGAGACAGCTCTGTTGCAAGGAGCTACACACACTGGCTCCAGAATAATCTATTACATATTCAAGACATTATGTTTGCAGGCCTGTCTTATCCATAGAGATGGACTACCTGGTTAATCACACAGACACAATGCTGTGGTGTGACTAACAGAATGAGCTACTGCTAACACAGATGTAGTATAACTTGTTTTTTTTTTTTTTCTTTTTTACCGTTAGCATTCTGAAAGGTGCCTTTGTGTCTTCGTCAAGGCTACTTTTTATTCTGTGTAATACTCAAGGGTAGCATGTTTTTTTTAGCTGAAAAGTGCATTCACTTCAGCTGGACTATGCAACGGGAAAAAAGGTGGTGAAAACATCAAATGACTATGCCTAGCCTGACGTTTATATAAAGCCAGCTCCTACATGTCGCCTCCGTCATCGTCGGGAATAATCATCACCCATGCTCTTCTGCTCCATATAAGCTAATCAGCAGAGAAAAATATTGTGTTCTGTGGCTGTTAAGCACCTTCGAGTATTCTCTGACTGCCCTCTCCTTGTGCCATAATGATGAGCAAGCTGTCTGCCCAATTTAATCACTGTTATTCAGGCAGGTTAGCTTTGTACGTGGGCTACATTGTTAAAGGCCAAATCTGAAAATACAGAGTGAAGAACCCAGCGGAAAACATCTTTGTGCACCCTGTGCTGGCTTTGTTTACAAAGACTGTCACATTGGAAAGTCCTTTATTGAAGGACAGAGCGTTTTACATAGATGCCACTGAAGGAGTTGTGACAGAATAAAAGAGCTTGAGCTGTATAGCCACTAACGCATTGTACTTTACCTCCAGACCACTTATAACAAATACCAATGCTTGAAGGTCAATAATTACATTCACTCAAGTAATGCACTTACGTGTTTACTGGGTATAATTTAAAGCAACTTTTCAGAATAAGATTTAAAGGAGACCCATTACGCTTAAAAGATTTTGAAAGTTAAAAAGTGTCCACACCAACAGAAGCTCCCACAGAAAACACTGCTCATGAAGCGCCTCGTCAGTAGCCTCACCTTTTAATTCTGTCACTTCCTGACATCACATGTCCTTTAATGTAAAAAAACATATGAGATTATAAAATGTGTTCTTTGAGCGCTTACCAAAAAAAAAAGTCTGAACCAACTGTACACAACCCTGATTCCCAAAAAGTTGGAACACTGTAAAACATAAATTAAAAAAAAAAAAATTGATAATTTGCTTATCTTGATATTGAAATCAACTTCATTGATTTTTATTAAAATATCTATTTTTCTGAATTCGATGCCATCAACACGTTTCAAACGAGTCGGGACAGGCAGGGCAGCAAAAAAGACTGGAAACGTTGTGGAATGATCAGAAACATCTGTTTGGAACAGTCCACAGGTAAAAAGGTTAACTGGTGACAGGTGATAGTATCGTGAGTGGGTATGAAAGGGCATCCTCGAGAGGCTGTTCACAAGCAAAGACTGGTTTGTATAAAATAATTTTAAAAAGATCCCCATTCAACCTTTTCAAAATATTAAAATGTAACATTTTTCTTTCATTTTAATATTTTTTGTAGGTTTTCATTGCATTACTTTGAGTATTCTTATTATTGGTGCTTTTATTTTCGTAAAAGATCTGAAAACATCTTCCATCACTGCTTTAATTTGTGGTTTTGCCACATCAAGCTTTATTATGGAAGTACGTATTTTAATTAAAAAAGAAAAAAACATTAAACCCAAACCCTTTTTTTTTTTTTTTCAATAAGCAGGCTTGTCTGCGCCAGTCTGTTCCTGGATGTAGCTACATTATTACAATGGCAACAGTAGGTGGAGTAATTATTTTCACAGAAGCTTAATAATAGGTTTAGCTCAATGGCTTATTTGTTGGGGGTTATGTAAATACAGTGCATTCTAATTAATGTAATTGGGTAAACAGGAAGAGATAATTGGGAAGCATCGCACTGAGCGGTTGTGTGCTTTGGTTAATAAAAAGGTCACAGTCATGGAATACAAACTTGAATGCAGCATAATCATAAGCCAGCTATCTGAAAATTAATATTGTGACCCAAACTCGAGCATACTGTACACTTTGGAGATAATATGGAAATGAAAAGACATTCATTGTTGCAATAATTGTTGCACATTGTGATTCAGACCACAGTGTCATGCAGCACGCCTTGGACAAATGGCATCCTGGCACCATTTGATAGATAGGATTCAGTCTGCCGAGGATTTGTTAATGATTGATGGGTGTGTCACAGCACTCTGCAGTGACTTCCCATCAGAAGTGCTGCCATTGTTCTGCTGTGGTGCAGATGTCTTCAGACCAGAAGGGACATTTTCATGCTGTCAAATATTTTTTTGTCTGTTATTGAGTCCTTATTCTGCAAAAACAGTGCAATGAGTTTGAACTTGTTTCCTGTTCCAATCACATTATTTCAAGTGTCATTTTACATGATTGTAGCGCAGCCAAATTACTGTCTTCTTTCAAGACACTGATGCTCGTTTTTGCAAAATGCCTGAAACAGATTTTTTCCTACAATCCTAATAATGATGATAATAAAGTTTTCACCTATCCTGCAAAATATCACAACATCTGCTCGTTACTGGAAGAAAGATCCTAGTCTTTAGTGATACCCAAACAAAACATTACATTTCTTTTATGCATTTCTTTTTGTTTTAGGTTACATTTTCAATTTCATGTTGTAGCAATGTGGTGTTTATGGTCTGGTTAGATTTAGGCACAATTTGGGTTAGGAAAATATCATGTTTTGGCTCACCAATATCCAGTAGTTCCATGCTCACAAATGTTGAAACACTGTCTCAAACAGTGGTCTCTGGCTTGGCAGACATTTTACCCAGCTGTTACTCCGCCAGCAATCTCTGCACCTGGTAACATGAGAAGCAACAGTTCATATGAGTAATGTGAACATGAAGTATTGTTCAATATGGTACGTGTGACATGTACAATTCTGAACATATCCTTGGTCTAGAAATGTTGGTGAAAGTAATGCAAAAGTAGTGTAATCAGTAACACATTTCTCTACAGGGATAGTAATAATGTATGGTAACGTAAGTAACTAGTACTTACATTTCGGAAGTAACTGGCCCAACAGTGACGTTAACATTGTCATTATAGCATCATGCTCTCATTGACATGTTGCTTCATGCTTTTAGGTCCGAGCAATCGTTGAACACTGTATAAACTCAACATTATAGCATGCGTATAGAGGAGGTAGAAATACATAATATATTCCAACACACTCATAACAGACACATCTCGAATGTTCGCATGCAAATGAACACTAAAGCCGAGAGACTACGATTAGTCTGATGATCAGTCTGTTGGAATGATGGATGTGTAAATGTCTCCATACGTTGATTTATTCAACCGAAGGAGTCAGGACGAACACTGTATGTGACAAATAAGCGTCTGTATGCACCTGTGAACCCCCCTCATGCTTTTGTGATTATAGCATTTAATGGCTCCTTCTCGGTAACACATTGACATTGTCCAACCGAGATCCTCCCCAAGATGGCTTGATTTACCAAACCCCTCGAAAGGGAAAAAAAAAAATCTCATTGAGGAGACGGATTGCTGAGCGGGCTCTCCAGCAGGCCTATAAATCATTCTTTAATCAGAGCGCACTGAGAGTGAGGTTACACACTCAGACCCCACATTAGCACCACTGACTCTCAGCTGTCTATGGTTCTGTTCCTATACTCTGCCTTCCAAGCTCCTCCGTTGCTCCTTTGCCCTCCATCTTCTCTCGTCCTCTACACCCCTCAATACAAAGCAGTGTGTCATTTACCCGAGAGAAACATTGTGTGGGAGAATTGAATATTTGGGATGCTGGAACACCGACGTCTTAGTCGTCTAAATATTTGGACATCGCCTTCTCCAGGCGCTGCTGTGGATGTGGAATTACAAAGCGACGAGGAGGTAAAAGTGCAGACCGGTGGCTTTAGTTTCAGAGCATCTGTCGCTACGAAACTGAGCAGTCGGTGTACATTTTGTTTCTTTTTCAAGATGTGACATTGTTTTTGTCATGTCAGATTATCATTCAGAGAAATGGTCATGGAAGCAGAAATTTCAACAACAAAAGAGAGAATATTTGGCATGAAAGAGTGCCTCAGTGTCAGGCTTAAAGAAAAAAGTAGTAGTCTGAATGATGGCGATCCTTGAAAAGATATTTTAAAATTTTTTGCAAAGCCTTCTAGCACGAGTCGCTTTCCAAGGCTCATGCCTCTGTGGCGGTCTGCTTTGTTTGCCGAGTCCTGGCTGTTTAAAAATGGAACACACCGTATGGCCTTCCTATAGTCAAGGACAGTCCAGTTAATATTTGAGAGCGTGAACAAATCTTTTACAAAGATAGAGATCACAGAAAGAGGTCACAGATGTAAGATAAAAGTTAGTCATAAACAGCAGGAGGTGGAAGGACTGTATAAACTAAAAAGCTGCTCTGAATGTTAAAAATAGGGCCGCATGAATGATATTATACAAATATATATATAGCATATGCTGAACAACATGGATGTGATTTGATTAAAGAGCCAGCCAACTTTCATTTTCTCATCAGAGGTCTAACATGTGTTTGATCAGCTTTTGTCTCCTCAGGCCAGAGTGACGCTGCTGTATTGTTCTGTTCACTCTGAACTTGATGGCCCCTATTTCAACACATAAATCCTGCGCATGTATTTCTTTTGTCCTTCCTTCTCAGAAAGTGATTTGTCAAATTACTTCCCTCTGATTACGTGTAATATTCTGCTGTCGATAAAGACCGACACCAGGTTGTTAACATGATTATCGGAGGCCTGATGCATTGAGAGTTAGAAATTTTGACTGTGGAAGAATAAAACAAAACAAATGTACGAAAATTTTAAAAAATATATGTATATTTTTACATTATTAGCTGACTTTAACATCAGGAGGTTGAGGGACCACAAGACTGCAAAGTGGGCAACCGCAGTTTGACTGTGGGGAGATTCATGGACGTTTTTGTAGCGACCAACAGGTAGGCTATTTTGAGACAAACTAAACCTAAACAAGCAGTCCATAAGCACGTCGTTTTCATGAGACAGAAATAGAAAAGTGACCCTAAACAATCGTAAAGTATCATCAGGTTTTAACTTATTTGTGGTTTTGCAGAAATGCACTTAGCTAACATTTATTCTGTCGACTTGGTTGTCCGAACCACTGTGATTCAGCCTCAAGGACCTAGCGTGAAGCCTGCCAAGATGGATTTGTGAGATCAGTCATATGATCTTGCAAATCCAGATGCCTTGTAGGGTAAATAAACATACAGAAAAGTACTCAAAACCACTCCTGGTAGTAGGCGTCTGCTGGACCACATTCTGTCGTAACGCCACACACAGACGCACACGGTGATTTTCTCTTCCCTTTGTATCACTTAGACTCGCAGTTCAAATCAAACCTTGTCATTTATAATATTCAATCTAGGCCAGTGCGATGAAAGTATATAACGATCTGTCTAAAGGCTGTTTTCATGGAAAAGTGAAACATTAGCATCCTCATTAGGATTACTGCGCACCCACGCACGCTCCCAGTTTGGTCACAGATGAGGACGTGCACCCAGTCGTCATTGGATTTAAGTTCTTTCAACTCACTTCAAAAGCAGTCTTACACTGATAGTGTGGCAAAAATTCAAGCTTCAGTACGGGGACATCACAGCCTGCCCTCCCTGGATGTGTCAGCTCCATCATCTGGAGCCTCTTAGTTGTCATCTTCTTCAAATGGGATGTGTTGAGCTTGACTAAGAGAGGGAATAGAGAACTGTATTTCAGTCTGTGCATTAGGACATCAAGTGTGCTCAGTTTGAGGGTCGTGCAGCGAACCTCATTAACATGCTCTCGACTTTTCTGTTTTAGGGGAAAACAACTGCATGCAGATTTACAGGATATTCCCAGAGAGGAGTAAAATATACATTACAGGCCAGGCTGCATAATGTGCTCCGAGACCGACGGCGCTGTGATGTAGTAAACTAATGCTTAGCAAGAGCACAAGTGCGAGTGCACTGTGTAACCTTGTGTTGTGCAAAGCAAAGTGTATTGTTTTACTGGTTAAAGTCCTTTCAAGACGTTTGACAGATGGGTTACATTGCATCTGGAACAACCTCAGCTGTTTGGGAGAAGGCTGGCTTGAGGCTAACTTGGGTTGTCTTTGTGATAAACTGCAATTTAAGTTTGACTGACAGGAGTGTTAGACTATTTTGGGATCATTTGAAGAAAGAAAAATGCTCTCCTGTTAAGTTTTAAACCTGTGATGGCTGAGGTTTTGTCCACCTATAACCGTTGTGCCCACAACATTGACATTTAAGTTCTAACAGCAAACCTGTTCGCAAACGGTTACTTATTCAGACATTAGGCAGTGACGGAGCAAAATTTTCATTCATGGAGTCATGTTCCTGCCCACATGGAGACTATTCACCCTCTTTTAGCTCTGTGATTTGTCCCTACCTACTCCTGAAAGAAATTGCTGTCTCTGAAAACTGTGCTATGAGACTGGAATAGTTGAGACAGCTGAACAGTGAGCAGGAACTTCCACATTGGGGCACTGGTTAGCACTGTTGCCTTACAGCAAGAAGGTCCTGTGTCCGCATGCCATATGTTTCATGGTCTGTAGGTTGGCCTTTATTGTTATGTCTGTAATCTGTCTCATTTAACAGAGTCTGACGGACACACCAAAGCCCTCATCCACCATAGGAGCGAGATCCTCTTCACAGGCAAGAGGCACAAAGCCAAGAAGGCCTGGGGCTGAGGACTGCACTTCATCAGGATAGACAGTGCTATTTAGCTCACAAGCACAAGTCTGCCTGTGTCATAACAAAAATGCAACATCCCGCTATCATCAAGTCCAAGTACCCACTAATGTTGAAGTATGTACTGTTGTTATTATGCGTGTCCCTGATTAGATGGCACAGACAACATATTCAGGGGCTGTGATGTATGCTTTCTGACATTGTTTGTTGTGTGTTTAAATGCTATTAAATCTTAAGGGTTTTTGTGATAATTACCTCGAGCGAACACAAGATTTCACACAGCCGTTGTGCTCTCCTGCTTCTGGCTCGCACCTTTTGAATTTTGGAGCATGTTCCACACTGCAGCAGCTACTGTCTCAGTGGACATCTTGACTTCTAGTAGTGAATATGACTTTGGCTGAGCATTGTCTGACACTTATACAGGCCTTGTACCTGGCATTCATGATTGACTTGATTAGCTGACAAGTCTCAGCTGGAATGAATACACATTGGCTAATTGGATTCATCAGCTGAACTGCTGACAGTGGTTGAACTGAATGAATCTGCTCGTCGGTGATTAAGTAAATTAATCGCTGGCCGCTTTCAGCAGCAGATCCAGCTGTGCCGGCGTCATCAAAACCGGACATCGCTTCACTGGACGCTTCAGAGGACAGCCTTGGCCCTGGAGGTCTTTCATACTGTAGTAAGTACACTATATGAGCACAAACTTTGTTGCACTCCCTCCACAGCATGTATGGTAATTCAATAAATCCCATAAGCCATCCACTGATGAATATCCTCAAGTTAACCTCTGCGTACTGAGGTGTGCTGTGTTCACTGACCTCATATCTGCTGGTCCCTGCAGGCCTTTACTACATTGGAAGCATTGTGGGTTATATAGAACACAACCTTGCTATTGTCCCCAGTTCACTCTGCGTTTATGCAAACAAACTGGCTGAACGCCTCTGAGGTGAGAGATTTCACCATCTGCCCTGCTCCTGATATCCTTGAAAGGCAATGTCAATGCTGACGTTGCTGCATGTTATAAATGTGTACATTTGAGTCCTTAAGCCTGCGTATATCACAAAGAAGACAAAACTTTATAACTACTAAACAGAAGCATTATTTCAGCACTTGCACTTTTGGCTGTAGTTGCATCACCTCGCTCATGACTCTCCCTCAGCTGCTGCACGAGTTTGAAGAGTTGATGTGTCCTGGCAGTTGTGTTCAGGGGGCGTAAACTCTGCTTCCTGATGAGCTGAGGAGAAGGGGGAGGTACATTTGAAGGTTTGGTTTATCAGCTACAAGCAGCACAATACTATTCATTATGTATTAAGGCTTTGTTTGCTGAGCTGCTCCATCTCACAATGATAGACATGACTGGTCAATTCAGGAGTAACATCCTGCATCACAGCTTCTGTTTGCAGAGATTTAAAGCAAAACTCAGAGGTGCAAGCAAAAAAAAGAGGAGGAATCAAATATGCATCCCTTCAATTCATAATTAAATCTACTGTTAAACATTTGCTTATGTTAAATAATTCATTTGTATCACAGATGTGCCCTACATCTGTTGACAAGTAGCAAATGGGGAGAAGAACAAACTCTTCCACACAACAAACTACATCTGTAAAAACAAAGATATTGCAATGAACATTAGCTGAGTGTTTATTAGTTTGCAGACATGCTCACAATGTTGTTGTTTGTGCATTTAGTTATATTCTATTCTAATTCTAATCACATTAAAAAAGGGTAATTTAAGAAATGATACGTCCCTGTTTAATAGCCTCCTAATTAACTGGCCATCTGATATGTTAGCTTGTTGTTTTCCCTGAGCAATGTTCAAGAACTTTTTGTTTTTTAGCAAAGAAACTTGCTCAACATGATCTTTTGTTTCATTTTTCTCCATTTTTCTGCTTGTTGGTTGTGTTTGCAGCCTGTGCTTTGCCTCCTTTATGGCATGAAAACAGAAACTTTCGAGAGCAAAACAAAAGCACACAAGTGAAAAATAAATCTGACACTTTGGATTTTGTGGTCATAGAAGATCCTTCGCAGAGCCAAATTGTTGCACTTCACAATTCTGTCTACCACGCAAAAACTATGACAAATCACCAAAAACATCCGGCTCTGTTTTCTGCAGTTTTAGCAACCCCCGAACCTTCTTCTTTGAATTCTGAATCTCCAACCCCTGTGACACTGGTGCAGGGAGAAGTGATGAATGATTGAAGCTTTTCTTCCCCCCATTTTTTCATTCTTCTATGTGGAGGCAACACTATCTCCTCTGACAGACGCTGGCTGTGTGTGGAGTTTCCCCTCAGCGGAGCAGCAGCGGTGTGGATGCAGAGTCAGCCCTCTGTGAAAAACAAACTAGGAGGAAAATTGAACACCTCCATCAGTATTTGCAACAATCAATTTTGTTTAAATGAAATATTTATGCACCGATCCTAAAGCTCCCTGCGGATAAAGTCCTCTGTATGGTGCATGTGGTGCCATAACTAACCGAGCTGCTGATAAAACATACAGGGCTCTGATAGGCGACATGGTGGACATGGTGTGATCCCACAGATAGTTTTTTTTTTAAAAAGGCAGCGAAAAGCACTGCCATACAATTAAATTCTTCCGATGTCTGTAAGAACACACAGATTGCTTCTTCGGCGTGTTTCCATGGTCACTGCCAAGCACCTTTCCTTTCAAATCCTCGCCTAAATCTCGATAAGAACATTAATTGAGACCAGATTCCTGGAGGATAAAGGCCCCGCGTCGGCACGGATGACAGTAAATGAGATCTGAATATGTAGTGGGGACCAAGAAGGATTTAAATATAAATTATGAATATGGCAGGAGTGCTCTAAAAATTCTCCCTCACGCTTCAATAATAGATATGGTTTAGTGCTCTGCCATTCCATATGGGATCTGCATTAATACACTGGTGTTTGTGAGAGTAATACCAAATAATCTCGCTTCCTTTTTTTACATGAGACAGATCAATTTCTAATATTGTTTTGGCTTTTCCTGTTAAGTAGAATCAAACTCATGACACTGTATTTGAATTTCAAGCTCCAGCTTTTTAGTGTTTCGTACACTTGCTATGAACCAGAGCCTCACTTCAGGTTTTTCCACCTGTTTTGTTTGAGATGCTTTGGAACAAACCTCTGCATGATTGGAGAAGGAGTAACGGCATCTTATATCTAAAGGAATAAAAGACTGCAATTAAATATATAAAACATATTGAGCCTGTATTGAGTGCTCGGGAGTCGCACTGCACTGCATGTTACGTCTCGGTGCATATCACAGATGTCTAACCCCAGCTTTCGCATGAACACATGGAGTTATTTTTTACAAATACCTTCTCGAGGAGATGCTGCAGCCGGGGTCTCACTTCTGTTTTCACAGTGTGATGCTCTGTTTGTTTGCTCCTGCACTGACGTGCTTGTATCTTAACTGCTCCTCAGGATAATCAGAAATCACTGTTCAAGGAGGAGGAGCATGTCAGGGGTAGTCGGTATAGGGTATGATTAAAAATTAATGTGTGAACGCCGGCAGATAGGTGCTTTGCCCATCTCCGTCAGCTCCGTCATTACAGATCTGTGCAGAAATGTAATAAGGGGCAGAGCAGAGGATGGATAGATGAAACTAAACATGATAAAAACAAATATAAGAAAAATGTATGTGGACCACAAACAGGAAACCCAAAGATTATCTAAGTTCTCCACACAGCACCAGCTGCCAAACCTCAAAGAAGTTTAAGACCAAAGTACTAACACAGCACAGAAGACACTGTAGGAGCAGCTACTTGTTTTTGACAGATGAAAGAGTGTCTGAATGGGTTCTGATCAACAGCCAGTTCAGGAATTATCCCCTCCGTTCTCTTCAACAGCCAACATGACCAGCAATTTGCTTGCAATGCAGCCAAACCCAGTTAAGTTTGGGCAAAAGGATGAGTTGTGTTCAGCGCTGCCAAAAAGTAACAACTTTTGTTTTTGTTTTTTTTCTTTATACCAGATTGATGCTTTCATGAATGGCTCGCAGGCCATGGCAAACAAATGTACACAAGTAATGATTCAAATTTGTTGAAATGTTTAACTACTACTGCCAAACACAAACTATAAATGCCAGAAGTGAAGCATTGTGGAATTCAGTACAGAAACCAAAACACATGAAGTAAAAGAGTTGAGTTGTGGGTTACAGATCCTGGTATTGCTCCCAATCAACATGAAAGGGAGCGGCCACACATATACTAAATTACAGAAGCAAGTGAGCCTTGCATGGAGTTCAAACTTGGTGAACTATGATGCTCCTCGGCAGGTGATGGTCATAATATGCCTGACTCCCCCTGAGACAAACCAACTCCACTTCTTCTGTGGTGGTTTAACGCGTCTGACTGGAGAACTGGCCCCACCAGGAGTTTATCTAAATGAATTTTCACACAAATGTTCAGAGCAGTAGTGGATCAAAAAGCATGTTATGTTTATTTCAGTTGTCTCGTAGAAAATGTTTATGTGCTTTCATTTTGATAACCACTCTTTTTCTCATACACTCCAGTTCTGCAGCACCTCTATTCACCCTCTGACTGATCGCTCTGTTTTAGCTCCTGTCTTTTTAATAGTAAAACTATTAAACAGTAATGTTGATTGCAATTCAGAAAAGACAAATCAGTTCATGAGTCACACAAGTACGTAGGATTAGGGTTATATTGTAAAGCACTAGATGTCGTTTTACCTTGTGTGAGGTAGGGAGTGATTTAACCAGTTGGCACAGACCAATTATTTGATATTAACCTTTGTATTTACTAACTTGTTTGTGTTCTTCAGAAATTAGTTTCATGACCTGGAACTTTTAAATACATTCTCATTTGTATGTGGAGTTTTAGCACTTGATTTATCATATTTGTAGAAGCGGACCAATAAAACATTTTCATGTTTTTCCTGCTCAGTATTCTCGTTTGGGAGACAGCTTGATTGGAAAGAGCGGCGAACTTATAAATGCTTCACATTATATTCCGTGCATGCGGTCACATCAGCCTTTGTGAAAATTAAACACTCCACAGTTTTGCTTGAAGCAGAATATCACCAAATTAAATATTCTCATCTCTGTCGGACATAATACGCCGCAGGACCTTCCAATCAATATGTGACACTGTTAATTATCTCTTGAGGCCGCAAACGAGACAACCAAACTGAAATGTGGGATGTTAGCAACAGGTGGCATCCACAGACACAGCAGCTACAATTGCCGAACCAAACTCGATGTCTTTGTGAGAACACTGGTTCTTTACTTTGACATTGAGGAATTCAAGTTTGCATATTGATCATATTAAATTATAATACTGACTGATTGGATCCATATTAGCTCATTTCTTTAGAGGCAAACAGTTTGTTCTCCTACGTAACAAGTTTGATTGCACAGAGAGATTTGTCAGTGACATTATCAGTGCTTTTTCCCATTTCCCGTCCAAGGCTGTTCATCAATGCTGGGTCCCACTGAGGGACAGTTCTCATTTATTTGGATTTAGGATTGTTGAGCTTCAGAATAACAGCAGGGATTAGGTACTTAAGTGTTTATGTGCTTTTCACAGGCCGCTGGACATCCAGAAGAAAACATCTGTGGAGATGCAATCAAAGAAAACAAATCGGAGAGCCACCGAAATCCACTCCGCAGCCATCAATCGACTCTTGTTGCATTTAGGCAACAGAAACAGAGGTGTAGCCTTCTACACACAGTGATCAATCACTTGCCAAAGCAGCCCTCCGTCTGTGTCATTGAAACCCAAATAAAACACACCGAATCCATCAGCCATGTGGTTTGTCTCAGTCAGTGAGAAGCTGTGGTCAGAGGAGCTCGGAGCAAATAATTGGCTTCATTTTTATCAACGCTGATGTCATCTCTGATGGCAGCTGTCAATCATCAGAGAGCTGCTGCTGTTCATCAAAATGGAGTCGATGGAAATTAGTCGGTGACAGAGGACTATTTTAATTGTGCTGAAGGAGACACTACAGGCAAAAAAAAAAAAAGATGTGATGAAATGAGATCCCCTCCCTGCAAACAACTACGTCACACAAAATAACTGTCTTTATGTAAGTGATCAACTGGTTTCATGGTGATATCTCTTAGTTAAAGATTTTACCCCATTCACCTGCAGTGTCTCAACTTAAAACCAGTGAAACTACTTGCCAACTCAGTTTAGAGATGCTCAGAATGAGATGCTTATCATCAAACAACTGTGCAGCAGTTTGCTGTTCCATTAGAGAGTGAAGCAGGGCCTTTCTGTGTGGAGTTTGCATGTTCGCCCCATGCCTGCATGGGTTTGCTCTCAGTACTCTGGTTTTCCCCACCATCAAAAACATGGCCTTGACCAAGGCACTGGCTAAGATCTGGAGTTGGTCCCAGGGTGCATATGCTGCCTACTGCATCCCTGTGGATAGGGAGGATGTGACATAAATATTCTTCCTAAGGGATGACAGGTGGTTTTTAGTTGTAACTAATTAGTTAAAATTTTGGGATTCCTCCTGACAGTCTTTTTTCAACATGGTGGCAGCCAGATCTGTGGGTGTTTTACCTCCATGGAAGAGGATCAGAAATGTTTTGCTGTATTTAGGTAACTGCTGAGTACTGTCAAAGCAAACTGTGTGATAATTAGATGATTTAGTCGAATATCGAGATGCTCAGAGAGGATGGCCTTTCTAAACCCCTTTTTTGTGAAGAAACAAAAGGAAGCAATGCATCAGAATAGTTTGATTGAAACCACAACATGGGCAAAATGTCAGCAGCAATTAGCCGACACCGTGGTTGGCGAGGAGAGGGGTTACCTGCTGTTCAATGGCCTTTCGTCGGTGCTTGGCTTTTGTTTTTGTTGTCTTTCTCAGAGCATCAGCAACAAAGGAAGAGGAGGGAAGTGAAGAAGAACATGCAGGAGAAGGTGGGGAAAAAAATAGTAATAGTTATTTAAACACAAACCTGCAAAGACTCACTTGTGAAAAATTGAAATGTGATGCTGATTTTCCTAACAGAGGCTCATCACGCTACAGGTTTCACAGTGAAAGCAGCGTCAGTGAAAACGCTCAGCATGTGTCTGATGGGGAAAAAATACCTTTTCTCATTTTTAGACGAAATAGAGGTCCAACTGCACAAAACATTTTATCACAATGTTTCTTAGGCAGAATACTCTGAGTCCTGCAGAAGAGAAAACAGGCTGCACACCAGGCAGTCTGGTTGCACTGACACGGTTTACCTTTTTTTGTGTTTTCAGCAAGTTGAGTAAAATGTCTTTCACGATGGCAGATAAATTCACCGTGACATAGCTCCTGTTCATACTGGCCTTTAAAAGATCCATTCCTACTGTGTTTCCAAAGTAATTCATTGAGGAGTAATTCTTTCTGTGCAAAAGCCCACTCCAAACTCTATCTGCTAATTTAAGGCTTCAGCAGTCTCAGTTAGACAAATCAAGTGAGTATCTTCCAAAGTTGGTCTTTTTAGTACCACATTTCCTCTTTTACTACCTTTCCACCAATGTTGTACTAAAAAAGCAGTACATTTGGAGGGTCCCCACTTGGTTTGATTTAGTCAGACTGCTGAAGCTTAATATTAACTTCAGATAAGCTCTGGAATACATTTTTGCACAGAACAAAGACTGTGGATTTTGTTCCCCATCATTTACAATGGAAGCATAGAAGGAAAGGATATTTTAACAGTGCGTATGAACAAGAAGAATCGCTACAGCAGGCAAAAACCATGTCCCCCTACCAAGTGCAAAGAAAGCTTTAACACAGTTGCTAACTAAGTGATAGAAATAAAGGGGGGAAAAAGCAACTGTTAAAATATCAGTTATTATTATTATACAGTGCGATAACAAGTTAACTTGTTCCTCCTCAAACACCTACACCTACATGCAGAAGATTGACCTGCATGTGCCCTTTAAGTTCAGTCAGACGTGACTGATGGCAGAAAGACGAATATTAACTAAAACAGAGAGCAGAGTTTCAATCTCCTCCAGGAAGAAGCAGCAATAAGATCATCTCAACATTTATAACACAGCTTGGACATTTTGATGAACTGTCCTTGTTCAGTCGTTGTATAACACTGTTAAGGATTCAGTGGAGGGGAATAAACATCCAGGATACTTATGTATGTTCTCAGAAAAACATTAGTGCATTCACGAAGAAACAAACCATTACTGGAACTCCCAGGGTTGCTTTTGTGCATCTTCTTTTCCGCTCTTCTCCCTGAACTATCATTTCCTAACTGGTATAATAAAAGAGCTGCTCAGAGCTCTGCAGATGGTTTACTCCTAACGTCAAGGTCCAGTGTGTAACATTCAGGGGCATTTAGGAGGATCTGGCAGAAATTTTAATATAATAATCTTAATTGTGTTTTCATTAGTGTACAATCACCTGAAACTAAGAATCGTTGTTACCTTAGAATGAGTCTTTTATATCTACAGAGGGAGCAGGTGCTCTTCCACTGACGCCGCCATGTTGCACCGCCATGTTTCTACAGTAGCCCAGATTGGACAATGGACATGTTTTTTGTATTAGCATTTATAGGGGACGGCAGCCGAGTCACCGGGATAAAATGTTGGCAGTTAAATGGACTTGGACATGCATTTATATAGTTCTTTCCAGTCTAATGACCACTCAAAGCATTTTACAACACTTGGCACATTCACCTGCTGCCATGCAAGGTGCCAACCTGCTCATCAGGAGCCTTCAGGGTTTAGTATCTTGCCCAAGGATACTTTTTACATTCGGGGATCGAAACAAAGATAGACTCTAATTCCTGAGGCAAGGCTGCCCCACGTTCACGATTCTGCAAACCCCTGATAAGCTCACAATTGTATATATTATATGTACCAAATTGCCATTTAAACAACATGTGTCATACGTTCACATTACATGTTTATGACATGATTTTTTGGGAGGTGGAGGGGATGGTGCTGGAGTTAAACTAGGTGACAAGGCTGTCAAGCTATTGACCCCTGTTCAGTACTGTGTTTCCACATTTGTTAGTGTGAAACCACTGGATGTTTTTGACAACAGACCATGCAATGTCATCATGTTGTATGCATGACTTGATGCATGATCCAACAAACTGGCCCTTTTTATACGGGTCTATGTGGCTTTTATGTGTCTTAATTCACATGAAATATACAGAACAATGTCAATATTTTCAGCATGTATTTTTCACACAGGATAGGTAACCATTTTTGGTTTTTACAGTTTATTTCGCAGATAATTGCTGACTCTATCCCCGGTGGATTTCTTTATTTTTTAGGCTGAAGGTTTGTGAAGACTCTCAGTCATGTTGACTCCCATCTGATTTGCCTCCAGACAGATAGGAATCTGTAGGAAACACTGAGTGGGTGTTTACCACAAATAAAGATGACACATTTTACTGTATAACCATTTCTGAAACTCATCACGGCTGTCAAACTTTTTGCAAAAAAAAAGAAACAATAGTCATTGTCCTTATGCTGGCATCTTTCTCAAGTTTATCTACAAAACTGCAGCCTACAGTGTGCCACATAAGCCGTATAATGTCAGGCTTTCAACATAGAGTGGGTGGAATAACTTAATGCTGTCAAGTCCTGATATCATACTGATACTGTGATCCTATAATCTCTGAATAGCAAGAAACTAAATGGAAAAAGTGAGATATCCTGATATCCTTGGCATTATGGGACCATGGAAAGAAGAAAGGGAAGGTGTTTCATTACCACGGGGTGCTTTGCTGCGCCGAAGCTTGGCAAGGTTGCTTATTCTCAGCGGTTTATATCAACTTAAAAGGGAAAGATTACTTGAATCCCCGGGGACAATATTCTCTGCTGGAAAAACAGGAGCTACAGCCAGGGTACAGCAGGCAGTTCAGCAGCAGTAGCGTAGCGGCAAAGAGATTGAGGTTAATTGGCACGTAGCAGCAAGTGGTCAACACAAGTCAACAGAAAAAAGGTGTTGATGCTGATTGCTACGTTGATATAATATTAATTTAGCATGAAAAGACTGCATAAAATCAAGTACGTGGTTGTGTCGTGTTGGCTGTGAAGAGGATCGGTATGAACAAAAGTACAGAAGGCGCGGCATGAAAGTCAGGATGGTGCCCTACAAATGTCATATATTCTGAAAACTTGCTGCAAGACAAACTGTCGCGTACTGCAGGAGCTTGTAATTTAGGAGCAATTTCTGGGATACCTGCACACATCAAACAAGAGTTTTATATTATTCTGCTCCATCACTCATTGGAATTGCATACATTTGCACAGAATACAAAAAAAGAGAAACTTTTCAGAGTTCAGCTTCGTCAAAGTTCTCCCAGGTGGGATTGCAAGCATTTTCACATATTCCTGAGTTTTAATGGGACAAAGTGCACAAGTTATTTCAGTGTGAGATTTAAGTCCTGAATAGACATCATTAGAAAAACAGAAGAACAATAAAAATCCTGCAGTGAATTATTTTACAGTCCCGAGATGCTTTTCTGGGGGAAGGAGTTCATCTTTCACTGTGTGCAGGATGTGAGAGCAGACAAGTGCAGTGTTGTCCGTAAGTGTAAGTGTTCTAGGAAGTATTTTGGAAAGGCCCTTTTAGTATCTGCTGTCCATGTGAGCAGACTTTAAGTAGGTGAGGGAGTCTTTCTGGGGTGTGTGTGTGTGTGGATTGAAAGCTGAAGTACTGGTACAGCAGTAAAGTCACTATGTGAGGTTACTGTACAAGCAATGAGTCACTTAACAGGATTTATTGCCAGCTGATAGAACTTTAACCACTAACTACAAATTAATTCTGTTGCTCCTGAAGCTCGGGAGACTGAACCACTCAGCCGTGAATGCAGATTATGAAGCAAAAAGCCAAAATACTTTTGGAAAAGGTACAGTGGGAACAAGAAAAGAGACTCAAAGAAAAGCCAGAAAATAAAATAAATAAAAATCGCTTCTTTTGTGAGTCAACATTCCTTCATTCCAGTAACAAATATGAGTGTCCTTGCAGTCCTGGCCCAATCTCTACAGTGTGAGAGCGACACATCAACACAGCAAAGGGTAAGATAGTTGAAGCAGTTTCAGGCGTCTTACTGTCCGTCTTCACTGTAAGACAGTTTGGTCCCAATATTTTTGTTTCATATTTCAGCTGATTTGAACTTGATGGACTTATGTGATCTACATGATTGCTGATCATATTTCCTTGAAGACTTTTTGGATAGTTTGGTACAGCAGTGATGTTCAAACCTGTTTCTGGGGGCCCAGGAATGTTTCCCTGCCCCTACACACCTGATTCACACGTATGGGTCGATTGGGCTTCACCGCGCTTGATGACGAGTTGATCATCTGTTGGTGTGTTAGAGAGGGGGAACGTCCAAAACATGCAGGACAGGAGGCCCCCAAAACCAGGATTGAAAACCAGTGTAGTATAGGCCGCTTGCTTGCAACCAAAATGATGTTAAAGCCTCAGTTGCTCATTAAAATCACAACAATTCTGTCTGATTTCACAGCTGCAGCTTTTAAGCCCAATACACCCCTTGTCCCTATACTACTTTATCTTGATAGTTGTAGGGATAGAAGGGTAAGAAAAAGTCCTAGGGCTACATGACCCTCCTAACTGAGGATTTTCAGAGGCACACTTTGAACTGAGGGTTAAGAGAACTCTCTTTTGTTACAGTATATGACGGCCCTTTTCTTTATAGCAAGATATTGAGCTAGCTAGCCAACATTAAATTGTTATAGCTGATGTGTGCATGGCAGGGTAGGAGCACGGGATGCTAATGTTAATTTGATGACTTGATTGATGACGCGAAGTTGTGAACAAATTGCGAGCCTCTAAGCTTTTCAGTCTCCATCAGATAAATGGTAAATGCCATTGTGATAATACCATCAGCACTAACACATGAGAAATCACCATAGCTGAAGACGGCATATTGGAAATATCAGGTCGCCATTGACGACAACTGTTGATGTATGAAGGTCTTGAAGGGTTGTCTCATTTCATAGTGGAAGATTTCCTGCACTATCCCTTTAAGCGCTTGTTCTGAGGGGCAAGGGGGTACTCGAAAAAGAGGGGTAGGGGTAAACATTGGAAATGTGACTTTATTGGTGGAGTTGAGGGATGTGGTTGTAAAATCTTATCTTAATGTTTTTATTTTATTATTTGGTTTCAGTGAAAAGTATTCCAGAGAAACAAGAAGTGATTAACAACAGACCCCCCCCCCCAAAAAAAAAGCTGTTTGTGTCCAAGTCCAAATCAAACATTTTGGTGCTGGTTGCATTTTCTGACATCATTCAACATGAGCTGCAGGCGAAACGATGCTGTCTGGTGGCCTGCTCAAGGGGCCTGATGCATGGCTTCATAAAAAGTGTATAAGGTTTTTTTTTTTAAATAAAGCTTGCCACTTTTTTATTTCTTTGAATATAGTGCAGCAGTGTTGTGGGAAATTCCAGGCAGCCACGATCTCAGATATTTCACTTGTTAAATGTGACAATATTCACAAAGTAATCCTGAACAGGATTCTCTTGTTCTCTCTAAAACTGCTTCACATCCTTCCTCAATTTGTAATAAACACAATTCCCAAAAAAACAGATGCCAAAACCTTAAACGTTTCATGAAAACATCCTGTTTCATTTACTCTGTTCATTTCTGTTGTTTTAATGTCAAATGTGAGCAGGTGTACTGCATTAATAACGAGCTGGCTGGAACAACTTGGTTATGAGTATCTGCATTTTCTAGTGGTGTCACCTTCACCTCCTCACACTTCTCCTGCTCTTTACTTTCATGCGGTATAAGTACACTTTCATCATTTTAATCCTTTAGAAAACCAACTTCTTTCACTTTTTGTGCTTTGCTTTTTTTTTAAGAACTTGTTTGCCTTGAAGCAGTAAGAATATACTGCCACATAACTTTCATAGCTCTGAATTCTTTTTCTTCTAAGCGCCTCACATCCTTGTTGTTGCTAAGGCGGTGCTTCAAAGAGCAACCATACAACACACAACCACAGCAAACGGATCCCAAACTTCATGAAAAGAGCCCGTTCCAGGCAAACAGGGAGATTCAGTCATGTGTGGTTCTGGTACTAAATTACTTTAACATTTTGTTTAATAATATACTTGCACGCTAGAATGTGACAGAAAGCTGTGTGCGCCACAATGCTGCAAGCAAAATGGCAGACTAGTTGCAGTGAGTAGTGTGAGGTTAACGGTGGTTATGAAACATTTTTGGGGGGTAATGGGGTGCAGAGTAGGGGTGAAACAGAAAATACTTGGGGAAACTGGTGGAAGTTGTGACTGGGAGACACGCCATGACCTCAGAATTAAACACACAATACGTAACCTCGCAATCAAAGTGAAACAAAAGACATAAGTAGTGTGAGATCATGGGAGTTGCTGTCTTCATTGTCAGACAACCACCATTGCTGATGGAAATCTGTCAGACGTGACTCAGGTAGAAATGTTCATGGACGAGAAAATTCACGTTATATTTAATCATGTTCACCAACTTCCTGCCTCACTCTCCGACAAAACTACTCTCCCCAAAATTATATCCACAGAAGACAAAATGAGAGGCACCATTACCTTCAGTAAAATTAGGGATTTGGCTGGTTTCTGGAAACATTTAGGAAAGTGTTCCTCAAACTTATTACATCACGTACCACCTCATAAATATTAGGCTCTCCATGTTCCACCACTATAACTGACGTCGAGTTGTATCTCCTTGTTGTTTTCAGTTGTTTGCTGCTAACGTTAGCAGGTGCTGCTTAAGTAGCCACTACAACCTGTGCATTGTCGTCAACTTCAGTTTCAACAGGCCTGTTTAAAATATTGTCCTCTGCTCTGCACTTCTCTTCCTGATTGTTCCTATTTGGAGCCACATTTGTGTTGCTTTTGAATATTTCATTTTACCTCTGCGAACTATCTTGCAATCACAGTTTGCGATTACAGTAACTCCTAATGCATCATGGATAGCGTATGCGGCACCACGTGCATGAATGTGACTACGAAGACGGCTGAAACAAAAACGTTACAGGGTGAACAAAACTTTTTGAAATTGCTTTTCAGTTGAAGTATTTTCATTCCCGAACCCAAGCCTGAACCTATAGGAGCAACAGAGCCTATAAGCATGCAGCCTAAGCAGGGGTAAAAGAAAAAAAGTGGCCTCTCACCACTCTTCAGAAAGTCATATTTAAAACACGATCAACCTTTCTCACTCAGACCACTCTCATACAAGACGCCAGCAATTTGCACAGCTGCGAGGCGAGAAGTCTTTTTGTCTGGCACAAAATCATTAAGACTCGAGCCCTGTTGGGCACAAGAGCACAAGTATCTGTCATGAGTGAGGCATCGTAGTCCCAAAACATACCTGATGTAAAAATCAATCCCATCAGTGACCTGTTAAGCGATGATGAACTGCCCACACTTAAGAGGTGCCAGTGGCTCAGACGTCTCCTTCAGTGCTGGGCCGAAGTTGGTCTCAGCCTGTATTATCCAACAACAGGTACACAGTAGGACTCACAATAAAGGTTAAATACCTTTTGAGGAGATGATGAGAGATATAGATGACAAGGTGGAGCTCAGTAAAAGAGTTCCTCTGCTGACTGCTTCACTGAGATGAGAGTCAAGAAATGTTGCCCAACCCAATTTAGGAAGCTAAGAGAATGTTTCTTGCCTGTCAAAGTTAGCTTCACATTTGGCTGGACAATGGCTGGCCGCCTCCATTGCTATGTAAATCCAAGGCGTCGATGTGCCGGCAATTGCGTGACATGGGCGGAGGTGTCGATGACATGCACTGTTGTGCGACCCACAGCCGGGAGTTTTAAAAGCTGGAAACAGCTGATCACAGCAGTCAGTTCATCACTCCATCCGCGGACGTCAAGATGAGCAACTGGAAAGCCGCTGAGATCTGGGAGATGCTAACCATCACAGCCGAGAGAATCGTCAATAACCAGATCACTCGTCACAGTTCACGCCCAACTTCGTGCTTCACGTCACGTCACATGTTTATGCCTACCCCAGAGGCGGCTTTTTTGCAAAGGAGGAATATTACACCTCCGTTTGACATAGACAAGGCGGCAGATTGCAGCCTTTACCTGGCTGCAAATGTGGCACAAAAAGGGGCTTTAGTTTCATTGTAAGTGTGGTCACTGCAGTTTGTGTTGTAGTGCAGCACAGAAGGGGGAAAACAGAATCCGGTCAAAAAAATGCAAAATTCAGTCTTTATCCTGGTGAAGAGGCCGTTGAGATGTCCACATTTTGGAAAATTGTTCTCATATTGTTCCGATCAAATACATATTTTGGTCTATCAAATGGGGGAAAACAGCCCAGATTGCAGCCCTGAATGGGCAGAATCATCCACTGCAGTATGAAGGCCATGTAGTTTTTTTCCCAATTGAAGAACCTCATACTGAACAAAGACCGAGACAAAAGGAGGCTAAAAATGAACCATCAAAGGACTCGGAGCACTCAGACGAGGAGGGACATAACTGGGCTCTGAGACCGAGACAGCACCACCACCAAGCTGTAGAGCAAAATGTTGCAAGTCCACTTACTCTGAGTACATCAGGCTGAACTTGACGATGGAGCAGAGGAGTTCAGAATGGACACGGAAGTGGACAATGATGCCACCGAAAATGTCACCACTGCATTTGACACTGACGTATGAATCATAGGTCAACCCACACATCAGCCCACCACATGTAAATGCACCGGCAGCAGCAAAGATGATGCATGAATGGTTACTGTCCATTATGTGGGACAGTAAGGACAGAGGTGAGCAGAGATGGAAAAAAACATATATCTGAATGTTATTTTAACTTGCCTGCTGTGATTTTTTTTTTCTTGTTGTTTGTACTGTGATGTTTTAATAAGTGGCTTGTATTATCAGAAATGTCAGACTCATACGGTGGCCCTGAAGGTCAAAACAAAAGCAACATTACACAAAACACAACAGCATTTCAGAAAACAAGAACATTTCAACATGTTGCATTTTCTGTAATGCAATAGTGTTTTGTGAAATTTAGTATTTTCTGAAATGTCACCGTGTTGTCTGTAATGCTGTGTTTCGACCTTCAGGGCCACCGTAGACTCGGCTTCATAAGCTGGATGGTTTGCAATTGAGTCAAGACACTGTAATGCTGTGAAGAATGTTTTTGGTGTATACATGTCAGAAGAAAAATGAAAACAACGCGGCTGCTGTTGATCCAGACACTAAAGAAGATGTTCGCTCCGCCGTAATGAAGCCAACTTTAGCTGTGACATTGAATGAGCACAACACTTTGCATTCCTGCATCCAGCTCACACAGCGGCAACTCAGAGGATTAAGTGTGATCTTGACTTTCGTAGGCCGCTGGTGCCCAGGTTTGTGTAGAGAAAACACTCCACATGCAGGGGAAGCTGCTGCCTTGATGAATCATTCTGTTTCAAGTGGAAAGCAAACATGCAGCAACACAGCAGAAACATTGATTACAAATCTGTTTATAGCTGCTTTCAAACCATAAATTCCTCTGAAATTCAACATGATATTTCTATACTGCTGTCCAGAAGTGATGATATAATGCTCAAAATGATTTTCAACACAAATTACTGGCACTCAGGAACCCAAATGTTGCACCTCTGAATCTCCAAATATGATGTTACCAAAATTATTCAGGATGTTCCTTTAAAAGACAAAACGCATATAGAATTATGATCATGTGCATGACGTCAGAGACATGATTAAATATTTATAACCAGTTGCCTAAGTGCATATATCTTCACAACTTCATTATGAAAGGGAAGGTGGGATGAGCATCGAAATCCCCTCGGAGGCGAGCAGAGCAGCGCTGGTGAGACTTTTAGGGACACGGAGAGAGCGTCGGACTTTTTCCTTTTTTTTCCTCCTCTCACAATCGACACACAAAAAGGAGAAGGAGGATAAGGATGGGCGCCCAACTCCTCTGGGATTCGTTTTAAGACAGTGGCAGCGGTAATTGATCCAAATGACTCACTTGAAACTACTTAAGAGAAACTTAGATTGTGGACTGACCCATTTTGTCTCCGCCGAGCTGCTCTAATCTTATTCCGCTCCCAAGTTTTCTCGCACAGTTCAGCAGCCTATGAAAAGAAATAACGCGACTTACGCGCAGTTGATGCCTCCGAGAAGCCACCCCTATCCTCATATGCCAGTCTGTCTGACTTTAGAACCTATATTGTTGCCAGACCGCGGACCAAGAGAGGAGGAGGAGGACTCCGATGGAAAATCATGCAGCACTTTGAACCCATGGAGACATGGCACATAGGTTCCTCTCATCTACGAACAGATTCAGCGCCAGATTCGCCTTCATATTCACCGTGTCACTGTCCTGCACCTATCTATGCTATAGTATTCTTTTTTGTCGCAGCACAATCATGACAAACCAGGGTTATGAGGGGAAAAGATGCCCGCCGAGCAAGAACGCAGGAGGGAAGAAACTTCTTGGAAAACTGGACAATTGCGCTTCGCTGGAAGTCAGGTCCGCTCTGGATGGCTCTGCTGCCCAGCGAGGATCAAGTGATCCCCGCGACCAAAGTAAAGCCCCTGCCTCGACTGGGAGCCACTGGGCTGACATGAAGTTGAGAAACATGAGTGTCGCGCAGAAATATGGGAATAAGAAGCTGCCTAATGCGCTAATAGTGGGTGTAAAGAAAGGAGGCACCAGGGCGGTGCTGGAGTTCATCCGGATACATCCAGATGTGCGCGCTCTCGGAACGGAGCCGCACTTTTTCGACAGAAACTATGACAGAGGGCTTGACTGGTACAGGTGAGGAAACATATGAGACGCTCATTAAATTATAGACCTCTAGTTTTCAGAGATAGATGTATGATTTGTGTTATATTCCTGCACAGATGTTTTCACTTGCCACCCATTGTGGTGCAGCTCTGCTGGGCAGGGGAGTCCTGTGATGTGTGAGGTCCTGACGCTTCAATATTTAAATTTAACAAGTTTTTTGACAAGCATGAATGCTAGATTATATAGTCTAAGGCATTTTTCAATATCATATTCAATATAAGAGACACTTGGCTGCAGAGTGAACACACCCAGAGACACCATTTCTGTTCCAGGGGCGACCCCCCCACACACACACATGCAAACAAACTGTACACACACCTCAGAAGCACACCAACACTAAGATCACAAGTTTGATTCTACTTTTCACTCTGCAGAGCTCTGTGGTGCTGAACAGACAGCTCCATGAGGCTGATGTAGGATCAGAACACAAAAATGCATTGCAGAACACAGGTTTCCAGCTGGATTCAAACCGGCTGCACCAGGAGACAAAATGTTCTCACATTGGCTGACGGAGAAAAAGGGGGGAGCTCACAAGGGGCAGCGAGCCCAGAACATCACCTCCCACCCACCTCTGCCTCTTATCTCACTCTGTCACTCACCCTGTTGGATCTAATCTACAGCCCAGATGCCTCTCTAATACATATTTGCTGTTTCTGACTGTTTGGGTGTTTTTAAATTGAAGGAGAAAGTTCAGGGTTTCTCTCAACAAAAAAAATCGATCGCCACCAAACCGAGTATGCAATCACTAAAAAAGAAAAAAATGTTTCATTCAAGTCTGCAAACAGTCGGCTGGATGGTGTTTGTGTTGCGTCCTGTCTGCCTGCAGCAGTGTGGCAGGAACAGACCACCGAGCAGTGCTTCCAAGAACATGGAACAAGTGACAAAGTCTGTTCTCAGGCTGCACTGCAGGAACGAACAGCAGAGGCAGCATCAAATTATCATGTATATGAGGATCTGCCCATCATGCCTCAGCTGACAGTTTGCTCGGATCACATTCGACACGCACACAGTTTGGTTTTTTGTTCTACGTTGGCTTTCATCAGCCTCAGATTTCAGCTTCTTCAATAACCATTAATGATGGAATTACATGATGCGCTTGTTTTAAAACTTGTACCAATATCAGCTAATTTTTGTAAATGACTTGAGGCAAAGATAGCCACCGCAGGGAAGGATTTTTTCAAGGTGTCTCTCTCTGGCTTCATTTCAGAGTAAAATAAACAGTTTCTCAAAGTAAAAGGCCTGCAGAGCTGAAAATGTTATGAACAGACACAGTCTGAAGGTTGGGCTTGTTCGTTCTTTTAGATTTGTGACTTACACATAGAAAAATAAGTTTGTTTTAACTGCAACTTGTCCCGTCTGACAGTTAATTTCAGAGTGTACAGAAATAAAATGAAAACGCATTGTAGATAATGTCAACATGAAAGAAGTGGACTCAAGCAGATGCAAGACGATCCAGTCGCGCACACAAAGGCTGGCTTTACAATAGAGTTATCTCAAAAGCTGCTCCGTACTCCTGAAAAGAGAATCGGTCCTTTTCATCTCCGAATTAATGAACCAGAGGCTAAAATTCTACAAAAATGCATTAATGTAAGACACAAAATCACTCCAGAGTCCCCTGGTCCAAAGTTAAAAAGGAAACACTTGCTCTATAATCTGCATGTTTATTAAGTCTCTTTTTCTGATATTAATCTTCATTTTCTATGTATTAAACATCGAGCTTACACTGCCATGCTGTTTTATTTGCATGCACAGGAAGGAGCCTTTTGCTTTTTAAACACTAAAGTATAACTTGCTAAAGGTCTACTTTATAGAAACAATGACAAACAAAGGTACCAGGCTTTGTAGAACTTGAAGTTGGCCAAGCTGTTAAATACTTCAGCAGCCTCATCATTTGAAGACAGTCAATATGTGGCCAGTGGTCAAAAGGTCAAATGTAGACACAGTGCAATCCACGCTCACAGGCCTTTCTTTATAAATAACCAACACACCAGTTAAACATCTGAACACTGCAGACTGTTCATGCAGAAAAACAGAGCTGTGATGGATTTTTCTGAGAGAAGAGATCAGACGTCATCACAACAACAGAGATGTCCTGCCCCAAACATTAATCCCAAAACCCTCATATATGCCACCTGAATGCAGCTTAAGCGACACAATATAGCTTCTTGGATGAAAATAGTTGATCATTGACTTGAGGGTTGGTGTTCGACCAGAGCTGCCAACCCAAAGTGTCAGTATTTGATGATCTACAACGTTGGTAGTATGTGCAAAGGAACAACTCCATTTTGTCTGCACCCAGAGCCCCCCACTATCCTGCTGGCAAAAAAAGTCCTCTAAATAATGAAAAAAACATCATCGTGAGGATTATAAGGCTGTTGTATCAACTCCAGATTGTATTTCCACATTTTTGTATGCGTGCATCCAGGGACACAAAGAGTGTAGGCAGGTCAAGAGATCGAGAGAGACGCCCCCTCTCTCTTTCTCTTGGATCCAGTCAGGGTCGCCTCACCAAACTCTGATCAAACCTTCTAAACCAGGCAGCGCTGATAAACTATAAACCAAGATTCTGTTACCACACTGCCTATTTCTCGCCTAAAATGTTTTCAGTAACATATTTTGCTGTATTGAAGTTTGTTAACCAGAAGTGGCCGCCGTATTGTTTCCTGTATTGTGAAAGTAGAGGTTGAAAAATCGTTCCCGTGTGAGCAGTGCTGATCGAAAATGAACCACGATCCTGTTCATTTTCCATTTCTCGCCAAAAAGGTATTCAAAACCATATTTTAGTGTACTAAGTGTACAGTGTAGTGTTAAGCAATATTGTTTGTTACCAGGTGGCCACCAGACTGTGTCAAAACGGACTATTAGCCAAAATCAAGCACCGCCCAACTCGCTTCACCCGTCAGCGAGAGTGTTTAGTGATCCTGAAGTGGCTATTTGTCAAAAATATGAAGGTTTCTTTCTATAAAGGCCAGTGGTGCACCGGTTCAGTTAGGTTGCACTCAGGCAAATAAGAAGTCCATTGTCCAGGCAAGCTTCAGTGTTTTTGTGTTAATTTATTTTCCAGATCAGAGCAAGCGTACCTGGTCCATCGTCATTCCCTTTTGCGCTGGTGCTTCACCCGACATTGACACACCTTTGCCCTTTATCTTAAACTCGTGCTTCAACCATTAGTGTAACAAATACAATACACCAAATAACTACTGCTAATAATAATCCAACAGGGAAATGGCTTCTACAGGTCCGGAGCGGCACAGCGTATTCCGGTTGTTGGAACCACAGCCCTTTTTCTCTGTTTTCTCTGGTCATGTAGCACCAATTTCAAAAATAAAATTTAAAATTCTACTGCATAGACAGCCCACTTTTATGCAAGGACCATCTTGCCAGCGGTGAAAAATGTCATTAATGATGCAAGAGCCTCAGTTTACTTCAACAGAAAGAAAAGTTACGCCAGAGGTTTGGGGTTTACACAAGTTCAGTCTTGTTTTTTCTATGTCACTCTAAATTTGAGCAAAGATCAATGGAGGTCCCTCACTGGTATGATGCCACTTGTGGAAAATAACAAAACTGGAATATTTCATGCTTGTTGTAAGCTGACGGTTCTTAGATTCCAGATAAATACTCTACAGATACAATGGACACAAAGGCTGGTTAAATTCAGGCTGAATCTGCTGTTATTCAACTTGACGAGTGACTGAGTGATGTTCATTGTGTTGGACTGGCCCTCAGTGATTAACTGTCACACTGTTTGGCTTTTTGGCAGCACGTCACATAAAGTATCTTTCCATTTTGATTAACTGTCACATTTGTCTCTATAGCAAGTAACAAAGTGCTTGTACATTCTATACGTGTCGCTCCGCTTTGCACTTTGCAAGTTATCAGTTGGACTATCGGTCTTCCTGTCAATGAGCTGCAAATTACAGTCAGATTCATTCATAATAAAATGTCAGTTATCTCAATTCAATTAATCAATCCAGACAACCTTTCGATCAAAGATCTTTGGTTAAACTTACCATCCAATCTAAAGGCTGTAATCAAGTCAAATCATTAATGTATAAGACAATTAAACCTTCAATCATTCTAAAAATGCATACTGTACATAAGTGAGACATGAACTGTAGCTCCAGATCTGTAATATCACTGCACATTGTATTCTATACTCTGTGCATGTGCTGGATAAAGAACCTTGAACTTAATGAGCATATTCATGCTCCCCAGAGGATGTAGCCTTGCTTTTCTAATGTGGACACTGTTAGTCTTGCGTAACCAGAGCTCCACAGGGCTGTGTCAGTGCTGGAGAAAGGTCTGGCTGCACCCATTATCAGTTTGGTATAGGAGTAAAAAAAACAAAATGCTCTGGCTTGTTTATATTTCTTTCAATCAATCACAATCATCTTGGCTGGTGCAAAACCTAGGATGCAGCGACAGTGTTCCTGCAAAATAACTTCAGGGGGAACTTTTGCACATGGGTAGGCAAGCTGACATTAAAATAGCTAAATCCCTGCAAAGGAAAAAGGTAACAACTGCTAGCTTGTTTACTTTTGTAGTGTGACCAGATTAGGGTGAGGGTAATTTGTCATTTTCAATGTGTTTGCTGCCATCTTGGAGGCTGTTGCTTGTTGCTAACACGCAGATAGCTGAAGGGAGGAGAATGACTGGATTAATCAGCCATGGCAGATTCACATAAACAGTCTATATCCAGCGGACTCGTGCTGAACTCACTGACATACATACTCCACTTCCTGTGACTAGCGTACTTCATAATAAAAGTCAACCTCACCAGTTCAATGCTTTTAATGTGAAGCTGCAGGATTAGGTTTGTGTTAGCAGTAATTTATTACAGGTATCTACTTATATTCAGCGTCATTGATGAATATAATCCGTAACACTGGTGTTGTGAGTTTGTTAACCGCCGTTTGTTAACCATAGTCCACTTAGTAGCAAACTTATCTTCTATGCGTTTAATCCGTCCAACAGTTTTAATCTCCAGCTCATAATGAGCATTACGGCCTTGATAAAGGGTTATTAGAACTGCCATTGATTCATTTATTAGTAATTTAAAAAAATCAACACAAAGTCCATAATCTCCCTGTAAAAACACTTGAAACTCATTTCATTTTGTTTTTATTTCCACTCCTTCTCAGAAGCTAATATCTGTTGAACAGACAGAAACATACAACATTTGACACCAAATTAACTCCCGTCAGTTTCAGTGTACCGGCCAGCTGTTCTGCACAGTCTGTCCTGTTACATTAAGCGTGTGACGGATCATTTCGCCTCAGAAGAAAAATGGTGCCGTGTTCTTGTGAAACAGAACACACACGTGGCCTCATTTATTTTGTGTGACTGCGCTCACGTAGCCATACAGGACCTGATAAATCAGATATTTCACCGCCGCCAATTTCCTCACACTTCTCTCACCACTTTTTTCCGTCCTCCGCAGAATCATAAAGATCAAACAAAAACACGTCGCCATACACCATCAAGACTTAAAAGGGCATCTCAGCTCTATTGATTTCACAGGAGTCAGAAGGAGTCAGTAGATTCCCTGAGAAGGGGTGAAATTGTATGAGAGGCTGCAGCTACAAATATTCTCCAGGTCCACATTAATTGGCTCGGGGAGGCAGGGAGCTCTGGAACAGTATCATCAGAAAGGTTGATGAGGACAGAAAGTTAGATGGTTCTCATTTAACACAGAAAACTGCACATTATACAGCGAGGGATGGTAAGGCGTAACTCTGCATTATTAATGAGCTGTCTTCATTTCAGTGCAGCTCAGAGACATGTGGTGGTTAACATTAATTACCAAACAACTCTTTTTGAGACGTTTCCCCTGTGAGACCAGTCTGAAACACAGAGAGATGGTGCTTTTATTCCTTTGATGAATTAATTCAGGAAATAATGTAATCATGCATACATTATGGACCAATCACATGCTAAATCCGATTAATTAAAAACCTATAGAGCCGGTTTGCTCCAGACTAAAATATCTCGACAGCTATTAGATGGATTGCCATTCATGGTGTCTAGACCATGTATCACAGGTGTGGTTTGAGTGAAGTTAAGAAAAGCGGGTACATTAATTTTCTGCACAAGATGGTCAAATTTGAAATCCTTCCAATGCTTTGTTTTATGACCAAATGCAAACTCTCTAATGACACCTCAAGCAGCTGATTCTGACCAGCATGCTAACATGCTAAGCTAATGCTCAACATGGCAAACATAAAGTATAACAGCTTTGCATCAGTATCTTTGTATCTTTGCTATCTTTTAAGGTGGACGTCAAACTCCCTCTGGACTGACTGGCTCCTAATTAACCAGTGAGAGCTTAGAGGCATTCCCTTCACAGCCAGTCAGGGTGTGACGACGCCCTTTTGCGAAGGGTTTAGAGAGGTGGGGAAGGGCACACTCTGGTCAATTTGATTTCCGCCTTGACTCACTGCAGACCTGATCCAAACAGATTGTCAGCCAGAAACTCTGGTCTGTCTGGCCCCGTGTCCTTCTTTCTGAAAGAGGGAAGTTTCCACATTCTGAAAGCTAGTTGTGTGACTATCATAAGTCTCCGTTCAACCAGATTAACTGCATCAGGGCCGTGTGTGTCATTAAACCTCTGGACACCCAGGCCCCTTTATACAACTTTAAAGTTTCCCTAATGAAATGAAAAAAAGGTTGATTAAAAGAAAAAATGAATTGCAGCTGCTTTATCCCTGAAGAGGCTTTTTTTTAAAATCATTATTGAAGAATTTGTGCGATTTGGGATACATTTCTCGTTCGCAGGCTGCTTCCCACCACATCCACCACATTGTCATGTTTTAAGCATATTAGCATTTAGCTCAAAGAACCACTGTGCCCACAGCCTCACAGATGGCTGCAGACTCTTTATGTTTTTGAAAACTAGAAGTACAGTGGAGCATTTTCTGTGTGTGTGTGTGCATCCCTGCTGCTTTTTGTTTTTCCTTTCTTTTTAGAAATTTAGTATTTATAGACCAAACTTGCACATTTTTGTAAAGTAAGTGACACTCACAAAATTACATTTATATACTACTGATTTGCAAAGTTGAAAAATGTCTGTACTAAACTATTATACTATGAACTATTTGCAAAAAAACACAAGTAATTTCACTGCAGAATCCACTCAACAATAGAATAATTAAAAAGAGGGGAACACCTGTGCACTTACTCCATGCCACTTTGCCATTGCACATACGTGATGTGCGTGTAACCAGCCGACTATTCTCCAGTAGAATAATTAACATTATCATGGTAACATTTCAGCCAGACAGGCGTTATATTTTTTTACGTCCAACCCCGTCTCGAGTCTGACGCAGCCCTGCGACAATCTGAAAAACCTGCAAGTTTGCCCCAACGTGACTAGACAAGATGGTGTATCATCTCAATTGCAACCACTCTCTGTACTTCCGTGCTGAATTGTAAGGCTTTGCCACGGCTGGATATAATTTGTAGCGTCTTAAAATATGAGAGTTATAGTGAGTCACTGTACTTGCTACAGTTGCATTTCAAGTGCTGATGAAACGGCAAAAAATAAAGGGTGAGTGCCGTAACAAGTGTGTGGTTGAGCGAGTGAGAAAGAGAGCGACAGGGAATGCGAGTTGTCAGTTTAGCAGTACATTTACATTTTAAGGTCACACAGTTGCCACAGAGCCTGTGCCATGGTTACAGACGTGTGCCATGGTTACAGACGTGTGCCATGGTTACAGACGTGTACAGTGTAGACTGCAGTGAAAAGGCATTTTTCTATGGACATGGATATAAAATCAGTGAGTATAATTGCAGTAGCATTTATTGTACTTCTCCAATGCATATGTGGCAACCCATCTAATAGCATATGGACATCTTCAGGAAACAGGATTTATAATGATGTCATTAGTGATTTATTTGCCATCGGTCGTGCAAAATGAATGATTGTCGACAGCTATCTGATTTGTCACTTCCTGTGTCATGAAAATAGTGAATCAAAATGTCTCTATCAGTCTGGAAACATTGTCAGTATGGAAATATCCAGCCCAGCAATCCTTAGCTAACACTTAGAGATTGTCAGCTTGTTAACTTCCCCCCCATCCTGACTGACCAGGGATCAAATCCTGCCTGAGCTTTCCCTCCTGTGTCTCCCCCTCTGTGGGCCCTTTTGTACTTTCCCACCATCTGAGTAAAGAGATAAACCACTAAAGGTTTGTGGACTGTCGGCTCTCCATTTATAAATATCCTTGACTGTCACATTGCTGGAGGCTACACTGTAAACTCAGAAAGAACTTCTAAGAGCTCCAATGTTGATGAAAATTCAAGAGATCTCCATGAACATCAGTTAAGGCGCTGCTGTTAAACTGCACAAATAGGTGATTAACAGAGGGGGCGTGTGTAGAGGCAGAACATAAAATGCCCTTCATGTTTATAGCATTGTGACATTGTGAATGTCTTAAACAGTGATGGGCAGATTGAGTGAATTGTAAGATAATCAAACATTTTTATCATAGCTGCCACAAAGATGATAGGATTACAAAAAGCCTTTACAGACTTGATTTTATGTGTTGAAACAGCAGCCCAAGAGCTGTACATTCGTCAAAAAATGCACAAAATGGACAAAATAAGCAGTAAGCCTCATCTGAGAATGTGCATTTTAGGATTTCAAAGGCTTTCCCGTCCGTCTGAGTCTCTTCATTTCAGCGTCCGCGGACACTTTCCCGCGCCACATGTTAATGTGACAGCTCGTAGCTCAGCTCAATTCAACGTGTTATTGTTCAAGGAGAGCAAGTGTCAGTCATTTCCCCCTGCAGAATAAACCATGAATAATTGTTATTTCGAGGAAAACAAGAGGCTAGTGCTGAAATGACAGCGATTAAATAGGTTTCGGTTCAAGGTCAAATACATTATGCAATTTCCTTTTAGCAGTATTGCAGGACTGTATTGTCCTGCTATGAATCTGTTTATGATTCTATTATGTGGCTGAGGACAGGCCTGATGTTAAGAGGATCCTCCACTGCGAGACATCTGGCTCAGTCACTCTGCTATTTTCACCCAATTTGTCTTCAATTAAATTAGAAAAATAGATGCTTGATTCTCCGAGCCCGGGATTGTTATTCACCTCTGTTCCTCACCTCGGCGAATTGGCCGCAGGATTGCTGCATTCGTGTGGACTGCTCTTTGTTAACTCTTAATCGACTCTCAAGGCGGCAGGACTGTGTTGCTGGTGATTAATGATCAGATGTCATCACAGCTGTAATCTAAGTGAGTGATACTTTAATAATGGAGCAGCCTCTCCAGTGGAGACTGGATCTATGCTGTCATATCAGGACAGAGGAAGATGCCATTTTTAGGAAGTGCTGTGGCACAGACATTATGAGAATCACGCAGCATAAGAACATTTTCTCTGCACAGCCTACCTGAGTAATACGAACTGTTAATGGGTTTCGACGGCAGGGAAGCACGTCGGTGTGTGGGGTATTGGCTTTTCAGGACATTTCAGGACAAATGGTTTGTATGAAACACGATTTCCCCCAAGTTGGTTTCGAAAATATGGGAAGAAAGTTTGCAAAAAGAAAATAAAAAGATCTGAAAACCCTTGAGGCAGCATTTCAAATTGGGATTTTCGGTGGCATACATTGCCATTTGAAAAAATACAGTATACAATAATTGGGGTGATTTTTTTGTGAGGACACAAAAACGAAATGATGCGTAATGATTAACAAATGAAACAAAATAAGATATAACTACAAAATAAAACAGGAAATAAGTAAACCAAAAAGCCAAACAAACCATGACAGATTAGTCGTGGAAAAAAAGTCGTGCAATGTGACTATTGCACATGCGCACACTGTGATGTTGCTGGTGAAACAATTGTGTTGGATAATAGCTTGAAATGAAAATGAATGTGTCAAAGATTAAAGTACTACAACTTTGCATATTTGAATTATATTTTTTGTGTATCCAGTATGACTCTGCTGTTCTCCTTTGTTTTTCTCTGCCGTTACTTGTTTTTGTGAAGCTATAATCCAGTCTGAAGATACCAACATAAACATAAAGCTGCAATTTAAATTAATTTATGTTGGTGTGCTGGATATTATCTGACTTTGCAGCACCTCTGATAAAAGCTTTGAACTATTTCTTCTGGAAAATATCAACGTTTTGTTTCCAAACCAAATCTTTTAATGTATCACCAAGGACTGGAACCATCATTACTCTGCATGCTGTTCACTGTGATAACACACAGGCAATAAGAGCCCAGAAGACCTTTTCTGATAATTTACTGAGTAACCGTTTTGTTGTTGAATTACTCCAGAGACCGAGCGAACACAGCATGTAATGGATACTTTGATTCGGGCCTCTCCGTGGTCAGCCGTGTGCCTGCATATTGTTTAATGGGCAGGGTTCATTATTAGTCTTTGTAATGATAAATGTTTGTTGTCCGGCAGGAGGTAAAGGCCATTCTCTAAATCTCTCTGTCCCTGCCCCTGCAGAAACTTCACATTGTGATTAATGGTTTCGAAGTTAAATCCCAATCAGATCGGTATTTGCCTGAAAGCCTCCCACTCAACTCTTCTATTCAAAGTGTGTTGCCACAATATACCTTGGTAATTACAAGTGATAGCGAAGATGGTGATTCGCATTCGATGCCGACAATTTTTGTGTAAAATTTCATTTCATGTTGGTCTGCATTCCCCATGTTAGTGGACATAAATATTGAGATATATTTACTAATTCCCTTACTTTGTTTGTTATTTTGTAAGGGACTTGCATTTTGTATGCGAAGCTTTGACAATTTTATATTTGTGCTGCAAACATTAACTGAGACCTTGTCTTGAACTGACAATAAGCTCAAACCACAGTGAAATGACAGTAATAAATTCTGAGTTCATTGATCGTTCACAAGGAGATGATTCAAAGCTGACCTTTACTTGTTCTGATGGTCTGCATCCCTGATGAACCTGCGTTGCTCTTTAGAAGTTTAACTTGTCCAAGTAGACACACTCGTCTGGAGCTGAGCGGTGCACCGCCTCGCTTCATTGCCTCGTCTTCACACTGTGAAATAATCATGCACGTACTGTAGGTGATGCAGCAATTTGCAGCTTTTAAATGCATATAGACGCAGTGTCACATACAGAGGGTGGCTCAGCCTGCAGTCTGTAATGTAATACAACAGCCCTGCACCGAATAGCTATTAATACCCTATTTTTGTGTGTCGGAGAGGTTTTAATTGGTAATCTTTTGGATTCTGTTGTCACTGGAAAAAGTTTGTTTTTTGTTTTTGTTGTGGCTTAGTCTGTTTATTTGTGAACTGATACCTGTGTTTGAAAAAGAGGAATATTGTGAGTGCTTCTAAGGGCTGGGCCAATGCAAATATTTTAACCCAGTGTGACACTGTATAAGCGATGACCAAACCTGGCCAGTAATATTGAATTTAGCACTACGTGTTTTGGAAGTAAGATGACAGAATTATATAACAGTGGGCCACATCTAAAACAATAAATGATAAAAACACTCAAATCATAAGTAAGCAATCAAAAAGGTTAACAACAAATACACTCATGTGGTACTGGAATGTTTCTGATAGCATTGTGTTAAAAGTTACAACCAAAACTCATTAGATAGCAGAGTTGTATCCTGTAAATTAGCAGATTTTGAAGCATAATTTCAAAATATCAAAATGGTTGCATGGTCGTCATGTGGTCAGTGTCTCTGTGCACTCTCTGCACCACAGACACACAGAGTCACCCGATTAAAGCATCACAATTTTAATGAAAACATTTTGTTTCTTCTGGGCAACGTAATTAGGCTCTAATATATAACTTCATTGTCAGTAACAACTGAGACATTTGTCCCAATGTTCGACTCGCCCTGCTTAGCTTTTGTCTGGTAATGACCTGCTTTGATCTTCTCCATCCTCCTGGTCAGTGCCAGCTAAACCCAGAGTATAAACCGCTCGCTCCTGCAAGATTTACATTAGGTCCCGCTGGATCCCAATGCAGTCCTCTAGTACATTCAAAAGACTCAAATGTTTGGTTTGTTGTACACCGCAGAAAAGGACTGAACCTTATCGACCCCATGGGAAGTCGAAGCCTGGGTAAAACAGAACTACTGGGCAATTTATAGATATTCACTGGCTGGCAAGAGTCAAAGAAATCATTAGAGATTCATTTACAGTTATAACTCCATTGCTGATGAGTTCCTGTTAAATACTTTCATTTTCAGAGGAACAATATGGCTGCTGTTGCCTTAAGCTTTACTCCTGATTGGCCTATAATAGCTAATTGTTGTCCTGCATTGGCTCCGCTGCTGTAGAAAGTGTGGCATGTTCTCCCAGTGGAGCTACAGGAGAATGGTCTATCTGGGTTTAATGGGGAGTCCTTGATACTCTGCAATAAAGACATTCATGTTTGTGGCTCATTCGACCATAATGATACAGCAGCGTCCATAGGGAACTAAGTGTGAACTCCAGACCTCCTGCCTCCACTGCACCAACAGAGATAAATTGTTGAGCGAGATAGCCGGCAGGTTCTTTCAGGGTCACTACAATACGCAGACCAGCTTTCAGCACATGGCATGGCTCATTAATGAGTGGCAAAAACGACTTGCTTTCCATTGTTGACCCTAACAACCTGAAGGAAGGATGCTTGGTGTTTTTTGTGTTTTCTTTCTCTCTTCATATGATCGCATATAATCAAATCCTATTAGAATAGTTAAAAATATAGTTAAAATCGACAAAGTGGCTCATTTATGTCGTACTTCACAGCTCAAACTGCAGTTAAAAAGCCATGCAACGACGCCGAAGCAGCTTATAAAAAATTCTGTTTAATTCTCGTGTTTGCTTCTTACATTAGGCTACAACACAAACTGTTACACACACTGTAATATACTGTAAAAGTCCCCTATTATGAAGGGACCCAAATCAAAAGGTTCAAAATTAAAGGAAACGCCGCACACATCCCCATTAGTGGTTGCCTTACAGCTATTTTCTGTGGCTTCCTGTGATGTCCCTCCTCTGTGTTTAAACAGATGGAGCAGTGTGCTTCATTTGTTTTAACAGATTCTGTGGCTTTATATAACATATATATATATTATCTCAGAGCTTTCAGTTACATCAGGGTGTAGACAGTGAAATAATCAACAAAGCATCCTGCTTGAGGGTTAATTAATAATGCTGGGAGTGTTTGTATTAACCATCCAGACCCCTTTCTACCATGAGACCTATTTAGAAATATTGAATTTTTACAAAAAAAAACATTATAAAAGCCAATTATAATAATAAATTAAAAGTCAATGTAGAATCCAAACATCCCTTAATAAAAATAAATGTGCATTTTTTTTTATTACAGAAATGACTAATAAGAACTGTGTAATTACAACATCAAATGCAGCGCTGAAGCATCCAGAACAAATTAGCTTTCAACCACTTTCTCCTATTTGACCATGTCTCATTTACAGCATTGAGGAGATCTTCCACACCTGAGTTCATTTTCCCAGAGTGATTAAAATGTCACAGCTGAGCCTGTAATGCTTCCTGACTTAAAGTTTCACCAAGAAATGGGGAAAAGACTGTAAATTATGCTGAAGAATTCAGTGTTAACTCTGAGTGAGAAGGCAGTAATCAATCAGAGCACTTCACTCAAATGTCAGTTAATCAAAGTGTGTGTGTGTATTCACACGTGTCGCTCCTGCAATGCAAGATGTTCCCATTAAAGTGCATTTTCAGGTTAGTTTCTACATACTGATAAAGATGCTAAGGTTTCAGAAACATTAGTGATCACCCTCAAAGCACTTCGATCGAAATTATGAGCATGTTTTTTTTTTTTTTTTAATCTGCAAATAATTATCACAGAGCAAGGACTGAGCAGCTTTTAGTAAAAGCACACGAGGACCCACTCCCATGAAAACCCTCAATTTTATCTTCTAATTTCAGATGCTGTGTGTAGTGCTGCACTTTCTTGAGGGCATGGGGAGAGAAAAAATCCTGATGGTCGGTTCAGACACCTGCCTCAGGTATCACATGTTCCCCTCCTGGTTTTTATTTCTGCTATCTCAATAAAGAACTGAAAATGAGGCTGAGGCTGCTGCTGCTGCTGCTGCTGCTGCTGCTGCTGCTGCTGCTGCTGCTGCTGCTGCTGCTGCTGCTGCTGCCATCTCTTCGACCGAGCAAAGAAAACAATTTATCAGAAACCGTAAATATCCGCTCATCAGCTTTAGCATCGCTGGATTGTAATGTGGATGCTAATGTGAGCCCAAACTACAAAATGCTAGATCAAAACGCTTGTAGTTATTAGAGACCTGGTGTTCCTCATTAACACATGTCCTGGACATGGTTGGTCCACACTGCTCCTGCTGCTCCTCCACTGCTGACATGAAAGCATATTTTACAAATGACTGAATAAAAGGTTGGACATCCTTTTGATCACTAGATCGCACCTTGTTCTTATTGGCTGCAGTTACAGCGAGGTTAAACAGTTCTTTGAATGAACAGCTGACAAATACAGATACGTTCTCTTTATCTTAATCCAAGCAGTGTTGTGAGTATTTGCACATTAGTTAGGTCACAGCATGGCGTGTCCCAGAGTGAGAGAAGCACTTGAGGGATTGCATATAAGAAAAATGACCAAATTGATGGTCATAGACTGCAGATTTCCCATTTCTCACCAACAGTCACTGTTGGTTTCTTTTAATCATGACTAACTCATTCTTAATGTTTATTGCTGTAAGCTTGATGACCATAACCAAGTATTTACTTTAAGCCGAACAATGCTCCTTTCCTGAACCTAACTGAGTCATTTCTGTGCCTAAACTGTATTAAAACCTTAACTTTAGTTTTGTCACATCATAAAACTGACTTTTGTTTTGGAAGGCACAGGCAAGTTATTCTGTTGCTCTAAAGGAGGGGCAGTTTTTTTGTCATCTTGCAGCACTAGTCGGCCTTTGTTGGCTCCTATTTGACCAATTGAGCATGTAGAATCGGTGGCAGAGCCCGTCGGTGAGAGAAATCCCTCTGATTGGCTGTTCAGTTTAGGAGAAGAGCCCGTTGACCCTGTCGCTGTATCCATGATTTCACCCTTTCAGCATGGCTTCTCCCCATTTTTACTTTTCCTGTGGATACAAGTCCAAATGCGGGTAGATTTTCCGCTTCTTGAGGCCATAAGGCTCGTTGCTGGCAGGTAAATGTTTGTACCGAACCAGTCATGTGATTAAAAGCTATGGTGAGAGTCCCCACTGCGTTTTGGCATCATTTACGAACTCACTGTCTCTGTCCTCTGCTGTCATAGACATGTGCACAGCACAGGCACTTCACGGTGCATTCAGAGGCACGTCCTAAACTCAGAAATCTACATCACTTTGTTCTGCAAAGCCTGTTGGCGCTGACTGGAATTTCATGGTACATTCAAGTGCAACTTGTAAACTCAGAAGTCAATATTTGAATGGTCAGAAAGGTTTAAAATGGAAAAGTTTCCTCCTTTTTTTCTTATTTTCCTTCGTTGACATGGATAACCTACACCTGTCATTACTTTCTTGTTCTGTCACTACAGCACTTTTAATAATTAGATGCTAGAATCACAACAATATATCATTAATTTCTTCAGAGGAAGATTTTAACAACAAAACTTGAGTATGTGTATTTAAAAGTTGTGTTTACTTTCAAATCAACAGGAGGACAGACAGGAAGCTTGGGAAAAATATGTCAATGCAGAGTGTCTGTTGTAGGAGAAATAACACCTCAATGTTTTTATTAACCCGTCTTTATACTTTCATAATTTATCTCAAATACGCTGCCCTTGGCTTTCTAACTTAGGATGCTTCAGCCTTTCAGAGGTTTTATCCCTTCCTCCATCTCGTCTCTATCAGCCCCCTCCGTGTTGTAACAGTCATGTAAGTTTTCCAGTGCGAGACTCCCTGGGAGTAAACAAACAGAGCAGGACTAAAAATCAATAACTCAAGGTAAGTTGGCACATGTTCCAACTTCCTGTGATGGACAGGCTCACTTGGACTTTTGTATTCTGCAAACAAACAAAAACAACCATTGTGAGTGAAAACCTTCAGTGCGAGATTTCTTGATTTAACATAATTCTCTTTTTACGAATGCCTTATTTCCCACAACGCCCATGCTCTCGACATACCGTCTGCAGAATAGTGCTGTATATAGAAACCATCTGTGACCTTTCACTGCAAGTGTTCATACTGTCAGCCCTGTTTTGTGATATGACAGGTCGCAGTCTTGAACCTGCACATACAAGATCCTCTCATCTCCACCATGTTCATCTCTGAGGATGGTGAAAACGCGTGGAATTGACAAGTCAGATAACAAAGACGGCTTCCTCGGCACACGGCCAAAGATCTGCTCAGATTCTGCACCTCCCTGGAAAAAAGGCTGCAAGTTTGTTAGTGTGTAGCAAAGCTGTTTGCTTGAAAAGGTGCTGTTCTCATACAAGATTAATAGTTGCCTAGTGGCCCTGAGGCACCCAAGCCAACAACTCAGGATTCATAAATAAAGCTAAATGGATCAATATTTCCAAGGCTTCAGAGGTAACCTATGGCTACCTCTACCTTGAGAGAGAAAACTTTGAGAAAGGTTAGGTTTTAATCGAAGCCTTCCCCCAGTAATAATAGAGAAAGTGTGGTATTTAATCATCAGAACTGTGTGCTAACCTACCTGAAACCAGAAACTCATTCTCATGCTGTGAAATAGAGAAATTCAGGCACTATATCTTCTGTAATCATAAAAGTAAAAGCCGAGTTGAATAGCGCTATATTGTAATTATTCTCACCAAACTGCTGAGTTATTGTGCTAATGCAACGGCAGAGTCCTTTTTTCTATTTCAAAGAAACGGGGAGCAAAGCGTGGATGATCTCTGAATTCAGGTCGAGGCATTGTTCGGTCTCAACAGCCGACATCCGCTCATTAATCGTCTTTTTATTGAACCAAAGTGCCAAAGCAGAATGACGTATTACAGTGGGAAGGAAAACTCGCATGACAAATAGAAACATTTGCCCGTAGTTTGTAGAGCCATTATCTTGGCAGCTTGATGATGATTATCATGATGCATGTTTTGACTGTACAAGCTGTCCTGTCACCAGTGAATATCTAACAAATATATTCGCATTGTGTTTATTTGGGTATTGTCTACTGTCATTTGACACTAGGTGTTAGCTGGAATATTGAAATAACACTGCCTTCTAAGATCTCTGAAATATCATGCAGCTGCCAAGATATCTGACACTGTTTGTTACATAACCAGTATTTTGTCGCCTTGCTTTACTGCCAGTGGTGCAGAGTAACGAAGGACATTTTGTGTTATGAGGTACTTGCTGTACATGTTTATTTCCAGTTTCTGCTACTTCATACTTCCGCTCCACTGCAATTCAGAGGCAGATATTGTGCTTTTTACTGCAGTAGTTTTCTTTGGCAGCTAAAGTTACTAGTTGCTTTGCAAATGAAGATAAAAAATGTATAATGAGCATATGAAATATCCTAAATTGCTATTCAGTTCATAAAACTCTCCAACAGTTGATAAAATAGTTACTTTTATTGCCACTTTTATCAGCAGCCTGGTCTCACAGAATACTCTATTAATAACAAACCAATGTCTTTAATATTTCACGTGTTATCACGACACATTTTTTGCTTTTTTTTAGGTTTACACATTTGATTTTGGGTGCAAATGTGATAGAAAAAAAAATTGTCAAGTGACGTAGTATAAAGAGCGGGAAAGTCCGCATAAGGAGGAGGCTGGGGTTGATGGATGGGTCAACAAACACAGGACCTTGACCCAGAAGACTGATGTTCGTGTCTCAGTCAGTGTTGACTTATTTCAACTCTGTAAGCTAACTTATGAAATGTGTTTAACTTTTGTCATATATGTAACATTAAATTAGCTCATTTTAACCCAAACCATGCTCTGAGTACCTTTTGGTGCCAACCTCTACCCAATGAGCGAACATTTCAAAGCATTATGCGTTGATTATTGGTACCATAAAGACGAGGGTCCGCTGACTGGTCCCTGGACGTTATTTCCTGACCATCTAAAGCTGATAAACTGACACTTTTACTTAAGTAACTGATGAGAATATGTTTCTACCGCTGAATACCACATACTTCACTTGCAGTTCGCCTTCTATTCTGAAATATCAAACCTGTACTGTTTGCTTCTGTAATAAGTGATAATGTAGATTTTTATCTCATGTTGTTTTGTTGCTGTTAGAGTTAATTTTTTTCATACTTTGTATTTGTGATACAAGTACGGACTCGTGTTTGCTTTCCTAAACTCATCTAGAAAACAGAGATGTGGAAATGCTCCTGGACAGGCGAATAACAACTCCTGCTGACTCATCCATGTGTGTTTTATTCTCTTGTCTCTCTCCCAAGGGGATTAATGCCACGAACGCTCGACAGCCAGATCACATTAGAGAAGACTCCCAGCTACTTTGTCACCAGAGAGGCACCCAGACGGATCTCCAGCATGTCCCACAAGACCAAGCTGATTGTTGTGGTGCGTAACCCGGTCACAAGAGCAATCTCCGACTACACACAGACTCTTTCCAAGAAGCCCGACATCCCTACGTTTGAAGAGCTGGCCTTTAAGAACAAAAGCCTGGGCCTCGTCGACTCTTCCTGGAACGCCATTCGGATCGGGATGTATATTCTGCACCTGGAGAACTGGCTGCAGTACTTTCGCCTGTCGCAGATGCACTTTGTGAGCGGGGAGCGGCTGATCACGGATCCGGCAGGGGAAATGGGCCGCGTTCAGGACTTTTTGGGACTGAAACGAATAATCACGGACAAGCACTTCTACTTTAATCGAACCAAAGGCTTCCCCTGTCTGAAGAAGCCGGAGAGCAGCAGCCAGCCGCGCTGCCTCGGCAAATCCAAGGGCAGAACTCACGTACAGATCGAACAGGAGGTCATAGAGCAGCTGCAGGAGTTTTATAGGCCATTTAATATCAAATTCTATGAAACCGTTGGACAAGACTTTAAGTGGGATTGAGAGTGCCATACAGAAACAGAGCTGTTTTTAAAATGGCTACCTCTGGAGATGAATATAAATGAGGGTATCTTTGACAAAAAATGTTTAAATGAATAGTTTATTGAGATGTATACACTGACAGAATTATAATAGAAAAATATACAACCCAGAAATTAAAATATAATCATATAAACAGTTTCACGTCATGCTGGGTTTTTGGTTGGGTCATTCTGATCACAAGTGCCATTTCTTTAAAAAGATATATATACAAATCAGAGTTTCTATAAAACATACCTGACATATAAATTCATCACCAGGCAACCAGCATTCATTCATTAACCAAGTCATTAACCAGCAATCATCCCATTTCCTTCCTGTCATTTAACCGCACCAGACCTACATTAATGACATAGCTTGAATATTCATTGTCTAGATTGCTTATTTATTCATCGTTTCCGCTCAAAAAATGAACCACCGGCTTTAATGCTAAAACGAGCTCTCGACATGAAGTTGCAGCAAAATGTCAAATGAATAATAAAACCAGCCTGTCAGTTATTCTGCAGTGAAGTCTATCTCCTCATTGTTGACAAAAGTTCACAGGCAAGGGGGGAAAATTTGCTGGAAAAAAAGTACTGTAACTGAGAAGAAAAATAACAGCTATTTTAAGACAGATGCTACAACACTGATGAAGGTTTACTGTTTGTTGAACTTCAGCTCTTTCTGTGTCAGTATTTTCGTTGTGATCCCTGAAATAAAAGGCAAAAGACTTCAAATTCAAGTATTTATTTGAGATTTGTTCTGTTTTTCTAGACGTGAGTAAAAGTAAGCAGTCTTGTTTTTTTTGCTAATGCTGTCTGGTAATCGTGTACAATCATATGTAATCCCTACATTTGTGGTGTGTTCGTCTCTGATATTGGTCAGTATTTGGTGTAAAATAAGAAGTTCAGCGCTCAAATCAAACCTGATGCCAGTCTCTGTGACATACATGCAGTTAATTCATACCAAAGTAACAGGACAACAACAACATACAGACTTTAGTGATTCACCTGTGCATTTGAGGATGACATCCGCTCACATCTCCTGGCCAAATCACAAGGAATATACTATAAACTGCTGCTACAAATATGTTTGTATTGAGCCTGCTGAAAGATAAAACATCCCTGAACAAATGCTGCCATGCATGTCATTGATCTCATTAACTTTCAAGATTCCTCTTCTGATGGATTTGATCGAGCTCTCTCTGATTTGGACTCCATGCTAAGCAGTTAGATTAACCTCTTGAATTTGCACCCTGAAGCCAATCAGAGTTGTCATGAATAATTTCCACTGAAGCCTCCGAAATTCTCCACACAAAAGAGAAAGGAAAGTGCAGAAAAGGAAGGAACCTTTGAAAAACATAATAATACTACAAAAAACTAATTAATGTTATGCAGATTTATGCCGGAGTTATCTGTGTTTATGAAATCTGGCAGCAAATGCACAGTGGACCTTTTGATGCACTGTTTACACATGTCAGACTAGCAGAGGATTAAGAACGCAGACGACCTCTGCGATTATTTAAAAATGCAGTCCCCAGGTAATATCTGTGTCCCGTCTGACAACGGCTTTAGATTTAACTTTTCACTGTCTACAGTATGACCTTCCAAAACTGCTGAAACTGCTGGCTGGCATGTTGTTTCAAGAATTAATGTTCACTTATCAAGCCTAATTAGTCTGTGATGTTGACATTCTGCTTATATCAGTCCTTTGAACTGTTTTGGTCGTACTGACTAACACTGCTTTGTGATTAGTTTGCAGAAAGTAACACCACAGCAGGAAAATAAGAGGCAAAACAAAAATAGACCGCCAAAATTGACAAAATCTGAGCATTTACTATGATTAAAAACACAATTAGTGGAAGTCAAGGGCTTCAAACACTCGAAAATAATATGCCTAAAACGTTGACTTTGAGTATTTTGATTAAATATATTTAATTTAAAGGTTTTCCATCGCAATCCATTGCTTAAGTTTAATGTAAATGGTCACATTTAATGTTAAGTTTTTCGAACTAGAGGTCTGATTTATTACAGGACACAGAAAAAACAGTGCAAAATACTTAGGCAGACTCAGGATGTTTTGGGGGGCAGGGGGCGAAAGAAATGTGGGGGGGCGCCAGAATGCAGAAATGCCACTGGAAGGGCACCCTTGGGGGCACTTTCACAGCATTTTATTTATTATTTATTTATTTATTTATTTTTATTTTTTTTTATAATGCGTAGATAATAAACACTTTTCCCCTCAGCTGTTCCCCTTAACTTTATATTTAGTAATTGGATAAACACATATGGTTTAGGTCCATAATAGAACAACTTTTTCATTAAATGTGACCTTTTTGATTGCATTTATGTACTTACAGGGAAAATGTGTATATATATAATTAAAATAATTATAGTCAACGTTTTTAGTATTGCAGACGCAAACCTTACAGTCAGGACATATGTAAATTATCAGAATTTGAATTGAGAATATTTGTCCTTGGTGAAATGCACATTTGGGAGACAGCATCTGTTCGAGATAATGTACCTCCTGGATTCGAGAGATTTTGCCAGTGCACTCATCACAATTCATTGTTCTAACAGGATATATTATGTTTTGTAAAACAATATGATAATCTACGCCAAGCAACCTGACTGAAAAAGCCAAATTAAGCTGCTACACAGTATTTGAGGTATTAAAAATGTCCATGACTTCTTCCATAGGTGTCACACTTTTTTGTCCCCCACTGCAGGGCTGTGAATTTAGCAGCCGTATCTAGTCACACTTACACTAATGAGTGACCTTCCATATTAGGGAAACTTGATACCCACTTGCATTCCAACTGTGCTCTTCCTGTACATGCACATTGGCCAACAACAGTATTTAAACTGTTATTTGTGATATTCTCCATTATTTTTTCATTAACCTGCCAACACCTTCTGCAGCTGCCTGCTACTTAGTGAGCCATCAGCAGACACGCCAGTTAACCAATACGCTCAACTTTATCTCAGCTCAGTTAATTATAACTTTTCCCCAAGAATGCTTCGGGCTTGATGACATGGCACGGAGGAAAGACTCCCACACTGCTGCCAGCATGTGATACCCTATGAATACTTTGATGTGTTATCAGCGCTGCATAGGGCTACTTTCCATGAGACTTCTGTTGAAGAATATAGGGGGAACTTTTTGGGGGAACATTCATGCCTCATAACAGAATGCACAACACGTGGCAAAGAAAAAAATGGCTTCCTCTCAAACTTCTAAAAAACAGACAGCGCTTCTTTTATTTGAATGCTTGTGCTCATGTTAAAGCTGGGATTGGTAAGATTGTAGAAACGGGCAAGAGCAAGATAGATTTTTAATTTATCCAACAGAAAAAAAATATAACCCCTGCATGAACCAGCACTGCCTGACTACACTAACACTGACTGCCCCGTAGCTCTCATTGACTAGCTGGGAGATGCGCTAGCAGGCTAGCTCGCTAAAATACAAATCATATAAACACAAGCAGAATAGCGTCACAAAAACAGTGGCTTCACTGCTGTAGATATGTGCTTTGTGCTAACTGGGTTAGCTTGGCGCAGGGACGGTGTGCTTTGTGCTAACATTAGCCGCTGAAGAAGTGTGTTGCTGCTGCTGCAGCTCTGTTCTATGGCTCATGGGCTATGTGCTTTGCGCTACAATGTAATTCGCTGACAGACAGGCTGTCACATCTGCTGCTGCTCACTCGTTCTAAGGCTCAGTGGCTGCGTGCTTAGTGCTATAGAATCAGCTGGGGTAGCCTAGCTGCTGAAGAGCAGGCTCAGCCACTGTTAGCTGTTGGTGCAGCACATCGTCGTCTCCTCTAACCATTTCCGACTAGCTCATGAAGTTTCACTATGCTTTCTCGGCCATTCTTGTGCTGCTAGCTCACTTGTACTGTAGATTTGGCAATTCATCCAGCTAGTCTTGTGAAAGACCGGTTGTACGCAGTGCGTGCAGCATCGAAGGCATCCAACACCTGCAGTGTCACATATATTCACAGTGTTCATTGATGTGTACAGTGTATTAACTCCTCATTATGAAGGAACAAAGTGTTCTGGGTAACTAAAAACTGCCTGACTGACCATTCTAACCTTCAAAGTAAATACCAAAGAAGCTGTTGTAAATGTCATGAACTTTGAAAGACTCTGAGGAGAAATACACCTCTGCCACTCATCCAAAATGTCTAACAGTATACAATAAAATTATTTACCATGGAGTCTAATTTTTTCCCCTTCCTATGAAATAAAGAGAAATAATGAGGCAGCATTCAAATATGTGTTTTTGCAGCCGCCTCTTGCAGACTCCAAAGCTGCAAAGGTCTTTCATAACTCCTGCCTTGAAAACCTATTGAAATTCTACTGAGGCTCCATCCCTGAAACTTCACACGCTTTACAAGCTCGTGTCTGTAATCTCTGTATTGTGAGGACGACATCTAAAGAAAAACAGTTGGGAGTGCGCTGTGTCCTAGAAAACGCTGTTGCTATAGGCAGCTTCAAAAAAACGCATCAATAACATTGAAAAATGCCCAAATGCAACGATGGAACAAGGCTCGGAATATCTTATAATGTTTATTGGCTGCTTTTAAATAATGTATCAAGTTTTTCTGCTATTTGTTTTCTGATGCCACTTTAACATTTCCAGGTTGTTTCTCAGTGGAGTGTGCAGTCCCTCCAAGAAGACTTCTTCCATTTTGTGGTTGAAGTATTTATATCGAGACATCTACTTGTGCCACTTAATGAGCCAAAGCTATGGAAGATAATGAGGATGTTCCTTTTCTCCGGTGGACAATGAGAAGAGCAGACTTCCCTTTAGATGATTTGAAACTTGGCAGCCAGCAACACCTCCAGAGGAAATCTCATTAAATAAGAAAATGTCATGTGAGCTAACCTCTACCTGCATCGTTGCACCTTTTGAATATGTCATCATCCCCTGAGGTTTCTCCAGGAACATGTTTTATCCCTCTGTATCATACTTCAAGCTGTTCCTCTAAATTAAAAGATGTTTTTTTAAAAAAAAAAATGGATCTACATCCTTTGCAGATGCTTCTTGGTATTTTCTCAAGAAGTGTCAGCATCTTGGCGATGCTTCTTCATGCTTGATGTAATACAACTGACGAGCTCGGTGTCACACTAATGAAAAGATTCACATTATAGAAGCGGTGCATTCTTGGGGAAAAAAGGAACAACACAGCTACACATGCACACCTATTGTATGTACACACACCATTAACCAATGTGAAAACCTTTCCCCCTCACCTCATTTCCTCTGCTCTGTTGAACATGTGCTGCTTGCCTTACCCTCACAAAGGTCAAGTGCAGAATGGGTCTCCAGGCACACAGTCAACTAATTAAGCAGTTGTGGTGGAAGACGCAGACTTGCTCCTGGGGCACCGCAGCGGTCGGTAGACACCCTCAGTGGGTAGCGAACGTATTGTTTCACATGCAAGCGAGGTGGAGATTTGCATTACATTGTTCTTATGCAAAAATAAAAAGGACTTTTTAAATAAAAGGTACTTTTGATACGCAACGTCTCAAAGACAGTGTTGCTGATGAATATGTAGAACAGCATTATGATACTGGATGAATACCATGGATGGGAAATTAAGCTGGACATTGTAAATGTACATTTTTGGATGTGCAGAGGTTTAAATGTCTAGTATGTTATGTTCCAAGCTATTTTCTAGGCTGTTGTGAGGCCGTTATTGGAGACACCAAGAAGTTTCTGGTCCCAGCCAAGAAATAGACAGCTACATAACCCCCTGTAAATAAAAACTGAATTTGTTTTTCCACTTCAGTTTTTATTTGCATTAAACAAAGTCTGTACAAAGTCTTGTCACCTTCAGATTCAAACATCCTCACAGCAAAACAACTGAATAGGTTGTGTTGCATCGTGTACTACACTACAAGAACTCACAACTGACGTCTGGTTTCACACTGCCCACGAACAGCCGATCTCCTCCCTATACAGACTTTACACCACTTCTCCTCACTTCCTCCTTTGAAGCTGTAATATTTACTACAGCTGCTACAGGTCACCACCTAAGAAACGTACATGTGGGTCTTAAAAGGCTGCTTGCATTTTCAAACTATATGGCTGATTCCCCCACATCAGGTTTTTGTGCTAAACTAAGTCAGCCAGCAGCTGGCTGCAGGTTTATATTTACTGTACAGACATGAAAGTGGTATTAATCTTCCAGCAACATAGACCTGCCAATCCACTTGAGGTCAGTGTGTGAGGATGACCGTTTGGTTCACCTAGGCACAAAAAGTACATGCAAATATGAAGGTGCAGCACCAGCAGCAGGTGATAAGGAGGGGAACAACAGATTAATGCAATTTAAAGAGCCAGAAAGTCCGTGTCGGGGAGGTTGGGGATGGTCTGGTGACTGATTTAAGGAAGTTAAGTTTCCCTGTGCTGTAATAGCTTGAACTTCCTCAGCGATATATTTAAATGCTGTGTTGTTGGATAATCAAACTGGAAGACAAATGACAAACACGGAGGCTGCGCGGGATTGTCCAGTGTTGGCAGAGGACTGCGCTCTGCCTGCTGCCGTCCATTTAAATGTGGGATCAGAGAGAAAGTCAATTCAGTGCACCGGACTGCGCCCAAGGGACCCCCAGAGGAAAAGAAGGGGTATGCAGTGATAACAGACACCCCTCTCCAGGACGCCTGATAAATGCAGTCAGTCTGAGTCTGTAACTTAGATAATTAAGTCCTCATTCAACGGAGGGAATGTGCCTGACGGCGTGTTCAGGGGAGCACAACACAATGAGGAGCTCTGCCAGTGACCACCACTCACACAGACTCTCACTTTTTTTGTCATTCATGAGGACTCTCAGAGCCCACTGGCCTCAGCAATAAGCAGCTCAAGCGCACAGATCCTGAAAACTTTTAAAATCCCTGCAGGCGGTGAAAATGAATAGCACTTCACTCTGAACAACACCAAGAGTTCACTTAACTACAAATTGATGAAAAAAGGGAAAGTAAGCAGGTAATCTGAATGCTATTAGTAGGAGTCACTGAGCTGAGGGTGCAGCTAGTTCCTGTTTTCTGGTTGAAAGACCAGATATTGTGCTCAGTATCTCCGTCTGTCCCTGACCACCTGAGGTACATGAGCCAATGATAAGATAACAAAAAGGTTTGCAGAGACTTAGTGTACAAACCCTCTTAGTATTACAGGACGAATGCTTCTGTTTGGCTTTTTGATCGATACTGCATGTTTGTGTTGCTTATTCAGACATAATTATTAATGTAAGGTTGGGATTTATGAAGGCATCTCTAATGAAATGGAACCATAAAGCTGTCATGATTGTTTTCAGGGTGTGAATAAAATGCTATCAGTGTCATAAACACGGATGGAGGACGTGCTCTGTTGATATAATGCCTCATTGACCCTTAATGTGTATTCATTTTGGGGGGGAAAAATGGCGAATCATTCTTGAATATAAGTCTCTGTAATTGTGGAACTAATGGCCTTACTTTGGAGAACAGGAGACAATAATCAAAAGGGGGAAAAAAAGCCAGTGAGATTGCTTTTGCCTGCCTGGGATAGATTCTCAGAGGGAAATTATCACAGATTGTGGCGAGGCTCTTTGTAATCACACTGGCTCCGGTTTAGTGTAATGTGACTTATCAAAGCATTTCCATTGTGTCATTACTTTCATGCTTTCAGAGAAAATGGGCTCATTCAGTCGGTATCAGTCTAACTCATTCTCTTGTCTTTAAGCGTCTCCTCCTTCAGCCCTCAACCCTCAACCCACATATTAAATATTTTAAGATGCTTGCTGCTCACTCCAGCCTGCTCTCTACTCTTTTATTACTGTGTGAGTCTATAAGTCTTAAGGTGAACAAGCAGAATCTGATTGTATCAGTAAAAATGACTTCAGATTTAGTGATTCTTTGCATTCTCCGGGGTTTGACATGTGCATCCTGCAAACTCAGCACAGTCACCAGGTAAAATGTTGGCAGGTATCAAATCACTGGATATCTTCAAGGGGACCTCTGGACAGTTTCCAGTGTTTCAGCATTTGTGGCAGCAACAAACTCATATTTTTGACGAGGCCTCGGGACACGTACGGCCATGCTTGTGGCAACCACAACAGGTATTTTAAGCCAAGACCTTTTCCTCACTTTTGCCGGGTGGTTTTTGTGCCCAAACAAAAAGCACAGTGTTGTCAAAACAGAAAATATTAAAGAAAACTAAAAGAAAAGTAAAGTTGCAACATGTCCGTGGTTTGCAGAAACATACATTGCCAACATTTATTCTGCCGAATGGGCTGTGTAAACTCTATTCCATCACTTTGAGTTAATGGCAGACATTTTGACTTGTCGCAGCAGAAAAAGCACAAGTGAAATTTGTAACATTAATGATGGCTGAATTCTATTTAGGTGAGCTAGTTACATGGCTCTGGTATTGTGCATGTCACTTACTGGCAAAGCTCACTGGGACACTTAACAGAGTGGAGCCATCGTTAATGTTACCGGTCACACCTGTGCTTTCCTGCTTTGACAAGTCACTGCAGGCACCGGGGAAGATTACATTTTGATTCCAAAGTTGAGATGATGACCTTAAAGTTGGGGAGTTGACTCTCCCTGCTCCCTGATCGCTGTCCATCCTCCACACCTGGTCCAAACTGCACACCTCTAATCCATCAACTCATTAGCTGTATAAAATCCTGGTGCCTCATCCACTCATTGCCAGGTTGTTATTTCAGCCATTATGGTCACATCTCCATCTCCCTCATCCACCTTATTTCCCTGGAAATGCTGCCAGAAAAAACCTTCCTGGAATCATTCAAAACTCCGAGTTTGTTTTCTGCATTTGGGTCCCTCAGTCCATCGTGATCAAAACAGAAGCTGGTTATACCGTCCAAATGACACTTTGGACTATCAACATGGATCCACTACATGGCTTTTAAAATAAGATCAGTGTTTAGTCTTAATATTTTTGAATGAATTCCGGCATCGGCTTTCTGCCACTGTGTCACAACACAGATATTGATTTTTTTTATAGCAGACATTTTACTTGGTAATATCAAACATTGTTGTTGTCAGGATATTATATCCACCGCAAAGAAAAGATGAGTGATCCGTCATCACAGAGCTCATTCTGGCATCTTGCAAAAGAACGTGTTCGGAGAGACAACAGCTGAAAATGGCTCGTTAATGCACCTTTAAAACAACGCTCTCCCAGCCTGTCATCTTCTGGGAAAATTAGAGAAAATCACTCACTGAACATTTACCTCAGATTTGAGGAGTTATCTTCTTGCGGCAGTACAGTAATTTACATCTGAATGACTTGGTACGCACCCCCCGAATCTGAGGAAAAAAAGGTGAAAGACGTAACGAGGCTCGTCTGCTCGGTCGGCCTGTGAAACGGGCACAGCTTAATGGCTTGTGTTTGGCAGAGACGCTCTGAAGCTATAGGAAAGCAACAAAAGAATCAATCTGAAATGCATGACAAGTTGCACTACACGGGCTCAAAATGTAAGAGGATTATTAATGTTTGCTGACATAACTGGGACTTACAGTGAGCTCCACTGGAATTGTCAGCCTTTGTGTCTTGCAGCATTGAAGTGGTTTGAATCATTAAAACTGGTCCATCAATAATATTCAGTTTGAACTAGAAAAAACGACCTTATACACAGAGAGCAAGAAAACCATAGATGTATGTTATTTATCAACAGCCTTAAGATTCAGACTCTGTTCAGAGGACTCTGAGATCGAACTTCAGACTGTAATCATTCATTTAGGACGTGTTCAGTTACAGTTAATAGCTGAGCAATGACAGTGACCTTTCTGAACCCCAAACTAAACAAATAATGTAAAGACAGAGACAGAAAACATCCTGGAGCTGCAGCTTTGCACTGGATTTGTCGTGAGGCTGGGAAACAGATTATTATAATGTTACCATCGCACTTGTGTGGATATTCAGTGTCGAGTGATGACTTACCACCAAAGTGTCAAGAACAAGTATGTGCAATTCTGTTTTGCTGCTGATTTAGTTTTTTTTCTCTTTCTTGAAGAGAAAGTGGATGTCTCTTCTTTCTCCCAGACACGCCGACGCTTCCACACTTCTTCAAGCAGCAGAAGCTGAAGGTTTTCCGAATCTGTTTTTCTCTCACTCAAAATAAATGACTGGTGCGCTGCAGCTGGCAGCAAGAATCAGAACAGAGGAATGTTGTGAAGGCACTTCAACATTCAAGGACTACATGTTATTGTCTGTTTTAGGTCATTAAAGCACAAATCACATAATTGTTGTCACTGTCAGCTATTTTCCAAATATTCTTATGGTATGTAAGGTCTGTTTTTCCTGCTTTTCAGACAGGCAGTGGTCTCGGTTAGAGTTACTTTGGTATGAAAATAAACTTGTTTTTGTCAAAGTTACATTATCATATCATAGTGGAGCAGATAAAAGCCTGGATTGTTTTAAATACCTTTCTGTACCAGTGCGTTCAAAAACTGCTATAGTTGGAAACTGGAGATTTAGTCAGTAGATGACAAAATTGCAATAAAAGAATACAAATATAAAAGAAATGTTGTCATCTCAGTTTTAGTTAATGGTGCAACTGTGATTTTTTATTTCATTAAAATAACAACTTTGATTCAATTACAAAACAACAATTCAAGAAAATTAAGAAACATAAGCAAAGGTGAAGTTCACAGTGCTTTAACAGAACTAGAAATATTGTGTAGGAAGAGGTTTTCACAAAAGAAAATGGAACCAAGTGCAGAGAAAAAAGATGTTTTTCCTTTTTTTTTTCAAACTAAGAACGCATTAGAGCAAATAAAGGGGGATGATGTGGGTGGAAAGGTGTGATTCATGGGCCCCAGCAGATACAGTGTGTCCTGGCTTCTTGTTAAATGTTGTGAAAATGGATAGTGGCCTTTCAAAAAACCCCAGAACTCTGTCATGCATTCTTGCACTGAGGAGAGTTGAGCCTCTTTGCCAAAGACTCCCAAGACAAAACGATATGTCAGAACTGTGGCCCCACACGGTTCATCATGTAAAGGTCACACATATTGCTGCATGGAGGGGCCTGATGAGCATCCAAAGAGAGAGACCATGTTGCAATTTAACACGAAGACTCAGTTTGGTGTAGATTATTACAAAACAGCACTCGGTCTTAAAGCTTCAGTAAACCATATTTCACAGTGCGATGTGCTGTCTTGTCCTACTTTTTAAAAAGGCTGAGTCTGTAATTTCCCCATTTGGTGACCTTGAGCCGGCCTGCCAACTCAGTCACAGATAACACACCAAGTTTGAACTCAGTATAATGAGATGTTACAAACTGAAACGCTGACGTCGTCATTCTTCAGCCACAAACTATGAAGAAGGGGACATCAGAAGCATCCCTTGAGACAAGGCGTCATTTGAAGGGTGTTAAACTCAAAAAACTTATTTTACATACTTATCTACAGTCAGTGGTGGACTCAGGAGGAAAATGTGTAAAAACTGAATGAATTCCGATGTTAAAAAATGTATTTTTGATAACTGTATTAATGAATTCTGTAACAACTACTTAAATGAATACATTTTGCAAATCATCCTTATTGTTTCCTGGATGCTGAGAACAAATTTCATCCCAGTCCAGTGAAAAATAGGCAAATGAGGCTTAGAATACACAAACAAACAAAAAAAAAATCACAAAAAAATAATTAAATTTAGTTTTGAGGCTCATATTGAAAGTATTTGGAGTGCAGCTATATGATTTTTCAAGGTCCTTGAAGTGTCCCTTATCCAAAATACAAGCAATGATAACCACATTTTACTTTGAATCAATATACTCACCATCACTAATAACAACAAAAATAAACACAACATTTTTCATGCTTATTTTCATGCGCATGAGTCATGCTTTTGTGTGCAATGTCAAAACATCAAAAGTTTACCGAGGGCGGTTGGCAGCATGACTTGAGAAATTTACTGACTAACTCCTAGCTAATGTTGGAGTGACCTTCCTGCTATGCCAGGACCTGCATATCAGGATGTCAGAACAGAAAAGAGAAGAAAAGATGGAGCTGGCAAGAACTTTAGACCCAAATAATAATGTGGTTTTCTAACTTTTTCAGTCTGTGTCTAGCAAAGAGGTAGCTCATGTGTGTGAGGTGCCGACACCTTTGAGACGTAGGGAACAATTAACTGGTGTCTACAGTGTCATCCTGGTAGTTTTGGTGTGATTTCCTGAGGTTTCTGCAGTGGTGGTGTCTGCTGTCACCTCAACAAACAAGCAAACAGCAGCTGGTTTGTGGCACCGAAAATGTAATTTCTGCAAAGATTATGCTGTGTTTTCTCAAATGTTACAGTTAACTCTGATAATCCACAGACGTAATTGTTTAATTAAAAACAAATTGCCACCAAGGCACGTCTATTAACGTCTACTTCCATGCCGCGAGGATGCTAACATATGCGTTAATGATAACACTGAAAGGTGACACTTCTGCTTATTTCCAATCACACCAACGCTGTGTGAAAGGGGAGGCAGAAGTGAGTAAAATCTAAACCGAACCAGTTACAAAAATAGAGACGTTAAAGTGATGCAAACTTTTATGTTTTAGCCGCTTAGCTGGCATTCGTAATGAGAGAACTAACACTGGTAGCCCATTAAGGAATAAATATTGTTCCATATTTAGAAATACATCACAAATACATCCAACAGAGGTTGTCCATCAGGATGGAACTGCATACACTTGCATCAAAATCTAACAATTGCACGCGAGAACAAACGGCACGGTGTTTGCAAGATGCCATCCTTGTGGTTCTTATTCAAAATAGATTAGAGCATGATAATGCACCGCAGGGTTATGAGATGTCACTGAATCAGCAATGTTTGAAATCACGAGCCTTCAGTAGAACTGCCTTAAACTTCAAAGGGAATCAGAGCAGCACTGTAGGTTTTGATCACTGGAGACAATTGATCTTTAGTGCTCAAAGAATATTCATGCTTCAGGCTTCCCTAAGAAACATTTCAAACAACGTGCCATGAAGTGTGTGATTGCAATATCAATGGCGAGAAATATGCAAATAAATCACCCGTCCCACGATAATACAGTACAGTATCTACTGGGATTGGTCTGTTTTTTCTTTCCATTACTAAGCCATTTCCCGCACCGTAGCCGTCAGCCCCGGACAGTCTGTGGATTTAATCAGCTGGATGGGCGCTTGGCAACACAGGCAGGTACAGTTAGCGCTCTGAGGCAGTAAAGGTGACAGCTTTATTTGTATGTATAAGCTTTCAGGTCTGCGACACTGAGATTCATGCATTTAGAATCAAGTCAAGCTTTTGGAACAATTTGTGTGTTTAAAATCCTCTCATATACACGATGGACAGACTGATCCTCGCTCAGGCAATTCAGCAATATACATTCTGTGGGTGTTCCTCACAGACTCAGTCCACTAAAGATTTGGGTGTGATACTGCTGTACATCATATTATGTGAACTGAGAAAGCATTTGAGCTTTTTAGACTGTTTAAGAAGAGCACTTCTCCACAGGTTCTAATCAATTATGACAGCAATTGTATTTATTTTAGCTACAGCAAGAGAGAAGGTTCATCCTGGAAATCACAAAGAAACTGTGAAAGTGAGGGTGTGACGGTGTTATTTCAGCGTGGAATTGTTGGTGCGAACACAAAGTCCCAACCCGTACTCTGCCACTGAATGTATCCTTTATTTTCCTTCCTTTTTCATCATTAGCCAGGGCCAGAGGCATCATATTATATTATATTATATTATATTGTAATGTTTGGCACAAACATCCTCTTGGACTCATGTGATGCAGGTCACTGTGACCTCAATTTTTAACCTCAAAGTTCAAGGTTAAAAAAGGTTAAAATGTATTTTACAATTGTTTGAATGCATTCAGTTAAAAGAGTCCCAAATATGTTACAATCCCAGCGTCCCTTAAAACCTGCTGTCCAGTGTGGGTGTAGCAGAGAAAAGGTGGCAGCTTGTCAGTCTCCCCCTCACTGCTGCCTGATATACCACCGTCCTCTCCCCACACCTCTGCCTTCTTTTCCCTCTGTTTCTTTTGTTCTGTGCCAGTCTCCTCATCTTTAACCTTTAGCTCAGGTGGTTGGTCCCACCTGTCGAACCATGCCATTGGTCCCTTGCGCCATTCTCAGATAACCAATTGGTGGTCGCCAGTGCCTGTTACAAAATCAAGAGATCTACCAGGTGCAGGTTATCAGGCAATCAAATGAGTGAAGGGGAGTGCAGACATCAAGCAGTGACAGGAAGTGCAGACACAAACCAAGCTGCAACAATAAAAGCATGCAATAAAACAAACAAACTCATGCAAATAAAAACACAGCACACAACAATATAAAATAATTTAAAACAGTCACTTCTGCCCTTTGACGTGTGTGTGAAGCATCCTTGTTTTGCAATTTGCAGCTTCTCCATCCTCTGTCAGAATCAGCTTTACTGGACAAACGTGAGCACATACAAGGACTTTGACTTTTTTTTCTTTTGCATAATGAATCTATACACTAATAGACATACAGCAGCAGTCCAGAACAAGCTCATTAGTTTTGTTGATATTCAGCTTCTGGTGATTGTTGTTGCACCAAATAGTCTTTAAGTTAGTATTGAAATTATTCACTAGAATTAAACATGTCGATATAATAGTTCCATTTCACCAAGAACTACACTTAATGCGTCTTTATTAAATTCCTACAACGTCTTCTCTACATAAGCTGTATAATGAGTCTGGACAGACACGAATGTTAACAGCTGGTACCTTCTATTTGCTTATTTTCATCACATCAGTAACCTCTGTGCACTAGCTGGCATGTAATGATGCAGTGTCATCTTGTGCCTCAGTCTAGGGTGACTGAGTGAGTTATAGCATCTTCAGAAAGAGTTTCAGGTCAGGGTCAGACTTCACTTCAGTCCAGAACCTCCTCCACACAGGGCAATGAAGTCAGCCAGCAGAGTCTGTGCCCTTTGTGATGTCGGGTTGGATTTCGTTCGGAGGCCAAGGAAGCCTAGCTTGAACCTTGACTCAATTCATGTCCACAAAGAAAAAGCTTCTGGCAAACTCCCTGACGACTTTATCATCACTATTAAACATGTTCGGAGAAAAGGGACAGGCTGGAGGAGTTGTAAATCCACTCCACAGTCTGTGCACCAAACCCTCGCTCCAGTTGGTGTGAATGAAAATGTCTCAAGTTGAATGAGAGCTTGAACCAAACCATTCAGAAACCAAATGGCCCCGTCTTATCATTTAGATTAATTAATATCTAATCTAATATTTTAGAGAAGGTGTTGGATTTGCGACACCTGAACAAACACAAAAGCAGCTCTTACTTTATGAACACAAAGAGAAACAGAGTCCCTGATTTAAAATAATCCGGCAGATGCAAATGTGATGAAAACGACGCCAATCGGAGGGTAATTGAATATTTATGCATCACACAAACTGGCCTGGAGGAACAATCAGAAGGCTCTGCTGAATCTGATAGCAGCTCTGTGACTGCACAGCACCAGCCACACACACAAGCTGCTCACTTGCACTGGTTTCACACTTCTGATTGCACAAGTGGTGTGACTTGCAGCGTGCATGATGAATTTAGGTGTTAGGTTTTTTTTTTCAACCCTTGTGTCCTCACCAAAATCACTGGCATCCTTCCTGCTGAGAGGAGGGAGAGCTGCCGACTCCCACGGAGAGGAATCCAGAGGCAGAGAGGACACAGAGTGCTGAGCGTAGGGACGTTTTATTATGCGCCGTGTGGCCCCACATGGGCTGGACAAAAGTGGTCATGATACTGACTGACAATTCCTGAGACTTACCCTCCAGCCCCAATCTAATAATCTCCATACCAGGAATGGTGGGAAGACTTTTAAACAAATTTACAACCAGGAGAGGAGTGGATTTCTTTTTCTTTCTTTTTTTTTGCTCTGATTGAACATCAGTTGATTCCTCACTGATAGGGAATATATAAGTGGAGAAAATCCACATCAAATATCTATTAGTGCAGAAGAAGAAGAAGAAGATCAAGCTGCGCTTCCACCAGGGAAGAAGAAATCTGCTGGCACTAGTTATATTGATGAATATTTTCTCATTGCAACTGTAAATGCCTCCAATCAAACTGCATTCATCCTTGTTTGAATCCCCAGAGGCTAATGATCATGATTGAGCTTAATCGTCCAGCAACGCTGAAGCATTTCTAGCATCATAGTTGCATCTAATTCAAGCGCAACTTTTAATTCCCATTTAACCTCCCACTCATTCAATCCTGTGCAAATTACTGTACAGGAAATTGGCCTTGAAACAGTTTTAGCTCCATTAGAATTGTGACTTCTCTTATGAAGACATATTTTATATTATAACAACTGTTTAAAAGTTTATATATTGACCATAAAAGCAACATGGGAGGTTAGAAGTGTGACCATCAAACCATCAACTCAACTAAAGAGCAGTTATTTTACAGTATTTATAGTTTAGTATCTAATTAATCATTTTTTAAAAAAATCATAAATTGCTTAATCACAAGCTTATATCTTTAGAATCTGACTCTAGATTCTATCTAATGTGAAAAATATTGTACATTAAAAGAGACTTAAAATATCTTTATGTTTGCATCAACACTGTCTGGACTGTCTCAACCCCATGTTATAGTGTGTTATAAACCATTTGTTAAATCATTGTATACCATTTATAAATGCTAAATAGCATTAAGGCAAGACACTATAGGTGAAACTAGAAAAAATTGAAAATTGCATGGTGAAAGCAAGCTATAGGGAACCAATCCTAACACCTGTGGTGTTATTAGTTTATAGCCATATGGTGCAATCAACATTTACTTCATGATAATATGTTAAAGCCAAAGCATGTTCATTTAAATATGCAAATAATGCATTATCTCAATAAATATATGGTAATTTGCCCAAAATCTTGAAATTGATCACTGCATTCAAAACAAACAAAATTACAATGTGTGTAATTACAAAGTAATTACAAAGTGTAATTACCAGATAAAGCGATACGATCAACAGGAGCATGCAGAACAATACGATGAACCTCAGCCATTTAGAATTCCACCTGCAAATGAATGTAAATGATCACCTGCCACCTTTCCTCCAGTGTTTCCTGGTTGCAGAAGCATTAAAATGAGGCTCAAACCCTCATTGAAACCAATGAAAGTGAGATTCTTTGACTGCTGCTTCGGGCTATGTGGGCAGACCATTCCCACTCGCACACGGCACAGTCTGCACATCACAAACATCATTATTACAATTCGGATTATGAGTGTAATGTTTTGCTTTGGTTTCCAGTTACAGTAATTACCACAGATTAACCTGTGTGGCTGCAGGCGGCGTGAGTGGTTTGACAATGAAACCTCATTATCTAAAATTAAAGGCTGCAGCAGCAACATGAGCAGGAAATATATTATTCTGTGTTGCTATTGTTTTGTGAGAGCTTGGTCGGATGCTTGACAGGCGTTACGTCTCCTTTTAGGAGTGGCGAAGATGAGAAAACACTCCTTTCTTCCGCGGGACGTCTTGCTCTAGTGTAGCGTTAAAGAACGGCAACAGTCTGGTAAATAACATGTCCAAGTGACACGCTGTTCGCTGGTGTGTTCGACAGGCCACCGCCCTCAGAAACACTCGAGTGTATCCCCACCCCGGCCCTGTCAGATTGAAGCTGAAAACAAACATGAATCAAGGCACTGAGGCGAACAGTCTTCTATAAGTAGGTGGACGTAGGTTGTCTTTTCATTGATTTTTCATCAAAAGTTCATGTTATTACAAAGAGATGAGAGCGGGGCATTGTGCAGAAGATTCGTTTGAACTGTCCAGGCTGCAGCATCATGTCTTAATTTATTAGAGGTATAAAACAGCTTGTTTGATGTTCAGAATAGTGTGCAGAGCTGCTAACTGATAGATTCATGGTCATTACTTTAATGATTGTCATTTTTACAAAGCGAGGGACGTGAGGTTTGCACAACAGATCAGCCAACTGTTGTGTGAAAAATGTGTGAGATTTTACATCTAAGGCACACATCCTGAGAATATCTAAAAACACAGCTGGCTCGTGTGTACGCTCGCAAGAAACGAACTCCAACCAAGACACATCTGAAACAATATAGGAAGACACATACAGTATCAATGGGCTGTTAACTTTCCTGATGGTGTGGCAAACACCCTCCAGCTTGGCAGATAAAAAAGATTTACGGCAGCTTCTAATTCGCATCGCAGCCTCGTCCAAACTGGCCGCTCTCCTTCTTTATTATTGAGTATGATGGTGTGCATCACCTAAACAAACTGCAGCTGTGTAAGCTTGAATTTATTCCTGCTTTTCCTACATATGAAACGATCAGAGGGCAAGTCGCTGCCTATGGAAAATCATCGAATAGCTCCTGCTGAGCCAAAACAGTCAGAGGATAAGAGCTCTTTCACTGTGAAATGATAAAAATACTCCTGAACCTCTGTTTGCAGAAAGGAGAGGAGATCAATAACAATCAACACTCTGATTAGAAGAAAGGGCCTATCTTGTTTGGATTGCCTTACATCAGATCTTTGCGAGTATTCAGGCTTGTGTGCTACCAATGTTTGGACAAATAAAAGCAGACATGTTTCACTCAGTCAGAGGTAACTGATATAAAGCCTCTGCCTTTTTCTCTGTTGCAGAAAACAAAGGTTTTCTCATCTAAACCTCCTCGCTCACAGGGGAAATGGTGTTGTTTTATTATTTGGCAAGATGCTTTTTGTTGCTGAGGTGTAATATTTTATAAACCTGTCGTACGCCTAGAGAGAGTGTTTGGGCAAAACTGTAGGTATCTCACACGCTCACCTGTCCCCTATGCAGCAGCAGAGTGTGAGGATCAGTTCATCCATAGCTGCTGAGCGAGGAATATTCTCAGAGATCCAGAGCGACTTTAAAGACGGTGGCAGATCAGCCGAGAACTGCAGATGAGAGATGAAAGGAGGGAGGGAGAGATGAGGGGGGGAGACCGGAGGAGAGACAGAAAGAGATAGAGTGAGTTGAGAAGTTAATATCTCCCACACGACATATCCCGCATATCACCCAAGTGAAATAACAGCAAGTCCATCAATGCAAATATGCACAATTACTGCGAGCGTTGAGCTACTTGATATTTTAAACGTGTCACAGGGATTTTCAGCTTGAACCTGAGACTGTGGTGGAAGTCTCAGAATAACCAGCTGCTGTCTTGTGAAAGGATCAACCTAATGATCTTCTTAATATTAAAAACGCATTCATTATTCTGCATAGTGGAGCAGGAGGATCTGCTCTCAAACAGGCTTAATACTGAGCAACTGATTCCCAATTTGAGTCAGAAGAAAAGCTCCCTGTAGTCTCTCCTAATGTATGAAAACGGTTCTGAGAACTACCCAGTGATTTCGGTGTATTTACCTTCCTGTCCTCATTAGCATTCTTTTTGCTCTCTGTAAGCTGCAGGTCATTACACTGCCTGATGTTAAATCCAACAGCGCATTGTGTTCTTTAACACATTTAAATAAATAAATTGCCGCAATTAAACAGAAACACCAGTTCGACTTCAGCCCCCGGAGCTCGGAGCCATATTTCATGCTACATTCATCTATTCGGCTGCTGTGTGAACAGAAAATAGATACCGTATTAACATGTACGGCCATATTGCTCTCAGCAGCCCACGCTGACCTCTGAGCGTTTGGTCTCACCTCAATAACAGGGTTTATATTTCAAATATATCCAGCTGTCGGCTCAGATACTCACCGGGTGATGAGGTATTAAATGGCATAATATGATTAGTAAAAAGAAACATCTGCTTTAAATATAAACCTGATTATAGAAGCATGGATGTAACATTCCTCCTCTTATTTTCTCTTCCTGGTTATGTATGATGATGATAAAGAAGTAAGTCCACACCTCTGTTTCAAATATATTTCTCTGTATCTTATAATAAAACCAGTGGTGATTTACGACACAATGAACCAGCACTGAAAAGATAAAAAAAGGCTTTATAATCATCACTTTTTGTGTTAGATAGCGCACAGTCAGCTAGCAGAATATCTTTAACCTATTTCCACTTTTGCATACAACAGCATCCAAAAGATAAATATGTCCTACAGCCTCTTCAGTTTTCCTCGATGACAACTGATTCTGTTCAATTCCCTCTTTTCTTCTTTATTAAAAGACCGGAGGAGTACAGGTCCAACCAGCCTCTGAAGCTTCAATATAACACCCTCTCCTGCCACTTCCTTCCCCTAAATTAAGATTAATTACAGAATAGACCAATATGCTGAAATGGGAAATTATATGCTCCCAGGAACCGGGCTTTACAGATGCTCTGTCTCAGTTAGTGGAACAGCTTTTAGATTGCACTCACATATCCTTATGCTGAGCACAGCAGGGACAGGATTGACTGTGTGGCTGTATTCTGCGGGCTTGATAATACCTGGCGGAGGGGTCGCAGGATATGATGACACTGATTAAAGCCGCTGTTATTGCATGTCAGGTGCGGTTGAATTCCCCTTATTTTTGTAATCAGTCGTTACGCACGCCGAGACAATACACAGCCTGCCTCTGTGTGACTCGACGCACATCTGGATGTCTTACAGATTACAGTATGTGCTGACTGAAGGAGCCTTGTAAATCACACAGATATGTGTTTTTGCTGTTGCTTAGAAAGATACGCCACTTATTCACAAGTGTTCACAATCCAGTTGCCAGAATATGTTGGCAATGTATGACTCTCCAAACCATGAAAGTGTGCAATTTAAAACATTGTGTTATGGTCTATGTTTAGGCACATAAAATGCCAACATTTTCTTCTGCTGACTGGGCTGGTATTCAGAATATTCAATAACTGCAGTGGAAACAAGTTTTGATGTCAACATTTATGTACCACCTTGTATGTTGGTACGGTAAACTTGTTATCTAAACATCCATTTACAGGGCAACAATAATTTGGAGTCGTGTTCCTGAACACCTGGTGAATGAAAGTCCAATATCCACTATCTTACCTCTGTTTGGTCTTCACCAACTGCTCACCAACTGCTCCACTATGTTCACCAACTAGTCTCTGAATGTGTCTGTCTGCCATTTGATACTGAGCAGGTCGTGTACAAAGGGTTTATGAGCCTGCTGTCACTAAAAATGACACTATTGGATTGATGAGAGTAAACAGTGCATTTGCTTGTCAGAAACTGAGTTGAAACTCACTATAAAACCGACGGGGTGATAATTCTGTGTCAGCTCATCGCTTTCATAGTGTCACATTGTTAGCACATTGTCATTTGAGTCATTATTAGAAAAATAACAATTATAGCCGCTTTAAGTAAATATAACAATATAAATATATATGCATTTCAATTCTACAGAAGTCTAAAAGTAAATGATGTTAGTAAATGTAGTTATTATGTAGAATGGCCCATTCATAGTATTATATTTCCTATCATATTATCATATTGTTATAATTGATTTGTTTACGTGCAAGCAGCACGGAGGTGAAGCATATTGTACGTACTCAACTGTTTCATATTTTTACATCCCACAGCTGGCAAATAATGATCTCATGTGCAGTTTGTCCAAAGTTTTTCCCGTCTGTGTCACGTTAGCCTCCCTGAGAAAAAAAGGAATCGTATGTTTCCATGGTAACATAACTTTACTTTGTCCTTGTATTTTTTTTTTTTTTTTTTTTTTTTTTTTTTTGCTTGTTTTAGCAAAGTCTTAGGAGTTTCAAGTTTTAACTATAACTGTTGAAATTCTTGCATCACATTGCACATCAGTATTGGCTGCATGTTTTTCAAAGTCCATTTTAGGCGTTTAGCTGATTTTATTCAGACTGCAACAGAAGAAGTGGGGAACGGTCGTCTTGCCGCTCTGCCACAGAGCTGATTTCTGCCACAACCCTGGTTTATTGTTATCGCAACAAAATGTGTCACTTGACAAGTACAGCAGCACGAAACAGGCACAGTAAAATAAGATTACAAGTGTAATATTTTTGTTATATGTGCCCTCCCTGCTGCACACATGCATCACCACCAACCAGCGGCTGCAGGCTTCTCTTTGCAGCCATTACAGTATTGGCATCAAAGGAACTGTTTTGCAGGAAAAGGTTTCACCGGCATGTATCGGCTCAGCCACACAATCTCCCACTGTGAACATCACCAGAGTAAGAATTCATGCTGGGAAAGCTGAGGGAGGGCCCGGAGAGGAGTAGCACCTGGTATGTTATGTACTGTAAGGACCTCATTGTTCAACATGCAGCTCTGTGTGGTGTGCTTTGCGGCCTGTGAGGCATTATGACTGTGTTCGATTCTCTCACCACGGATGGATGATGGACACTGGTGCTATGTTGCGCAAGTGCACATGGGAAATGCAGTTCTTCTCCTGAGATGTGATCAACAGCTGTGTTCCTTACTGCATATTTTTTCTTCTTACTTTCAGTATGTACTGCAGCTGACCTCACATAGTACGTACCATTGCACGCATTATGCATACAATACATACGGTTACTCCAAGCCCTGCCAGAGCTTTACAGGTTGAACGTCCCAGGAACCCCCGGCAGCCCACTTCAATCAGCTTGCATAGAGCCCCCCAGCCTCAGCTTCTGCACTGCTCCACCAGCTCGTGGTATTCAGCAAGCTTCCTCTCGTGAGCCTCCTCCATGTGTTCTTCCCAGGGAACAGTCAGCTCCCACATGATCATCTGCTTGGTGGAGTCTGAGAAGATGATCACACCAGGGCAGAGTCTCGTGTGCATGATGTGATCAGGGAATTTTGAGTTGTTTTCCCAGATCCACTCTCAGCTGCCAGTCTGAGGCTTTGGACAGTCCGCCTGGTCTTGTCTGTGGGCGCCCGAAGTTAAAGTAGAAAAGGAATATGGAATTTAGGAAGCAGCTTTCTTCAGCTTCGTCAATGTGGCGTGATTGTGGGTGACAATGTTTTCCTAAACCTCACCAAACTGCGAGCGTATGACGAAGGTTCGCTAGGCTAGAAACGTACTGCACTGCAATTCCCCCGTGTACTTGCATTACACAGAACAGGTGGGCCTAATTGATCCCACTAAGAGCTGTTGGATTCTGTTCTGTTAAACATTTTGCCCTGATGAAGGTTTCGGTTTCCTTTCTCCTAATGTTTGCATTCACCCCAAGTGTATTGTAGGTTACTTATCTGATTACTGCTTTGCGCCTTAATATGGTGAGAGAATTCCAAGACTCCGGTTGCAGATTAACTTTATAAGAGTGAAATTTCAGCTTAATTATTCAGGGAAATATCAAACTATTTGTATCAGCAGTGGTGTGTTCAGTGTACCACTGCAACCAACTATCTGAGGGTGGCAGAGTTTACTAGAAGATGCTGTATAGTTTTAGATATCTTCCTCAGAAGTCACATCACAATCAGCTTATTTACACAAATAAATTTGATCAACATGACATAAAAAATGATTTACACTTGGTAACATTTTGATAATGTTTCTTTATTCATTCCGTCAATCACATGAAATTTTCTTCAAACCATCTGTTTTCCAACTTCGACAGCAACAACAAATCCAACATCAATATCTTCCAAGAGATTCATGATAGACTACTACAGTGCAGACAGCCGAGTGCCTTACAGGTACGCACGTTAATAGTCTGCTGAATGCACACTGAAGTTTTCTCCCAGATTTCTCAATATTCTGCTTCTGGCAAAGGAGTAAGTTTTTGTTCTGTTTGTTGTCCAAAGAACTGATAAGTAAGTAAGTACTGTGGATCAGGCCCAAAGTGAGAGCTGCCTGGGTTGTGGTTTGGAGGATTATAACATCAATTTATAAAATTGGTTAGAATGCAGTAAATGTGTCCATCGGGCACGATGAGAATATCAATATATTAAGGAGGATTAGTCCTCTAACACAGCCACACCAAGTTTAAGGTTGCAGCTCATGAAGTATTGAGCAGACGCTTGAAATAAAGTGAGAATCACAAGATTAAACCACCTCTTTTTACAAAAAGAGCCTCTCAGACCAAACCTATATTTTGTGTAAAATTGCACACAGGAGACAAAAAAGCCATTAGCACACTTTTGAGTGCGAAGAATGCCAATTGCTCGAACAAGCAGTTGCATGGGACAACCAAGAACAACTTATCACCATCATTGAAATTTTCAAGACACCGACACAGACTGGTTAGCAGTCAAAATGTGTCCTTTTGCAGGAAAAGTTTAGTCTTCTTTGACAAACATATGGACTTTGATCTGCATGTGAAGAAAGTGGTCCTATCTTTTTTCTTTCAACTAAGGACCAGTGCCTAAATCAAATCTGTATTACCCTTTCAAGTTCTGGAAACACTAATTCATGCTTTTATCTGCTCGCGTCTTGATTGATACACTGTTCACCACCCTGAGTCATATACTTCCTTCTCTCTACTCCAGTCGTCAAACGCGGCCACCAGACCTTTATGTTGTTCTACTAGCATGCTACAAGTGATTGCTTGTCCAAATCAGCAGATATTAAAAATAATAGTAAACAACCAGGATGTGAGACATGTAAATACGGTGGGTTTTAAACTGGTGCACAAGATCAAACAAGTCGATACAAGTGAAACATAAGTTACATAAAGAAATGTCCTTTGTGTTCCCCCAGGTGCGAGCATTTAGCCATGCTACTAGCACACCTGCGACTGACACTAAACTCTGAGGTCAGTGGGTGCCCGATCTGAGCAGTGCAGCTGTCAAAGATGGCGGACACGCTCACACATGTGCTACTCAGACAAGGTAGTGACAACCCTTCCAACTCTGCATGTCTCTGTCCCCTCCCCACACCTCTGCCTTCTTTTTTTTTTTTATCCAGTCTCCTCATCTTTAACCTCTAGCCCAGGTGGCTGGTCCCACCTGTCGAACCATGCGATTGGTCCCTTCATCATTCTCAGAAAACCAATTGGTGGTCGCCAGTGCCTGTTACAAAATCAAGAGATCTACCAGGTGCAAGTTATCAGGCAATCAAATGAGTTAAGGGCAGTGCAGACATCAAGCAGTGACAGGAAGTGCAGACACAAATCAAGTTGCAACAATAAAAGCATGCAATAAAACAAACTCAAACAAATAACACAGCACACAACAATATAAAATACCTTACTATACCAGACTTCATCTGTTCCTGCTCACTGCGATGCTCTAATTTTCAGATGACCAGTTATGTTTCAACAAAGATTTACAAAGTAATTATTAATTGATCTTCCCAGTACCTTGTCGTGTTGTTCAGCTTATACATCTTCTGGTCTCTGGTGTGGCTTTACAATAATTTCTGACCTTCACCATCAATATTTCCAGGACCTGACAGGAGCTGTCAATGCCACAAATCTGACCAGTACTGATGGCACACACTAATCAACAACATAACCCCCACCCTGACTCCATGCTCCGGCATCAATGGCGGATGTTTACCAGAATTAAGAGGAATGACCCCATGTCAGCGCCAGATATAAATATCAATCATCTGATGATAAACGATGCAGTCGAGGGAAACTGAAAGGGTTCTGCTTCTGTGTAAGAGCTGATAACTCTCTCCAAACATATCTCGTCCTTCACCAGAATGTCAGAGTCAACCTGTTTCAGAGACAAAAGAATGCAATGATTAAACTCCTGCCTTCAGCCAGGGAAGCTCGACACTCTGGAGGATAACATGAGCCAAGGTCATCGCATTCACAGTCCAAAGCAAGGCTCCACGGGTGTGTTTGCTTGTTGTTGTTTTCCCCTCCGAGCACCCGCCGAAGAAATATGAAGGCTGAAACGTGAAAGGGAGAGGGAACGTCGGGAGAAGGATCGGTCGGAGAACTATCAATGTGGCGGACTGTAATCTATTACAATGACGTTCCCGAAGATCAAAAGCAATGAGCTGCTGACTGTTTGATAAACTGCAAGCTTACACTGCAGTATGGTCTTAACTATGATTCATTACTGTCACTGGATCTTCTATGAAAATAAAAGAGGTGCCCGAGGAGGCTGCTGGATTCCAGCCACACTAAATTGCTGTAAATTGCCTCTGCATTTCATGTAAAGACTTTTTTTTGTGGAGTTCATTTTGGTCTGTTTTCTTTCCTCTTGCCTTTATTTTACCGCTAATTAAAAATGCATGAAAATGAGAGTTTTAAGATTCTCACGAGTTTGCCACTGGGTTTTCAAGTTTACATACTCAAGGCACAGTCTGATATTTTATTCATTAGTGTGTTTCCTTATATCATAGTTATAGAGGTAGACTTAAACAGCTTGCCTCAAAGTCACAGCTGACACTTCTTACTTCATGAAGAAGCTAACTGCAGCAAATGCTCTCCAGCTCTCGAGTGCTTCATCTCATCTCCCACAGCAACGGCTAAATGAACTCTTACGGCTCTATAGAGACAATATGAGTTGTCATATTGAGGTCAGAAATCGGTGGAATGAGAGGTAATACTTTGCTAACCACCAGGGATAAAACTTTATTCGAAAAAATATCTCCAATATGAAATTCTGTTTCATGTCATCCTCAGAGAAAATGTTTGTTTTAAACCATGTATCTTTAAATTATGCATTTTCATCTTCAGATGAAGATATGTCTCAAGAATTTCTAGTTATTACAACGGTGAGATTAGGGCTGTTACATGCATTTTAAATTCAAGAATTAATAAGCAACGGCGGTGCGTATGAGTGTAGAAAGGCTGTTTGGAAGGCCGGCCAGAGACTGGTGGGAATTGAAGGAGAGAGCTTGATACACAGCACACACACACACACACACACATAAAGCAGCAAGGCTCTGGGTTAGGGTGCTGCTCTGGTATAAGTTAACGGTTGGCTGACTCATTACAGCGCTGTGAGTACACTCATTAGTCAGTTTCTGTGGGCACTAAAACTGTTTAAACGCGCCTTTAAATGGTCACCAAAATTCACTGTGTACTGAAGTGCTCGTATGATTCTTCGGAGTATTGGACGATCTGTAATTCATTCTGCTGGGTTCATTGTTATTCTCATTGGTGAAAGGGAGAGTCTGGGGAGTGTGATAGGGCCTCTTCTTACTGTTAATTAGCGGAGCAGAGAGGATGGCTTTTTTTTAAACTTGTCAGGGACATGACACAAGGCCATTAGGTGACTGGGAAATTTGACTCGCTGCGATATCGCTGAAATACAATCTGTAGTTCACTTCTCATTTTCAAAAGCTATCTTTCACCAGGGAAATGGAGAGCCAACGAGGCAGTCAGTGCTTCCGATGTTTAAAGGGACAGTTCACCCTAAAATCAAAATAAGTGGCAGATAAAGTGCATTTGAAAAAGTCAACAACCTTCCCAGTCGCCAGTTTAAAATGATACATTCACATTTGTACGTACATATCATAGGTCACATACAGATCACATTTACATCACATGTTTATAACCTGACTTTCACATCGAGATGCGGAGAGGATGGCAGTGGAGTTAGGCTGGAGTTAGGCTGGAAGGCAGGCAAGCCAGTGACCGCAGTTCAAAACTGTGTTTCAACATTTATAAACGTCAAACTGCTGGATATTTTTAATGTCTAGCAGTGTTTGTGGGAACCAAAGCAGGTATTTTAAGCCAAAACATGATCTTCTTCTGACCTTAACCAAGTGGTTTGCGTTCCTAAATCTTACGAGACCATAAGCACAGCGTTGTCACAAGATAAAATTGGAAATTGAACCTGAAGAAGCGTAAAGTTGCAACATAAGGAAAACATAAAGCTTTAACATATCCGTGATTTGCAGAAGCATTCATTGCATTGCATTTATTCTGTCACATGGGTGGCAACAACAATGTTTCTCTCCAGAAATCATGACCTGGTTACTCAAGACCTTGTTATGAGCAGTTTTATGTCAGAAATATTTTCTTTTCGTACGCGCAGAAGGAAGCGTGCATCTACTCATGAACAAGATGCTTCTGGTGAACTAAGCTAACTGAGCTAGTTAAAGCTACAGCTCAGCCAAAGGACCCGATTAATGTTCACATCTTCCTCGCCATGAGCACAAGCCTCTCGTCCATGAGTAGACTGTTCCTTCTGCAAAGCCATACTAGAAGAAAACAGTTCCTCCATGTAGCTGCTCACATGAAAGTCTGTGACTCATCATTGAGTTTTTCCAGTGTATTTTGCTGCTTTGATCGCCAGAAAGCCTAGTGCCATCTAGTTCCATTATATCTGAGAGAAGGCACATCTCTCGGGCTGATAGCTCCAACACTTTGCAACTCACACCAAAACAATCTAGTTGGAGAGATGGTACTAAAAGTGAGAGAAAAAACATATTTTTTTTTATTTTGGGGTGAACTGTTCCATTAAGTCTGAGTTGACTCCAGTGTGTGCTCACGGTTGCATTTATAGAGGGCTTTCAAGGATGCATGGAAACATCCTAACAGTATAAATAAGCACATCTGAGCACACAGGAGGCATTTTGTTCTTGTCTCCGTCCACATTAAGCCAACAAACAGAATTCTCTAGAGAAAGTAAAGCAGCCACATCGCTCCACTTCATGTGTATAAAAATAATGTCATAAATGATAAATCTCCTTCAGATTTAATTAAGGTACCGATTCACTCCCTTTCAGCGCTCTGGGTGGCGTTTTTTCTGCACATATAAACGTGGAGATGCAGCATTTACATCAGGGTCGTTTAGAAATGCAGATGCTTTCATGTTTCAGCGTTTCATTATTATTGAACGATCTGGCTTGTTTGAAATTTCCCAGATTCAGATTCAGACATTCAGACACTGTTGCCTTCATGCACATTTAATAATGTTTGTGCTCCTGACAAGTACCATAAAATTTCTATTCCAGCTTTTATAATGCAGGTAATAGTAATAAAAACATTTATGTGAACCCCGGCGCCTCTGCAGCCAAACTCTCCTCCGCTGTCAGACGCTTTTCACACTTTAAGAGGATTCTTGGTACCATGTGGGGGCTGGAGAGAAATAGGAATAAAAACCACATGATAAAGTGTTACTTTTAGAGATGTGACAGGTAATAAAGAATCCCAAGCCAAGCTTAACAAATACATTAGACCATTTCTCTAAGCTCGGGGACATATTAGTGCAGTTGGAGAATATTCATTCATAAATAAATAATGGTGAAACAGCTTATGGGGGCATCTGGCTTTATATTCGTATTAGCTGCTGTGCTCATGCAACCATGTATCATGATAAAGAGGATTCATGAGCGCTGAAGCCTTTTTAAAATATGGTTCCTTCAAGCCTCTTGTTCCTGTAGGAAAGCATAACATAAAGAGTCATGCAATGTTTCTTTTTTCTACTGCCTGTTAATCCCATAATGTGCAGGTTTCACTGCAAAAATGTGGACATTTGATAACCTGGGTCAGTGTGAGAAACTGCAGACTGCACTAGAATATTCTCATGGTGGAAAAGGTTCATTGACTCTCAGATAAACAGTTTGTACACTACTTGATACTTGGCAGGTCAGTGTGTATACGTACTTGTGTGTTACATTGACAGTTTTGGCTCTACTGTCTTCCTCATAAAACATCCAACAGGTGGTCGAATAACTTTAATGGTTGCAAATTGCGAGACAGTGACTTCAGGTGCTGACTGTCAGCTTTCTGAGCACAGTATACCAGGTGTTAGAAAGCTGGTAGGCCCATTATCCCTGTTTACAGCCCACTGGGTCCATTTCCAGATTCTTGTTAGCCTCCTTAATCCAGCTGCGTTACTTGTTACTTTCAGATATGGAGACATCTCAGCCCGTGAGGTGGCTTTTGTTCAAAAATGGCCAACTTTAGGTTTTCTGAAGTGGTTTGTTTTGTCACAGCCTAAGTGTACGGCCAGGAAAATGTTCTGCTCTTCTTTTTTGTTTGTTTTGTTTTGTTTTGATAGTCTTTTCCTGCTGTCTTTCTTTTTTGTTTGTGATATATCTGATCCATGTTCTAAAATATCTGATAGATCTCACAAACAAAGATGCTTCCTCTTATTGCTTATTTTACTTTATTTACACCAGGAACATCCACTCAGTATCAATACCACAGTTCAGTCTGTGAAGGTAAACAAACAAGAACCCCAATCTGAAGGTTCACGACACAATCCTCACGTCTCCTCTGTATTCCACTAATGTTTGCATATATATATCATGCATATATGCAAATTAAGCTCTGCGGCATCGACCTGCTCACTGACAGTTCAGGCATGTTTTATCCCGCCTTGACGGAAATATGGTCAAACACAGAATCACATGTCCTGTGCTGTCAGTAGAAATCAAAGGGTCATTACGACCTGTCATTCTGATCCTACAGCAGAGAGTGAGATAATGAATACAAACTCATGCTATTGCTGTACATGCCAGCACAGTGATAATACTGCTGAGGTTAAAGGAAGTTGAACAAAAGAAAGAGTTTGTAGTCTCAAGCGTCTTATGAAGCATTTAAGATACTGTCATATATGCAAATATATATCAAAATATGATTTTCAGAATAGATGTATATGTGCTAATGATATAATGTCATTATGTTAATTTCCATGTAAATACAGACAAAACCTCGTTATTCTGCATTAATTACACTTTACAGTAATCCCCATATTATACTACTGCAACTTGTCATTCTATTGATTTAACTGATTCTACTTTTGTTATTTCTCAGCATTTTCTTCATATCACCACATCAATGCACCTCAACTCTCCACCTTTTTCACAACCACCACCACACACACATACACACACACCCTAAAGTGTAGCATGACCCCACCACACAAACATCAACTCACAAAATCACTATTGTGATATTAGACAAATACATTTTTTTAAGCATGTTATTTTCATAAAAGAAGAAAAATCAACACCGTAACAGCATTGTGATTGGATGTGCATGTGTGTGCGCATCTATATTAAAATCAACTCACTGTTCAGATGGCTCTGATCGAAATCAGGAAGAGTGACGATTTCTCTCCGAGCTAATCTTGGTGTATTTGCTTTGTCTGAAACTGAAGATAAAGAAAGAAAGGAAATGACAGCAGGGAATAATAAAAATTCAATAAAGAAAACAAGGAACAAAAAAGAAGAAAAAAAAACAGGTTCCCATTTTTTCTGAAATTTCACTTGTCTTGAACCACTGATGGATCCCCAAGTGCTTGGATCTGAGTTTGCAGGTATTGAGTACCATTCAGGACTCCTGATGACAGGGGCGACATGGCCCTCAGCCAAAAGACCACACACACACACACACACACACACACACACACACACACACACACACACACACTTCACTGAAGGATACACCACATCTGCAGCCTCCCCACCTTTACCCCGCTCTGCCGGTGCCTTGGATCACTGCTCATGTTGTCCAACACTGTTCCGCCTGGGAAAGATCTCCACTGTCAGTCTCCAAGCTGTCGGCGACGCTGACCCGCCGGACCCCGGACGAATCCTGCAATAGAAATCAAACAGCCCTCCCTCTCTGTAGTGAGAGTCTGTTGCTGTCTAGTCCTGCTTTGAACATTAAACCCTGTGAAGGTTGATTGAGTGGTCCCTGGGAAGAAAAAGAAAAAAAAAAAACCGGGGTAACAAACAAGCAGTGAGAAAGTGAATGTGAAATGCAGCTCAGCAGCAAATGGGAGAAAACAGGCCACTAATTGGCTGCTACAAGGAGGAACATGACAAATTAATGCTGATAGTCGGGCAGCTCATTTTGTTTTGGTACATTATTTCCCACTTTACAAATAAATGTTTAAAAACAACTACATCTTGCAGTGTTTATGAGTGTATTCATCCACAACTGTCCTGCTAGAAGAAGACCACCTTCCTCATTATGGACTAAAATGAGTCACTGTTCACGGCTGCCATTGTTCTTATTTTATATGTGAGAGCTCAGTCGCTGTGAGGCCTAGACACTTCATAATCTGTTGTTACAGACAGGTTCATGTTGGTGACCTTTAGCTGTGCCAACACATGCATATTACGCTTAGGGTCTCACACCTCTCAGCTAGTACCTCTCTGTCTCTGTCTTTTCCTGCTTCTTCCCTTGAATTCCAACCGCCTTTTCTTGCCTTCTAAAATCAATTGTTATTGATTTTTCTGCACTCTCTGGGGTGGAGTCAAAAGAGGGGACAAAGGAGATAAAACCACAGGCGAATTGCTAAAGTAACTCCACTGTACCGTGGGGGACTGATATTATCATGAGAGAGGAGTCAGATGCCAGTTCGACTCCATTTAAAGGCACCGGAGAAGACGAGCAAATGGCATCCGCTGCTAACCAGGAAATTTCTAATGATTCATGAGGTGGAGCTCAGCCAAGATCTAACTGGCTGCTGACATGCTGATGCCAGTCAAACATACTGTACATAGAGACACTGTGGGTTAAAAGATGCTTTAAGGTTAATGAGTACTTAATACTGCTATACTTATTCTTACATTCACATTTTGAATCCAGGGCTTCTACTTGAAATTTAGTCAAGTTAACTATTTAACTATTAACAAATGAATAGTGGCTTAAAGTTGGCTGTTAGAGCCTCTCCAGGAATGTGTGTATAATGTACAAACACTGATTATAATCTAATCATGATACAGCCAAGAACATTAAATCTTATAAAATATTACTAGTATATCATTCACTTTTCAACTGAACAAGTGAAATGTTTTGCTGTCGTCGCAGCCATGGGTGCAAAACTATAATGACAAGTGGACTCCGAGTACAATCTGGGCTCAGACACGCTTGCATCTGCACATCTCAGTTCCTGCACCTCCTATATTCTGCAGCCAGGAGAAGCTTGAAATAATAATCCTGCCCAGAAATTTAGAGCCACTCATGTATCGCACAGCCTTGAGGTCTCAGATAATACATAGTCTCTGCAGCGGTGAGACAATGAGCAGTGGATTTGTGCGCTCGTACACATGCTCGCCCAAACCCGGCAGGATATAAACTGGATAAAAGGGGAATCTTTTCACATTAAAATAAGAAATTCTTCAAAATGTGTCTCATGCTGCGAGAGCACATGTGACAGCTGTGAGAATACAAACGCCTGTATGGAGACAGACTGTGGACTGTGTGTCATGTAGATCTGAAAACTGAGCCCACTGTTGATTGGTGAAACTCATTACTGGCTCGAGGTGAGATCACAGGTTTTTTTTTTTTTTTACATTAATCCATCTGAAGCTGTGAAATAGTAGCAGCAGTTATGGAACTTTAATGTTCATTTTACTTACATTTTATTGCTGCAGTAAGTCTCTATATGAAATCCAAGAGCTTCATGTTATATGACGTCCTGCTGAGAGACAATCTGTTAGAGGAAAGCTCCCTCTAGTGTACAACGAAGACACCCACACAAATAAACATTAACAATCACACGTCACTAGAACTGTTTCAATATTTTTAATCAGGTTTTTCATTTTGTACTTGCATGGGTAAACCAAGAAAGTATATACACATTTGTCCTTTTGGAGAAATAAAAAAAAAACATCAAAAGTGCATACATGATAACAAAAGAGCAATAAATTAACACGGAAGACTTTGACACAGTCTAGAGAACTGACTTTAAAAAACAAAATAGAAAAACAAAAAAATAAAGGGGCAATTGCTGGAACAGAGGCCCTAATGTGGAATAAAATAATAAACTTTGGGCCCGTTCAGACAATGCAGATGCCAATAATAAACTCATGAACCTAGTAAGACAAGAAATACAGTAAAACAGCCGTAATAAGTGAAAAAAGTATCAATGAATGCAACACAGTATTTTACAAAATGCATTATGAATGACATTATAAAAAATCATAATACAAAGACAAAAAGGTCAAAGGGAAGACATGCTATGTATTTAGCACTGTAGTGTTCATTGTTAGCTTAGAAAATCTAAATGAGACTCATGACATTCATTCATTACACAGCTCCTGCATCCTCCAAAGAAAGTAAACTATCCGTTACAATTTGATCTGCTTAAGGCTCCTGAAACGTCTCAGTATCATCATCATTTAGTGTTTACATCTGTAAAATGTCCCCAAAACAAAGTCCAAAAACAAATTCTCAACTGAAGTTCCTTCATTCAAGTCCCTTAAAGTCACAACACTTGTCAATGCAGCTATATTGCTCTAGTTCTCCAGTATCTGCAGAATCTTAAGTCTGTGGCTCAAATGTAGGATTAAGGTCTTTCACTGTCAGTGGTTATTGCAGCTTTGATTCAGTGGTGAATTGCCTACACAGTCATGTTGCAGATACTGGCATTAATTAATGGTTTCACCTTGGAAAAGTGGAACTTTCTGCGACTCAAGAATAAAACAATGTGTTACAACAATAACTCAGTGAATGGATTCTCTAATCTTAATTAAATTCTGCGGGGACGCCTATATGCACTTTAACAATTAGAGTGACTGATGTTTTACAGCCACTCCACCAGTTATCAGAAACAAATAGTGGTGCTGCTTTAAGCGTGTCTGGAAGTTGTCGTTTGCTTGCCGATAAACTGCCTGTCTGGAATTAAAAAATAATAAAAATCACATCTTGATTGGAATGATTGATGTGGCATAAATACTACAAAAAGTATCAACTAAACATTTATATTTTAATGTCACTGTTAATTACATACTGCAATAGAAAACTACAAATTTACTATATGTCTTTATTGCATTTAGCTATATATATTGAGTTTTCTTTATATTAGAGACTGACCACATCTTTGATGCAGCTGAGAACATTTCAACAGGGGTTCACAAACTGTTTTCACTGAAGTGAATAAATGAAAGGCTTTTTCACAATACATACGTACATACATACATACATGATGCTATTTAGTGACCACACAGAGATTATCGCATCCATAGTGTTGTCTCTGCTGGTTTACAACGGTAATTATTAAACATCTTGTCAAAAATAAAAGACAGTAACCTACCAGTTTGGTAGGAGCACCCAGAGAGCACAGATCAGCAGAATTCAAAAAAATAAAAAATATAAAAAACATTAAATGGTAGAATGCTGAAAGCAATTGTGGCATTAAATAGATTTTCATATAGGCAAAGTTCTTAAATGTAATCCTTTTAACTGTACAGATGAAATATTCTGTAATTTACAACTTCTAAATATTGGAATGGTGTGCAAATAAAGCAATGGAATATACCAGCCATGCTCTGCTCTCTACTTTACGCAGCCAAAGACTCTTGCATAGTTAATGAAATACATGCATTAGCGTTTTCATGCAATACTGCATTCCTTAATCATTCTCAACTCTGTACACAGACAACAAATAATACAAAATTAAAAAAACACAGACGATAAAAGCGGTGACGAAAGCTAGAGAGGAAAATCAATTCTGCAAAGTCTCATTTTCTCTTACATTTAACATTGATTTCTGACATCGTGTCTCAACAGGTATGTATTTGGATTAATTGGATATACAATATATATACTTCTCATATGGAGTACAGTACTTGTCTGGTCTTTAATGGCCTTTTGAGCTCTCAAAAGTCGCCCATGTTGCACTTTTTGGTAATTCAAACCTCAGCTTTCTTTATTCAACTGATGAATGAGATGATTACTAGTTATTGCTCTATCACTAGTATGTTAGCCGAGGCCGATTGGAAGCAACGGTTTAAAAAGTGTCATGACGGTACGTTCCTGTGACACAACACAGGACCAAAGTGTTCCTGTAGACATTCAAATCAGCTCAGCAATATGCTACAGACCTCTTTACTAAAGCTACTGAATGTCTCATCTATCATGTTGTAAAACCTAAATAGTAATGTAGGCAATGTGGTGGCTATTAACACAAATGTTATGGGAAAAATGAAAATAGTTGGAAAACAAGGGAATAAGTTCTGTACAGAAAAACAATTCTGCCATTTGCCTCTTAAACACAAAATGATCTCAAATTATGAGCCCTAGTTTAATATACAGTAAGCTATATGCAGTATGTCTACTGATCCTTGTTTACAATGCCCCAAAAAGCTAAAAAATAAAAGTCCTCTAGAGGGTCCTCACATCCTAATGCACTGGGTTCTGGCTACATGAATGGATTAGTAATCCAATAAAGTTCTTATTTAACAGGTGGACAAACAATTGTAATGGCATGATCCAGCTCTAAATTGCACACAGACTTTATAACAGGCAAACAAGATGGTGAAAGCCAAAATTACATAAAATTGTCCTGCTTCGATCCAAAGTGCCATGCACAGGTTCCTGATAGATTACAATGTAAAGTAGAAAAGAGCAGCTAAAGGAATACCACCACATTTGAACAGCAATTTATTATTTCTATGGTCAGTGACAGTTTGAACAATATATTCTCTCAGTAAAAAGCTCCCACAACATTTTGGGAGACTGGGCTGCTGCTCAGCTCGTGACAGTGATTAAAATCCTGAGAATACAAGAAGGATTTTAGTGTTATTTATGTCCATTGCTTAATAAGTAAACTGATGAGACAATCTTCTTCCTCTAAATGTCAGACTTGGTGCTCTGGTGTCACATTTTGAAGAGGGATGTTTGTAGTTTCTGTGGCCTAAATAGTATTCTCAGGAGATGGCTGTTCAAATAAAACATTGCAGGGTAGAATTTGGACTCAAAGTGTCACCATATAGCAATTTTACTTGCCAAGAGTGCACTGATAAACAGCTTGTTGTGCATCTTTGAGTTGCAAATAAAAATGTCTGGTTAGAAAACAAGCTGCAGCATTCAACAAGAGAAAAATGTGATGGTTCCGTGACACCTTACAGCTCATTTTTACATCACGAGATGTAGAAAATTGCTCTCAGTTACTCCAAAGCAAATCTCTCTGAACAAATACGAGTTAACACATATAAGCTCAAACCATACACAGACCATTTAAATAACAAACATCAATCCTTAAACTGCGTGGTGGTTCCTCTGAAACCATCTGAGAACCAATGTAAACCCGGTAGATGCTACAGAGAGAGAATAAGAGGAATAGGATTATGTTAATGTGTGAAGTAAAAACTACTTTCTAATGCTTGGATATCAATGATATAACCACATTCATTCGTTCAAAACATACACTATGCTGGTATCTAAAATATGAATATTGCAATTGCAGGTGGGGTAATTCTACAATGACAAAGCTGATTGTTCAAAACGAGACCAGCGAGCATCATGACAGCTGCAGTGACCGTATCCTGCCTCTGCTTCTATCATTTTACTGCGAAAGAAATATACTGTGCAGTGTTTGACGGTTGAGATTATTCAGCCTACATATCAGTATACGGACAACAACTTCTCAGAGACAATATAAATGTAGTTCAACTATTAATTAAATGGCTCGTTATCAATACTCTGTTTCAGCCCGATGAAGAAAAACATGGCAACGTGTTGTCTTCTCCAGTGAGGTACCACAGGTTATGATAAATGCTGCCGACAGGTGTCTGGTTCACTGAAGTGTGTGGTCACAGCTCTGAACATCAGCATTTGAAAATATGCTCATTTAAGAAACATCAGTGCCAGAGGAGCATCGGTCTGTAACAGCACCATGTGTAGTAAAGAGGTGATTTCTTCAAATGACCCCTGAAACATTGAGATGAATGTACCCTTTTACCATATCAAGTCTAAGGCCTGTTGACTATACTTTACGATATGTCTTTCACTCATGAACAGACAACGTAGTAAAAATGAGATAATTACATTGTTAAGTTAGTGTGTATTTATATATATGACTGTTCTGCGTAAAAGAAAACTACTTTATCTATACAAAGTGCGAACAAAACAACATTCCTACTCAGTGATGCATACAGTAGTAGACTACAATGTTGCCAAAGGCAATTACTTGTTTCCATGTACAGCATTGGAAGGCGCTTAAGATCATTTTCATCTTGCTCATGGAAAGGAAGAATTTAGTTATATACCATTTACTTTGTCAATATCTGTACAGACATGTATATATATATATATATATATATTTATGTATTTATATACTTTAAATTTAAAGGGTTTCATTCCAAAACACACCAGTCCTTTGAGAAAAAAAGACTGGCTAAAATACATTTCTATCGAAAAAGTATTAAACAAAAATAAAGTTTTAAAATATTGGAAAACGTGTCTCACTGTTTGTACCGACTCTAATTCTTCCTCATCTCAAATCCTTTTCTGTTTTGGTCCTTGGCCCTCCATCACCTCTGTGTTTTTATACTGTTTATGTTCATATTCAGGAAGGTTGAAGTCTTTTCAGCTAAGCGCCAATCCTTGATACTCTCTACATGAAATGTGAATTCACTTATCAGTACATACAGATTACTAATGTCTTTCTCCATATCTTTGACAAAAAATACTCATACTAACCCTATTAATTAATGCGCGAGGTGTTCAGAGAAAGTGTTTGAAAAACAGATTGCAGGTTCTAATTAAAACAACCAATGAGAACTATATTTCGGAATGAAACTCTTTTGTTTGTGTGTGCGTGTATGTGTGAGCATATCAACTCAGTTTCAGCATCTGTCCAGAGAATATTTTTGATGTTACGCTTCTGTTGTCACTGATGTGCAGTTTAAAATGTTTATAGGAAAGCAATGAGGCTTAGGCATCAACAGCCAGCTTATTTTCCTCTTAAATCTAAAGAGAGCAGAAATGCTACTCTGAAAGACAAACCATGCACTGTGGGTTCATACAAAGTGAGTATGTTCCTTACCCCCTTAATTTCAGCCTTTTAAATCAGGTTTTTCCAGCAGGATATTTAGCAAGCGAACTAAACTTACTGATTGCAGAGCTGCAAAGATATAACACAGCTCGTGTCTGAAGGAAAGATAATTGGATTTCAAGATTCCAACAGGGAATTCTGTCAGCTGTCATATAGGCCTCCAGTACACACAATCAAATAGATTGTGCTCCACAGCTGAATGCATATGGTATGCTCATGTACCCTCCATGTCAGAAATCATCTAATGTGTCAAGCCATCACCCTGCACTCCCCATTTTCTTACTCGCATCAAACCCATTCCTAATGCTCAAAGGTGTAACTGACAGTATATACTGTTTTAAGAACTAGATGATGCAGTGCAGGTGACGTTCAGTTTTTTTTAACTTTAATCCAGAACAGCTAAAAATACTCTGAGCTGGCTGCCAAAGTTAAAACCTCATAGTTCCCATATGCATATGATGCCAGAGTCAAAAGGAAAACCATAACATCAAAAAATGTCTCTTTACAAATACTCCTGGAGCTCACTGGAACTTAGGCACAAAGAAAATAGCTGCATTATGTAAGTTCAATGTACTGTGGCTGTATCATTGAGGCCTCTGTGTTGTACGTGCAGGAGATTGCATGCTTGATGACAGCTTTCGGGAAGATGCCATCCTCTCGAGAGGCTTCTTCCCGTTTGCGGGAGACTTGAGACTTACTTCGGAAGTGGAAGACTTGGATTTGCCAACGTTCAATAGAGTGCGACTGAGAGAGCTGGGGGGCTTGGAAGACGTCTTTGTCTCTGACTTCGTCTCACCTCCATGAGTCTCTGTAGATGTCTGCGAGGACACTGCATCTCCCGTTTTTCCCTTATCACCACTGATGTCCTTGGCCTGTCCGTTCTGCTTGCACGTCCTCTCTGAGGCTTTTTTGGCAAGCAGGGTGCTTTTTCCTAGATCAGCCGACCGGCGGCTTTCCCTTTGTCGGAGGGCACTCTTGAAGAAAGACAAGCCTTTTTCCTCAGGTTTGCTGCTACGCTGCAGGTCTCTGTTTGATATGCTGGGTGAGCGCAGGCTAGTGACTGAGGAGCTGCTGCTGGAGCTCCTTATTAATCTCCTCTCAGGTCGGTTGCTTTCCCCACTCTTCGACAGTGGAGAGCGGGCTACCAAACTGCCTCGGAGACTGTCGACCACGGGGCTCGTGTGCATAGAATCTCTGCTGAAGCTCCTTTCTACCAGCTTCTTCCGGCTGCTCGTGGAGCTTTTCTCATTGATAGTGGAATTCTTCTTTGACGTTGGCGAGGGAGAAGCTGAGGACTGTGGTGTGGAGCGGACACATGGCTTATGTTGTGGCGTCTCTACAGGATGAGTTGCCTCCTTTGTTTTGGAGGGAGTGCCACTTGGTGTAGAGGTGCTTTTCTTGGCATTTACACTCTTTTCTTTAGTACTGCTCGCCTTTTTGCCTTTCACAGGTGTACTGGAAGATGATTCAGAAGCGGAGGTCTTGTAGGTCGAGCACAAACGTTTTTTGCAGGTTTTTTCCGTCTCCACTTTGCTGGAACTCTTTGTGGAACCTGTGCTTTCTGCCTTTGAACCAAAACCTCCAATACTGCTCTTACGTTTCTGTTCTTTGGAGGGAGTAGCTTGAGTGGGGAGAATGTTTTGGTCAATAGCTGTAATCTGGTTGTTGTTCTCAGTTGGCTCATTTTTGGTGCTCTTCTTTTCCACTGGTGTGGGAGCCCTGCAGTACATCATGTCGAGGAACCGTTTGTTGTTGTCCTGGTCACTCAGGTTGCTCTCCATCATAGACAGGGGAGACCTGCTGCCAAAGTAACGTTCATGTCTACTGTAGCTGCCAAAACAGGACGTGGACACCTTGTCATCGCAGGCTTCTCCTATCCTCTCCAAAGGAGGAGAACATCGAGAGTCGAGGGAGAAACGTGAGGGCGAGTTGGATCGCATGTGCAGCTTTGCAGAGAGAGACCAAGAGGGCTTTATCCCACTGTCGCTGAAGGCTAAAGGGCTAGCGATGGATGACCTGGAGGACAAGCTCTGACGCTGGATGCTTCTCACAAAAGGGCGGACAGAGAATCCTCCTAAAAACAAGGAAACATTTTACAAAGAAATTAATTTTTGTGAAGGACGGTTAACTGGAAGTATCTTTGGCAACCCTGAATTAATCCAAATTAAAACAACATTTTTCAAGGCTATTAAAAACAAATGTATGCAATGCAGCATAAGAAAATTCAAAATTCAACCATAAAAAGAAAACCCATTATATATACCCATTATTTTTGAATTCGTGCCAAAAGATATTTCAGCAGCTTTAATTTAAGGGTGTTAATAATCAATTTGTAAGTAATTATGCAAATTACCTTATAATAATATATTTACTACTGTTAGGACAAGTAATGATAAGACAATTACAAGTTTAGGCACTCAAACATATTTGCAATAAAAAAGCTGGTTGTATAACAGAATACATCATTTGAAGCACTATCCACAGTGAGATCTGTGGAAGTTGTAGTTAAATATCAGTTTGCCTGGCCAACATATTTGGGGCCTGTGCAGACCCTGTATTCTCTACATTTATATTAACCACACACAGCAGCTCCAGCCAACATCTGTCTCCATTTGGACTCACTCAGACTGTGAGGCTTCCCACAGTACAGAGCTCTCTCAAGCATGTTGTCTTGCTCGCCCCAGTCACATGTGACACATGTCCTTGTAATATTCTCCCTCTTTTATGTTAAATTTTATAATTGGATTTTGGAGTTGACATTTGTAAGTTCAGGTACACTTCGTACAAAGGTTTGTGTTCCACATGTTAAAAGGTGGAACACACTAATACACAATGAAAGCAAAGCTGTCTCTATGGAGTATTTTCCATTCATCATTTGCGTCTGATGGTTCACCACATGTATGATGTTGTATATTGGTGTTGGTCCTCTGAATTTAAAAAAGTCTGGTCTCATCTGGTGGATGGATGAATGGTATTATTTAAACATATTTTTTAATCCAAAAATTAAAAATCAAAAGTTAATTATTAAGTTAGTGCTTCTGTTAGAACGTTGAGCCAAAATTTAAAATGAGTCAAAAAAAATAGCAGTTTATGTGCATCTAATCACAAAGCACCACAATCTGACACCCATAAAAATTAAATAAATACATGCATTGTCTCACCATCATCTTCACTGCGTTCTCCAGGAAACTCGACTGACTCAGCCAGTGATGCCAAAGAAGTGCGTCTGGATGAGGCCCCAGAGGCCAAGCTAGCAGGCCTACTGCCAGGTAACCTGTTGACCCAGTGGTCACATAGGGATGAACTGGTGGAACCTGCGGAAAAGTATTAAAAAACTCTTATATGACATTTTCCCCAAAAGAGTCTGACCTTTGTGGTCAGTACATGCACATTAAACTTAATTAAAAAAAGCAAAAGTCAAAACTTGTAATGCTTGACTCCAATTAATGTGTTTACATTGGTTGCTCGACATTCAAATGTTAGTTTGTCTCAAGTATTCAAAGTCAAACCCAAATTGTCACAATGTCACTGCTGTATATTGTATCTTTGTACTTTCATTCTGTATTGATCGCAATATGACTTGAATTATGAATACGTATGGTAAATATAGAACTCAGGAAAGGAAATAAAAGCTGACCAGCAACAGAGCTGTTGGCCGACCACGAGGGAATAGCTGTCCTCCGCTGGTAGAACAGTATATAGGCCGTCTGCTGACACACGTCATCGTCAGCTACTGGTGAAACCTCACTGTCATCAAAGCAGTACCACTGACCATCAATGGAGTTCTTACAGTAGGCTGTGAGGGCAAAGCGAAGGAAAGAATGGGTCAAAATTGATAATCAACACATAACTATACAGTCTATTCTATTTCCTGATAATACAACCTTTGAATCAATTGTTGATATCATTACCTGTGTAGTGGCCTCCGTGCATGTTCCCGTGGTGGTTGCACACAGCGTACAGGTCGTACAGGTAGTCATCTGGATTTCTTCCCAGGCCATATGGCCGTCTCCATGGCGACCAATGGGAAGGTAAACTCCAGCTGCTCTGGCTTCTCTTCACCACATGAGGTGCCATGTCCATGCCCATCAGCGGGAACCTCACCATGTTCTGCATCTTCACCCTCCGATCCCCCTCCTGGAACAAGATAAAGAGATCAGCATTTAAATTTATTCAAGCTCTTGATACTCAGAAAGTATTCGAATCATATTCAGGTTTGTTGCATTGTAGATGTTGTCATATGGTACATTTTCCCTTGGAGTTTTGGTGCACAAAAATAAACACAGCAAGTAGAGAAATATATAAATTTGTGCAGGAATGTGCAAAGTATTCACCAGGGGATGTAATACAGTTCACATTGGATCTAATGGTTTCTATTATTATTATTATTATTATTTGAACAAGTGTTTGGTTGAGCTGACATACCTGTCTGAATCTCTTGAGATGCAGTATGAGTACGTCCGGCAGCGTCCATAGGCTGAGCTTGATGCGGCCCTGCTGCAGCTGCTTGCAGTGGGGACAGCGCCAGGCATCGTCTGGGGCCAGCTGAAACACACACACCACCAATCAAGGACAAGCTCCAACCACACTGCTTATAAAAAAGGCCTCACACAGGATGAGGCCCAGAGTTTTGTGCTCGCTTCTCTCTATTCCCCCTCCAGAGCAAGCGCAGGCAAGAAAAACCACAATGCATATGTGGGTCTGTGCTCAGAATTTCTGGTTTATTCCTAACATAGCATTAGGAGTCAAATGCACAGTAAAACCACAGAGAGTGGAAGACTGTTTGAACTTCAGCAGAAGAATAATAAGTGGGAAGAGAAATGTGAGACTATATTTCAAAATATACTCAACACTGACATGTGCCAAGGAAAATCTAAGATTTATTTTCGAACGTCAAACTACCGACAGTGATCAGTTCTGTGTGTATTTGTGTGTGCGTGCACCAGCTGTGTGTGTGGTCACAATGTTACCTGCTCCTCCTTAGTGTAAAGCTGGAAGCACTGAGCGAGAGTGCAGGCCTGTGGCTGATGATGATGTTCCCTGTGCAGATACACACTCTCAGCATCAGGAATGTACTCCTCCTCAGTGTGTCCAAACAGACTGCGGGAAACATGAAGCACAGTTGTCCATTCATTCAGCAGCAACGTCATGTGACAATCAGAAAATCTCTCTCCAGAATATGTCCCCTTATATCAAAAAGAAATATTTAGTTTGTGTAATTTAGTTAAGTTTTTATAGTTTGTTTTTTTTAATTAAAATGGGTATTTGTCATGGGCATGTGCATGGGATTACAATACAAACACAACACTTTGTGAAGGCAACTGACTCAGTCATGTAGACAGCCTAGTCTCAGAAAACATGGACCAATGGCTCCTCATGCTTGTTGGTTTGACAAATCTAAGACATCTCCAGTTTATTTTTATTGCATTTGTTGGGTTTGTAAATACAAAATATAATATCGGTTAGTTTTCATTTTTTCCCCAAAGTCAAAAAAGTCTATCTATCTATCCATCTGGTTTTGAGTTGTGTTTTTCTTTAATAACCTTGCTGGGGTGCAGCAGCATTGAAAAGGGCTCAGAAAAGCTTCACAAACAATTCCTGCACAAACACGAACCATGTGTGCAGTTCGGTGTGTGTCTGTGTGTTAACCACACAATGTAGTAATTAGCTTAAGTGAGGAAATGTTGTTGATTGTGTAGGCGGAACTTCAGACTCCGGTGTTTACTTGGCTACAAACCACAACTGTTTTTTTACTCACACACATTTGTAAGTAGATTAAGGGAATTTATTTTTCAAAAAGCAAGTAATGTGATGAATAGCAGGGAATACAGTGGGCGGCACCTACATTCAAGGCTCAAATTAGGTTTAGTTCTGTAAAATAGCCCTTCATAAGTTCAACATGTGACTTGACAGTTTTTCTTTTCAGTAATCCTGCACACTGCGATGACTGTCATCATCAGTTTTCCTGAAATGGTGCCTTACCTTGAACTGTAAACTTGTGTCCTTTACTGACACATGACGGTGCAGTGATGTGTGGGCGAGATTGTCTTTGTTTAATTTGAAAAACAGGTACAAGGATTGGATGAGCTGACTGACCAACTGACATCTTTGTTTCAATAAATGATACTGTTGACACACGCAGCTACAAGATTCAGGCATATTATTTTTCACAAGTTTGTATATTCAATTTTAAGACTGCTTCTGTCGTCTCAACTGTGTTTTCTACTTAATAATTTACACTTACACACTTGTTAGCTTGCCTATTACACACAAAATTACATTCAATTACAATAAAATACACATTCGTGTCATGTCTACAAGGCAAGCTATTTTCGTCCTTTCATCCTGTGCAGAACAAAGATACTGCAGATAAAATAAAGCAACCTCTAGCAAATATTAATCTTTTTCACTCACTAGTCCTTGGTCTCTTTGTCCCACTCGACCACAATCTTCACATGTGGTGGCCCCCCTTGTCCACAGGACTTGTATGCTCTGCAGTGGGAACAAATGAAGACATAATCAAAAAGGGATTTTGAAACCCTTTATCTATGTGTGAAAAGCTTTTCTGGGAAAGGTTGTGTGCCACATAATCCATTTCAAATTACATGTAATTTCAAAATGGGGTCACTGTGAAGGAAATTTACTTTAGAGGGTAGCTAAATCCAATACGGCTGTAAAACATGAAATCATTTAGTTACTTGTAAAAAACAGACATAAGTTCACAGTTGAAATATATTTCTGCCTTTGGTTAGGTTATACAATTGTGTGCATAACAGAAAATATTTGTTATGAAAGCACATCCTGATCAGAAACAGGTTGGATCTCACTTTGATTTGTGCACCTCTTTGGAACAAAAATGTTGTGACTTGTTTTATTGTTGTGAACTTATGTAGGTGATACGTCAAACGTGTTAAACTGGCATTTTAACGAAGTCAAAATCATGTCAGGGCTTGTCAGCGAGGTAGGCCTATGAGAGAGCAACAGTACTGATATGTATAAAGAGAAGATGACAGGACGAGATGGATGTAATTTTGACCTCACCCAATTACCCAAGATCAGGCCTGTCTTTACCTTTGTGTGCATGTGTTTACGAAGTTTACTTTGATTTCAGCGGAGCTCACTTCCACCTCTCACTGACATTAACATCTAGAAGACTCTTGGTTTCAAATATCTACACCTCCCTGGATATACACTCATAAACTAATAGAGTATTTTAAACAAAGGTAAAGGTCTTTATGTTTGCTAGTAACGTTCAAGTTTTTCCACATTTCCAATATGAAAGGCGTTCCATCAGGAGATTTATGAAAGCACTGTGTACACAAATACATGCTGTGTTAAAGACAGGTACATTTGTGTAACTGCAAGACAAAATTACACCTCAGTCAAAAGGAACCACTATATAAATGTGTGATTGTCACGCAGAAGCAGAACTGACCTGTCCACAGTTGGGTGACACAGTGGTCTCTCATCTTGAGGAAGGAGGTAGGTGATACCAACAACGCCAACCACCCGAAGACTGAAAGGTCCAACCTACAAAGACATAACATCCTCAATACTTATATAAGACCAGTATGTCTGACTTAATAACAGGGAGAGCGGATGTCTATGCATGACGTCACTAATGGTAATTGCACAACAATTTCACTGATTTCACGCCTTTTTCAGGCTCATATTTGAAATACACATTTTCTTGTCTCTTCAGTACAATATTCAATATTTAAGTCCAGCTGCTTGGTCCTCCTACCTGAATGTAGACCCCAGGCCTCAAAAGATGACGCATTTTCTCCAGGATCTCTTTCTGTAGAGCATCCCAGGTCACAGTGCGCTCCATGTACAGTACAAACGGCAGTCCGAACCTAAAACAACATAAAGTGCGGAGCTGTTAGCAGTCATCAATTTCTCCAGGAACTTTTTCACAACACCTAGGGTGGACAATCTGGCCAAAAGATAAAATCACTATCTATTTAATTGCAATCTTTTTTCTCAATTTCGAGGAAGAGCCTTGTGACAAAATGTATCAAATTCGCATAGGCATCTAGTTGGCTACATCATTCTGTCGGTTTGTTTACATAGCGCAGACCTACTATGAGGATATGTGAAGTTTGAGTAAGAGGACATTAAATGCCACAGTCTCTACGAATCACCTCAAAAGTAGATTGTGTACACCTTCAAGATCAATAACAATCTAAAATCATCAGATTGGCCACCCCTAACAACACAAATAGCCCATCAAAGTGTTACTAAAATTTTTTGGGGAACTACAAAAAAAGTAGATCTTGTGTTGGAAACCCCAGTCTTATTATTGACAAGAACAGGAGAACATAAAATATTCTGTACCTCTTTCCTTGGTGGCCGCTACAAGCTCTGTTACACACCAGAAGGATAATTTTTTCAGGTCCCAGGTTTTTATTGGGTGATGCAGTCAAAGGCGTCATTGCCCCCTGCATGAAAGATGGCGTCCTGCTGATTTCTGTCCCATATTTCAAGTTGTTATGATTCAGGTTTGCCAGAAGACTTCCTGTGAAAGGGACGAACAAGTCTCCATAGATTTCCTTCTACAAATTTACTGTGAAAATGTGCAAAAAAGTAAGCATGATTTACCTCTTTTTGTGCGTATGTTTTCCAGTTTGAAGGTCTCTGGTGTCTCGAAGGCAAATATGGAGTCGCTCTCTTGGATGATGTCAAGATCGTCATCATCATCACAGAATGAACGATGAAAACCATCATAGTACATTTCAGTCAAAACAAACTGAAAAAGGAAAATAAAGAGTACATTTAAAAGATTTACACTAACAGCATCCAGATTCTCTTCATGTTTTATGCGGTTACTGGAAAAACAACACAGTCATCACAATATCCTGCTTTAACCCTCATTAATATTTACTCTTGAGGCATTGTATCCTGCCAGCTTCAATCAATGTTAGCAGTCAGTTGCTGTTGCAGCCCTAAGCACTACTGTGTTAAAACCTGTCTTACTCTCTAAATGTGCAGTGAGTCCACTTCATAAAACACTGGGTTCATGACCAACTGCTGGTCAGAGGTAGAGCTGGCTTTAGGGACGGTGTGCTAACATTGTGTGACTGTAACATAGTCTCACTGTGTCAGACCCTGAGCTGATAAGAGACAGGAATAGCACCTGGTCCATGGGGATCTTGGTCTCACGTGACACAGCATCTCTGAGGCGATAGACGGTGCTGTTGAGGGGAACAGCGACACCGATCCTCATGCAGTGAGAGTACTTCCCCTGGTAGACCACTGTCACATACAGGGGCCTGAAAAAAAACAGCCACATACATGACATATTTTACTAAGAAACACCATTTCTCACTATTTTCACAAGTTTTACAAACCAAACAATCAGTTGATTAACAGAAAATAACTATCAGATTAATCTGTAGTGAAAATGAATAATCAGTATTAGTCCTGCTCCACCTAAACTAATTGTAACAGTAAAATCCTGCTTTTACATCCATGCATGTGTAATAGTAATCTCATTATATACTATATAATAGTATAACAGTCACAGGATACATCTGTCTACATCTACATTTTTTTTTAATTATATAAATAAATTATATTTTCATACTTTTATTTAAGTAACATTTTCAATGCAGGACTTACTTTCAATTACTGCTTACTATGGGGCGTCTTTACAGTGTGGTATGAGTACTTTTACTCATACCAATTAATTTTGCAACTGAATATTTTTACGATATATGCAGTAGGGGGTCTGAAAATGTTGAAGACCCCTGTTGTATGATGTAAGATTATTTCCTCTGACTACACATATTTAACAAGTCTATTTACACCTCTAAAATGAACACACTGTTCCTTTGCTTTGAAACCATAAAGTGCACACTCCTCCCACACCTGTTAGCTGCCCCTCCTGCACACTCAACACCCCACACACTCTTAACACACCAGGTTACATTCCTTCTTCTGCAACTGCACATACTGATATTTGCATCAGAAACTTGTCAACACACACAAAGACTGATGTTCAATGAAAGTGAACTCATTCATTGTACTTCCTCAGAGAGTAAAAAAGAGGTAGAACAAGCTTTTATTTGGAAAGCCTTCTAAAGGGATTTTTGTAACAATATATGTTTACTTTAGTGATTACTGTATACAGCTTGTAAACTATTAATAATGGGTCATGAACATGCAAAAACCTGTCAACTGATCATGCTGTAGCACAGCTGAAGAGTGTAACTCACCGTGTGTGTGGCAGTGGGATCGGTAAGGAGATGCAAAGGAAGGGATCAAACGTATTGCTCTGCTTTTGGCAATGTGGGCAGGTGAGGGAAGACCTGTTGGGACAAAATTAAACCTCTTAATAAAGCAGAGACATTGTGTAGCCACACTGAAAAGAAAACATGGAACTTAAACTGGACATAAAGCCTACCTGTACTGAGCCTGAAAAAGTTCTTGTACAAACGACCCAGCAGAGAGGGGAGGAGATGGCCCCTCTATGCTTTGGTCATCTTCTTCAATAGGTGGCTGAACGAACAAAAACAGATTTTATTGGTCAGATTGAAAGGTCATAAACAATACCATCCTGTCAGGGTTTATAAGTTACTGTGAAAGTTGTTTATTGACTAGTTCCAGAGAATCAAGAGGAAACAAGACCAGGCAAGCCTCGCTAAGCCAGACTGTGATTGCAGTGAGAGACTATTTCAGACACCTGTGAGTTATGATGCAGTGGAACAAAATAGCAAAACCAACTGGAATAACTGGATGAGCAATAAGGCGGACATGTACAGTTATGACTTGGTTATGACAGTTGTGTGTGGACCACACATACATTCAGTGTTTCTCAATAAAACACCGAAATATCGCTTTAACAACCTTCACAAATCATCTAAATTCACCTTTATAGCGGGCCTGCTGTTGGGGTTCACTGTGTTGATGTCCTCGTGTACTCTGTCAAGCAGCCACAGTAGAAACTCTTGAGCATCATGCTGAGCGTTTCCCTTAAACTGGGTGGCATTTTTTGACACAGCATTCTGCAACAAACAGGGTGGCCCAGAGATCATAATGCATGCAAGGTCAAAACCTCATGAAGTTTAATTAGCTGCACATCCTAGACATCATTTGTCCCTGGCATTTTCAGCATGCGTTAGCAAAGTAAAATCTTCCAGAGGCAGTGAACCATTAGGATCCATACAGATGATGAACCTACCTTAAAATCCCTGCTATGCTGGGGGGTGTACTCAAACGTCCATAAAGCCCGCACCAGTCCTGACAGCTGCTCTGTAACTTCTCCTTTTGCCAGAGGACCCTTCTTCTGCAGAAGTACGCCATTTGTCTTTGGTTTGTCCTCATCCTGCTCGTCGTCTTTATAATGCTCCAAAACCAGGTACTCAGCAAAGAGTTCAGTGTTACTGAGGCACTGCAGAATTGCATTCATGAAGCAGGTGTTCCCGTGGTTTTTGAGACCTGACACTCCAGGAATTCTCTCACCAGACAGTAAACTCCCGAGATCCCCATCATCCATGGGCACATCTTTACTTCCAGATTTGAAAGTGGAAAATCCTCCATCATCTTTGTCATCTTCTGTTTGAACTTCAGATCCAAAGTGAGATAACGCTGTCAGTGTCCTGAGGACTCTGCTCATAAAACTGCCCACAGAGCGCACAGAGCCTCGCCTGAACAGCTTCTTGCTGAAGCTCGACTTCTTGTCCTTGGTTGCGGCTTTGCAAGACATGATTTCTTCTTTCACAGACGTACAACTCAGACAGATGTGTTGCGGAGACCGACAGCCATCTCACTGGCTGCTATCTGCTGCTCCATCTCAAAACATGTAGACAGCGATAACGCCAACTAGTTAACGTTAAAGCTTACGCTGCAGGCAGCATTAGGTGCGTTAGCTAACCTTTGCTGATAAAACCATTTTTAATGAGGAGTCTTCTTCTAAAGCATGCCGCGGCAGTAGCTTAATCTCACTTGTCAAATAACGTTAGCAAACCGTGCTCTACAACCTCGCTTAAAATACTGACGACGGCTACTTACATACCGAGTTGAGAAGCGTGACGCGAACATTGCTCAGGTCAGTTATTTCGACCGCAACTTGCTCCAGAGTCACCTTGTTTTTGCGGGTTTACCGCCCCGCAGCAATGAATCAACATCGGTTATGCTGAGATCGAAGACAGCAGTGTTAGCTACTTCAGCTAACGCTGACGCTAGCTACAATAACAACAAGACCAACAGAAACAGCAACAGTCCTCTCCGGCGTTGTGTCCATCTCCAAAAGAAACTGATAGTCCTCCGTGGTATGCAGGGACTGCCAGCTAAAGCGGAGAGTGTGTCCGAAATTTGGTTAACCTCATATTTGTCACATAATTGGAGGCACATTCGGGCTAAGCTACAAATAGCAGAATCGTTTTACTTCTTCTTCTTCGTTGTCTTCTTGTTTGTGTTGGCAGCTGGTACGCAGGTCTACACGCACGTTACCGCCACCTGCCGGACTGGAGTGAGAACAGCAGCCTGGCAGCCAGAAGCTCATTTAATGAACCTTTGTCATTTAAGTACTTTAAATATAGACCTAGCCAGCCATTTTAACTGTCAAATCAATAGTATAAGTGTACTTACTGATAAATTAGCAAATTATCCCCTTTTTAACAGCAACAATACTCAGAATCAGGAGAAATTTGTGAATAAGATATCCACAAAGACTGCAGTAGCCTGTGTAAATATGCAACTTTTTTATTCTGTTATTTTCAGCTGCAGACATAGAGCTGGGGTTGACATCACAGACACCAAAGACAGTATTGTTGATAACCATTTTATAAATCATGCTTGCCCATTTCCTGCCATTGCAGTGCATCAATGTATTAAAATAGATTTTAATGCTTTCATACTCACATGAGCTTGTCTTGGAGGCATCTGTGCTGTAGTGCATCTGAAGGTGATCCAGTACAAAAACATTACATCGTCTCACTCTTTTCATCATCAGTGGAATTTCAGTCATTTCAACCTGTATCGTAGAAACTGATTATTTAAATGCACAACTGCTTGTACCTGCTCAGTATCAGTTATTACTGCTTTATGAAATTAAAAGAAGATCTGAGGTTTTGTTTTTGTCATTTCACTCTTCTGCCTGAGGGAGGCACAACGAGGATGGGAAGAGAAAAAGAGAAATAAAGGGACAGGATGTGTCCGTATGTACAAATACATGCATTTAAATATTGAGTACCTCATCTAAGTGATTTTCTGTGTGTATGATTGCATATGTGGGTTTTTTTATATACTTATGCTATGTGACATACTGATTAAACGTTAATGAACTATTTTATCTGTATGTCATGATTTTTTCAAATCTTAAGTGTGAAACAGATTATATAGAAAATAGCTGTGGAAAGGTATATCATTAAATAAAGTGGACTTTAGAGTGTGCACACCCTCTTAATGCACGTAGTTTCTATTCAATGTGAATCATCCGCTTCCTTTTCTTATAAGTGGGTGGAGAAGATAAAGATAGAGGAGAAGAAAAAATACACCTACATATGTTACAAGTACAGTTGATTTTAATGAGGCCTAATTCAGCTAATGTGAAAAGACATATATATATATACTTTCCTCTTGTCTTTCATAATCTACTCAAGGTGGAACATCCTGTTTACACTGTAAATGTTAAGTGGGATGACTAATTTCAGCTTAATTTCTCATCCTGCAATTACTGGCTTGAATTCAGCAATAGAAAACAAATCATAATGTCAATGAAAATCCCAAACACTGCATGTCATGATGGGCTTGTCACTGATTCACAATCTAAGAAGTTCAGAAACCTAATGAGGAGGCAAAACACAACATAAATATTCCCCAAAAATCAAGTTTTTCATTATCAGCTACTGCTGCAGTAATTCAATTAAAGAGAGTCTGAGTGTGCTGTCGTTCCGCTCGTCATGTCAGTAACTACACAGCACATTTCCTCAGATAATGAGTTTTGAGTGACAATTGTCTGGTGTTGTCAAGAGTTGATTAGCTGCTTGTTCTCTCTGATGGAGAAAAATGTAGCTCATACTGTAAACACTAAGTAACAGTGATAGTTTCATTGTGTTGAAATCTTGAAATCTCTTGTCAGATATCATTATGGGAGCAATCTAACGCTCTTGGCATATACACAGAGATCAATACAAGCAAAAGAAAACATGATGTTTGTCTTCAATGAAAAAAATACTACCAACCACCAAACTGCAAATTAGTTGCTACTTTTAACTTTTTGTTTAAGGCACTGGCAGAGGAAGTATTTTGACCTAAAATTATCAGTATCATCTGTCAAAAGTCTAAAAGTTATAGCAATATAAAGTACTTTAAGTATCAAAAGTAAAAGTACCCATTAGGAAACAGACTGGCCCTCGTCCTTGTAATCTTACTCTTTCATAAAACGTATGGCCTCTGTAGCATTAGTTTTGTGGCTGGTAGGACCTCAACAGATAATTTGCCTTAAAGATTGAAAAGTATTTTTAATCAAATGTAAATTTTCTATAGATAAGTTCAATGAAATACCTTACTTTTCTGTATAATACTTAAATAATAAACACTTGAAAAACACATTATGCTTATATCGAGATTCCGCTTATATGTAATAATAAAATACACACATGAGGTTTATGTATAAATCTGCGTTAACATCATTTAATCAGACTAAGTTACTGAAAATATAAACATTGACTCAACATGATATGGAAACTTTTGCATTAAAAGTGACACTGTGAAGGAAAATGAACATACTTTAAATGAGCGTTTTAGTCCTGATCAACTTTTAAGTGTATTTTAACTACTTTATATACATTACTTTTAGGTAGTTCAGCCCTTTTTCATCTGTTTAATCATTTCATGTCAATCAATGTAATCAGTAACTGAAGCTATCAGAAAAATGACATGGAGTAAAAAGTACAATATTTCACGTGAAATATAGTGGAGTAATAATATAAAGTAATATAGAAATACTCAAGTAAAGTACAAAGTTAGACATCAAATTTGAACTTAAGGGCAGTACTTGAGTTGACATGATTAAATACTTAGCACCACTGGTTTTATGCAATGTTTTGATTGTTCCAGATGCATCTGTTATGCAGCTGTTAGTGAAAGCATGGATATCAGTGATATTGTCATTGAGGGTACAGTACAGATACACTACTCACCACTGGGTGGCTCTATGTGCACCTCAAAGTCCTGTCTTTTTTATTTTGGTCATACGTGCCACTGTTTTGGAAGACTTGGAAACAGCTCTGTGAACAATCATCATCAGTGAACAAAGTGGGTCTAAGCTGTGGTGGGTGCAAGTTTTTAACCTGTCAGCAGTTCTCTGAGTGCAGTTTACGTGATCAGAAACTGGAAACTGTTGCTGCCTCCATTATTACAGGTTTGTGTCAAAGCTCTGATTCGACTGGCAGGATCATCAGAATGTGTTGCTTCATCCTGATTTGTCGTCTGAGTGGGTAAATTCAGCAGTAGTAAATGGGCACGCGCTCATCCTGCCACTTCCACTTAAAAGGCAATGTGGTTGGGACAAAATAACTACCCAGTGTACTCAAGCAATCAAACATATAAAGTCACATTGCGGCAAAGGTTTTATATACAACAGCCCTCTCTTCGCTAACAGTGGTTTGACTCATCTTATACGTACAAGAGAGAAGAAAGAAAAAAAGGTTGAATTGCACCTCCAGCAGTACGACTAATGTAACACTGTCTGAATGACCTTTGAGAAGACATGAGTGTGATCTGACGGTAAGGAAGTGCAGCTTCTTGACACAGATAAGAACTGCAAATCTGTCAAAGCAGTAACAGATCATTAATATAAACTGAAGAAAAAAACACAACTACAAAAGAAAAAGCACACATGAAATTACATATCATTAAAAAACCTCATTTCCAGGATATCTACTGTAATCTTCCCATTGTGTCACACCTATCGGACTTTAATGAGACGAGTATTGGACTTGAAAGTCAGCTTCGCTTTTGTCTTGCTTGTAACGAAATCCTTCACTTGTTGTTTGCCATCGACACTTCAAGCAGTCGGGGCCAGCTGGGGAAGTTCTCTAATGATGTGTCCATGGAAACAAGGCAAAGGGTCACATGTGTCTTATCACTCACCACAGGAAAAGCCTTCTGTTCAATTTTGCTGAGACTTGAAATGATGTCAAAACATATCCAAATCAGGGAGATGTCTACCTTTTGTTTTACCTCATTAGTGAATTACCGAAGGTACCTGATGTAACTCTCCAGACTCAGGCTTATAGTTTCCTTGTCAGCATGTTTCTTTATAATTCCCCACACAGTCACAGCTCAGGAGGCACTCACAGTTAGTCATGAGTGAAAATTCCCTCTCTTAATAACATCTGTCCTGATCATGACCCACCTGAGAATTAAATATTAACTGGCATTGACTTTGAGCTGAAAAACAATGGATGTAGGATTCATTTTGAAATCTGAATGCAACTATTATCTTCTGGAACATATAAGAGTGCTGTGGTACCTTTAATAGCTTTTAACGGTCCCATATTATGCTAATTTTCAGGTTCATACTTTTATTTAAGGTGTTTAATAGGAAATATTTAGATGCCTTAATGTTAAAAAACACATTATTTATCTCAGACTGTCCATCGCTGCAGCACCTCAATTCACTCTCCACCCCCTTCAGAAAAACCCCAGTCTGCTCTGATTGGTCAGCTCTCACAGGCCTGAGCAGACACTGCTCTCTGTGTTTATGCATCTGCTCAGCTGGTGTTTTTGCAAACATGGCTGTGCTGGGGGGCGTGCCGAGGGCTATGACATCAGAACGTAGCAGAAATTCTGACAGCTTGTTTAAAGGCACATTTTCTGAACACAGGCTGTGTGCAATTCTCTGTGGACTGAGCGTTTTGATACTTTCTCAGTATTCATACAGTACCCAGACCTGCCTTATGATCACCAAAGACATGGAAATCTAAACTTTTTTTCCAATATGGCACCTTCAAACTTTTTGTACAGTCTGGTGTTTGCACAGGAGAGCACAACATTATTATAAAACAGATGTGATTTAAGTAACCTTGGCATTATGAATATTTACTGTTAGTAAGTGTTTTTCCACAAGAAACAATAAAAGCTTCAGATCTGTCTCTTATGTAGATTATTGGAGGTAATTAGTGATAAAGAAACTCCCCATTGGCAGGATGTGGATACGCTTTCACTCTGTTGATGCTTCCATTAGTGAATGGCCAGCTCTACTCTATGATATAGTGTCTGACCGCAGCTTCTGTTATAATGGCCGCGTGTGAAATACTGTCTACGCTCAGAGACGGGCACATCTTCCCATACAAGCATATAATTAATGCTCCTGTGCCTATTTTAAGCATTTGTGCAGATGCTACTCCGTTCATGTATGCGCAAAAAACAGACAAGTGTGAAAACGCCTGACGTCTCCTGTGATGCAAGGGATTCACAGTGCTTCCGCTCAACCTTATTTCCATGTGCTGTAAATATTACCGTAAGAGTGCCGTTCAATGAAGCACTGTCGAGAAAGAAATGGTTTCACAACAGGTGCCAACATAAAGGAAATAATGTTTTTTATTCATTATTTAGATATTAATCCCACGCTTAATCCTCCAAATTATGGCTCTGATGTAATCATGAGGAGGGTTTAGAAAAGTCATACATTGGTTGTAAATTACCATATTTGGTTGCCATGGCATGCTTAGTGCTACCAACAGTAGTTAATGGTGGACAAACAACAGGTGTGGGGGCAGTGACTCAGATGGAAGCCCATATCCGCAGGTGTTAAGGTAATACGGTGATTTTAGTATAGTATGTAAGTACAGTAAAACAAAAAGTGAAGAGCCAACAATTACTCTTGTATTCAATCACTGTAAATAAGAAGTTATATTTGATTGGCCAGCAGTAAATGTAATATTTACATATTGTAGCATTGTGATAAATGGAGGAAATTGGTTTGTTTGTTTGTGTATTTATCTTTTAAGGACGGACACTGAGACCTGTTGGACCTACTGGTGGTGTCTTGGTCTCCTGAGTTGCCCACTTACGCCCTCAGATGTAAAAGGTTCGTTTAGATGTAACCTAATTAAAGCATTGGATGAGCTCATTAGGCAGAACAAAGTAAAAGTAGATGACTGACAGCTGAACCTGGTCCCTGCTGGTGCTCAGAGGATTTTTCTCGGCGACATCCCTCAGCAACAGTCAAGTGATGCCTTCAGGTGCAAACCGTAAACTCCGGTTTTTCTTTTCATTCAAATGGATGTGGTTGGAAGTGATCATCCGTATCAAGCAACCCAGAGAGTGGAGGAGAAATACGTTTACTGTTATTTTTGAAACATTAAAGCTAAAGCATGATGCAATTGAGTGCAAAACTATGGAGGAATGAAACAGTGAAAATAAAAAATAAAAATACAGAAATAATCAAGCTGGTGGAAATAAATAGGGGCAAATGCAAAGGAAAAATAATGTACAATAAAATACCTCGTTAAAAGAATAGCCTACTAATAAAATGATAAATAAAATAGAAAATGTAATGAGATTGATACAAAGTCATATAAATACATAAGTATATTAAAACAGAAACACCAATGCACATTTTATGAGGAAATTAATGCACACATTAAAAAAAATATTTTAAAGTGCATATATTTGCATATTCTTTATTTTTGATTTACCAGTCGTGTTGTAGCTACTGTATATGTATTGCCAAATTGGGTAATAGTTTATATACAGGCCTATCTTTTGTATTTCATAAACTTTTGTATTTCTTAATCTGTTAAATTCTCTTTTTATTTGTACTTATTTCTGTCCATGTGCTGCTTCTATTACCAATTTTCCTCTGGAGGGATTATCTTTTTAATCTTTTAAGTCTTTATAAATATTGACATTGAAAAATGAAAAATATAGGAAAAGTAAATCCAGTCCCTCCTTAATCATCTGTTGGCCATCTGGTGTAATTATTATTGCTCAGTTTATGGACAGAATGCAAATCTGTATTCAGTTTCGATTTCAGATGGCCTCAACCTTTTTGTGTCGTGCGCTCAACGCGCGATTGCGATATTTCCGACAGTAGTCGAGGGGCTGTGAAGTGTCGTCGCACTTCCTATGGCCATATTTGGGTGAGCATCGGTGGAGCGAGAGCTCAGGAAGCATTTCGAAGGACCAAAATGAGCTTTTGTCTGTCGTCTGTCACAGGAAAAATATCCAAACGTTGTTTTCTCTGAAGTTGATTGCGCCACGTTCAGAGAGGAAAACAGCGTCCTGCTGCAGAGAGCGGAGGAACTCTGACACACGCAGCAGATAAAAGATTTCTCACTGGGAAACTGTCTGGAGACACAGGTAAACTGGATTTTTTATCATTTAACAGCATGAAAAAATTACATCTTTGGATGAGAATCATTCAAGCAAATACATGCATCATCTTTATTTACTCATCCTGTCATTACTGAGGAGGCTGGTTGATTGGCACCTGTTGATCTGAATATAAAATCTTATGAAATGAGCCTTTTTTTGACGGAGGATAAAGTTCTGTTTATACACAGATAATATGAATGTATGAATGAGTTTATAATGAAGATTTTAAAAAATTTCAATCGGATTTATTCCACTTTTGGTGAAAAGGAACATTATAAGTGCTTTACTGTGTCTGCCTGGTCAAAAGTTCACCTGCTGGTCATAATAAAGATGTTAAACACTAAAGCTTCAACCTGACCACTAGTTCAACTTGTCTGTGTGAAACCAGATTTTGGAAGAAGATTCTGGAAATCCAGTTCTGTGATAAAAAAAAAAAAAAAGGCTTCACCTGAACTTCACAGGTGGCCATGGTTGGATGGCTTCATGAGGTTTTACCATTTTTTGTGAATCCTCTCCTGTTATTCCTGTTATGTAACATTACTCTGGACGTCTCTAAAAGCTAGAGATGCCCCACACCCATTAACAATCAAAACACAAACACGTACACGCAAAAACACACATATAGGTGCAGCAGAGCAGCACCGCATCAGATAAAGCATGAATTTCCCCTCGAAGACGTGCTATTTTACTCGTGAACACTGGCTACAAACATCTGAGACGCACTTTTTGGCACATTTGCAGGCTCGTGTTGAAGATGTGCTTCTCTCGGGTCTCCAGGTGGGAACAGGACAGGTTCAGACCTCTTGATCTTGATGTGATTTTAACCCCTTTAGCAGTGTGCTGAGCCTCATGCTGTGTATGAATCAATAATGTACTTTGGAGTGAGCTCTATCTCTCACTCTCTCTCTCACACACAATCATCTTTTCCCCCAGTGACAGCTGCAGCAATTCTGAGCCTGTAATTTACCTGTGCTTTTAATATTGACGATGATTAAATGTGTAGCTGATTAAAAGGGTAATAAAACAGGACTATGTTTCATTATTCACTGCGGTGTAACAGAAACGCGGGTGCATGTGCAGAAATGATGTGTGACTCTGTGTGGCTTTCTCCTCTTTTCTTAAGAAGCCACCCCGCTGCAGGTCATAACTCCACTTTCAACTACTCATTATGAGTCCATTAGTCATCATTAATTAATCATTATCTCTCTTGCTTATACAGTAGATCAGTGGTCATTATTTGAGAACCTGTCTATAAAAAAGCAGCTTCCCCAGTGTTTTCCTTTCGCCACACATTCACAGAGACACTCATAAAAGGTTATGGTAATGACGTACAAATATAGTGTTCAGTTGTTCTGGTCGGAAGTCATCATTAATTATAGCGTGTGTGAGCAGTTGTAAGACTTCAGAGCACACTTGTGTTGTAGCACATTGTGTTGTAGATGCAGATTGATGTTTTTTTTGCGTGAACTATGAAGGTGGCATTACTGCCCTCGCAGACTCAGTGGCTGCTATTTTTGAGAGCAGTGTTACTGGAGTGATTGTTTTCAGGGTGACAAAGGACGTATTATCTGTGGTATAATAAGTGAGGAATTGCACCATTGTTTAAGTTTTATATTTGGTGCGTGGCTGTCAGTGATTTCTGCTGCCTGGCTGTGGTGCAGACGCCCTAACCCCTTTACAAAAGCCCCCAACCGTCAATTCCTGGGATTTTCTCTGGCAATCAATTTCCAAGCCAAAGTGCCTGTCATGTGCCTTCACAACACAGACACCGGGAGCTTTTGAGAATACACTGGCTGGATGTGCTGTGTTTCTCTGGGCCACAGCCTGCTGGATTATAGATTGTGCGTTATCTACAGGTGCATACAGTATAGATCACAGCCATGTCTACACTTGACCACATCAAATCCAGTGGAAAAGCTCGTTAAAGAACTGGCAGCTCGATCCATGTAGCTTATACAGTTTGTCCCTCAGGACCAGTCACATGATAAGGCTGATGGCTGATGATGAGCCTCTCGGTTTCTGTCTCAAAGGTTATGATAGTCATGCTTTTTATCATCAGCGACACTACAGGATAATCTACTTCCAGTTATGATATGGATGTGTATGCCCTCAGGCTGATGTGTTAAATTAAGTCCAGAGGAACATGAAGGTCAAAATATGCTCATCCTGTTCGACTCAATTACATAGAGTGTCAATGTCACCATGAAAGGATGCTGTTAATATTTCTCTTTCATTTTGGCACCTCAGGAGGAGTGTAATGAATTAAACGTAAGACAAACACACGTAGAAAATCCTCACCTCTGTCTCTGTCACTCTGAAGCTTTCACAGTCAAACACACACTTGGAGAAAACAACGGCTGACTAATGGCTTATAAAAGGTGCGTTATTGAGAAAAAACACAAAGGCTAATCTCGAGGCGTCTGTTTGAAGCCGCTAATGACCGACTGGAGCAGAATGTAAAGCTTGTAACTGTATTGATGTGCTGCTGTATCTCTCTGTGTCATTTGTCTGACGTTAAAACATCAAACGGGAAAGGAACGAGAAGTGGGAACAATAGTTGAGAAGAACAAGCTCATGAGTCACGTCCAAGCGTTATTCATGAGTGATTGACACTGTTGGGTTAAACAGTGACTGACACTGGCAGAGAAAATAACGCTGGGGAGAAAGTCTTTCATTCGCACCTGGATTATGATTGTGTTATATATGTCTGTCAACCCACTGTGGCCTTATCGGCTGCTTTACTTCTCAGTGTGAGCTCTGTAAAGGCTTTATAATTTTCTCCATGTTTGACCGCGTTATAATGTAAATATTCAAACATAAAGGGTCCCTTTTCTCCGTCACCACAGAATTCCATTTACCTGTATTTACCAGCTCCTTTTCCTCTGCTGTTACCATAGAGACACTCACATCCCTATCAGCAAGGCGCCTTTGGCTGCCGGGCTCATTGGCTCTCTCAGGAGAGAGACACTGGTGAGCAAGTGTTTCCTTGGCACGACTTCGGCACCGATGTAGCGAGAGAGGCATTTACTTGGCTTTGACAGTGTTTCCTTGGCAGCCGGCGCCCCACTGTCGGTGGCACGTCGACCCGTTTTGTCACTTTGGGTTGACGGCTGAGACAGAGTGAAATCCAGTTGGGAGAGATCCACTCCTGTAATTGAAATGAGTCCACCTGGGAGAAACGGCTTCGCGGTGCCTGTTAGCTGTCAACAACCCTTCCTTTCCAGCCTGCATGTATAGTGGATGTGATGTGATGCCTCAGCAGGGTGTTTTTTTCTCTGTCTGTGACACCATAGTCTGAAGTTGGGGAAACATGTTTTCTGTTTACAACAGCAAGAAAAAAAAAATGCCTCAGATATTTCAGCTACACAGCCTGTTAAAGATGCCACAAAGAGAGCGCGACAGTGTTTTATCTAAGCAAGTAGAGCATGAAACAGGGAAGATTTCTCACCTTACACAGCTGTAGCCTCTGATCTTCAGTGACAAAATGCTCATAAATGCAAAGTTGTCTCAGCAGTCAAGCAAGGCCTGACAACCATGATTCATTGACTAATTGGTTTAGTCTATTAAATGTCAAAAACATTTTCCCAGAGCCCAGAGTGACGTCTTAAAATTGCTTCGTTTTGTGCAACTCATAGTTTTGTCATTTAAGAAAAGCAGTAAATCATGTCTTTAAGAAGATGGAACCAGCAAATGTTTACAGTTGTACTTCGATCGATTATCAAAATAGTTACTTAACAACTTGACTAATCGATGAATCCAGTAATTGTTGCAGCTGTATTTTCTTGTGTTGGAGTGTTTCATAAATGTCCAAAATCTGGATAAGCTCTGTGGTTTCTTGACATTTCCTTTGCCACTGCTGTCTGTAGAAATTTCATAATGGCTGATATCTTGACTCCTCTCTGCGTCTCCTATTCGACTGATTATAACACTAATAGCAAAGCATATACACCCCAGTGTGCTATTATAGCTTCAATATTCACGGAAAATTCTCACTGAAGCTCTGTAGCCACAAAAGTGGTATTCGGCACAGATATTTCTCGCATAGACCCCAAAGAGGTTGAATTCTCTGTTAGACCTGGTATGAGCAGAGCGGTTCACTTAAAATACACAAATCTAAATAGACCTAGGGGGGATGTGAGAGGGGTGAAGATGGTAAACATCCGGTGAACATCCATCAGCTACTTTTTGACCTGGTGGAACCTCTTGTTTCAGCGGATAACTAAATAAAGTTTGCTATTATACTCTCATATTTATGACATGTTTCTGGTGCAGTCACAGTGGAGATTGACAGCACGGAGCATCAACAACTCTGAGACTCAGTCAGATGTAAAGAGCTCTCTGAAGACTTTTGGCAGTGACGCTCAAAAAGCATTCAAGGATAAATCCATCATACAAGAGGCAGATTCCCACTTCAATAGACCACGAGGCAATACCACAAGACATGTTGACAACTAGCTGGCTAGCTGAATGTTTATACAGACACATTCACTTTGACTGAAAATAGATGGTAAGACGACAACTTATCCCTGTCTGAGGGAATTCCAACAGTTTCTCACTGGAGCGCATTGGAAATGCCACACTGATGATATCTGACAGAGCAGGAGTACCGACACTTCAGTCTAATTGAGAAAAGTGTGGATACTCTAAGTGGATAACAGGTGTCAGCCTCCCAGATCGATAGCATACTGTCCTTTGGCTCGGCCAATGATGCAACTTGTATTACGAATTTCTGGCATACTCAGAGCTGAAGAGCCGACTGCTCGCTGCTCACTGCTCGCTGCTCGATGTTGCAATTGGCCTTGAGCACCGAATGATAGCAGACACGCAGGCAAATATGTTTCATTTTCTGGATCCTTTCGGTGTAAGCACAGTGATTTCAAAACAGAAAACCTTCCGCAGCGCCATCCAAAAGAAAAAAAAAGTCAAAATGAATCAACATTTCTTATAAAATGAGCAGCATCAGCTCAAATCTCTCTCCACGAGCACACTGAGCTAATTGTCCTCTATTACAGTTGGATAATAACGGTGGCTATTGTGTCTTTTGCTGGCTGGAGACTGAACAAGCCCCCAGCCCACGGTTCATTGCTTCCTTTTCACATAGATGTACAGACATTGGCTGTCAACTATTGAAAAGAGCGTCTGGCTGTCTGAGTCCGTCCGTCTGTCTCCTGTAACAACTTCTCCATCAATCAAAGCCTCCCTCTTGTGTCCTTGTTGTCTCTTTTTGAGTGCTCTGTCTCTTCCTTCTTCAATGCTGTTCGTCGGCACATTGACTGTCGGAGCCTCTCAAAGCCATCCAGGTGGAGCTAGTTCCGTTTATAACAACCTTGCATCACAGTTAAAATGCCGTAAATTGGACAAGCAGGGACAAAAGTGATTGGATGCTGTTAGGGAGTCGCTTTGATTTGACAATCAGCTTCACTCTCTTCCTCAGTTGCTAGGCAGATGTGCGAGCATTCCTGAGTGATTCGTTTTAGCAGCTGACATTTATGCGATTAATGACCTTGCAATCAAATCATTTTCATGTTTTTTTCTCATTTAAATGAATAATGAAATGAAATGTACACAGCCCCGCCGCCTCAGTGGCTTGAAATGTTGTGTTGTACTTGAGAACTGTGGCAGCTCATAAATGTATTCTGTTCCTGTGAGGATTCAGTGACCGACTTCAATATTGAACTGCAGGTATTTATAGACGCCCAACCTTCTGTTGAGATTAAAAGGATTAAAACGTAATAACAGGTAGATATACCACTGATACATAATGAAGTTCAATGTCTGACGTGTGATAAAAAAGGTCATAAAGGAGCATTACAGTTAAAAATAATCATGCCAATTATAAGGCTCTTGAGAATAAAGTATCCAGTTTATATCTGGCCTCCTGTTCCCACAGACTCAGACAGCAGACTCAACTTCAACCTTATGTTATGGACTAAACTGAGCTGATATACAAGCAATTATTGTGCTATTGCAAAGAAACGGCAAAGTTTGCTTACTTAACATTTTTTTCTCCACGCTTTTACTTGAGGAAAATGCAGAGATGCACACTTTCAGTGGATATACATGAGCAGAACACTTTATCTCCTTCTCTAGCTCTTCCTCTGTGGGGAGCACTGACAGTGCACAATATTGTTATGAGGTCATATAATTGAGTTAAACTTTAAAGACACCATGAGGCCAAAATGAGAGTTTACTTTATGGCACTGGGTCTCAGCGAATTGCTTAGCAACACAGCGCCAGTCTCTCTGAGGTCACCAGATGGGCTCATTTTTCTAAATTCAGATTTCACAGTCAGGATAATCTGAGTATACCTGTCCCTGCGAAAGCTCAGATAACAGTCCTGCTTCTGTTAAAGTAAAAAGCCTTCGTGTGTTAAAATCTGTAAGAAAGTCATGAATTTATCTAATGTTTGTTTATTATGTATGATGAATGCATTCCCATTTTTCTCATTCATTACCATCATCAACATATTATCTGGTTTGTTTACAAAAAAGACCAGTTTTTATATTTCAAGTTTATTTCTAAGGCACGTTGCCAAAGTTTGCAGAAGTTTGTTCTTCTCATTAAATCTGCAAACCCACATTTCAGGACACTTTCCTGCAAGCTCTTCTTTTGTTGACCATCAGTATTATATCATTATATTTATGGCACTTCTTCAGCTAAATAAAAAAAGATTTCTCCGTGGAAGAGGAACTTGAAAAACATAACTCGTAATATTTTATTCCATTTCTGCCTGAAAATCTCCCTGAATCCTACACACTGGACCTTTAAGTGAAGGTTTTGAACACATCTTCCTCCACTGCTTGCAGCTTTCAGATCCTCTCATATTGTTTACACTGCAGATGTCCCCGGTTTATGATTAAGACACTCAGAAACCATTTATGTACACAGCACTTTTACTTTGCTCTTTTTTCTTGCCATTTTGTTTTAGTGACACAGTCATTTTTGTGAAATTGCTACTATGAGGCTCTTGTGGCTCTTGGCTCTCTGAGGCTCATTTGCACATTTTGTACAAAGAGTGATCCCAAAAATAAAAGTCAATTGACTCTGAAGTGACCAGACTAAAACGTAGAAGATAAATTTCACACCCTGCGGCATCAGTAAGACTCGGACAGAAATAGAACACACTTTCTGCCGAGGAAGAGTATAATTATGTTTAAATAATGAGGGGAGGTGATTATGCAGCTGATTAGACTAAAAGAATCCCCAAAACTAATTGTGTTTCTAGAAACAACCGGTTTATAACTCCCTTTCCTTAATGCTGCCAATCAGGGGTGTGATGTCTGCTCTTTGTGTCTGTCCTGGCAGTGAAAGATCATGACGACGCTGCTGGACCTGAAGAGTAGTGTGCTGAGGCAGGTGCAGAGGAGCCAGTCGCTGAGGAGCCGAAGGGAACCGCCACCCACCGCCAGCAGCCCCCTCACACACTGTCCTGAGCCCTTACCTCGCAGGTGAGTCGCTGCTGTGCACACGTACACACTTTTCACGACATCAGTTTCTGCCAGGTTTCCAGGTATTATGAAGGTTTTTCGATCATGTGGCACTTGTGGATTTTGTGGGCACTTTGTACGTAGCGCTCTTTCGTTGAACAAGTTATTAATAACTCTTCTGGGGTTCCATGCAGCCCAGTCGCTAGGAATATGTTCACATTTGGATGTGTCATAGGCCTACGTACCATACTGACATCTACTAAAACCATACCACACTCACATTACATATTCATGACCTGACTTTCATGTCTGGAGGTGGAGGGGATGGTGGTGGAGTTACAGGCCGGAAGGCAGTCAAGCCAGTGATCGCAGTTAGAGTTTCAACCTCTATAAGTGTGAAACCACCGGATATCTTTAAGGGGACCTCGAGAAACGTACATTGCCAACATTTATTCTGGTGATTGGGTTGTTTCATGACTCTTTCTACCTTCATAGTTTACCTCATGAAAATGTAGCGATGCTGAACATTTAAATTGAAGCTTGTATAGCTTGAACTTTGTGTCTTTTCATATTAGAAGTACAGCTGTGATGCGTTCCCTGCCTTTGGTTTTGAATTACCCTCTGCATTACTGTTAAACGCAAATTAAGCCCACTTGAATTTGAGCAAGAAGCAGGAGGCAGGCTGTTTATTGATACATCACTCTGTCTGGAAAGATCGTTTCTAGCTACAGTTAATATTTGCCTGATTGTTGCCTATTAGAACAAGTAATAGCTTCTATAATGAGAGTCTTTTTATCGGAAAATTTGAATAGCAGTCAGTGTAGCTCAAAAGGATAATGACAGCCTTTACGAAAACAGCGGCACAAGCTCATAAGCAGTAAATCATGGCTGTTATTTATTTGTTCTACACTTGCCGTCCAGCTGGAGCCACAGGCCATCATTTCTTGTCAACAGCGAGTGTTTTATCGTGGGTGACATTTATTCCAGAGTTGTGACTTGCTGTGAGCGGGGCCCTGCACGAGCTGCCTCTCCCCCAAAGGAAACATCAACCACACTATTACATGCACAGTCAGGCTCTGACTTGGAACACAAATGCTGCTTTCTTGCATATCCGTTTACACAACATGGTTCTGATATCCACATGTCTCCTTCAGCATATGAGTGCAGCACGGTACAGCACACCGCTGTTTTTACTTGAGTGAGAATATCTCACTGCATCTTAAATCAGAGGAGCAAATCGCCTTATATTTTAGCACCTGTATGTATGTGTTTTGTTTGTAAATCCTTACATGAAAGTTATATGTACATGGGTTTAGATGCAGCTCCTCAAAAGTGAGGATTTGCTGCTGTTTCTTGTCCCAAATGATAGTAAATTGAACACAAATTATACACAATTGAACACATTTGTGTTCTGGGACTGTTGGTCGGACAGACAAAGCAATCTGAAACGGTTACCTTGAGTGTTGCGTCGGGTATCTTTCAGTATTTTCACACATTTTAGAGACTAAACGATTCTCCAGTTAATCTAGAATAAACAGGTTCTAAGTGGATTATGTACCTCGGTCTTGATCTCGTCTGATCTCTCCCACCGTTGTCTCCTGTTGAACACTGTCTTTTCATCGCCTGCCAAAGTGCCACAGGTGAAATCATCAGATTTTTTTCAGCCTTGTTTTGAAGCTTCATCTGAAGCCAAAAGTAATAGTATGAACCTGAGGTTTCTATAGCAACCTAAACGCAGGCTGCTGCCAGGACGTGAACTTATACTTGTAATGACGACCATGTCTATTTTTAACATGGAAGATAACCTCAGATGCTGTGTTGAACACTGATCAATTTAGGATTGAAGAGAGTAATACTATTCCTACAGAGCACAACATGGCACATTTCTCATGCATGTTTTTATTCAACGCATATTCTTAATATGTTTTATCAAATTAACATTTTCATCTATGTTTTTACACAGTCTATGTAACATCTGCCCCGGTTTGAGTCCTTCATTAAAGAATGATTTGAACAGTCAGTATCTCACCTTCTACTCATTTCCCTCGCCAACTCCCTGGTGCTACAGCCTTCCCACTGAGCCTCAGCCGTGCACATACCCGGAGTGCTCATCATTAGAGGCAGGCCGCTGATCTTTGTTATCCATTCAGGCTGCTGCTGCCCTGCCTGCACTCTCACTTTAATTGAGAATTTGCAAATGAGGCCGGGTGGATTTGGTCTGCTCCGTCCGCACTTGTTGACCTAGTAGTCCAGTCGGCTGTCGGAGCTGAGAGTGGCACGATGGAGGTGAACGTTTTAATTCAGTCGAGCAAATTATGGTTTTACCCCTACAGTAAGTGAGCAGGTTGTTAAGCCCGTGGAAGTGCACACGACACCGTCAGAGACGAGCCTGACTGAGTGTAATACAGCATAAAACAAGTAGGGATTTACATATAAATGTATATTTTGGTTTATCATTGTTTGCTTATTTCACTCCTCACTTCCATCTCTCTCACCAGCGGTGGACCACAACATGTTTTTAATTGTGAGCTTGCTACAGGGTCATTAATGAATTTGACTCAGTGTCACTGTTGAGTTCATTTTTTAATTAATGCAGAATAACACAGTGGGTTTAGAACGACATTAAACAGAGACCTTAAATGAGCATGCCAGTACAGTAATTACTGACAGGCATAATATACATTTAAAAGATAAGGCTGGTGTTATTCTACATTGTTATTATTGTCAATAAATCAATTAAAACAACCAAAACCAATTCCGTCTCTCAATATTTTCCTAGTGGATCAAGCCCGTCAATTGTTAAAACTGAAGGTAGATATTTGTGTGCGCAGGAGACCAGAGACACAGACGTTTTTAAAAGTCTCTGTGTTTAGCTCTCAGAACTTTTGTAGCTTCTGGCTGAAAGTTTCCCTCCTGCGTCGCTGCTTGTGCCTTCAGATATCTGATATTTTTTATTGTTTCATCATGTTGGCTTTCAGCTACATAGAAGTTGGGTTAAGTCAACATTTCCCGCTACCTCCAACCGTAATGTTTTAGATTTATTGACACATTGGTGGCCCTGATCCAAGACCCACTGTCATTTACAGCACATCAATTTTGTATGTGTGACTTTAGCCTGGCAATAAGCAACTTTTTGACTTTGACTGATTATTCTTAAGTTAAAGCACAGTGACTGCACAGTGTAATCACTGTTGAAAAAGTGCCAACATCTGCTTATAAACCTCCCCATAGACCTCTCTTTCAGTGTGTTATGTGGGATGCAGGCGGGATTTTTTCCACGAAAATAAAGGTGTCATTGTGGCACATAGGAAGCGAGTCTGCCATTGCGTAAGAGGCATTGCTTTCCCCTGGTCGCTATCCTCAGGTAATGGTGGAAAAGCTGAAATAATGGTGAAAACCTGTGAAAAAGAGCCCCACTGATGGAGGCAGAGGGTGGAGTTGTCAATTTACACTATAGTGCCGTGTTTATAATGAAGGAACATGTCGAACATGTGAGTGCGACTCAATGATGTGTTTTTAATAGTCTTTGGGCAACAATGCAGCTCTATGGCACAGAATGATATGTATCTGGCTTTACTTGTTAGCCGGATCAATTCATTCAGGTTGATTGATTTTGGTCTTTCAGTGAGATTTGTTGCAAATATGGAAAATAAATCATCAGCCTTATCCTTTATACAAATAACCTCTGATACATGCAGGTATGGTCATTAGTTACAGACATGCTGTCCATTCAATGGGAAGAAATAGCCACAATATGGTATATAATATTCACTAAACAGCCTGCTACTGTCAGTGCTTCTAGCTGGGAGACGTGTTGAATAGAGAGATCCTATCAGAGCTGTTGCATTCGTGTCTCCAGCCTTTTCACCTGTAGTGTTTAGCTGCTTAATCAAATGTGTAATTAGAGTAAAACAAACCGTCTTGTGTGTAGTATTTGAGAGGGGATCCTTGTCACGGAGATCCTCAGCTCCGATAGGAGCCACAGGCTGATATTGTGCACTGACAACCGTGATGAATCAGATTAAAAAATCATCTTATTCCAGTGGAATGTATACAGACGTCACATTGTCTTTCATGCTGCAGCCAACGGTGATGTCCGCTCTATTAATTATTATGTATGCACTGCCACATTATATTGAAGTTTGAAGCGAGGGTTGCTGTCACCGTCACACTCCCAATTAGCCACATCTAAACACGCAGATAGAAGAAGTTCAGAGCGTTCTTGTTTTTATTTATGTTTTCCTTTTTATTTACTCTCCAGACAGGAAACCACAACTGTATGAATTCTGAAAATAAATGAGAATGAAATGACGGTTTAAAAAAAAAAAAAATGAACCTGTTTCCTAGCAACATCAAATCAGTTTGTTATTCTGGTGGCATGTATGTGTGCATGTGCATGTGTGTGTGTGTAAGAGAGAGCGAGAGAGAGAGAGGTTGAAAGATATCAGCATCATCTTTTTTTTTTAGATGTATCCAATCAGAATGGACTGGATTTTATTTCTGCTCATGAACACGTCGTCCCCAAGCTCCGAACAAAAGATCCCAGACTGTCGGGACAAATCCTTGAGCTGTGTGCTTGACTGACAGAAGATGGGACAGATTTCTCGATGGGAGAATGCCCTGGATGATGGAGGATGGATGGGGAGAGAATTGAGTGTCTCGCAAGTATTAGAATCAAATGAAGCTTATTTGCACTATATGTGCAAATGAGAACTGTAAGCTCCAAAAAATAAACAAAAACCTCTCATCTCTTGTCAGTGGAACAGGCTTTGTTTTTGGAGTTGTTCACTGATTGTAGATTCTGGTTTTATGGTTTCAAGCTTTCAAACACTGACTGAGAGGTTTTAAATTAGAATAACAACTCAGTCTTTGATCAGTATTTGGAAAAAATCAACAAACACGCCATGTTGCTGAAAACTAAAGACCTTTCCTTGTTGTACTTCTTGTCATAACAAATGAAAGGTTAAAAACAATACTTTTGTGATAAATTAGTATTTATCCATGTGTTGTCGTTATCCTCATTGCGATCAATGTCTATCCTTCAGTGCAAAGCTACATGTGGGTTTTGGCGGCAAGGTGGCGGCACATCAGCCCCAGACTCCCTTAAAAAATCACAGTTTGTGAGTTGTTGAGTTAGGGGAAACTTTATAAACTAGTCTACAACATTTTTTTGATTATTTGCCCCCTCTTGTAAATTTGGCAAATGTAATACATTCAATTATGTCACTGTATAAAGAATATTGTGTCAGTTTGTCCCATTATGTTGAAGTACAATGATTAGGCTACTCTATGACGACATAAAGTATATGTCTTTTTTAACAGCACATCAGCTGCACAGATGAGTGCAATCCACACGTTCACCTACAGTTATTTCTTACTGTATGTCATTCATTTTGCTCCCATGTTGGTTTCATTGTTAATGCAGTTCTGTTGGAAAACGCATCTCTGGAGCTTTCATGGCCGATAATAGACGTATAGTTTAGAGGCGTGTCTTTTTTTAACCTCTAATTTTGGACAACAACCTATATTTTGCTGTGAAAAGCATTTTCTGACATTTTATGGACCAAACATTTAATGGCATTGTCGAGAAAATAGTCGCAGCCCGACTAAAAGCACGACAGTGGCGGTGTGCATTTGTTCTGCTACGATTTTCACCCAACAGAGATTAACTACCCTACAGTTAATCTTGTATTGATTAAAGATTTCAATCATTTTAACTGAATCACCTTTCAGGTTTCACTGGGTTTCAGGCCGGTGGAAACCAGACCAGCTCTCCCAGCATGGCTGCCATTAGTCCTCATCAATACCTCAGGGGTTGCCATCCGCTCCCCCACCATGGCGAGAGTCAGTGGGTGCTGGTATAGGCTGCCACAGACCCGCTGTGATGTAATGACGCTAATAAAGGAGCGTGACAGGGCCTCTGCTGACGGCGCTTCTGTATGAAGTGACAGGGTAGGAGACAGAGGCTGGAAGAGGTTGAGGAGACAGACGGCATGGCTGATCCCGAGAGAGGAAGGTGCCCCGGTGAGAGATTTGGGAAGGATGAGAGCAAGAGTTTGGGGTGATGGGGGGGAAATCCCAAGGTGTTCAGCCCTCCCTCCCTGAATGTGCCTCCATCACCATGACAACTGGGGCCAGCAGGAGTCCGGGGATTCACTCACACCTGGAGGAAACAGAAAACATCATTTGCATTTTGCACACAGCACTGCTAATCATAGTAGATTACCATGGCTCATGCAGGGTGCAGACATGTTGGATTGCTGGGTGCTTTGGTTCGGAGCTGCTTTGCTTTTTAGTGTGTGAGACAAGACTGTGTTTCATTGCTAATAAGGAGCTGAACTGCAGGCGGCCGAGTGCAAACATGATGCAGTATGATCCCACCAATGTCACTGAATCCCACTTTGTTTTTAATCACGGCAGATGAGAGGATGTATCTGTTTACCATAACATAACATGCATTTAACCTCACTTTTTCCTCCCTCAAATTTGCATATTTCCCAATCAATTCATCTCCGTTTTAGAGATGAATTGTCAATCTGTTTCCTCATCTTGGCAGGATTTCGGAGGAGAGCGTGGAGTTCTTTGAGCGTGTGAATGCCGTCCTTCAGAAACAGGAGAACATGCTGCGGGCTGCCCAGGCTGAGGTAACCCACACCCCAAACTTCCACCTTTCCATCTGTTACACATTTGAATCATGTTCGTGAAGCTAGAGGGCCTCAGCGCTGTCATTCAGCCCACCATTGTGGCCAATATGACGTTTGTAGACAGAAGGGCCGGGGTGAGTTGGGGGCTCAGAAGACTGGAAGCTCAGCTGTGACAAGCTGCTGTTGATGGCGGTGTTCAGCTCCTTCTGCCGATACTGCTAACAAGGCAATGATGCTGTATTAACATCTCTGCTGAGAGCTAGTGATCTCCTTATGTCCAAATTGCTGTATCGAAACAGAAGGAACATCCACACTACATGACACGTAGAAGAGACAAGACATAACATTATCTTCTCAGAACTTAAATCTCGGGCTGTTTTCCTTATTGTGGATGTCAACATTTGGAATGAGTCTTCTGATTTTGGTTTATGAAGTGGCTATGAAGGCAGCAGCAGTAGAAATATACTTTACTACATTTAATCAACATTTCCAGATTCGTATTTTGGCGAGAGTGGCGTCAAAAAAAGCTGCTTTATCATAATAACTGTTTGTATATCCTCCATCCTGAGTTTTTCTTGTTCTTCGATGTCAGCTTGGTGTGTCTGGGCCCTAAAATAATCATTGGAGATGTTTGTCCTTCCAAGTGATGATTGGCATCCTACTGTCAATAATGCATTTCTGTGACCTCCTCTATGCAATTCTCACTCTACACAGCCTTAAGAAAGGCTTTTTTTAGGGACTGAACTATTTCTGTCCCCTCACAGTGCCAAAGAGGGGCCTGCACGGTGCCTCCTCCCCAGGAGCATGTGGACCAGTCCTTTATCCCTGACAGAATCAGCAGGACAGAGGTGCGTCGGCTCAGCTTTTCTGTCTTTTGTTGTATCTCAGCAGGAATTAATTCTTAAAAGTCACAATAACAGAATAACAGTTGAAGATTTTTTTTTTTCTATCCCTGCTTTTGATGTGCAGGAGAGCAAAAAGCAGGCAGGCAAAAGAACATTCTGTTTTTGAAGGGTTGTTATTAAGTGGAGTGTGTTTTCATGTAGCTGGACCTGCTTTATGAGGAGGCTGTGTACACGGTGGTCAACCGGGTGGGCGTGCCTTCATCGGAGCATGTGAAAAGTGATGAAGAGCTGTTTGCTTACTTGCTAAAGGTATCTATCTATCTATCTATCTATCTATCTATCTATCTATCTATCTATCTATCTAGAATCTGTAAATCTCTGTCAGTAACACTTATGAGAGTGTTATTTGTTGTGAGCAGGCTGGTGGTATCCGAGCAGATGCTCTCGGCTCAAACCTGATTAAACATCAAAGCCCAGTCACGCTGTATACTGTTATTCAGCTGTGATATTACATCCATTCAGATAGTGTCACACTATGTATTGTAGCCTCTTTTATGTCATTAGTGGGCGTCTGTTTTTTAAGGTGTGTCTCAAATTCCAAGGAACTTTAGTGGTCAGGTTTTTGTAATGCAAATGCTTTCTTACCATCTCTTCAAGGTGTTTGATATGGGCGAAGAGGAACAAGACATCATTATCCAAAAGGTTCAAGAAGCCAAGGTAAAGGCACTTTGTACATGAGTCACTGTCAATTCACACGTTTTCAGAACAGTATCCTTCAGATAGATTGTGGCGGTTGAAGCAGTCAGTCCTTATTCATCAGTCTTCTTACTTAAAGGGAAAAATTGACTTTTATAAAGATATTGAAGGAGCATACCAGTATTTGTGTTTTAGAGGAAAAAATCTTTATTAATCTCACATATCACACAATGCACAACAAGGTGAAACTCTGCACTCAACACGTCCAAGGTCACTGACTGGAGAATTATCCTAGTGTGCTTTGTGTGTGTTTGATGGTGGGAGAAACTGGAGTACCGAGAGGAAACCCACACAAGCATGAGGAGGACATGTAAACTCGGCAGAGAAAGACCCTGCCCTAGCGGGTTAACCACTGCAGCACAGTGTGGCCCAATTTTAGACTTTTATAGTATATAGTCTTTTCGTAGTATCTTCCCAATCAGTCTTTGGTGCCATTAAAGTCATTTCAGGACGAAAATAGCTAAAGATCCCCTGCAGACATGTGTCTGACATGACTGTTGAAGTGGAAAAAAAGTATAATTACCACATTAAAATCCTTAAAAGGACACCTACTCATTCCTAATGAACGATTTCAGAATATATGAATATGCAAATATTTTCATTTCAGAGGTTTATCTGTTGGACACAAGATGTCTCCTGTATGGAACTTAAAACATGATAAATGTCTGGTACAGTCCAAGTCATTATCTTCTTAAGTTCATAAAACACATAATAAATCCTCGGCGGTCACAAAGTGCAGATTTAGAAGCTTCTTGCAGTCTTCCGTTGTGCAACTCCAGGTGGTGTTTTAGTGCCGTCAGTTTGAAGTGTGAAGTGGTAATACGGTGAAAACAGGGCCTGTTGAGCGGCAGCTGGAGGCCAGAACTGATGGAGGCTGTGAGACCTGTATCTCCTTAGAGCTCAATTTTGTATGATTTTATTTACTTTTACTTGACTGCCAGAGACCTTTCAAATATCTCTGTCCAGAACAGAGAGTCCTGATGACAGACTGAGTCTGTTTAGTTATTTTGTCTTCAGTGGAACATTGAGTTTTTCTGCCATATGACTCACAAAGGCAGACTTTAAGATAGCATATGGAAGTACACAAGAATAGATTTTTTTTTAGAATATACATTCAGTGCATATATTCAGTGCATGACCTCGTGTCTTTGAATTTCCTTGCAAACGTCACTTTTCTTGCTCAACTTTCTTCACAGCGAGCAAGTTTCTCTTTGAGAGTTTCTGTCATGAAAGCAAAGAATCTGATGGCCAAGGACGCAAATGGTGAGACATCTCCAGTATTAAATAGCCCTTCTCTATTAGTCAGCAAAACCATTAGGAACCAATACCAATAGGAATTAGACAGTGATTATATGGATACTGAAAAGCTTTTCTCACCCACTGAACTGTCAGTTGATTCACCTCCTGTCAGCCAGCGTCATGTAGTTTTCAGCTCTTCACAGCAGTTGAGTTTTTCAAGGTAAGCAAGGCCTGCAGGTTTGACCAGCAGTGATGATGCAATGCATGATGGGTAGACATTATCACATTAATTGTTTCATGGTTCTTGAGAGAAACAATTACAGGCAAGCCTCACATTTCAGATGCATGTACAAGTACAATAAGACAAGATTTTTAAATGGCACTAATATGTGATACAAGTTGTTGACATTATTTCATAATAAATTCTGCGTAGACAAATGTTCAGCCCCCAAACAAAGTTTCACACGTGTGATTAACTTTTCGTTCTTGGTGTCACCCTGTGGCCTGCCAGGTTACAGTGACCCCTACTGCATGCTGGGAATCCTGATGGGCCAGAGCCCGCGGGAGATGGAGGATAAGAAGGAGAGAAAGTTCAGCTTCAGGAAGAGAAAGGAGAAGCTGGAGAAACGCTCCAGCACCAAGGAGGTGTTACCTGCCAGGTGTATCCAGGTGACCGAGGTCAAACCGGAGACTCTCAACCCGGTGTGGGACGAGCACTTTGTGTTGTGAGTACAGCCGTTTAACCTCCATCAGAGAACTGGACGTGTTGATATGTGTGTGACGTGGAGGATTCACAGTTTCATTTGTTTCACACTGACGGACAAAGCTGTTATGTATGTGACCAGTGCAGCACATTGTCATCATCCCCGTGGAAGATAAAGTATGGAGGTGTTTATTGTCAGTTTTTACTCACAGAGAAGAAAGTTCAGTTCATTTTTTTTCTTCACAGTGAAGTAGATGATGTCCACAATGACCTCTTACATCTTGACATATGGTAAGAAACACCTTGAATGTCTTTTTGTCTTTTTTCTTGCATCTGAGATAACAAGTAAATGCATATACTGTATGCGAAAACACACAAAAAACATTTGAGATCAATACCTTATCTTAATAAGTCGCTCAATCGCTTACTCAATTTACAATCACAGTTTTTCCAGGAAATTGGTTTGGATTATACTTGTCAGTTTTGTCCTGTATGTCCTTCACTGTGTATATTGAAATGTCAAGAGCTGACTCTTGACTTCAGTACAAGTTGAAAAAGCTAATTCTACTACAGTGGGTATTCATTGTGGATCCTCTTCACTTCTCAGTTCAGTCAGTTGTTGTGCAAACTTGCTCTCGCAGGAGATAAGAGGCTGTAATAGCCGCTGAATTATCCTCTTTTCTTTAGGGATCATGATGATGATGTGTCTGTTGCAGAGGCCTGCAAAAAGCTCAATGAAGTCAGCGGGCTTCGTGGAATGGGAAGGTAGAAGATACTACGTTGTGAAATCTTAAATTACCATTAATGTAATGAAGTGTAATAATAGAAACATCTCTAGTAAGAAATTCTTTTAGCAGTGTTATCCTTTTATTTTCTTTGAAGGTCTGAAGGGCAACAAAGTGCAATTGTGTGCACATTTATATAAGTTGGTAATTAAAGGAAAGTTCACATGAAAATTCAGTCATTATCTACTCACAAGTCATGTGAGGTTTTGTAGTCCAAAAAAAATCTCTGGAGCTTCACAGCAAAATAGTGTTGCAGCGTTCTCCTGCACAACTGAAGTAGATGGAGACCAAATGGCTCCATACAAGTGTCAAGAAGACCCAAGATCCCAAATTGATTTGAAAAGACGTTATTTACACCCTGAAATCTTCACTGTAGCTGTTCAGTAAAAGCGTTGAGTGCACCCTGTCTGAAGTGGGTGCACAAGCTCACGTCGAGTGGTCTTTTCAAATCAATTTATCGATGTTCGCTGACTTGTCGTGTCAGTTTTTAATGGAGACATTCAATCATCTTTCTGTCTACATTAGGGTGAGAAGATAATGATTGAATTTTTATTTTGGGGGGAACTTTTCCTTTAATTAATTCATGCAGTTGGCATTGTAGCAGCAAATAGATGAGTCAGTCAAACTGTCACTCAATCGGCTGTGCATAAGGAGGCCTACATTGTCTACATCTTTTGAAAACTACTGACACCACCCTGTTTGATAATTTTAAGAGTTCATTTGGTATTTGTTTTTTAACCTTAAATAAGGGCTGACATACAGGAAAGCCCAGTGCCAATAAAGCTGTGCACACAGATAACACAGAAAGTTCAGCCAAGGCCATGGAGAGACTAATAAATAGCAGACATGTTTAATGAAAACTCTGGCATGTCAATCATAACCAAGGGACAAAAGAAATCATAATCCCGTGTAGGAAAATGTGCCATTTTCCGTTTGAAGTAAAATCTGAGTCATAGCCAACTGTCATTTGGACAAGAAACTCATTCTGCCGATGCTCTAATTGTCATGGTGGATGACAGCATTAGCTAAAGGTAGATTGAAGGTCTCGCTTTAAAATTAAACATGAGTTCAAGCTGTGACGAGCAAGACTCCCCTTTCCTTGCACTCTGCTTTTTCTTGTCAGGTATTTTAAGCAAATAGCAAAGTCAGTGCGTGCCAACGGATCGGCATCATCAGGCTCCGAAGAGAACGTTGATGACTTCCTCGGATGCATCAACATCCCTTTAAATGTGAGTGTTTAAAGTGGAACAGTTCATAGTCTCACTAGTCAGAAACGACTATGACAAATCAAAGACGACCACAAATAGATTCCACCCAGGAATACGATGTGAAGGATTTCCCTGGAAGTATGTCAGCGTCATTAATCTGGCTGGTTTCCTTCTTGCAGGAGGTCCCAGTGGGCGGCTATGACACCTGGTTTAAGCTGGAGCCTCGATCGAGTACGTCTAAAGTTCAGGGAGAATGTCACCTGATAATGAAGCTCTTCACCAACCAGGTCTGTGGAGGATAATAGTCATTCAGTATGCAGATCTTCGTGTATGTGCAGGATATAAAGAATTACAACTTTTAACAGTCTTTTTCTCTTTCAGAGAGACACGGCTTTGTCTAAGAGAGACTCAAACATCTCTATTCACAAGAAACTGCTCAGTCAGATTGTGGAATATGAGCACACCCATGTCAAGGTGAGTAAACAGCCTTCATAATGAAGTTATTTGTGATTGTGATCTACGCTTGATCAGTCAGTTGGGATAAACCACCCACAGCTTGGCCTGTAGGGGCGTTTGAATGGGATTAAAGCTGATTAGACTTTGTTCTAAGTGCAGGGAAATGTATTTTGTGAATGTGTGAGAATGGAGTTCAGACAGATTCTTCCCTGCTTGTCATTATATGATTGAACTCAAATGGTGATCTACCACATGTAATTGTAGAGAGAGCCCTACAACTGGAACGGGCAGGTTTGCCCCGCAGCTTGGACTGTACTGACTCACCATGCTGTGCAAACTGATCTCTCACCCCTCCAACAGGCCATTATGTGAGTATTAATGGTGGAATAAAATTGATAAAATCAAACATGAAAGCTTCAACATCAGGTAAAAGGTGCATGTTTCGCTTTTTACACAGTCGCTGGCAGTGCTACAGCAGCCACCATCGGACCCAGAGGGTGTGCTACTCCCTGCTGCTGCGCCTCCTGAGGACCATCGATGCAGAGTGGGACCCGACCGCTGTGAGGGGCGACCTGGTAGGTTCTCCACCTTCAGCCTCTCAGTAGGATAAAAACCTTTCATCATCTGGAAACAGTCACCTCATTAGCTCAGCTCTTCACTGACATTCATCAAGGTTTTTGGTTCAGCCAAAAATGTCTCACAGCCAGTGTAAACGAAGCTATAACTGAGGGCCCTTCCTGTGTCCAGGAGAGGCAGCTGTCAGACAGCTTCAGGCTGTACACAGAGCACTGCCTGTGTCTGATGAAGAACATGCGTCAGGTTTTCCCCTGCACCAGCGCCGCTGCCATTACACGCTACGAGCTCATGCTGAGGTAAAGTCACACTGCCATCACATCACATCACACACTCGCCTGTGCTGCCATACCAGGAACAACTCTCAACCCAACAGACACAGAGAGACCTCAACAGTCGGTGGAGGAAGCAGGGCTTCAAACATTGCTCATTACTCATTTCAAAATAAAATACTAAACATTTGTTCCCAACCACAAATTTTGTTGAATAAAACCTGAAAAAGAGCTTTTTATACACCAACACATTGTGGTCATGAGCAACATTTTACATATATTTGAACTTACGCAACATATAGTACTGCCTATATGATAATATGCTTTCATTCCACCAGTACGATGAGTGACCAGATGCGGTCATACACACTGGTATGACGGCCATACAGTCATGGGAATCTGAAAGGACTACCCTTTCGGAGCATGTATGTGCTCAGCTTATGTACATATTGAACTCGTATTTTGGGGGACATTAATATCAACACTGAATTTCATGGAGATCCAGGCATTAACTTTTAGACACATTGTCATCAAACAAAGTGTTGGCCAAGAGGAAACTTTAACCAGAAAATCCAAAGAAGACCGTGGATGTCTGTGCGAAATTTGATGGCAATCTGGTGTTTGTTGCAGAGATATTCTGCTCTGAGTCAAAGTGTTAGACAAACAGACTTTTTGGCCATGGCTACACATTACCATCGCACAAAAGAAGGAATTTAAGGCAGTGAAGTGCACCAAATGGAGGAGTCTGTTCCACATAAATGCCAGCCAGTAAAATCAGCTAATTATTGAAGGTCGTGTTGCTGTGTAAGACTAATTTGGAGAAGTTTTTAAATAGAAACTTCCCAGTATGAAGTCCGGCTCTGCCCAGTGATCAACACCTCCAGGGAGATCTTTCCTACACCCCCCAGAAACACACACACACACACACACACACACACACACACACACACACAGTGACTCACCTAACAGTTAAAGTTCCTGCAGTGATAATGCAGGATTCTGCGTAAAATCAGAGTGACAAGAAATTTGTGAGATTGAAGCTTGTGTGCTTATTTGTTTTGATGAACAACATGTTAGTGTACGATGTGAAATCAACAGTAACGTGACCTTGCAGTCTTTGATCGTAATGTTCTCTGTCTGTGTATGCCAGGGGGATTGGCTACATGCAAAACATGCGGGCGTTTAAGACTGTATGTCCTCTTCGAAATGAGCTGCATTTGGACATCACGACTGCTGTCAAGGTAACAATGAAACACGTTTTTATCACCAGTGCAGTGTTTTCAGATTGTTTTGTATTGAAGCAGTGTTTGTATTAGAGTTTAGAGTGCAGTGATGTACTGGATAGCCGGTGGTGTTATTGTTCATGTTAAAGCTGCAAAGTAGCTTTGTCATGACGTCGTATGCACACCCCTTCAAATAAAGTTACCCATATGTTGTGTTTAAGTCAGAAAAACTGGATGCAAAGAACATCAAGTATTTAATCAACCCATTAATTTGCCTTAATTTGTGTAATTATTTCAGAAAGGAAGTGCAGAGTGGTACGAGAGCTTAATTGCGCGATATAAACCAGAGGATGGGGTAAGTATATACTGATTAAAGTTCTAATGATGGAAATGATTACAGTCTATAATTTTACTGTCTGTGTCTGGAGAATTAATACCTAGGATGTTGTTCACTGTGTATTGACATCGCAGACTCTGGAGGAGCAGCTGAAGCGGCTCGTTCAGGTGGTTGACTTTGCGTGTGCAGACGTGCAGCGAGCCCAGAACATCTACAACAAACTCTTCTACAGGCAAATATCATTATTCTATACATCTCATCAACAATGTGCAAATGTCACGCTACCTGGCGCAGAAACATTGATTTGCATGAGTTGTCGTTGGACTGATGCCACTCCATCCTTTGCTTGTTTGTTCTCACAGCGCAGTGAAAGTAGACTTCCTCAGCTTATCATACAGGCAGTTGGAGAAACAGGTACGCCATTGAAAATGATGCCAAGAGTCATTGTGAACAAGTCATGAAACAGGAAAGTTACTCAAACACAGTCAAATTCTTTCATCCTTCAGGTAGCTGATGATGTCAACGTAGCGATGGAGCGGGTTTGTGGGACTCTGGAGCAGGAGAGCTCCAGACTGACTCAGACGATGGGAGAGACCATCTTTGAGCTCTTCATGTCCTTGAAAACCCTCAAAGGCTTTCGGGAGTTTCTTCCTCTTAAGTTGGTTATCAGTTCGACTCTAATGACTTTTCATATATATGGCAGCGTAAAAGCCTTTGATTGTTGGTTGAAATGTCAGCGAGGAGATGAGACTTTAACCTTTTCCTCAGCTTTGAATTAATTAAAAAATCCTCCTGTTCTTCTCTAACAGGGATACTAAAATGTTGGCCTTAACAGGCTTTCATAACTGGTTCAAGTCCTCCATTCATAAGTGGCTGCAGATCGTTCATGACAGATCCTGTGACAGAATTCGTAAAGCCGTGGAAACTGACAAGGTGAGAAGCTTCTGCCTTTTCAGTGATGTATATAACACAGTTAAAATACATTTCTTAGTCACTCCATGGCCCAGAAAAACGTGTCACCTCTTCTATGCGTCTTACATGTTGCATGCGTGTGTTTTGTGGGCAGCTCGAGCTTGTGCAGCAGGCCAAACACAGCTCCTCAGCAGTAGAAGTGACAGCGTGCTTCAGCCAGGTACGCGAGATCTGGCTCCAGCTGGCCTGGCCAGACTCTGCGGGGGCCTTCATCTTCATCACGCGTTTGACAGACGTGAGTCCCACCAAAAACACATGAGCACACAGGGAGACATTTTTTACCAGTGTTATAGTCAAAACCCAAAAAGAAAAGTAAGAAAATCACTTTAATAACAAGACTGGTATTTTATCTGTCAAAGAATTTCTGCAGTGAGGCTGTTTGCTACTCGGAGATGATAACACGCAAGATTGAGAGGAACCAGCTGGGCCGAGACCACAAGAGCTTCACAGTGCAGGTAACGCCTGTAGCTAGACTGAACAGGGGGAGGGCACATGATGACGTGGGAAGTAAATGTCAGCAAGTGTTCTCCCCGGCAACACAAAGGGCTCAGCAGGAGATCAGATATGTTTACAGTATACACAAAAAGAAAGCAGTTGCCTCTTGTCGTCGTCAATCATTTACACTCGCACCCCGTCCCTCCACTTCTCTGTAGCCCTGCTTCTTTTCCTTCTTTGTTTCTCCACCTCCACCCTCTGTTTCTCCTCTTCTGCTCCTCCTCGCTTTCTGCTAGCTCTGCATCGCCCTGAACAACACAGAGCACGTGCGCGTTTTCCTCAGTCACCTGCCGCGCGACCTGGACTGGCAAGGTGTGGAGCGGGCCATGGAGGAGTCGTGTGGGGTGGAGGGGAAGGAGCAGGTTTACAAGGCGCTCAACGGGCAGCTGTTCAACATGGACCTGGACCTGCAGAGAGAAGCCAAACGTCTCATCGCGCAGCTCACCGACAAGGTGACGTACACAGAGCATGAAAACCTGCAGAGCAACTACACTGAAAGTATGCGACATGGTACACTTATAAATCAATTTGTTGTTGTGCAGATGCTGCCTGAGCTGCGGAGGTACATCCAGCACATCAGCCTGTCTCCAGACTCCATCAATAATGATGACGTAAGGCCTAGAAGTGGTTTTCTACGCCATTCATTGTTTTATCAGCGATGTTTGCAGCCACAGTACTTGAGATTATGTGCCATTCTTCCAGGCTGTGTCCCCTCTTATGAAGTACTTACAAGACACGATGGTCATCCTGACTGAAAATCTTGTCAAGGAGAATCTTACCAGGTAATTATTTCCTCCTCCTCTCTCCTCACTATGAATATTGCTTCATTTATTTTTCTGTTTGACAGGTGCAATAACATGTATTTTTTATCAATTGTGCTGAATTCGGCTTAATATCCATCTGCTGTGCCTGTGCAGCTAATGATAATAGTTCCAAGTAAACAATGAGTAGAATAAGGAAACACAAACAAAACAGACAAGGCAGGTATTCATTGATAAAAAAAACAACTTTAAACCCACCATGTGGGTGGTAATAGTTCATTTTTTGACAGTGAAAAGTTTGTTTTTTCTTCTTCTTCTTCTACTGTATTGACACTAGAAGGCTGTTTTCACATTCATTGCTCAAAGCCTAAAAGTTGTCTGTGCTCACTGAAAATCTGATTTTAACAGGCGGGCCTACGAGCACGATTTGTTACATCACAAGAAGTTTAGAAGCCGCTCCTGGTCCAGCATGTGTGATGTGGAAACTTGAAGCCCAGTTCTCATACATCGATATGTATTGACAAATCAGCAAGTCTGGCTAACAACAACGTTGAAGCTACTGTGTTAAATTAAATTAGAAAATAAAACCTCCCAGTTGTTGAAATGTATTTTTTTTTAAGCAAGCATGATTAGATCAGCCAGGCTGAAGTGTGCACCACTTTCACAAAGAGCTCGGTTCCACTCTGCTGTGTATTTCTTTGCATACACACAAAACCCTGCATCCTCAGCATTGACGTATGCCAGCACACACAAAATGGACTTGTTGTGAATCTTTAACTTCATAACCATGCTCACTGTTTCATCCTCTCGGAATAAAATGTCATTTGTTTGATTATCACTTAAAAAATTGTGTCATCTCAGTAAATGCGATGCTGCGATTGTGTTTGAATGAAAGCTTTCCAACAGCAACACTCAGACATGTTTTGTGTTACAACTTATTATTATCAAGCTATTATCTGTTAAAACGTACGCAAGGCCAAGTGAGGGTAATTGTAAAAGCTGGTGAACACAGCCGTGTGGGTGTCTCGCTGTGTCTGCTGCCTCGTAGAGTTCTCCAAAGCATGTGGGAGCTGCTGCTGCGGATGATCCTGGATGCGGTTGCAGAAAACAGGGGCGTTCAGGTGGAGTTCTACAACCGCTTCCAGTACACAGTGGAGGTCAGTGACTACTGCGTTTTTATCATTAAACACTCACTTATAGCTATTTCCCAGTTTGCCCACTAAGAAGAGTGTGCTTAAAAAAGACATGTATCAGGATTATCATCCCAACTGTTCCCATAATCCTTTAATTAGCTCTTTATGCTTGCTGTCGTGCAGTTATTAGCATATATTAGATATTTATGTAGTCAATGGGTAATAGTTCAGCAGCAAAATGAGTTCCCTCGTGAATGAGAATATGGGAGCGTCTGTATATTCTAATGCCAATTTAACCAGCTGGCAGGGGATGGGACAGATTTGCATGAAAAGTCACGGCCTGCTACACGAGTGGGCTCAGTTTGGAGACTGGCAGAGAGAGATTTGCCTGCAGGAAGTTTCATGCTGTTTGTGTGAACAACACATCTCTCTACCATCCTAAGACTTAAGTCTATTGAAATTAAATGGATGAAGGTGATGACCACCAGCTCGTACTTTGGATTTTCTGTGTGCAACTCTTTTCAGCCCAGTTTAAACTAAGGTGTTTTAATTTTGATAAGCAAATGTTTGTCAGTTAAAAAGCATATTTGAAGGACCAATGTTCGTCAGTAACGGTGATTTCTTCGGGTAAAGAAATGAATATAATTCCAGCGAAGAAGAGCAAATTCCTGCACACACTTTTCACCTCTGCATTGACTGATTTATTAAAAAGGTTGACAAAGGTCTTTGTGACCCGAACATCGACCTTTTTTAATAAATGTCTGGAGAAAGGTCTTTGGAACCGAAGCGTCGACCTTTTTAATAAATCAATCAATGCAATCCTATTTTTTTTTGGGGGGGGGGGGGGGGGGGGGGGGGTTAATTCCCTGCACAGAAAGAGAAAAAACAAGTGGTGTGCATGTCACCTCAAAAAATAAATATATACTTTATTTAATCAGGAAGTCACACTGAGCTCGAAATCTCATTTACAAGTGAGAGTACAGAGTAAAATAAACTAAAATAAAAAATAATAATGAGAATGGTTAGCAGTAATCACACAGAAATATAACAATAAAGCAGGAAAATTAGTTAAAGTAAACTAACCTTAACTGAAACAGTAACCTTCATATATTCATTTGTTTTACTTAAATGTTTCAGACCCTGCTGCACTTCTTTCACATGAAGGGAGAGGGTCTTTCCCTGGAGGACATGAAGAGTGGAGACTATAAGGTAGGACTTCTTGCATTTTTTTTTTTTTCAGTACTTATGTCCTTCTACCTCATTTATCTCTTTCCCTTTCTGACCGTGCTCACGCTTCTTTAGGTCCTGGATGAGGAGCTCAGGCTGAATAAATGCTCCTCCTTCGAGCTGATTGAACAGTACTATCTGGAGAAGATTTCCCATCAGGTGTGGTTCAACTTACCAGGCTGACAATTTCATTTAGCCTTGAAGTGGATAGATGTGTATTGATTGAACAGCACAACACTCTGGTGTTTTACCTCTGATTGAAAAACCTGCCTTTCTCCTGGACTCTTCAGAACAGGGTGCTGTCAGCCGATGCAACATGAAGACGAATGTTTCCACTATATTAAACAGTCTTTTTAATCTCTCTGCACTTTTACCTGCTGATTATAGTTAAGAGTCATGTTTAGAGCATGTTCCGCTTGGACATTCTCGATTATGCCTTATTCTGAATGTATTATTTTCAGATTTAGAGAGGTGGGATATGCAGATATTATTCGGGTTTTAGGAGCCTAAATTGAACTGTGTGCTCTGTGTTGTACATAAACCAAACTGCCAACAGCTTGCAAGGTTGAAGAAGAAATGCCCAAAGGAAAAGACAGAAGAACCTATTTTTGAGAAGGTGGTTGAAGGAATGAAAGAGTCTGTCACTGGTGGAAAACTTAGAAAAAATCTTATGATTATGATTAGAAATATTGTCTTTTTTGGAAAGCGTGCAAAATAAATCAGAATATTGTGTTCATGTGAACATAGTCAGTGATTAAAACTGTGTTGAATGTTGCAGAAAACTCTCAAACACACCCGTTTCGGTCGGATCAGTGTGAAGTGTTACTACGATGCTCCGGAGCAGAGACTGACGGTGGAGATTCTGCACGCTGCAGATATCATCGCACTGGATGCTAACGGTAAAATGATACCAGTCTGAGTAAAATACAGCTTGTTTTTTTCAAAGGTTTCACTCACTTTTTCTGGTCCTCATCAGGTTTAAGTGACCCATTCGTCATAGTGGAGCTCTGTCCTCACCACCTGTTCCCTATGGCCAAGAGTCAACGCACACAAGTGAAACTGAAGACCCTACACCCAGTATTCGATGAACTCTTTCACTTGTGAGTACTATTTTCCTCTCTTCATGTACTTCTTGCGCAGCCTGAGGCTGATTTGTTTGGTTGCTGTGTCTTCCAGCCATGTCAGCCCTGAACAGTACAGACACAGGTTTGCCTGTTTGACCTTCACTGTGATGGACTATGACTGGCTGTCCACCAACGACTTTGCCGGTGAAGCCGTGGCCCCTCTCAGCGACTTCTGCTGGCCGGGGAGACCGAACGCCTCACCAGCCGGCAAGAGCGTCCAGCCCTCCATCCTCCACCTGTCACGCAGTAAACCCAGTGGTACATATAGCTCCAGGCTCTATCCAGCTTTTTGTTTTACACAAACATAATATTGGCTTCTTGGGAGTCCAGAGGGTGTAGCTCTGGGTTTCCAATTACTTCTCCAATACAGCATGAAAAGCCATTCAATCTCAAGATATTTGTGTCAGGTGTAGGAAGCGCTCTCATCTGTTTGCTCTCCCCTCCAGAGAAGCCAATCATGAGGATGTTGGACGCGCGCATCGGGGACAGGGAGGCTCAGGAGTTTGTCCGCAGGCTGAAGGAGATTGAGAAGTCAATGGAAGAGGAGTGAAAGCTGTCAGCGCTGCCTGTGTTGGTGTTTTCTGACCGCGTCTTGCGACATGTGCTTCTGTACTGGTACGATGTTTACAATATTTGAATTTTTTGCAATGTTATTGTTTGTTCAGTAATCATACCAAAACAAAAAGAGTTTAAAAAAAAAGAAACAGTGGAGCTTATCGCTGTTTTCTAACTGGGAGAGTAACATCCTGTCACTGTGCAACCCTATACTGTCTCAGTTAAACTATATTTTAGAATTGAATGGATAGTTGATCCTAAATGTTACTAGTCTATATTTTTTGTAACAAGGTTAACTGTTATCTTTGTTGTATGATCTTTGATATGATAGATTTAACATTACAGAACTATTTTGTGGAAGTAGCTTACATAACCAATAGTATTCAGTCAAAGTATAAATCTATACCTCAGACATGAGACTTTTCACGTTCTCCATGCACGTTGTGGAGATAAACTGCATGAAATCCTATTTAGGATGTGAAAGCTTGAACCCACATTGATTTTCCAGATCATACGGTGGCATACTCACAAGCAATCGTGAATACAAAATACCCACATAATGGAGGAAATCATGAAGACAGAGATTTGGAGAACTGCACTTTCTGAGACTTGGTGTTTTACGGCCACTCAAACAGATCAGCAGCAGCCTTCACTCCCCTGAGGCGCACGCCACAGCTCGGGTTCATTCGACTTTTCAGATTGCTCCTCACAAAGCGTGTGATGGGTCGTTGAGGAAGCCAAAATCCTTGGGGTGGGAAGACCAATTCTTTTGACTCAGTTCATTCTCACAGTCTGACACCAGTGAGTCACTGCACATTTCTGTGACAGTCCTGCTGGCAAGAGCACACTAATTTAAAGTTTAATGAACTCAGCACATTGATGACAAATTCATCTGTCATATTTAAGAGAGGAAATTGTGTTGAACAATGAATATGTTTATTTGGAGAACAAATGAGGAAATTACTGGCATTTGTACTCCTTTATTTCAATCTAAATCTGTGTTGTGGATGTCTATGGTTTTTTAACTGAACCATCTGGAGATATCTCCGGCTAGAAACCTTTTGGAAAAGGGCAGACACTTTAAAAAAAAATTCTTGGCAGGGGATTGGATGAACGATCTATCACAATTTGATTTCAACCACTTAGATTAACAGTAAGAGAGTGTGTTCTACCACCAACAACACGTTTTCCATCAAGAAAAGCCCTCAGTGCCATTCTTTGCTCTTTTTCAATGAAATATACTCTCCAGTTCTCTAACTGAGGAAGCAGGAAGCAACTACTTCAATCTGTTGAGGAGCTTTTTGTTTTCAAATGGCCAGGCAGATCTCTTGCTGGTCGTCACACTTAAATCACAAATCAGGAGCTGCCAGTACTTCAAGTGTGCCTGTGTGCTCCTCCTGATCTCCTGAATCCAGCTGCCTCCCAAGGTAACTCATCCATGTGATGGCAACCAAAACATGTACTATCATTCTAATTATCATGCAAAAAAAATCTGACATATACTTTTTCAAAAATTTCAGTTTCGCCGCCCTGAATGGCACCAAAAAGTGAAATTTTGGGAGCTATTATATTGACTTGGAGTGACTGCGCCCAGCCAAGGAATAGTATAATCCCCATAAAACCACAAAACTCTTATCTAGAAAGGGAATAAGCATAATTCCTAGAATGTTGAACTATTCTTTTAATGATTTCCCAACCAACATTAAAGTT